>NC_083359.1:28022500-32822500 GCF_030254825.1 Meriones unguiculatus
CAATCCCTATCGAGAAAGGCAAAGAGGATGGATATCAGAAGAAGGAGAAAAGAGGGAACAAGTCAGGAGCCTGACACAGAGGACCTCTGAAAGACTCTGCCCTGCAGACTATCAGTGCAGATGCTGAGACTTGTGGGAAACCTTTGGGCAGAGTGCAGGGAATCTTATGAAAGAAGTTGTAAACAGTAAGATCTGGAAAGGACAGAAACTCCACAAGGAGAGCAACAGAACCAAAAAATGTGAGCACAAGGGTCTTTCCAGAGACTGATACTCCAACCAAGTACCATGCATGGAGATAACCTAGAACCCCTGCACAGATGTAGCCCATGGCAGTACAGTGTCCAAGTGGGTTCCATAGTTATGGGAAGAGGGACTGCCTCTGACATGAACTGATTGGCCTGCTCTTTGATCACCTCCCCCTGAGGGGGGAGCAGCCTTACCAGACCACAGAGGAAGACAATGCTGCCAATCCTGATGAGACCTAATTGACTAGGATCAGAAGGAAAGAAAAAAAGACCTCCCCTATCAATGGACTTGGGTAGGGGCATGCATGCAGAGGGTGGAAGAAGGGAGGGATTGGGATGGGAGGAGGGAGGGAACCACAAGGGGTATACAAAGTGAGTAAAGTGCAATTAATAAAGAAAAAAATACTTCCAACAATAAAAACATATTCTATAAAATATTTGACTACCTTTCCTCAGAACTATCACCGTCATCAAAAATAGAGAATCCTGAGAATCTGTCACACATGGGAGATACCTAAAGAGATGCTTCTGCTGGTGACATTGTGGCCTCTGGGAAGAAGTCTGAAATGAGCACTCGAGGTAAAATTGGTTCTCTAGATTTATTACATACCACTAGGTAAAACCTGTTTTTTTTTAACTGTAATAAATATATTATATCAATATAATGTCTTAAAAGGAGAAACTGAGGCCACAGTATACAGGAACTGTGTGTTACCTTTTACCAGATTTACAAATTATCCGTAATGTAGAGATGACTTATTTAAATTATGGGACATCAAATTCCATTTACCAAAGTAGCTTCTCTTCCTTTCTTTCTACAGATAGGGACACTGCCCTTGAAGGGTACATTTTAAGGCAAAATGCTCAAAATATAAAGCTAGCAAAAATAGATTAAATGTGCGAAATAACACTGCTTCCTGGGATTTTAATATAAGATTTTTGGCTAATTCAAACTGCACTCTCAGAAATCACAATATTCCTCTTTTTGCTTTAATGTACTTTCTAGTAACTTGAATGACTCTGTGTGGTCGTACTTTTCTCAAGAGTACTGGAATACTTAAGAACCATGAAGCAGACTTCAGTAAATTCTAAAAATGAATTCCCATTTCATTCACAAGAAAGTGACAAATGAGTCTTTGTAGGATCTTAGTCAAATTCCATTTTCTACATTAGCATTCTCATCTGTGCATAGTTCAGCACACTTCTGTGACAGGTAGAATGTTGCCAGTGACACTGCTGTTTTGTTTGTTTGTTTTTTTAATCTTCCTGAGTGTGAGAAAGAGTGTGATTTGCTATAACTGACACATATTGGAGATCAGAGACTGTTTTTCTGTTGAACAAGCCAGGTGTTCAGATTTAAATCCCAGATAATTTTTTAGAGTGTTTGGATACAAGAGAAAAAAAATAAATACTTAAGCATTGACTTCTATTTTGCAAAACAGCTGTTTCCTTTTCTTTTTGGTTTTGTTTTTTTATAATTTTTATTTTTTAGTATTAATCACAGGTGATTTACTTTGTATCCCAGCTGTAGCTTCCTCCCTCATTTCTTCCCAATCCCACCCTTCCTCCCTCATCTCCTCCCTGTCCCTTTCCAAGTCCACCTATAGGGGAGGTCCTTCTCCCCTTCCGTCTGACCCTAGCTTATCAGGTATCTTCAGGACTGGCTGTAATATCCTTATCTGTGGCCTAGCAAGGCTGCTCCTCCCTCAGGTTGGGGGGGGAGTTTAAAAAGCCAGCCATTGAGTTCATGTCAGGAATAGTCCCTGTTCCCCTTGCTAGGAACCCACTTGGATGCTGGACTACCAAGGGCTCCATCCGAGCAGGAGTTCTAGGTTATATCCATACATGATCATTGTTTGGCGAAACAGTCTCATAAAAGACCCCTGTGCCCTGATATATTTGGTCCTTGTGGAGAAAGGAGAGGAGAACCTCCCCTATCAGTGGACTTGGGGAGGGGCATGCATGCAGAAACGGGAGGGAGGGTGGAATCGGGAGGGGAGGAGGGAGAGGCTTATGGGGGGATACAAAATTAATAAAGTGTAATTATAAAAAAAGAAAGATATTTTAATCTAAGGCTAGAATGATTAGTCATTAAGAGTTAGTATGAACTGGAGAGGACAGGAGCTACACAAGGACCAAAACAGCTGTTTCTTACATGCATCTTTAAAATGGATGGCATACCAGGTCTCCATCTAGAATGCTGAGAAATAATATCCCATCACTTAGGAATAACCCAAGTACCATCACAAAATGCAAGTGATTTACTGAGCATTAAAATCTGTCAGTTCTTCTGTCATAATTGTGGAGATGAGAGTATTTCCTACCTACCCTGAATTTTTGATTCTCATAATGTATTGTAGGAACAATGATGTCTACCACAGCTGGAATTTCTGAGAAATGCAACTCCCCAGGCTCTCCTGAAAATTCAGAGAACTAGAAACTCTATGAGTTGGAGAAACCTGGACTTTCACAGTCTAGATACATGGGTGCAGAACTATTGCCTGATGAACAGGGACACTGGAATCCTTTTTCATATGTTTTAGAATAAAATGTTTTGATAACCATCCCATTTCTAATGTTTCAAAGTAGACACTTTAACAACACCCCAATCTTATTCATGTTGTATCTATGCTCAACAGAAGTTTGCGAAATGTTTAATAAACCAGTTAGGCAAATGAGAGAGATTAATATTTCCTCTATTTGTACTTCAGCAAAAGAGGGTATTTCTACTCTTTTACTAATGGCTCAACATACCAAATTTCTGTCTCTCTTTGAAATTTAGACTAAGAAGTAATGATTTTCATCATGACATCTGAATAAATGTGTGTCATATTCTTCTGCTTCCTCATTGGACCTGTAGGGTTTGAGTTTTGCCCTGTTGGATTCAATCTTGCTTCTATCTGATCAATTCTTGCTAAGCTCGCATGTTTCGCTGCTGATTGTTTTTCCCTGCAACTGTATATTGCAATTAATACTTTACATTGTAAAATTTTACAATGTAAAATTGAAGTGACTACCTTAAGTCACTGATGAGGTTTTAACTTTTAAAAAATGTTGAGCCTACCACAGAGGGCCTCTACCCTCAGCAGATGCTAAGACTCATAACCAAAATTTGGGCAGAGTGCAGGGAATCTTATGAAAGAAGGAGGAGATAGTAAGACCTGGAGAGAATAGGAGCTCCACAAGAAGAGCAACAGAACCAAAAAAATCTGGGCACAGGGGTCTTTTCTGAGACTGATACTCTAAAATAAGGCCATGCATAGAGATAACCTAGAACCCCTGCTCAGATGTAGCCCATGGCAGCTCAATCTCCAACTGGGCTTCCTACTAAGGTACAGGGGTTGTCTCTGACATGAACTCAGTGGCTGGCTCTTTGATCACTGCCCCCTGATGGGGGAGCAGCCTTGCCAGGCCACAGAGGAGGACAATGTAGCCAGTCTTGATGAAACCTGATAAGGTAGGGCTAGAGGGAAAGGGAGGAGGACCTCCTCTATCAGTGGACTTGGAGAGGGGCATCAGAGGAGAAGAGGGAGGGAGGGTGGGATTAGGAGGGAATGAAGGAGAAGGCTACAGCTGGGATACAAAGTGAATAAACTGCAATTAATATAAAAAAATACTTAAGGGTTAAAAAAAAGAAAAAATAAGCTTAAGGAGAAGTTGTACATTATATGCATGCTCTGTTCTCTCTCTCTCTCTCTCTCTCTCTCTCTCTCTCTCTCTCTCTCTCTCTCTCTCTCTGTGTGTGTGTGTGTGTGTCTGTGTGTGTGTCTGTGTATGTGTGTGTTTGTGAATATATGTGTCTGTGTTGGTAAAAGGGTAATAAATTCTCATATATTTCCATTTCTCCCAGCCATATTGCAGTCATCTTAGCTGACCTACTCCTCAGCAATATGATTTTATGAGATGGGTAAATTTTGTTATCTTTTGGCAAAAGACATCACAGATTTCACTAAACATGCAATCATCCAAGATGATATGTTTTATAGCCTTCTAAAACACATTCAGTTCAGTTATAAGCACTGATAGATAGTAATATTCACAACCAATATTTGAGAACTAAAGTAAATCTGTTTTAAACTATATGCAGTGTTTGAAGAACAAAAGACAGCAGCACACACATTGGCCTAGGTCAGAGAGCAATTTTCTTTTGTATAACTTTGAGATTCTAAGCTTAATCTTCATCTACCTATCTTTAGTGGATTCTCAAAGTCTATATTACAAGTCCCATGTGAGATCACCACTGGTGTGATTTTCAGAAGGACAATAGGACATATGCTTCCACTTTGGTTCCAGGCAAGCCCAGCCGCATGAGCAGACTTTGAAATGACATTCTGACTGTAGCAAGAGAAATTATCTAGTTTTTTGTAATGGCTATAGCTGAAGACTTAGTTTCTATCCAGACTTTAATTTAGTTCTAGTGTATTGTATTTGGCATAGAATAAATGGGAAAAATACTTTAAACTGCATCTCTTGATTCTTTTTTAGTTTTATGTATAAGTGATGTAAGAATACACACAACAACTAGCCCTGTATTGTTTATACATACTGCATTCAGAACTACAAGCAACAGAGATCATTTAGGTATCTCTCTTGTAGCTTAAACATATCTTATATTCATTGCATCATGATAAAATGAGTCACATTTTCTGAACACAAATTTTCTTTTCACTTTGTTCAGTAACCAGTACTAAAGTTAGTAGATTAAATTAGAGTCAGAACCCATTAACTACCTTGTTCCACTAAAATATTTTCAATTTATTGGGGTTTTTTGGGGAAGTGTATTATAACATTTTAGAAACTGTTTGATAAAATAATAACTGAAAGGCCTTGAGGATTGGGAAAAATCTTGACACTTTATTTTAAAAATTTTTATTTAACTTTTATTAATTACACTTTATTCTTTTGGTATCCCCTCATAAGCCCCTCCCTCCTCCCCTCCTGATCCCACCCTCCCCCCCCCCTTTCTGCATGCATGCCTCTCTCCAAGTCCACTGATAGGGGAGGTCCTCCTCTGCTTCTTTCTGATCTTTTTTTTTTTTTTTTTTTTTTTTGTTCTTCTCAATGCAGTTTATTCAGGAACCTTGAACAATCTTCTGACCCTGGGGAAAGCCAGCCCACAGCTTAAACTAGCCTCTGGGTAGCCAATCCCAGCGTGCATCGTAGGCAATGCAGATAGGTCCACATACATGGAAGCAAGCCAGATCCTCAGCCTTAGCCAAATATGGAGTTGTTTGTGGCAGAGAGCACTCACCATCGGGAAGGTGGAAGGTGGATACCAGCTCCATCTTTAAGGCATGGCATTACGCAGCTCTCTACAGTTCCCCCTTTTTGTTTTAGACGCATCAGGCAAGAGTAGAGGTCTGGTAATGCTCAACTAAAAGGAAGCTTGATGGTGTTCAATCAGAGGATTGACCTCGTGCAGGAGCAAATTGATACCCTATGGCAAATCGCTCAACTTGGCTGTCAATGGAAGTATGCTGGACTTTGTGTCACTAGCATACAATATGAGAATTTTTCCCCTGCTGCAAATCTGTCTAAACAATTGTCTAGCTATATTTTAGGTAATTGGACTGAAGAATTCGATACTATGATGGAGCAGCTGAGAATGGCCATTGTTACAGCAAATTCTACCACAGTGGACGCAGGACAGGATTATCATCAAGGATTGCTGCAGCCATGAATCATCTGAAGGAATGGGCAGGCATGGGAGCATTAGCAGGCAGGCTTTCTGGTGTTGGTCTCCTTGGTTTGCCTGTGGTGTATATGCAAGATTAGAGTCTCACAACAGCATAATGCAGCCATGATCATTCAGGCCTTTAAAGCCATTGAAGCAGGACAGTATGCCCAAGCATGGTTGGCTACCATCAAAAGCTAAAATGTTATGCTCAGGATGCGAGGCTAAGCACTGCACTCAGGGTCAACCGCTTTGGACCCAGAGAAGAGCATGTCTGATTGCATGCGGGTTGATGCCCCAGGTCCCGCCTCTGAGAAAAAGGTATCGGTCGGGTCTGATGCTCTTTGGGTGGATGACACCTAAATGAACATTGGTACATAGTCCCAATTTATTTCTAATATCAGAGATCAGACACTTCAAAAAAAAAACCTTGCGTGTGTGTGCTGTTATTAAAAACAAATTTAGTGTTCAGCTGTTTGTACACTTTTAATCATTACAGCTATAGTAACTGAAAATAAGAGTCTGGTTTTACATTTTCTGTTATCTAATATTTCATCTGAAACACTAATTTCCAGACTATTCATTTCCTGAGTAGCACTAATAAGGAAATTGGCAATTTTCTGAGCAGCTTAGTCAGTCTACAGGGCTAGAGGTACGGGAGGAAGCTCACTGAGACATTTCTAATAGGCGTTTCTACGAATTACTTGAAAACAAACAGGTGCCTTTAGGAAGGCTGCCGTGTGCATTTCACTGGGCTCTTGTTGATATCGGAAACCCACCCACGGTGAGGGTAGGAGTAGTGTAAGAGGAAACCCAAGCCAAATTCTTAGTCCAATACAGAGAACGGCCCTGTTGGAGAATTTGATGTGTGCAGCATATTGCAAACTGTACCTACTCTGCAGTTATCCACAGCTATGACTTAGTCATCTACTGATTTAGTGACCCACAGACCAAAACATGCCAACACACGTGTTGGTCATAAATACAGCATAGACATGTCTTTGTCTCATTACTCTTTTAACAATGTAGCCTAGTGAGTACTTATTTAAAATGATCTTAACCTCTGATCTATCTCTCCAGCCACACCCTAACATGTATTAGGTATCATAAGCAATCTAGAAATGATTTATAATATGCAGGAAGAAGTGTATAGGTCATAATCAATTTTTTTGCCATTTGTCATTAGAAGTCATATTTTCAGATTTTAATATCTATGGAAGGTCCAAAAGACAATCAGTAGTAGCAGTCATTTTTTTTTTCAATGCAGTTTATTCAGGAACCTTGAACAATCATCTGACCCTGGGGAAAGCCAACCCACAGCTTAAATAGCCTCTAGGTAGCCAACCCCAGCGTGCCACGTGGGCAATGCAGATAGGTCCACATACATGGAAGCAAGCCAGATCCTCAGCCTTAGCCAAATGTGGAATTGTTGGTGACAGAGAGCACTCACCATCGGGAAGGTGGAAGGCAGAAACCAGCTCCATCTTTAAGGCATAGCATTCCGCAGCTCTCTACAGTTCCCCCTTTTTGTTTTAGACGCATCAGGCAAGAGTAGAGGTCTGATCTCTGATATTAGAAATAAATTGGGACTTTGTACCGATGTTCATTTAGGTGTCATCCACCCAAAGAGCATCAGACCCGTCTGATACCTTTTTCTCAGAGGCGGGACCTGGGGCATCAACCCGCATGCAATCAGACATGCTCTTCTCTGGGTCCAAAGCGGCTGACCCTGAGTGCAGTGCTTAGCCTCGCATTTTATAATAATCACTATAGTTGAATAATTGTATTGGAGAAGAGTACATCTCCCATAAAGGGAAGTCATCAGGCCAAATACGGATGGAGAGTTGGAGGGCATTTTGAAAGCTGCTCCAGTCAGATTTTCTGTTTTTTGTTTTTCTCTTAGAGTTGATAAAACCATGGTAAGTTGATGACCTCTTATCTTCTACTTTTGTTTCAATTCCTTTGAGGTTGTCTTACAGTGTTCTTACATCTTCAAAACACAAATGGCATGAAGACTTAGGACCACTATGATTTTCCTGTAGGTTATTTATCACCTGGGTATAAGCATCAAAATTCATGCCAGAGATTAACCCCAGTTTTATTCACATGATGGTTACCTAAGAGAGTGATATGGTAGGGTTGTGACCACTTTCTAAGAATGTAGATTAGATATCTTGGTTCTTTTTATATTTCTCTTCGTCCCCTCAGCCATGATTTGAATCTTCTTACATAGCAAATAAACCTCCTTTATTACTCCAAGGAAGTTTGATTTGTTCCTGGGTGGGAGCCAGTATTCAGCAGAGGTCTGGTCCTGCAGTTTGTCACTCTATAAAATGTGATTTGCTGACCATCCATCATTATTTCAGCAAATCTCCTTATGGCATTTCATCTCACTAACAGCAGTTAAGCAAATTATTTTTTCCTAAGAACAAGATGTTTGATGGAGGAGAAAGATTCCAATTCCAAATGATGTTTTTATTTCAGGTTTTTATATGTGTCTGAGAATTTGATTAAATAAAAGATAAAATTAAAAATTGTAAGGCTACTTTAATTCTTTACATTTAAACATATACTACTGGCCATCCCATGGCCATTGGTTTAAATTAAGCTGCACTGAGGTATTTAATATACTTGATTGTCTTGGAATAATAAGAAAATTCCATTCCAGATACAACGAAAAGCTTTTAATTAAATGTAGCCATTTATTTTCCCTTTTCCATTTTAATAAAACTATTGTGAAAATAGTATAATTGCCCTTTCCTTTTTCTTTTTAAAGATCTAGTGTTCTAGAGAAAATGTCATTCTTCTTTTAAGCAGTCAGCTTTCAACCTAGAAATATATTTTAGGCATCTGTTAAGAACTAATTCATGCAGCACTGAAGTATATGAATTAATATCTTTTTTACTCAAGGTAATGGAAAGCAAAGAAAATGCAAGGAAAAGAGAAGAAAATCAACACTCTTTGGAGCAAATGCTGGGATTGATGTAATATATAAATGCAAGTGTATACATTGGGGTGGGGAGATATGAACAGCCAGAAAAGGAAATGAAACATTATGCAGATAAAGTTGCTTGCCCAATTACAGAACTGAAAAGTTTTTGAGATTAAGTTAAAATTGAGGATAAAGGGATAATGGGAGCTAAGTAGACTGTTAAATTACATCAGCCTAACATATGCAAAAGAGAATATGGGAATGTCTATGGGATGGGAAAATAAGATATGTCTTCCTTAAGGGAAGAAAGACTTCTTTCTACGGACCTTAAGAGATGGTCACAGTTTGGCTGTGTGGGGGAAGAGTGTGCTAACTCTCTAAGAACAGTAGGATAAGCTTTTGTTGGACTCGCCTGCCAGTGCACTCACAAGGTTGACGAGTGTCAACATCATTTTCCAAGAAGCTCTGCATTGTGCAATTCAATTAAATTTAGCAGATGCGAGGAAACATGATCGGGAAGCAATAGCCTAGTTTATAAAGAGACCTACAGAAGTTTTCAAGACCCCTGTAAAGCTAACAGCATTAAATACATGAAGAAAAGTGTAATTGTAGTTTGTTCACTTTGTTAAGTATATTATATTCAGCCAATTTTGCGTCAGACTTAAGTAAAATTCATATTTACGGGGAAGAATATAGAATGAGTAAATTCAATAGATTCTGTTCTACTACATTTTACAGTTCAAGATTGCTATTCAAGCAGGTTTTAAGGTATTTCTTTTTAAGAAAAGGTATCAGTATGCAATTTTGGCAGTCTGGAATTCATCATGTAGACCAAGCTTGCCTTGAACTCAAAAATATCCACCTGCCTCTGCCCCCCAAATGCTGGAGTTATAGGCATGAACCATCATGCCCAGATGTATGAAAAAAATGAAGATTATGTGGGTTAAACATTTGTTCACTAGTTCAATTTGTCGTTTCCTAATATATACACATATTTAAATATAATGTTGTATATCATAAATATATACTTCCTCAATGAAAAATAAGTTAAATGTAGATTCATGAGTGAAATATATATTAAAGCATTAAACTTTCAACAATAACAACAACAACAACAACAAATCCAACAGCAATATAAATCATACAGTTTACCTTCAGAAAAGCAATTCCAGTAAAATATTTGTGTGACATTCTGGGGAAATGTAGTCTAGTAATAAATCACACATAAATGTGAATTACTGTATCTAAAAACTCATATATATCTTCACAAATAGGATTTTACATTATTTTTCCAACACTAATATCTCTCTTTTTGTCCCCACCATCTTTCTTCTCTTTACCAAAAAACAATTCTCCTAAAGCCAGAAGCCTTGCAATAATTGCTTCTCCCAGGATTCTGAAATTAGTGTACCTCCATTTATTTATGTAGCCCTTGAAAACATTGAGAAATCTCTTTACACAATGAAGGGAGATTGAAATCAGACACTCTATTGCCTAGAAGAGTGTGCCCTGAATACCAAACAATTGGAGAAGTTTCTAGACCCCTTTTTGTCATCTCTAGTGATCTAGCTATGTCGGTACTTGTACTTAAAAAAAAATAGTCTCTCCAAGCAGCAAGGAACTTAGTCTCACTGTAGCAGAAAAAGCTACAATGTATAGATATGTAAACTGATATGTGATATGAATTAAAAAACAAATAGCTTGATCTCATGACTGGTTGTGTAGCAGAAAAAGCTCTGCTACAATAATGGGAGTGTCTTTATGACCTCCCAAAATAGGCTATGTCAATTGGTTAAGGGAGCCACTATTCAATCCTTTCCTCTGAGGATGGTGGATTCAGTGAGTACAACATTGAGGCTGAAGATGAAGATGTAAAATAGAATGCTTACTGTGTTGATCTGGAGCAGTGTGCTAACTCACTAAGTGTTTGCTTCTGAAAATGTTGATAAAGGTGGTTTAAGATAAAAGTTGACATGAGGCTCTGTGCTTCATTCTCCTAAGAACTTAAAACACAGCATAAGATTATCCTGGTTCTTAAAACTGACTCTGATGAAGACGCTTCTTCAAGCATTGTCAATAGGAAGAAACAGGCAACCACCATTTGCATAATATGACTATGAAGATTTTGCCTTTATTTTTAGATAGCTCTGTGCATTTGAGTATTTCAAACTGAAGGGTTTATTACAGATATACAAGTTTCTGGATTTTTTATCCCTGCTATTCAAAAAAGATATCCCATGTATTTTCATATAAGCAATAATTTAAATACATGAAAATATCTTGTGTTCCAATATGTTTTAATTAAATTATTATTGATGAAACTTTATTTTCATTTGCTCTAGTTTTCTTTGTCCTGATTTTTAATCTAGCAAAGTATTTCTTCAATTTGTTTTATTTTAGATTTCAACCACTCCATGTAGTCTTACTTCTCGTAGGCCTCCTCGATTTCATCTGTTTTTATTAATTATTTTTTATCATAGAAAGTTTATCTCTCATTCTTGAGAATATTATCCTTCTGTGGGTTTTCATAAATACATTCAGAGGATCTGTGTTTTTCTTCTGTAGCTGCATACCTGCATTGGGTAGAACATTTTTTGGGATTACACCTCTTGTGGACAGAAAAAGCTATCAGGGCTCGTTTGGAACAGCATTTTTATTTATTGAAACATTTGCTTTTGAGGAAATTATTATCATACAATTAATTTATACAGCCATGAAATATAAATATACTTCTCATATAGCTCAAACATTATCATGGGACAAAAAGAGGAAATGAATAGCTTTATTGCTTTAGCTAATGTACCCCCAAAATGATAAATGTCCAGGGGACCAAAATATCTCCAGAGAATATTAACACAATTATGGCTAACACTGAAATTCCAAATGGTCTTTAGAAGGCTCATGTGTAATAACAAGCCTTAGCAACTGTTTTTACCCATAGGTAGATTGGGAGTTTAAATTTTGACATTGATTTATTAGCTTGGTAGCCTATTATCACTTCCTTTGCAGCCCAGTGTTTGCCAGAACACTCCTTGCAACTAGCCTGTATTGAGAAGTAGAGGTAGAGAGGAGTCAGAGTAGAATTTTTAGTGTCATAAATGAAGGCTAGAGAAAGAGACAACACTCAGCCTCTGAAACTTATTACAGGATAAGCTGCCGGGGGACTAATGTGTTTCCAACGGTCAAGCCTATTATTTATCCACCTAGGTGAAAATTTAGCAGCAGACAGGTCAGGCTCCCAGAACCTTGGGGAGGAGGAATCAAGGAACTACCAATTTATCCTGCCTCTACTTAGGTGAAAACTGGGTTTGTAAAGGAGTTTTAAAAATCTAAAGTTAAAAACACAATCTGTTTCTAAATCTTTCAATTGAAGTTTCACAAGCATCTAAAGACTATTAATCATTTTCCAGGCATTATATTCAATACTATCACATTATTGACCCATTCAATATTAAAAAAAAAAATCTATGTGGTCCCAACTAATTTTTCCTTGACAAAGGAAATATTGAGACTCTTGAAGGTTAAGAGATTTGCTTACAGCACTGAGCATCAGGGCTGGAGTTGGGGGGCATTGCCCCTAATGTAAAAAATAAGAGGCCTAAATTAAGAGATGTAACAAATCCACGAAGCACTTATAATGTTGAATTATAATGAATTAACACTACAGGTCTCATGAAAACTTAGTTAGCAATTTTAAACTGTCATAACTTTTCATATTCTGCATGTTTCAGAAATGATTACACTTCAAATAATGATTATAAATGTGTTGACTTGTTTAAGAATCAATGTACCCACTCAGAAAACAAGACAGAGATGATGTGGTAGAGAGAAGGAAATTTGGAAATCGAAGTTCCCAACACTAAACTTTCTCACACAGCCAGGGTGGGTGGTCTATTCCAAATGTTATTCAATGCTTTGATTTCCAGTTGTGTTATTTTCAAGGACTAAATATTTGAAAAATTTCCATTGTTACCAAGGGCAGAAACATTCATGATTGGGTTATAATGTGTACAAAGAAAGAAACCCAAATATTATAGAAAGGAAACAGGTAAAAAGACACAATAAACACTTTTCTGGGTGATTCTTTCTGGGAAAGCAAATATTGAGTAAAGGAAAAAGTTGTCGTGTAGATAATGGAAAGTTCACCTTTTTTATACCTAAGTAAAAGTCTTCATATCCAGAATGGAAACTAGTGGGACAAGGGACTTTCAGCGTAATTAAAGCCAGGCTGCGTGACAGACAAACACTTTCTCCAACTTGATGCTAGCGAGCAAAAGGACATGAGCAGGTGCCATGAATACGATTTTGGAATTCATAATTTTCTTGCTTTATGAAGTAGATATAGGAAGCTGCAAGTTCCTAAGCAGGGTTCGCGTCTTTATTATGCATGCAGGCCCAGGCTTGAGCTCTGAAATTCTGCGAAGTTGTAACAGCTAAGCAATGTAGACTATGTGTTGCTCACATTTATGTTGTTTCCATCTACGTTTGAATCTGATGCAAAGAAAACCCAGAAGCTCCAGGCAGGCTTGTTACATTGGTAGATGTTTATTCTTAGAAATTTACTTGCTTGGAAGTAATATGTATGCTAATTAATTAACACTAGGAATATCATTGGATAAGGATAGTCAATTTTTATTCATCATGGACTTCAACTTTTTAGATACAGCTATCACATTATCTTAGATATTTTCTTCATACTAAATATCTATTACTAAATCAACTTTTCTTATGATGTGGATTGCTGATTCAGTCAACATGTTTTGATTTTAAAACTCTTCCAATTTGCTAGCACTAAATACTTCCTGTGTGCTGACAAGAGATCTTTACTAGTAAACTCATAGAAACAATAGGGTTTACAGTAAATTCACCCTCTCTGATGTAAAGGGTATAGTTCATTTGCCTAATGAATTTACTTACTAACCACAAAAGGGGCTCCAATTCCTGTCTTTATAATTTAATCGTTTATTTTTTTGTGTGTGTATTAGTTTTTCATTCAGAAAAAAAAAGGAATTTTTAAAAAAATTCCTTTGTTGCTTCTTTTTTGTGTATTTCTAGTTCTGGTTGATATGTTCCTTCTAAAAAGACCTTTGAAAAATGAATTAGTAGGCTTCATGACTTGTTTCCTGCTTCTAGGTTGCCTCATCCAACATTGACATGAAGGTGCGTGTCCTGTCTTTTTGTGCCTTATGATGCCCTGTTTAGTTGATATTCCTGGGAGACTGATTTTTCTTAATGGGAACAGAAGAGGAACACATCTGGGGAGAGAAGAGTTGAGGGGGTAAAAGTGGATGGAGAGAAAACTGTGATTAGAATGTATTATATGAGAGAAAAATTTTAAAAGTCGACTTTCTTTAACTCACTGAAAACTACTGAATTAGAAAACTAAGTAATAGGTGGTTTCCAATTCATAGGTGTGTGTGTGTGTGTGTGTGTGTGTGTAAGTTTGCTTCCTTCCTCTTATTTTCTAATGCTCTACTCCTTGCTCCAGCTTCCCCACTTCAACTTTGTTTTTTTATCTTACTACACATTCCCTCAAAACTTCTTTTTTTCCCCGTTTGTGTGGTCCCCTTTCGATCCACTCTTAGCCTTGATCCTTTTTCACTCCCGTCTATATAGTCTTATGTAATAGTTAGAATCTAGGATCCTCATATGGGTGAAGACATATGGCACTTACTTTTCAATGCACGGATTACACTGGGATAGATATTGTTATAAACCCTATTTCATTCAAACGTTGCTCAGCCTCCCGTGTATTCATACTTGTATATGTGTAAGTTAGAAATTATCTTGGAAGTCAGTTCTCTTCTCTCCTCCCCCCATGTAGGACCCAGGAATTGAACTCAGGCACTCAGACTTGGCAGCAAGCACATTTACTAACTGATCCATTTATTTAGCTCAATGAAACATTTTTATATATGTGAAAAACTCATAAAAAACATCAGTAAAATTTTGAATAGTAAGGACAGAGTGTAGAATAAGAATTGGACGTCGAATATCTACACATACTTCCATTCAACCAGAGCATAATAAATGTTTCGTATTTGCAATCTCCTTTTTCAAACAACCATCACATTTTCTTTCTAGCCGGTACAATTTTTAAATCTTGGCATTTACTCCAATTTCCCTTTTAATTAGTCTGCTTATGATATTTTAGGGATATATAGTATATTCTGCCCAGACATATTTTCCTAACTTGTTGCCTGTTTAGTGCTAGTCAAAGACAGGTTTACTGTTCTATGTCATGGCCATCACTATACACTGCTTGCTGTCTTTTTTTTTTTTCAATGCAGTTTATTCAGGAACCTTGAACAATCATCTGACCCTGGGGAAAGCCAGCCCACTTTAAATAGCCTCTGGGTAGCCAATCTCAGCATGTCACGTGGCAATCCAGATAGGTCCACATACATGGAAGCAAGCCAGATCCTCGGCCTTAGCCAAATGTGGAGTTGTTCGTGACAGAGAGCACTCACCATTGGGAAGGTGGAAGGCGGAAACCAGCTCCATCTTTCAGGAGCGGCATTCCGCAGCTCTCTACTGTTCCCCCTTTTTGTTTTGGACGCATCAGGCAAGAGTAGAGGTCTGATCTCTGATATTAGAAATAAATTGGGACTTTGTACAGATGTTCATTTAGGTGTCATCCACCCAAAGAGCATCAGACCTGTCCGATACCTTTTTCTCAGAGGCGGAACCTGGGGCATCAACCCGCATGCAATCAGACATGCTCTTCTCTCGGTCCAAAGCAGGTGACCCTGAGTGCAGTGCTTAGCCTCGCATCCTGAGCATAACAATTTGGCTTTTTATGGTAGCCAACCATGCTTGGGGAGACTGTCCTGCTTCAATAGCTGTAAAGGCCTGAATGGTCATGGCTGCATTACGCTGCTGTGAGACTCTAATCTTGCATATATACCACAGGCAAACCAAGGTGACCAACACCAGAAGGCCTGCTAATGCTCCCATGCCCGCCCATTCCTTCAGTTGATTCATGGCTGCAGCAATCCATGATGATAATCCTGTGGCTAGTCCTGCGTCCACTCCGGTAGAATTTACCATGACAATGGCCACTCTCAGCTGCTCCATCGTAGTATCGAATTCTCCAGTCCAATTACCTAAAATATAGCTCGACAATTGTTTAGACAGATTTGCAGCACAGGGAAAATTCTCATGTTGTATGCTAGTGACTCAAAGTCCAGCCTACTTTCATTGACAGCCAAGTTGAGCGATTTGCCATAGGGTATCAATTTGCTCCTGCACGAGGTCAATCCTCTGATTGAACACCATCAAACCTCCTTTTAGTTGAGCATTAATTCCTTTTTGTACATCTAAGGCATGAGCTACATTGGCTAAAAGGTTATTCAGGGTCTGAGCAGTCTGCACAGTATGACTCATGGCTAATGCCACGGTGGTAGCTCCAACAGCCGCCAATGAGATGGTAGTAACAATGGCAGCTGTAATTCCAAGATCCTTTTTCTGTCTGAAGAGAGTCATAGCGTGAGGGGCATCAACAGGGACAGGCACCCAGCGAGGCATGTGAGTAACCAGGGCATACCTAAATTCACTAGCATTGCAGCATTGGGCAAAATGCAAGTATCATCACCACAATTACTTGGCTCTATCTGGCTAATAATGAATAAAAATGGGGGATATAAACAAACAGGTGTGGGCTTATAGGAAATATTATGAGAAGCTTTAACCCCCTCGTTGGAACATCCTGCATCAGTTCTAGAACTAGCAGTGGTGGTGTCCGAGGTCTGAGTAGGTTCAGGAGACCATTGCCCCCAGGGGCGAGATGTGCTCCATGTAAATTGACTAACTCCATGTTTTCCTCCACTTTTGAAAGTCATTTAAGGTTCTTAAATTATTTTTTCCCTTTTTTATAAAATTTTTCATCAATTGCACTTTATTCATTCTGCATCCCCCCATAAGCCCCTCCCTCCCCTCCCAATCCCACCCTCCCTCCTCCCTCTGCATGCATGCCACTCCCCAAGTCCACTGATAGGGCAGGTTCTCTTCTCCTTTCTGATCTTAGTCCATCAGAAAAATGACTTGGAACCAATAATGCCTGTTGTTGGTATAATGTTCTTTTGAAAAGTATACACCTTTCCCTTGTTCATTCAAATGCTGATCCCCCCACCCCCCGGTTTCAATACAGATATTGCATTGTGGTACTTACTCTAAGCATCCTGTCTCAACTTGGTGTGAAATTCCAAATAAAGCAACTAGACACAATATTGAGCAGGGAAAGGAAGTAGGTGGGAGAGGGGAGGAGCCAGAGGACAGGAAAGGGGGGAGGAGAGCTAGGAGAGGGAGCTGGAGCAGCCATCTTGGAACTATGTGGAGAGATGGACAGGACCTAAGATATCACTAAAAGCAAGTATAATATGGGAAATCTAAATGATAGGAACCTATGAGGGCTTGGAGGTTTAAGATGGAGTAACTATTGTCCAGCATTGTGTTCTAGGTTAACTAAATAAACCCAGTCTCTGTGTGGTGATTTGGTTATACAACTGTTTAGGACTAACAGCAGCATTACCTGGTGATATATCAATAGTAAATATTAATCACCACCTACAATAGCCAATCCTCAGAAAGCACTAATAATTATAAATACTACTTATAAGAATGGCTGTGTAGAATATAACCACAGATAAAATAACTCTGAAAAAGAAACACAAATGTTATCTTTTGTGTCTCAAAAATAACACACCACAGAATTGATTTAATAATTGTTGCTTTACCAACTACTGTATGAAAGTCACTGAATCCAAAAGTAAACAAACAATAGGAAGACCTTTCATGAAATGTGGTTTCTGTTTGGGGTTGGATCATCTCATAGCAACATAAATCTGAAGAAGGTGAGTCAAGCAAGAAGAAAAAGCACAAAAGCCAGGGGTGAGCTATGATCCAGAGTCATAAACAAAACAAGAAGGAAGAGATCAATTTCCCATAGAAGAGCAGGAAAATAATGAAATCTTCAATATCTAGTACCAGAAAGTGCTTTCTTTTGAGTCCTCTGAGAACTGTGCCTTTACTCAATTAACCAGTTTGATAGGCAGGAGAGCTATAGGGTTTGACATTTTGTCTAAACCACTCACTGAAGATTTTATTAATTTTAAGAATACAACACTAGGGTTAAAAGCTAAATTGTCAGAGGGTTGGAGAAATATTTCAATGATTAAGAAAAGAGGTCCTGAGTTAAGTTCTCATTATCTACACAATAGCTTATAGCTGTTTTTAACTCCAGTCCCAGAGGCTCTGACTTCCTATTTTAGCCTCTGCAAGCACATGATGCAAGAGATGCACAGACATGCACACAGGCAAACTACCTATACACCTAAAATAATAAATAAAAAAAATATTATAGAAATAGAGATCAGATACACTTAAAATTATCACATGTTAAAATGAGAGTTAATTCACCAAAAAGGAGTCACATAACCCTTTAGAATCTCAAATGAAAAATTTAAAGGAAGTATGACCACAGATGCCTATCTGGAATATTGCATAAATTTATTTAATAGATGCAAAATTGTCAAACATTTATCTCTATAGAGTATCAATCAACATGAACAAGATTCACAGACTTATGAAAAACTTTTTACACAATAATTGATTTTCTCAAAAATGAACAAAGTTGCAAAATAGCCCAAAGACAAAGAAATACAAACATAACTTACTGAGAGTTCTAGATAGCACACTCCATAATATTTTTTCAAACTCATTTCAAAAGCTCTTACAACTTTTTCTTATACAGAATGTTGTATTAAGTGAAGCTTATCATTTTACTAAATTGTGCTCAAGTGCATTTGAGAACTAATCAGCTACCTTCTCCAGAAACTTTCCGGTTCCTTAGGAGTAAAAGTTCTTGTCTACTTGAGTTTTCTAGAAGAGCTGCACTCGATGGCAGATTCATATTTTGAACATCATATTCTGTGAGTATAGATTTTACCAAAAATAAAATAACAATAGAACATGGGATTTCACATCAAAAAGAAAGAAAGAAAAAGAAAAGGGAAGAAATAACCTCAGAATATTAGACTACTGAGAGTCAGTGAATAGGCTTAACAAAGAAGAAAGATACTGCATTAAGCCTCTCAAACTTGTAATGCCCCCTTTTGGTCTTAGTTGCATTTTTCCACGGTATTGAAGGCACTAAGGACATGTCATCCACAGATATGCTACTTTTGATGATTATTATGAACTGGAACATGATGGGAAAGATAGAAGGATCAGGAAGTTTCTTTTCCTCCCTCCCTCCCTCCTTCGCTCCCTCTCTCCTTCCTTTCCTCCCTCTCTCTCTCTCTTTCTTTCTTTCTTTCTTTTTCTTTCCCTTAAAGTTTCCATGTAAAAAAAAGCCACAAGATTTCCGCTGACTGAATGAAGAAAGAACATTATTACTACTAGTGGGTAGGAATGATGATGCGGTGGCTGTGTAAGAACAAATTACCCATCTGCCACCAGCTTTCCCCTCTGTTTCTGAAAGTGACTTTCTTAGGTGCACTGCTCCTAGGTTGAATATCTTTGGCTTGTCTTTTCTTCCAAATTTATGTTGTCTTTATCTAAGAGTAACATAAACTTTATGGTCTGGTGACATCTTAGATTTTCCTGTTTTTTTATGAATACTAGTGTGATGATATGAATAAAAACGGCTCCATAGGCCCACAGAGAGTGGTACTATCAGGAGGTGTGGCCTTGTTAGAGTGTGTGTGGCCTTGCTGAAAGAGGTGAGTTAAAGTGGGGGCTGGCTTTGAGGTCTCAGATCAAGATGCAGAACTCTCAGCTCCTCCTCTAGCACCCTGTCTGCCTGCACCCTGCCATGTCTCTCAGCATGATGATACTGGAATAAATCTTTGAACTGTGAGCCAGCACCAGTTAAGTATTTTTCTATATTAGGATTTCTGTGGCTATGGTGTCTCTTCATAGTAGTAGAAACTCTAACTTTGACAGCTTGCATGTTCACATAAAACTCTAGTAAACCACATACATGTCTTTTCTGCATATGTCTAGCCCCTCACCAAGATCTCATGTATCCCATATTGGCCTCTATCTTGTTATGTTGATTATAATGACCTTGAAGTTATGACCTCTTATCTCCATTTCCTGCTTCTAGGGTGGCAACCATGTACCTCCATGCTTGGTTTATGTGGTGCTGAGGTTCAAACTCAGGGCTTCATCTATGCTGAAGAAACACTCTACCAATGGAGCTACAAGTTGCGCCAACATACATTCCCACATCTGTCCTATTTCAGTTTAATTTTTGTTTGTTTTGTTTTGTGTTTTGTTTCTTGAGACATGGTGGTTTCTCTGAGTATCCCTGGTTGGCTTGGAACTCAGCGATCTGCCTGCCTCTGCCTCCTAAATACAAGGATCAGTTTAATTCTTAAGCCCAGCTAGAGACACTAAAAGTGTTAAGGAGGTTTTTGTTTGTTTTGTTTTGTTTGTGTGATAGTTTGTTTTTCTCCTCTCAGAATATTGAATTGGGATGTGCATATATATTTAAAGAAGCTTATTCCCATTAAAGAAGAAATTAGGGCTTTATATAATTTGGACTGTTATTAACATGGAGATTTTCCCCGAGCAAAAAAAAAAAAAAAAAAAATTACCAGTGAATTTTAGATATAAAATAAATGAGTTTGACCAAACCTATTTGCAGTCATCTGATATGGGCATGGCTGCTGTTTTGCAAGATGGTACAGTCAAATGATACAGATAACTATAGTTGCTAATCTGCAATTACCCACTTTTAAAAAGAATAAAGAGGCAACAATCATTGAAATGACAGTTAGCTATGCCATAGATAAGGGCATCATGAGAGTTCATGCATAAGAGCTCTTAAATCAATCAAGAGGTTGTGCCTAAGGAATATAAACAAGCACCTCAATACTGATTTTTATAACTAAGGCACAAGGACAACTGAGAATGTAGATAAATTATTGGCAAATTTGAAATGTTTTAATATGTTCAAAAACATATTTTTGGTCCATGGCTCGCTCATATGTGGTTAGAGTGGATGGGTGATAAAAGGGTGTAAAAGCTTGTAAGGCAGATGCTTTTAGGTTCCTGTTATGAGTTAGTAGAATGGCATTAAGCATGTCCCCCTTGGGTGAATTGTTTAACCCTCTCTAGGAATTGACCAAACTATGAGAGGAAGACCTTCAATGCCACAGATGGAAAGCAAAGCACCAGAACTTAGAAAACAAAAATAAGACAGGTACCCCTACACCTAATTAAAAAAATATATTTCCAATATGAAAATATTAGAGCTAGTAACGAATGATTGAAATAATGAAGACTGAAGAAAACAAACGGTGACAGCTCTCCTAATGAAACAAAGAAGAGGTTCAGAATCTATGATCTTCCCAGCCTCTCCTAACAAATGAGATGGATAAGTTGAATAAGCTTAGAGTCAGGACTGTTTCTTAGTATCAACTCTCTAGGCTTTGGTGGATTCTGAGTTGGCTCTGCCTCATGCTTCCTGGCCTATTACATGTGGTTTTCTCCAACAAGGCTGAGAGATTTCGGAAGCTGTAGTTTATGAAGCTGAAGTAATGTTTCCAAGATTGCATAAGTAAGAAGTAGGCCAGGAGTGACTGAGAGCTGATGGACTCTAAAACAGTAACTGATAATTACCATACACACACTTACATCCATATATATGTGCTTGCAGCAAAGCTATTTTTAGTTGAAGAGAAAAGAGTTATTCCTTATTATAATTATTAACATGCATTAATAGAATAAATCAATGGTAGTCACAAATATGTCATTCATGTTACATAAGTAAGATGAATATTCTTATGTGTTTGGTAAATGGAGTATAAGAATTAGATTATATAGCTGCTAGGCCCATAAATATCATGCTATAATTACAGCTAAAACCCGTCATGAACCATATTGTCATCTTAATAAAATCCTGCCAGGAAAACTTGCATTTCTTTTGGTGATCAAAAACCTGATAAGGTCCACATGACAATCACTACAAACCTGAGGTTGGACTGGGTCATCTTGAATAAAGGGATGTAAATTTACATATCTGTTTGTGAGCCTAGACTTTAATGACTGAGCTATCTCTCTAACCTAAGGACTGTGAATTTAATTGAAGTTTTCCTACTCTTTATGAATGTGTGCTAGTGCTGTTGTTGGCTTTTCTCATATTTTAATCAAATACATATGTAGCATCAGTAATATCTACCTATGCACATATGGTATTTGTAAGTTTGATCTTTTTATCTTGACTCTTTACTAATGGGGAGACCCAAAGAGAGAAACAGTGAATAGAATCTTTGCTCTGGACACAAAGGAGAACAGGGTACATTTAATATGTAATTATTTCAAGATCTTATTATGTAATGAATGGCTCTGTATACACTTAGTTTGGGCATGTGATTAAGGTTATAATTTTATATTACTATAAGCTTTTTTACCCTATTAAACCGTGGAAATATCTATTTCATGAATGTTAAGTTAAACAGTAACTCAGAAATATCTATTTCAACATTTAGAAATATCAAGCAAGCATCCAATGAATCTTGCTGATTATTTTTGTCATCTGATAGTATGCTCTCTTGATAGCCCACATCAAACTTGATTTTGATATACTTTTTGGCACATGCTAATTTGAATTGATGTTAAATGTCTCTGATAAGCATCACCCACAGAAAGGGAGACTGCATATGAACATTCCTAACACTATTTGAGTTTGATCTTCTACCTTAATCTTCAAAGGAAAAAAGACACCTGTTAAAGAAAAGTAAAGTTTAGTGCACAACTCCCAAGCTCCAAGACTCATATAGCACAGGGTTTCTGAAGGGAGAGGTGTTCAGGGAGAATGTATATATATATTTATATTTATGGTTGTGTTTTTTATTATTAATTTTTATTTTTATATTAATTACAGTTTATTCATTTTGTATCCCAGCTTAGCCTCCTCCCTCATTCCCTCCCAATCCCCCCTCCCTCTCTCATCTTCTCCCATGCCCTCTCCAAGTCCACTGACCCTGGCCTATCAGGTCTCATCAGGACTAGCTGTATTGTCCTCCTCTG
This sequence comes from Meriones unguiculatus, assembly GCF_030254825.1. Classification (NCBI taxonomy): domain Eukaryota; kingdom Metazoa; phylum Chordata; class Mammalia; order Rodentia; family Muridae; genus Meriones; species Meriones unguiculatus. The sequence continues at coordinate 28,045,389 of NC_083359.1, forward strand.
TGGCCTGGCAAGGCTGCTCCCCCTTCAGGGAGAGGTAATGAAAGAGTTCATGTCAGAGACAATCGCTGTTCACTTTACTAGGGTACCCACTTGGATACTGAGCTGCCATGGGTTACATCTGAGCAGGGGTTCTATGTTATCTCCATGCATGACCCTTGGTTGGAGTATCAGTCTCAGAAAAGACCCATGTGCCCAGATTTTTCGGTTCCGTTGCTCTCCTTGTGGAGCTCCTGTCCCCTCCAGGTCTTTCTATCTCCCTTTTCTTTCATAAGAGCCCCTTCACTCTGCCCAAAGATTGATTATGAGTCTCAGAATCTGCTTTGATTCCCTGCTGGGTAGAGTCTTTCAGAGGCCCTCTGTGGTAGGCTCCTGTCCTGTTTCCTATTTTCTCCCTCTTCCAATGTCTTTCTGAGTGAGGACTGATCATCTTTTCCAGGGTCCATCTTCTTGCTTAGCTTCTTTAGGTGTACAGATATCTTAATCAGCACCAGCGGAAGATCAAATGCTAACCAGTGCCTATACCAAACTTCTCATCAAAGAATCCTTAGCTTAAATTTCTTCGGGGAAAGAATCTTGCTGCTGCTCGCTGACTTTCATACACCAATAGGAAGGTGACCGCTCAGAATTGTAACATTTGGTATGAAATTGTTTCAATTTCCTGGTACAAAGTAACCAAAGCATTTCATTGTCAGAATAAGAGTTTTGTCCCTTCAGTCCTCCTCACGGGTTTCTTGATCTTGCCAGGGTGTTCTCTTCTCCATTTCAATCCTGCCTTGGCACCTCCTTGAGTAACGGTCAGCTCACTAACTACGTGAATGCTTGTTAACATAGGGCAAGTCCATCTTATCCAGCTTAGACTCTGGTACCAACATCCTATCGTGTTCCACTATTGAAAGCGTCACCCAAATGACACGTATCCTCAGGTAGGTTCACCCATCCCAATTACATACCCATGTATGATAAGGTTTGCTTGTGTGTCTATTACCAGAATCATTCCAGTGTCTAGGCAGCACTCAGATGGGCCATGATAATGACTTAAGACCTCTTGCTTCCTCCTGTGCCTTAACCACTGAGGCGTCTTCCAAGCCCTCAATTTTCAATCCTTGAAGGAACTTTAAAGTCTTTTAGTTTACAGAACATGATGACTTGATCCATAGACTATGATCATATTTCCCAGAATTTGTATGTTTTCCTGATGTACACTGTATGTTTTGTTCACCCAAGTGACCTCCTTCAAATATTCTCAAGCATTTTAACCTTAGGGATGATGAGAAGCTTTTCCCAAAGCCATGCTCTCCGCATGCAGCAGAGTCTGTTGACTCCCAGATTAGCACATTTTTGTATTACATCTTGCTGCCTCCCATTGTTGTTGAATGGTAATGAGAACTATTCTATTTTAATGAGTATGTTAATGTGTTAGTGTTGGTCTCAACCTGACCTTGTGTAGCATGTTTGTATTTTATGCTCTGTTTCTATTTAAACTATAAGCTCTTGGGAGGCAGAAAAGATGCCAATTTAGCCAACCCCCTGCCTTGTACTCCTGGAAGCTCAACAAACAGTATTTGGTGAAGATAATGATGATAGAGTAGGCCTAATAAACCTCCCTTTCTTCTCTGGGGAAATGTGTGCTTGCTTCATTTTGCTTTCAGAATTCTGTGGTTATTATAAAGATAGGTCCTTTAAGTTTCTTCTAAGGGCCAAAAAAAAAAAAAAAAAAAAAAAATGGAAGCAACATTTTCTACCAACAGCTTTTCTCACCGGAATTCTGAATTTTCCCCAGATTTGCAAAAGGAAGCCTAAGTGTGAAGCCCAGAGATAGTGCATTGGAGCTGTCATTTTATATTTGTTTTCCAGGACACCATAGAGAATAGCAATATAAATGGCAAATGCCACATTGCGTTTTCAGAAGAGCAGGTGGCACTGAAGCAGGGAAATTTGGAGTATGTAGACTATATAGAAAGGAAAGATGACAATACAGGGATGAGAGCTGAGGAGGCAGTTGAATACCATGCCCAACACATTCCCTACAGAAAAATAGAACTGCAACATGGAGCTAAGTTAGAATAGCCAAGTTTCCAAAAGCTACTTAATGCAATTTGAAAAGGTATACTATATCACTTGGGTTCTTGAGCCAACCCATCTTGGCTGGAATCCTTGTATCAGCAAATTATACCTAATTATATCTGATTGCAGTGTTATGAAGCTTAAATGAAATAACATGCAAATTTCTTCAGCAGTGCCTTTCCCATAGTAGGTTCTTGATCTATTTTAGTTGCTGTGCACTTTTGAAGACACTGTCCCAGCTTCAACATAGAGCAAACACAAATGTGGGTGGTCACAGCACTGATCTTTAGGACATCTCTTTTAAGAGTGAGCTATTAAATGTGGACACCCCAGAAGCACTCTCTGAGAGTAGGTTGTTTTACAAAAAGTATTTACCTCTAAAAAATTTAAACATTAAGGAATTACTAATGTGTACTCTATGATTAAGATATAATCATTAATAGACACATAACCATTAAGTTATTTACCAACTGATTTCTAATCCCCTGAAGGGATTAGAGCAAGCAAAATATAGAAGTGGTTGTACTTGAGCCATTGTATGTCTTATGGGTTTAAATCTTGAAAATATTGAAAATAGCATTAAATTCCTCATAAAGAAAGCATTTGTGTGAGAATTACAGCAAGGGACATCAGATACAGCGAGAAAGCGCAGTATTAGTGTAAATGAAATAAATAGTGATGCAATTTTTTTTCTGTAAAAACATCTAAAACTTAAAATGAAGTTATTTCAAATACTATTTGCATCTTTGAGAAGAGTTCTCAAAACCAAAATTAAGTTCTAATAATTAGAGATCTGGAGTTGCTAAGGTCTAATAAGGTCATTGGTAAATATTTATGGGAGCTAATTAGTGTATATTACATCCATACTCCTCAAAGCTAAAGGGTATGTATTTATGTTAGTGTTATCACAGATAAAGGGTGCAAATTAAACTCTGGAAAAGGGGACAGTAGAAGGTCTATAGAGCACGGCTAATGAACATCCCTAATGCAAGGCTTGTAGTTGTTCTTGACTTGGATGCATGGAGAGTGTAGACACCATGGCATTCATACACAGCAATGAACATACCCTACTATTAGCAATATATCCAGAAGACACACATTACCTGTGCTTTAGAACCAGGTTCTTATTGAGGCTCCAGTACATTAATACAAGCCACTGGCATGTGGACTGAGCCTCCAAAAGTCAACCTGAGCTTGACCCAGCCCATTCCTGAATTATCCAGTTCAATTACAGTGCAATTCAAGTCCCTACAACAACAAAACTATCCTGGCATGTTTTGTAACTCAAAGTTGACAGATTCCTTTTAGAAACTTCAAGCAAATGATAAAACTCTTCGGGAAAGATGCATTTATGTTTATACTAAATATTTTACAAACTTGAGTAGATTCTGTACTTGAGTAGCAAAGAGATTCTCAGGTGAGGGATGAAATCCAGTCTTTGTGCTGTTAGGTTTTGTGTTACAGGCATGGATAAGTTGGAAGAAGGTGCAGGTTTTTTTTATGGGACAATGTAACCATTTATTATTATTATTATCATCATCATCATCATCATCATCATCATCATCATCATTATATGTAAGGCCCACTACATGAGATGGAGCCCATATTTTTTTTTCTCTTTTTTAACCACAGAAGAGGCAGAGAGCACTATTTTCTAATTTCCCAAAGGGCCCAGTAAGTGTTGGAGACAGTTTTGCATATAGAGCACAGATAGATTTTCAGTGTTCACAACCTACTCGTGGTATACACAAGCACCTTCCTGTGAGTCTCATTGTCCTTCACTCTCATCTTCCTTCTGGTGTGCCTTGCCTCAAGCCTTCACTTCATTCTAGAAAGGCAGATATGCTTCCCTCCTTTCCGGATGATGAAGTAACTCTAGGGAAGTTTGCAGAGTAGTCATAGAGATGACAAGAGAACCTCTCTTTCTTTTGCTGCTGTCTCCTTTAGCTATATGACAATAGTAATTTAAATATTTATCTGCTAGCACACATCTTTGCTTATGCTTCCATTAAACTAGGAGATGTTTCCATTCATCAACTGAGGAGCATCTGGGTTGTTTCCAGCCTCTGATTATTACAAATAAAGCTGCTACAAACAAGGTTGTTGTATACTGAGCATCTTTTGGATATATGCATAGGAGTGGTATAGCTGGATCTTGAGGTAGCACTATTCCTAATTGTCTGAGATAGAGCCAGAATGATTTCCAAAATGGTTGTACAAGTTCACATTCCCACCAGCAGTGGAGGAGGGTTCCCCTTTCTCCACATCCTCTTCAACATGTGTTGCCACTTGAGGAGCTCCATAAAGAGAGCAACAGAACCAAAAATTCTGGGCATAGGGGTCTTTTCTGAGACTGATACTCCAATCAAAGACCATTCATAGAATGGTCCTAGAAACCCTGCACAGATGTTGCCCATGACAGCTCCGTGTCCAAGTGGGTTCCATAGTAATGGGAACAGTGACTGTCTCTGACATGAAATAATTGGCCTGCTCTTTGATCACCTCCCCCTGAGAGGGGGAACAGCCTTACCGGGCCACAGATGAAGACAGTGCATCTACTCTTGATGAGACCTGATAGACTTGTATCAGAAGGAAGGAGAGAAAGACCTCTCCTATCAGTGAACTGGGGGAGGGACATGGGTAGAGAAGGGGAAAGGAGGGTGGGATTGGGAGGGGAAGAGGGAGGGAACTACAGGGGGTGTACGAAGTGAATAAACTGTAATTAATAAAAATAAATTTTAAACAACTAGATGTTGCCTTCATTGAAATGTCTTAGAAATGTGTCTTAGCCGGAACTAGGGGGTGGGGGTAGGGAGGACTGGTCTGCAGCAGTGTCATGCCAGGGCACCGCACTCTTCGCGCGCGCGCACACACACACACACACACACACACACACACACACAAACAAACAAACACACATCATTCTCTCTCTCTTTCTCCTACTACCATATAGCACATAACACATATTTTATTAATGGTGGGTTCTTAAAAATTATATGACTGTGGAAAAGGAGTTATGCCCATTTAATGTTTTCCCTCAGAAGAAATGTGCTCAGAGTATTCTGCTCAAGGGAACACCATCCTCCCATATTAGAATCTGTCATAGAGTGTTTATTACCCGACACCTTCCTAATTTGAAGGGCATGTAAGTCCTAGTCCTGAGGGATGGGCTGAGTTAAAGTTGCTGGTAACACACATATCATCTTGGTGTTTGTCTCCTTGCAGCCATGTAGACTGCCCTGGAATGTCACTTTTGAATTATCAGAGAAATGAGCTCATTAATCATCATTACACTTTCCGTTGAGAGGATGCTTTGGTTGGGCGTACTTCTACCTGAGCTGAATGGATGACAGCTTTAGGTACAGAGCCCCAGACTGCATCAACCTTATGGTGAGATAATGCATTGATTAAGGAGACAGGAAAAGCAAAGTCATGTTGGAGCAGCCAAGGAGGACAACATTACTACATGGAGTAAGTTAACAAGCCAAAGACAAAAAAACATCATGTGCACTCTAGAAGCTGCTGGTCCTTTGAGAAGGGTAGAGTGTCTGTCACTTTGTTTTATTATACCTTAAGCATTCATTCCAAGATCCCCAAGAGCCTTTTGATTTCAACTTGTGGGAACGCATTAAAGACATTTTTCATTATCTTGAAGTTTTCGACATTTCAATACAACATTGTCATCTATAAAGTTCACACGTGAGACAAATAACAGAAGTACAAAAGAAAAAAAATATAGAAAAGTAAATTCCCATAATACTTAAGTGGGTTTAGAATTTTGGCTTGTACCTAATTCATAGTTACCTTGTGACCAGTGTGGTCCACACATCTCAGGTTGGAGATGCTCAGAAACACAAAGGGAACATTTCTGTCTATTTTACAGGCAGTATTATGGGAAGTTTATGAGATACACCTGTCACTACATATTTGAACAGTGTCACAGGATTCTCTCTTGATTTTAACTTCTCTTTCTACTTGTTTTATTTCCTAAATACATTCTTTTTCAAATTTCATTAATGTGACAACAAATAGCCACAAACATACATCACCCTCAATGTTTTGATCTAGAAATCTTAGCATTGCTAAATCTAAGCATCACTGTGGGTACTTATGACAAAGGCTTGAGGATGTGGCCATCCTAAAAGCTGCAAAGGTGGCCAGAAAAATTGAGATTTCTAATAAGGGAGGCCACTGTGCCTGACCTAAATATGATTCTGAAGAATAAAAGCTTAAAATAACAGGAGAAAAGCAGTCCATAGGGACTGTGAGGAGGAGATCATTGAGGAGATATAGCAGGAATTTGAACTTGAGAGGAAGTAACACTGACTCCAGCTAAGACACATTCTTAAGACATTTCAACGGAGACAACATTTCCTGGTTTAAAAGATGTATAAACAGGAATGCATGCTTAGCAGATAAACATGCCATTCATCACTTATCCTCTGTGCTTCCCATGAGTTTCTGTATTTACTGTTGTTCCCTGTAAAAATAAGTTTCTCTCCTGAGAATTAAGAGCCTCCCTAATCTGGGAGTGTAAAAAAGGTGTGTATTTAGAAGGCTGTTTATGCTTATTTCATAAAATACTCACTCATATAGACATATAACATAGGATAAACCTACTAATATCTGTACATCTAAAGAAACTAATCAAGAGAGAGGACCCTGACTAAAATGCTCAATCCCCATCCCGAAAGGCAAAGAGGATAGACATCAGAAGAAAAAGAAAACAGGAAACAACCTAGGAACCTGCCGCAGAGGGCCTCTGAAAGGCTCTGCCCTGCAGACTTTCAAAGCAGACGCTAAGACTTATGGCCAACTGTTGGACAGAGTGCATCGAATCTTATGTAAGAAGTAGGAAATTGTAAGATCTGGAGAGGACAGGAACCCCACAAGGAGAGCAACAGAACAAGAAAATTTGAACACAGGGGTCTTCCCAGAAAATCATACTCCAACCAAGTACCATGCATGGAGATAACCTAGAACCCCTGCACAGATGTAGCCCATGGCAGTTTAGTGTCCAAGTGGGTTCCATAGTAATGGGAAGAGGGACTGACTCTGACATAATCTGATTGGCCTGCTCTTTGATCACCTCCCCCTGAGGGGAAAGCAGCCTTACCAGGCCACAGAAGATGACACTGCAGACACTCCTGATGTGATCTGACAGACTAAGATCAGAAGGAAGGAGAGGAGGACCTCTGTTATCAGTGGACTTGGGGAGGAGCATGTGTGAAGAAGGGGAGGGAGAATGGGACCGGGAGGGGAGGAGGGAGGGGCTCATGGGGGGATACAAAGTGAATAAAGTGTAATTAATAAAAAAATAAAAAAAATGGTGCTACCTGGCTACAATGTATTTGAGACTTGCCCCTGACTATGTGGCCTTGCCTGGCCACAGAGAAAGAAGATTCAGGCATTTTTTTTTTTCAATGCAGTTTATTCAGGAACCTTGAACAATCCTCGGACCCCGGGGAAAGCCAGCCCACAGCTTAAATAGCCTCTGGGTAGCCAACCCAGGCGTGCCACGGGGGCAATGCAGATAGGTCCACATACATGGAAGCAAGCCAGATCCTCAGCCTTAGCCAAATGTGGAGTTGTTCGTGACAGAGAGCACTCACCATCGGGAAGGTGGAAGGCAGAAACCAGCTCCATCTTTAAGGCATAGCATTCCGCAGCTCTCTACAGTTCCCCCTTTTTGTTTTAGGCGCATCAGGCAAGAGTAGAGGTCTGATCTCTGATATTAGAAATCTCACAACAGTGTGATGCAGCCATGATCATTCAGGCCTTTACAGCCATTGAAGCAGGACATTCTCCCCAAGCATGGTTGGATACCATAAAAAGCTAAAATGATAGGCTCAGGATGCGAGGCTAAGCACTGCACTCAGGGTCAGCCGCTTTGGACCCAGAGAAGAGCATGTCTGATTGCAGGCGGGTTGATGCCCCAGGTCCCACCTCTGAGAAAAAGGTATCGGACGGGTCTGATGCTCTTTGGGTGGATGACACCTAAATGAACATTTGTACAAAGTCCCAATTTATTTCTAATATCATGCAGTCTTGATGAGACCTGATAAGCTAGGGGCAGATGGCAGAGGAGGAGAACTCCCACTTTCATTGGACTAGGGGGAAGGCGATGGGAGGTAGAAGGAGGGAAGGTGGGATTGAAAAAAGTTGAGGGAGGGGCTTCAATGGGAATATATAATGAATTAATTGTGAAAAAGAGTTTGTAAGAAGAGATGCACACAAACAGACATAGAAATGTAGATGAACACATTGATTTCCAATTTTTGATTAAATATTTGTTTCTCAAGACACGTTGATAGAAGTCGCTATATTGCTTAGCACTGTGTTTTCTAAAAGAGTAACACAGTTCTGTCCACATACCAAGAACACAGTCATCTCTATCGGTCTTCATGTTCCCTCATACTCAGTTCAAAGTCCAGATTGTGAAAGACAATGCTTATTAACTCATAACTTAACACAGTATCATTATGTTTTATATCCACTGAATTATTTATAACTCCTTGGCTATTGGTTTTATGTGTGTGTGTGTGTGTGTGTGTGTGTGTGTGTGTGTGTGACATAGATAAAATGTTGTTCATTAAGCTGGTGAATATTTATTGTACAGTGTGTAGCCAGTTTGTGTTAGGGCAAAGATTATCCCACATACCCAGAATTATCCCTTCTCCAATAGATCCCCTGCATCCTTCAAAGCATTCACAGATTCTTTCACCATCCATTCAGAAAGTTATATATTTCCAACTTAAATCCCTAGTTTGTCTATCTGTCTGAAGACTAATATCGATGTCTCAGTGTCCCTTCAATGCTCTTCATTGGAGACCACTGCCACCTTGGTATTCCATGCAGACTTGAGTTGCAGGCTCCTGCAGAGGGACTAAGCCCTCTACAGCCATTCCTGCCAATGCCACAGTGGTTCTCATTTGGTCTCACCATTTAGCCTAGTGTCATCTTCTTCCATCCAGGGACTCTCATCCTGGCCCTTACAGTCTTCTTGACCACCGGAAGGGTTTCCCAGAATTCAACCTGAGGTATGTGATTCTTTGTTCTTAGAGACTTTTGGTAGCCTGAGAGGTTTTGGAGCTGCAGGCCCCATAGGGTTGCAGAAGAGATCACCTCTGGGGTCCTCAAAAAATGTTGCAGATTTTTTTCTGGAATAAGTGTCCTGACACCAATGAAAGTAGAAGAATGAAAATGTCACTGGTGGACCAAAGCCAAGATAGCTCCTGAAAGGTTTCAAAGTAGGATGTTGTTTGTATATTTATTTTCAAGTAAAAACCCACAAGGTGGGGAACAAGCAATCAGAATTTTTAGATGAGTCAGTGGCAGTTGGCAGGTTGATAAAGGCAATGACCTATTGTTTTAAGCTATTTCTTTTCAAGAATAGTCATGCTTGTCAAATAGGCACTACAAACAATGCTTTACCTAAATCATAAAATAAAATAAAAAAAACAGTGACCAATACTTGCTCTTTTCAACTTTCAACTTCACATATGAACACATACTACTATGTGTATTTCATTTGGGTAATCTGGTTACCCTGTCAACTTGAGACCTTGGTGCATAGCTTATGGTTTCCCTCAAAGGCCAGCAGAAAGTGTGGGATCTCCTGGAGCTGGAGTTACATACTTTGAGCACAACTTGATATAGATTCCAAAAACCAGTCTCAGGCTTTCTGGAAGAGCAGTATGTGTTCGTAGGTGCTGAGCCATCTTTGCAGACTCAAGTGCCAATAGAGTTCAAGAACGCTATGATTCTCAGTATCTCCTTCAAAACCCTGGTGGACAGAGTCTTTCAGATGTCCTCTCTGGAAGACTCCTGTCCTGTTCCTTGTCTTCTCCTACTTCTGATGTCTATCCTGTTTGCGCTTCTGAATGAGGATTAAGCATCTTCCTTAGGGCCCGCCTTCGTGATTAGCTCTTTTAGGTGTACAGATTTTAGTATGTTTATCCTATATTATATGTCTAATATCCACTTACAAGAGAGTATATATCATGTGTGTCTTTCTGCTTCTGGGTTACCTCACTGAGGATAATCTTTTCTAGTTCCCACCATTTGCCTACAAATTTCATGATTCCCTTGTTTTTAATTGCTGAGAAGTATTCCATTGTGTAGATGTACCACACTTTCTGTAGCCATTCCTCTATTGAGGGACATCTAGGTTGTTTCCAGATTCTAGTTAATACAAAGTAAAGTTGCTATGAACATAGTTGATGTATCACCAGAGATAGGAATGGCCAGCTACTGTGGGTGATGTCGTCAGGAACTCAAATTCCCTGATGTAGAGCCCAATTCCTCCTTCACTCCAATCTTTGATACAATTGACACCTGTGAAAAAGGGAAACTATCCAATATACAGAGAAAAGCTCTTTCTCCTCCTTTAAATTTCTGGGATAGTAATGAAGCATTGCAGATGTGACCTCACAGCTCCTGATTCCTTGCCAAATGGCTAGGCAATGGGCCTACCCTTCTGGAACAGTACAATATCACAGTGTTGATTTCTTTGCATGCCTTTCTGCAATCTCTTGCCCAGTAACATAATAACAATGTGAAAATAAGGTAGAATTTTTCTGTATTGATATGAAAAGCTCTCTAGAATTTATTAAGTCAAAGCTATTATATAATTCAATTCCCAATCTCCCCCACTAAGGCCATGTTCATAAAGAAATGTAATTTTTCAATTCGTAGAATATTAGATATTTGGTAGAATATTAGATATTAAAATTTTGGTTTTGACTTAGGTTGTGAAGTACTTTTTATTTGGGGAACAAATGCGATATTTATTTATTTATGGATATAGTTAATGTATTGAGGTAGAGACTCACTCTGTAGCCCAGGGTGTCCTTAGCCTGCAGTGAGCCTCCTGGATCAGGTTTTCCATGCTGGGATTTATAGATGTAAGCCGTTAGTCTGGATATGAAACTTACTTATTTTTAACTCCGAAGAGAAATGTTGTTCACAACAGCAGCTTCAAAATGAGAAGGATAGCAGGTCCAACAAATTAATTTTCTTTTTTGAAATTTGATGCCCATTTCAATTCTTTGCTGGAAAGCACAGGTTATAAAACACATTTCAATGGAAATTGTACACTGAGTGAACAAGTCCTTCAATAGTGGTTCTAACTCCAGTCTTACACTTTGCATTCCACAAAGAATCAATCCAGTCCCAATTTGCTACGGTGCATCTAGGGATAGACAGCTCATAAACCCTGCAATGCATGCAGAATTTTCCTGGCCTGATGGTACATATAGCTCTTTAGGGAAACAAACTCTCATTTCTTCTTAGGTGGTCAATATACCTTTGAAGACAATCATATTGTAATAACTCTAGTTTTATGGGTACTTGCCTGTGAATCAAATTGCAAACAAACAAACAAACAGATTTCAAAGTCTAGACACAATAGAAAATAAAAAGCCCACATTAACTACACAACAGTTATTTGACTTTGAAATAAACAGACCTGTCATGTAAGAATTTAAGATTATGGAGAGAATTCAAATCTACTAAATGAGCTTAGGATAATAATTAGAGTACACTATAAGGAGGGATTAAATATTGCATACAGATTTAGAACTGCGTCTGTTAACTAGGCATGTGCTGGGTTTTATTATCCATTGTAAGAAAGGCTGGTCAATGCATTATATGTAGCCAGCAACATTTCTGGAGTTTTATCAGCAAGATGTCAGGAATATGATTTTTCTTCACTCCTACTGTGAAAGCTTAAGATGCTTCTAGTCAAAGCCAAAGAGTCCACAGAGTAGCAAGCCATACATAGTTGCAAATGTGTAGGTGGATTGCGTCGACCTGTTGTGTTTGGTGTGAATGTATATATGTGATTTTAATGATCTTATACACTTTTAACTCCTTGGCCACATCACAAGCCCCAGCAAACGGTGTTTGTTTTTAAACAAGCCATTACAAGTAGATAGAACTGATGCCATACTGTAAGGGGGGGGGGAAAGCCAAGAAAACATTTCTCAGTATGAGTTTTCAACTACAGCCACCTTGAAGTGTTAGGAGAGCAAACTAGGCTGCCTGTTTTAGAAGCACGCTAAAATAATTTAGACTTTGTGTTTTTTTTTTCTTTTTAATTCACTTTTTCACTCCTTGAAAGAAATTGTAAAAATGTTCTGCAGAATTGATCCTTGTATATTCCCTCATATATATATACACACATCTGCTGCATAGCAATTCCCATATGCTGTGTCCTTAATAAAACTCCGCACTGACACACGCCTCCCGCAGCTCCCTCAAATTTAAAACTATTGGGGGGTGCTCTTTCTGTTGAAAACAGTCAACACTTCTCTATCTCATCTGGAAGATACACCAAGAAAGAAAATCTGCGTAAAATTAGACCCAAGAAATTTTTCCCACAGGAGGATGATTTTTGTGCTTGGAAAATAACCGAATTTGTCCCTCACTCTCATATTCAGACAAAGAAATTCCCTTTGGGTCTTTTACCCTTTATTTGAGACTTTCTCTATTTGGGAGACAAGAGTAACTACCATTGATGAGATAAAAAGGATGTTTCAAATTCAAGTTGTGATAGATTAGCTGTTTGCAGCTAGTCCTAGCAAGTTCATTTCATTTAAAAAGAACATCAAATAGGATATACGAAAAAGATCACAGAGAGCAACAAATTCAACTTGACTCTAAGTAGAAAGCAGAAACAGAGAACATTGCTGTCTCTACTTAGAGCCTTAGTTCAGACTTACATTTCACAATTCTGAGAAAAAGAATAAATGAATTTGGATTTTGAAGAGGGAGTAAAACAGGGTTCTGCTATGGCAAAGCTCAGTTAACAGCCTGTCTCTTCCATTTATTACCATTGAAAATACTTAATAGGATGCATAAAGCAACAGTTCAGGGACTTGAGAAAATGGTAAGGTTACTTCCAACTAAGGATTAAAATTAATTATCTTCTTCTGTGACCTGGTAAGGCTGCTCCTCCTTTGGAGTGAGGTGATCAAAGAGCAGGCCAATCAGTTCATGTCAGAGACAGTCCCTGTCCCCATTACTATGGAGGCCACTTGGACATTGAACTGCCATAGGCTATCTCTGTGCAGGACAATGCAGCCACTACTGATGAGAACTGATAGACTAGGATCAGAGGGAAGAGGTAGAGAACCTCTTTTTTCAGTGGACTGGGAGAGGGACATGGGTGGGGAAGTGGGAGGGTAGGATTGGGAGGGGAGGACGGAGGGAAGTGCAGGGGAGATACAAAGTGAATAAAATGTAATTAATACAAATTTTAAAAAATGTTAAAAAATGAAAACTTGAACAATGACCATAGGATCATCTCCCTTTCTTATATCCTATTATATTCACCTGGATCTTTCTTGTACTAAGAGCAGTCTAAAGGGGAAACAACAAGGACAAAAAACTGTTGTGATCAGAGGACTGGGACACTGACTTTTGCAGGAGCCGAAGGAGAGGTGTCCGCCTTTTACAAATTATTTTTCTCTCTCACCTCTGCATGTTCTGGAGATTGAAGCTTGTCCACCCTCATTAGTGCAGCATGAGTTAAGAGGAGTGTTCAGGTTTACTGATTTATCTACAAAGGGGCACAAGTTTGGGAGATATTCCATGCTGGGACTTTAAAATCTGGCATTTTATGGCTCTAAAAGACAGTGAGATTGTTGGGATTATGAATAACAGAGAGTCTGATGAAATTATCAGAAAGGAAAGTCTGTAGACCTCACTAGAGAAGGGCTGTTTCCTAAGCTTTGCTAACTGACCGATGTTCAGGCAAACTTCCAAGTACCAACTGTGTCAAGGTTGCAAGTTAGCAATGTGGATCTACATAAGGGAAAGGGCAGATTTAAAAAGAGAATAAGTACCGAAACTACATCCCAGTTAAATCATAACAGAATTTGAGGGCTGAGCAAATAATTATCTGTTAAAAATTTTTCCCCAATAATTTTAACAGGAATTAAAATATAGAATTTCTATTTTAAAATGCTCTGTACAAAATGCACAAAATGGTTCATCTGTAAAGTAAACTGGGGAAACATCATCAGCTTCTAAAGAAAAGGAGATTTGGGTTTCTCTCCATTGAGTTTGATGTTGGCTATAGGCTTGCTGTATGGTTTGCGCCTTGAATCCCTGATCTCTCCAATACTTTAAACATGAATGGATGTTGGATTTTTTCAAATGCCTTTTCAGCATCTAAGGAGATGATCACGTGGTTTTTCTCCTTCAGTTTGTTTATGTGATGGATCACATTGATGGATTTCCATATATTGAACTACCCCTGCATGACTGGGATGAAGCCTACTTGGTCATAATGGATGATATCTTTGATGTGTTCTTGTATGCGGTTTGTAAGTATTTTGTTGATTATTTTGCATAAATATTCATGAGGGAGATTGGCCTGAAATTCTCTTTCTTTGTTGGGTCTTTGTGAGGATTAGGTACCAAGGTGAATGTGGCTTCATAGAATGAGTTTGGTAGTGTTCCTTCTGTTTCTATTTTGTGGAATAGTTTGAAGAGTATTGGTGTTAGCTCTTCTTTGAAGATCTGGTAGAATTCAGTGCTGAAACCATCTGGCCCTGGGCTTTTTTTGCATGGTAGACTTTTGATGACAGCTTCTATTTCCTTAGGGGATATAGGACTATTTAATTGGTTTACCTGGTCTTGATTCAGCTTTGGCATGTGGAATCTGTTGAGGAAATTGTCCATCTCACTTAGATTTTCAAATTTTGTGGCATATAGACTTTCGAAGTAAGACCTAATTATTGCTTAGATTTCTTCAGTGTCTGTGGTTATGTCCCCCTTTTCATTTCGGATTTTGTTGATTTGGATAGTTTCTCTCTGACTCTCAATAAGAATTTTTACGGATCAGAAGAAGAAGAAAACAGGAAACAACCTAGGAACCTGCCACAGAGGGCCTCTGAAAGGCTCTGCCCTGCAGACTATCAAAGCAGACGCTGAGACTTATGGCCAACTGTTGGGCAAGAGTGAATGGAATTTTATGTAAGAACTGGGAAATAGTAACAGCTGGAGAGGACAGGGTCTCCACAAGGAGAGCAACAGAACAAGAAAATTTAAACACAGGGAATTCCCAGAGACTCATACTCCAACCAAGGACTATTCATGGAGATAACCCAGAACCCCTGCACAGATGTAGCCCAGGGCAGTTCAGAGTCCAATTGGGTTACATAGTAATCTGAAGAGGGACTGCCTCTGACATGAACTGACTGGCCTGATCTTTAGTCACCTCCTCCTGAGGGGGAGCAGCCTTACCAGGCCATAGTAGAGGACAATGCATCCACTTTTGATGTGAACTGATGGACTAAGATCAGAAAGGAGAGGAGAACCTCCCCTATCAGTGGACATGGGGAGTGGCATGCATGCAGATAGAGGAGGGAGGGTGAGACTGGGAGGGGAGGAGGAAGGGGCTTATGGGGGAATGCAGAATGAATAAAGTGTAATTGATGAAAAATTTAAAAAAAGGGAAAAATAATTTTTTTTATTTTTTTTATCAGTTACATTTTATTAACTCTGTATCCCAGCCGTGTCCCCATCCCTCATTCCCTCCCAGTCCCTCCCTCCCTCCCTCATCTCCACCATGCCCCTTTCCAAGTCCACTGATAGGGGGGACCTCCTCCCCATTCATCTGATCCTGTTTTATCAGGTATCTTCAGGACTGGCTGCAAAGCCCTCCTCTGTGGCCTAACAGGACTGCTCCTCCCTTCGGGGGTGGGGAGACCAAAGAGCCAGTCATTGAGTTCTTGTTAGAAATAGTCCCTGTTCCCCTCACTTTGGGAAACCAATTGGTTACTGAGCTATCACAGGCTACATCTGAGTGGAGGTTCTAGGTTATATCCCTACATGGTCCTTGGTTGAATGTCAGTCTCAGAAAAGACCCTGTGCCCAGATATATTTGGTCCTTGTGGAGCTCCTATCCTTTCCCCATCAGACCAACTCCCCTTCTTTCTTATGATTCCATGTACTCTGCCAAAGGTTTGGTCATGAGTCTTTGCTTTGAAAACACTGCTAGTTAGAGTCTTTCAGATGCGCTCAGTAGACTCCTGTCATACGTTCAATGCACATCCCATCTGTCTTTCTAAACGAGGATTGATCATCTTACCCCATGTCCGCTCAATTGATTATCTTTTTTAGGTGTATAGATTTCATTATGTTTATCATATCTTATAGGTCTATATAAGTGAGTATATCCCATGTTTGTCTTTCTTCTTCTGGGATATTTCACTCAGAATGATCTTTTCTAGATCCCACCATTTGCCTGCAAATTTCATGATTTCCTCCTTTTTGATTGCTGAGTAGTATTCCATTGTATAAAAATATCACAATTTCTGTACCCATTCTACCGTTGATGGACATCTGGGTTGTTTCCAGGTTCTGACTATTACAAATAGAGCTGCTATAAACATGGTTGAGCAAGTGTCCTTTTTGTGTACTTGAACAAACTTTGGGTATATACCTAGCAGTGGTATAGCTGGATCTGGAGGAAGCACTATTCCTATTTGTCTTAGAAAGCGCCAGATAGCTTTCCAGAGTGGTTGTACCAGTTTACATTCCCACCAGCTGTGGAGGAGGGTTCCCCTTTCTCCACAGCCTCTCCAGCATGTGTTATCGCTTGAGTTTTTCATCTTGACCATTCTGATGGGTGTAAGGTGATATCTCAGGGTCATTTTGATTTGCATTTCCCTGATGGCTAATGAGGATGAGCATTTCTTTAAGTGTTTTTCTGCCATTCGATATTCCTCTGTCGAGAATTCTCTGTTTAGCTCTGTTCCCCTTTTTTTAATTGGATTACTTGGATTGCTGCTTTTCAGCTTCTTTAGTTCTTTGTATATACTGGATATTAGTCCTCTGTCAGATAAAGGGTTAGTGAAGATTCTTTCCCAAACTGTAGGCAGTCGTTTTGTTTTGATGATGGTATCCTTTGCTTTACAGAAACTTTTCAGTTTTATGAGGTCCCATTTATTGATTGTTGCTCTTAGAGCCTGTGCTGTTGGTGTTCTGTTCAGGAAGTTGTCTCCTGTGCCAATGAGTTCTAGGCTGTTCCCCACTTTTTTTTCCAATTGATTTAGAGTATCTGGTTTTATGTTGAGGTCCTTGATCCACTTTGACTTTAGTTTTGTGCAGGGTGATAAATATGGATCTATTTTCATTTTTCTACATGTAGACATCCAGTTGGTCCAGCACCATTTGTTGAAGATGCTGTCTTTTTTCCATTGAATGGAATTGGCTTCTTTGTCGAATATCGAGTATTCATAGGTGTGTGGATTTATTTCTGGTTCTTCTATGCAGTTCCATTGATAGGAGTCTACTGAGCACATCTGAAAGACTCTAACTAGCAGTGTTTTCAAAGCAAAGACTCATGACCAAACCTTTGGCAGAGTACAGGGAATCATAAGAAAGAAGGGGAGTTAGTCTGATGGGGAAAGGATAGGAGCTCCACAAGGACCAAATATATCTGGGCACAGGGTCTTTTCTGAGACTGACATTCAACCAAGGACCATGTATGGATATAACCTAGAACCTCCACTCAGATGTAGCCTGTGGTAGCTCAGTAACCAATTGGTTTCCCAAGGTGAGGGTAACAGGGACTATTTCTAACAGGAACTCAATGACTGGCTCTTTGGTCTCCCCACCCCCGAAGGGAGGAGCAGTCCTGTTAGGCCACAGAGGAGGGCTTTGCAGCCAGTCCTGAAGATACCCGATAAAACAGGATCAGATGAATGGGGAGGAGGTTCCCCCCATCAGTGGACTTGGAAAGGGGCATGGTGGAGATGAGGGAGGGAGGGAGGGACTGGGAGGGAATGAGGGATGGGGACACGGCTGGGATACAGAGTTAATAAAATGTAACTGATAAAAAAAATAAAAAATAAAAAATAAATAAAAAAATAGTAAAAAAAATACAACTATGTGAAACTGTCAAAGAACAAATGTAATCAAAAAAAATAGATTTCTTCAAACTATGTGGGGTTTTTTTTGTTGGTGGTGGTTTTTTTTTTTTTTTTTTGTTTGTTTGGTTGGTTTTTGTTTTTTATCTTTATGGCTTGTGAATTCATTGTCGGAAGGGGAATGTGACCTAAAGAATGGAAAGCACAGGGGCAGTAGCTCAATAATGAGAAGACGAAAGAAAGTAAGTAAGTAAGAAAGAAAGTAAGTAAGCTCTTTTTTAATGTCCACTGACTATAAATGTCCCCACTGCCAACATTCACAATTCTAATAGTGCTACAGGGGAATGGAATAATGTCCCTTGGGCTAGTTATGCTGTGATTACATTTCAGCAGGCCAGCTATGGCTAACTGGCTTCTCTTTGGGTATAATCCTGGTTAAATACATGCTTCACTTAAATCCTCCTTACCCCTCTCTGCTAGGACATGAGGGGGTTTCTGATAACCACTGAGAAAACATGGCAGCGAGGTATAGTCACCAAACGTAGGGGTGTTCCTATGACTGATGCTCTGAAGTTTTCTTTTGAATCCTCTCCACTACGCTTCCATGAGCTGAGTCACAGTTAATGTTCTATATTGCTAACTCCTTCAGAGAAGCCTGCTCCGGGATTTTTCTTCCATTTGTTTGTGATTCCTTCTGTTTGTCTAATATTTTCTCTCTGAAGCAGCTTGTCTCAAGACTTCACTTTTCTGAAAGTTTGGAGGAGAGCTTTTGATTTTTCTGCTTCTTCAGGTTTACACTTGTTAGGATAGAGTGGATATTTCTAAAACTCTCATATGCTAGACTGAGAATAAGAAGTCTAGTCAATTCCTGTAAGGTTAGACTTCTATGAAAATTGTAACCCATTATCACTTCCGATTCAAAAATAATCCTCTTCTCGAAAGCAGTAATGGAAAATTAATTCTAGAACCAGAAATGAGTGCTCATAGCCTAAGCACACAGATTCAGGTCACTCTAAAAACTATGTTTCAACATAAGAACAATCTTAGGAAGTTTTTGTAGGAAAGAAACAAAAGAAGTCATAAATGAAAACCCTTTCAAAAGACATGGAAACATTAGATAGATAGTTTACAACAAAGCACAGAAATGTGTGCCTAGGCCTTACATGTTGTCTGATGATATTTTTAACTTTTGGGTTAGTGGGAAGTGATAGTCTGTTAGTATATTCCAAAGAGGATTTACTTAAAGTTTACATGCATGTTGGGTCAAAAATGGAGAGAGCAATGAATGTTCACTGAAAGAGTCAAATGTAGCCTTTACAACTATGCATAATCTTCCAGGTCTCCATAATCAGGGGAGGTCTTATCAGTTAATTGGCCTTGCAGAATCTTTAACACTTATGTGGCTTCTGTTCCCACCCTCAAGCCTCAATATGAATAGTTCATACTTTGTTCATAGTGACTGCAGATGGAAAAGAACACAAATGGCCTTTAATAAGAAAACAGATAAATTCTCATTCAAAATATTTTGAATACTTCCCAGCAAGAAAAGAAAAAGACAATCAATGTATGCAGCATGATGATTGGGTTCCAAAGGAATCAATACCTAAGTGAAAGAAGCCAGTATTGAAAGGAACATGATAGATAAAGATAGACAGAGGGAGGGAGGGAGGGAGGGAGGGAGGGAGGGAGGGAGGGAGGGAGGGAGGGAGGGAGGGAGGGAGGGAGGGAGAGAGGGAGGGAGGGACGGAGGGAGAGAGAAATGATCTACATTGACAGATTGACCTAACCCGTAGTTGACTTTTATCAGCAGGAGAGAAGATAAAAGACTGCTGTGTAGTGCTGAAGTTGTTCCCTTAATGTGTCTGTTGTTACCTAAATCTATGTATGTGGTAATACCCAGAAATGTTCAATAAAAAAGTCTGATCTATTTCAGTTATCAGTCTTCTATACAGAAATAGAGATAATATTATCTTATTTAAAATAATCTCATAAGTCCCTCAAGAAACTAATTTTCCTAGCACATTCACAGCTCTCAAATTAGACAACATGTCAATCACATTTTTGACTTCTCCATAAAAATGCCAAACATGAGAACACTGGATGGAATCCTCACAGGGTAGGAATTGTCAATGACAATGTTGCATTTGATGATTTGATGTTTTAGCAGGAAAGGTTATTAAAAAACACGTTTTTAATAAAGCAATAGAGAACGGAAGTCATAGAAGAACAAAACAATAAGAAACAAATTTCTTTTGCTTTTGAGTACTGTTTAACAAATCTAATTAGTAAGCCTCAGTGGTCCTGCAGAAGCTTGAGGGATTTTTGCATTCATAGTGAAAATAAAAATGAATGTTCTGGCAGCTCCTGAAACAGAATGTTAAGATAAGAAATGTAACACAAAAAGCAGTCACCTTGAATCAGCCAGAAGAACTGACAGGGAGTGCTGGGAAGACTATAAAGAAGTTTGTCTTTTTTTTTCTGCAAGATCACATTACATTGCAAAGCATATTCTCTCTCTCTCTCTTTCTCTGTCTCTCTCTCTGTCTCTCTCTCTCTCTCTCTCTGTCTCTCTCTCTCACACATACACACACACACACACACCATTAGGGAGAAAAACAGTCTGTGCAGAGACCACAGGGATGGCAAAACTCTGGAGTATTGGAAGAAAAAATAAACAATAGAAAACAATATGTACAATTATAATCAGCGAGTTAGCAATTAAGTTGGATGTCATTTAACCAGCCAAGCTGTAAAGAAATAGTCATCCAGGAGAAATTCCCAAGGTGGAGCCTTCCATTTCCTGCTACTATTGCAAATGAGGTTTAGGGTTCACACTTCTCCAGGGCATCTATTCAGAATATGTCAAGACAGGTGCCAGCATGCCCAGTGAGTCATGAAGGTCACACTTCTGTTCTTGCCTCACCCTCTGGGCCCATGTCAGCATCATTAGGAAGTGCTTTCTTTCAACCAAGGGCTGTTTCTTACTCTTTGACCCATTTCCAACTATCATTGTCCTCAGGCAATGTGGCTTTGTTGAGCTGGTAGTTCAGTGACAATACAAAACGAAGCCCTGAGATAACTTATGTGTACACATAGACAGTAATACAGTAAGATGTTTTGCTAGGTCTAAAGCTTTAAATCAGGTGAACCCTTTAATAAGATAATCAGCACAGGAAATAGAAGAATGAAGTCAGCATAATCAGAGCACCAAAGTATTTCTTGGGTCACAAGAATCCTTGATCAAAGACTTTACTTGGCTGCCTACCTGACTATATCTCAGCTCCCACAGCAAATCTGCAAAACCAGAGAAAGAGAAAAAATTTCCAAAGTTGAAAGCACTGGTGAATGATGGTAAAAGTACAGGGCCTGGCTAAAAGAGATAAATAGATTAGCCAGTGGATTTCTTTCCATAAAATTATATCAAAATATTAACCTTATGCAGATAGCAAAATGGAGGATTATAGGTCAGAATGGAAGGAAAAAAATGGGTGTTGACTGGAAAACTAGTATTGCTGAAAGATGATTATCATAAAGTAATATTGATAATAATGGATTAAAGTGAAACAAAAATATGTAAAAGGAAAATATTGGAGTTAGCATATACATTTCTCGTTAACTCTGAGAACACATGCTATGGATGTACTGTTAAGCAGCTCAAAAAGTTACAGTTTATTACACGAAGAACCTTGGAATGTTCTATCCTGATGTGAGAATTGTTTGAGAAATAAAAGTTGTCCTTTCAGAATTCATTTAAGACATATCAAATCTAGAATCCCACAACATCAGGCACATAACACATGTTTCATGAGATTAACACGATTCATTTGTTCTTGATTATCTCTGTGCTATATGCGAATGCTGAAACTAATTTCTGGCAGTCTGATCCCATTCACGAGTGGGCACATATTCTCGCCCTTCCAGTCTTCATAGAATGTAGACTGCACATTGTCTATGGCCATCTTCATCCCAGTCAAACAATCCAGTGAAAAGTGGGGTGAAACCAGTCATCTCATGGGCATTTGAAAAATTATACTGCAGACAAGACTAAACGTGTTCACTGATTTTTTTCTAAAAAGATAACTAGTTAAGGCATATAACTGTACTCAATTTATTACAAACATAAATGAATGAAATAGACAATTCCATGGAATAATGTAAATTATACACATCATAAAATTGGTTGAAAATTTTATGTTTCAATTTTAATAGACCTGGTTTAACTGACATTTAAGCTAACATAACTGTTGGCTATTTGCACCAACTCAAGTGTGAGGGAAACCCTGGGCAGATATTCCTTGTGTAGATTCTAAATTTTGTAAATCAAGGTATGCAAATAAGTGGCCAGGCCCCTACCTGAAGAGCTCTAGCCACTAGGCTTTTGCCACAGACTTCCCTCTTCTCTAATGGCTAAAAGAGTATTCCCAGCCCCAAAGAAGAGGAATGGCCAGATCATGCTCTACAAGGAAAAACAAACAAACAAAGAAAACAAAACTCACAATCCCTCAATTTGCCCCAAGATCAGGCCACATAATATCTCCAATCATCCCAGGCAACCGTGATAAATTCCACCCACTTCAATCCCTATATAAACCTTGTGTGATGCTCAGTTCTCTGTTGCTTCTCTCTTGAGAAGAGGCAGCCACGCCCCTGGATTTTTCTCTCCCAATAAATCTCATGTGCAAAGTTTCTTTTTTTTTTTTCAATGCAGTTTATTCAGGAACCTTGAACAATCATCTGACCCTGGGGAAAGCCAGCCCACAGCTTAAATAGCCTCTGGGTAGCCAACCCCAGCATGCCATGTGGGCAGTGCAGATAGGTCCACATACATGGAAGCAAGCCAGATCCTCAGCCTTAGCCAAATGTGGAGTTGTTCATAACAGAGAGCACTCACCATCGGGAAGGTGGAAGGCGGAAACCAGCTCCATCTTTAAGGCATGGCATTACGCAGCTCTCTGCAGTTCCCCCTTTTTGTTTTAGACGCATCAGGCAAGAGTAGAGGTCTGATCTCTGATATTAGAAATAAATTGGGACTTTGTACTGATGTTCATTTAGGTGTCATCCACCCAAAGAGCATCAGACCCATCTGATACCTTTTTCTCATCAACCCGCATGCAATCAGACATGCTCTTCTCTGGGCGCAAAGCGGCTGACCCTGAGTGCAGTGCTTAGCCTTGCATCCTGAGTGTAACATTTTAGCTTTTTATGGTATCCAACCATGCTTGGGGAGACTGTCCTGCTTCAATGGCTGTAAAGGCCTGAATGGTCATGGCTGCATTACGCTGTTGTGAGACTCTAATCTTGCATATATACCACAGGCAAACCAAGGAGACCAACACCAGTAGGCCTGCTAACGCTCCCATGCCCGCCCATTCCTTCAGATGATTCATGGCTGCAGCAAAGTTTCTTATGTGCTGTCACTTTGTTGTAGGTTTTGGCTCCCAACTCCCAGGGCAACTTTTCCATCCTTGTTGGGACACTTACAATAAACATGTAAAAACCTCAAAGTTTCAAGTTCTGAAGGTGTATTCAACTTCAAGGATATTGAGTCCTTTTTATCTGATACTAATTGTATGTATTAGCTGAGCCATGCTTCTCAGAAGCTTCTAATATTAGACAAAAAATCAAAACCATCATCACTTCCTTCCAGGGAGAGAGAATCTGAAGTTAGGTCATTTGGTGCTATTTTCATGGCTCCCAAATTCTCAAAATGTTTATTATAAAATCACATGCCTAAAGGCAAGATAGGAAACCTAAGTAAGTCAGTAATTCAGATTCTGGGGACTGTCCTAACCCCAATATGATATGCCCATAGGCACAACAGGGCCAGGGGCTACTCTGACTTCTCTAAATGCCTCAGCTTTTGGAGAAAAACATACCACAGCTGGGAGAAAAAAAAAAGACTAATTTGTAATTGCCTTTCTCCCATTCGTGTTTTATAAATGCAGGTTAGGCCTTAGCAGAGCTTATGATTTTAAAGGAAAGGAATTAAGTACAATGTTTTCTATTCTCATTATAAAAACTAAGTATATGTGCCTGGGTGCCTTGAAGCAGATGATGGTGAGAGTACTAAGAGCCCCAATAGGGACAAATGTCACTGTTCCAAGGAGCAACTGTGTCACAAACAGAAATGCCATGAATGCTGGTTCTCAAAGCAGTGGACTATGTCCAGAGCAAGGAGCAGGAACTTCAGGGTTATCTCATGGGTAAGCATTTCTCTGGCCCAGCTGTCAACTGCGTTCTTCTTGTTGGTTCCATCAATGACATGAAGACTCCAGGGATCATCAGTGAGCAGATGTCTTGAAATCTCTGTTTCTATTCTTTGACATTCATGAGATTTTCCTACAAGGCACAACCTAGAAATTGGTTTCTGTAACAATTTTTTCCCAAGTAATTAATGAAGTAACCCAGCTCATCCAGGGAGGATGACTTACCAGCTGAGAGAGTAAGTGGGCTTCTTTGCAGCTGTGTGAGAATCAGCTCTTGAAAGAGCTCTTTCCCCAGCCACATCTGACTAATGACACAAATAAATGAATAAATAGTCTTTCTGAGGGGAAATAATGGAATACGAAGTTTACTAGTCACATCAACATTATAGAATAGTAAGACTCTAAACCAACTCTTTGCTGCCCATCAGTGCTAAAATCAGTCTTCAAGAGTAGTTCAAATGATGCAAGTAATGTAATAGTTTTGAATGATAGTTTGCCTCCAGGATCTATAGTAATGTGAATATTATTTACTGATACTTGTGGAATAAATATCAAAGGTATCCAAGTGGCTACCCTAGTAAGGGGAACAGGGACTGTCTCTGACATGAACTCAGTGGCTGGCTCTTTGACACCACCAGCAAGGGGTGTGCAGCTTTGCCAGGCCACAGAGAAGGACTATGCAACCAGTCCTGATGAGACCTGATAAGCTATGGTCAGATGGAAGGGGAGTAGGACCTCCCCTAACAGTGGACTTGGAGAGGGGTCTGGGAGGAGAAGAGGGAGGGAGGGTGGGGTTGGGAGGGAATGAGAGAGGGAGCTACAGCTGGAATACAAAGTAAATAAACTGCAATTAATATAAAAATAATAATTTAATTAAAAAATCAAAGGTAACCAATGTTTATAACAAGCACTTAACTTCTCAAAATCCTTGACTTTTAAAAATGACTGCAGTATATTCCACAGTTGGGCATGTGTCTACAAATGATTTTTAGTAGTGAAAAGCATCTGTTTCCTGTAGTGAGTAGATTAAAATCTGTAACTTGATAGCAATAATCGGTTTGAATATTCTTCCTCAAAGTAAGTATACACAGATACACACATACATATAAACCCAGGGTGTATATAAGTTCATAACTTCTAATATTGCTGTTATAGACTGGGTCATGCCTTTCTCTCAATACTCATAGGTTGGATTACTAATTCTCAATGCCTGAGAATATGACTATTTGGAGACTATGTGTGAAGAGATGTGGTTACGACAAAGTTAGCTCATTCCAGTAGAATCTACTCAGTATAAAATGAACATTTGCCACAAAATTAAGTGTATATAAATACTAAAGGATGGAGAGATGGCTCAAGGGTTAAGAGCTTGGAGTATGGTTCCTAAGCCCCAACCGTGATGTATAGCAGTTGCCTTTAGTTCCAGATCTATGGGGTCCAGCACTCTCATCTGTCTACTGAAAGCACCTTCACACATGTGCCACACACTCATGAAAAAAAAATCTTTAAAAATAAAATGAGGACAGGGCATAAAGAGGATCAGATTATGACACAGGGAAAACTCTGAGCTATGATGCACTTTGAGATTTCTCCAAAATCATAGAGACAGATAACATCATAAACACTGCACAAAACCTCATATTTTTAAAGTAGTTCCATGATAAAAATGTAACGAAGTCAAGATCTAATTGTCCTACAATTTATAATGTAATCATTAATATGAGGCCTTCCCTCAGGCATTTGTAGAATGCAAAATTTGTTGGAATTTAATAAAATTCCAGGTGATAAATTTTTGTTAACAGTGAAAAAACATATTTAAAAATTCTTTATGTGAAACATTAAAAGAAAATACTGAAATAAAATCCCACTTTGCTAAAAATATCAGAAACCTTCCTTGAAGCTTATTATGTAGCCATTACCAAAGGCTAAGCTATCATTGGATAAAGCCAGAATATTACAAAAAAAAAATCTATTGTTTTTCTACATTCTACTGTGCAATTTTTGAAGTTTGTATGGAAGGTTTGTTCTCCAAACCTGCAGACTCCCAGAGCTTTAAGAAGCTTTACAGGCACATTTCTGAGTGCAAAGAAATGCTAGCTCTGACCTTGGGAAGACTTTGGCAGCAGGACCAGAGTCAAACAAAATAATGAAAGAAGAAAATTGGTCTCAGCATTACTTACATAATTCAA
This sequence comes from Meriones unguiculatus, assembly GCF_030254825.1. Lineage (NCBI taxonomy): Eukaryota > Metazoa > Chordata > Mammalia > Rodentia > Muridae > Meriones > Meriones unguiculatus. The sequence continues at coordinate 28,071,732 of NC_083359.1, forward strand.
GCTTTGCTGCAAAGAGCTTTCATACCAATTTCCCTACCTAGTCTCAGTTTGGGTCATTGTTCAAGCTGAGTCCCTCTCAAGAAAGTGCCCTATGCCCTGCCACCCAACAGTCCTGGGCACTTGAGCATGGAGACTTCTCAGTAGCAGCTTGACTATGAAAATGTAATTTAGCCTCTTGATACTCAATGTCTTCAATTATAAAATTGCAACAACCTCAGCAGTCTACTGTCAAAGATAAAGAGATCGTCTCTATAAATCACTTAGTGCATGAAATCTCTTCTGTTTTCAAGGAGTTCAGGCTCAGGTGCTGAATGACATGGAGTAAACAATACTACCATAAGGTTTTCACTAAATAGAACTGTGAATAGAATGCATAAAATAGCCATATAAGGATACAGGAAGGGAAAGCAGGCAAGAAGGGTAAAAACAGACTACCAATGACTATGAACCCTATAAGGAGTTCATGCCTTCCTCTCAGTTGGTAGCTTCTGGCTTAAATAAGTATACCATAATGCAACACCAATGAAGAAAGATTCAAGTAGAATTCTCTATTTCCAGATCAATCAGTTTTAGGAAAGAATCTTGTAACTCTCATAAGTAATCTACATATGCATCCTCTTATCTCTGTCTATTTTTCACACACTCCAGATTTCAGGTTTTTCCACAATCCAGATTTCACGTGATTACATGCTGTTGGTAACAACAGCATGGAACCTACACAAAGCTTGGACTTTGGTGAGGGTTCTGTTCTGAATCCACTGATAAAGTTTGTCCATTGATGATTTTATTCCTTGTCCTCTTTTCTTTGCTCAAAAAATGTCATACCATGTGGCAAATTATTGGTAACTGGAATTTTTGTTTCCTGAATACAGAAAAAAAAATCCACCATGGAAAATTCAAAGAAATAGAAATGACTAGGTAAGCTAAAGAAAGGTAGGAGCTGGAGGGGACAGGAGCTCCACAAGGAGAGCAACAAAAGCAAGAAATCTGGATTCAGGGGTCTTTTCTGAGTCTGATGCTCCAACCAAGGACCATGTATGGAGATAACCTAGAACCCCTGCACAGATGTAACCCATGGCAGTCAGTGTCCAATAGGTTCCCTAGTAAGGGGAACAGGAACTGTCTCTGACATGAACTCAGTGGCTGGCTCTTTGATCACCACCCCTTGAGGGGGCAGCAGGCTTTCCAGGCCACAGAGGAAGACAATTCAGTCAGTCCTGATGAGACCTGATAGGCTAGGAGTAGATGGAAGGAGAGGAAGACCTCCCCTATCAGTAGACTTGGAGAGGGGCATGGGAAGAGATGAAGGAGGGAAGGTGGGATTGGGAGGGAACGAGGGAGGGAGCTACAGCTGGGATACACTGTGAATCAACTGTAATTAATATAAAGAAAACAAAAAAACAAAACAAAGTAAAAGGCAAGAGATTGGAAAGACACCCACAATACATTTCTGTAACATTCTATACTCACTCCAAAGGGTCATATATTTCAAAACTGTCTAAAACTGACACTATAGCAGTACATGAATAGGATTGAGCTAGGTAGCACAGAAAGGCTTTGAAACTGTAGTTATCTAGTTACAAATATTGTCAATGACTGGCAGTATAATGAAGACCTCTTATGTCAAGAAAAACAGAGATAATCTGTCTCCAATGAAAGTATTACACTATATCAATGGAAGGCAATATTTATATATAAATAAAACTGTACCCCAAAAGATAAATATAATTCCACAGGATATCAAAGACAAAATAGAGAAATATTGGTTAAATTATTTTTATTACCTTTGTAATTCTTTAATGCATTTAATAGTGGACAATATTAATATGTCATTTTTCTGGTCAGTGTCTTTTTATCTAGAATCAAGTTCCCAACACATACTATAATTCCCTCCATATTAAGAGTCTTTAGCATTCATTACCTCCAACCAGGGAACACATCGCAAATCCCTAGATCATATTAGAATTATGACAGGCTTTACCAGAAAGATTATTTGGCTGTAAAAGATTATTTGTGCTCTGGCCTCACCAAAGGTAGGGGAATACTGCTAAATGTTGAGTTTAGTTATGTAATTAGTGACACAAAAATCATCCCTAGGAAACAAAATTTTGATAATGCATGTTGAAGCACAGTGGAGCTTGGGAACTGTGGATGACTTGTCTTGATCACATTGGGAGAAACTATTAAAATTCTCTCTTTGAACCTACTAATGTGTCTGTTAGTTATCAGCCCTGTTATATATTCTTTATTGCTAACTTGTAAGTAGAATCCTTTTCTGAGTTCCATGAGTCACACTGAGGATGATAGCAACTCAAAATATGTGGCCAGTCGATCAGAAGTATGAGAGCCTGTCTAGTCCTGAAACAGAGTAATTTCTGAAGTGGCACAAAGGTGGTGGCTATGCTTTTCCACGTGTGGAATTTGAGGCTCACTGATTTGTCTTTTTAAAAAGTGTATATATATGATAATTATAAGAATATTATTATACAGCCAAGTGTGGTTGTGCTTGCTTTTAATTGCAGCAGCCAGGGAGGCAGAGGCAGGCAGGGAGTTAGAGGCCAGCCTGGTCTACAAAGCAAGTCCAGGACAACTAAAGATACACAGTTAAATACTGTCTTTTAAAACCAAAAAGAAAGAAGAAGAAGAAGAAGAGGAGGAGGAGGAAGAAGAGAAGAAGAAGATATGTGACTAATAAGTAAAAAGAATATGCTCAACTATTCAACAAGGACATTTGCTCATCCATGTTCGTAGCAGCTCTATTCTTAGTTGCCAGAACCTGGAAACAACCTAAATGTTCCTCAAGAGAGGAATTGATAAAACTAATTGTGGTACGTTCACACAATAAAATACTACTCAGCTATTAAAAGCAAGGAAATCATGAAATTTGCAGGCAAATGGTGGGAACTAGAAAAGATGATCTTGAATAAAAGTAACCAAGAAGCAGAAAGACACACATGGTATATACTCATTCATAAGTGGACATTAGCAATATAATATAGGATAAACATATTAAAATCTACACTCCTGAAGAAGCTAAACAACAATGAAGAACCTAGGTAAGAGGCTCAGTCTTCATTCAGAAGGACAAATGTGATAGACATTGGAAGCAGAAGACAGGGAACAGAAGAGGAGCCTACCGGAGTTGGCCTTTGAAAGACTACTGATTGAGGTTTTGAAGCAGAGGCTGAGACTCATAGCCAAACACTGTGCAGAGTGCAGGGAATCTTATGAAAAAGGGGAAGATAGAAAGAGCAACAGAACAAGAAAATTTGAACACAGGGAACTTCCCAGAGACTCATACTCCAACTAAGGACTATTCATGGAGATAACCTAGAACCCTGACAATGCAGCCACTTCTGATGAGAACTGATAGACTAAGAAGGAGAGGAGGACCTCCCCTATCAGTGGACTTGGGGAGGGGCATGCATGCAGAAAGGAGGGGGGAGGGTGGGGACCAGGAAGGGAGGAGGGAGGGTCGTATGGGGGGATAAAAAATGAATAAAGTGTAATTAATAAAAGTAAAAAAAAAAAACAAAAAAAAAAAAACCTTGAGTAGGGAAAAAAAAAAAAGACCTAGAAGGGGCAGGATCTCCAAAAAGAGACCAACAGAACCAGTAAACCTGAGCCCTGGGGGCCCTGCAGAGATGATACCTCAGCCAAGGACAATGCATGGAGAGGACCTAAAGCCCTAGCTTAGATGTAGCCCATAGATTCAGTCTCCCAGTGGGGTTCCTAGTAAGGGGAACAGGGGCTTTCTCTGGCCTGAAATCAGTGACAGGCTTTTTGATCACCTCCCTCTGGGGGTTGCAGCCTTGTCAAGCCACAGAGGAAGCCAGGCCTGATGAGACCTGGTAAGCTAAGGAAAGCTAGAAGGGGAGGAGGTCATTTCCTATCAGTGGACTAGGGGAGGGTCTTAGGTGGAGAAGAGGGAAGGGGGGTAAGATTGGGAAGAGATTAGAGAGGGGGGCACAACCAGGATAGAAAGTGAATAAATTGTAATGAATAATAAATTAAAAAATTTAAAAGGCTGAAAAATAAAATAAATTAGTAATATTCATGTGGCAGGTTTTTAATTAAAATGGATAATATGAATGACATTTTAATGGAAATGAAACTGTTCTGTATTTTCAGTGTGGTACTGTTTGCATTGTTTGTACATGTGTTACAATGTGCAAAACTTTATCCTAAAAGTACTTAGCTTCACTGTAACAATTTCTAAGAAAAACAGTAGTGTTACTTATATAATTACTTGTAGTTTCTAAGCTATAAGCAGGCAAGTGAAATTGAATAATTGCTGTTAACATTACTTTTAGTCATTAGTCCATCTAGAGTATTTGAGTTGTTTTCTGAACACACTATTCTGCAAGTAATAAAATGTATATTTATGAGAAACCTACCATTGGTATTCTTATAACTCAATAAATCAATTGACTGTAAAAATACTGATAAATGACTTCTAAATCCAAAAAAAAAAGCATTAATTTCACTCCTATACTGTTACGTACTAATTTTAGGCTGTACACAAGCCTTCATTTTTTTTCTATTTAATTTTGCCACTTTAATGGCTAATGTGACTATATATGATGTATAGGATTTCTTCTCTCAGAGATATGATGCCACCAAAAATATGCATGACATTAATGCTTGTTTGCACCTAAGACAATTCAAGCCCCTTCAAAATGAACTTCAGACTCAGTTTCTCATAATGCCTTCTTGAGAAACATCTCAGGACAAATGACAAATGTAAACAAATGTTTCTAGAGACATCTTGAGGCTTAGATTCTGGAAGCTGCTATAAGGAAATGTATCAAATGGTGTTTAAACTAAGCCGCAAGAGCACAGTGTAGCCAAGAGATGAGGAAGACTACATTTGGCACTGCAAAAGCCAAAAAGTAATGTGGGTTCGGTTTTCCTGTGTAACCTATTATTATTTTCTTATATTTTGCTTTCTTTTTCTTTTTTTCTTTTCCTCTCTCTCTCTCTTGATTGAATAATAGTTGGACTGACTGAGGGTGCATTACCAAATAACATATAAATCCAGAAATCAGAAATGGGAGACCTTTCTCACAACAAAGTAAGAAGAACATCCTTTCTTTTTCTTTAGGCTACCAATCCATTTTTTTTCAATTTTTTATGTTATTTAAATTTTCTTTTTTAAATTTTATTTTGTTTTATTAATTACACTTTATTCACTTTGTATCCCCCCATGAGCCCCTCCCTCCTCCCCTTGGGGTCCCACTCTCCCTCCCCTTTCTTCACGCATGCCCCTCCCCAAGTCCACTGATAGGGGAGATCCTCCTCTTCTTCCTTTTGATCTTAGTCTATCAGATCACATCAGGAGTGGCTGCATTGTCATCTTCTGTGGCCTGGTAAGGCTGCTTTCCCCTCAGGGGGAGCTGATCAAAGAGCAGGCCAATCAGATTATGTCAGAGTCAGTCCCTCTTCCCATTACTATGGAACCCACTTGGACACTGAACTGCCATGGGCTACATCTGTGCAGGGGTTCTAGGTTATCTTCATGCATGGTACTTGGTTGGAGTATGAGTCTCTGGAAAGACCCTGTGTTCAAATTTTCTAGTTTTGTTGCTCTCCTTGTGGGGTTCCTGTCCTCTCCAGATCTTACTATTTCCCACTTCTTATATAAGATTCCATATACTCTGCCCAACAGTTGGCCATAAGTCTCAGCATCTGCTTTGATAGTCTGCAAGGCAGAGCCTTTCAGAGGCTGTTTGTGGCAGGTTCTTAGGTTGTTTCCTGTTTTCTACTTCTTCTGATCCGTAAAATTCCTTTTATTTTATTTTGTTTTTTTTCTTATCAATTACATTTTATTAACTCTGTATCCCAGCCGTGTCCTGCTCCTCCATTCCCTCCCAATCCCACCCTCCCTCCCTCATCTCCACCGTGCCCCTTTCCAAGTCCACTGATAAGGGGGGACCTCCTCCCCATTCATCCGATCCTGTTTTATCAGGTATCTTCAGGACTGGCTGCGAAGCCCTCCTCTGTGGCCTAACAGGACTGCTCCTCCCTTGGGGGGTGGGGAGGTCAAAGAGCCAGCCATTGAGTTCCATAAAAATTCTTATTGAGAGTCAGGTACAGTGTCCTGCTCCTGTAATCCCAGCACTCAGGGAGGCAGAGGCAGGTGGATCTCTGTGAGTTTGAGGCCAGCCTGGTCTACAAAGCGAGTCCAGGACAGCCAAGGCTACACAGAGAAACTGAAACTCTGTCTTGAAAACAAAAACAACAAATCAAAAAAGAAATTCTTTTTTTTTTTTTTAGCTTTTTTTTTTATTTTTTTTTATCAGTTACATTTTATTAACTCTGTATCCCAGCCGTGTCCCAATCCCTCATTCCCTCCCAGTCCCTCCCTCCCTCCCTCCCTCATCTCCACCGTGCCCCTTTCCAAGTCCACTGATGGGGGGGACCTCCTCCCCATTCATCTGATCCTGTTTTATCAGGTATTTGAGCATTTGTATGCTCAAAAAATCCTTTTTCATACATTTATATAATATGTTTTGATTAATTTCTCTTTTGCCTTGAAACTGTTTCTCTCCACCTTAACTTACTCATTTATTTATTTATGTCTTTATTTATTCATTTATTTAGTCATTCTCAGTCCACTCAGTACTGAACGCTGCTTATATCACATGGGGAGCCTCTTAGAGACAACTCTGAAGAAATCTGTTCTACCTTCTCTAGCACCCATCTATTGTCTATAGTTCAACTAGGGGTAGAACTTACTGAGCTTCTTCGTGATAGATCCTGGGATTTTTTTTTTTTTTGTCTGTCTGGATCTTGTACAGCCCTTGCGCATGGACCCACAGCTCCTGTAAACAAACATGTGAAATAATGTCCCTGTCAGGTCTACAGAATATCTACAGGCATGATGGCATCAGCACATACATCTCTGTCTGGGAAATTGTAACTTATCCTAAAAATCCACTTTATCTCTCAGGGTTGGTTTTTGTTTTTGTGTTTTATTGCAGATCTCTAGCTAACACATAGCTCCTTGCAAAGCTGATTTGATGATCTGATAACACCTAGAGTTTCAGTCTATCTCAGAAGCAAAAAGGAAAAAAAAAATAATCACATTAACATAGGAATGAGGCTCATTAAGTTCAACCTGCCTTGGCTGGGAACTGGAAATAGTATTCCTCACTTTTTTTTATTTGTCAGCTAAAAAGAGAAATCTCATGATTAAAAACTTTGAGAATTAGTTAGATTTTGCAGAAGGTGTTAAGCCCTTTTCCCAAAGGAAGCCATTTTCATATTTCTATTTTTAGTACTGCATCTCTCCACATCTTCCTTGCAAATATATTTGCAATACTCACTTCTACTTTTTTAAAACCACATTACTTTTTAAAATTGTTTTGTTTCATTATTATTATGAGTTATGTGTCTGACACATGGAAAGTGTATGACAGTATCACTATTATTGTGCAAAGGATAAAAAACAACACCAATAAAAATTCTTCCACATTTCTAGGCGTACATAGATACTCAAACATCATATATTTGTCTGTTCCTTTTTTGTTGCTATGTCAACGTGTTTCAAGGTACTGATTATTGCATTAGATAATTCAGAAATAACAACTATTAGTAGGACTGTGAAATGACCCTTTTTTTCCCAATTGTATGCTGTACCTAACATTATAGTAATTGTTTTGCTTATTTCTGCCCTCCAAACGGTGCTCTAAGTAATTGTACATCTTTCTATTCAGTGTAAGTAACATACAGTAAACCAGGAGAAATGACAACAATTTGCCATTTTACCATGTTACTTATACAGCAAAATTCTTTAAACACGATTGCTGTTTATGAGAAGAAAATATAATGTTTAAAATTAAAAAGTGTATGCCTGACGGGACAGATTTTTGTTAAGAGGTCTGTTTGTGGAAAATAGTTTTTCTTTTAATCTGGGTTCAGTTAATTCTTAACAAGAAAATATGCCGCAGCCCTGCTTCTAATTCCTATATAAGATCTATCTACCTTTTGAGTATATTGGCACTGTCTAGTTTGATAACCAAGCCCCAGGGCCCAGACAGTGTCTTTTGTTTTGTTTCATTTTGTTTTCCTCAAATTAGTCTCCAGTTTTACACAGTGTATCACACACTGAAAGCAGGACAAAACATCAGGCTGTAATGATGGTCTGTTTTACTGTTGCTGAAACATGACCACTCAGAAATGTTCTCATCACAGCACTGGTGACAGAAGCCACCAGTGAGTAGAGACCTGCAGAGGGCCTCAGGGCCTTTAGTTACTTCTCAGCATAGAAAAATAATCTCTACAGCACTGTATTAATGACTCTGCTTACAGGAGAAAGTTGCTCTGACAATTCAAGTCATTTTAAGGCTAACTGAACAACATTAGGTCTTCATGTAACCAAAGTTCTTACTTTCCTCTTCATAAAAATATAATTTTCATTGTTCAAATCCAGGAATTTTTAGCTAGGAAGAACATCAATTCTGAAGTAAAAGAGAGAGACCTTATTCTTCATCAAAATGCCTCTAATTTTTCTCAGCAGTTTGCATGTGTACACCTGTGACTTAGCCACAATGCCCAGAGACAGCTTCATCAATATCAAGCCCAGGGGGCTATCTATTCCCCTGTTCTGTTTATTCATTCAGTGGCTTTATTCAGGCATTGTGGAGTCATTTCAAGCTGTCAATAGCTCCCAAGCTTGGCATTATATAAAATGATCGTGTTTTGTTGTTATGGATTTTTGTTGAACAAAATTTTTTCACATCTAGTATCCTACGTATCCCTTTGTTTAACATCCACTTCTGTGTACCTTCAGAGAAGTGTTCAGTACTTTTCTCTAAGGCACTCGGATTGTTCTGAATGTGAATCCCTTTACCTGTGGTATTACTTATGTCTGGTGACTTTGACTTCCTTCTTCACTGGCTGATAAGAATGCAAGCATGGTGCACCTAAAAAGGAAACAGACTTCAGGTTTTTATTTGTTGTTACTGTCCAGAAAAAGTTGAGCTAGAGCAAACTAAATTGACAGTGGATTTGACAGAGAAGTTGATATTTGGCAGAAATAATTTTAAAGAAGGGTTAAAAACAAGTGAAAAAGTGACCTTGGTGTTGATAACAAAACATGGATATGCACAGCTCACAGGCGTGATTTACAGATATTCTATCCTATCTCTGATAAGGTGAATTCTTCTATATATAAATGCTAACAGTATGCAATTCTGTTAAAAATGATATTCAGAAGAATGAACCTAACATTACAGAAAATCCCCAGTATAACATTAAGTGCTTTCAACACTTTTAAACTGAAGAAACAGATGCAAATACTTCTCTGTTCTGTCCTTATCAAAGTATAATTTTAATTTCTTGACTGCCTGATATTTTTCCCTATTCATTTTGACTTTTTACACACTAAAGTTTTATTTGTCTTCATTTTATACAGGCTCTTATTGTGTAGTCCTGGATGAAATCTAACTCACTGTGTAGGGCATGCTGGCCTTGAACTCACAGAGTTCTACCTGCCTCTATATCTCCTCCAAGAGATGGCTCAAAGACATGCACTATAATCCTGGTTATAAAATAGAATATTCTTTTAAAACAAATATATGCTCTATTCTATGTCCTCTTTTCCATGCTAAAACAATTACATTAAATAATAATGATTTTTATTACACATCATAACAAGGAAATGTTGCAGAAAATCAGTTCATTCCTTCCATTGATGCTATTTTTCCTAGGGATCAAAGGGCTGTCCATTTATAAATGGCAAGAAAGATTCAAACCACAGAGTAGGTTCCCATTACATAAATATATTTTAATCTGAAGCACGTTATTGTTATGTTATGTTTAATTGAAATTGTTGGCTTTGCTTTACTTTGGAGTTGATTTTATATGATCCTGTGGCTCTTCCAAAATAACCATGAGAATATAATCTTTTAAAATAATTTATATTTATTAATTACAATTTATTCATTTTGTATTCTAGCTGTAGACACCTTCCAAGTCCCCTCCGAATCTCACCCTTCCTGCCACTTCTCCTCCCATGCCCTTCCCCCAATCCACTGATAAGGGAGGACCTCCTCCCCTTCCATCTGACCCTAGTCTATCAGGTCTCATCAGGACTGGCTGCACTGTCTTCCTCTGTGGCATGGTAAGCCTGATGCCCCCTCAGGGGGAGGTGATCAAAGAGCCAGCCACTGAGTTCAGATCAGAGACAGTCCCTGTTCCCTTTACTAGGGAACCCACTGTGATACGGAATTACCATGGGCTATATCTGAGCAGGGGTTCTAAGTTAACTCCATGTGTGTTCCTTGGTTGGAGTATCAGTTTCAGAAAAGACCCCTTTACCCAGATTTTTTTGTTCTGTTGCTCTCCTAGTGGAGCTCCTATCCCCTCTATGACTTTTATCTCCCTCTTCTTTCATATGATTCTCTGCACTCTGTCCAAAGTTTGGCTATGAGTCTCAGAATCTGTTTTAATACCCTGCTGTGTAGAGTCTTTCAGAGGCCCTCTGTGGTAGGCTCTGTCCTGTTCCCAGTTTTCTTCTTCTTCCAATGTTCATTCCATTTGCCTTTCTGAATGAGGATTGGTCATCTTACCCAGTATCCTACTTGCTTATCTCTTTAGGTTTTAGTATATTTATCCCATATTATATGTCCAAAATCTACTTTTTTTTTGCTCTTTGCACCCTGCTTTTATTTCCAATTAAAAAAATCAAAATTACAGTTTACTCACTTTGTATCCCCCCTATACCTCCCTCCCTACTCCCCTTCCAATCCCACCCTCCCTCCTCTCTCTTCCCCACCCATGTCCTTCTCCCAGTCCACTGAAAAGGGAGGTCCTACTCCCCTTCCCTCTGATCCTAGTTTATCAGGTCTCATCAGGAGTGGCTGCATTGTCCTCTTCTGTGGCCTGGTAAGGCTGCTTCCCCCTTGGGGGGAGGTGATCAAAGAACAGGCCAATCAGTTCATGTCAGAGACAGTCCCTGTCCCATTACTATGGTGGCCCCTTGGATACTGAACTGCCATAGGCTACCTCTGTGCAAGGGTTTCAGGCCATCTCCATGAGTGGTCCTTGGCTAGAATATAAGTTTTAGAAAAGACTCCTGTGCCCAGACTTTTAGCATCTGTTGCTGTCCTTGTGGAGCTCCTGTCCTCTCCAGGTCTTGCTTTTAAGTGAGTATATACCAGGTGTGTCTTTCTGCTTCTGGGATAATGATCAATCAGGATGATCTTTTTTAGATCCCACCATTTGACTGAAAATTTCATAATCTCCTTGTTTTTAATTGCTGGGTAGTATTCCGTTGTGTGAATGAACCACAATTTCGGCCTCCACTCCTCAGTTGAGGGACCTCTGGGTTGTGTCCAGATTCTGGCTATTATGAATAAAGCTGCTATAAACATAATTGAGCAAATGTCCTTGTGGTGTACTTGAAATTCTTTTGGATATATGCCCAGGGGAGGTATAGCTGGATCTTGAGGAAGCATTGTATGGATTTGACTTCTTTGTCAAAAATCAAGTATCTGTAAGTGTGAAGGTTTATTTCTGGGTCTTCTATTTGATACCATTGATCCATCATTCTGTTTCTATGAAATACCATGCTTGAGATCAGGAATGGAGATACTTCCAGACAATCTGTTCTTGTAGAGGATTATTTTAGTAATTCTGAGTTTTTTTGTTTTTCCAAATGAAACTGAGAATTTTTTTTCAAGTTCTGTAAAGAATTGTGTTGGTAGTTTGATGGAAATTGCATTGAATTCGTAGACTGCTTTTGGCAAGATTGCCATTTTCACTATGTTAATCCTACCGATCTATGAGCATAGGAGATCTTTCCATCATCTGATATCTTCTTCAATCTCTTTCTTCAGAGACTTGAAGTTTTTTTCAAATAGGTCTTTCACTTGCTTGGTCAGAGTCACACTTAGGTACTTTATGTTATTAGTGGCTATTGTGAAGGGTATAGTTTCCCTAATTTCTCACTCATGTATACTATCATATCATCTGCAAATAGAGATACTTTGACTTCTTCCTTTCCAATCTGCATCCCCTTGATCTCCTTTAGATATCTTATTGCTCTAACTAGGACTTCAAGAAATATGTTGAAGAGATATGAAGAGAGCGGGCAGCCTTGCCTTGTGTCTGATTTCAATGGGATTCATTTAAGTTTCTCTCCTTTTATTTTGGTGTTTGTTATGGGATTGCTGTATATTGTCTTTACTATGTTTAGGTATGTAACTTTTATCTCTGATCTCTCCAAGACTTTAAACATGAATGGGTCTTGGGTGTTGTGAAATGCTTTTTAAGCATCCAAGGAGATGATGATGTGGTTTTTCTCATTCATTGTGTTTTTGCAACCACTGTTAGTTTGTGTATTTTTATTGGAGATTTGAGTGCTTTGATGTTGGTAGATAAGAGTGACCAATGAATGTTAGTTTCTGTTATTGTGGAGCTGGTGGTGGTACTGTGTTTCTATGCTTGTTTTCTTTTAACTTTTTGCTGTGAAGTTATCTATATCCTGTTTTTTCTTGGGTATAGTTGCTTTTGTTAGATGGAAGTTTTCCTTCAAGTATATATGGTAGGTCTGGGTTGCTGTGTAGATATTGTGTAAGTTTAGTTTTGTCATTTCCAGTTTCTGGCTATTACAAATAAAGCTGCTACAAACATGGTTGAGCAAATGTCCTTGTTGTATATTTGAGCAACTTTTGGATATATGCCTAGGAGTAGTATAGCCGGATCTTGAGGAATCACTATTTCTGATTGTCTGAAAAAGCACGAGATTGATTTCCGAAGTGGTTGTATAAGTTTACATTCCCACCAGCAATGGAGGAGGGTTCCCTTTTTTCTACATCCTCTCCAGCATGTGTTGTCACTTGAGAATTTGATCTTAGCCATTCTGATGGGTGTAAGGTAAAATCTCAGAATGGTTTTGATTAAAGAGGACCTGGGGTAAGATGATCAATCCTCACCTAGAAAGACAAATGGGATGGACATTGGAAGTAGGAGAAAACAAGTAATAGGACAGGAGCTACTGCTACCGCAGATGCACCTGAAAGACTCTACCTAGCAGTGTATCAAAACAAATGCCCAGACTCATAACCAAAATTTTGGCAAAGTGCAGGAAATCAAATGAAAGAAGGGGGGGTTAGTATGACCTGGAGAGGACAGGAGCTCCACAAGGATAAAATATATCAGGGCACAAGGGTCTTCTATGAGACTCTTTCTCTAACGAAGGACCATGTATGGTTATAACCTAGAACCCCTGCTCAGATGTAGACCTCCCCTATCAGTGGACTTGGAAGGGGGTAGGAAGGAGAGGAGGGAAAGAGAGTGGGATTGGGAAGGAAAAAGGGAGTGGGATATAGCTGGGATACAAAGTGAATGACCTGTGATTAATATAAAAGAAAATAAAAGAAAATAAGAAAAAAAAAAAGGAAAGTGTAGGAGATCCATCAGTTCAGTGGTGTCCACTCTTTGTCCACTGGGCAGGTAGATGCATACTTGGGATAGCTGCCTCTGCCATCTCAGTCACTGAGCATGGATGTTACTGCTTGGGTCAGCCACCCCAGGCCACAGCTACAAACCTGGGAGGCCAGTTCTGCTGCAGCCTCTGCTGTGTCTGTCACTGAGCAGGGAAGCTTGTGCTTGGGGCAACCACTGCTGCCTCTACCAAGCAAGGAGGCCAGTGCGTGGGGCTGGAAAGTGCAGGGGGATCAAATATTCACCACTCTCAGGCCTCAGGGATGTCCATGGGTGACCTCGATCCAAACTGACCTAGCTCATGGGGTTTCTTCTCTCACCCAGGAATCCTCAATGTCAATGTTCTGGCTTTAGTTGCTCCTCCTCTACTCACCAATCTCAGAGTTTCAGATCCTGTACCCCTCAGATATGGTGGGCGCTAGTCTGTGCCATCTTGGACTCCTGGAAGAAGCTGATCTTAAATGTTAGTCAACTCTACTGCAGACTTCAAGTTCAAGAAAGGAAACCTCCATTGAAACAACTGCAGTGTACTTCCTTAAGTACACAGTAATTTCAAGATCATTTTCCTCAACGGATTTACTTTCATTCTTTATTTGTGAAGTTAGCAAATTATTTGTTTCTGTAAGTATGAACTGATGGGCATTTATGTTAGACTTGATAATCTTGTCGATAATCCAACACTATTTTGTGTTTCAGTCTCAGTGGTTCTAACTGTTGCCTACTGTGTCTCTTTAGCATATTCTCATGAATACTTTTACTGTTGGGAAGTACTGTTATTCGAGGATCATCGAGTATCTATTACAGATGTCTTAGCATCAGTCTATCCAGTTTCTTCTTATTGAACTAAGATCTGGTTGTTGGGCTTGCTTTTCTTACCTGTGCATGCTTGGATCTAGGTACTCCCAACTGATAATGAAAATGACTACGGTAAGATGTACTCATGAGAGTGGAATCCTTCTGGTTGGAAAGGTACTTTTCAAGGACCTATGAAAGATCAAACAACATAAAGTCCTATTGTGAATTAACAAGGTAAGAGATTTTCTACAAACCAGGGTACAGTTCCTCACCAAAATCATATCTGTCAGCTCTTTTATGGTTAGTTTAAATTATCTCTGAAACTGAAAAGTGAGAATCGGCCATTTAATTCACTCAATCCATTGTATTTTGCCAAAGCTGTCTGAGAAGATGAACACATTACTCGCTACATAGGTTTGAATGAAGAAATGAGTAAAAGTAGGGGCTATAACTCAGTTTGCTGACTGCTTGTCTAGCATGTACATGGTTCTGAGTTCACTCTCTCTTCAGAAAAAAAAGGATTAATTTTTATTTCCTTCCTATTTATGTAAATCCCTACTCTGAGTTGCTCATTTCCTTTGTCTTTTCCCACTTTTTACTTCAAAGAAACTGTAAAAGATGAAAGAATCATTGAGTTATCATTGAGTTACAGCTGTTTATTTCATCAAAGCTTTCTATAAAGTAATTTAAAAGCATGTCACTCATAGGAACCATCACACTCTTTAAAAATTACATATTCAAAAAACCTTAGATGTTTAGTGTTACACAAACGTGATGACGCAGGACAGCTTATTCATGCATCATTTGCACATCAGAATTGTACTCAACGTTATTCACAACATTAAAATTGATATCTTTAAGTCTTCCAAATTCTCCTTGAGAATTTGAGATAAGCAAATATGAGATAGAAGATGAGATCTACTTTACTGAAATGGAATTATTTTGTAATTATGACCTTTCTGAATAGGTGCTGAGCAGAGATGCCTTAACATTAGATAATGTCATTGGCCTAGAACTCCTGTAGAAGTGTAACAGTAGTCCTAGTTCACATAAAGCCCATCTACACTTTGATTTAAGGAACATTTATTTTTACATTTTAACTTATATTTACCCAAAACAGGGCTATTGCTCTGATAAACCACTGAGATGACTAGCAGTGGTACCCAAACACATTTTATTACTAAAGCCATAAGAGTAAAAATTTGTCTAAATTAAGCTTTTCACCATAGATGTCTTTTTCTGATGACTCTAGAAGCCCTAGAATGTTCCTAAGCAAGAAAACTGTAGGTGTTGGGATGAACACAGTAGTAAACTATCTACATGTGTGGCATGGCCTGTTGCCACCAAAACAAAGAACAACAACAACAAAAAAACAACAAAACAAACAACAAGGTCTGTGAAGTATTGTGTTGGTATTTTGATGGGAATTGCATTAAATCTGTAGATTGTTTTTGGTGGGATGGCCATTTTCACTATTAATCCTACCTATATATGAGGATGAGAAATCTTCCCATATTCTGATATCTTCCTCAATTTCTTTCTTCAGAGACTTGAAGATTTTTCTCATATAGGTCTTTTACCTCCTTTGTTAGAGTTGCACCAGGGTTCTTAATGTTATTTGTGACAATTGTGAAGGCTGTTGTTTCCCTAATTTCTTCTTCAGCACATTTATCTTTTGTATACAGGAGGGCTTCAGATTTTTTATTTTGTTTTTTGAGTTAATTTTGTTTCCAACTGCTTTGCTGAAGATGTTTATCAGCTCAAGGAGTTCTCAGGTAGAATTTTTGGGGTTGCTTAAATACACTATCTTATCATCTGAGAATAGTGATATTTTGACTTCTTTTCTAATTTGTATCCCCTTGATGTGCTTTAGTTGTTTTATTGCTCTAGGTAGGACTTTAAAAACTATGTTGAAAAGATAAGAAGAGAGTGGGCAGCATTGCCTTATCCTGGGGGTCCCTGAAAGACTCTACCCATCAAGGTATTGAAGGAGATGCTGAGACTCTTATCCAAATTTTGGGCAGATTGCAGAAACCTTATGGAAGACCTGTAGGGGACAGGTGCTTCACAAGGAGACCACCAGAGTCTAAAACCCTGGACCCAGGTGGGCCAGAGACTGACTAAGGACCATGCATGGAGAGGACATAGACCCCCCTGTTCAGATGAAGCCCATAAGCTGCTCACTTTCCACGTGGGTTCCCAATAAGGGGATCAGGAGCTGCCTCTGATATGAACTCAGTGGCTGGCCCTTTGATCACCTATCTCTGGGGTGGGGAGTGCAGCCTTGCCAGGCCACAGAGGAAGACAATGCAGCCAGCTCTGAACTTAGGCCAGGTTCACAGAGAAGGGGAGGAGGTCCTCCCATATCAGTGGACAAGGGAAAAGACATTGGAGGGAGAATAGGAAGGATTGGTGGGACTGAGAAGAGATGGTGGTGAGGGGGTGAGCTACAGCCAGGATACAAAGTGAATAAGCTGTAATAAATAATAATAAATAAATAAAATGAAAAAGAATAAACAATAAAAATCAGAACAACAACAAAAAACAAAAACACCTCACCCTACCTCCCAAAATAAACCCATAAAGCACTGTCGCTCTCTCCAAAATTAACTAACAGATTCCTAGAAGAATATGCTGTAAATTTGAATTTTGATTAATGACAAGCTGCAGTATATCATAGATCAGACCTCTACTCTTGCCTGATGCATCTAAAACAAAAAGGGGGAACTGTAGAGAGCTTTGTAGTGCCGCGCCTTAAAGATGGAGCTGGTTTCCGCCTTCCACCTTCCCGATGGTGAGTGCTCTCTGCCACAAACAACTCCACATTTGGCTAAGGCTGAGGATCTGGCTTACTTCCTTGTATATGGACCTATCTGCATTGCCCACGGGGCACGCTGGAGTTGGCTACCCAGAGGCTATTTAAGCTGTGGGCTGGCTTTCCCCAGGGTCAGATGATTGTTCAAGGTTCCTGAATAAACTGCATTGAGAAGGAAAAAAAAAAAAAAAAAAAAAAAAAAGAATTTCTTAACAAATTTATAAAATAAAATTCTGAAATATTTTTAACTATTACTCTAAGGGGAAAACTGTACACATAAATATTAGTAATGCATTCTTTAAGGTGTTATATAATACTATTATTTTAAAAACCTATGTCTTTCAGCCTCTTCCTTTGATTTCTCACCTTTACATTCCATACAGTAATTCCTTCTCTGTTAAGATGTGTTCAGGCCATTCTTTTGGATTTTTTGGTCCTTTTTATCATAATGTGTAGGTTTGCCAAACATCCTATAAAATGTCAGGTAAAATTTTGCTTTATCAAAAGAAGATTTTTTTTTCATTATACATGTTTACCTAGAATTCAAATTTAATTACATGTCCTACATGCTTGCTCGCTAAAGCCCTATTGTGCCCACCTTGTTATCCATTGTGTTAATAGTTCTTTTACAATGGCCTGTATAAAACAAAGACTCAATTAAATTATCCAAAGATATTTTAAGCAGTGAAGTATTTTAAATATACAGAGTAAGATATATATATATATATATATATATATATATATATATACAGAAGCATTTTAAATATACATTTAATGTATACAGAAGGCTCTATTAAATATACATTTAATATAAACAAAAGCATTTTAAGTATACATAACATAGAATTCACTATGGAGTTTCATTAAATATATATAAAAATTAAAAATTGGTAACATGTTGATCCAGTCTCACCTCTTTTATAAATTATTTTCATCTCTGTTTCATGTCAGTTTCTTCTTTTATGTTCACAGTTAAAAAGAAAAGAAGGGACCAAACACAACTTCTTAACCTATAGTAACTGTGAGAATATCTATCCTTCTATACTGTGGAATATAAAATTGAGTCTTTCTTGACATTTAAATAGATGTCTTGGAAATTTTTATCTGTAGGTCACTTATCATGGACCACTCTCCAGTTAATTGGACTCAGGGATAAGAACAAACTATGGTGAAATGGGGGTGAACATTGGCTCTCTCAAATTTCTGAAATGGCAAAAAGTGACTATGTTCCAAATAGTTTAAAAACCTCCAAACTGCTTGTTAGTTTAAGGCTGAAAATAGCTTGAATAACAGACGTGAAAATAAAGCCTTCTTCAACTCATGGTACCTCTGGGAAAATAGGTATGTTATTTTTTTTTTTCTAGGCCACAGAAATCATTAAAATAGATGACGCTATCATTATAACAATTTTCTCTAGACAGCTATTGCACCTGTCATGTTACCTTTCACAAGTGATAAACCTCCAATGTTTAGTTCCCTTTGTTGAAATCTAAATAAGGTCAGATAATGATATTGACTGTTTACTAATTTCAAGTACCTTATAAATTGGTTCAAGTGTTAAGTTTTTCCTACATATTTGTGTGCAATAATTCCAAAGGCAAGCAAACTGTGTACATATATATACATATGTATATAAATCTGTACATATAATTATACATGTACACATAACTGTATATATTTACATATATACAGACTACTAATTTGTGAAGTATATATATATATATAAATATATATGTAATTGAGATATATTTTATGTGCTATATTTATGTTAGTTTGGGCATGAGAAAATTAAGATTTCAAAATATAAAATTTAAGAAAAGAATTCATGGAGTACACAGAACTGTAAGCTAACATTTTTGTTGCTTGGAAGTTACTTTCCTGGGAAATCTTAAAGCTATATATATATATATATATATATATATACTTTTTTATTCTTCATTTGGCTCTGGAGGATTTGAAGTCATGAAATCCAAATTAACATAATGAATTCAATATATAGTTTTATTATAATATCACTTTTAACATTTCAAACATGAGGTATCTTGAGGTTATTGATCAGCTATGTCAAATAATAAAGCCAAAGTACAACAAAATACTGTAATATATACCACATTCCATTAGCTCACTTTCTGGTTAAAACACATAAACAAAGAAAGCAAACTCTGATGTCATCTACAGAACCACATTTCTGCATTCTGTAGGGCTGTGGTAGATCTGTGGTTCTAATGCCTTGTACCTCTGTCAGGGAATCATCCTTTTCATGTAAATGTCCCTGGAGTCTAATCCAGGAGGAAAGAAGATGAGGTGAAAGTGCTTGTGATCTACAGCAGTCTGCTTCCCAGACCCTCTCAACATTTCTGATCTTGTCTTGCAGAAAGGATGATTTTCTAAGTTTTCAGTTCGTTTGAGGAGCCCCTCAGGTGACTATGGAATTCTGCATACTTGCTTTTTTGCCCAATGCTGGAATGCTAGTGAATTTAGCTATGCCCTGGTTACTCGCATGCCTCACTGCGTGCGTGTGCCCGTTGATGCCCCTCACGCTATGACTCTCTTCAGACAGAAAAGGGATCTTGGAACTACAGCCACCATTATTACTACCATCTCATTGGCGGCTGTTGGAGCTACCACCGGGGCACTAGCCATGAGTCATACGGGGCAGACTGCTCAGACGCTGAACAATCATTTAGCCAATGTAGCTCATGCCTTAGTTGTACATAAAGGAATTAATGCTCAACTAAAAGGAAGCTTGATGTTGTTCAATCAGAGGATTGACCTCGTGCAGGAGCAAATTGATACCCTATGGCAAATCACTCAACTTGGCTGTCAATGAAAATATGCTGGACTTTGAGTCACTAGCATATAACATGAGAATTTTTCCTGTGCTGCAAATCTGTCTAAACAATTGTCGAGCTATATTTTAGGTAATTGGACTGGAGAATTCGATACTACGATGGAGCAGCTGAGAGTGGCCATTGTCATGGTAAATTCTACCAGAGTGGACACAGGACTAGCCACAGGATTATCATCATGGATTGCTGCAGCCATGAATCATCTGAAGGAATGGGCGGGCATGGGAGCGTTAGCAGGCCTTCTGGTGTTGGTCTCCTTGGTTTGCCTGTGGTATATATGCAAGATTAGAGTCTCACAACAGTATGATGCAGCCATGATCATTCAGGCCTTTACAGCCATTGAAGCAGGACATTGTCCCCAAGCATAGTTGGATACCATAAAAAGCTAAAATGTTATGCTCAGGATGCGAGACTAAGCACTGCACTCAGGGTCAGCTGCTTTGGACCCAGAGAAGAGCATGTCTGGTTGCATGCGGGTTGATGCCCCAGGTCCCGCCTCTGAGAAAAAGGTATCGGACGGGTCTGATGCTCTTTGGGTGGATGACACCTAAATGAACATCGGTACAAAGTCCCAATTTATTTCTAATATCAGAGATCAGACCTCTACTCTTGCCTGATGTGTCTAAAACAAAAAGAGGGAACTGTAGAGAGCTGCGGAATGCTATGCCTTAAAGATGGAGCTGGTTTCCGCCTTCCACCTTCCTGATGGTGAGTGCTCTCTGTCATGAACAATTCCACATTTGGCAAAGGCTGAGGATCTGGCTTCCTTCCATGTATGTGGACCTATCTGCTATGCCCACGTGGCATGCCTGGGTTGGCTACCCAGAGGCTATTTAAGCTGTGGGCTGGCTTTCCCCAGGGTCAGAAGATTGTTCAAGGTTCCTGAATAAACTGCATTGAAAAAAAAAAAAAAAAGATGCTTAAGAACCCAAAATAAATTAGGTTTGGTGAAAAAAAAAAAAAAAGAACTAGTTCCAGCTGCTTGAAACTAAAGGACTTCAGCTAAAATGCTAGGTGTACATTCACTTAAAATCTCATGATAAAGACAATGCAACAGCATGGAAACTTAGTTGCATAGCTGTGATAGGGTTTCCAAGATTGTGGGTCAACACACCAGAAACACATTTTTTTTTCATAATTCTGAAGCCTTGAAGTCTGTAATCAAAAGGTTCATAGCAGCTTTATTCATAGTAGCCACAATCTGGACACAACCCAGATGACCCTCGACTGAGGAATGGATATAGAAATTGTGGTACATTTATAAAATGGAATACCACTCAGCCATCACAAACAATGAAATATGCAAGTAAATGGTGTGAACTAGAAAAGATCATCCTGAGAGAGGTATCCCAGAAGCAGAAAGACACACATGGTATATAATCACTTACAAGTGGATATTAGACATATAATATAGAATATTATATGTCCTATACATTTAGGTGTACACCTGTACACCTAAAGAAGCTAAGCAAGAAGAAGGACCCTGGGAAAGATGAACAATCTTCATTCAGAAAGGCAAACAGTATAGACATCGGAAGAGGGAGGAAACAGGGAACAGGACAGAGGCCTACAATAGAGGGCCTCTGAAAATCTCTACCCAGCACAGTATCAAAGAAGATGCTGAGATTCATAGCCAAACTTTGGGCAGAGTGCAGGGAATCTTATGAAAGAAGGGGAAGAAAGAAAGACCTGTAGGGAACAAGAGCTCCACAATGAGAGAAACAGAAACAAAAAAATCTGGGCATAGGGATCTTTTCTGAGACTGATACTCCAAAAACAGGACCATGCATGGAGATAACCTAGAACCCCTACACAGATGTAGCCCATGGCAGCACAGTGTCCAAGAGGGTTCCCAGTACGGGGAACAAGGACTATCTCTGACATGAACTTAGTGGCTGGCTCTTTGATCATTTCCTCCTTAGGGTAGAACAGCCTTACCAGGCCACAGAGGAAGACAATGCAGGTCTCCTGATGAAACCTGTTAGGGTCAGATGGAAGGGGAGGAGGACCTCCCTTATAAGTGGACTGGGAAAGCAGTATGGGAGGGGAAGAGGGAGGAAAGGTGGGATTGGGAGGGGACTAGGGAGGGGGCTACAGCTGGCATACACAGTGAATAAATTGTAAGAAATTTAATAAAATGAATAAATTATTAAAAAAAGAAAGGCAAAGAGGTTGGTAGGGTTTTTGTTGTTGTTGTTTCTTTTCTTTTTTTTTCTTAAACATTAATTTCGTTTAAACAAGATCAAAGTAACTGTTGTTCCCATCTTGACAAAATGTTTCAAAACAGTCTTGTTAAATTTTAATCACTTACTTTGAGAATACACATGCAAATACACCCTGTGTAAACTTGGTATTGTATTATCAGGAAATATATTAGTATGTATTCAAATGTTCCACATATTTACATGTCTCTCTCTGTATATACACACAGACACACTCTCTCTCTCTCTCTCTCTCTCTCTCTCTCTCTCTCTCTCTCTCTCACACACACACACACACACACACACACACATATACATATACATATATATGTATATGTGTGTGTCTGGTTTTCTGAGGCCTCTGCTTTCAATTTATTTGTAAACTGGTAGATAACTATCTTCCTCCCATGTCTCTGTATGCACATAGTTTTTGATCATGTGCCCACTTTACTACTCTTCTGTGACTAAAATATCAGTCATATTGGCTTACAGTCTATTTAATGTCATCAAGTTAATTACACTGATAAAGACAATACCATCAAAGTCAGTCATATTCTCAAGCATAAGAGACCAGGATTTAAAAATACAAATTTTAAGCAAAGAATTCATGGGTAAGAGAACCTAACGGAGAAGTGGAGAACTATACACACTTTTCTTACTTAGAGATTACTTTCCTGGGGAATGTCAAAGTTAAAAATAAATTAGAGAATGTGAGGCATTTGATTTTTAATCAGTACTAAAATATAGTGTTTTAGGGTATGATGGGAGCACATGAGTTAAAATCACACAGAAATATATTAAGAACTGTGCTTGCTGATTAATGTAATAATTCATTGCTTATAGTAAGATTTGAGAACTTGACTTAATTTGTATATTTCCCATTAGTATACATAAAAAAACTTAGGTGCTCCTAGGTCAAAATCAATAATTTAAAAGAGAGAGAGAGAGCTGTGACTCTTTGCATCCTTGAAAATAGACATATTTTGCATTCTCCCTGGAAGCTAAAATCTCAAGTTAGCTTAATGCATAAGGAGATGCCAACCTTGTTGGGTTCTTCTGTAGTTGCTTTGAAACATTTTTTAAGTAAGACCCCAGTGCTTTATATCATTGTTGTAAAACAAAATCACAAGGTTAAAGAGCCTTTAATGAACTTTTAGAAGATAATGCAAAGTCAATGCCGAATAAGGGTTGCATCTTCAAGTTATTCAGAGGAATAAGAATGGAAATGGGCAAACAGAAGAGGTGAAAAAATGTGAGTGGAAAGTTGATGGTAAGGAGAGGCTGAAGCCTCGGAACATGAAGCTCAAACATAGTGTCAATTGGTCAGGAGATATGTGTGTCACTGTATTGACTATTAGGGTTATTGCCTTCTGTGTTGGTGTGTGCTTGGTGTAGCAAAACTGCACAGAAGAGGAGCTATTTTCAGGCTTCCTGGAGCATCTAAGGTGTTCAAGAGCAAGTGATTGCTCTTTAGGTCTCTTAGCATGAAATTAAGGAAGAAGCAGCTCCGTTTTTGTTTTTGTTTTGTTTTGTTTTTCACTTCTACAAATCTGTATTTCCAAAATAGTCAAACATGTTTATTTGAAATGGAAACTTAAATGTAAGGGGTATCTGTGGATGTGTGTTGTATTATGTGATGATTAGCCGATATGATTTGTATCTGTGTTGTGTTAAGTGTCTTCTTTTAGGCTGGGTATCACAGCACACAACTTTAATCTCAGTGCTGTAGAGGCAGAGGCAGGTAAATTCAAGGCCAGCCTGGTCTTTCCTTTGAAAGCACATTAATGAGTTTTCAGAAATGCAAAGGAAGATCAATGCCAAATAAGGGATACATCTTTAAGTTGTTTGGAGGAATAATAATGAGAAGTAGCAAATAGAAGAGGTGAAAATGTAAGATAAAACTTGATGGTAAGAGGAAAGTGAAACTTTGTATCATTAAGCTCCCAAATAGCTGACAGTAGTCAGTGGACAGGCATATGTCACTGATGCTGAAAATGAAATAGGAAATTTAATCAACCTCAGTACAGCTGTGTGCTAATGAGTTGAACATGTCTGAGTTCTAGGTCTCTAATGTGTACCCAGAAGCTTACTCCTCATACATGTAAATTTTTTTCTTGAAAAATATGAGTAGACTCTACAATATCCATGTTTGTTCAAGCCATTGATCTAAAGATGTTGATTGACACAGTTTATCAGTTTGTTTCTCATTAGACATACAATAGAGTTTTAACAATTTTTTATCACGTTAAATATGACCACAACATTAGTATTAAAATATGTTAACATTTCACTTCTAGTTTGTTTCATTTTATGGTCCATTTGTACATTAATATTTTTTGAGTTCTATGTTTTATCACAGGCACAAAATGCAACTGTGTATAAAAAAAAGTAAGTTTCGTGATCTTAAGAGGTTTATACATACATAACCTTCAGTACCTAATTGTGACTTAATTATATTTCTCTGTGCCTTATTCCATTGGATACCAACTATTACTTTCAAAGTATGCTTGAGCTTCTAAAATATTCCTTTTAAAAGTAAGAGCCAGCTGAGTTTGAAGTCAAGTGACACACATTCAGAGAATAAAACCTTTTCTAACGAGCCTGCATGTGATCAATAAAGACAAGCTTAATTAGAAACGGATATGAAGAGCTCTTTGCCAGAAGTTGATTATATTTTTCTCAAGAAGGATCAGAAGCACATCAAAGAATACTAATCAACATTAATGTGAAACTCTACACAATCAATTTCTGTCCTGAAGTTACTCTCCCAGGAAGAGTTTGGCTTCAACTCTCTATTAATGGATAGGCTCTTTGAATTTGAAAAAAATACACTCTGATTATATGAACTATTTAAACTAGAAATGTCTCTCTTGGGTTTGGCTATACAATCACCCTTCCTCCTTAGCTATACTACTTTGATCTTGATTAATCATCACAAATCGTTAGAGACACAGTCTAAAGAAATGGTTATGCGTGATATGGAGTTTTGCAAGTTATTGCAATTTGTGAGCTTTGCCAGTGCTGTAATTTCTATCTTAGACCAAGCATAGAACATACTGAAAAGAAGCACTGGTTTGATCATAGGAGTAGTTGGGTTATTCAAATATCATCACACAGGATAGATAAAGGACATCTGCTTTGTTGTGATTTGTTTGTCCCTTACTCATTAACCTGTTTTTCTTTTAAGCAATGGATGATGATGACAACAACAATGATGATGATAGAACAATGACTCTAAATTTAAATTTTGGAGTCATTCATTATCAGTCCTCTGGCTCTGAACTGAGTATATTAATTGTTCCTGCACAATTAACGTGTTTTGTTTTCTTGACCACACAGGGATGAGAAAATGACTCAGTTCACCAAATACTGTGAAATTCAATCTTTGAATGCTTCTGGAACAGTTAAAAAAGTAAAACTTTTCTATCCTTAGTGAAAATATAAAAGCTTGATAGTCCTGGCTGTTCCGTGTAATAATAGGCTGATAAAACGGCTCCAAAATAGAGGAAAGCCATGATTCAGAGAGAAAATGAGTTCAGAGGGTGCTGTTTGAGATGTTTGCTGATATAGCCATGCTGCTTTGTCTTATATTTTCAAAATAATGATCGCTTTTGCTCAACCTAACCAGAACATTTGCACCACCTTGTCTAAGTTTCAGGGAAACTTGCAGAAAAGAACAGAGGGCATGAGACAGCCATTGAAACAAGGTCTCACAGCATCTGCAGTTGCCTGCACAAAACCGGGCTTGTCAATAGAAAATCTTGAATTGGGAAGAGGCTAATGGAATCATTTGTTTTAACAACTCAATGTCCTCTGGGTAGAATATGTTAATGAGGAACTATCTCGATCAGGTTGGTCTCTGGGCATGTCTAGGGGAATTGTCTTGCTTGCTAACTTATGGAGGAAGACCAGCTTTTTTTGGACAGCACCATTCTCTATGCAGGATATTATGAGAAATAAATGAGGGGAAAGCCAGATGATAACAAGCAAGTAAAAATATATTTATTCTCTCTTTGAGCTCGACTCTACATGTGATATTAATAAGTACTTGAGAACTTTCCGTGAGTTCCCAAAAGTGATGGGCTGTAACTTAAAAGTGTAATTCAAATAAACACTTTCATTCTCCACATTGCTTTTTTACCAGGGCATTTTTTCATAACCACAAAAATAAAAAGCAGAACATCCTACATGCTGAACTATTGGCAATAGTGAATTCAGCTGTGTATCCAATGGTGAGCCCAGTAGACTTTATGATCTACCTGTAATCACATGGAAGGACCTGATTAAAGTCAGAGGGTCACAAAAAACTTACAAGGAAGAGTGAAGGGCTAAGAGGTGTGAAAGAGAAATTTGAGGAGGAGAGGGATTAAAGAGAATGTTCTGAATATATGAAATTATCAATGAACAGGTTTAATCAATTAAAATGTATCACATTTTAATAAAAACATTCAAGCTTTTTTATTTATTTATTTATTTTTTACTCAGGTCAATTTTAGTATCATTTTTTTCCTCAGTGAGTTATTTGACCTGCTCACACTTTTCTCTTTTCTTCTTACAAAGAATGCATTTGGTTTAGAATACCATGAGCAGATAACAAATAAGAAGAACAATGTGGACTAAAGTAGGAGTAATAGCCATGTCTGGAAGATTACCTGACTTCAAAACAAAGGTTATTTTACTAGCCAAAATTAGAGAAGGTGCATGGATATGGCATGGATCTCAGTTGTTATATACAATTCTATAAAATTCAAGCTCATTTATGAGGTGTTCTCATGCTACTGCTGTTGCTCTTGCCTCATTACTTCCAGAGAAATCTACCATTTGGGCAAATTTTCAAGAAATACCCTCTGTCTCTCATATGGGTCTCTTTGATGCACTATAGATCTAATATCTTAATGTATGATGTTGATAAGAGTTATTTCCAAGGAATTTTTAGGATAAATCTTAAAGCTAGTACATAAGAATATCATGTGAAATTTAGAGATGCTGCTCTAATGTTGCTCTGAATATTGGCTTGTGAGTATGCTAACAGGGATGTGTCGTATTGCCCACATTAAAAAATATTAATGTATTAGTTTTTTCTTTTGACTTAATTTGTAGAAATGTCATTGCTTAAGCTTTGCTGAGAGAAAAGTTTTACTTTTTTATAGAAACTTATTATGGTATGGCTAAAGGCCTTTACCATAGCTCTCAATCTTTCATGACTACTGTGTGAGTCATAATTAAAAGTTAGCAGTAAAATGCCAAATAAATTGGGCAAACTGTTATCCATTAGGCTCAGGTTCCAAGAGAAATATATTTTTGGTTTATAATATGTAGGTCATTAAAAAATGGGAAAGAGAGAAAGAAGCTTTTGGCTGTAACTCATTTATATTTTATGGAACAAATGCCTCAGCACTTATGCTGTACCCAACTTTTAATTAAATCATGCATAGGGTTTTATATAACTACTAATAAGTTAAAGTTTTTCTATGACATATTTTTCTACTTCTATAACTTGTATAAAGTCCATGATACTAATGCTAAAACTTCAGCTGTCATATGTTTTCTGAGATAACCTTTGATGAAATGAACATAACCTTGAAAACTTACATTGGACTCCCACATTAATGGCAATCTACTTTACTTTTTATGCCTAATTGCAATAATCTAAATTCTATAATCTAAACTTTTCTACTGATTTACCAGGCTCCTTATAGCCTGGGATTTAGTCAGTATATATTCAGTTGACAAAAATAAAACCAGCTTAAGAAACAAGAAGAGGAAGAATAAGGAGGAAGGAGGAGAAGGGAAAAGATTTAAGAATTGGGGGCCTTAGGCACAATTGGATCCAGGGCTTTAAGCAGAGATTATATCTTGTTAATGTTCCTCACCCCTAAGTAAGAAGATAATAAATCACATAGCATTTGTGGTTAAAACCAATGTTAGCCATAGAATAATGGGTGACAAGATTTCTCTATAGGATACAGCCAATATTAACAGTAAGAGAAGATAGGTAAAGCGTGAGGGCTTGAATTTGGATCGCCATATCCCATGTAAATCAGTCAAAACTTCTACAGTGAAATGGGAGACAGGGTCTAGCTCATGCACCAGCTATCATGAGCCATATATTTAAAGAGAGACTCTTTTTCAAGCAAGGTGGAAAGTGTGCAGTCATATCTGACATTGACCTCTGATCCTTACAGCAAGCAAATGCACATATGCACTTTACACACACACAAGCTAACAATAGCAACAATAAGAGATTCTAAGTGTATCTATTGGAAGAAATCATAAAAGGTTCAAAACCAGCTGAGTTTTGAGACCAAAATGTGTGTTTTTGCTAATGTAGAACATACACCATGGTCCTTCAGTAGCAGGTGGTATCCCCCCCCATTAATTTAAGGTGCTTAAATGTATTTCAGCTTATGGCTCTACAATCTGTAAGAAATAGCTTCTGACAACCAAAAGCACAAACAAGCATATATCTCAATACATCCCACTTATTTGAAACATTAAGTTTATTACTTATTCCATAGGTAAAACACATCTCAATGCTTTGAATACATAGGAAGACCCAGTTACAATTTCTGATCTCGATGGAATAGAACGGAAGTATGGGAAGGAGGAGGGAAATGTGGCTTCTGGCTTTTCAGCTACTGCCAAGCTACATCTGCACCTTACGTGTGGAATAAGCAAGGGAGTGTTGCACACACCTGCTGATGTTTAGGATTGCAGTGTGTCAGATTCAGCCCCCACAAGCTAATTTTGGGGTTTGACAAGTGGTGATGCTTACTGTCAACAGAACCAGCAGCATTACAACAACTCACACAACCAAATTTTCTATTATTATTATTTCTGTCGTAGAAAAAAAACATCAAAACCTGCAGAACCTCTAACCCATTGTCCTGTCTTATTTGTATTTTTATTTTCTGTGTCTGGCATCTTATGTAATTTTGTTATTTTGAAATGATGTAAACACACAGCCACAGGTTCAGGTAGCACAGCTCCTTCATTAGACCTTTGTAGTTTTCCTGAGATCATATTCATTATTATTCTTTGCAATGTTGTACCGTCATTATTTGAAAGTAGATAGAAATGAGACACCCTGGCAGATAAGGCATGGTGTGGTAACTAGAGAAAGCAAGACTTCAGTGACTAATTTTGAGCATTAAAAAGCTTTTATCTATTTTCTATTTTCATTAAGGTGGAAATTTATAAGTTTAGAGAGGTAGATGTGTTCAAACTGATATGAAATCCGCAGTGTGTAGTTATATCAAATATGATATGGTTACCTTTTGATAGGCATAACTTTAAAATTTTAAATATCACCTTAAAGTAATTCTAGCTCAGTTAATACATTTTAAATGTTAAACCTCAAAGAAGTATTATTTGTTGTATGTTCAGAAAAAATGTTTAAATTTTCTGTGCTCCATTATGCAAAAGGGAAGGTATGCCATTACTTTTCCCCAAGGTTATTTGCTTTACTAAATCTGAATACTGTTTGACATGACTCACAAAACAACAGGCTATATGTTCAAACAGTTTTAACTAATGAAAATATAAAAACATGTGGCAATTATGACAATGATATTTTCAATGTTAAAAGAGTGGCAAATCAGATAACAGCTCTTGAGCAGACAGAGCATTTCAGCAATTCTTTCAATTACAAGTAAGAATAGCACACACCCCTTCAAAACAACAAGCAAACTCGAAGACAGAGGGCCACACAGAACTCTAGACTCTTCTTTATGAGAACTGTTCTCTAATATTCTCACCAGGTCACTTTTATTTTTGTTAAGAATTCAGAGCAAGTCATCACTAATATATTTACTAAAAGTTCAGAGTTTTCCATGGGGAAGGAAAGAGAGGCTGAGAGTAGAAAGGTATGGGAGGATTGCACAGTAGGGATTATGGGTAGATAGTGAATATGTGTAAAATATATTGTATTAAATTCTCAATAAATTAATAAAATATTTTCAAATATAAATAAAACTTCAGGGTATTCTATTGTTTATCATCAATTATTAAAAATACATTTTATATTTATTTTCATCACTATAGAATATCTCCTTCCCATTAATTAACCACATTTATTCATTATTAATATCAATTACGTATATTCATTCATTTAATGGATTACTTTTGTCAAACCTTTTACGACCTAGTTGAGACATTATTAGTTAAGTTAGCTTAGGTATATATGTATCATTTTGCCCATAAAAACTGTATATATTCCTTCTCACACTATAAATTTTGCTTGTATAACTAAAATCGCATGTAGCAGTAACAGCAAGGATAGATATCCAACAGAAGTGCAGGATAAATGTGGCATAAAATAAACTGATAATATATGGCATATTTTCAGATTATAAAGCAATATTGCAATGAGCAAATCTAAAGTAATAGAAGTGGTATGAATTAAAAACTACATAGATGTCTGGCTGCTATCCATGGGAGGTCTCCCTTTTTCTGAGAAGGGGAGGAGGGCCTGATGGCAGGGAGGGCAGGTGAAAGGGAGAGAAAGGGAACCTGATGATAAAGTATGTAAATAGCTTAAGTAATAAAAGAAATACAACATATAATGCATTAGACTTGGATGTTAGAAAAACGAATGAGGGTATTTCCAGGATGAAAACAATATAAAAAGAAGCAGAGAGAATGGGGAGGCTGAGTATAGCCCATAGTGAGAAGACTCAGTTGAGTATTATGATTGTAGAGATGAGGGTTTAAAAAGTTAGGAGAGGGGTGTGGCACTGATAAAATTCCCACCTAATTTATCGTGAGTCTCAGCACGAATGACCTTTAAGTTAGGACTCAGCGGTAACGAAGTGCTGTCTACTTAGTAAGGAGCATGTGATGCTAAAGACATTTCCAGTAGACAGCATATGACAGGTAAAATACTCAAGAGATGTGTAAGCATTGGTTCGTGAAGAAATCACAATATAATCAAAAGGTAAAGTGTTAGTGTGTGAGAAAAGGGGTTGAGAAGAGAATTGTTGAGATTGAGAAAAGTGGGTTCACTAACTGCAGCTTCTATTTTATCATGCTGCAGAAATTGGATTTACTCTGTTGTGGGTGTGATTTAAACATGCAGAGCAAAACTCGGGGCAGAAGGGAAGGGGCCTGGGAAAGGGAAGTGAGTCAAATGATAAACAGGAGTGATGGAAGGAGGGACACAGAGGAGTGACAGGTAAAGATAAAGGACGCATATGAATTTGTTTTGGAGTAGATGATGGTAGGACTATCTTACTACGTATGTAACCCATCCCAAGAATCCTTCCCCCAAACTGTTTTAACTGAGAAGAACCTATGTATATTTTAGATATTAATATCACAAGCACTTTCAATGTACATTTTATGACAGATTTTATAAGGTATAGCGGTAATTTATTCTTTTTATATATCTATTAAATTTGCATTCTTTCCCTTATTTTTTAGATTATAATGTAATTACAACATGTCATATCTATTTATAGATACATAGCTAGATGATAGATAGATAGATAGATAGATAGATAGATAGATAGATAGATAGAGATATCTATAAGGCAGCTTGACTACATGACTATTTAGAAAAGCAGCAACAATGGGTTCTTCATAGAAGAAATGAAAATGGCTGTGTAAGCACTCTACAAAAGTGTTCAACATCCTTAGTCATCACTGGCATTCATAGAAAAGTACACGAAGATTCCATCTCTTCCCAGTAGGAATGGTAATTATAAAAAATACAAATGTCAATGTGGATATGAGAAACAGGGAGCGTTTATTGATGGAGTGTGAACTAGTACAAACACTATGTAAACCAGTCTGGAGGTTTCTCAAAACAAAACAAAACATGTGACCGACCTAGAGCACTCTTCGGCATAAAACCAAGAGAGTACATATCTTTCAACAGATATTTACACACCCATCTTCACTGCTGTTCAGTTCACAATAATAACTAGGAAATGGAATCACCCTAAATATATGTCAGTTGAACAAAGGATAATAAAAATGTGCTAACTTTACACAACTGAATTTTTTTCACATTTAAAGAAAAATGAAATCACAAAATTGGCATAAAAATGGATGAAATTAGGAAAAATTAGGCTGAGTGATATAAACCAGAGCACAAAGGACAAAGGCATCATTTTCTCTATCATATGAGGGTCCTAGCTTCAGATGTTTTGTATTATGTGTTCTGCATAGCATAGATGTAAAACAAGCTTTACAATCCATGTTTTAAAATATACAATAAAAGGACAGTACAACATACATACTATTAAATAAGAAGGGAGAATACCGAAAGCTAAGTTTGAGCGTGTACAGGAGCATAAGAGGTGGGAGAAAGAAATAGGAGGCAGTTAACCAAAACAAAGGGTCTATGAATGAACTTTTGTTGGATGGCCCTGCTGCTGCAGGTTGCATCCTCTATGACAGGATAGCTCTCTGAGTTCGGCATAAAATGGAGGAATGAATCTCCTCCCCCTACATTGCTTCTTACTCTCTGTCTGTCCTCATTTGGAGGATGTCCCTGAACTAGATGGCTGGCATATCATAGGAGTAGCCTCTGACACAGGTTTCTGCAGAATGCTCCCTTCACTCCCCACTCTTATGATAATAAGACTACGGTATTTGATGCAAATAAAGTACCCTGTGAGCACCTGTCAGACTACCTCCTGGCTTCTTCCCTTTTCCTACATATTCTCCTCACCCCTGGAATAAGGTTGATCTGTCTCCCTGCAGCTGATCAGGAAGTCTGTCATTCAGTCATGCTCAAGGCTCTCTGAGCCCTGTCTGCCGCCTCTCTCTTCTGCCCTCCTGGGCTGATTGCCAATGGACCCCTAGTAAGAAGGAGACCCATAAACTGTAAAAACAAAACAAAACACTGGTTTATAAGCCCACTCAAATATTTTAAAAAGAGTGTATACAGAAGGACCGCACATCAGTGATCAGTGCTTCTAGACAGTACAGGTTACTAAATGAAAATCCGTGTCAGATAAAGATTACCTAGTAGTTGCTGGGTAGAGTTCTCAAAGATGCCCAAAGCTAAACAGGCTGTTGCCATAGCTGAAGGTACTGCATACTTTTGTTGAAGGATACAAAGAAATCAATCTTGAATTTACACGGAACCTCCCTGCCAGCTAACGTTCATAGTGCTAAAAAGTGCTTTGAAAGCTACTGGAGGAGAAAAGACATCAATGGCCTTAACCTAAAGCTAGATATCACTGCATGCTACAACATCAATGTCTAGCTAAGATATTCCCATTGATGTCGTAGTGACAAAACTAGTTATGGGGAAACCAACCACTCTCTTGTTGGATTTGTGTCCTGCTCCCCAGGGGTATTACTTGTCTGCTACTGTAAACAGCAGTGAAACTCTATCACTAGGGAAGGCATGAGTTTTCTAATTATTTGGCTATCAAATATAATAAAAAGGCTCCTGGGAACAGAAAGCTTATTTATAGTGCTACCTCTGCTACTGTTTGTTGAGATGAATTTATGAGAGCCCACCACATGCTAGATTCGAGGAAAACGGACTTGAACATTCTCTAGGCAAGCTTTAATCAAGAGGGTAAAACAGACTTCTAAGTGATGGGCATTTAATTTTTCCCAGTGTAAGTATGTAAATAGCTATGCAATATGAACCTGAGCTTTCCAGAATACGCAGTAGCTATGAGAATAAAAATTAAATTAATAAATTTAATTTTAATAAAAATTAAAAATGATTAGAAAGAGAAACTTCTAGGTAAAAATAATATTAGAGAAGCATGAAGAAAATATCAACATTTAACATGGAACTGTATTAGTAGCATTTACTATTTAATAGTACTTTCACTTTAATTAATGAAGATTGTATTGACTGAGAAATCTTGGATTAACATTTATCTTCATATACCGAGTAGGGACAATGTCTCTATTATTTTTTCTTCCAGTTACCTTAACGAAGAATATGCCAAATACTCCATGTGAAGCCCTTTGGGGATGTAAACCTAATGGATACCTTAAGCTTCTGAAATCCACGCTGTTTTAACTTAGTTCCAAAACTGCATTTGAAGGACAAAGTTTAATTTTCCAAAAAACTGGCTGAAATAACAGCATTTGTGTCTTTCTTGATTTCTCTTATGAACATGAGGAGAATGCATGCCCCAGCAAGAAGCTGAGTAATAATAAAAATACCTATTTATCCATACACGTGCCTTTCATGCTAAACACTAATCAGCTGAATACTTGCTCCTTCATAAATAGCCAAAGGAGCTACAATGCAAATGTCCCCTAACATTTTGGAATCAGGTCTCATCCAGTTCGCCTGACGCTTGCTTAATGTTTAGATTCAATCTTGTTAGAGACCAAGGTCATAAACAGTGAAAGAAAGAGATGGGAGCTAAGCAGCCATCTCGACCTTCTGTCTAATGGAAGAGATACGGGAAGCAAGTAGGTGGCTGACCGTAAGTCTGTTAGGTCATTGAAAGGCAGACAAACTCAGATGCCTCCTTTGCACTTTGCTAAATCATCCTTCCAATTCAGAGTCCCCATCTGTGAGGTTCACTCCTCCAACATGCTACTGCACTACTGCCTACTTCTCTCTCAATTTCCCACTTAGATTTGACAGCCTCCCCTTCCCTCTATTTCTACTAAGGTAGCAAGTTTATTCTCATTCCTGATATGAGAATGAGACCCTCACTCCATAACAAGGAATGCAAGAGACAGGCAAAAGTAAAACAGGTTTTTTTTTCTTTTTTTTCTTTTGTATTTATTTTTCTTTATTAATTACACTTTATTCACTTTGTGTCCCCCTGTGGTTTCCTCCCTCCTCCCATCCCAATCCCTCCCTTCCTCCACCCTCTGCATGCATTCCCCTCCCCAAGTCCACTGATAGGGGAGGTCTTCTTTTCCTTCCTTCTGCTCCTAGTCAATTAGGTCTCATCAGGAGTGGCTGCCTTGTCTTCTTCTGTGGCCTGGTAATGCTGCTTCCCCCTCAGGGGGAGGTAACTAAAGAGCAGGCCAATCAGTTCATGTCAGAGACAGTCCCTGTTCCTATTACAATGGAACCCACTTGGATACTGAACTGCCATAGGCTACATCTGTGCATGGGTCTTAGGTTATCTTCCTGCATAGTCCTTAGTTGGAATATCAAGTGGGAAACAGTAAGACCTGGAGAGGACAGGAACTCCACAAGGAGAGCAACAGAACCAAAAAATCTGAGCACAGGGGTCTTTCCTGAGACTGATATTCCAACCAAGGTTTTATTTTTCAATTTCATAGAAATGGACATCAGCTTAGACAGGAAACTAACAAACAAACAAACAAACAAAACCAGCTATGCCCAATTTGGATCAAAAGTTTTATTTTTATTTTTATTGTCATCGTTTATTACAATTTATTCAATTTGTACCCTTGCTGTGACCCCCTTCCTCTTCTCCTCCCAATCCTACCCTCCCTCCCTCATCTCCTCCCATGCCCCTCCTCTAGTCCACTGATAGGGGAGGTCCTCCTACCCTTCTATCTGATCCTAGCCTATTTCATCCTAGGCCTCCCAACAACCCCCCACCCCCGGCTCCTGAGGGAGGTGAACAGAGAGCCTGCCATTGAGTACATGTCAGAGACAACCCCTGCTCCCCTTACTAGGGAACCCACTTGGGGTTCCTGCCAGTGAGTGCAGGGGCCCTCTGTGGTCCTAAACAGTGTTTTTTTAGGTCTCTGATTCTGAAAAACGCATGCCCCCTATTCCCACAGGCTGATCTTCCCTGTAAGTACAGCTGCATGCTCATCTATTATAGCCCCTCGTTAAGTCACCCATCCTCATGTTTCAGAACGCAAACCTCATCTAGGGAATATTCGTAGACTTGAGATTCTCCTTTTCTGAATGTGAGCTGGGGGTTGGGGGAGCAGCCTTGCCAAGCAGCAGAGGGAGAAGATGCAGCCAGTCCTGATGAGACCTGTTAGGCTAGGGTCAGATAGAAGGGTATTAAGACCTCCCCTATCAGTGGACTAGAGGAGGGGCATGAGAGGAGATGAGGGAGGGAGGGTAGGACAGTAGAAAGCCTTTAACGTTCAACACCAAGATGGACTGCAAGCTATGTGACAGCCACAGCTAGGGAACACAAGAGTCTAGTGTCTCCTGCTCATCCATGATTCTCTGATCAGCTGTAAGCTTAATTAATAAGAAAAATGGACCATAATGATTTATTTTTATATAGCAGAGAATTTTCACTGTTTATTGCCAATAGTCTTTTAATTTCCCAAATTTATTCCAGAGCCTGCTCAAATATTTTTTTGTTTTGAAGTAAATAATTTTTTCCTATTTAAGGTTAATTGTTCTTAGAAAGTCTCATTCCTAAGACAAATTGTTAAATTAAAGGTCCAAGCTATTCTGCATCCTTCTCTGTCTCTGTTCTCAAGGGAAAAATACATACTAATAAGTTTTAATGTGTATTTCCAGTTTTACTGTCAGGAAACATATGATCTATGTAGTTCACTGCCTGTATTTTCTTTTGGATGTTTTTGTTCTTATAATTTAAATTCAACTTCAAAGGTAAATGGGATTATTCAAACTTAATAGACCCTAACAATCTTTCCTTCAGTTTTTCAGGTGATTTGTTTCCTAATTACCATTTAAAATGATATATACGTAGCTAGTTTGTAATCATAACATCTATTGCTGCTATATGCAGTCGAATAAAGACAGATACATAGAAGGAGCCAAAATTATATCTGCAAATTATTGCAGTAAATTGAATGTTTATTCACAGAAACATCTAATTGATGAGCACTTGCTGGCAAGATTGGACATGTTTCAAAGCAGCTCCAAGGGGGATTGAGCCTTCTGCTAAAGTGGAAATGTCTATTGTGCAAAATAAAGTCATTCTTGTTTTCCCAAGGAACTATGACCCCCATCAAAGTACATTTTAACTTTCAAGGCAAGATTTACTCTATCTACTGTGATATTTAGTGCAATCCCCAAGTCACTGGGGTTTTATAAGAGAAAGGAAAATTTAGTTTCTGATCAAGAAAGCTTGAAAGAGTTGATAATGTCTATTAGTCACTTGAGTATTTTTTAAAACTTTTTTCCCTCAGAATATTAGCTATATGCTATTATAGATGGAAGTGGAAATTAGTTTTAATGCGTTGGGGGGATTTAGAAATAAGAAAGGTATCTTTTAGCATTTGTATTAAGGCATTAGAAGCTGTATCTAAACACCTAATGTAAATTAGAGCTTATTGATAGAGTACATCAGAGCTGATAAAAGTAGCCAAGTATGCAATGAACCAGGTTTAGGAAGAAACATTAAGGCCTATGCTGAAGTGCAGGGAACCAGAACCAATGAACATTACTTAAAGATTCTGTACTAAACAAGGGTTAACCAAATTCAGCTCTCCATCAACATATTCACTTACACATTTAAAAGAAATAGCATCAGTTTGATTTACCATGGATGATATTCCAATTATTTTTCAAAGGCATGGTAGAGCATTATAAAAAGGAGAAATAATGTTCACATTAGGTAGTCAATAATGAAATAAATATACAGAAAACTTATTTTTATTTAAATGATCAATACTACTTTTATTTAAAAAAAATCAATCCCACTGAAATCAGGGACAAGGAAAGGCTGCCCACTCTCTACATAGCTCTTCAATATAGTACACTATTCGCAAATGATATGATAGTATACGCGAGTGACCCCAAAAAAATCTACCAGGGACCTCCTACAACTGATAAGCACCTTCAGCAAAGTGGCTGGGTACAAAATTAACATTAAAAAACTTGTTCTTAATCCTGAGTGATCTCATCAGCCTAGTACATTCCATTATTTAAGTATTCTGTGTGTGTGTGGTGTGTGTGTGTGTGTTTGTGTGTTTATATCAGCTTGGATGAATGTATGTGTGTAATATGGTATCCAGAGGTTTGTTGTCTCCTTCAATAACTATCTTATTTTTGAGACTGAACTTGAGGCAACAATTCAACATGACTGACTCGTAGAAAGCCTCAAGGAACCTGTCAGAGCCTCACCAGTGCAGAAATCAGTTTTAACCATTTGGTTGGATTTTTTTTTTTTCAATGCAGTTTATTCAGGAACATTGAACAATCCTCGGACCCCGGGGAAAGCCAGCCCACAGCTTAAATAGCCTCTGGGTAGCCAACCCAGGCGTGCCATGGGGGCAATGCAGATAGGTCCACATACATGGAAGCAAGCCAGATCCTCGGCCTTAGACAAATGTGGAGTTGTTCGTGACAGAGAGCACTCTGCTGAGGCTCTAAATCCAGCTTCTCAGGCTTGTACAGCAAGCACTTTAATGACTGAGCCATCCCACCAGACCTTTAATCACCCAAGGAGGACATGGAGGATTTTATCATATGACTCAGCATAGCACAGTATAGAACTCTTTGATTGTTTAGTTCTAGAATTTTCCATTTCATACTTTCAGACATTAATTGATCACCGGTATCTGTAACAATGCAGACTAAAATTGCATGTATGGGGGATTGCTGAATAAAAATTGAATGTGGTATTCAGGCATCTAAAACGTTGGAGACAATGCTCTAAAATGCACACCGCTCTAAAATGTTAGAAGAGGCTCTGGTTCATTTCAAATCTAACCCACAATATAAGATGTTATGCTGATGGGGAAAGGTATGTTTTTGTTCAAACATTAGTGAGCAATTTATTTCAATTTCTAGGACGTCAGAAGCTTGTCAAGGCAGTGTTTACTACTCTGTGATTCACACATATTCCTGCAGGTTCAGGAGTATATAAAGCTCTTTAAAGGTCTCAAGGCTTCTTTCTTCTCTGGAGTTGGAGTCAGTAGCTTTCATCTCTATTTCAGAAGTTGTAAGATCAGTAAAACCCTAAGAAGATTGTTGTAATCTCTACTATTTTTTCCCATGTCTCTTTACCTATTCTATTCCTTCCATCTTTCTGACTATTGAATGCTATTAGAAGTATGATCTGCCATTTTGAGAAAACATTATATTTCACTCATAGCAAGATATATGTATCTGTGCATATATATATATACATATAAATGGTGTGTTTATCTTGGCTTGAGTACATATGTGTGTGTATGTACTCAAGCCAAGATAAACACACATATAAACACACCACTTATATTTATGTATGCATATACATATATGTATATGTATGTATATATGTATATAAATATATGTATGTATGCCTTGTCAAGAATGTGGAGGTCAGAGGACAAATCTATAGACATAAATTCTTTCCTCCATCTGTGTGGATCCTGGGATGTGAACGCAGGTCACCTGGCTTGGGGGACAAACACTTCTATCCACTGAGCCATTTCATAGGCCTTATATAATATACATTTATTAAAAATATGAAAGAATATCTCTATGTGATAAAAGCAGTTATGATATCAGGTGGGCTATATCCTTGACAAACACAAGTGTTGTTTCTCTTATCTTTCAATATTCCTAATTTATTCTATAATATGGGCAAGAAACTTCAAACTATACAGTTTTCATTTTATCAATACTAAAGAGAGAGTTTTTCTAAAAGACTAAAATGTATTGCAGACAAAACTGGAATGATATTATACAATAACTTTTCTCATCTACATAGTTCCCCTTGGTTTCAGCATTGCTTTTATTTTAAGCAACATACAAAATGATGCCACAGCACATGCAGAATAAATCACAGCATGGCAGGACTTGCTTTCTCTCAGCCTGCCTTGTTTCATGCTTGCCTATACATGTAGAACTCTGACACATAAATAATGCAAGCTTCACCTCTATCTCATGCCTTCCTTGTTTCTTGTCTTTGAGTTCTTGTTTCTGAGAGACTTATGGTCTCTTCACAAGTGTTTATGGGTGTGTTTATAAAAAAAACGCAGAGCAAAAGGTTTTCTTTGTCGTAGAATTTATGAGTCTAATGATTTCTACCTCTTTGCTTCCGCAACTACACTGAGTGGGATTTGTTGCCACTTGTTTCTTTCTGCAAGGAAGGAAACTGGTTTTTTAAGGAGCTGTCATTTAAATCCAACGAAACAAAACTACTTCTCCATGTTCAGGTTGAAAAGCCTTCAGTTCATAAAATAATAAGATAGGATCAAGGGCCTGACAGATTGGTGTGGTGGTTCATGACGTACTCTGTATCCAAATTCCTGATCCCAATACACTGCAGGCACTGGCTAAGCATCCAAGGCAAAGATCTCTGTAGAACAGCCATTGCTGGGCTGTGTTCCATACCACCACATCATCAATGTCCAAGTGACCACTCCTCAGATATCAGAACAATCTTTATGCATTTCCTTTAAACTTGATGCTTTCTAAATCAACACCAACACACACATGAAAAGGAAAGGCATGTTATGTCAGTAATACCTACAGTGTCTCTTTCTTATATCCACTCCCAAGCACTGGGCTCATGAGAGGTAAGAGCCGATGTCAAGGCTGGTGCTGTCAAGACAGCTACCAGTGTGTAGCTGGGCTGGTGCCTGGCATACTATCTGGGAGCCCCGGTGTTGGTGTTTGTTATTCCCAGGTCTGAAGGTGACTCTTCTATCTTTGCTGTTTCCTGTAGTCTTTCTATCTAAGGTATTCTGCACCCACAAGAAGGGTGGTATTGGTCACCACATGCCTCTACTTCCCAGAAGGTGTCCAGCAAAGAAGCTTTGTGTATGGAACTCTACTTGTATTGGTGCTATGCTCTGAGAAGATTATCTCTCTGGGGATAGAGTTTTCTGTTCTAGGAATGGTCCTTGTCAGCTCAGTATTTTGAGTGCATGCAGCTGGTAGTCCATGATGGTTGGAGCCCAGGCAAGATGCTTGTCACACCCCTGATAAAGCAACCTTAGTTAGAACCTCAGAGAATGGACAAAGGTATCTAATTGGAGCCAGAACATTAAAGGATCCAGCCAATGAGCTTTCTTTTCTGAGTTGGGTCTCCTCTTTTGAATCATTAGCTCTGTCCCAAGAAGCTGGCTGTGTGCTGAGGCATCGCCTGCAATGATTCTGTTCCTGTGTCTGATTTCCCTGTTCACCTGAGCATCTGCTTCTGTTGACATGTGTAACCGACTGGGTGCAGACCTCCTATTATGCACCATTTTTGCATCCTGGGATGCAGGTATCTCAATAGCTGGTGTTTCAACAGCAGTAGAGGATGGACTTCTTGGAATTGACATGTCACTGATTCATGGTTCCATACAGCAGCTGCTTCTCCAGAACCTAAGCAAAGAACTGGACAATTCCTGCTCCAAGCTCTGCAGCATTTGAACCAGGGCTAGATCCAGGTTTATGTTTCGTCCTAGAGAGATCTTGCTGTCACAACCCTATAGGCTTCAACATTTATTCTATGCTAGCAAACCTAACTATATCACTTCCAGGTGTGGTTTTGGAAAAATCTTTTGGTATTTACCTGTCATTTCTTCCTTTTATTGCATCTATCTTTTCTCTAAAGTTTTTGGTGGCACCCTCTGCAACATTGGCTGAGACTACTGGCGATGAACAATTTAGGTCATTATCAATGACCACAAGGTGCTGAGACTGGCTGTACTATTCACCAGGTTTATAAAGGACATGTATCAGATTTCTCTGACCACTTGCTGGATACTTGATAAGTTGCACAGCACATGCTGTGTGGCTAAGTCAGGCACTGTTTCCTACCCCTCCATGAGCTTACGTGGATGCGACTGTAAGAGTGGATATTCTGCCATAATAGCTGGGACACCAGCTGTAGGAGCTGGAGAAGAGCAGATGGGCACAGGTGTTTTTGAAAGAAACTGGCATCTTGCAGCAGTAAGTGATTTAATGCATTCCTTTTGGGATTTGAATCTTTGTATTGTTGTTTTTTTTTTTTTTTTTTTTTTCTGCCCTTCTAAACAGAACTGTCTTTTCCTGGATCTATGACAAGTTCACAGTCTGGATTAAAGTCCAGCACCAAGTATGCTTTTGGAACTCTGTATGTCCTTATTAGTTTATTCATGTGGGGTTGGGTGAAGTTTTTGTTTTATCCGCAAAGTCTTTCTTGGGCTCAGGCTGGGCCTTGTCTCCCATGACCTTAGGTTGTTCCCACTTTCCCACTGATTACCAATGAATATAATTTTAACTTCTCTTTGATCTTTATTGGATTTGTGGATTTTGGATTTTTTTTTTTCTGATGGGTCGGTCATTGTCCATTCAACTATCCTCTTTGTCTTGTTGCACTTTTAGTTCATTCTTGTACTTCTCACCACTGATTCAAACAATAGAGAAACTGTCTGATAGCTGACAATCTTCTAAACTGCTGCCCTTGACAGTGGAGTAGACATCCTCAGAGAGTTCATTAATAGCTGCTTGTACTTTGTGTCTCTGGAGAATTGAACTGGACCTTATAAATGGACCATGCCTTGCTTCTGTTACTGACTGCTGCTGTGCAGTAAATTACATTTCTTTTTTCTTTATATAGCATTCCTTTGTGTGTCCTGTGACAGGTATGGATGTTGAATGAATTGTGGAGGCCTAGGAGAAATTCAGAGTTGTTCCTTCTACAGAGCCAGAATGTTTGCAATTCTATAGAGACAGACATCCATGTGTTCTATGATCTCCTGTTGCGTTTGCAGTTTCTCTCCAACCAAGCTCTGTGGATACATTAACAATAAGCCATTTCCCTCATAATGAATACCCTGAAAGTGTGTGGTAAAGATAAGCAAATAGAAATGACTATCATCAGGACACAAGTGTAATATTTCAATATAAAATCCATCTGACTTTTGTAATTGGTGACGCAGATGTAAAACCAGAAATTACGATTACTTATCCCTTAACTAAGTTGTTAATTTTTGAGATGGGGCCTTGCTCTATTGTCCAGGTTGGCCTGGCACTCCTGGGTTCAATCAACCCTCCTCCCTCAGCCAAAAGTACTGAGACTACAGG
The DNA here is from genome assembly GCF_030254825.1 of Meriones unguiculatus. NCBI lineage: Eukaryota > Metazoa > Chordata > Mammalia > Rodentia > Muridae > Meriones > Meriones unguiculatus. Next base: position 28,114,683 of record NC_083359.1, read on the forward strand.
CAAATATTACCATGCTCAGCCTCAATGATGCATTTCATAATCTCCTCATTATATGATGGGAAGCTGGGATCATAATGGTGAAGTGAGTTGAGTTTCTTGTGTGCGTTATCTGCACAATTCCAGGCTAAAGTACCTGACCTTTTTTTACGTTGACCCACTCTTTCCTTTTTCTTTGATTATTTTCATCCTAAGTTGTCATATGGTTCTCAGGCCACGTCTAATTAGTTGTTTGGCTACTTAAGGACTTAAAGGACCTATCGTGGCTCAGCTGGAAAGAAAAACTTGATGATTAGCAGTGTGTGCTCTGTGTTCCCATAGGAGAAAAGCTGACTTTGGATGAGACTATGACTGAAGAAGCAATACAGGCCTCATGGCTAAAATATTTGAAAGTGTTTTTATAACCCTTCAGGGTCTGGTAGCATCCCAAAATTCAACACATACATATGCATTCCAGTGTGAATAACTGAAAACAATATTTTAATCATTATTACTTTTTCCACGAGAAAAATGTATTAGCAAATCCTCTGCGAAGTTATCATATCCTTAAACATAAACTGAAAGAATCATAGTCATCGTCATTAAATAGGCTTACTTCAAATTTCATTATCCAACTGACACTTCAAAAATTAACCCACCTAGTACTTTGAGTTTGTATAGGAGTAATCATGGATGATGGTTAAAAAATAAAATGAACATGCTTTTTCAACATTTCATCTATGTAGTCTGTGGCAAATACTGTGCTTAATTTTCTCTTTTTAAAATATAACTTTTATTTTGTTAAGCTTATAATAGAATTAATCATTTCCCCTTTCCCTTTCCTCCCTTCAAACACATGCCCCTCCTTGCTTTTATTTAACTTCATAGCCTCTTTGATTAACTTTTGTTACATAAAAGATTTCTTTTTTTTTTTTTTTACCTTAAAATGGAGAAGGTAGATTATTACTTGCTCATTACTCTAACTCATGCCTTCGTCTTTTCACAAAGTTAACTCTATAAATTTTTGAGATGGGGCCTTACTCTGCTGTCCAGTTGGCTTTAAACTCCTGGGCTCAAGTAACCCTCCCCCTTCAGCCTCTGGAGTGCTGTGACTACAGGTAAATATTACCATGCTCTGAAATTTCCTGCACTTTTGGGAGATGCTCTGGACTCTATCTCTCCTTGTTTCCTTTTCAATGCCCTCTTCCACAGAGCCTTTCTACTTAGTCTAAGTGGATCTTTTACTCAAATCTTTCTATGTCAGTAACCCTAGTTCTGGGATTACAGACATTTACTACTTTCACTGGCTTCTATGGTCATTCTCTATGAATGATCATAAAAAGACAGATATAACAACCATTCATATTCACCAGTAAGTGTTCCTCAGGATATGTGATAAAGGGGAAACTTTACATAAAGGAGAAACCTAGAAGTATACCCATTCTATTAGCTAAAGAAAAATCCTAACGAGAAAAAATGCTAGACCTCATTGTACTAGTGTTGTTTTCATAGAAGGCAAAGAGTGGCACTGAAATGATTAAATAGACTATTACAAAACTTGAGTGGGAGCCAGTCTACTGGGGTCCATACCACTGGCTCTAATTCTCTCAAGGTATATGCCACTGGAGACATTATAAATCTCTTTTATAAAGGCTTGATAGATCCTGCACTAAAAAAATACAGAAATTAGATTTTCTGCCTCTTTAAGTAATTGTGACATTGATAATTGCTACATGTAAAGTGCTTAGGACTATGGGTGGTACTCCAAAAATAATATTAAACTGTCACCTACAATTGTAATAATCAATCTGATTTCATTTCTGGTCCGAAGTCCAAAAAATGTAGTCGTACTTGCAGCTGCCCATTTAGAGTCCTCCACCTTGAACACTTTCTGATGATAACTGTAGTGTGAAGCACTCCTTTCTTCCTGTTGGCCCTGAGTATACAGTGGTGGACACAGACAGCAGAGACCTCTGCCCTCACCACTGCTTCAATCTCTCAGGCAAGGAAAGAAATGAAATAAACTACCAACATGGAGTATTAGAAGTGTTCTGTAAGGGAAGAAAACATTTTAATGGAGAATATAATTGATGTCTGGGGTTTCCAAGAAGTCTCTCTGAAGAAGTGGTGTTTAAGTTAACACATGGATGAGGAAAATATGAAACAAAGGGAGTGATTCAAATGGGCATCCGTGGAAAGAATTCACATTTCTACATTTGACCAGTGTTCCCCTTTCCTTTTGAGGCTCACGAAGTCTTTGCAGTTCAAGCTGCCTCTCTATAGAGAGCTTTCCTGAGACCCAAACACACCACACTCTTTTTGTTATCCCTCAGAAGATATTTGTGCTCATTTACATCATATGTATTTGAGTTTCCCAGCAGAAAGTCCTTTCATTACTTTCCTCTGTTGTTATGACCAAAAGGAAGGCATTCCAGGCTGACTTGAGTACAAACCAAAGTCAATGTTCTCCTTGAAGTTCATGGAGAAACAAAATATAGAGGGCAGGACAAAAGGTACATTGATCCTGTGACAAGTTATGTTTTATTTGAAGTACATGTCACTCTTAGGGTCTTTGAACTGCCTCTTCTTAAAATTCTCCAGGAGCTTCCTAGATTTCAGAAAAACAATCAAATTTAATGCTGTTTTAATCTAAGTGATTGGCTGTTGTTTACCCTTGAAAACAAATATAGTTTTGCTTTCTTGACTTTATTTATTACATTTTTTGATGGACTGCCACGTATTTGGGAAGAAAAGGTGGTAGGAAGATGGTTAGGAATAAATCTGAGTGGTAAAGAAATTAACTAACGGAGCTTGGATAGGGGTATGGGAGGAGATGAGGTTGAGAGGGAAAGATTGGGAGAGACTGAGGAAGGAGGCTATGGCTGAGATATAAAGTGAATAAACTGTAATTAATATAAAAAAATAAAAATTAAAAAGAGTTAAAGTCAGATTTTGAAAATAAATTTGATACAAGATAAAAAAAAAATTAACTAACATTGTACGCACTTACATTTATTCCTCAGCATGGTGGTTGGGGTGGGTAAGAAAAGGTGAGAGAGGACAGGGAAGTTCACCAACATAATGAAGAACAGAAAGTAGAGCGGAGAACCTTGTTTGCTTGATTTTCTTTCTGTCAGGTGAGTGATGGCATTGGTATACATGCCAGGAACAGAGGTGTTCGGTGTGACAGAGTTGGGAAGAAACAATGGGAGATTCGAAAAACATCATTGGGAGCTATGGACTTGATCTCCCTTTATGTGTGTTGAAAGTAAGAAAAATTGAAGTTGATTTTTTTTTGTTGTATTTTATGTTTAGAGCCACAGTAGTTTCTTCAGAAGGATGACCTAGAGGCCTTTGCATCAGGAACCACACAGAGAGCTTTAACCCTGATGCTGTGTTCTCACCTCCAGTGCTGTGAGTTGGCATTGGAGCTGAGACTGGTAACCAATTTTTAAAATATCAATAACCATCCCATGAGCTGCCAAGCTGTATGTGCTACAAACCATAATATTTGAAATGCTGATTGAGCCCAGACGTCAGTCTTCAAACCGAACAAGGTTTCCTTTGAAGATACATATATGCAGGTCAAGGCTCACACATGGTTCTGTATTTTCAAACACTCAGCTTCTAGATGTACATTTTCTTCAATGTAATTTTGGTGGAAATGTTATTACTTGACAGTTTTCCATAAACATCTCCCCTTTAAAATTGTGTTTTTTTCTTCCATTTTCTAAAGACAGAATAGCATTTTTCCTGCATGTCATGAATCTTACCAGATGGCCTTAAACTTATTATCAGTATTTGAAGCACTGAATAAAGGGGCAACTCCAAAGTTCAGAGTTTTAAGAAAAGTGCTCAACAGTCCTAGTCACAGACTCGCAGTTCCCGGCTAATATTGACCTTCCTCACTTCCTTGTACGAGTGATATTTATACTAAAAGGCAATGAAAAACTGGAGATTAAATATATAATTAAAATTTAGGGAAATACAAAAAAAAAGTGCTCAAGAGAACAAACCAAAAGTAAGTAAATCAGTGAGAAATTTGAGTGCTTTTACTGCCTCTTTAACTGATTTTGATGTTTCCACCCCTGTATCTACCTATCTACAGTTCCATCCATGAAGTCACCAGTATTGGTTTGACATTCTTCAACGAAAGAAAACTAAAAGATTATCTATTTGTGTGCCCGATTTATAGATACAGGTAGATATATATTATATGTATATTGTGGTCATTTGAATGACATGGCTACCATAGGCTCATATATTTGCATGCTTAGTCCCCAGTTAGTGAACTGCTTGGGAGGATTCAGTGTTTGGCTTTGTCGGAGTAGTTGTGTCCTTTTTGGAAGTCATGTGCTATTAGGAGTGGACTTTGAGCTTTCAAGAGCCCATGCCAGGCCCAGTTTCTCTCTCTGCCTCCCTCTCTCTCTGTGTGTCTCTCTCTCTCTGTGTGTTTGCCACCGGCAAATCAGCACCATGCCTCCCTGCCCGCATACTACCAATCTCCCTACCATGATGATAGCGGACTAACCCTTTAAAACTGTAAACAAGTCCCCAAAGAAATGCTTTATTTTATTAGAGATGCTTTCATCATGATGTCTCTTTACAGAAATAGAATAGTAACTAAGGCATATACTTGACTGCATATCTATAATTTTGATATGACTGTATATCTCTAATTTTGCCCTATTGTTTTCTTTTGATTATAATATTTATCAAGATTATTGTGGTAAGATCATAAATTCATGAATGAGCTAGGATATTTCTTATTTCTGTATGGAAAAGAAAACATAATTTTCTTCAAAAGATGAACATATTCTGTTCTTATATTTAATAAAACCTACCAATAAAATTTATGGCTACAAGTTGGTCTTTAAGGTTTAAAGCATTGAGAAAATTATTATATTGCTCTAAAAATGATTTGGCCAGCTTAGTTTTAGTAGTAAGTTTTGATGAAGTTTAATATTGATAAATTAATCAAATTTTAATTGCTTGTTATTTTTTAATATATCATTGTATATTAATAATATTTTATTGATTCTTTGGGAATTCATGTCATATAACTTGATCACACTCACTTCCTAGTCCTTCCATGTTCGGCCCCCGTGCTTATGAGCTATCCTCAACAACAATGACAGCAAAAACCAATTCTAACTTGCGTTGTCCATATATTCACTGGAACATGGTTAAATTCCCAGTGTCCAGCCCTGCTAAAGAAAACTAAGTCCTTCTCCACCCGCACCCTGGCCAGAAGGCATCATTTGTGAAGAGCTGTGCTTTAGCATCCTTATCAGAATTTTTAAGAGTGCTCTTAGGTGGTGTTTTCAGAGGCTGTGAATGTATACCACCCCTCCAAACACACTGGGTAACAACCTGTTCCACTGTTGATCTCAGCCCTCTGTGGCACATGTCACTGTCATCACATCTCCAGTTCTGCCTCTCTCCACAGAGTAAGCACTGCTCCACTCTTTCACCTTTCCCACCTCTCCATTGCACATTTGTTCATTGTAGTGGTGCACAAGGTGGGTGATCTTTAGCTGGTTAAGCTTCTGCTTGTCCCCAATTTTAGTATTTCTTAGCAAATATAATATTCGGTTTGATTTACAAGTGTTTTGGAAAAATATTAATTAGCAATTAAGTTTGCTATGATTCTTGTAACATTTTAAAAATGATTTTTTTAATTCATTAGAATTTATTCACTTTGTATCCCAGCTGTAGCCACTATCATCTTCCCCACCCAATCCCATCCTCCCTCACTGTCCCCCCACACCCTTTCCCCAGTCCACTGATAGAGGAGGTCCTCCTCCCCTTCCTTGTGATACTAGCCTATCAGGTATCATCAGGAGTAGCTGCATTGTCTTCCTCGATGGCCTGGTAAGGCTGCCCCACCTCAGGAAGACATGATCAAAGAACCAGCCACTGAGGTCATGTCAGAGACAGCCCCTGTTCCCCTTACTAGGAAACACATGGACACTGAGCTGCCATCTGTGCAGGTGTTCTAGATTATCTCCATGCATGGTCCTTGGTTAGAACATCAGTCTCAGAAAGACCACTGGGCCCAGATTTTTTGGTTGTGTTGTTCTACTTGTGGAGCTCCAATCCCCTTCAGTTCTTTCTCACTCTCCCTTCTTTCATAAGATTCCTTGCACTCTGCCCAAAGTTTGTTTATGAGTCTCAGCATCTGCTTCAATACCCTGCAAGGTATACTCTTTCAGAGGCCCTCTGTAGTATGCTCCTGTCTTGTTGCCTGTTTTCTCCATCTTCTGAGGTCTACCCTGTTTGCCTTTCTGAATGAGAATTAAGCATCTTACCCAGGGTCCTTTTTCTTGCTTAGCTTCTTTAGGTTACAGATTTTATATTTTATCCTACTTTATATGTCTAATGGCCACTTATAATGAGTATATACCATGTGTGTCTTTCTGCTTCTGTTAGTAGCAGCTTTATTTATAATAGCCAGAATCTGGAAACAACCCAAATGTCCCTCAATTAAGGAATGGATACACAACTTGTGGTGCATTTACACAATGGAATACTACTCAGCAATTAAAAACAAGGAAGTCATGAAATTTGCAGGCAAATGGTGGGAACTAGGAAAGATCAACCTGAGTGAGGTAACATTTATTTTCAACAAAAGCTTTCCAGCCCTTCCGTTCCTCAGTGCGAAGTTCCTTATTTATCCATATGACACGGTGAATATATTGATGCTCTAAAGGTTAGGGCAAATATAAAGGTTCAATTGCACCTCTCATGAGTTTTAATAAGAAAACACAATAGTGGATGATTAGTTGGGATAAAAAAAAGCGTATAATTTTTGCAAATATCTATAGCAAATAGCTTCTGGTTTATTCATACATTCTTAGTTTTTATTTTTTTTCTCTCCTTCTTACCTCTCCTTCAGCATTGACCTAATGAAGCCATTTGCTATCTAACAGAAAACTCAGAGGCAGGCATGAGAAACCTTCTTTTGAATTGTAGGTCACGAGTATCCAAGAGATTTCAAAACCAATACAGGCTAGGCTATTGCTTTTTCCCTTAGTTGCCTTACAGATATTGAAGTAAGTCCCTATTGCTGAAAAACTCCATGTACATTTGACACAGAACTCAAAGAAACTGAGTTAGAACTGAAAGACTACTTTCTGAGTATTAGCCTTCATATTATCAGAAATTTCTATGCAAGCTGCCAAGGGAAGAAAGCATCCAACAATTTTGTTTGTTTGTTTGTTTTCTTTAGATATCTTTTTGGTTTTATTTGATAGCATTTCCATCTATATTGGTTTAATTTTTCTTGGCAGAGTAAAATTGTGCCAAACATTTAATCCTTATATAAGTAATGCATAGAATGTCAATATGTTCAGTGACTATTGTACAGAATATTTTTATATACTGTATAGAACTATTTATAGAATATTTTTCTTTACATGCAATCACAAATGTGTATTTTATATATCAACATACATGATTCCATGAGACATGCATTGTCTATTCTCTGTCTTTCCCTTAAATATGTGAATCTTTCTGTATATATACATATATATGTGTGTGTGTGTATTTTTTTTATGATTTCCTTGTTTTTTATTGCTGAGTAATATTTTTTGTTACACTTTATTAACTCTGTATACCAGCCGTGCCCTGATCCCTCATTCCCTCCCAGTCCCTCCCTCCCTCCCTCATCTTCACCGTGCCCCTTTCCAAGTCCACTGATGGGGGGGACCTCCTCCCCATTCATCTGATCCTGTGTTATCAGGTATCTTCAGGACTGGCTGCAAAGCCCTCCTGCTCTCTAGTTCTCTGAACTACAACAGAAATCAACATGACAAGATAACCCTAAAGGTTCGGCAGAGTCCCTTACATCCTAGTGATAAGCACCAACTGTCTAATTGAATTTAAGGCCCATTTCCCTTATTTTTGTACCAGAAAACGACTAGGTAAAGTAACAACTAGTAAAAATGCAAAGAATGATTGCTGTGGGGTGCTCAGACTCAAATGGTACATTTGCAAAACAATCTCTAAGACTCATGGAATCTTGCTGAAAAAGGAGCAGAAAAATTTCAAGGCACAGAGAGAGGCCAGGAGTCAAATGTGAAATTGTGTCCTCTAGATATGAAAATGAAATCTCAACAACATGGCAGCTTAAACAAGACATGAATGTTGACACTTCCGTTTGACATACCAATATAGATGGGGAAAATTGCACAAAGCCTCACACCTAGATGATGATTTATGTCCATTATGAACTGTTAAAAGAACAAGAATTAGTCTTGACCATGAATTAAAGCCACTTAAATGGTTATCCAATTCCAATTGCTCACTCCTAAAAGCTATACATACAAGCAATACTAAACAGAATCAGGTTATATTTATATATTGCTTCACACACACACACACACACACACACACACACACACACACACTATATGAGAACATTGATTTGATAGGACATGAGGGTGTTGCTGAGAGAGAAGAAAAAGGGAACATTATGTAAATATATTTTAATTAACTACATTTTAAAAAGAAGATAGAGCTCTAGCACGCCACTGCCTTTTGGCAGTATGAACTTCTACTTTTTTTTTTTAAAGCAAGTGAGTTTAATAGAAATAATACTAGAAAACCTTTGATTACAATATTGAGGAAACAATATACTGATAAACAACAGCAGAAAGAAACAGGAGAAGCAGAAAGGAGAAAGGAAAGAAAGAAGGGGAAAGTAGAAGAGTAGGTGAGAGAAAGGAAAGAAGGAGAGTATGGAAAGAAGGAGAGGGAAATCTGGATTTTATACATAGGTAAAATTTATTCATAGGTAAAATCAGAAGTTCAATGAAGAAAAATAAGGTCATTTCTGGAATTTAAAGATTATCTACTTAAAATTTAAGAACTTCTACTTTGAAATATCAAGTGTCTATGCAAGCAAAATTACCTATCAGAATTGTTAAGTTTTATGCTGGGAACTTACAACTTCATAATATTTTGTCTGGTTGAAGTGATGAATTTAAAGTGGTATTTAATGGTTATCATTAAGGAAATGAATGGCAACAAGTATTGGTGAGAATATGGGGAAAGAAGAGTATTTATATAAGGCTGGTGAAAATGTGAATTGGTTCTACTGTGGAAGTCAGTATCAGTGTTCCTCAGAAAATTATAAATGGAACCACAATTTGACTCAACTTTATCACTTCTGGGTGTTTGCCTGAAGGACTAGAAGTGAATACATGCAGAGATATCTGCATACCCATGTTTACTGCTTCCTTATGTCAACAGTAGATAAGGAGTGGAATAAGCTTAATTAGATATTCATCAACAAAAGGAAGTATGAAAAGAATTTGGTATAGAATTCCACATACTGGGATTCATTCGGTGTAAAAAATAATAATATCTTTAAAGAAAACTGATACAACTGTGAATTATTATGTTAAGTGAAATAAACCAAGCTCAGTATGACAAATATCCCATGATTTTTCTCAGACACAAGAGACTATAAATGTGTAGTTAGGGTCTAGAGGTTGCTTGAGTTATTAAGAGCATCTACAGCTCATGCAAAGGATCAAATTCAGTTTAGTAAGCACATGGCAGCCCCAAACCACCTACCCCTCCTATTCCAGGGGATCCAACACCTTCTTCTCGCCTCCCCATGCACCAAGCATACTTGTAATGGTACCCATACAAGAATACGGGCAAATACTCATACAAATAAAAGTAAATAAACATGTAAATACAGATAAATTGAAATAAAACTTACTTTATGTCTGTGTGGTTTGTGTGTTTGTGTGTGTGTTGCTAGTGTGCGTGTTTGTATTAGTAAGGGTTCTATAGATAAACAGAACTAATAGAATTAATCTTTCCACATATAGACAATTGTTAGAGGTAAATAGGAAGACACTGCAGAAGTAAGGGAAGAGAGAACAAAGAGGAGGATAAGTGTAGATAAGGATAAAATAATTGTAATATGTACGTAGTAGGGAAACTGTTTGGGGAAAGCACAGAATGAGAAAGAATGGAGCGCTGGGGGTAGTAAGATAAAATGGTTAAAATATAAAATAAGCTAAGTTGTGTTTTACCATGCCGTAAGTGAAGGGCATGTACCTGTGAATCAGAACTACCTGTACTTTGGGCTCTTTTGTTTGTTTGTTTGTTTAATTTTGGGATTATAATTTAATTAAATTTCTCCTTTCCTAATCATCCCTCCTAAGCCTCCTGTGTAATCCTCCCAACTCTCCTTTAAAATTCATGGCCTCTCACTTTTCATAAATTTTTATTGTTTATAAATATATATATGTATTTATTATACCTACATAATACCTATATATATATCAATAAATCTATGCTGTCATATCCATATAAGCTATAAAGTTACTTGTATGACCAATTGGCATGTTCTTCCCTGAGGTAAATTACCTCTCTTCCACCCAGATATATATAGTTGTCACTATTTTAACATTTGTTAAACTTGAGACACTTAAAATAAGACCTAGGCCTTCTGCCTTTCCTTATCATCAATGACAGAGATGTGGATTTCAAGGCTCCTTCTAGTGAGTTGTGAGTACTCTTGTCTATGCTATGGACTGTGGGGTTCATCAGTGTCCTTCATGACTGTGGAAATGTCACAAAAAAATAGAAGTGACAAATAGTCATGAGCATTTGACACGAAACAGATGATTTTAGGAAGTCCTTTCATCCTCACTGGTGTTTTCGTTAAGAACAGCGAAATGCAGAATATAAAGTTCACTGAAGGGGGAGGATCTAAGTCCCATTGGTAGGAGAGTTACTTAGCACATGCAGGGGTCTTGATTTGATTCCCAGCACACACAAAGAATAAACAAAATAATTTATGGAGCCAAAAAGCATGTCAGTATAACTCCATCTTCTCTGCTAATAGTAGTTTTCATCGTCTTCTGGCCATTTTGATTTGAGTTGACCACAAGCAGCACCCTAAGCAGGAGAAGTGGCTGTTTATGGGCCCTGTTTTATAGTAGGGCTTGAAGAGTTGGAATGTTAGTGCTTAATAAATAAATAATAAATAAATGCTAATATTAAATAATAAATAAATGCTAATGTTATTGAAAGCAATTATCAAACTCCATTTGTGCTTGTATTATCTACTGGTCTAGCATAGGAAACCTACAGTTCTGTAGCTCACAAAGACATATTTCTAAATTCTTCATATATATACATATTTATTATAGGTAGATAGGTAGATAGATAAAACCTCCTTCCAGATCCACCCCACTTCCCTTTCTACCACTATTTGTGCTGCACATATATTTCTGTGTGCTAGCCTTACCCCACGGTGATATTATTTGAATGCAATATTGATCTAAGTATGAGAAGGTTGCTTGTCTTCCATGCATTTAGAATTAAAATAAAAGGCGATGCCAGAGGGGGGAGAAAACGTAAGCAAATGTGAAGAGAAAGAGATAAATTGTGATGAAAAAGAACGTTCGAAATGGCTTTCAGTTCTAATCCCAGCTTATTAAAATAGCAGCTCTTTCTTTTCTGTGTGAGAATAACTTGCATTTTTCCTAAAAAAAAAAAGTCCTCTTTTTAGCATAAGCAAAGCTGAACAAATATTTGACATTTGACTCAAATTATCCTTCTGTTCCTTAACATATATCAATAACTGAGAAAAGAGGATTTTAAAACTATTAAGAAAAAAATTATGATTTTTCTTTTGAGCCATTGCTGGAATCTTAAGCCAACAGCATCCATCTCATTAGTCTAATTAGTCTAATTAATACACTGGAACATTATCTGCGCCAGCCTCTTCATTTCTTAGATAAAGAAGCAATGCGGGGTGAAGCTTGATACATTTCAATAACAAAATCAAAAGAAATATTGTGAAAGTAAATGGAAGAGGCACACCCATGCCATCAAATACAGTGATATGAAATAGAAATTATGAAATAGAAGCATGGAACACACTGCTATTTTTCTGGTTCGTAATCAACTGATGATTTACATTTGAGTGAGAATTTTCCTTAAAAACACTTGAACTTCTTGGATGCAGTCTCAGTAATTTACTTATCTAATTATTTGCTTGTGTTCATTCCCAAGACAGGAACTTAGGTTAAAACACACCTTGTGAATCTCAAATCAGGTTGCCATGGCAACAGAGTTCTTTCTCTGCCAATTCTGTACTCTTAGCTTACTTATCTGAGCATCATGGCTTTCTCACTCATATCAAAACACTATGTCAGCTGAATATGAATTTTCTATGTATACAATTGTATACTTCAAAAATTCTCTACTGACTTATTTTATAACATCATTTATATTTCATATGATTATTTATATTGTGCATTTTACATGCCTTTTAATATTATTTATTTCAAAAATATTACATACTCTGATTTTGGTAAGGGTTTACATAAGCCATCCTAGACTCTTTACCTGCTTGTTTAGGCGTCTTGAAGAAATTTTCAAAGGAGAGTATAAATTCTGAGACGTCAGCCTCAGTTCCTATTGATGCATGAGAAATTACTTTCATGTTTCTGATTTGTCTTTATGCTTCTAGTGAGCACAAAAAATGTTGGTATTTCTCGAATGATCTTGAGTAACACTTCAGTACACAGTTACTGAAAATGGACATGGGGTATCTTTTTAATGGTTTGGGGGAAGACACAGAAGCCTCACTGCATAACGTGTCATTTATAGACCTCAAGTTTCAATGAAGAAATATATGCAAACATAAACAAAGTTGACTTAAAACTCAATCTAATTCTAAACTATTATCAGCATAATAACTGCACACTGATAGTTCCTTATGTTATCAGCTAACTTCTGTGTCATCCCCATAATCACCAAGTGTACAAACAAGTACATTAAGGAAGGGAGGGAAGGTAGGATTGGGCGGGAATGAGGGAGTGGAATACAGCTGGGATACAGAGTTAATAAAATGTAATAAATAATAAATAAATAATAAATAAAACAAAAAACAAATACATTAAGGTTTATGGGATGGACTATCAAGCTGAAGACACAATTACCAACTACTGAAAATGTAGTGGGCCTAATTCTTTCTATTAATGGCGATGTTTCTGGCTACACATAGACAGAAATATGATCAGCTCTTAATCCCAGTGTCAGGGTGAGGGTGAAGCTATGTCACTGAGAGCATAAATTAAGAAGGCATTTACCTCTAGACCTCATTACTTCTCTCTGTCTAGCTCTCTGCTCTGAGAACCAACCATAATGAGTCATGTCAGAGTCACAGCCTTCGCCCCTTTCTATACTTTAGGTTTCTTTTCTGAATGTCAGCAGGAAATAAGAAAAGCGTGAGAAACTCTTGCTGTCAAAGTAGCCTTAGACTCCACACACTTCGCTTGTTGTTAGTGTACTGTGCTACATAAAAGCCACAAAAAAAAAGTTTATTTCAAGATGCCTGTGTAGACATATGCATTTAAACCTGCTGTTACTCTAGAGATAGATACACATTATTTTTTTTGTAATCAGGCCAGGGAATATTATAAATATTATTGGTGCCATCTGCACTTGTTAACTGAGCATTTTTGTAGTAATTATTTCTCGAAACTCAAAATGGCTTTTTTCCTAAGATCTATGTAAAATGACAAAAAGTCCTTGTGTCATCTTTCATCTGATTCCTAACTACCAGTTGAGGCTCTTTACTACCACTTAGGCTCTGTTTTTAGTATAAGGCTTGCTGAAAGCCTTAGTAGTCTCAAGGGTGTCTGTTACTCCTGACTGGAGTGTTTTACCCGATTCTCTCAGTCCCTCTCTAAACTGCTTCAGCTATCTGATGAGATTCTGAAATAAATAAAGAACTGAGATTAACATATCAATTTATTTCTTGGCACAGAGTAATATCAATATATTGCTTTGATAATATCAATATATTGTTTAGATAATTTCAAGATTTTTCTAATAATTTCAATAAATTCTCAGAGAAATACTTAAAAGATGAACCTCTTACTCACAAGTAGCTTATGATTCATGAGAGGTGATAGGTATAAAGGGAGTAATTACCATTAGAAAGTTGCTAGCTCTTGTTCCCATATAAGTGAGGGAAGGTACATGAATTTCTGACAGGAAGGCATTTGGGAATGCTTTTTAATATAGAAGACACCTTAGTTCTTAAAACCTCAGCCCATATTTCTTCTCAGTTCAATGATACAGGGGTAAATAAGAAGAGGCGGAGTATCTTGAAATTTCCATCAGAAATCATGACTCCTATACAGAAAAAGGAGAGGAAGATAGAGTGACTGTAAATAAATTATTTCCTGGGAGTCTTTCCATTTTTCTATACTGCTCCTCTGGTGGTATTTTCTAGCTGAGAAGAAGATTGCAGACATCTTTCTTAAAAACCATCATCTTTCTTCATAAAGAGTATGGTGCGAGGTATTATATAAACATGCCCTTGATAAATCAAACAGATGAAGCTTTCCTATTCATGTAGATGTGAGTAAGTATGACTGAGTTGCAAAGCAGAAGTGTGGAGAAGAGGAAAATCTCTAGTGCCATCTGTCAGCTGAAAGGCTAGGGAAAATACAAACTGAGTCAAGCAACCCAAAGGTTGCTGTCTTCTTGGAAGACTATCTTAACTCACATTTGCATTTGGACACAAGCCCTGATCACTCCAATTCCTCTTGAATAATTCTAGGAACAAAACACTCAGAGAACAGATAAGAACATCATATCTAACTGTTCTGCCCTGGTGTTCAGTTTGTAATAAAATGTGTAAGTCTTACAAGGATAATTGTAGATGTAGCTTACAAATGGTAACGTAATTATTATTCATATATATGGATTTAATTATTCAAAACAATTGAGGGTAGAAAAAAGTCTTAGTCAAATGTCATCTGTACTCTGCATCAATCTTTTCTTTTGTCCAAAGATCTCTGTTCTACCACAGTCTTCCCCTCACCAAATCCCACTTCTACATCCAATTAGATAACATCAACACAAAACTCCAACACAATATATCTCTCAATGGTCTTTTCAGAAGTATTTTTTTAAAAATATCTTTGTGACCTATATGCCTATTATATAGCATGAATCTTGCCAACCCTAAAACAAGTCTCTATGCCAAATAATCTGTTCTAACACACAACAGCGCACTGCAGCTTTATTATTTAATAATGCTATCTGAAAAATGTGTATCTGGAATCTACTTTATTTTTAGTCCTACAGCTGCCTCTCCATTCTCTTACCATCTAACTATGCTCCGTTTTCAATGTGTGTGTGTGTGCATATGTATACACATGTGTTATACATGTGCATGTGTGCATTCATTCTTGTGTTTAAAAATGTGCATATATGGAGGTTACCAGTTCTTTCCTCCATCTGTTCAAGACAGGATCACTTTCATATTTCCCACATTAGGCAGCTAGCCTATGAGCTTCTAGGTATTCTCAGTCTGGCTCTGCCTTACACCTAGCAGTAAAATCTCGTAAATTGCAGATATGCACTGCTGCATCAGTATTTACTTGGTTCTGGGCGTTTGAACTCGGGTCTTCATGCTTGCAGACCAATTGCTTTACTAGTGCATTCATCATCAAATGACATTCTAAATCCACTTCAAATAATATGTCATGTTCTTTTAGGATTTACACTGAATTGTCCTTTATCCATTCAGAAGTTGACTAAACCTTGAATGCAGCATCTTCTGTATATTGTCTAAAGTCAAAATAGCTGCCTTTCTTGTCTATACTTCCATACATGCTTCTAGATCTTCCCAAAGAATGATTAATAAAAGTTACGGTCATTCTATTGAGTGGGTAGGCTTTCTTTAGTTGTATACACTGTGATAGTCTGTCCTTGCAGTCTACATGAAGCTTTTGTTTAAATATTATATAGAGATAACATTTAAGAAATTATTAAGTAATCAAGTTATTAATGTGTCAGTCACTGGCTCATCACTTGAAAGCATGTCCTGCTTTTGCAGAGGACATGAATTCTGTTCTCAGTGCCCAGAATAGCTGGCTCGCAACTTCCTTGTAATTCCTGATCTAAGAGATTCGTTGCCCTCTTCTGGCTTCTATAGGCACCTACACTCATTTGCATGTATACCTAAATGCAGACACATAAACATAATTGAAAAAATCTCCTTCCCTCACCCTCACAAACAGTATAAGTCTTAAACAACATAAGCCAATTATTTAGCCATTGAAAAAGTAAGAAGGCCAAGGTCATGAGCTTGCATGGTCAGATTACCCTTTCTTGCCTACAAGACAACACTTTCTGACTTTGTTGTCACACTGCAGAAATGAGATATTTGACAGGATGAGATATTTGTTTCTTCTTCCAAGGATGGCAATAATGCTCAGTTGTGCCCAACATTAAAATCGCTTTATAAACTTAAACATTTCTTAAAAACAAAAAACAAACAAACAAAAAAAACCCAACTGTTAATTAAGTTGTGCTAGCATTTGTAGCTTCAGCACATATATAAGTTAGATTCGGTGTATAAAGTTAGGTAACACAAACTTTTTATTCATAACAGGTTTATTTTCTGAAATAATGAAACTAATATTAAAATAAATGTAGACCAACTGGAGGAACGTTGCATGAGAGCATGGGGGAGAAATTAGCATTCCAACTGCTAACCGACTAAAATCCACCTGCAGATATATAAACAATCCCAAGCAAAATTAACGAACCGTAGACCAGGTCAACCACACTGTCTTGTACTAATCAATTCTTCAGAAATAATAAATTTTTGTTACTTTAAGTTTCTAATGTTTAAGATTTTTTATTACACAGCTATCGCTAACTGATAGTAAACACACACTTTTCATCAGAATATTACGTTTTTTACACAGAGAAAATTAAAGCAGTCAGACAGAATTTAATTTATTTCTGTTTCTTCCATATTTGAAAATTATTTGGGACGTATTGTGAATCTCTGTTTAGTTGTCTCCTTGACAAAAGGGAAAGTGTTATTCTCTGTGTTTAAAGCCAGTTATTCCCCCTTTACACTCAATTCTGCATCTTTCTATTTCCCTTGTCATTCACTCATAGACATTTTGCAACTTGGCTTTCATTTTCCATGATTTACTAAATCCCTGCATCTCTCAAAGACTTATAATTAATCCTACCACAAGTTATTTAACTATAAGTGCCTAGATGGCTGATTATAGGCCCATGGGAGCTTAAGGTCGTCAGAGAGTATTTAACAACATACTCCAAGTCTGGGTATAATTTAACCCAGAATGAGCATGTTTTTAACTTCATGCCTTATTTTAGTACCTCATGCTGGATGTCACTACTTTTGTGCATTTTTATACATTATAAAGGTTTAAACTTTAGAAAATGTAGCTCCTGGAGCTGTCCATATATCAAAGTTAGAACTATCCTGATCATCTTTTCAAAGCTACCACACCAACCTTGATTTTGTTATACCACTAAATAAATGGCAACATCTTCTCTATGTAATCATGAAGCCCAAATTGCTGAGTTCCTTCTCTTTATATCTGTATCTTCTTCAGTTTACACCCCAAATTCTTTTTAAGTGTTATCCTGATTCCACTGAATAGGTAATCTTTCTTTACCTCATATGCACTGCCATAATCTATACTTGTGGTATACATGATGGGTTTATTTAAATGTTTACCCATTCTTTCTCTATATTATTTATTTCTATTGGGGGTATAACAGTGTTAAGCTTATTCACCATTATTTCTCTCCTTCTCTTTTATCACTCTAATACCTAAGATATGTTTCTTGAAATTCAGCAAATTAATGCTGCTGGACAAATAATATGAGAGATACGCATTTTCCTCTGGCAACAAGTTATTTCTATTGTCATAAAAAAAACATGAATTTATGAGTAGTTAGACATTAAAAATGTACTAACCTCTATTTAAGTATAGGTCCATTGACAGTCCATTACACAAGTTCTGTGAAATTAATAATCATTATAGCTGGAAATGGTGATATAAACTTGAACTCCTAGTTGACTAGACATAGAGACAAGAGGATCATGAGCTTCAAACTAATGAGATTTATAGTGAAATCTTTTTTTAAATAATCTTAGTAAAATATTTTTGCTATATATGATTTTGCAAGAATGGTATGAGAATTGAATGCACAGAGAACATGGTGACATACATTGAGATAAGTTTTAATAAGAAAGAACAAGTACAATGTGCAATGGTTGGAAGGAGAATGCAAGATACTTTTTTCAGGCTAAAGTGCTAAATTGACCATTTATCAATGTAACCTTGGATGATTTAACTTTTGATTGTTTCTATTGTCACATATAGGAAACATTTCAAGCCTAATCATGTTTTAGAATCACCTGTTTAACTCAAGAAGCTAGTGATAATGAGTCCTAAACGCAGAACTCATGAAATTAGAAACAGAACATTAGCAAGTGAATATTTTACAATACCACCAGATAATGTGATGCTCACCTAGCATGAAAAAAATGTAAGCAAAGAAATGGACAATAGTAACACCTTTCTCAGTGGCTTGCTGGATTTAAAAGTAAGATAATGCAGACAGGTACTAAGACAGTGTCAATAAATGCCCATTTCTTATTCTTTGACTTTTTCCTCCCAGAATACTGGGGAAAGGTACACAAAATTCTTTTAAAACAAAGATTTGTTTGAAGTGTTCTGGGTTCAAATCCCATTCTGTTCCTTAATATATGACAGATTGTGAGAAAGTGTTGCATTGTTCTTAACTCTAGAGTTTCCATTTGTCTAATAAAATTACTCAAAACATACTCCGTTTTGATTAACTACACTAAATTAAATATTAAGTAATTAACTATGCTGAAATAACTATACAATTATATCTAGTAGCTCCTTAATATTCATGAATAAGCAAATCATTTAAACAAGGAGCCAATTCTTCAATATTTCTGTGCACTTACACCATGCATGGTTGAATTTCATCAGTATCAAAAATAAAGCGGAGTGGGGAAATCCATGTTAGGTCCTCATTTATGATCCTTCAGGATTACCAGTAAATTTCTAAAAATGATAACAAATGATGCATATTGGATGGTAAATATAAGCAGTAGAGGCAGAAAAAAATGAAAGCAGTGGTGAAAAAAGAGCTTAACCAGGGCAGTATGGGTGAGAATGGACTCTTTTTGCAAGCGATTTGGTGATGAGATGAGAATAAGCTGTACAAGAAAGCAGAGCATGCCGCCGTGGATAATAGAGTGTGGACACAGATTATTCTCCCATTGAAATTTAAGAGATAAGACAGATTAAATGGGCAGACGCAAATGTTTGGCATGACTGTAATTGTCTCGGCCAAGTTTGAGAAAGGAAGCAGGTTTTGCCCTTTTAAGCAGTAAGATATGCCAATACCACCTGATGGTATCTGATTTTCACCTCTTAACAAAAATGACCTAGACTCTTTCTTCATCAGAGACCTTTCAGTTTGTGTTTATTTTATTCACACATACAAATAGCTCACATTTTGTGTCTTCCAAGTATTCTTTGCTAGACATGCTGCTTTAAAATCTGCCACAAAAGTTCCAGATTCTAATATTAATTGAAAAAGTGATTTAGTTGTACATTTCCCAATCACAAACCTGCCCACAGCCTCTAAGATTTTCTGGCCCTTTCTATTTTCATTACCTCTTATCTTTTTCTATTGCTTCACCAAAAGAGACAGAGGATGTCCTAGAAAAGAGGACCGTTCTATAATCTTGGGAGTCTGGTGCATTCTAACAGAGAGAAGAAATTTGGAATTCGTCTTAAAGGCTCAAAGCTCCCCTAGTATTCTGAGTCATCATTTTTCTTATAAGCAAAGAGACAGCACCTTAATAAGTAGGTCTTTATAGGTGCCGCCCTCTTGCTGTGCAGATAGACAGCAAACATTTGATATATTACAGTGCACTGGGCAGCGGGCTGAAAAATTGTTCCTGTTTGTAGGACAAATATACATACATACATACATGCATACATATATGTATGTATATAACTTATCTCAAGAGTCCACAAGGCCTCAGATGTTGCTCCCAAGTTCAATCATACTAAAGCGTTAATATATAAACTCACACATATTTTCATAACAAAATTATTTGTAATGAGAGGCTTATAGCCTCCATTCATCCCCCAAATAATTTTTTTTCTACGATTTGCGTAAGACCGTAAAGTGTAGTTTATTCTTTGATTCATTCATTCTTTCCACACTTGTATTTCTGTGGCTGTGTTAATCACTCACTGTGCTAGGCACTGTGGATGCCAGACTGAGTAGCAGAGACGTGGTAAATGTTCTTGAAAACCTTAAAAGGGTATCCACAGATGAATTTACTCAACAAGGAATACATCAAGATATTTAATTGCAGATGCTCTACATTCTATAAGGAAGCAGAATTTTGTTAACCTGTTCTACAGAGTAGGTATGAACAAAACATCACTCTCTAAGTGTGAGACATCAGAACATTTAGAAGGAAGGTCAACTTGATAGACAAAAGTGAGTGGGACAATGGAGAGGACATTTTGAGGGCCAAGCGCCTCATTTATAATATTCTTTTACATTATAAGGGTATCAGGTTTGAACATTTGAAACAGACTGTGAGAAAGAGCAGAATAAAATAGGAAACAGATTCTCATCTGCAGCCGTTCTCCACAGAACAGGTGTCCTAATTCACTGGATTCCAGGTTTCCCCCAAATGGTAACAGAAGGAGAATTGAACAGCTAGAAGAAGCTGGAGCGTGTGCTTGATTCTGCCGAGACTGAAACACCCCGCCCAGAATACTGGAACACTAGAAAGCAGCTATTACAATCTGGGAATTTGTCTTAAAAGTCTACTACAGATATTCACAGGCAGGACTGGTTGTTATAAAAGCCATGTTCCTTTCTGGTTGTTATAAAAGATGCTCACAGAACACCAACGTGAAGCAGGATCGTCCTGAAGCCATCTTGAAGGGAACAAGATCACTGACAGTTTACATAACAGCAAGTATCCCTCACTCTTGGCTAAAATGAAGGGTTGCTACTGGTTACAGACTGAGGTTTTTCATGTTGCTCCCTTTGTTTCTCTACAGACAAGATTTATTAAAACAGTCATTTCTCAAGGGACCTAATCTCGAGCAAACTCCTCCTTTCTTACACATGCTTTCAAATACCTGAGTTAAAACCCGAATCCTTTAAAATATTATTTCTAAACTATCTCCCTCTATCATTTCATATTCTATTTCCCTATGGTATATGTGTCTTCTCAGTGCCATAAATACTAGTTTACCTGACAGAATATTCTTTGTAATCTCCACCCGAAGGAACCGGACAACTGCAAAAGCTGTAGGAGACTAAAAATCTAAACTATTTTTAATATTGTGGCCAGGTGACTTGAACAAAGTTTAAAGCTTTATGCTCTTAAAGGGAAAGAATGCCTATTCCCAAATGTCCAAATATTATGTTTGCCATCCCACTCCCTGAAGTTCACTATTGTCCTTTTTGCCGAGATCCACATTGTCTGATTAATTTATGTCAAACTCTTTCATTTGTGTTTGGGAAATGCACCTTATATTCTTTTGAAAGCCTTACTTAGTAGCATAGAAAAGCCACTAAAATGCAGTGCCAACCTACAGTAGAAATTTCTCCTCTTTGAACATTTGAAAACGGTTTTGTTATTTTGCTTTCAAAATGAGAAACTCATTTCATCCACAGTTGACTGGTTTTTTTAGCAATTATTTCAAAAGCCTGAGAAATCTTTCACTGTGAGAAATTGAACCTGTAAAATGCTTTCATATGCAGTGAATTTTTGTAAATATTAGTTGTGCCAGCAGAGGGGTTGATAAATAATATTTACTTAAAATTTTATTAATGTTTACCTTATGCTTGTATTTTAAATCTATTATCTTGTGAGTTAGCTTCTCAGATCTGTGATATGGACCTGTGAAAAGTGCAGGACAAAAAGGATCTCTACTACACTTACGAAAAAGACCAATTTGATGGATATAAATGAGTGGAAGAAAGGTAAAGGATTCTTGAGGGGTAACCACTGTATTTATAATCGTGGACAACTTTGAGCTTGGGAAGAGCATGGCCCTTTGTCTGAGGTATCTTTTTCTGTTCTGCTTATAATTATTAATTGGTGAGAACATCTTTAACCTCACTTCATGTATTCAGTTAATCACAGTTAGAAACCACTTCAAATGCATAGCGCAGTTACAAGCAGACCACAAGGCACATTTTTTTCCCAAGTGATTCAAGAGCAAATTACCAACACGATTCCTTCCCACTCTGCCATTCTTTAAAGTATATTAACTATGCAAACAAGGACCTCTTTCTGCGCATCTGTCATTCAAATGTCAATGATGCTGCTACATTTCTACCACTACATCTTCTGATTTAATTCAAACTTGGCCAGTGTCCACCAGGATTGTCACCAGGCATGGCCATTTTCTGAGTCTCTTCAGTTTTTCTGGACATTTGTAGATTTACCACTTTTTAAGATGCAGTGTAGTTATTTACTTTCTATATCTGGGTTTCATGTGGCCATGTGGGGCCATGTGAGGTTTCTTCTCTACCAGAATTTGGTCTACCTCTTTGTCAGGAGCACCAGGCATGAAGGAAGATCATCTGGCATGTTTGCACTCATATCAGAAGGAACCCTTATCTTCCAAGATTTTGGTACTCACCCCTGTTGTTCACTTCCACAATCAAATCAAGGGATAGCCATGCACATGACTCATGTGAGAGCTACGATGCTGGCTTGTGTGTACATGTGAAATTACCTGGTAATGTTAGATTTTATAACACTTTGCTCACTGGGGGAGAACCTTAATTATGGGTTTACAATTCACCTAACATATTCAGTTTGAATAAGTGTCAATTATAATTTGCTACTTCTAAAATAACTATCTAGTGAGCAATTCAATTAAGTGGGTTCAAATTATCTTCATATGAAAGTTCCTCATGTTATGATATCCTTTGTAGAGTAGGAGTGTGGAGCTTGGTCAAAGCAATCAGACATCAGTTTCTATTACCTTCACAGTGACTTATCTCTGAATAGTAGAGGAGTGTGTCATCTTGCTTTTGTAGAGAGTTAAGAATTGAGACCTTCCTAAAGATTCATATCATGGCAATGTTGCATTTTTAACTTTGTGTGTGTGTGTGTGTGTGTGTGTAGTGAATGCTGATAACTCTGCAAGTGTGCATGTTTGTGTGCATGTATGTGGATGCCAGAATAAACCATTGGTCATTTTCCCCTGTTGTCCTATCCCTTATTGCCTTGAGACCAATTCTGTTGCTGAGCCCTTTCTCCTAGACTGCCTAGCAAAATGAGCTCCTGGGATACCCCTGCCTTTCTTCCACTGCTGGGATTACAGACAATCACTATTT
This sequence comes from Meriones unguiculatus, assembly GCF_030254825.1. Taxonomy (NCBI): domain Eukaryota; kingdom Metazoa; phylum Chordata; class Mammalia; order Rodentia; family Muridae; genus Meriones; species Meriones unguiculatus. Next base: position 28,137,918 of record NC_083359.1, read on the forward strand.
ACATCGGTGCTGGGAGTTCAAAATAGGGTCTCCAAGCATGTACAGTAAGGACTCTTATCCACCAAGCTTTCTCCCTTACCCCTAATTTACTATTTTAAGTAGATAAACCATCATGCTTCATTCCTTATGGTTGTTTTATTAAATTTGGTATTTCATGAAATTTCTGGTCCAGAGTAAGAATTCATTACTTTTGAATGGCTTACTAAGGATGACTGGATTCAGAGCTGTTAAAATATATTTATATTTTCTTTTTGGACTCACCCTCAACTTTCTTTTACAGTGTCTAAGTCTTTCTTATAACACAAAGTAGAAGATTTAAGCAATAGTAAACATAATAGTTGTCTTTAAGTAAAGTATTTGATTTCCTACTCCTATTATAAACTCGTCATGTTTCCTAGGTCTCTGACGATTTTATGAAGAACGATGTTCACCTTTTGTCCCAGTGATGCTTTCAAATCCACTTATATGAGGAATAACTCTGGAAGATAGATAATATTTCTCTCTGAATCTCATATATTTCCAGTCCAGGAAAATAAAACCCATGCTTTTACACTAAGAAAAACTTAAGGAGTTTATTTTTTAAAAACTTAAGGAGTTTATTATTTATTGCCAGCCCTTACAATAAATAATGGGTTTCTGATCTGTGTGTGGTGGTGCACACCACGCATCCCAGCACTTGGGAGGCAGAGGCAGGTAAATCTTTATGAGTTTGATGCCAAGCTCATCTACAAAGAGAATTCCAGGACAGAATTCCAGGGCTGTTACAAAGAGAAACCCTGTGTCCAAGAACAAACAAACAAACAGATAAAAAAACCAGAATGGGGTTTCCAAAATTTGGGGTTCTTTAAGTTCTTCCTCTGAATTGCAGCTGCCAGCTCACAGGACTAGAGTAGTATACAATACAGACACCGGCTGTTGCTGAATTCACAGGTGGGTAGGGTTAGCCATCATCAGCTTTAAAAAGGGGTCCTTTATAACAGCTGTACCTGACAAGAAAGTGTGATAGGGTGGCTGAAAATTTTTATTCAGGTTTCAAAACTCTTTCCCAGTGTCAGCTGCTGTGAGGCATTGCTCTTTGAGAGGCAACAGACTTGAAGATCAGAGCCCTGCTATCTTGTCTGATCCTATTTATTGCATACTTTTTCTACTTCATCTATAATATATCTTGTCAACTTCCAACATAACAGTCATTTAATTTAACTATTTATAAAACCAGTATATCACTAACTGCCAGTCATATTTTCTACAGTGAAGTCGGGGATGAAAACTGCAATCTGGAAGACATGTTCAGGGCAATTCTTGGGACTTTCTTCTCTTACATATGGAAAATAAGAAAAGGAATAGGGTCAGCTAGAGAAACACTGAATGGGAGCACAGTATCAAGGGAGGTTTCAGTCATCTGCACAGAGAGCTTTAAAGCAAAGAAAACTATACAACTCTGCTTGTGCTTTCAAGAAGTTGATAGCTCTCTACCTGCATAGGCTGTTGGGTCATAGGATAGTGGCAGTTTGCTCTAAAAAAAAGCAAATCAAAGAATGCAATCAGCTGAGATTTGTCTCCAGGCTTGCTTCCCAACCTCTAAGGGGGGATATATTCATTTCTAAAAAACTTGTGGTTAGAACAACATGCCAGGCACTGCAATTGGTACTTCCCTGGTGTGGGCAGCTTCATCTATGCTCTTTTCTTTCCCAAATCAACCTACCCTGTATGTTCTCAGTATCTCTTTCTCATCTTTCTCGTCGTTAAAAAAAAATATCCTCTTTGAAATTTCTCTTCTCCTTTGAAGAGGAACCTTGATCTTAAATTACCATAGTCCTTATCAGGATGCATTCTAGTTTTCTATGAACTTTCTGCATTTCAATTTGTTATTTTGAGCCTAGAAACATTTTCAACAACGTGATATATTATGACTGTTACAAAAAAAAAAAGATTCTGTTCAATAATGTAATATTGGTATTCCATGGTTTATATAAAATGAAAGAGGCAAGTAACAAGAAAGAAAAAAAAAAGAAAAAAGAAACAATGAAAAGAAGAAAACTAAGAAAGGAAGGAAAAATAGGGAGAAATGAATAGCTAAAAAGGCAATCATCTGGAGTGCTCTTCAGAGGAGAAGACACTTCTGCTCCCAGCATTCCTTTGTTGCCTCTAGTTCTCTGTGTCAGGTTGAGGACTTGTGAGATTTCCCCCCACTCATGTTAACATGTTGTATTTATGTGTTTATATATTATACATACATAGATTCCTAAGGAAAGAAATAGGCTACGAATTTGAAAGATAACAAGGAGAGGTATATGGAAGGTTTGGAAGGAGAAAGGAGAAGGAAGAAATGATGCAATTATCATCTCAAAAGAGAAAGATGATCCAGATAGTCCTGATAAGACCTTATAGGGTCTCATAGGGTCAGATAGTAGGGGAGGAGGAACTCCCTGTATTAGTAGAATAGGGGAGGGACAAAACGGGAGAAGAGGGAGAGAGGGCAGGACCTGGAGGAGATGGGGGGGCTACAGCAAAAATACAAAGTGAAAAAAATTGTAATTAATAGTAATAAAAGAATAATAATAGAAACACTGAAAAAATAAATAAATAAAAATAAATTTAAAGACAGTTAAGTCATACTTCAAATCCAAATATCTATAAAACTTTGGACTTGTTACTTTATTGTAACAGATAGTTACTTTGGATAGTTACTTTATTTTTTTGTTATTTTCATTTCATCAAAATACATAATGAGAAAAACACCATTCAAGAATAATGTATACATTACAGAGTATGCATCTACTCAATATTGATTTTCTCTTTTTTTCTTAGGAATGTAAGAACAATCATGTTAAAGCTGTTTTCCAGCTTAGTGCTGTGTGAGTTATTTTCAAACCATCAAAATCAAAATGATGATTTTTTATTGGTAAATTTAATTTTACTCATATATTTATTTATTACAATTTATTTACTTTGTGTCCCTGCAACAGCCCCCTCCAGGGTCTCCTCACAGTGCCACCACCTTCCCTCTTCCCCTATGCCCTTTCCCTAGTCCCATGATAGAGGAGGACCTCCTCCCCTTCTATCTGACCCTAGCTTATCAGATCTTATCAAGGCTGGCTGGATCATCTTCCTTTGTGGCTTGGCAATGCTTCCTCCCCCTGCACCCCCCCCCGCCAGGGGGAGGTGACCAGAGAGCCTGTCAATGAGTTCATGTCAGAGACAGCCCCTGTATCCCTTACTAGGGAACCCACTTGGAAATAGAGCAGCCAATGGGCTTCCTTTGAACAGGGGTTTAAGATCCTCTTCATGCATTGTCTTTGGTTGGGGTATCGGTCTCTGAAGGGCTCTTGTGCCCAGGTGTTTTGCCTCTGTTTTTCTTCTTGAGGAGTTTCTGTCCCCTCCAGAAGTCTTTCTATCTCCCTCTTCTTCAATAAGGATTTCGGCACTCTGCCCAAAGTTTGGCTATGAGTCTCAGTATCACCTTCGATATCCCAGTGAGTAGAGTCTTCTGGAGGTCCTCTGTGGAAGGCTCCTGTCCCTGTTCATTGCCTTCTCCTACTTCTGGTGTCTATCTTGTTTGCCATTCTGAATGAGGATAAAGCATCTTCCGTAGGGTCCTCCTTGTTGTTTAGCTTCTTTAGGTCTATATATTTTAGTATATTTATCCTATATTATATGACTAATATCCTCTTATAGGTGAGTATATATCATATGTGTATTTCTACTCTCATCAGTTATGCCTTTGTGTAGTGAATGTAATGAAATGGGTGAAACCATTGTTCTCAAAGTGTAATTGTCATTCCAGACACATTGATGCTCCTGCAAATTATGTTTGGGATGGTACTTATCTTCTATATACTATACCTGTGACTTGTCCTCTTCTGTATCCTCTATCTAAAACTTGACCTTGGATACCATCATATCCCAGAATTTCATAGTTGGGTTCTTCTCCGTGAATGCCAAAGAGTGACACAAATTACTCTTGTTCTTTTCTTTCCTGTTGCCGACAACAGCTATCTTCCAAGTAGATTTCCATGGGCTCTAAACCCATCTATTCTCTGCTCATGCCCAGTCTAAAAGATTAATGTCGGAGTGGCTTTTCACATCAACAAGCTGGCTGTGTTCCAGCCTCCACAAAGACTCATCTTTCTTTCTCTTCAAGGACCAGGAAGTGCTGTTGTTGATAGTAATGAGGCCACCTGAGGAGCCATATGCATTCAAGGTCTGGAGGGTCCCCATGATAAGTTATTTGTGAGGTGTTCTTTGAGCCATGGTCATGTCCTTCCTGAACCTCCCCATGCTGCCCTTTTAGTTTCTTTTGTATAAAATTGTGTATTTTGGCACACCGTTTTATTACTGGAATTGAGATTGATAATTAAAAATCTTTAAAAATGAATGTGCACTAACCCTTCAGATTATGTGTTTTAGCTCTGACCAGCTCAGGTCAAGGCAAATTACTCTATATTTAGCTTTTTCTGTAACCATGGATGTATATTACTCATAGCTCCTGGATGCCTATTTCTGACACACTGACCAAACTAGTTTGTTTTATAAACAGTCTTCAAAAGTAGTATATACCAACTTTCATGATCATTTTGATCATGGCGGTGTTCTAAGAATGTGATGTGTCCACATTTACTTTCTTTTTTATATGGCTCCTTCTTTACTTTGTGACCTTCATTTACCTTGTCTCCTTTCTTTGATTCCTCTAATTTTATAGTTCCTGTGTCCATACCTTATACTCAGTATGTTGGATTCTGAACTAATTCCGACTTGTGGCTTTCCCCTTTCCCATCCTTGAACTCCTTCTGACACTGTGCCCAACTATGGATATTTACTTTTAAGCTTGCATTTACTTTGTGTTTAAATGTAAGGATCTTGTGACTAGTAGCAATCTCTTATTCATAGTTCACCTATTATCATTCAAGAATATGATTAGCTATAATTTGGGCTGGATGCAATTTCTTAGAATGACACGTAAATAAGTAAATAAATGTCAGCAAACCTTTCCTGCTGTGCATTCAGTTTGACTTTCTACTTTCTGATGCTCCCTCTTTCTACTGGCATTGCCTGACCTTTTCTTCCCACTTAATGCAAGTCTTCTGTCTTCTTTTTACCTGTGGTGCATATTCATGGGAAGCTCTCTTCACAAAGGCTCTTACAGAAACAGTTTAGAATGGCAACTATATTTGTCAGTTATAATGCAATTATTATTTTCATCACAGAAAGGTTAAAGACAAATAATTTCTGGCTTTCTTACACTTCCAATTTCTTTTTATTTATTTTAATTCTTTATTGATTACACTTTATTCATTTTGTATCCCCCCTGTAGTTTCCTCCATCCTACCATCCCAATCCCTCTCTTCTTCCACCCTCTGCATGCATGCCCCTCTCCAAGCCCACTGATAGGGGAGGACTTCTTTTCCTTCCTTCCTAGTCAATTAGGTCTCATCAGGAGTGGCTGCATTGTCCTCTTCTGTGGCCTGGTAATGCTGCTTTCCCCTCAGGGGGAGGTAAATAAAGAGCAGGCCAATCAGTTCATGTCAGAGACAGTCCCTGTTCCTATTACAATTTAACCCACTTGGATACTGAATTGCCATGGGCTACATCTGTGCAGTGGTCTTAGGTTATCTCCATGCATAGTCCTTGGTTGGAGTATCAATCTCACGAAAGACCCTTGTGCTCAGATTTTTTTGGTTCTATTGCTCTCCTTGTGGAGTTCCTGTCCTCTCCAGATCTTACTGTTTCCCACTTCTTTCCTAAGATTCTCTGCACTCTGCCCAAAGGTTGCCCATAAGTCTCAGCATCTGTGTTGATAGTCTGCAGGGCAGAGCCTTTCAGAGGTCCTCTGTGTCAGGCTCCTGACTTGTTTCCTGTTTTCTCCTTCTTCTGATGTCCATCCTCTTTGCCTTTCTGGATAGAAATTGAGCATTTTAGCAAGAGTCCTCCCTCTTGATTAGTTTCTTTAGGTGTACAGATTTTAGTAGGGTTTTTTCTATATTATATGTCTATATGAGTGATTATATACCATGTGCGTCTTTCTGCTTCTGGGATAGCTCACTCAGGATGATCTTTTCCAGATCCCACCATTTATCTGCAAATTTCATGATTTCCTTGAAAGGGGAACCCTCCTCCACCACTGGTTGGAATGTAAACTTGTACAACCACTCTGGAAAGCAGTCTGGCACCTTCCTCAGACAACTAGGAATAGTGCTTCCTCAAGATCCAGCTATACCACTCCTAGTCATATACCCAAAAGAGGCTCAAGTACACAATAAGGACATTTGCTCAACCATGTTTGGTAGTAGCCTAATTTGTAATAGCCAGAAGCTGGAAACAGCCCAGATGCCCCTCAGTGGAGGAATGGATACAGAAATTGTGGTACATCTACACAATGGAATATTACTCAGCACTTCTAATTTCTTACCATTAAACTTCATAATAATTTGTTGAATCTTGGTTAAGATTACTTTCACACACATTAATTGATATAGTGTAAGCATAGCTTTCTTTCCCATACAATAATTTTCTACCATCAATCATAGTTTCTTCTAATTCAGGAATAGTTTTTTTTTATTATGTATTTTCATTTGGCATGTCACTATTCTTCTGGATCAGCAGCAATGACTATGAAAACTGAAACTACTAAATAAAACATTTTTGATGGTCAAAATATAATGATGATCTTAACAACATTGTATAACAATGAAGTAAATTCTAAATAATTATCAAATTCTAAAACCACTGTGACTATAATTTTGTTGGTGGTTGTCAAAGTGTTCTAATCACTTGAAATCAGAAATTTATATCAAAAAACATAAATGTAAGCTCTCTCTACCATAAATGGCCATAATATTTCATCAAGTTGTTTTTCATATGGTTACTATCAGATATAAGCCTGATATGAATAGAAAATATGTTGTATCTGAGATCTATATTTTCTTGATGAAAATAATCACATATGTAGAGAAATATTTTAATAATAATTACATGCATACAAACATTTAATTGATAAAATTAATGGAAAAGTCTACATAATACTGAGCATGGCTGATAAGAGTATTGACATTTTAATGAAATTGTTAATATTAATATTTCTCTTTTAATTGAATAACATACATAGCATAGCTGCAGTACAAGTTGTATGTTAAATATTGATACAGGAAAGTTATTAAAGGATGCATACATAAAGAAAGAGAGAGAAGAGGGCACCAATAGGTAGATCAATAGAGGAGAAATAATTCTTGAGCCCCCTGGTTAATTCAGTATTCCTGTATGACAGATGTAAATAAGAATACATGTTTTCCTCCTTTTTGATTTCTGAGTAGTATTCCATTGTATAAAAATACCACAATTTCTGTACCCATTCCACCGTTGATGGACATCTGGGTTGTTTCCAGGTTCTGGCTATTACAAATAGAGCTGCTATAAACATGGTTGAGCAAGTGTCCTTTTTGTGTACTTGAACAAACTTTGGGTATATACCTAGCAGTGGTATAGCTGGGTCTGGAGGAAGCACTATTCCTATTTGTCTTAGGAAGCGCCAGATAGCTTTCCAGAGTGGTTGTACCAGTTTACATTCCCACCAGCAGTGGAGGAGGGTTCCCCTTTCTCCACAACCTCTCCAGCATGTGTTATCGCTTGAGTTTTTCATCTTGGTCATTCTGATGGGTGTAAGGTGATATCTCAGGGTCGTTTTGATTTGCATTTCCCTGATGGCTAATGAGGATGAGCATTTCTTTAAGTGTTTTTCTGCCATTCGATATTCCTCTGTCGAGAATTCTCTGTTTAGCTCTGTTCCCCATTTTTTAATTGGATTACTTGGTTTGTTGCTTTTCAGCTTCTTTAGTTCTTTGTATATACTGGATATTAGTCCTCTGTCAGATAAAGGGTTAGTGAAGATTCTTTCCCAATCTGTAGGCAGTCGTTTTGTTTTGATGACGGTATCCTTTGCTTTACAGAAACTTTTCAGTTTCATGAGGTCCCATTTATTGATTGTTGCTCTTAGAGCCTGTGCTGTTGGTGTTCTGTTCAGGAAGTTGTCTCCTGTGCCAATGAGTTCTAGGCTGTTCCCCACTTTTTTCCAATTGATTTAGGGTATCTGGTTTTATGTTGAGGTCCTTGATCCACTATTTGCAGGCAAATGGTGGGATCTAGAAAAGATCATTCTGAGTGAAATATCCCAGAAGGAGAAAGACAAACATGGGATATACTCACTTATATAGACCTATAAGATATGATAAACATAATGAAATCTATACACCTAAAAAAGATAATCAATTGAGCGGACATGGGTTAAGATGATCAATCCTCGTTTAGAAAGACAGATGGGATGTGCATTGAACGTATGACAGGAGTCTACTGAGCGCATCTGAAAGACTCTAACTAGCAGTGTTTTCAAAGCAAAGACTCATGACCAAACCTTTGGCAGAGTACAGGGAATCATAAGAAAGAAGGGGAGTTAGTCTGATGGGGAAAGGATAGGAGCTCCACAAGGACCAAATATATCTGGGCACAGGGTCTTTTCTGAGACTGACATTCAACCAAGGACCATGTATGGATATAACCTAGAACCTCCACTCAGATGTAGCCTGTGGTAGCTCAGTAACCAATTGGTTTCCCAAAGTGAGGGGAACAGGGACTATTTCTAACAGGAACTCGATGACTGGCTCTTTGGTCTCCCCACCCTCGAAGGGAGGAGCAGTCCTGTTAGGCCACATAGGAGGGCTTTGCAGCCAGTCCTGAAGATACCTGATAAAACAGGATCAGATGGATGGGGAGGAGGTCCCCCCATCAGTGGACTTGGAAAGGGGCACGGTGGAGATGAGGGAGGGAGGGAGGGAGGGACTGGGAGGGAATGAGGGATCGGGACACGGCTGGGATACAGAGTTAATAAAATGTAACTGATAAAAAAAATATAAAAAAAGAATACATGTATTTAATTTTCCTCAATATTCTCTTCGGGCATGACTCATATCTGGTTGAGCATCTGTAAACATTAGCTGAGCAGTGAGCCGAACTGATGCCATCCAAATGTTTTTGCAGATACGTGGTTAACCAACTTAAGATTTTTTCCCATTTGAAAATGAAGACACTCTGAATTTGGGGATATGAAATACATGACTCAAATTTCATTTAATCAAAAGAGATAAACTATGTCTAACACATTGTCCATTTGTCTAAATGTGGCTCATTAGTTCTTCTGAGTGGTGGTTTGATTCTTAAATCACTTTACAATTCACAATTCTGTAACCATGGAGCTGTGACAGTTATGGTTACCTGCTTAAGACTTGAGCAGGCTCGGGCTCTTTAACACTCCATTGTGAACCGGAAAGAGGCTGATGATGTTCACAACTCCTTGATGATTTATTGACTATTAATTGGTTGCTAGAAGATAGGGTTTCATTTTCCTTGGCGATGTTGCCACCCAAGTTTTTCTTATGATGAGCAAAATAATAAAAAAAAAAAAATTATATAAACCTATTCAGAGAAAAGTTTGTCCTTTCTCCCCAGGGGTCAGAAATAGTTTGCTGGAGGCTTGACCCAGCCTAAATAGTTTCGGAGAATCTTTTTTTTTTTGTCTTATTATTTTTTTAACCTTCTATCGTTTATTCTTTTTTTATTTTATTAATTACACTTTATTCATTTTGTATCCCCCCATAAGCCCCTCCCACCTCCCCTCCCGATCCCACCTTCCCTCCCCTTTCTGCATGCATGCCACTCCCCAAGTCCACTGATGGGGAGGTTCTCCTCTCCTTTCTGATCTTAAGATAACCTAGAACCCCTGCACAGATGTAGCCCATGGCAGTTCAGTGTCCAAGTGGGTTACATAGTAATGGGAAGAGGGACTGCCTCTGACATAATCTCATTGGCCTGCTCTTTGATCACCTCCCCCTGAGGGAGGAGCAGCCTTACCAGGCACAGTAGAGGACAATGCAGCCACTTTTGATGTGAACTGATAGACTAAGTTTCGGGGAATCTTAACCGGGTCGAGAAGCTGGAAGTCTGTTTACCCATTTTTTTTTGTTTTGTTTTGTTTTGTTTTTGTTGGTTTTTTTTTTTTTTTTTTGGAGTCACGATGTTGCACTTTTCCTAAAACTTTACTGTGCAAAAACGGAAACAGAAGCCAAGACATCTTTCTTGTTTAAAACTGATAAAATCATCTTAATCCATTGAATTAAATGAAAATAATAATAAGCGTTAGCCAGAATTGTTGGTTTCCTGCTTTATTGGTTCTGTTATAACATATGAAATAATTCATTCAATCATCATAGAAACTTTAGCAGAAAAGGAATATGTGATTCATATATGCATCACAGCATTGCACATATTATTCACACACACAAAAAAAAAGGAACATGGCTTTAAAGCAATAAGGAAGAATGCATAAAAAAAGATGGTTGGGCCAGGCATTGGTTGGTCATTCCCTCAATCTCTGCTCTATCTTCTCTATCTTTATCCCTGCACATCTTGTAGGCAGAGAAAATTTTAGGTCAAAGTTTGTGGGTGGATTGGTGTTCCCCTACCTCTGATAGGACACTAGTCTAGTTAGTGGGCGTCCTAGTCAGTCTCTGCCACCTCTGCTACTATGAGTCTCTGCTTGAATCTGCCTCAGATCCTCCTAGGAGCCTACCCTGACTTAGGTCTCCAGCTTGTCACAAAGATACCTCCACCCTTAGTTTCTCTATTCTCTGTCCTCTTCCCCTCACTCTCCCCAGGTCTGGATAAAACAATATAATTTCAATAAAAGGAAGAAATAAATTTTACCAATATTTCTGAGGTAAGAATCTTGATTTATGACAAACACAAACATTTGATTTATAACATAGGTAGCATAAGTAGGATATTTTTAACTGTCAGCATGATATTAAACACCTACATACTGAGACATACTTATATGAAGAAATAATACATTAGGCCTAGTTTTTCAGCTTTAAAATTCAGATATTTGAAGACCAAGAGATTCATAGTATTGAAGTTCAACTACACAAGGTTTTTTAAATACAGTGTCAGAGTCACAAAGATTATTATTGGATGCTAGAAATCAATCTGAGAAGTTCAAGTGTATAAATATGTGTCTGTCACTGTGATTCAGCTCCAGCTGCTACACTTAGGGGTAATAGATAACATAAAACAATAGAGAAGTAAGTAGTGCTGGAAGGATTCAAGAAAGGGCATGGTAGGAGAAAATTAACAAAAATGATTTTTGTTTGGCAGTGTCATAAAGAAACATAACAGCTTGTCTACTATTTACAAATTAAAAGTGAAATAAATGCCTACATGACCTAAAATGAAAAAAATCAAATTTTACTGTAATTCTATCGTTCCATTATAGAATTATTTTTATCTCTTTTTAGCCATTTCTATTAAAGCACTCAAGAACTGTGAATCCATTATAAAGAGTAAGATAAGATAAAGTGAAATAAAGAAATCTTCTGGTCTTGATTCACACAGGGAAATGAGAAATGCAGCCATTTGTAGGAAGTGTCCTCTCCTCAGAACGATGGAAGATGTGGAAAATTTCAATCCATACTATAACTTCTATAGCTTTATATGTTCATAGTAGTTTTCTTCCAGAAACATTTAAGTACTATGATTTCATGCTCTTTTAAAGCTATAGTGATTGAGAAACAAAGGAAGAGAGTAATAAGTCTGAAAAAGGAACCTTAATAGTCTTTAGAGCAGAAACTAGACTTTTAAGCCATAGTCAAGTGTTTCTCTTTAAGTCCTTGTATTAATAAAGATCCAGGCCTAAGATGTCACCCATATTCCTAACCAAAGCATACAGTAACTGCTGCTGAAATTGATAAAAAATGAAGCCCATTGCATCCTGTCATTTATTTCAAAACTATTCACATCACATTAATTAGGTCTTAGACACTTTGTTCAACATCTAGTAGGTCAGAATCACAAGGGCTTTCATAAACCCACTCGCTGGATGTAATGGAAAAGGAAACTCTCTTTTCTTTCCTCGTCATTTCCCCACACGGCCTTGGGGATTGGTTGATGCAAAGTCTGATAGGCTGGCAACAAATTTGCTGTCTCCCAATTCAGTCACAGAATTTCTGGGATTACAGGTATGCTGAAGTAATTCCTGACCTCAAAGGGTCTCATACAGAGATTTGGTCACTGTCATAGTTAGATAGACATAACTAGAAATCTTTTTTTTTTTCCTTAAAATTAATAAAGGTGTCTTGCTCTGGCCTCTCAGATTGAAAACAAGGTTCATCTGCTAGCATAACAAATTGCTAAGGGTAGTGGCGTGGAAAATGACTGCAGAGCTGAGCAAAGCCCCGAGGACTGGGCCATTGCAGGGGACCTCTGTAAATGAGCTAAAAGGATGCAGAAACCTCTGCTTCTGAGGTGCAGATAAAATACACAGTATTAAAATTCTGCCTCAGTGTAGTACAGACCCAATCACTAATATATAATACTGAGATGAAAATGCTGTTGTTTTGTCTCTTGCATGACTTTATTTTTTTTATCTCTTTTACTTTATTGAGAAAAAAATTTAAGGTGGTGAAAGTTTATAGTAGGTATATATATTTTTTTCTTATTAGAGTCACTGACAGTAAAAAGCAATTTGTGTAAGACCCTGATAAAAATCTCAATCCCTCCTGTTTCTGAAGAAACACAGAGACATCTCTACCTTGAGCATCTTCTTTGTATTTTAGGAAGAAAGAGGTTTGAATTTATTTGAGCAAGGAACCACGTAAAAATCTTTCTACCGCAAAATATTTTTTCTATGAATAATCTATGCTACAAAATGGGCTATTGGAGGGTTAATTGACTTTGTGGCAACCCCATGTTTGGAATCCCTGGTGGTTTATGGCATTCACAGTTGTGCTCATTTTTCTCAATGTGTCGCTAGATGATCTGTGGAAAGGTAATGCCCTTCGAGTTCACTCTCAGGATTAGATGAATAACTTCAAAATGTGTTGTGCTGCTTCAAGGGGCATCTTTCTCATTTCATGTTTCTTCATCTAGCAGAACATAAATTAATATCAGTCATCTGTCTCGTTAAAGTATTAACTATTTGTTGATGAGATAAATATGAATACACTGACTTAAGTAAGAATGAGTCAGAACTTTTACTCACTTCCCCCCCCCAAATGGTGTCAAGCTATTTGTGGACTATGAGATTTCTGGGTACCCTGAGGAGATTGGATTAGAAGCACGGATACAGAAGTGTCAGCAAATGGTATATTACTAAAATGAAGCTAAGAATGAACAATACTCTAGTCGAGGTTGTGGGCTGGTAGAGATAAGATGCAAAAGTTACTATTTGTTACTATTTACAGGTATCATTGTTGAAAGTTTTAATTAGTGACAGGTAGAAACAGTTCCCAACATTAACTCTGTTGACAAGTCTATAACATGTAGGTCCGACCTCATTCATTTGGTCTGAAATTAACCTGAGTGCTGTAAACCCCAGAATGTACTTAGAATGAATGCATGTGATCATTCATTTAGATCAGGGTTTGACAATTATTTATTAAACCACATTATATTAATTATTTTAGATCCTGTGGTCCATTCAGTCTTTGTCACTGCTGTTAGTTCATCTTTGGATGAGCATCATTATTCAAAGTCACAGATAATGTGTAAATGAAAGGCATGGCTGTGTTCTCAGAAACCTTTCTTTACAAAATGAACAAGAAGCCTGATTTTACTTTCATGGTATAATTTCATGACCTCCAATTTTTCTTGGGGATAGGGTGCTGACTACAAGAGAAATATCCCTCTGAAGACACAAAATTAATATTGTTCCACGACTTTTCCTGGGGACTGAGAAGTTGTGAACAGATGTCTGTTCATCTCAAAAAGGAAAAAAGAAAAAAAAAAAAAAAAAAGGAAAGGACACATCAAAAGAAAAATTCCATGCAGGATGAGCTTAATAAAACCCTGAGTTAATTGGTGCTTCTAATAGGAATATGGGTGGGGCTGACTTACAGGATCATAAATAATTCAAAGGCTGCTGAATCATCAAAACTCATTTCATTATGGGCGACAATTCAAGAAATCTGCTTCCTTGTGGTACCCTGCATGACTTGTCCTAGTATTCTTTTCCAGGAAAATGTATAATTTTGTAGAGAAAACTTGTATATCTTGTGTTCTTCAGCGCCTATTCTGAGCCTTGAAAGTTTCATTTATTTCCTGAGTCTTCAGGAACATCCTTCCAGAAAGGAATGTTTCAGTTTATAAGAAATGGCTAAACACCAATAGTGTTTACAGCTATTCTCCACATTTCCTGTGATATATTTACAGACATCTCTATTACTTGTAAATGTGTGATAAATGTAAGTATTTGACATGTTCGTATGTGTGTAATTGATAGGTAATATTTCAGGAAACAATGAAAGATGTAGCATATCCATTTTCATTAGGTGATTTTTCTCATCTATATGGCCACATACCCACCAATTCAAAGCAAGAAAAGACCCTGGACACATAGTATACCATGGCAGGGAAGGCAAAGGTGACAAGAAAGGTTTGTGTGTGTTGGCAGAAACATGAAGAAGCTTGACCTGCAAGATGGCTCAGTGGTTAAAGCACTTCTCCATGAACAGGAGTTCTATTCCTGGGATTTACAAAAATATGAAAGAAAACTGACTCTACAAGGTTGTCCTCTGAATTACATGTGATCCATGTGGCATGTGCACCCTCTATACACAGAACAGACAGAGAGACATTCAGACAGCACACACACACACACACACACACACACACACACACACAGAGAGAGATTTTCTCTCTCTCTCTCTAATGTACACATAGTATAATACAATGACTACAAAATTTAATGTGAGAAAGCTTGATTAAATATCCAAGTACCAGAAAACAGAAAAAAAAAAAAATAACAGGTTGTGAGGGTGCTGAAATCCCAAGATTGACCCTTGTCAATAACGTAATTGTGATATCAAGGGAATAACAAAGCCCACAATGACATAGTGCACCAGGTTCTCTCCCAGGATTCCCCTGTAATCTCTCTATTCTGCCGTGGGAAAGTCTGCGCAATGTGGGAAGTACCAAGCAGAGAACAGATGAAGCTTCTCCATGCTGGTGTGTTGTATTTTCTTTGCTGTGACAGACAACTATCACAAATGATGTCGCATCACAATCTGGACTGGGAACAGATAAGGTGCTTATTAAAACAATTTTAATGTTGATGGAATTAGAAGACATAAAAACAAGCTGTCATTTTGAAATTATTTTCTGGAGATTATACATTCATGGAAATATTAATTATTGCAATGACTTTTAAATGGCATTATTATCATTGTCACGGTTGTGGTGGTGTTAGTGCTAACGTTGTTGAAGTGGGTGTATGTATGTGTTTGTGTGTGTGTGTGTGTGTGTGTATGAGAGAGACTTTCTTTTCCCTACCTTTACATGTGCTTGGGGGGACAAATCTAGTCATAATGCAGCTGTGACAAAAACATTTATCCCCTGAGCTGTCTCATCAGCCCTGTCCATGATTTTTAACAATACTTGTGTTTTCTATTTATCACTTAATTCAAAATCTTAAATAAACATTTAAATATATTTTAGAGCAGATTCTGGTTTATGGCAAGGTTAAGAAGATGGCACAAATTGACCACACACATGCGGTCTCCCTCATTAAAGCTTTACTTGCTTCATTTTTCATTCTGAAATATAAATTTATATTTTATAAGTTGGTTTCTATAGAAACAGGTTGACTTAAAATATTGAGGGGCACAGGGAAGCCTTACCAGACCACAGAGGAAGATGATGCAGCCAGTCCTGATGAGACCTGATAGGCTAGGTCAGATGGAAGGGGAGGAGGACCTCCCTTATCAGTGAACTTAGGAAAGGGCATAGGAGGAGATGAGGGAGGGAGGGTGGAAGTGGGAAGGGACAAGGAAGGGGGCTACAGCTGGGATACAAAATGAATAAATTGTAATATATAAAAATAAATATTGAATATTTTATACATAAGTCCATTTTTACAGAATCAAGAACAAATAGTAAGTACAATGCTCAATGGGTTTCACAAAGATAATACATCTGAGAAGTCATTATCAAAATAAGGAGAAGAATGAAAAAAAAAAAGAGAAGAAAGATAAAAATACTAGCTACCCAGAGATCTCTTCTTGCTACTACTTAAGCATAGAATGACCACTAGCTGATCACTTACACCATAAATTAATGTCAGCATACCAATTGCACTCTTACTCTTTTGAATAAATCTTAATGTGTTGATATATTACATCATGTATGTATATATATATATATATATATATATATATATATATATATATATATTTCCAACCTATCACACTGCCCTAGATAGGCATTAAAGCTGTTACCACTACTATGAAGGATTTTACCTATGAGTAGAGATATCAGGTCACAAGGTTTCTATATGCATTTTATTTATGAAGACATCTATATTGGTTCCACCAATTTACAAATTCGCACTCCTGACCTAAGTGTGAGAGTGCCTAATGTTTTCCCATCTGACCAGTAGTTGATTTTACCACATTTTTTCATTTCATAAATTCTACAGGCTACATAAATAATTTCATTGTAGTTTTGTAGGCATTTTCTAATGATTATCATTGGTTGGATGCATTGTTATTGTGCATTTGTTATTTGTATATCCTATTTTATGACAACACCTGTCAACATGATTGAAAATTTGTACTTCTAATTAAATATATATATTATATAATATATTGTATATATAATTTATATCAATAATACTTTCTTCAATAATACAAAAGAGTTTTGCAATCATTTTCTCTCATTGAATAATTTTCCATTCTTAGTAAACAAAATTGTTTGATTTAACATAATCAACTTGTATGTTTTTTTCAAATAGTGACCATTAATATATATACTTTGTTTTCTTATAATGAGAAATTCTGTTTCTTTCTAGAAACATTCTGTAATTTGTTTCACAAATTTCCCACATCTGCTCTGTATGTATTTATACCAAATTTATTTCAGTTACATCTTAGAAATATAATAATATTATGGAGTGAAGATTGAGACATTGTCTTATTGTAATCATGAGTAGCTTGGCATTAACCATGTAGCCCAGACTGACCTTGAATTTATGTCAATATTCCTATCTCGGTCTTTTGAGTACTATAATCACTCTTACCTACTATTAAGTTGGTTAATAGTTCTATCAGCAAATAAATAAATACATAAATAGATCAATTAACTAAAATGCCACCACCACAACAAAGAAAATTTTTGTAGTCTTCCTTTGCAGTCAACAGTACAGATCACTCTCACACCCTGGGCACTGCTATTTACCTCTTCAGCCTGGCCTTTCTTTTTTTATTTCCAGTGTTAAAAAAAAAAAAAAAGAAAAAAAAAAGAAATCATATAGTTAAACCAGAAACTTTAGCTAAGAGGTTCAAAAAGAACAAATAAAAGGGAAAGAAAAGTCAGAGCTTAATTTTCTAAGCATTCTAGATGTGTATCTTGTGATTTTGTGTTTCAGGAATTTTAGATTCCTGTCTGCAGAAAGGTGACCTTCTAGTATGGAGTCTTTGGCGTTTGGGGATTAACATGTACACAGATGTTTTCCCTAAAACTTCTCTGTTGTCTTCATGCAAATCTTTACTTTTCCTTCTTTAAATTTTATTTTGATTAATTTCAGCTTATTCACCTTGGATCCCAGCCATAGCCCTCTCCCCCATCCCCTCCAACCGCATCCTCCCTCCCTCTTCTCCTATGCTCCTCCGCCAATACAATGATAAGGAGGTCCTCCTCTTCTTCCATCTGACTTTAGTCTATCAGGTCTCATCAGGACTGGCTTCTTTGTCTTCCCTGGTAACGCTGCTCCCCCCTTAGGTGGAGGTGATCAAAGAGCCAGCCCATTATTTCATGTCAGAGACAGTCCCTGGTCCTATTATAGGGGAACACACTTGGACACTGATCTTCCATGAGCTACATCTGTTCAGGGGTTCTAGGTTATCTCCAAGCATGGTCCTTGTTTGGAGTATCAGTCTCAGAAAAGACTTCTGGGCCCATATTTTTTGGTTCTGTTGCTCTCCTTGTGGAGCTACTGTTCCCTCCAGGTCTTTCTATCTCCCCCTTCTTTCATAAGATTCCCTGCACTCTGCAAAAATTTGGCTATGAATCTCAGTATATGTTTTGATACCGGCTGGGTAGAGTCTTTCAGAGACCCTCTGTGATAGGCTTCTGTCCTGTTTGCTGTTTTCTCCCTCTTCTGATGTCCATCTTGTTTGCCTTTCTGAAAGAAGACTGAGCATCTTACCAGGTGCTCCTTCTTGATTAGCTTCTTTAGGTGTACAGATTCTAGTATGATTATCCTATATTATATGTCTAATATCCGAATCTTAATTGAGTCTCATGGATGCTTTTTTTTCCCCATTGGTTCAGATTAGATTTACAAAACCATCTAGGAAAACACCACAGTGGCTCTCTCCCTGACAGCATAACACAAAGCAGGTATGGTCAGCACAGACTCATATAGGGAGCAGCTCCACTTTTCCCTCCCTGTTTGACCCAGTCTAGTGTGAATACCATCAAAAGACACCTTGATAGGGAAGCCTGTTTTATCCAGAAACATTAAGAAGCTGTGATGTAGCTGATATTGAAAAAAAAAATTAACCTATTTGCTGAGACATTTTGATATCCTCTTTTGTGAAGTACATATTCATTACAATTACCCTATTTTACACAAGGCTATCTGCTTCGCTAATACTGACTTTCTGAGATTTTTAAAGTGTTTCATCGACATGGATCCTTTGCTCAATATGTTGTAAGTATCCACGAACCCAACAGTTTGTTTTTCTTCTCAACCATGTCTCCTAATTAATAAAAGTTCCAAATACAATTGGTTGCATTAAGGTTATTTATAATAACAAATATAACACCTTGGCTTTTGAAACAGCGTCTCTCATTGTCCTGGAACTCACTAAATCTATTATGCTGGGTGAATAGTGAACCCCAAGGATCCTCCTAACTCTACCTTCGAAGCACAGAGATTGCGCTTGTGGACCGTAGCAGCAAGTTTGTTTGTTAGTTTCGATGTGTGTCTGGGAGTCAAGGTGACACAGTCATGTTTGTAAAGTAAACCGTATGCTCACAGAGATAGCTCTCCAGAGATCCATTTTTGTTTAAAGCTTGTATCTTGGCTAGTTACAAGTGTTTGATAAACCTATGTCATATAGTTATTCTAGCATTAATATAATAGCCATTAATGGACTTTAAAAATTAGAATATGTTTATAACGGTATATAGTTGGCCTAAGCAATTTTACAAACATAGTGATTGTGTGAACATTTGTACCACAATTTTCAACTATGTCATTTTTACTATTAAAATACCTTGATCTTTCTTTACCTATGATGCTACATATGAGAATAAATCACAGTTTATGTTAAATAATTAATGAAATATTCTGATGACTTGAAAATAGAAAGGGTGTAGGGTGGGGTATATCTATATTTGTCCTTTTATGTCTGAGATTTATATAATAATGGATGGAGCACATATTCAGAGCTGTTGTCTATAGAAGTAAAGAAAATTGACAAATGAGATCTAGACACCAAGTCTCATGGTTTTCAAAGTTTGCAAACACTTCAAAGGGGTTTTTCATTCTCACTATTAAGAAATCCCGCCACTGAGAAAAAGGTATCAGATGGGTCTGATGCTCTTTGGGTGGATGACACCTAAATGAACATCAGTACAAAGTCCCAATTTATTTCTAATATCAGAGATCAGACCTCTACTCTTGCCTGATACGTCTAAAACAAAAAGGGGGAACTGTAGAGAGCTGCGGAATGCTATGCCTTAAAGATGGAGCTGGTTTCCGCCTTCCACCTTCCCGATGGTGAGTGCTCTCTGTCACGAACAATTCCACATGTGGCTAAGGCTGAGGATCTGGCTTGCTTCCATGTATGTGGACCTATCTGCATTGTCCACGTGGCACGCTGGGGTTGGCTACCCAGAGGCTATTTAAGCTGTGGGCTGGCTTTCCCCAGGGTCAGATGATTGTTCAAGGTTCCTGAATAAACTACATTGAAAAAAAAAAAAAAAAGAAATCCACCTTTGGATTGTAAAAGAAACCAAAAGCGTGGTCCCTCATATATGGCGTGGACAGGGAGACTGAACATTAACAGATGCCTGTAGAGTCACAGAAATGCCTGATGCTTTCCTGACACCTCAGATTGCGTGATTCTAACCACCATTTGTTCCGGACAGAAGACTTTAAGGCCAGAAGCAAATGCCTTTTAAATTTCCTCTGATTAATGTCCTTCCACAGCATATTTGTCATATCCAAAAACTCCAAATGTTGTTCTCCAAGGCAAACCTACCCGGAACTGACCCTGTACTTACTACTGGAAATTAAACACGAAATTTCTAAAACAGGGTCACAAAAGAAATTTTCTCCTCATCTTTCTAAGTCTTGATTCAGTGATATGATAAGAACCATTTGTTGATTTGATCATAATATGCCTGGTCAAGTAGCTGCCACATAGTGGAAGGAACTCTACTGAGCCAATTTGCCCTATAATTCCTAAAGGAAACAAAATCTACTTCTAAACAGTCTGAAGAAGGAAAGGGATTAGTTCTCCCTTGTGGCATTCCAAGGTTGCCTTTCTAACCTCAGCAAAATGTATTTTATTAAATTCTAAGCTTAAGAACTCTTCTGAACTTAAAAATTATATTTTTTTCTTTCATAAGTAGTCGATGACCTCAAAGTGAAAATGGATTCTATCCATTCACTTTTAAACACCTTGAGGACTCATCACTAGAAAATATGCTTTTCATCTCCCAGTATTACTTCAATACAATTTAAGTTTCACAGGAAACATGGAAAACAAGATTCAGTCCTCTGGGACTTTTAGAGAATGTCTCCCTTTTAACAGCACATCTATTAAGTATTTCTTCCTTGAAAATTATAAGAGGAAGTAATTTTCTATAGATAGTACCAGATGCTCAGGCTCTGAGTATAGCAGAAGAAATCTGCTGGGATAGCATATTTCTGGAGACATATTCACCAACAACTGCACACATGAGAAGAACTCATATCTCAGATGCCTCACTAAGCAAAGCAAGTAAAAATTACAGGTGGAATTAAATTTAGTAATATACATTATCCATACAAACCTATTGAAGGACAATTCAGGGACAATTCAGTAGTAAATTAGCACAAACTACTAATTTTTTTAAGTTCAATATGAATTAAATGCTTGGTGTTCATGTCAATTTGAACCAATCAGAATGCAAACGTCCAATATACACATAGATGGTGGCCATTATACTGGGCAAGGAAGGATCTTGCATCTTCACAGTCCATTCCCATAGAAGAAAGACTTGGGAAAAGTCCCTGAACTTTTCTATTTGTCATTATCATATTCATCAAAGTTACTCAGCTTTGCCCTCCTTTTCTCTGTAGTCACCAGATCAGATGGTAAACTGATCTCAGAAGTCAATAAAAGATATGCCATAATCCTGTTGTCACGATAGCAAGGTATGAATTCATCATCTTCCTTCTTAAAGAGAAAATCTTTATTTAAAATGGCCTGTTTGTTTTGTCTCACTTAGTTTCAATTTACTGAGATAGTTTAGGATATTGTGTGAGATCATATCATACTATGTTATGTGTGGTGTGGTCCGCTTAAGGTGTGTTCATAGACTTTACTTCTGCTGCCCTGATTGCTCTCCATTTCTTACACTTCTGCTCATTAAACGGTTAATTTTCTAAATAACAACCAGTCGCCATTTCAAAAGGAGCTTTGTGTTTCATTCAGAATACGGCTCAAGCTTCCCCAGTGTCTGCACAGAACAGCTCATTTTTCCTGAGTTTCTCTTATTACTTGCTCTTTGCTGAATCTTTCCCACACTGCCCTTCTTTGCACATTCTCCATACTTGAGCTTCAGTGAATGATTTTTCCCAGAACTCTTTGCTCCTTCTGCCTTCATTTCAAACGTCATCTCTTCAGAGTATTTTCTCTGCCCAAGGTACAAATCATCTATATATGATATGGATTATTCTTTCCTTTATACCATCTTTCTTCATCCAATTTTTATCATTTTCCTACTTTGTGAGATGAGATTATCTTCTTCTTGATTGCATTTTCAGACAGTGTAATTCCACACCCTACTGGAGAAGAAAAATTTTAAACAACTGAGAAAATAACAAGTAGGAAGGTTTTAGTCACAATATGCTTCCACAGCCATGGGCTTTATCATCCCAAGATTCCAGTGCATCTTCTTCATAAGCTATTCTCTTTCCCTCTTTAAGGATGACCAACTAGTCTGGGCTTAGTTGTTCTGAATAAGAATTGAGTTGCTTTTGGGATACCTCACTCAGGATGATCATTTCTAGGTCCCATCATTTTCCTGCAAATTTCATGATTTCCTCATTTTTAATTGCTGAGCAGTATTCCATTGTGTAAAAGTACCACAATTTCTGTATCCATTCCTCAACTGAGGGACATCTGGGTTTTTTTCAGCTTCTGGCTATTATGAATAAAGCTGCTACAAACATGGTTGAGCAAATGTCCTTGTTGTGTACTTGAGCTTCTTTTGGGTATATGCCTAGGAGTGGTATAGCTGGATCTTGACACACATGGTATATACTCACTTATATAGACCTATAAGATAGGATAAACATACTGAAATCTATCCACCTAAAGAAGATAAACAAGAAAGAGAACCCAGGGTACAATGATCAATCCTCACTTAGAAAGACAAATGGGATGGACATTGGATGTAGGAGCAAACAAGTAACAGGACAGGAGCCTACCACAGAGGGCCTCTGAAAGACTCTATCTAGCAGTGTATCAAAGATATTAAGATCCATAGCCAAACCTCCAGCAGAATGCAGGGAATCAAAAAAAAAGGGGGGGGGAGTTAATACGACCTGGAGAGGACAGGAGTTCCACAAGGACCAAATATAACTGGGCACAGAGGTCTTTTATGAGACTGTTCCTCCAAACAAGACCATGTATGGATGAAATCAGAGCTCCTGCTCAGATGTAGCCCTTGGTAGCTCAGTATCCAAGTGGGTTACCCCAATAAGGGGAATAGGGACTGTTTTTGACATGAACTCGATGGCAGGCTCTTTGACCTCCCTCCTCCCCACCCCCTGAGAGGAGCAGCCTTCCTAGGCCACAGAGGAGGACTTTTCAGTTAGTCCCAAAGACACCTGATAAACCAGTATCAGATGTAAGGGGAGAAGGTTCTCTCTTATCAGTGGACTTGGAAAGGGGCAGGGAGGAGATGAGGAAGGGATGGTGGGATTGAGAGGGAAAGAAGGAGTGGGACATATTAGGGATACAAAGTTAACACATTGTAACTAATATTAAAAAAATAAAAATTAAAAAAAAGAATTGATTGCACAGTAAAGGAGTTGGCAGTAGAAATTTTAAAAGTAAATATACATCTATAGTTTAAACACTGTGCCTTGAATGAATTGCATGAGCTTTTAATTTCTTTATAGAATGGTGATGCCTGGGTGGCGGCATTGTGATACTAAAAAAAATTTATATATATAGTATGTAGAAAATCCTCCTTATTTATTAGCAAGTTTTCAGAAGTCAGCATGGTACATTTTTTCCTATCTTTCTCACTACACTTACTCTGACTCTGTCTAGTATATTTAACTTGAAATATCATGTCTCAGTGGACTTAGATAATGGAAGATAGAGTGTATTGAGTAAATAAAACCATCCACACAGTCTGACTTACTTTAAACCCGGTAAATCCCCAGATGAGGAGTTAAGACAACTTTATTTTTCTAGGCACCTTCATGCAGAAAACTCTCTTGTGATCCTGATGCGGAGGAAGACATACTCCAAGAAGAATCTGGACATTGCATTGATATGATTCTTTCTGTTTTCTTTTGGCACTTATTTTTTTTAACTGCTTGACAGTTTCACAAACTTGTATATGAAATTTAGTCCTTTTGGTTATCCATTCCACTCTTTCATTCTCTCCCTCTGAGGTACTTTTTTTCAAGAAGGATACCTTATTTTGTGTGTGTGTGTGTGTGTGTGTGTTTGTGTGTGTGTGTGTGTGTTCCACCGAGCTTAATTAGAGTTTCTTGCCCAAGAATAATGGGAAAATTTTTTTTCCTGCAACAAGAAAAATTTTTCAGTGGCTACACCACAGATAAAAACGACCTCCATCTTCCAATCTTTAACTGCTTCCAGAGCCTCTCTCTTTCCCATGATGAAATGTTGATGGGCTTAACCATAGAAACAATTAGTTCATGAGAGCAATGAATTGCCCTGTCCAGAGAAGAATATTTTCTCATCTTTGCCTTTCTCTGTCTTATGCATACACCCTTTCTAGATGGTTTGCTGGAAGGGCCTAGTGACTTCCTTGCATAAAACTAAAATTGAGCTTATAGGTATAGAAACATATCTTTGTCATAGAAAAGCAAAGAGCTATGGTAAATTAGTTCTCACATACAAAGCTGAACTGACAAACATTAAGACATGGCTTTGGAAATCAAAGTATGTTATATTGGTTTACTATTTTGTAATTGGCCATAAAGACTGCTCCTAAGGACACAGGATTTCTCTTGTCTTTTTATTGGGTTGTTTTTCCTAAAATATTCATGGTATATATGCTATATCTCCAAGGGACAAAAGTAACTAAAGTTTATATGTGAAACTCCACTTCCTTTGTGTTTGGAAAGTCAGGAAGACAACTAAACTTTAAAGAATTCATATCAGTCACATTAAAGAGATAAACCATAATTAGTGAGCTCAGCATTGGCTTAAGAGGAAAGGCTATATCTTAAGCCTAATTTGCAAGAAATGTTAAAATGAAATTTCCACAAGAAATGAATATAGAAGACTCACAAATAACTGAGAAAAATAGGATCGTAGCTTTCTTCCTAAATGCAGTGGCATGTTCTTAAGGAAAATTTATCGGCTACTTCAGTGACACTACACATAGAAATAAAACCTAATTTAAACTAAGTCATTTGAATTTACTTAGAAGATCATATACTTGTGGATCTGGGGATAGCTTGTTCAATAAGGTATTTGCCATGCTAGCATGAGGTTACAAATTTTATATTCAGAACATATTTTTTTTTAAAGTTTGGATCAGTGACATGTGTTTGTAATCCATGAGGATGAGGAGTGGAAAAGAGACAGGCAGGGAAATGATGCTCTCACTTATTAGTCTAGGCTCACTGCCCATCAATACAGCCTATGTGATAAGCTCCAGTTCGGTACAAGATCCTGTCTCAGAAAATGATATGAGCAACTTAGAAACTATATTTTATAAGCCACTGTTTCGCTGCAAGTATTAGCATCTGTTTCGAACCTCACTATATTGTATAGTATTTGTTTGTATGTTAATAGCATCATTTTATTATCTATTCTCTTATTGAGCATTAGGTATGAAATTGTTAAGAATAGTTGTGGGCTGTAATACTGTACAGTCTTTGTAATTAGATGCTATTTGAATCCCTACCTTATCTAGTTGTGCCTGTCTATTATCACAGTCCTTCACAAACATATGCCCTTCCTGATTCTCTTGCCAACAGCATCTTCTGTTTTGATCAATTCTGAACACCACTGTCTTGATTATTCTTCTTATAATTAACTTCATGTCTGAAAAGTAACTGGGATTTATGTTTGTGTTGTATCCAAGAACATTGTTTTAAACATTGTATGATGACTATGCCATTACATATTAAAAAAAAAAAAAAACCACAGGTCACACAGATGAAAATTATATGATAGCATAGATTGTCTTAGTTATTGTTCTATTGCTGTTAAGACACCATTAAGAAATAAACTCTAATAAAAAGAGTACATAATTGAAAACTTGCTTGCAGATTTAAAAGGTTAGTGAACGATCATCACAGTGAAAAGCAGACAGGCATGGCACTGGAGCCGGAGCAGTAGCTGAGAGCTTTCCATTATGATCTGCTGGCAGCAGACAGAAAGAAACACTGGGCCAGACATGGGCTTTTGAAATCTCAAAGCCCAACTTCAGTAACACACCTTTTCCAACAAGGCCACACCTCCAAATCCTTCCCAAACAGTTCCGCTAACGGGGAACCATATGAGAGCCATTCTTTTTCTCAACCAACACAGAGATGAAAAACATAAATAACAGATAGTGAATCTTGGTTAGATTCATCCATTCTCCCAAGTTCTCAGAACATGTAAGGCATAGGCACAAATTAGTAAATAATACAGCTCTTGTGGCAGGGTGTACCTTAGTTTTATCAGGAAAATTTTACCTCGGTTTGATATGATGCATCCCTATTATTCCTGAAAGTTCTGGCTTAAGTGCTGTCCCCACTGCTTTTTTCTCTTAAAGTATCCTACACCTAGTGTGCCTTTCTACCACCAGTAACTCATCCTTGATGAAGTCACCAAGTGAGACACAGCACTTTCTGACAACTCTGTTCTGTTGTGTCTCCTTCCACAATAAGTTTTCACTCAATATGGAGTCAAAATGCTGTTCCCACTCTTACTCTGTCTGTAATCTCAGGTTTTGTGTTTGACTGTGATAAAGGACAATGGATCCTGCTAGAATGTTTTTTTTTTATTTGTGTGTGTGTGTGTGTAAACAAACACTGAATGTATATAGATGCCAGCAAAGGACAAAAGAGGGTAGTAGTCCCCCTAAAGAAGGAGTTACAGGTGGTAGTGACATAGGTATTGGGAACTGAACTCTGGTCCTCTACAAAAATAATATGCACCCTTAACTGCTGAGCCATATCTCTAGCCTAGTGCCAGATTTATTAAGCTTTCTTACTTTTACAATATTAGACCCAAACTGTGAACTATAAACTTTGGACAACATTTAGAATTCTGATTTATAACCTCTAAAATTAAACTTGAAACCATGTAACTACAATTTTTCCAAGATTTTTTAATTTTGTATTAAAAATGGTAAGTAGTATCAGTTTGTGAAACTGTGTAAATATTTGAGCATTCATTCCTATTCATTTGGCTTACAGCAAAGTTCAATGTTTATTGATAGGAAAGATGCTCACTGTTAATGTCCAATGTTTTACCTTTATTTCAACAATTGTACCGTCATGTGAACCACTATTCTGTGCTTACAATGTTAATTGATTAGTATAATAACTAGCTTTTTTCCTCATATTTTCCACAAGAGGAAACTAATCTCATATTAACTTTCCCTGAGAGTTAGTCATCAACGTAACTATTAATGACTTGAGTTGTGACAGCAGACATAATTTGTTGGTAACAATTATCAGCTCGGCAATAACTTAGGCAAGAGACCAGGAAGTTGTTTGCACAGAGTTCTTAAATGTATCATCCTTGACATCCGTCATTTTTGATAGGGGTAATTACTCTTAATAATAATGTGATGCGGTGATTGACATGTCTTTCAGGTTAGGCAAGCATATATGCATCCCTCCTGGCTGGAAGTATGACACTTAGTGGCAAGACTAATGAGTATCTCAGTTTTACATTATTGTCTTATTATTGACAGTTATATATTCTTCTCACCTTAAATCACCATAGTTTACTTTTCATGAAAATTATGACAATTAAAAAATTGTATGTATATAAAGGAAAGATTTGTCTAATATTGATATCTGCAAAGCAGGTTCTTCTTACATAATAGATTCCTTTGCTCTATGTTCTTTACATTTTGAATTACAAAGGTAATTCAATTACCCTTGTATACAAAGGTAGTAGTTATCACAAGATGAATTTTAACAAGAATGAATTTAAACAAGATGAATTTTAGTATAGTCCCCTTTGCCCTTATCTTTCTCATACCTGGCTCCCCTGATCCACAAATTCAGAAGAAAATTATTCAAGTTAGTTAAACTTAGTTAAAATGAAGACACTGGAATCAAAAATGAAAAATATGTCGGAACTACTATTCTGTTTAAAACTAACTATTCGTCCATCTTAGTGTAAAGACTGACAGCATCAATTCAGTGATTCCAGGTACTTTTTGTAAATCACAGTAATTCTGGAGATTGCCCAACAGCAACAGCATGTCTTTCTCAACTCTTTTTGAACACTCATTGCCAGTAAGCTAATCTACCAAGATTCAGTACCTTGGTCTGAGGTGATGTGGGTGAACATATTTGTGACATTTGTAGCTTTCCTAGTTGAAAGAACTGAGGAGTACATACAAATCCCTGAACCACTGTATTTTTTACAAAGGGGAGAGAACCTTCTAGTGGTGCATGAACCCAACATGAGGGGAGGTGACAATATATAAAGGCTATAGCAAGTAGATATAGGAGCCAGGTGCAAATTCTGATAAGAGAAAATTCTGTTCCTATGTCCTGCAATCAGTTTTATGATTCCTTCTGTATCCCACCTTGCATTTCATAACTTTCTACTCATTCTAACTCTATCCTCTTCTTCATAGACTCATTTTCTTTGGGCACTGAGTAGCTATAAATATTGCCTAGCTCTATCTGATGCTTTGTAAGGAATCGTAAACTCAGACAAAGGCAGAGACTCTACAGGAAATGGAGACATTGGCCAATTCACAAAGTGTTCCTGGAAAAATTAATGTAAAGACAATTCAAAATCTTTAAGGAGCATGTTGACCCCTTTTATATATTCTTTGCCAGCAATCCATAGTTCCAATTATGATGAGGTCATCCTACTCAAAGATGACTCAATTTTACCTCTATGGACTTGGCTAATGCAAAAAGCAACTACTGCTATATTTTTAAAGGTCTGTTTCTCTGAATCACTTAGAATAGGTCTTCCTCATCATGAATGAGAAAGTCAGGTGTTCATGCCAATCTGGGTTTTAATTTTTTTCTCCTGGGTTTTTAAAATTTATTTATTTATTATTAATTACAGTTTATTCACTTTGTATCCCAGCTGTAACCCTCTCCTCATCACCTCCCAATCTCACTCTCCCTCCCTTATCTCCTTCCATGCCCCTCCCCCAGTTCACTGATAGGGGATGTCCTTCTCCCCTTCCCGCTGACCCTAGCCTATTAGGTCTCATCAGGACTGGCAGCATTGTCTTCCTCTGTGGCCTGGTAAGGCTGCTCCTCCATCAGGGGGAAGTGATCAAAGAGTCAACCACTGAGTTCATGACAGAGACAGTCCCTGTTCCCATTATTAGCGACCCTCTTGGACACTGAGCTGCCATGGGTTATATCTGTGCAGGTTATTTTAGGTTATTCTAGGTTATTTCCATGAATGGTCCTTGGTTGACATATCAGTCTCAGAAAAGAACCCTGGGCCCAGATTTCTTGTTTCTGTTGCTCTCTTTGTGGAGCTCCTGTCTGTTCCAGATCTTTCTATGTCCTGCTTCTTTCATAAGATTCCCTGCACTCTGCCCAAAGTTTGGCTATGAGTCTCAGCATCTGCTTTGATACCCTGCTGGGTAGAGTCTTTCAGAAGCCCCCTGTGGTAGGCTCCTGTCCTGTTTCCTGTTTTCTTCTTCTTCCAAGGTCTATCCCATTTGTTTTTCTGAGCGATGATTGATCATCTTACCCGGGATCCTCTTTCTTGCTTAGCTTCTTTAAGTGTACAGATTTTAGTATGTTTATCCTTTATTATATACCTAATATCCACTTATAAGTGAGTATATACCATGTAAGTCTTCTGCTTCTGGGATACCTCACTCAGGATGATATTTTCTAGATTGCACAATTTGCCTGCAAATTTCATGATTTCCTTGTTTCTAATTGCTGGGTAATATTCCATTGTGTAAATGTACCACAATTTCTGTATCCATTTCTCACTTGAGGAACATTTGGGTTTTTTCCAGATTCTAGTTATTATTAATAAAGCTGCTATGAACATGGTTGAGCAAATGTCCTTATTTTTAATCCAACTGATCCTATGCCTGGAAAGTAACCTAAGGATGGACTGAATTTTGAGGGAATATATTTATATTTAAATTATAAAATTACATGTATTAAAATATACCTTTCAGAATGTTCTTAGTTTGATTCTATTGGTTGTATAAGGTTGTAAATAAATGGA
Organism: Meriones unguiculatus; assembly: GCF_030254825.1. NCBI lineage: Eukaryota > Metazoa > Chordata > Mammalia > Rodentia > Muridae > Meriones > Meriones unguiculatus. The sequence continues at coordinate 28,167,839 of NC_083359.1, forward strand.
ACATGGGCCAAATTATGAAGAAAGCAAAGAGCTTTGACGTAAAAAATAATTTTCGTGTCAGAAACATTTAGATAAACCAAACTTACTTCATTTAGATGGGACTTTGACAAATACATCCAGCGAAACTTTTTGATTCAATAAAATAAAATTATGTATCTTTGACTTATACTATCACAGACAATACATGGATATATTTTTCAGAAAATCTTTTGGGTATGTTGTCTGTGGGATTTCTGATTGAATATATTTTTGATCATAAAAATGTGAGTCTATTCAATTGAACAGAACTAAACTATCAAAACAGAATTTTGATAAACTAATGTCAACTCAACTACTCTTTGTGCTATGTCAGACTGAATACAATTTTAAAATCTATAGGAAACTTGCTTCTTAAAACAATATTAAACATGTGAACAATTAGTAAATGCCTGCGTAATTTCTGGATAATATAAAATAATTAAGTCTGAATACTTAATATAATTTAGATCTATATATTTCTGCTTCCTACTATTATGTTATTATTTGATAAAATTGTATCTTCAACTCCATCATATAATTTAGACATGTGTCTGTGTGTTACTTAGCCATCTTTGGGAGTTGTATAAGGAGTGTTACTGGCTGTAGGTAGTTGGAATTTATATATATGTGTGAGCTTTGCAGATCTAAAATGGGATGAGTGACATGGTAGGGCTTAATTTTCCACATCCTTCCTCCTCATGAATAAAGTAACCATGAATTGACTGTAAATATCCTTATACTCCTCAAACTTTAAGAGGATCTTGAAGCATTTTTTCTTTAAATACTGTAATTAGTGATATGTACATCAACAAAAATGAAACTGACAAATTTATTAGCTATCGAGGCATTGATTCATTAGAAAACATGACTGAATGCATTTTGTTTTGTCACATTTTAGTAGACTTTAAAATTACTGTGAAAAAAATAAAATAATAAGTAAATAATGTTAGCTTCTGATGACAGATACTGAGAGATCTGTCATCAAGGTTTAAAGCTTGTTTTTCTCCCAGATATGAAAATAATTAACTAGGTAATATTTTTGGAAACTAAAATTACTTGACATTAACTTACTATGTGAAATTGAAATGCTAAAAAATACACTAAGACCATGACATACTTACTTAGCTTTGAAAGGTTTAGCTTTGAGTTCACTGCTTTTTGCATTCACCTACAATAGGATATGTCTGTTTCCTAGAAACAGAAACTTGAGAGAGCAAGTAGTTTGCATTTCTATGGAATGGTTTTTCTTTGTTTTATTTTTACTTTCTAATATCTCCAGTTATTTCAAAAAAAAAATAGGAAAGAGAAATAAAATAAAAACAAAGAAAAAAGAGAGAAAGAAAAAGCTCCTGTATTATTAAGCTAAAATTACATGTAATTTTGTTACTTTCTATTACTTTCTTTTCTTTCTTTTGTTTTTGCAATTCAGGATCTTGTTCTGCACTCCCTTCTGTTAGTTTATTGTTTCCGAAGCGAGTCATATTCTTTTTTGAAGGCTGTGGACCCTTAAGAGCTAAACTGTGGTTGGCACCTATGACCCTTGACTGCTATACCCATTTTCTTCTTCTCTACCGTGCTTGCTGCTTCATATTTTCCGCAGCATGGATAGCTTCTGCTCTGCTACCCCACTGCAAAGAATTGCCCCACCATACTGTTATTCCCAAGATAAACTGAAGATGTTTACAATTTAGAATTTAATTTTTTTTTCTTCTTTAGGTTACTTCTATCAGGTGTTTTTCTCCCAGTAAAGTGAAAGGAACAGAGAACCATTACCAGTAGTAGGGTCATCGTAGCAACTCTACCTGACCGTGTGTTTCTCAGATATAATTTTTTGGAATGGATTTGTAAGAAGAATTTTTTAAAAGTTACAGATGTGGGTCAAATAAGAACAGAACATTGCAAGCACAGGGTGATCCCTGTCATTAGTTTGAAACACCAATCGAAACTATGACAGCAAAGTCTATGCTTGTGACTCCACTGGGAGTCATACCAGTCAGCTCATACCTGACTTTTTGCCTGTGTCCTTAAAATGTGATTGAACTTCAACTTAAAAGTGATAGATTAAATAATTTCTCACAGAAAATTTTCAAAACTAGATGTTATGTCAATTGTAGTTATATGTCAACTGACTTAATAAAGGCAGTCAGGATTACATTATGAATAAGGATAAAAATATAGAGCAGAAAGATGGGGAAATATGCAATTTTACCAGATAATGACTGTGTTTAAACATGTGAGCAAAGCTTGTAGGAGTTAGAAAGATTAGCACCAATAAAAAGAACTATGCACTTTGTACCTGGAAGTGTACTTTCAGAGAATTTTAGGACTCTGAAAAATTATAAATAATATATGTCCAGGATATGAAACTAAAAACTGATTTGTAATATTTTCTCAGAAAAGGGAGTGCTGCCAGCATGCGATACTTTCACAGGCCACGTTGAGATGTCTATTTCTTAATATTTTCTTATCATTTATTACAATTTATTCATTTTTATCCTAGCTGTGGCCCCCTCCCTTGTCTCCTCCTAATCCTACCTTCCCTCCCTCTTCTCCCTGTATGGCCCTCCCCTCATCCACTGATAGGGACGGTACTCCTCCCTTCTATATGACCCTAGCTGTAGCAACATAGAGCCTTGCCATGCCAGAGAGGAAGACAAGGCAACCAGTCCTGATGAGATGTCTACTATTAAGCTCCGTCTCAGTTACCTAGTAAGGCATTCAAAAGATGTCTTTGCACTAGTTAGTTACAGGTGATCTTTGATTTCTTTATTCCAGTTGGCAACAAAAGTGTAGCACCATGCTTGTGCTGCTGGTTTTGTATGCTTGCAGAACACAAGAGAGACACAGGTGTGGAAGTTTCCGTGTTTTGAGAAAAGACTGCTTTGCGAAACTATCCTTAACAGGGCTGGATTCATGTCAAGCAAGTCCCAGGGTGATACAGTGTTTATTGAGGGCGAAGCTGAAGCTACCTTTGAAACCCCAGGATTTCAAAATTGCCATTGACATGTGCTGTTTGCTGAAGAAGGCTGCGAGAATGTAGTGGAACCCGTCTAATAAAAAACTGTGCTTGATAAAATGAGAACAGGCTAAAGAACGTACTTTCCAAATTTCCTGGAGTTCAGATGGTACTGAGCATATATTATACATCTAATATTTGTGATGATGGATTTGGGTCTCTTAGGAGTCTATCACTTTTTTCTGATTGACAATTTTTTATTATTATTATTATTTATTAATTAAAATTTATTCACTTTGTATTTCAGGTACAGCCTCCTCCTTCATTCCCTTCTAGTTTCATGCAACACCCTCATCTCTTCCCATGCCCCTCCCCGAGTCTACTGATAGGGGAGGTCCTCCTCTCCTTCCTTCTGACACTAGCCTATCAGATATCTTAGGGACTTGATGCATTGTCTTCCTCTATGTCCATGATCAAAGAGCCAGCCACTGAGTTCATGTCAGAGACATGCCCTGTCCCCTTACTAGGCAACACACTTGGACCCTGAGCTGCCATGGACTACATCTTTGCAAGGGTCCTAGGTTATCTTTATGAATGGTCCTTGGGTGGAGTATCAGTCTCAGAAAAGACCCATGTGCCCAGATTGTTTGGTTCTCTTGCTCTTTTTGTGACCTGTCCCCTCCAGGTCTTTCATCGACTCACTTTTTTCATAAGATTCTTGCACTCTGCCCTCTATTTAGCTATGAGTCTCAGCGTCTGCTTTGATACCCAAAAACTTCAACATAAAACCAAACACACTAAATCTGTTAGAAGAAAAAGTGAGGAAGAGCCTGGAACTTGTTGGCACAGTAGACAACTTCCTGAACAGAATATCAACAGCACAGGCCATAAGACAAATAATCAATAAATGGGGTCTTATGAAACTTAAAAGCTTCTGTAAAGCAAAGGACACTGTCATCAGAACAAAACTCAGCCTACAGACTGAAAAATGATCTTCACCAACCCTATATCTGACAGAAGGTTAATATCCAGAATATATAAAGAACTCAAGAAGGTCTACCAATCTTTCCACATTCCTGTCATTTGGGATGTATATTGGAAGAAAATAACTTTCTATTTGATTTTGTAGAGATCAGCAGTAAGAGTTTGCCTTGAGTAGCAGAAAAGACTAGACTATTCTATTTCAGTAAGATTAGAACTATTAACATATGGGGACTTTTGAAATTGATTAAATGTATTTTGCCATATGAGAAGGCTATAAGCCCTTAGGAGCCAAGAATAAAAATGGTATGGTTTGAGTCAGAATCTTTCCTATATTGTCATATTTTTAAAGTGTGTTACCTAGATGTTGGCACTCTGCTGTGAGGTTGTGGAACCTGTAGGAGTCGAGAGTAGACGATGGACAGTGATCACGAGGAGCAAACCTTTGAAGATTTTACCCAGCTTCCAGGATTTATCTTCTGTATCTCTCTGCTTTCTTGTTACCATGATGTGAACTGACTGCCATATGCTCCTTCAGCCATAAACTGAACTGTCACAGCAATGCCTTCCTGGACCTAATGGATGGACATCCTCTAAAAACCTCTGCCAAAGCAAATCTTTCCTCTTTGAAATTGTGTTGCCCAACAATGCAAATGTGACTAATACAGGAACGGTTCACATTGGTCACACTGTATCTTTCATGAGTGGTGCTTTTGGCCCTTCATGAGCATCCCACTGAAGATTCCTCACTAAACCAATAGGTTACTTCTCTCTCTTCCCTTCCCATGAAAAAAAATAACATGAAGATCAAATTTTAATAGAAGAAAAACTTATTGCTTTATTTTTGTCAGCATCTCAAAGTCAGCTGTTTTCTTACATATTTAAAAAAAAAAAACTAGCTGTAGAAAGAAACTGTTCCATGCATGGTCCTTGGTTGGAGTATCAGTCTCAGGAAAGACCACTGTGTTTAGATTTTTTTGGTTCTGTTGCTCTCCTTGTGGAGTTCCTGTCCTCTCCAGATCTTAGTGTTTCCCACTTCTTTCCTAAGATTCCCTGCACTCTGCCCAAAAGTTGCCCATAAGTCTAAGCATTTGCTTTGATACTCTGCAGGGCAGAGCCTTTCAGAGGTCCTCTGTGTCAGGCTCCTGACTTGTTCCCTCTTTTCTCCTTCTTCCGATGTCCATCCTCTTTGCCTTTCTGGATAGGGATTGAGCATTTTAGCAAGAGTCCTCCTTCTTGATTAGTTTCTTTAGGTGTATAGCTTTTAGTAGGTTTATCCTATATTATATATCTATATGAGTGAGTATATACCATGTGTGTCTTTCTGGCTTCTGGGATAGTTCACTCAGGATGATCTTTTCCAGATCCCACCATTTACCTGCAAATTTCATGATTTCTTTGTTTTTTATTGCTGAGTAATATTCCATTGTATAGATGTACCACAATTTCTGTATCCATTCCTCCACTGAGGGGCATCTGGGCTTTTTCGAGCTTCTGGATAATACAAATAAGGCTGCTACAAACATGGTTGAGCAAATGTCCTTATTGTGTACTTGAGCCTCTTTTGGGTATATGCCTAGGAGTGGTATAGCTGGATCTTGAGGTAACCTAAGACTGCTTCACAGATGTAGCCCATGGCAGTTCAGTATCCAAGTGGGTTCCATTGTAATAGGAACAGAGATTGCCTCTGACATGAACTGATTGGCCTGCTCTTTAATTACCTCTCCTGAGGGGGAAGCAGCATTACCAGGCCACAGAAGAAGACAATGCAGTCACTCCTGTTGAGACCTAATTGACTAGGATCAGAAAGAAGGAAAAGAAGACCTCACCTATCAGTGGACTTGGGGAGGGGCATGCTTGCAGAAGGTGAAGGAAGGGAGGGACTGGAATAGGAGGAGGGAGGAAACCACAGTGGGGATACAAAGTGAATAAAGTGTAATTAATAAAGAAAAAATAAATAAATGAATATTTTTCAAAAGAAGGAAAAAATAAAATAAAATAAAAAAGACTGTTCCTCATTTAAAATGATCTTTTCTAGATCCCACTATTTGCCTGTAAATTTCATGATTTCCTTGTTTTAATTGCTGAGTAGTATTCCATTGTGTAACTATATCACAGTTTCTGTATCCATTCCTCAACTGAGGGACATTATCAGCCTTACCAGGCCACAGAGGAAGACAATGCAGCCAGTCCTGATGAGACCAGATAGACTAGGGTCAGATGGAAGGGGAGGAGGTCCTCCCTTATCAGTGGACTGGGGGAGGAGCATAGGAGAAAAAGACAGAGGGGGGATTGGGAGGGAATGCGGGAGGGGGCTACAGCTGGGGTACAAAGTGAATAAACTGTAATTTATAAAAATAAAATAAAGTTGTTTTTTTTTTTTAAAGAAGACTGTTGATTGAAAATTCTTGAGAAAGTCTCCTTTCTCCTTGTGAAAACATGCAAAAGCATAATCTTACAGGGAAACAAATGTACACACTCACACATGCTAAATATGTTGCAAAATGCTAGAAAAGTATTTTCCACCAAATCCCGAATGGTTATGTTCTTAATATATAAAATCTTCTTACAACACAAAAAAAATCAAATACTCTGTGAAAATGGAAAAATTAATGTCTGGGATTCAGCTAACAAAAATTATAAGCAGCTTCAAATCTCCAAAATACGTTAATCTTAACTCAAAATATAAAACTGTGTGCTAAGTTACAAATTGACATTTTCTGGCCACCTAATTTTCAAAGTTAAAACACCTAATATACCATCAAATAGTTGGAATTATAAGCAGAAGGAATAATCAGTTTTGAATATTTCAGCTACCATGGAGGACTACTAAATTCATACATATAATGTTTTATGCATATGCCTACACCAGGAACTGTTCTCTTACATACATATCCATGTAGTTTACTTGAGTTATGTTAAAGATCTCATCACAATATCTTAGTAATTACAAGATACTGAAAGCAGAGTGATATTCCTAAGTGAGGAACTAGTTATATCACTGATTTGTTTGACTATGAAGCTTAACTATGCAGAACCTTGCAGAAACTGTGTAACTTCTGTGGATCTAGGACCATATAAGAAAAACAGGCTGAAGAAAATTGTGTACAATATTGTTAAGAAAGAAAGAAACAAAGAAAGGAAGAAAGAAAGGAAGAAAGAAAGAAAGAAAGAAAGAAAGAAAGAAAGAAAGAAAGAAAGAAAGAAAGAAAGAAGGAAAGAAAAGTGTGTTACATGCTAAACGCCATGCGTCCTGTATTTCAGGTTTTTGGTTTGTTTTTTTTTTTTTTTTTCTTTTCTTTTTTTTTTTTTCTGTTTCTGTGATACAATACCTTGACAAAAATCAGTTGTTGCAAGAACTTTAAAAAGCTGCTCACATCACATGCACAGACACTGGCAGAGAGAAATGAGTATAGTAAAGTTCACTTGCTCAGGGTAGCTTGATTTCTCTTTATGCAGTTAAAAAAAACACTCCCTGCCTATGTAAAGGTGACTCCTTCAGTGGGCTGGGTCTTCTCACATCAGTGTAATTAAGATAATCCTTCCCAGCCATGCCCACAGTCCAACCCAATGTGGAAGCCACTTTGTTGAGACTTTCTTCCCAGGTGATTCTGGATTGAGGCAAAGTGAGCATTCCTGTAAAACCACCATAACCTATGTTCTCGTGAATATATAGATGGCCTTTAGAAGTGTACTGAGGGAGCTAGCAAAGCTAACAGTCAATAGATGAAGGTAGTAGAGGGTCAAGAAGCAAACTATCTGCTTTCTTAACTTCCAATTACATAAATTATCAATTGAACTAAATACTCAGTGTAATATAAAATACAAACTAAATGGTATAGTTATACGTCAATCATTCATGATAAATTTTGACATAGTTGCTCAGCAACTTGTGCATGCTTTCATAGCAAGTGTTTTAGAGTGATTTAAAAATTGGTCATAGTCTATGAATATGTATGGAGGCACATTTTGGGTGTGGGAATATCTATGAAGAACACAATGCAGGTTCTGAGAAGTTATTTTCTAATATTTTCCCCCAAGAATTATATTATAAGGAGGATTTTTTCCTGCCAAAATAATTTAAAGAATCATAGGTTTTCTGTCACTTTAAAAAAGTATCTGAGATAATTAACTTATTAAAAGCAATGGTTTATTTTAACTCATGGTTTTAGAGGTGCCAGTTCAATATTGGACAGATTGGTCTTGAGCCTCTGGCAGCCAGCAAGGCAATGGAAATGGTTAAAAGCAATGGTAGTCCTGCCCCCATTGCTAGGAAATAAAGGACAGAGAGGAAGGTGCCAGATCCACACAATCCCCTTTAAGAGCAAGACCAGTGACCTAATGACATCCAACATGTCTTATCTCATGAAGGCAACTACCCCTAATAGATGAACTCTAGCTTACTTTTCAATGGCATTTGAATCTGTTAGTATATGGACTGTTTGCAATGTTCAGTCCTGACTCTAGGTCCTGAGCTTTATGCATCCATCTTCTTCATGAGCATTTGCAAACTCTGAGATTAAAAAATAACTAAAACAAAAAGGGGGAACTGTAGAGAGCTGCGGAATGCTATGCCTTAAAGATGGAGCTGGTTTCCGCCTTCCACCTTCCCGATCGTGAGTGCTCTCTGTCATGAACAATTCCACATTTGGCTAAGGCTGAGGATCTGGCTTGCTTCCATGTATGTGGACCTATCTGCATTGCCCCCGTGGCACGCCTGGGTTGGCTACCCAGAGGCTATTTAAGCTGTGGGCTGGCTTTCCCCGGGGTCCAAGGATTGTTCAATGTTCCTGAATAAACTGCATTGAAAAAAAAAACCAAGAGACAAACCAAGAAGTGAAGAAGTGTCTTCTGTTCTGGGAGTCAGTTCATGGAGAGCCCTGCCGGTCTAGGCTCTCCATGCCAGGTTTACATCTCAGACATCTGGAAAGAGGAGTAACAGCCTAAACGTATTTACCATATGCCTAAATTCCCTGATCCTTCAAAGCTATCAGGGACCTAAGCAACAGTGTGTGTGCATGTGCGTGTGCGTGTGCGTTTGTGTGTGTGTATGTGTGTGTGTGTGTGTGTGTGTGTGTGTGTTTGGGTGAGTGTTTGTCTGAGGTAGGGCTAATGTACTTCAGATGACTTTGGAACCCCTTGATGCTGACCCTGATGCCATTCGGCAATGGTGCTCTGAGGTGAGTTTCCAATGAGTCTTTTCTCTCTACAGCTCTCATCAGGTTACTTATGAGTGTTGTAAGCTTCTCCGGATTTCCAGTAGGAGCCTTTCTAGATGGCAGATGCAGCTGGAAAGAAAGTAAACCTAAGTGTTTCTGTTGTAGTTTTCATTCATGTCTGTGTACATAGGAAGTAATTAACTTCTAGGAAAATCTTGTTTGTTTCAAGATCCCTGTCACTCATGCACAAGTCTCAGCTCAGGACAGCTCTCAGCTGAAATCAGGACAGTTTAAATAAAAGTTTAAATAAAGACCCAGTATCTCCTAAGAATACAAAGGAAGACACTTGTTTGTTTCTGTGTTTGTTGCTCTGGAGCTGAAACTACAAAGGATTTTTTTTTCTAATGCTTCTGTATGTCACTCACTGATGAAAGGAGATCCCTTCTCTCGGAAAGATAAAGAAAGTCAAGTTCAACACAAGAAAATGAGCACCCAAATAGCACTTGTGTGAGACCTCCACCTAATAAGGCATAAGGAATTATGTTTCTAAGTTATTTATTATTATGTTATTCTGTGTGTATGTAAATTTTTCACGTGTGTATGTCTGTGTGCCATATGCATGTGTCTGTGTCTGTGGAGGCCAGAATGGTCCTTGGGGGTTCATTGGATGATTGTAATCCACGATGTTGGTTCTAGAAATTGAACCTTGGTACTATTTAAGAGTGAGCAGTGATCTTAACTGCTGAGCCATCTCGCTGGTCCATAGTACAGTTTTTAAATATATGGTATAGTTTTGAAATTATCTATGAAGCCCAGGGCTATTCTCAACATCGCCTATCTTAGCCACTATAAACCTTTCACCATCAGTATTACCTGCATATGATAAAATGATGGTGAATGCATCCTGCATGCATCAAAAAAAAATAAAAAGACAATATTGGTCTCTGAAATATTTAATAACCCATGTGGGAATAGCACCTCCATCATTTGCTGAGCAGTTATAAACAGCCAGGATATTCCTACCAATACACTCACTTGCTATATATAAGCCGGGGAAAAGAAGAGGGTACATTAAAATGGCAAAGAGTAATATATCTGCAACGGTTTCCCAGGCAAGCAGTACCTCTATTATGCTTTCCAGTTCTTTTATTGAAAGTACATTCTGAGATTATATGCCAGATATTAGCATGACCCTCACACGGAAGCAATATTTCTTCACTCTGTCAACAAAAGCTTTTTTATTGTTGTTGTTCCGTTTGTTTGTTTGTTTTGCTATTTTATTTGAGCCATGAATCTCCTTTCAACTTTTGTTTTAAAATATTTATTTCATGTTTTTAAATTTGGCACTGCGATGGGCAGCTTCCTATGCAGGCAGCAGTGGGCATGATACCCTCTGGAGCCAGAGCTGTAAGCATTTGTAAGATAACTGATATGTGTTCTAGTATATCAATTCCAGCTCTCGGGTGGCACAGCTCTCCAGCCCAATGACCTTTTGATGAATACACCATGCAGTTCTTCCCTTCATCCGCTAACCTTAAGACTGAATGTTGCTGAGAAATTGGAAGCATGAGTTTGAACCTGTGTGACACAGAACTTACAACTGGTATGGTACATGCACACAGTGTAACCATATTTACCGCATTTGAGCTAGGATGGGTAGGAAGCAAACATTAGCTTATCCTGGCAGCAGGACCAGAGTAGAGCTTTTCTTCCTTCCAGCTCCTTAAAATATGTGAGGCTACATGCCCCTGGAACAGGCTTCCCCAGTGAAACAGAAAGGCATGTTTCCATCTGTTACTCAACATGAGAACCCAGCAAGCTGTCACCTCCTTTCCGCCATCCTTCCATCTCAGAGAAACTTTGTTATATTTCATTTACTCAAGGAGACTCTCTTCTTTTTGTCTCAAATCTTCTAGATCTGTCCTCAGAAAACAATGAACCGATATCAGTATACGTTCTTTATAGCTCATTTACCAAATGCGTGTTTTGTGCTTAAAAAACACACACTACTGGGCTAAGACTGATTAAGCCAAAACATAATGAGGATCATAAATCCTCTCCAACAATAGCATCAATAGAACTGAAGCGTCCAACTTCCCTATTTGTCAAACTCAGCAGAAGATTTTACATCAAATCATGACTCACATTGTCCCTTCCCAGAATAAACACTGTTTTCTCCATGATAGGCCCTTGATGGGGCAGAACAGAATTATATTTGACGGTCATTGGATTTGGCAATTGCCGTCACTGCTTAATCAGTTACTTTAAAACATTTTTCATTTGTCATTATTGTTGGTAAATTACAAACAAGTCAAAGATCAGCAATTATTCAGTACTTCGTGCTTCAATCAAAATAAACTCAATGGGCATATCAACCATATTCCATCCCAGCCATCTTAAAGTGGATTCCATTCTCAGTAATAACTTTTCTAAAGTAGCAGATACATAACTCAGATAAATTTCTCTCACTGTACTTCAACAACTACAAAGACCACATTTCACAGCAGATAAGGATTTCATTTAATTTGTGCTCTCCACCACCACCCCTTAATATAGGAAGAATTTGAGAAGGAATCCAGAAGTAAAGATCGAGCTAAAAGAAAAGCCCTTTAACTTAAGCCTCTGGAATGCCTTTGTTGTATACAGCTCTTCTTCCCTCCTTTCAAATATTAGCTTAAAAATGACCTGGGCATTGTTTCACGATAAATTACATGTTACGGTACTCTGATAATTTTATAAAAGATCAAAATAGCCACTAATATAGCAACTGGTAGCCAATAAATATAATTACATATTTCATTATACTGTTTAAAAATCCAGACATACACATGATCTTTCTTTCTGAAGCATTATCTTCTAACACCTTAAGCTCAAATGTTTTAATACTCAAAGGCTCTTCCAGTCTATTCTTGTATACATTCTAAAGCATAAATAGAAAACAAAAATTAAAAAGAAGATTTTCAATATTTCTTAATAACTTTATATAATGAAACTTGAAGGTTGTAACATCCATAAGGTAATTCATAATGATAGTCCTTAACAGCTTGTATTATAATGTGGATTGAAGAAAGGATTCTATTGGGCTTGAGAGTAGTATCCGTGGCTAAGAGTACTTGCTGTTCTCACAAAGGACCCAGGTTCAGTTCTCAAATTCACACTGGTAGTTCACAACCATCCTAATACCAGTACCAGGGATCTAATTCTCTCTTCTGTCTTTTCTGGGCATGAGGCATGTACCTGTTACTCATACATACAAGTATTCAAAACACTTATACACATAAAATAAAATATGTTCCAAAACAAATCAAAACATAACATACATATTACAATGTAATAACATTAACAGAGTGTATAATATTTGTAAATCCTATAGTATACTATAAAATTTATAGTGTATTGTGAAGTTCATGATTCTAGGTATTGAAACAGTGCTAAAATTTTATAATAATAATACAAATTAATAATTAATTTTACTTTTGAAAGATTAATTACATCATTTCTGCAGAATAGTGCCAACATTTTCTAAGTATTTTTAATACTTGGAAACAATAATTAAATTATTTCTTACCCTTTCTTTTTCTCCTCCAACTCCTCTTATAGTCCCCCTTATCCTTTCAGGAAAATAAATAAACCAAATATATGTTTTCTTGGCTACATCTGAGAGAAAGAATAAAATTTTTATTGCATCATGACTTTCAAGTGATAGAAACATATATCTAAGTTCTCTATTATCTGAATTATATTTCTTTGTCAATAATTTGTCAGAAATTCAAAAGTAAATGTTGAACTTTAAATACCTGGGCATTCATGGAACAGGTTGGTTTGTCAAATAGAATAAAACTTAATAATGAGAAGCAATTCCAATCCTGAGTTTTAGAAGTTTATATCCTCAGATAGAATCAAGTGGGATGAACTGTGGGAAAAGAAAGGAAATAAGTGAAACACAGTGAATTCCACAGATGTGAATGAATCGATCGCAGGAATTAAGAGGGGTCATATAAATGAGAGCTTAATATAAAACACTGACATATTCTCTCCTTCCCAAAACGCAACAAGTGAGCACGCAAAGGGAGCCTGCCCCAGCTGAGCAGGCAGAGAAGGCCTTAGGAAACCTTTGCGGCATCATAGAAGGAATTGCTTTCTGTAGTGTAGGACTTCTTAGAAGGCAGTCTCATTCTCTGAAGGACAGGCACAAGTGGAGAAAGGGCTGCATGCCTGATCACTGTGTATATTCAATAAAGGGACACTGGGGACACTGGGACTGCCGTTTGTAGCTATGAATGAAGACGAATCTTTTTTATTTTTTTATTTTCCCCATTTTTTTTTTCAATGCAGTTTATTCAGGAACATTGACCAATCCTCGGACCCCGGGGAAAGCCAGCCCACAGCTTAAATAGCCTCTGGGTAGCCAACCCAGGCGTGCCACGGGGGCAATGCAGATAGGTCCACATACATGGAAGCAAGCCAGATCCTCAGCCTTAGCCAAATGTGGAATTGTGCATGACAGAGAGCACTCACCATCGGGAAGGTGGAAGGCGGAAACCAGCTCCATCTTTAAGGCATAGCATTCCGCAGCTCTCTACAGTTCCCCCTTTTTGTTTTAGACGCATCAGGCAAGAGTAGAGGTCTGATCTCTGATATTAGAAATAAATTGGGACTTTGTACAGATGTTCATTTAGGTGTCATCCACCCAAAGAGCATCAGACCCGTCCGATACCTTTTTCTCAGAAGCGGGACCTGGGGCATCAACCCGCATGCAATCAGACATGCTCTTCTCTGGGTCCAAAGCGGCTGACCCTGAGTGCAGTGCTTAGCCTCGCATCCTGAGCGTATCATTTTAGCTTTTTATGGTATCCAACCATGCTTGGGGAGAATGTCCTGCTTCAATGGCTGTAAAGGCCTGAATGATCATGGCTGCATCACACTGTTGTGAGACTCTAATCTTGCATATATACCACAGGCAAACCAAGGAGACCAACACCAGAAGGCCTGCTAACACTCCCATGCCCGCCCATTCCTTCAGATGATTCATGGCTGCAGCAATCCATGTTGATAATCCTGTGGCTAGTCCTGTGTCCACTCTGGTAGAATTTACTGTGACAATGGCCACTCTCAGCTGCTCCATCGTAGTATCGAATTCTCCAGTCCAATTACCTAAAATATAGCTCGACAATTGTTTAGACAGATTTGCAGCACAGGAAAAATTCTCATGTTGTATGCTAGTGACACAAAGTCCAGCATACTTTCATTGACAGCCAGGTTGAGCGATTTGCCATAGGGTATCAATTTGCTCCCGCACGAGGTCAATCCTCTGATTGAACACCGTCAAGCTTCCTTTTAGTTGAGCATTAATTCCTTTATGTACAACTAAGGTATGAGCTACATTGGCTAAATGATTGTTCAGGGTCTGAGCAGTCTGCCCAGTATGACTCATGGCTAATGCCCTGGTGGTAGCTCCAACAGCCGTCAATGAGATGGTAGTAACAATGGTGGCTGTAGTTCCAAGATCCCTTTTCTGTCTGAAGAGAGTCATAGCATGAGGGGCATCAATGGGCACAGGCACCCAGTGAGGCATGCGAGTAACCAGGGCATACCTAAATTTACTAGCATTCCAGCATTGGGCAAAAAAGCAAGTATCATTACCACAATTACTTGGCTCTATCTGGCTAATAATGAATAAAAATGGGGGATATAGACAAACAGGTGTGGGCTTATAGGAAATATTATGAGAAGCCTTAACCCCTCGTTGGAACATCCTGCGTCAGTTCTAGAACTAGCAGTGGTAGTGTCCGAGGTCTGAGTAGGTTCAGGAGACCATTGCCCCCAGGGGCGAGACGTGCTCCATGCCAATTGACTAACTCCATGTTTTCCTCCAATTTTGAAAGCCTCTGCCCTTCAGACTATCAAAGCAGATGCTGAGCCGGATGGGCAACTGTTGGGCAGGTGAACGGAATTTTAGGTAAGAACTGGGAAATAGTAAGAGCTGGAGAGGACAGGGTCTCCACAAGGAGAGCAACAGAACAAGAAAATTTGAACATACGGAACTTCCCAGAGACTCATACTCCAACCAAGGACTTTTCATGGAGATAACCTAGAACCCCTGCACAGATATAGCCCAGGGCAGTTCAGAGTCCAATTGGGTTACATAGTAATGTGAAGAGGGACTGCCTCTGACATAATCTGATTGGCCTGCTCTTTGATCACCTCCCTCTGGGGGGGGGGGAGCAGCCTTACCAGGCCACAGTAGAGGACAATACAGCCACTTTTGATGTGAACTGACAGACTAAGATCAGAAAGGAGAGGAGAACCTCCCCTATTAGTGGACTTGGGGAGTGGCATGCAAGCAGAGGGAGGAGGGAGGGTGGGTTTGGGAGGGGAGGGAGGGGCTTATGGGGGGATGCAGAATGAATAAAGTGTAATTGATGAAAAATTTAAGAAAAAAGGGAAAAAATAATTTAAGAACCTTAAATGACTTTCAAAATTGGATGAAGACGAATCTTTACATGTTTAGGAGAAACCAGTGATCCTTTGCTCCTGTAAAGATGAAAGAGGAAGGGAAAGTTAAGTTGGTGACACCAGGATGTTCTGAGAGTTACCATAATGCACTTGGTACTTCTCTGTGTGAGGATAGTGCTTGGGAAGAAATAACTGTAATTTCCAAAGAATGAATTATATAATTAGCATCTTTGATGCTTTGGTCATAGAATATTACTGTGTACTGACAGTATATCTCCTAACATATACAAATTATAGGTACGGCAATGGAAGCCATCTATTCCTGCCTTTCATCTAAACTACCCAAGCTTCAGCAGATTGATCAAAGCAGTCTTTCATGCTAAACGTGAAGCAAGGCTTTTAAAAATGTTATTATTTTAGACAAGTGTCAAAAAATCCACAACATCATAATATAACAACTCAGGTTTCCTGAACAGAACATTAGGACCTGAATACTAACAATAGTAGTATCCATGAGTTGAAAGGAGGATTTAGAGCTGATAGGGACTTGGGGGTGGGGGTGGGGCACTGAAGATAGCAATGTACCATCTGGGTGTTCCTTGAGTTGTCAAGGAAAATTTTAGAACTCATGGAAAATTTTGCTCATAATATCTGTGGCTTAGACAGGAGCTATTTACAGCAGTTGGATTTAGAAACTGACCAGCAGGACATGGAAAGCACTACCTTTGGGAATATTTTTTTTCAGATTTCTAAGAATTTATTATAATTCCTGATATGAGACCAGTTATTCATCATTCATCAAAGTTTTAAAGACTGACAATTCTTCCTCTTGGCACATCTTTAAGAGCAGTCCAATTTGTTTGTTTGTTTGTTTGTTTTATTTTATTTGTTTTCATCACTTTACAGCCTGCTCCAGCCCGTCCCCTGCCTTCCATCCAGTCCTGCCCTCAGGTCCACTCCCTTCTCTACTTCTTCCCAGAGAAGTGGGGGAGCCCTATGGGCACCAACCCACCCTGGCATTTCAAGTCACAGCATCCCGTGACTAGGGCATCCTGTCTCACAGAGGCTGGACAACATAGCCCAGGTAGGTGAAAGGGATCCAAAGGCAGGGAACACAGTCAGAGACAGCCCCTACTTCCATTATTAGGGGCACCACATGATGATAGAGCCACACATCTGATACATTTGTGTAGGGGTCTAGGTCCAGCCCATCCATGCACTTTGATTGGTAGCCCAGTTGCCCTGAGACCCCATGGGCACAGATTAGTTTACTCTGTAGGTCTTTTTGTGATGTCCTTGACCCCTCCAAATCCCCCAATCTTCATTCCACTCTTCCACAAAACTCCCCTCGCTCAGCCCACTGTTAGGCTGTGAGGCTATGAATCTGTTTCTATCAGCTGATGAATGAAGCTTCCCAAAAGTCAGTTATGCCAGGCTCCTGTTTTCAAGCATTTGCAGAGTGTCCTTAATAGTGTCGGGGGTTAGCTCTCTCCAATGAGGTGGGTCTCATTTTTGGGAGTCTTAAATCCTGCTAGTCCAGTGAGGTTAGAGTGCCCCTGTAGATTTCATTCAGGCGAGTGGAATCCTTTCTGTAATAGCTTCAGTAATTTTTTGTCTGGATTGTGGTGATCCTAGGACAGACCTCTACTCTGGAAAGATGTTATTTTCCTATTACACTCATGCCTAATGAAATGTATTCTGGATTTGGCACTGTCATGTTGCCATGAGAGTGTTTCAGGCCAAGCTGTCACTGGCATGGTGAGACAAATCTGCCTTTGAATCTGGAGAGGCCTATGGACCTGTGAACATGGCCATCTTTGCTGAGAAGGATGTCTGTGCAAGGAGACTGACTGTAAGACTGTTCTCTGGCTGAGCTCAGACAGCTCCAATTTTTCCAGTTTCTTACTTATAGTTTTCAAAAATAAGTGTAAAATGTGCTGGGAATGTAATATCCTGAAATAGGGAAGAGCTGGCTGGAACAGTCTAGGCTCTATTCCAGTCTGTCCTACAGCTAGTGTCCTTCAACATTTTTAGACCAGTGTGTCATGCTTTTCTCTAGTTAGTATAGAACTTATGTGGGCTGCTTTTAAGGGAACCTCAGCTGCAGTGGAAAGGAGGTTTCAGATGACTCCAATGAGTCCAGAAGGCTTTTTTGCAGTTTTGGTGACTAGCTTACCCTGTTTCCTAATACTTGTTGTCACTAGCTGCCTGCTTGTAAGGGGTCTAGTTTCTGTTCTTGTTTCGTTTCACTTGTTCAGATATGAGAATGAACCTGCTTCATAGAAGGATGTCTATTTAGCAATACTGAATTCACCAACCTGATCAAGTTTAGATATTCAAGATTAGAAAGCAAAAATCCTACTTCAAGTGGAAAATTAAAGAAGGAAAAATATACTTTAATTTTCTTTGGAAAAGTTTGAACATCATAACTGTTGATGATGGAATGACCTGTAAAGTTATCCATCATATTTTTATATGATTTGATGTTATTAGAAGATTACAAGCAGAAGTTTATAGTTGCTTTGCTGATTAAGTATGCTTTGCCCTGGAGTCTATCAGGTAGTAATAAAAACACATCTAACCTCTGTAACTACCAAACTAGAACACTTTTCTCATAAGGAGACATAATATACAAAATTCACCTATGACCTGAAGTAGGACAAATATAGACTTTTACATGAATCAGTTTTTAATAAACTTTTGAAACTATTTTAGCTAACTTGACAATTGTCATTTTCAGTGCCTGGAATATAATTACCACAAAAGCAGAACACTGTTTCCTATCTTCAACTCTTCTCACCAACTAAATGATAATGTGACAAGCTGCACATAGAGAATCATAAACAAATATTAATATTTTTCCATGTTAATAATAAAAATAACATGTGGAAAATATCCTTTTGATTTCTTGGTTAAACTGAATCTTTCTGAGTCACTTATGACATGATCTATTAATAATCTTGACTAATAGTTACCACAAAGATATGTCTTGATTGAAAAAAAATTAAAGAACTTTCAACATGTCTTTCTTGCAGACAGTGAATTTGTCTCATCATGCCAATGGTAACTTTCCTGACACAACCTGAGTGCAGTTAGAGTACAGAATACAATTTATTTCATGCAACAGGTCCATTACTACAAGGAAGAAGACCAAGGCTCTCCACACAGCTCCTCTAGCTTGGATCCCAGCACTCTAGATAAGGCAATCAGAACTGGCTGCACTGTTCTTCAAGATCTCTATAAAAATGTTTCAGAACTACAATAGGCATGCATTTTTAGCATGAATGGAACTTGGATGATAAATGTGAAGTGTATTTATACAAGAGCGTTCACAATGATAATTCATTAATACATAAACCAGAGGGGAGAGTTGCAGAAAAAAAAATAGTGACGATAATGACGTGAGAAGGGCATTTAGATTTTTGAGTATTTCTCCCTTTTGGAGCAAGAGGAAAACAGATGCCAAGGTCTGCTTGGGTTCTGATAAACTTGATTCTGTTATTTGTCTAATCCTAGGCTGTCCTATATCAGTTCCAGATTCCCATGTGCAAGAATGCGTTGCTGAAGCCTTTGAAATGACCTTCCTTTTGTGCTTCCATGACTCCCAACTTGATTTTCAAATTTAGCACATCTTTCTTTACACTGAACATATTTATCCTCATGTTCTTACCCAGAGATTAACCACTGAAACACAGGCCCTGTCTTTTATATTTAAATTCTTTACATACAATATATTTTATCACGTTTCCCCTTTCCCAAGTCTTCCTGGATTCTCTCCATCTTCCTACCCGACCTAAATTTATAATCTTTCTCTCTCTCTTTTTTCCCTTCTCTCTCCTTTTTTCTTTTTCCTTCAAACGATAAAGCAAAAACACTTAAAGGTAAACAAGCAAAATCTAATCAAACAAAAAAAAATACCCAAACAAAGTGAAATGAATCAAACAAACAAACAAAAACAGGGATTCTGTTCTGGGTTGGGCAACTACTCCTGGTTATGGAGCTTGTGTGGAGTGACTTGGATATACCCAGTGACACTCCTCAATTGTAAATCATTTCTAGGTGAGGAGTGAAACTCTATGTCTACTTTTCCTGTCAGTGCTGTGATTTCATCTAGTTTGACCCAGTGCAGATGTGCTATGTGCTCCCTTAGGATCTATAAGTTTATACATGCACACGCTAAATCTTATTGAATCCCCATCATGTAGGTTAGCAAGGTGTGGAGTTTGGTATAGCATTTTTAAAGACTTCCCTGCTGTAAAGCATATCATCATTACTAAAGATCAGTAACAAATCAGGCTTATGGGTTATAATAAGAAGAAAAGTATATTTAAATAATCAAATAATTACTCACCGATCTGAATATGCCCTTATTTGCCATATACATCATCAACAAATCAACAATTAACTATCATGTCCTATGATAAGAAAGTTGAGAAATAGTAACGTAGAAATTTTTTCTCTCTCTTAAAAAACGGTTGATGATAGGTTCTTCTCCAGGATCTAAGGCTTAAGCTGTGGGTAGTTAGCTAACCTTCTGGCACCAGACATGTTTTATTTCCTGATGAATAAGTTGTAAGTCTAATTACAGAGCTGTGGTTACTGCCAAGGTATGCAGTTCACTACTGCACGCTTAGGGTTATCACCCCATGCTGGTCATTGTTGTGGTTCATAGGTATCTTAGCTGGTTTCTCTTCGCACCCACAAGTAAGTGTAGTTCTCACTACTCCTCAAGCACCTTTCTTTCTCAACGGACGTAGACTGTTATAGAAGACTACAGCAAATGAAATTGGAGAGTTGTGAGTCCAATACCAATGGATACATCTGTGGTACAAATCCTGAACCTATGTCTCAAGGAGCATTGCAGAAGAGCTGATAGGAAGATTGTAAGAGCTAGAAGATCAGGACATTTGCTGCGAGATTATATCTTCTAGTAATTTTAGAAACTACACCCGTAAAGTCACCCCAACCTGACTGTTTAAACATGAGCTAAAATAAGATTATACCAATAGGATATGCTAATGGTGACTGGTGGAAACTATAAGAAGCCTCAGTCTTACACACACACACACACAAAAAAAAAAAAAAAAAAAAAAAAAAAAAACTACATGTAACTAAGGAATGCTGAGGGCAAGAAAAGCAGTCTTCCCTAGGAAGGAGCACACTATTTGGTAAACCAATGTCAAAGAGTCATCCTAAAAACATATATACAGGCAACAGTATACAAACTGAGCAGGTTACATTTTGGAATATATATGTATATCCATATACTTGTAACAATTAACTAAAAAAGAGGCTGTGCTTTTGAAAGGGGGATGGGAAGACTTAAAAGGGAAGAAAGGGAAGAGAGAAATGATGCAAGTATGCTACAGTCTCAAATACAAGAGACTTTTTTTAAAGGAAAAAGAAAAGCATTGACTGAGAAGGTTGGCATCGTGTGCAGCTAGGCAACAATGATGATTAAAAGTGAAGGAGGAATTAAAAGTGAAGCACCAAAAAGACAGTTTCAAACTTTTTCAACCTGTCTGGGTCGACGTAGGAAAAAACCTAAAGACTGAAAACTCCTCTGATACCTGGTGTGTACCCTGCTTCTTCTAGATATGTAAATATTCAAATATAACTTAAATATAAATACATATTTAAATCTTTAATTTTAATTTTATTTATATATTTATTTGTTACAATTTATTAACTTTTTATCCTTGCTGCAGCCCCTCTGTCATCTCCTCCCAGTCCCACCTACCCTCTCTTCTTTCTCTATGCCTTTTCCCTATTCCCTTGACAGGGGAGGAACTCCTCCACTTCTATCAGACCCTAGCCTATCAGCTCTCATCAGGACTGGCTGCATCATTTTCCTCTGTGGCCTGGCAAGGCTGCCAAAGCTGTCAGCATTTCCTAGGAGACAACCTTTGTCCTTCAATACCTGTGTTTGCCAGAAGCCTGTGGGCACTCAGACACTTTTTCCAAGACATTGGTCAGCCATGATTCTCAGAAATCATAGTTGTTGCTAACAGCCATTCTAAATGCATCATCTTTGAACAAAAAAGCTCTCATCTTTGAAACCATTATTTTAAGCCACACTAGGAACCTTGGCTGCAGAGGTAAAATGGAGGATTGATTGATAAGCTGTTATCAAAAAGAATTTCTTTTTTATGACCTCAATTCTTAGAGATGCTTGCTTAAAAAAAAAAAATGAAAGCAATCAACCTTCCCAAAAGACTCAGTGGGGAGGCAAAACTCTTATAAGGGAAAAGAAGGGCTAAGGCTTCATTTTCATTCAATGATCAAAATATCAATAATGCTAAAACATTGACTTGATCCTAAAATGATATTTATTATTTTGCCAGATAAAGCAACATTTAAATAGCAAGCATACCCACAATTTTACAGACTTCTTTCATAAGTTTTTATGCTGGGTCACTGCCAGATGCTTGTAAAATACTCTTGAGTCAAGGAAAAATTCTAAGTATCATATGTGTTCGTTGCTGTGTTCCAAATTCACAAAAGCGGGTATCTGGAAAGCAAATATGTTCCCAGCACCATTCCCTCGATGTCCGGGATCCTGTGGTAAAGGCTAATGGTGTAATATTTCTGCGATGGGCATGGATCATTAGAAAAAGCAGAGTTATTTCAAGTTATTTCTGTATGTAGATTATTAATCTCCAAAGAATATCTAGCCTATTTTTAATAGCTGTGAGTAAACAGTTACTTTATGAGTAAGGGTAACATTTAAACAATTTGAATTTTTTTCTGTTTTTTTATCTTTCACAATTTATTCATTGTATATCCTGATTGTATCTCCCTCCCTCAGCTACTCTCAGTTTCACTCTTTCTCCCTCTTTCCATTTATTCCCTTATCCTAGTCCACTGAAAGGGGGAGTTCTCCTTCCCTGCCATCTTCTCGTAGCTTATCAAGTCTCATCAGGATTGCCTGGATCCTCTTTCTCTGTTGCCTGTGAAGGACACATCACCCGGAGCCAGTGATCAAAGAGCAGACAACCAAGGTCATGGCAGAGGCAGCCCCTGTACTCCTTACTCCTTACTGGAAACTCCATGGAGACTGAGCTGCCTATCAGCTACATCTGGGGGGGGGGTTAGGTCCTCTACACCACTGGTCCTTGTTTGGTGCATCATTCTCTGCAGGACCCCCTGGGCTCATACATCTTTTAGCATTGTTGGTCTCCTTGTGGGGCACCTGTCTCATCCGTGTCCTTCTATCTGCCCTGCCCCCTTATTCCATAAGACTCCCTGTGCTCTGCCCAAAGTCTGGCTGTGGGTCTCAGCATCTGCTTTGATCTCCTGTTGAGTGGAGCCTTTCAGAAGACCCTCTGTAGTAGGTTCCCATCCTGTTCCCTCTCTTCCACAACTTCTGGTATCTATCCTGTTTGCTATTCTGAATGAGATTTAAGCATCCTCCTAGGCTCCTGCTTGTTGTTTAGCTTCTTAGGTCTGTAGATTTTAGTATGTTTATCCTTTATTATAGGACTAATATCCACTTATAAGTGAATATATACCATATGTGTCTTTTTCCTTCTGGGTTACCTCACTCGGGGTGCTCTTTTCTAGTTCCCACCATTTGCCTGCAAATTTCATGATTTCCTTGTTTTTAATTGCTGAGTAGTATACCGATGTGTAAATGTATCCATTCCTCCACTGAGGGGAATCTAGGTTGTTTCCAGATTCTGGCTATTATGAATAAAGCTGTTAGGAACATAGTTGAGCAAATGTCTTTATTGTATGGTTAAGCACCTTTCAGTTATATGTCCAGAAGTGATATAGCTGGATCTTGATATAGCACTATTCCTAATTTT
Source organism: Meriones unguiculatus (assembly GCF_030254825.1). Lineage (NCBI taxonomy): Eukaryota > Metazoa > Chordata > Mammalia > Rodentia > Muridae > Meriones > Meriones unguiculatus. The sequence goes on from NC_083359.1 coordinate 28,191,217, forward strand.
CTGAGAAAGTGCCAGATTTCCAAAGTCATTATACAAGTTTGCATTTTCACAAACAATGGAGGAGTTTTCCCCCTTTTCCACATCTTCTCCAGCATGTGTTGTCACTTGTGCTTTTGATCTTAGCCATTCTGATGTGAGATGGAATCTCAGAATCATTTTGATTTGCATCTCCCTGGTGACTAAGGAGGTTGAGCATTTCTTTAAGTGCTTCTCAGCCATTAGATAGTCCTCTTGAGAATTCTCTGCTTAGGTCTGTACCCCATTTTAAATTAGATTATTTGGTTTGTTAATGTCTAATTTCTTGAGTTCTTGATAAATTTTGGTTATTAGCCTTCTATCAGATTTAGAGTTGGTAAAGATCTTTTCCCAATCTGTAGGCTGTCGTTCTGTTATGTTGACAGTGTCCTTTGCTTTACCAGAAACTTTTCAGTTTCAGGAGGTCCCATTTATTAATGGTTGATCTTAGAGCCTGAGTTTTGGTTTTCTGTTCAGTAAGTTGTCTCCTGTGCCAATGACTTTCAGGCTTTTCCCAACTTTTTTCCCCCCAAAAGATTTAGTGTGTCTCTTTCATACAAGTTGGGCATAATTTTGCAGCCCATTATGGTATGCCAATGTGTTATCCCGTTTTGTAGAGTAATATATTGTCATCTCTCTATAACTAGAAGATTTGTCTTTCAGACAGTCTCTGATTTCAAACCCTACCTTACACATTTTATAGCAATATGGCTTTAAATAGACTTCTTTTTTTTTTTTTTCAATGCAGTTTATTCAGGAACCTTGAACAATCATCTGACCCTGGGGAAAGCCAGCCCACAGCTTAAATAGCCTCTGGGTAGCCAACCTCAGCATGCCATGTGGGCAATGCAGATAGGTCCCCATACATGGAAGCAAGCCAGATCCTCAGCCTTATCCAAATGTGGAGTTGTTTGTGACAGAGAGCACTCACCATCGGGAAGGTGGAAGGCGGAAACCAGCTCCATCTTTAAGGCACGGCATTATGCAGCTCTCTACAGTTCCCCCTTTTTGTTTTGGACGCATCAGGCAAGAGTAGAGGTCTGATCTCTGATATTAGAAATAAATTGGGACTTTCTACTGATGTTCATTTAGGTGTCATCCACCCAAAGAGCATCAGACCCGTCCGATACCTTTTCCTCGGAGGTGGGACCTGGGGCATCAACCCGCATGCAACCAGACATTCTCTTCTCTGGGTCCAAAGCGGCTGACCCTGAGTGCAGTGCTTAGCCTCACATCCTGAGCATATCATTTTAGCTTTTTATGGTATCCAACCATGCTTGGGGAGAATGTCCTGCTTCAATGGCTGTAAAGGCCTGAATGATCATGGCTGCATCACACTGTTGTGAGACTCTAATCTTGCATATATACCATAGGCAAACCAAGGAGACCAACACCAGAAGGACTGCTAACGCTCCCATGCCCGCCCATTCCTTCAGATGATTCATGGCTGCAGCAATCCATGATGATAATCCTGTGGCTAGTCCTGTGTCCACTCTGGTAGAATTTACTGTGACAATGGCCACTCTCAGCTGCTCCATCGTAGTATCGAATTCTCCAGTCCAATACCAGAACCCCTGCACAGATGTAGCCCAGGGCAGTTCAGAGTCCAATTGGGTTACATAGTAGTGTGAAGAGGGACTGCCTCTGACATAATCTGATTGGCCTGCTCTTTGATCACCTCCCTCTGGGGGGGAGCAGCCTTACCAGGCCATAGTAGAGGACAATGCAGCCACTTTTGATGTGAACTGACAGACTAAGATCAGAAAGGAGAGGAGAACCTCCCCTATTAGTGGACTTGGGGAGTGGCATGCAAGCAGAGGGAGGAGGGAGGGTGGGATTGGGAGGGGAGGAGGGAGGGGCTTATGGGGGGATGCAGAATGAATAAAATGTAATTGATGAAAAATTTAAAAAAAAAGGAAAAAAATAATTTAAGAACCTTAAATGACTTTCAAAAGTAGAGGAAAACATGGAGTTAGTCAATTGGCATGGAGCACGTCTCGCCCCTGGGGGCAATGGTCTCCTGAACCTACTCAGAGCTGCTAGTTCTAGAACTGACGCAGGATGTTCCAATGAGGGGGTTAAGGCTTCTCATAATATTTCCTATAAGCCCACACCTGTTTGTCTATATCCCCCATTTTTATTCATTGTTAGCCAGATAGAGCCAAGTAATTGTGGTAATGATACTTTCTTTTTTGCCCAATGCTGGAATGCTAGTAAATTTAGGTATGCCCTGGTTACTCGCATGCCTCGCTGGGTGCCTGTGCCAGTTGATGCCCCTCACGCTATGACTCTCTTCAGACAGAAAAGGGATCGTGGAACTACAGCCACCATTGTTACTACCATCTCATTGGCGGCTGTTGGAGCTACCACCGGGGCATTAGCCATGAGTCATACTGGGCAGACTGCTCAGACCCTGAACCATCATTTAGCCAATGTAGCTCATGCCTTAGTTGTACATAAAGGAATTAATGCTCAACTAAAATGAAGCTTGATGGTGTTCAATCAAAGGAGTGACCTCGTGCAGGAGCAAATTGATACCCTATGGCAAATCGCTCAACTTGGCTGTCAATGAAAATATGCTGGACTTTGAGTCACTAGCATATAACATGAGAATTTTTCCTGTGCTGCAAATCTGTCTAAACAATTGTCGAGCTATATTTTAGGTAATTGGACTGGAGAATTCGATAAATAGACTTCTTAATGTAATATGGAAATAATGATGGATCCTGGGCTTAATAAGGGAAGAAGCTGGAAGCTTTATATCAACAAGGGCAGCAGGGATTCATCCAAGACAATTGTCAAAACTGCTTCAGGAGGCTACATCTTAACTGTAATAGCCTACACTGAGAATTTATTATTGTTGTTGTTTTAAGATATGGTTTTGCTGTGTAGCCCTCGCTGTCCTGGAACTAGCTCTGAAGACCAGACTGGCCTCAAACTCAGAGACCTCTGCCTCCCTCGTGTTGGGATTATAGTCGGGCACCACTACTGCCCAGCTAGATTTTTTTCTTTTGACCAAGTTTTAGAATGCAATAAACACAAAATACTGGAGTGATGAATTAACATCAAAGATTGAGTTCTGAAACCTCTATTCTGTTATCATAATTTCTGAAAATATTTCCACTGCCATGTGAATTTGCTAGAGTAGATATTACTGTATAGATTATGCTAACAGTCTAACTTTACAGAACTTAGTGGAATGGCCAGGGGCTAACATCCTTAAGTCTAGAATCACAACAATCTAAATTCAGTTCTCATCCAGTATCTTTCATAGATGTCTGACTTGGAGAAACAGATGAGAAAAAGTTTTCAGATTGTCAATTTAGCTGAGTTCCTAACTACATGTGTAGGATCCCAGCCTCCAGATCAGTCAACCTTGGAATAACACTGACCATAGTGGCTAATAACTGAGTGTGTGCCATAGGCCAAAAACGTTGCTGAATAGAATGATCAATAAATTAGATATTGCTTGATTATTATTGGTGTCTTTTTGCTGGGATAAAAGATAGAGTATTTTGTGTGTCTTTTCTGTGACTTAGAAAGATAAAACTCTCATTTACATCTATATGGCTCTGACCTCCAGCCTGTACTCAGTCTAACAATGAATGATTTCCAGTATTGGAAGTTGTTTGTTTTTGTTTTTGTTTCTTCCCAAAGACAAATTTGTAAAAACTTCAATGGATGAAAGAGTAAAAGTAGAATTTCTATCATTTAACAAAAAGGAAAAGGGATTAAATCCAGTTCACTCAGGTTTTATTACTCCCCTGAAATGAGGCCTCTATGGACCAAGAGATCAACTACATTTTGAATGAAGCTGATTCTCAGTTAATCTCTAATAGTTTATAGCCACTTTCAGTAATATATATTTAGATGAAGTTATTTAATTTTGATTGAAATTAACTTAATTCTGAATTTAATTCAATGTAAATTTAAATTAATTTACATCTTATTAAGACATAGTATAGGGTAGAAAAAAATAATTATATTTAGTGAATAATTATAATTTAGTAACAACTTAATGTTTATTTAAAGTACAAATAATATATCCAGGCACACTGTTACATTGTACCATTTGAATACACCTTGGGTATATGCAGGTAGTGATGTATCAGAAAGCAGATTTAAAACATTTTTATTAAGATTTTTATTGTAAAAAATGTGAACAAAAATTAACATAATGACATTAGCCAAAGCCAATGTTATACATTTTAATAAACTTCTCTACTAGCCATTCTGGAACCTAGAGCTTCGCATTAGGTTTTATACTTGCACTATCAATTTTATTTATGTATGTGTGTATGTATTTATTTACTCACTTAACATCCTTGTAGCCCCATCTCTCCTCCACTCCCAGTTCCACCCTTCTTCCTCCCTTCTCCTTCCCTTTTCCTCCTCCTTCCTTTACCCATCCACCCCAGCTCATCAAATTTCATCAGGAATGACTGACTTATGGCCTAACAAAGCAGTCCCACCACGGGGAAATGGTTTATAACTACCCACAAAACATTTTAATTCTCCTAGGCATTTCTGTTAAATGGTGCCAACTTAGTTCAAACTTCCAACAACTGGTCTTTCTGATTAGAAGAAGCTTCGGCATATTCTTTTGTCAATCATTGTCTCATATGTTCTGACCTGTATCTATTTGATGTTCCTGTATAACCATGTCAGTGCTTATGGCCCAGAGAGGCTTCTGAATGCTCCTCTGATAACGCAAACTTTCTGGAGATCTCTGCGTGTGCTGTTTTCTCTTTGTGATGAGACTACATTGACTATCTTCATTTATCCTGCAAGTAATAGCTCAGATATTTTCCGGTCAAAGATCTCCCAATTATTCCTACCTGATCAGATTGGCTTTTCCAGCTCCAGTCCCTAGTTCCCACCCCTACTTCTTTTGCATTGCTTTTTTAAATTTATTTCAATTAATACTTTGGAGATTATATATAAATATAACATATATTTGTAAGTGTGTATGTCTGTGAATATATGTGCATTTAATGCTTCTGTTCCTGAATATAAACTCTAGGTATTTAGGGAGTTTGGTGTTCATATGGATATATTTACCATTAAGTTTAGTATCTTTCTGTGTGTAGTGAGTTCTCAATACTAGCCCTTGGTCATATGCAAGATTGGTGAAGATCTTTTTCAAATCTGTGTGTAGACTGTCATTTTGTTCTACTCAAGGTATCCTTTGACTTACAGAAGCTTTTCGGTTTCAAGAGTGTCCATCTATTAATTGATCTTCACCAATCCTGCATGTGACCAAGGGCTAGTATCCAAAATATATAATGAACTCAAGAAATCAAACACCAGTAAACAAAATAGCCCAAGATCAAAATCTCCAGTTACAGAATATTCTCTGAGCTATTCGAATTCTGTTCAAAAGCTGTCTCCTGTGCTAATGAGTTTAAGGCGTCCCCACTCTTTCTTCTAATACATTTAATGTGTCCGGTGTTATATTCACTTATTTGATCCACTTGGATTTGAGTTTTGTGCAGGGAGAAAAATATGGATTTCTTTGCATTTTTCTACATATAGACATCCAGTTACACCAGGATCATTTGTTGAAGATGCTGTCTTTTTCCCATTGTATGGTTTTGGCTTCTTTCATGAGGGGTACTCAACCAGAGAGACTCTTAGTAGCAGAGGCCGTAGAGACTGAGCAGGACACGATCTCCTAGCAGAGGGAGGGGAACATAAACCCACCAACAAAATCTTCAACTCAAAATATACCCTGCCTACAAGATGTGCAGGGATAAAGAGAGAGCAGATAGAGCAGAGACTGAGGGAATGCCCAACCAGTGCCTGGCCCAACCAAAGACTCACCCTATGCCAGAGTGCCAACCTCTGACACTATGAACATCACTTAAATTGCAGACAGGATCCTGACGGAGTTGTGTTCTGAGAGGCACTATCCAGCAGTGCCTCAAAACAGATGCTGAGACTCACAGCCAAACATTGGTTTATGTATAGGGAGTCTTGCAGAATAGTGAAAGGAAAGAGAAAAGGACCTGGAGGTGACAGGAGCTCCAGAAGAATACCAACAAGAGCTAACCCTCCAGGACCCAGAAGAGCTTACTGAGACCGAAGCATCAACCAAGGACCATGCATGAACTGGAGATAGGCCCCCTCCAAAGATGTAGCATATGGGCAGCTTAGGCCTCATGTGGGTTCTCCAATAAGGAAAGTGAGGACTGCATCGGATACTGACTTGCCAGATTTTTTGATCACTTTCCCCCGGTGGGACTACCTTAACAGGCCACAGGGGAAGAGGACACACTCAGTCCTGATGCGACTTGATGATCTGGGGAAGATGGGAAAGGGAGTCCCGCTTTTCTGAGTTAAAGGGGAAAAGGATGGGGGGTAGGGAAAGGGGAGTGGGAATGGGAGGAGAGGAGGAATGGGGCTTCAACAAGGATGTAAAATGGATTAAATTTTTTTTAAAAGAAAATATTCTGTAACTGACTAGAAGTCAAGTTGCTTCAAGAGAAGATTGTAATTACAAATTGAAAGTATAAAAAACCCCACTGGATATAAGAGGCCAGATCTGGATCCCAACACCACATGTTACTATCTGGGGAAGATTTGGAGTGAGCAGGTGGAGTTAGGCCAAGCTTAGATGATGTCACTTGTCAAAGATAGCCATCTGAGTATCCCCAGTGCCAGACTAAGACAGAGAACTCCTGCTATAGAACATCAGATTAGTCTGATCAACAGCAAGGAAATCAAATAGGACACCAAAGGAGAAAAAATCAGGCAGCCGATCAGAGGCACTAGTGGAAGGACACAACGGGGGATCAGAGAATTTCGGGAAAAAAAAAAAATCTTCTGAAGTTGATCAGCCACCAGCACTAACGGAGAGTCGGAAGGAATTGATGATGAATTCCTGGCAGGCCATGGTACAGCTGGTAGCAGCGGGGAGGCCAGCAGGGTGAGAGGAAGGAGCAGGTAATCAAACTGTCTATTGAGCTGATTAGACAAGAAGGGGATCAGACAGCAGGGGAAGGGAGTTCAACGGCAGCAGGATCAGAGGGATGGAAGAGGCAATGACAGAGCAAGGTCAGGCAGGGGCCTGCTTAGCAGAGAAGCTGATTGGGCAGCGTTCTGATCAGCCAGCTGTGACAGCTCATCAAACAGCAAAGCCAAGGTCTGCAGCAGAAAGGAGGGCTAAGAGAACGGAACCGTTCAGAGAGCCGACGATTTCTGGAGGCAGAAAAGCTAATCAGAGCTGACAGCTGCTCCAAAGAGAAAGAAGTTGGGACTACAAGTTTGCAGCCTTTCCTCGGGCCAAGGGTTTATTTCTCACAGCTCAGCTACATTTTCTACTGTCCCAAGACTCCAGGAAGTGTTACCTGAACACTCACTGACAAATCCATGCAGATTGACCATGTACCAGTGTCTATCCATTGGGCAGTCTTGCCAGGAGCTCACAATCACTATGCAAAGGACATGGTGCTCTAGGCTTGCTTATTTGTTTGTGTTAGGAACTGGCCAACACAAATAAATAAGCAAGATTAGAACACAATGCTCCTTAAATAAATAAAGTAATTAATTAATTACACTTGTGTCCTTGAAATGCTTCCCAAAGACTCTAATTCTTAAGTTCTGCAATGTTTCCTAAGCACCTGTTTTGTAGGATTGAGTCAGTTAGGACTGTATTCTACAACTCCGCATTTTGTTTGGTTCTGGTTTTCTCAGTCTCATCTTTTAAAAAGAGATATTTCTTTGATGAGAAATGATAACTATAATTATATGTGGGTATAAGGACAGATATTTCGAGTGTAGCTAGGGATTCTGTTGTTTAAGGGAAGGAGCCTTTGTACATTCTCTCCTCCAAGATATGCGGCTTCAGTAGCCCCGTGTAGTTGACTAGTTACCAGCACCAGGCTTATTTTCACTCTTGGTGAGCAGGTCTTAAGTACAATTGGAGAGCTGTTGGCTATCACCATAACATGTATACCACTATTGCTTCTTTAGGGTTATCATGCCATGCTGGTCATTTATTTATGTATTTGTTTGTTTGTTTGTTTATTTATTTATTTATTTTGATCATAGGCATCATAGCTGGGTAGAAGTGTCGGCTGCTTTCCTTCTTTTGGTAACTTAAAAGTTTGTTACCAGGGAGGAGGCATTCAGGTCAGTTTTAACATGAATAATTCTGGAATAATTGTCTGAAATGCAAGCAGTCTTCAGCAATAGGACCTTTCCTTCCACCTCTGTGGGAGAACGAAGGACAGTAGCACTTGCCTGTATGTTTTGGGAATCTCTTGGACAGCCCTGACCAACACTTCAAAGCTTCTAATACCTGGTATTGGGTGTTTTGTTAGGGAGTCTTTGGCTCTTGGAAGCAGTATTGTAGGAGCAGATAGAAAACTTCATTTAAACTGTAATATACAACTTTATATTCATGCTTAGTGTAGAGTATAGGGGTTTTAGTTAAATAGTTAATAGTATGATTCCTTATGAACTTTTCAGACATACAATGATACTCTTAAAAGAGAAAGTACATGTAATAATGGAGAAAAAAATAGAACTCTTGGTACTTTTTGTTGGTTGCTTTCTGAATTTCTTCTAACAAAAATGTACCACCAGCAATCTCATTTTCTTTTTTTTATAATTTAACTTTATTTTTTAAAATTTATTCTCTTTACATCCCAATTGTAGACCTGTCTGTCCCTTGTCTTCCCCTGGTTCCACTCTCCCTCCCTCTTTACTCCATACCCCTCCCCTATTTCTCAGAAAATAGTAACCCTCTTCCCCTACCATCTGACTGCAGTCTATCAAGTCTCATTAGGACTGCTTACATCCTCTTTCTCTGTGGTCTGGCAATGCCACACCACCAGATGGAATTGATCAAAGAGCAGGCAATGAGTCCACGTCAGTGACAGACCCTGCTCCACTTCCTAGGAGACCCACATGAAGACTGAGCTGCCTATCAGACATCTGAGCAGGATGTCTAGGTCCTCTTTCTACATGGTCCTTGGTTGGTACATTGTTCTCTCTGCAAGTTACCACAGGCCCAGATTTGTTGGCTCTCTTGGTCCTCTTATGGGGTTCCTGTCCACTCTAGGCCCTTCTGTTTCTCTTTTTTTCCTACGACTCCCTGTGTGCTTTCCAAAGTTTGGCTATGAGTCTTATGATCTGCTTCAATCCCCTTTTGGGTGGAGTCTTTCAGAGTACATTTATAATAGGCTTCCATCTGTTTCCTCTCTTCAGTTGTTTCTGGTGTCTATTCTATTTGCTCCTCTGAATGAGAATTAAGCATCTTCTCTAGGGTCCTCCTTGTTAGTTATCTTCTTTAGAACTGTGGATTATAGCATGGTTACCTGTTATTAAATGGCTCTTAATATCTACTTATAAGTGAGGATATTCCATTCTTGCCTTTCTGGTTCTGGGTTACTAACTCATGGAGATCTTTTCTAGTTCCATCCAATTGCCTGCAAATTTCATGATTTCCTTGTTTTTAACAGCTGAGTACTATTCCATTGTGTAAATATACTACAACTTTTGGATCTATTCTTGGGTTGAGGGACTTTAGGTTGTTTCTGGCTATTGTGAATAAAGCTGCTAAGAACATAGTTGAGCAAATGTTCTTGCATGGTGGAGCATCTTTCTGGTATATAACCAGGAGTGGTATAGCTGCATCTTGAGGTAGTACTATTCTCAATTGTCTAAGAAAGTGCCAGATTCACTTATAAAGTGGTTGTACAAGTTTACACTCTTACCAGAAATGGAGGAGGGTTCCCCTTTTCCCATACCTTCTCCAGCATGTGCTGTCACTTGAGGTTTTGATCTTAGCCATTCTGATGAGTGGGAAATAGACTCTCTGAGTAGTTTTGATTTGTAATTCCTTGATGATTAAGGATGTTGAACACCTCTTTAAGTGCTTCTCAGCCATTTGATATTACTCTGTTATGAATTCTCCGTTCAGTTCTGTGTCCCATTTTTAATTAGATCACCTGGTATGTTGATGTTTAATTTCTTGAGTCCTTGAGTTCTGGATATTAGCCCTCTGTTGGATGTAGCGTTGGTGAAGATCTTTTCACAGTCTGTAGACTGTTGTTTTAGTCTGTCGACAGTGTCCTTTGCTTTACAGAAGCTTTTATGTTTCATGAGTCCCATTTATTAAGTGTTGATCTTAGATCCTGAGCTGTTGGTGTTCTGTTCAGGAAGTTATCTCCTGTGCCAATGAGACCAAGGCTCTTCTGCACTTTTTCCTCTAACAGATGTAGTGTGTCTGGTTTTATGTTGAAGTCTTTGATCCACTTGAACTTTAGCACAGGGTGATAAATATGGATCTATTTGCATTTTTCTAAATGTAGACTTCCAGTTACACCAGCACCATTTATTGAAGGTGTTATCTTTTTCCCGCTGTATAATTTTGGCTTCTTTGTCAAAAATCAGGTGTTTGTTGGTGTATGCGTTTATTTCTGGGTCTTCAATTCAATTCCATTGATCCAGCAGTCTATTTCAATGCCAGTACCATGCAGTTTTTATTCCTGTTGTTCTATCGCACAATTTGAGATTAGGGATATATGTACCTCCTGAAGATCTTTTATCGTACAGAATTGTTTTAGCTATTCTGGGTTTTTTAGTTTTTCCATATGAAGTTGTGAATTGTTATTTCCACATCTGTAAGAAATTTTGTTGATATTTTGGTGGGGATTGCATAGAATCTGTAAATTGCTTTTGGTAAGGTGGATATTTTTAGTATATATATATATATATATATACATACATATATATGTTACTTGTATGAAAACTTGTGTAGATGTCTGTTAGGTCCATTTGATTCATGACATCCATTAGTGTCATTATCTCTTGGTTTAGCTTCTGTTTCTTTGAACTGTCCTTTGGTGAGTGTGGGGTTTTGAAGTCCTCCAATATTAATTTTTATTAATACTGGATTGATGTGTGGGATTGATGAATGGGAATTGAGGTTTGGTTTAAACAGTATTAAAGTTTCTTTTACAAATGTGGGTACCCTTGTATTTGGGGCATAGCTGTTCAGAATCAAGTTGTCATCTTGGTGGAATTTTCCTTTGATGAGAATCAAGTATCCTTCCACATGTCTTTTAATTAAGATTGTTTGAAAGTCTGTTTTATTAGATATTACAATGCCTACTCCTTCTTGTTTTTTGGGTCTCTTTGCTTGAAAAACCTTCTTCTAGCCCTTTACTTTCAGGTAATATCTACCTTTGTGGCTGTGGTATGTTTGTTATATGCAGCAAAATGTTGATTCATGCTTATGTATCTATTCTGTTAGTCTGTGTCTTTTTATTGGAGAGTTGTGTACATTAATGTTTAGATGGATTAATGACCAGTGACTATTAGTTCCTTTTATTTTGGTGTTGGTTGTGGTAGTGTGCTTGTATACTTGTCTACTTTTAGTTTTGCTGTAGTGAAATTATTTACTTCCTGTGTTTTCCTGTGTGTAGTTAGCCTTTGGGGTTGGATTTTTTATTCTAGGATGTTCTGTAGACCTGAATTTGTGGACAGGTACTGTTTAAATTTGTTTTGTAGTGGAATATCTCGTTTTCTCCATCTATGATGATTCGGAGTTTTGCTGGGTATAGTAGCCTCAGCTGACACCTGTGTTCTCTTAGGGTCTGCATGGCACCTGTCCAGCCCCTTCTGCATTTCTCTGTTGATAGTCTCTGTTGATAAGCCAGGTGTGATTCTGATGGGTTTGCCATTTACATTACTTGGCCTTTTTACCTTGCAGCTTTTAATATTTTTCTTTCTTCTGTGAATTTAATGTTTTGATTATTGTGTGGTAGGAGAATTTTCTTTTCTGATTTAATCTATTAGATGTTCTGTAGGCCTCTTTTATGCTTATAGGCATCTTTTTCTTTAAATTGGGAAAAAATTCTTCTATGATTTTGTTGAAAATATTATCTAGGCCTTGGAGACAGGAGTTTTCTTTTTCTTCTATTCCTATTATCCTTAGATTTCATCTTCTTATGGTGTCTTTTATTTCTTCGATGTTTTGTGTCAGGTTCTTTTTTAGATTTAACATTTGCTTTGAGGGATGCATCGATTTCTTCCATTGCATTTTCTACACTTGAGATTCTTTCCTCCATTTCTTGTATTCTGTTGGAGATGCTTACCTCTCTAGTTCCTGTTTGCTTCCCTAAGTTTCTCCTTCTCCAGGATTTCTTCAGTTTGTGCTTTCTTTAATGTTTTCATTTCTATATTCAGATCTTGAACCATTTTGTTGATTTCCTTCACCTGTTTGAACTTTCCTTTATTTCTTTCAGTGATTTAATTATTTCCTTTCTAAAAGCCACAGTCTATTTCACTGTATCTTCCTGTATTTCTTCATGGATTTTGTTTGTTTGCTCCACTATCATCTTCATAAGCATAGATTTAAGGTCATTTTCTGAGAGTCAATTGTGTTAGTGTATCCAGGGCTGCTTGGCTTTGGATACACTTTGAGATCTGCAGATGCCATAATGCTTTGGCTTTTGTTGATTGTGTTTTTAAGCTGGCCTTTATATATCTGGTTGTCTCTGGCATTGGCTGGCAGTTTCTGGTGCCCAATGGAGTCCTGGGGGAGGGGGATATAGGAAAAGCCCTGGACAGGAAGCTGGAGTTCCCCCAAAAACCTTCCTCAAATCGTTGGATATAGTTGCTCACTTGTGGGTAGTTCTCAGGGAATTGCCATAGCTCAGGTGTTTGATCCTGTGGACTAACTGGACACCACAGGAGCCCAGGGGCTCTTCTCTCACCAACACAGCTGCCCTACCAGTGGCTTTCTTGCTCTGAGATTAATGAACTGCACCTGCTCAGACATTGTGTTTGCTGAGCACAGACATCTTGAAGAACCAGTGAGCCCAGAGGTTTGGTCAGTCTCCTTAGGGAGCTAGGTTGGGCTTTAGAGAGGCTTCTGATGCTATTCCTGTGGCTTTCAGGTGTCAGGAGGCCTGAGGTTTGAGCTCCCTGCCCAGGTACCCAGAAGGTGTTCGCTGCTGGTGATTAAAGAATGAAGGCATGTGGCTAGATTCTGGAGACCCCAAGCCTGCAGGAACCCAGGAACTTTTTCAGGGATTACCTGGGTGACCTGAGGTCAAAGCCAACTGTTTTCCTCACCGTAGGATTTCCTGTCACCTGGGAAACACAGATGGGGCCCACAGTTCAGTTTGGTGGTTGCTTTGCAGGCACTGCTGCCCTACTGATCATACATGGTGTGGAATTTGTGCCACCATCTTGGATCTCCCTGAGGCTCATCAGCAATCTCATTTTCTATGTTTAACATTCTAGTTGTTGGTTTGTAATCTATACTTTTTTGTGACCATTTGAGAATTCAGAAGTATATAGTAATATACAGTAACTATAGCAATAATTAACTTTTTGTATACCTTCGTGAATACACCCTGTGTTTTCATAACTACTCAATCCCACTCTCTTGTGAAATGTTGCTCATAATGGTCAGAAGGACAGTCAAGAGTCACATACCTAAAAGTAGGGAATAAAAAATCAGTAACTACCCCCAATCATTAGGATACTTCATCACTTATATTGTCTTCATATTCCAAACAAGTTTAGAAGATGCCAAGTAAAAACATGCCTACAATCTTTTGAATCGTCTCAGTTTTTCATTCTATAAGTAACAGACTAAAAGCAGCTTTCTGCTAAAGGTGTCAATGTCTTCGGCTTATAAAAAGCAACCTGGTTGTGTTAAGAATGGAGCAGGTGACATACTCCTGATAAGTGAGATTTCTATAGTTGGTAGGTGTCACAACAGCTGTGGATGAAGCATGTCCTCCAGTGTCTCCCTCTCTCTTCTCTTGTATCACCTTCTCTGGACCAAAGATAAAATGAAAAGCATTATTTTAATGTGTTTAACAATTTACTCAACATTAACTCAGCTTAATGCTATAGTAATTAGAACAATGAGTTCCTGGAATAAGAATATACAGATTTATAAAGAATCAAAATGGAAAATTTACATTCAAGTAAGTATAGGTTTTAAATTAGTACAAAGCTTATATTCCAGAGCCCCAACAAAGATGTAATTCCTTAAGCACCTGGATTAATTCTAAGTATTAAAAATACAGAACAAGTCAAGGCATAAAAGCTGAGTAGGTGAAAATCTGACAACCGGAGTTCCATCACAGATTCCATGGATGAAGTAAGAACTGACTCCGGAAAGTTGTCCCCTGACCTCTACACATATGTGTGCACACAAACAGTAGGAGTGGGAAGGGGCAGAGAGATGACTTAGAGGGAGAGGATAGAGTAGGAATGGTGTAGATACGGTACTTTTGTATGAAATTCTCTAAAAAGTTGTAAAAAAAAAAGAATCACAGATAAATAAATAAACAACAACAACAACAACAACAAAAGCTTTTTAAAAAGTAACAGGCAGAGCCAGACGACCTTAAGACCTTAAGGCCTCTTTGGTAGTCACGTCAGTTAGCTTCCAGGTGGTGTGCGAAACACGGTGGTGGCCGTGCTCCCTGAGCACAGCAGATCGTAGCCAGAAAGCACGTACATGACACTTATCACAACCTGAAACTTATTCTAAAATTTCTGCCAGGCTCATTTTAAGATACATCCATACAATGGTGCTCCTCTGAGTCTCTGCCTCACTAATTCTTCGAAGTAAATCGTATAGAGATAAATTTTGTTTACTGATGGGCACTCAAGCCTTAAAAGACTGAGGAGTGTCTAAAACTATGTTGCGATCTTGTTCCATCTTAGTGACAATGTAATGAATCAGAATAAGTAAATTTGCTAAAAATCTTGGTAATTATTCCACCCCCTCCAATCTCTTTCTTCCCAACTGGAGTATCCTAGAGAGAATCTATTACATGTTCTGTTATGGAGGATCTCTTAGTATTCCAGTCATAGTGTCTGTGAAAATTCAAACTCAGTATTAGTCTATTACATTATACATGAGGCTTTTCAAAGAAGTGCTACATTTTTATCAGACTGCCCTCTCTTTTGAAGATGGAGAGGGAGGAAAAGATAGATTTTTCTTAGCAGTAATATGACATGAATCATAATGATTATTTTGGTGAATGCTTCCAAATTCATAGCATTACATACAGGAGTCATATTTTCAAGAAAGAGAGCGAAGCAGTAAAAATCTTAATAGGGGAAGTCTTGAAAAGACAGGATGAAATAGAAAACAACATGATGAAGTAGAAAACAATATGATCATACAATTCTAATATATCTGTGTATTGCATGAGTGTGTGTGTATGTGTGTGTATACATGGTAGTACAGGCTCACAATCACTGCATTATATTCTCAGAGACAATGTTTCATCATTCCTGAAAAAAAAGCATAATTTCTCAATACATTTAAATGTCTTAAAGATTTATTTGTTTTGTTTTATGTGTGCAAGTGCTTTGTTTGCATGTATATCTAGTTGCCATATGCATGCCGGGCGCCTGCAGAGGTCAGGAGAAGGGCTGTTAGGAGCTACCACGTAGGTATCAGGAAGTGAATCCAGGTCCTCTAGAAAAGCAAGTGCTCTTAACTGATGAGTCATTTCTCTAGCCCCTTCCTGTTCCATTCTCTTAAACAATAATCTTTTAAAAGATGGGTTTATATAAAATATTGTGAAAAAAGGAAAAAAGAAAAAGAAAAAGCGTTTCTTGTGTGCTTCAAAAGAACACTAACCTAGGAATTCCCAGGCACACAAACAACATTAAACAAATTAAAAATTCAAAGCCTACTAGGATTACAACCGTTAAAAAAATCATGTTAGATATGAAAATAGGACCAATTATTGATTACAGCCCACATATCATGAAAAACACAGAAATGAGAAATCATTCTGACCATCAACCCTAGCCACATTGCACCACGCATGATGTTCAGCCTTACTGCCTCAGCCACTAACAATACCATCGTCCTCATGTTAACATATTGCAGGGCTCTTTAGGAAACTCAAATTATCTTTTTCAGAACTATCTAAAAGCATTTCTAGCACAGGGGTTCAACAAACCTCATTTTCCAAGGTTATAAGCGGTATGCAGCTTTTTAAAAGAATACTAATCATTGGAAGTAATATGAATTGGTAACACAATCTAGGATGGTATTTCTACTTAAGACCCCGGTACTCTCTAATTCTGTGTCTAATTATATTCTGGAAAGAGGAGCTGACTACCAATATTGAAAACTCACCGTGTTATTTTGCCATTAATGTGATTGCTTGTTATTGAACTGCAGTTGCTCTGAGGCAGTTTGTTCATTTTTATTGGTAGGACTTAGGAACGTCATGCAAAGGCAAGGGTCAGAAAAAAAAAGAAAACTGATTGTTTCTGGGGTTGAATTAAAATTCTTATTAAATCAAGTGAGCTGACTCAGTAGATGAGTAATGTATAAATTAATAAACAGATTAATGGAGGAGCATCCTGAGCAGGGGCAAGACACTTAGATGCCCAGAATCTGGACAATATCATAACTGCATACATCAGGCTGATATTGAATAGCAAAGGATATCAGGGCCTATGTGGAACCTCAAACTTCATTAAAAAAATGTAACTGTGCTTAGAGGATGTGTTAAAAGGGCCTCAGTTAGACTAGATGTTGTTAGTTTGATGTGGTGAAATGATTACAGCATACAAAGTACCCTTGATATGAAAAACCGAAATGTTAGCAATGAGCAATCTCCTTTAGCCTGTAGAGAAGACAGCCATGTCCCTGAATGATTATAAGTTATTCTTTCTCCAATGGGTCCACTACTGGCCATTTGCAGAGCAGCTACAAGCACAGTAGTTACTTTCTAAGATGCCTACAATTTCGGGAACTTATCATGCACATTAACAAATAGTAAACGAAAATTAGTGGTGATAAGATCTATTGAAAATCACTGATCATAGAGCTTGTAGTCTTGAATGACTATGTTCAGATACAAGAATTCAGCAGTGAGTGTGGGAGGATGTTTGAGGCAGGAAAGAACATACAGCTGGTATGAGTGATCAGGATTTCTTGGTACTTATTTTCATTCTTTATTTATCTGCCAATGCTACAGCAGTGGCTAGCTAGCTACAAGGAAGTGAGTTTTCAACAAATAATAACTTGCTGATTTCTGGGCTTAGCAGGAGCTGCTTGGTCGAGGTCCTGCTTTTCTGAGGTTACTAGCGTATGAGCAGGTTTTTGTTCCTTGTATTCACCACAACGCTTCTTTAATTCTACCAAAGACGGTAATAAACATCACAGTGCTGCCGTGTGAATGAAGTGAAACCGTGTCCTTGAAGCCCAAGCTCCTGGTACATAAAGAGCACCCAGAATTCAGCCTACACTATCTGATGAACCAGGACCCTGTGCAGTTAGACAAAAGGAAGGGTAAACAGAAGTGAACACAGGGGTGCTACTTCATCCTCACAGCTAATCTGGCCTTTATTTTGCGATAGTTTTGTTTGGTTGTTTTCTTTCTTTGACACAAAGTCACCTAGCCCTCAGAAATGATTTGGAAAAGCAGCTCACGAGTCAGGAACAGAATGGAGGTAGTGAATAGTAGTCAGACTGTATGTGAGAACCATCCTGACCTTTTGCTCACCAGCCAGTTGTACCATGAGCCTCTTATTCACTCCAGATGACATATCTGGATCTGGATTCCTGTAGCCTAGTCATCAGAACTCTGGTAAGATTGCTTATCCTTTGCACCAGAACAGGCACATAATCATTCCTTCTGTTTCATCATCAAAAATTACCGCCTTGAATCCACCATGATCTTCCTTGAGAATATGAAGAATGCCATTCTTCTTTGCTCTTACTTATAGATTATGTACAAGCATGACATCTACATGTGAAGGATTATTTTAAAACTCTATGGTTGATAAAACATTGTGTGAATCCAATACATATTAATTTTCAGATGGCCAAAGAACAAGTACCTTGCTGAAGCTTTTGGTGAAATTGTTCACCAAAACAAAAGGGCAGGGGTTCTTAAACAGTCACATCAATATAAAGCCTAATGCTTTTCACAGTGTTAAGTCCATTCTAACCTGTGTTAGTATTCACAGAACTGTACAGCTCTCTTCCCTCCCTATTCTTGAAATAAACTTAAATATACCAGCCTGATGACTCACAACAAGTGATTCATTCTTTCCAGAAAATAAATATTATCAGAAACTCTTCTGATTCTTATAAACTCAAATCTAGTCACAAAACTAGCATTGTTTCCTTTAATTAAAAAATGAATTGGTTTAATTAACATTGACATTTTTAAATATTCTGTACATAGTAGTAAAAAAAATGGTACTAAGGGAAATAATCAGTATCGGGTTTGCACGGGTAAAGAGCAATAGTTTGGATTTTGAATTCCTAAAGGCCCAGCCAGGTCTGAAAAGTTACATCAAGAGCCAAGAATTGATGGAAGACAGTGGAACTTTAAAGAAAGGGGTTTTCTGGAGGGATTTAGGTCATTACAGTATGGTCTTGAAGGTGGTATTGGAACTTTGTCTCGGCCCTATTTCTGCCTTTTTGACATATTTTTAGCCACTATCTATAAATATTCACAAATAATAACTAGCCAAAGCCTGTTTGACTGAGGAATCACAAACTATCGCCTTTAAATTAGAAAACTGCATAAAACCCACAAATTAGCATCATTGTATCTGTGCATTGCCTGACCAGTGTGCCTTGTGAGAAGATAATTCTGTCCTATTTTAGGAAATGCAGAAATGTTAGAGAGTTGTTTTCTGAAGCCTCCATAGCAGCTATGAATCAGCTACAAGTTAGCTCAATCAGTTTGATGAACTAGCCTGGATCAGCAGAATAGGCAATCTGCCTAGTGCTAAACGCAGGAACACTGAGTCCTGAGGACACAGAGACAGCCAAGTTACTACTGGCCATTAAAGGAGGAACTACAATGCTATGAGACTCTGGAGTGAGACTGTGTTCACAGTGGCACTGTGTTCTTCCTGATCACTTTTGCTCTTGCCTAGGAGACAGTTTCATGTCTGATTTTATGACCCCTAAATATATGTCATTGGGTTTCTTTCCCATGTCAATGATACACAGACGTTTTGCTACCGCAGTTCCAATTTTTGACCATGTTGATGGGAATATTTCGTTTTAGATTACTTTAAGAAGAGTTTCACACCTGGAGCAGGTATGACACTGGCTGTGTCACTAAACTCAAGAAGAAATGATAAAAGAGCTCTCTTTCCTTTCCCAAACAGCCACTGTAAATGTCCCTTGTGAGGCTCCATGCATTAAGAAGCACATATATCTTAATGTGATGCAGAGATGTGACAGAGAGCAGCTCTAAAGATATATTCTGAAGACAGCAATCTCATCTAGATGCTCCATCCAATAACTTTTGGTGATACTACATACATTCCTATTATTAGACATCTGCAAAATAGATAAACATATTTCGGGCTCTAAGGAGGTCAGTGGTAAAGAGCTACTTATAGCTTTGTAACTTATATGTAAACATGACCACAAGAGTCATTTTCCAAAGCTTCACTAACATTCTGCTGATAAGGTTCTACCTACATTTTTAGATATACACCTAAAGGTCATCTGACACAATTACTTTTGACGTGTTAACCTTAGAAATGCCTAATATATAGTATTATATATTTATGCAATATAGGGTATAGAAATCAGATGGAACTTGGATATAAAACATCCCCATACAGGATGTATACAATCCTGGAGACATCATGGCTCCTGTTGTGTCTACTTTCCTTTCTATCAAATATGGCTAGTACTTATTTTCCCAAAGTTTTGAGATATTTCTGTCACTATGTATACATGTATACTTTACTAGTATTAGTAGCACAGAAACTGTACATTTCTTTTATAAAAACTAAATTGAAATAATTAAAAATCTAGATGGTTTTCATGTCAAAATTGGTTAGTATTAAAAACCACACTAATAAATCCTCTTTAGCGCTTACTTTTCTCCCATTTTTGGAAATAAATATGATGATGACATTTATCTCCATCCCTGACTAACCTTTGAGACTAACTAAGATAGAGACTGCATCTGGATTTGTATCTGGGCGTTCTCCTTGTCAGGGTCCTTAAAACATAATTTGTCTTATATATTGTGGGGTAAACACCCCATTAATTTTGCTTATTTCCCAAAACAGAGTCAGATACCCCATGATTCTATTTAAAGACATTATTCAAGACATTATTTCTTCCCTCTTTGCTGAATTCTTCAGCTCTTCTCTGATCCTGTTACTCAACTCAAACTTGTAATGATTAACACGTCATGAAGACATTAGAATATCTTATTTCTGACAGACTCTGGTAATGAATGCTGGCATCTGTATGAAGGTGCAGGCTGAAAGCATGGTTCAGAAACACTTGGCAACATCTCATCAAGCATTTTGCCATACTCCAAACTAGAACAAAGGATCATAGGGCAAAAA
Organism: Meriones unguiculatus; assembly: GCF_030254825.1. Classification (NCBI taxonomy): domain Eukaryota; kingdom Metazoa; phylum Chordata; class Mammalia; order Rodentia; family Muridae; genus Meriones; species Meriones unguiculatus. Next base: position 28,211,581 of record NC_083359.1, read on the forward strand.
AATCATACAAAAAGTCAAGATACTTGTGTGATGATTTGCAGTTTGGAAAATGGTAGAGTGAATCTTTCAAATGTGTTTATTAATATTCTCATGAGGGTGGTGAATATACTTTATGGTTGTTAATTTATAATAATCATTATTTCATTAATTGCAACAATTTCTTTGTCATTCATGCTTTTAGCCAAAAAAATAAATAAATCAAAGTGACAGGAAACCATCTCTTTACCAAAAACAACATAGCAAATTTCCATTTGCATTTTTGTTTTGTTTTGTTTTTTGAGACAGGGTTTCTCTGGTTTCTGGGTGTAGCTCTGTGTCCTGTACTTCTGTACTTGCTTTCTAGATCAGGCTGGCCTCCAACTCAAAGTCATCTGTCTGACTCTGCTCCTTGAGTGCTGGGATTAAAAGCATGTGCCACTATGCATAGCTCTTTTTTTTTTCTTTTTTGCATTTCTTTTTTTGATATTTATTATTATTATTATTATCATTTATTAAAATTTATTCAATTTGTATTCCAGCTGTGGCCCCCTCCCTTGTCTCCTTCCAATCCCACCCTCCCTCTCTCTTCTCCTGCTATGCCCCTCCCCTGGCCCACTGGTAGCAGAGGTCCTCCTTCCATTTCTATCTGACCCTAACCTATCATGTCTCATCAGGACTGGTTGCATTGTCTTCCTCTGTGTCCTGGTAAGGCAGCCCTCCCAGAGGCCCAGAGCTTGAATGATGCAGCTACATCATTCTATGAGTCTATAAGCTCCTGAACAGGATGGCACCATCTGTAACAGCCAACTTAGGCTCTGTCGTGTTGTAGTAATAAAGATTCCAAACTGTAAGTGCATAAACACAAGTTTAGTTATTTTTTCACAGTTTATCCTAGGTTTAGCTCTAGAATTTGTGTTATGCCACTACAAAGTCTTTCTTATTCATTACATTGAGATGCATAAACCCCTTTTCCACAGATACTGAACAGGTATTAAGCATTGTTAAAATTCCTTAAGATTACTAATAATGATAACTTCTGTGTTAGATGTAATCACCACTTCTTATGTTCATTTTATAGTAAACACCAAAGGCATTGGGGATGAGAGAATTTAACTCTTAGAAAGTGTTGTAGACTCCCTAGTGAGTACACCATTTGGGAAAAGAGCCCATGAGGGGCAGTTCTGTAGGTGGAGGATCTTCTATGACTGGTTCAAAACTGCCTAATTGCGCTAGAATCAAAGCTGTGACTGACCACATCAATGACTGCAGCTGGTGAAAAAACACTTCTAGTTCTTTATAAGATGGACACTGAAGCTCCTTTTGTAGGTCAGCTGAGAACCAGTTTTCTGCGCCAACTACCTTGCTTTCTGAAAAGACTTCCCTGCAAGAGCTGTTATTTGCCGGCTTTCAGCAGCACAGGCTGAACTGGTAACCAGAAGAGGCAGCAGAGACCAGAGGGCAGCACTGGTGAAAATGGTGGCAAAGCGGTTTGACACCTGGAAAAACCTGTCAAGCAGCAGCAGCTGAGACAGACAGCAGGGTATGATGTGGGTACCAGGGAAACACCACCACCCGTTCTGTGTGAATATACACCATCCAGCACTGCCCCTGCATCCATCATGTTTCCTGGTAACTGACACTGGGCATCTAGCTCCAGAGTTCTGATCTGGGCTTCCAGGACTCTAGCGGCAGCAACCTTCACCGCACTGCTAAACATGCCACAGGACAGGGACAGGTGTAGCCTCACGACAGCTGAAGAGATCTGTACTAGTAGTGCCCACGAGCTTGAATCCCACCTTGATCATGCCTGGGGAATCTCATATCTCATCCAGGTCCCTCCTGCAGTAGGAGAAGATGGCTCTGTCCAGTTTCTTAGTGGTCATTGGGGGTCCCAACGCCCAAGTGAGGCAGATTACTACATTATCCAGACAGAAGCCATTGACAACTGAAGGAGCAACAGAACAGCTGAAAAGGGGGAAATTGCATCAGAGGCCAATGGAATTGAGGCTGACAAAAGGTTGTAAGAGGCCAGAGAAGAGAAACTGCAGACCCTGGATGCTTGTGATTCTTTCCAAGTAATTGTTGAGTCTCAGGGCCAAGGATCTCAGACCTCAGGCTGAGACCTGTAACACAGACTGAGACAAAAGCTAAATGTTGCAATCCTTGAGTGATGCACGGGCGCTACAATGCTCAAGAATCACTGTCCGAAGCACTTGAGGCTATGATAAGGACTGCAATACTGAGCAAAAGAATTGGAGTTCCATCCCATCCACCTGGCCACTGCTTGTGCTCACTACTGTTAACCACCGGCAGAAACACAAGATCCGAAGAGGAGCATTTGAGGAACTTCTGGCCTACCCATGTTTTCTGCGCAGGTACAGGAAAGGAGCCCTCAGTTAGCTCACTAATGACTGGAGGACGTGATATGATTGTTCTGAGATGAAGAGTTTCAGTCTATACAGCAATGTTCTACAGCTCCCTCAAAGGAAAGGAGGGCAGTGTATGCACAGGAGTAATGAACACATCACTGTCTCTAGGGCTGTACCTGTCCACTTGCCCATCTGGTCTTGGCTCTGTTCTCTCCTCTCAGGAGGAACTTACACATCACTTAACTTCCTATGGAACTATCCTTTTCTATCATAACCATCACTGTGTCTATTGGCTTCATTTTCATTTTCTTGCAATCTGAACTAAACATTTGTTTCTTGGGAACTTCTTCCCTATGACTTCCTATGTCATAATATGCATGTTATCTTCAGAGGACATACATATATATGTGTGTGTGTGTCTTCAAAGGACATATATATATATATATATATATATATATATATATATATATTCCTCTTGTGAGATAGACAAGTCTAAGTCAAAACTTGTTTTTGTGTTTAGGAAGATTAGATTTATAGATATAGATGTGTGTGTGTGTGTGTGTGTGTGTGTGTGTGATATGTTGTCATACAAGCAATTCAACTGGCCTGCCTTCAGGGGTCTTTAGGGTCCTGACAACATTTATGTTACCACCTGTGCCAGGTGCTCACTATATAACCCAACTTCCACCCTGTCATCTTCCTCTTTCTCTCTTCTTCTCTCTCTCCTCATCTTTTCTCTGCCTGTTCCTCTGTCTGTCCTTCTGGTTCTCAGTGGGTTTCCCTCCCTACTCTGTATTCTCCCCTCTCTTCTAAGACTTCCACTGTCTCAGTTTTGCCTTTCCCGCAATAAACCTCTTTGTAACCACAACCTGTTGCACAACAGGTTGTGCAATTTATATCATAACAATATATATTTTCCTATAAACTGTATATAAGAATATATGTATAATATGTACATACTTCTAAAAATTATACATATGCGTGTACATAAATTCCTAAAAACAAGTTTTGACTTAGCCTTGCCTATCTCACTACAAGGAAAATTGAAAGAAATCATATAGGTCACCACTGCATCTTTAGGATGTAACTGAATAATTGTTCTGTAATGTGAGTATTTGTCAAGTGAATTAAATAATAAGGAAGTATTTGATGTTCAGAGAATAATACTTATTTATAATGTATAAACAAAGGCTCAGTTTACTAAAGACAAAGCTAGGGTTTGCAAACTGATTTTCTGTATCTAAATCTGCTTTTATTTTTATTTTTTTCTTTCACTGAGTTTCAAAGGTTAAGTTTGGACAGGCCATTGGGATGAGGGTGCTGGAGGGTCCTTACAGAAAGATTTTTAACTCTTTCTGTGTGTGTTTAGGGGGGGAGAGGTAGAGAAAGGGAGACATGGAGAGGAGAGTTTGAATGGCTTTTCCAGAGCCCACCATTTTCTGAGGGTAGAGAACTTAGGGTGTGTAAGCGAATTGCAGAGCCACTTCTGTGAACTCAAAAAAGAAAGAGAGACTATTGTAAATGCTGCCAAGAGAGCTTTCAAAGTTTCAAGACAAAAGTGTTTGCTTCCTGGCATCTATTGTCCCTCCACATTTATTTTCAGGCCACAGGGACAGACAAGTCACATTGTTTTTATAATGAGTCACCCTTTCCAAAAACAGAACCCTATTTGCATGAACAATAGTTACAGGCCCAGCTTGATAGTCGACAAGGCTGAAAACTAGCCTCAAGTGAGAGAATGCTTCTCTTCTGTCCCCACTGGAGCACTTGAAAAGAGAAAATGTTTCACTCTAAGCCAGTCCATTGAAAAGCACTGCTCCCTAAATATGGATGTATATTCATCAGAAATAAAAAGACAAACAAAAACTAAACCAGCAGAAACAATACACATCATCTGAAGGTCTGCTTCCCAAACACCCTCACAGTGAATATTTACCTAAATATTCTTTTGAAGACAGATATCGTTTAGTACCTGTATCTTCACAAACTGGCCATTTTCAGATGCAAAGTCCAAGGTAAAATTGTAAGGCTGGGAAAAAGACTTCTGAGTTTGAGTAGTTAACAATGCTATCCATCAGCTTGACCTTTGACAGTTCTTTAACTCTGTACTTTCTCCATTTGAAACTGTGTCAATATGTGCTTTTCAACAATTACAAAAAAAAAAAGCTAAATTAGATAAAAACTGTGAAATGACAGATACTATGCCAGAAACCCTCAAGCATTTATGAAATGTGAACACAGTGGGATAGAGAGTTATTACATGTGAGAGCTCGTTGGCACACACAACAGATAGGAAAGAGATCTTCTTCTTTTTTTTAATTTTTCATCAATTACACTTTATTCATTCTGAATCCCCCCATAAGCCCCTCCCTCCTCCCCTCCCAATCCCACCCTCCCTCCTCCCTCTGCTTGCATGCCACTCCCCAAGTCCACTAATAGGGGAGCTTCTCCTCTCCTTTCTGATCTTAGTCTGTCAGTTCACATCAAAAGTGGCTGCATTGTCCTCTACTATGGCCTGGTAAGGCTGCTCCCCCCCCAGAGGGAGGTGATCAAAGAGCAGGCGAATCAGATTATGTCAGAGGCAGTCCCTCTTCAGATTACTATGTAACCCAATTGGACTCTGAATTGCCCTGGGCTACATCTGTGCAGGGGTTCTGGGTTATCTCCATGAATAGTCCTTGGTTGAAGTATGAGTCTCTGGGAAGTTCCCTGTGTTCAAATTTTCTTGTTCTGTTGCTCTCCTTGTGGAGACCCTGTCCTCTCCAGCTCTTACTATTTCCCAGTTCTTACCTAAAATTCCATTCACTCTGCCCAACAGTTGCCCATCAGGCTCAGCATCTGCTTTGATAGTCTGAAGGGCAGAGGCTTTCAGAGGCCCTCTGTGGGAGGTTCCTAGGTTGTTTCCTGTTTTCTTCTTCTTCTGATGTCCATCCTCTTTGCCTTTCCGGATGGGGATTGGACATTTTAGTTAGGGTCCTCTCTCTTGCTTAGTTTCTTTAGATGCACAGGTTTTAGTGGGTTTGTCCTATGTTGTATGTCTATATGAGTGAGTATATACCATGTGTGTCTTTTTGCTTCTGGGACAACTCACTCAGGATGATCCTTTCCAGATCCCACCATTTACCTGCAAATTTCATGATTTCCTTATTTTTCATTGCTGAGTAATATTCCATTGTGTAGATGTACCACAATTTCTGCATCCATTCTTCAGTTGAGGGGCATCTGGGTTGTTTCCAGCTTCTGGCTATTACAAATAAAGCTGCTACAAACATGGTTGAGCAAATGTCCTTTTTGTGTACTTGAGCCTCTTTTGGATATATGCCCAGTAGTGGTATGGCTGGATCTTGAGGAAGCGCTATTCCTAGTTGTCTGAGAAAGCGCCAGATTGATTTCCAGAGTGGTTGTACAAGTTTACATTCCCACCAGCAGTGGAGAAGGGTTCCCCTTTCTCCACAACCTCTCCAGCATGTGTTGTCACTTGAGTTTTTGATCTTGGCCATTCTCATGGGTGTAAGGTGAAATCTCAGGGTTGTTTTGATTTGCATTTCCCTAATGGCTAGTGAGGTTGAGCATTTCTTTAAGTGCTTCTCTGCCATTCGGTATTCCTCTACAGAGAATTCTCTGTTTAGCTCTGTTCCCCGTTTTTTAAGTGGATTACTTGGTTTGCTGCTTTTCAGCTTCTTTAGTTCTTTATATATACTGGATATGAGTCCTCTGTCAGAAAAAGGGTTGGTGAAGATTCTTTCCCAATCTGTAGGTGGTCGCTTTGTTTTGATGACGGTGTCCTTTGCTTTACAGAAGCTTTTCAGTTTCATGAGGTCCCATTTATTGACTGTTGCTCTTAGAGCCTGTGCTGTTGGTGTTCTGTTCAGGAAGTTTTCCCCTGTACCAATGAGTTCTAGGGTATTTCCCACTTGTTTTTCAAGCCGATTTAATGTGTCTGGTTTTATGTTGAGGTCTTTGATCCACTTGGACTTCAGTTTTGTGCAGGGTGACATGTATAGAAGCACCCTTCAGAGAGAATTCTCAAGGGCCAAGACCTCAGCTGCCTTTTGATCACTGCTGATGGTATTGATGCTAAGATGGCTTTTAAACAACTCTGACCGTTGAGCTTTCTGAAAGTAACTCTTCAATGGTAACAACAACAACAACAATAATAATAATAATAATAAATATACAAGAGTTACATCTCTGGTATAATGTATTAGGTAGGTGTGATGGCAGGTCCCCTGTGCTATATGAAATCCTCTGAACCATAGCAGAACCGAGACAGCATCAGTAACTACATTTTACAGATGGAGGAAATTAAAATTTTGTTTACCTAGCCTGTGCAAGGATCTCCATGTTCTCAGGTATCAGATAGGATTCTTGATCTGATGATTCAAATTCGAAGCCCTCATTCTTCAGGTTGCACATTTTCATGAGGCACTGGATCATCCGGGATAAAAATACTTTACTTGTATATGTGTGTGTGTGTGTGCATCTCTTTTTGTGTGTATCTTTGTGTATATCTGTGTGTATTTATATGAGTGTGTGTATCTGTGTATGTTTATCCCTGTGTGTTTATTTGTGTGTGTGTATCTGTGTGTGTCTTCAGTATTTCTGTTTGTCTGTTTGTCTGTCTGCCTATGCCTGTTGCTGTTTGTGTAAGTGCATGTGTATAGGTACATGGGAGGGATGCAAATGCCAAGCGATATCATCAATTATTATTTTTCAGGAACACCATTTTCCTTGTGTTTAGAGACGAGGTCTAACACATGCCTGGCACTCAGATAGGTTAGATGGACAAACCTGCAGTCTATATGTGCAGGGATCTGCCTGTATCTGCTCCCACACCACAGCTGACTCTGTAAGCAGCAGCCACCATGACTGACTTCTTTATCTTCTAGTGTAGATTCTGAGATTGAAACTTACGTCCCCCCACAGTCATCCAAGTACTTTACCAGCTGAGATAGCTCTTTGTCCTTGCATGTGCTTTTATTCTTGTAAAAGTAGAGAACTGTGCTAACGATAACAATTAAAAATATGTTGCAAAGCCTGTTTGATAGGCAGGGAGCTTGTGATTTAGTGATCCGGAAGGATGTAACCTGTTTGCAGTCAGATGAAACACATCTCGGTCTGTTTGATGCATTGAAGATAACTTCAGAAACACTAAAATGAGTCAGTGTCACAACAAGCAAACAAAGTACTTCCTCTTGCGTTCGTTTTACCAGAAACAAACATAATTTTAAATGCCCTGCTGCTTGTTACCATGTCTTACAACTGTTTGCACTTTCTGGTTTCTGGCTTGTCTATACTATATCTACCCATACCTACCTGTTTTCTGATTGCCAGGTCCCTAACAAATGGCTTTTCCTCTGAATTTATTGAACAGCACAGAAAGCATTAAATAAATGAAGAGTGACAGATGATGCTTTATAGAAATCTTTTTTGTTTGTTTGTCTGTTTAGTTTTGGTTATTTTTTGTTAAATTTTATATATTTTTTTAGTTTAGTAATTTAATCACTTTACAGTATGTTCCAGCACCCTTCCACCTCTCTTCCCAGTCCCACCCTCATGCCCCTTCCTCTCATTACCTTCTTTTCAGAGAAGAAGAGGCTCCCAAGGGATACCAACCCTTCCTGGCACTTCAAGTCACAGCAGAACTAAGCACATCCTCTCCCACTGGGGCTTAACAAGGAAGCCCAGCCAGGGGAAAGTGGTCCAGTGGCCGGCCAACAGGCTGACAGACGCCGCCCACTCCCATTGTTAGCGGTCCACATGATGACCAAGCTGCACATCCACTTCATACATATATGGGGTCTAGATCCAGCCCATGCACACTTCTTGGTTGGTTGACTCCAAGTGATCCAAATAACTAACAGTACCGCAAGCATACCATTTATCTAACAGTATCTGTATGATGTTTCTAGCATGTACGGTAGATAGTTACTGTACAAAGTTTATTTTGACTTGTTTTCTGTTTTTTGGAAAATCATTATTGTATCATACACTCAGATGAATTACTCTGGGTGAGGGTAATGAGATAGGACAAAACATAAAATCACAGATACACATTAGCTTCAGTAGTAAAAGCTGGTTACCTAGGGAATCCAGGGCAAGCAAGGTTGGTTGTTATATTGTATTCTTAAAGGCAGATTAAAACAAACAAGCAAAACAAACAAACAAACAACAAAAAAAAATAAAACAGTCTGAGTGTAAAGAAGGTTCTTGTTCTGTATATTAGACCAAGCCTTAATTGACCTCCAAGTATATTATTAGCTTGGCCATGAGGTCCAGTAAAAACTGTCACCTCTAAAAATGTAAGAGATTTTTACATAATAACACATCACCTGAGTCAGATGATAAAGCTCTGAATGATTTAGTGCTTTTAAGTTGCTGCAAATAAAACTGATTTAAGAACTATTGCCAAGAAAAATCCTGACAGTCACACCATGCACCTAAACAGCACATTCTTTTGAAGATCACATGATTTTTGTAGTGTTTCAAATCTGAAAGCAGACATGCCACTTTTACCTATTGAAAAATTAATTTAAAATCACAGAGTCAAATGACATAGAAAAAATAATCAAGTAGTCACTTAACAGTATCCAATTTTCTCTTTTCTGACAATAAATATTTTTTTAAATCTTTCTCCTCCATTCTCATACTCCAATTCAATAATTTGAAGAATATGAATGTGTGTATGTATATATATATATACAAAATATATAAATATATATGTATATATCTTGTATTTATACTTTGTCCATGTTAAACCCCTAGTTTTGATCACTAATATATGTACCTCAAAAAGCTTTTCCTAGGAGTTAGAGCTTAAGATCTTGAGTGAGACCTGTGACAACCTGTCTCCAACACATCTACTTCCTTGCTGAGTAAAAAGCTTCCCCTGCTCATTTTGAAAGTCCTGTACTTGAGATCCTTGGAGACTATTCTTGTGAGAAATTAAAATGACTGCTTTCACCACAATGAATGATTTTTGACTTAAGAAAAAAAAAGTAATTAAGTGATTCACAGTACAATCACTCTAAATTAATCAAAGAAAGACAGACATTAATTCAGAAGGGGAAAATCTATCAAAAGCAAACCAAGTTAAACACAGTAGAATCATTAATATCCATTTCACAAGACTGAATGCCATTAGCTCTAGTCAGTTAACAGCGCGGTACAATCATTTTGTCTTCCCTCCGCCACTGGTCCGTGGAAAAACACTGCTGATGGAGTGTGTTTTCAAGCAACTTCATCTGCCTCTTATTAAAGGGGATTGATGCCTAAAAGAAATGAGCTTATTAAAATCAAATTTGTATTGAAAAATATTTAAGCTTAAAACAGACTGATTTCATGGACAGAGTTTATTAATGGCTTGTTTTGTTTCCCTAATACCTGCGTGCTATGGCAAGCTACTGAAAAAGTGTTCAAAGATTAATGACCTACACCAGTCACCCAACAACTATGATTTAAAGAGAAGGTGTAAGATGAAATGCAAATCCTGTCATCACTTACTTGTGATTCAAGCAGAGATGACTTTGCCCCTCTCCTGCCTCTCAGTCTGGGCTTTTCTTTTCTTTTCTTTTTTCTTTTCTTTTTTTTTTTTTTTTTTTTTTTTTTTTTTTTTTTTTTTGAGTGAATATCTGCCGTACCAGAACGAGGTTTTAGAGAGGTATGTGTTTCTGTGTGTCTGTCTGTCTGTCTGTATGTAATAAATGCTAAAGCTCTAAAGTAATTCCAATGTATTTATGTAGTTCTGAGGACTAACAGTCAAAGATTAGAATGCAGGCTGCTACAATAGCATAGCTCTGTGGCACTGAGTAAAGTATACACGTCTTCAAAATTAGGAAGTGATTGCTAAAACACTAGATTCCATACTTACGATTTTACTACTACTTCATACCTTTAAATATTTTTAATTTTTAAAATTTTAATTATTATTATTTATTACAATTTTTTCACTCTGTATTCCAGCTGTGGCTCCCTTCCTCATCTCCTCCCAGTCCCACACTTCTTCTCTCTTCTCCCCTTAGTCCACTGATAGTGGAGGTCCTTCTCCCCTTCTATCTGACCTGGCCAATCAGGCCTCATCAGGACCTGTTGCATCGTCTTACTCTGTGGCCTGGCAAAGCTGCACCCTGCCCTGCCAGGTGTTGGTGATCAGAGAGTTGCCGCTGAGTTCATGCCAGAGACAGTCCCTGTACCCCTTACTAGGGTAGCCACTTGGAGACTGCGTCTATGGGCTACATCTGAGCAGGGGTTTTATGCCCTCTCCATGCATGGTCTTTGGTTGGAGTATCAGTCTGTGCAGGGCTCCTAAGGCTCAGTTTCTTAGGCTTTGTTGATTTCCTTTTAGAGCTCCTGTCCCCTCCAGGTCTTTCTATCTCCCCATTCTTTCATAAAATTTCATATATTCTGCCCAAAGTTTGGCTAGGAGTCTCAGCCTCTGCTTCGATACCTCGATTAGTAGAGTCTTTCAGAGGCCCTCTGTGGAAGGCTCCTGTCCTGTTCTCTGTCCTCTCCTGCTCCCGATGTCCTTCTGAATTAGGATTAAGCATCTTCCAAAGGGTATTTGTTATTTAGCTTCTTTAGGAGTATAGATTTTAGAATGTTTATCCTATATTAAATGTCTAAAAACCATTTATGAATGAGTAAATATATGTGTTTCTTTCTGTTTCTGGATTAACATTTAATTACTTTTATGGAGAAGTTATAGTGGGAAGAAAAAATAATATTATTCATAATCTTTGATGCATGTAGAGAGAAAAATGAATGCTTACATATGCATATATATGAATATTCATTATACACATGCATATTACATTTAAGAGATTATACATATATGGCATTTTAATTTAAATGTCTTACAAAACAGCAACGTTTCATAAGTAAAATTATGCTGATTGTAGCAGAGAAGTTGTGTGCAAATATATGGACGATATCTGATTTTTACAGGATTGATGGAAGTCTTATTTAAAGATATCTTTGATGCAATTTTAATTTTAATTCTGACAATTTTATTGTGAGGAAAGGCCCAGAGTTTTCTGTCCCCCACCCCATTTTAGTCATGCATTTGCCTTGGTAACTAGAAAAAACACAAAGGCAGACTCTCTGCTAAGGCCTGTTAGTATGTGTCAGAATTTCTACAGCCACTCCTACGAAGTCCTTCTGATTTATTTCTATGGCTGCCTTGGATTGTGAGGAGGTTTGTTTTTTGGTTTTTTGTTTGTTTGTTTGTTTGTTGATTTTGTTTTCTTTTTTCCCCTGTGACTGTTGTCTTCAGTGAATTCAGTTCCTCTGAAGGACATTTTTGCTTTCCTAGCTGCTTGAACAGGTGTTCTTTCTGCTTGAGACATCCTATCTCCACTTACTGGTTAGCCTGACTCTCCGTCAGCAGCTCAGACAATATTTTTTCCTCTTTAAAGTCTCTAGACCTACGATTAAGAAGAGCTTTAGTCTTCTTTTCCTCCCTTTATATCATGAGTTAATGCATTATGGGAACCTCTTCACCCAACAACCATCAACACCAGATCCTTGTCAAAAACAGGGATGTTGTTTTGTCTTTGATTTAATGGCCCTAGGATCAGTGGCTTTTAAGTAACAAGCACTTTACAAATAAGTAGGTTTGTTTCTCTTTTTTTTGTAATTTTAAAATTATTTTATTTTATTTTTTTAATTTAATTTAATTTTTTATTATTAGTTACATTTTATTAACTCTGTATCCCAACTGTATCCTGCTTCCTCATTCCCTCCCAAACCTTCCCTCCCTCCCTCATCTCCTCCTTCCCCCTTTCCAAGTTCACTGATTGGGGAGGACCTCCTCCCCTTTCATCTGACCCTGTTTTATCAGGTATCTTCAGGACTGGCTGCAAAGTCCTCCTCTGTGGCCTAGTAGGACTGCTCCTTCCTTGAGAGGTAGGGAGGTCAAAGAGCCGGCCATTGAGTTCCTGTTATAAATAGTCCTTGTTCCCCTTACTATGGGAAACCAATTGGTTACTGAGCTACCACGGGCTACATCCGAGTAGAGGTTCTATGTTATATCCATACATGGATGGTCCTTGGTGGAGAGTCAGTCTCAGAAAAGACCCCTGTGCCCATATATATTTGGTCCTTGTGGAGCTCCTATCTTTCCACGTCATACTAACTCCTCTTCTTTCATATGATTCCCTGCACTCTGCCGAAGGTTTGGTTATGAGTCTTAGTATCTGCTTTGAAACACTGCTAGGAAGAGTCTTTCAGATGCCTTCTGCGGTAGACTCCTGTCATACATCCAATGCACATCCCATTTGTCTTTCTAAGTAAGGACTGATCATCTTACCCCGTGTCTGCTTTCTTGTTTATCTTCTTTAGGTATATAGATTTCATTAAGTTTATCATAACTTGTAGGTTATATAAGCGACTATATACCATATTTGTCTTTCTCCTTCTGGGATAATTCACTCAGAATGATCTTTTCTAGATCCCACCATTTGCCTGCAAATTTCATGATTTCCTCATTTTTGATTGCTGAGTAGTATTCCATTGTGTAAAAATACCACAATTTCTGTATCCATTCCTTCGTTGATGGACATCTGGGTTGTTTCCAGCTTCTGGCTATTACAAATAAAGCTGCTATAAATATTGTTAAGCAAATGTCTTTCTTGTGTACTTGAGCAAATTTTGGGTATATACCTAGCAGTGGTATAGCTGGGTCTTGAGGAAGCACTATTCCTAATTATCTGAGAAAGAGCCGATTGGCTTCCAAACTGGTTGTACCAGTTTACATTCCCACCAACAATGGAGGAGGGTTCCCCTTTCTCCACAACCTCTCCAGCATGTGCTGTCACTTGAGTTTTTGATGTTGGCCATTCTGATGGGCATAAGGAGAAATCAGGTTGAGCATTCCTTTTTTTTTCTTTATTCATTACACTTTATTCATTTTGTATCCCTTTTGTGGTGACCTCCTTCCTCCCATCCAAATCCCTCACTTCCTCCACCCTCTGCATGAAGGTATGGTAGAATTTTGCACTAAATCCATCTGGTCCAGGGCTTTTTTTCAAAGGGAGACTGTTGAAGACTTCTTCTATTTCCTTGGGAGATATAGGACTATTCAATCTTTCTACCTGATCTTGATTTAATTTTGGTAGATATAATCTATCAAGAAAATTGTCCATTTCTTTTAGATTTTCAAATTTTGCAGCATGTAGGCTTTTGTAGTACGACCTAATGATTGTTTGGATTTCCTCGGTGTCTGTAGTCATATCCCCCTTTTCATTTCTGATTTTGCTGATTTAGATAGTTTCTCTCTGCCTTTTAGTTAGTTTGGCTAAAGGTTTGTCTATCTTGTTGATTTTCTCAACGAACCAGCTCTTGGTTTCTTTGATTCTTTGAATAGTTTTATTTTTTTCTAACTGATTTTTTTCAGCCCTGAGTTTGATTATTTCCAGCCATCTGCTCCTCTTAGGTATATTTGCTGTAGGGCTTTCAGTTGGGCCATTAAGTTGCTTGTATGAGATGTCACAAATTTCTTCTTGAAGTCACTTAGTACTATGATTTTTTTTTTCATTGTGTCCCATAAATTAAGGTATGTTGTACCTTCATTTTTATTGAATTCTAGGAAGTCTTTAATTTCTTTCTTTAGTTCTTCCTTAACCCAGCTATCATTGAGCAGCAAGTTGTTCAGTTTCCATGTGCTTGTGGGCATTGTTCTAATTCCATTGTTGTTGAAGTCCAGCTTTAGTCCATGGTGGTCAGATAGAATACAAGGGATTATTTCAATCTTCTTGTATTTGTTGAGGCTTGCTTTGTGACCAACTATATGGTCTATTTTGGAGAAGGTTCCATGAGGTGCTGAAAAGAAGGTATATTCTTTTGAGTTTGGGTGGAAAGTTCTGTAGACATCTCTTAGGTCCATTTGATTTTGGACCTCTGTAAGTGCCTTTATTTCCTTAATAGGCTTCTGTCTAGATAATCTGTCCCTTGGTAAAAGTGGGTGTTGAAGTCTCCCACTATCAAGATGTTGGGATCAATGTGTGATTTTAGTTTTAGTAATGTTTCATTTATGAATATAGGCGCTCTTGTATTTGGGGCATAGATGTTCAGAATAGTAATGTCCTCTCGGTGGATTTTTCCTTTGATGAAAATGTAGTGTTCCTCCTCATCTTTTTGGATTAATTTTGGTTGAAAGTCTATTTTATTAGATCTTAGGATAGCTACCCCAGCTTGTTTTCTGGGTCTGTTTGCTTGAAAGACATTTTTTCAGCCGTTTACTCTGAGGTAGGGTTTATCTTTGTTGCAGAGGTGTGTTTCTTGGATGAAGCAGAATGTTGGATCCTGTTTCCACACCCATTTTGTTATTCTATGTCTTTTTATTGGAGAGTTAAGTCCATTGATGTTGATAGATAATAGTGACCAATGTATGTTAGTTCCTTTTATATTCGAGTCAGTGGTCTTACTGTGTTTCATTGTTTGTTTCCTTTTAATTTTTGTTGGTATATTATCTGTATGGTATGTTGTCTTGGGTGTAGTTGTTTTCGTTGGATTGGAGTTTTCCTTCTAGTATCTTCTGTAGGGCTGGTTTGCTGTGTAGATATTGCATAAATTTAGTTTTATCATGGAACATTTTGTTTTCTCCATCTATGTTTATTGAAAGCTTTGCAGAGTATAGTAGTCTGGGTTGACATTTGTGGTCTCTTAGAGTCTGCATGACACCTGCCCAGGCCCTTCTGGCTTTCATAGTTTCTGATGAGAAGTCCAGTGTGATTCTGATTTCATATGTTACTCGCCCTTTTTCCCTTGCTGCTTTTAATATTTTATTTTTATTAATTACAGTTTATTCACATTGTATCCCAGCTATAGCTTCCTTCCCAAGCCCCTCCCAATTCCACCTTCCCTCCCTCTTCTTCTCCTATGCCCCTCCCCCAGTCCAATGATAGGGCCTGTCCTCCTTCCCTTCCATCTGACCCTAGCCTATCAAGTCTCATCCTGACTGGCTTCATTGTCTTCTTCTGTGGTCTGGTAAGGCTGCTCCCCCCTCAGGTGGAGGTGATCAAAGAGCCAAACCATGAATTCATGTCAGAGACAGTCCCTGTTCCTATTACTGGGGAACCTGCTTTGACACTGAGCTACCATGGGCAACATCTGTGCAGGAGTTCTAGGTTATCTCCATGCATGGTTCTTGTTTGGAGTATCAGTCTCAGAAAAGACCCCTGTGCCCAGAAATTTTGGTTCTGTTGCTCTCCTTGTGGAGCTCCTATCCTCTCTAGTTCTTTCTATTCCCCCCTTCATTTGTAGGATTCCCTGAACTCTGCCCAAAGTTTGGCTATGAGTCTCAGCATATGTTTTGATACCCTGCTAGGTAGAGTCTTTCAGAGGCCCTCTGTGTTAAGCTCCTATCCTGTTCCCTGTTTTCTCCCTCTTCTGATGCCCATCCCATTTGCCTTTCTGAATGAGGATTGAGCATTTTACCTAGGCTCCTCCTTCTTGATTAGCTTCTTTAGGTGTACATATTTTAGTATGATTATCCTATATTATATGTCTAATATCCACTTGTAAGTGTGTTTATTTCTTTAAATGACCATTGTCTTAAATCTCTTAATACATTTGGGGAGAGGAGGTTAAAAAAGCAATGTGTGCTGAAGCATAACAAGTAATATTACTGATCACTTTTACTTTGGCAAGCATAAAAATACTATGAACCCCGTTTTTTATAAATGGTAAACAGAAGCCTGAAGTTGCAAGATATGATGAGTGTAACTCCAGACACCTCTGTAGGGAAGGACCAGAATTCACTCTTCTGTTTGCAAACTCACATATTAGGTGAAGTGAGAAGTGACGCAGGGTTATGTACTCAACTGTCAGAATACTCAGAAAAGGGCATCAAGGAGGTAGTTCAGATCCACAAAAGCTTTGTGACATGGGAGAAAATAAAATGGGATTGAACAGGACTCCCCACATTGCTGCTCGTAGTACATTTGCTTAACCTATCGATGAAATTTTAAATAAATTTGCTCTGTTTGATAGGGTTGAAGGAGTCTGGGTCATAGTAACAAAGCTGCTACTTTTTTTTTTCAGAAAAGATCTAAATTAGAATTTTCAACTGAAACCACAGCTAAAATGATGCAAAGAGAATAATTATTTTTGTTAAATGTCACTAGTAATTAATGAGGACATTTTCAACTTTGCTAACCATAGGGATAATGTGACTAATATCTAAGTGACAAAGACACTTACTCACCACTTGACTGATGACTTTTAATCCACAGATGTGTGTCTTTTATGATTATTTTAAGAAGGAGCATGTACTTAAAAATGAGACAACACTGTCATGAACAACAATGAAAGAACCAAATAGCTGGGTGAGACTATGCTAGAGTGGGTAGAAGAACAAGCTCTCTAAGATCATTAAAGGTAGAAATGGGACCACTCCCCTTTTCTTTTTGCTTCTCCTCTTCTTCCTACACAAGGGAGAGTGATATGTCAAGTCATTCTCAGAAGCTGTGCTTGGCAATCTCAGTCACCTGCAAGCATCAAAAGGTTGTTCACTACTTTGAAACACTGTAGAAAAAGCAATAGCCTGTGCTTATGAGAAGTTCGTTAAATGAGGTCAGTATCTACTCATATGGACAAATGCCCTTTGGAATACATATATGTATATATCAGTTATACATATGTCAAATATATATATATATGTATATATATGTATGTATGTATGTATCAGTTAGCTTTCTAGAATTCTTAATTAGTCCACCATAATTTTATAATATTACTTCAACTGAGCTCTTGAGAAGGATCATTCTTGTTATTTAGAACTCTGGTTATATGCTTATAAATCTAGATGTTCATGACTTCAAAGATAAAGACATAGATTTCACATCTAGGTTCACATTCAAAGAATATGGAAATAATACAAATCATCTGCCTACCAGGAAATTTATTATAAGAAATGTAAATCTTGAAAATAAACAGAAACAATAGAAAAGCAATAGCATTAGTTGATCAAGGTTAATAAATGTTCAAAGGGAAAACAGAGTAAATGGTTGACCCAGACCAGACCAATCCATATTGCAAAGCTGTAGCCAAAAGGGGAAAAATAGATTGAGAACAAGAGGCTTCCATTTAACTTTCTCTGAAACTAGCAAATTAGGACCGTATTTTCTATATACTAACTGGATTTTGATTTTGCTGTCTACATTAAGGAAAATATTTCTGGAAGAGATGCACAGAAGAAGGAGTGTGAAACTTTGGAAGCATAGAGTCTGGAAATGTGTGGTTTCTCAGAATTTGCATTTCCAGTCAACAAGGTGAGAAGTAAGATGGTTTTGAGTGATGAAGATGCAGTAAAATTCAGTACCTCAGAGAACAGATCAGAAGAGGAACTGTGCCTGCTCATGGAAACACAATAATTTCACAGAGCACTGAGAGAGGCCACTAAAGCCCAGACACAAACAGGGAAAGAATTATCATTAGGAATACTCTCTTTCAGTGCTTATCATATAAGTTTGATCGATTTAATCGTGTCAGACTCCACTGAATTATTGATGGGACTATAAAGAAAACCATATGGCTGGAACTGTTTTGTGCATAAACATTCTTTATCATAAACCCTTCTACCTCCATTCTGTTACTGGAGGCAAGCCACATAAAATTTCCATGGAAGAATCACTTTCTGATTTCATTTATTACTCTGCTTGTGAATGGAAAAGAATATTTTGTTTACTTGGGTACCACCTTACTGTGGCATAATAAAATATATTGGAATGGAACATTGATTTTTATTTTTGTCTAATTGGTGATTATAACTCAAGCTATTGCATTCATAGTACGAGGAAAACGTGGGACATCACCACCCGGGATTGGAATAGGATTGGGAATGTCATCCTTGCGAAGAGACAGTGTATCTTAGATGTGTAAGAAATTCATTGGTGAGCATAATGGGTGGGGATTATGACAGAACAACTCATTTTGGACACACAGAGCCTAAGTTATTATGAATTTTGTCAGCTGAGACATATCCTGGATTTCCAGAAGACAAAATGTGGACGTAAACTATTTGTCACATTTTTCACATGCTCATGACAAATTCTTTCTGTGTCACTGCCTCCTGCCATTAGGCCTGCTACTTCTGCACTGAAAAAGCCAATGTAAAATGAAAGTCAAAGGCTGCAGATATCTAGGTTTCTGAACTAGATGTTGGGAATTAATAAATTGGGATGTATGCCATCCTGATATTAACAATAAATATGCTTCCACTGTGTCATGCTGATAGGATCTCAGAGTTTACAAACAAATACACATGCATGTCCTGTGAGAGTACAGGATAGCATTATTGTCTAACTGACTTAAATGGCTTAATGTTCTGTTTGCCAGATCAATTCAAAAGACTGTGTGACACAACGTTTGAACAATAACTGTTTCTCACAATATTTGATCTGGAGATGAAAGTAATTTCAACTCGGCATTGCTAGTCATGCCTTTGTTTTCCTGAGTTTCATATCTCATTTGAAGATTAAACAGATCTGTAACACAAAGAAGCTATGTAGGTAGTAAGGTGTGTGGACATTTACGGGCATTTCTATTGGGGAGAGGAATATTCTTTACATGTTTTATAACATCTCATATGATCAAAACCAGACCAATGCCAAGGTAGGTGTAGTATGTAAGCTAGAGCAATATCGGAGTACACATATGAATTAGGCCATACCTCTCATAATAAATGTGATTTTTTTTTTTTAGTGAGGAAGGAGAATACATACATTACTGTGAATTTTCACCAGAAACGGGGAATTCCCAGAACTGTAGGTTTACAATATTTCAGTCACAGAGGGAGAGCTCAGCTGCCTGTCAGAAGAGGGTTACTAAGAGGTAGCGTAAGCTACTTGTGAAGTTTTGAACTTCCATATCCCTTAGGGATTGAACTGTATTTACATCTCTCTTCTTCCATTCTCATTGATTAGTCTCCGACATGGCTTTATGTTACTACCTTACAAACAAATGCACATGCTTGTCCTGTGAGAGCACAGGACAGCATTATTGTCTAACTGACTTAAACCACTTAATGTTCTGTTTGCTAGATCAATTCAAGAGACTGTATCACACAACATTTGAACAATAACTGTTTCTCACAATATTTGATCTGGAGATGAACACACTTTTAGTGTGTTTGAGATGGTTCATTCTGAGCTTCAATCTTACATATTCTCAAACAGATCTTATTGCAACTATATAATAGCAGGCAATGGAGCTCTAATATTCCTCTTCAATTGCCCTATCTTTATTTAACAAACTGCTGTTCATATTAAATGAGACTACTTGCATGGTGACACGGAAAGAGCAGAAATTGGGAATTCAACATAAGAGGAAGCAAGAAAGAAGCAAGAAGCCATATCATGAGCTTGACATCATCTTGAGATAAAAACAGTACCCATGACTCCAGTGGAACTACAAAAAGCAAAGATACCCAATTAAAATTTGTTTTAATTGTCCTAGAGAAAATAAAAAAACACATAAACTGTTTATTTATGAAGTCATCTTAATGTAGAAATTATAAACTTGTAGGTATAGGACATGGAATTCAAAGCAAAATAGACAAAAAAATACAACTTCTAGCTGCTTCTCTCTATCATCTAGCTATCTATCATCTATGCAACTATCTATCATCTATGTATTTATTATATTTATCTATTATCTGTCTATCATCTATATCTATCTCTAGCTATCGATCTATTAGCTATCATCATCTCTATCCATCATTTACCATCTAACTATCAATATCTCTCTATTATCCATCTATCTATCTTCTTTCTTTCTATCCTATCATCTTTCTATCATTCATCATCTATCTTCCTTATCTACCTATCAAGAGCTACCTATGTAGCTCTCTCTCTCTCTTCCTTCTCTCCTCCAGCTTCTCTCTGTCTTCTCTAATTCTCTACCCTACTCTTTCTTCTCCTCTATTTATGTTTCTCTTATCTATAACCATTTCTTTTGTATCTTTAAACTATCAGGAAAAAAATAGATACCCGGGTTACAGACAAGGAGAGAACACACATAGGAGGCTCTGAGGCACCATTCAGGGTGTCAGAAGGCCAGACTGTCTCCATCTGGTGCAGCCGCTCTCTGTTCTCATCAGAAGAACTGTCTGATGACACCTGCATTCGTAGAGCTATTCTGAACCAACTACAACTGATAAACTGTACAAAGAATAACACGGAAACAATGTTGTTCACAGTCTAAAAGTCAAAATTAACAAATAGCTTAATGATGCAAACATTAATGTAATTCACTGGAAAGTTTTAAAGCCTCCACACCTGCGTGCACCCACACATGAAATACACATGCACATGCTGTGCAATAAACTTAAAAAGCAAGATGCCAATAAACATCTCATATGGCTTTTCTTCCATAGTTCCCTGGTAATACTGATATGCAACCAGAATTTGTAAATGGCATTTATTTCCTTGTGTTTTATTAGAGTTCACATTTACTCTATATTTAAAGTCAATGTTGAAACAGAATAATAATACTTATTTTTTGAGGTGAGAAAAATTCCTAATATGATCAACAAAATCAATAGGAGGAAAGGCAATTTTGTCTATCAAGCACATCTTTTTGTATGTAATTTTACTGTGTAGTTTATGTTGAAATATTAAAACTTTTACCTTATTCAAACTGTTTTTATTTCAGTTTTATTGATAGATAGAAACTTAGAGCCCAACAGAGGATATACAAGTATTTATCAACAAAACATTTTTGTAATCAAAGACATACATGGCAACAGAGCATCTGATTTATCTGTGGCTCTTAAGAGGTCTCTCATTCTTATCATGACTAGGATAAAATAAAGGGCAGAACCTTACCCAACCTTTAAAAACCTGACTTTGTCAATCTTATGTAACCAGCACATTACCTAAAGAAACCCACTAAGATTAGCACATTGATGCAACTTGTATATACATATATTTACAATATACAAAGTCTGTGAAATTTCAGTTCTAGTAATTTGGGCATAGAAAATAGAAACAAAATTTGAAATACAATGAAAATTTTGTTAAAATTTAGTATTTTTTACACTTTTGATCTAATTTTTTTAAATCTTTGCATATTTCAAAACCCTAAACTATACTGAACCATTTCAGTTCATTAGGTTTCCTTTCCTTTGGAGTCAGGTAATATGACATTTATCTAAAGCAGAGTCGGGTATTTCAGATATTCACCCCCAATATTCTGAAAAATGTCATTTTCGGGTTCTTTTTTAAGATAGAGATTTTCTGTGTCATCCTAGCTGTCCTAGACTCACTTTGTAGATCAGGCTGGTCGTGAACTCATAGAGATCCACCTGCTTCAGCCTCTTCAGTGCTGGGGTTAAAGGCCTGAGCCACCATGCCTAACATTCCATTTTTTTCTTAGCTGTTTTCAGTCTGATTGTGTGGGGCAGGGAAACCCAAGTCATATTACTCCCCACTAAGGATTTCTTCCCAGAATGTTGGTTTTTGACACGGAATTTAAAAACTAATAATTATTTTTTAAGTATGTGATAACACATGGTTCTTACATAATG
The DNA here is from genome assembly GCF_030254825.1 of Meriones unguiculatus. Taxonomy (NCBI): domain Eukaryota; kingdom Metazoa; phylum Chordata; class Mammalia; order Rodentia; family Muridae; genus Meriones; species Meriones unguiculatus. The sequence goes on from NC_083359.1 coordinate 28,233,454, forward strand.
CACACAAAGTAAAACCTATATGAGCCCAATCATTATCATTTGGGAAGGAACAGTTGGACAAACACAATTTTGAAAAGAAATAGAATTATAGATAAATGTATTTGTCAAATCTTATTACTGTGAAAATCCTAAGTAATGATAACACTGTAGTTTTTTAAAGGATAGATAAATGACAGGTGGATGGATAGATAGATGATATAGATGATAGCTAGCTAGCTAGATCCCAAAATTAATTGTAATCACCACATCTCTATCAGTGGATACAGAGAAAAATATTCTGCAAAGAGCCTTTTTTTGTGCTAATAAATTTGACTAGCGTCAAATTTCTGTATCTGAAAGATAGTTCATGACACTCTAAATGACATTTTGAATCAAATATCATGCTAGATTTGCTGAAAGCTAAGATTGCCTTGATTAAATACAAGACCAATAGCCAAGTAGCTATTGAGATGGTTTTTTAATATTTTTTCATATCTTGAAAGTAAGTGAATTAAGACAATAATTGCATGCGGATTTATGAATACATAAATATCATTTTATGTGCTTCTTTTATTTTATGACTTCCATTCATTATATTCTACTCCCATAAAATATTAAATGTTCTTATGCTTCTTATTCTTTCTAAGCACAGGTTACCGTTCTGACTCACATATCTGAATCAACAAAAGCAAGTGTGAGTGTCGTAGGACAGATGAGAATATGAGGAGATGAGTTATGCTTATAAAAATCCGAGAGGCCTGTGACAGTTTAGTATTTTTTTTTCTATAATAGAAATTCTGCCATCCAAGAACAACTTCAACTTATCAACATGTTGTCATGGAACTCAGGAAGAAATATATACAATTGACTTTTACATATAACAAGGAGAAAAGTTTTTATTTTTTATTTTATTTTATTTTTATTTTTTGGAGAAAAGTTTTTTAAACTGTTAAATTGAAATGTCACTTTCTAACAAACTGTTTTTAAAATCGGGGAAAACCAAAGGTGTGCCCATGTATATTTAAATATAAATGGACAAATTAAAATTATATATTAAATTATTAATGGTAAGTATTGGAAATCAAAGGTTAAAAAGGGACCATGAGATTGGAAAATGAGATTTTAAAGATGAGAAGACAAAGTGCTAGAACACATGCAAAATAAAAGTAGAAATAGTGTGATAGAGGTGGGAGGGTAACAGCGGTAGGGGCAGGAGGATAAGGAAAAGTGTGGAGGAGGAAGAACCTGGAAGCATGCATTCCTCTGTGGTTTCTGCTTCATGCTTCTGCATGAATTCCTGTCTTGACTTCTCTCAATGATTATCTGGGACATTGACATGTAAGTAAAATAAAACTTTTCCTCCCCTTGGGAAAAAAAAAAAGTCACAGTAAAATCTTGTGCTGTGTATGCTAAGTAATAACCAACAAACCAAAGAAATGAAGGCAATAATAATAGTAGTTATTGCTCAATGTGGGGTGATAAATGGTTTTCATTGTCTCAGGTTCCACAGTTATTAAGCAGGATAAATATACTTATTACACAAAATTGTTATGAGAATTATAAAACAAGTTCTGACAAAGGAATATAATCAATAAACAGTTAACTGAGCTGATGTTGTTAAAACTTGAACATAGTAGATTCTGAGCTCTCTAACATTAAGCAAGACAGCTTTTCTGTAAGCTCTGTAGGAAAATGAGAAACATTTTCTCCCAGGAGACTTGAAGTTTCTGAAACTTGGTGTACAGTTAATAAATTTCATTTGTTAACTCACTAGTATTCTTTGCCATGTCTCCTGGCTTATAAATATTGCATTATGACTAAATTATAGATAAATTATATGACAAAATTTTGTACATGACAAAAATTTTAGATACAGTTTTTTAGGAATAGGATTGCCCATCCTGCTACTCTTTAGACAAAGGCATGACCTTGTCCTTCATGTTGAAGGAAGAATAGATATAACATGCTTCCTTGGAGAACAGGCATCCATATAGGAAAAGAAATAGCTTTTTTTTTTTTTTGACATGGGGAGGATACATTTATAACAAAGTACATTTGTAAATAAAACAAGAATACTACATAATAATCATTATCATAGTTTACATCTGAATTTGAAATGGTGCTTTTCTGTCAGTAATGATGAATAAGCTATCAACAGCAAGAAAAAAATTTCAGTTTTTAAGATGGTCTTTTACACGTTACTTTTCACAATAAAGGGATCATTTAGAAAGGCATTGAATAATCCTATTAAACTGCTTGGTGGAATTATTAGGAGTTTTAATATATTAATGTGTCATTTGTACCACTAAATCTATCCTAGGGTCTGGTGCATCAATCAACTTTATTTGACAGCTGAGTTTTCCTTTCTCCCTGCTCCCTACACCAGAAGAGACAAATAAAAATTATTGTTCTGAGGACTTAGAATTATCAAGGATGTATTATTAAATTGAATGGTGGACAACACGTATTGGAATAATACTGACATTAACTTTAGTAATGTAACTCGTAATTAACTAGGTGATTGGGATACTCAAACTCCCGAAATTTTATCAAAATGTATGCTGTTGAGACAAGAAGCAGAGAAGAGATCTGCTAAACTATAATAGTGGAAGAGTAAAGTCCAAGGTGGAGTAATGTTTCCAGGGTTTTTGTCAAGAGGCACATATCCATGATACCAGGGTTCCTGCTACGATGAAGGGAGCTTTTTCTGAGATTCTTCCCTCTTGTGTACAAGTCTGTTAGCCACACTCCCAAATGCATAGTTTTAGAAATACAAAGCTTTACCTACCATAATTCTTCAAAGCCCCTGCCCACACCACTGCATTGTCAGCACAAACCCACAAACCATAGGATACTTTAAAAAGAAAGTGAAAGTTATGTCTTTTATGCAGAACACATGTAGAAGAAAAGAAATCTCTCTCTTCCCCCACTCCCTCACACACTTCTCCCACACACCTACCACATTTTTGATACATTGACAGGTATTTGAAAACTAAACTTTAATTAGAGATTTAGGAAGTTGATGCTAGCTCTGAGTAGCATCTGGATAATTAAAGTATGTATCAAACAAATTGATAATTAAGGTATAAAAAAATCAGTAGTATTTATTTGCAAGCAAAAAATAAATAAATAAAATAAAAACAGATCTCCAATTAAGCTGAGATAGCTCATTTTACCCCTTCCTTGTTACCAAAAACTGTACTTGCAAGGAAGAAAAATACAACTTGCCAGAAAATGGAACTCTAGAGTCTTTACATAGACCACCTAAAACAGAGGAAAGAAAGCTACTCCTGTAGTCACTTGTACAGTGACTTCCCGAATTTAAGCATATACTAAATCCAAACAAAGGACTCAATAAGAGAAAGATTGCTGTTTCCAAACTCAAAAAGAATTTCATATCCAACAAGTGATGTGATGGTGTTTATTCTGATGTGCACACTGTGGATGGATAGTTTTAAATACTTTAGTGTGACACCAACCTCAGTGAAATCAAGGCAGATATAACTTTTCTAAATCGTATGTCAAGAGTGAAAATGGTTTAATAGCACAGCTAAGCGTGATAAAAAGAAAGAAAACCCCACTCATGACTGACATGCATGGGCACAACTAACCTCTGACGATATCCATTGTGATTGCAGGGACAATTTTAGAAGCCAGGTCAGATAAGCTCAATAACGTCCCTGACAGTCACTATTTATTGTTAATTTGTTTGCCTACACTTCACCGTATTCATTCTTGTCCCTCGTCCACAATCTCTCCTTTCTTTGCTGTAGCACATCACAAAGCAAGCCTGTAGTGTGCCATAGGCATTATCTTCAAAGACACCTTTCCGTGGATGTCTACCTTAGACTACATTTTTACTCTTGAAAAATATGGTCGGGTATCTCCTGTCTTCTATTATAAATGTGCTGTGCTAACTTGTATCATTCTGTGAAAGGTTTAGTCTTTCTCTCTATATATATATCAGCCCCATGGTGACTTCCACTCTGTAGCACTGAAAAATGCACATATGTATATAAAATTATATATGTGCATTTTAAATATAATCACATCCACGTATAATTTATATAACATAAAATTTTGGTTCATTCAGCTTTGTTTTCTATATTAAAGTGTTTCTTTTTATTTTTTTAATTATTTCTTTTATTTTTTCAGATTACAATTTAGTTGTCTCATTAGACTGGTCTCTCCATGCCAAACATAAAGATTATATTGACAAGGAAGCTCCAAGATTTTTTTGTTCACGGTATGAGGATTTTATAGAAATGTGAATCACTTTCTTTTATAAAAGATAATTAGATTAGTGAAATAAGGGCTTTCATTGGTGTAGTAAAGATTCTGAGATAACTATACACGAAGATGAATTAGGATAGACCTTGAGAGTTAGAAAAGAAATCTCCCAATATTTATAAATTAAGACTTATAATAGTAACTTGAATTCCTTGGGTTTTGTGTTAGTCAGCTTTCTGTCTTGGTAACAAATCACCTGAGTCAAGAAACTTAAGAGTAGGAACTTTTATTCTGGCTCAGTTTTAGGAGGCTCATGGAGGCTTAGTCTCATTGCTTTGTGCCTGTGGTCCGATGGACTTCACTTGGACCATGTGCTACAGTAGGCCTGATGCTTCTGGTAATCAGAAAGCTTTCTGACTGGAGTACAGGGATCACAGTGACCTCATCAGGTTTCTCATGCCACAAGTGCCTCACCTTCTAAAGATTCCTTTACTTTCCAGTACTACAAGGCCTTCAACACATAAGTCTTTGTGAGACATTCAAGAGCCACACTCTAATGAGTGATTTATTTAGACTCCTGTACTCACAGTTGCTAATTCAATTATTTATTGCTCTAGTATTACTCTCGAGAGTTCCATTTCAAATAAACTGTGGCTATGAAAGAAAAATATATGTTATTATAAGACGTCATGTATTTAGCTCAGTGATTTTATCCCTCATATTTGTGATTTTGAAAGGTTTTCCTCCCTTTCTACTTAACTTTGTTTCTTATATTCTACATGCAAACATATAGATTTAGCAGACATTTTCTTTCATTAACATATATCTATTCAACCTCTCATATCCTGAATTCAGAATGATAAGATTTCTGAGAACAACTACTTTTGTATCATAATCTAATTACAATAAATATTCTGTGTTCATAGAAAAGGATGCCCTTGTTTGATATCACCTTTGTCCTTGAATTGTCATTTTAATGATGAAGTTTCACACTGAGATTTTCCATGCTTGGGCTATTGGCATTTAAGAGATTTATCAGTGGCCTCAAAAGAGGCAGTGGCCAGAGGCACAGACAAAGGTGAATCACAAACTGGAAGGAGACAGAAATGTCCCGTTAGCTGTGTGTGAGTAACAGTCAACTATTGAATGGGCATTTGAAGATTCTCCTGTCAGCATCATTCCCCTTACAGAAGAAATACATGTCCCCTGAGTTCATTTTACATCCCATCTTTCTAACAGAACATAGCCAGGAGGAATCACACTGAGGGGGTTATTTTATTACATTGGGAGAAAGAAGTAAACTTACATTATTAAAGAGAGAAGTATGTGGCAGGAAAGAAGAGAAAGCCTCATTTTTAACACTACTAAATCCTTTTGTTTTCTCTCTTCTGAGACAATTATAATAGACAATAGTCAGTGTTTATGCTGGTTTCAATTCTGGGACACACAAAACCAGCACAAGATCAGCTCACGGATAGATCTGTGTCCTCATTTCCAGAACTGTGAAGATGGTAGATTACTTTACAAAGAGAAACGTTTCAAATGGAAACGATTTCAAATGGAAACGATTCCTAATCATTCAAAGTAAAACAGAGAGATCACTGGAAAACATGGATGGGTTGAAAATCATCATAGGTGCCTCAAATTAACATCATATTCTAGCCAGGTTATCTCACTATCTGGATTAATTAAAGTCTTTGAAATAGGAAGAGTGTGTTGCATATCATACACACACGCACACACACAAACACACCACACCACAGTGAAAGGGATGAAAGAGCGATTATGAAAACAGAGTTAAAAAAGCATGTGCTTAAAAAATCCTTGGATTTTTTAAATCCCTTGGAAGAGAAGACAGAAAAAAAAAATCCCTTGGAAGAGAAGACAGAAAAAAAAATATTAAACAAGGGAGTAAGTTCTCTGATAGTTTTTCATCTTATTTTTAAAATTTATTTATTTATTTGTATTTCTTACAATTTATTCAGTTTGTATCCCAGCTGTAGCTCCCTCCCTTAGCCCCTCCCAATCCCACCTTCCCTTCCTCTTTTCCTCCCTGTGCCTCTCCCCTAGTCCACTGATAGGGAGGTCCTCCTCCCCTTCCATCTGACCCTAGCCTATCAGGTCTCATCAGGACTGGCTGGATTATCTTCCTCTGTGGCCTGATAAGGCTGCCCCCTCCCCACTCAGTGGGAGGTGATCAAAGAGCCAGCCGCTGAGTTCATGTCAGAGACAGGCCCTGTTCCCCTTATTAGGGAACCCACTTGGACACTGAGCTGCCATAAACTACATCTGTGAAGGGTTTCTAGGTTATCTCCATGCATGGTCATTGGTTGGAGTATCAGTCTCAGAAAAGACCCCTGAGCCCAGATTTTTTTTTTTTTTTTTTTGTTTTTTTTTTTTTTTTGTTCTGTTGCCCTTCTTGTAGAGCTCCTGTCCCCTCCAGGTCCTCCTATCTTTCCCTTCTTTCATAAGATCCCCTGCACTTCATCTTACTCTTAAACCCAGAAAAGTCTTGATCAGACTTTGAGTTACAGATCCATAGTATAATAAATTAGTAATTTGTTTTCTTTTAACCATGGTCTTTTCATGTTGCTCAGGTTGGCCCTACACTGTAAGCCCTAGCTTCTTCCTTGCTCTCTGGACTGTTATGTGCTAGCTCAATTTATGTTCCTGTAATCTTTATGATTTCAAAGGATTTATTACAGCAGAAGTAGAAACTTAATAGACTCAGGAAAAGTTTTAAATAATCAGGTTCCAGGCCATATCATCTCTATTAAACCCAAAGATTTGAGAGAGATCCAGGTAAATGACCTAGCATATTTTAGGGTGCATCCACATGTAGGATTTGCCATCCTGAAGCTTCATGAGGCACAAAACTGGTTAGGAATGGACCCTTTGTTAATGAACCCAAAGCCCATTCATCTAATAAGATCCTACATAAACTATAGAAAGTTTTCATCATAGAGGCAGAAGGAATATGATTTTTCTGGTGAATTGGAGGGGTCATTGTTGACACTTTCCTACCAAAAGGTAGCTCAACAAGATAAAAGTACTACAAATATATTTCATCTATTTACTTCTTTCACTAAAAATATTCTGGTAAAAGCTCCATTTTGGTGCTTAGTTTAAAAAAATTAGAAATCAAGCAGAAATATGATGGCAAAGGAATGGAATGGCACAGAACAGAATGAATGGAAAACCCTGAATGCCTTTGGGCTTCCTCCCTTCTGCCTGAGGATAAGCTAACACCCATCTATAATGCTGGTTTTCAAGGGATCGTGGAGATGAGACATAAAGTAACTTTTCCAGATTCTAGGGTTTGTCTTATGAAAGACTTGCACAGAGGAAAATAAATTCTAGTTTCCATTACTTTGTGAGGAGAGAAGCAGTGTCAGAAGACAGAAGGTCTGACAGAAGCCAGAGGAAGACACTGACTACCTACAATGTGCTTCTGAGAAGTTCTAAGCATCTCTAATTGAATGTTCGCAGCACCACAGTGGCAAACATTACAGCCCCAATTTTATGCACACTGACTTTTAGCACAAATTATTACACTGATGATTGTCTATAATTTAGTATAAACTAATACAATTATTTTCAAATTTTATTATTTTCAAATTTTATAGGGATAATTTTTAAGTTTGTTTTCAAGGTATTAATTCTGTAGTGAAAGAAACATATCAGTCCTTTCTTCCTTCTTTCCTTCTTTCTTTCCTTCCTTTCTTCTTTTCTTCTTTCCTTCCTTCCTTCTTTCCTTTTTTCTTTCCTTCTTTGCTTCTCTCTTTAGTTATTATTTCATCCCTTCTAGTCTTTCTTCTCTCTCCATCTTTCTTTTTCATCCATTAATTAAAGGATTCTCCATGCAAAAGTCATATTTTAGACACGTGAATAATGTTTTCAATTTAAGTTCACTGAAAGTGAAGCAAAAGGTCAACCAATGCATACTAATATGAAATAGAAACATAACAAAAGCCATAAATTTTAGTTTAAACTCAATGTTATATTACCAGAAGTATTTCTAATCTTCCTTTAAGACTCCTTAATAATTCTATATCTCCTTTGGGAAGTTTACCCCATAATCTTTGTCAGAAAGTTCTTTCTTACATCAAATTTAAATTCCTTTATTGTAACTCAACATTGATTTAAATCTAAACTCCATGAATAGAAGCCTCTTATACTTCCAGGACTATGTTCTTCTGATTATATATATATATATATTTTTCTTCAACCTTGAGTTTGGAAAGATCAGTAAGAACGAAATATGAAAGTGAGAAATATGATTGTAAATCTCACTCTCCTTCCCACCCCATACCCTAGAAACAACTTCACTTTATCACAGTTTTTCTGTATTTACCCAGTTGTTCCACAATGCTTCTTCATAGTACTCTTAACACCAGGTCAATAAAGGGTTTTGTTCCTTACAATTGTTTTTCTCTTATTTATTTCATCGTAATCTTTTACTTGACTGTTACAAACCAGGACTATAGATGTTATCATTCTCATCTCCCTGAAGAGAACACTACTGTCTATGGGTGTAGATGTCCTGTTCTCTGTTGAAACGCTAGTCAATTTTTTTTTATTTTTTTATTTTTTGTGATTCTAGGAATCATGCTGTTAAAACTCTGCTGCCTGCAATGAGGTGGCCTGATTTCTTGGCTATGAGAGAGATAGAAAACCACACATTAAAGAACTTTCCCTTGAGATGTCTTAGGAAGAAACCCAGTGGACCAGATGGACCACTTGGCTCTTTCTCAAGGAGCCAAATGTTCATAATCTCGTTTCATCCTAAGTCTATGAAATTCATACTACTTTAGAAATTTGCTATTCCAGGTCATAGTGAAACGGCTTATAAGATCTTCAGTAAGAAACCGACCATTTGGATTTCAAACCAATAACTGTTCAATCTGGGTTCTAGTTATTTACTAATAATAAATAAGGAATTTCTAATCATGAAAGGCATCTTTGTGCAGCACTTTCCCAGTCAAATAGCCTTTTTTTCAGTATCTGCTTTAGTAGGATGAGGTCCTATACAAATTGCTGTTTTACTGTTCCATGTAACTATGTAACTTTCTTTTGTGAGATCATTACTTAGCAGAGCTCTCAAAGACTGGGCCTGTTAGCTAATTGGCAAGTCCCTCCTCCATAAAGGAGACATCTGAAGGGCTGTTCCTGCAGGAAGTGTCAGGAAGGTTTTCTGGTCTTACTTAAAGCCAGTAGGTGTCATAAGTCACACCCCTGACCGTGTCCAGGCATATGTGACAATATCCGATAAGACAGAAAGATCCAGTCAGTCCAACATGCTGCTGACTCTTAAGATGACCACATACAGAGAGAACAGAAGCTAAAGATCATTGCCAGTTAAACAATAATTAATTCAAAACAGTTTTGTCACAGGGACAGAGATTAAATTCACCAATGCCAAGCTTTTTCCAGGATTTAGGGCCACTGGATTGTGAAACTGAGCAAGTCACTAAATATATCTGTACATCAATTTCTCCCTTCTTAGAACTACAGAGATTTTAATTAGCAGGGTTATTGCATACAGTATTTAACATATACATTTGTATCTTATTTATGTATTTTAAAAATATATTTTATGTTAAATGACTCAAAGGAATCAAAGCACTTTGAAAACTTCCTGGGGAAGAACAGACACTCATAAAACATCAGTACCTTTCATCCTACTTTCTATAGAAATTAAGACTTCAGACCAGTATTTTTATAATTCCAACCAGAAGTAATTTATGACTTAAATTCAAGTTCAAGGCATGGTACTTTCACTGGATGCCCTATAGAGTACATTTTCATATTTGTTTTAAAGTATACAGTACTGTAAAGAAAATTCAGTGACTTCTTCCTTTTTTTTATGCACTCAGTGAATTCTTTTTTTTTCAATTACATTTTTCAAAATTCTTTATTAATTACACTTTATTCACTTTGTATCCCCCCTGTGGTTCCCTCTCTCCTCTGTCCCAATCCCTCCTTTCCTTCACCCTCTACATGCATGCCCCTCCCCAAGTCCACTGATAGGGGTGGTCTTCTTTTCCTTCCTTCTGATCCTAGTCAGTTAAGTCTCATCAGGAGTGGCTGCAATGTCTTCTTCTGTGGCCTGGTATGCTGCTTCCTCCTCAGGGGGAGGTGATCAAAGAGCAGGCCAATAAATTCATGTCAGAGACAATCCCTGTTCCTATTACAATAGAACCCATTTGGATACTGAACTGCCATGGGCTACATCTGTGCAGGGGTTCTGGGTTATCTCCATGCATTGTCCTTGGTTGGAGTATTAGTCTCAGGAAAGACTCCTGTGCTCAGATGTTTTGGTTCTGTTGCTCTCCTTGTGGAGTTCCTGTCCTTTCCAGATCTTACTGTTTCCCGCTTCTTTCCTAAGATTCCCTGCATTCTGCCCATAAGTCTCAGCATTTGCATTGATAAATCTGCAGGGCAGAGCCTTTCAGAAGTTCTCTGTGTCAGGCTCCTGACTTGTTCCCTCTTTTCTCCTTCTTCTGATGTCCATCCTCTTTGCCTTTCTAGATAGAAATTGAGCACTTTAGCCAGAGTCTTCTTTTTTTTATTAGTTTCTTTAGGTATATAGATTTTAGTAGGTTTATCCTATTTTATATATCTATATGAGTGAGTATATACCATATGTGTCTTTCTGCTTTTGGGACAGCTCAGTCAGGATGATCTTTTCCAGTTCCTACCATTTAAAAAGTAATCATGATTTCCTTGTTTTTTATTGCTAAGTAATATTCCATTGTGTAGATATACCACAATTTCTGTATCCATTCCTCTACTGAGGGGCATCTGGGCTGTTTCCAGATTCTGGCTATTACAAATAAGGCTGCTATAAACATGGTTGAGCAAATGACCTTATTGTGTACTTGAGCCTCTTTTGGGTATAGGCCTAGGAGTAGTATAGCTGGATCTCTTTTTTTTTTTTTTTTTTTTTTCATCATCTGAAGGAATGGGCGGGCATGGGAGCATTAGCAGGCCTTCTGGTGTTGGTCTCCTTGGTTTGCCTGTGGTATATATGCAAGATTAGAGTCTCACAACAGCGTAATGCAGCCATGAACATTCAGACCTTTACAGCCATTGAAGCAGGACAGTCTCCACAAGCATGGTTGGCTACCATAAAAAGCTAAAATGTTATGCTCAGGATGCGAGGCTAAGCACTGCACTCAGGGTCAGCTGCTTTCGACCCAGCGAAGAGCATGTCTGATTGCATGTGGGTTGATGCCCCAGGTCCTGCCTTTGAGAAAAAGGTATCAGACGTGTCTGATGCTCTTTGGGTGGATGACACCTAAATGAACATCTGTACAAAGTCCCAGTTTATTTCTAATATCAGAGATCAGACCTCTACTCCTGCCTGATGCGTCTAAAACAAAAAGGGGGAACTGTAGAGAGCTGCGGAATGCCGCGCCTTAAAGATGGAGCTGGTTTCTGCCTTCCACCTTCCTGATGGTGAGTGCTCTCTGTCACAAACAACTCCACATTTGGCTAAGGCTGAGGATCTGGCTTGCTTCCATGTATGTGGACCTATCTGCATTGCCCACATGGCATGCTGAGGTTGGCTACCCAGAGGCTATTTAAGCTGTGGGCTGGCTTTCCCCAGGGTCAGATGATTGTTCAAGGTTCCTGAATAAACTACATTGAAAAAAAAAAGACTTCTTTCTTAAAAATTCATTTTTTTCAATGTTTGTCTCTGAGTTTACAAATGCACATGAGTGCAGGTGCCTGCCAAGGACAAAGTCATAGGCTATCTGGAATGGAAATTATAGGGGGTTGTGAGATGAAAGATGTTGGTGCTGGGATTCAAACTCAGGTTCTCTCCATGAGCAGTAAGAGCTTCTAACCTCTAAGCCATCTCTCCAGCAAGCCACCCTCAAATTTATATTTTCCTTTAATGATGAATGGACAGTCACAGTCTTAAATACTATAATTGAGCATATTCATTAATTTTATATTCTATGTCAATTATTTTGTCAATCCTAAAAATAGCATATGCTTGGCTCTTGAGAAACAATCAGAAAACATTATTTTAATAAAACCATGAATCCCATAAACTTACATGAAAAAAGGTACAGAACGGTAACCTAAAAAGAGCTGTAAGGAGGTAGTAACTGGTTTCAAATTTTATTTTATTTATGTGTATGCCCATGTGTATGTGAGCACCAATGGAGGCAAAAGAGGAAGCTGAAGTTACAGATGGTTGCAAGCCACAGGATATGGGTGATCATATCCAAGCTCCTGTCCTTTTTAAGAACAATAGGGTGATTAAGTGCTGAGAAATCTCTCCAGCCCCTTGCATACTAATGTAAACGAGCCTCTAATGAGCAAAGTATTTAGTAGTGAGGTAAAAGGTTAACATGCATATCATCCAAAAACTCTTCGAAAGAGAAGAGGAAACACGTAGAATGGCAACATTTTAGGTGTCCAGCATTTTGACTGATGGGAAGTCAGTAAGGAGGGAGGTCAGTAAGGATCAAAGCAGTAGAGTAATGGGAATGCATTATACTGACAGAAACAAATGATAAAATTAAAAAAAAATAAAACATAGTAAGGTAACAATTCTAATATCTACACTTTGAGAATCTTATTTAAATAGAGTTAGTGTCCCCTCCCTCCTAGAATATACAATGTCCTCCCAAGCCTGTGATCTGCTGCTTACATGATGAAGAGGGCATTACTGATGCGATTAAAGTAAGGATTTGAGGTGCTGGTTATGGCAGAATGTCCAGACGGACCAAATTTGATAGGAAGAGAGTATGTTAGAGTCAGAGCAGGAAGTAGTGATGGAGACTAGGAAAAGGAAACTGTGATCTAAAATTTCAGGCAGCCTCCTGAGTCTAGCAAAAGCAAGGACTCCACCAGAGCTTTCTTGAGGAAAGAAGTCCTATTGATCTCACTATTTGCAGGCTTTTACCTCCTGAGAATTATAAGATGATAAATGCATGTTATTACCACAACCACAGGATGAGGTTTATTTTTCCAATACTTTTACTTACAATATGTTTTCAACACATGCTTTGTATTTCATTATGAAGCATATATTTTCACCACATTTGTGAATCTTGTTTGAGGTCTTGGAGGAAATTGAGTTGAACCTTACTCTCATTGATCCATATTTACCTGGTCTCCCTAGCCTTCAACTTACTCTGTGGCTTTGGGCTGGCCTTAAACTATGAATCTCTTGCTTCAACCTTCTGAGTAGCTGAGATTACAAACCTGCCTCATTAAGCCTGATTGTGATGGTAATGTCCTCTAGAGTACTTGCTTATGCAGGGCCTAAGAGCACTGGCAATTTTTCTAGAATTCTCAACTAGAGTCTGCTATGCTTGAAGACATGAGCCAAGTTGACTGTACTCTGAGAAGCTCCACAGAGCAATGGATCAAAATAGATGCTGAGACCCACAGCCAAACATTAGACTGAGATATGGGGATCTTGTGGAAGAGTGCAAAGAAAGATAGAGGAGCATGAAGGAGACAAGAACTCTGTAAGAAGACCAACAGAGTCAAATAACCTAGGCCCATGGGGGTTCACACGGACTGAACCGCCAACCTAAGCATGTTTGGACTGAACCTAGAACCCACACACTTATGGAGCTGATGGACAGCTCAATCTTCATGTGGATTCCTTAGCAACTGGAGCAGAGGCTGACACTGCCATGGATGCAGTTGCCTAATATTAGAGCATATTCTCCTAGCTAAACAGCCTTGTCTCAACTCAGTGTAAGAGGCTGAGCTTAGTCTTTATGCTACAAGAAATATCCTAGTGGGATGGCTCTGGACGTGGGCTCCCTTCTCTGGGAAGAAAAAGAGGGGTAATGGGAGAAGAGGTTAGGAAGGTGGGACTGGCAGGAGAGAAGAGAGGGGCTGATGTTGGCAATACATTAGAGAGAAAAAAGTATTTTTTCCTTTTGAGATTATAATTTAATTATATCATTCCTTCTTCCCTTTATATCCTCCCTTTATATGCTTTATATCCTTCCCTTTATATCTTCCCTTTATATCCTCCATATCCTTTCACATACTTCTCCTTCCTCTTTTGCAAATTCATGACCTCTTTTTGTAATTACTATTGTTATACATAAATATGTATATCAATGTGAACATGTTTATATACATTGTATTTACATATTCATAAATACATAAATACAGCATGTGACCGTGCTTTTCCTAGCCATGAATAAATTGTCCTGTTTACACAACTGTATCTTCTGGGTTTTATACTGTAGGACTTTTCCCATGTCTAGTATGCTCTCACATCTGTGATTTTTTTGTAAGATAAAGCGGCTGTGCAGCACTTCAGACAGATACACCAGCCTCTTGGTAAAACCCCCACAATTATAGATCACCCTCTACTGTATGGATACTAAGAAACACACCTCAGCAACCTAGAGAGAAAATATAAACAAGAATCAATACAATAATAACAGCCCCCCGCCAGAACCAAGAAAGCAAAATAAAGCCACATCCAAAAAGAAAAAAAATAAATAAATAAAACCACCACACTGTAACCAATAAACACATACAAAAGCCTGTGGAATCCAGTTATTTGATGGTCAGGTACTCGTGAACATGAGGCCTGATCCACGGAGAAAAACAATTTTCCCTCTACCAGTAGGTATAAGTGATAACTCTTCGTTATTTTAATTTATTATCATTATTTATTACAATGTACTCACTTTTTATCCCAGCTGTAGCCCCCTCCCTCATCTCCTCCCAGTCCCGCTTTCCCTCCCTCTTTCTCCCTTATGTCCCTTCCCTAATCCACTGATAGGGGAGGTCCTCCTCCCCTCCTATCTGACCCTAGCCTATCAGGTCTCTTCAGGACTGTCTGGATCCTCTTTCTCTGTGGGTTAGGTAGGCCACCTCATGAGGGGGAGGTGTCTCAGCCAAGGTGACTGTGACCTCAGAATGATGTTGGTAAAGTTCCTTCTGTTATATTTTGTGGAATAGTTTAAAGAGTATTGGTAATATGCTTCTTGGGTCCCTTGCCTTGGAAAACCTTTTTTCAACCCATTAATCTGAGGTAGTGTTGGGTGGGTAGGGAGGGCAGAGGATCTGAAGAGACTTGCCAGAGGTAAAGAATATAATCAAAATATATTTGAATTTAAAAATTGTTTTAAATAATTAAGATATGATGTAAAATTAAAAGAAAATATTTCATAATTAATATTGTCCTTTTAATGCATCTATTTGCATATGCCTAAGGTATATGTAGTTCAGGATTCTTTTCCTATCAACTTCCATCCAGGATCAAGAAAATTGATTCTAATCAAAATGCAAACAACTTTTAATCTTTCAATGTACATTTCAGTGTATGTGGGTGGAGGGGGAGTACATGTTCTCACCTTTTCACCTACCTGCTAGTCACAATGATTTGATTACTTTCCCTTACTCTAATTAAGTCCTACATTACTCTAATAAAGTTAAAACCTTCACTAAAGTTTCATTGATGTTAGCTTGTTGTCCTGTCTAAATTCTGGTCTCTTTCGCTAAGTGAGCAACATAAAGAGTTAAAAATAAAGTTCTATGTTGGCCAAGATTGCCATCTTTAGGGGCAACTACTGACTTCATCTCACATCTCTAGAAATATACCCTGCTCCTGGATTTGTATATATATTCCCCTTCATAGTCCCAATGTTAAAAAACAGTTTTGCCATGTATTAAAAAAAAAAAAACTGTGCATATGTGGCATTAGAGAAGAAACCCAAGATCCACTCCCCTATATATATTTCGCATATATATATATTATACGCAAAACAAAACTGATAACCTAAAGAATAAAATAATACTTTATTGCCTACTGGAATTGTATTAGGATCTGTAAAGTGAGATTAGGTGAGGTTTTTCAATCCTGGCATGTATCAAATGCTTTTCATGGCATCCATCATGCAGCAGCATCTCACTAAGATGGGAATTGCTCTTGTTGATATTACAGAAACTACCCTTATGATTTAAAATAGGACTCAAAAGACTGCTTAGGAAAGCATGCGCAGAGCAACCAGCAATATCAGCTTCAACACAAAACACGTGCATGTGTGTTTGGACACGGGGTTAAGGTATGCCGTGTCACACTTTCGTAGAGAGTAAAGCAAAGAAGCTTTTGAAAGCAAATTAGCAATATTAAGTTCATAGCCAACAGAATAAAGAGAGGAAAAATGTTGAACGTTTGAAGTTGTCGACCAGGCGCTTTGAAATGGGAGGGGACGAAGACCTTTGCCTTAGTTTGGATTAGCACCATGTTTAGTCATTTGCAGCAGTTGGCTTACAGTGATATAATGGCCCCCGCATGAGGCCTAGGCAAAGATTTCACACATACAAGGCTATGTATCAGAGTGGAATGGGGCCATCATTTCCTTTGGGTGAAATTCATTTCTCTTGCATGAAAACTGCCAGTGCATTTTGTTTTCAATCCAACATTTCTAGTGGAAATAATTTATGGTAATACAAGCAGATAACACAGGGCATGTAAGAAACAGCAATAAATTTGTGTCTCAAATGAGAAACATTGGAGCGTTGAAAACAGCAAGATGGTCCTTTGGAAACAGAGCAAGCAGGTCTCATTATTTTTCTACACTGATCAACAAGGGATTTGGCTGAAAGGGGTGGTTAAATGACTAAAGTTTTAGCTTTGACTTTCTTTGCCTCCACTGAGACAGTCACTGCCAGGGTCAATTAGTCTTCCCAAAATCAGATATAAAGTCATATGCAGCTTAATTTTAAGACATTGTTAGACTAAATCTGAAGCACAGGAGACTGCTCGCTCTGTGACAGCAAAGAAATGTCTGGTGATTTGTTTGTTTATTTATTTATCTTTTTATTCTGTTCTGGGTTTAGGGTTACCCAAATTAAAGAGTCTATAAAAGACATCGGCAAATTTCTTTTTGTGAGGTACACACTATTAACAAGGCTTATACCCTAGGAAGGTGAGTTATAATATTTTAGGCATTTAGATAGTGATATGTTTTGGCATATAAGTTCAATTTTCAATTAAACAATTAACTTTTATGAAAATAACTGATTACATTGAAATAGAAAAGTTGAAAACTATGGTTCTTAGTCTATAGTGAGTATATAATGATTTGTCTAATAAATATTCATTTCCACATGAAAGAAAAATACACTTTGTAGATTTTTCTGACTTAAGCAAGAGCTGGGTCTAGTATCTCCCAATAAGACTTATATAACACAAACATATTTATGTCAGCCAAAGCATCCATCATTATTTGTTTCTGAATAAATTTTATTGACTCTAGCCAGACTCAGTCCTAGAAAACTATTTTTACCCCAGAATCAAATCTCTTTTAAAGCTCAGGACCTGACACCTTTTGCCATGTTCTGCTCTTACAAAAACAATCTTTGAATAGGAGAAAAAAAAACATAAATGTACATTTTTTTATTTTTTATTTTTATTTTTTTATTAATTACACTTTATTCACTTTGTATCCCCCCATAAGCTCCTCCCTCCTCCCCTCCCTATCCGATTCCACCCTCCCATCCTCTTCTTCACCCATGCCCCTCCCCAAGTCCACTGATAGGGGAGGTCCTTCTCTCCTTCCTTCTGTTCTTAATCTATCAGATCTCATCAGGAATGGCTGCATTGTCGTCTTCTGTGGCCTGGTAAGGCTGTTCCCCACTCAGGGGGAGGTGATCAAAGAGGAGGCCAATAAGATTATGTCAGAGGCAGTCCCTCTTCCCATTACTAATATGAAACCCACTTGGACACTAAACTGCCATGGGCTACATCTGTGCGGGGGTTCTAGGTTATCTCCATGCATGGTACTTGGTTGGAACATGAGTCTCTGGGAAGAACCCTCTGTTCAAATTTCTGGTTCTGTTGCTCTCCTTGTAGAGTTCCTGTCCACTCCAGATCTTACTATTTTCTACTTCTTATATAAGATTCCATGCACTTTGCCCAACATTTGGCCATAACTGATCTTAGCAGATCTCAGCATCTGCTTTGATAGTCTGCAGGGCAGAGCCTTTCAGAGGCTCTTCGTGGCGGGTTTCTAGCTTGTTTCCTGTTTTCTTCTTCTTCTGATGTCCTTCCTCTTTGCCTTTCAGGATGGGGATTGAGCATTTTATTCAGGGTCCTCTCTCTTGATTAGTATCTTTAGATGTACAGATTTTAGTAAGTTTATCCTATATTATATGTCTATATGAGTGAGTATATACTGTGTGTTTCTTTCTGCTTCTGGGACAGCTCACTCAGGATGATCCTTTCCAGGTCCCACAATTTACCTACAAATTACATGATTTCCTTATTTTTCATGGCTAATTAATATTCCATTGTGTAGATGTACCACAATTTCTGCATCCATTCTTCAGTTGTGGGGCATCTGGGCTGTTTCAAGCTTCTGGCTATTACAAATAAAGCTGCTACAAACATGGTTGAGCAAATGTCCTTATTGTGTACTTGAGCCTCTTTTGGATATATGCCTAGGAGTGGTATGGCTGGATCTTGAGGGAGCACTAATCCTAGTTGTCCTAGTAAGTGCCAGATTGATTTCCAGAGTGGTTGTACAAATTTACATTCCCACCAGCAGTGGAGGAGGATTCTCCTTTCTCCACAGCTTCTCCAGCATGTGTTGTCACCCGAGTTTTTCATCTTGGCCATTCTGATGGGTATAAGGTGAAATCTTTGGGTCGTTTTGATTTGCATTTCCCTGATGGCTAATGACGCTGAGCATTTCTTTAAAAAAAGAAAACCAAACAAACCATAAATGTACATTTTTAAGAGTACTCAAGCCCTCAAAACTTGTGAACAAGCAAATTAAGTGAATTTGAACATAATGTGTTTCCTCAGGCCACAGCTGGACATTTGTTTTTATGGAGATCATCTTGCAAATGCTTCTCACAATTAAGCATGTGATATCACTGCTCTGTAAGGAGGAAATAATGTGACTCCACAGTGCTTTATGATGCTCATTATCAACAACTCAGCATGCACCTAAATAGCCCCTAAGAAAAACAAATGTTGTGCTCGACTGGTGTTTCTGTGTGAAGTAATAAATACACTAAGGGTGTTGAATGTCTCTGAGGGAAAATAATCTAGAATGCTCCATGGGTTTAATAGAAAATCTTCCTGCATGGACTTTCTTCCTGTATTCCTTAGAGCATATCACCATCATTAGCAGAAACACACTGACCCATGGTCAGGAGTAACTCACAGCCATCATCTCTGCCATATAGTTACTTTCTAACATACTGTTAAAGATGAAGATGATAACATTCGAAGGAAGGGAATGTCAGCTCTTCTATCGGGAATGTCAGCTCTTCTATCAATGCTTGGAGAATCCCGTGAAGATATGTTGGCTTCAGGAGGAATCCTGGTGAAAATGGCATCATTTGGTTTGTACTATGCTCCTTTGCAGCAAGAGGCTTCCAGAATCTTTTTACATTGCAGAAGAACCAACTATGAAAAGAACACGTCAACATGGTCAAGGCCAGGAGTTGAGAACTGTTAGCAAGCGTACATAATAATTTATGAGTCAATACAATGTGTGTTAATAGACAAGATTTGGTGCATTCCGAGTGATACCAACAGAGGAAGAACACATTCTTATAGTATGTTATACATATAGAATATTTTTAAAGAAATAAGAAAGAACAGACTTTATATTGAGTTCTATATACATTCATGGACTCAAAAAGTGTTAGTAACCAGGTACTCTATATATATTCATATATTTTATTTATACTTAATATATATTATACATACTCAGGAGTAATATGCCATAATTGTCCTTTGTTTAGCCCAATGGTGTTCTATGTATGTGTCCCAAGTTTGCACTTGTCGCAAACAAGATAAAATCATATTTTCCTGGGGAACTGAACTCTTTTGCATGACTGCCTGTATTTCTAATTTTGTTTCTGGTAAACTTCCCCCTTTAATGTAACTTTTCAAACATCATTTTAGTTATTAGCTTTCTGTTCCATTCCTTTTTCAAATTTTACATCAATACTGATTTTTTTTCATTTAAGTGAATCTCTGAGAAGCAACGTGGAGTTTGATTTTTATTCCTGTGCCATTATTTTTGTCTTTTGTTAAGGAAATTTGGTCTTTTAACTACTATGATATGGCTCAGCAGGTGGAAGTACATGGCACTAACTTGATCTTAATACCCAAGAATCACATGGTGCAAGTATAGAACAGCCTTCAGCATGTTGTCTTCTGACCTCCCAAATGAACACTCAAACATATAAACATGTATACACACAGGCATGTAATATATAAAGGATGGAGAAAATGATAAAGAATATCTTCTGAATGCATTTCTAATATCATTTTTTAAAAAAATATACTGTTTGTTAATCTTTCTTGAAAATTCTCCTTTGTTTTTTGGGGGGTTTTATTGACAATTTTTTTTTAATTCTTTATTCATTACACTTTATTCACTTTGTATTCCCCTTGTGGTTTCCTCCCTCCTCCCATCCCAATCCCTCCCTTCCTCCACCCTCTGCATGCATGCCCCTCCCCAAGACCACTGATAGGGGAGGTCTTCTTTTCCTTCTGATCCTAGTCAATTAGGTCTCATCAGGAGTGGCTGCATTGTCTTCTTCTGTGGCCTGGTAAGGCTGCTCCCCCCTCAGGGGGAGGTAACTAAGAGCAGACCAATCAGTTCATGTCAGAGACAGTCCCTGTTCCTATTACAATGGAACCCACTTGGATACTGAACTGCCATGGGCTACATCTGTGCAGGGGTCTTAGGTTATCTCCATGCATAGTCCTTGGTTGGAGTATCAGTCTCAGGAAAGACCTCTGTGCTCAGATATTTTGGATCTGTTGCTCTCCTTGTTGAGTTCCTATCCTCTCTAGATCTTACTGTTTCCCGCTTTTTTCATAAGATTCCCTGAACTCTGCCCAAAGGTTGCCCATAAGTCTCAGCATCTGCATTGATAATCTGCAGGGCAGAGCCTTTCAGAGGACCGCTGTGTCAGGCTCCTGGCTTATTCCCTCTTTTCTCCTACTTCTGATGTCCATCCTCTTTGCCTTTCTAGATAGGTATTGAGCATTTTAGCAGGAGTCCTCCTTCTTGATTAGTTTCTTTAAGTGTACAGATTTTAGTAGGTTTATCTTATATGTCTATATGAGTGAGTATATACCGTGTGCATCTTTCTGCTTCTGGAATAGCTCACACAGGATGATCTTTTCCAGATCCCATCATCTACCTGCAAATTTCATAAAATGGATCAAATTTTTAATTTGCTGTAACCATCTTTATGCTCACACCTGTCACAAATATAGCATTTTAAGTATTTCATTTTATATCTTACATTTATTTTTATATGTAATTTTTAAAGTCAATCAATGATGAAAGTTAAGGAGAGAAGATGAAAGGAGAAGGGCGAAGAGAGAAAAAAAAGAAATGTTGGGTTTTAATACTATATATTAAGTTTTGTTTTAAGAGGGGATTTTGTTCCAAATTACTCATGTTTAACACTGTCCTCCTGGGATCTTGGACTTTCACTCATTTTTTTTTCTTGCTTTTGAGTGTTTTTTGAATGAGGATGTGAGGTTGCCAATCATTCCCAAGTTTTGTTACTTTGTATGTAACTTTTCTTTTTGTGAGAGACAGCTCTGTGGTACAAGTTTCTGGACTGGCAGATCCTTTCTTTGGAGACTCTGAAGGTGGGAGTTAGGAGTTTGATTCCTCCCATTATTGTCAGCTAGATGTCAAGCCTGCTGCACTGCCAGAAGCAAAATTATTTTACTTTAAAATTTACTTCTTCATGCAGTGTTTTCTTCGGAGAACTCGGGGGTAGATGACGGCCATGTCGTTTTGTTTCAGGGTTTTATTCCTCCGTGTTCAATGATTTAATTTTATTAAATGGCTATCTACTGTCTCCCAGGTCCCCATAAAGCGCTTATAATATGATTGCTGAATTTCCTAAGGAATTCTTAGGTGGTTTGAATATTTTAAAAGCTTACTGTGTGTTTGCATCCATACAGAGTAGAGACAACCTGACTGTGGGAAAGAAAGGGTGATGGGAAATGATTGCTGAATTAATTTTTCCCTCAATTAAAAACAACACTACACATTTACCCAGAGTTCCTCACTGAATGCAGACAATAAATACACAAGATTGAACTGCCATTGCTGTTTCTTCCTTATGGGTGGGGACCATGGGTTGCTTAAGTGAAGTTACATTTGATTCTCAGGAGCTTTTTGAAGAAAGGGTCACTCTTTTCTTCAGCTCTTGGCTTTCTGCCTTTAATGAGGGCCAACATGTCTGTCTTTCAAGGTCAAGAAAGTTCAGTTGGCGGTATGCTTGTGGATTTCCTCTACTACTTTCTTTACCTTCACCAGAGGAATTGGAGTAACCTGCATTACTAAATGCGGAAAGTATACACTAGCCATTCTTGTCCACATTCTTTTCCTGATATGGACATGAACTACTGACTACAGAGCTTATGGGTGCTTGTCTCCATAGATCTGTCATGTTAAAAAGTAATGCCACCTGCTTTACAATATACAGTAGTAATCACGCTTTATCAGAGTTAAATTTTTCCATAATACACACACACACACACACACACACACACACTCACACACACACACACAACTTTTTTGGAGATTTGATTTTTACTTTTTTTTTTTCCCTAGTGGAATATAAGGGATGCCTCAATATTTTGTTCCAATGACTGCAGATCCTGACAAAGCTTCTCATACCATTGATGCAGAAAACACATCTTGGTGGTCTTTTATATAAATACAACTACATAGACAGAAAGAGACACATGTAAATTAAATTTTGGGAAATTTTAGGTCTGCTGTCAACTTTGGAAAGAAATTGTCTCAATTTACCACGTTGAGTTGGCATTGTACAGAAATAAAAATAAATAGTTTAAATTTTTTTTTCTATGTTGGACTGTAACTAATGAACTGTATTAAATATGTAAATTGTATATATCTATCTCAATTTCATTATAGAAACTAATATAATGTTTTGTACATAAGAAACCGTGCCTAATCTAAAATGTGTTTTGAATTTTCAGGCCATATTATATCACTTAATGGGTTATTCTTCTCTTTACAATTGCCCCTTCACTTTGTTGTCGGTTATTTGTTTGGTTTTCTTTTGGTTTTGTCGTATGACTAAAAGTGAATGTCTTTTTTTTTCTTTACTTTTATTTTTATTGTCTTTTTCTCATTTCTTTGTGTTGAGACAGGATCTTGGAAATTAGCTCAGGGTAAGTTCAGACGCAGTCCTACATCAGCATCCCTTGTGCTGGACCCAAAGGTAGACTTCAAGACATTCAGTTGCTAATGCCTTATTAATAACAACATTGTATGCCTTTGGGAAATGGGAGTGGGTAGGATATTTTAGCAGAACTAAAGCCATTCAACTTAGATTACCATTTTTCCTGCATGTATACAGGTTTGTTGTCCTTTCACACCTAAATCTTCTCTGCCTTCATTACTTTCTGACATTTAAATTACAGGAATGCCTAGATATGGAGGGAGGACAAACCTATCTGTACCAACACAACATTCATTCAAACGTAAACCATTGTTTGTTCTTTGTTTGCCAAACATAAAGTGGCACTGAGCGCATTTTCAGTTAATATTTCATGAGTAATGGATGAACAAAGCCCCTAGGTAAAATCTATTTCATTGACCCAGGAACTTCCAGACATGTCAGATAAAATGTAAGTTTACCCTTTTTTTTTTTTTTTTTTTTTTTTTGATTAAGTACAACATTCAAGGGGAGCTGAATGTCCTCTCTCCCAGGTCACTTTAGAGCCCTCCATCATCTATTGGTGGACAGAATCAGTCTTAGGTCAAAGCAGAAAGTCCTTCCGGTAGGCAAATGTAGGGCCCTAACTGGCAAGGCCCCTTGTTGAAATCATTTTCTCATCCTAGTCCAATGCTGTGCTCTTTCACAGTAGTGCTCCAAGGCATTTTTAGTAAACCCCTCTAGCACATTTTAGTCAGGGTGACTGGTTACATATATATATTATCAAAATCACATTGCAAATGACTGAAGAAACTTTAAAGCTTCCCCTGCATAACATTTTTCATTTATAATTCTCAGCTAGCTAAGTTAGAATAATACCTAAAGAAAATCTCCAGACCCAAGACCCCATCGAAGCTGATGATGGACAATAATATGAAGACAGAAAAGTGCCTTTTCTCCCTGTACTCTGTATAAACTCTAGTGTCAGAGTGATTTTCCATTTGGATGGGGATAGTTAAGCAGCCTGGCTTTGGGCTATTGAATATTTAAGGAAAAGAAAATGGGAAGTTTTCAAGAAAATAATACATGCCAGTCAAAAACTGACTTTCCTTCATAATTTCTCATTTACTAAAGCTTCTTTTTCTATTCTCATATCAAAGATATATGTTGTCACAGTACTTTGTTTAGAAAGACATAATATATGGTTGGGTGTAGCAGATTTTAAATACAAGTGTCATTTTAGAATTTGTGAAAATACCATAAATGCCTTTAATTTTCCATTATTCATAAACCACATGACATTGAATAGATCATTTGAGCCACAAAACTCTTCAGATTATTTTTCTCAACAAATAAAAATTGTCTTAAATCAAGTCCTCTAGATATGAGGCACTTTTAACTATAGAGGAAATATTTTAAAATTGTAACTATCAAACACTTCTGATACAAGCAATAACATGTGGGTTCCTCTGGCAACATGAGAAGATACTCAGAGTGTTTCTGAGACTAAATTGTTAACATGGACCTTACATACTGGGAGGAACAGGATATATTTTCATGCAAGTTGAAAAAAACTACATTTTGATCTTCATACTGCTCCCATTCTTCCCCAGTTACAGAATAATTCTAACTTCTTTTATTAAAAAATAGATACATGAAAAATCTGTCTTTGCAGAGACTGATACTCCAACCAAGAACCATGCATGGAGATAACCTAGACCCCCTGCTCAGGTGTAGCCCATGGTAGCTCAGTCTCCAAGTGGGTTCTCTAGTAAGGGGGGTAAGGGCTCTCTCTAACATATATCAGTGGTCAGTTCTTTGATAACCTCCCCTTGGAGGGTGCAGCCTTACCAGTCCACAGAGGAAAACAATCAGGTCCAGGTGAGACCTGATAAGCTAGGGTCAGATAGAAGGGGAGGAGATATTCCTCTATCAGTGGACTAGGGAAAGGGCATAGGAGAAGAGGAGGGAGGAGATTAGGGAGGGATTTACAGCTGGGATACACAGTGAATAAATGGCAATAAATAAAAACCAAAATAAAATAAAAATAGATACATGACGTGGAATAACCTCAATTTAAATAAAGGTGATGTTCTGATGGATAGATTAAGAATAAAATTTGCCTGACAATTTTCTATGTCTCCAGAGTTAGGTACTAAAATTCACAACCCAACAACATCCTGGATTGGTACCATTTTCTTCCTGATTCATCAACATTTAGAAATCTGCTTTTTTCTGTGATGGTTCATGGAAAATTTTAAAATAATGAACTGAATGTGAGATCAGTGAGGACTCAATTACCATTTGAACATGTTTTACCCTTTGTCTTCCAATTTTTCACCCAGTGCCCGCACTTGCTTTGAAGCGTGCAGAGTTCCCTGAAGCAGATCAGTTTGACAAATGAGAGTGATACTTCTCATGAATACTTGGGCCCTCTCTGATCAGTGTCTGAGATGAATACTGTAATATATAAATCCCACCTTTCAAATCAGAGGTAGGAGAAATTAAAACACTCTCTACAATGTGAAACAGTTATTACTATGATTAGCATATTAAAGAAGGATGTCTAAATGTCCCGTCTAGTCTTACTAGACTCTAAATATAAAGGGAAAATTATTAGTCAAAATTGGCTGACGTTCACTAGTATGCCATGAGTGTTATTATCCAGAATATCTTCCTCTACTGGGAGCAGTATCTATTGCTTATCTTTTCTCACCGATTTTTGTGGTATCTTGCTTTTAGAGGTAGCACTATTATATTTACAACTGTCTTTGCCTGTAGTCTGATTTGTATTCGGTAAAGCCGCATGATGGATTTCTTGCATGTAGTAAACAATGACTTTTTGAGTTTAATACATATATTACTACATAAAACAGGTAACTGTTTACAAAATGAGTGTAAGATATTACTCCCATAATCACATGGACTCACAACATTAAGAAAATAATCTGTCAGCTGAGTTCATTATAGAGGTAGTCCCTGATCCCCCTCATTCAGAGATACACATGGAGACTGAGCTGCCAATCTGCCACATCTGAGCAGGAGGTCTAGGTTTTTTCAATGCATAGTCCTCTGTTGGTGCATCAGTCTCTGCAGGACCCCCTGGGCTCAGAACTTTTAGTTGTGTCGGTCTCCTTGTGGGGCTCCTGTCCCCTCCATGTCCCTCTATTCCCACCTCTCCCTTCTTCCATAAGACTCTTTGAGCTCTGCCCAAAGTTTGGCCATGAGTCTTAGCATCAGCTTCACGGCCCTGTTGAATGGATCCTTTCAGAGGACCTATATAGTAGGCCCCCATTCTGTTTCCTCTCTTCTACAGCTTCTGTTGTCTATCCTGTTTGCCATTCTGAAAGATCATTCTCCACTGATATGGCCTTGCCAGGCCACAGGGAAAGAGGATCCAAACAATCCTAATGAGACTTAACAAGCAGTGGGCAGATGGCAATAATGGAGAACTCTCCCATTCAGCGGACTGGGAGAAAGGGATGGGAGGAGAGGGAGGGAGAGTGGTACTGGGGAGAGCTGAGGGAGGGGGCTTCAGTCTGGATATATAATGAACAAATTGTGAAGAAAAAATTAAAATAAAAAAAAATAATCTGTACATTTAGCAAAACATTCAAAGCTAAGAGAAAAAAGACAGCCTCTACTAGCCTTTGCCTACAGAAATTTTGGAGTGAGAACAAGGATCTGATTTACCCTTGTTAATGACACACACTTTGATTTTTCTCTTGTTCTGATTTTGCTTTTTTTGTATCAAAAATGATTTTGTTTTCTAAATTACTCACATGATAGTTTTCACATAGCAACCCATGGCTATGTAGTGACTGTAGATAAGGGTGACCACATTTCTCTCGGCACTTTTAACAGGACTCTTACGAAATAAATTTTAGATGTCAATTCAGCATCAAATACATATGATGAAGGTTTTAAGTTAAAGGATACAGTGAGAACAATAAACATTTAGTGGGAAAAGATTTTTGACAACTTTTTTTTCTCTCCTGTGAAAATTCTTTTATTTTAGGAACTCTCTGCAACCTTGAACCCCTATCCACCATTGATGTTTCCTAGGAATTTTCTCAACTGTAGAATTATTCTGCCTGATTATAATATTTTTATGAACATGTGGCATCTATCTATGTTGTGCCAATTTGATCAGATAAACTTACTTTAACAATATGATTTATGATTTATATGGAATACTTTTTCTTCTGGGAAACAGTCTGAGTAGTAAGTTTGGTCATCAACAAACTGAAGGTTCAAAAGCCTGGCTACTTATGAAAACCTTGGGGTTCTGGGTATGCTCAGGAAATACTGAAACACTGTAACACAAGTGAGGACCTTGCTTTGGGTTCACACACTTGTATGAAGCCAGGGTACTGCTATGTGCTTCTGTGATGCCAGTGCATTGGACATACAGATGTATAGGTCCCTAGAGTATGCTTAGCAGGCTCAATTGGAGAGTTTTGGTTCAATGATAGAGTTTGTCTCAAAAAATAAGGTGAAGCATAAAGGCATTGATCGCTGGCCTCCACAAGACATGCACAGAAATCTATATGGACACACACACATAAATAAAAATACATAATTGATTAGAAAGTTGGTAAACAAGAGCTGTAGCAAAATACCCTAAGTAGCACTACTTGCCTCACGATGACAACCAGTGTTGCTGGTAGAACACCACTTGGAAATATATTCTTTAGAGAAATGAGCCAAAGGGCAGTGTTGGGAATTCCCAACATACTTACCTCATGATATGAATGTTCCCTTAAAGATGAGGAAGCAGAGATAGAGTGACAGTCTTGCTTAAGTATTATTTCCTTTATATGCTAGTAGATAAGAAATGTTTTATTAGGAAAAATATTTAAGTCCTGAAGTCAATTAACATGTGTTATAAAAGCTTTTAAGGGTAAACATATATAAAATTATGGGTTTCATTGTGCCATATTTATATGTACATACAACATACACTGATCATACGATGACTTTCCGATAGTCTCTTTATCACCCTCCCAGTGATCCACTTCAGTCTCCCAAATAGTCTCACTTCTACTTTTGTTTCTTTTAGAATCTAGATTATACACATGAGAAGAAGTCGGTGAAGTTTACCTTTTTGAATATGACTCATTTCTCTTAGCACGGTGATCTCTAGTTTCATCCATTTTCCTGCAAATGGAATAGTTTCTTTATGTATACCTCATATTTTCATGGTCTGTCCATCCGTCCATGGACACCTAAGATAATTCTATAGCAGGCATTCTGATTACTGTCACAATAAACATGAGTATGTCAACAACCCTGTCAATGGTGACATAGGTCCCTTTGGTTATATTCTCAATAGTCGCACAACGGGAGTATATTATAATTCTGTTTAATTTGTTTTATTTTTTTAGTGTCTGTACTAATTTATATCCTTTTCTCCTGATTTGTACTATCAAGTGGTGCTTGTATTCATTTTAAGTCTTTCTAGACCAGGAAAAATAGATTCTTTTTTATTTTAATTTTTATGAATTACAATTTATTTAATTTGTATCTCCCCTGTAGCTCACTTCCTCCTCCCCTTCCAATCCCACCCTCCTTCCCCCTTCTCCACCCATGCCCCTCCCCCAGTCCACTGATAGGAGAGGTCTTCCTCCCCTTCCTTCTGATCCTAGTCTATCAGGTCTCATCAGGAGTGGCTGCATTGACTTCCTCTGTGGCCAGGTAAGGCTGCTCCCCCCTCAGGGGGAGGTGATCAAAGAGCAAGCCAATCAGTTCATGTCAGAAACAGTCCCTGTTCCTATTACAGTGGAATCCACTTGGACACTGAACTGCCATGGGCTACATCTGTGCAGGGGTTCTAGGTTACCTCCATGAATGGTCCTTGCTTGGAGCAGTCTCAGAAAAGACCCCTGTGCCAGATATTTGGTTCTGTTGCCCTCATTGTGGAGCTCCTGTCCTCTCCAGATCTTACTATTTCCCACTTCTTTCATAAGATTCCCTGCACTCTGCCCAAAGGTTGACAATAAGCCTCAGCATCTGCTTTGATACCCTGCAGGGTAGAGCCTTTCAGAAGCCCGCTGTGGCAGGCTCCTGTCCTGTACCCTGTTTTCTCCCTCCTCCCATATCCATCCTCTTTGCCTTTCTGAATGGAGATTGAGCATTTCAGCCAGAGTCCTCCTTCTTGATTAGTTTTTTTTAGGTGTACAGATTTTAGTAGGTTTATCCTCTATTATTTGTCTAATATCCACTTATGAGTGAGTATATACCCTGTATATCTTTCTGCTTCTGGGATAACTCACTCAGGATGATCTTTTCCAGTTCCTACCATTTACCTGCAAATTTCATGATTTCCTTGTTTTTTTATTGCTGAGTAATATTCTATTGTATAGATGTACCACAATTTCTGTATCCATTCCTCAGTTGAAGGGTATCTGGGTTGTTTCCAGCTTCTGGCTATTACAAATAAAGCTGCTACAAATGCAATTGAGATAATGTCTTTGTTGTGTACTTGAGCATCTTTTGGATATATGCCTAGGAGTGGTATAACTGGATCTTGAGGTAGCACTATTCCTAATTATCTGAGAAAGCACCAGATTGATTTCCAGATGTTGTCAGTGTACAATTCTACCAGACCTTCAAAGAAGATCTAATACCAATAGTCTTTAAACTATTCCACAAAATAGAAGCAGAAGGAACACTACTAAACTCATTCTATGAAGCCATGGTCACCTTGGTACCTAAATCTTACAAATACCCAACAAAGAAAGAGAATTTCAGGCCAATCTCCCTTATGAACATTGATGCAAAAATATTCAACAAAATACTTGCAAACCAAATCCAAGAACACATCAAAGACATCATCCACTATGACCAAGTAGGCTTCATCCCAGGTATGCAGGAGTGGTTCAATATACAGAAAAATAGATTCTTAATATAGTTTTGATTTAATACATTTTCCCTATTTATTTAATTATTCTTTTGAGAACTATTTATTCCATTGGACTACTTATTGGTTGTTAGTTTGTTCTTTAGATATTTTTAAAATTAATTTTCTAAGTTTTCTATATATTAACCTTATGTCAACTAAATAAAAGGTAAAGATTTTCTAAAGTTTTATGGCTGTCTCTTCACTTTAATGATTGTTAGTTTTGATGTGCAGAAACTATTAAATTTGATAGAATTCCATTTGTTAGTTTTTTTCTATTATTTCTTGAACTATTGAATTTTTATCAGAAAGCTATTGACTGTACATATATTCTGAAGTTATTTTTCTCTGCCCCACCCCAAGTAGTCTATTTATGAACACTTCTTTCATAAGCATTTTCAAATGGTTTTGAGTTTATATCTATGTAGGAATCTTGTCTCAGCATTCTACCCGTGTATAGGCCCTTTTGTTTTTTTCATTTTGCTAAATATTTCTGTGTTAGTTATTGTCTCCTGCCACAATCATTTAATGCTGAGATGAACTCTTTGACAGCCTCCTGAAAGTTTCTGACATATCCTAAGTGTTTCAGTTTCCAGTATTCTTCACTGACATTAACTTATACATTTGCTTCAAATCTCACTTTAAGCTAAGTACAGTGGAGCATGTGTGCAGTTTAGTGTCAGGCTTGGGCTACAGAGCAAGAGAGAGAGAGAGAGAGAGAGAGAGAGAGAGAGAGAGAGAGAGAGAGAGGAATTACATACCAGGACCTTCCATGAAAGTTCAAATCATCCCAGAAAATAGTGGTTTTAAGAGAAATAAAAAGAATTCCAAATATTCAAGCAGACTATTTTGAGCTGCTGTATAGTTAAAGTTTGTGTTTTATTTTATACTAAAATAACTGTGTATTTTAGCCTTATCTTCCATGTGTAGATAATTAAATTAATAAAAGACCATACCATACACTCATTCCTCTCTTACAGATCCTAGAGATTCGCTGACTTACATTAGTAAACAGATTTAATTTATCTAGAGAGGGTAATACATTTTAGATGTTTCGCTAATCCTTTTATCTCAATATTCAGGCTGACTAAAGATTTTAGGCACAAAAATAAATGGCTTTCAGCCAGAGCAATGCAGTATCCCCATTCACTCTATAATTCTTCCTAAGCACTGAGCAACTTTAAACCTCCCAACAAAATAAGAAATTCAGTTATTTAACTCTGCTTTTAACAATACTAGAAATGAAGCAAAAAGTAAACAAATGTTATTTTCTGCTATTCCTTTCATCTTGTTTTCAGTTAGCAAGCAATTCCCTTTTTTTCTTTGCTTTTTCTTTTGAATAGAAAATAAGTGTGATCACTCCTTATTACCACAATATAGGATAATGATAAATATTTTTCAAACACAAGGATATAGAGGGCAGGTAAACATCATCCAAGATCAAGAGCTAAGCATGTTTAATGTGTGCGTACTTTCAGTATTTGTTGTAAAACCAAGGGTAAATATATGATTATATGTAGATTTTACTTAAAAACTAAATTTCTATCTATGAATATTGAAATATGTTTTAGATTGAAGATGTTGCTTTTGTATAATGGAAGACATTGAGATATAAATAGGCTGGCCTGCATTTACTTGCTTCATTAAATTATCAGAGAATTGAGACTTGAACATGCATTGTGATAATCCTACTTGGTTTCATTTGGGCCTTTACAGGGTGTGTTTAAATCAAAGGCAGCTAAGCCACTATCACATTCTGAAGGAAATAAAATAAAAATGATTTCTTTTTAACCAAGCAGCCCAGGTCCAACACAACATCTGCACGCTGAAAAAATTACTTTGCGTTTCTCATCACCTGTAAAAGATACTTTATTTGCTGAGTTTTATTAACTTTTTGGCACTGATGTTTCTGCAATTAGGACCCAAATCATTCTCTTAGTTTCTATAGAAACCACCACAGTCTCTTGAAAGCCAATGCTAAGGTTTCTCACCTGAGCCCAAGTACAGCAGAGCTAAGGTGCTGAGAAATGTTCTCACCATTGTGATCATTTTTTATAATCGCTATGGCTTAAGATCATGTTTACTCTGGCACATAACCATTATAAACTTATTGTAAGACCAAACAAATAATGGAAGCATAAAAAAAAATTACCTTCATTACAATTTCACAAATGTCAGCATCTGTAGAAATTGTAGAGTTATCAAAATAAATCTTAAATTATGTTTTCCAAAGCAGTTTCTACAAAACAAATACAGAATGAGATATGAATCATTACATAAGTAGGAAAAGAATGAATACAATGAATGTTTGCATTAACAAACAAACCACAGAAAATAAGGTCAAGGTCATACATTGGGACCGATAGTGATGGTTTCATCAGGAAGCACAAAAGGCAATTCTCTGTGGAAAAGACACTGTCCACACCCAAGGGAGTTTAGGGGTGATGGAAGAGAAACAGCAGGTAGGGTAAGATACCCAATCCTCCTTCAAAAAGGCAAAACAGATAGACCTTGGAAGATGGAGAAAACAAGAAACAGGACAGGAGCCTACCACAGAGGGTCTCTGAAAGACTCTACCCTGCAGGGTATCAAAGCAGATGCTGAGACTCATAACCAAACTTTGAGCAGAGTGTAGGGGATCTTATGAAAGAAGGGGAAGATAGAAAGACCTAGAGGGGACAGGAACTCCACAAGGAGAGCAACAGAACCAAAATATTGGGGCGCAGGGATCTTTTCTGAGACTGATACTCCTAACCAGGACCATGCACGGAAATAACCCAGAACCCCTGCACAGACGTAGCCCGTGGCAGCTCAGTGTCCAAGTGGGTACCCTAGTAAGGGGACATGAACTCAGTGGCTGACACTTCGATCACCTCCCCCAGAAGTGGGGGCAGCCTTACCAGGCCACAGAGGAAGACAATGCAGCCAGTCCTGATGAGGCCCAATGTGCTAGGATCAAATGGAAGGGGAGGAGGACCTCCCCTATCAGTGGACTGGGGAAGAGAAGAGGGAGGGAGGACAGGACTGGGAAAGAATGAGTGAGGAAGCTACAGCTGGGATACAAAGTGAATAAATTATAATAAATGAAAAAATTAAAAATTAGAAAGTGTGTAATTTCCTGGTTTCTGTCTCGTCTGCCCTTAGTGGCAGGATCGTTTATCTTTGTGTTATTTGCTTTTGGAAAAACGTTAATTTTTAAAACTTCAAGACTGTGGTTTTCTCAGGAAAAAAAAATCTTTCATTACTCTATTAGAAAGACTAGCAAATCTCTAGCCAGTATTTAAAGAAAAAAAGATCTTTGATTTCATTGAACAGAACGCTGAGTACAGCTTTTCTATTTTCTAGACAGAAACAAGAAAAGAAAAGGTGAACTATCAAAGTAGAAATAAAATAGTTTCTGAAAGATTAGTCACAGCACATGAAAACTCAATTAGAAGACAGAAATTTTTTTCTATCGTGTTTCATAACCTGTGATGTGTATTGTGTTCCTTTGGTAAACAGGAAACGAAAATATATTTTATTTATTTCTCCCATTTACATGCTGTAAGGGAAAGAGGAGAATTCAGATAAACTAGTAATAGAAGAAAAATACACATTAGGCATCCTTGAAGGTACCTGCTTGGTTTTCTTCTTTTATGTGAATTGAATTTTCAGTTTGATTTCATATCATATGTAAGATTCCATATTCATATACATTCTTGGAAATAATTTTAGAATTTCTGTAATGTTGTTGTTCCCAGTTATGTTGGATAATACAAGGAAATTTCAGCATTAAAAAATAAAAGCAAGATAACTTGTTAGCTAAGTACTGTTATTATAAACTTATTACGTAGGAAGCATATATTGTAGACAAATTAATATTTTCTGAGAAGAAAAAGCAACATTCATGGCAAATAAATAATATTAATTGCTCTTAAATTGATAGTTCTCCTAAAAATGTGTGTGTATTGTCTCTGGATTAATATGTCTTCAAACAAGGCTTATAAAGAGTCCCCAGGTAAGTTCCTACAGAAAAAGAATTATATTTTAAAAATTCAAGATAGAGGACTGGAGAGTTGCCTCAACCATTAAAGTCTAGGCACACAATGGAAAGACAAAAATGCTGCATATGCTGTTAAGATAGATGTAAAACCTGTTAGAATAATTAAGATCAGATGGCAAATGACAGGTCATGTGGTGGAGGTTGTGGCGCAAGGAAAACACTCCTTCGTTGATGCTGTACACCCACTGTGAAAATCAATATGGTGGTTCGTCAGAAAACTGGGAATTGATCTGCCTCGAGAACCAGCTATATCCCCCTCTTGGGCATATACCAACAATGTCCTACTGTGAGGACATTTGCTCAACTATGTTCATGGCAGTTTTATTCCCAATAGTCAGAAACAAACTAGATATCCCTCAACTGAAGAATGGATACAGAAATTGTGGTACATTTACACAATGGAATAGTATTCAGCCATTAAAATCAAGGAAATCATGAAATTTGTAGGCAAATGGATGGTACTGGAAAAGATCATCCTGAGTGAGGTAACCCCAAAAATTTCTTATATGCTCCCCTAGACACATCGTTATATATCCATTTCTGCCATTTACACAACACCAAGAATAAACACTAATGTAACTTGTGAGTAATGTGCTATCCTGATATGCTAAAATGTAGATCCACTCATTTAAATAAGTGTTTCACCCTGTGTTATTTACAGTCATAGAAAAGGTAGGTGGGTGTACAAAAAATATGCTTGTAAACTTTGTGCTTTCCTCTTCACTTTTCTCTCTAATTAAAATTTCATTGAATCAAATAAATATTTCAAAATTCTAGAGCGGATGAACAATATTCAACTATAAATTTTGTATTATTGATAAATCAGAATAGACTAAGATAATCATACTTAAACGCACTGCAGAGAATTTTGAGAAATACTGCATTTTGAAAAGTTCTTCTAAGAAACTAAAAGAAATGAATATGCTTGGGAACAAAAGCAACAGTATCACCTTATGAACAATTTTTAGTAGCATCAATAAAATCAAAAGAGAAAATTTACATTATGCTATGTTCAGAAAAAAAATAGCTAGCTACCAGTACTCTATTCAGTTTGGGAGAACTTAAGAGTAATGACAAAAAGATGTTTTTTAGATTAGTAAAGAGAGTTTTCCATAAATAATTTATTGGTTTATTAAGTGACTGTCTTGATAAAAACATACACCAGAAATTGCAAAGTAATGGGAACAAAAAAATTATAAAATAATGTTTGTGGGGAAGGAAATAGAAGATCAATACAAATTAAAATGTAACATATCCTAATTGGTGAGCAGACAGATCTGGCAGAACCAGCATTTGACTGAGGTACAGATATGATGAAACTAGTGCCTAGTACATGACAGATGAAGGTAGAAACTGTTTCATTTTCCTTATGGTATGAGATAAGGATATTCATGACCTTTTGCCCAAAGACTGTATGAAGAAGAGTGAAATCATGGGCACAGTTCTACTTAAAATCCAAAGGAAAGTTCAAGGATTCAAATTCTGCTGCCTTAATCAGCTTCTAATTTGAAAGGAAATATTTGCCAAGTCTTTAATAACTGCAACTTGTATGGAGAAAAAAAAGTATATATATGTAAAGAGCCATTTACTATAATTGTATTGAATGTCAATATATACTTGTTAAAATATATATACTGTCAAAATATATATTTTCATACATATGGAAAGTACTTGTCTGTGTACCAATCTTAAAATGCAGCAAGATTTGTAACATTTTCAACAACAAGTAATCTCCGTTGATACAAATGACTGAGTCGACAAAGAACACATGACAGGGGAGTTTAATCACAATTAGGATCAAAAGAACTCAACTTCTCTGAATAATTCAAACATGAGAGATATTAGATCTACTTCTCTCTTTCTGGTTTTAAGGCACATTTTGCATAATCGCAGTTCACATATGTGGAAGAGGTGAAGTGTTTGTAGTTTCCTAATAGTATCTAACGTGGCTTGACAGTCTCAATCAAGCTGAAGCTCAGAGGCATCCACTGCTATTACTCACATAGTACGCCATGGCAAGCTCATAAATTAGCAGGGCTATTTTGAAAGTGAAGAGCACAGCATTGAAAAAAGAGCTTACAAGTTGTTACGTTCCTCCATTCCCACCACCCAAAGTACTTAGAGTGAGACGATGGCTGTGTGTTTATCTAACTAAGATTAGAAATAAAGTTGAGAGGGTTTTTTTTTTTTTAATTTCATATCATAAAACATACTCTATGCTTTTGAGAATTTAAGAAGCTTAAAATTAATGTGTTTGAGGAGGATGGGAGGATATGGTGCTTTAATACCTAACATGCTGCACAGCTCTGAAATGCATTAAAATTACACAATGCTCCTACCATCTGCTAGTTTACATAATGTGAAGTGGTGTCTATTTTTTCCATATTTGAAATTTTGTTTCAACCTCAGTGAGTTCTTCAAGCAAATGAAAAGCATTTATTTTAATTTTAATGAATCAAGTTCATCCATGCAATTTGAATTGCTCTAAAATAACTTTACACATAAAGATATTAATCGAGCCATCTCATGTAACAGAAAAAGTAAATAAAGAGTTTTAAAAGCCACAAAAATAAAATAAAAATATAAAATGCCTTAAATATATTTTAAAGGAATGGAATGATTTCATTCATATAATGAAAGACCCTGGAAATTTTGTTTACTTTTTGTTTGTGGTGGTATGTACTGATATTAGGGCCTCGTACTCATTGATCAAATACCCTACAACTCAGCTGTATCCCAGTCATATACAAAGTTTTGCAGAAGAGTCAAATAAGGCCATACATCTAGGTGTGGTTTTAATGAGATAGCATAATAAATATTGCATTGAAACTATGGCTCTTTTATGAAAAGGCACTTCAAAGTGGGCTTTAAAAAAATTTAAGCATAGATATATGAATTATTTCTTTGTGCTTATTTACCTTCAACTTGCAAAGGTATTTTAAATTATCTTTAAAGAAGTGGAAGGGAATAAATGACATAAATACTTTAGTTCATTTTCTATAGACATTTCAAAAAAAGCAAAACAAACAAACAAACAAACAAACAAAAAACAGGAAAATGTTCACCTCAGACAAGATATCTCAAGAATATCACTCTTTACTGCTGAGCCATCTCTAGAGGCAAACAATGCAACCAGTCCTGGTGAGACTAGGGTTAAACAGAAGGGGAGGAGGTTCTTCCCTATCAGTGAACTAGGGGAGGGGCATAAGGGGAGAAGAGGGAGGTATGGTGGTATTGAGAGGTGACAAGGCAGGGGGTCATAACCAGAATACAAATTAAATAATTGTAGTAAATGATAATATTAATAATATATGTTTAAAAAAGAATATTATATACCAAGATTTTTCTTAGAAATATAGTAGGATTTTTGTCTATGTGTGTGAATAGCCCTCAGGAGCTGATCATAGCTCTTTCAACTCACAATGTGAAATCCTGCAAAGAACAGCACTAAAGGAGAACAAAGTCAGGAAATGGAAGGCAAAAGGGGGAATTCTGTCAACTCACTTGTCCTCTAATTAGCCTGTTTCCCTTGACACCCTAGCAGTAGAAAAGAGTACATTATAATAGGTAGACAAAATGGAGGTAGTTTTCTTTCCACTGCTGTAACAAATACCATGTCCAAAATAACTTGGAGAGTAGTGTTTATTTTTAGCTTACAGGTTATAGTCCAATCATTCAAGGAAGACAAGAATTCAAGGCAAGAGCTTGATGAAGAAATCAACAGAGGAACACTGCCTACTGGCTTAATCTGAGGCTCACATTCTGCACCACTCCTATGGAGCCCAGCCCATCAGGCTAGGGATGGTACCACCCGCAGTGGGCTGGGCTCTTTTACTTAAATTAGCCACCAAGAAAATGCCCCTCCCCACACACATCCAAAGGGCAATATGATGGACAAAATCCTTTAACTGGGGTTTCATTTTTCCAGGTATCTCAAGTTGACAACCAAGATAGGGCATCACATATATCATGGCAAGGAGTCAATAACAAACTCACCTCACTATAGGAGAGTGAGAGGAATAAGAAGAAAACAAGAACCCATAATCCTTATTGAGCACTTGCCTCCATGACCTGAACTATATCACAACGAATAACCTCTTGAAGGCTCCCATCCAACTTCACAGTTTCAAGTAGGGGGTTAATGAGTTTTCAGTTTGTTTGTTTGTTGTTTTAACACATGGGCCCTTGGAGAGCAACCATTTCAGATCCCAACCACAATATGGAAGAAAGAAGCTCTTTAGTGATGGACTAGAGTGACAGTCCAGATATCCCTTGTCCTCCTCAACCACAGGGTAGGGTAAGAGCTGTTGGTCCTCATTTGAGGTATTTATTTATTGATTCATTCATTCATTTAATTTTTTTTTATTTTTCTCTTATATATTATATTCTGACTACAGTTTTCCATACCTCCTCACAGTCTTTCCCTAAACATCTCTCCTCTCCCCAAGATCTACACTTCCTTAATTTCCAATCAGAAAAGACCAAGCCTTCCAAACATGATATAACAATCAAACATGACATAATAAGTTACAGTTACACTAAGCACATACTCTCCTATCAAGGGTGGATGATTTGGGTTTTCTGTGGAATCATTCAGGTATGAGGAAAAGCAATAGTATATAGACTAGAAAGTCTGTGGCTAAGCTTGACTTCACCATTAATGGGTGTGCAAATGAGGCTGTGGGTTTTTCTGTAACATATACTATGAAATATAATTGTCTAATATTTTCTGATCTGGTAAATTATCTCTTTTCTGATCTCTGGATAGAAGAAAGATTTTCCTAATATCATTTGTCTTTATCTACTGGTATTTCTTAGTTGCTGGATTTTTCCAATACCAATATAGAAACATAGAAAGAGAATTTACCTTGCGGCATCCAATATTGGAATCCAGTCTACCATCTGTCCTCTTTCTAAGGTGCAATCTTCTAACAAAGTTTTCTACATTATGTTCCTTCTTTTTGTGAAAAGTTTTCTGAAACAGGGTTTCACTTTGTTGCTCAGCCTGGTTTCACAGTCACAGTCCTGGCTGATTCTCCCAAGGACTGAGACTACCTTGTGTGGAGTACCATGACCAGCTCAGCCTTTTAAACTATCCTTAGCAATGAGATCAGAAAAAACAAACATGCTGGTCCCGTGAACTGAGAAGTTGTTTGTATGCTTTTACATTTTGTAAATACACTGGGATTTCCAGTTACTCAGAAATGATCTGATTTACTTTTTTTCCATGTGATTTTTAGTGGAATGAGAACTTTTCAGCAGTCACCTGAGTGATTATACTCGTCAACTAAACTAATTTTTCTTATTGTTGTGTTTAGATTGCTTTATTCTTATAATATTGTGTGAAAATATGACAGGCCTTTCAATACAACTTAAGATGCTCTCTCTTAAAAAAGGGCAGAAGCAAAAAAGTCTGAAGCTTATGACATCTGATGTTGATTTTTGTCTAATGACATTATCCCTGTTACTATCTGTAGACAGTTCATTTAATTTTTGCCATAGTTATATCTAAGGAAAAATTCAGGCTTAAAGTACAAGAGAGAGAAATGGTACAACAACAACAAAGAACTTTGCAACCATCAACTTTGAAATCCCCCAAAACTATTAGAGAAAACTACTCAGATAAAAGCCTGTGGTTTAAAATTCATGACAAAAAAAAAAAAAAAAATGGCAGCTCAGAGGGCAGAATCAGTTTCCTATTCAAAAAAGCCTTAGCTCTGAGGGTGGAATTGAGCAGTTTGAAGAGTCATTTTCACAACATAACAGGACTGAGTTCTATTTAAGGAACTTCCCACATTTGCCTGGGTGAATTTCAAAGTAACTATAGATCTGTAACCCATTCTCTCCCTCTTGAATTAGAATGTGTTCAATCCTCAGTTATTGCATGTATTTTCCTTCCACAAGCCGGAAGATTGAAAGAACGCTACTGAATGTACAACAAACAAGGAACAGCTGGTGAGACCATTTTTTTCTGCTTCTAGAGTTCATTCACTTGAAAAGATCCTAGACTCTTCTGTGATGTTCTATGGGATAAGATGCATAGGTGGAGAATTCAGTTTATTTGACGTTATTGATCCATTCCAGCTTCTCACAGAACTTCTAAATCTAGTCTCTGTCTCATGTGAGAAGTTATTACATAACGAAGAGTTTAAACGTCTGATCAACACTAGGGTAAGGAATCAGAAAAGGCCACTCTAAGTAAGATGGCAGCTTCTACCAACAATATGCCTTCCATGTCTCGTGAGGGATCCTAGAAGCATGTACTCATCTAAGTTTGTCCCTGAATAGGGAGTCTAGGAGAGAGTAGAAAATATTTTTAAGAAAACTAATTATATTGGTTTATTTTATTTTCTGTGTAAGTGTATGTTTGTGTGCGTGTATGTGTGCAGGAACCTTAAGAAATGTCAGATATCTCAGAAATGCAGTTATAGGTGATTCTGAGCTGACACGTGGGTGCTGGTA
Organism: Meriones unguiculatus; assembly: GCF_030254825.1. Taxonomy (NCBI): domain Eukaryota; kingdom Metazoa; phylum Chordata; class Mammalia; order Rodentia; family Muridae; genus Meriones; species Meriones unguiculatus. The sequence continues at coordinate 28,274,256 of NC_083359.1, forward strand.
CCCGAATGTAGGTCTCCTGCAAGAGACACCAACAATCTTAACTGTTGATCGGTCTTTTCAGCCCTTTATTTTTATTTTCTGTGTTTATTAAATGTTGAGTGCTTTATTACATAGAAGTATATGAATAACTTTTAAAATGTTCTTAATGGGAAATAACAAAATGATCTACAAAGACTTCTGGCCATGCAGGTACCTTTATGATACTGTACCTGAAGCTGTCTTCACACAAGATTTATCAATCAGCCTCCCAACCCCACTAGTAAGTTCCCAACTAATAAGTTCTGTCTGTATTCATGCATCTTGATAAAGGCTAGCTTCTGCTAATTTTGTGGCATAATATTTCAGTTGGGAGAGAACTTTATCAGGTCTCTGTGGTATTGAAATGTGCCCAAAAATAGTTCTGTGCTATGTCTTGCCTTTGGAGAAACTGATTACTGACCAGAGTGAAGGAGGATTTTGGATTCATGGTTGCCATGCAACGCATCGTGTGCATTGCATCATTCATTTCTTTTTTTGTTGGCCAAGTGCCAACTGTCAGTCTAAACTCCTCTAGAGAAGTCCAGAAACTCTCATATCTAGACATTTGTCTGCATTTCTTGACAAATAATAACTTGTGGTTGATGCAAGTTTACTAAATTAAGGTAGCCCCTTTTGAATATCATTTAAATGGGTTGGCTGGAAACGGATGTTTGGTGTCTTTGCTGTGGAAATCTGACTAGGTTTATGGCCATTCTCCCTTTTTTATTTGTTCCTCATTTTCTTGTGTTTAATCATAAAATTCACTAGGGTGTATATCATAGTTTATAAATAATTCTGATATCTTTTACATATTTTAGAGTGAAACTTTACTTTTTCTTCTTTTACACTAATCAAGATTGTTGCTGTTATTCTTCAGTCAAACATATTATAACATAAGGCCTACAGTAAATTATATTCTGGCAGATATTTCAAAGACTCTGTTAAATGTTTGGCTTGGCAATTTATATATAGTGAAGATGTCCTATGTGTGCTTGCAAGAGCAGAGGAAAAGAAAGTTTTTTCTTATGCATTCAACCACCTATTGAAAGGCCAAAATTGATTGTCATGTAGTTATAGATTTTTGTTCTTGTTTGAGCTTTTATTGTGTGTGTACAACTGCTTTTTTAATAGCAACAGTTTGTCTTCCACTTTGTGTCTTTTTCTACCTTGGCGCTTGGCCATTTCTGTTCAGAGTAAATGTAAGATGAATTTATACCTCACTTAGGCTCTCCTCTACTGTCCTACCCTAGTTATTGTTTATTGCCTTATGCTATACCAAGAGGTTTTTGTAATGACAGTGCAGAAATGAACTTTTAAATTTATCTTTAGAAAGAAAAATAGCTAACACTTACAATATAGGAATATGAAATGAGTTCTTGAATATAACTATGTAATTATATTACCAAAATATTTTGTAATTTAAGATACTTCATATTACTATAATAAATCTGTTTATCTCTCTCCTACTGATGCTAACATTCCTGAGGAATATGTCTGTATCATTCTGTGGCAAAGAGTGGACATTCAAAATGGAAAGTTGGCAGGTATGACTCTGGGTATCAAAAGCAGAAAGCATTCTATTATGGCACAGGTTCATTGTTCTTTCCAAGGAATACTGCCAGGTGAAAATCAGGACCAGAGGGAGAAGGTACACAAGGATAGAGCAGATTTCACGGAATGTTGGCAGGTTCATCCTGAATGAGATTTTTCACAAGCCATATAAAAGTAACCATACTAGACATACATTTAGAAATGAAAATATTTTACAGAACATCTTTTTATTGTTAAAAATGATCTAATGATACAATTCTATGGATGTTCTATGTGATAAAAATCATAGTTACTAGGAGAATTTGGAACAACAAAAATGTCTTAGCAATATATACATTATCATTTACATATCTAACCATTTGTGGCAAAAATTCAAAGCTTCCTTTGTATTTTTTTAACAGAAATTCAGTTACTACTGATTAAATTATGGCTCACAATCTAAAAAGGATTTAGTAGAATAAAATATAAATAATAATAATAATAATAATTTATAACTTTATTTTTCAGTGATTTAAATTTCAACATATGTCAAATTTACCTGAAGTTTCTGATCATTTTTTAAAATTTTGTATATACAGCAAATTCTTAATACATGGTTTATGTGTTGGCAGTGGCCCACAGAAGAAACTTTAAGGGATATGAAAGTCACTGCTCTAAAAAAAAAAAAAAACAAAAAACAAAAAACAAAAAAAAAACTATATAACTAGAGCCCCAATTCACTTTTTTTTGTCTTTTTTTTAAATTTTTCATCAATTACACTTTATTCATTCTGCATCCCCCCATAAGCCCCACCCCCTCCCCTCCCAATCCCACCCTCCCTCCTCCCTCTGCATGCATGCCACTCCCCAAGTCCACTGATAGGGGAGGTTTTCCTCTCCTTTCTGATCTTAGTCTATCAGTTCACATCAAAAGTGGCTGCATTGTCCTCTACTATGGCCTGGTAAGGCTGCTTCCCCCCAGGGGGAGGTGATCAAAAAGCAGGCCAATCAGATTATGTCAGAGCCAGTCCCTCTTCACATTACTATGTAACCCACTTGGACACTGACCTGCCATGGGCTACATCTGTGCAGGGGTTCTGGGTTATCTCTATGAATAGTCCTTGGTTGGAGTATGAGTCTCTGGGAAGTTCCCTGTGTTCAAATTTTCTTGTTCTGTTGTTCTCCTTGTGCAGACCCTGTCCTCGGGGCGGGGCGGACTGTCCTCAATTCACTTTTTAACAAAAACATTTTTTTTTTCTCAGCCTTGGTCATAGCATGGTACGCTTGAAGTTAAAACTTCCCCTGAGTATATTGATTTACTTCAGCAATGACAGTCAAGATCTTTCAGGAGTGCGTGCGGAGTCTACCAAAGCTCTCATTGCATTATTGGCCTTTCTCCTTCTCCTGCCTTATCCGTACACAGTAAGAGACATAAAGAAACAATTTGTCATTCACACTGGCTGAACTTTGCTCTAAGCGAGGCTGCTAAAAACAGATAAGAGCACTGGTGATGAAAGACATGGTTATGACACATACGATCATACCGAGTAGCATAACAGTTTACGAAGAGCAGCCTTGTACATTGGATGGAATATGTGGATTTAGTGCCAGGCAGTTAAATATCACATTTACCATGCTTCCTTGATTGTCAACCTTAGGTTTTTCAGTCTCATATAGAGAGTTATAATTAGAATTTAATTACATTTTTTTGAGAAAAATTCTCCCCAAATTCATGGCTTCTTTAGTTTTAAAAGTGTGTGAGTGCACATGCATGCACCACATGAACATGCAACCTACTGAGTCAATTTCATACTGCACAAGCATACATGTGTTAAGGGATGATGACTGCTAGGGTCAGATAACATACCAGGTTCTTATCCCTAAATAAACTCGATTCTTCCTCTCTCAGCAGACATTTGTTGCCTGTAGTACTTCATTTAGGTGTGAAGCTTTATTAAATTTCCCTATGTCACCTGGTATGTCATTATGCAAGTCTTAAGTGATCTTAAGTTTTAGTGATCATGGATGGAACTTCCTTGTCATGTCTACGAAACAGCGAGCCTTCTGATCCCATAACTCTTTCAATCTTAACTACAGCTTTAATACAAATAAATTTTCACAGCAGAATAAAGAAGTAGTATAAAATTTATCCTGTAAACTGTAATTCAAATGACCAAATTATTTTATTAGTGTAAAGCATAATTTGTGGTCTTGTTTTAAATTATTTAATGACTACACAGAGTCATAATAACTGACCTCATTGTAAGAGCTTGTGCTCTTTTCTCAAATATAAAAATCGATGATCAAAAAGTCATAAATAGTATTAGAGGTAAATGTGCATAATGCAAATGAAACAAAACATGGCACATAGTATGTTTCTGGTATACCATAAGTATAGAGAACTCTATTTGATAAACATAATAAAATCTGTACACCTAAATAAGCTAAGTAAGAAGGAGGATCCTGTGTAAGATGATAAATCCTCACTCAGAAAGGCAAATGGGAAGGACATTGGAAAAGGGAGGAAACAGGCAACAGGACAGGAGCCAACCACAGAGGGCCTTTGAAAGACTACGAAGCAAAGTATCAAAGCAGATGCTGAGACTCAAAGCCAAACTTTGGGCAGAGTGCAGGGAATCTTTTGAAAGAAGGAGGAGATAAGAAGACCTTTAGGGGACAGGAGCTCCACAAGGAGAGCAACAGATCAAAAAAAAAAAAAAAAAAAAAAAAATCTGAGCCCAGGGGTCTTTTCTTTTTTTTTTTTTATTACTTTATTTATTTTTATTTTTTTTATCAGTTACATTTTATTAACTCTGTATCCCAGCCGTGTCCCGATCCCTCATTCCCTCCCAGTCCCTCCCTCCCTCCCTCATCTCCACCGTGCCCCTTTTCAAGTCCACTGATAGGGGGGACCTCCTCCCCATTCATCTGATCCTGTTTTATCAGGTATCTTCAGGACTGGCTGCAAAGCCCTCCTCTGTGGCCTAACAGGACTGCTCCTCCCTTCGGGGGTGGGGAGGCCAAAGAGCCAGTCATTGAGTTCCTGTTAGAAATAGTCCTTGTTCCCCTCACTTTGGGAAACCAATTGATTACTGAGCTACCACAGGCTACATCTGAGTGGAGGTTCTAGGTTATATCCATACATGGTCCTTGGTTGAATGTCAGTCTCAGAAAAGACCCTGTGCCCAGATATATTTGGTCCTTGTGGAGCTCCTATCCTTTCCCCATCAGACTAACTCCCCTTCTTTCTTATGATTCCCTGGGTCTTTTCTGAGACTGATATTCCAACAAAGAACAATGCACAGAGAAAAGCTAGAAATTCCTAGTACCCCTGCACAGATGTAGCCCATGGCAGCTCAGTCTCCAAGGAGGTTCCCTAGTAATGGGAACAGGGACTGTTTCTGGCATGAACTCAGTGGCTGGCTCTTTGATCACCTCCCCCTGAGGGGGAAACAGCTTTACCAGGCCACAGAGGAAGACAATGCAGCCAGTCCTGATAAGTCCTGATAGGCTAGGGTCAGAGAGAAGGGGAGAGGATCTCCCCTATCAGTGGACTTGGAGAGGGGCATGGGAGAAGATAAAGGAGGGAGGGTGGAATTAGGAAAGAATGAGGGAGGGGGCTAAAGCAGTGATACAAAATTAATAAGCCATAATTTATTAAAATTAATTAATTAAGTTTAACTTGTTGGAACAAATAATTTTATATCCATATATGTTTTAAAACAGGTGAGAAACGTGGCTGAAATTATGTGAATATTTTATAAAAACAATGTTTTTGTTTCCCATTTTTGTTTGCTCATCTGGGACTGGAGGAATATCTCAGGTGATGTGCTCCCCAGAAATCACATAAAAAGCCAAGCATGGTGTGTGCATTATTGAGAAGTCAGTATTACAACTGGACCTCTGTGTCTTACACACCAGCCAGCCTAGGCAACTGAGGAACTTGATGCCAGTGAGAGACTGTTTCAGAAAACAAAGTGATCAGTAAATGTGGAAAGACGTTCGAGGCTATTTTCCATCAGTTTGGTTGACTACACTTGCATGTTCATCCCATATATGAACTCCTCCACTTGCAAGTTTACTCTTTTAAGTATTCTTGCATTTTTCAAATATGCAACTATCGCATCAAAGTAAAAATACTGGCAAAGTACTGTGTGGTAGAGCATGCACCTAGGAGACAGAGACAGGCAGATCTCTATGAGCTAGATGCCAGGCTGGTCTACAGAAGGAGTTTCAAGACAGCAGGACTACACAGAGAAACTCTGCCTCAATAAACAACAACCACAAAAATAACAAAGAATTATAAAATGCCACGAGCTAGTAACAGACTGAGATACAAACTAAAGAGGAAAACAAAACTCAGGAACTTTAATAAAGGCAATGGCAAAGAGTTTTCTCTCTAAAAACCACAAGTATCTTTTTACATGTTTTATACAATTCTATCACCTTTCCAGAGAAAAGGAAAAAAAAAATCAAGGAGTATAATAGAAGAAGAAAGATTATAGTTTGGACTTGTGATATCAGAAATAACTTCCTCATTTATTTCAGAATATATCTTATACAAATCAATGAGAGTTCAGCAGAGAATCTGTTCAATATTCACAATTTGGCACAGCTGTCTCTTTTGGTTGTTATGCAGAAAATCAACATCTGCTTATTAGTGAAAGAAAAAAAAACAAGAAAAAAATGAGCAGCATTTATTGTAAAAACTTGATGAGGTGTTTCTCTTATTTATTTATTTTTCTTTTTTCTTTTAGAGGACATAGATTTAGATTGCTAGGAAAGGCGGTGGATCTGGGAGGTGTTAGAGGAGGACTAAATATGGTCACACACTGTGCATAACATTTTTAAAGAACTAGAATGAGGAGCTTCAGTTTTATCTTAAAATAAAACTTGATTTTAAAGTAGAAAATCTTTTGGAATCTTTAGGCAAATTAACCAAACATGTCAAAGTTACAGGTGACTGTTGCATTTGATATGGATATCTGGGTAACATTTAGATTGTGTTCGCATGGATATATTTTAAAAACTGATTATCTCTTTTCCTCTGAGACAAGGAATATGAGAAACCTATAAATGAAGAAGCTGGCACGAAGATGATGTCAAGAATAAGGTGTCAGAATTGAAAAAAAAAATAAAAAAAGCTGTCAAATGGGATTGGGTTTGGATGTTTACAAAGAGGCTGGCAATCTCCTTGAACCAAGTGCATCTAGTACCTACCTAGCAGCGCTTCAAAGAGCTGCTTGCGGGAATACTTCCAACACTGATAACCACAACAGTGACAGCTGCAAATGTAAACTGACAACTTCATGTAATGAAGTTTGAATACCCAACCATATTGAGGGTTCCTCCAGTCCCCTACTTTTATTCTTAACACTTAAGAAGACTTTTTTTTTCAATCTTAAATGATTCTATGGCCAGAATCATTTAGTGGAGCCCAGTTATTCAGCAAGTTATTCCTAAGATTTAATTCTATAGATTATTTAAACATAAATCACAACTTCACCCCACTTTCTCCTGTCCCCTGTCTTCTCGTTATACTTAATGCTTACTTTTACTATTAGGGACTTCGTTTGGGAGTCAACCCTTTGATCATAGTTTAGATATGTGCCTTGTATCCCTGATCTCTCCAATACTTTAAACATAAATGGATGTTGGATTTTGTCAAATGCTTTTTCAGCATCTAGGGAGATTATCATGTGTTTTTTTTTCCTTTCAGTTTGTTAATATGTTAGATCACATTGATGGATTTCCATATATTGAACCACCCCTGCATGCCTGGGATGAAGCCTACTTGGTCATAGTGGATGATATCTTTGATGTGTTCTTGTATTCAGTTTGCAAGTATTTTGTTGAGTATTTTTGCAACAATGTTCATAAGGAAGATTGTCCTGAAATTCTCTTTCTTTGTTGGGTCTTTGTGAGGTTTAGGTACCAAGGTGACTGTGGCTTCATAGAATGAGTTTGGTAATGTTCCTTCTGTTTCTATTTTCTGAAATAGTTTGAAGAGAATTGGAATTGGCTCTTCTTTGAAGGTCTGGTAGAATTCTGCACTGAAGCCATCTGGTCCTGGGCTTTTTTTGGATGGGAGACTTTTGATGACTGCTTCAATTTTCTTGGGGGATATAGGACTATTTAGTTGATTTACCTGGTCCTGATTCAGCTTTGGTAAGTTGAATCGATCAAGAAAATTGTCCATCTCATTTAGATTTTCAAATTTTGTGGCATATAGACTTTTGAAGTAAGTCCTAATGATTATTTGGATTTCCTCAGTGTCTGTAGTTATGTCCGCCTTCAGACTATTAAAGCAGACGCTGAGACTTCTGGCCAACTGTTGGGCAATGTGCAGGGAATCTTATGTAAAAAGTGGGAAATAGTAAGATCTGGAGAGGATAGGAACCCCACAAGGAGAGCAACAGAACCAGAAAATTTAAACACAGGGGTCTTTTCAGAGACTCATACTCCAATCAAGTACAGGTATGGAGATAACCTAGAACCCCTGCACAAATGTAGTCCATGGCAGCTTAGTGTCCATGTGGGTTACATAGTAATGGGAAGAGGGACTGCCTCTGACATAATCTGATTGGCCTGTTCTTTGAACACCTCCCCCTGAGGTGAGAGCAGCCTTACCAGGACACAGAAGCTGACAATTCAGCCATTCCTGATGTATTCTGATAGACTAAGATCAGAAGCAAAGAGAGGAGAACCTCCTCTATCAGTGGACTTGAGGAGGGGCATGCGTGAAGAAGGGCGTGGGAGGATGAGACCAGAAGGGGAGGAGGGGGGTCTTATGGGAGGATACAAAGTGAGTAAACTATAATTACTAAAAATAAATAAATTTATAAAAACATCTCTATAGAGTTTGTGTTTCTGGTTTATTCAGTGCCAACACCATTTTCACATTGCTTTTGGTAGATTTCCTTCAATATGGAGTTGATATTGCATTTAATTCTATAGCGGAGTAAACAATCTAAAAATTGAAAATTAAATGTTAATTTTTCTAAAATTTAGAATTTCTGATCTGATATAAAACATTGGTACAGGAAATGAAAGTCACACATGTAATTAGATTGGTAATATAGGGTTTTGTTTCTCAGGAAAAAAAAATGCATTGAAAATTAAGAAAAGCCAAACCTATGAACGGCAATATCATGAAAAATACATTCCCCATTTTTATGTCATTTTTATGGTTCCTGTGTTTAGGAGCACCAAGTTAAAAGGCATTTAAACATGCATTTTCTTAACTAAAAGCATAAGATAATAACCATAAGCAATTTTAAAAAGTAAGTAGAAACAATATTGTAATAGCAGTATATTAATAGATGCAAAACGGGTGACTCAAATACTTAATGTTTCATATTTTTTTTCTGATCTACTTATCTATTCCATGAGAGCTACTTAGATCTTACTGAAACTAATAAAAAAAATGTGGTACAGCTTGAGGTAAGTTTATTGCAAAGATATTCAAGTATCTTTTATTGTTCTCCATAAAGTTTTAGTATTCAGCATGCTAGCATTAAAAGAAGAAATCTGATTGCAACGCTTTGCTGGGATCCAGACATAATAAGAATTAAGGAGAATTTACAGGTTAAACATCAGATTTAAAAGACAGAAAGATTTTGTTGTTCGATTTCACAGTTCTCCAACCTCAGTGTTTGTAAGATGAAGACACAGTCTGTATCTTGAAGCAAGAAACTTTGACTGCAATACAAAACCACAGTATAAATAATGATTAAAATTTAATTTGCCTGAATAACACTGATTATTTTTCACTTTCTTATTTTTATTAATTACAATTTATTCATTTTTTTATCCCACCTGTAGCCCTCTCTCTCCTTCCCTCCCAATCCCACCTTCCCTTCTTTTTTTCCTCCCATGCTGTTCTTCCAGTCCACTGATAGGTGAGGTCCTCCTCCCCTTCCTTCTGACCCTAGCCAATCAAGTCTCATCAGGACTGGCTGAATTGTCTTCCTCTGTGGCCTAGTAAGACTACACACCCCTGAGTGGGATGTGATCAAAGAGCAGGCCAATCAGTTCATGTCAGAGACAGTCCCTGTTCCCATTACTATGGAATCCACTTAAACACTGAACTTCCATGGGCTACATCTGTGCAGGGGTTCTAGGTTTTCTCGATGAATGGTCCTTGGTTGGAGTATCAGTCTCAGAAAAGACCTCTGTGCCCTGATTTTTCGGTTCTGTCGCTCTCCTTGTGGAAGTGAGAAATAACACTGATTTTATTTTTTTTTTGTTTTATTTATTTTTTATTTTTTTATCAGTTACATTTTATTAACTCTGTATCCCAGCCGTGTCCTGATCCCTCATTCCCTCCCAGTCCCTCCCTCCCTCCCTCATCTCCACCGTGCCCCTTTCCAAGTCCTATACACCTAAAAAAGATAATCAATTGAGCGGACATGGGGTAAGATGATCAATCCTCATTTAGAAAGACAGATGGGATGTGCATTGAACGTATGACAGGAGTCTGAGCGCATCTGAAAGACTCTAACTAGCAGTGTTTTCAAAGCAAAGACTCATAACACTGATTTTAAATCCAATGATAATTACATGTAAAAGAGCTAAAGAGATGTACAAGGTTTGTTTGAGAATTTGGGTGCAGACAGCATATGCAAAACAGTTAGATGGACCACCACTTTGTGAAAAACAGCTCTGAGAGGTTACTTTTTTTTAATTTTTATTAATTACACTTTATTCATTTTGTATCCCCCTATAAGCCCCTCCCTCCTCCCCTCCCGGTCCCCCCCCCCTTGTGCATGCATGCCCCTCCCCAATTCCACTGATAGGGGAGGTGAGAGGTTACTTTTTAAATGATGTTTACTCTAAAAATACTGGTGAAAGTATCTGTGAATATTATAAACAAAAAATAAATCAACTTTGAGGAAGGAAATGAAAAATCTGTGCAGAGCTATTTGTTTTTCTGTAACTCATCCACTTCATCTACCTTGAGATTATAGACTTGGCATGCATGCTAACCTCCTGTTGATTGCTTTTGGAAGCTTGACTTTTGGACATTCTTGTCAAGTTTAGCTGCAAAATAATTTTAAACAACATTTTAAATGTGGGCAATATATTTAATATGTTTTAACTAATATATTAAACCACAAAAATTGCATACTGTAATGGCATATTATTTAATATTTTAAAGCATAAAATATTTATATGCAGAATGTTTAAATAAGGTTAATATAGTCTACTCAAGACTTTATGCCATGTTAATTTATAAGCACCATACTGAGCAAATCAAACTGGAAATTCTTGTTCCATTTAACTTTTTTTCCTATCCATGCCCCCGTCTACCCTTCTCAGCTTTGGTTATCTAACAATCTATGCCCAGCTTCTATTAGTTTGTTTTTAAATTTCATCTGTACATAGAGATCATTTGGCTTTGGTTGTTCTGTGTCTGGTTTGTTTCATTTAATAAAATAAATCATAATTTCGTCGATACTGGTCCAGTAGGATTAAATTCACTTTTATGATTGAATAACCTCACGAGCTTTCTCGGTATTTGTGCTTGTAAAAGTAGTTTGTAGGTAAATAAGTTTTCCCCTTGGTAGTCTATGGGAAGATGACTACCTGAGGATATTATAGGAAACCTTGCCCTTCTGTTAGTATTTTCATAGACATCATCTGCTTCACTTTTTACTAATGTATCCTCGCTGACTTGAGGAATTTATTTCTTTTTTATGTACTATAGGATGTGGAAAGGTAAAGGTACCAAGATTTAAAAGTTTAAGATTTGTGAGATCACTTGATAAACACACTTTGATCCTACATGTAATTTCAGTCTTTGCATATCATTAGAGTGTGAGGGAATGAGTTTTTATATGATCCATGTGGTGTATGTGAGCTTATGTGGTTTATGTGGGTGCTGCTTGATGGAAGGCACTATTGCTGAAGGTTGCAGCCTCCATGACTGGATAGGTCTCTAAGCCACATGCAAGATGGAGGACTCCCTTTTTGAACTGGGCATTCCTACTCTCCCCTGTACAAGTGATAGGACCCTGCTGTTTAATGCAAATGAAGCACACTGTGAGCACCTATCACACTCCTGCCTGGCTGTTTCCCTTTTCTTATATATTCCCCTCAATCCTGGAACAAAGTTGATGCGCCTCACTGTAGCTGGTCCCATAAGTCTGAAATTTTGTCATGCTCACCACACTCTGAGCCCATCTCTCTGCCTCTGACAGTGAAAAGGAGACCCACAATCTGGTAAACAATGTCAAGGCAGATCAGTAGGTCTAAAAATCCCAACGTATGTTTATAAGGCTTTCTGGGTGTTTACCTTGTTTAAACTTTGGCAGAAAGGTGGTGTTCATAACAGTCTTACATATCCAAAAGATACAGACTCTAGCTCTCATAAATCTCTAGCACTGTTAAAACTCAAATAATTGAATAAACCTCTGAAAGCCTCAGCCACCAGAGTTGTAAAACAGATTTTACGGTAGTACTCACATATTGTGCAGCAACTACCTCTGAGATAAAACATTCCTCCTTAAGGCTCAAGATGCTCTAAATCTAAAGGGAGGTAAAAGATTCTACCCATAAACCCCAGAAAGTAAACAACTTAATGACTCCAGGAAGTCCTCAAAACTGACAAGATTCACTATCTTCCTCCCCTATACTAGGCTTATACGAGCAACAAGGCTGCTGAAAGCCTCTCTCAGAGGAGCTGATTTACCTTAAAGAGTCTCGGAAAAGCCAAGGTACTTAGAAGAAGGTCAAACTAACTTATTGCCACCACCCCTCCCCCAAAATGTTTCACATCTATTGAGCTGCCTGGTGGTTGCACAGTGCTCTCCAGGTCTCAGCATCCATAATCTGTCATCCATGCTGAGGTAACTTTTACTGATGTTGCTATCTTTGAGTTATTTCTGCCTCTGACAGTAACTCCAAGAATATACTCATTGGTTCACCAGACTTTGGTGCTATCCTTAGGTTGGTCTGTCAGTGGTTCCCTATCAGGGTGGGTAGCCATTTGTTCATGTCTCCCTAGGAAGAATGTCACACAACACATCAAGTTTATTTTGTTTTTGAAACTTTCAAAGTTGAAAGCTTGAAGTTCTCTAACAAAACTCACTCATTGACATTTAGCTACATTCTAGTAAATTCGAGTTCACAATGAGAACTCATTTGCACCACTATTTTTTTTAATGTGGATGATTTTGAATAAATATTATGATTTGTTTAATCTTTATGATCAAATGAGTTGGTGAGCTGGAATCAAACTGAAAATTAGATAGGCATTTTTGAAATTCTACATAAATACTTGATTAAACTCCAAAACAACATGATCAAAATATATTTCATTCCTCCAAAGAAATCCCACAGCTGAGGGAATGGATGGTTTCTAACATGAGATATTTGTTTTGTCAATCTAGCATGTGGATATTTTCATTATTTAGTATTCTCCAAATTGACTCTCAGACACAGGTTATTAAATTCTAATCATATAAAAGCATTCTTGTTTGTTACTTCATATTGTTCCTTTAGTATCACTATGCCAGCAATTTTCATGTTCCACTTTACAATAATCGCTTGATGTGGGGATTTATCAAATTGATGAGATATTGAACCCGCTTAAATTAACCATCATAAAGGAAAAATTAATAATGCTACCAAAGCTAAAATATAAAAGCCTGTTACATATCAATAAAACAAAAATGTATATCCTGGAGGGAAGTTTGCATATGTAAAAGTCTCTAAAATTTCAGCTATAGCCTTTGGAGAAAAAGAAGAAATTAATAGACATAGTGAGGAAAAAATGAGAATGTTCAGTCACCAGAGGCATCTGAAAAATATTTGGGAAGATTTTGATAGATTTAATTTACTATAATGATAGACATTTCTAACCAGAATATTTGAGTTTAAAAACTAAATAGAGAAGCTTTATTTGTTCTGACCGAACTTAAAAAAAAAAAAATACATGACTAGAGAAAAATAGTTTTATTGATGAATTCTCCCCATGATCACTTTGAGTTAAATTATCAGTGGTAGAATAATCACTCCTCTCCAGTGTAGTAGCAATAAGCATGTAGGTGTACCTACTTACATATCTGCACTTGTGTATGCCAAGATCCATACGTGTTCCCTCTTAGTCTGAACACTGGACTTCAGTTAGCATTTCCATTTACATTGTTCTGAGCGAATTTACTGTTTGAACAACGCACAGCTTCCAATATTGGTAGCTACATCAAATTCAAAGGAAAAAAGTTTGGACATTGAATGATATAGGGACTCACACAGGAAAAAATGACCCTCCAAAAGCCGTATCGTCTGTAACAAAATATGCTAGAAACAATGCTGGCAAGAAGAAAAAGAAGGCATATAATTATTTTTTTAGACTGGCTTCCCCTGGAAAAGGCAAAGGCCACCCTTAATTCTTTCCTTGCTTGATAGTGATATAAAATTCTCATTTCTCTCCTATTTCTAGCCTCCACCAATATGGCTGCAAATTTCTATGCCATATCAATATATTTTTTGAAGTTGACTATTTATCTCTGAAAAAATAATGGAATGAGTAATGAAGTTATTAAAAGCAGCCAGAAATAGACAAAGTTTAAAAATACTACTGACTATTCCTCAGCAGAACAAGAAAGGACCTTGTAATGTTTTCTAATGATATGCATGGGGACATGTTGAAGCCTGAAAGGGCATTATTGATCACATCTTAGAACTGGTATTTTGATATTCTCACTAGTCCCCATGCTCCATATTTGACTGCGTATTATTTTTATACCCATTACAGAGCCAATAAATAGGTCCCATCAGTACAAACAATTAACTTTTTTTGGCACAGTTAATAAAGAGATAATTCAGCGAAGAAAGTGCAGCCATTTGGATAAAGGGAGTCAAGCAATCAAACAATTGAATAGCCTTATGAAGAAAAGAAAATTCTGTTCCCTCACAATGTGCACAAATAGAAACTTTAATTGCAAATATATACATATATACGCAAAGATGTAAATGTTAAACATTTACAAAATGATTTTTAACTATTTTTTTATATAATGGAACAATTTTTTTTTATTCTCTTGATTTAATTTCAAAGAGAAGGAACATCACCCATTACATACAATAAAGCAAAACCCTCAAAAGACAGACCATCTAAGAAAATCCCTGGTGCCAAACATAGAAAACTCCTTTCCTTAAAGTTGTTGATCAGAGGAGTCAAGAAACTCCCCAAACTCTATAGAATATTGCCTATGATTTAGCTGCCTCCTGGCACTTGAACGTAAGACCTTATTTTTTAATACACCACATGTTTAAGGGTAACCAAGCTGAACTGACCTGGATACTTGCTTCCTGAGGAGCGGCACTCATAGAACATTAGGGTCCAGAAGACGCTGAAAGAACCACCCCAGACTCAAGTGGCACGCAAAAAACAAAAGGAGTTTATTCTGCAGAACACCACCATGCTGGGGCCACCATCCAGGCAAAATGGCGACCCTAGGCAAAGGCGCACATGTCTTCTTATAGGGAACTTAGGGAATTTCACGGACAGGTAGGTCATCTTTGTGATTGGCGCATGGCAAAAGCAAGGGTACGAGTGCATCTATGATTGGATGCACTTTTATTCTAAGGGTAACTAACAGCTATCTAAATGGGACTGAAAGCTTGTTCAATAGGAGGGAATCCATGCATGCTTTTATATTCTTGATGTTTTATACTCAAGGAAGCAACTGACGGGAAAATAACATAAACAAGAATTCTATAAACTTACATATTATAGCTAATAAATTACAGAGGAAAAATATATTCCTAAATACAAGAAGACGCTTAGTAAAGATGTCACCTCTAAGGATGATGCTATCTAGGCTTAATCAGGAGTTGGGGGTCTCTCTACACTGGTCCAAACTGGCCCAAACTAGTGGGTGGCAGGGAAGTCACAAGGGTTAATTCCTGACTGGCTTGCATTCCATGGGCTTCATTCTTGTGTTAAGAATGTTCTACTACAAGATAAGATAAGGCTGCCCAGAACAGATGTCCTTCCCATTTTTGTGGTTATCTCTAGGCTGTTTCTTGGGTGGGAGATTTTAAGCTCTTATTCCTGGAATTGGAGCCCTGGCCCTATTAGGAATATGCTATCCGAGCTGCCAAGGAAGAACAATCAGTCTGTAGTCCCATCCAAGTGTAAAGCTTGTAAGGCACAACAGTGACTGGATTAGCAAGATATTTAATGTGGTATGATACTGACACTTTTATCCTAAGGGTAACTAACAGCAATCTAATGGGACTGAAAGCTTGTTCAATAGGAGGGAATTCATGCATGCCTGGTACTCTAATAAGCCAATGTTTATAGTACCTGATGTCTATATTCTTGATGTTTTGTTCTCAAGAAAGCATCTGATGGGAAAATAGCATAAGCAAGAATTCTACAAGCCTACATATTATAGCTAATAAATTATAGAGGAAAATATATTCCTAAATACAAGAAGACTCTGCGTAAGGATCTCAGTTCTAAGGATGCTGCAGACTTACTTGCTTTGTTTTGTATTTTGTGTTGTTGTATTGTCTTGTGTTGTTTGGGACAGGGTCTTATTATTTAGACCAGGCTGGCTTTGAACTTGTGATGACATTGTCTCAGGTTCCCCAGTGCTGGAATTAGTTCTCTATCAATATTTACAAATCATCAACATCATCATGATAATTTAGAACAACAATAAACCCAAATGCAATCTTTTATTTTATGCATTTACAAAATTTCAGAAGACTCAGGGATGTTGGTAGTTTGAGATAATCCTTAAATTATGATATAACATTGAAGGAAGATAATTTGCCAGACTCTTAGACAGGAAAACCTTGCTTTCATCTAAATTTTTGTGGCTTATTTTCTTCACATGTAAATTGAGCCTAATGCTGCTTACCAATTTCAAAGAATTTTAAGGTAATCGATAATATATTTGTATTTACAGTAGTTACCACCTAATGATGACATTTTAAATGACAATGCTGTTCCACGCATTACAGATGTTACCCTATTTAATCTCTAAAAACTTTGAAGGGTGATTTATCCAAATTGTTCAATTTTGAAGGTTAGAAATCTAAAGAGTTTCAGAACTCTAGTCAAGGGCACATAGCTAGTATTTTGTTCATTTGTTGTTTTGTTTAACTAAGATCTTAATATAATACAGAAAGATTACATATAGGAGGAAAATAAATAACACTCACTGTATAATTTTGATCATCATTTCATAGATGTGAACAGAACACAGAGAAAGAATGCAGTCACTTCATGTGTTTATTGCAGTTTATTACCACCAGTGGCCATTTGAGATCCATGCACTTGAAGCCTTTGATATATGCAAATACATAAACAAAAAGAGCCTGGAGTGTTTTACACAACATAGTGATACACACAGAGAGACAGATAGACAGAAACACACACAGAGAGAGAGACAGAGACAGAGAGAAAGAAAGATAGACACAGAGAAAGATAGTGTGTTACCTACATTGTAAAGCAGATAATAATAAGCCATTTAGGTTACTGTTCTAATCTGTTTCCCTTCTTCAGTTAGGTACAAGAACTATTAACCATGAACATATCTATTTAAAACAAGAGTTTGCAAAACATGACAATCAACAGCAGGATTCTAGTTAGAGAACTGAGGAGTTGCAGCACAGAAACCATATAGCACAGAGCAGCTTCAGCATATCTACTTTACATTTTTATTTAAGGGATTTTTTTTCTTCCATACCTTGTCAGAATTTACAAGTCTCCACGCATTTTGGAAATTTACTTGTGATAAGGATATCCTTGGCATGCTGAGAATCAAATCATCTCTTCTTTTTGTACTGCAAGAATTGAGATCAAAACACTGGGTATTATTTGTTTTCTTGCTAGGCCCCCCACCCCCTAAAATCTTAGAAAGGCTGTCTCTGGAAGGGATAGATATAGCAGAGGTTGTGAACAGTCTGGGTGATACAAGAATTTCATAGAGGTGGGCAGAACACGGGAAAACCATGTCTTTGCTTCATGACTTTATGGCGTGATTTATTCCCACTGGTGACCACAAGGAGCCTGTGCACTTGAAGCCTCCTTTGATACACACAAATATGCTCTGGGCCCCTCCCAATAAAAATTGCTCACCCCACACTAGTCTGTCTCCATTATGTCAACATGAAATAAGCATTATGTCCAGCATAAAGAACATTGACTGCTCTTTATTTCAAATGCCACTGGTTCTCTCTGTTTCTGAAGTAAATGTCAGTTGGTGGAAAAATGCACTGGTCTTGAAATTGAATGTGACTGAATTGCAAAGTGTTCTGATTTCCTGCTGGAAGTACTCAGGGCAGATAAGAGTGATGCCTTGCAGAGTCAGAGGAGCCTGGGCTGAATGTTCTGCTCCATCACTTGCTAGCTTTGCATTGTTTACCCGCTCCTGTTGAATTCTAGAGGCTTGACTTCTCACTATCAAAAATAGCACACCTTTAATTTACCTTGAAAAGTTCTATAAGTGGAGAATGTTATAACACTTATAACTCTAATGGTAGGAACTGCGCAACAACAGCATATTTATCTTTGGTGTTATTTTGTTAATAAAAAGAAGTTATATGCAAGTATTATGCATGTATTAATAACAGCAATTACACTTACTGTCAATTTAGATTTCATTGATATACTTCTTCAGGAATTTTATTTTTACATTTAGACTCTCCTGATGATCTCAAGCTTATCTGTTACAATGAAGCAAATAGAAACCTTCTCACTGTTTGCTGTGTAGATCAGAGTTATGTATTATATATTCTTTGTGTGTTAAATGACAATCATTGCAGATAATGGGTATCTGAGCACAGACTGAATTCCAAGAGTGGAAATGAATCACCATACTCTGAATGGTACATGCAACACATGAGTGTCAAATTAGAGAGAAACTTGAATTCTGATTATTTTCATTTGGGTGCAAGAGAACATAGGCAAGAAATGTAATCAGACCTGTATTTCCACAGTGGTTCAGTAGGCAAAATACAAGTGTGTGGCTTCTGATTACTGAATGCTCAGTACAGACAAAGCCCTATTAAACATACATGACTTAATTTTAGCAAGCAATGAAGCAATTGGTATTAATGTCTATTGTGTAGAATACGAAATTGTGGGTTTGAAAAAGGTTTGGAATAACTTACCTGAGTTTACAAGGTTGGCAGATGATAGAAGATTCTTCTTCACACATGTAGAGATGAGTGAAGCCACGTGATGGCTGATAATTTCTTCTCAACCTGAAATACCTAGGGACAGGAATTCTCAATTGGGCAAATGCCTCTATCACATTGGCCTGTGAGCATGTCTGTGGAGAATTTCCTTACTTGATAATTGATGAGGGAAGAGCCAGCCCACTAAGCAGTACTGTTCTGCTGGGGAGGCCCTGGGCTACTTGAGAAGGGAAGCATTGGAGCAAAGCAGGGGAGGTAAGTTAGCAACATGTCTCCATGGTCTCTATTTTACTTCAGTTTCTGCCTCTCCATCTTCCTGCCTTGGCATTTTATAATGGACTGTAACCTGTAGGCAAAAAACAAAACAAACAACAACAACAAAACAAAACAACAACAAAAAAAACCCTTTCCTTTCACTTTACTTTTGATCACGTTATCATGTCAACAGAAAAGCAAATTAGGACATCTCTCTCACTACAAAATCTTGTTCTAAATAACTACATTCAAATTTCTCCTTTGCCACTTTAATGTGACTGAACATAACGTTTGTTTGTGTCTAAAATGTTAACAACAGTTATACATAATTATTTGAAATAAATATGTGTTTTTTTTTCTTAACACATTTTATAGATGTGTTAAGAACGACACATAAATGACAACTTCATTGTAAAACTTTCTAAGAAGATGGCATCAAATATTTGCAAAAAAAAGGATAGTTAAGTCTTTTTCAGATATTGAACTATGACTTTTTCACATATTTAATCTTATGCTATCTCTATCACATTTGGAACTTCACTCTGTATTATGTATATTAGTAAAGAGAGGAGGCCAAACAGCATGAATCATCTAATTGTGCCAAAACAGATATTTGTTTGTTACTGACTATACAATTAAGTATTGATTTTTTTTCTTAGCGTCACATCAAATAATTTTTCTCACACATATTTCCCCATTATTCTTTGAACATGTACCAAGGATACTGGCCAGAATAGTAAGTAAATACCTTTGTTTTCAGCATATATGCTTTAATATATATTAAATGTAGATATATAATTATATATACATATATAAATAAATATAATACATGTAAATATATAATATATAAAAGCATATATATTATATATATATATAATTTCATGAACCTTTTGAATCAGGGAACTAAAAGAGTCTTCCAGTTTTAAAATGACTAGTACTAGAAAAACTACTTACTATCTTATTTTTCCTGATTACTATAAAAAGAGGCCATGAATTTGAAACAACGCAAGAGGGATATATGGGAAAATATTTAGGTAGGGAAAGGAAGGCAGAAATCCTATAATTATAATATCACACATTTTAAAGAACATATTTGTAAATAAAAAAAATGAAGCTATCCAAATTCTGATTACGGAAGCAACATCAAAGTAAAAGGTTACGGTCTTGGGTAGACAAAGGAGAGAAAAATCCAGAAATATCATATCCCGTTAGAGACATCTTCGCAGTCATTCTCGACAGACTATCCTCTCTGTCTTAACTGTGGTTTACAGTTACCTTAGGCAACAGCTTAGAAACATAGGTGTTCACATTTCTTTGTATCCCACCCTGATCTCTCTTGCAATGTGACATGTGTTAGCTTGACTCTATTAGTGGCTAAAACACCTTGTAGACTTGAATTCAACTCTGCAGTCCATGGCCTCCTTGTCTGAAAAGTCAGGTGAGCCGCTTAATTTCTCTAAGTCTTGTGCATAAGATGGAAAATTGACTTACTGTGAGAATTGCTGAGGCAAGTCATATGGAGCTCTGCAGAAACTTTAAATATAATATCAGGTGAGCTATCTAGGCCAGGTGATCTATCTATTTTTCTTAGTTCTCCAAAGATAGTAAGACATTCATTGTTGATAAATCTTCCTAGTAACTGGAGGAAACCTTAAGTAAATGATTATAATTGTTGTTCAAAAATATGTTAAGATAAATTTCATTTTCAGCCCTGGTCTCTTAATGCCTCATATTTTGTTTTTAATTTTTCATCAATTACACTTTATTCATTCTGCATCCCCCCATAAGACCCTCCCTCCTCCCCTCCCGATACCACCCTCCCTCCTCCCTCTGCTTGCATGCCACTCCCCAAGTCCACTAATAGGGGAGGTTCTCCTCTCCTTTCTGATCTTAGTCTGTCAGTTCACATCAAAAGTGGCTGCATTGTCCTCTACTATGGCCTGGTAAGGCTGCTCCCCCCCAGAGGGAGGTGATCAAAGAGCAGGCCAATCAGATTATGTCAGAGGCAGTCCCTCTTCCCATTACTATGTAACCCAATTGGACTCTGAACTGCCCTGGGCTACATCTGTGCAGGGGTTCTGGGTTATCTCCATGAATAGTCCTTGGTTGTAGTATGAGTCTCTGGGAAGTTCCCTGTGTTCAAATTTTCTTGTTCTGTTGCTCTCCTTGTGGAGACCCTGTCCTCTCCAGCTCTTACTATTTCCCAGTTCTTACCTAAAATTCCATTCACTCTGCCCAACAGTTGCCCATCAGGCTCAGCATCTGCTTTGATAGTCTGAAGGGCAGAGGCTTTCAGAGGCCCTCTGTGGTAGGTTCCTAGGTTGTTTCCTGTTTTCTTCTTCTTCTGTTGTCCATCCTCTTTGCCTTTCTGGATGGGGATTGGACATTTTAGTTAGGGTCTTCACTCTTGCTTAGTTTCTTTAGATGCACAGGTTTTAGTGGGTTTGTCCTAGGTTGTATGTCTATATGAGTGAGTATATACCATGTGTGTCTTTTTGCTTCTGGGACAACTCACTCAGGATGATCCTTTCCAGATCCCACCATTTACCTGCAAATTTCATGATTTCCTTATTTTTCATTGCTGAGTAATATTCCATTGTGTAGATGTACCACAATTTCTGCATCCATTCTTCAGTTGAGGGGCATCTGGGTTGTTTCCAGCTTCTGGCTATTACAAATAAAGCTGCTACAAACAAAGTTGAGCAAATGTCCTTTTTGTGTACTTGAGCCTCTTTTGGATATATGCCCAGTAGTGGTATGGCTGGATCTTGAGGAAGCGCTATTTCTAGTTGTCTGAGAAAGCTCCAGATTGATTTCCAGAGTGGTTGTACAAGTTTACATTCCCACCAGCAGTGGAGAAGGGTTCCCCTTTCTCCACAACCTCTCCAGCATGTGTTGTCACTTGAGATTTTCATCTTAGCCATTCTCATGGGTGTAAGGTAAAATCTCAGGGTTGTTTTGATTTGCATTTCCCTAATGGCTAGTGAGGTTGAGCATTTCTTTAAGTGTTTCTCTGCCATTCGGTATTCCTCTACAGAGAATTCTCTGTTTAGCTCTGTTCCCCATTTTTTAAGTGGATTACTTGGTTTGCTGCTTTTCAGCTTCTTTAGTTCTTTATATATACTGGATATGAGTCCTCTGTCAGATAAAGGGTTGCTGAAGATTCTTTCCCAATCTGTAGGTGGTTGCTTTGTTTTGATGACGGTGTCCTTTGCTTTACAGAAGCTTTTCAGTTTCATGAGGTCCCATTTATTGACTGTTGCTCTTAGAGCCTGTGCTGTTGGTGTTCTGTTCAGGAAGTTTTCCCCTGTACCAATGAGTTCTAGGGTATTTCCCACTTTTTTTTTTCAAGCCGATTTAATGTGTCTGGTTTTATGTTGAGGTCTTTGATCCACTTGGACTTCAGTTTTGTGCAGGGTGACAAATATGGATCTATTTTAATTTTTCTACATGTAGACATCCAGTTAGACCAGCACCATTTGTTGAAGATGCTATCTTTTTTCCATTGTATGGTTTTGGCATTTTTGTCAAACATCAGGTATCCATAAGTGTGTGGGTTTATTTCTGGGTCCTCTGTTCGGTTCCATTGATCCACCATTCTGTTTCTATGCCAGTACCATGCAGTTTTTAAAAGTGTTGCTCTATAGTACAACTTAAGATCAAGGATGGAGATACCTCCGGAAGATCTTTTATTGTAGAGGATTGTTTTAGCAATTCTGGGTTTCTTGTTATTCCAGATAAAGTTGAGAATTTTTCTTTCCAGGTCTGTAAAGAATTGTGTTGGCAATTTGATGGGCATTGCATTGAATCTGTAGAGTGCTTTTGGTAAGATGGCCATTTTTACTATGTTAATCTTGCCAAGCCATGAGCATGGGAGATCTTTCCATCTTCTCATATCTTCTTCTAATTCTTTCTTCAGAGATTTGAAATTTTTTTCATGCAAGTCTTTGACTTCCTTGGTTAGGGTTACTCCGAAGTACCTTATGTCATTTGTGGCTATTGTGAAGGGTGTTGTTTCCCTAATTTCTTTCTCAGCCCTTTTGTCTTTTGTATACAGGAGGGCTACTGATTTTTTTTAGTTAATTTTGTATCCTGCCACTTTGCTGAAGGTGTTTATCAGCTGTAGGAGTTCCCTGGTAGAGTTTTTAGGGTCACTCACGTATACTATCATATCATCTGCAAATAGTGATAATTTGACTTCTTCCTTTCCAATTTGTATCCCCTTGATCTCCTTCAACTGTCTTATTGCTCTAGCAAGGACTTCCAACACTATGTTGAAGAGATATGGAGAGAGTGGGCAGCCTTGTCTTGTCCCTGATTTCAGTGGGATTGCTTTAAGTTTCTCTCCATTCAGTTTGATGTTGGCTATAGGCTTGCTGTATATCGCCTTTACTATGTTTAGATATGTGCCTTGTATCCCTGATCTCTCCAATACTTTGAACATGAATGGATGTTGGATTTTGTCAAAGGCTTTTTCAGCATCTAGGGAGATTATCATGTTTTTTTTTTCTTTCAGTTTGTTAATATGGTGGATCACATTGATGGATTTCCATATATTGAACCACCCCTGCATACCTGGGATGAAGCCTACTTGGTCATATTAGGTAATATCTTTGATGTGTTCTTGGATTCGGTTTGCAAGTATTTTATTAAGTATTTTTGCATCAATGTTCATAAGGGAGATTGGCCGGAAATTCTCTTTCTTTGTTGAGTCTTTGTGAGGTTTAGGTACCAAGGTGACTGTGGCTTCATAGAATGAATTTGGTAATATTCCTTCTGTTTCTATTTTGTGGAATAGTTTGAAGAGAATTGGTGTTAGCTCTTCTTTGAAGGTCTGGTAGAATTCTGTGCTGAAGCCATCTGGTCCTGGGCTCTTTTTGGATGGGAGACTTTTGATGACCGCTTCTATTTCTTTGGGGGATATAGGACTATTTAGTTGATTTACCTGGTCCTGATTCAGCTTTGGTAAGTCAAATCGATCAAGAAAATTGTCCATTTCATTTAGATTTCCAAATTTTGTGGCATATAGACTTTTGAAGTAAGTCCTAATGATTGTTTGGATTTCCTCAATGTCTGTAGTTATATCCCCCTTTTCATTTCTGATTTTGTTGATTTGGGTGGTGTCTCTCTGCCTTTTAGTTAGCCTGGCTAAGGGTTTGTCGATCTTGTTGATTTTCTCAAAGAACCAGCTCTTGGTTTCATTGATTCTTTGAATTGTTTTATTTGTTTCCAATTGATTGATTTCAGCCCTGAGTTTGATTATTTCCAGCCGTCTACTCCTTCTTGGTGTGTCTGCTTCTTTTTCTAGGGTTTTTAAGTGAGCCATTAGGGTGCTTGAATGAGCTGTCTCGAATTTCTTCTTGAAGGCACTTAGTGCTATGAACTTTCCTCTTAGCACTGCTTTCATTGTGTCCCACAAGTTCGGGTATGTTGTGTCTTCATTTTCATTGATTTCTAGAAAGACTTTAATTTCTTTCTTTATTTCTTCCCTGACCCAGCTGTCATTTAGTAACAAGTTGTTCAGTTTCCATGTGTGTGTCGGCTTTTTGTTATTTCTGTTATTGTTGAGGTCCAGCTTTATTCCATGGTGATCAGACAAGATACATGGGATTATTTCAATCTTCTTGTATCTGTTGAGGCTTGCTTTGTGACCCACTATATGGTCTATTTTGGAGAAGGTTCCATGAGGTGCTGAGAAGAAGGTAAATTCTTTTGTGTTTGGGTGTAAAGTTCTGTAAATGTTAGGTCCATTTGATTCATGACCTCTGTCAGAGACATTGTTTCTTTGTTTAATTTCTGTTTTGTTGACCTGTCCTTTGTTGAGAGTGGGGTGTTGAAGTCTCCCACTATTAATGTGTGGGGATGTATATGTGCTTTAAATTTTATCAATGTTTCTTTCACAAATGTGGGTGCCCTTGTATTTGGGGCATAGATGTTCAGGATTGTGATGTCTTCCTGGTGGAATTTTCCCTTGATGAGTATGAAGTGTCCTTCCCCATCTCTTTTGATTAATTTTGGTTGAAAGTCTATTTTATCAGATATTAGAATGGCTACTCCTGCTTGCTTCTTGGGTCCGTTTGCTTGGAAAGTCGTCTTCCAACCCTTTACCCTCAGGTAATGTCTATCTTTGTGTCTTAGGTGTGTTTCTTGTATGCAACAGATTGCTGGGTTTTGTTTACGTATCCATTCTGTGTCTTTTTATTGGAGAGTTGAGTCCATTGATGTTGAGAGAGATTAATGACCAGTGGCTGTTAGATCTCTTGATTTTGATATTGGCTGTGGTCATATGGTTGTGTGCTTGGTTGCTTTTTGTTTTACTGAAGTGAGGTTATTTATTTCCTGTGTTTTCTTGTATGTAGCTAGCTTTCTTGGGTTGTATTTTCCCTTCCAGTGTCTTCTGTAATGCTGGATTTGTTTGTAGGTATTGTTGAAATTTGTTTTTGTCATTGAGTATCTTGTTTTCTCCATCTATGAGGACTGAGAGTTTTGCGGGGTATAGTAGCCTTGGCTGACATCTGTGTTCTCTTAGGTTCTGCATGATATCCGAGCAGGCCCTTCTGGCTTTCATAGTCTCT
The DNA here is from genome assembly GCF_030254825.1 of Meriones unguiculatus. NCBI lineage: Eukaryota > Metazoa > Chordata > Mammalia > Rodentia > Muridae > Meriones > Meriones unguiculatus. The sequence continues at coordinate 28,299,796 of NC_083359.1, forward strand.
GTTGAAAAGTCAGGTGTGATTCTAATGGGTTTGCCATTATATGTTACTTGGCCTTTTTCCCTTGCAGCTTTTAGTATTTTTTCTTTGTTCTGTATACTTACTGTTTTGATTATTATGTGGCGGGAGGATTTTCTTTTCTGGTCAAATTTGTTGGGTGTTCTGTAGGCCTCATGTAATTGGCCTCTCCTTTAGCTTGGGGAAATTTTCTTCAATGATTTTGTTGAAAATATTTTCTGGGCCTTGGAGAAGGGAGTCTTCTTTTTCCTCTATACCTATTATTCTTAGGTTTTGTCTTTTCATATTGTCTTGCATTTCTTGGACAGTCTGTGTCAGGAATTTTTCGGATTTAACATTTTCTTTGACAGATACATCGATTTCTTCCATTGTATCTTCTACACCTGAGATTCTTTCTTCCATCTCTTGTAGTCTGTTGGTTATGCTTATCTCTGTAGTTCCTGTTTTCTTCCCTAGATTCTTCCTTTCCATTATTTCTTCCATTTGTGTTTTCTTTAATTTTTCTAATTCTATCTTCAGGTCTTGAGTTGTTTTGTTTACTTCCTTCACCTGTCTGATTGTACTTTCCTGTTTTTCTTTTAGTTCCTTCAACTCTGTTTCTATCATTTCATTCAGTGTTTTAAGCATATCCTTTCTAAAGGCCATAAACTGTTTGGCTGCAGCTTCCTCTATTTCTTTACGGATGGCAATATTCTGTTTGAGTTTATCTTCCTCTATGTCTTTACGAATCTTATTTGTTTCCTCTGTTATCATCTTCATGAGCATACTTGTTAGGTCATCTTCTTGGATTTCAGTTATGGTGGGGTGTCCAGGGCTACTTGCCCCTGGGTAACTGGGTTCTGGAGATGCCATATTGCTCTGTCTTTTCTGGCTTGAGCTTTTACGCTGGCCTCTACCCATTGTGTTATCTTAGGAGTTTGGGGTTATTTTCTGGTGGTTCCTGGGGATCCTGTGGTGGAGAGAATCCCTTTTGCAGAAAGCTGGTTTTTCCTGAAGGATGTCTTCTCAGCTTTTTGGGTATAGTCCCTGGATGGCTGGTGTTTTTTCAGGAGTTGCTCACCTCAGGGATATAGACCTGAGTGGTAACTGTTGTCTTTGTTATTCGAGAGGGTTCTCCTCTCACCCAGGGAAGTCCTGAGGGCAGCTGCCCTGTTTCTGGGTTTCTTGTTGTAAATTTAATGATCAGCTGCTGTGACCCAGTTGGACGTCAGGTGCGCCTCAACTGTTTGTGCCTGTGTCTGGAGCACAGCTGAGTGCTGGCGCCTCAGCCCCACTAGACTGCTAGACTTTTTCTAGGGAAGGATTGGGTGATTTAGGTCAGTACAGTTTCCTTCCTTCCCCGTGGATTCTCTGGAGAAACGAACTCCCAGTGTCTTTTTTTGCCCTGGTGCACACTGCTCAGTGCCCGCCAGCTGGCTGGCCACAGAAACTGCCTGTGCCTGGAGCACAGCTGTGTGATGGTGGCTCAGTCTCTGCCAGCTGTCTGGTGCGCAGAAACTGCCTGTGTCTGCCTTTGCGGCTTTTGGGAGCCTGAGTGCCTCCCTAAGCTGGGTAATTTTCCGGGGACCTTTTCAGGTTGGGGGTGAGCTGAGTGCTCTGAGATCAGACCCGCCATTTCTATCTCCGGCGGCGAATCAGGCGCGCAGGCAGGCAGGGCTCTGTGCCGGAACTTGGGTCCCCGGCTCTGGCTCTGGGCTGGCTCCTGGGGTGCCCGTGGAACCCGCCCGAGTCTTTTCCAGGGGATGTCTGGGTGACCTAAGGCCGGTCCCAATCGTTTCCTGTACCCTGGGGTTATCTCTCGACTGAAAATTCCAGTCTCTGATAGTGTGGTGCACATGGTTCAGTCTGGGACCATGACCAGAGACACTGGCTTGGGGCTGGCAGCTGGCAGCCAAGCGTCTGGCAGAACCGGGATCTCTTCCGCAGTTTAGCCCGGTGAGTTAAAAGCTGATTGAATCCCCCACCGTGGGGTATCCTCTCACCTGGGAAGCACAATGACTGTGTTTTATGGCCGAGAGTTCTGATTGCTGGTCACTGTGCTGATCCTGCTGTGCTGCTGCTCAGAATGAGAGTCCTCCCGGCGCCGCCATTTTGCCCCTCCCCCCGTGACATCACTATTGTATTATGATCGCCTCATATTTTTTATATTTGGTCATGAAATATTTATTCTTTTGATGTGATGGGGCAGACCTTACTCCACCTCTCAGGTCAAATGGAATCCAGAGAAATATTACCAATCAACGACCTAAGTCTTCTACCTCTTGCCTATTATTTCAGAGAGTGGGTTTTCCCCTTCCTCCTTTCCCTAGTTTTCTTACTCCAACTACCAAAATCATGGGTCCGAAAATTTCAAATGTGCTTCCCACCTGTGGGTTTACATCATGCTGCTTGGACCCTTTTTCTGGTCTGCTTTCCAGCTACCCTTCTGCACCCAACACCAGCTGATTGATGAGTTCTCCTTCCTGGTCAGTGTAAACACTTCCCTTTGTCCAAGAGACTGCCAGCATCTCTCTGGTTAACTGGGGAGCGGCCTTACCACAGACCATGGTTCTTTTCACCAACCATCATACAGATGCCTTCCCCTGGATGAATAATCTTTTTCTGGTTTCCTTTGTCATGTGTAGAAAATCCTACTTCTAGGTGAAACCTATCCTTGGGGCTTCTGTCTCATGGCCCTTGGCACAGCTTATGACAACCTCCTCTGCCAGCTTATGCCATCTCATCTCTGGTGCTCCAGTACTCTGGGGAATGCTCCAGAGTCTGGCAATTTGCTTCTCTCTCTCTCTTCACCCATGGGAATTGTGTCTTCCACTGCACCCCAGGCTCTCCCCTGGAATGGCTTCAGATCCCTAAGCCCAGCACCCACTTTAAGACTGTCTAAACTTACATATCTCTGCAACCAAACGTGATCTTAGATGACAGATTCAAAATAGGACCTTTTTAATTATTTCCAGAAACTACGTAAAAGGAATGAGGTTCCCTATATTCAAGTTTTTTCTCTTCTTCGCCTCAAACCTTCCCTCTTTGCTCACTCTCCCAAAAAGTTTCAAATGTACACCTGCTAGGAATTTTCTCCCTAATCTGCTTAAATTTGTCCTCTGCCCTTATAATTGCCAGTATTCCACCAGGCCCAGGTGCTTTCTACACCAAGAACAACGCCACCAAAGCATCTGCTTACAGATGCTTCAATCTAGCCTTGCAGGCTGATTCTAGCTGGACCTGCACTTTCCCTCCCAGCCACTAATGTTCCCACATATCCTGGACAACATCAAAACAGCATACTCTTCCCAGACTCTGCCAAAATTTCAGCCTCTTGACTCCCTTATCACCACCCCAACATCAGCAGGAAGTAGACAAGATGATTGATTTCTTCAACCCTTATCCATTTATTATCAACAAAAGTCTAAAATGGTGTGCATATCCCTGCCCTCTATCCGGAGATTTTCAGGGAAGCACCTTCCCTGTAACCATATAAGCTGGACATTTTGGTGCTCTTTCTCTCTCTCTCTCCCTGCACACAAGAGCTGCTTCCAATGAGCTGACGTTTATATAAATTAACTTGCCTTACATGAGAATCAGTCCAATGTCCTTATTCCTGCCTCTCCACCTTTCCCTAGTTCCTCATTTTTTTAAATTAAACAAAAAGGGAGGAATGTTAACATATAGGCAGGCCTACTAGCCTGCCTCTAAATTGCTTAGCATCCTATAACATCATCACCTGCCACTGCCAGGGGTCCAGAATAAAAAGATCCCCGTGTCTTTTTAAAAATTAATTGACTTACTTATTTATCTTTTATTGAAAACAGAGTTTTTCCATTCAATATTCTTTTTTATTTGATTAATTAATTAATTCAATTTGCATCTTGGTCATAGGTTACTTCCTCTTTTCCCTCCCAGTCCCATCCTCCCTCCTAAATCCCCCTTGCCCATAGAAAAAAACCCCAGACACCCTACTTCATGTATTCACATGAGGACTGAGTTCATCTTCCTCCCCTGTGGCCTGGCAGGACAGTTCCATCAGGGAGAAGTGATCAAAAAGCAGGCAACACAGTCTGTGTCAGAGAAATCCCCCACTTCCTTAACTGGAGGGCCCACATGAGGCCTAAGATTCACATCAGCTACTTATAAGTAGAGAAATGAGGTCTAGACCATGTATTGTCCTTGGTTGGTTCTTCAGACTCCATAGGCCTCTCTGAGCCCTGGCTGATTGTCTCTGATGAGCTTCTTGTGGTATATTTGTCACCTCTAGGTCCATTTATCCTTCCTCCCTCTTTTCCAGTAGACTCCCTATACTTGACCTAATGTTTGGCTGTGAATCTCAGTACCTGTTTCAAGCCGTTGCTGAGTGAAGACTCGAAGAGGACAACTCTTGTAGGCTCCTGTCTGCAAGCATAGCCGATTATTGTTAATAGTGATAAAGGTGGGCTCTCTTCCATGGGGTGGGTCTTAGGGTTGGGCGCAGCGTTTGCTGGATGTTCCCTCAATCTCTGCATTACCTATTCTGTCTTTGTTCCTGCAGGTCTTGTAGGTAGGGTAAGTTTTGGATTGAGGTTTTTGCTGGTGGTTTGGTGATCTCCTCTATCTACTGGGAGTCTTTGTCTAGAGAAAGGTGTCCTCTTCAACCTCCATGGCTCCTGTTAGGAGTCTTAGGTAGAGTCCTCCTCCCATTCTCTCAGAGGCCTATTCTAATTTAGATCTGCAGTTTGTTGCAGAGAAGCCCCCACCCACTACTTTTCTTTCATCTTAAGGCATTCTGCCCTTCCCTGGTCTGATCTTCTGATCATACTTATTTCTCTCTGTGCTCCCTCTTCTATCTTGTTCCCTCTCTTCAACAATTACCTCTATCTATTCCATTTCTTCTAAGGGAGATTTATGTGTCCTTCCTTGGCTCTTCCTTGTTACTTATCTTCTTGGGGTCTATTCGATGTACTATGTCTATCCTGTACAATATAACTAAAATCCAGTTGTATAAGTGTGCATATACAATGTGTGTATTTCTGTTTCTAGGATACCTCACTCAGGATGATCTTTTCTAGTTCCATCCATTTACCTGCAGATTTCATGATTTCCTTCTTTTTAATGGCTGAGTAGTATTCCATTGTATAAATGTACTACAATTTCTGTATCCATTCTTTGGAGGATAGGCATTCTAGTTTCTGGCTATTACAAATAAAGCTGCTATGAACATAGTTGAGCAAATATAATTGTAGTACAGTTGAGCATCTTTTAGGTATATGCTCAAGAGTGGTAGAGATGGATCTTGAGGTAGGGCTAGTCCCAGTTTTCTGAGAAAGTGCCGGATTGATTTCCAAAGTCTTTGTACAGTTTACACTCCCACCAGCAATGGATGAGGGTTCCCCTGTCTCCACATGCTTGCCAGCATGTGTTGTCACTTGAGTATTTTATCTTAGCCATTCTAATCGGTGTAAGATGGAATCTCAGAATCATTTTGATTTGGATTTCCCTGATGACAAAGGACTATGAACATTTCTTTAAGTGCTTCTCTACTATTTGAGATTCCTCTGTTGAAAATTCTCTTTTTAGCTCTGTATCCCTTTTTAAAATTGGATTATTGGTTTGTTGGTGTTTAATTTCTTGAGTTCTTTATATATTCTGGGTATTAGCCCTTCGTTGGATGTAGGATTGGTGAAGATCTTTTTCCAATCTTTAGACTGTGATTTCATTCTTTGATAGTGTCCTTTGCTCTACAGAAGCTTTTTAGTTTCAAAGGGTTCCATTTAATAATTGTAGATCTTGGATCTTGGGCTGTTCCTGTTATTTTCGTGAAGTTTTCTCCTGTGCCAATCAGTTCAAGGTTTTTATCCATTTTTTTTCCCAGCAGATTTAGTGTATCTGGTTTTATGTTGAAGTCTTTGATCCACTTGGACTTTAGTTTTGTGCAGGGTGATAAATATGGATCTAATTGCATTATTCTACACATAGACATCTGGTTAGACCAGCACCATTTGTTGAAGATGCTGCCTTTTTCCCATTGTGTTGTTTTCAGTCCTTTGTCAAAAATCAAGTGTGCATAAGTGTGTGGGTTTATTTCTGGGTCTTCTATTCTATTCCACTGATCTACCATTCTGTTTCTATGCCAGTACCATGCAATTTTCACTACCGTAGCTTGAGATCAGGTATAAAGATACCTCCAGAAGTTCTATCACTGTATAGGATTGTTTTAGCTGTTCTGGGTTTTTTGTTTTTCTATATAAAGTTTAGAATTTTATTTTATAATCTTTATGATAAATTAATGTGGAGTAAGAGGACTTAAAAAATTAAAAAAAAAATTGCTCTGAAAAGTTACTGCTTTCCTAGATATTTATCCCTTCATGCATGATGTTTTTATGTCAATAGTATACAATTGTGTCAAATCACTTTGCCATTGGAAGAATTGGAATCCAGTTTCTAACTCTAGCCATAAAAGACTTACTGTTCTATGCCACAGAGAGGACAATGTTAAGAAGCAAGAATAACCTTCTAAATATTTATTCATGCAGTACCATACACAACTATTCCACTCATTTTTATTTGCTGAATAATTTTCTCATTATATGGATATAAACCATATTTCATTTCTCATTGATTAGCTGCTAGATGTGTGGAACATTTTTTACTTTTATCTCTCTGGTATAATTCGGCTATGAAAATCCAGGTATAGGCTTTAGATTTTGTTTTTTAGTCTGTACATGAGCGTCTTATCTTAGGTATACATATAGGAGTACTGGATATTACAAATAACACTGCTATGAACATAGTTGAGCAAATGACCTTTCAGAATGGTAGGGCATCTTTTGGGTATTTACCCAGGAGTGGTATAGCTGGATTTTGAGGTAGTGCTAATCCCAATTCTTTGATAGAATGCCAGATTGATTTCTAAAGTGCTTGTACAAGTTTGCACTCCCACCAGCAATGAAGGAATGTTTTTTCTTTCTCCACATCCTCTCCAGCATGAGTTGTCACTCCAATTTTTGATCTTAGCCATTCTAATTGGTGTAAGATGGAATCTCAGAGTTGTTTCATTTGCATTTCCCTGATGATTAATGATGTTGAATATTTCTTTAAGTGTTTCTCTGCCTTTTGATATTCCTTTGGTGAGAATTCTCTGTTTAGTTCTGTACCCCATTTTTAATTGGATTATTTCATTTACTGGTGTTTAATTTCTTGAGTTCTTTATATATTCTGGATATTAGCCCTCTATCAGATGTAGGTGGTGAAGATCTTTTTCCATTTTTAAGCTGTTATTTTGTTGTGTTGACAGTGTCCTTTGCTTTCAGAAGCTTTTCAGTTTTACTAGGTCCCATTTATTAATTGTAGATTTTAGAGCATGAACTGTTGGTGTTATGTTCAGTAAATTATCTCCTGTGCCAATGAGTTCAAGGCTTTTCCCCATTTTTTCTTCCAACAGATTTAGTATCTGGTTTTATATTGAAGTCTTTGATCCACTTGCCCTACAAGCCTGAGACCAGGGTGCAATTCAATGATTCAATACTTGCTCCTTAAAATAAAACAATAGATAATAAATGCATGTTCTGCTTGAGTTAAAGACAAATGTATATTTAGAGTGAAGTCCACAACATCCTGCTATGTTCCTCTTCTATTATGGTGGGAACTGGAAAATCCCTAAGCCTATATACCAGCTTAATGTGCTTTGTCTAGCTACCTAGATACAATATGTTTAGCTAGTCGAATGATGTAATGCTGCCCCCCCTTACTTCCTACACCTGGCTACCTGATTGTTACCTGGTTATGGTTTTTCATATTAAAAGCAAAACAAAACAAAAAACAAAAAACAGATGCCTTAGAAACAGACCAGCATCATAGACTGGCCCCCAGCCCAGATTATGTCCCTGACCAATCAGTTTTTGTTCAGCATTAAATACACTTCCATCAATCTGGAAAAAACAAATGAACTGGGTAGATGGTAGTTCCATAGCTAACAGTTTGTAGCAGCGTGATTAAAATTAACAACCCACTAGTAGTATCTCACTGTTCCAAAATCACCATATCCTTTATAATGCTTGCCATTATCTATCTGTTTCATTATGGAACTCCTAGCAAGTATGTTATGGTGTTTCATTATGAGTGTCATTTTTACATCTTGGACATTTAATAATGTAGAAAAAAATTTTATTTGTTTATTAGGTCTTTGGTTTTTTTTTTTTTTTTTTTTGGAACAGTGTTCTATTTAGAAATTAACATTTAATGGAGTGACTCTCAAATAACATTTTAAAAACTAGGAACTTGGAGCTTGAAGATGGATCAATGGGTTAAAATGCTTGCTGTACAAGCATAGAATCAAATTTTGAAGCCCCAGCAACAATTTACAAAGTTTATCATGGTCATTTGTGCCTGTAACCTCTATCTTGTATGGGTAGGGAACAGGAGGATTGCTGAGGCTTGCTGGTTATCAGCTTAGAGAGACCTTGTCTCAAGGCAGTAAAAGAGTGATAGAGCAGAATATCTAGCAATCTCCTCTGACTTCCACACAAGTGCACATTACAGGGGCTCCTGAGAACGTGCGCGCGCACACACACACACACACACACAAATACACATGCATGCAGACACATACACACTTCTACTATACTCACACCCCACATACACCTTACATGTAATGCACCAAAATAACTATATAGAGGGGTATAAGTGTACAGATTTTAATAAGTTTGATTAATGTTAAAGTTTCTGTGATCATTTTTAAAATGTGTGCTATAAATATGGCACATGGCTACAAAATCATTGTCTATCATTCTGTAAATTTCCAGAAGGCAAAGCAGCCTGTTTTTTGTTTGTTTGTTTGTTTTTGTTTTTGTTTGTTTTTGTTTTTTTTTCATGGTTGAGATTTCAGTAAGTAGCCTGAGTTGAGACATTTTCAAAAGTGTTGGATAGAAGAGTGAATAAAGATAAGTTCCCATGCTCTGTTATACTCTGTCAGTGGCTTATATCAACTATATTAGAGCCTTAGATGAGCTTCAGTCTGAAACAGTTAAGCATTGCCACGTTTTTCTCATTTGTAACTTAAGTGTAGACTCAGCCTATATTTTTATCACATCATCTTCCCAACCTTTTGCAGTTTATGACTGCCCAACAAAGGTCTAACGTGCAAACTTCAGATTACCTCTGAGAAGCATTCAGAAGAGGACCTACCATGTCCTATGGTGATCATTGATCATGCTAAGTATTTTTAAAGACTCTGAAGAACTGGCATGCAGACATTAAAATGGGTCCTAAAACCACTTGATGATAGATTTGGTGTTTTCCTGGGGTCCAGTAGTTTGCTTATTTCCTCAGGTTGTTGCCTTTACAATTTATTGAATTTTGAATCACTCTGCTGTAATCACTGTTACTTCTTTAAGATTGACAGTAAAGTTTTATTATAATTTTATTGTAATTTGATTGTCTCTCTGTCTGTATTCCCCTACCCTCTCTCTCTCTTTCTCTCTCTCTCTCTCTGTGTGTGTGTGTGTGTGTGTGTATGTAAGAAGTTGTTTTCCTTTTAGTCACTCTAGTTAATTTATTTTTGTTTCTCTTCTTTTCATAGTTTCCTGTGTTTTTTTTTTTTTTTTTTTATCTCTTTTTAGGATTGTATCTTTCCTCTATTTTACTACCGATTCCTCATATTTATGATTTCATTTTCCTCTAAGCACCACTCTGGCTGAATTTCAAACAATAGGATATGCTGTGTTTTCATTTTCATTACTCTCAGAGCTCACTCTCATCTCCCTTGGAATTTAACTTTTTGCTAAATGTATCTTTTGGGTTATAAACATTCTTCCGTCTGTTACTAATTTCTAACTTCATTCTATTGTGGCCTAAAACTTTTATGATTTCAGTCTTTATAAATCTTTTGAAATCTGTTGATTATTTAAAATGTGATTAATATATGCTGTGTAGATTTTGAAAAGAAGAATGTGTACTCCGTTCCTGAGTGAATCATATTGTATAGAAGTGTCTGTCAGGTCTATTTTGTTGAAAGTTATTTATTTAATCTGTAGTTGTCTTTCTAGATATACAAGGTATTATCTGCAATAAATATTTAAGTTTAGGACTTTGATTGATAAACTGGTCTGTGTCTTTCCTTAATCTCATGTATTTAATTATATTATTTTTGTATTTGCTGGACTCTGAAACCAAGGGACTTCCACATGTTAGACACTTACTATAACACCAAACTAAAGCACCAACTTTAGTTCTTTATTTTGTTTCATGTATGTTGGATTATCCTATATATTGAATATAAGGTTATGATTGTTAGAACCTGATAATGACCCTGTCTCTTCCTTCCTTCTTTCCTTCCTTTCTTTCTTCTTTCCTTCCTTCCTTCCTTTCTTTCTTTCCTTTCTTCCTTCCTTCTTTCTGTTGTAGTTGTGTTTTCATTTTTTTAAGACATGATTTCTCTCTATAGTCCTAGATATTCTATAACTCTCTTTGTAAACCAAGGTGGCCTTGAACCCATGGAGATCTGCCTGCCTCTGCCTCCCAAGTTCTTGGATTAAAGGCACACACCACTACTGCCTTGCAAATCTGTGTTTTCCTAAAGTACTTGTTTTTACCTTAATAACCTTCATAAATATTGAAATAAGGATTAAGCATCTTCCATAGGATCCTCCCTGTTTAGCTTCTTTAAGACTATAGATTTTAATGTTTATTCTATATTATATGGCTAATATCCACTTATAAGTGAGTATATATCATATGTGTCTTTCTGCTTCTGGGTTAACTCACTCAGGATGATCTTTTCTGGTTCCTACCATTTGCCTGCAAATTTCATGATTTCCTTGTTTTTAATTGTTGAGTAGTATTCCACTGTGTAAGTGTATCACAATTTCTGTATTCATTTCTCCTTTGAGGGACATCTAAATTGTTTCCAGATTATGGCTACTACAAATAAAGCTGCTTGAACATAGTTGAGCAAATGTCATTATTGAATGGTGGGGCATCTTTTGGGTATACGCCTACGAGTGGCATAGCTGGATCTTGAGGTAGCAGCATTCCTAATTGTCTGAGAAAGTGCCAGATTTATTTCCAAAATGGTTGTACAAGGTTACATTCCCACCAGCAATAGAAGAGGGTTCCTCTTTCTCCACATCCTCTCCAGGATCCCTTGAGTTTTTTATTTTAGCCATTCTGATGGGTGTGAGGTGAAATCTCAGGGGCGTTTTGATTTGCATTTCCCTATGACTCAGAAGGGCAAACAGGATAGACATTGGAAGTAGGAGAAGACAAAGAACAGGGCAGGAGCCTTCCACAGAGGACCTATGAAAGACTCTACCCACCAGGGTATCGAAGAATATACCGAGACTCAGAGCCAAACTTTGGCCAGGGTGCTGGAATCCTTACAGAAGAAGAGGGAGATAGAAAGACCTGGAGGATCTCCACAAGAACAACAGAGCCAAAATACCTGGGTCTGGGGGCGGGGGCTGCTGGAACTGATACTCTAACCAAGGACCATGCATGGAGAGGACCTAGACCCCCTGTTCAAAGGAAGCCCATTGGCTGCTCAGTTTCCAAGTGGGTTGGTTCCCTAGTAAGAGGTACAGAGTATGTCTCTGACATGAACTCAGTAGCCTGCTCTTTGATCACCTTCCCCTGGGGGTATGTAGCTTTGCCAGGCCACAGAGGAAGATGATTCAGCCAGCCTTGATGAGACCTGATAAGCTAGGGTCAGATAGAATGGGAGGAGGTCCTCTCATATCAGGGGACTAGGATAAGGGTATAGGGGGAGAAGAGGGAGCGTGAGTGGGACTGGGAAGAGATGGGAGAGGGGGTTGTTGTGGGGCTACAAAGTGAATAAATTGTAATAAATAAATATGTAAATAAAATTAAATTTAAAAATATTTTTAAACAAAAATTTTGTGTTATTATTTTAGCAATACTGGAATGTTTTAGTTGTTTGCATGAGGCATTAAGTTTTATACTCTTTATATTCATCCTATATATTCATTTGATAAAAAATATATCTCCTTTAAAAGGTACACAGTTTGATTTGTTTCCTTTATTTACTGAGTCTTATTACCTCTATTTTGTTGTGAATTCACTGATTTATTCACATTCCATGTTATTATTAACACAAATACATCATATTATTTTTCTCTTTTCATTTGCAACTTGATTTTCTTTTTTTTGCGTGGCTTTTTTGTTCCTCTCGGTTCTTTATAGCTATAATTTACAAGCAATGAATATTTCCTTGCATTACATTTTACTTTTACTAACAGATTTTATTCTTTATTATAATTCTTATTTTTTGACTTCTCACTCAAGGTCTCATAATAAACAATTTGTCAGATTTATTTTAGACACACAATAATTTAGTTCAAATGGAATTTATAATCAACACTCACATTTTTTTATTTCACCTTCATTTGTATTATTATTATTATACATAATATAATTATACAGTTAACCTAACATGGATTATAATGCTTTTTACTTCATTTACTTTTGTTTATTGCAAGGCTGAATGTATTTTTTATTCTGGTGTGTTTTACTCTTGCTTCTATACATTCATGTTACCCATTAACTTAATTTTTACACCTTATACAATTTAATTGCATGCTAAAATTTTTATGTAAATTATTTCATGTAAACATTAAAAAATAGGTGATATTGTAGAAAAACAAAGTATCAGCATTTCCTTTTGGATCCCATATGATCTTTTTTAAATTAAATTTTTATTTTTTATACTAATTCCAGTTTATTTATTTGTATCCCAGCTGTAGCCCCCTCCTCCATTCCCTCCCAATCCTGCCCTCCCTTCCTCTTCTCCCTCTGCCCCTCTCTAAGTCCACTGATAGGGGAGGTCCTCCTCCCCTTCCATCTGACCCTAGCTTATCAGGCCTCATCAGGACTGGCTGCATTGTCCTCATCTGTGGCCTAACCAGGCTGCTCCTCCCTTGGGGGTGGGGTGGGGTGAAAGAGCCAGCCACTGAGTTCAAATGATCATAATTACAAATATAATTTAATATATATATGTATGTATGTATGTATAAAAACAATGTATTCAAAAATGAGTTTCAAAATACATGAAAAAAACAAAAAAATTGAAGATTGAAAATAGATAATTGAAAATACTAGTCAATCGTTCCAATCCCATCTACTGGGTGTCATTGCATTCTTATTTGCACTGTTTGTCAAATTCGGCAAGAAAGAAAAAAGCTGTTAGTATTTATGCTATCTTTTTATAGCTGTTTAATTATATTTGCTAATACTCCTCATTTTACATAAGAGTTTAATTTATTATTTTTAATTTATTTGTTTCAGCCTAAGGAATGCCAGATTTCCTGGAAAGATAGGTCTTTAGTAACAAATTCTCTCAGTTTGCATTTGTCTTTTTTTCCCTTTGGCTTTCAGGTTTGGGAGATTGTTTTTTTGCTGACATCAAAATCTTGATCAGCATTCTGAATATATTATAGCATGGCTTCCTGCCATCTTTAGTTGGAATGATAAATCCAGTTCACACAGATTTTTCTCTTGATTCCTGTTTTTCAAGCTGCTCTGTGTAATCCACCTGAGCACAGACCTCCTTATGTTTGTTTTGCCTCTTCCCTAAGCTTCTTTTTTTTTAAATTTTTCATCAATTACACTTTATTCATTCTGCATCCCCCCATAAGCCCCTCCCTCCTCCCCTCCCAATCCCACCATCCCTCCTCCCTCTGCTTGCATGCCACTCCCCAAGTCCACTGATAGGGAAGGTTCTCCTCTCCTTTCTGATCTTAGTCTGTCAGTTCACATCAAAAGTGGCTGCATTGTCCTCTACTATGGCCTGGTAAGGCTGCTCCCCCCCAGGGGGAGGTGATCAAAGAGCAGGTCAATCAGATTATGTCAGAGGCAGTCCCTCTTCCCATTACTATGTAATTCAATTGGACTCTGAACTGCCCTGGGCTACATCTGTGCAGGGGTTCTGGGTTATCTCCATGAATAGTCCTTGGTTGGAGTATGAGTCTCTGGGAAGTTCCCTGTGTTCAAATTTTCTTGTTCTGTTGCTCTCCTTGTGGAGACCCTGTCCTCTCCAGCTCTTACTATTTCCCAGTTCTTACCTAAAATTCCATTCACTCTGCCCAACAGTTGCCCATCAGGCTCAGCATCTGCTTTGATAGTCTGAAGGGCAGAGGCTTTCAGAGGCCCTCTGTGGTAGGTTCCTAGGTTGTTTCCTGTTTTCTTCTTCTTCTGATGTCCATCCTCTTTGCCTTTCCGGATGGGGATTGGACATTTTTGTTAGGGTCCTCTCTCTTGCTTAGTTTCTTTAGATGCACAGGTTTTAGTAGGTTTTCCCTAAGCTTCTTGAACACTTAGGTTACTGCCATTCAACTGGCTTCAGAAGTTCAGTGATGCTATTTGTCAATTATTTTACTTTTTTTTTTTTTTGTCTTACTCTATTAGTAAGCTTGAAGCTATTCCACACTTTGGTAAGGCTCTTTTGTCTTCATTCTTTAGTCTTTTCACGGGGATTGTATAACCTCTATCAATATACCTTAAAATTCAACGATCTTTCCTTCTCCCAATTTAAATATTTTTGAGCACTTCTAGTGATTTTTCCAGTGATATTGGTCATTATAGTTTTCAGATCAAGAATTTCCATTTAGGTTTCAAATATTTGACCATATTTGAAATATGGTCAAATAAAATTAATAGAAGTTAATAAAGAATTAATAAAATATGCATGTAAAATGTCCCTTTGAGGATGAGGCTTTTACTGTTATAGTTATAAAACACCTACTGAGCATGTGTACTGTCATCCTAGGATGACAATGGCTCTAGATTGTTACATGTTTCTTTTCTTGCCATCTCACCAGATGACTGCTCATTTTATTTTGCACCTGTCCCGTAGATCCTAGTAACCATTATTGCTTTATTGTTATTGATAATGTATATAGATATTAATTGCTTGACTGACAGTGCTTTTCAATTTTTAAAATTTTTTATTAATTACACTTTATTCACTTTGTATCCACCCTGTAGCGCCCTCCCTCCTCCCCTCCCAATCCCTCCCTCCCTTTCCCTTCTCCATCCATGCCCCTCCCCAAGTCCACTGATAGTGGATCCTTCCTTCTGATCCTAGTCTATTAGGTCTCATCAGGAGTGGCAGCATTGTCTTCCTCTGTGGCCTGGTAAGGCTTCTCCCCCGCAGGGGGGAGGTGATCAAAGAGCAGGCCAATCAGTTCATGTCAGAGGCAGTCCCTGTTCCCATTACTATGGAACCCACTTGGACACTGAACTGCCATGGGCTACATCTGTGCAGGTGTTCTAGGTTATCTCTATGCATGGTACTTGGTTGGAGTATCAGTCGCTGGAAAGACCCCTGTGCTCAGATTTTTTGGTTCTGTTGCTCTCCTTGTGGAGCTCCTGTCCTCTCCAGATCTTATTATTTCCCACTTCTTTCATAAGATTCCCTGTGCTCTGCCCAATGGCTGGCCATAAGTCTCACCATCTGCATTGATTGTCTGCATGGCAGAGCCTTTCAGAGGCCCTCTGTGGCAGGCTCCTAACTTGTTCCCTCTTTTCTCCTTCTTCTGATATCCATTATTAAGATAGTTTTGACCTTGTTGTGTGACAGACCTTTCCTGGAAAGATGTGACATAAAGTATCAATACCAGCAAAAAGAAACCTATGGCAGATCAAAGAAATGATCACACCAGAGTCTAATCTGCTGAACTGATGAGCTTTTATTTGGCTTGCCCCAAATGGGGTGAGCATTCTCCGAGGTGAAAATCATGGTGCACTCTATGCACAACTGCAGGCCCTCTCTAGAGTCTGAGAATGTCCCTCTGCAACTTAAGCTTAGCTGTTCAGAGTCTCAGTTTCCAGCAATGTTATAAAGCTGGGAAGGAGCTTTTAGGAGTCTTTCAAGTTTTTGGTTTTCCTAGTTCATGACCTTTTGTTACCCATCTCTGCCTTGCTCTAGATGGAGGATTTCAATGACTAGGAAACTGCTGTAAAACAGGAGTCTGTCTCAAGAGTTTGTTTTGACTTTTTTACTTGTGTTTCTTCTGTGCTGTGTGGTTAAAATAGCATGATAAAGCTAATATATAGCTAATCTCATTGCTATTGATTACCAAAAGCTTTTTCTTTGCAAGTCTTCATATACATTCACTGTTTTATGTTTCATTTCAAATAATTTGTCACCTCATATGGTGAGTGCTGTACAGTGTTCTTATGAACTGTCATAGTCCGATAAATAATTTTCTGAGACATTCTTCTGTGTGCTGAGGATTTGTACAGCTTACTGCTCCCAACATGGAACCCTTGCTCTAAGACTGTAGGAGAAAAAGGGGGCCTGAGACGCCACTCTTCTTAGTCTTTCATGGATAAAGGACAACTATGGTCCAATGAATGGGGTTAGGTAACAAAAGAAACACATAACTTTTCAGTCACACTCCAGATATATTTATACTCTCCCCCAAGAGTTGAAGAAGAGTGATGTCATCAGTTTCACCCTTCCAGTGAGATATAAGACAGGAGGAAATATGAAAGCCCACACTCTTGATCACATCTCATATACATAAGTATGGTTCAGCTCCCATCAAACTAGCCTGGAGAAAAAGAGATGTCTCTTAGGCCTGATGCTATTATTAAATTTTAATTTTCTTTAATGACTATTTTGTTGTTGTTACAGGGCTTTGCCAGCTGTTCTTGTTTTGCTGGAGAGTAGGTGAGTTTCTCACAGTGGCTATTCCAGAAGTAAAACTCCCATTCTTCCTTTTGAACTCACTTTTGTTTTGTGTTCTCTTTTCCTTCTGAAATTTAGTATTTACATGTTCATTAAGCTGGCGGGTAGGGTAGATGTGTCATGTGTCAAAAGAGACGTTTAATGTTTATGTACCTGAGAATTAATTCTCATGGATACTCCGCATAATATGGATGTGTTAATAATTTTTGAAGTGACAAGAGGTGACACTGAGGTGGGGAGTACTTGCTGACTACCAAAGGTTAATTGAGCTCAATGATACAGAAATTAATCCCAGGGCTCAGTGATTATGACTCTCGGTGACGATATCTGTCAAAGATAACTCTAAGGTTATAGATAACGATATTTTGTGCTAAATATTTATTAAATCCACAGTGTCCAAACCCTCCTCAAAGACAAACGTGGCTGAATTTCCTTCTTTAAAAACTCTGCAGTCAAAGAGCAGGCCAATCAAATTATGTCAGAGGCAGTCCCTCTTTCCATTACTATGTAACCCACTTGGACACTGAACTGCCATGGGCTACATCTGTGCAGGGGTTCTAGGTTATCTCCATGCATAGTCCTTGGTTGGAGTATGATTCTCTGGGAAGTTCCCTGTGTTCAAATTTTCTTGTTCTGTTGCTCTCCTTGTGGAGACCCTGTCCTCTCCAGCTCTTACTATTTCCCACTTCTTACATAAAATTCCATTCACTCTGCCCGACAGTTGGCCAGCAGCCTTACCAGGCCACAGTAGAGGACAATGCAGCCATTTTTTATGAGAACTGATAGACTAAGATCAGAAAGGAGAGGAGAACCTCCCCTATCAGTGGACTTGGGGAGGGGCATGCATGCAGAAAGGAGAGGTAGGGTAGGATCGTGAGGGGAGGAGGGAGGGGCTTATGGGGGGATACAAAATGAATAAAGTGTAATTAATAAAAAATAAAATAAAATAAAACTCTGCAGTCACAGGCATCGACTTCCTCACTCTCTGTAGACAGTAACCTCTCTGCATGTGCTACAATTTGTGTAAAGATCTATTAGACTATTTAAAGGTTTATCATTTAGTCTCACCAAAACCATAATGGAAGGATACATGAAACACATTAATGTAAGAGCTGCTGATTTCATGGCTACAATCTTTTCAACAGTTGAAATCTCATCCAAAATGAATTTCAACTACTGTAATCTATACTCTCTATGAAATATAAAGTGAAATAGAGATGTTTGTGAAAGAAGCCAAGATGGAACAGCACCGTATATATCCTCATTCAGAAAGTCTGAGAACTTGATAAGGTGCTTGTTTCAAGTAAGTGTAAACTGACTTTCAAAGCTGTCATGCTGGTTATCTGGCAGTACGTACACATAGTTGATTCATTTTGATGCTGTTTTCAGTTACTAAAAGGTCCCCTTCAAAAGCAGCTTTACAGCAATTAAGAGTTGTATCACAAGTCCTACCCAAGACTCCATTGATGAAAATACCTGAAATTGGAATTAGGTACGACAGAAAAATATATTTTTCTAATATCATTGCCTGAGACTATCTGTACTAGTACTTCTATATATAAACAGCCAAGACTTACACAGTTAAGTAAATCTCTACCAATGATCTTTGTCAGAGAGACATTAGCATCAGCAGAAGTAGACTGTATCTTCATGATGCCAACTGTGGAAGAGGAAATTGAAACATATCTGATGAAAATATTTTCTTGTGAGAAAATTGTGCACTTATGTCTTCAAATTGTTTTGATTGGATAACATTTGAATTTCTCTCAAAGAAACAGTATTGTGAACTCATCAACAGATACATTAATAGAAATTATTTGAGAGAAGTAAGTATGAGCAGCTGCTTATAAGATAAGTAAAAGGTGTTTCCCCAACAAAAACATGCAGCACAGGGTAAGAGATAATATGCAGGAAATTTATTAAAATATTAAATTGATTAAGTACAAGTACCCACTTGGATGACTGGTAAAATTGCTACAACAGTAATAGAAATTGAGTTTTTGATGAACGGCAATAAAAACAGAAGGGAGGATGATGAATGTACTGTTAAAGTTCTTCTTGAATAGGAAAAAATCGATATATATGTGTTATATTCATAACTACTCAATAACATTATTTATGCTAATATGATTATACATGCAAGAACAGGTTATAAATATTTATGTATGTCCTTATGTGTGTATCTGTACAACTGTGTATGTATAAACCTACATTCTTTTGGATAACATAGTATTTATTTACAAAACTTTAATGTAACTTATTTAAATTTATGTCACTCGTGAAAATGCATTAATTGTTAATGGTTAGCATTAAATACTTAATATTTAATCCAAATACATTCAATACATTTCGGTTATTTAATTGTATAATATATAAATATATAAGCATATGAATATAATTAGTCTAAGTTAATATAGTCACTGAACTACTCTAATTAATGTCATTGAATATATGCATTTATTTCTCATTTGTAAAATGCATATAAAAACCAAAACATATCAGTTCAGTGTTTTGTATGTTTCTTTGCGGTGGTGGGGCAACCCTATCAGGCCACAGAGGAAGACAATACAGCCAGTCCTGATGAGACTGATAGGTAGAGACAAAGGGAAGGGGAGGTCCTCCTTTATCAGTGGACTTGGAGAGGGGCATGGGAAGAGACTAGGAAGAGAGGGTGGGCTTGGGTGGAGGGGACTACAGTTGGAATACAAAGTAAATAAACTATAATTAATAAATTCTAAAAAGAAAAAAAACTATGTAGAGAAATAACATAAGTTTCAACTTGATGACTTTTACAGCTGTTTTAGATGTAGTTAGGTATGTGTTACATGTAAATGTCATTTTTCTTGTTGCGACCCCATTCCTTAGATGTACTTCTATAGTGAGAGGACCAGGACTATATTCATAGTAAGAAGTTAATGAAAATGATCTATTTAAATAATAATCACATCACTTAGGAGATAAGTCAACCTCCCAGACAGGTTAAGCTTGTTTTCTGTCTTCTGTAAGCATCTGTAAAAAGGGTATTCTGCCAAGTAAAAATAGAGTAATGTCTTGGTGACATGCCCATGCCTGCAATGTGATAAATTCACCTGGTAAAAAAATATTATCCTGAAAAGTTCTAATTCATTTACTTGTTAGTGAGTTTTGTCTATTTCAGGAGTTTCAAAATACCTAGAAACACTTGTAAACTGACTTTTGTCAATTGACCTATAAAGGTTAAATCTGGAAAGAGTCTGGCTTTATTAGAGGACTGAGGCATTCTTCATTATACAGAATAACTTTTTCTGGGTAAATTATCATTGGCATATATTTTAGCTTGGAGTTGCAGAAGTCATTTCTTACTTATCTCTTTTACTTTGTAGAAAAAAAAATTTCAGAGGTTTGTTAATCATCCTTTTTGCCTCAGTCTCTTTAGAGGATTGAAGGTAAGCTCACAGATTCCTCTGACCATCAGTGACTTTTATCCAAGAGATAATCATTTTGTTACTTGGAGTTAAATATAAAGACTCTCAGGTTCTTGGTGTTATGTAGTCAGTCATTAGCAAGGCAATAAATATAATTTTAAATTATAAAATGTATCTCATCAAAGTAAACTCATTCACTATAAATGAGAAAGAATACATATGGTGACCTGGGATTTAATTAAATCACATGTGTTCCCTTCTACCTCAGGTAAAATTTCAAGCAATTCATTATAATTCTTTTAAAACTGAGCATTAACATAAAATAAATCTCAATCTGGATCTTTCGATGGTGATTAATCTTGGATTATTTCCTTTTCTACTGTGTGTTATTATAGTTTAATCAGGCATTAATCAGTATCGTGGAAATAGATGTAAACTTGTTTCCATTGAGAAAAAGTAATTTATTACTTCATTTTCACAGTAACTGTATTTTTTTTTCAGTGTAAAGTGTTTCATACTCTGGAAATAGCACTTATGTGAACACTTTTGTGGAAAAGCAGAGGGAGGCTTCCATCTTAAGAAACCATACTCCATTCTTAAATTTCACAGGCATTGCACACTACACAGCTGCATGGAGAAATCAATAATTAAAAATGGGCTCTCTCTCTTTTTTTTTTTTTTTTTTGAGACATGTGAAGGTATATAGTTTGGTTGGCCTCAATCACAAATGTCTAAAGTTCCCAAACAGATTAACAAACTTTTCTTCTGAAACAGAGAAATGGATTGTACTATCTAACTAAAGTGACTACAGCTCAGACTCCAGTGTACTGTAGTCACTGAGACTGGAGGTGTGTTTTAAAACCACTCCAGATTTCTCAGGAGAATATACACGTATCTCTACATGCATGTGTGTGTGTGTCTTGATCTTCAGTTGCAAAGCATATTTCCTGTACTGTGTCAGGTAAAGATCCCTTAAACAGAGTACTAAATGTCAGTCTTTATTTATTCTAGAACTTTTGAAAAACATGGTGATTGTCAGGCAAGAGAACAGAGCAGGTAAGGATAAAAGAATATATTCTGGTAACTTAGTGCTGAGGGGATAACATTGAAACTGAATTATGAAAATAAAGAATTTGCAAACAAAATACTGTAACATATTACATCTTCAGAAGAGAAAAAAGCTTTATAATATAGTCCATTGGAGAAGACAGATGAGTTGTACAATCTATAGACAAATTACCTCAGTGAACTTTTCCACAGAGTTTGAAGCTGTCCCACATATCTGAATCAACAGTTCTCTATCAGTGCAATTAAGTTGGCAAACAAGATGGAACCCATTTGCCTTTCTAGTATTTCTGTTTCAGTTTCCCAGTTTATCTTCCGAACTTTAATCATTAGTTAATAGACAGTAGTTAATAGACATCATTAGTTAATAGACATTGAACCCAGAGTTTATAAGATTATTCCACTATAAATGCAGACAGTGATAGCCATTATTTATCTAGTGTGTGATTCAATGAAATTAAAAGAAATAAAATCAAGGTAGAGGATGGACTGTTAAAATGAGGGGAATCTGAGATCCTTGTAAAATAATAGACCACACTGAAAATGGAAAACATTTAACTCTCAGTGAATGGACCATTCTTTGTAAATGTTCAAGGAAGAAGGACCCCATGACTGAGATGTATGTATGTATATATGATAATGAATAATAATATATATGCTCTGCTTCATGCCATTGACAAATGGCTCTCATTTTAAAGATATATCTTATTGTTTAATAGTGTATATGTGTGTGTTTACATGAGTGCAGGTCAGAGCAGAAGACAGATCTCCTGGGGTTAGAATTATGGGAAGTTGTGAGCAACCAAATGTGGGTGTTAGATTCCAAACCCTGGTTTTCCTCAAGAGCAGCAGCAAATCCTCTGTACCATTAGGGCATTTTTCAAGTCCCTGGTTCTCTTTCTTATGTCTCAATTCCACTTACTTTTAATAATAAACAGAATAATCATTATTATTATAGACCAGAAATGACTTCACTTTTTTATTTTATTTTTATTAATTATACTTTATTCAATTTTTTTTCATTTTTTAACTTTTATTAATTACACTTTATTCATTTTGTATCCCCCATAAGCCCCTCCCTCCTCTCCTCCAGGTCCCACCCTCCTCCCCCCTTTCTGCATGCATGCCCCTCCCCAATTCCACTGATAGGGGAGGTCCTCCTCTCCTTCTTTCTGATCTTAGTCTATCAGTTCTCATCAGAAGTGGCTGCATTGTCAGGGTTCTAGGTTATCTCCATGAATAGTCCTTGGTTGGAGTATGAGTCTCTGGGAAGTTCCCTGTGTTCAAATTTTCTTGTTCTGTTGCTCTCCTTGTGGAGTTCCTGTCCTCTCCAGCTCTTACTATTTCCCACTTCTTACATAAAATTCCATTCACTCTGCCTGTCAGTTGGCCATCAGGTTCAGTATCTGCTTTCACAGTCTGCAGAACCTGCTACAGAGGGCCTCTGAAAGCCAGAAGAAGAAAACAGGAAACAACCTAGGAACCTGCCACAGAGGGCCTCTGAATGACTTCACTTTTAATGAATGATAGAGTACTGTGAATCAGCAATTATACACTCATGTAATAAGCATTACATTTCCCATAAATGTATTATCTATAATATACAATATGATATATTAGAGCCCACAACACAAAAACGAATTTTCTTTTCTTTAAAGAAAGTCAATAAGAAGATCAGATAAAGTACTTACAATCACGTTGAAAGCTTGGTATGGTAAAAGATTTAGCAATTGTAAAAGCAAAGAGGGACTTAACCAAGCAAGAAAAAAGGTCACAAGGACTAGTCAAAGACAAAACAATGGAGCTAAGTTTTAAAATGCAGATGAGCTCATAATGTGTTGACACTATATATAAACCTCTGGCTTTTGATATAGAAATTGAAGATAAAAGGAATCAGTTTAAGTATATAAGTGTTAATTACATAGCTTCTGAAGCACCAACCAAGGACTATGTACGGACTGGACCTAGGACCCCTACACATATGTACCTGGTGTATACCTTGGTCTTCATATGGGTATCCTAGTAAGGGGAGCAGGAGCTGTTGTTGGCGAGGACTTTCTTGCTTGCATTTCAATCACTTCCCCATGGTGGAGATGCTTTTCCAGGCCACTATGGAAGAGGATGAGCTCAATCCTGATGACGTGCTGGAATGGGTAGGGGGCGGGGAAGTCCCCTCTTCTATGGGGCAGGAACAGTAAGGAAGAAGAGGAAAGGAGGGTATGACCAGGAGGAGAGGAGGGGATGGAATGTAAAGTGAATTAATTAATTAAAAAAATACATTGTGTCTCTCATTCTTACCAGAATGCATTAAATCAATCATGTGAGCTATTGTTTCTTAATAAGTCTATTCGAACAATAACAGCAAAGATATGTTCTTCAGATGAAACTCCAAGTTGTGGAAAACACAAAGCAATGGGAGTCCATGTAATTATGCCAAATTAAAAAGGCTCAGAGTCATGAAAATGAGGCAGAATGAGCTTACCTCACCGCCTCTTTCCCCCTTCTACTTTAAATGTGCTGTACTATTACACATACTCTTTCCATTTGTTTTGTCTTGTTGAGACAAGGTCTCTCTGTGTAGCCTTGGCTACCCTGGGTGCACTTTGTAGAGCAGAAGAACCTGTGGTTAGCATATAGATTTCATTCTTAACACCAAAACATCTTTCTCTTCTAGATATATTTGTTCAGTGTACACATACATTGTGACTTCCATCATCCTGGAAGGAACATTTTCTTTTGACTCCTTTTTTTCTCTATCATCTTTCTAAAACATTGAAATAATTTTCCAGTCTCTTTAGCAACTGTTTTTGATCTTTTGTGATCACTGCATTGCCTTCAGACATCCCTTTTAAGTATTGTTCTCCATGTTAGCAGTAAACTTCATATTGTAAACAGCTCACCTGACACTTCATCACGGTGCAATGAGCATAAACTCATTACTAAACCTTACTTTTTCCATTTACGAATATACATCTCTAATAAACAAGATTATTGTTTAATATTTCATACACTCTTGGGAGAAATTTTCTTTTCTAGGCTTCTAGGGTACTCCATACTCCAAATTTACATCTTACTTCATTTCGAATCTTTACATCTTTTTAAAGAAAAATTAAGCAAAGCTCTACTTTAATTCCTAATGTCTATCTGTAAGCTCCTTAGTTGTTTATATATATTGTTATATATATGTGTGTATATTATATATTGTTTATATATATATATTTACTATCTATAAGGTAATTCACCTAAAATTGTTTTTTTTTTCTAATTCAGGTTTCTCCACAACTTTAATTTTTTAAATTGCTCACCTCTTTAATACCAACACTTAGATCCCTAGTACTGAAATTATTAATATTATCATTATCTTAAGTAAATTATTTGATACTCTCATATATAATCTTTCTATGTTACATGAACACTATCCATAATCTCAGCTAAGAGAGTTAGAGCTTGTGGCATAGACTCTTCAAGCAACCAGCAGATTAGCTAGCTATATTTCTAGAAAAAGAATATTTTTGTTTGAGTATGTGTATATGGTATATATTTTCTATTTAGAGAAAACACAGTCTTTTAAAACACAATTATTGAATAAACTAAGAAATTGGTCTAAGGAGAAATACTGAATGATTAAGTGGTTTTTTGATATGCAGATATGGCAAAATAATGACTGTAGCCCATGAGTATGTGTATATTTTGACACTTTAATTGGATAAGCAAAGGACTAATTTTGAGAAAATGGCAATGTTTTATTTATACTAGACCAGAGAAATAATGGAATTATAGTATTATTGTGGCCTTATCATATAGCTTAAAAGCATAACATACAATCAAACCTCTTTAAGTTCACCATCAGTTCACTGAGGCCCAGCGAGTACAATTTTAAAATTCATCCATGCATAGCTAATTAGGGAGATTTGATACTGGAGCACCTTTATTTTATTCTTCATTATTTTCTTGTTCCAGCAGAAACTGCCCCACGAGTAAAATTATGTATAATACGCCCAGCTGATATGAGGTCTGGAGGCCTTCAGAGCAGTCATAAGTAGAAATGGTTGGCTTATGAGTTAACTTGGTGCTCTTACTTCATCCATTTCTTTTCCTTGTTTTTCACTGCAAATGAAAGTACAATACCTTTGAGAGATAAATCAGAACAAAACAAGGAGCCAATTCATATTTATAAAAGAGGAACCCTACTGAGTTTTTACATGAATTCTAAATCTTTGTTAAATGTTTTTATCAGTGTATTAATTATATAAAATAATGGGCTTTGTTATATTTAATACATATACAATATACAATTTAATCATAATCACCCACCCTCATTACCCTATTTGGTCCTCCTTCTAAAGTTAATCCTCTTCTCTTCATAACTAGTTCCTTTTTACTTTCATTTCTCATTTTTGTTTATTTTGATGACCACTGAGTTTCCTTAGTTTTTATTGAAATGTAGCTAGAGTTTTTAAAAATGAAAGCAGGTGCATATAATCATTGGGTATACCCACTGATAAAATATATTTACATATGTCACCAAGTGTGATCTGCTTATAAGTCTTTTGAGAGTGGGGAGAGGAGGTTAATAGGCTCAAGGTTATGTTGATCTTGTTCAGATAACCAAAGCAACTGTGAATGTGGAGGGCAACAGCCTTGCCATCATGTCATTCATGAAACTTAGTGTTCTAAACCATTCCCAAAACCCTCCCCTATAGATCTTATAACCCTTCCACCCTCAATTCAGTAATGTTCTTTGAGCCTTTTAGGGAACTTATAAATGTCCCATTTTTGGCTAGGCATTGAACAGTAATTTATTCTTTTTCTAATTATGAGTCACTGAACTTACCATCGGCCACTGCAAAAGGAAGCTTCTCTGATTAAAAAATCCCATGGCAGTTCAGTGTCCAAGTGGGTTACATAGTAATGGGAAGAGGGACTGCCTCTGACACAATCTGATTGGCCTGCTCTTTGATCACCTCCCCCTGAGGAGGGAGCAGCCTTACCAGGCCACAGAAGATGACAATGCAGCTACCTCTGATGAGAACTGATAGTCTAAGATCAGAAAGAAGGAGAAGAAGACCTCCCATATCAGTGGACTTGGGGAGGGGCATGCATGCAGAAAGGGGAGGAAGGGTAGGATCGGGAGGGGAGGAGGGAGGGGCTTATGGGGGGATAAAAATGAATAAAGTGTAAATAATAATAATAATAATAATAATAAAAAGAAAAAATCCATTTTATTCTCTTCTGAGATGATTATAGAACCTAACAAAATTCCTAGGAATGAAAACATTTTTTTTTATATCTCTTATATCAAAAACGTGGGTTTTTTGTTTGTTTGTTTGTTTTTGGTTTTGTTTTTTTTTTAATTTGGTCACACTTCCTCTGGTCTTTTCCTGATACCATTTTCTTTTCCAAAGTTGTTTCTCTATACTTTGGTGTTCAAACCCAAAATATCACCTATATCCCCGATACTACTGAATCAGCAGTGAGACATTAACTGGTTATCTTCTACTGTTCCATTACACAAAATTATTACTTTATTACATGTAGTTTATTCCTAAGATATCACTTTATACACTTAATGGGTTTATTTAAATTGACTCTTGGTTGCATTATGTGTGTGATGGGTTTTTAATCTACACAGATTATCTCTCTCTCTCCCTCTCTTTCACACACCAACATGTTTTATGTTTTGTTTTCTTTTTTTAATCTTTTTCACATTTACTTTACTGGGAGGTACACTTATACAACAATGTGGTAGTGGAGGCTAGGGGACATTTGGAAGTTGGTTCACTTCCTCCACATTGTGGGTCCTAGGAGATGAACTCAGTTATTAAGGCTCAGCAACAAGCACCTTTACCCATTGAATCACCTTGAAGGTCCTATTTCACATACTTCACATTTCCCTTTTAAGGCCTGAAGCACACACACATTTTAATTATGTAAGAAAATGCCTCCATGTGTTTGAAATGTCTGCTCCAGCTGATGAAAGGATTTCACTTAATAAATACCCAGCTGTAACTATTAAAATTAACTCATCTTTCTGTAAGATTGAATGAAATGCTCCAAAGGACTGCAATGGGGTGGAATGCAGTGTCAGCAAATTGTAGAACTGTAGGAAAATAGGGCATATACTTTTTTTGATTGAATGAATAATTATGAGTGTGAGAAAAAATAACTTCTGTCTTTCAAATTTTGTGTTATATAATTATTATAATTATGAGTTAACAGTTGTGGATGTATTCTGGATGCCAGATACTTAGGATTTTTATTTTCTTGATAGCTCTGTAAGATAGGTATTTAAAAAAAATAAGAAAATTAGATCCAAATATGATGCTTCAGAAATAGTCTGGCTATCACAAAATTCGTGCATTAAAAAATTGTCTACTATGAACTGATTGGCCTGATCTTTGATCACCTCCCCCTGAGGGGGGAGAAGCCTTACCAGGCCACAGAGGAAGACAATGCTGCCACTCCTGATGAGACCTAATAGACTAGAATCAGAAGGAAAGAAAAGACGATCTCCCTTATCAGTGGACTTGAGGAGGGGCGTGTGTAGAGAAGCTGGACAAAGGGAGGGATCGGGAGAGAAGGAGGGAGGGAGCTACAGGGGGGATACAAAGTGAATAAAATGTAATTAATAAAAAATTGAAAATAAAAAATTGTCTACTAACACACTAGATGTAACAAAACAATCTCATAAAATACAGAGAATCTAGAGTTAATTTTTAGGTAAAAATAATGAATTATCTTGAACATCACTTTAGAATACCCCACATTCATGGCCCCTTTAGCAATGAAATATCTATTTCAAGACTACTCCCTTTTTTAATCCTGTACTTTGATTGTAAATCACTTTTCTTCCCTGGAAAATCAGTTTTGTGCCTGGTTTTCTCTCTCTACTTGACCTAATGCATCCTCTTTGCTGGATTTCAGATGAATATCAGAGATCTATTTCTCATTTCTCTCCTGAATATATAACATCCCCACTCCATATAATCTGTTCATGAGATCATGGCACTTATATTGTGCTTTCCCATGTCAAAGCATCCATCCATACACTAACCCAAGAAACAACACTAAATTCCTTCTGAAAACTCTAGTTTGAGGTTGTGATAATAACAAGGCTTTACAATAAATCCCGATCAAAAGTCTATAGTATGATCAAAGAGCCTGCCACTGAGTTCATGCCAGAGATAACCCCTGCTCCCCTTTCTAGGACACCCACTTGGAGAATGAGTCAATGGGCTACACCTGAGCATGGGTTTTAGGTCCAATCCATGCGTGGTCCTTGATGGGAATATCAGTCCTGGCAGGGCCCCATATCCCAGTTTTGTTGTTTTTGTTTTGTTTTGTTTTAGCTCTGTTGTTCTCCTTTTGGAGCTCCTGTCCCCTGGGGGTGGAGTGCAGCCTTGCCAGGCCACAGAAGAAGACAATGCAGCCAGTCCTGATGAGACCTGATAGGCTAGGGTCAGATAGAAGGGGAGGAGGTCCTCCCCTATCAGTGGAGGGGAGGAGGTCCTCCCCTATCAGTGGAGGGGCATAGAGGGAGAAGAGGGAGGGGCATAGGGTGAGAAGAGGGAGGGAGGGTGGGATCAGGAGGAGATGAGGGAGGGGGCCACAGTCTTGATACAAAGTGGATAAATTGTAATAAATAATAATAAAAAGCTTTAAAAATAAATTAAGAAGAAAAAATGTGTACAGTATATATTTTGACTTTCAAAAGTTTTGATGATGATTACATATTAGCCTATATTTAACCAATATCATATTATAATTCTGTAGATTACTGTTTGGCCAGGTGTCATACAGGATGTAAACAGTACTGTGCTCCTTTTCCACGGGTGCTAAGTTACTCATAGTCCTTGGTTTGTGATTCTTCCCTTTCTTATTTTTTCAAAGCTAGACACATCACATCACGTCTGTGGTTACATGTTCCCAAGAATCTTCTGGTCTCCATAGTCTCTTTTCTACATTAAAAATACTTTCTTATCATGCTACCATCACTTGGATATCACAAAAGAATTACCCATAGTAACTCATACAATTTACAAATGAAATATATTTCAATTTAATTACATTATCTCATGTAAGATAGAAAAAAATTAGGAATCAAAAAAAAAAATCCCATCTATGTTACTCAAAAACAAAGAAAGCAAATAGGTGGACTGGGTAGGTCATCCCACCAGGGAGAAGTGATCAAGGAGCAGGCAACTGAGTTCATGTCAGAGACTGTTTCTTCTCCTCTTACTAGGGAACACACATGGAGACTGAGCTGCTTAAGAGCTACATCTGAGCAGACTGTCTAGGTCCTCTCTATGAATGGTCTTTGATTGATGCATCAGTCTCTGAAGTCCCTTCCCTGCTTCTAATATTACCACATTTAATATTTTTTCTTGTTTTGTAGATTTAGTGTTTTGATTAGTATATATCAGGACGAATTGCTTTTCTTGTCTAGTCTATTTGGTAGGCATCTTGTGTGTCCTAAATGCTTAGATTATAAGCATAAGCCACCCCATCCAGTTAGAAATTAGAACTGTAACTATAGAATCTAATTAAGTTTAGTTTTTGAATGGCTATAAGCATCTAGAGAGAGCAAGGAAGTGTATAAGGGCGTTGCAGAGACAGAGGGAAGGGGAAAATAATGTACTGATATTTTAATTTTAAAATAAAATAAAAGAACAAAAAAATCCATAAAACATCTATTTACTTGTATCTTTTTCCCCCAGTTTGTTTTGCCCTATTCTGCTTTGTTTTTTTTTTTACCTTATTTTATTTTTCCTATTTTAGATTCCTTTTGTTATCCATTTAAAATTTTTTATTTATTTTCTTTTTATTTATTTATTTATTTTTATCAGTTACATTTTATTAACTCTGTATCCTGATCCGTGTCCTGATCCCTCATTCCCTCCCAGTCCCTCCCTCCCTCCCTCATCTCCACCGTGCCCCTTTCCAAGTCCACTGATAGGGGGGACCTCCTCCCCATTCATCTGATCCTGTTTTATCAGGTATCTTCAGGACTGGCTGCAAAGCCCTCCTCTGTGGCCTAACAGGACTGCTCCTCCCTTCGGGGGTGGAGAGACCAAAGAGCTAGTCATTGAGTTCCTGTTAGAAATAGTCCCTGTTCCCCTCACTTTGGGAAACCAATTGGTTACTGAGCTACCACAGGCTACATTTCATGTGTGTTGGTGTTTACCCTGCATGTATGTCTGTGTGAGGGTGTCAGATCCACTAGAATTAAAGTTACAATTGTGAGCTGCCATGTGGGCGCAGGAAATTGTACCTGGCTCCTCTGGAAAAGCAGCCTGTGCTGTTAACTGCTAAGCCATCTCTCCAGCCCCACCTGTTTGTATTCTATTGGATGAATAAGTGTATGGAAATGGGTAGTGAGGAGGATGTGAGAGCAGTTGGAAGAGGGGAAACCATAATCAGAATATACTGTAACGGGAAAAAATCTATTTTCAATAAAATAAACTCAATCGTGGAACACACAGGACTGTTGAGGTGGGCTTGGGAGGTAGAGTGTTCACTTGGCATAGTCCTGACGTTAGCCTCAGAAGCACAAAAGGAAAGGCAAGTAACACACCTACAGATACACACACACACACACACACACACACACACACACACTAGTGATTACTTGATTAGCACCATTCCCATTGCCTGGCTTGCAAGCTTCTACATAAATTTTTATAATTTTTCACTTGACCTCAGCTTGCTCCATGACCAGGCATCTTTGCTGAAATGGGCAGTGCCACATAGGGTGCTTGCACTAAGTCCAAGGAAACACAAGTGTCTGTTCCAGTTCCTGACACAGAGGGAACAGAAAAGATGTCAGCCAGCCACCCCACAGCCAAAGTTTCAACAGCTCTGCTTACACTTTCTAACAAAACCAAAACTGGATTGTCCACAGCTCACTTTAAGTGACAGTTTTAAGCGTTTTTAAGCTCCTCGTATCTTTTTAATTGTAAGAATTTGTCTCAAATATATACATACTTACACACACACACACACCTCATATGTATTGGTTCTTAAAATATCACTCATGTATACAATATATCTGGATTATTTGTTTCCCTGCTCCCACACTCCAACTCCTTCTGGATCACCAATGTTTCATCCCAATTTTCCTATCATGCACATTTACACATCTACATTTTTCCAACCAAGGCCAAAAGTAGAGCTACCCACATGCTCACGGATGTGCACTCATCCACTGGAACAGACTCCACCTAGCAGGTGTCACAGCCCTGAAGAAAACTGAGTCCTACGCAAGGAACCATAGTTCCTCTCCTGAGCGTAGGGTTCTAGAAACTCTCCCCTGTTCTTCCTGGAATTTAGGCAGGTGTGATCCTGGGCAGTTCTTGTGCAGGCAGCCACAGGAGCTGGGATTTCAAGTGTTCAACAGCCCAGGTCTAGAAGACATTTTCCTCCCTGATCTCTAACTCTAAAAGCTTTCTGCTGTCTTCTGTGATCCTCCCTAACCCTTGCAGGAAGGGCTGTGTCTCAGATGTCCCATTTAGGGCTGCATACTCCACTGAATTCTCCACTCATTGAAAATTTGGGAGTCTTAGTATTAATTGTACTCTGTGGCAAAAAAAAAAAAAAAAAAAAAGCTTCTCTCATGGGAATGAGGACAGGTTGAATCTATGCTTACAGAGATATGTGTTCAAAAGGCAGATTCATACTTTGTAATTTTACTAAACTGGTTGCTCAGAAAATTACCTAAATGGTTTTAAAAAGTTGAAGTATTCAAATAAGCATTCCCATATAGTAATCTAGGTTAAAAAGAAAAGCATTATAGACATGAGAATACAAAGTGAGCAATATTTTGCAGGAAAGGTAGTTTGTGAGTATATAAGAATGTGGTTCCAGGCCATCTCCATGAGTGGTCCTGGGCTGGAGTATCAGTCTCAGAAAAGACCCCAGTACCCAGACTTTTTGGATCTATTGCTCTCCTTGTGGAGCTCCTCTCTTCTCCAGGTCTTACTGTCTCCCACTTCTTTCATAAGATTTCTTGTACTCTGCACCTGCAGAGAAGTAGCCTATGGCAGTTCAGTGTCCAAGGGGTTCCATAGTAATGGGAACAGGGACTGTCTCTGATAGGAACTGATTGGCCTGCTCTTTGATCACCTCCTCCTGAGAGGGGAGCAGCCTTACCCAGCCACAGAAGAAGACAATGCAGCCACTCCTTTTGAGACCTGATAGACTTAGATTAGAGGAAGGGGAGGAGGACCTCCCTTATCAATGGACTAGGAGAGGGACATGGGTGGGGAAGAGGAAGGGTGAGATTGGGAGGGGAGGAGGGAAGGAGGGAAGGAGGTACAGGGGCCTACAAAGTGAATAAACTGTAATTAATAAAAATAAAAATAATTAATAAAAATAATATGGTTCATTTGTATAAAATATCACAGTTTTGAAAAAAACCCGTGACTACTGACCACATTTATTCAAAGGACAGGTTTCTACAGTCTCTAAAATTCCCTTTTTATTGTATGTTGACAACAAAGACGAATGAGCATCTGCTCTTGCCAAACTGAAATCGTTATCTTTTGGGTTTATCTGCAGAAGATTAACTGAAGTTTCAGAAAATTAATCACTTTGTACATTCAAAAATCTAACCAATACCTAGAACGCTTGATCAGCACAATCAATTTTCATGATTAATTGGAAAAGGGCCAAAACAAAGTTCTTTAATGTAAATTTCTGCTTGCTGGTTTATTTAAAAACAAGCACTTAATCTGGCATGTGTGGCATGGAAATCAGATTTACTGCCACATCATTGCAACCAAAACAAAGAAGCAAGCATCTTACATTAAAACTAGAGCAAGAGAGTATCCTCCAAGAGAGCAGGTACAATGATACACTCACAAGCACATATCCCTCCTTTCTTATAAGAAGTGTTCTCGGGCCTCATGTCAATTTTCTTCTTCCGTGCAAGATCTCCCTGCAAAAGTCTGAATGCCAGAAGTTCCCACCTAGCCTTTTCAGTTACATAACTGAAAAGCTCAGTAGTCAGGTCCAGATGCCTGCAAACCACTTTAAACGCCCACATGCTTTCTTTTAAACTCTAGGTCTTATAGTCTAAGAAAGTCTGTGCTTGCCCTCAGAACTTATGGAGTCCTCAAAATCTGTCCATTCCTTTAGGATTCACCCCAGCTATGCAGACTGCTGATTCTAGAAAAGACTAATGAAGTATAGTTAGGACTAATGAAGTATAGAAAGTGTAACGGGGTTTCAGGAATAAAGCTTTTAGGAATAAAAGGGTCATATACCAATAAGTTGACATGAGACAAAATAAAACTAAGTCATGAAAGTAATCTGTCCTGTACAGATACTCTGCGGCTCTGCTGTGGTCTTCGTGTTGGACAGAAGTTCTGTGCTCCTGAGCCCCTTCCCACCTATGATGTGTCTTCCTCCGTAGAAATTACATCATCACGGTTTGGAAAGGCCACTCCAAATACCCAGTCCTTAGCCCAACACGATCTGCACAAAAGCTCTTTCATCTCTCATTTTCAAATAAATACTCATGTCTCCTCTAACTGAAAGAGAAACACAAACATATTTTAAAATTAAGCCTAAATTCACTCTCTTAACTGTGCTTGCAGTGTTCATAATAATATTATGGACTTCATTCCTATATGCTCACTTTAATCAATTTCCTGTTTAAACTGTCTTTCTAGAATCATGTATATGTAGATCTACAGCTTTCCATCCCCACAAGGGAATACAAATATTCAGTGGTTAGCAGGTAGCAGTGGCACTGCAGCAACATGCTTTCAACTGGAAAACTTTCCTGGTGGGTTATAAGTAATAACACCCACAATCACTGTTTAAGCAAAAACACTAGCTTTGAACTTGATATTTCCTCCCAGAATGGCCAAGAAAACAGTTTGCCTATATTTGTAAAAGTCAAAATCAACTTGCAAGTTCCCAAACTGTCCTGTATCCTTTTTGAACAAGCAACAGCATTTTGCTGACTCTCCATGACCCATTCGATGCATCTAGACCTGTTTATTTTCCCCCTATGCCTTAATTTATTAAAATAAATGTTGCCTTTTCTTGGTATGAGCAAAAATAAATGATGCCTCACACTGTGCGTGGGTTCTCGCTCATGACAGTCCAGACTGCTAACAGATTGTTAATATGTTACCAGCTCTATTATAAGATCCTCAAAGATGCCATTTGTGAAGTCAAACGCTCCATGCAAAGAAGTGCTGCTCAACAAAGCTGGGATAGATACTGAGAAACCCATATGCTTCCTAAATACAGGTGTAGGAGACGGAGATATCTGGGCATGCTCCAGTAATTTCTGCTGCCTTATCTGGGTGTGGCCACTCTGGGAAGCATGATGTTAACAGAAAGAGTACGGAAATGTCTCTGCCTTCTAATTCACATCTACATATATTAAAATGGAAGCTACTCTAAAATCAGACATTTCTGTAAAAGAGGAATCTGAAGAGAAAATGAACAATGACTGGACTGAATAAAATTAAAAATATTTTGGTTCCGTCAAAAGGTGCTGGTGAAAGCAAGCCTTTAACCTGATGTGACTCATAAAGCCTCAAGATACGGTGTTACTCAAAACTTCAATGTATTATTCATGGTGAACCTGCTAAATTATACATAAATAAACCCCTTCCTTTATGAACTGAACTCTGGGGTTCCATTGACATTATAAAAGGGATTCGAGTTTTAACTAGGAAAAAGGGTGATACCTAACAAGAGTACCTATCCTGTACTCACAGGCTGTGCTTTGTAAAGACAGCCCAGAAACCTTTCAGGGGATGTGAGTTCTGGTGGGTGAACATCATCTGTTCTGTTTCCTAGAGCTACTTGTTATTGCAAGGAAAATGGTCCACTGTAGGTTGTCATGGTTGCCACCTCGATCCTTAGAGATGCAGTGTCAGCAAGGTTCTGCCACTGTTTTATGCACACCCAGACGCATTCCACCCAAACAAATCTGAGTACACACTTGCCAGCCACTGTAGAAAATATTTTACACACACAAATTTGTAACGAGATTGAATATCTTAATTTTATTGTACCTTATTGAGTATTCTTTACAGCATAATGAAAAAAGTAGTATCTTCTGAAGGATCTTCCTTTTATATGTTTTACATATTTTTCAATATTTCTTTTTGTTTTTTTTTAATTTATTATTATTAGCTATAAATGTTCTTTTTAAAATGTATTTAATTTTATTTTAAGTGCATTAGTTTGACCCTATCAGATGCTTTGGAAATGGAGTTACAGATAGCTGTGAGCCGCCATGTGGGTATGTGGGTGCTGGGAATTGAACAGAAACAGTGTTGTTAACCACTGAGCCATCTCTCCAGACCCCGTAAATATTCTTTTATTACCTCAGATGAGGGATGAGATGAGATCTGCACACAAGCTTTACAAATACATCTATCTCAGTTCTCTCTCTCTCTCTCTCTCTCTCTCTCTCTCTCTCTCTCTTCCTCTGTACTGCTAAAAGTAATCTTTCCTGTCTGTTCTCATGACTGTTAGGTATATCTTGCCACTTACTAATTCTGTCAAATCTTTTTCTTATTTGTCACCTTATCTGCCATCCAATTAGATGTCAGGGTTTGGGATTCGAGGTGTTCAAAAAATTTCAGCCAAAGGAATTAAAGTTGTGGAATGTCTATATTCCAGCCCAAGGGATTAAAGGTGTGTTCTAAGAGCAGCCATGATGTTAGATTAAAATTCCTCTACAATTAAATATATCTATATATATTTAAATATATATATATACATATTTACATATATATAATAGATACACACACACACACACATATATATATATATTAAAAAGACAAATCTTTTAATGTAAGTATTATGACCCAAACTGGGCTCACCAGTACTCTTGATCAGGATAGCTTCCTTGGTTTATCCCTGACATTCCTGGCGACTGCTTCTTATCCCATGTGTGGATGATGATCTTGTGTTTGTTTGTTTGTTTGTTTGTTTGTTTGTTTGTTTTTGAGACAAGGTCTCACTATCAAATCCTGGCTGGCCTGGAACACATCATATAGACCAAGCTGACTTTGAACTCTGAGAGATCCTCCTGAATCTACCTCCTGAGTACTGAGATTGAAAGTATGTGTCACTATACCTGGAACACCTAGAAAAATTGTTTGATTTTAGTTTTCTACCCTGATTATAGATTCTCTTAGCTTTAATCCTCATAGTTCCTTCCACGTTTCTTCACATCCAGATTTATCCCCTATTTGTGTCTCCTCAGAAAATAAATAGGCTTCTAAGAGAAAATAAACTAAGCTTAAATATAATAAGATGACACAAAATATAAAACACTGAAATAGGACAAAATAAACAGAAAGAAAAGAACCCAAGTAAAAGGGCGCAAGAAATAGCTCAGAGGGACTGAGTCCCTCACATACTAAGTAATTTGATAAAAACATAAAACTAAGAGATGTAGTAGATGCACAAAAACTTGCAGGGTGAAAAAGAGAAAAAATGTGTGTGGGGGGGGTTGATGTATGTAAAAAATATGTATTTTAAAAGCTGTAACACGACCTTGTGAAACTAGAAACCACCACTGACTTTGTTTTCTGCCATTGAGTCTGTTTTCTGTTGGCCATCTACTATTAGAGATGCAGCCTACCCTTAAGAGTATTTTATATCCCCTTGGAGAGAACTAAATTTTCATTTACAAGTAGTTATCAATTGGCAATAGCTTTTGGGTAAGTGATGAGCGCATGTGTCCAGTTCTTTCAGTTCTAGAACACTATCTGGCCCAGACTCTTGCAGGCCCTATTCATGCTGCCCCAGGTTTTGTGAATTCAAATGAGCATCAACCCTGTGGATTTACAGGACCTTGATTCCTTGGTGGGCCCTATCTCTTCTGTCTCTTACACTCATTCCGACCATCTTCAGCACAGTTCCCTGAGCCCTGAGCAAAGGAATTTGATGGAGACATCACATTTATGGTTGAATGTTAGAAGGTCTCTCAATCTCTGCACATTATCTAGCTTTTGGTCTCTGTTTTTGCTCCCATCTGCTTCAGGAGGCAGTTTCTGTAATAATGGCTGTGCAGGAAATTATTTATAGCATAGCAGAATGTCACTAGGAGCCATTTTACCCAAATCTCTGCCCTACCAATATCAGGTTCTTGGTTATCCAAGCTGCCTTAGATACTGGTTCCTTCTCATGAAGTGGGCCCTAAGTAAAATCAATTATTTGTTGGTTATTCTCACAGGCTTTGTGCCACCATTAAATGAGCAGATTTTGTAGTTGGGTACTTTTTGTAGAGGATGGGTTTGTGGCTGGGTTGGTGTTTATGTTTCTCTTTCGATGGCGCACAGGGCACCTTCCTGCAACAAAGAGTCTAGCACTAAGGGGGAAGTTTCTGTGTAGGCACAAGCTTGATTTCTCCAAGTTTATTGAGTTATGTGAGTCTTGTCTTCAGTAATATAGATCCTTTCCTTCAGTTTGCGGAAAGAAACCTATTGTCCATGTATTACATACATGGATTGGATTGTAATTGTATTGTGCATGTACCTGAACCACATCTGAGATCGTATGAAACATACTGCTCAGTAATGACCTTTTAAATGATTGATTTATTTGTTTTGTGTATATGACTGTTTCACCTGCAGATATGCATGTATACCATGTGAGTGAGTGGCTGGTTCCTGGGGAGATCAGAAGAGATTATTAGAGATCCCTTGGCACTGAAGTTACAGATGATTGTGAGCCCCATGTGGGTGTTTGAAGCCAGACACTGGCCCACCACAAGAGCAGCCAGTATTCTTAACTGTGGAGCCATCTCTTCAGTCCCTAAAGGGAATTTTCAGTAGACACCTCAGGAGCTAGTCAGTTCACACAGAGCTATTTGTAAATGGTTTCATGGGAGTGTATTGTCATCAATCTCTCATCAATTGTCAATTAATTATTAAATACCAATGGATATATACAGTGAAAAAAATAAAGAAACCTATTGTCTTTTCAACAGCCTGGGTGTTTTGGATTTCCATGAAACCCTTTTGGCCAACAGCTCAATTAGAACGTAACCTGTTCCCAGAATAATTAGTTTCATTTGGTGACAAGATATGTCAGCTTGTGGCTCTGTCTCCCCAATCATTAGGTGATTTCATTTATACCATTTATATAGTTTAGGAAGCTTCTGTCGTTTTAGGCTTTCATACTACTCCTCAAATGCCCTTTAATTTTAGCTGCCTGCATTCCCTCTCTGCATTTCCTCCCTCTAACTTCTCCTTCCTAAATTGACCCTCTCTTTCTACTTCCCTTCTACGCACACACGCACATCCAAAACTATGTATTCTATTTAGTTTTTCTTGGAAGGTCTATCTGTCCCCCACCCCCATTCCCTTATACTATATCTAACCTCTGTGGTTCTACAGATTGTAGCTTGATTAGCAATGACTTAATATCCACATAGAAGTGAATACATACCTTATTAGTCTTTCTTAGTCTGGATTACATAATTAGGATATTTTTCTCTTGTTCCATCCATTTGCCTGAAAATTTTATAATTTCATCTTTAATGGTTACACAATAGTCTCATGTGAAAATATACCACATTTTCTTTATCCACACACCTATTGAGAAATGTCGGGGTTGTATCCAGTTTCTGGATAATATGAAAACAGAAGCAATCAACACGGCTGACCATGTGTATTTGTGGTAGGATGAAGTGACCATTGGGTATATGCTGAGAGTGGTGTAGCTGGATGTCAGGGTACATAGATTACCATTTTCCTGAGAAAACACCAAACTAGTTTCCATAGTGGCTGTAAAAGTTTGTACTAATGCCGGCAATGGATGAAAGCTTTCCATTCTCCACATTTTTGCCAGCATAAAATGTCATTTGTTTTATTGATCTTGGTCATTCTGGTAAGTGTAAGGTGAAATCTGAAAATAGTTTCGATTTTCATTTCTCTGATGACTAAGGTTGTTGAACATTTCCTTAAGGGTTTCTCAGACATTTGAAGTTTTTCTTTTTTTGGGGAATTTTCTGTTTAGAATGGTACCCCGTTTTATTTTTTTAATTTTTTATTAATTACTATTTATTCACTTTGTATCCCAGCAGTTTCTCCCTCCTTCACCCCCTCCCAATGACATCTTCCCTCCTTCTTCTACTCCCATGTCCCTCCCTCAGTCCACTGATAGGGGAGGTCCTCCTCCCCTTCCATCTGACCCTACCTTCTCAGGTTTCATCAGGACAGGCTACATTCTCTTCCTCTGTAGCCTGGTAAGGCAGTATCCCCCTCAGGGGAGGTGATCAAAGAGCCAGCTACTGAGTTCATGTCAGAGACAGTCCCTGTTCTCCTTACTAGGGTTATCCACTTGGACACTGAGCTACCATGAACTACATCTGTGCAGGGGTTCTAGGTTATTTCCATGCATGGTCCTTGGTTAGAGTATCAGTCTCAGAAAAGACCCCTGGGGTCATATTTTTGGTTCTGTTGCTCTTCTTCTGGAGCTCCTGTCCCCTCCAGGTCTTTCATCTCCCCTTCTGAAGTTTGGCTATGAGTCTCAGCATCTATGTCTATACCCTGCTCGGTGGAGTCTTTTAGAGACCCTCTGTGGTAGGCTTCTGACATGTTTTCTGTTTTATCCCTCTTCTGATGTCTATCTCATTTGCCTTTCTGGATGAGGATTGATCATCTTATACAGAGTCCTCCTTCTTGCATAGCTTCTTTAGGTGTACAGTTTTCACTGTTTATAATTTTAAGTAGAATATTTTATGTCTAGTGTTTTTAGTTTATATATTTTGCATATTAAGTTCTCTATCAGATGTGTAGTTGGTAAAAAATATATATATATATTTCAGTTTTAGGATGCTGCTTTGTCTGAATAATAGTATCCTTTGCCTTACAGAAGTTTTTTAGTTTTCTAAAGTCTCATGTATTAATTGTTGATTATAGTGCCTGTGTTAACCATGTTCTGTTTAGAAAGTTGTCTCCTGTGCCAATGAGTCCACAGCTATTTTCCACTTTCTCTTCTACCCAGTTCAGTGTATCTGGTTGATGTCTTTGATCAATTTGGAGTTGAGTTTTATGCAGGGTGATAAATATAGCTCTATTTGCATTCCTCTACATGCACACATTCAATTTGAGCAGCATCGTTTCTTAAAGATGCCTTCTTTCCAGTGTTTATTTTTAGTTTCTTCATAAAAAATCAGGTGTCTGTATGTTTGCAAAGTTATGTCTGATGTAGTGCAAATTTAATCCAGCATCATGGCAGCTTTGGTAAGGGATCACATCAAAAGACCTTCTATGTCTATGAGATCTGGCTGGATAGCAAACACACCCTGGATTGCAGTGTGATCTGGCTGGAATACAAACATGCCCTTAGTCAACATCTTTAATCCCTGCAGCTGGAGTACACACCCCTAGCCCTTCTGGCTAGAATATAGACAAAACACAGCTTTTATCCCAAATAATGACCTCTATTGAGGGACAGACTAAGTTCCAAATCAGAGAAAGATTTGACGGAATGAGGAAGAGATAGGATACATCCAACTCTCATGAAAGAGAGGCTGCTTAGGAACAATAGAGAGAGGAAGAGAGAGAGAAAGAGAGACAGAAAGACAGAGAGAGAGACAGAGACAGATAGAAAGACAGTACAGTATGGGTACAGGAATATTGTAGAGTTTGTGGAGAAAGTTTGTAGAGTACACGTACGTGTGTTGTTCAGTTGAGTGCAGCTGAGCTCCCTGCAGTTCAGTTCTTTGAATTTAGAGTCACTTTTTCCAAGCAGAGCAATTCAGTGAGAAGCAGAGAGTAGCCAGCTTGAATCAGTCAACTTGGAGAGAAGTTTTGAGTCGGAACAGCTGAGTTGAATCAGCCAGCCAGAATATAGAAAGAACTAGAAAGGGTGAGTTTATTCAGCAGTAAGGCTTGAAGGCCTGAAAAAAAAATTAAGCCTAGGTTAGCTGATGAAGCCTGGAAGCTGAAGCCTTCAATGGCCAGTCTTGCAGAAGATTAGTTAGATCGAGGCGAGAAGAGTCCAGGCCTAGGCCTAGGGATAGTTAGATAGAAATGCTCTGGGCTTCCCCCAAGCGGTGTATTTGTAAAGCTTGTATGCACCTCTCATCTCGTTCCCTCTTCTGAGAAAAATAAAAGCAACATTTACAGTCTAGGTCTTCAATTAAATTTTGTTGATCAACATGTCTGTGTTTATACGAATATCATGCTGTGTTTACTACTATTCCTTTGAAATCAGGGATGGTGATGCTTCGAGCAGTGCTGTATTGTTCAGGAATATTTGAGCTATCTTGGATTCTTTCATGTTTCCATATAAAGGTGCAAACTGTCTCTTCAATATTTGTAAAAAATTGTGTTGGAATTTTGATAAGGATTTCATTGATCAATCTATAGATTGCTTTTGGTAATATGGTTATGTTTACTACATTAATCCTATTGACCCATGAGGTGATACATGAGCCTGAAAGATCTTTCCAACATCTATTATCTTCTTCAATTTCTTTCCTTAATGACTTGAAGTTTCTATTATACAAGTCTTTCACTTGCTTGGTTAGAGATACCACAATGTTTTGTATATTGTTTGGTGCTATTATAAAAGGTGTTTTTTTTTTTATTTCTTTTGCAGTCCATTTTATCATTTGTGTACCTTTGATTTTTGTGATTTAATTTTGTGTTCAACTAATTTTCTGAAAGTACTTATTAACTGTAGGATTTTCCTGGTGGAATTTTTGGTTTGGTTATGTATACAATCTTATCATCTGCAAATACTTTGACTTTTTCCTTTCCAAAAAAGATCCTTTTGATCTCTTTCAGTTGCCTTATTCCTCTAGCTAAGACTTCAAGTAATAAATTGAATATGTTGAGAAACTCAGATACCTTGTCTTGTTTCTGATTTTGGTGGATTTACTTTGATATCCTCTCCATTTAGATTGCTATTGGCTATGGATTTACTGTAAATTGTCTTCATTTTGTTGAGGTATGTCCCTTTTATCCCTAAGCTCTCCAGGACTTTTATCATGAAGGTATGTTGCGGTTTGTCAAATGCCTATTCTGCATCTACAGAGGTAATCATGTGTTGTTGTCTGTCAGTTTGTTTATATGGTGTATTATATCTATTAGTTTACGTATATTGAAATATCTCTACATCTCTTAGATGAAGCATACCTGGTCATGGTAGATGATCTTTCTCTTTTAGTAGGGATTATGGGGCTGTTTATATTGTTTATCTGAAATTTAATTAACTTTCGTAAATGATATGTATCTAGAAATTTAATCATTTCTTTTAGATTTTCCAATTTCGTGGACTTTAAATTGTCACGGTTCTCTGGATTTCCTCGGTGTTTGTTGGTACGTATGTCTTTTTCTCTTTAATTTTGTTAATTTAGATATCTTTTTCTGCCTTTTGGTTAATACTAATCGGGTTTTATCAATCTTAATAATTTTATTTGAAAAAAGAACAATTCTTTTTGATTCTTTGTGCTTTTTCTTTTTCCTGTTTGTTTGGTTCTGTTTTATAGATTTTATCCCTACTTTATTAATTCTTGAGGTCCAATCCTTTTGGGTATGATTTCTTCTTGTTTTTAGACCTTTCAAGTGTTCTGTGAAGTGACTAGTACAAAATGTCTCTATTTATTAGTTGTAGTTAGTCCTCTGATCCTGTCTCTTAGAGTCACCCTCGCTGTATCTGATAAAGTTGGCTATTTTGTGCATTAATTTCCTGTTGGTATAATATTCTTGTGTAATGTATACAATTTACCCTTTTTCACACAAATGCTAATTTCCCTACCCCATTATCTGTTTTCAACCTGGATATTGCATTGTGATGTTTATTCTAAGCATCACCTGTCTCAAGTTTGTTCTCTGTATTGCCAATAAAACAACCAGCCAACGCTGAGCAATGGAGAGAATAGGGTGGGACATCCTGGTCAGGGAGGGTAGGAGAAAGAAGCGAGTGGGAGGGGTCAGAGAGGAGAGATCAGTAGGGGAAGACTTGGAACCACCAGGAGAGATAAACTTGACCTAAGATATGACAAAAAGTAATGTGTGAAATCTGAATGGGAGGAAACTATGAGGGCTTGGAGGTTTAGGATGGAGTTAGTATTTCCCAGCATGGTGCTCTAGGTTAATTAAATAAATCCTACTCTCCATACACAGATTTGGGTATATAGCTAGTTTAAGAATAACTGCTATTTAAGTAAAAGATAAATCAATAATAAATATTAATATTTTAAATTTATTTTTTAATTTATTTTTTTGATTATTACAATTTATTCACTTTATATCCCAGCTGTAGCCCCTTCCCTCCTGATACCTGTTATTTTGTTTTTGTGGTGTGTGTGTTTATGACTGGGGTGTTTCTCCTTCTTTGATGGTTTATTCCCTGTGTTTTCATAGATGTGGTTAAACTTTTTAACTTGGAAGTTTTCTTCTAATGCCTTCTATAGATGCATGATGGCTAAATTTGATTTTATCTAGTAATATCTTGTTTTCCCATCTATTATGAATGAAAGTTTTCCTGGGTGTAGTAAAGTGGTCTGGCATTTATTACTTTTAAGAGTATGTTCAACAATCTGAGCAGGCCCTTCTGACTTTTAGAATATCCATTAAGAAGTTGGGTATTATTCTGATAGATCTGTCTTTATATGTAATTTGGTCTTTTTCCTTTGTAGCTTTTAATATTCTTCCTTTGTTTTGTATATCTAGTGTTTTGATGATTATGTGCAAAAAAGAGTTTATTTTGTGGTCTGGTCCACTTGGTATCCTGTGTGCTTCTTGTACCTCCTTTGGCAACTACTTTCTTAGGTTAAGATACTTTTTTTTCTATGATCAGTTGAAAATCTTTTCTTCAACTTTGATCTGGGTTTCTTCTTCCTCTATTCCTGTTATTCTTAGATTTGGTGTTTTTACGGTGTCCCAGGTACCTTTGTGTTTTGTGTCAGGATTATTTCAGATTTAACTTTTTTCCCCAAATATTCATTTCTTATATTGTGCCTTCAAATGGCTGATATTTTTCTCTTCCATCTCTTGTGTTATGTTGGTGAGGCTTGCCTTTAAAGTTCATGTTTTATTCCTAAATCTTTCCTTTCCAGATTTGCCTCTGCTTGGATTTTCTTTATTGATAATATTTCCACTTTCAGGTCTCCATTGTTTTATTTCCTTCTGCTGTTTGTTTGTGTTTCCATATATTTCTTTAAAGGATTTATTTGTTTCCCCTTAAGGATATCTATTTATTCATAAAGGCTATTTTGAAGTATTTTTCTTGTGCTTCAGCTATGCTGATTCTTAGGGCCTATGGTAGGGTTCCTGATCTCTAGTAGACAAACATTGTCTTGGCAACTGTTGGTTTTAAGCTCTGGGAATGAGATTGGGGAATTGGATTTGAAGGAAAGGAGGAAGCAGTCAAAATCTACAGTTATGCTATCTGTTTCCCTGGCCAGATTGGCCTATGGGTCCCC
Organism: Meriones unguiculatus; assembly: GCF_030254825.1. Classification (NCBI taxonomy): domain Eukaryota; kingdom Metazoa; phylum Chordata; class Mammalia; order Rodentia; family Muridae; genus Meriones; species Meriones unguiculatus. The sequence goes on from NC_083359.1 coordinate 28,344,371, forward strand.
AGGGAATGCTTGCTGGGTGTTGGGGGTCAGGATAATGGGATGAGTTGTGATTTAAATTTACTCATACAACAGAAATTGTAAGAAAATGAAAGGGCTTTATTAGGTGCTCTACCATATTTAAAATTCTTGTCATTAATGCATTCATGTCACTGGGCAGACTTTCTATTTTCAGAGTATAAATAGATCTTATGTTTGTCAAGTTTTTTAAATTAATTAATTTGTTTATTTACTTTACATTCTGACTCCTTTTTCTTCTCTCTCCTCTTCTCAGTCCTTTTCCCCACCAGCCTCTCCTCTTCCCTTTCTATTCAGAAAAGGGTAAGCCTCCCATGAATATCGACCCCTTGGCATATCAATTAGCATTAAGACTAGTCCCATCTTTTTCTATCGAGGCTAACAAGCCAGCCCAGTAGGGGAAATGTGTCCTAAAGATAGGCAACAGAATCAAAAATGGTCCCTGCTCCCACTGTTAGAAGTCCCACATAAAGTCCAAACTACACAAATGTTATATACATGCAGAGGGCCTAGGTCAGTCCCATGCATGATTATGGTTGGCAGTTCATTCTTTGTGAGCCCCTATGGATCCAGGTTAGTTGATTTTGTAGGTTTTCTTGTGAAGTCCTTGACCCCTCTGACTCCTTTAATCCTTCTTCTCCCTCTTCCAGGGGATTCATCAAGCTTTGTCTAATGGTTGGCTATGGGTCTCTGCACTTGTTTCCATCAGTTGCTCGATGAAGCCTCTCAGTGGACAATTATTCTAGGCTCGTGATTGCAAGTATAGTAGAATATCATTAACAGTATCAAAGATAGGTGAAGCCTCTCTAGTGACAGTTATGATAGGTTCCTATCTGCTAGCATAGCAGAATATCATTAAAACTGTCAAAGGTGGGCTTCCTCTCATGGCATAGGTCTCAAGCTTAAACAGTCATTGGTGAGTCTCACTTCCTCAATTTCTGCTCCATCTTTACCCCTGCACATCTTGTAAGCAGAACAAACAAATTCTAGTTCAAATATTTTGTGGTTGTGTTGATATCCCAATTTCTCCATTGGAAATCTTGCCTGGATATGGCCAGTTCAGTCCTATTGCTTGGGTCAATCTCATTGCAACTTTGCTAGCTTATCCCAGAGATGCCCCTCCATTTCAGTTGTCTCTCCTAGCACTCTCTTTATCCTTCCTTCACATGATATCTATTTCCATATCCACCCTGACTCTTGTCCAGTCCGTAATGCACCCCACCCCCACCTAATCCATCCACTTTGTCTATTCTATTTCCCTTAAGGCTAGTCTCACAACCAAAAATATAAGGGATTTATTTTAACTATTTTCATTGTGTTTTAATTTGTTTGCAAATTATTTAAAAATATATTCAACCACCATTTTAGATTGCCATCTTGGAAGGTTTTTCACTGATTTCAGAGAAGCTTAAGGTACTCAATCATGTTGCTCTTGACTAAGCCATGAGCTCAATTTCAAATTCCCAGAACAGGTTTCACACCGTCTGAACCACATACATTAAATAGCTCCCAAAACCTATTCAAGAAGTTATTATTGGAAGAGGACTGAAAAAATGCTGAATTATCTAAACTATGTGTCCCCAATGCCCTCAGATGAAAAATAATTACAACAATTGAAGCTTTGATAACATGCCAAATACACAAACCTCAAAGTTCAACACAGGCCTACTGACCACAGAGGGACTATTGACAAGTGTCCTGCTTTTGTAACAAACTGAATGAGCTGTGCTGTCAGATTTATTTATTCTGGTATCTTTCCCAGAATTCGGATTATAACAATTCTGCAGATAAAAGTATCTCTTTTTTTCTTCATAAATGTTATGAATGAATGTTATTTTTATTTTTTTTCCTGAAAATTCAAGTTTAAGTAAGCATATCATGTAATTTTGAGGTGTATCCCACCAGGAATCTATTTGTTTTGAGTCCATGTTATAAAGAAATTGAAACTCGAGCATCTTTTGGATATATGTCTAGGAGTGGTATAGCTGGGTCTTGAGGTAGCACTATTCCTATATGTCTGAGAAAGTGCCAGATTGATTTCTAAAGTTATACAAGTTTACATTCCCACCAGCAGTGGAGGAGGGTTCCTCTTTCTCCACATACTCTCCAGCATGTATTGTCACTTGAGTTTTTTATCTTAGCCATTCTGATGGGTGTAAGGTGAAATCTCAGGGTTGTTTTGATTTGCAGTTCTCTGATGACTAAGGACATTGACTATTTCTTTAAGTGTTTCTCTGCTATTCAATGTTCCTCTATTGAGAATTCTCTGTTTAGCTCTGTACTCCATTTTTTTTTTTTTTAAATTGGGTTACTTGATTTGTTGCTGTTTAACATCTTAAGTTCTTTATATATTCTGGATATTAACCCTCTGTCAAATATAGGGATGGTGAAGATCCTTTCCCAATATGCAGGCTCTGGTCAGAGGGAAGGGGAAGAAGACCTTCCCTATCATTGGACTGGGGGATGGGCATAGGAGAAGAAGAGGGAGGGAGGGTGGGATTAGGAGGAGATGGGGGAGAGGGCTACAACTGTGATACAAAGTGAATAAAGTGTAATTAATTAAATAAAGTTTTAAAAAAAGAGAGAGAAATGTTAAAGTCCTCTGATAACACAGAAAATAGATGAGATTCAAACTGTAGCAACTGAATCCCAATCTGAAGACTTACTACTAATAGTTTTCTTTTCTTTCTTTCTTTCTTTTTTTTTTTTTTTGAGAGAAGTGTATTCTATGTAGAGTGGCTGTCCTAGAACTCTGTAGCCCAGGCTGGCCTCAATGAAGCAATTACACAGTCAATCTGAAAAACAGGGGAGAACATTATTCATGATGCTAAAATACAACATTAAAACAAGACATAGCAGGACACAACTTGTAAAATTGTTTTCCCAACTGTATTTATACATAATAAAAACACAAATATTCATTTTTATTGTTTCAAAAAAAAAGAACTTGAAACTCTCAGAAGAAGCCTTAGTCAAATGTATTTTTATGTATAATTTAATAACTTTATGTATGAATATATTATTATTAAAACATATCTATCCCCTCCTGATCCTCCCAAAGTCTCCCATACATAGTTCTTCATCCCTTTCTGGACTTTATGAATTTCTGTCATCTTTTAAAAGATTTTTTATTATTTGAAATGTAACTAATGAATTAAAATCTGAATGTTTTGAATCATATCTCTGAAATCAAATAAAGCAAACCCAAGAAAGAAAGAAAAGTGGTTCAAATATAGTTTTGTTGTATTCTCTTAAAAATATCTACCAATTATCACTCCTTTTGAGCAGTGGCAGTCACATTTATATCAGGCCTAGATATAGAACTTATATGTGTTGACTCACATAGGGCTACAGGGCACAATTTGACTCCTTTATACCCTGTGCTTGTAATCAGCTAAGTAGCCTCTCACTAAGACTTCTAATAAAAAAATTCTCATTACACCACAGCATGCTTGGAAGTGCTCATACTGCTTTCCATAAAACATCTTTAAAAGCAATGAAGAAAGCATCCACTGCCTCCCATGAGGGTCACGTTGATTACAGCATTATTATTTTCAAGATGGGGGAAACAGACAAGGGTTAAACGACTGTGGAAGGTCACAAGTGTCCTCTGTCTGAAGGAGAGTGACAGTTTTGTGGGGAATACTGGAGAACTTGAATCAGCATTAGCGAAGCAGTCACAGTTGGGCAGTCAATTACCCTCCTGGCTGTGGCATGCTATTAAAACTGTGGCTATCCTCATATAGTATGTGTCATTGTCGTTTAGCTCTTGTGTGAGGGATTAATTAATCTTCACAGTGATACTTCAGTCACCAGATTATTTTTGTTTGAATTTAGTTTTACATAAAAGTCTCCCATTTAAAAAAGATGGCTTTCCTAAGCCTTGGATGTTGGTACTGTGTAGGAATATTCTATATCCCTTAGGGTTTTACTAACTCAGGGTATCAGAAAATATACAAATATCTAAATGATTCAGCCAAATTCTAATTGCTCTTAAATTATATGTCTTTCCTGATCTTCCCTATGAGTGAGAAAAGTGCCAAAAAGAAGGCCCTGCTGTTTGAATCAATGTATAGGTCAATGAGATGTGTGCTCTTAATGATTAAACAAAGAGTGAAAAGTGAATCACTATTAGTTTGAGGCCCAACTAACAATAATTCTTTTGTATAGATTCCCAATTCCAGGTACTGTATATTCATAACTATTTTTTTCTTAAAGTCTACAATGACAGATTTTCATTATTTATTTTTGATGCCTTAAAAAATGCTAAAGAGCCCTTGCAAACTTTATTATTATCTAAAGTAAAGCTCAATTCTTTTATTATTATTATTATTATTATTATTATTAATTTGTTTTTTCAAGACAAGGTTTCTCTGGGTAGCTTTGGCTGTCCTGGACATGCTTTGTAGACCAAGCTGGCCTTAAACTCACCGAGATCTTTCTGCCTCTACCTCCCCTAGTGCAGGAATTGCAGGCATGTACCACAGAGTCTGGCTAAAGCTGAATTCTTAAAAGAATAATTTGTATTGACAAGATGATCAACACATTTCTTCATAGATAATAAAAAAAACCTCACCTAATATGATTATCTAATGTCAGACAATTTCACAAGATCTAGAAGTGAGAGGGGATGGGGTATTGAGCAATGTAGACTAGGAATGCAGTCATTACCCAATCAGCACTGGAATAAAACAGTTTTGTATTTGTCTGATAAAGACTAAAAGAAAACTGTAAAAAGTAAAACCAAATGTACCCTAAGATGATGAAATTGTAAGATATACAGGCACACAAACTGTTTCCATTGAAGAGAAATTAAACTGAAACAGTGCAATTGGATCTATCTTACCAAGTCAAGAAAAAAAAAAAAAAAAACAAGAATCTAAAAATGGATTGCTTCCTTGGCTCAAAACCAAGTTGTAAGCAAAGAAGGAAAAACTTAGTATCCTCATGGAGAACCATGAATCTGGAAAGTCAGAAAGAGAGCCCAACTAATAGTAAGTTGTGTTAACTTACCACAGGATATATCACCTTGATTAAGAAAAAACAATTTTGGTGATACCTGCTACTTAATCCTTTAAGTTCTATAAGACTCAGCAACCCCACTGATTTTACTTGACTGTGATGTGAAAGCCAACAGACTGCTGTTGTTTGTTCTTACTCTTCCATAGGTGAGTGATCCCTTTCTCCCTTCTCTCTCCCAAACAGGATTCTGATGGCGTTGAACATCTACACAAAGTACAACATGTTACTTAAGATTACAGAGAATAGTTAGATACAAGGTGGATGCTAGGGAGAAATCTTTCTGTAGGGGGTAGCTGTTATCATGTGAAAGGGAATAAGACTCTATGTAAGTGGATGCTGGAGAAGGAGCCATACCTTCTGCTGGGCGATGAGTCAGTACAAGACAACTAAACTTACCTGACATAAAACAAGCTAGTAAATTGGAAGATGATTCAAGAGCATGAAACTGACCTGACTTGACTTTTTTTTTTGCTTCGTTCAATTTGTTGGTTTAAGATCAGTGTTTCCAGTGAAGGCAACTAGGGAGTGTGATCAAAATATAATGAGAGCAGTTTGAATGAACTAGCCAGATTCCAAGACGATGGATGAATATTATTTGTAGGTCAAGATCATAGAAAGGAAAACACAATGGAAAGGATGGTAAGTGATCCTGATGCATCAGCTGAGATGGAATCAAAAGTGACAGCTGAGAGATTGGAAAGGTAAATACACATTTAGGTTTACTCACATAGTTTAAAGAACAAACACAGAGCTATCAATCAAAGCACCAAGGTATCATCTGCACATTTTCATTTGTACAGGGATTTAGAAACTAAGAAAAGCTTTTGTGAGGCTAAAATCATGTTGTTGTTTTTAACCTGTGATTAGTGAGGCCAGCTACAATGACTCCCTTAGTGTGCTTCTCTGATGTGCATACTTTTATAGAAATATATTAAACTTCTGTTAAAAGTAAGGTTAAAAGTACTGCCTTGATTTTGGAACTCTGTACTAATGACTTAGTCCATCTCATGCTGCCGTTCAACTGAATTCATCAGACTGGATAATTTTGAAATAAAATAAATTGACCACAGTTCTGCTTTGTTATTGTTTATTTTTGTTGGTTGTTTGTTTTGTTTTTCAAAACACAATTTCTCTGCATAACAAACCCTGGTTGTCCTAGACTAGTTTTGTAGACCAGGCTGAACTCAAATGCACAGAGATCTTCCTGCCTTTGTCTCCCTAAGGCTGAGATGAAAGGCATGGGCTACCACACCTGACTTGACTACAGTGGTGGAAGCTGAGAAGACCTAAAGTATGTGGGAGGGTCTTCATGTTGCACCAGAGCATGGTGAAGAATCAAAATGGTACATGAATCGCACAGGGAAACCAGGTCATTTCAATTTTTCAAGTTATAACCTACTCTAATTATAATGATACCAAGCCAGGCACCATGACAAAAAGGCAAAGTCTTCCTCATGAACTAATAACTTCCTAAATGTCTGAATCTTAGACCAAGTACAAAAGCAGTTACTGTGTTTTGTTTTATTTTGTTTTCTGACACAAATACCTGAAAGACAATATAGAGTGAAAACATTTGTTGTGGCTCATGGTTTCTGAGAGATTCCAATCCCTCATAGCTGACCAAATAGCAAAGATCTGCTGGAAATGGAGACTAGAGTATGTTCAAATGACCACTTTTAGTGATATCTTTCCACTAATTAACTCCTCTATTACTCTATTACTCCTCTATTAACTCCTCCCACTACAAAGGCTCCACAGACCTCTAAAACATTTCTAGCTGCCGAGGAACAAGTAGTCAAAGCATGAGTCTGTAGGACACATTTCAAATTCAGACCATCACAATGAGACTTGGAGGACTCATTCAAGCTGTAATATTCTTCCCTGACCCTCCAAAACACATCTTTCTCACACATAAAATGCATTCATTTTCTATCTCAATAGCACTCCAGTGACTTAGACAACAACTGAAAAGTACAAATCCAAATTCGTCTCTAAATTAGACATGAGCAAGACTCCCATCACAATTCATCTTGAAGCAAATTCCCTCTAGAAGTGAGCCTATAAAATCAAAACAAGCTGCTGAAATACACAAGTTATATGAGCAGTAGGTGGACATGCCCATTTAAAAGCAGAGATGTGGGCATCATGAAAAAAAAAAAAAAAGCCTCCAAGGAACTTTAAATCCCAACAAGGAATATACTAAACTTTAATGTTTCATAGTTACTGTCCTTGGCCTGCAATCTTTTGGGGACCCTGGGGGATTTTAGTAATTTGACAGCCCTGGTTCCATGCCTTTTCTGGACTCAGTCTGAACAACAGTAGTCACTGTTTGAAGACCTGAGGACAGTTACCTCAGGCTAGCCTTGAATGCTGGTGGCTCTGCTTGCACTGGCATCTCTGAGACAAGCCTACTCTCATAGCTTGTCTAGTAGTTAGTACTGTAGAGGGCACTCTGCAGGGCCCTCATTTCTTTTTTTTTTTTTTTTTTTTTTCAATGCAGTTTATTCGGGAACCTTGAACAATCATCGGACCCTGGGGAAAGCCAGCCCACAGCTTAAATATGGCTCTGCTAAACACTGCTCAGAGGAAACTTCCCAGTCATGATGAGGTAAGGAGCTCCTGGAGGATTTTTCCATGATGAGTCTCCACTGGGGCTCCCTGGCAATTCACGAGACCTCTGAAGTTTATGTGAAGGAGGTCATAATTCTCATAGCCCTTACATTCTTCCCACCCTCGAAGTCATTACCATAGTAACACAATAAGCTTGCTGCATGTGCCCTTGGAAGTTGTAATCCAAATCACCAGTGTTTACGTTTGATTGACTTGAATGTATGTATGCACATACTGTGGTTGTCTGTTGGAAAGGGTATGTGTACACATTTGCACGTGGGTGTGGAGGGCAGAGTTTGTCATTAGGGGTCTTCCTCTCATGTCCTCCACATTATTGAAACATGGTTTCTCTCACTCACATCAAGATTTTTCTTTACCCACTGTTCTATCTGCAATGTCCTTTCTGCTTCATTCAAAATGGGTGGTGGGGGAGGATGTGAAGGTTTAAGTAGAATACACATAGCCAAATTGCCTTTTTTATTAAAATATTTATTTGGAGGATTACTGATGTCACAGAAAGCATGACAAGGGTCTGAAGAAAAAGATTTCAACTTCCCCAGACATATAGGAGTTTCTAAAATTAAGTGTTTTCAAGGGAGGATGCCAATGCCTCACAATGAATGCAACAGTAGTCTTGCTCAATAGGTACCTATCACTGTATGCTCCTGCTGTCAAGGACCTCTCTTTCTTAGCTGGCAAGGGGAATGGAATAGTTATGTGTAACTTCAGGCTCAAAGCTGGTGTCACCTCTCAGCTTCTCATAACCAGTTAGAGGACAGAAGATGAGCAGCAAGGGGCCTGATTTCTAAGAGAACAACAATTTGATCTAATTTGCCTTTCTGAGGCTTCTCTGGAGCAGATGAAGATCACTGTGTCAGAATCTAGGAGCAAAGATCCCACATAGCTATGGACAGGTAGGCTAAGGAGGCCACTCCAAGACATCCCACGAACCATGATGCCCTCCTAGAGTTCTGGATCCTCGATGGGGATATGCTGTGACTTCTCTCTTCCACTGACTTTGCGACTAGAACTTGGCATTTTACTATACACATGAATGTCTTTAGAAAAGGTTTCTCTCCCAAGTACACTGTTTCTTAGGATTCTCTCCCAAGTACACTGTTTATTTTATATTACAAGACTGTGACCTATCCCAAATCTTTCTTCTCTGATCCTTTTTTATTATAAATTCTGCTCTTAAATTCTTTCTTTGGTTAAACCTCAGGGTCGTTTTGATTTGCATTTCCCTGATGACTAAGGATTTTGATCAATTAAGTGTTTGTCTGCCATTCGATATTCCTCTATGGAGAATTCTCTGTTTAGCTCTGTATCCTATTTTTTAATTGGATTACTTGATTTGTTGCTGTTTAACTTCTTGAATTCTTTACACCCATCAGAATGGCTAAGATCAAAAACTCAAACGACAATACATGCTGGAGAAGATGTGGAGAAACAGGAACCCTCTTCCATTGCTGAAGGGAAAGTAAATTTGTACAACCACTTTGGAAATAATTCTGGTGCCTTCTTAGACAATTAAGATTAGTGATTCCTCGAGATCCAGCTATACCTCTCTATGAATATATCCAAAACATGCACAAGTACACAACAAGGGCATTTGCTCAACCATGTTTGTAGCAGATTTGTTTGTAATAGCCAAAATCTGGAAACAACCCAGTTATTCCTCAACTGAGAAATGGATAAAGAAATTGTAGTACATTTACACAATGGAATAATACTCAGCAATCAAAAATAAAGAAATCATGAAAATTTCAGGCAAATGGCAGGAAGTAGAAAAGATCATCCTGAGTGACATATCCCAGAAGCAGAAAGACACCCATGGTATATACTCACTTATCTGTGGATATCAGATATATAATATAGGATAACCATACTAAAACCTGTACACCTAACGAAGCTGGGCAAGGAGGAGGAGGACCCTGGGTAAGATGATCAATGAGACATTAGGTAGAAATTTGTTAAAAAGGAAATGAGTTATTTGATTCTAATAATTATGTTAGCAATCATTTAGAGAAATAAATCCTAGCACATTGGAAATTGAAGTATCTGATCTTTTACAATGTTGTCACACTGCTTTTTTTTTTTCATTGCTACAGACTTCTTTTACTTAGATAATGACTATTTGTTTTATGCTTGTTTGTTAGTAGCCCTGCCCACATATAATGTTAACAATTAATTTGGTCCAAATTTCAATACCCTGCCAAATATCAAATTAAATGGCTGGCAATCTGGGTTGTTAATTATTATTGTTTTGAAAGTTAATATTGATTTTATTATGGTGCTGCAGAACATTTTAGATATTTTCAGCAACTCCAGCATCACCTAGGACATTGTAGGGTCCTCAATAAATTGTTATTTTTTCTATGAGAAACCAGAGATGACCAACCCATAACAGAAAGTTCCTGAGTAAATGTTGGAAGATGTTTTTATGTATTCAAATTCTGATCTCTGTACCCAGAGATCTGGTTGCTGTCCAGGCTTTGACTCTGTCATTATTATGAAGCATCTCTTGTCTTGGTATGTTGTAAACATTTCTCTGAATCACCTTCTAATAGGTTAAATGAAAAGTTAAACAGCCAACAGCTGACGAAAAGGACAAGGCAGGACTTCTGAGCCCAAGGAGCAGGTCTTAGGTCAGCACAAGAGAGAGAGAGAGAGAGAGAGAGAGAGAGAGAGAGAGAGAGAGAGAAGCAGAGGTCACCATCAGAACACAGATAAAGAACGAGGTGCCAGAGCAAGAGTAAGAAGAACAGGTAATGGGCCACATGTCTGGGGAGTAGTCCAGGTCATCATTTTGGGGTTAGAATAGCTGAGTATATGACCAGCTATAGTGCCTGAAGCCTTTAATAAATATAATAGGTCCCCGTGTTATTATTCAGAGCAAGGATGGTAATAGAAAAAACATTATTTTATAAGTAACAATTTTCACTATTATGTGAATAGGAGAGTTCTTCTTACTATTTGTGAAATTCATTAGAAAAAAAAAAACCTATTCCATCAAATATATAAGCTGTTGCTATATTAATCATGCTGAGAAGTATTTTTCCTCACCTTTGCTACAAGTGTTTACTGAATGGCTCTTTGTTTCTCATTCTGAGTTCAGGGGACTTAGTATTGATCAAGTTGAAAATAATTTTTGAGGTATATAGAATTAACTAAGAGAAGCAAATAGTTAACAAGTACAGGTGTGATGTGTTCCACATAACATGAGACTGAGCAGCAAAACATATCACTTGACATGGAGTTAAATCTTAAGATGTCAGCCCTTCAAGGATGGGTATGTGGTGGTATAATGAATCATGGTAGAAAGAGCTATCCCGTAGTATTTACAGTTCAATAAGAAAACTGGAAATGCCAATGCAGATCTTTGGAACAAGCCATGAGAGGAAACAGAGGTTTAAGAGAAAAACATGAGGAATCTAGACAAAACTGGTTATCATAAATACATTCAATATTAAAGAAATATATTAAGATGTTATTTGTTGGTATTAAAAAAAAACGTATGTAATTGAGCATCCTGCAATAATATTAAAACCTGGTAGCCCTGATTTCCAGGTAAGTCAAGAGTATAAACTACTAAAAAGTAAATCACAATTAAAGATAGTAATTGTGGACTGTTGTACAATGTTAATTCACTTTAAAAGTACCAAAGCACTTTCGAATCCATTAGATTTGGGGGTATTACAGTGGTATTGGTCTTTTAACAAGCCTTGAGACTTGTTAATTTTTTTTTTTTTTTTTTAGAATGTTGCCTAGCACTTTGTCCAGGTGGGTTCATTTTATTATTATTATTATTATTATTATTATTATTATTATTATTATTTACATTTTATTAACTCTGTATCCCAGCTGTATCCCCATCACTCATTCTCTCCCAAATCCTCTCTCCGTCCCTCATCTCCTCCCTGCCCCTTTCCAAGTCCATTGATTGGGAGGATCTCCTCCCCTTTCATCTGACCCTGTTTTATCAGGTGTCTTCAGGACTGGCTGCAAAGTCCTCCTCTGTGGCCTAGCCTAAAGAGATGAGAGCATAAGGCTGGCTTCAAAACAAAAAGGGTGATTCCTGTTTCTATTCCCCTCACAACTTACATGTAATGAATGGCCTTATATTTCCATGTGGTTCTCACACAGGTAATAGTGAAATTATTTCAGGTACATGATGTCTTTTTAAGACTAAGCTTCTTTCTCAAAACAAATTCTTGTTCTTTCTTTGTAATAATGTCTTAGTCCTCAGATTTTCTTAATTTGTTCTCTCTCTCTGACTCTAAGTGTGAGTGTTTGTGTGTTTCTCTGTGTGTGTGTGCATATGTTCGCATGTATGTGTTTGTATGTATATGCAGGTATATATGTGAAGGTCAAAGTCAATGTAGAGTGTCTTCCTTAATCACCCGTGACCACATGGTTTGATATGTGGTTGCTCACTGAATCTGGAACTTGGTGATTCAGCCACACTGGCCAACATGCTCCAGGAATTCTCGCTCCACGTGACTACACCTCACCCTCTGTACTGAAACAAGTATGCTTTGCCAAACCCAACTCAGTTGCATGGGTGCTGAGGATAAAACTCAGATTCTCATGTTTGAGTTATATGTACTTTATTACTTGAAGTGTTTTGCTACTGCTACCACCATATTAATTATAATTTTTTACTTCAATTAAATTCTTATTTCAATGCCAGGCATGCTACAATGAGTTTTATCCAATTGTTTTCCTAACAGTTCAATATTTACATTCCCATTTACTTCTAATACACTTAAAGAAACTGAACCTAACTGTTCAATCACCTGCCAAGATAAAAGAAGTGAAGCTGTCATAAATTACTTGTTAAAGTTAACACACTTGAACTTAGCTGGAAGAACAAGAAGCAATTACATCTTCAGACTCAAAGGGAAGAGGCCTGACCAAGAACACTCAGTAAGTAATACATTTAATAGTCATCTTCTTCTGATTATAAACTAAACTCAGTTTCTTAAGAAATATCCTTCACTTTTTCTACAGCTCGCCATTTTTTAATCTATCTACAGAGTCACTTTATCATTTTCAATGACCATTACTTGACCTTGTTTCCTTGGATTTTTTTGATTGAGTAGTTGTAGAATAGTGTTCCTTTTCTTACCTCATTTCTTTATCACTTATACTTAAATCAAGTAATAACACTTCAAATTCACCAACTGTATTATACCTCTATAGCACCAAATTAGATATTGTGAACAGACACAAGCATTGGTTTGTTTCATTTACATCTTAAATGTTATATTCATCAGCTTTTTCCATCCTTCTAGGTGTCTACTGTCAGTCTGTATAGGCTGCTTCACTAAATCTCCTTACTTTTTGTTATATAAGTACTTTAGCGTCTGTTCCAGTTAGTTTACTAAATCAATAAAGTTTTTTAAAAAAAATGCTGAAAGATCTCTTTTAAATGGCTGATACACTAGCTTGAATGCTTAAGGGAGATTATGTAGGCTCAGGGCACTCATTTCGAGGAGCCAACTCTCTGTGGGCTTTATATTGAAAATTTGCTGAGCATTCTAGAATATTATTTGAAGGGCATAACAATTTTAAAAGAATAACCAAAGGATATAAAACTAAAGATTAAACATCGAACATTGAACAGTAAAGAGCTTAAGACAAAAGTTTTTCCTTCTAAATACGTTTTGAAAACTTCTTATGTATTACAGTTTAGAGACAAAAATAAACATTTGTATAGAAAAATGATACGCATTCTTCTCTCCAGGGTCAGTACTAGCTCCAGAAGGAAAAACTTGAAATAAATAATATTTTACTACTGTAGGATTTAAAACAATGTAAGCTTAATTAGGTGACAAACTTTCATGTGCTTACAGAAGCTGGTCTTAGAAGCTTCTGAGAAATAAATACCTTAGATTCAGTCTAATAAATGTTCTCCTACTGAGTTGTATAAACTAAAATTCTTGTTATATTACTGGGATGTTGTAATTGAAGCAAACAGTAGACAATTGATTCAAGCTAACTTTATGCAATAGGGAAATTTGTTAATTAATATTTCTTAATATATTAATATGTAATATAGCTTGGAATATGATTGTGCTCAGAGGATTAAATGCCCATTGTCGTCGGAGTTTTCTAACCATCTTTATTCTCTATGATTCTGTCTTCTTGTTGGATGTACCTTCTTTCAGCCCTTCATGCAATTCTTAAAAGCTTCCAAATTCACTTGAAAAGATATTGGCAAAAGTTTTCTGAAATTAGTTTTTGTCCCTCATTGGCTTATAACTCATACTTCCAATGACTTTGGGCAAGGAATTATGCTGATAATTATTAGACTGGCAAGCAGTCTTGGAAACAGGACGGGTTTATTTTTTCAGACAAACTGGACTGAGAGAGAGGCTGAAGCCCATGGAAATCAGGATATTATTGATAGGTGAATCATGGACTGACTTCATAGCTGCCAAAGCCGATTCAGTTTTGATTTTCCTTTCAATTGCAAGTTTTTCTAATTAAACAAATGCAAATGCACATATAGATTTGCTTTTGGTCCTATGTATTTACGCCTCATGGAAGTTACATCAAAGTGTAGTGGATCTTTGTGTGGCAATTCTCTGAGTCTTTGTACGTGCCAGCTTTTACCGCCTGAGATACCTGCCTCTTCCTTACCCACTTGAACGTTCTTCTTCCCCCTGTGACTGCATGACCAATTCCATTAATGCTCAGTTAAATGTCAGTTCCTCAAAGAAGACTTGGAGTAAAGGTTCAGAAACTTTGATTTGCTGGTTGCCCTGTTAGATTAAAAACCAAATGAAAGTGTTTGCCCCATTGCACACGATAAAGCGTCCGCATCACTGGAGACCAGAAGCGTGGTTCTCCTCGATGGGCTGTATTGCAGGACTGCCAATATTGAAAGAAAACAGAAATGGAGTGAGAATTGAAATGGGCAGAGCGGGATATAATCTGACAAGAGTGAATTATTATGGCCGGAGGGCAATAAAAGTGAAAGTTTGTTGGTGAGTGAAAAAGTTAGAATTGCAGCAATTCCACATTGGCTGGGATCTTTGCATTTTTCAGTGTTCAACAGTTGTGCCAGACCAAGTTCTAACTGAGAGTAGCAATAGAGCCATGATCAAAGGTGACTCTATAATTGAAAAACAATGTCAAAAATAAATTTGAGCAGCATTGTGATGTTTATCTCAAGCTGCCTTAAATCCTTAAATTCCCCTTTGAGGGTTAATAAAAGCCCTCAAACTACAACTACAGGAAATTACGTCTTTTCCAACATTTTTCTTTTTTCTGGAAGTTCCCTAACTGTTGCTCTCTGTCACCTTCTGAAAGTTTGAATTAGCACGATGCTCAGTGAAGCTAATGATCTCAAGACTTTCTTTTGACTATTTTGCAACCAAATTCTGTGTGTCACAGAAAGAAATCTTTCTTTTGGCTTTCAGGCATATGATTCCCTCTGCTTTTGCCTAATGCTTTGTATAGGGTAGTGCTATTTCTAATATCTTTATGGTCCATCTAAAGTGTTCTCTTATACCTTTTTTTCACGTTTCTCACTTGCCACACATTTTTAATTGGTTCTATTTGATTTATGTCCGTCCTTTTAGTAGCCTAAGTTTTATGTCTATTTTGTTTTCTTTAAGTGCATCTAGAATAATGTTCCAAAGAATATGTTCAACATAAATGAGCCATTTTCAAAATTCACAAGGAGTACAAGCCATCCTGGGTTCCAGCAGCCTTTCTTTTCTGCTGTACATCCATCTCCATGTACCTTCATCAGAGCACATCCACATTGCCCTCAATCTGCTATTGTTATGACCCATGCTTGTGATAGGAGCCTGAAAAAGTACCTGGAATGTCCTGTTAATAGTTAAAGTGCTAGAGAGAATAAAAAACAAAAGCAAAACAAAACAAAACAAAAAACATACAGAAAAAGCAGTGGATTAGTTCTTTATGCACAGCCTCCCAAGTAGCATACATCATGTTACAGCAGGCTGAGGAGTCCAGAAACACATATGCTGAAACTCCAGAACATACTGCAATTGAAAAAGATGCTGCCCGGAAAGAAAAGCTAGAGTTACATTAGCCTTGTTCCTTAGAAATATTTTAAATGAGGTCCCATTTATTGATTGTTGCTCTTAGAGCCTGTGCTGTTGGTGTTCTGTTCAGGAAATTGTTTCCTGTGCCAATGAGTTCTAGGCTGTTCCCCACTTTTTTTTCCAATTGATTTAGGGTATCTGGTTTTATGTTGAGGTCCTTGATCCACTTTGACTTTAGTTTTGTGCAGGGTGATAAATATGGACCTATTTTCATTTTTCTGCATGTAGACATCCAGTTGGTCCAGCACCATTTGTTCAACAGCTCTATTTGTAATAGCCAGAACCTGGAAACAACCCAGATGTCCATCAACGGTGGAATGGGTACAGAAATTGTGGTATTTTTATACAATGGAATACTACTCAGCAATCAAAAAGGAGGAAATCATGAAATTTGCAGGCAAATGGTGGGATCTAGAAAAGATCATTCTGAGTGAAATATCCCAGAAGGAGAAAGACAAACATGGGATATACTCACTTATATAGACCTATAAGATATGATAAACATAATGAAATCTATACACCTAAAAAAGATAATCAATTGAGCAGACATGGGGTAAGATGATCAATCCTCATTTAGAAAGACAGATGGGATGTGCATTGAATGTATGACAGGAGTCTACTGAGCGCATCTGAAAGACTCTAACTAGCAGTGTGTTCAAAGCAAAGACTCATGACCAAACCTTTGGCAGAGTACAGGGAATCATAAGAAAGAAGGGGAGTTAGTCTGATGGGGAAAGGATAGGAGCTCCACAAGGACCAAATATATCTGGGCACAGGGTCTTTTCTGAGACTGACATTCAACCAAGGACCATGTATGGATATAACCTAGAACCTCCACTCAGATGTAGCCTGTGGTAGCTCAGTAACCAATTGGTTTCCCAAAGTGAGGGGAACAGGGACTATTTCTAACAGGAACTCAATGACTGGCTCTTTGGTCTCCCCACCCCCGAAGGGAGGAGCAGTCCTGTTAGGCCACAGAGGAGGGCTTTGCAGCCAGTCCTGAAGATACCTGATAAAACAGGATCAGATGAATGGGGAGGAGGTCCCCCCTATCAGTGGACTTGGAAAGGGGCACTGTGGAGATGAGGGAGGGAGGGAGGGAGGGAGGGAGGGAGGGAGGGAGGGAGGGACTGGGAGGGAATGAGGGATCAGGACACGGCTGGGATACAGAGTTAATAAAATGTAACTGATAAAAATAAAATAAAAAATAAAAAAATAAAAAAAAGAAATATTTTAAATGCAATCTTTTAGACTCTTAATTACAACTCTCAGTGAAAAATACTTCTAGCAACTTGCTTCTGAAGATTTCTAGTATGAAAATATAGCAGTGCTATTAGTTGTACTTTCTGCTTAAAGTGTTGGCTTATTCCTTGAGGGATAACATGACTCCGATATGATTCAGTGGCTATTCACCACACCTTAAGTAAGAGGGAGTCACAGCACCCTAGGAGCTCCCAGACTCCTTCTTGAGGAAAAAAAAGAAATCAACTAGAGAGTTCAATTCCAGGTCTCAGGTACTTTTCAAATGTACCACCCTTCTTTCTTTCCATTTGGGGGCTGGGGGGATTCCAGTACCTTCTATCATAAACATTGAAACCAGTGATATTTATCACCAGCTAAGAAAGTATAAACTGTATATTGTATATTGTATGTGAGTGTTTTTTACACGTGTTTGTGGATGAGAAATTGGGTAATATGTCAATCCAACACACAGCTAAGTGGTTTCCGTACACAATTTATACAAAACCTCTATGAAGATGATATCCATCTACTAATGTATTTACCAACCGTGTGCAATAAATGGACTCAGTCCTATGCATGCAGCAATGAACAGAGCAGTGATAGGCTTTTACCTCAGGTGCTAACATTCTTATAAGAAAAAATATCAATAAATAATATATTTATTAACATATACAACACATTAAACAAGTCTTAGAACTAAAAACAGAAAAAAAAATAGATATCGGCACAGCCATGTCTAATGAGAACAGTGAAAGTCATAAAGCCATCAAGGCTGTTTGACAAAACTCCAGCAATCCTGAGCTGATTGATGCAATTGCTGTGGTGGTCACCCACTCTTTTGGCCTTGAACTCTATGTGTCACATGTTGGGAGACTTTTATTATTTGTACAACTTGGGGATATAAAATTGATGGAAATTTTCTTATGAATCATTTATGCCTTCTCCCAATAGTACTGCATCTAAGCTACCCAAGGAATGCCCTGACCATACTGACCCTCCTGCTTTTAGGGAGATACCTTCTTGAAGGACTGGCCCTACTTAATTGCTGAACATTGTGACTCAAGTAAATATGCCAGAGACCTCCTTGTGGGGCTCTGACTCAAAGATTTTCTTGGCACATCTGCTCCTGCACTTACTAAAGAACAAAATTAATAATAATAATTTTAATAATAATAATAAAAGTAACAATCAAAATCAAGTAAACTTAAAAAGATGAACAATATTTGGTAGCCTAGAGAAGTTGACAGCAAATCAAATTAAAAGCCTCTTCAGAATACTGAGGGACAAAAAGTGGTATGGATAAATGATAAAAGAATAGAATATTAAGACCTACCTTTCTTAGAAAAAGTGAAGTTATACAGGGCCACTATGGTGTCTTATGACCAAGGAACAAAAAATAACCAAGATTAGATATATAAATAAATTCTACAAGTCCACTAAATATGAACATTTTATTATGACAGAAAATGAATAATAACTGCAGCAACTTTGTTGTGCAGATTTTTCCCGGGCCCATTGACAATTAACGCTCTAACTACTAAATGTAGATAATATACTGCTTGGGACATGACAATCTGACCAGGCTAGCTTGGAGATTTTCTTTCTGTATAATGTCCTTGAAACCACAAGAACTATTAGGCTGAAAACAGGCTGTCATGCTTTGGTAACAATATGCCCTTGAAACTACAATATTGTTAAAAATTGAGTTGTGGGGTTATTGAGGGAAAATGATCAGAAAATATCATCCTGATTGAGGTTACCCTTAAACAGAAAGACACACATGGTATATACTCACTCATATAATATATGGTAAACATACTAAAATCTGTACACCTAAAGAAGCTAATCAAGAAGGAAGACCCTGGGTAAGGTGCTCAATCCTCATTCAGAAAGGCAAACAGGATAGGCATAGGAAAATGGAGAAAACAGAGAACAGGACAAAAACCTACCACAAAGGGCTTCTGAAAGACTCTACCCAGTAGGGTATCAAAGCAGAGAGTGCAAGGAATCTTATGAGAGAGGGGGAGATAGAAAGACCTGGAGAGGACAGGAGTTCTTTGATCACCTTCCCCTGAGGGGGAGGGGCATTCTTTCCAGGTCACAGAGGAAGACAAAGTAGCCAGTCCTGATAAGATGTGAAAGGGTACAGTCAGAGGAGGACCTCCCCTATCAGTGGACTTGGGGAGGGGCATGGGAAGAGAAGAGGGAGGGAAGGTGGGATTGGGCAGGGATGAGAGTGGGATTACAGCTGGGATACAAAGTGAATAAATTGTAATAAATAAAAAAATAACTTGCTCTGTAGATCAGACTGCTCTTGAATTTAGAGATCTGCCTGCTTCTGCCTTGGTAGTGCTGGGATTAACATACCACCACAACTGGCCCTAAACTTTCCTTTAATTCCTTTTCAGAAGTTGGAAGCTTATCTGGGTGTGGTCTTGCCCTGAGGTCACCACTCCCTTTATTCCATTTAATGTCAAGCTTTTCTTTAATCCACTTATCTCCTTGAATAAAGGACATGGCTTCATTCCTCTTCCTAATTCTCCTTTTCTCATTGAACTCTACATTTATTTACTCTATATTTATTTATTCTTGCTCAGCTTGCTCCTTTTCAATGTAGAGCTTCATAAGTGTTAGGTAAGTGGTTTTCACCCTAGGAAGGAATAGTCATTATTGTTCATTTTGTTCATTATTTTTTTGATTGTAAACCTTTTTTTTTTTTTACACAAGAAAGTGCAAATTATTCAGTCAAAAATTAAACAAAAACAGTGGTATTTTTTGAAAATAAAGGAAAGGTTTTTCAAAAGGGAAAAATAAATAAATAAATAAATAAATAAATACAAACAAACAAAAAAGAAAATTCTGTTCTGTCATGGTTTATCCATAAAAACTCAACTTATAACAAAGCAGAAGTTAAAATGCTTGTCCAGAAACAAAAATGCTGTGATCTGTATTTTGGAACAACATGCATCTATCCCTGCCTACTTAGTTCTGTAGAAATAAAGAGGTACCCAGACTGCCAGTCCATCAGGATGTAAACCTCCTCCTGATCCCAGTGCCTGACTCACTCCTTCCTTGCCACTCTTTCATCCACCCTTCTTCAGGCTCTGACCTCAGCAGGGGCTAGACTCTGGCGAGATATCAATGTTCTCTTTCTCTTAACAGAGCAATTGTCAGGAAAAAAGGCATATACATTCAACTAGGACAGCAATCGTTAAAACAGTATGTATAAGACTGTAAACACAATGAAAACTTGATTTAATATTTCTAAGTAAAGAGGAAAGTGTCCGTGTAAAAGCCAACCAACATATCTCAGCTAATAATTGCAGCATGACAGCATGCTTCTACGAATAACCACATTGTCAGGTATGTTGTTTATATTAAGCACAAATTGAGGTCTGTGCTATCTAGCTTCACTGAGTAGAAAACCCTTTCCAATGCCACAGATGTTAGAAGCATTTAATTTGTAAGATGGAGCTTTGTTTAAAAAAACAAAAAAAAAATTACAAGAACATGCTGCTTCCAAGGAAGATGGCATTAGGTGGCTGTTCACTGTTTCCAGTCTTGAGATGAACTAAAGTAAAAGATTCAATTTTATTATAAGGTTTTACCAAATGAACAGCAAAAACAGCTCACTGCAAACAGTGAGACTCCTTCATTATTTTTGCTCACATTACATAGTATTGTAGGAATACACATTACACATAATATTTCCTTAACCATCTCAGCACTTACTCATATAGGTTCCTTTACATATCTATTTATATCTATAAATAACTATGATTTTCTGCTTATGGCCAGATACATCTATAACAACATTTCCTTTTTCATAATTTACATTACTTGATTTGAAAATGAATGCATTTGTTATAGAACAATGCTGTACAGTTAATTTAAAAAATGGACTAGAATATTTTATTATTAAATGTTATTACTAAATTTTATTACTAAACATATGCATACATTGTTTTCCTCCAGGTAGCTTGATAACAAAATACAACCTATCAATAATTTATTAACTATTTTGAAAACTTTATTTTTTCTACCATGTGGTTGGCCTTGTATTTTTTTTTTTTTACAATTTATTCATTTTATATCCTGATTGTAGCCCCCTCCACCATCTCCTCTCTGTTCCACCATGCCTCCCTCTTCCTCCATCTCATTTCCTGAGTCCACTGAAAGGGAGAGTTCTTCTCACCTGCCATCTGATCGTAGCTTATCAAGTCTCATCAGGACTGCCTGGATCCTTTTCCTCTGTAGTGTGGCAAGGCCACATCCCAAGAAGGAAGTGATCACAGAGAGGCAGCTGAGTTCATGACAGAGGCAGTCCCTGCTTCTCTTACTTGGAGACCCACATGGATGCTGAGCTGCCTATTGGCAACTGATTGAAGCAGATGCTGAGACTCATAGCCAAACTTTGAGTACAGTGCAGGGAGTCTTATGGGAAAAGGTGGATGGGTAGAAGGATGTGGAGAGGACAGGAGTTCCACAAGGAGACCAACAAAGCTAAAACATCTGAGCTCAAGGACCTCTGCCAAAACTGATGCACCAACCAAGGACCGTGCATGGAGAGACTGAGCTGCCTCTTGGCTACTGATTGAGGCAGACAGTCAGACTTTGGGTAGAGTGCAGGGAGTCTTATGGAAAAAGGGGTGTGGTTGAAGGACCTAGAGAGGACAGGAGCTATACAAGGAGACCAACAAAGCTAAACCATCTGAGCCTAGCGGCCCCTGCAGAGACTGATGCACCAAACAAAGACCATGCATGGAGAGGACGTGCTCAGAAAACTTTACTTTATGATGTCTGTTTCCTCCAAGTCTATCAAAGATATTTCCAGGGATAGTATCATTCACAGGTCCACATCAAACACATCTTCCAAGTATAACTTTAAGCTAATATCATGGATTTTTTTTTTAATTAGGTGGATATGGAGAAAGAGAGAAGAGAGAGTAGGGAGAGCAGGATATGATGGGGGAAAGAAAGAGAGAAGGAAAGAGAGAGAAGGGGAAGAGAGAGGGGACACCCCGATAGAGAGGAAGGACCAAGAGAGCAAGAGGACCAAGAGCTGCTATCATGGATTTAATCTTCTGACTTTTCCAAAAGCTAAGACTGAATATAGCAAACTCATCATCATTGTCCCCAAAGCAACTTGCTACACAGCCCACAAAGAAAACAATTTGCTAAACACTTTTCAATAACAGAATAATGCTCAAGGTTTGAGAGATGTCTCAGTTGGTGGGATGCTTGCTTTGAAGCATGACTACCAGAATTTCATTCTCAGAACCCATGGGGGATGGGGGGAGACATGAATTGTGGCAATTGCTTGCATACTCTGAACTGGTAAGTGGAGAGAGAATGGTTGGTCCCTCAGGCTCATTAGCCAGCCAGCCAGGCGTAAATGATGATGTCTAAGCCGATGAAAGACTGTTAATATATCTAAGTATCGCTTTTAATAATTTTGTAGTGACAAATAAATACGAAAACATTAGAGTTATTGTTTCATTTGTTATACAACAGTTCTACATATTTTTTAGCAGTCATCCATTTGTTAAAAAAAAAAAAACCTAGACAATCTGGTATATTGAACATTCAGGTTGCAGAAAGGAAAACTTGGGGAGATAGAAGTGTGGCACCCCCAAGTGTGGTCATCTACATTTCCTAGTGCAACGGAAGGAAGCTAGCTACGTGACTGACTGCACAAAACAGATTCTTTTTTTTCTTTTATTATTATTATTATTATTATTATTATTATTATTTTACATTTTATTCACTTTGTATCCCCCCCTATGCCCCTCCCTCCTCCCCTTTCGATCACACTCTCCCTCCCCCTTCTTCATGCATGCCCCTTCCCAAGTCCGCTGGTAGGGGAGGTCCTCCTCTCCTTCCTTCTGATCCTAGTCTATCAGATCATATCCGGAGTGGCTTCATTGTCATCTTCTGTGGCCTGGTAAGGCTGCTCTCCCCTCAGGGGGAGGTGATCAAAGAGCAGGCCTATCAGATTGTGTTGAAGGCAGTCCCTCTTCCCATTACTATGTAACCCACTTAGACACTAAACTGCCATGGATTACATCTGCACAGGGGTTCTAAGTTATCCCCATGCCTGGTGCTTGGTTGGAGTATGGGTCTCTGGGAAGACCCCTGTATTGAAATCTTCTAGGTCTGTTGCTCTCCTTGTAGGGTTCCTGTCCTCGCCATAACCTACTATATCCCACTTCTTACATAAAATTCCATGCACTCTGCCCAACAGTTGGCTATAAAGTCTCAGTGTCTGCTTTGATAGTCTGCAGGGCAGAGCCTTTCAGAGGCCCTCTATGGCAGGTTCCTAGGTTGTTTCCTGCTTTCTTCTTCTTCTGATGTCAATACTCTTTGCCTTTCGGGATGGGGATTGAGTGTTTTAGTCAGGGTCCCCTCTCTTGATTGGTTTCTTTAGATGGACAGATTTTAGGTTTATCCTATAAGTTTATATGAGTGAGTATATACCGTGTGTATCTTTCTGCTTCTGGGACAGCTCACTCAGGATGATCCTTTCCAGGTCCCACCATTTACCTGCAAATTGCATGATGTCCTTATTTTTCATTAAAGAGTAATACTCCCTTGTATAGATGTACCACAATTTCTGCATCCACTCTTCAGTTGAGGGGCATCTGGGCTGTTTCCAGCTTCTGGCTATTACAAATAAGGCTGTTACAAACATGGTTGAGCAAATGTCCTTATTGTGTACTTGACCCTCTTTTGGATATATGCCTAGGAGTGGTATGGCTGGATCTTGAGGAAGCGCTATTCCTAGTTCTCTGAGAAAGAGCCAAATTGATTTCCAGAGTGGTTGTACAAGTTTACATTCCCACCAGCAGTGGAGGAGGGTTCCCCTTTCTCCACAACCTCTCCAGCATGTGTTGTCACTTGAGTTTTTCATCTTGGCCATTCTGATGGGTGTAAGGTGAAATCTCAGGGTTGTGTTGATTTGCATTTCCCTAATGGCTAATAAGGTTGAGCATTTCTTTAAGTGTTTCTCTGCCATTCGATATTCCTCTACAGAGAATTCTCTGTTTAGCTCTGTTCCCCATTTTTCAATTGGATTGCTTGGTTTGCTGCTTTTCAGCTTCTTTAGTTCTTTATATATGCTGGATATTATCCCTCTGTTAGATAAAGGGTTAGTGAAGATTCTTTCCCAATCTGTAGGCAGTCATTTTGTTTTGATGACGGTGTCCTTAAAAGAAACCCAGAATAGCTAAAACAATCCTCTACAATAAAAGATCTTCTGGAGGTATCTCCATCCCTGATCTTAAGCTGTACTATAGAGCAACAGTTATAAAAACTGCATGGTACTGGCATAGAAACAGAATGGTGGATCAATGG
This sequence comes from Meriones unguiculatus, assembly GCF_030254825.1. Lineage (NCBI taxonomy): Eukaryota > Metazoa > Chordata > Mammalia > Rodentia > Muridae > Meriones > Meriones unguiculatus. Next base: position 28,368,697 of record NC_083359.1, read on the forward strand.
AACCGAACAGAAGACCCAGAAATAAACCCACACACTTATGGATAACTGATTTTTGATAAAGATGCCAAAACCATACAGAGGAAAAAGATAGCATCTTCAACAAATGGTGCTGGTCTAAATGGATGTCTACATGTAGAAAAATGAAAATAGATCCATACTTATCACCCTGCACAAAACTGAAGTCCAAATGGATCAAAGACATCAACATAAAACCAGACACATTAAATCAGCTAGAAAAAATTGGGGAATACCCTAGAACTCATTGGCACAGGGGACAACTTCCTGAACAGAACAGCGCAGTCTCTAAGATCAACAATCAGTAAATGGGACCTCATGAAACTGAAAACAGCTTCTTTAGGGAAACAGCAGGTGCTTTTTCAATCAGTTAGCATAGGTTTGAATCTGCCCAGGTCTTTTCCTCCCTTGAAAGATAGTTGATGAGACAATAATGTCACATTGTGAATAACACTTGGCTTGGTAAATTAAACATAGAGTTCACATAGACTCCAAAGGTCACCATGATGGATAGTTTGTCAACTTGACACAAACTGAGTCATTTTGGAAGAAGGAACCTTAACTAAGAAAATATCCCCCATTAAATTGGCCTATGAACAAGCCTGTGATGCTTTTTCTTGATTGCTGATTGATGTGGGAGGGCACAGCTCATTGTGGGTGTTGCCATACCTGGCCTATTGGTGCTATAAGAGAGCAGGCTGAGCAAGCTATGGGGATCAAGCCAATAATCAGCACTTCTCCATGACCTTGTCTCAGTACATACTTTTGATCAGTGAGTGATCATTACATAGAAGTGTTAGTTTAAGTAAACAGTTTTTTCCTCAAGTTGCTTTTAAGGAATGGTGTTTTATTGTGACAGGAAAAGCTCTAAGATACTGTTCTGTATTTGGTGAGCAAGGAAAATATCCCTATTGTAATATACTGTAGAGTTCATGGGACTTTGTTAGTTACTGTCGTGTAACCTGTTTTACTCTTATACTGTGGGTTTTGAAATAGTTTTTTTTTTTTTTTTTTCAATGCAGTTTATTCAGGAACCTTGAACAATCATCTGACCCTGGGGAAAGCCAGCCCACAGCTTAAATAGCCTCTGGGAAGCCAACCTCAGCATGCTACGTGGGCAATGCAGATAGGTCCACATACATGGAAGCAAGCCAGATCCTCGGACTTAGCCAAATGTGGAGTTGTTCCTGACAGAGAGCACTCACCATCGGGAAGGTGGAAGGCAGAAACCAGCTCCATCTTTAAGGCACGGCATTTCGCAGCTCTCTACAGTTCCCCCTTTTTGTTTTAGACGCATCAGGCAAGAGTAGAGGTCTGATCTCTGATATTAGAAATAAATTGGGACTTTGTACTGATGTTCATTTAGGTGTCATCCACCCAAAGAGCATCAGACCCATCCCCTACCTTTTTCTCAGAGGCGGGACCTGGGGCATCAACCCGCATACAATCAGACATGCTCTTCTCTGGGTCCAAAGCAGCTGACCCTGAGTGCAGTGCTTAGCCTCGCATCCTGAGCCTAACATTTTAGCTTTTTATGGTAGCCAACCATGCTTGGGGAGACTGTCCTGCTTCAATGGCTGTAAAGGCCTGAATGATCATGGCTGCATTACGCTGTTGTGAGACTCTAATCTTGCATATATACCACAGGCAAACCAAGGAGACCAACACCAGAAGGCCTGCTAACGCTCCCATGCCCGCCCATTCCTTCAGATGATTCATGGCTGCAGTAATCCATGATGATAATCCTGTGGCTAGTCCTGCGTCCACTCTGGTAGAATTTACTGTGACAATGGCCACTCTCAGCTGCTCCATCGTAGTATCGAATTCTCAAGTCCAATTACCTAAAATATAGCTAGACAATTGTTTAGACAGATTTGCAGCACAGGGAAAATTCTCATGTTGTATGCTAGTGACTCAAAGTCCAGCATATTTCCATTGACAGCCAAGTTGAGCGATTTGCCATAGGGTATCAATTTGCTCCTGCACGAGGTCAACCCTCTGATTGAACACCATCAAGCCTCCTTTTAGTTGAGCATTAATTCCTTTTTGTACATCTAAGGCATGAGCTACATTGGCTAAAAGATTATTCAGGGTTTGAGCAGTCTGTATAGTATGACTCCTGGCTAATGCTGTGGTGGTAGCTCCAACAGCCGCCAATGAGATGGAAGTAACAATGGTGGCTGTAGTTCGAAGATCCCTTTTCTGTCTGAAGAGAGTCATAGTGTGAGGGGCATCCACGGGCAATAGTTTTGAAAATAGCAATTAAGTAATATAAAGAAAAGTTTCACTTTAGACTTGCGTCTGTAGTCTTTAATAGCTTCTTATAAAAGAGTAACAACTTTCATTGGCTCTTCAAGTATTCAGGTTCCACAAAATACCCCTTGCTTTCTTTACTGATGATAGTCAAGGTAGACTACATATGAAGAAAGTAAGTCCTGATTCAGCTTTGGTAAGTCGAATTGATCAAGAAAATTGTCCATTTCATTTAGGTTTTCATATTTTGTGGCATATAGACTTTTGAAGTAAGTCTTAATGATTGTTTGGATTTCCTCAGTGTCTGGATTGGCCAAAATGTTAAACTTCTAGGACTGTTTCCCTGATATTTCATTTTTATGTGAATTTACAAAAAAATCCCCAGCAACAGATATAATCTGGTCTTGATTCTTCTTGGAAACCATGAAGAGTCTAAGTAACAAAGTATCCATTCCTTTTTAAAATAGCTTGTTTTCCAAGACTGGATTGAAACTAGCATAAGCATTAACCTAAATGCCCTACAAAATTATAGCCTAAGCGTGTTACACATTTAAAACAGTGTTTCAAAATTACATTTCTTAAAATAGTTATTAATTTATGGTTAGTTGAGAAAAATGGCAATCAGTGGGTTCAGAAATGCCAGATATTTTGCTGCTTTTCCGACTCGTAAGCTTATGTGTGAGTGTGAGTATTTACATGCATGTTTATACCAGAAAGGTAAAAAGATTGCTACTTTTTTTCCTCCAGAAAACCCTGTTTATCTTTCAAAACACAACCTTACACATAAGAATTCTGCAACTAAAATGACCTAGAAGAGCACATGCTCTTCAGCATTATAATTCCTTTCTCCCTTGGGAGGGAGAAGTGTTTTGTATGAGGCTTTATGTTACTTAAATACATATATAGGCATCCGGGATGCAAGAGTGAAATTTCTCCAACTGGACTGAGGCTTTTGGCCATAATTATATAGCAGATATGCAGGTACTACTGTACTCTGGGCACAAGATTTTCAATGATGTCAATTGTTGTTATAAATATGTAACTACTTCATTAAAAATATTAGGAGAAGGGAGTAGAAATTTAAATTTCAAGTGTCACAAATGAGGTAAAAATTGTCAGTTACATTTTCTTAAAATAGGTGGTTTCTATAAATATGTGGATAGAAATATGAGCATTAGCTCTCACTGACATGAGAAGTCTACAGAAGTATTGGATGATATAGATAGGGAAGGTCAACAATGACCCCAGAGCACGACTCATCTTTGTAAAAGGATTAGCTTGAGATTTATGAGATTCTATAAGCTCCCTCAACCCAGGGTTAAGATATGAAAATCAAACACAAGGCTGGTATTTAAGTGATTAATCATTAATTCTGTCTGACCATGTCAATAATTCTGCCTACTTGTGACAGAGATTTCATTTAGGAGTCGTCTCCTATGATCCCCAGTTCATATAAATTAACCTATCTGACGGTGCTCATATATAAAGAATAGTGTACAACAAGTGCTTGTAAATAAGAACAATTAGGTTCCCACATTTAAAAAGAGTTTGGGAGTAGACTATTACAGCTCAGACTAATACACGTTGATGCTAACAACTTTGTTGTATGTATGGCTCTTACGATAATGCTTGCTTGAGAACAGTACCAACATAATAGAAATCTCTTTCTGTTATGTTGGAAAGACAGCATCTGAGTCTCTACATGTGGCTAATAATATACTATCCTGGAGATTTTTTAGTTTAAAAAAATAATACATCATTTTATTTTGCTTCAGTCAGTCTCTTTTCCTTTTTATTCACTTCTACATATGGGTTCCTTCGGTTGCACTAAAAATAGATGAGAGATAGATAGATAGGTAGATAGATAGGTAGATAGATAGATAGATAGATAGATAGATAGATAGATAGATAGATAGATAGTGAGTTCTATGACTTCAAGACAAACCTACCTAACAAACCTGGATATTTTTGTGCCTCTTGTCAGGTAAAATTTCCTATAAGCTAACCTACTACACGTCAACCAATGTTACAAGGACACATTGCTATTGATAATGATTTCCTGTTGACTTACAATAAACGATGTATATCATCCCTTTTCTTTCCCATTCATTAATTAAGTAATTCTATGATAGCTGTTGTGTGCTATGTATTTGTGATATTCAGTACAGCAGAATTATGTCAATCACAGCATAAATGTTTGGCCCTCAAGTAGCTTTACATCCAGACACAGAAGCAGAGTATGTATCATGAATAAAAAAAGTTGTAATGGAAGCATGCAGAGCTATGTTACCTCAAGTTGAAGAGTCCAGTGACTGTTCCCCAAGTAGGTATTATGCATACTACACGGATAGGAAAACATTATCAGATGCCAAGGAATATAATTAGTAATTAGTGTGGACCTGAGATACCCACTCATCAAAAGTTTTTAAATATTAAAATGGTAATATTTGAGATAGGTTGTCAAAGACAGTCACATAAGAGGCTACCATGAGCAAATATCAGATATGTAGTTCAAAATTAATGGAGTTATAGGCCCAGAGATCAAATAAGATATTCCATAGATCTCAAGACTAGCAAAAAACAAGCTTCATGTTAGCTTCAGAAAGCACAGCACTTAAAATAATGACTGAACCATCAACAAGAGAGAAAAAAACAAAAACAAAAAACAAAACAAAACAGGGAGACTGATGAGACAGGAACCAAGAAGATCCCAGGCAGGAAGTAGCCATTATCAACAGTGACAAGCAGTATAGAAAGGTCAAGTGAGTTTAAGGCATGAAGGTGGTTATATCACTAACATATGGAATGGTTTGCATCTCTGCTGATATCAGTTTCAACAAAACAATAAGGGCAGAAGACAATGATCATTCCCTGGGTGTTCAATGAACGAGATGAAAACTTGACCTTATAAGGAAAAGTGATGCTGACAGGGATAGTAGATGGGGAAATATAAAGTTATATTTTAAATGACAGAATTTTGAAAATGCTAAAATTCTTTTGAGAAGAAGTCAGAGGCAAGGTTTAATGTATAAGAGGTTTAACATATAAGCAATCCCTCCCCTATTAGTGGACTTGGAAAGGGGCAGGGAGAAAATGAGGGAGGGAGGGTGAGACTGGAAAGGAAGGAGGGAGGGGGCTACGGCTGGGATACAAAGTAAATAACCTGTGATTAGTATAAAAATAAATAAATTAAAAAAACATATAAGCAATCATTAACAGATAACTAGACAAAAACCAACACACACGTGTGTATGCAAATGAGCTTATCCTTTCATTCATAATGGAAAATCCAAAGCATAGCACTACAAAAAGCTATATGAGACCTTCAAATATCCTGATTTTCTAGCTCAGCTGATGTAAGCGTCTCCGTGTTGTCAGACTTACAAAACGTTCTGGAAACATGTCAGAACAGTCACGTCTTGATGTTTCTTGCTCCTGTGAAAGAAAAATAGGAATTCAGATAATCAACCCTTCATCACATGTTTAGGACTTGTTCACCTTCATGTTAGGTTTAATTTTTTTTATATTTTAGATGATGTGTGCACCTGTGTGTGGATGTGAATTTTGTGCCTGTGGGGTCCAGAAGAGGCTGTCAGATCCCTTGCACTTGGAATGGTTATGACTTCCCGATCAGGGTGCTGGGAATTGAACTTAGGTCCTCCAGAAAAGCAATGCACTCTCTAAAGCTCCGAGTATCTCTCCAGCCCCTCTTTGACTAAGTGAGACAGCATTTTCAAAATGTATGCTGCTGCAACTATTACATAGCTGCAGAATTACAAGTAGCTCACAAACTCGCCTCTTTCTTTTCGCTCTATCTCCTGAATCCACTCGTTTATCATGTTTTAAATGAGAAAGTGAAACTACATATTCCCTTAATTATATATATATATATATATATATATATATATTTAGTAAATCTGTATTCAGTGTACAAAGTAATAGGGAAATATTTATTTAGTGAAAGAAAAGAAGAGACTATGAAGGATAAAATCTTCAACAGATTCTTTAAAATATATTTGGAAAATCTACTCTATTAAAATATAAATAGACAGATGTCCTCTGAAAACACAAATATTTGGCTTATTTTAGAAATACGTTTTAGACTCTAAGGAAAAAAAAAACACCATTTAGATTCTGAAGTAAAGCTATCAAGTGTGAAGAAATTAAGCTCAGTAGATAATTGATTTGTTCTTTATATAACTATCTCATATTCCAACTTACCCCAAAATTTTACAGTACACAATGAACAATTGATTTATAAATGGTTCATTATTTTCAGTGTCAACTTACCTGATGTTCAAGGTGGAAGGTGGGATTGGGAGGGGAGGAGGAAGGGGCTTATGGGGGGATGCAGAATGAATAAAGTGTAATTGATGAAAAATTTTTTTAAAAAAGGGAAAAAATAATTTAAGAACCTTAAATGACTTTCAAAAGTGGAGGAAAACATGGAGTTAGTCAATTTACATGGAGCACGTCTCGCTCCTGGGGGCAATGGTCTCCTGAACCTACTCAGACCTCGGACACCACCACTGCTAGTTCTAGAACTGATGAAGGATGTTCCAATGAGGGGGTTAAGGCTTCTCATAGTATTTCCTATAAGCCCACACCTGTTTGTTTATATTCCCCATTTCTATTCATTATTAGCCAGATAGAGCCAAGTAATTGTGGTAATGATACTTGCTTTTTTGCCCAATACTGGAATGTTAGTAAATTTACTAGCTGGTTACTCGCATGCCTCGCTGGGTGCCTGTGCTCGTTGATGCCCCTCACGCTATGACTCTCTTCAGACAGAAAAGGGATCTTGGAATTACAGACGCCATTGTTACTGCCATCTCATTGGCGGCTGTTGGAGCTACCACCACAGCATTAGCCAGGAGTCATACTGTGCAGACTGCTCAGACCCTGAATAACCTTTTAGCCAATGTAGCTCATGCCTTAGATGTACAAAAAGGAATTAATGCTCAACTAAAAGGAGGCTTGATGGTGTTCAATCAGAGGGTTGACCTCGTGCAGGAGCAAATTGATACCCTATGGCAAATTGCTCAACTTGGCTGTCAATGAAAGTATGCTGGACTTTGAGTCACTAGCATACAACATGAGAATTTTCCCTGTGCTGCAAATCTGTCTAAACAATTGTCTAGCTATATTTTAGGTAATTGGACTGGAGAATTCGATACTACGATGGAGCAGCTGAGAGTGGCCATTGTCACAGTAAATTCTACCAGAGTGGACGCAGGACTAGCCACAGGATTATCATCATGGATTGCTGCAGCCATGAATCATCTGAAGGAATGGGCGGGCATGGGAGCGTTAGCAGGCCTTCTGGTGTTGGTCTCCTTGGTTTGCCTGTGGTGTATATGCAAGATTAGAGTCTCACAACAGGGTAATGCAGCCATGACCATTCAGGCCTTTACAGCCATTGAAGCAGGACAGTCTCCCCAAGCATGGTTGGATACCATAAAAAGCTAAAATGTTACACTCAGGATGCGAGGCACTGCACTCAGGGTCAGCTGCTTTGGACCCAGAGAAGAGCATGTCTGATTGTATGCGGGTTGATGTCCCAGGTCCCGCCTCTGAGAAAAAGGTAGGGGATGGGTCTGATGCTCTTTGGGTGGATGACACCTAAATGAACATCAGTACAAAGTCCCAATTTATTTCTAATATCAGAGATCAGACCTCTACTCTTGCCTGATGCGTCTAAAACAAAAAGGGGGAACTGTAGAGAGCTGCGGAGTGCTATGCCTTAAAGATGGAGCTGGTTTCTGCCTTCCACCTTCCCGATGGTGAGTGCTCTCTGTCACGAATGACTCCACATTTGGCTAAGGCTGAGGATCTGGCTTGCTTCCTTGTATGTGGACCTATCTGCATTGCCCACGTGGCATGCTGGGGTTGGCTTCCCAGAGGCTATTTAAGCTGTGGGCTGGCTTTCCCCAGGGTCAGATGATTGTTCAAGGTTCCTGAATAAACTGAATTGAAAAAAAAAATGTTGAAGATCGGGCTTCAATGTGGCTTTGGTCTACCTCTGTCTTCCATATTGATCCAAAGAGTCTTAATGACAGATAGACAAAGAAATGGCATGAACTACAACAGTATCAAATTGTATCTTGGCAAATGTATTAAATAATTCTGTAAAGGTATTTTAAAATAACACACTCATTTTTAATTTTTCTATGTACCTCTTTCCTAGACAGATGGGAAGAAAACCAAGTAATTACTAACAATCCATCAACTGTATAGTGGAATTTGTGCTTTAACAAATTGACTAAATAATGGCTCACATTTAGGAAAATAGACTTTTAAAGTGGGCTGTTTATAGTCCTCGTCTATATTTTAAAGGTTTTTTGAAGGTTTTAAAGCTCTATAATTGTTTAGGTAATATAATATATCATGTCTTGGCTTCAAGGCAAACAGAATAAATATACCAACCAGTCTAGAAATAAGAACTGTCAAGAACAGTAAGAGAAAAAACTGAGACTATTGGTACAGTTTCATAGAAACTAAATACATCTGGTACATTTTGGTCAGAGGCAGACACTAAAATAATAAAGAAAATTAAAAAAAAGTATTAGGACAAGAGAAACTTGGTGGTATAGTGACTGCAGCGTCTTCATTGATAGGTCTGTAAAATCAGCCTCACAGCATCACAGAGGTAAGTATCAAAAACTAAGTAAAACCAGTCAATAGGCCCAACCCAGGAAAATAAAGACATGGAACTCAATCTGGCTAAAAATATGGAGTTTTAGCCTTCATTGTGAATTAATTAAGCCCTCTGTATTAACAAAGAGATAGTGTGACTTTATTGATCTTCGTTTTATCATTCATGACATGTTATGGTAAAGAAAACAAATAACACTCACAATTAAAATTTAATTTCTGTCTATACCATGTATATTTTTGCACTCATTTTCCATTTACCTTCTAACATGGAGACTTGATCTCATTCTAGCAAATTTGGTTTCACTTCTCAAAACAGCCTCTTGAATGGTCTACCTTGTTGTTACTTATTTCTGTGATTTTCAGTTTAAGGAGACAGTTATCATGGCAGAGAATGTACAGCAGCTAGAGCATGGAGCAGCTCATCACTGACTCCATCGTTGAGAATAAAAGAGGGCTTTTTTTTTTCATACTCTCCATTTTATTTCCTCTGAAATCTCAGTCTATAGGATGGTGCTGCCTGCATTCAGCTTGATTTTTCTTTCCTTTGTTAACCTACTTGAAAATGCCCTTATGGACACACATCTAGACTTGTCTCCTTGGTGATTATAAATCCCATCAAGTTCATCAAGAACTGCACTGTTTATCACTTATAATATTATTTTTTAAAGCTTACACTTAATTAGCAAAAAAAAATAATTCAATAGCACATGTGGTAATTTTCCTGGAAATAAAAATTTATTAACAAATCATCATGAATTTATCTAGACACACACATTAGCCAAAGAAAAAGATTATTGTTTTAACTAATATGTTATTTCCAATAAACACTATGAATGTTGCTTCTGTTTTGCGGCTAAGAGATTAAGGACTTTGGGATTTTCTTGCACCATGGTTAATATATAATAAATCTATTTTTGGAGCAGTATTAAACTTTCAGAAGAAACTGACTGTGGCAATGTATATCAGACAGGTATAGATTATGAATTTTTGAATACGTACTGGTCCAAATTTCATAAACATTGTGTATAAAAGAAACCTGGAAAAAATCTAAGGAGTGGAGATATGTTCAAACAGTCAAGGCTCAGTTACCCATAACAAAACCTGAGATTTCATGTGACCTTTCGCATATATTGTTCAAAATTCCACAGAACAACAAATCATAAAAATACATTAAGAAACAACAACAACAAAAAATAATAGATACTCCTAATTTCAGGATATGCAGATAGAGTAGTTGTTTAGTATTCATTAATCCCTAGGTTTTATACATCATCATTCATTAATACTGAAATCACTTATTTCCTTTGAGAAATAAAAATGGAGATTCTGTTTGCTACTAATTAAATGGAATTGACAAGTAAGAAGGAGAACTGAAAACTTAAAAGATTTCAGGAGCTCCACAAGGAGAGCAACAGAACCAAAATATCTGGTCAGAGGGGTCTTTTCTGAGACTGATACTCCAACCAAGGACCATTCATGGATATAGCCTAGAACGACTGCACAGATGTAGCCCATGGCAGCTCAGTGTCCAAGTGGGTTCCCTAGTAATGGGAACAGGGACTGTCTCTGACATGAACTTAGTGGCTCTTTGATCACCTGCCCCTGATGGGGGAGTAGCCTTACCAGGCCACAGAGGAGAACAATGTAGCAAGTCCTGATGAGACCTGATATGCTAGGGTCACATGGAAGGGGAGGAGTACCTCTCCTATCAGTGGACTTGGAGAGGGGAATGGGAGGAGATGAGGGAGGGAAGGTGGGATTGGGAGGGAATTAGGGAGGGTGCTACAGCTGGGATACAAAGTAAACTGTAATTAATATAAAAAAACCTAAAAATTTAATTAAAAAAAATGATCTCCCACTGGCTAAGAGCACTTGCTGCTCTTTGGGAAGCCTAGAGTATGGTTTCTAACACCCACAACTGGCAGCTCACAACTGCCTATAACTCTAACTTGATAAGATTTTCTGACTTCTGCAAATACTTTTGCATGCCCCCCACACACAAAGTGAAATAGGCCAATTTAATGGGCTACATTTTATATGATTCCAAATATTTATCATTATGGAAACATCAAAGCAATGAGTAAAATTTATAAGATAACAAGTAATTACCAAAGGTTTAGAGAAAGAAATGATGGGCAGAACAAGGAGAAATTTTAGGGCAGTGACAATGCTGTGTAAAATATATTGCCTAAACCCTAAAGCATGCCATGTGTAACAAATTCTAATGAAAACTAGAAGTTTGAGTGATGATGATGTGTTAGCGTATTTCTACTGCTCATATCAATGGTACTGTTCTGCTTAAGAATGACAATAGGAAGGATCATTGGGCCTGAATTTGAGCAAGAGCATAGAGAAAAATCTGGGAGCCTTTCTCTCACATTTACTGTGACCTTAAAACCACACTAGAGAATAATGGCTGAGGAATAAATAGACGGCTCAGTGGTTGAGAGCAATTGCTGCTCCTGCAGAGGACCAGAGTTTTGTTCCAGTACCCATGTGGGAAATTCAGAAATCCTTCTATGTCACCACCTCCAGGGTATCCAACACTTGCTTCTAGACTCTGGGTACTGCACTCAGTACCGCCACACAGACACACACAAACACATGATTAAAAATTAAAAATCCAAAAAAGAGAAAGTGCATTTTGTTTAAATGTTAAATTACATTTATCTAACTACCTCTCATTTATCTGTTTGTCTATCTACTTATCTCTATCTATCTATCAACTATCCATTATCTTTCTCTTCTATCTCTTGCTATATCAATCCCTATTTATATAAATGTGTATATACATATATGTATGTAAACATAGATTTGTGTGGGGGTGACATAGTGTGTGTGTGTGTGTGTGTGTGTGTGTGTGTGTGTGTGTGTTATGTGTGTGAAGGTCAGACGAAAACTTGTGGAAGTTGGTCTCACCTTCCACCTTGTGAGTTTCAGGGATCAAACTCAGATTGCGAGGCCTGGTGTCACGCTCCAAAGCCCACTGAACCATCTCTCTAGACCTCAAGTCTGTTCTTAAATAGTAAAATATCCCCCAGAGATTATAAATTGTGAGCATTTACAAGTAAAGAAAGTTATAATGGGTGTCTGGTCTATAACTAACCAATGTATTTGGATAGATCTATTTCTAGTAAAATAATCTGTTTTCCCTTCCTTGTTCTTCACAAGACTGAATAGTCAGTCATCTTTTATATCAGTAACCAATCTTGTGTCTTTCCTCAGTGTGGTAAGTAACATAAAACAACAACAACAAAATGAGACTTGAAGCATACTAATGCACAGAAAAAGCACATGTTTATGGCAATGGCTAACACTAGCCTTAGGACAGGGCTCAAAACAGAGCACTCACTGAAGTTTGGTGCCAAAGGGGCTAATCTCCCAGGGGGGAGAGAGAGAGAGAGAGAGAGAGAGAGAGAGAAAAGACTTTTCACATCTAAATATATGTGTGCATATTTCCTGGCTCTTCTTTTTTTATAAAAAGTGTTAAGCTACAAGGCAATGGGGAGAGATTGACAATTTTTTTCTTTCATTAGTTCTGGCCATAACTATAAATACATTTCCTTCCACCAAGTCTTTTCTCCCAGTGTCTCAGTACAGCAGTAAGAATGGATTTTAGATTCTGATAATATATTGAGGATTGGGTGACATTAAAAACTCTTTGTGGTATCGTGGTATGCTTGGGGGAGGGCATTTTTCTATATGTAAATGTCTACTCACAGAAGAATCTAAAATACTCCAGACAATCGGAAATACTTTCAAAACAAAGCAATTCTTCACACAGAAAACGTTTCAGAATTTATTTCTGAACAATATGCTGTGAGCAAACATTTAGGTCTTTAAACAAAGCTTCAGAGTAGCATTTTTAGTGCAATCAAAGAACTCAAAGTCTATTAAGCACCAAGAATTGTTTCTAATTCAGAGTATCCCCTGTGACTTTTAAAATAAAATTTAATGTATATTTATGACTGAGGTAATAAAGTAGCAGAACTTATGTGAAACACAATAAAAGGCTGATTAAAGTTTGGTAAATTACTTAAGGATTCTTCAGGGAGATTTATTTTCTTTCTTCAGAAATAATGCTTTCCTTGCCTGGAGACACTCATGAACTGCAATCCCACTAAGACTAGCACCACTGCTGCTGCAGTAGAGAACTCCATTCTAGGTATGATCCAGTGAGAATAAACTGAAAAGGTCAATGAGTTATCTTTGAGATACCAAGGGGAGTTCTATTATGCTGGGCCCACCCCATGTTTCACTTACTCTATCTTAAAAGTTAAGGTGACAAAAATGTTTTATTTTTGTAGAAGCTCTTCCAGTGCCTCTCCTCCCAACCAACACACACACACACACGTGTTTCCTTCCTGATGAAGGCAGTTTGTTAATCAGCTCAGGTGCACTAGAAAGTCAAGTGCAATCAGGTATTAAGAAAGAAGTGATTAGGGAAGGTATTTAAGAGCCACAGGAAGGAGTCATATTAAATGTAAATGCTCCCATCTCTAAACTTAGAAAGTTTTGCTTTGTGACATTTAATTTCTGCTCTCATCTGCATTACCCGTCTGCCTTCCTAATTAGCATTTTACATTCATTCCCCAATATCAACCTCTCTGAGGGGCTTACGTCAATTTTTTTTAAAACTAATTCTGATGAATCAAGATAGATATTGAAGTAATTCTGGTGAGTCATAGTGGGTTGAGATCGATGAGTTATTTAAGCACAAATCAAACTTAGTTATAGTCAGTTTCACTATTAATAAATGAGAAATGCTATTATTTTACAGAGTTATCTAGTAAGCCAAAGACTTTTATAGACAAATCTATTGTCCATGCATGCAAACAACTACTTAGGCGAACACATTAAAACTCATTCTTATCATACACTTAGGAGCTAAATTTAGACGATTCTAGGTTTGACAGGTTCTCTTATACAAATATAAGCTTGAGGTAAGTAAAACAACATAGATATTACAGGAATTCCTTCATGCCATGTCTCTGACAAGTTAAATCATACAGAACTATAATTCAGTAGCAAAGGGGAAACTCAGGAATTGTAAAGCCCAGCGAAAGTGGTATTTCCTTAAGAGAGCATTTCTCACTGCAACAGAATGTGAAAACTCCAAGGGGAATTGGATAGAAAGAAAATGTTCACACCTAGACCCACAACTGACAAAAAAAAAAAAAATCTCAGGATATCTCTGGGATTATAACTTTATTGGTCAAACACAGAAGATAACCAGGATGTAATTCCTCCTCCACAAAGAAAAAACAGAGGAATAGCTAGAGACCTCTTTTTTTTTTTTTTTTTTTTGTGGTACATTTAGTTTTATTTCTTAACATTTACCAACAAATATATACTTCCACAGGTAGACATAAACAATGGTTATTTCTGTAAGGTCTTACTCTTTGGTGAACACACTGCTTTTTTAAAATTATAAGTCTCAATAATATTTTGTTACGTGGTAACATGGAGGAAATCGCTTTTGATCACATCTGTGTTTACTCTTTTTGTTGAGTGTTTCCTTTGATAAATGTCAAATAAAATTATAGAATAGGTGAAATGAATTGCAAACAGAAATAGGTAGCTTCCATGTTTGCACAGAACCTATGCTTGAAGGGCTATGTGCTTGTTTTAATGTTCACTCACTATCTTTTTTTTTCTCAATAAAAACATTTTAATGAAGTAACTGTTTCATTATAATTGTTTCATTATGAATGCTATACCCTCTCTTTTTTTTTTTTCAATGCAGTTTATTCAGGAACCTTGAACAATCCTCGGACTCTGGGGAAAGCCAGCCCACAGCTTAAATAGCCTCTGGGTAGCCAACCCAGGCGTGCCACGTGGGCAATGCAGATAGGTCCACATACATGGAAGCAAGCCAGATCCTCAGCCTTAGCCAAATGTGGAATTATTCGTGACAGAGAGCACTCACCATCGGGAAGGTGGAAGGCAGAAACCAGCTCCATCTTTAAGGCATAGCATTCAGTAGCTCTCTACAGTTCCCCCTTTTTGTTTTAGACGCATCAGGCAAGAGTAGAGGTCTGATCTCTGATATTAGAAATAAATTGGGACTTTGTACCGATGTTCATTTAGGTGTCATCCACCCAAAGAGCATCAGAGACCTCTTTTCAAAACATTTTACTATTAGAATTTTATTGTAACAAACATAGCTGCACAACTCTTAAAGACTGGAAAACCAAATATATTCAAATTTTTCTAAAGCTCAATATTTTCTTCTTTTTTACTCCTCTCATTATGTGTTGTTGTTGTTGTTTGATTATTTGTTTGACTGATTGATTTTAGAGAGAGAGCTCATTTTCAAGTGAGTGATGATGAGAGAATGCTGAAATCCAGCAGCAAAGGTCAGAATGGAACCTTGTAATCTTAGAGCCCTGGAAAAATAGCAAAGAAATTTAATAAAATCACTTGTCCCAGAATACACACCCTTGATCCCCACCTGGGGAAGGTGAATTTTTATTTGTTGAGGAAAGAATGAAAGAGAGAGTCCCTGAACACACTATTCATCTGGTTGTTGTAAATTTTAGTGACTAGAATTTCCCATTACTCTCATAGTTTGAAACCAAGTTTAAAAAACAAACTAAAATTTAGACAGTAGCTATACTTTGTTGAAAGTATTTAACTAACCTTCACATAACCATCCAGAACTGCTGTGATTAGATATCACTTGAGAGGGTAGATGTTGACTAATGTCATAATCTTGCAGTGTTCATAAAACTCCACATATCCTATGTGGGGCATCTAAAACATAATATACTATATTGGTATAGTGTGGATGACTGCATTCTCAGTGAGGCAACCTAGCCAACTAGAGCAGCCATAAGCCCAGAATACAAACTCTCTGATGCAGTCCAATGCAAGGAATGTATGTTATATAACAGAAATCAGTAAGAATAACACCTTTCATAACTAATGTCATAAACTTTGTCCTTTTGGGAAATGACAGACCATGCTTATCTATTTGTAGTTACCATGGGTGACTTCACTAGAACCAAAACCATCACTGTCTACCAAATCAGGGTACAAATAAACATCATTAGTCTAAGTATATTTCTTATGTACTCTAGAGTAGAAGTGATAGAGATAATTGATCTAGAGATACTTAAATATCAATGTCGAGGTAGGAACATAAGGATTGTGAAGATGCAAGATATATGATGTTACTGAAATACTACAATCACACATTACTGAAAAAGAAGTTGATGCTGCCAAAATGCATACTGAAAATGTTTAAATAATTATTCATTTGATATCATTGATATCCAACAGAATACAGACAGGTGATTGAACTAAACTAAGAAAGTGAATCGTGATACAAATGAAAAATTAAGCAACTAGAGGTCTTAAAAAAGAATCAAGCAAAAATACTAGAATTGAAGCACTCACATGGGAACTATTATTGAGAGCCTCATAATGAGAGCAAGAATAAAAAAATATATGTCTTGAAGGCATGTCTTTTGAAATATGTGAAACAAAAATGAAGAAGCAAATGAAACAAGATAGCATGAAATAAAGAATGCTCACGTTTTAGGAGAGACAGTGGTGGAGAACAAAAGGAACGTTGTGGTGGATTGCATGAGAAATGCCACCACAGACTAACATATTTGAACATTTGGCCTACAGTTTATGATGCTATTTGGTGAGGGTTAGAAGACAAAGCGAGCACCACTGCTGTGAAGAACATCATGTTACTGAACTAAAACCAGAGTTTTCAGCAGATCCCTTTACGAGCCAGAAGGGTCCATAATGACATAGCCTAGTTATGAAGAGAAGTAACTGCCAACAAAACTTCTGTGGCTAGCACAGATAACCTCTATAAACTAGGATGAAATGATGATTTTTTTTAAAGAAAACCCAAATCCAAGGGAATTAATCAACACCACACATGCTTTTCAAGAGATGCCTGTGTGTTTGTCATATATTATATGTCTGATATCCACTTATAAGTGAGTGTATACCATATGTGTCTTTCTGCTTAATATAGGACAAACATACTAAACCTGTACACCTAAGGAAGCTGGGCAAGAAGGAGGACCCTGGATAAGATGATCCTCATTCAGAAAGGCAAACAGGACAGACATCAGAAGAGGGAGAAAACAGGAAACAGGACAGAAGCCTACCACAGAGGGCCTCTGAAAGACTCTACCCAGTAGGGTATCAAAGCATATGCTTAGACTCATAGCAAAACTGTGGGGAGAGTGCAGGGAATCTTATGAAAGAAGGGGGAGATAGAAAGACCTGGAGAGGACAGTAGCTCTACAAGGAGAGTGACAGAACCAAAAAATTTGGGTCCAGGGGTCTTTTCTGAGACTGATACTCTAATCAAGCACCATTCATGGAGATAACCTAGAATCCTTGCACAGATGTAGCCCATGGTAGCTCAGTGTCCAAGTGGGTACCCTAGTAATGGGAACAGGGACTGTCTCTGACATGAAATCAGTGGCTGGCTCTTTGATCACCTTTCTTTGATGGGGAAGCAGCTTTACCAGGCCACAAAGAAAGACAATGCAGACAGTCCTGATGAGACCTGATAGGGCCAGTGTCAGATGGAAGGGGAGGAGGACATCCTCTATCAGTGAACTTGGAGAGGCACATGGGAAGGAGATGAGGAAGGGAAGGTGGGATTGGGAGGGCATGAGGGAGGGGGATACAGCTGGGATACAAAGTGAATAAACTATAATTTATAAAATATAAAAAAAAATACAAAAGAGATGCCTGTGGAATTAGTTGGAAAATAACAACCATGACAACACATGGATGGGCAAAACCTACTGAAGAAAGAGAAGTGCAAGAAAAAGTAGAAAATACTAAAACTTGATGAGTACAAAAAACATCATATCAGATACAAAAGAATCAAAAGCAAGAATAATATCCAAATAGAAGAAATTTCACAAATGACAGGATGATGTTCTTTCTTATGAATATATTTATAATTTCCCAGTGACAAAAATACAGACAAAATGGACACAAAAGCAAGATGTGATACTCTCCATGTGTGTTGTTCACCTCATCATTAAAGATGCGCACAGGCTGTAAGTGAAGGGATAGAATGGGTGTTTTCTTCAGACAGAAAGCAGAAGTAAGAAGAAGCCATAATAGGCTGCACATTATCTTCTTTAGCAGATAAAACAGATCCCAATAGTTGAAACAAAATGTTAACATTTTAAAAAATCAAAATTGTAACATGTAAAAAAAATCTAGGAAAAATATCAAAAATATAAATTAATAATAAAAATTATGAACATTATACAAATCCTTGAGTGCTAAGTAAAATGCAACCAAATGTACAAATGATGGAACTAGAAAAGATAATCTTGAGTAAGGTAACACAGACACATAAAGACACACATGGTACATAGTCACTTCTAAGTGGACTTTAGTCATATACTACAGGATAAACAAACTACAATACAGATACCTCAAGAAGAATAAGTCCGATTGGCATTTTGGGTTTCATTTCAGCCAACTAGTTAGGGGAGTGGGAGATATTTCTGACATGGACTATGTTGCTTGCTTTTTGATTACTTCCCCCTAATGGAACTTCCCTACCAGGCCACAGGGAGAAAGGCAAACTCAGAGATGCCTTCTTCACATTTTTTTTTTTTTTTTTTTGCAAGTGGCCAAATTTCCCACAATTAAAGCACCAAGTATTTTGAGATCTGAGGCCTTTAGTGGCTTGGTCACAATCTCTGTAAATGAGTGTATTTCCCATAATTGAAGCACAAGACATTTTGATATCAGAGATCTCTATCTATAGCTTGGCCTTGATATTAGCATGGTACACAGTAGAACTAATATCAGTTGTATCGCTTATCTACCCATCCATAGGTGCTGCCTGTGCCTTTACTGGTCTAATAACATTTTTACATTTGATATTTGCAATTTCATAGCCAACATCTCTGTCAACACCTGTCCTGTGTCTGAAATACCTTTATTCACAGCTGAGACTAATCTTGGTAAAAAAAAAAAAAAACAAAACAAAAAAAAACAAAAAAACAGTGAAGTCTTCTCCAAAGCCTTATATAATCTTTGTAAATGATGTGGACTTTTCCTCAGGCTCCTCAGCTTTGTCCCAAGTCCTTAAAACTGCTAATCTACATTGTTCTGTAGTACTATCATCACAGTGAATCTGTTCTTGTTTATCATAGTACTGCCTTTCACCCAGCAACTGACCCTTTACCATATTCATTCCCCTTGCTCTATTTTGCTGTTCAATATCTGTACTTATTCCCTTCATCATGTTAACAATTGCAACTGAGGATCAGCTTCTAGTACAGCTGCCATCAATCCCTTCCAGTCTTGGAAGATAATTCTATTTTGAGTAGCCCAGTTACCTAGAATTTGTTTCACATAAGGCAAGTGTATCCCATATGAAATCATAGCATCTTTAAATTGGCTTAGACCTATCACTTCCATAGAATGCCATTCTAATTCACCATAACCTTTTTGCCCACAGTTAGCAGGCATATGCTGTACAACTACTAAAAAAAAAAAAAAAATTAAAAAAAAAAAAAAAAGCTGATGGTGGTGATCTTGTAACCCTCGCTTGCCCCTCCACCTACTCTGGCAGCACAGCAGGTTTAAGAAGAAAACAGGAAACAAGCTAGGAACCTGCGATAGAGGGCCTGTGAAAGGCTCTGTCCTGCAGCCTGTTGAAGCAGACTCAGACTTATGGCCAACTGTTGGGCAGTGTGCATGGAATCTTATGTAAGAAGTGGGAAATAATAAGATCTGGAGAGGACAGGAACACCACAAGGAGAGCAACAGAACCAGAATATTTGAACACAGGGAACTTCCCAGAGACTCATACTCCAACCAAGTAATATGCATGGAGATAACCTAGAACCCCTGCACAGATGTAGCCTATGGCAGTTTAATGTCCAAGTGGGTCATATAGTAATGGGAAGAGGGATTGCCTCTGACACAATCTGATTGGCCTGCTTTTTTATCACCTCCCCCTGAGGGGGGAGCAGCCTTACCAGGTCACAGAAGATGACAATGCAGCCATTCCTGATGAGATCTGATAGACTAAGATCAGAAGGAAGGAGAGGAGGACCTCCCCTATCAGTAGACTTGGGGAGGGACATGCGTGAAGAAGGGAAGGGAAGGTGGGATTGGGAGGGGAGGTTTATGGGGGGATACAAAGTGAATAAAGTGTAATTAACCAAAAAAAAAAAAAAAACATTGGCACCTCTGCCAATTCAAGATCAAAATATCAGCATCTACTCTTTGCAAATAAATCTCTTGAAAAAAATATATTAACCCTTTCTCTCAAAAGGGGCTGTTTCATCATACTGTACTTCTCCTACCTTTAAAGCTTTTGTCTGAGCCTACTGCTCTCTGGAAGTTTCTTTCCCTCTTCCCCCCTGTGGGAAACTCCAGCTCTCTTGCTTAGCCACTGAGACTGAGGATTCCCCCTTCCCCCTTTTCCTTTTTCTAGTGCTCCTTACTCCCTCTGTATTTCCACACACAATTTTCCAACTGCTCAGCCATTCTCCTAACCTGTTTTTTTTTTTGAAACAGAGTAGAAGAAGAAGAAGAAGAAGAAGAAGAAGAAGAAGAAGAAGAAGAAGAAAAAGATACCAGAAGGTCCCCTCTGACAGCAAAGCGGGGATATGCCAGTGGTAGTAGCCACATTATTATTATTATTATTATTATTATTATTATTATTATTATTATTATTGCTGGCATCTTGAAACAAAATATCCATTCCTTCATTCCCTGAGATTTTTCCCTATAACATTTAATATCAAATTTCCCATTCTGCCTAGCTCCATGTCTGGGTGACACTTGCAACCAGACTTTTGCTACGTTGTGAGTTTTTTCTTTTGCCGTTTTTCACCCCTTTTCTTTCCTTTCAACCTCCTAACACTAGTTAGGAGAAAAAAACAGCATATAGAGAAAAAAGAAAAGAGATTTTTATATAAAGTCAGGGATCAAAAGGGGGTGCTGACATTTTTAGATTCCTTGATGTTGACTAGGGTCATTGAATTCCTTGGAGAAATTTTGATCTTTGCCACCAGGATATTTAATTTCTTTCTCCTTCTCCTTCTCCTTCTCCTTCTCCTTCTCCTTCTCCTTCTCCTTCTCCTTCTCCTTCTCCTTCTCCTTCTCCTTCTCCTTCTCCTTCTCCTTCTCCTTCTCCTTCTCCTTCCTTCTCCTTCTCCTTCTCCTTCTCCTTCTCCTTCTCCTTCTCCTTCTCCTTCTCCTTCTCCTTCTCCTTCTTCTTCTTCTTCTTCTTCTTCTTCTCCTTCTCCTCTTTCTCCTCCTTCTCCTTCTCCTTTTCTCCTTCTCCTCCTACTCCTCCTCGTCCTCCTCCTTTCTCCTCCTTTCTCCTCCTTTCTCCTCCTTCTCCTCCTTCACCTTCTTCTCCTTCTTCTCTTCCTCCTCCTTCTTCTGCTTCTTCTGCTTCTGCTTCTTCCTACTTCCTTCTTCCTTCTTTGTTCATGATTACTTAACAAACTGCAAACAACATCATCCAATAACCCAACAACAACCCTCCAACAACTCTCCTGTTGGGGCTCTGTTGGGTGGTGCCCTCAAGATCTGATTACACCTATTTTTGTTTTGTGAACCTGCCTAAGAAATGCCTGATTGGTTCATTAACTGGTTTATACCTGGGAAAGGCAGAATGGGTTAGGTGTGGATAAGAGTCTCAGGTTTCTGAGACAGGAGAATCACAGGAACAAACAGTCAGGAAAAGAAGAGGAAGAAGGACACCACAATGGGTTAGTGTGGAGAAAAAACAACATGAGCTGAGAGCAAGGAATCCAATAAGGGTGTGAAAAGACCCAGATAAAGCATACAAGCAAATAACAAGGGATAACAGATGGAGGGTACACTAGATGGAGGAAGATTAAAATGGACGGCATTGGACAGGGACCAGAAATGGATGAAGTTATTGAGCCAGCATAGGTGAAATATCTGCCCAACCCAAGTTAAATAGGGCAATTATAAAATCTAACTGGTGTCGTTGTCTTATTGTGATAGCAGGTTAAATAATAGCACCATGATAATCTTAGGGCTAATAATAAATATTATATAGCCCAACACTTGTTTTTAATTTACTACTACAGGGATCTAAGCATTTATACTCTCTCTTAAAAGTACCCAGAATTCCACATGTCATACAGTTGGAGAAACTATCTCCAGCTGGCAAAACCACGCTTCTGCTAGAGCACGATGCAAATTACAGTCAGCTGCTGCAGAGCAGTCCCATATCCCCACACCTCGGTTTAAAATGGAATCATATTCTTATTATATTGATGTACTTTTTAAAGAAACCAAGTTCTAAAATTGCCACTGCAACATAATTATATTATACTCTAAAAATCTTTTTTAATTTCTTAAAAAAATTCAACATGGAAACCAGTAAGTAATTATATTGTTAAAGAATATCTGAAATGTGTGAAGTGTTAACTTTTCTTGTCATTGAAATATTAAAACACAATTTGTGTTATTATTTTTATCATTGTTTATCAAACTTTTACTTTGGCTGTTTTTAGCTTATCATCATAAATTCGTTATCAAACTGATTTCTGTACGTAATTTTTATTAGCGCAATTTACTACCATTTTAGAACTTATTCTCGCCACCTCCTCTGTCTTCCTTACTCCTTTCCACTTCCCTTCCCACCCAGTCTCTCCCTTTTTCCTTCCATCTTCCCGCTGATCCTCAGTTTCTCTTGTTGTAGGTATTCCTCACTTCTCTCTGTTCGCTATTACTAAATGTCCCCACCCCATGATATTAGACGCTATCTGCAGATATTTGATTTTGAATTATTCTTTGTTTTGGTTTAAATAGTAGTTGGTCCAAAAATTTACTCAGAGTCATTCCAGCAAGAACATAAGTTGAAAATTAAATGAAGACTGTGAGATCCAAATGGTCCTGGTTACCCTGGTTCATAAGGTATATATTCAGAGCTGAGAAAAATACTTTTTTTTTTTTTTTAGTCCAGACTTCCTCTGTACACAGGAGAAATCTGTAATTAAAGGACAAACTATTTTAAAAGAGGTTACCTTTTTGTGTACTTGAGCCTCTTTTCGGTATATGCCTAGGAGTGGTATGGCTGGATCTTGAGGAAGCACTATTCCTAGTTGTCTGAGAAAGCGCCAGATTGATTTCCAGAGTGGTTGTACAAGTTTACACTTCCACCAGCAGTGGAGGAGGGTTCCCCTTTCTCCACAACCTCTCCAGCATGTGTTGTCACTTGAGTTTTTGATCTTGGCCATTCTCATGGGTGTAAGGTGAAATCTCAGGGTTGTTTTGATTTGCATTTCCCTAATGGCTAATGAGGTTGAGCATTTCTTTAAGTGCTTCTCTGCCATTCGATATTCCTCTACAGAGAATTCTCTGTTTAGCTCTGTTCCCCATTTTTTAAGTGGATTACTTGGTTTGCTGCTTTTCAGCTTCTTTAGTTCTTTATATATACTGGATATGAGTCCTTTGTCAGAAAAAGGGTTGGTGAAGATTCTTTCCCAATCTGTAGGCAGTTGCTTTGTTTTGATGACTGTGTCCTTTTGCTCAACCATGTTTGTAGCAGCTTTATTTGTAATAGCCAGAAGCTAGAAACAGCCCAGATGCCCCTCAACTGAAGAATGGCTGCAGAAACTGTGGTACATCTTTACAATGGAATATTACTCAGCAATGAAAAATAAGGAAATCATGAAATTTGCAGGTAAATGGTGGGACCTGGAAAGGATCATCCTGAGTGAGTTGTCCCAGAAGCAAAAAGACACACACGGTATATACTCACTCATATAAACATACAACATAGAATAGACCCACTAAAATCTGTACATCTAAACATACTAAGCAAAAGAGAGGACCCTAACTAAAATGTTCAATACCCATCCTGAAAGGCAAAGAGGATGGATATCCGAAGAAGAAGAAAACAGGAAACAACCTAGGAACCTGCTACAGAGGGCCTCTGAAAGCCAGAAGAAGAAAACAGGAAACAACCTAGGAACCTGCCACAGAGGGCCTCTGAAAGCCTCTGCCATGCAGACTGTGAAAGCAGATACTGAGCCTGATGGCCAACTGACAGGCAGAGTGAATGGAATTTTATGTAAGAATCGGGAAATAGTAAGACCTGGAGAGGACAAGAACTCCACAAGGAGAGCAACAGAACAAGAAAATTTGAAGACAGGGAACTTCCCAAAGACTCATACTACAACCAAGGACTATTCATGGAGATAACCTAGAACCCTGACAATGCAGCCACTTCTGATGAGAACTGATAGACTAAGATCAGAAAGAAGGAGAGGAGGACCTCCCCTATCAGTGGACTTGGGGAGGGGCATGCATGCAGAAAGGGGGGGGGTAGGTGGGAATGAGAGGGGAGGAGGGAGGGGTGTATGGGGGGATACAAAATGAATAAAGTTTAATTAATAAAAGTTAAAAAAAAAGAGGTTACCTGCCATGAAAAACTATGATCCTCAACATGCAGTTAGGTGAGATTCATGTATTTAGCTAAACATTTGTTCCCTCAGAGGGAAAACATAACAGTTTTTATTGACCACAGCAAAAGCTATATCATATCTAAAATTTTGTGGTTTTTTTTTTCTGAAGTCTATGTTCCATTGTAAAATGTGGTTTTTTAGTAAGTCCATACTTTTCCTTACAATGTAAGGAAATGTACATTTACATTTACATTGTAAAATTGCAATGTAAATTATCAGCATAGTTTGCAGGGATTTTGCTTTAAAGCTCGTTAGACAGAAATCATTTCCATTGTAAGCCATGCCTAAGAGTCACAGGACTCTAACTTGTGGCCTACAAAGCCTGGTCTGTTTTTACGTTTCCCTTAGCATGATGGTAGCTCTTTAAAGAAAGGAATTAGATCTTAATTATTTGTTCCTCAGTATGATTTAATAAAGGTTTATTGAACAATTGTACAAATAAGACTATATGGATTGTTAGAACATTGAACAGGGCTACCTATATCTTATAGTTTCTTCTGCATGCTATAGTATTTGTTCTATGAGATCTTGACTTTTTCCAGACTTAAAATAATGCCAGATACATAAAAGTCTTTAAAAATCCATCATTATCCTTTAGCTCTGGCAATATAGAAAATATTCCTGTTCTTGAAATCTCTTGGAAGAATATTTCTCTATTACAATTTACAGACATATCTCCAAATAAAAATTTAAATCTGTCTCAAGGAAACAGTGATCCTAAATAGGAAGGGACTCATGCATAGATGCCTTACTCTGTAGAAGATACTTGGGTCATAGAATAGGCTATGGAGGGGTTGGAGTGATTCTACATCAACTGAATCAGGGGTTATAAATCTGACACTGAATCTTGTGAATAGAAATAACGATTAATCTTTTCTTCAAGACAGGGTTTTTCTGTGTTGCCCTAGCTGTCCTGAAACTTACTCTAGAGACAAGATTGGCCCTGAACTTCTAGTCAATAAATATTTACTGAGTTCCTATTAAATTCCAACATATATTCATAGCATTAATCAAGATGAGGAAGGAGGAAAATGAGACTATAATAGGATAAATGAAAGATAGTATCCCTATACTCAGAAAAAAACTAACCTTGTAAATTACTTATCTAAGTGACTACTGTGTTCCTTAGACTGTTCATTATTGCTATTTCAGAGTGCTTGGGACTGGATAATTGATTAAAAACTAGGCATTACTTCTTACACTTGTTGAATATTGAAAAATTATAGATCAAAGCAACCTTCTTGTTGCTTCATATCTTGGTAAAAGGAAGAAAAGCAAAAGTCCTATAAGTGTGTCAAAAGTAAGAGAATGGGAAAAACCAAACTCATTTGTCAGGAGCCTATTCCTGTTATAACTAACCCATCCCTTTAAGAATGTCATTGAGGAATATTCCTCATAACCTAATTAGCTCTAGAAGGCCTCATATTTCAACAGTGTTATATGAGGGATTACATTCTCCACATATGTAGTCTGAGACGGAAATTCAAACTAATACACATACAGTAGGTATTTAATATATGTTCAATTCAGGTGATCAAGAATTATTGAGTACAGTATACACTAATATTGCTGCGGGACATATTAAGATGGTAAGCTTGTGCTATCCTCACTAATTCATTTCTAAGTATTTCTTCTAAATACAAGCTGTGTGTAAACCTTTATCTCTGAGCGTAAAACCAACAATTCCCCAAGAGATGTGCTTCAGCACATGTATGCAGTGGTGGAATTTATGTTATCTGCCCGATGGAAGAATAAAAATTTATTTACCATCTCATAAAAGATTTTACAAGACAAAATCAACCTGGCCCCAAATCACCAATTTTAACAAATTGACACACAGAAGACTTATAAAATAGCTGTTATCTTAAAAGCTAGCCCTAAAATTATCCATGTTTGTTTCACTTTGTAACAATAACAACACTGTAAAATTTCTGAATAAAGTTTTTATATTCATTCACATTCCTAACTGCCTCTTGAATGATGCTAAGTAATTTAGTATTTTGAATAAATATGTTAATAGCTAGAAAATCTTGTTATCATGATTTATAGGTATGCAGATGTGTTAAATTGTAGAAGCAAAAATTGAATATCCATTTTTACATGATTGAACCTGAAGAATGGTATTTTTTATAAGTCATCTCTGAGAAGACTTTAAAATTGTATAGCTTTGGTGGGATGGGATGGATTAAAAAACAGGAACTCAATGACTGGCTCTTTGGTCTCCCCACACCCCGAAGGGAGGAGCAGTCCTGTTAGGCCACAGAGGAGGGCTTTGCAGCCAGTCCTGAAGATACCCGATAAAACAGGATCAGATGAATGGGGAGGAGGTCCCCTCTATCAGTGGACTTGGAAAGGGGCACGGTGGAGATGAGGGAGGGAGGGAGGGACTGGGAGGGAATGAGGGATCGGGACACGGCTGGGATACAGAGTTAATAAAATGTAACTGATAAAAAAAAATAAAAAATAAAAAAAAATAAAAAAAGGGACAGGGAAATTATCATTCTGTATTTAGATGCTTTAAGTTTATTAGGTTATTTGAATCTATTGTTAGCAGTTGAGGCTGTAGACATATAACCACTCAAAATTTCAGATAATTATGGCTTTGAATTTATAAAAAATAACATAATTCACATGGAGTTGAAGCAATGTTGAATTGATTTGCTCAACCACCTTCAGAGGAAGGCAATTTGAAACGAAATAGAGGGTTAACCACTGATAAAGAAAGTCAAGTAAAACAGAAGTTTGACAAGTTACTGAAGAAGGGAAAAAAATATTGATCAGGTAAAAACTGTTCTTAAATAGTACCCAAAGTTTTGTGTACCCAACCTTCTTTAGAGAATGCCAGCCTGATCAAAGTTAAGAAACACTGAAGAAGACAAAGGAAAAAGTACAATGAAGTTATATGCGCCGGAGTACAAAATATAACCATTCTTTTTTGTTGGTTTCAGTAGTTTTTATAAAGGTCCTTTATATCTTGATACAGTTAAGAGATATACTGCCTTTTATGATAGACCAGACTCTCAAGTTAACTTCTAATGGTATTTTGCTGCTTACTGGGTCCGTTGTATAACTCAGGGACCTTTTGTGCTTAAGCCCTCAACTACGGCAATTCCAATCTGCCTGACCCTGTGTGTCATTAGCTAATACACATGATGGGATGAACAATCAAAATGTAAATGTTTATACAAAATTGCATAGTTCTTGACGTCTAATTTTCGAGATATTTTAAATCACCCTGTCTGACTCTATTTATAATTTCAAGCTTCATTAAGCATACTATTATATACTCGTGATAGTCAATAGAGAAGCAACTAGATAGCTATTTAAATTAATATCAAACAGTATTTAAAATTCAAATCCTAATTGACCCTAGGCTTTATGAATTATAGGCAAGTGATCTACTCTTCAGCTATAACCACTGCTCTATCATGTAGAGTTTGTTTTAATCCAGCAACAAAGGAACTGTGGCAAGGGATCACACCCGAAGACCAAGGTCTGTGTGATCTGGCTGGAATGCACTCACCTCCTTACTACACACCTTTAATCCCTCTGGCTGGAATACAGTCATGGCTTTAGTACACATCTTTAGTTCCCAAATCAATGAATCATAGAAAGATTTGACAAAGTGAGTCAGATATAGGTTATTCCCAACTCTCAACTTATAAGTGGATATTAGACATATAATATAGGATAAACATGCTAAAATCTGTACACCTAAAGAAGCTAAGCAAGAAAGAGGACCCTGAGTAAGATGATCAATCCTCACTCAGAAAGGCAAAAAGGACAGACATTAGAAGAGGGAAAAAACAGGGAACAGAACAGGAGTATACTACACAGTCCTTCTGAAAGATTCTACCTAGCAGGGTATCAAAGCAGATGCTGGGACTCATAGCCAAACTTTGGGCAGAGTGCAGGGAATCTTATGAAATAAGGGGGAGCTAGAAAGACCTGGAGAGGACAGGAGCTCCACAAGAAGACCAACAGAACCAAAAAATCTGGACACAGGGGTCTTTTCTGAGACTGATACTCCAACCAAGGACCATTCATGGAGATAACCTAGAACTCCTGCACAGATGTAGTCATGGCAGCTCAGTGTCCAAGTGGGTACCCTAGTAAGGGGAACAGGGACAGTCTCTAACATGAACTCAGTGGCTGGCTCTTTGATCACCTCCCCCTGAGGGGGGAGCAACCTTACCAGGCCACAGATGAAAGCAATGCAGCCACTCCTGATGAGACCTGATAGGCTAGGGTCAGATGGAACCTGTGGAGGACCTATCAGTAGACTTGGAGAGGGGCATGGGAGGAGATGAAGGTGAGAGGGTATGATTGGGAGGGAATGAGGGATTGGGAAGGAAAAGTCCCACCTACAGCTGGGATACAAAGTGAAAATAAGTTGTAATTAATATAAAAAATTAAAATTATAAAAAGAACAGATAGGGGAAAAAAAGCTGCTTAAGGGCAGAGTAATGCAGGGAGAGTAGAGTTGGGTTCAGTGCATTTCAGTTAAATGCAGTTGATTTCAGCTGAGTTTATAAAGTTCAGTTCAATTCCACTATGTTCCTACAGTCAGTGTTGTTCAGCACCTGGAGATCAGAGGCAGTTTTTTCAAGCAGAGCAACTCAGTCAGAAACAAAGAGAAACCAGTTTGAATCAGTCATTTTGGAGAGGAGTTTGAACTACAACAGCTAAGTGGAACTAGTCAGTCAGAGTTTAGAAAAAAAGCTAGAATGGGTTTGTTTGTTCAGCAGTAAGTCTCAAAGGCTGAAACGTGGCCTAGGTGAGCAGGTTGTGTGGAAGTTAGAAGCTTCCAGGCCGAGGACTAGGGATAATCAGACAGGAAAGCTCTGAGCTCAGCCCAAGCCATGTTTTCCTGCATCTTGGGTATGGCTCTCATCTTATCCCATTATCTGAGGAAAGAGACAGAACACTTACCCTACCAACCAACTTTGAAGTGATCAGCAACAATGTAAGACCATTATGATAATTTTGTAGATCAAAGAAATAGAATATGATCATCATCATAGAATGTTCTGCTTTGCAGAACAGCACCCATGAATCTAACTATCTCGTTTTATTATGAAAATTCCACAAGTGATTACAATGAATCTTGGATAACTAATAAATTAGCCATTTGAAATCTGCATACTATTTAGTTTTAATCTTCTTTCTTTGGTGATATCTACAACTAATAATCGTATTTTAATTAATAATTAATCATCTGTAGTCTAAAGCAGAAGAAATACTCCGTTGGAGTTCTTTCAGTTGTAGAAATTGAAAGCTACAGTCTAGCTTGTTAGGTGTTCTAAAAATTTTTCTCTATCCTATATACATTATAGTAGGGACATAAGGCACTTCCTGTTTAATATTTTGTTATTAAATCGATAAGCATATTTTACAGAAGAATAAAACTAAATATTGATGGAGACAGCATGATCCCCTGTCCTTTGTTCCTACTGGTTGTTTATTTCTGAAAAATTGACTTGAAGAACAAGTATCATTAGCATGCTAACAATGATGCTGGCATTTAATTTTTCAAATAAAAAGCCCCCTTTGGCTTTCATATCCTATGTTTTCGTTAAAGGAGGCAGGGCTACTGTGAGGTAGTCTCTCTGTAATTATCCTAGTCAGTCACATTTCCCGGAAGCTTTATAGCTCCTTAGGAGGCTCTTATCCCACATGTATCCAAAGCAGAATAAACACGTTAGGCATAAAAGTACTCAAAGGAATATTGAAAATGGATTTAAGTTGATTTTCACACTGAGTCTTATTGATTTTCCTTCCAACCCTTGTTCCTTCGTTCAGCGATGATTACTGAACACATATTGCGTGCCAGATGTGGTTCCATACACAAGGCAGTGGCTTCTGACCCTTGAGATTGATAGTTCACTCTACCCCAAAGGGAAGGGCACAGAAATACTAGTAAACAAATACATAGGTAAGATAATTTTAAATAGAGATACGTGAATTTAAATAGATTTCTATGACGGTAACAAATCAGAGTAAATCCAAAGAAGAAACTAGCACAGAAGTCTGCTTTTGGAAGGGCAAAAAGTCCTCTATAGTGGGTGATGACCAAGTTAACAGCTGAATTACAGTGACTGTGCAGAGACATGTTAGTACTTTTTTTTTCTTTTTTAATTAACCAAAGAATGAAAGTGAAGAATCTCTGAAGCAAAGGCAATGTTGGCCAACACTGTTAGGATTTGAAGTGAGGAGGAAAAACACAGGGCTGAATTTGGGGGGTAGTTACAAGGAAGAATTTAGCATGGTAGATCAATAATACAGTATACATTTATTCTAATTAACCAATTTGGAGTAACTTAAACCACAAAATGTTACATTGTTCTTAATTTTAAATTTAAATTTTATTTTTAATAATATTTCTTTATTTTATTTTATTAATTACAATTTTTTCACTTTGTATCCCCCCCAAAACCCCCCTCCTCTCCTCCTAACCCCACCCTCCCTCCCCCTTCTTCACGCATGCCCCTCCCCAAGTCCACTGATAGGGGAGGTCCTCCTCTCCTTCCTTCTGATCTTAGTCTACCAGATCACATCAGGAGTGGCTGCATTGTCATCTTCTGTGGCCTGGTAAGGCTGCTCCCCACTCAGGGGAAGGTGATCAAAGAGCAGGTCAATCAGATTATGTCAGAGGCAGTCCCTCTTCCCATTACTATGTAATCCACTTGTAGCACAGGATTTGCTGAAGGAGGCAGAGGCAGGAGGATCACGAGTTTGAGGCCAGCCTGGGCTACACAGTTTTAATATTTCATACAATATATTTTGTTCACATTCTTTTGCCCCTCTATTTTTTCAGATAATCCTTTATCTCAATATTCATACAACTTGATGCTCACTATCTGTCTGTCTACCTATTCAGTCTTTTGAAGGCTGCCTTGAAGAGCTTGAGAATATATTATATGTTGCAAAAGAGATGCAATGAGGACAGCTTGGAAGGAAAGGCAGTGATTGCAGTATTTTGATGTGGTAACAGTAACTTGTTAGATAAATGCCACAGGAAACCAGAAGAGAACATTTAAATTTTGTCTTGTATTTTATATACATATAGTATTTTCTTATTTATAAATACTTAGAGAAAAGATGGAATGAAATTAAAAAGCCTCAGTTTTTGCCCTGTGAAAGCAGGCCAATTTTATTCCCATGAACTTAAACATGGCTTTTATAGGTATGTCACCAAAGCATTCTGACAAAGACAATGGCCAGCAATGTCTTCTTGTTGTAACAAATCATACATTAAGGTGTTAACAGCCATCAACGATCCAAAAATCATCGTATCAGAAAAATAAAAAAAGGTGTCATAGTCAGTTTTTTATTGCTGTAAAAAAATAATCTGGGAAAAGTTATACAGAAAAATTAGTTACTTTTCCTTCAGTTTTGGAGGATTCAGTCTATAATTGGTTATAATGGTCTGAGGATGGTGGTTTAGTATATCACAGAGGTTGCAAATAGTGAAGTTAAACTGCTTATCTTATAACCATGAATCACTAAAAGAGAGGAAGGGGAAGTCTTCTATCCTTTTAAGGGCTTCCTAACCTGCTTCCCACCTGCTCCCTTAAGCCTCAAGGCCTCCAAAATGCTACCCTCAGACCTAAGATTTTTAACATGTACTTCTGTACAAACTCAGTGTCAAATGTAGTAAAGAAGATAAAATACAAGAAAGAGACATTTCACAATATATAATTTTCTTTTGATACATCATGCTCAAATAAAGAGAATATCAAAGTCATAATAAAAGTTATGTATAACCCATGTACTAGAGTAAGTATAAATTCTTGGGCTTTAAGTAAGCTTGAACAAGTCATTTATTCCCTTGAGCCTCACTAAAGGTTGAGTCAAAATGTTTACAACATTAGGGTGTAGGTATGTGAAATACTTTATTTACTATGGATGTATGATACATTTAGATTGCAAAATAGGGGTTAGGACATTCTCTTTTCTCCATTATTGCTTTACTTTCATCATGCTCAGACTGCTATTCATCATCAGTTCAACAACCTTTGCATTACGGTGATGTCCAATTTTTGGTGTCTTCAAGAAAAGTTCTCAATTTACCTTTCTGAAATGTGTGAATTTCAGAGGCAAATATAGGCTGAGAGGTGGGTTATTTTAACTGGCCAGATGTGGCACACTTGTCAAATCCTGGAACAAAAGTGTGGATATGTAATGCTTAAGGTATGTCTAAAGAATATGAGAAAATGATGAAATTTTCAGGCAAATGGTAGGAACTAGAAAATATCATCCTGAGTGAGGTATCCCAGAAGCAGAAAGATACATTGGTATATACCCACTTTTAAGTGGATATTAGACATACAATATAGGATAATCATACTAAAATCTTTACACCTAAAGAATCTAATCAAGAAGTAGGTCCCTGGGTAAGATGTTCAATCCTCGTTTAAAAAGGCAAAAGTGATGTACATCTGAAGAGGGAGAAAACAAGGAACAGGACAGGAGCCTACCACAGAGGGACTCTGAAAGACTATCCAGGAAGGTATCAAAGTAGATGCTGAGACTCATAGCCAAACTTTGGGCAGTGTGCGTGGAATCTTATGAAAGAAGGTGAAATAGAAAGATCTGGAGGGGACAGGAACTCCACAAAAAGAGCAACAGAACCAAAAAATCTGGGCACAGGGGTATTTTCTGAGACTGATACTCTAACCAAGGACCATGAATGGAGATAACCTAGAACTTCTGCACAGTTGTAGCCCATGGCAGTTCAGTGTCCAGGTGGGTTCCCTAGTAATGGGAGCAGGGACTGTCTTTGACGTGAACTCAGTGGCTGGCTCTTTGATCACCTCCTCCTTAGGGGGTAGGAGGGGCAGCATTACCAGGCCACAGAAGAAGACAATGCAAGTCAGTCCTGATGAAACCTGATAGACTATGGTCAGATGAAAGGGGAGAAGGACCTCCCCTATCAGTGGACTTGGGGAGGGGCATGGGAGGAGAAGAGGGAGGGAGAGTAGCGTTGGGAGGAGTTAAGGGTGGGGGGTTACAGCTGGGATACAAAATGAATAAACTGTAATTAATAATAAATAAATAAATTTTAAAATGGAGTAGATGCACAACAGAAAATTAAAATGTTGAGACTGATACTCCAACCAAGGACCATGCATGGAGATAACCTAAAACTCCTGCATAGATATAACCATGGCAGCTCAGAGTCAAGTGGGTTCCCTAGTAATGGGAACAAGGACTGTCTCTTATATGAACTCAGTGACTGGCTCTTTGATCACCTGCCCCTGAGGGGGGGTGCAGCCTTACCAGACCACAGAGGAAGACAATGCAGCCAGTCCTGATGAGATCTGATAGGCTAGGGTCAAAGGGAAGGGGAGGAGGACCTCCTCTATCAATGGACTGGGGAGGGGCGTGGGAGGAGATGCGGGAGGGATGGTGGGATTGGGAAGGGATGAGGGAGGGGTTACAGCTGGGATACAAAGTGAATAAAGTAAATAAATAAATTTTAAAAAAGAAAAAAAAAGAAATTATCAGTACATGAAATAAATAGTTCTGATCAGAAAAAAATCAACTACCTATAAGCACTTTTTTCTTTAGAAATATTGAGGATTCTTATCTGTTATTTTCTGAATTTGTCAATCTTGCCATTTCCATTTCACCACTGAACTAATAAACAAAGTCAATATTGCACAACAGGGTCAATTTGATATAAACAATTGCTAAGCATATTTCTATACTTTTTATCTTTATTGTTATCAGCTTTCAAAATGAGGAAAATATAAAACTTACCTCTTGATGTAAAACCACAGGGAAATGATTTCTCTTTTTACAAGAAATATACGTTTTATGTCATAAGTATAATTATAGATGTAATCTGCTCATAGATAGAAAATAATTTCTAAGGATTGTTTGCAGCAATAAATTTCCATGTATTCTGGACAATTAGACAAACAGTAAGTCTGCCAATGAGAAAGAATTCTGTTCCTTAGTGGGAAACAATGCGGAGAAAAAGTTTCTCCCTCTCACTCAACTGCTGTTTCCCTCCATTGGATCAAGTCGTGCTGCTACTAAACAACGTGACTAACATAAGACAAGAGGTTTTTTTAAACGAGTTCGGTGTTGGATGAGGTCTACGTGAAAATGATAATCTTCCACAAACTGTTAACCTCTAGAATAAGCAAATGAAACTAGACCAATATGATGTTAGTTGAGATATTTAGCATTTGCGGTTAAATGATAAGAAAAGCCGGCTGTGCTTTTCTGCGTGGCCCTGTCTTTATTCTGGAAATAAGATGATGAATCCAAGATAAGTAATGTGTGTGGAACAAATGCCAGAGGTCTTAAACTGTCAACAATTTATAGATCATTAAACTGTATGAATTATGTGCATATGCATATGCATATGCTCTTGGAAATTACAGAAACAATACCAAATAGATTGGTATTTCTGCCGTCTTCTGTCTTAGTGGAGTTGGCACATCAAAGACCTTTAGCAAGATGCTGGCAAGTAAATAATCAAGGTATATGAACTCTGTCATCATCTGTTCTTTTAACTGTTGTATCTTTGGTACAATCTAAGGCTTCACTAGTGTCATGAAAAGTCCCTCCTCATCAAAGCTTTCATTCGTAAAAAACAGTGTGGCAGGCTGGAGAGATGGCTCAGAGGTTAAGAGCACTATCTGCTGTTTCCAGAGATCCTGAGCTCAAAATTCCCAGCAACCACATGGTGGCTCACGGCCATCTGTAATGATATTTGGTGCCTTCTTCTGGCATGTGGGTGGATCACTGTACACAGAATGAATACATAAATCTTAAACAAACAAATAAACAACAACAAAATGGCTACGTTTCCTGGTGGTAATTGATAGGCCAGGTTTAATGACAGATGCTACAGAAGTATAGAGGCAGGACTCTGCCCCGAGAGAAAAGTACAGACTGTTCTCACGATCATGAGAATTCCTTTGCCAAATAAATAAATAAATAAATAAATAAATAAGGTCTTTGTTCTGTTCAATTCTCAAGAAGTCTCTACCTTTAAGTGTGTGAGAATGGAGGAGTTCCTCAAAGTCCTTGTGCACTTAGAAGCCAGAATAGGACTGTTTAGTAAATAAAGTGTTTGTGGGCATAATCAGCTAAATTAGGTAAGGCTGGATTAGAGCAATCCTTAGTTTTAACCTCTGGTGTCCTTATAAAAATAAGAGAAGCATGCTCTGTGAGGGATGCAGTTAGGGTGACAAGGGGCAGAACCAGGCAGTGCTCAGTTCAGCAATGGCAATTATTGCTGGTTATAACCAGGCACTGGAAAAAGTGGAGCCAAGAAGTTCATGGCAACATACTATGGAACTTTGGGGAAATCAAAGCAGATTTACAGACCCAGGCCAAAATGAAGGTTCCAGAAAGGCCTTGTGAAGAAAAACAGTAAAGCTTGTTTTGCAGGGTAACTTGCAGCCATTGGCTAGCTATTCAGAATATAAACAAGGAACCAGATCATAATAAAATACCTTAAGAAAACTTATCACATGATTCTAAAGCCATTATAAAGCTATGCCAGCATGAACAATGGAGTTGTGTGTCACAGCCTGAATTCAGTTTCATTATGAGAAGAACCAAATGTCAAATGCCTCCATTCAAAATGTAAGAGTCCAAATTCAGTTATAAAATTAACAAAACAATTGTGGTCACATTAAAGATCAGATTAGTGTATTCTCATGTACTTCATGGCCTGATATGTATACAGTGTACACATATACACACACACACACACATTCTCACATATACACACACCACACATGCGCACACACACAATGCACACACACACACACACACACACACACACACACACACAAATGAAGAGAAGACAAAAATGGACCACTCAGATTTTTTTTTTTTAGTTTTTCTAAAGTCTTTACAAGCAAAAGCAAAGACACTGATGTATCAGTGTAGTCCAAGAGTAACTTTAGCATCATTGAAACTTGATGTTTATTCCTGTGCAATTAATCAGATTCTTTTTTCCACTTGAAACTGTACATACTAATAACAGTGGTTTCACATAAGCTGATTTGTACTTGCTTACATTTTTGCAATAAAATCATCTACATAGAAAAAAATTCAAATTCTGTCTCCTTTACTTTTCTTTTAGGAAGAAGCAAAGCAAGTTGGTATGTCGAAAAGTTATTGTCACCTGGAAATTCAAGGACAAATAGTACCCAAAATACAAAGAATATATATTTTTATTGGACACATATTTGAGAAAAAGGTTGTTTTCATCTACTATCAAAACCTGGGAATAGCACATCCTTAGTGACTGCATATATACAATATACATCATATTTTATAAATCTATTTTTTATTTTGGGTATGCAAAACTAATACAGAGATGTTTGTTGTTATAAAATAAATCATTACAAAATGAACAATAAATATTCACTGAGTATTGTACATTATTTACAGTATTTTCAATAAGAATATCTGAGTGACATAATTGGGAGACAGTTACATGATGGACTATATTAACATATTTACAGCATTAAGTATTTAACACTAAAGGAGATATCTGTAAGATGGCAACCCAATGTTTAGTTGATTCCCAAACTGTTACTTTTAAGTATGTCCTATGATTCTATCATTTTTTTTATTCAAAAGTATTAAAGTTGGAAGTTCAAATACATATAATTTTGTGTGTGTATGTGTGTTTGTGGATATGTATGTATACATTCACACATATTTTATATTTTGTGTCATTATATTCAGAATTCTACATTAGTCAAGTTTGCATTACTACAACAAAAGACCGACGGCAAAATTTAGCTTGTAGTGGAAAATTTTTTTATTTTGGGCCCAGTTCTGAGGGCTCTATTCCAAAAGGAGTACATGTTTTTCTTCTGGTTAATAACAAGAAGAGTACAGTATTTGTCTAGGAAATGAAAATGTTCCAGCCATCAAGGACCAAAAGAATGACTACCCACGAGAAATACTTCTCAAAGTTTTCATCATCAGGCAATGTACCAACATAGAGTCTGAGCCTTTAATATTGAAGGATTTACTTGCCCATTCAACATTCAAACTACAGAAGTTTTATCGATATAATGTCTTGAAATAAGAGATCAATCTTGCTTTTTGTTAGAATACATAGTTATTTTCAGAGAATCAGTGTTCAAGGAAACTTACTCAGTGATGTATGTTTAAACTAATGAGAACAGCTAAGCTCCAGTTTTTTAGAGAAAAAAAAATCTTGTTACTAAAAACAGGATGACCTTTTCTGATATTTCTTTCCTTTAGATTGCCACAGGTCTAGGCTCTGGGTCCATCTCCCTTTACTCCATGCCAATCATTACTTAAACTTCATCCAAGTAACTATGAATCAACAGCAAAATATAATTGAACAAAATATATGTACTGGATCACCAATCAGTGATAGTCAACTCTGACGTTGCATTTAGTTATTTTGTGTGCGGGTTCATGCATGCACGCAGGTGTACACACACCAAAGGTAGCGTGTACAGTCATATGGCAACCTCTTGAAGTAAGTTCTCTCCTTCTGCCATGTGGGGTGTTGAAATCAACTTCCAGTTGTCAGGCTTGTCAGAAAGTAACCCTTCCTGCTGAGCTGTCTCACAGCCTGGCAAATGTTTTTGAAATGTTTGTGCTATACACAAGACACTATGCTTGTGGAGCAATTAGGTCGGATTCAAGGAGCCCTTGAGAGGGAAAGTCCTATTCTTTTATTTCTTTATTATTATTTATTACAATGTATTAATGTATTCTGGCTGTAGCCCTTATCTCCTCCTGGTCTCACCCTCCCACCCTCTTCCCCTGCTATGTCCATCCCCTAGCCCATTGATGGGGGAGGTCCTCCTATCTGACCTTAGCCTATCATGTCTCATCCGAACTGTCTGAATCCTCTTTTTCTGTGGCCACCTTCCCAGGAGGAGGTGATCAAAAGAGCTGGCCACTGAGTCCAAGGCAGAGACAGCCCCTGCTCCCCTTACTAGAAGACCCACATTGAGACAGAGCTGCTATGGGCTACATCTGAGCAGGGGTTCTAGGTCCTCTCCATTCATGGTCTTGGTTGATTCATCAGTCTCTGCATTGGAGTAGGAGAAAACAGGGAACAGTAAAGAGCCTTGCACAGGGAACATCTGAAAGACTACCCATTAGGGCACTGAAAAGATGCTGAGACTCATAGCCAAACTTTGGGCAGAGTGTGGGGAATCTTATGGAAGAAGGGGGCGATAGAAAGACATGGAGGGGACAGAAGCTCCACAAGGAGACCAACAGAGCCAAAAAAAAATAGACTCAGGGGTCCTTCAGAGACAGATTAAAGTCCTATTCTTATTAGCACAGCTGTATCACTATGGCCTTCTTCATATCATGCTGTTTTTATTTCCAACCACTCCCTACCATCCTATAGCCTTTAGTTGTAACATGTTACAGAAATATTACTCTTGTAATTACTGTTTTAAAATATATTGCTGGGTAAGTTTTTTTTTTATCTATACAAATACATGTTTATTCATAACCTCATTATCCATGGTTTCAGTAACCTATGGTCAGCCCCAGAATAAAACTACCAAACAGTGTCAGAAAGAAACAATCCATGCTTTAAATTGCATGCCCCTCTGAGTACTATGAAGACATTTCTAGCTGTTCTGCTGCATTTTGGATAAGATGTGACATTCCTTCATCTATGGTACATACGTTTTATGTACCAAATCACCGTTATTTTTCAGTCATCGCCCTTATCACTGTCACAGAACTATGCTGTTGTAGGTAAAATCATTTGATATCATCACAAGGACAATCTTAAAGACAAAAAGAAAGCTTTTATTGGCATAGGTGGCTGAATGGGGGAACTCACCCAAATCATGTAGCCTTTAGCGTCACAGCTCTTTGTTTTATGCAAAAAAAAAAAAGAAGAAAAAAAAAGAAAAAGAAAAAAGAAAAGAAAAGAAAAGAAAAAAACCACACCCTGGTTGGCACACTTCACTTAACAAGAAGTAGGACAGAAGCCAGAAATCGAGGTTTCTAGATTTAGGAACTTTACTTGGGTCTTTTCTGAAACTATGGACTAGGTCTTTGTTCCTGTTTGGAGCCTGCATGCTGGGTGTTAAGGTTAGAATGACTCTTCTAATGTGTCAGTCACATTAAGGTCTGCAGGTGCCTTTTACAGTAGTACATCTGTTCAAGCAATTCCCTGACATGATGCTGTGCTTCTGCGGACTGTTCGTACACATGAAAATAAAGTCATGAGGTGCTTTCTTTAAGTGAAAAAGTAAAAGTTATCAACTTAGTGAAAGAGAAAAAAAATCATATGCCAGTTTTCACTATTCACAGGATCTCTGTCTCATATCTCTTACTTTAGTAGAACAACTGAGATAAAGGGATTGAGAAAGAATATTTAATTTTTATTGTTCTGAAAACTCAAAGTTCAAGGTCAAGGGCTTCTATCTGCTTAGTTTTCTTACTAATAAGGACTCTTTGTAGGCCTAAAGTGGCATGAAATAATATGGAAAGACAGGAAATAGCCAAGAAAAACATACTTTGTAACCAAGCCACTTAATGACCCTTTATTCCATGTATGGATGAAGAAATCATGAAGGAAGAGCCCTGATATTCCGATCATCTCTCAAGTTTCAACCTCCATATACTATTAATGTATCACTATAGAAAATTAATTTTCCAACAAGAGAAATTTTTAGAAACATATCCAAACCTGAGTCTTATCTCTCTGAAATAGTAAGGAAGTAAAAATAAAATTAAGCAGCTTTTCTTGTATGTTTGAAAATGTAAAAGTGACACTATGCTATTGTGAGTACTTAATCAAATAGGAAAAAAAATGTGCAATTACTGAATTTGGTATGGCCTGAGCTTTCAAGAATTCTCTGTGGGTCTGGAAGGATCCTTTCCAACCACCAGTCTTAGTTATAAAGAAACATCTGTACCAGTGAGATGCTTTCCGTGGGGAAAGAGGGGGAGTGAAACTGCAATCATTTTTTTTTTTTTGCACATAAGTTCTTTTCTTTATTAATTACACTTTATTCATTTTGTATCCCCCCTGTGGTTCCCTCCTGCCTCCTGCGCCAATCCCTTCCTCCACCATCTGCATGCATGCCCCTCCTCAAGTCCACTGATAAGGAAGGTCTTCTTTTCTTTCCTTCTGATTCTAGCCAATTAGGTCTCATCAGGAGTGGCTGCAGTGTCTTCCTCTTGGGCCTGGTAATGCTGCTTCCTGCTCAGGGGGAGGTAATTAAAGAGCAGGCCAATCAGTTCATGTCAGAGACAGTTCCTGTTCCTATTACAATGGAACCCACTTGGACACTGAAATGCCATGGGCTACATCTGTGCAGGGGTCTTAGGTTATCTCCATGCATAGTTCTTGGTTGGACTATCAGTCTCAGGAAAGACCCCTATGCTCAGATTTTTGGTTCAGTTGCTCTCCTTGTGGAGTTCCTGTCCTCACCAGATCTTACTGAAGCAAAGGACACTATCTTCAGAACAAAACAACTGCCTACAGATTAGGAAAGGATCTTCACCAACCCTATATCTGACAGAGGACTAATACCCAGTATATATAAAAAACTAAATAAGTTAAACAGCAAAAAAATCAAGTAATCCAATTAAAAAATAGAGTACAGAGTTAAACAGAGAATTCTCTGTAGAGGAACATTGAACTGCAGGCAGAGAGACACTTAAAGAAATGTTCAACGTCATTAGCCATCAGGGAAATGCAAATTAAAGTGACCCTAAGATTTCACCTTACACCCCTCAGAATGGCTAAAATCAAAAACTCAAGAGGTTGCTGGAGAGGTT
Source organism: Meriones unguiculatus (assembly GCF_030254825.1). Taxonomy (NCBI): domain Eukaryota; kingdom Metazoa; phylum Chordata; class Mammalia; order Rodentia; family Muridae; genus Meriones; species Meriones unguiculatus. Next base: position 28,409,883 of record NC_083359.1, read on the forward strand.
GTGGAGAAAGGGGAACCCTAATCCACTGCTAGTGGGAATGTAAACTTGTACAACCACTCGGGAAAGCAATCTGGCCAGATACAAAATTAACTCAAAAAAGTCAGTAGCCCTCCTGTATACAAAAGGCAAAAGGGCTGAGAGAGAAATTAGGGAAACAACACCCTTCACAATAGCCACAAATGACATAAAGTACCTTGGAGTAACCCTTACCAAGAAAGTCAAGACTTGTATGAAAAAAATTTCAAGTCTCTGAAGAAAGAATTAGAAGAAGATACCAAAAGATGGAAAGATCGCCCATGCTCATGGAGTGGAAGGATTAACATAGTAAAAATGGCCATTTTACCAAAAGCAAACTACAGATTCAATGCAATTCCCATCAAATTACCAACACAAGTCTTTACAGACCTGGAAAGAAAAATTCTTAACTTCATATGGTTTAACAAGAATCCAGAATTGCTAAGACAATCCTCTACATTAAAAGATCTTCTGGAGGTATCTTCATCCCTGATCTTAAGTTGTACTATAGAGCAACAGTAATAAAAACTGCATGGTACTGGCATAGAAACAGAATGGTGGATCAATGGACCCGAACAGAAGACCCAGAAATAAACCCACACACTTATGGACACCTGATCTTTGACAAAGATGCCAAAACCATACAATGGAAAATGATAGCATCCTCAACAAATGGTGCTGGTCTAACTGGATGTCTACATGTAGAAAAATGCAAATAGATCCATACTTATCACCCTGCATAAAACTAAAGTCCAGGTGGATCAAAAACCTCAACATAAAGACAGACACATTAAATCAGCTAGAAGAAAAAGTGGGGAAGACTCTAGAATTCAGTGGTACTTATATTTATTATAATCACCTGCTTTAGATATTCTTTGATGTTATTCTTACTCTCTTCAATGATATTTTAATTAGATATTCACTGTAAGTAAGTCAGCATTGTTAGATGTTGGGACAATATAGTTATGAGTATGTTTCTGTTTATAATGGCTCTCTTACTCCTTTGTAGTAAAATTTAATGACCTACAAATTAAAACACAATTAGGTTGTCTTGCAACATAGGTCTAAGATTTATTTTCAAGATACAAACAATAAAAGCCCTGCAACATGCAAGCATCCAGGTATGTTAGCTCATATCTATAATACTAGCAATCACAAGATGAGATAGGATTGCTGTAAATATAAGCCCAGGCCAGCTAAAAGAGAATTTCTAGGCAAGTTTCAGCTGCATTGAGACACTATTGCCAAACAAAGAATCAAATAGGAAAAAATCCAGCTAAGCTGAAATGGGAACTAGGTTATATATAAACTGTATGTGTGTTTATTGTGTATGTGTCGGTCTGTATATATTATAAATTATATATATATTTAATGATATAAAATATTTAAAATATTAATAAAATTAATATTTTCAAATACATTAAAATCACTTATTGCCCTGCACAAAACTAAAGTCGAAGTGGATGAAAGACCTCAACATAAAACGAGACACATTAAATCGGTTAGAAGAAAAAATGGGGAAGACCCTAGAACTCATTGGTACAGGAGACAACTTCCTGAACAGAACATCAACAGCACAGACTCTAAGAGCAACAATCTATAAATGGAACCTCATGAAACTGAAAAGCTTCTGTAAAGCAAAGGACACTGCCATCAAAATGAAACAAATGCTTACAGATTGGGAAAGAATCTTCACCAACACTTTATCTGACAGAGAGCTAATATCCAGTATATATAAAGAACGAAAGAAGCTGAAAAGCAACAAACCAAGTAATCCAATTAAAAAATGGGGAACAGAGCTAAACAGGGAATTCTCTATAGAAGAATATCGAATGGCAGAGAAACACTTAAAGAAATGTTCAACGTCATTAGCATTAGGGAAATGCAAATCAAAATGACCCTGAGATTTCATCTTACATCCATCAGAATGGCCAAGATGAAAAACTCAAGTGACAACACATGCTGGAGAGGTTGTGGAGAAAGGGGAACCCTCTTCCACTGCTGGTGGGAATGTAAACTTGTACAACCACTCTGGAAAGCAATCTGGCGCTTTCTCAAACAATTAGGAATAGTGTTTCCTGAAGATCCAGCCATACCACTTCTAGGCATATATCCAAAAGAGGCTCAAGTACACAATAAGGACATTTGCTCAACCATGGTTGTAGCAGCCTTATTTGTAATAGCCAGAAGCTGGAAACAGCCCAGATGCCCATCAACTGAAGAATGGATGCAGAAATTGTGGTACATCTACACAATGGAATATTACTCAGCAATGAAAAAATAAAGAAATCATGAAATTTGCAGGTATATGGTGGGATCTGGAAAAGATAATCCTGAGTGAGCTATCTCAGAAGCAGAAAGACACACATGGTATATACTCACTTATAAGTGGATAGTAGACCTATAATATAAGATAAACATACTAAAATCTGTACTCCTAAAGAAACTAATCAAGAGGGAGGACCCTGGCTAAAATGCTCAATCCCCATCCTAAAAGGCAAAGAGGATGGATATCAGAAAAAGAAGAAAACAGGAAAAAAGTTAGGAACTTGCCACAGAGGGACTCTGAAAGGCTCTGCCCTTCAGACTATCGAAGCAGACACTGACACTTATGGCCAACTGTTGGGCAGTGTGCATGGAATGTTATGTAAGAAGTGGGAAATAGTAAGAGTTGGAGAGGACAGGAACTCCACAAGGAGAGCAACAGAACCAGAAAATTTGAACACAGGGGTCTTCCCAGAGACTCATACTCCAATCAAGTACCAGGCATGGAGATAACCTAGAACCCCTGCACAGATGTAGCCCATGGAAGTTTAGTGTCCAAGTGGGTTACATAGTAATGGGAAGAGAAACTGCCTCTGACATAATCTGATTGGCCTGCTCTTTGATCACCTCCCTCTGTGGGGGGAACAGTCTTACCAGGTCACAGATAATGACAATGCAGCCACTCCTGATGAGATCTGATAGACTAAGATCAGGGAAGGTCGGATTAGGAGGGGAGGAGGGAGGGGCTTATGGGGGATACAAAGTGAATAAAGTGTAATTAATAAAAGTAAAGAAAAAACATCATTTAACACTTGTAATGATTATGCCCTCTAAAATTGGGAGAAAATGTTATTAAATGATGACTAACTTTGAATGATAATGAGTTGAAAAAGTAATACCTTGACTGTTACCAAAGTTGTAGATGAAGAAATCGTCAAAATTTGATTTTCAATGTATAAGCAGAAGTCTTTGTGACTAGCCTCACTGAGACCAAAGATAATGTCTACAGATGTTTGTGCAGAAGTATCCCCCAGCTTCGTCTCCATCAATTCACATTGCAGCCATACATGGAGATAGTAAAGAAGAGACAGAAATACAGAAGTAACACAAATATCAGTGTATGAATTTGTATTCTTTAAGGTACTCCCTGACACAGAAGTACTTACGCCTGTGATCTGGAGCTTTATGATCAGCCTCATTGGTAATTTTGTGATACGCTGTAGCATCCTGAATATATCTCCATATTTACGTGTCTACTTGTCTTTCTTCCTATCTTCATTTCTGTCAGTCCTCTATCTCCTACCTGTCTGTCTATGTATCTGCAACCTATCATCTATCTCTCTATCACCTACATATCTGTATAATATCACCTATGTATCTGATTATCTGACTATCGTTTATCCGCCAGTCATTACTTTGTCCATCTATCCGTAGTGTACCTATCTATCATCAATTTGGTATTTTATACTGCTTATAAAATATGTGGAAAAATCTTAGGGAAAAACATCATGTCACTTGTGATCAACATAGACTTTTTTCATATGAATAATATTATTGCCCTAAATATTATATTTTATCTGAACGAGAAGATCTGAGATGGTGATAAACATTGTAAAAAATACAGAAGATAACTGAATAAAAATGAGTAAAGAATATGTTTAGATCCAACATGATGTTTTCTATTTTTCTCTGTAAAATAAGGAATTGAACAAATAAATATAATCTGCTCAGCCAGTCTGTTATTTGTATGCTTCTTTTCAGGACTGACCATTCGATATTGGATAATAAATTGGTGTGCTCTTCTAATTTATTTAGGAAAAAAAATATATATATATATAAACATATGTGCATGTAATAACAATTAATGAAAACAGAGGACATGAATTTGAAGGAGAGCAAGAAGAGGTGTTTTGCAGGTTTTGAAGATAGGTAAGAGAAAAAAATGTAGTTATACTAATCTCAAAACATGGCTAAAAATATAAAATGTAACCAGGCTAATCTATAACAGACATAGAGAAATATATTATAATATTCATATTTGTTCTTGAAGGAAAGGGCATTATTTCAAATATGTTGGAAAGACAATTTACTGAAACATCTTTCATCGTGTATCTCACTAGGAATTCTGTTCCAGAGGCCATTCCACTGAGGACACACTAAGTGAGGAGCAATTTAGGGGCCACTTTCTATCACTGTAAATCATGCAAGTTTTTATGGTTTTTGGTTGCTGGTTTCTGGTTGTTTTATGTTGATCAAACTAAACAATATATTGGGAAAAACTTAGCAAAATACTTAAATATGTAGTAAACAACAGAAATAATATTTAAAAATGAAATATTTAAAGTCAAAACTTGTAAAAAAAATCTTGTAAAAAGCTCAAGGTGAACAAAACATTACTTTGAATAAAGAAAGCATCATAATACTGATCCTTCTGTCTACCACAGGCTCCAGTAAGCTTCTGGAATCTTCTTTAATGAGAATTTCCCTGGGTTACACTCTGTCAATCATGGAGTTTGCATTAAATCAATTTTTATATAAGCAATATGAAAAAAGCATATTGAAACATAGTTTAATTTAGTCACTTAAGATTTTATTTTATCAGCAACTATTGAAGACTTTAATAACCAGATTAAATTGGTATCTTTTTCTTCCTCTCTACACCCACTTATAAAGACACACACTTTGTTTTAGGGATCAATGAAAACCAAAATTGCTGCGCATTAGTACTGAGACTGAAGCCACAAACCCTGGAAAGCCAACACAAGGATGAAAAAAATTACAGAACCCACATGCCTCCAAGCTACATTCACTTATCTTAGAGTAAACATTACTTTCTACAAATGAAACAAAACTGGCTATGTTAGCTTTCTCCTTTTATCAACATATCAGAGTGGCTGGGAACGTGTTTTCTAGGGGATAGGATAAAGGACTTGATAAGTCTTGTCTAAAATAAGTTCTATGAGCCATTATTCTACTGCCCTCTATTGTCTACTAGTGACTAATAATGTCCTTGAGCAGGATATTACATAAAATATTTTAAAGCAGCCATCTTCTGTGTGTACATTAATAGCTTAAAACATTCCCGGAAGACAATACATGTGTGGTTTTGCTTTGGAGTTCAAATTCCATTAGGATTTCCTGTTTAGTTGTGGGTTTTTTGTTTTGTTTTGTTTTTTGTTTTTTCTTTGTGTGTGTGTGTGTTCATACCGCAGTACACACAAAAGGTGAATATTTGTTAAATTTAACTTATTTCCCTTACTTATGTTGGTAAAACAATACAGTTAAAGATATTTACTTCAATGTACAAATAATATTAAAATTAATCAAACAGTTCCTGCTGTATCCAGAGATAAATGCAGGATGCTTGCAGAGTGTGCTGTACATGATATTGCAAAAACAGTCACTGAAAAATATTTGCTAACAAGTTTTTGTTTTGCTCAACAAAATTGGGATCCTTCTTTATTTCCTTGCTTGCTTGCTTTCCTTCCTTTCTTCTTTCCTCTCCCCTCCCCCCACCTCCCTATTTCTCTCCCTCCATTCCTGTCATGGAGAGATTGTTAATATTTATATTCTTCTGATTGTACACAAATTTTCCATTAGAATCCTTGCAAAGAGTAGTGAGAACTAATAAAAAGCTTGCCTACTAACTTTCAAGACCATGTCACAAATGCACATGAAGCAACCACAAAGCATGTAAAAGACAGAGTGGATCTGTGACAAGGAGTTAAATCTACAGAAGAAAGGTATAGTGGGAGATTTTGGATCCATATCAGCTGCTTATAAAGGATTTTCACTTGTGGAGGTAATACAGACCAAAGGAAAGCAAAGGACATGACTACATGTATCATGTGAAGCCTGAGCAGTTTATCTACCATGAGAAAAGTTAAGATTAGACAAAGCAAGGAGAAAATGTTGATTTGGATTGTTGTAGACTTTGAACATTCACAGTACAATAGCTGTGTCATTATGTTGGTTGAGTTCTGAGTCAAGATGAAAAAAAATTGCTAGAGAGAGTGAGATAAAGGGGAAAAGAAGAGAAAAACAGAAGAAACAAAAGATGTACAGAGGGAGACAGAGGAGGAACATAAATCAGTGGAGGAGAAAGGAAAGAGAAACTAGATGGAAAAGAAGAAAAAATGAAACAAGGAAGGAAAGAGAAGGGAAAGGAAGAGAGAGAGAGAGAGAGAGAGAGAGAGAGAGAGAGAGAGAGAGGATGATAATATGTAAGGAATACCATGAAACAGAATATTTATATATTCAAATACATGCTGGCACATTGTATAAAGAGCAAAGCTAATAAAAATGCCACTATGACACCACACACCCACCCAAAAGAAAAAGAAGCTCTAAATTCATTCTGAAACATACACAGGTAGGGACTGAATTTATGAGCAGGTGAATAATAGGATGAAAATATAACTCAACCTTCAGTAGTATGTGCAGGTGCACAATAAACCAATGTTGACATTATCCGATCAGGCGGAATGGTATTTGCAATACACATTATTACTAATGATAATATTCCTGTAATTGCAACGTACAGGGTAGTGTTTCCATTACTCCCTAGCCTGTTAATCTGCCTGCTACTTATTCATCTATTTTTTCAGGGGGCAAATATTCACTGCATATCTTATATATGAGGTGCATTAAGTCAGATCTAACAAGAAAATGAATATTATTTATTTATGTATGTGTAGGGACTGAACTTTGTTCCAAAAATAAATTTAAGGCAAGGGAGAGTGATTAATATACAATTGCTTATGTTAAGCAAGTTATAATCCTAATATGGCAAGATATGCATGCATAATAAAACAAAGAAAACTAAAAATATTAATTCTGTAAGTGTGAGGCATAAAACCATTCTTTATAAGCCCAGGAAAGTGATGGATTCACTATAGAAATGATAATGTCTTCCTGAAAAGCATTAAGAATAATCACATAAAGATGCATAAATTTTAATGTACAATGCAAGAAATACAAGTAGCTCTGCATCTTTGCCTAGCTGATATGCTGTCTCCAGCCAGGAATTTCAGTATTACTAGATGAGGAAAACATACAAAGAGACAACAATCCACATTCCTTCCACCTAGGAAGTGAGAGGAGATGTGTTTGTAAAGGTAGATAATGTTACAGACAGTGCAAACTGCCAAGTGACTGTAGTTTTACAAAACCAGACATGATAGGTACACAGTGAATCTCAGCACTCAGATGGAACATGCAGACTGATTTTTGTGAGTTCAAGACAAACCTGGGCTATACACTGAGATGTTGCCTTAAAACACACAGAAAAAATAAGCAATTCAGAACAAAGCACCCAGAGTAAGAGTATTCTTTTCTGTAAAAAATGAAAGATACAGGGGATGAGAAGGTGGATAATCAGGTTTTCTTATTTTAAATTAAGTTATTTTTCGTTAATTACAGTTTATACACTTTGTATCTCAGCTGTAGCCCCGTTCCTTATCCCCTCCCAATCCCACTCTCTCTCTCTCTCTCTCTCTCATCTATCCCGATGCCCCTCCCAAGTCCACTGATAGGGGAGGTCCTCCTCCCTTTTCCTCTGACCCTCGCCTACCAGAGGGAGGTGATCCTAGAGCCAGCAACTGAGTTCATGTCACAGACAGTGCCTGCTCCCATCATTAGGGAACCCACTTGGATACTGAGTTGCCATGGGCTATATCTGTGCAGGGGTTCTAGGTTATCTCCATGCATGGTCCTTGGTTGGGGTATCAGTCTCAGAAAAGACCCCTTTGCCCAGAATTTTTGGTTCTGTTGTTCTCCTTGTGGAGCTCCTGTCTCCTCCAGGTCTTTCTATCTCCCTCTTCTTTCCTAAGGTTCCGTGCACCCTGCCCAAAGTTTGGCTATGAGTCTCAGCATCTGCTTTGATATCCTGCTGGATAGAGTCTTTCAGAGGCCCCCTGTGGTAGGCTCCTATCCTGTTCCCTGTTTTCTCCCTCTTCAGATGTCCATCCCTTTTGCCTTTCTAAGTGAGGATGGATCATCTTACACAAGGTCCTCCTTCTTATTTAGCCTTTTCAGGTGTACAGATTTTAGTATTTCTCCTATATTATATGTCTAATAGCCACTTATACGTGAGTATATACCATGTGTGTCTTTCTGCTTCTAAGTTTTCTAAGGTAAGGCTAAGAAGAGTACAAAACCTGAAGGGCATTTAACAGAAGGAGGCCAGAAGTGCCACACAGAAGGCTGCTCCAGTGCTGGGAAGTACTCTGCTTAAGGCTTTCATTTATATTTTTATGGCTATAAAATGCAAAATAGAAAGAATTTACTATATTTAGTCACTGGTTTTTATCAGAAGAGGTATAAACAGATACTGAGGTGGGGACAGCTTCACCTTTGATGCCAGAAGTATTAATTAAATGGTTTGGGGTTTGTGAATTTCTCCCAACTAGGGGTAAGAACAAGAGGATATATTTTACAGATAAGTGTATAGCGAAATAAAAGTGCTGAAACTGCAGGTACAAATTTGCAACCTGTCTTCAGCAAGGAACAGAGATTGAATCTGTTCTCTTCTTTTCTTCTCTAAATATTATAATTTTGAACATTTTGCATCTCCATTCTAACAAAGGTACTTCCATTTCTTTCAGACAAAGACTTTTTTTTTTGGATTGAAATGATTCAAAGTTCTTAAGGAGAAGATTAAAATTTCCTTTTACATGCAATGAAGTACAGAGTAGACACAATGTTGATAAAACAAGAGAAGATAACAATGAATAACACATGAGATAGAACAAATTGAATACTTTGAAAATTATGTCTTGAAAACAGGACATGTAGTTCCCTTTGAAGGCCAGTGAAATACTTACACAAATTAATAATACATCAGGACACACAAACTGAACTTCCGGTCTTAAAAGAAGACATAATAGAGAAAATAAAATGACAGCAACATATAATAAAAATGTAAGTCAATTTTCTAGGTAAAACTTTCTACCAACTAAAACAAAAGTTCATTTAAAAGATGAAAAGCATTTCAATTCTTTTTAGGTCACATAAAAAGATCAATAGTATTACAAAACATAGAACAATATATGTAAAATATGTAGAATTATAAGCCTATAATAATGAATAATACATTGTCCCCATAAATTATAAAATTAACTTTTAAAATCATTGGCCTGAAGTTTTAGGATACTATAAATGTATACTAAAAATGAATTCTAACAAATAGACTTTGACATCAAAAAGAAAACATGAAAAAAAACTATGTTAAAATTATACTCACTTATAAGTGGATACTAGACCTAAAAGATAGGATAAACATATTAAAATCTGTACACCTAAAGAAGCCAAACAAGAAGGAGGACCCAGAGTAAGATAATCAGTCTTCACTTAGAAAGACAAATGGGGTAACAGGACAGGAGCCTACCATAGAGGGTTTCGGAAAGACTGCCTAGCAGTGTATCAAAGTAGATGCTGAGACTCATAACCAAACCTTGGGCAGAGTGCAGAGAATTATATGAAAGAAGGGGAAATTAGTAAGACATGCAGAGGACAGGAGCACCACAAGGACCAAATACATCTGGGCACAGGGGTCTTTTCTGAGATTGATTCTCCAACCAAGGGCCACCCATGGATATAACCTAGAACCCTTGCTCAGACATAGTCCATGACAGCTCAGTATCCAAGTGGATACCCTAGTAAGGGGAACAGGGACTATCTCTGACATGAACTCAGTGGCTGGCTCTTTGACATTCCCTCCCCTACTCCCCCTCCCCCTCCCCCGAGGGAGGAGCAGCCTTGCTAGGCCACAGAGGAGGACATTGCAGCCAATCCTGATGAGACCTGATATGCTAAGGTCAGATGGAGAGGGGCAGGGAAGAGATGAAGGAGGAAGGATGGGATTAGGAGGGAATGACGGAGGGGGCTCCAGCTGAGATACAAAGTAAATAAACTGTAATTATTAGAAAAAATTAAAAATGAATTAAAAAAAGAAAAAATATCAGCTAGATAGTTTTTGTTAATTTTTTTATTATTGTTTGCTTACTTTGTATCCCAGCTATAACCCTCTTCCTCTTCCCTTTCTCTGCTAAGTCCCTCCCCTAGTCCACTGAGAGGGAAGGACCTCTTCCTCTACTATCTGACTCTAGGCTATCAGGTCTCATTATAACTGGCTGTACCTCTTCCCCCTCAGGGGGAAGTGATCAAAGAACCAGCCACTAAGTTCATGTCAGAGACAGCCCCTGTTCCCCTTACTAGAGAACCCAGATGGGGGACTGAGCTGCCTATGGGCTACATCTGAGCAGGGCATCTATTTCCCCTCCATGGTTCTTGGTTGGAGGATCAGTCTCTGCAGGCCCCCCTGGGCCCAGAGAGAGATTTATTTTGCCCCAGAGAGAGATTTTTAAGTTAAAAGAAATTAGTATGAATGACACACGTCCTATAAGGAGCACACACCTGTGCTTTAAGTGTATAAGAAACCTGAAAAGCATGCAGCTATGAAACACACCATTACAATTTATTACTAACAAGTACTTTTTGTTTATTTTATTATTCTACTGGGAATGGGTTTGGCTCTGAATACCTAGTTCAGTTTCATCTACAGGCGGTATTACAGTCTGTAGCCTATTAAGAGACTGTATGTGTACAACAATGTGGCTTTTATTCTTAAAATGCATGAGGTGTTTAAATGTTTTGTTTTGTTTTCTTAATTGAGTCCTGTAAGATGGCTCTGAGGGTAAGGGTGCTTACTACAAAGCCTGATGACCTTGGTTCAGTCCTCAGGATCCACCTGGTGCTAGCAGTACTGAAGCTCATGTGCATGCATGTGCACATACAGGTAAATGTAATAAAATTTAAAATATAAAATAAATACGAATTATTTGCTTGGTAAACTGCGGAATTAACCTATTTAGAACCAACACATCAGAATACCTAATGCTGATTTCTTCATAAAGGAAATAAGTTAGCTCACAGTTTTGGAGTGTGAACATTCAGGTAGAGGTAGCTTCATCTGGTGGGAGTCTGATAAGGACCTACCTGGAGGAGGCGAGTAATGGGAAATGGGTGTGCACAGAAGAAGCCTATGCTGGCAGCAGCTTTACTTCACAGCTGAAGAACTAACTTGAACTTTCAAAGACTGTATCAGTACTTTCCAAGATGCTCCCTTGAATAAGTTATCTCAGGCGTGACTGTACTCTTTTAATCAACACCATTTCCATACTGCCACACTAGAGATCAAACTTCCAGTAGAAACATCTTTTGTATAATCATGTAAACTATATCTGAACCACACAGTAGTCACTAAAAAGGGAAAAATGACCTTGGGGCTCTGGAGCGATGACTCTGAAGTTAAGAACACTAGTTGCTTTTGCAGAGGATCTGAATTAAGTTCCCAGGACCTACATGGGGTTGCACTAGGGGTGCTCACTGACTTTTGTAACTCCAGTTCCAAGGGATTTGACCCCTCTTCTCTATTGCTCTGTCAGTGCATGCATGTGGTACACATACAAGCATGCAGGCAAACTCACACAAATAAATATCTTGAAATTTTTTAGTTTTTTAGTATGTTTATCCTATCTTATAGGTCTAGTATCCACTTATAAGTGCGTATACACCATATGTGTCCTTCTGCTTCTGGGATACCTCACTCATGATGATCTTTTCTAGATCCCAATATTTGCCTACAAAGTTCATGATTTCCTTGTTTTTAATTGCTGAGTAGTATTCCATTGTGTAAAAATACGACAATTTCTGTATCCATTCATCCGTTGAGGGACATCTGGGTTGTTTCCAGGTTCTGGCTATTACAAATAAAGTTGTTAAGAACATGGTTGAGCAAATGATGCCGCCCAACCCCCAAGGGAGGAGCAGCCTTGCTAGGCCACAGAGGAGGACAAGGCAGCCAGTCCTGAAGAGACCTGATGAGCTAGGCTCAGATGGAAGGGGAGGAGGACCTCCCCCATCAGTAAACTTAGAAAGGAGCAGGGAGGAGATGAGGGAGGGAGGGGTAGGATTGGGAGGGAATGAAGAAAGGGGCTACAGCTGCAATACAAAGTGAATAAAATGTAACTAATATAAAAATAAATATTTAATAAAAAAAGAAAAAAATTGAGTTTTATGTATACAGTTTATGCTCATGGCTTGGCAGGATTAACATAGTAAAAATGGCCATCTTACCAAAAGCAATCTACAGATTCAATGCAATTCCCATCAAATTACCAACTCAATTCTTTACAGACCTGGAAAGAAAAATTCTCAACTTCATATGGAATAACAAGAAACCCAGAATTGCTAAAACAAGCCTCTACAATAAAAGATCTTCTGGAGGTATCTCCATCCCTGATCTTAAGTTGTACTATAGAGCAACAGCTTTAAAAACTGCATGGTACTGGCATAGAAACAGAATGGTGGATCAATGGAACCAAACAGAGGACCCAGAATTTTAAATATTGCAACAAACCAGTCAAAATACATAAACAGTTTGATCATCTCCTTTTTTATAATCAGACCCTTACTATATACTATCCTTTGACAAATGAGAAAACCACTCAACATCAGTGTTCTATTTTGTTCCAGAAGATCATATAGAAAAAAAAAATCACCATGTTTTCCAGTATCATGTCCTGACATATATGTACGATATTTAAGTACTAACATGCCTTATAATTGTTTCCAAAAATTATTATTCATGTCTTGCAGAGATATATCATAGGGTTTTGTTTTTGTTATTCACCTAATTGAGAACATCTAGAGGTTGGTGCAGTTTGGGATAATTGTGAATAAGGCTACCATGGGCAAAGCTTTGTGTGGAAATGCACCATCCCCTTTTCTCTAGGGGAAGTACCCAGATGGTGAACTGTAAAGTAAGTGTACACTTACCTCAGTAGGAAGCTGCTCAGTTCTTTAGTCATCTCCTTGTCCTGCTAGCAATGCACAAGGTCATCAGTTGGTTTCCCACCTCTGAAACGAGTTTTGTTCACCTCTTCTATCTCGGGATTCCTTCTTATTCCATCAAAGTTTATTGTTGCCCAGGCATTTGGTATGTAAAACAAATAAGCAAAAATTTCCTAATGACCAATCACTTGGGAAATAATTTTGTTATACATATAAGTTTACCATTTTTGGAGGAAAAAAAAAAAACAAATGTGCATGATGATGAAACAGGGGCAATAAGAATCGGTCCTCACTTGTGATTCTTGTTCTCATTAATAAAAGAATTTTAGAAAGGAAACTCACATACAATTTTATTAGAATTTAAAAGGAAAACCCAAGCTCAAGCAACAGACAAGCCTCAACAGATGCCCGGAGAAGGTGGATGGAGGAGAAACAGGAATCATTATGCGTTTTATTTCATTTTTGGTTGTTGAGCATTTTGAAAGCTTTTACTGTTACCCAGTTTTAATAGCCTCCACAGTTAGATATGTGGTCTTATGGAGTTGTAACCCATAGTTTAGGAAGCTGGGTTCTCAGACACTGATATTGGCTATTGTATCCATTTTTATGGGCATGAGAAGAAACAGCATTGTGGTCCTGCTTTTCGTTTTCTTAATGGCTCACCATTGATTGTTTGCTTTCTTTTTTATTTATCTTTAATTTTTCGTGGCATCTTATGCTTTAAATAGTCATCTGTCCTTGATTTTAAGATATTTCTATAGCTTTATCTTTTTGTCTCATTTTTGTTTTAGCTTTATTCTTTTTCCCTTCATAGACTCATATGCCCTCTAATGATCTGACTAAAATGCTCCTGAAAAGGTGTGATACGTAGAATTGGAGAGGAAAAAAAAATCATAATTACAGTACACATAAATATTTTAATTTGCAAGAAGCATGCTCTTTCCTGTGTTTAGTATTAAAGATAGTACCAAACACTCTAAAGAACATTGTTAACTTACCTCATCACATATGTAATCACAGAGTCATGGGACATGGGTTTGAGTAAGGATTCATAAGGAGACAAAGTAATCCTATTTCTTTCTCCTTGCTGTTAGACTGAATAATTTCTTTTTACTTTTTTATAGACGGAATTATTTTTATGGGAACTGAATGCGCACCAGGATGTGAAACATTATGGTCTGTGCATTTGCACAAAACCATAAGCACTTGTTAGGATTTCACAGAGACCTTGGTTTTTCCTGCCAGCGAAGATCTGTGTACTGATTATAATAAGCAGACCCGAAAACCTTAGGGCAAGAGGGACCTTGTATGTAAATACTGTCTCCCCCACATCCTCGGCTAAGTGTTCTGGAACATTACCCTGAGATTAATTAAAGCATGTCAACGTTGTTGGAACTGTCCCTGGCAGCTTTATCCTGGCAGCTCTGTGAACTTTCCAGAAGATGACTAGCTAAAAACAAATGTGGCACCCCTACTCCAATTAGCTCCAGCAGACCTGCAGCAACACAACAGACCTTCTGGTTTCCATGCCACATCTGTTCACAAAGCCCTGGCTGATTCAAAGTAACGCGATACTTCCAAAAAGATGATGAATCTTAAATGCTCAAGGTTAGTCATAGTTACACCTTTTTTTCAGATTGACACTCTGTTTATAAAACCAAAACAAATAAGCACTAAATCCTCTAAGGTCGTTTCTACAGCATTAATCTAACAATGTGTTAGAAAACCGTGTAGGGATAAAAGCGATCACTTAGAGGAACAGAAAATGATAAAAAGAACTGAATTGGGGTTATGAAATACTAATTTAAGTTTTGTTGATTTGTCAACTCTAGTGAATAATTGGAGCAGTGCATTTTCCTGTAACTGACATCTGTGTAGAAAAGAAGACTTTCTTAAAAAGACCAGAGTAGGGATTCAAAACATTCAGGAGTTTGGATACTGGGTGCAAAAACACGGCTACAAAGAAGAAACAGATTCTAGTTTTATTGCACAGTGCTAGGACTTAGAGTTCAGAGTAATCTATTCCATATTTAATGAACATCTAGAAGATGTGAGCTCCAAAGGCTCAAAACATAAAGAAATCATAAGGAGAGGAAAGTGCCAATTTCCCTTGGCAGGGTCAGTCTACCTAATATCCTGGAGCATTGGATTGAACACTGTTTACAATCCAAACATGTTAATAAAAATAATATTAAAAAGTTAGTCTTTCAAAATAAAACAACTATTTTGTATTTTTCTTCTGTTCACTCTGAGAAAACACTACAATTTCTTGAATTGACTTAAAGTATTTTTATACAGAGTTATTTCTGACATCCTTAAATCAATCTTTATCTTAGCATCTCTTAAAATGCCGAAACTAAAAGTGTTTGTGGATATTAACTTGAATTTTACCTTAAGTAATTGCCCAGATTCTCCTGAATACATACCTTTTTCTTAATCAGTATTTAAATGAAAATACAGTTTTACATTAATAACTTGCCTGTAGCCTAAATTCCAATTTTCTTTACCCATGTTACCATTTGCAGGAGACGATTAGAGGAAAAATGAGATATCATGTAGCCCTTCTTAAAATTCACAATGCACTTTACAATAATGATTCCAATGCACTAGAAAGCTTGTGTAGCAATTACTCAGTCTCCTCCATTTTCCTGTGGTACTTCATCATTGAAAATAGGAAAGAAAAGACACAATTTGAGCAAGAAAATATGGTTTTGAATGTTAAGAAACTAAAAAGAAGCAGAAAGGAAAGAAAAATTGTGCTGGGCTCTGAGCTATTGTGAACAAAATCAAAGGGAGTGAATGTTCTCAAGGGTTAGCCTTGATGCTTGCAAAATGTCAGAAAGCAGAGAGCAAGCAGCACTGGGGACTTACAGAGCATGTCTGGCGTGACTGTAATGCATAAGGAGACCCAATGCAGGCACAGCATCTCCTGTCATCCTCAGGCCAAGCATATAGCGCCTGATAACAAACCTACACCTGCTATGTAAGCATACATTGTATACTCACTGCTCACTCTCCTCAGGTGAATACATTAGTGAGCAACAAGGCAGCTTTTGTTTTGTTTTTGTTTGTGTTGTTGTTGTTGTTTTAGAAATATCATTGAGGTTTCAGCACAACGTTTCTTTTTTAAAGTGAATTTTCTGAATTTCCAATAGCCAGAACCTGAGCACTTAGGATTGAAAATTCACTAACTATTCCTCAAAATTACTGAATCAGAGTCTGTTCATTAGAGAGTGCAGCAAATCTTCAAGCAGTTCTGACATGAGTTAATTATTGAGAACCACTCTCAAGATAAAAACTGAGATAGCCAAGATAATTTAAAGAGTAACTACTCATTCTTTTGTTCAGTTTGTTTACTGTTTTCGAGATTCCAAGCACTGCCAATGCTGTCCGCAGTGTAACATGGCTTCATTTACAATCTAGAGGTCATAAACAGAAAAACATGTGAGCCACTAAGTGAATCACTCTGTGCTTCAAAGGATACTGAAGAAACACACGGGAGAAAGAAAGAGGAGGTCACTTATGATTTGTATGATGTGCCAGCTTTGCAAATTTTAACCTGAGAATCAGCATTGCTGAGAAGCTGCTTTAAAATAAACAACCTCAGTTTCTGGTTGATACTTAGTGAACCACTATTAGTCCTTAATAAGATTAATATGGTGATTTTTAAACCCAGTAAAAAAGAATAATGGGAATTAAAAGGAAAACGAAATAAACGGTTTTGCTTGCTCCCTGTCAGTTAATCTTTATATGCGAAGACCGGTAACACGGAAAATCTTAATGCAGATTTATGGAATTCAAGCATTTATTGACATAGAACCATACTTAATCTCACAGGACACAGATAAAGGTTCTTCCCCTGTCACTTCCTACTATTAAGCACATTTCTTTGCCGCCCACTTTCCCTGTAATTCCCATAACATCCATCCTAAGAACGATCCATAAAGAAGCTTATAAAAATTCTGATTGCCCACAATCTGGCTGGCTCCATGACAGAGGAGCTTGATAATTATGCTCATCAATTGACTAGTAGACAAAGAAATATGGTGATTCTGTGGAAAGGAACTCATAAGTAATTCAAGTACTACATGTGAGTAGATGAATTGGATTATAATAGCAACAATCTTATACTACTGGCAGGGTAACTCTAATCGGAGGTAAGACTTGAGGTTTGTAACCTCTGAGTTCACTTGATACAATAGTTCATATTTGCTATAGAAATATTGAAGGGATGGGCATGAGAATGAGAAACAATGAAAATCTAGAAGATAAGGATTTTAATGACTGCACCTGTACATGATTAGGGTAAGGTCTTTGTTCCTGAGCTGAGAATGGCACATAACATACTGAGGCATTCAACAGAAGTCAAGAGCCTTGTGAGACTTGGCTCATCATATCTTAGAAATCTCATATTTCTAGGTAAGAAGAATAAAATTAAGATTTTTCTGAGGCTTATGCAGCAGGACACAATGGTGGCAAGATGTATGTTGAGCAATCGGCTGAGTGGCAGATTTAAACTCAAAGCTGTGTGGTGGTAAAAATATTACTAGAATGTTAGTAGGAACAGCTCCCTTTGGAAAGCACCATTTTATTATTTTCAAATATAAGTTTTACTTTATATCACTCTCACAACTGAAATGTCTTGATTGATAAAATATACCAACAAAATTTTAAGCAGAACACAAATGTTATTGAGCACCATAGTTTGTAAGCAATACTCTAAAAAACAACTTTCTCTATGTTTTCCTTGAATCCCACTCAAATTCATTCGCTCTTTAAATATACACATAGTGATGCTCATGTTTATACATGCTTTTGGATGACCACTTGGAATTGAATAACCTGCTCATGGCCTCTTCTCGAGAAAAGACCTATTTTTTCTCAGCACTCTTTGGTTGCCAATAGCTGCTCTTTGAAGGGTAAGGCCTTCTGTCATCACAACTCCTGTTGTCATTAAGCAGGTCTTGCTTAGAAAATCATACTGTTGAGACTGTGTGGGTGTAGCTTCCAAGGTGTGCAGAAAAGAAGGGGAAGAAGTGATATAAACACCGTATTTACATATAATATTCTCAAGAAATTAAATAAAAACATCAATAACAATAAATATGCTTGCAGTAAGGACAGTTTGAGAATGTATAACTAAATTCTTCCTTTCTCCTGCATTGCTTTTCAAAGTGAGAAATGAAAAAGGAGTGTCTACCTTTAATGTCAAACATTTATTTCTTAAATCACATAAAGCAATTATATTTGGTTAGACCTGTGTTTCTTGCACTGAAGAGCTTTGTAAATGATGCTTTATGTTCAGCCATTGGAGGGAAGAAAAATCTTCCAATTTAACAAGTTTCCAAAGAGTTGAATGAGTTCTCAGTTTCCGACCTTGATTACTTACCACTCTGTCAACTACCAAAATTATTGCAAGTGCATTCCTTATATATATACAGAGTAACAGTAAAATGAAGAGAATGTGTACAGATGAGATGGTCTTTTAGCTGTTAACCAGCTCTCAACATCTACCATACTCTTCTAAGGCTGCCATTTAAGAAAGGGTGAACATAAAAACTTGGTGCAACTTATGGAGTTCCACATGTCAGCAAGATGAACTTAATCAAGGAA
Source organism: Meriones unguiculatus (assembly GCF_030254825.1). Classification (NCBI taxonomy): domain Eukaryota; kingdom Metazoa; phylum Chordata; class Mammalia; order Rodentia; family Muridae; genus Meriones; species Meriones unguiculatus. The sequence goes on from NC_083359.1 coordinate 28,428,630, forward strand.
CTAACTTAGGCTACATACCATGCTAAAGTATAAAAAATAAAAAATGTAATTTTACTTCCACCTGGATATTTAAATAAAGATAGCAGCACATGTTGAGTGTCAAAAATGTGGCTAGAGTAATAATAATGACTATTTACAGACTGAAAGAGTCAACTTTTCAAATGAATGCTGACTTTCATCTACAAATTAATTTATAAAATGACAAGTAAGGATATGCATTTCTTGAGGATTTTTAGTATGATTTCTATCAGAAAGGTCAGTGTATGTAAATGAGTTATTTGCATTGTACCGAAAGATACAGAATGCATTTTGAGAGTGAATTTGGAATCTTCAGAGTTACTTAATTATTTCAGAATATACCGTATATTTTTATACATAGACATTGGGAAAGCATTTTGGTTAAGGTGATCGTTGTAGTTGCTCAGATCAAAATTTGATAGCTGTGTATTTAAACCTTTCTTCTAAGCCCTGGAATTGACTTAACAATAAGAACAAGGTATTCGTTTTAATAATCTTAACAAATCTCAGAAAAGTAAACGGTTTTCTCTGGAATAGGATTAGAACAAAGAACTGTAACATATACACATATATCCATAACATTTTCCTTACTAACTATGAATAAATATGTCAATTTGACAGGAATATATGCTTTCTTATACAATGCTTTGGTCTCTAAACTGAGAGAGAAATAATATATTAGAAAATTCTTAAATGTATAGTTTACAGATATGAATCTAATACAGACATTGTAACATAAGTAATAGCTTGCATTATCCTACTCAATGATTTAAATTTAACAGTTACCATATCCATTGTTACAGTGTTCTAAAATATGTATTAACTCATTCAATATTAGTGACTTATAGATGGCTAATATAATTGCCTTCATGTTGTAGATGATGGCATTGAGAAACATAGACCTATAAACTGTGGCTCTCTTGGGACTCATTAAATAAGGCTAGCCTTGAACTCACAGACGTCCAACTGTCTCAGTGCTTAAGTGCTGGGATTAAAAGTATACATCACCCCTCTAGGTCTTTCTATCTCCCCCTTCTTTCATAAGATTCCCTGCACTCTCCCCACAGTTTGGCTATGAGTCTCAGCATCTGCTTTGATACCCTGCAGGGTAGAGTCCTTCAGAGGCCCTCTGTGGTAGGTAGGCTCCTGTCCTGTTCCCTGTTTTCTCCCTCTTTTGATATCCATCCTGTTTGCCTTTCTGAGTGAGGATTGATCATCTTACCCAGGGCCTGCTTTCTTGATTAGCTTCTTTAGGAGTACAGATTTTAGTATGTTTATCCTATATTATCTGTCTAATATCCACTTATAAATGAGTACATACTGTGTGTGTCTTTCTGTTTCTGGGATACCTCACTCAGGATAATCTTTTCTAGTTCCCAAAGAGAGGAGCTCCACAAGGAGACCAACAGAACCAAAAAATCTGGGTACAGGGGTCTTTTCTGAGACTGATACTCCAACCAAGGACCATTGATGGAGATAACCTAGAACCCATGCACAGATGTGGTCCATGGCAGCTCAGTGTCCAAGTGGGTTCCCTAGTAATGGGAACAGGGATTGTCTCTGACAAGAACTGACTGGCTGGCTCTTTGATCACCTCCACCTGAGGGGGGAACACCCTTACCAGTCCACAGAGGAAGAAAGTGAAGACAGTCCTGATGAGACCTGATAGACTAGGGTCAGATGGAAAGGGAAGAGGGCAGCCCCTGTCAGTGGACTGGGGGGAGGGGCATGGGAGGAGATGAGTGAGAGAAGGTGGGTTTGAGAGGTAATGAGGGTGGGGCTACAGATGAGATACAAAGTGAATAAACTGGAATTAATAAAAAAATAACTAAATTTATTTAAAAGTGTACATCACCATGATCAGCTACATGTGACTTTCTTATGACTAAATTATAAATAAATAAGTAAATCTTTACCAATATATCCACTGACAAGTACCTTCATCTGTTTTCATTAATTAACTATCATAAGGAGAATCAAGATACACATGTGTTTGCAGGTACCTCTGCATCATGCTGAGTGAGATTCCCCTACATATAGCTAAAGGCTATATGGCTATATCATGTTATAGATTGATTCTAGTGTCTATGAAAATTCACTTTTGTTTCCTTATTATTTATATTCATTCACATCTCCACCTGAAGTGACTAAGAGTCCCCTGACCTCTCTTCTTTGCCAGTATTTCTTGTTTGTGTTCTTGATGGTACTCATTCGGGCTGGAGGTCCAATATAACCTCAGTATAGTCTTTATTTGCATGTCCCTGGTGTCTAAAGGTGTGGAATGTGTTTTCATGTATCTTTGTCCTAGATAGCATAATTTTTTAAATTAATTAATTAATTTAGTTTAAATCCCAGTAGGCACTTCCTCCTTCTCTTCTCAGTTTCTCCCTCTTCCCTCCCCTTTTTTCCTCCTTCTTTTCTTCTCAGAGAAGGGGAGACTTTCTATGACTATCAGCCTACCTTGGAATACCAAGGAGAACTGGAAACATCTTTTATTGAGGCTAAACAAAGTATCTCAGTTATGGGAAAGGGATCCAAGAGCAGGCAGCAGAGTTAGAAACAGCCACTGCTCCTGATGTTGGAGAAACCACAAGAGGACCAAGCTGTACATCTATTTCGTATGTGTGTTTGGTAGGAGGGCTCCATCCATCCCATGGATACTCTCTGGTTGGTGGTTTAGTTTCTGTGAGGCCCTCTGTGTCTTGAGGTGTCCTTGACCTCTTTGACACTCTCAGAAATTCCTCCCCTTCTCCCATAAGATTCCATGAGCTATGCCTAATGTTTGGCTGTGGGGCTCTGCATCTATTTCCGTCAGCTGTTTTCTTGAAGGACAATAATATCAGTTGATTTTACTAACCTGTTCTTCCATAAGCCTTCCTCTGCCAAGGGGCATCTGTTACCTCATTTCACAAGAGTCATTTATCTTGTCTCTATAAATCTCATGATTCTGTGAAATAATATAAAAATATGTATAAAAACAAAATATTGAACATGATTGACAATGAAATAATAAAAACAAGAGAAAAATTTAAATATGATAACTGAAAGAACGCTGTTCTATTATTGTTCATGTTTAATATTTTTTATCTACTATTGATTGGTCAACTCGGTTTTCACACAACTTTATTTAAATGTGACTATATATATATATATATACACACACAAATACCATCCATATGGTCATTTGAAAATGAGAAAACTGGTATTAAGTCTACTTAAATAGTTGGTTTTGCAAAATCTATTTTTGCAGTCTTAAGCCTGAGATACAAACGTTGTTTTGTAATGTGAGAGTAAATAATTTTTACTCTGCATGCAATAAATATCATCTAATGTCTGTAAAAATAGCAGATCACACTTTCCAAAGAAAAATATAACTATTTCATATAAGAACTAATATATTAGAATGACAAGTACTTATATTGCCACAAGTTAGTAGAAAATTATACTAATGATCAGAAATGTAAATTACACCTTGCATAATGATATGTGTTTCTATGCAAATAAACCTGTTAAAACACCTGTTGAAGGGCTTGGTATCAGCAAAATCCAGATACTCATCATTCATTTGAAAAGATCTTAATACTTGTTTATATTAAAAATAAGCCATGAACAAGAGATAAAGTCAGTGTGATGAGAAAAGTTATTTTTGCCACTAGAGTAAGAAGATAAATTTATTTAAGGATCTTCTTGAGTTAGTAGGTAAAGCTCACTGTATTTCTTGTATTCTGGATAATGATGATTAATGAATAGGACATGAACTTGGAAATATTTTATTCAAAACCATTTAAAATGCTAATATTTATTAATTAGTACAGAAAAATATTATGTAAATTACTAACAAAAAGTTACAAGCTTGCTAATTGTACATATCCAAATCTGTGTGAGCATGGGAACACAATTGTACACAGGTGTGTGTGAGGTATGTGTGTGTGTATGTGTACACATTTATGGGGACGCATCTCATAAGACTCTTTAGAAGAACATTGAATGGCTAAGATCAAATCTCAAGCGACAATATGTGCTGGAGAGGCTGTGGAGAAAGGGGAACCCTCCTTCATTTCTGGTGGGAATATAAACTTGTACAACCACTTCAGAAATCAATCTGGCACTTTCTCAGACAATTAGGAATAGCGCTTCCTCAAGATCCTATACCACTCCTAGGCATATATCCAAAATATGCTCAAGTACACAAGAAGGACATTTGCTCAACCATGTTTGTAGCAGCTTTATTTGTAATAACCGGAAGCTGGAAACAGCCCAGATGCCCCTCAACTGAAGAATGGATACAGAAATTGTGGTACATCTACACAATGGAATATTAATCAGCAATGAAAAATAAGGAAATGATGAAATTTGCAGGTAAATGGTGGGATCTGGAAAAGATCATCCTGAGTCAGCTATCCCAGAAGCAGAAAGACACACATGGTATATACTCACTTATAAGTGGATAGTAGACCTATAATATAGGATAAACATACTAAAATCTGTACACCTAAAGAAGCTAAACAACAGGGAGGACCCTGGGTAAGATGATCAATACTCACTCAGAAAGACAAACAGGATGGACACTGGAAGAAGGAGAAAACAGGGAACAGGACAGGAGTTTACCACAGAGGGCCTCTGAAAGACTCTACCCAGCACTGTATCAAAGCAGATGCTGAGACTCTTAACCAAACTTTTGGCAGAGTGCAGGGAATCCTATGAAAGAAGAGGAACATAGTAAGATCTGGAGAGGAAAGTAGCTCTACAAGGAGAGTAAAAGAACCAAAAAATCTGGGCCCATTGGTCTTTTCTGAGACTAATGCGCCAACAAAGGACCATTCATGGATATAACCTAGAACCCCTGCTCAGATGTAGCCCATGGTAGCTCAATATCCAAGTGGGTATCCTAGTAAGAGGAACAGGGAATGTCTCTGACATGAACTCAGTGGCAGGCTCTTTGACCACTCCCCCCCTGGGTGGGGAGCAGCCTTACCAGGCTACCAAGGAGGATGATACAGCCAGTCCTGATGAGACCTGATAAGCTAGGGTCAGAGGGAATGGAAGGAGGACCTCCGCTATCAGTAGCATTGGAGAGGGGAATAGGAGGAGATGAGGGAGGTAGGGTGGAATTGGGAGGAAATGAGGGAGGGGGCTACAGCTGGGTTACAATGTGAATATACTGTAATTAATATAAAAAAATAAAAATTTAATTTAAAAAAGACAAAAAAGAACAATTTTTTTGAAAAGTTCTTTTGAAAAAAGAACTTTTCAAAAACAATTTTTCTATTTTAAACAGAATTCTTGTTGAATATTTAAGAGATTTATAATTTAATAATGCCCATAGGCTTATCTAATTTCCTGCTGTTTTCTTAGCAATAAAATGTTTTAATAACATAGCATCAATTCTTTTTATAGTTTTAAAATAGTTTGATTTAAAAAAAAAAACAGCAGTTTTTCATCCCTCTCACAACAAGCTGGTTGAATAACTGAAAGCAATTTTTTCAAAATAAATTTTTATTCTTTACGGGTCTCATGTTTCAAATATTTAAATTATCTGTTTATGGATTGCCTGTGCTGTGGCCGGATAAGAAGTGGGTGTTTCAAATTGCAAATGTCTTAACTCTACAATGTGCAAATGGTTGCTCTACTAGAGATGAGGAAACTGAGACTGAAATAGTTTACTCAAGGCCACGCTCCTAGTATGAGAAACACAAGACATGAAATACGCTCTCCAAATCTGGTGTTTAGTTTAAATTCAAATTTTACTGTCATCTGTTGTTATTTCTTAAACCTAAAATCTGAACCTAAGTCCTTCATATTTCAAAGTGTCTACATAGCTTGAATGAGAGTGCTGTCTTCATGTTCATTTATATTTTCTTATGACCACTATATAGCAAGTCCATCAAAGTAGCATTTCCCAATCCTAATTAACATTTTCCCAGGGGAAAACAAATGCTATTTATTGTAGTTCTTATTCTGACATTGATAGCCTTAGATTTAATGCTCTCCAGTGGTTTAATCGAATTCCATCATTGAACCTGGAATATAATACCCGACAAATGTTAGTTAACACTATTTTGTTAGTGTTTTATCATTACTGGTGTTATTACAAAGACTCCCCAGGGTGTTTTTCCATTAATTAATTAATTAATTAATTAATTAATTAAATTTATATCCTGGTGGAAATTTTCCCTCCTCCTCTTCTCCCAGTCCCTCCCTCTCTTCATCCCCTCCTGTCCCCTTGGTCTCTTTCTCTCACCTCCCCTTCCTTACCCCTGTACCTTCTCCTTTTCTTCTCAAAGAAGGGGAGACCTCCCATTTGTAGTAACCCACTTTGTCATATCAAGTAGGAATGGGCCGGTCTTCTTCTGTTGAGGCAAGATTGCTCAGTTAGGGGACAGTGATCCAAAGGCAGTAAACAGAATCAGAGACAGCCTCTGCTCCTGCTGTTAGAGGTCCATATGAGGACCAAGCTGTGCATTTGTTCCATATGTGTAATGGCCCAGAAATGTGCCATGGATGCTCTCTGGTTGGTGGTTCAGTCTCTGTGCGTTCCTATGGGTCCAGGTATGTTGATTTTTAAGACTGACTATTTTTGTACTGTTAGATCTATTGTGTTTCATGTATTTGATCTAAACTTCAGTTGACATCTAGGTTGTTACCAGATTTTGGCTATTAGAAATAAAGATGCTATGAGCATAGTTGAGCATACGTCCTTTTGTATGTTAGAACATCTTTTGGGTATATGTCCAGAAATTCTATAGCTGGGTCTTCAGGTAGAGCTACCCCCAATTTTCTGAGAAAGTGCCAGATTCATTTGCAACGTGGTTGTGGAAGTTTGTTTTCCCACCAGCAATGGACAACTGGGCCCCTTTCTTCCCATTCTCTCCAGCATGTTCTGTCAATTGAGTTTTTGATCTTTGCCATTAAGATGGGTATAAGATGGAATCTCAGAGTCATTTTGATTTCTATTTCCCTTGATGACCAAGGAATTTGAGCATTTCTTTAAGTGCTTCTCAGCCATTTGATATTCCTCTGTTGAGAATTCTCTGTTTAGTTCTGTCTCCCCTTTTTTGGCTTCATCCCAATCATGCAGCGGTGGTTCAATATACAGAAATCTATCAATGTAATCCATCATATAAAATAACTGTAAGAAAAAAACTCATCTTGTTAGATGCTGAAAAAGCATCCAACCACCCATTTATGTTTAAAGTCTTAGAGTGATCAGGGATGCCAAGCAAATACCTAAACATAGTAAAGGAAATATACAGTAAGCCTATAGCCAACATCAAACTAAACAGGGAAAAACTTAAATCAATCCCACTGAAATCAAGGATAATCATGGCACGGCTGCCCATTCTCTTCATATCTCTTCAACATAGTACTTGAAGTCCTAGCTAGAGCAATAAGACAGCTAAAAGATTTAAAGGGGGATGCAAATTGGAAAGAAAGAAGTCAAAGCATCACTATTTGCAGATGATATGATAGCCTCCATGACTGACCCCAAAAATTTTATGAGGGGACTCCTACAACTGATAAACACCTTTAGCAAAGTGGCAGGATAGAAAGTTAACTAAAAAAAAAAATCAGTAACTGTCATGTATACAAAAGACAAAAGGTCTAAGAAAAAAATTAGAGACACAACTCCTTCACAATAGCTACAAATAACATAAAGTACCTTGGTGTAACTCTAATGAAGTCTAAGTGGATCAAGGACCTCAACATAAAACCAGACACACTAAACCTGTTAGAAGAAAAAGTGGGGAAGAGACTGGAACTCATTGTCACAGGAGACAACTTCCTGAACAGAACACCAACAGCATAGGCTCTAAGATCAACAACCAATAAATGGGACCTCATGAAATTGAAAAGCTTCTGTAAAGCAAAGGACACTATTATCAAAACAAAATGACAGTTTACAGACTGAGAAAGGATCTTCACTAACTCTACATCTGACAGAGGGCTAATATCCAGAATTTATAAAGGACTCAAGACAGTAAACACTACCACATTTATTAAGAATAAAACCACTAACAAAACAGAAAACAATTGGTTCGGAAAAGAAAGTGCGCCATATCTTGAAGTACCAATGAATCTGTCATGAATTGTACTATCTATTAACATTTGGGTATCACCTTAGTTTAGGGGAATTCAAATGCACTGAATGCATTAGGAAAGATTCCATTGATACCAGCACCAATGTGTGTAATTAACTACCTCCTTCTTCTCTAGTTAAAGATTAAGATTATTAGGGTGTGAAGGAGAGTTCGAACCCGAAATTTTCTTCTTTTTGTGTAACTATGTGCCTGAAGATGATTTAATTCACTTAGCAAACACTGATGTCCACTAAACATTCCTCTCAAATGGAAATACCTTTAGGTACATACAAAGTGCTTAAAACAGTACTCAATACATTCTAGCTATTGTTACTAAAAATTTTGTTTCCATTCAAAATATGTTCTTATTTGCACTCCTAGGCATATATCCAAAATATGCTCAAGTATACAACAAAGACATTTGTTCAACCATGTTCTTAGCAGCTTTACTTATAATAGTCAAAATCTGGAAACAACCCAGATGTCCTTCAATGGAGGAATGGATACAGAAATTGTGGTACATTTACACAATGGAATACTACTCAGCAATTAAAAACAAAGAAATCATGAAATTTGCAGGCAAATGGTGGGACCTAGAAAAGATCACCATGAGTGAGGTATTCCAGAATCAGAAAGAGACACACGGCATATACTCACTTATAAGTAGATATTACACATATAATGTAGGATAAACAAAGTAAAATCTGTTCACCTAAAGAAGCTAAACAAGAAGAAGGACCCTGGGTAAAATGATCAATACTCATTCAAAAAGGAAAACAGGATGGACATCAGAAAAGGAAGAAAACAAGGAACAGGAAAGGAGCCTACTACAGAGGGGCTCTGAAAGACTCTTCTCTGCAGGGTATCAAAGCAGATACTCATAGACAAATTTTGGGCAGAGTGTAGGGAATCTTATGAAATAACAGGAAGATAGAAAGACCTGGAGGGGACAGGAGACACCAAAGAGAGCAATAAAACCAAGAAATCTGAGTCCAGGGGTCTTTTCTGATACTGCTACTCCAAACAAAGACCATTGATGGAGATAACCTAGAACCCCTCCTCAGATGTAGCCCATGGCAGCTCATTGTTTAAGTGGGTTCCCTAGTAATGAGAACAGGGCCTGTCTCTGACATGAATTCAGAGGCTGACTTTTTGTTCACCTTCTCCTGAGTGGGGAACAGCCTTACCAGGAAGGAAGACAATGCAGCCAGTCCTGATGAGACCTGATAGGCTGGGGTCAGAGGGAAGGGGAGGAGGACCTTCCCTATCAGTTGACTTGAGGAGGGGCATGGGAGGAGAAGAGAGAAGGAGGGTGGGATTGGGATATAGCTGGGATACAAAGCAAATAAACTAATTAATAAAGAAATAAATAAATTTTAGAAAGTGCTTAAAACAGTATTCAATGATTCTAGTTATTGTTACTGCAAACTTTGTTTCCATTCAAAATATGTTCTTATTTTCAGCATATAATTAAAAATGTGATTTGGTTGTGGTTTTGGAGAAGTTGATTACCCTGCTGGATTTGTCAAAACAATTAGTGCCTATAGACTTAGCTTAAGTTGTTTAAATCTTTTACTATTTGGCCCCATTTAGGCCATCTTAATTACATCTTCTGACAGCTGCTCCACTGGGCTCTTTAGGATTAATGGCTTCATAGTTTTATTCACACCTTAGCACCTTTCTTCAAGAGATATAACTCCTGCAGGAAAGTCCTATGCTACTGTGATGAATAAAATTGATCTTTATAAGTTCTTCCAAATAAAATTATAATCTTGGTTGCATGTGCACACTTGCGCACATAGTTTGTCTGTGTTTGTGTGTGTGTGTGTTTCTTTCTGTCTGATTTACTCTTGATTTCTAGTTTCTCTTGGGGTTTTGATGTATCTCTGGATAGCATATATTCAGAAAGCTTCAGATTACCAGTACAAATCATTAACATCACATTAACTAGATTTTTAAGCTATTCTTTCACTCTCAAGCCCTTGTTCATCTGTGTTGAGATACAGTTACTAAAAAACATGCAAGCTGTGCTTAGGTACTGATGCCACCTTAGTGAGTCTGCTCTGAAGAGAGGTCGCGATAATTTTTGCGTAGAAGAAAAGAAAACTGAACCCGGCTGTTATCCAGTTTCTTTCTGATCCTCTCAGTGAAGAAGGAATGGGCACTCTAAGTCACAGCCTATTCTCATAATACCAACTCTTTGTATTTAATATCAGAACTGGCCAGACTGATAATAGCAAGCCCTTACTTTCAGTTCAGAGCCTGCTTTGAAGAAATACGCCCTGATGCTGTGACAGGACATCACGAAATACAGTTCTTGAGATTCAGCCTAGAATAGGATAGCAGCTTGTCACCCTCATATCCAATTTGCTTCTGAGACAGGAATACCAACACAATTAGGACCACTCAGAAAGTCAGAGGTCATTAGCGCCACAGTCTGAAGGGCCAGACTGATAATAGCAACCTTACTTTCAGTTCATGCCTGCTTTGTAGAAATACATCCCAATCCTGTGACATGACACTTTTAAACAAAAGAATATTGAAAGCTAGATTTAATATGAATCTCAGGACCTTTAAACTTTGTCAAATGATTCATATGTTTGAAATGTATGTTTTATGCTTAATAAAATGTTCAAGCCATTTTCTGCTAATGAGGTACGGAACGAAAATTGCCGCCTTGGGTTTTGAACCCTTGCTCAGATTTATTTATTGAACATAAATTTTAGTTAAGTGTAAAATAATACTGGAGATATAATAGATACTCCAACCCTTTACAGGTACTGCAACTAATTTTTTATATCCTCTATCGAACTGATGGCTTTATGGACATCATTGCAGAGACTCTATTGTGGACCAGAAGAATGTGGATGCCTATCCTTACTTGGTGAAAACCTCGCTGTTTGCAATGCTGTTTCAAGGAGCCAACTGTCTACTAAGAAAAATCTAACTGTCTACTAAGAAAAATCTCCAAAGATCTCCAAAAAATCTTCAAAGCTAACTGTCTACTAAGAAAAATCTCCCCCTTGTTTCTCTAACTGATGGCAATAGGATAATCGTCTTCCTTTGATGGATCATTCACGCCCTCTTATGCTACTCTATTATATGTTACTGAAGACTGGCATGAATTGGGAGTCATTGGAGACAGTATGTCTGAATCTCTATGATAACTATAAATCATGATATTCAGATTCTTTGCCTCATCCTCAGAATAAAATATGATATCTACATAATCTTCCCTGAAACTCTTCACCAAGAAGAATGATCAGGGGTTCTCCCAGAACCTTCAGAAATTTAAACCTGTCTTAAAATAAATATTTTACAGAATTTAAGTGTGCAACTGACAGAGAGGACCACTCTAAAGGAAATGATTTATCTTGCTCTTCATCTTTTCCTCCCTCTCTCACTTTATTCATGACCACTCTGTATGAAATGATCCCTCCTGATTTCCATCCTTTTCTCCCTTCTCTACTTTTCTCACTTGTTCTAATAAAAACTTAGAAAACTCATAATCCAAGAATCCAGCAAAGCTGTTAGTCAGTCTCTACCTAAAACATAATACTATCACACATTTGAATGATTAAGCTCAGAATGTAAAAATCCATATGTGTGTGTGTTTATGTACTTTAACAAACGGGTTGATATGTTTATGCACCTGTGTTGTTCAGTTGGTGGCCATTCTTCCTATCACTTCTTTCCCCTAATTAACATAGCCACCTTACTTCTAAGTAATCCTGCTCGTTTTGTCTACAAACAGACATGTTCTGCTTCTTAATTTCAATCATAGCATTTTGTTTCTTTCTGAAATTCACCTAGCACAACCCCTCTCAGCTTCTCTCCTTAGTAAATTAGCAAAATACACACCTATCAGCATCATGAGAAGACAAACATCCTCTCTCTGTCAGTACAGCATCCCACAGATGAAATAACACAGGATGTTTCAATCAGGTAGGCATTTTTAAAGAATTAAGTATAAATACAAACAAATAACGAATGTCTCCTGTCCTTGGATTTACAAGGCTATCATTACATTAAACACATCTTAGACTAACATGTCTCTGTTTTTTCCTAGTTCATACTGATTTTCTGCTAAAAATTTCACAAAACCCATTAGTGCATAAATGTAATCACAATATGTTCAACATGTGCTCATTTTGTTATTATTAATCAATTCAAAACACACCTCAGTCATAGGCCCCTCCCTTTTCTCCTTCCAGTCCCACCCTTCCGCCTGCATCCCCTCTACCCTATTTCTCAGAATAGGAGAGCACCCCTACCCAGACACCCTAGCTCACTTATTCACAGGAGGACTGAGTTTCTCTTTCTCCCCTGTGGCCTGATAGGGAACTCCCATCAGGGGGAAGTGATCAAAAATGGGCAACATAGTCCATGTCAGAGATCTGCCCCACTTTCCTAACTAGTGGGTCCAACATGAAGCCTAAGATGCTCATCAGGCTTATATTCTTAGGGTCTGTGCAGTATAGTATGTCTATCCTGCATTATATGGCTCTACTTATAAGTGAGTATATACCATGACTATCTTGATGGGCTGTGTTACCTCACTCAAGATGATCTTTTCTAGTTCTATCCATTTGCCTGAAAATTTCATGATTTCCTTGTTTTTAATGGCTAAGTAGTAATACCATTGTGTAAATAAGCCACAGTTTTTTTATCCATTCTTTGTTTGAGAGACATCCAAGTTGTTTCAAGTTTTTGACTATTGTGAATAATGTTGCTATAAACGCGGTTGAGCAAAGGTCCTTATTGTGCGGTGCAGCATCTTTTGGGTGTATTCTCAGGAGTTGGGTCTTGAGGAAGGGCTATTCCCAGTTTTCTGAGAAAGCACCAGATTGATTTCCAAGTGGTTGAAGAAGTTTGCAATCCCACCAGCAATGGAGGAGTGTCCTCCTTTCTCCACATACTCACTAGCATGTGCTGGCACTTGAGTTTTTGATCTTAGCCATTCTGAAGATGTAACATGGAATCTCAGTTATTTTCATTTGCATGTCACTGATGACTAAGGACCATGAGCATTTTTTTAGTGCTCCTCTATCACTTGAGGGTCTTCTGTTGAAAATGCTCTGTTTAGCTCTGCATCCTTTTTTTTTTTTAATTGGATTATTTGGTTTGTTGGTTTTTAATTTCTTGAGTTCTTGACCAACTTGCAATTTTTCTTTTATTCTTACCATGAAAAGCACATTTTCAATCTGGTGGTCATTGTTGAGCTTGTATTGATTTCCCTTTCTACAGTATTTGACCCTATAAACTGTTTCCCATTTTTTATATCCCATCTTCACATCCATGTACCTTTCCAAAAGTACCCTGTCTCCTGTCTCTAGAAGAACCTTCCAGTTATATTATTTCTTTTTTTTCCACTCAGACAAATAAAAATGTATTTACTTGGATAGCAGGATAATCCACCATGTAGTTTATGTTATGAAGACAGCTGCACGTGAAGAAAGAAAAAGTTATTAAATTTTAATCACAGACCTATCATGAGAGACTTAAATCTAATTTACAGCACAACAACAGAAAAAAAATTATGGTTATATCAACTTCCAAGTACTGCATAAAATTGTTCTTAAATTCATTGTTATTTATTTTTATTGTTTGCTGGGTTAATATAGTTCAGCAACATGTCCAAACAAATAAGCAATAAACCTCATCGTGTATTTACAGCATGAACTGACAAGTGTAGATTGTGGAAGAAAAGATAACAAAAATATTCATTTTCTTTTGCACCTTTTAAAAAACAAGTAAGGCTTCTGTTTCACATTATCTAGAGTTGTCTGAAATGTTTCTGCTGAGTTATAACTTAATTTATCTTTCTTTTCAAAGCCACAGTATTAGAGAGATATGACATTAAAGTAGAAAATGAATGCAATGTACAGTTTCCTGGCTTGGAGACCGTAGATAACATGGTACATCCAATTTCTTTGTTATCAACCGAGCAATAGTGATTTAAGTATGTATCTTTAAAGTATGCTCTTTAAAAGCGTAGAAAACTCCCAGGTGAGCACATGAGAAAGAGACCGGAAACTCAGAAAAGTCAAGATGTGCATGCACTAAAAGATCTTGAGTCATATCAAAGCAGGAAGGGGAATCTTTCCAGCTAATCACTGTTGTACATTTTTTTGAGATTTTTTTTTTAATTCTAAACAGAACTTTTTAAATTAATTAATTTTCTTTTTCTTTTAATTTATTTTTTATTTTTATTATTGGTTACATTTTATTAACTCTGCATCCCAGCTGTCTCCCGCTCCCTCATTCCCTTCCAGTCCCACCCTCCCTCCCTCCTCTCCTCCCTGCCTCTTTCCAAGTCCACTGATTGGGGAGGACCTCCTCCCCTTTCATCTGACCCTGTTTTATAAGGTATCTTCAGGATTTCCTGCAAAATCCTTCTCTGTGGCCTAGCAGGGCTGCTCCTCCCTTGTGGGGTGGGGAGGTCAAAGAGCCTGTCCTTGAGTTCCTGTTAGAAATAGTCCCTGTTCCCCTTACTAAGGAAACCCACTTGGTTACTGAGCTACCATGGGCTTCATCCGAGCAGAGGTTCTAGGTTATATCTATGCATGGTCCTTGGTTGGAGAAACAGTCTTATCTAAGACCCCTGTGCGCAGATACATTTGGTCCTTGTGGAGCTCCTGTCCTCTCCAGGTCATATTAACTCCCCCTTTTTTTATGATTCCCTGCACTCTGCCGAAGGTTTGGTTATGAGTCTTAGTATCTGCTTTGATACACTGCTAGGTAGAGTCTTTCAGAGGCCCTCTCTGGTAGACTCTGTCCACTTTGGAAATCAATCTGGTCCTTTCTCAGACAATTAGGAATAGTGCTTCCTTAAGACCCAGCTATACCACTCCTAGGCATATATCCAAAAGTTGCTCAAGTACACAACAAGGACATTTGCTCAACCATGTTTGTAGCAGCTTTATTTTTAATAACCAGAACCTGGAAACAACCCAGATGTCCATCAATGGAGGAATGGATACAAAAATAATGGTACTTTTACACAATGGAATACTGCTCAGCAATCAAAAATGAGGAAATCATAAAGTTTGCAGGCAAATGGCAGGATCTAGAAAAGATCATTCGGAGTGAGGTATCCCAGAAAGAGAAAGACACACATGGTATATACTCACTTATATAGACCTATAAGATATGATAAACATGATGAATTCTATACACCTAAAGAAGATAAACAAGAAAGAAGACCCAGAGTAAGATGATCAATCCTCACTTAGAAAGACAATTGGGATGGACACTAGACATAGGAGAAAAGAAGTAACAGGACAGGAGCCTACCACTGTTGTACATTTTTAATACACAAGAATAAGGAAATTTAGAGTCATAGAAAACCTGATCTTGAGGTTTTCCATTAAGGCTGAGATGTATATGAAAATGCATCAGTATTATTGAAAAGTCCCATTCAGTGTCCACACCTGACCATAGCCACAGAGAATCTATTCACATTTAGTTTAAAAGAGTCAAGACGGAGGACCCAGGATAAGATGATCAATCCTCACTTAGAAAGCCAAATGGGAGGTACATTGGACAACTAAAAGGACAGGAGCCTACCAGAGAGGGCCCCGGAAAGACTCTACCTAGCAGTGTATCAAAGCAGATACTAAGACCCATAACCAAACCTTCAGCAGAGTGCAGAAAATCAAATGAAAGAAGGGGGAGTTTGTGTGACGTGGAAAGGATAGGAGCTCCACAAGGACCAAATATATCTGGGCACAGGGGTCTTATATGATACTTTTTCTCCAACCAAGGACCATGTATGGATATAACTTAGAACCTCTGCTCAGATGAAGCCATTGGTAGCTCAGTAACCAAGTGGTTTTCCCTAGTAAGGAAAGACAGGAACTCAAGGGCAGGCTCTTTGACCTCCCTGCCCCCCAAGGGAGGAGCAGTCTTGCTAGGCCACAGAGAAGGATTTTGCAGCCAGTCCTGAAGATACCTGATAAAACAGGGTCAGATGAAAGGGGAGGAGGTCCTCCCCAATCAGTGGACTTGGAAAGGGGAAAGGAGGAGATGAGGGAGGGAGGGAGGGAGGGAGAGAGGGAGGGAGGGAGGGAGGGAGGGAGGGAGGGAGGGAGGGAGGGTTTGAGAGGGAATGAGGGAGAGGGATGCAGCTGGGATACAGTTAATAAAATGTAACTAATAATAAAAATAAATAAAAATTAAAAAAGAGTCAAGAACTTGGAAATATATGACTCCTTCCAGTGAGGTGATATATATATAATGCAAATATATACATATGATATATATATACACATATATATCATATGATATCCTATATACATATATATCATATATGGTACACACATATATACATATATATGTATATAAATGCACAAAGAGTATATTAGGGTACCAAATTGGTGGTTGGAATCATGTGGCCATACTTTCTCACTGTTTTAACTGCTTTATTAACTATCATCTCAGACATACACTAGAAACCCTGAGAACAAAAGGTTTCTTCCAATGGCTTAACACCCTGTTCTTTACTCAGAGACTTCCTTCACCTTTCCATCCTCCTTTTGTTCTTTAGTGAATTTAGATGACAAGTCTATGAGTTTTTAAAAATCAGTCCTTCAAAAATGCTTCATACATTTCATTAACTCTCCTTCCTTCATGGCTTTTGGTCTTTTGCTGTGTGTACAATAATAAATGTTGGCATAAAAAAAATGATTCCTGCAGTTGTCTTCTGTCTTATTCAGCATGAGTTTATTTTTCAAAATTCTTTGTATCATCAAGCATCTCTTATAATTCTGTATTAATTCATTCTTATGCCACATTCCTATTCAGTTAGACCCATTTATTGATTCCATCACAATAATTTGCAATGCTGTCTTTTGTATAATCCTTTTGAACTGTTTTAATGCACTTTGATCACTAAATCCATTCTCCTCAAGGTTAATAGTGATCTCTCCCAGAAGAAATCGATGGGACCAATAACTAGTCATGTATAATGCTACTGATTAATCAACATTTAATGTAGCTGATAAGTAGTTTCCTCTAGAAATACTTTGACTTGATTTATGAAACACCATATTCTTTATTCACTTCTATCATACTCCTGCCTCCTTCTCTACCTTCTCTTTTGCCTAATGCTTATTTTCTTTCTGAACTCTAAGGGTTGAACAAGTGTCTCTTCTTGGACTTATTTTTCATATCCATACTCTACCCTATCCTTAAGTGACCTTACACTGCCTCACTGTTTATATTAACTTTATGTAGATGACTCACAGCTTTCTTTCTTGACCTTGTGTCTCCCTTGAACTCCAGGATTCATATTCATCTGCCTTCTTCATTTATTTCTCCTAAAAGCAACATTGAAGCCTCTGGGTTAACTCATGTTTGGATGTTAACTGTTTTCTTTTTTAATTTCTTGCTTTCTTCTTAATAGTTCCCACCTCAGTAAATATGTTTTTCTGATTCTTAACCTAGAAATATTGTGCCTATTTTATAACATAGGAAGAGTTTTTTTAATTTTATTTTTTTCTTATCAGTTACATTTTATTAACTCTGTATCCCAGCCGTATCCAGCTCCCTCATTCCCTCCCAATCCCACCCTCCCTCCCTCATCTCCACCGTGGCCCTTTCCAAGTCCACTGATAGGGGGGACCTCCTCCCCATTCATCCGATCCTGTTTTATCAGGTATCTTCAGGACTGGCTACAAAGCCCTCCTCTGTGGCCTAACAGGACTGCTCCTCCCTTGGGGGAGGTGGGGAGGTCAAAGAGCCAGTCTGGGTCTTTTCTGAGACTGACATTCAACCAAGGACCATGTATGGATATAACCTAGAACCTCTGCTCAGATGTAGCCTGTGGTAGCTCAGTAACCAATTGGTTTCCCATAGTGAGGGGAACAAGGACTATTTCTAACAGGAAGATTTTATTGTATCATTTAAAAATTACTGTGGTACATTTGATAAATTAAAGAACTGCATGATTTTTTTGTATAATGTGATGAATTTGGACATATGCATACCTATGAATTCATAACCACAATTAGCATGACAAATATATGTGTATGTTAGACAGCTTTATGTTGCTGCAACAAAGTATCTATAAGAATCAACTTTAAAAAGGATTTATTTTGTCTCATAGGAATGATGTTGTAATAATGTTATTTTGTATAAATGAATCCTTAGTCCAATAAACACAATTCCATCCCTACACTCTAGCCCCATTTTAAGGCTATGTTCTTCCATTTTTATGATTGTATTTGTTAGAATCAAAATTAGTATCCATTAACACACACACAGATGGTTTGGTTTATACATTCAACGAAATCTAGTTCAGCTTTATTCTTTACTTTCTTTTACCTTCAAATTCCCAAGAAAACTTGCTATCAAAATCCTCATAGTCCATGCTGAACCACACGTTACATGGTTCACTCTGCTACCCCATAACACCCCACCTGAAGTACATACTGGATGTTAAAATCACATTCTGCTCCATTCTTTTACTGTAATATTATGGAAATCTCAACACAATGGCTGTGATCATTCATTTACAAGGTAAATTTAAAAAGTGTTCTTATCTACTGAAACCTCTAATGTTCTTTCTTTCTCTTTAGAAATAATTTTAAACATTTCATTTGGTCTCCCGGATACCATCTCCTGTGCGGTTTTATACTGCAATCATGAACTGTTCCACACTTATTCTAACTGGCAGGGCACTGTTTGCCATTCATCCAAAATATAAAATATGCAGATTGATAATGCTGTTCTGACATCTGTATAAACAACCCGATGTGATTTTAGATGAACAAAGTTAATGACACAGAGTGAGCAGTTCTAACTCTCACTCTGCCAGCAGTTTAGGAGGCAGGCCCTCCCTCCCCCATGAACTGCTGGATTTTTATATACCTCAGTTTCTTAACCAGCAAAATAATGAGGTTTTACACCATTGTTGGTTGTCAAATTGTGCCTGGTGGATCTAAAATGGTATTGATCTCTGCTGTAGCTGGGGAAACAATAAGTTTACTACCTGCTGTAGAAAATTATACAGATTTATTGAATTTAAAAATGGGTTTCTCTGGATGTTGGTTGATAGGTGATAAAGGACACACAGCTGAATTTTCATGCAAAAGTCAAGTGCTCCACATGCACACATCATTGCAAATTTTCTTTATGTTTGAATAAGTTTAAGACAGAATGCTTCCTAAACGGTTATATTAAAAATAAGTAAAGTCATAGAATCATTTGGGCTTCTTAATAAAAGCTTGTTCGTCTCATATTCTATGCATCGATGCAGTTTCTAGACTAGCCTTTGAATTTAAGAAACAGTTTTTAATGTGTTAAAAGTTTATAATGCAGTTAAGCAGCTAATCAATTACTCTTTCAATCTTAGGGAATGATAGATCACATTGTTTGATCAAGCATATCACATTAAGAGAGAGGTTCTCAATTTTTTCCACATTACCAGGAATGGAACAAATTCAACAAGGTTCATAAATATGTTTGTGAGTGATGTAAATGGTGCATTAGTTTAGTGGGTATTTTTGCTAAATAGACTGAACTAGTGTTATTACACATTAGTGTCCTGGAACTCATTTTGAACATTTGAGTTTAGTGGATAGATTTTTTGTAACAAGGCATTATTCATTTATCCCCGTTCTTTCGTACATTTTTGAAAAACAATGCAAGAGACACACACACAGTTGGAGCTCAGGTAGTATTCATCACAAAAATCTCTCTGGTTTTTGAAGACATAGTTTTAGCAAAGTATAGAAACATATTATTGTTCAGCATTCAAAACACTTTGCAATGACTAGTAACACTCTCGTACTCTGTGTGCCTCTATCTCTTTCTTTCTCTGTGTGTGTCTGTGTCTCTGTGTCTGTCTTTGTGTGTGCATGTGCGTATGTGTGACTCTGTGTGTGTGTGTGTGTTTGTCCCAATGAATAGGGATTTTTTTTTTTCCATCTTAAAACATATTGCATTCTCTTCAATTTCAGAATGCCAGTTTTCAAATGATAGAGACAGAATTAAGTTTGCCATGCTCCAGATGTCTTCAAAAATACTGGTGTCCTTCTGGTCACTTGGAACAGAGATGCAGGTATTATCTCCTCCATGGTGTCTTCTTTTGGGGATACCTTAGAGCAAAAAAACCTGGCCAAAATAATGATCCAAATAGAACAAAGCAGTAAAAGATAACCCAATATTGTTATATTCAAAATGGAATAAATAACTCACAACACAAAATAGTTCCATGGTTGATGCCCCAGGTCCCGCCTCTGAGAAAAAGGTATCGGATGGTCTGATGCTCTTTGGGTGGATGACACCTAAATGAACATCTGTACAAAGTCCCAATTTATTTCTAATATCAGAGATCAGACCTCTACTCTTGCCTGATGCGTCTAAAACAAAAAGGGGGAACTGTAGAGAGCTGCGGAATGCTATGCCTTAAAGATGGAGCTGGTTTCCGCCTTCCACTTTCCCGATGGTGAGTGCTCTCTGTCACGAACAACTCCACATTTGGCTAAGGCCAAGGATCTGGCTTGCTTCCATGTATGTGGACCTATCTGCATTGCCCCCGTGGCACGCCTGGGTTGGCTACCCAGAGGCTATTTAAGATGTGGGCTGGCTTTCCCCGGGGTCCGAGGATTGTTCAATGTTCCTGAATAAACTGCATTGAAAAAAAAAAAATAGTTCCATGTTTGACCCACAGGCTATAAAACAAAGCACTCAGATATTCCAATTAATACTACCTATGGTCCTTCCTAGAAGAGGCAGCAAGAGGGAGGGGCTTCATCTGAAAACTGCTGACACATTTACAGGTCTGTTGAGGAAATGAAATTTTCTCCAGTACTTTAATGAACTTCAAATTATCTATGTCCACTTAGCTCATTAACAAACATTCCTGTGCACAATTAAGCTGATGAAAATCTAATCAATTTGTATTATGAATAAGAAGTGTATTTCCACATATCTTCAGTAGTGAGATGGTAGTCTTTCAACATAATGAAGAAGACACTTTTGAAAAGCTCTCTGGAATGTCTGTATCTGAATCATTGCGGTTTAGAAGTAGTCGCTCATTGTCCTCCAATAAAAAAGATGATTGAATAACCAACCGTTTCTTTTTCATAAGGATACCCAATTACTCTTTCAATTATTTTGACTCACATATCTAGCAACAATTTTGGGATACCATTTATTCTTCATTTTAAACAGGGTACTTCTCAGGATTGGGGAAGGAAATGGACCAGAGTAATACAACTGGGAAGTATTAAAGCTGTCTCAGTCATATTTGATTTGACTCTATGGCCTTGTTACTGTAGTCTAGAGGCTTCACTCAAATGTTGAGATCCCTGAAACCCAGCATGCTGGCTGGATTGAAGGAAAGTAATTTTCACCCAGAGCTCTTTGTTTGCATAACAGTTCTAGCTTGTGAACATAGACGATCGAAGTGCCAACTCATGGAGATGCATCCTTATCAAAGTCACTTTTCAGCAAGGCAAATGTGAAAATTAAAACTTTTTAAAAAGCCAAATCAAAGTTCCTGGAACATTTTAGAGTACAGAATTTGGCAAGAAGTGTATATGTACAAAGATAGAGTTAATTATGCAAACATAATGAGCACCAGAAATAAAGATAGTAAATAAGATTTTACTTTAAACAAAAAATTGAGAATATGATACTAGCTGTCTCTATTTTCTATCACCTATACATATATATGTACATGTATACATGTATCATATTTATAAATTTCAATAAGCAACTACAATGTTGAATACTATAATTAAAACTGATACTTAACAAGTGTTGTACTCAGAATCAATGTACTTAAAAGTAAATGCAAATCAAAACATCCCTGAGATTTCACCTTACACCCATGAGAATGGCCAAGATCAAAAACTCAAGTGACAACACATGCTGGAGAGGTTGTGGAGAAAGGGGAACCCTTCTCCACTGCTGGTGGGAATGTAAACTTGTACAACCACTCTGGAAATCAACCCGGCGCTTTCTCAGACAACTAGGAATAGCACTTCCCCAAGATCCAGCCATACCACTCCTAAGTATATATCCAAAAGAGGCTCAAGTACACAAAAAGGACATTTGCTCAACTATGTTTGTAGCAGCTTTATTTGTAATAGCCAGAAGCTGGAAACAACCCAGATGCCCCTCAACTGAAGAATGGATGCAGAAACTGTGGTACATCTATACAATGGAGTATTACTCAGCAATGAAAAATAAGGAAATCATGAAATTTGCAAGTAAATGGTGGGACCTGGAAAGGATCATCCTGAGTGAGTTGTCCCAAAGGAAAAAGACACACACACTCATATAGATATACAACATAGGACAAACCCACTAAAATCTGTGCATCTAAAGAAACTAAGCAAGAGAGAGGACCCTAACTAAAACGGTCAATCCCCATCCTGAAAGGCAAAGAGGATGGACATCAGAAGAAGAAGAAATCAGGAAACAACCTAGGAACCTTCTACAGAGGGCTTCTGAAAGCCAGAAGAAGAAAACAGGAAACAAACTAGGAACTTACCACAGAGGGCCTCTGAAAGCCTCTGCCCTACAGACTATCAAAGCAGATGCTGAGCCTGATGGGCAACTGTTGGGTAGAGTGAATGGAATTTTATGTAAGAACTGGGAAATAGTAAGAGCTGGAGAGGACAGGGTCTCCACAAGGAGAGCAACAGAACAAGAAAATTTGAAGACAGGGAACTTCCCAGAGACTCATACTCCAACCAAGGACTATTCATGGAGATAACCCAGAACCCCTGCACAGATGTAGCCCAGGGCAGCTCAGAGTCCAATTGGGTTACATAGTAATGTGAAGAGGGACTGTCTCTGACATAATCTAATTGGCCTGCTCTTTGATCACCTCCCCCTGAGGGGGGAGCAGCTTTACCAGGCCACAGCAGAAGGCAATGCAGCCACTTTTGATGAGAACTGATAGACTAAGATCAGAAAGGAGAGGAGAACCTCCCCTATCAGTGGTCTTGGGGAGTGGCACACATGCAGAAAGGGGAGGGAGGGTGGGATCGGGAGGGGAGGAGGGAGGGGCTTACAGGGAGGATACAGGATGAATAAAGTGTAATTAATAAAACATTAAAAAAAGTAATTTAGTGTAGTGTAACACATTTACCAATCCATGGGAGTAGCACAAGCATATATTTTGAGGAAGTAGGCATTGGAAAATTACACATTTTTTCCTTTTCCTTTTATATACAACACATTTTATTTCAAATTCATGTATTGTCATAATAATTTCAGTCACTTAATGACCTTTTTCCAGTTCAACTAATAATACTGCATTTGATATCATTGTATATCCTGCATATATAATTTGATTGAGGAGTCTGAGACCAGGCCAGGAATTGAAGTCTAATCATGTGGTCACTCAGAGCTACACACTAATATCATAATTTATCTATGGCCAAATGACCTAATATAGATTGATGAACTCAAACCTTGGACTCTGGAGTCAAGTTTATAAAGAAGAATCTCTTTCAAAGAAGGATGCCAATCTACAACTGTAACACATGATAGTAACAGGATTAAAGATAATAATCATAAGATCATATTATCAGACACATAAAGAGCATGTAAAAGCTTAATATTTCATGATAAATATTTTCAACATGTGAATTCAGAAGAAAAATTTTCAGTACTATAAAATTATGTATGTCAAGTTCGGAGCTAATAACATGCTTTAATGATAAAATTTTCAATGTATTTTTTTAATTTTATTTTAAATTACACTTTATTTACTTTGTATCCCCCCTCTAGTTCCCTCTATCCTCCCTCCCAATTCCTCCCTTCCTCCCCTTTTTCCTTTTTCTGTGCATGTTCCTCCCCATGTCCACTGGCAGGGGAGTGTTTCTTTTTCTTCCTTCTGATCCTAGTCTGTTAGGTCTCATCAGGAGTGGCTGCATTGTCTTCCTCTGTGGCCTGATAAGGCTTCTCCCCCCTCAGGGGGAGGTGATCAAAGAGCACGCCAATCAGTTCATGT
This sequence comes from Meriones unguiculatus, assembly GCF_030254825.1. Lineage (NCBI taxonomy): Eukaryota > Metazoa > Chordata > Mammalia > Rodentia > Muridae > Meriones > Meriones unguiculatus. Next base: position 28,452,702 of record NC_083359.1, read on the forward strand.
CAGAGGCAGTCCTTGTTCCCATTACTATGTAACCCACTTGGACACTGAACTGCCATGAGCTCCATCTGTGCAGGGGTTCTAGGTTATCTCCATGTATGGTCCTTGGTTGGAGTATGAGTCTCAGGAAAGACCCCTGTGTTAAAATTTTTTTAGTTCTGTTGCTCTCCTTGTGGACCTCCTGTCCTCTCCAAATCTTACTATTTCCCACTTCTTTCATAAGATTTCCTGCATTCTACCCAAAGTTTGGCCATAAGTCTGCTCAATGTTTTTCCTGTAGGATCAGGAAGCTCCTTTAGTGATGTGCATGTTTACCACTTCTATTTACTGTATTACCAGAATATTCACTAGATTACCAGATATAGCAATTAGAGAAGAAAAAAATGGCTTGCTAGTTAGAGAGGAAAGAGTACAATGTCTACATGTACACAAACATGATCTTAAATATTAAAACCCATAAATATTATACTAAATGCCTAAAACAATCAATAAGCTTAGTAAAATTGTAACATATATAATCCACACATCCTAAAACTTATTTCTATATAAAATGGCCTATCTAAAAATAAATTGAGAAAGCAAACATGATTACTTGTTTTGATAACATCAGCATGTTCTTAGACATATAACAAGAAACAATGCAAAAATAACTGGCCAGTGAAACTGTAAGTAGAAAGATATGCCTTCAACAAATAGATTACAAAATAATATCAACAAAATACTTATTTTGTTTTAATATATCTAAGGACACAGCACTAACTCTATTCAAATTACAAGACACTTGTAACACAGAAAAGAAACCTGAAAAGTTACATGACCCACAAAAAGATCCTAAAATTAAAAAATAAATAAAGGTCATGAAGAACTAAAACAATCTTAAATAAAGAGCAGACACCTGGAGGCATAATGCTTCCTGATTTAAAATTATATTAAAAAGCTACCATAATTAAAATAATATGTTGCTGATATGAAAAGCTGTATATAACAACAACACAGATTGTAAAGCCCAGAAACAAACCCTCATGTACTATTCAACTAAATATTGATGAGGGTACTTAGAGAGACAATGAAAAATGGGAGATCTCTTCAATAAATGATATATGGAAAATCAGATATTCACACACCAAGGAAAAATAAAAATGAAAAAAAAAAAAAACCAAGCAATTTAGGTTACAACCCCGAAATCCTAATCGTTGTTATGAAAAAAAAAATCACAGAAGAACAGTTACGGATACTGAAGTAGGCAGATTCTTTTGGATATGATCCCAAACGCACAGGCAATGAAATGGAAAATAGACCAATGGGACTTATCAAACTAAAATGTTTCTGCATGACAAAACTACTCTTCCAGAGAACAGATGATACATGGATAGAGAGAGAGAGAGATGATACTAGGTAGAGGATAGATAAATTAGTAGATAGATAGATTGATAGATAGATAATAGATATAGATATGATAGATAATAGACAGATGAGAAAGAGAGATGATACATAGAAAGATGATAGATAGATAATAGATTAGTAGATATATAGATGGACAGATAGATAGATGCAAGAGATAAAAAGGTCACAAAGATTTTAAGTTTCAAAGCAGTCCACATTGTGATATCACCATATTGCTGTTTGGATAACTGACAAAAAAATTAAGGAGTAGCAAATATTTTAAAGAACTAAATCTGTTAGAAAAAAAAGTGGGGAAGAACCTTGAACTCATTGGCACAGGAGACAACTTTCTGAAAAGAACAACAGCAGCACAGGCTCTAAGATCAACAATCAATGGGACTTCATGAAACTGAAAAGCTTCTGTAAAGCAAAGGACACTGTTATAAGAACAAAATGACAGTCTACAGACTGGGAAAGGATCTTCATCAACCCTATATCTGACAGAGGGTTAATATGAAGAACATATAAAGAACTCCATAAGTTAAAAAGCAACAAATCAAGTAATCCAATTAAAAAATGGGGTACAGAGCTAAACAGAGAATTCTCAATAGAGTAATATCAAATGGCAGAGAAATGCTTAAAGAAATGCTCAACATCCTTACTCACCAGGGAGATGTAAATCAAAACTACCCTGAGATTTCACTTTACACCCATCAGAATGCCTAAGATCAAAAACTCTAGTGACAAAACATGCTGGAGAGGATGTGGAGAAAGACGAACTCTCCTCCATAGCTGTTGAAAATGTAAACTTGTACAACCACTTTGTAAATCAATCTGGTGCTTTTTCAGACAATTAGGAATACTGCTTCCTCAAGATCCAACTACATCACTCCTAGGCATATATCTAAAATATGCTGAGGTACTAACAAAGACATTTACTGAACCATGTTTGTAGCAGCTTTATTCGTGGTAGCCAGAACCTGGAAACAACCCAGATGCCCCTCAATGGAGGAATGGATACAGAAAGTGTGGAATATTTACACAATGGAATACTACTCAGTAATTAAAAACAAGGTAATCATGAAATTTGCAGGCAAATGTTCAGAACTAGAAAGGATCATCCTGAGTGGTGTATCCCAGAAGCAGAAAGATACACACGCTATATACTCACTTATAAGTAGATACTAGACATATAATATAGGATAATCATACTAAAATCTGTATTCCTAGGGAAGCTATTCAAGGAGGACCCTGAATAAGATGATCAATCTTCATTCAGAAAGGCAAATGGGATGGACATCTGAAGAGGGAGAAAACAAACAGGACAGGAGCCTACCACAGAGGACCTCTGAAAGACTCCACCCAGCAGGGTTAAAAACATATGCTGATACTGATAGCCAAACTTTGGGCAGAGTGCAGGGAACCTTATGAAAGAAGAGGGAGATATAAATTCCTGGAGGGAACAGGAGCTCCACAAGGAGAACCACAACAGAACCAAAAGATCTGGACACAGGGGTCCTTTGTGAGACTGATACTCCAACCAAGGACCATGCATAGAGATAACCTAGAACCCCTGCACAGAAGTAGCCCATGGCAGCAAAAAAGGAGTCCCCAGTAATAGGAACAGGGGCTGTCTCTGGCATGAACTCAGTGGCTGGCTCTTTGATCACCTCCCCCTGAGGAGTTAGCAGCCCTACCAGTCCACAGAGGAAGACAATGCAGCCAGTCCTCATGAGACCTGAAAGACTATGGTCAGATGGAAGGGGTGGAGGACCTCCCCTATTATTGGATTAAGAGAGGGGCATAGGAGAAGAAGAGTGAGGGAAGGACGGTGGGATTAGGAGGGGATGAGGAGAGGTAGGGGTCTACAACTGGGATACAAAGTGAATAAACTGTAATTAATTAAAATTAAAAAAATAAATAATGTAGAAAAAGAAAACCAACAAAAAATAAAAATGTATAAAAAAAAAAAAAGAAAATGGAAGCACAGTAGTGTGACTCTAAATTTTTGCAGAGCAGAGATTTTTTTAGAAATTACAAATGTGGCTGTGGCTGTCATTTAATAGTACAGCACTTGCCTGGCATACACACGGCTGTGGCATCAATTCACAACAAATGCTTTAAAAATATGATGTAGCACCATATATGTAGGAACTACAGAACTATATAAAGTTGTTTCTGCTTTTCAACATTCAATATAGCATTTACTAGATCTGGGATTAACTAAAACCCTAAAATGACTGGGCACGCCTGTGAGGTATTTTTGCCTACTTAGACCATTTAAAGTGGAATGATTTCTTTCTGATCTGGATCTTCAGCTGGAAAGACACACATCCAATCTGGTCTATACCTTCTGCTGGCAGCCTATATAAAGGACATGGAAGAGGAATGCTTGCTCTCTCTCATCCTGCTTGCTTTCTGTCTCACCAGAAGCCTGTTTCTTCACAGGCATTAGATCCTACTTCTTCTGGCATATACTAAAGACCAGCCGAGACATTCAAATCCCTTTACAATTCACGTAGTCTTTTATCCAAACATCCTTTCTACCTCTTAATCTCTGCACTATTTCGGCTTCCTACACTGAACAATTACTGATTCTTAGACCTTCTGTTGGTGGACAGTGGATCTTACTGATGTATTAATCTAGAAAAGCTGATCTCTTACAAAGAGCAAGTATAAAAATAATTATTGACCCCTGGATGGTATGACGAAAATGAGAAGAGGTTCATGAAAGGCCACAAAATTTCAGTTATCAGTCAGTTCTGAAGGACCTGTTTACAGCATTCAGATAACAGTAATCATGGCGTTAAGTTCAACCATCTGTTATCTGACATGTCTGCAAACAGAAATGCTTTGGATTTCAGGACTTTGAGATAGGGTTTCTCTGTGTAGCCTTGGCTGTTCTGGACTCAGTTTGTAGGCCAAGCTGGCCTTGAACTCATAGAGATTTGCTTGCCTCTGCCTCCCTTAGCACCTCAATTAAAGGTGTATGCCCCCATGCCTGGAAGGGTTTTATTATTTTTTAAATATTTCCACATACAAAATGAGATATCTTGGGTAGAAATCCAAATCTAAATATCAATTGGGTTTATTTCATATTTACCTCATAATCATACGTTCCATATAATTTCACATTTTTTATTGTCTGCATTTTAACTGCAACCCATTATATGAGGTCAGATAAAAATTTCAGTCTTAGCATGATATTGTCGTTCAGAATATCATTTACTTTTCAAAGCATTTCACAGCATTGATGAGAGATTCTAATTCTTTTTTTTTTTTTTTCAATGCAGTTTATTCAGGAACCTTGAACAATCATCTGACCCTGGGGAAAGCCAGCCCACAGCTTAAATAGCCTCTGGGTAGCCAACCCAGGCGTGCCACGGGGGCAATGCAGATAGGTCCACATACATGGAAGCAAGCCAGATCCTCAGCCTTAGCCAAATGTGGAGTTGTTTGTGACAGAGAGCACTCACCATCGGGAAGGTGGAAGGCGGAAACCAGCTCCATCTTTAAGGCGCGGCATTACGCAGCTCTCTACAGTTCCCCCTTTTTGTTTTAGACGCATCAGGCAAGAGTAGAGGTCTGATCTCTGATATTAGAAATAAATTGGGACTTTGTACCGATGTTCATTTAGGTGTCATCCACCCAAAGAGCATCAGACCCGTCCGATACCTTTTTCTCAGAGGCGGGACCTGGGGCATCAACCCGCAGGCAACCAGACATGCTCTTCTCTGGGTCGAAAGCGGCTGACCCTGAGTGCAGTGCTTAGCCTCTTCAAGCATAAAATTAGAATCTCTCTGAAACCGTCTGCCCTACAGAGAGATTCTAATTTTACGCTTGAAAGTTCCTATGACTTTAGGTCTTAAATACTCCCACCATGCACCTGCCCAAAGAACAAACTATATAAGACAAATTATAGGTTAGTTTAATTGTGTCCATACAGTATGCATATGTAGCCATGTATATATGTGGAAATCATATATGTACATTTATGTATATGAAATAGATATTCCAAACTCTCATTCTATACATGATAAATGTGTAGAATTTTAGTTCTCCAAAATGAGCAACAACTTTGTTTTTTTTCAGTTTGTGTTTCTACACAACCAAAAAAGAAGCTACAAAGTTGGGGGCATAAGGCTACATCTGTGGAAATCCTTCCTTAGAGGACAGCCTCTCAGAGACATCTCAGCCTATAGATGATCATATTAAAAATGTAATTAGATAACCAGTCCTGAACATACTATTTGAATGTCTATATTCAGTTGCTCCTTAATCTTGGTTCTTTCTAGTTAGAGTTTAGTTTCCTGATCCTCCAAATTTCATCTTTTTTGAAACTTAAGTGATTTGAATTTCAAACAATACAGAGAAGTTTCTATTAATATATTTTGAACCAAGAGAAAGAATATTCACCAAAGTGTGATATATTCCTGAAATTGAGACAATTTTGATTGTCTTATATCAAATACAAAAATACCCTTCATATGAAGATGTTTCTTTGTGTGTTAGGAAGCAGTTGGGAAAAAAAAATTCCCCACTCCTAAGAAATGAATTGTTACCTTTAGACTCATAAATCTTTAAAAAATTGAATATATCTATATATATCCACTTAATGTGCAGTTAGCTCTGAAGATCCCACAGCTTCTTTTATTGTAAAAGTAGCACTATTGGCTGAGGCAAGGGAACAACAGTCAAACAAGAAATAAGGTATTTCAGTAGCGTTAGGAGTCAATAGAATTCCTAAATACTGATCGCTTCTTTCTTCTGGTTGTCCACATTCTCCTCTATAGAATGGGGCTACCTAAGAGCATCTGTATACCATTCAGATGTATTGATGACCCTGAAAATGCATATGTGTGACCAGCTGCTACACATAATCTGCCAAGTTTCATTGTCTAAATTAGTTTAATAACTGAAATTGATTCACAAAGTAATGCCATTAAAACTCACAAATGGGAATATTTTCTAATTTACTGAAATGTATGTTTTGTATAATCTAAAATTATTATCTTTGGGTTCCATAAATTGTGCTTCTTGAGTTTAGCATCTTTGGGGATTAGAAAAGGTTGGGTATTAAGAACATTGACCTTTGAGAATCTCACTACCTGTGAGGCTGTAGAAATATACGGTCTGGAGGTAAACCGCAGTTATTGGTGCTTTGGTATCAGGAGGGTTCTGAAGTAATTCTTCCATAGCTGTATAGGTTTCTGGGGTTGTCCTCTGTAACCATACTGCCAGGTCACTTGCCAGACGCACTGTACTTCTAGTTCATGCTGACACTGTCTCTACTCAATGTGTAACTTTACCATAACTTTCCCTAAGAGTGCCCTTGATCCTGAGCACATCATTTAATCTGGCCCACAATCTAAGGGCCAAATGTGACCCCCACACACAGTCAATTGACAAAGCAGTCTGTTGGGTGTTTTCAGAATATGCCGTAAGATTGATTCTTGAATTTCCAACTAGACACAGTCACTGTCCTCATACCTACTGCTAACCAGCTGTATGCCTATAGTGCCATGCATATCAATTAGTATATAGTATTGTAGTTCTTCAATAATCCATGATTAAATTTTGCAGTGTTTCTGCCCCTGATATGTAACCTCAGACGATGGGACAAATACCATATAAACAAATTTATATAATACCTATTCCTACTTTCAGCTCAAAGAACATTGCAATATTAAGTTCACACACCATAATTCTTTCTTCTTTTCAACTTCTTCAGTTTCACAATGGAGGTATTCTAACTTAGATTCCTTGAGTATTCCAAATGTCTCAAATTGGTCTGGTTAAAATACAACAGTATACAGGCTTGGTGAAGATCCTTTCCCAGTCTGTAGGCTGACATTTTGTTCTGATGACAGTATACTTTGCTTTACAGAAGCTTTTCAGTTTCATGAGGTCCCATTTGTTGATTGTTGATCTCAGAGCCTATGCTGTTGGTGTTCTGCTCAGGAAGTTGTCATATATGCCAATAAGCTCCAGGCTCTTCCCCACTTTTTCTTCTAACTGATTTAATGTGTCTGGTTTTAGGTCTTTGATCCACTTGGACTTTAGTTTTGTGCAGGGTGATAAGTATGGATCTATTTGCATTTTTCTACATGTAGACATCTAATTAGACCAGCACCATTTGTTGAATATGCTGTCTTTTTTCCATTATATTGTTTTGGCTTCTTTGTCAAAAATCAAATATCTGTGGGTTTATTTCTAGGTATTCTATACGATTTCATTGATCCACTATTCTGTTTCTATGTCAGTACAATGCAGTTTTTAATTATTGTTACCTTATAGTACAGCTTGAGATCAGGGATCCAATAGAGCCAAAAAAAAGTGAGCTCAGAGGGACCTGCAGAGACTGATGCTGCAACCATGGACAACGCATGGAGAGGACCTAAAACCCTGGCTGAGATGTAGCCCATAGTCTCGGGCTCCAAGTGGGTTCCCTAATAAGGGGAGCCGAGACTGTCTCTGGGATGAACTCAGTGACAAGCTCTCTGATCACCTTTTTCTGGGGGGAAGGGTGTAGCCTTACCAGGCCACAGAAGAAGACAATGCAACCATTCCTGATGAGACCTGATAGGCTAGGGTCAGAGGGAAGGGGAGGAGCACCTTCCCTATCAGTGGACTAGGAGAGGGGCATGGGAGGAGAAGAGAAAGGGAGGGTAGGATGGGGAGGAGATGAGGGAGGGGACACAGTCAGGATACAAATTGTATAAATTGTAATAAATGATAATTAAAAAGTTTTAAAAATAAAACAGTAAGTTTTACAAGTTTTTACATTCTTATCACAAGTTGCTAAAATAAGTATCTATTTGCCAAAAATTCAACCCATCTGTTACCAGCTGGTTGCAATTTTTATTATCTTTTTATTGAAAATAGATTTTTCTCTCATACAATACAACCTAAGCACAGTTTTTCCTTCCTCCATTCCTCCTAGCACCTCCTCTGCCGGCCCTCTCTCCCAGATACACTTCCCCTCCATTTACTCTTCAGAAAATAGAAGGCTTCTAAAAGTCGATAGCCAAACAGGAAAAAAAAAAAAAAAAGAAAGAAAAGAAAAGATATAATAGTACAAGGTGAAAGATCTCATATTGAGGATGAACATGGCAACCCAACATAAGAAAAAGGTTCAAGAGCAGACAAAAGATTCAGAGATACAGCCATCCCACTGTCAAGAGCAGACAAAAGAGTCAGAGATACAGCCCTCCCACTGTTAGGAGTTCCACAAAAACATCAATCTAACAGACATAACATTTGCCGAGGACCTGGTAGAGACCCATGTGAGCCTCTGCGATTGCGATTTCATTCTCTGTGAGCTCATGTGAGCCCTGCCTAATTGATTGATGTGCCATGTTCTCCTGGTGTCCTTTATCCCCTCTGACTCCTAAAGTCTTCCTTTCCCCTCTTTCAAGGGGTTCCCCAAACTCCAAAGTGAGAAACCTTATGAAGATCTCCAATTTAGACTCTTCATAATGTCTGCTGTGGGTCTCTGCAGCCATTCCCATCTGATGCAGGAGGGAACCTCTTTGATGACAACAGGGCAAGACATCCACCTATGAGTATAGCAGAATATCATCACGAATAATTCCATTATTTATTTATCTTTCAATCAATCAATCTATTTATTTATTATTTGGACAGTCTTGTTTAGTTCTACCATGATCTCTGAACAATTCACTCTCTGGTTTCTTCCCCTTCAGGCAGTGTAGAGTACAGACTCCTTCTCAGAAGATAGGCCTTAATTTCTAAACTACACCTTCTCAAGTGTCTGTGTTCATATAAAGACAAGCAAAAACAACTGCTGACACTTTAAAATAATAAATAAACAATTTTGGGAATGGGAACTCTTCCTAAACAAATACTGAGTACTGAGTACACCTTGTTGGTTCACATGTGGAGCTCTGTCTATATATTCATTAACAAGATAGAACCGAAAAGAGTTCTAGCTATGTGTGGGGAAGAATCTGTGGATCTGAGAAGAACATCTTTCTCACTTCACCAATCAACAAAAATTTCAGGTGATCATTCTCATCATTAATTCTCTTACAAATAAAGAATAAGAATATTTTTGATTTATAAATGATGGAAAAATCATTTTACTTAGAAAGGTCTCTTCAAGATGAAAAGTCTTGAAGAACAGTAACAGAAAGTCAAACCCAGCTCATTATATGTTCAATAGCCTTCAACTCACTTTACAATTCATGTGCTCTTTTATCCAAACATCCTTTCAACCTCTCAGTCTCTGCACTCAGGACACTTGCTGTTGGTTTGCTGTTTCGAACAGTTCCTTTTACCAAATAATAATGATGATGATGAATATCAGCTTCAACTCCATACCTAAGTCATTTTTGAGCTCCTTACATTTGTTATCTAATGCTGTCTAAACAAATTATCACATTCTTAAGGGCTTAAAAAAAACACAAATTTATTATCAAAGCAGAGGCTGAGACTCATAGCCAATCTTTGGGCATAATGCATGGAATTTTATGAAAGAAGGGGGAGACTGAAAGACCTGGAGGGGATTGGTGCTCGAAAAGGAGACCAAAAGAGACAAAACAAAACAAATCAAAACAAACAAACAAACAAAAACACAACAACAACAACAACAAAAATACCTGGGCCCTGGGGCCGTGCAGAGACTGATAACTCAGAAGGTCCTAACACCCCTGATCACATGTTCTCAACTTTTAACAGCAGGGATGACAGCGTTTCACGGCCTTCCTTTATCTTCAAAGGCATTATGTCCCAAATCTCTACGGTCTCCCTAAAGCATTATTTGTCTGTGTTTTCTTTCATTTCTCTGGCTCACACTTCTGCTTCCCTTTTAGCCTTTAGCGAACCACATGAACAATCTTTGATTAACATCAACTGAGAGGTATTCAAAAAGCTTGCCAATTGTTACAGTAAAGTAGCTAGATATGGACTCGACTGAAAATTCGGGAAGTGCAAGTTTTGCATGACCTCTTTAGACATTTTGCTATCATAGTCCTTCCTCATTTAAACTGTAATCTATGTTCTATTTAGACAACCAGAGAAAAATCACTTAAATTTCACCTAAAATTAGAGTATTTAGAATTTCAATATAATCCTTTTTTCCAAATATATATTGTGCATATGTATGAGTGCATAAGGATGTTGAAGGGTGGGCTGTTTATGTATGGTGTGTGTGTGTGTGTGGTACAGGCTTCAGTGAAATGTGTCAAAAATGCGTTTAATACATTTAAGGAGTTCAAGTAATTGAAATGCTAATGAAGGTACAATTTCCTCAAGCGCTTTACAAATGTATTTTAAACTATGCATCTCTACTAGGACAGAATCTTTGTGTCTTCCAGTAGCTCCTCTACAAATGACAGCTTCTGTACCTCAGGCTTAGGACTCAGGAAGTTTGCTAACGGTTGAAGAGTCTCCTACCTTTTAAATGGTTGGCTTCCACCTTAACATCTGGGAAAAGTTAGTACCCTAAGCTTCGGAGGTGGTGACATGGATGCGTCACCTCATCAGTCTATTGTCTGCATCAAACTAGTTGTTATTAAGGGTGGAAGGAATGAGTTTCATCATCCTTAAAGTAACAGACATAGTGTCTGAACATCAATATTATTAAATTTATTGATGAAAAATTCTCTAACTCAATTTGAACCTAGTTTCTAATTATATAAGGTTGTGCTGCATTGATTAGATACAGTCTGCTTTGTTTTCTTCATCTAAGAATACTCGTGAATAGCTGCAGTATCTAACCTGTTAAGGAAATGTGAATAAGAGACCCAACATTCTTTTAACCATGGGTCAGAATTTGAGAGTGGGATATTGCCCAACCTAGACAGATTTACTCCACTCATCCAATAATTTTAATGGAAGAACTTTAGCCATACTTTTGGAAGTTGCCATTGAGTCCTATTTTGTCTTTGCCATGGTATCAACTCGCTTTTCTGTATGCATGACTAATGTTCAATGAGTTATAAGGAAAATAAAAATTGTCAATTTTGAGACATTTGCATAGAAATTAGTGTAATGACTTTAATTTGCATTCTAGTAAAATTCATTCATAGTCACAGCAATTCAGGTAGAAAACCAATCATATTTTTATTTAATGAAATATGGAGTCTCTCATTTAGATGATTAAACTGTGTATGCTCTGATGCCAAAATCAAAAGTAATTTCAAATAAAAGTAAGAGCAACAATGAAAAGGCAAAATATAAATAGCAGTTCTGGCTTCTTCCATTAACACATAGAGCCTCGTTTATTTTTCACTTTCTAACTTTGTTGAGAACCAACATATCTGAATATGTCACCCTGCTCTAAAACCCTTATGTGATGGATAAAATGGAAGGTACATATTTCTTAGCTATAACCTTCAATAAAAATTAAATGATCATATAAAAGACAAAAATATTAAAAATCTGAGAAAAAGGTATCAGACGGTCTCATGCTCTTTGGGTGGATGACACCTAAATGAACATCAGTACAAAGTCCCAATTTATTTCTAATATCAGAGATCAGACCTCTACTCTTGCCTGATGCGTCTAAAACAAAAAGGGGGAACTGTAGAGAGCTGCGGAATGCCGCGCCTTAAAGATGGAACTGGTTTCTGCCTTCCACCTTCCCGATGGTGAGTGCTCTCTGTCATGAACAATTCTACATTTGGCTAAGGCTGAGGATCTGGCTTGCTTCCATGTATGTGGACCTATCTGCATTGCCCACGTGGCATGCTGGGGTTGGCTACCCAGAGGCTATTTTAGCTGTGGGCTGGCTTTCCCCAGGGTCAGATGATTGTTCAAGGTTCCTGAATAAACTGCATTGAAAAAAAATCAATATTAATGGAATGATGTCTCAGTTTTATTGTGCTTCTATAGAAAAGTATTTGAGAATGAGTAATACATAAATAACAGGGTTTTTTTCTTGCTGATTTGTTTACTGGCATTGGTGTCTATTGAAGACCATGCCTTTGCTTCCAAGATTACATCCCTGAACACTGTGTCATCACTGAGCAGAAAAACAACAATAAAAAGCCCAAGCCAATTGCTCAAGCTCTTTTGTGAGGCATTGATGTCATCATGAGAGAGATGTCATCTGGTTAATACCACATTCAATAAGGAATTCTAACATTAATTTTAGAGAGAACACAATGCTACCAGGGAAAACAGAAAATAATGCATTTATCCCTAATGCCCCTTTATATTTTTATATCCTATCTTGGAAAAATTACTGATTTAAATTTGAATGACAACAGGTCAATCTGGTGAGATCTTGATATGTACCTGGTTCATTATTAGATTCATTTTGAAGTTCATTTTAATACCAACCAAACTTTTAAACACAGAATTGTTATTAATTATCTCTTTCAAAAGAAAATTTTGTGATATAATTTCTTTTGTGTCAATTTCAAAGTCATAGGATATATAGATTCCAGAAGTTGTACTGTAACGTGATGCTAGATTAACCAATCCTTATTTCTTATGGTTGAGTCACTGTCTATGAGTATTTTCAACATAATACGTATTTGACCTTAATGCTCTTTTAAGGAATAAAGTTTTAAAAGATATTTTAGGAGGCCTAAAGACAATATATATATATATATATATATATATATATATATATATATATACACACACACACATACATGTCCCTCTGTGTGTGTATTAGAATATCTAAAAATGTGGTCAGCATTTAGTTCCCCTCCTAATTGGGGATGTCTCTCATTAGAACCTGCATTGAAATAGTATTGCACATCCTGATTTTGCATACCAGGCTAGCCTGGATAAAGGACAGGATCATAATTCTTTGCACTTTGTTTATGATCGTATGTGAGTCCTCAAATCAGACCACCACTGGTTCCAATTCTACACTTACTGACTTGATCCTGAGATGAATAAGAAAAGATCCCTTTTGAACCTTGGCCTTGAGCACCCTACTTCCTATCCTCTATGAGTCTCTTTTCCCCTCCCCACCTGCCGTGCCACCCACATACACCTAGAGGAATGGAGAAATTTTCAGCTGGAGTTCCCCACACCTTGACTTGTGTTCTCCATGGTTTAGGGGTGGTTTGGAAGCTCTCAGGCACTTATAGAAAGAAATTAATTGTAAAATTAAAGGACTTGAAAAAATATCATGATTACTTGAATTGGCTCAAGTTTTTTTTTTTTTAATAATATATAAAAAAGAATCCTACGTACATACTTTTGCCTAGGCAAGAGCATTACATTTTTTTGAAGATAAAAGCATCAGATTTAAAGTGTGACAGCGTTAGATATATATCCCTTTATGAAAAGATAAACAGAAATATTTATAAAACCAGCTTTGACTGCCAGGGAGATTATATACAAAATTTTAGAAAGCTGATTATGTTTGCATTCCCCAGTCTTCCACACTTGAGTTCATGCACCTCCACTGTTTAAATTTTATTTGACGTAAGTGAGAATTAACTAAGTAGAAGCAGCTTTAAAAAGATCTGCAACCAGCATTATTATGTTAGAGTTGCAGACAAGCGGCTCAGACGCCTGAGCTTGCCTTCACTTTTAATTCTAGATGTCCTTTCTCTCCTGCACATGCGAATAAATAGGAAAATGATTTCCTTTAGCTAGATCCCTCTGCTTTAAGTAGAAATGCAATCATCATGGTTCCTAAGTGTTGTGTGTACACTCCCTAACTCAATTTTCTCAGCGTTATTTAGACATGCTCAGTGCTTAAACCTGATAGGAAGCCTTCCCGCCCATACCAATTAATGTAACCCTGCAATTTAGTTTTACCCAGTTGTCCTTGGGTCCTTGCTTGTTCTTCTCTGTTCACCCTATTTGAATTGGTTTGAATTCTTTCCCAGAAAATGTTTATAATCTGAAAACCATCTTAATCTATTTGGTCCAATTTTTCTTGCCCTTTAATTTTCCAACAAAACAAAGTAGATCTAAAAAATATTCCGCATAATAATGGGATATTATTTTTATGCATAATTTTCTTTTCTTCAAGTTTTGTCCGTGGATGGAGGGGACAGGAGCCTCACAAGGAGAACAACAAAGCTAAAGGATCTGAGCCCAGGGGGTCCTGCAGAGATAGATGCACCAATGGAGGACCAGGCACTAAAAGGACCTAGATACCCTGCTCAGGTGTGGCCAAGTGGCAGCTTGGTCTCCATGTGGATCTCTGGGTGAGGGGAGCAGGGGCTGCCTCTATCATGAACTCGGTTGCCTGCCTGCTCTTTGTTCTCTTGCCCCTGGTTATACAGCCTTGTCAGGCCAAGAAGCAAGAGGATCCAGGCAGTTCTGATGAGACTTAACAAGCTATGGGCAGATGGCAATGGTAGAGACTCCCCTTTTCAGTGGACTAGGGGAAGGGGATGAGGGGACGATGGAGGGAGGGTGGGCCTGAGGGAGGAGCTTCAGTTGGGATATATGAAGAAAAATGGTGAAAAAAAAATTAAAATTAAAAAAAGTTTTGTCCATGGGAGTTGGTACCTCAAAACTATCAGTTATTGACCAAAGACAATAAGGAGAGTCTCTCCCTTCTAGTCTACTGGACAGTCTAAGGGTTTCTCTTAGTAGGATCCATGAAGGAAAAAAAAAAAAGACAAAGGCATTTCCTGTCTCCAAGTTAATGTCACTTTTTGTAGATTAAGCTTTGGGAAATTTAAAACAAGAATTTATGACTTACCCTACACTTAGAATGCCAAAAGCTATAGACATTGTGATTATACTACTCTGAATTTTTATATTCTAAATAAAAGTACCTGCCGACTTAAATATAAAAATAATCACATACACAGTCTTTACCAGAGATCACAATGGGGAAAAGTATGTTCTCTGAAGGATTACATTAAACAGGAAACAGGACAGGAGCCTACCACAGAGGGCCTCTGAAAGACTCCACCCAGCACTGTATCAAAGCAGATGCTAAGATTCATAACCAAACTTTGGGCAGAGTGCAGGGAATCTTATGAAAGAAGGGGAAGATATTAAGACCTGGAGGGGACAGGAGCTCCACAAGGAGTGCAACAGAACCAAAAAATCTGGGCACAGGGGTCTTTTCTGAGACTGATACTCCAAACAAGGACCATTCATGGAGATAACCTAAAACCCTTGCTCAGATGTAGCCCATGGCAGCTCAGTATCCAAGTCGGTACCCTAGTAAGGGGAACAGAGGCTATTTCTGACATAAATTCAGTGGCTGGCTCTTTGATCACCTCCCCCTGAGGGGGAACAGCCTTGCCAGGCCACAGAGGAAGACAATGCAACCAGTCCTGATGAGACCTGATAGGCTAGGGTCAGATGGAAGGGGAGAAGGACCTCCCCTATCAGTGGACTTGGAGAGGCACCTTGGAGGAGATGAAGGAGGAAGGGTGAGTTTGGGAGGGAATGAAGGAGGGGGCTACAGCTGGGATACAAAGTGAATAAGCTGTAATTAGTATAAAAATGAAAATTAAAAAATACTTAAGTAAATAAAAATAGAATAAGAAAAATTGTTGTGATTAAGCTTGAATATACTATATAAACTTAGTTTAATTAACTTCTTTGATATACAACCCCTTCCTACTTCCAGAATGTTTGCAAAATCCCCACCACCTTTCATGTGTTCCCATTTTTTTTAATATATTTAGATGAGAAATTTGATATTTTTATCTATATTATATTTTGTTTAGTTGAGTTAAGGTCCAAACTCTCTGTTCTCTTGTTTAAGGTTTTCAAATCAATTCTGAGAAGGACTCCAGGCATGCATCATCTTGCCTGACTTTTATGGGTGGTTTTTATATATTGGCACTTTTCCTGTAATCAATGAACAGCCCTTTGAATAACACATTATAATAAGCCAAATAACTTTGATCTATTATCTCCAATATTAAGTTTTTTGTAAACCATTTGTAAATAACAAGACTCTTTCAGATTCAGCTTTGTGTCAACATCCTAAGGTCTATAATTCTTTACTCTCATTACTTTAAGATTTTTTTATTATTATTTTCTCTTGTAAATCACAAAACAAAAACTCTGGGGAGTAATAACATATTTTAAACTAGTTTTTAACATTTCAGTTGGTCCTCAAAATAATCTCATCAGTTGACTGTCAGCATTACTTCAGTTCCACAAAGGAAAAGACCAAGACAGCAAAAGGTAATACTTCTCAAGAGTTATACAGCTAGAAACTGGTAGAGACAAAACTTGATCTAAGTCTATGCCCCTAATTCAAGTCTTTAATCCAATCTCATCTCCATGGACAAACCACAAGCTCCTCTCACAAATGTCAACTAAAACATCTAAGGTTGACTCTCCCACTGGGCAAGAACCACTTTGCTCCCATTGTTCATCCTTGGTTAACAAAAAAAAGGGAATCATTTTCCTTAGACTACAATTTTTCCACATGTGCAATAAAAGCTTTTGTCTGTAAACAAAAAAGGAGGTAGAATTTCTCCAAAGGGAGTAACATAAAAACAAATCTATGTACAAACACTTTCAAAGCCCCAGATTCCAGCTATAATTATATGACAGACCAGAAAAGGTATGACTTAGGTATAGATTGAGTGAAGTCATTTGATTGTCTTATTTTAGTTTGTGTGTCTACATGGTGATTGTGGGGCACATAGAAATGAAAAGACTTCAAAACCACATTGCTGGAAAGAATTATTTTAAGAGATATAAAAGTATGCATTCCTTTAAGGCAAAAGGTGCTCTTTATCTTTTATTTGAGTAATTCCATGCATCTTTGACTTCACAAATAAATTGAATTTTCTTTAATATTTAGATGTTTTATGCCCTTATGATTATGTCACCAAAATTGAGTATCATGAGTCTTATATACTACAGTGATGCTTACCAACTAAAACCATGTCAGAAATTCCATAATAATGGCTAACCAGTTTATAGAATACATTGTAACAAACTTTTAAATAGTATATATTCATGCATATATGATTTCAGTTTTCTGTTTAAGAAAATACATAATCAGTTTTCTCAGAATATCTGTTTTACAAAATAACTTTTTATTTGCCTTAATGCCTTAATACATTTAAAATAAAATTTTAAACTATCTATGTGTTTGTTCCATAGGTGTCAATACTAGAGTCTACCTGCTGATGTCAATCAAGAGAAAAATCACTCCCAGTTTATGTTCGAAAGTAGTGTTAGGATTGATCCATGGAAGTATCATTATGATTGGCTTTCTAAGATAGTTGCTATCTCTTAGAATACTGTTGTTTTCTAATGAGACAGAAAGGAAGTGGATCTGGAGCGGAGGCAGAGTGGAAAGAACCTGGAAAGAGTGCAGTTAGGGGAAACCATAATCAGGATATATTGTGTGTAACTGTAATCTATTTTCAATTTTTAAAATAGTAAATTCAAAAAAAAAGAAGAAAGAAAAAATATTGTTTTTATGGAGTGTTTTTTTAAAAAACAAATGAGACATCTCCGCTAAGAAGAGGAGGAAAGTTTACAGGAGTGAGAGGGAATGGAGGACACCAAGAGAACATTATCCATGGAATCATCTAAGCAGGGTTCACCTGGGCTCACAGAGACTGAAGCACCAGGCATAGACCCTGCATGGGTCTGCACTAGGTCCTCTGCATACATGTCATAGTTGCTAGCTTTGTGGTTTGGTGGGTCTTCAAACGGGGAAGATTTGTCTCCTTGTCTCTCTTGTCTGCTCTTGGGACTCTTCCTCCTACTGGGTTGCCTTGTACAGCCTTGATATGAGGACTTTTGCCTCATTTTGTGGCATCTGCTTTTGTTGTGTTTGGTGGTTGTCTCTTGATGGCCAGCTCTATTCTGAAGAGAAATGGAATGGACATGGATCAAGGGAAGAAGAAAGGTGGAGGAATAAGAGAGGAGTGAAGGAACAGGAAACTGTGGTTGTAATATATTGTATGAGAGAAGAATCTATTTATTTTCAATAAATAAATGAATAAACAAGTGGGGAAAAACTACTGGAACAACCTAGGTGCTAACACTAAAACTGTAAAACTGCATAAGTGTTATCTTATAATAATGTGGAATATTAATAAGAAACTAAAGCCACAGAAGTTAAGAAAATATTTGTTTACATCGGAACCTCACAATTTCAGTTATCCAAACAGTAATCACATCCTTTATCTTCCTGCCTTACAGAATTCCAATTTTATTTAACCAGCTGTGTTCCTAGCCCTGGGGAATGAATCATAAAAATAATACTTGCAATAGGTTTTAGAATAAACAGGTGATTCAATTTTGGGCAGCAAATAGACGGTAATTTCATGACATGTGGCAGGTATAGTTATACCTCCTTGAGAAGTGTGCAAAGACAATCCTTTTTTATGTTTATTTATTTATTTATTTATTACAATTTATCAATTTATTCACTTTGTATCCCAGCTGTAGCCCTCTCCCTAGACCCCTCCCAAGCCCACCCCCTACCTCTTCTCTTCCCATGCCTCTCCCCTAGTCCACTGATAGGGGAGGTCCTCCTCCCCTTCCCTCTGACCCTAGCCTATCAAGTATCATCAGAACTGGCTTCATTGTCTTCCACTGTGGCCTGGTAAGGCTCCCTTCCTTAGGGGGAAGTGATCAGAGAGCCAGCCACTGAGTTCATGTCAGAAATAACCCCTTTTCCCCTTGCTATCCTTTAATCTGATGCAATGTGCTGCTGTCTTCCTCTCCACCATGAAAGGAAAACACACACACAAACAGAGAAGAGAATCAAAAATACTTAAGCATCAGTTTCCACTGACACAATCTTGCAATTACCTATCAGCAGACCTCTCAGCATGCATACATCATACCTTTCATATTAAAGTCACTGGTCATGGTGGTGTGTTGTGCTGGAATTTTTTGAGAACATTCTAAATGCTGAGGAACATAGCATATGTTATGCCATAACATAGCAATATGAGGAAGCCAAGGAATCTATCAAATTTCCCTTTTCTTCCATGTAAAGTAGGAACAGTTTGTTGTCCCAGGGTGATATACTGTTTCTTGGCAGTAACAATAGGCTATTAAAAATTTTGAAGATTCTAAAGCTTGTTCTTGAAGTTAGGCACATTAATTAAAATGATAAACATATTTTTAAGTGTTCATGTGTAAGTACCTCTCATACTAATTTGAGCAAAGAAGGGACAAAGCACAGGAGAAATGAGAGTTTAACAATCTGCATGATTTGTTGATTTCTATTGTAGATTCCTATGGGCTCACTACACTTTTTCAGCAAGGCACAATATATAGGTCAAGATTAATTTTGCAATGGTTCTTTGTGGCTTTTTTTTGTCTTGATACCCCAGGAAATAGTTGACTCATAACATAGCAAACCAGGTAAATGATGTATAAGACCAATGAGCACATGAGCAGGACACACAAACACAATAATTTGTGATGACTTCTTTACACATTGAGCTGTCTGTGGAAGTAATTTATTGTATGTTATTATAATGTGAGTGCATGTTATCTGTCCTATAAGCCATCTAATGAGAATCTAAATAAAATAACAGTATACATAACACTGCCATATCTGTAAATAATGAGTACATATTTCTCCTTTAATAAATTTATTTTATCTCCATTCAGAGATAAACTTAAGACAAACTTGGCCTTGGTGAACATGGATTTCAAACATGAAGAGAGAGTAAGCCCACTGCTGTCATTTGCAGTATTCTTACAAAAGTATTTATACTTTTTCCCAGTTTTGTGAAAAGCATTGAAGATACAGGGCTTCAGTAATGCTTGATAGCCTGTACCTTGAAATGGAGGAGGCCATGAGTAACCAGCCATACTTGCAAATTTTGCCACTGGTTGTTTTTGTTTTTAATTTCCTTTTCAAAATAACGGACCGTGTGCTTTTTTAATTTTTTAAAATTTATTTAATTTTTAATAAGTTACAGTTTATTCACTTTGTATCCCAGATGTAGCCCCCTCTCTCATTCCTTCCAAATCCTACCCTCCCTCCCTCATCTCCTCCCATTCCACTCTCCAAGTCCACTGGTAGGGGAGGTCCTCCTACCCTTCCCTCTGATCCTAGCCAATCAGGTCTCATTAGGACTGGCTGCATTGTCTGGCCTGGTAAAGCTGCACCCACCTCAGGTGTAGGTGATCAAAGAACCAACAACTGAGTTCATGTCAGAGACACTCCCTCTCCCTCTTACTAGGGAACCCACTTGGACACTGAGCTACCATGGCCTACATTTGTGCAGGGGTTCTAGGTTATCTCCATGAATGGTCCTTATTTGGATTATTAGTCTCAGGAAAGACCCCTGTGCTCATTTATGTTGGTTCTATTTCTCTCCTCTGGAGTTTCTGTCCCCTCCAGGTCTTTCTATCTCTCCCTTCTTTCATAAGATTCTCTGCACTCTGCCCAAAGTTTGGCTATGAGTCTCAGCATCTGCTTGGCTGTCCTACCAAAAACTATCTACAGATTCAATGTAATTCCCATCAAAATACCAACACAATTATTTACAGACCTTGAAAGGACAATTCTCAATTTCATATGGAGAAACAAGAAACCCAGAATTGCTTTAGAAAGTCCTGTACAACAACAGATCATCTGGAGGTGTCTGTATCCCAGATCTCAAGCTATACTATAGAGCAGTAGTAATACACACTGTATGGTACTGGCATAGAAAAAGAATGGTGGATCAATGGGATTAAATAGAAGACTCTGTGCTTTTCTAAATCTACCATTCAAACCACATGTGTTACATTTTTAAAACATGTATATTGTGCTGAAGAAACAACTCTGAAGCCACAGAACACCTGAGATTAGTTCCCAGCACCAAAATTGGCTAGCTCACAATCACTTACAACCCGAGGGGTTCCAGGGTCCTGATGTCCTCTTCTGGACTTAAGGGACACATGGACTCATGTACATATTCCCACACATAAATATATGTGTACATGCACATATATTTAACACTAAAAAATAAAATCTTGTTTTAAAACATGGAGAGACATGTTTGATTAGTTTTAACTGTCATCCTGACACAATTTAGAATTAATTGCCTGGGAAGAGAGGATCAGTGAGGCGGACTTATGGGTATATTTGTGTGGAGATTATTTTGATTATGTTCATTGATAAGAGAAGACTCATTCAAAAAGTAGTGGAAGCGTTCTGTGTGCTTGTGTACTTAGACTGCATAAAAGAGGAGAAAGAAACTCAGCAACAATCAATATGCACTCACTTTCTCTCTGCCTCATACTGTGGTTTTGATATGACCAACTCTCTCAAGAGCCTGTGGCTCTAACTTTGTCTCAGTGATGGACTGTAACCTGGAATTGTCAGCTAAGATAAATGCCTTCTTCCTCAGATTGCTTTTGTCAGGGTATGTTACCACAGCAAAGGAAAAAACAAAACAAAACAACAACAACAAAAACCAAACAAACATAGAACACATTTGACTCTATGTGGTTACCTCTGAACAGATGATGCTCTGATGAAAACTTCCTAGATTTTGTTTAGTGGTAATACTTAGATATAAAACAAGAGAAGGGCATAAGGAATCTTCATTAGCATTAGAAACAATAAAAATGCTCAGAGACCTTTTTGACATGTGCAGGAAATCTGAGCTGAGTGTTATTAGCTTGTTGTATCCTATTGTGAAAACAAAATTTGAGAAAAAAAAAGACAAAGAAAAAAGCAACCTTGCTAGGCCACAGAGGAAGACAATGCAACCAGTCCTGAGGAGACCTGATAAACTAGGGTCAGATGGAAGAGGAGGAGAACCTCCCCTATTAGTGGACTTAGAGAGGGGCAGGGAGGAGATGAGGGAGGGTGGGTAAAATTAGAAGGTAAAGATGGAGGGAGCTACAATTGAGATACAAAGTGAATAAACTGTAATTAATATAAAAAATAAAAATGTAATCAAAAAAGATGAATGTGGAACATTTCACTGTATCCCTCAACAAGGAAGTTTTTTAGTGCTATTGAGGTCATGGTAAAATGATTCTAAAATCAACTTGAAGCTCGCACTGGCAAAAGATGAAACAATTCCAACTGTACTAGCAAATACATGTTTGAGCAGTGCTTTGTATACACTGCTATGTAAACTGTTACTCATGATTTTTAGAATTGCTATTTATTTACTGATTTTTTTGTCTAATTATGTTTTCAGTTACTTGGTATGTACCATATATTACAATAAAAACCAACCTAGGCCAAAAAGAAAAAAAGAAAGAAGAAGGAAGAAAGAAAGGCAGGAAGAGAACATGGATGTATTTTTGGCTTCGAATTAGACTCCAATGAAACAATTTAAATACAAACAAACACAAATAAAAGATGGTCTTATCCATTCAAACACCCAAAACAACTCATCCAGTCCCAAGATATGAACTGTTACATTCAGATTGTCTTTGAGTCTCATCCTCCTCTGTCCAAAGAAAAGAAAATATTTCCAGAACAACTACATTGTATTTATAAACTTTGCTAATTCTGTTTCCAACTTCCCAGTCATGTTAACTCTAAGAATAACCTCCCAAACTGTTGTGTTTACCAAAATAATTCATCTATTCAATCTATTTTCAAGTAATCTTTCTCTTTTCTGGTTTTCTGAATCAAATATATCATATAACTTATAATATACATTTGTCTCTCATGTAATACCCTATGTTACTTTTCTGTCTAGCCTGTTTCGTGTTATAACAGCATATGTAGCTTGACTAAAATGTGCCATCATGATTATTATTGTAGTAATAATTGTCATATTTTTTACATACTAGAAACCATTTATATGTTTTGGAAATGCATATGTGTCAGGGCTTATTTGTATACCAGGGTACAACCTGTAATTATTCTTTTGCTTCTAAACTCAACCAAGGCAGATAGGAAGGCTCAAACAAGGTACTGGCCTCAGCATACATCCTTGACTAAATAGTGGCTATGTTATGCTTGAGTACAAAAATAAAACATTTCTATGTATGTTTCCATTTTGTTTACTTAGATTATCAATCTTAAGATTTTATAAAAGCAACATTGCTGAAGTGGATAGTACAAGACAGAGGGCAAGAGCTGAGGTTTCCAATTGACCAAAGACTAAAGATACTTCCACTGTTAAAAACTAAGAACTAGAGTGGAAGGATCATTGTCTCTAGAGAAGACACAACACAACACCTAAGGATAAGATTCTATAATAACTTTCCCTATCACTCTAAACCACTAAACCAAGGCTGACCAAGGATGTGAATTATTTTATATTTCTTCCTTTTACTGTGAACTAAAACATTTGACATAAGGACTTCATTAAAACCCCTTTTTATGTCTGTATATCTCATGAGCTTACCAAAAAAAATAGACTAATATTCAATTTATCCTAAGGGTATGAGCTGAAGGGTTCAATAATTACCTACTAGTTAGATAAAAGAATGTTCATATGTCTTTTATGCCTTACTGCTCTGAAACACAAAATACAAGTTAAGAAAGTTTTTTGGGCTTGTCTATTGCAGAGTCTGTGACATTATTAATCATGAAGGAATTGATTGTTTTTGCCACCTAATTAGTGAAACAAACCTTCAGTTAGCACTGGGTGCTGCAAACATGTCAGCACTTCATTACACAGATACTGGAAACTGTGATCTGGTTGCTATGGTGACAACAGCTTCCATAGGGAGTTTTGTGTTTAGCTGACATATCTAGATCAGACAGAATATGATTAAAAGAGAAATTCTAACTTAAAACCATTTTGGTGTTCAAAACAGTGCAAAACTACGTATTTGAAATGGCCAGTGTTAAAGAAAATAATTTCTTAAGCCTTCATGGAAATAAAAATGTTTACATATCTCATTATCCTTGAATCTGCATATTTTTAACTTTAAAAATAAGATTCATCGTTGGAGAAACACTTAGAATGCAATGCTTGTTTCAAGATTTTATTGATTACATAAATGCATAAACCACCTCAGATGTGGGATTGAAGCCAAACACAAAGTTAAAAAGATGTATTGTTACAAAACAAATGAATGAAAAGCAGAGACTGCTCTAAGCCAAGATGATTCTGTGAGACTAATTGACAGGAAAGCATTTATTAGAAAAAGTTCACTGAACTTAATTTTTTCTTTGGACATGATCCATAATTATTCCTGTCTACCACCTATTCTGCCCCTGCCCCCGCCATTTATTTCCAACCTGTGCTTTGTATAACTTAACCTACATACAATTGAGCTCTTGAATCAGTAGGAAACTAGTAAACCATCACTGAGCCTGCACTCGAAACCTAAACAATGGGTCACTCTCTAAGGCACTGTATGTTAATGCTACTTTAGACTTTTTGGCTTATCTTAAATTATACAATGCATTATCGGCATAAAACAGTTCAATACCTAAACAGGAAATGACCGCCTATAGGCTAGAGTAAACAGGACAGTTAGCTTTTTTCAAAACTAAGCTTTCACAGGTCATGGAGCTGCAGGAGCCAAAAGACTGTAAGGAGCATTTGGAAGGATGAAGCATGTGTTTGACAGGTCGAATTAAGAGAAAAGAGCAAAATTGTTCAGAGAAGTCAATTTTGAAAAAAACAAACAAACAAACAAACAAACAAAAACTCCTGAAAACACACAGGATCTCAGACTTAGAGAACAAAAACAAAAACAAACAAAAATCTTCTTCGGCATTGGAGAAGTTAGGACACTGAGATGGAAATGAACATGTCAGCAAATAGGTGATCTAGTCAGAAGATTGAGAAATCAGCTGGTACTGGCCTGGAACCCTCCTCCCTAAGGGCTAGGCCTCACAGTGTTGTGAGGTATTATGCATTATCTCAAGGGAAAAAGGTCAACAACAGATTCAGAATGTAAAACAAGGAAGTCACAATGATAGCCAGCACAGTAATGTATCCCCAAAGGTGCAACTGCAGTACTTAGATCTTTGGGATAAACAAGGTCTGTGTGATTGGAATTACGGCCCATTTATTGGGAGGAAAACCATGCCTGGTGCTGTCAACATAACCAACATATGGCTGGAAAACTCATAGACCCGAAAGAAGAGAATATTATTTTTACTAAATTAACATGGTTCCCAGCTGCTTTCTAAATACTTCTAAGTATTTAGGTATAAGCTAAAGATAAGTGCAGCTGTCACTCACCTCCTCATCAAAGAAGCTTTCTTTTGCAGCAGAGGAAGGCTATAACAGAAAACTAAAACTATTAATTCAGAAAATTAGTGACCACTTTTGTGCCCAAATGAGATATCTATAACACAACTCACATACTTGAGGCTCAAGGAACATCACAAAAGAGGGGACAGAAGTTTACAAGAAGACAGAGACAATGGCTGTGAGAGAGTGTCTCCTGGATATGACAGGGATATTGCAAGTTTTAACCCTCAACAATATGTCTGCCTTCAGAAAACCTGCATAATAATGTGCTAGTGACATGTCATGCCAACACAGATGGAGAAAAAGTTCCTGAAGCCCAACTGCTAGATGAAGAGCTACAGGCAGTTAATGGCTTTTGAAGGAAGGAGAATCAATTCATAGGGACAGGTATTCTGATAAATATTCCAAGTCCAAATGGTCAGCCTTAAACCCATGTACACACAGGCAATATTGATTAGGCTCAGTAGGTTCTGCATACATATATAGGTGTGTGTGTGTGTGTGTGTGTGTGTGTGTGTGTGTGTGTGAATAAGAAATAAAGAAGAGGTCATGAACTTGAGTGGCATATGTAGAGGACATGGATCAGTCACAGTGAAAATAATCAAAGTGTGGGATCATATAAATACAGTGTATTTATGTATAAAATTCTAAAAAAATTAAAAACCAAATTTCTTTAATAAAGGATAATGAGAGAGGATAATAATATAAGCCATTATTGAGATTTCTCCTGATACCAAGCTATTACCTTTGTCTCTGAGGATGCAAATTTTGAGAAAACAAATAAATGGTTTTTGAGCTGTTGTCATCTATTAAGAAAATGTGTCTGTTTATACTACACTGAGAGCACGAATATGATTATAAATTATTTTCACCAAAAAATCCTTGTATATAGACAATTTTTATGGTGTGCATAACGAATTAACATGATCATAGCCACAGGGAGAGACAGTTCATATGATTTTAAGATTTAGTATCATCCCTATAGCATAAATTATTAACTGGCCTCAATTTCCCTAGGGGTGTATAAGGTAAGTCTTATGTAAAGTAAAAATGCAAAAGTATAAACTCTGAGAAAGCACCAGATTGCTTTCCAGAGTGGTTGTACAAGTTTACATTCCTACCAGCAGTGGAGGAGGGTTCCCCTTTCTTAGATAATTAGGAATAGTGCTTCCTCAAGATCCAGCTATACCACTCCTAGGCATATACCCAAAGATTCTCAAGTACACAATAAGGACATTTGGTCAACAATGTTTGTAGCAGCCTTATTTGTAATAGCCAGAAGCTGAAAACAGCCCAGATGCCCCTCAGTGGAGGAATAGATGCAAAAATTGTGGTATATCTACACAATGGAATATTACTCAGCAATAAAAAACAAGGAAATCATGAAATTTGCAGGTAAATGGTGGGATCTGGAAAAGATCATCCTGAGTGAGCTATCCCAGAAGCAGAAATATGCACACGGTATATACTCACTCATGTAGACATATAATATAGGATAAACCTACTAAAATCTGTACACCTAAAGAAACTAATCAAGAGGGAAGACTCTTGCTAAAATACTCAATTCCTATTCAGAAAGGCAAAGAGGCTGGACATCAGAAGAAGGAGAAAAGAGGGAACAAGTCAGGAGCCTGACACAGAGGACCTCTGGAAAGCTCTGTCTGCAGATTATCAATGCAGATGCTGAGACTTATGGGCAACCTTTGGGCAGAGTGCAGGGAATCTTATGAAAGAAGTGGGAAACAGTAAAATCTGGAGAGGACAGGAACTCCATAAGGAGAGCAACAGAACCAAAAAATCTTAGCACAGCAGTCTTTCCTGAGACTGATATTCCAAACAAGGACTATGCATGGAGATAACCTAAGACCCCTGCACAGATGTAGCCCATGGCAGTTCAGTATCCAAGTGGGTTCCATTGTAATAGGAACAGAGATTGCCTCTGACATGAACTGATTGGCCTGCTCTTTAATTACCTCCCCTGAGGGAGAAGCAGCATTACCAAGCCACAGAAGAAGACAAGGGAACCACTCCTGATGAGACCTAATTGACTAGGATCAGAAGGAAGGAAAAGAAGACCTCCCCTATCAGTGGTCTTGAGGAGGGGCATGCATGCAGAGGGTGGAGGAAGGGAGGGATTGGGATGGAAGGAGGGAGAGAACCACAGGGGGGATACAAAGTGAATAAAGTGTAATTACTAAAGAAAATAAAAGAGTAAAAAAAAGTATAAACTCTTTGAAACTCTAAACTGCATTTACACACTCATAATAATTCCCATAGAATTCTTTATTATTTTAACCAAGAATTGAGTATAATTGACTTCAGAGTTGTCATTACTGTAAAAATTCTGGTTATGCTTTTAACAGTCCTTATGTTACTTAGAATATCTCCTAAGCTCTGTGCAAAGCTTTCAACTCTATGATTAGAACCAACACACATAGGCTCACAGCTGTGGAACACATTTAAGTTTTGTGCATAAGTTATGAATAAAAGTGTGAACTTTAGATCTTATTATTAGGTATTTGTTGAGTCAATAAATTATCAACCTACTTTTCACAAGGAACAAGGTTGTTTAAATTCTGAATTACATAAATATATTTAAACACCAGGGTGGAGACAAGTATATAACTAAAATCTGTTATAGCCTTTGTTTATCTGAAAGATTGTTTTAGAGTATGTAGACTACTCTGCCCTAAATTAAATATCTATATCTTCATCCTTCCTCCCAATGCTAAGGTCTCATTTCAGAAGACGTGGAAGAAAGATTGGAAGAGCCAGAGACAATGATGACTTCAAGGAGACAGAGTTTTCTGGACTCAGCAGTGCATATGCACATTTGAACGCACATGGGTTATGATATCATGCACAAAACCTGAACAAACTAAAGCCAAACAAAATCCCAACATGGAAATGAGAGGTGAGCATGAAGTCCCACCCATAGTTGAGGACCTGTAGGTAGCTGATAGCTGCTTCAACAGGAAAGTCAACCTATTTAGGAGTGTTGACACTGGTAGATCCACCATGCTTCAGTGGAATGCCAGACATCTAAGACTATATGGGCAACACTGAATGGACTCAATGACTTACAAAAACAGAGATCACAAACTTGTATGGGCAGGGAATGAGTGTGATCCGGGAGGAGTTGGGGAGTGAAAATAATTCAAACACAAATTTCTCACAGAACTAATAGAATATATAATAAAATATAAATAAATAATCATTTCTTTCCAGAAAAACATTTACTGATAGCAAAGCTATAGCCTTCACTTTATTAAAAAAAAAAAAAAAAAAAAAAAAAACACTGATGGATGTTAAAATTGCTGACAGAGAAGGCAATGCAGTTGATTTGACTATGAATAGGATAATTATAAAATGACTTTTCAAGCTTTTAGAAAAGTCGTGTGTGGCAAAGATTTGTGGTCTTGGTTTACTTAAACATTACCATCGATTATTATAACTATTCATCAGACAACAATTCAGTGGAACTCACATAGATTTATCATGTAATTACATAAGAATAAATAAAATATAATAAAAGTGATAATATAGGGAGATTATGTGCATACTTCACCCAATTTTACCCAATGGTGAAATCCTGGAAAATTACAATATCTCAAAGTCCTAGCTTATTTTTTTTTTGCTATTATAAATATTGTGACACAAAACCTATAGAAATTATTTATTTGGATTACAATTTGGCATCACAGACTATTAACAAAAGATATCAGAACAGAAACAGAGGCGGGATCCTGAAAGCAGTAACTGAAACAGAGGCAATGGCTTGATCCCTATGGGTCGCTCAGTGTGTTTTCTTATACATACCAAAACTGCCCAAGGGTAGCATCATCTATAGTCATCAGGGCCCTCCAATATCAATTGTTAATCAAGAAAATGCCCACAGATTTGTCTAAAGGTCAGTCTGATAGAATAAATTTCTCATATGAGGGTCTGTCTTCCCAGGTGACTCTAGAATGTGGCAAGTTGACAATAATTAACCAACACACAAAAACAAGATATTGAAATTGATCCTATAAAATTTCAAAAAATACCTACCACCACATATAATTTTAGCACGTGTTCATTGACACGTACTTTCGTTGTATCTTTCCCCCATTTTATTATTGAAATGTTTTTATTTTCTACATCCTGAGCGAATTTTATATACTCTGCAGTAGACTCCTTTGTCAGGGGTATGCAATGCAAATATCATCTCTCATAACTATTTTATAGTATATGGCTTGGCTTTTATCATCTCATAATAATCTTTCATAAAGCTTTTAACTTTAATAGTCCAAATTATTAGCTTTTATGTATCTTGCCAGTGTAGAAGTTTGCCTTCTGTAATTACTGAGAGAAAAATAGCAAGTTGTTCATGCATGCTGCCATGAGAACAGAGATAAGCAAGATTAAGGGTTAAAATGAAAGAGTTAGATGCACTGAAGTAGTTATAGCTGGATCTGAACTATCCAACCAAACAGGTGATAGTAGGTACAGGGATCTGAGCTACTGATTGCTGTCTACCTACACTCTCTCACTCTGAAAACTTTGAAAAATATATGTAGAGTACCATGTTCATTCTTCATATTCTTGATTCTAATGGAATTAATAGCAACAGACTAAATAATAAATAATTATGGCTTCTAACATGAAGCTTCTGTCTAGGAGGTAAACTTGATCACACCATATAAAGGGAACTAAAAGTGATGTAAGCGAGAAAGACTGCGGCTACGTCTTTGGGGCTATGATAGAATTAACTTGATCATGGCGAAGCTACAAACTGTCCCTGTGGATGTGAGAACAGAAAGAGCATATGATTAGCAGCACTAGAAAGCTGCAAGGTCAACAGCTAACAAAGCATGAGTCAGAGATGGACAGAAAGGGTATTTCAACCACTATTACGGTAGGCTTGCTTAAATAGCACATTGTCATCATCCTGACAGGGACAAGGACATATATATATATATATATATATATATATATATATATATATATATATATGTAAAGCATACAGGCCCTCCATTATAACACAGAGAACTAACCATTCTCTTATTAATTACTTCAGCCTTTATTCATTTAGTCTCAGTCACAGCTCTAAAAAAAATTTCTAAGTGAGGTCATTCAGTTACTTTCTCTTTGCTTAGGAAGACAATCCACCTAGCAGCTAGCTCTCATGTTTCCTCACTTTATCACATTTTCTCAATTTACCACTTTTCTGTAGCAAAAATTATCATTTACAAAGACTGCTTCATTGAAAAAATAAAAAATTGGCTATGAGTCTCAGTATCACCTTTGATACCCTGCAATGTAGACTCTTTCAGAGGTCCTCTGTGGAAGGCTCCTGCCCTGTTCCCTGTCTTCTCCTACTTTTGATGTCTATCCTGTTTGCCCTTCTGAATGAGGATTAAGCATCTTTCATAGGGTCCTCCTTGTTGTTTAGCTTCTTTAGGACTATAGATTTTTCACTATGTTTATTCTATATTATATGGCTAATATCCACTAATAGTGAGTATATACCGTGTGTGTCTTTCTGCTTCTGGGTTATGTCACATAGGATGATCTTTTCTAGTGCCCACTATTTGCCTTCAAATTTCATGATTTCCTTGTTTTTAATTGCTGGGTAGTATTCCATTGTATAAATGTATCACACTTTCTGTATCCATTTCTCTGTTGAGGAGCATCTAGCATGTCCTTATTGAATGGTGGGGCATCATTTACGTATATACTTAGGGGTGGTTTAGCTGGATCTTGAGGTAGCACTATTCCTAATTTTATGAGGAAGCGCCAGATTAATTTCCAAAGTGGTTTTACAAGGTTCCATTTCCACTAGCAATGGAGGAGGGTTCCCTTTTCTCCACATCCTCTCCAGCATGCACCATCCCTTGAGTTTTTGATCTTAGCCATTCTGATGGGTATGAGGTGTAATCTCAGGGTAGTTTTGCTTTACATTTCCCAGATGACTAAGGATACTGAGCATTTCTTTAAGTGTTTCTCTGCCATTTGATATTCCTCTGTTGAGAATTCTCTGTTTAGCTCTGAGCACATAGCCAAACTTTTGTCACAAGGTTGGAAACCTTATGTTATAACAGGGAGGTAGAAAGTCCTGGAGGGGACAGGAACTCCAGGAGAAGAACAACAGAGCAAAAAATCCTGGGTGCAGGGGTCCTGCAGAGACCAATTCTCCAACCAATAACCATGCATGGGAGGACCTAGACCCCCTGCACAGAGGAAGCCTATAGGCAATTCATATTCCAAGTAGTTTCCCTAGTAAGAGGAGCAGGGGCTGTGTCTGACATGAGCTCAGTGTCTGGCTCTTTGATGACCTCCCCCTTGGGTGTGTGGGGGTGCAGCCTTGCCAGGCCACAGAGGAAGATGCTGCTGCCAGCCTTGATGAGACCTGATAGGCAAGGGTCAGATAGAAGGGGAGGAGGTACTCCCTATCAGGGGACTAGGGAAAGGGCAGAGTGGGGAGAAAAGGGAGGGTGGGTGGGACTAGCAGGAGATGAGGGAGGGAGCTACAGCAGGGATACAAAGTGAATAAATTGAAATAAATAAATAAATAATATAGAAATTTCTATGAGAGTCCATGTTGGAGGCAGCATGTCATAATGTCAAGAAGGTTGGTAGTCTTTCAGAGGCCCTCTGTGGTAGGCTCCTATCCTGTTTCTCGTTTTCTCCTACTTCCAATGTCCATCCCATTTGTCTTTCTAAGTGAGGATTGATCATCTTACCCAGGGCTCTCCTTCTTGTTTAGCTTCTTAGGTGTACAGATTTCAGTATGTTTATCCTATCTTATAGGTCTAGTATCCACGTAAAAGTGAGTATATACCATGTGTGTCTTTCTGCTTCTGGGCTACCTCACTCAAGATGATCTTTTCTAGATCCTACCATTTGCCTGCAAATTTCATGATTTCCTTGTTTTTAATTGCTGAGTAGTATTTCATTGTGTAAATGCACCACAGTTTCTATATCCATTCCTCCATTGAGGGATATTTTAGTTGTTTACAGCTTCTGGCTATTACAAATAAAGCTTCTATGAACATGATTGAACAAATGTCCATGTTGTGTACTTGAGTATATTTTGGATATATGCCTAGGAGTATTATAGTTGGATCTTGAAGAAGCACTATTCCTAATTGTCTGAGAAAGCACCAGATTGATTTCCAAAGTAGTTGTACAATTTAACATTCCAACCAGCAATGGAGGAGGGTTCCCCTTTCTCCACAACCTATCCAGCATGTGTTGTCACTTGAGTTTTTGATCTTAGCCATTCTGATAGGTGTAAGGTGAAATCTCAGGGTCGTTTTGATTTGCATGTCCCTGATGGCTAAGGACATTGAACATTTCTTTGAGCATTTCTCTGCCATTCTATATTCTTCTACAGAGAATTCTGCTTAGCTCCGTACCCCATTTTTTAACTTGATTACTTGATTTTTTGCTTTTTAACTTCTTTAGTTCTTTATATATTCTGGATATTACCATAGAGGACCTCTGAAAGAATCTAACTATCAGTGTATCAAAGCAGATACTGAGGCTTATAACCAAACTTTGGGCAGAGTGAAGGGAATCATAAGTAAATAGGAGGGGTAAGTAAGACATGGAGAGGACAGGAACCCCGCAAGGACCAAATACATTTGGGCACAGGGGCTTGTCTGAAACTGATTCTCCAACCAAGTATCATGCATGGATGGAACCCCTGCTCAGAAGTAGCCCATGGCAGCTTTGCATCCAAGGGAGTTTCCCTAATAAGGGGAACAGGGGCTGTCTCTAACATGAACTCAGTGCCTGGCTCTTTACCTCACCCTCCCCTGCCCCCGGAGGGAGGAGCGCCTTGCTAGGCCACTGAGGAGGACAATGCAGCCAGTTCTGATGAGACCTGATAAACTAGGGTCAAATGGAAGGGGAGGAGGACCTCCCCTATCAGTGGACTTAGAGAGGGTTAGGGAGGAGATGGGGGAGGTTGAGTGGGATAGGGAGGGAATTGGGGGGCACAGCTGGGATACAAAGCAAATAAACTGTGATTAATATAAAAAATACAAATTAAAAAAAAACTGAAGAAAAGTAGATTGGACACTCCTGCTAGCTGTTTGAAGATTTATTTGAGGGAAAAGGAGAAAACACAGTTCTTTGAACAATATTAATGAAAAAGGGCTTACCTTTGTGTTATTGCAAACTCCGTATTTGTTCCTAATTTGAGCACTGAGCGATTATATAGCTCAATACACTTTCTGGCTGTGAGCTCATTGAGAAAGTGTCCTGCAACAGATCAGGAGAAGTGAGTTCAGCTTTTAGACTGGATAAACACGAGGACAATGAGGCATGAGTGTGAGGCATTAAAACATTGATGAAGAGTGTGGCACAAGCTACAGCCCAGTCTTTCTTCCAGACATCACTGCCTCTCAAAGTCATGATTTTCTAGGGATCTCCATAACAGGTCACTTTTTTTTTTAATTTAAAAAATGACAATTTATTAATTTATCTGAAAATTCAGGAGTATGGTGAACAAACATTTCCATCTTTTATATAATAGTATTCCATAGATAAAAATGTGCATTTTACAATATTTTAAGCATTACTCCAAAGAAGTACTTCAAGAATATATCATTATATAACTGCCCAACAGACTTTAACATTTAATTTTATATGTATTTTTTTTATTTTTTATTTTTTTTCCCTTTTTTTAAAATTTTTCATCAATTAAACTTTATTCATTCTGCATCTCCCCATAAGCCCCTCCCTTCTCCCCTCCCAATCCCACCCTCCCTCCTCCCTCTGCTTGCATGTCACTCCCCAAGTCCACTGATAGGGGAGGTTCTCCTCTTCTTTCAGATCTTAGTCTATCAGTTCATATCAAAAGTGGCTGCATTGTCCTCTACCATGGCCTGGTAAGGCTGCTCCCCCCCCCCGGGGGGAGGTGATCAAAGAGCAGGCCAATCAGATTATGTCAGAGGCAGTCCCTCTTCCCATTACTATGTAACCCAATTGGACTCTGAACTGTCCCGGGCTACATCTGTGCAGGGGTTCTGGAACAGGTCACTTTTAGTAGAATTATTTCCTTCTTCTTAGATGGACCCCTCTTTTCTTGGATTTAAGGAACTGTCTAATTTTATCTGTCTTTTAGTCTCAAGAAATCTCTATTTAAGGATCTCTATGTACTGTGCTTTTTGTTAAAAAAAATATAATTCTTACTTTAGTGGCTACAATTTTAATACATGATTAAAAATCTATTGTATACTTAAGGTATTGATTTTTACTTCATATAGGTATTTTCTTGAGTTTTAAGCTATGAGTTGTACAGAGTTGGCTAAATACAATATATAATAATATTTGTTATGTTAAATAGTGACAAAAAGGACTTTATTTAGATTAATGAAAACATTCGGAGGATCCTGTCAGCAACAGAGCATTCAAGGAGGACCTGCATGTATTAACACCTACAGTTTGTGAGGTTTTTTTTTTTTTTCTGCCATTTAGATATTATTTATGGAATGGAAGAAAGTAAGAAAGTAGACTTTGTGATCGCAGCCAGACACATTAAGTTAGAGATATGCAGCCTCCCAATAACGTTTTCCTCTATCATTACCAGCTTAAGAAAGCTTCTGGCATAAGTACCATGTAGTCATCAAAACACTATTGAGTAAGAAATTCACTAGTTGCTCAGCCACAACAGTTTCTTCAATTTTATACAAAAAGCAAGGCAACCTGAAAGCGTGTGTTTTTATTCTACTGTTTTTCACATACAATTGCAACTGAATATAAGTGACGATCTCCATTAAATACATGGTGAAATACACAGTTAGTAGCAAAGAGAAGGACAGAGAACAGATTAAATAAGCACCGAGTATTTGCTTTCGAGAAAGTAGATATTAGAGCCTAAGAGCAGGACAGGAAAGAACTGAGCTTAAGAAAGATTGATTCTATGCTGGCCATAATTTATTCAGATTTGCAGTGATTCACATGAAGTCACCAGCTGAGCTTTCTGGTCAGCATACCCTGACCTTGTAATAAGACTCAATACAAGTAGCAATAGAACGTTTTTTCCAGGTCCTCAAGATGGAGATTTTAAAAAGCTTCACACAAGTGCATTATATGTAAGCCTATGGGAGTCTCATTTATATTGCTTCTTTATACTTCCCATTCTTTTTTAAATTTATTTTTATTTTTTTATAATTCCCATTCTTAACCACTAAGTACAGTCAAGAAAATATACCACCAAAAAAATTCTAATACTCAGGGTTTTGAATGACAGTTTATATTTTGTTAAGTACCACTTAAAACTACTTTAAAAATTAAATTATAGATTTCTTCCCCTTCCACCCTCTCTCTAACATTTTCATTAACTTTAGTCTTTTTTAATTTAATTTAATTTTATTAATTACATTTTATTCACTTTGTATCCCCCCATAAGCCCCTCCCTCCTCCTCTCCCTATCCCACCCTCCCTCATCTTTCTGCATGCATGCCCCTCCCCAAGTCCACTGATAGGGGAGGCTCTCCTCTCCTTTCTGATCTTAGTCTATCAGTTCACATCAAAAGTGGCTGCATTGTCCTCTTCTGTGGCCCAGTAAGGCTGCTCCCCCCTCAGGGGGAGGTAATCAAAGAACAGGCCAATCAGATTATGTCAGAGGCAGTCCCTCTTCCCATTACTATGTAACCCACTTGGACACTAAACTGCTATGGGCTACATCTGTGCAGCGGTTCTAGGTTATCTCCATGCATGGTACTTGGTTTGAGTATGAGTCTCTGGGAAGACCCCTGTGTTCAAATTTTCTGGTTCTGTTGCTCTACTTGTGGGGTTCCTGCCCTCTCCAGATCTTATGAAAAATAAGGAAATCATGAAATTTGCAGGTAAATGGTGGGAGGGACCTGGAAAAAATCATCCTGAATGAGCTGTCCCAGAAGCAGAAAGACACACATGGTATATACTCACTCATATAGACATATAACATAGGATAAACCTACTAAGACCTGTACATCTAAAGAAACTAATTAAGAGGACCCTGACTAAAATGCTCAATCCCCACCCTGAAAGGCAAAGAGGATGGACAACAGAAGAAGAAAACAGGAAACAACCTAGGAACCTGCCACGGAGGGCTTCTGAAAGCCTCTGCCCTGCAGACTATCAAAGCAGATGCTGAGACTTATGGCCAACTATTGGGCAGAGTGCATGGAACCTTATGTAAGAACTTTAGTCCTTTAAACAAACCGATGAGACAAAACTTTTTTTCTGTATTTATAATTTTGTATCTTGCCTACTTCTAGAAAAAAAAAAAAACTTGAGTTATCTCATTAAAAAAAAGTACCAACCATATAATAAAGGACACAAAACATAAATAAGAGTTTAAAAGGCATGGAAAAGAAAGGAAATAAGAAATAGACAAAACACCCAGATTATACAGTCTCTATATGTACTTTAATTTGCATTAGCATATGTTTTTAATTTGAGTGAGATTATTTGAGTATTTTTGAATCAAGGAAAATTAAACAAATACCTAAATGAAAGATAAGGAAGTTTTATCACATAATACATTGTGATGGTGCTACATATATAATCAAATGGTGATATACATAATCAAATATATGTCATATAACCATAATAATGATTTAAGATTTCTGGTGAGTGATGGGTTCCTATGGCCTCATGCATTGTGGATAAGAAATCTACCACAGAACAGTTGCTCAAATATATATATTATTATTATTGTTCACCTTTACATGTTTGCCTGTCTATAGCACCATAAGCTTATAATCCTAGCATTTGAGACAATGGGATTATCAATGAGTTCCTGTACAAAACCAAAGGAAACCCAAACCAAATAAGCGAACAAACAAAAGTTTGAACCTTAAAACAAATGGATACTAGTTCTGTACCTAACTATATGGTCAGTTTTGGAGAAAGTTCTAGGAGGTGCTGAGAAGAAATGATATACTTTTGTGTTTGGGGGAAAAGTTCTGTAGACATCTATTAGGTCCATTTAATTTAAAAGACTTTTGTAAGTGGCATTATTCCTCTATTTAGCTTCTGTCTCAAAGATCTGTTCCTTGGTGGGAGTGGGGTGTTGATGTCTCCACTATTAAGATGTTGGGAAGAATGTGTGATTTAAGCTTTCATAACATTACTTTTACAACTGCAGGAACCGCTTGTGTTTGGTACATAGATGTTCAGGATTGTGATGTCCTCCTGGTGGGCATCATTAATGAGAATGAAGTGTCCCTCCCCATCTCTTTTGAGTAATTTTGGCTGAAAGTCTATTTTATTAGATATTAGGATGGCTACTCCAGCTTGCTTTTTGGATCCATTTGCTTGGGACACCTTTATCCAGCCCTTTAGTCTGAGGTAGTGTCTCTCTGTTGTGGAGATTTGTTTCTTGGATGTAGCAGACTGTTGGATCCTGTTTCCACAACCATTTTATTAGCCCGTGTCTTTTTATTGGAGAGTTGAGTCCATTGATGTCAATAGACATTAGCTACGAATGATTGTTAGTTCCTTTTATGATGGAGTTGGTGGTGATAGTATGTTTGTGTGCTTGTTTTCTTTTGCTTTTTGTTGTGAAGGTATATTTATGCTGTGTATTCTTAAGTGTAGTTGATCTCGGTGGGTTGGAGATTTCCTTTTAGAATATTCTGTAAGACTGGGTTGCTCTGTATATATTGTTTACATTTAGTTATGTCATGGAATATATTGTTTTCACCATGTATATTGATTGAAAACTTTGCTGGGTATAATAGTCTGGGTTGGCATCTGTGGTCTCTTAATGTCTGCATGATATCCACCCATGTCCTTCTGGCTTTCATAGTCTCTTTTGAGAAGTCTGGTGTGATTCTTATAAGTCTGGTTTTACATGTTGCTTGGCCTTTTTCCCTTGCCACTTTTAATATTTTTTCTTTGTTATATAGATTTAGTGTTTTGATTATTTTTTTTAAAATATAGTGTTTTGATTATTATGTGGCAGGAGGAATTTTTTCTGGTCTAGTATATTCGGTGTTCTGTAGGAATCTTGTATGAGACTCATAGCTAAAGTTTGGACAGAGTGCAAGGAATCTTATAGAAGAAGGGGGAGATAGAAAGACCTGGAGGGGATAGGAGTTCCAGAAGGATAGCAACAGAGCCAAAATATATGAGCCCATTAGGCCCTGCAGAGACTGAGGAATCAACCATGCATGGAGAGGACTTAGACCCCCTGCTCAGATGTAGCCTGTGGATAGTTCAGTCTTCATGGAGGATCCCTAGTAAGAGCAGCAGGGCATTCTCTGGCATGAACTCAATTCTCTGTTCTTTGATTTCCTCCTGCTGGTGAGGTGGCATTAGTAGGCCACAGAGAAAGAGGATCCAGACAATCCTGATGAGATCTGATAGGCTAGGGTCAAATAGTAGGGGAGGAGGACCTTCCTATCAGTGGACTAGGAGAGGAACATAGCAGGGAAAGATAGAGAGACGGCGGGACTTGGAGGAGCAGAAAGAGGGACCTACAGCCAGGATACAAATGAATAAATAATAATAATAATAATGATAATAACAAATATTTTTTTCAAGTTCTTATTAATAAACACTGACATAACCATCATTTAATTTTGCTCTTAGTATAAAATATAGCTACACTGCCCATTAATAAGAGTTTTAAAAATGAAGAGTCATTACTCCATGATTCAACATGCACAGGTGTGTATCCAATATGGCCAGAAAAAATGAGCAAAGCATCAAAGAACTTCCATTCAATTATAAAACTTGAAAAGAGATGAACTCCTATTCAGTCTGTGTTTAATCACTTATTGGCTATTAAAGACAACAAAAGGGAAGCCAAGATGTTTTAGGTAAAATTTCTTCCAATTCAAGAAGAGATTCCTGACCTAATATTATTAGGTTAATATTAGGTTAATATTAGAGGAAATTATCAATTCAACCACCAGTCACAGTCCACAGTCCACAAGTCAATGTGGACTGTAAGGTAATGGTCCAGACAGATGAGGTCTTACCCAATTGTATTAAAAGTCATCAATTCTATTAAGGAACATCATCATATTGGTTCTTATATTATCTATGTATTGCTGTGCGAAAAGTTATTTCTAAACTTATTAACTCATTAAAAATAACTGTTTATGATCTTGAAATTTCTTGATAAGCAGTCATCTGGGGGTAGATTAGCTATGTGTTAACATTCAGTGTCATTCATGAGGCTGCTGCCAAAGGGTTGACTGATTCTACAGCTGTCTGCTTCTATGATTCTTCCACACAGCTGTTATCTGGAGACTTCAGTTCCTCCAAGTAGAGACCTTCCAAAGCTGCCTGATGTCTTTATGATGTAGCAGTTACTTATTGGTATAGTGAGTGCTAACAAGGAGAAATCCTGGATGTCTCTGCAGCACTGCACCCTCTGCAACATTCTTTTACATTTATCTACCAGAAACTGAGATTAAAATTTTGTTTACTTTAAAAAAAATATTATCTCTCAGACTAAAGTGATGTCTCAGGGGTGCTGAACAGTGAGAAAACAGTGAGTATTTTCTTTAAATGTGCTTGGTTCTTGTAGATGGGTAATATCTCACTCAGTCCTCCTAGATACAAACCAACAGTGCCACACTAGTCAATTCCAAATATCCTCTTCTCCCTCTTTTAAAGTGTATATTAAATATTAGTTTTTATGGTGACCATGCCAAAATGCTAAAAACTAGTTGGCTCCAACAACAGAATTTTAATGTTTCATACTCCCAGAGACCACAAACATGAGATAAAATGTAGGCAGGGCTTTCTGTATCTCTCTCTTTCTCTCTCTCTCTCTCTCTCTTGTCTTTCTAGCCTGGAGTTAGCTATATTTTCCCTTTGTTTTCGCATGAACTTTCCTCTATGTTTTTTTTTAACGTTTTCTTTTTTTTAATTTTATTTTTTCTTATCAGTTACATTTTATTAACTCTGTATCCCAGCCCTGTCCCGATCCCTCATTCCCTCCCAGCCCCTCCCTCCCTCCCTCATCTCCACCATGCCTCTTTCCAAGTCCACTGATAGGGGAGGACCTCCTCCCCATTCATCTGATCCTATTTTATCAGGTATCTTCAGGATTGGCAGCAAAGCCCTCCTCTGTGGCCTAACAGGACTGCTCCTCCCTTGGGGGGGTGGGGAGGCCAAAGAGCCAGTCATTGAGTTCCTGTTAGAAATAGTCCTTGTTCCCCTCACTTTGGGAAACCAATTGGTTACTGAGCTACCACAGGCTACATCTGAGCAGAGGTTCTAGGTTATATCCATACATGGTCCTTGGTTGAATGTCAGTCTCAGAAAAGACCCTGTGCCCAGATATATTTGGTCCTTGTGGAGCTCCTATCCTTTCCCCATCAGACTAACTCCCCTTCTTTCTTATGATTCCCTGTACTCTGCCAAAGGTTTGGTCATGAGTCTTTGCTTTGAAAACACTGCTAGTTAGAGTCTTTCAGATGCGCTCAGTAGACTCTTGTCATACGTTCAATGCACATCCCATCTGTCTTTCTAAACGAGGATTGATCATCTTACCCCATGTCTGCTCTCTTGATTATCTTTTTTAGGTGTATAGATTTCCTTATGTTTATCATATCTTATAGGTCTATGTAAGTGAGTATATACCGTGTTTGTCTTCCTCCTTCTGGGATATTTGACTCAGAATGATCTTTTCTAGATCCAAAGGTCACCAATCCCAGTAGATGAGGGCCTATACTAATGGCCTAACATAACTTAATAATGATTTCAAATGTCCAATCCCCAATTAGGTCATTCTCTGAGGAATTGGGTTCTCACTTCAACATAGAAAATTGGAGAACAAAACTCAGTTCACCCAATTTGATTTCTATGTTATCATTTATTTTCCTAGTATTTATGGTATTTGCATATTTTATCAATAGAAACCATATCTGATTAGATTGCCAGTGATGAAGTTGTACTATTACTTTTAGTACTTGTAACATAAATGTGGCCTGTGGATACAGAAAGCATTTCATAATCAGCCAAAGGAAAGTAAAGTAAGTCAGTGCTTTTGACAAGGGATGTTGTAGTTCATCATCCATTAATTTTTAGTTCCTGTTGTTTTAAACTCAGCAATGACTGAAGCAGATAATAGAGTTATCTTTTTAGAATTTGCAGTGAAGTGGCTTGACTCTCCTCCTTAGATGGCATCTATCATATCACTCAATAGAATTAAGGATGGAGTGGGAATCTCATCTTTGGGATTTTACCATTTGTCATGTTAAGAGTTTAAAAGTCTCAGTTTACACAAAGATATTGTTCTAGAGCCACTCAAAAATTGAAAGCTGAACAGATATTTCTCAAAAAAAAATAAAACTCCAATCAGTACATCATTAGCTATGAGGAAATGCAGAGGAAAGAGGCAGTGAAATAACACTTGGCATTCACAGGGGTTGCTATAACTAAAATGATATACAATAGTTATTCTTGGAGATATGCAGAAAGTGGAACTGTCTTAGTTATTGTTCTGTTGCTGTGAAGAGCCACTTTGACCAGGGCAATTTATCAAAGAAAGCATTTAATTAGAGGCTTACCTACACTCTCAGAGGGTTAGCTCATGTCCGCCATGGTAGAGACTATGGATAGAGGCAGACTATGGATACAGGTGGAAAGGCATGGCAATGAGCAGTGTCTGAGAGCTTACATCAAGAATGGGTTTGATATTGACTACTGAACCCTCAAAGCCACATGCAATGATGCACCTTCTCCAACAAGTCCACCCCTCCTAATATTTCCCAAAATAGTTCCATCAGCTAGCAACAAGCATTCAAATATTTGAGACTACAGAAAATAGTCTCATTTGAACAACCATAGGAACAATCATTCAGTGCTGATGGAGTTGGAACATACAAAGCTCTTTACAGGATAACCGACAGTGATATAAAACATTAATCAGACTTTGAACTTGGCAATTTCATTCTTATATATACACCCAAAAGACAAATTTAAAATACGCATTGGTAAACACTTTTCACACATGGTTAAAGCACAATTACACACAAAAGCCAAAGATTAGCAAATGCAGATATCTATAAACTTGATAAATATATATGATATATCTATACAATAAATATTATTGAACAACGAAAAGAAATGTGATACCGAAACATGCTATATGAATTTATCTTGAAGGTATTTTGTTAGAGGAAAGACTGTAGTCACAGAGCAATAGTGAATAATTCTTTTATATAAAATGTCTAGAATGCGCAAGTACAAAGACAAATAGCAGACTCAGGTTCTTTGGGCTGGAAGAGGTTTTGGAGGGAAATGAATATCTGCTAATGGAAATAGGATTTCTTTTTAGAATGGTGGAACTCTTCAAAATCATGATCAAGTTTGCACAGTTTTATGAAGAGATAGCTCAGCATTTAAGAAGCCTTTCTGAGCAATCATGAAGACCAGAGTTTAGTTCCTAGCATGTATATTACATGCTGGGTCTGTAACCCAAGCTTAAAGTGGAGAAAAGACAGCAGCAGTAGTGGGGCTTGCTTGCTTCCAGACCAGCTAAGAACATTTGAGCCTGTGGACCACAAGACCCTGCTTCAAAAGAAGAGATGGAGAATGATAAAGGATAGCACTGTACACATTTCTGACCTCAGCATGACAGCAGAGTTGCTTTGATTCACATACAACCGTGTGTGTGTGTGCATGCATGTGTGCACACACACACCAAATCAAAAGCTTCTGCAAAGCAAAGGACACTGTCATCAAAACAAAGCAACTGCCTACAGATTGGGAATCTTCACCAACTCTTTATCTGACAGAGTACTCATATCCAGTATATATATAAAGAACTAAAGAAGCTGAAAAGCAGCAAACCAAGTAATCTACTTAAAAAATGGGGAACAGAGCTAAACAGAGAATTCTCTGTAGAGGAATATCGAATGGCAGAGAAGCACGTAAAGAAATGCTCAACCTCACTAGCCATTAGGGAAAGGCAAATCAAAACAACCCTGAGATTTCACCTTACACACATGAGAATGGCCAAGATCAAAAACTCAAGTGACAACACATGCTGGAGAGGTTGTGGAGAAAGGGGAACCCTTCTCCACTGCTGGTGGGAATGTAAACTTGTACAACCACTCTGGAAATCAATCTGGAGCTTTCTCAGACAACTAGGAATAGCCCTTCCCCAAGATCCAGCCATACCACTCCTGGGCATATATCCAAAAGAGGCTCAAGTACACAAAAAGGACATTTGCTCAACCATGTTTGTAGCAGCTTTATTTGTAATAGCCAGAAGCTGGAAATAGCCCAGATACCCCTCAACTAAAGAATGGATGCAGAAACTGTGGTACATCTATACAATGGAGTATTACTCAGCAATGAAAATAAGGAAATCATGAAATTTGCAGGTAAATGGTGGGACCTGGAAAGGATCATCCTGAGTGAGTTGTCCCAGAAGCAAAAAGACACACACGGTATAAACTCACTCATATAGACATACAACATAGGACAAACCCACTAAATTCTGTGCATTTAAGAAACTAAGCTAGAGCGAGGACCCTAACTAAAATGGTCAATCCCCATCCTGAAAGGCAAAGAGGCTGGACATCAGAAGAAGAAGAAAACATGAAACAACCTAGGAACCTTCTACAGAGGGCTTCTGAAAGCCAGAAGAAGAAAACAGGAAACAAACTAGGAACTTACCACAGAGGGCCTCTGAAAGCCTCTGCCCTACAGACTATCAAAGCAGATGCTGAGCCTGATGGGCAACTGTTGGGTAGAGTGAATGGAATTTTATGTAAGAACTGGGAAATAGTAAGAGCTGGAGAGGACAGGGTCTCCACAAGGAGAGCAACAGAACAAGAAAATTTGAAGACAGGGAACTTAACAGAGACTCATACTCCAACCAAGGATTATTCATGGAGATAACCCAGAACCCCTGCACAGATGTAGCCCAGGGCAGCTCAGAGTCCAATTGGGTTACATAGTAATGGGAAGAGGGACTGCTTCTGCCATAATCTGATTGGCCTGCTCTTTGATCACCTCCCCCTGGGGGGAAGCAGCCTTACCAGGCCACAGTAGAGGACAATGCAGCCACTTTTGATGTGAACTGATAGACTAAGATCAGAAAGGAGAGGAGAACCTCC
Source organism: Meriones unguiculatus (assembly GCF_030254825.1). Lineage (NCBI taxonomy): Eukaryota > Metazoa > Chordata > Mammalia > Rodentia > Muridae > Meriones > Meriones unguiculatus. Next base: position 28,497,175 of record NC_083359.1, read on the forward strand.
CCTATTAGTGGACTTGGGGAGTGGCATGCATGCAGAAAGGGGAGGGAGGGTGGGATTGGGAGGGGAGGAGGGAGGGGCTTATGGGGGGATACAAAATGAATAAAGTCTAATTAATAAAATAAAAAAAGTGAAAAAAAGTGCCAACGACTAAAATTTTAGATATTCACATTTGATTGATGTGTTCCTCAGCAAAATACAAAAATAGGCATTAAAACTGAATAAGCATCATCAATAAGAAATGATCAATAAGATATCCTTTTATCCTTTAAATAACTTATCAGAATTATGGTTGAACACTAGCAAATCTAGGTAAGAAACTGAATTCCCCTAGTTTCCAGAACTATGCTTTACATTGCTATGTAACTTCAAAAGATACTGCTTCAAATTAGTAGAAGGATGGCACCACCTGGAATCGTGCAGTAAATCACATGAACGGTGGGGCATGGTGATCCTGATTCGTCTACCGTCCCAAAAGGTAAAAAAAAAAGAAAAGAAAAGAAAAAAAAGGCATGCCATTAACTGTTTGAGCTTCCAAAGGTTATCTGAACCCCAATTTTTTTCCAAGGATTCACCATGCACTTTGTACTTTATCATCTTGTTCCAGGACCATGAAATTAGCATTAAGAAAAGCAAAACACTTACTGAATCTGAAAGTTACTCCTCTGAAACATTGAGGACTGCATTATACACGGAAACGCTTATCTTGCTGATTTTCTGCAGTGTGTCAACCCTGAATAACCTTCAACTGAAAACCTAAATCATTTCAGCTTTAGAGGAAAGTAAAATATATATATATATATATATATATATATATATATATATATATATATATAAATATATTATAGAATTTGGTGATCTAATTCTGTTTTCCTAATTAAATTTTCACATGCTAGAAGCACAGACTAAAAAGGTGTTAGAATGCAGGGAATAACCTTATGCAATTAACCTTGCTCCCTCTGAGAGGTTATGAAGATGGCATTAGTGAGCATTTTCCTGAACCATACATTTTAATTCATGGTTGATTCAAGTATTTGAAAGTGAATTAAAAACAAGGAAATCATGAAATTTGCAGGCAAATGGATGGGACTAGAATAGTCATAAAAGAGTACATACCATGTGTGTTTTCTGGGTCTGTGTTACCTCACTCGGGATGATATATTCTAATCCCCACCCCATGAAGAAAGAAAAATCCTATCATTATTAACAATACTCTGATCTGCTTGCAGACAGGAGCCTACCAGAGTGGTCCTCTTAGAGGCTCCACCTAGCAGCAGGTGCAAACAGGTACTGAGACTAGCAGCCAAACAATGGGGAAGCATTGGGAGTCTACTGGAAAAGAGATAGAAAAAATAAATGGACCTAGAAGTGAGAAAAGGGCCAGAAGAAGACCATCAGAGCCAATCAACCAGGGCCCAGGGAGGCCTATGGCATCTGAAGCAGAAACCAAGGACAATGCATGGTCTGGACCTAGGTCCTCTACATATAAGTAGCTAATGGGCAGATTAGGCTTTATGTGGACCCACTATTTAGGAGAGCAGGGGATATCTCTGATAAGGACTATGTAGCCTGCTTTTTGATCACTTCTCCCTGATAAAACTGCCCTACCAGGCCACAGGCGAGGAAGACTAACCCAGTCCTCATTTGACTAGATGATCTGGGGTATGTGGGTAAAGGGGTTCCTCTATTCTGAGGAATAGGTGAGGGGGAATGCAGGGAGAATGTTGGGACAGGGAGGTGAGGCAGGAGGAGCCTATGACAAAGATGTAAATTTAATTAATGAAAAAATAGAAGGAAAAAAAAGAAAGTGAATGGAGGGTCCATTTTCTTGAGATTTCACTATATACAAGGCTTATAAATGATAGTATTTAATATTTCCCTGAAGATCTATGTTTTCTGTTTAGGTTGCATACATGAGTTGTCTAGTTTATGGAAATAGCAATCAAATACTTTGTGATCAAACAGTGATAAAACCTTATTCTTCTTTCAAAGGCCCAGTGAGATAATAAAGAAATTAATATAATTCAATGAGAGAATGAAAACAATGATAAGTTTAAGGAAAAACTAATCATAAGGAAACAATAATTACAAGACTTAATGTTATTTTTATCCTTCATTAGAAAAGTAATGCATAGGTCAAGATTATAAATAATATTTGTATATTTCAGGAGCCATTATCATTTTTAAAAACCTTCAACATTAACCTTTTACTACAGTCCCTTTCATTTATCTTGTCATATGCAGGAACATTAACAGAATTAGAGATTATTACTAAGTCATTTAAGACAGAATCAGAAAGACAAAAAAATTACCAGGTGTTTTTCTTTCAAATGTAGATTCTATGTATTTATCTATCTACCTATCATCTGTTTGTCTAAATGCCTACCTATCTATCTATCTATTGTCTATCTATTATCTACCTACTTACCTATCTATGACATCTACCTATTTAACTACCTGTCTATGGAATTAAAATAGAAGGACAATTTGGGCATAAGAATGGAATTAAAGTAAAACAGGAACAAAATTAGTAAGGAAGGGACAGATATAGCATGTTTTCTCTCATGTATAAAATTTAGATTTGCATATATACATGTGCAAAGTAGAATGACCTGATTATATGAAAATGTCATAATAAAACTTACTCTTTTGTATGCTAATTTAAAAAATTGAAAAGTCAATTCAGGAGACAAAAATGGCTATGTTGGATGTCATCTTTGCTACACTAGACCCAACGCTCACAGCCAAACTTTGGACAGAGTGCAGGGAGTCTTACGGAAGAAGATATAAAAGGACACTGAGGGAACAGGAGGACTTCCCCTATCAGTGGTCTAGGGAAGAGGGACAAAGGAGGGAGAGGAAAGGAGAGTAGGAGGAGATGATGGAGGGGGCTACAACTGGAATACAATGTGAATAAATGGTAAATAATAATAATAATAATAGAATAAAAAAGGAAAAAAAAACTATCTCATATTTGGAATTTATTTAGAGCCTACCACAGAGGGCCTCTGAAAGACTTTACCCAGCAGTGTGTTAAAGCAGATGCCGAGGCTCATAACCAAACTTTGGGCAGAGTGCAGGAAATTTTATGAAAGAAAGGGGAGATAGAAAGACCTGGAGGGGACAGGGTCTCCACAAGGAGAGCAACAGAACCAAAAAAACCTTGGCCCAGGACTCTTTTCTGAGATTGATACTCCAACCAAGGACCATACATGGAGAACCGCTGAACAGATGTAGCCCATGGCAGCTCAGTATCCAAGTGGGTGCCCTAGTAAGGGAAACAGGGGCTCGATGAACTCAGTGGCTGGCTCTTTGATCATCTCCCCCTGAGCAGGGAGCAGCCTTCCCAGGCCACAGTGGAAGACAATGCAGTCAATCTTGATGAGACCTGATAGGCTAGGGTCAGATGGAAGGGGAGGATGACCTCCCCTATCAGTGGACTTGGAGAGGGGCATGGGAGGAGATGAGAGAGGGAGGGTAGGATTGGGAGGGAATGAGGGAGGGAGCTACATATGGGATACAAAGTGAATAAACTGTAGCTAATATAAAAAATTAAAAAAATATATAATAAAAAAGACACTTTATCAATTCCTTGACAATTTCATACATTTACTTTCTCTGTGACCTTGGTGGTGAAGAAAAATTAAATGTTCCATATATAACATTTTATTGTGTAGCAGGTATTTAAAAATATTAAGGAATACTAATTATAGTGACAGTGACATTAAACAATTTCATTGTGCTACATTGTTGTTCTAGGAACACAACAATAATCAAACCCAACAGAAATTAATCCTTACTAACCAAGTAAGAAACCCAAAGTTGCCTGTGTAGTTTATAACATAAAGGGACTTCCTTTTGCTGCCTTTAGGTACCAAGACCCCTAACCCCGCAGAACAATAGTTTTTGTGGAGAACTGCAACTTTCTTTCAAGTGAAAACTAAATGCTAGGTCTGATCCTCAACTTTCCTGACTTATTGCCGAAGCAATTGAAAGTTTACTCCTAAATGTCCAGTTTTGTTAGTTAATAATTAATTTGATGTTACATGATTCTTCTAAAACTAATCTAATTCCAAGGACTCATAAAGATACTTAGGAAGCAAAAACTAATGTGAAACTGCCTGGCAACTGGTTAACTGTCCAGCGTCAGATCATCAAGGGAAGCAATTTTTGAAATGTAAACTATATTGGCCCCTAAACAGTGTTATTTTATTTGCTATAAAAGAAACGTATTTCTAAGCAGTGCTGTTAGTAGTCAAGGTAGGCTAATCTAAATTACTTCATGAAAATGTGTACTTACTACTGTTTCCATAGGGAACACCATCAGTGGAATCCAAACTAAATTCATTCTGTTTAGGATTCAAACAGACATTTGGAATAAATTTAGACAGAGGAAAGTGTCCTAGATTCTAGGCTCTTCATACTGCAGACTAGGAAGAAATATGGAAAGGTCACTTGATATATCTTCCTGTCCTTCTGAGAGATAAATTTTTCCCAACCCTGGGCTTATCAGGACTTTCAGGTTTAAGATAAGAAAGCATTTTCATTTCATATTTCCAATGCCTGGTACTCTATAAACATTCAATATGTATTACTGAATGATTTCCCTTCATCTTTATATGCCACCCATCACCAAAGGCTGTGGTTTTATTTTCAAAATAGTTCTCTTCCAGAAGCATTTTCTAGTGTTCAGAATGCCCCTCCTTGTCCTCCACAATACCAAATCCCTGTCAAGGACAGAGAGAGAACCATAGAACTTAAAACAGAAAGCTTCAACGATAATGAATTAGATTTCACTCCACAGCAGATCAGGACAGCTGAGCCTCCTTTATCTCAAACACCCTAGCTAGACTGACCTTCATGACCACACATTCCATAGGATGGCTAGAAAACAGATGAGGTTTGAATCCTTAGGTCATCATTTGAAGGAGAGCTTTTTTGAATAATTGCCCAAATGACATTAAAATATGATAATAAAAATATACTTTTATTGAATCAAGCTACAAATTAATGTCAGGAATAGTAGATGCAGCAAAACTGAATGAAAAAAGTCTCAGGTAAAATTTCGAGGCAGCGGTTGGAAGGAGAATGTAAAAAATTCCTTTATAAGCAAAAATAAGTGATTATGCTGTGATATACAATAATGTATGATCATATGATCACTCAGGAAACAACTCCAGAGGTAAAAATCAGAAGCACAAAATCATATTAGCTAACAATTTAAGCTAAAAAAAAAAATAGTGCCTCTTCTCATGGTCCTTTCTTCTCTCTACTCTCCACAAATAAACTCTTCTGCTCATCTTCCTGATGATTACTACAAATTATATTGTTTACTTATTGAGGAAGGACCTCATTAGAATAATATCTCCATGAACATGGTACTTAAGCCTTATATTACAGCTTTACCATCAGAATTTTTTAAGTATTTGGCACAGTGGGGGAAATACATATTGAATAAGAAAGCAAAGAATTTTATTTTTTTTATTTTTTTTATCAGTTACATTTTATTAACTGTATCCCAGCCGTGTCCCGATCCCTCATTCCCTCCCAGTCCCTCCCTCCCTCCCTCATCTCCACCGTGCCCCTTTCCAAGTCCACTGATAGGGGAGGACCTCCTCCCCATTCATCTGATCCTGTTTTATCAGGTATCTTCAGGACTGGCTGCAAAGCCCTCCTCTGTGGCCTAACAGGACTGCTCCTCCCTTCGGGGGTGGGGAGACCAAAGAGCCAGTCATCGAGTTCCTGTTAGAAATAGTCCCTGTTCCCCTCACTTTGGGAAACCAATTGGTTACTGAGCTACCACAGGCTACATCTGAGCAGAGGTTCTAGGTTATATCCATACATGGTCCTTGGTTGAATGTCAGTCTCAGAAAAGACCCTGTGCCCAGATATATTTGGTCCTTGTGGAGCTCCTATCCTTTCCCCATCAGACTAACTCCCCTTCTTTCTTATGATTCCCTGTACTCTGCCAAAGGTTTGGTCATGAGTCTTTGCTTTGAAAACACTGCTAGTTAGAGTCTTTCAGATGCGCTCAGTAGACTCCTGTCATACGTTCAATGCACATCCCATCTGTCTTTCTAAACGAGGATTAATCATCTTACCCCATGTCCGCTCAATTGATTATCTTTTTTAGGTGTATAGATTTCATTATGTTTATCATATCTTATTTTAGAATATGGTCTCCTGTTTGAGATGGAGTCTCCTTCATTGGTACAGTGTGATTTGCGGTGGGGGGGGGAGTTGTTTGGTTTTTGTTTTGTTTTGCCTTGTTTTTTTTTTTTTTTTTTTTTTTTTTTGGATCCTTTCTAGCTCATTCTCATTCACAGTTTCTTGTTTTTCCAACAGACTATTTCTTCTCTTTGCTCTGTATATCTACTTTCTTCTTCTCTCTCTTAGCACAAATCTCCCCTTCAAATTTGCACAGTAAATTCTTGCTTCCAGCTTATCTTCAAGAAAAAAAAATATCTAATTGATCTACTTTGAGTCAAAACCAAGCATCTATCATAACTTAGTGGTGGGTGCACTAACACATCTGTCTATGTCTTCGGTCTTTAGAAAAATTGTTACTACTGGAAATGTCTTTTATTGCAAAAAGACAAAGATAATTAATGGAAGTTCAAAGAACAACCCACTATGGATTAACAAAAAACCTCTTATCAATTGGAGTCTCATGATGTCAGTCACAGAAAATTAATTTCAAAGGTGAAACCCTAAAATCTCATTGTTAATAAGAAACATATTGCTAACAGACTCCATTAACTCTATAGAATGGGGCCAATATAAACATATTCCTTTCAAATGAAATGACATAGGGTGTTTCTAAAATATTTGGAATTACTTATTCAACCTTACAGGCTGAAAAAAATCCTAAAAAATAAGAACATTTCCATTTTAACCTTTAAAATACAACACTAATAAAAGTGGTTGTCTTCTTGTTGACTAGACAGATTTATTTGAGAAAACATATAAATATGATGTGTGTATGATGGTCGTGATTGACTGCCAGTTGGTGGGATTATGAAATGACATTGGGGTGGAGAGATATCTCAGTTGTTAAAGACTAGGCTCACAATAAAAATTTCAAAAAAATGCCTCAGAGTTGGTAAAACCTCTCAGTGTGTCTGAGAGGCTATCCCTAGAGATGCTGATATCTGACAGCCCTTTCCGAACAGATGAATTAATCCTTTCATGACTTAGTAAGTGGATGGATTGTTGTGAAGTGGTAAAAGGTACGGTTCGGTACCTAAGTGGGGGAAGTCCCCCATTGGAGATGTGTCCCAGGGGCGGGAGAACACCTTGTCCTGGCCTCTGCCTTTGTCTTTTCCTGTGTTTCCTGAACTCTGTTAGGATGTCCCCCAGCCATGTACCCCCACAATAATACTGTCCTCATAAGATTAAGTGACTATGAGCCAAATCCTCTGAAATGTTTATGCAAATAGATTTTTCTTCCTTTAAGTGGTTTGTGTCACACTGACAAAAGGCCGAATATTATTGCTTTAAAGTTAAATTTCAAAACAAAACAAGTCTTATCTTTTTCTATCTATTAGGTTTTAAGATAGATATACCCTTTAAGTGGCTCTGTATCTTTGAAATTTGCTTCCCTTTACTTCTTCTTCTTTTTTTTTTTCCTTTCTCTACTTTGGGACTAATAAATTGCCAGTCTTTAAGAGTTTTGTCACTGCACCTTGAAGAGTTAGGGCTGTGAAGAACTGAATATTACCTATAACTAGAAATTGCCAGTGTCTTCCACAGCACAACATTATAACATTCTTCTCTCAAATTTATCAGCTTCGGTGAAACATTGTTCAATGTTTAGAAAAACAAGTTCAGAGTTCTACAGCATTACAATCCCAGATAATCACTCCTATTCCCACAATCACACCTCACTTAATATCTATTCTGAATAGTTCTGGGAAGTCTATGTCTTAATGAATATGCTATGCTATGGAAAAAGTGAATTTTTTGTATTTTTTATTTTTATTAATTGCAGTGTATTCACTTTGTATCCCCCTGTAGCTCTCTCCCTCCTCCCTTCCCAATCCCATTCTCTTTCCCCCTTCTCTACCCATGTCCCTCCCCCAGTCCACTGATAGGGGAGGTCCTGGACCTTTCCTTCTGATCCTAGTCTACCAGGTCTCATCAGGACTGGCTGCATTTGTCTTCCTCTGTGACCTGGTAAGACTGCTCCCCGCTAAGAGAGAGGTAATCAAAGAGCCAGCCACTGAGTTCATGTCAGAGACAGTCCCTGTTCCCATTACTAGGGAACGCACTCGGACACTGAACTGCCATGGGCTATATCTGTGCAGGGGTTCTAGGTTATCTCCATGCATAATCCTTGGTTGGAGTATTAGTCTCAGAAAAAAATCACTTTGCTCAGATTTTTTTTGTTCTGTTGCTCTTCTTGTGGAGCTCCTGTCCCCTCCAGGTCTTTCTATCTCCCCGCTCATTCATAGGATTCCTTGAACTCTACCCAAAGTTTGGATGTGAGTCTTGGCATACATTTTGATACCCTGCTGGGTAGAGTCTTTCAGAGGCCCTCTGTGATAGGCTCCTGTCCTGTTCCCTGTTTTCTCCCTCTTTTGATGTCCATCCTGTTTGCCTTTCTAAGTGAGGACTGATCATCTTACCCAGGATCCTCTTCTTGCTTAGCTTCTTTAGGTATACAGATTTTAGTATGTTTATCCTATATTATATGTCTAATATCCACTTATAAGTGAGTATAGGTCACGTGTGTCTTTCTGCTGCTGGGATACCTTCTCACTCAGGATGATCTTTTCTAGTTCCCACCATTTGCCTGCAAATTTCATGATTTCCTTGGTTTTAATCACAATTTCTGCTATAAACATGTTTGAGCAAATGTCCTTGTTGTATACTTGATATCCTATAGATAATCTAAGTTGACTGAGTAGCCATTTGGTGACTCCATTCATGTATCGAGGACATTTGGTTTCACCATTTAATTTTGGTCATAGGTTGATTATGCTTCTATAGCATACTGAGTAATTTATAAGAAATAGAAATTTATTTTGCAATTTTTTGAAAGTCTATAATACATATGTTAGCAAATAGGGAAGGACTCTATCTCTCTGTCTCACTTGGCAGAAGGTGAAAGGTGGAAAACCTCCCTTCATCAAAACTTTTATAGAAAAGAGCTCTCTTTATGTTTCCAAGTAATAAGAACTACAGTGTGGTTGCTTCTGCATCAATACTTGAATTACATAGTAAACACATTAAAAGTATAACAGAACCCAAAATGCAGATGTAATGAGAAATTACTGACAAAGAAAAGTGAACTGGGAAGTTTGACAATATTAAGAACAAACAAACAAATCCTTTTATTTTTGCTACTGTAGTTCACTTCTTGGAAAACTGTTGGACAATCAAGAATGTCAGATGGTTGTCAATGTTTCCTAGATCTTTTTAAAAGCCTGAGTAGGTAGCTCAGTGGAAGATCACTCCCTCATGGAATCTAATCCAGAGCACTGGAAAAAAAGTTAAGACATTAGAGAAGACATTGGTTTCATCCTGCAAAGACATTTAAACATATACTGTATGGTGAACCCAATTGTTTTACATTAGGAAAAGTGCCAACTAGAGCACTGTTAACAAGCCTTTAATAGAAAATGGCTTGCTGGTGTTTGAAAGATGACTCAGCAGTTAACAGCACCCGCTGCTTTGCAGAGACTAAGGATCTGTTTCCACAGTTCTCATGGTGGTTCACAACCATGTGTAACTCCAGTTCCAGAAGGCTTGATGCCCTCTTCTGACCTTTACAGGCACTAGACATACATACCCAGTCCATATACATACACTAAAATACACTTACACATATAATAAAAAAATAAACTTTTGTCCACATACATATATAAAGTAAAATACCCTTACACATAAAATAAATCTTTTTTAAAAGTAAAAAACTGAGAAATGGCCAGCAAAAATACATAATGGGTCATCTATTTTTATTTTTTATAAAGGAGTACTAGAAGGATGTACTAGAGGAGTACAGAAGTGATGGCAATCTTTGGATATTCTTCAGAAAAATTGGTAAGGAATGGTTATTGAGAGGAAGAAGAATCATTACTGTAAACATGTTGTTATTGAGCAAAGCTATTTCCTCAAGAGAGGTGCAGAGGAAGAGGACAGTAGGAGCAAGTTTCTCATGTAACAGAAAAATGGAGGACACAGCCAGAAAAGACAAGGACATCTGTAAATGCACAGTGGTGAAAGAGTGTGATGGCTAACCTTGGTTGTCAATTTGATTGACTCCAGAAGTAACTAAAATGCAAGCCACTGGACACTCCTATGAGGGACTTAAAAAAATCAGATTTCTTAAAAAGAATACCCACTCTAATGTGTGTGGCACCTTCTAATGACAGCCCAGACCAAAAGCCAAACATGGAAGAAGAAAACTTTCTTTTTTGTCTGCTTGCCTTCACTCTTGCTAGGAAGTTCATCTATCCTGTGGCTGTTGTATTCCTACATAGACATTAGAAGCAGCTTCAGAGGGTTCCAAGGTAAACTGAAGATAAACAATTCTCCAGTTATCCTTCAGGTCCTCAGTGCCAAAATGGGACTGCTAGCATATCCAACACCATGGACCAAGAAGCTATTGGATTCACGGTCTCCAGTGTGAGGAAGCTGCTGTTGAACTACCAAAACCATATTCCATTAGCCTATCTAAGAAATCCCCTCTTTTAAAACTATTTCATTTTTTTTGAGATTAAGTTATATTGTCATCATTTCCTTCCTACCCTTTCCTCCTTCCAACCCTCCCATAAATCCCTCATTGCTCTCTCTCAATTTCATAACAAACCCCTCTCTTCAAATAGTTCCATAAGTTACTTCAAATGAAATTTCTAAAATTTTAATAACTCACTATAACAAGCTTAAAGCAAAAACCTAATTGTTTAAAGTTTGATGTTGGACATTGTCTCTGAAGACATTTTCCGCACCAGAAAGTAAAAGTGTTACTGGCCTTAATTCCTGTCTCTAAACTCATTTCATATCCAAATAAGCTATTTTATTCAATAAATATTTATAAAGCTCTCTCATGACACACATTCAAAGTTCTGTCAATGAGAAAAGGTTAGCAAAGCTCAATTAGACCAAGCAGAATACTCCAGAGAATAGAATTGTCTCTAGCATTTTAAAAACACAAATAGTGAGTTAGTGGTTCCGATGTCCTTGGAGGAGGAATTTTGTAACTGCAGGCTGCAGCTGACAGATTTGTCAGTAGCACCTTTCCATGTTGGTCTCTCTGAGAACAGAAACTAAGCCACCACATCAACACTGTACATGGCATTATAAGAAAATTACTTATCTTCAAGAAAGCATTTCCTATCTATTCCATGCCCTTAAGTGAGAACCTTCACTGTTGCTTAAGGACTGACAAGTTGATGTTCTAGTCCACATCAAAGGAAAGTACACTTAATACGGAACCTTGTGCAAAAAAAAGGGCTAGCAGCCATACTAAGGGATTGTTGGGAATGCCTATGGAGACTGTTTCTTACCTTGTAACAATCTTTTCAGTACGAGTATAAGTATGTGGGAACTCCCATTACGGTCACCAAATATGTATACATATCCATTATAGACTAGATTGAAACCAGCAAAACTGAGCCTTCATCTAAGCATGTGCTCAGGTAAGGAGAAAAACTGTGTTTGATAGCTATCAAACGCCTACTTAGGATAAACCAAAAACATCAGGGTCTTTTTTAAGATAAATTAATAGCAAAGATTTCTATCAGTAGTGTAAAAACTATACAGAAAGATGACGATATTTTAAAAGTAAAGAGAATGCATTTGAAAATGCTATTATCAACTACTGATTGCCAACAAAGGCTAGTACATAATGCATTTCTAAATTATTAGTCAGTGTTAGATCAGTTCTGATGTATAACACTATTACCAACTCATTATTTTAGTTTATGCAACTGTCTTTATAACTTTCTTGTCATTTTTGTCAGTAAAAATTGAAAATAATAGCAGCCCTTCTCTACCTCCTAAGATTACTGCAAAGTTCAAATGAGATGGTAGAAAATTAATGTTCTTCACTCAAGCTCAAAACAGCACATGATCAAAGTCAACTGTCTACATCTAGGATTAGAGAGAATATTTGTGATACTATGCTGAAAATTATAAATATAATACCATAGACATTTCAATTAACTGGCTGCTAACAAGCTAAAGACTAGAACAATAACTGTTTTCTAGCTCAAGTGATAAAAGAGGGTGTTATTCTTTGTACTAGACAGAGCAAAGAGAGTGACTGCCTCAAGCTTATATTGCTTCTCAGTGAGTGATGGGGAAGAACTTGGAAACTGTTCACAGGGACAAACTTGGAACAATCAGTGATGATTACACAGGACAAGTAAAGTTTCAGAAGTGCTCATTAGAACACTATGTTAGAAAAGAAATTTGAGTTGAAATACGCCTAGCAATTAGAGCTGTCCACGAGTGAAAGCACAGCACAGCAAAGTAATGAACTCATGTCATTAGAAGGAGTGAGTCTTTAGCCAGCTCATCAATCACCTGTGAAGGAGAGGGTGCCGGACACTTCCCAAAGGCTCCTCCTTCCAGGCAAGTTTAAAATCGTGGCTATAACAAGGTTCTTTGAAGATTGGTTTTCTTTTATGTTTATGTGTGTATGTGTCTAAGTGTGTAGGTACCCACAAAGGCCAGAAAATGGTGTCTGATCCTTCAGAGGTAGACTTACAGGCTGGTGTGTGCAGCCTGACATGAGTTCTAGGAACCAAATTTTTGTCCATTGTAAGACCAGCAAGTGCTCTTACTGTTGAGCCACCTCTACCCTTGGGTTTTTGTTATCTATTGAGCATTACGTCAATACCCTATTATTGTGAGGATAATGATTCTGAATGGAAGAAAAGGAAGCAGAAAAGTTAGTCACCTTTGAACTTGATTTTTCATCAGATCACTAACTGTGAATGCTTATCACTTGGATGATGCTACTAAGTTCATGATCAAAAGCAGATACTTTTCAATGAGAATATGTAAGTCATCTATCATTCCTGGTAAATGAGGCATTAATGACATTTTAAAACATGAAATTTGCCCACGAGGCACGCTGGGGTTGGCTACCCAGAGGCTATTTTAAGCTGTGGGCTGGCTTTCCCCAGGGTCAGAAGATTGTTCAAGGTTCCTGAATAAACTGCATTGAGAAGAACAAAAAAAAAAAAAAATCAGGAAGAAGGAGAGGAGGACCTCCCCTATCAGTGGACTTGGAGAGAGGCATGCATGCAGAAAGGGGAGGAGGGTGGGACAGGGAGGGGAGGAGGGAGGGACTTATGGGGGGATACAAAATGAATAAAGTGTAATTAATAAAAGTTAAATAAAAAATAAAAAACATGAAATTTTAAATGTTTTAAATTTCTGCAAAATATTTTCAAAATTCTTTGAGAGCTTCTTACAATGTATTCTGATTATATTCATATTTCTTAATCCCTACTAGATCTACCCTCTTTATTCTCATTCATCTCCCTACCCACTGAAAAACAGGTTTTCTTCTTTCTTTTTAATTCATTAAGTAAAATTTATGTTCCTCAACACTTATTTGGAGTGGGGCCAGCCTCCCAAAGTAGTTAACCTACTAGAGGTCACACCATTTAAAAACAGTTGACTTTTCCTCTCCCAACAGCAGTCAAGTGTCGATGGCTGCTGAGCCAGTGGAGGAATTTTATGACTACCCTATCCCCACCACACTGGAATTTTGTCTGGCTTGACCATCACAGATCTGGTGCATACTGTCATAGTCACTGAGTTCATAAAGGCAACATTTTTTCCTTGAACTCACCAATCACCTCTGCCTTTTACAGTCTTTCCAGTCCCTCTTCCATGAAGATCCCCAAGCTCTGGAGTAGGGTTATGATATGTTTATTCTGTTTAGGGTTGAATAGTCCACAATATCTTATACTCTTTTTGTTGACCAGTTGATAGTCTCTGAATTAATTGCCATCAACCACTAGAAAAGGCCTCTCTGAAGAGGGTTGGGTGATGCACTGATCTAAGGCTATAAAAATAAGAGTCATTTTAATACTTTATCAATTTAAGAACTATGACCAATCTAGACAGATCTAGGCTCTTGGCTTTGTTATCAGTGACAGGTATGAGTTCCATCTCACAGAGTGGGCTGCACATGAGGCCAGATCTAAGCGGTCACATATATTATATTTGTGACACTATCCTCCCAGTGGTATATTTTGTTGGCCCAGCCCTACTGCAGCCCTAAGTGTTCACAGCTGGGTGAGACTGAGGATTATACTTTCTCTTCCAACAGTGTGCAAATCTCCCTCCAGTAACATGAAAACTGACCAGAAGGGATGAAGTTTCCATGTCTGTACCAACTTGATTTCCCTATGTTCTAGGACTCAAGTGTGACTTCAGCAATAGGATCTTACCATAGTAAACTAAGAGCATTGAGGACTTCTTGAAATGTATTAAGGTCCATGGAACCCTACTGGCTAAGAACCATTTCTGACAGGAAGGTCTACTTTGGCTATTTTGTCCCCAAAATGGAGTAACTCAAATTAAACTCTATTTGTGTGTGTGTGTGTGTGAGAGAGAGAGAGCTTCTACTGTAAAATATTCTCTGCAGTAATTTGTAAAGCAAAGAATCAAAATTGGTATTCTTGATGTGTGAGAGACAGGCTCAATCAATGATAACCACTGAGTGAGGATGGGATGCATCCATGTAGTACCTTGCCTTCCTAGTAGGGACAAGGCCTTTGTTTCCATCCACAGTACTAAAATGAAAAGAAGGAATGGAGAGATGAAAGAAGAAAGGAAGGAAGGAAACTGAGGTTACCATACTGGTTAGTCATATGTACTTTTATTATATTTGAAAAGATATTTCTCTAAGGAAAACATATGCTATATTACAATTTCTTGGCATAGATCTTCACCAATTGCAATTAATGCAAGAATCTGTATTATGACAAAGAAAATATTTTTTTCCTGGATATAAAGTTATTTGCAAATAGACTATAATTCTACTTTTCTACAGTCTAAGTATATGTCACTGCATCTCGTGAAGGATTCATTTTTTGCTTAGATGAGACATGGCAAGCAATTTAGGCTTCAATCTGGTCATCTGCAAGAATGACACTGTACCAGGAATAATCATCATGTTTACATGGGTTATGTCCATCAGAACATTCCACAATTGTGTTGGTAAATAGGCCAAAGGAGGAAACAAGAAAATATAATGAGTATCATTACTGAAGTGGATTGAATCTCTGGATCCAAATTACAATTATTATTTTCATCTAAGGCTTCCGATTATATAGAAATTCTTCAATGCCAATTTAACTCTTCTAGAAATTTGTTATTTATTCTTAAAATAGAAACACAGCTTTACCTTGTACACAATGATGAATGATGAAAGCATGCAGCCCAATATATTTATATGAATGAGTGGGTTTTATTTCCTTTTTGGCAATGGCAAACTCAAACCATTAGACTAAATGTGTTCATTCAACAAAAATGTGTCTCCTTTGATAGAACAATGTTCTGGGCCAAGCAAAAGAGTCTTAGAAAAATTGGAAAGATTTTCAAGGAAGTGAATGAAATATTCATATCTTAATGGAAATAAAGCCACTCACGTTTAAAAATGATATACTTACAAGTTCTTGTCTGGATTTGCATTCCCTCTTAGTTGTAAAGAATTAGAATTAAAGTTACTCAGTTATCCTCTAGTCCTCTAGAATCATCAGTTTGTGGTTATAATAGATAGAAACTAACATTACATAGGCACAAAAGATTAGAATTTTACTCGAGGAATGCTATGCAGCACACATATTCAAAGACAGCGACCCAGATTCTGAAAGAGGCAAATGTGAACGAAACTGTATTCAGTTGTCCTATTCCAGTAGAGAGAGACCTGTCCTAATTTAGGAAAATGTGCAGAGAAGACAGAATATTTTCATTAGGAGTTTGAGCGAAATTTCAGGGAGATGATAAAAGCTTCCAAAGGATAGGGAAGTGCTGCATTAAATGGGAGGCATGAATGAGTCAATGAAGACTACAACACTCTTGGCTAACCCAACCCTGAGAAGGGAGATTACGCTGGGGATCAATATAAACCCAAGACTTAGGAACAGTAGTTCTGTCACTTTTGTCCAGGAATGAAGCCTATCTGACGGTGGAGCAGGTGCCTTCTAGGAAATAACCTTGCTGCTTCTGGGGATCCAATCCTTTAGGCTGCACTTCCAGTTATCAGTCCTGAAGATTTCTATGTCTAAGGTATCCCATGTTCTCTCTGCCAGCATTGCCTGATTTAGCTCTCTGCTGACAGTGGTCATTCTCCCTCGCTTCCCCCCACCAATACATATATGGCTCTACTTCTTAGTAAACGTGTTTGTCAGTGGTCATCAGCTTATGGGAGACTTCTTGGACACACCTATTTCTTTTATCTCTTTTATTTCTCATCCCTTGTTCTCCTACTTAACACCTTGCTGATTGGAATCCTTAAACCTGCTGGTCCTGATCAGATGGAGTGGTGCCAACCATGTTAAACCTGGTACTACTCATGACTTTTGATTTGACTGCACACTCTTTAGCGTTGCTATTGGCCCACATGCATATTTTCAGTACTTCTCAATCTGTCTGAGCCAGACTTGCAACTCACTACTGTGAGTTTGCTTTGGTACAGAAAGCAGGAAACCAAACCTCCAGACTCTTCCAACAGAAGGTGAGCTGAAAATGTGAGAGAGAATTGTGAATACCTATCACCATCTTCTTGTTCATTGTGTCATTCAGGTAATAAATTTATCAACATAGGAATATAATTAAACTGGGCAGATTAGTTTTACTAAACTGAATGACAAGTAATGGATTTCTGATTTTCAGTTCACAAAATTTTAAGCTTGGTGTGAAAATAGGGGTCTAAAAATATCTATATACCAAAACTCCTAAAAAGTTTTACATCCCCAGTACTTGACCAATTAATATTATTATTAATAGATAAATGGTCATTTACATTGCACGTCTAGAAGAACTCACTCTCAGCGGTGTAGGCAGTAGCACTCTTCACTAACATTTGTGAAGTTTCAGGGTGCCACAGCCTCCTGCTGACTACCGTGTGCGTGTACATACACACACACACACACACACACACACACACACACACACATATATATATATTACACAAATGTGATATTATATATAAGAGTACCTGATGCTTACAACTGCTTATAAGAAGGATGACCCTATTTCCATGTTGTGAAGAGTGGCGTTAAAGCCTGCAATGGATCAGGAATATATCTAGAATCAGTGGGTGGGCAAATGTTACACACATATTCATAACAAGTTTCTTTTAAACACTGATTTTCACGTTGGTTTTATTCCTGTGCACGCATGGGTGTGGAAGGGCAGGTACGCATGCTGTGTACGCACATACCTCTCTGGGTGTACAGTCCATGCATGTGTGCACGGAAGCCAGAGAGAAAATCAGGTTTGCCTTGATCCTTTGAGACGGGGCCTCTCAATTAGCCTGGAACTAAGATAATATCCAGGAAGCCCTAGAGACACACCTGTCTTCACCCTGACAGTATTGAACCACATCCAGAAAGTATCAATTTGTTCTTAACATGTACCCAGCATTCTCAGGTTTAATTCTGTTAACTTACGCATAGAAGCTACCTATTAGGTTTTAAATTGCACTGTTTTAGAATTCATTGTAGGAAAGTAACAACACCTACAGAGTTCAAATATCACAATGTAAAACAATAGCTTTGTAGAAAATTCAAGTAATAGATCTTCTTAAAATTTCCTTTTATTAAAGGCTTACAAGAAAAAACTCATATGACTACACATGAAATTTAACTATATGATAAAATAATAACTAATATTTATTGTGGTTTATATTGATTGTAAAACATGTTGATTTCTTATCTCAGCCTAGTTTTCTTCATTTTTCCTCACAGTGAAGATATTTTGTTTCCTTCTGGTGATAAAAAGTAGCATCCTTCTGCAAAGGAAAATTAGTTATCCCCCCGTGAGTGGCATAGGGTGTGTTAACCACCATTAACGGCAGGCTCCATACCCATCAGTAGATGACTAACACAGAGTGTACTCAACGGCATTTTTGTAGACTTTTGTCTCACGTTGCTTTGGCATTTTTTTATTGCCTCGCTGGTCATGTATATTATGGTTTTTAAATTTTTATTTTTATGCTTGTCTGTGTGTGTGTGTGTATGTGTTTGTGTATGTGTGTTCTCTGTGTCTTTTCTTTTTCTCTTTTTCTGTTGTTGTTGTTTCCCTTTCTAAAGAGAGAGAGATGTGGTGGGTATATCAGGAAGAGTTTAAGGAGGGGAAACCATGAACAAAATGTATTATATAAAAACAATTATTTTCAGTAAAAAATAAAAGGGACTATTCTGGAAAGTGAAATAAGCTGGTCCTACACATGAGAGATGTGGGGACTTCAGTTCTCACCCACATGCCAAGATAATGCTGGGTTCTGTCTTTGTGGGAGACTAGATATGTCATAAGTGGAGGCTCTGGCTCCTGATCAGGTTTCTAGCCTCTCTTCTCTTTTTACATGACTTATGTGAGTCCTACTGTGTAAAAGCAACAGTGAAAGTGTGACCAAAGCTGAGAAGCCAACAGCACTAACCATGACCCACCCCCCTTGTCTCACCCCAGTTTCACCGTAAACCACATTAAAAAAAAAAAAAAACAAAAACAAAAAACAAAAACAAACAAAAAAAAAACTCTAGATTCATAACTTGATGGCAATCCACTTCCTGAGACCTGCTCTTGCTTTACAGTTGTGCTTTCTTTCACTTTCTTAAGTACCCTCCCATACTCAAACTCTCTTCTAAACCTACCTTGTTGGGGCAGAAAGTATGAAAGAGCTAGAAGATAAGAGGGAGTACTGTGAAGTTATATTTTCTGGATATAACATGGATATTGCACTCATACATACTTAGTAACTATACTTACCAGCACATGACGTATATAAGAACAGCCAGTCAAAATCCCCAAAGAAATGGAGAAATGATCTCCCAGACCTCCCCCTTTACTGAGACGGTATTAGCAGATGATAGATTCTGGGGTAGAATCATTTAAATTGGGGTGTGTTCCTGGAAGGTTGTCCATGTTTCAGTAGGTGATCCTACAACCAGGCACATAAAGGAAGCACTAACTGGACTTCGTAGGGTATTAGGGAAATAAAGGGACCTGGATGAAGAACTTGGAGAAAACATGGTGAGTAGGAGGGGAGAAAGTAGGTGTATACAATAATATTTCATTGGAAAATCTCCAAGAATAAAAATAACTTAATCTTTTTGTAATTTGTGAAATTTGTTCTTTGAGTTCTCAAGACAAAAGACCCAGAATTTACTGGCTTGAGGCATCTCTGCTGGCTGTCCACTTGTCCAGCACAGATCTTTGAGGTAGTAAAGTCTTCATTATTCTCAGGGACTTCTTGTTTTTGTTTGTTTGTTTGTTTGTTTTTGTTTTTGTTTGGTTTGGTTTTGTTTTCAAGCTCACTTTGACAAACACTACAGAAATGAAAGAAAAGAGTTTAATTTTTAACATTTAGGAAACTTTTTAAAAATATTTATTTATTTATTACTTATACATCTTTTAAAATTTTAAATTGACTGCATCTTTCCATAGTCCTTCCTTTCAAAGTTCTCAGACACAGGAGGAAATAAGGTTGCCAATAAACTAAAACAGAGTATAATAATAAGAAGAAAGGGGAGCCGTACTACCCTTTCTTGAAGGCAGTACACTTCATTGCATGATACAAACTGGATTAAATGCATTGCAACAACTAAAGAGCTGACATTCCTCGGTACAAAAATGAGGAGGAGAGGGTTGCATATGCACACCTCTGCTATAGACAACTACCAACAACACCTAAAGGAGTGGCCCTGCGCATTTGCTGGGAACAAGGAACCAAGCAAAGCCTTCAGATGCAATAGCTCCTCAGTTTCTGGCAGCAGCTCCACCTGTATTGTCTGCTATCAGCAGCAGTTCACAGAGCAGCCAGCCAGGGCCAAGACCACAGAACTAAAATGCTTCTTTCTCTACCTTTAATGATGACAGAAAGTTGTTTCTTAGGGAAATTTTCTCATAATTTTTTCTTTTTCTTTTTTTTTTTTTTGTCCAATATGTTTTGATCATAACCTGTCCTTTCCTATCTCCCAACTCAAATATAGATCCCTGCCCCTTCCCTAATCACCCAACATTCACCCCCCTCTCAAAAACAAATGAAATAAAATAAACAAACAAACCAGAAACAGTAAGATGAAAAAAATAACCAAAAGGAAATAAAGGCAAACACAGTCTCTCGGTGCTGACTAACTATTCCTAGGCAAAGAGCAATGGCAATTTATTTGAGAAAACTAATTTTGTTTTCATTCCTAGCAGTTGCCAATTGTAAATAGTTTTTTGGCTAGGGGTGGTCCGCTTTCCACTTTTCAATGTTGAGATTTTTGCTGGTTTCAACTTGGGCTGATCTTTTGTGTATTGTCTCCATCACTTTGAGTCCATATGTATATCAGTCCCATTGTATCTGGAAGATGCTGCTTCCTTTGAGTCATCCAGCACTTGTGTTTCGTATATCTTTCTGCCTTATTTTGTGCAGAGATCAAAATTTGATGGGGAGGGGTTGATATAGACATCCTTCTTATTCCTGAATCCTCCAAAGTCCATCACTTGCTGCAGATTAATAATTGTAGGGTTTTCACCTATACCCATGACCTATCTAATCTCAGGTGACACATTAGCAGTGCCAGGCATGGATTCCATATCATGGAGTGGGACATATATCTAATATGAAAAAAAAAAAAGGTGGTTGGTTACTCCCATAACATTGTGCCCTTATTGTACCAGTATATTTTGTAGGTAGGTAGGTAGATCACTATTATAAGTCACAGTGTCTGTATATGGGTGATATTGATAGTTACTCATCTGCTCCTTGACAGAGTACTTTCCAGCACCGTACAGGGTAGTCAGGAGTAGTGAAATGTCTAGTTGGATACTATCTCAAATTAGAACTTCAAAACTTACTGTGCATTGATACAAATATGTTATACTCTTCCCATTGTCCTTTACAATGAGATTGTCTGGCAAGGCAAAACAGAGCAATTGTTCAGATCATCAGGAGGATGTAACTTTACTTATGTAACGACACAGCTGCCTTTACGCCTATTTCACTTTTTTACTTTAGATCTTTGTTTTTATGCTAAGTGCTAGGGACTCAACCCAGAGCTTTGCACAAGCAAGAAAGTACTCTGCCACTCAGCCATACCCTAGACTTTTTGAACTTTTGGAAACTATGGGAGATGAGCAAGAGAAATCAAGTCCCAAATTAGCACTTCCAGCTGAGGACCAAGCCTTCTACAACGAACCACTAGAAGACATTTCATGCAAACTATAACAATTGGCCAAAAAATAGCAATAAATAGTTGAACTGGCCCACTAAATTACATGTCTTTTAATATTCGTTTGCCTAAAATACCTCACAGAACTTTCTTGGGTGATGTATTCTTTCTCAGAGATATCTGGAGGGATAAGATAAATTTTAATCACATGAATAAATTTCTAAAGCCCAACAGGAATTTTGAAAGAACAATATTATCTGGTTGTGATTTGAAGATTAACTTATGCATAATATTTGGCCAAAATATATTAAGAAACATTTTTTGCTCTAGATGGATCTGTTGGAAAGCACATCTGTAGCTCAGTGCTTAGGCATATTTAATATCTCAGTCACAGTCATTTTTATGCATTAGAGTATGATATGAGTGATTAAATTTGATCAAAATATCTTCTGCATTTGTTTCAGAAAGAACTCTGACTTATATGCAGGACACCATTAATCACACTCTTATTCTATACCTATTGCATCATAAACTTAAGGTGCTTTGCAAGCTTTTTATAAAACATTTAGGTATCTCAACATGTTCTATAAAAGAGAAAATATAGCTTAGGTATATCCCACATATATTAAAATAATATTATGGATATTATTAAGTTACATTAAAATATTCTAAAAAGTACAAGACTCGACAGCTCAAACACAGTTTATTTCCTGGCTCCTTCATTTACAATGATTGGAGGCCCATAGTTGTATTGTGCTTTCCTAAAACCCTAACAATGCCAGTACTATGAAAGATGAAGCACTGTGGAGCAGGAGAGATAGCTCAGCAGTTAGCAGTATGCACCCCTCTTGCAGAATGCAAGTTTGGTTCCTAGAACCCAAATCAGGCAGCTCCTAGCCAGCTGTAAGTAAAGCCCCGGGACACCTGATATTTCTGGTCTCTGATGGCACTAGCATTTATGTGCACACAACCACACACAAGCACATAGTTTAAAATAATTCAAATTCCATTAATAAAAAGATAAAAGAACATGCCTACACTTTGGAAGCCACACCCCAGTTCTTATAGATAGCCACATCTATTTATAAGAAGGTAGAAATTCTATTCAGATTTCAAAAAGGCAGCTAGGAACACAGCACGTATAAACATGAAAAACTAGCCACACCTCCTTTTCTACAGCAAAGGTGAGAGGAGCTTTATGAGTACCCTGTGGGGTCCATAACTATTCAAAATGATTACCAACAAAATAAGCTTTGCTCAGCCATCTTTCTTGGACCTCATTGTTTTGTTTGTCCTGAGTCAATATGTTCTATTCATGTGCAGCACTTACTTAATAAGCACTTCTTCATGTAAGACATAAATTCGTCTTTTGTTATACAATTTATTTTCTTTAAAACTGAATGCCTCCCCACCCAGGAAACAGTAAGATATATTTAATTTTACTGCGTGCCATGACAACCATCAATGACTTGGGTTGAGTCACTCAACTTCTAAACAGTGGTGCTGAGGTTTAATACAAACTAGGTTCTGCCTGTGGCTTTATATTTAAAAATAAAGAGAGATCGGTAATTGGAAAACCATTATTCAGTGTCTTGCAGAGACATTTTATAATATTGTTAGACTCACTGAGCTTTGTATCATAGACTCTTATTTAAGGGTAACTCAGCGCCTTCTAGCTCCTTTGTCCAAAGGAGACTTTAATATGCATCAAGAAATGCAGCCCTGTGGTTCTTCTTTTTATTGGTGCTTTGTTTATCTAAATGCCAAATGGAACAGAAACCAGAGCATAAACAAACAAACAAAATAGTGCAGTCTGAGAAAAGGCAAAGACAAGAACTCTTGGCTTGATTTTCATTCCTCCAGCTGGGATTCTTTGAGATGCTAAAATAAGTTAGAAGTGCTATCCAATAAAAGCATATTAATTAGGAAGGACCATTAGAGACACATATTCTGTTAGTTCCAGCAAGACTGACACCCATGCTGTCAAATCACAACATGGAAATCTACTGAGGAAGTCCAAGGTCCAAGAAATGGTAGCAAACTGTTCATACCTGTTCATGACCTTTGACGTTTGTAGCGAAGTTATTTCCTCTATGCACATCAGGACCATCATTAGTCATCATGAAGCAGCATTACAGTGGTGACCTACAAACTACCTTGACTCACAGTCAGGAGAGGAAATAAGTGGAACCCAGTGACAGAAAGGTCTATGGTAATGAGGCTGTTTATAGTCTCCTACAGAGGAAACAGAGTGTCAGCATAGCCTCATCTGAGAGCTCAAGTGCAAAGCCATCTTGCTCCCAACCACACATCAACGTTGGAAGCACTGGACCATACAGAAGAGAGAAGGCTGGCTTGGATTTAGATGTTAGCAGTGCAGCTTTCCTGAGTCATCACCCATGCTGGGATGAGACTTTTCAGTGATGTCATTCCCTTGGAGCTATCACTGTAATCCCATTTCGATGCAATAGACTCATTCCATTGCTGTTATGCTACTTTATTAGTTAAATGAAGTGCTATGCTAGGAAAGGGATGGTTGAGAGATCATAATTCAAATACCCAGCCTGTGACTTATAAGTGAAATATAGATTAAAGTAATGTTCTGACAAGAAGTTTCTCAAAATTGAGCTTGTCACCTCTGGCTTTGTTTGCTGTTTGTTGAATTAGTTCACTAGAGAGAGAGTCTGTCTCCAACAAAAACATATATTTAAAAGCACACATTCTTTCTATTTAACCTTAGCAACTGAGCGGTTCTATTTTAGAAACATTGATCACATATTAAGCATATAGTTTGATATTAGTTCAAAATCACAGATGGAAGCCAGAACCTGTTTTTGTAGCTTGCTGCTTTGCTAGGTCATTAGAAAGCCTGAATTTTTTGAAACAGCTACTACATTTCCATCACCTCAAAGAATTTTCATTATCTGGGACCTAGCAAATCTTTAGATTCTTTCTTATCTCTTGGGTATTGATTCTCAAATTAAAGCCAACACTAGTGTGAATACATCATCACTTCAGGGTTTCAGCTATATATTACAAGAAATTGCTTCTAAAATAAGTATTAATCATTATCTTCAATTTTAATACATTAGTTAGTACATTTTCTTTAGTTTGAAGCAACTCTATTACTTTTTGGAGTGCTAGATATCTTACCTTGTGGGCTAAGCCTTTTCGGTTCATGGATCTCCGTGGGGGTCCAAACGGTCTTCAGTTCCTTTCTCAAGCACAAACCCCAACCTAGATGTGGCCCCATGATTTTGGAACACTTCAAGCACAGATAAAGTTTAGGAAGAGTGTTTTCTATGGCCAAACAGGACCACAAATGCAGAAAGTGCAAAAGAAAGAACTCATGAAGGAGTGGAAGACACAGGGTCTGCCGGGAAGTATGGAAGGAAGAGTTCAGAAAAGGAGGCTGAAGACATTGTTTTATAAAGTTCTGCTTACCAAGCTATCACTACCAGGTAGCTAAACAATATATATATATACAGCAGTGGAAAAAATAAAATTGTCCATTCCAGAAGGGAACTCAGAGTATTGTGTTTCTGTCTACCCTCACCCTCATCTCCAAGTCCTCGCAATGCCCATAGCTATGCTTATTGCAGCAGACCTCTAATCTCAGCTGCAGTCCTCTGAGAGATGAGCTCTGTAAATATGCATTAGAATAAATAATGAAATAAATACTAGGAGACATATGTTATATATATCCATAATGCTTCTCAGTTTTTTCTTAATTTTCTTTATTTTGATCTCCTGAACATTTAAAAACCATTAGTGTGTGTGTGTGTGTGTGTGTGTGTGTGTGTGTGTGTGTGTGTGTATCTCGTCCATGCTGAAATAGTACCTATGATCAACATAGTGTAACTAACTGGAGTTTCTAAGACCCAATTTAAAAAAGCGTTCTAAACAATGGCTGGGAAGGGAATAATGAAGAAAAAGAAAAAGGCTTCTCTTGAGGAGCACTGCATAAAAGGATACTCATGAGTGAGCAATCACAGCACTTTGTCTTGAGAAATTGCACTGGCAGAATTAACGCACAGTGAGCTTTAAGAGCAAGAGAAAGGTAGGAAACAATTATGACAGCCTTCAGCAAACAACCTAAAGGTTTTGGTATCTGACCACCGTAAAAGGATTAGTGAGGTGAGACTGAATAAAATGTAGTAGGGAGAGCTCACAGGCAGAAAGAGTTACTAGACAGAATATGGATAGGCACAGAACTATAAGGAGCATGTATATGTTTCAAAATGTGTAGGAGTGTTTTAGAAGAAGCAGCTAGACAGTGTGGAGAAACCAGTATCTTTGAATTGAAGATTAAATATGCCCTTTTGTTTTGAGTTGCTTTTGTCAGGGAGCTTTATCACAGTGAAAGAAAATTAAGCTTAGGCAGGAGGCTAAACTGCATGGCGCATTTAAAACAGAAAGCCAACTTCATTCTGGTTCTAACTGTAACGTGAGTAATGGGACAGCATGGGAGAGAATTAAAGAAGCAGTTATTAGCAGAAAGACTACAGATCTTAAAGTTCTATGTTCATACAGATACAGCAGCCTATTCAGTTCCAGAATCAGCTATCATTCTGGAGAATTCAGCATTCACACCCCTTTCTATTATCCCAGGTAGCAGCTCAAAGCAATAAAAAGCCCATGTTATTTCTGGATTGTTAAAGTGAATCAACTGTACAGTTCAGATCTGTGGGTTTCCTATGAAAACCAGGTTTCATATTAAAGACACCCAGTACATTTCAGATACAGCTGGATGAGGGAAAAGATTGTGCTTAGTTCTTCTCTTGGCCAACATAACCAAATGAAATGTTGTTGGCAGGGAAACAAGTTACACAGTTCACTGCTCGAACCAGTGCAATAAACCCACCTGTGCGGATGTCCTTTCGTTTGTTTTAAAGCTGCATTGACGTTCTCGCCTTAAAACACTGTCATTTCCAGATCCAGATTATTTCAGACCTCAGAATCAATACATCTAGAAGATGCCATGTATCTTTTTTTTTAATGTAAGATTTGAATATGCAATTTATACACTAACTATAGAGTCTTTAAAAACACAGTTCCATGGAGATTTCTTCTGGTTATAATGACCAAAATTCGTAGGATTTTTATTAATGGAAAATGGAAAGGAACGGACTTTTCGGAGTACTTGAAGTATTAAATTCTGTAAGGACCCAGTAGGAATAATGCATTTGAGGATAGTATGTACTCCTGTGATAAAATTATCTTTTAAGATTATTCTATGCTGTTGATCTAAGGAAACAGAGGAAAACATTAGTATTGTTCATTATCATACTATATTTACCTACGTTGATAAATTTGAATCTGAAAATTCAGTTTTGTCTTAGATGATTTTGTCACATTGCCAGTGACTAGAAGCCAAAGCAGTGTGTGTTATACAGGGAAACCCTGTTAGACGGATAGAAGACATGCCAAAAAATCCAACAAAAGCAAAACTACCAAGAAACTAGATATGTATGGCATAGACCACATAGATTTATTACTGGACCAGACAGGTACCAATTTTACCGGCCCCATCCACTAAATAGCTTCTAAGAACAAGAACAACCACTAAGTTCCTCCCCTTGAAAGTTAATTCTTTCCTTCAGTTCAAATTTCTTTCTCAGAATATGCTGACTCTGCCTTCATCTTGCAGTCTTCTGTCCTTTTCTTACACTACTGATAGATTTGATTCCTTTACCCTTGAGTATTTCGCTCAAGAGTAAGATCATAGCCCATGTTTTAAAAATAAATGCCATCAAACTTCACATCTCAAGCTTAGTTTTGTATGTACCCCTGGAGAACAAATTACGCTGTATGTCATCTAGGGACTGACTCTGAGACATGGGCTGATAAGGGAACCATTTTGAAATACTATCTATAATCATTAAGTAAAGGGGGAAAAATGTTTGGCCAGCTCTATATGCTCTTCTCTTCTCATTTATTTGGCTTAAAAATATTTGCATAAATATAAATTCACTTTTTCAGAGAAGAATGTTTCTACAATGGATCAGAATGCTTCTGTAAGTTTTGTAAATAACCAAAATTATTCTTCCAATCTTCTACAGTATTCATAATGTTGTGTTTATAAATTACCATCTTCAAAACAACCTTGAGACCATTGCCACCCAAAGGGCAGCTCCTAATTCCCTTCTAAATATGATATTAAGAACAAAATTTGAAATTTCTTTAGCATTGGTGTCTGGCCTACATGGTCTAGAGAGCATAAGTGACCTTTATTTCTTCCTTTCCATTTGGCTACAGGTTTTCTGAAATTTATATATTCAAGATTAAGATTCAGGGTTAAACTGGATGATCATATTATCTTTGTAATCTGTGTTCAAAGATACCACAGAAAAGGATGAATTACTTGACATAGAGACATGTCATGTGGACTCTATCTGAAAATATCCAACATAAGATCCAAATTATTGCCTAGAGAATTAACCAGTATGTCCTGGAGATCAAGATAGGCTCATGTAGCTACTTAAAATAATTCACAACAGGGACTGCTGGAAAGATCTGCTCTTCTGGGTTCCAAAGAAACCATGTGGCTTTGTAGACTAGAGATCATAATTCGCCTTTGTATTGTATTTCTTAGACTAATCCTGTATGTTCCATTTTTAGATCTATCTTCAACAGCCACACAATTTTATTAAACTTCTGAAGCTTGGTAAGTGTAGCATGATTGTCAGGATTGTTGTGGGATCCAGAGTCAGGAACTGTGATTCCCTCTGCCCTTTCTGCATACTCGAGAGAGTGCAGGCCCCTAGGTCCAGGGACTCTCCACTCTAGCAGCCAGACATCGGATCCCTCCTGCTCCCCTGAGAGTAGCACCTGGATTCCTGGGACAGCATCTGAACCTCCAAACCATGGTTTTACTTGTCCCTCCCCCCCCGTGGAGACCAGTAAATCATACAGATCCCAGATCCAAGGTGGTGAAGCCCAAGCAAATCTGAATCTGAAGAGCACAGTGTTTGTTAGGCTTGTAAGCCTCAGCTCAGCTGCCTGCTCAGTCCCACAATTGCCACCTGTGGCTGATACCCCTACCTTCTCAGTTTCCACCTGAGGCTCCTGTGCCCCTTCAACTGCCACATGAGATGCCCACACCCTGCCCTTCAAGGCACCTGCACCCCTGCCCTGCCATCTTAAACACCCATCCAGCTTGGCTACATCCAAAATGCCAGCACTCATTCCTGTTAACCCTGGATCTCTACCTCATCCTGAAGACTACTCCAGACTCCAGAGACAGGTGGATCCAGTCGTTGGTATAGATTCAAGGTATAATCAGCCAAAGCTACAGACAACCAGATGGCTAAAGGCCAGCATAAGAACATAAGAACACAAACAACAAAAAAACAGAACATAAAAAAATAAAAAACAAGACACCATGGCTCCACCAGAAAGCCCAAACAACAATGACTTTCTTTAATAGTTTATTAATTTTTGTTTTATTTATCTTATGTTTTGAGATGTTTAAAAGTTTTCTCATAATCTTTTAAATATCTGTTTTAAGGGGTGGGTGAGTCTGGAGATCTAGCAATTAAGAACACTTGAACCTTCTCTAAAACAAACAATATATATTTTAATGCAGCTGGAACACAAGAAAATGATCTTAAATCTATGCTTATGCAGTTATTACAGGTATATAAAGAGGAAACAAATAGATCTCTCAAAGAAATACAGGAAAGTACAACCAAAAATTAGAGGCCATCAAGGATGAATAGAAAACCACAATCAAACAGATAAAGAAAATGAAAAAAAAAAAGTTCAAGACCTGAAAACAAAATTGGAATCAATAAGAAAAACACAAACTGAGAAAACCCTGGAGATGGAAAACTTAGGGAAGAGATCAGGAACGACAGAGGTAAGAATTAGCAACAGAAATCAAGACATGGAGAAGTAAATCTCAGGCATTGAAGATACAATTGAAGAAATTGATATGTCTCTCAAAGAAAACATTAAAACAGAAAAGTTCAGAAACTGCCTGTGTCTGCCTTTGCGGCTTTTGGGAGCCTGAGTGGCTCCCTAAGCTGGGTAATTTTCTGGGGACCTTTTCAGGTTGGGGGTGAGCTGAGTGCTCTGAGATCAGACCCGCCGTTTCTATCTCCGGCGGCGGGGGCAATGGTCTCTGGGGGCAATGGTCTCCTGAACCTACTCAGACCTCGGACACCACCACTGCTAGGTCTAGAACTGACGCAGGATGTTCCAACGAGGGGTTAAGGCTTCTCATAATATTTCCTATAAGCCCACACCTGTTTGTCTATATCCCCCATTTTTATTCATTATTAGCCAGATAGAGCCAAGTAGTTGTGGTAATAATACTTGCTTTTTTGCCCAATGCTGGAATGCTAGTAAATTTAGGTATGCCCTGGTTACTCGCATGCCTCACCAGGTGCCTGTGCCCATTGATGCCCCTCATGCTATGACTCTCTTCAGACAGAAAAGGGATCTTGGAACTACAGCCACCATTGTTACTACCATCTCATTGGCGGCTGTTGGAGCTACCACCAGGGCATTAGCCGTGAGTCATACTGGGCAGACTGCTCAGACCCTGAATAATCATTTAGCCAATGTAGCTCATTCCTTAGTTGTACATAAAGGAATTAATGCTCAACTAAAAGGAAGCTTGATGGTGTTCAATCAGATTTGACCTCTTGCAGGAGCAAATTGATACCCTATGGCAAATCGCTCAACCTGGCTGTCAATGAAAGTATGCTGGACTTTGTGTCACTAGCATACAACATGAGAATTTCTCCTGTGCTGCAAATCTGTCTAAACAATTGTCGAGCTATATTTTAGGTAATTGGACTGGAGAATTCGATACTACGATGGAGCAGCTGAGAGTGGCCATTGTCACAGTAAATTCTACCAGAGTGGACGCAGGACTAGCCACAGGATTATCAACATGGATTGCTGCAGCCATGAATCATCTGAAGGAATGGGCGGGCATGGGAGCGTTAGCAGGCCTTCTGGTGTTGGTCTCCTTGGTTTGCCTGTGGTATATATACAAGATTAGAGTCTCACAACAGTGTGATGCAGCCATGATCATTCAGGCCTTTACAGCCATTGAAGCAGGACATTCTCCCCAAGCATGGTTGGATACCATAAAAAGCTAAAATGATACGCTCAGGATGCGAGGCTAAGCACTGCACTCAGGGTCAGCCGCTTTCGACCCAGAGAAGAGCATGTCTGATTGCATGCGGGTTGATGCCCCAGGTCCCGCCTCTGAGAAAAAGGTATCAGACAGGTCTGATGCTCTTTGGGTGGATGACACCTAAATGAACATCGGTACAAAGTCCCAATTTATTTCTAATATCAGAGATCAGACCTCTACTCTTGCCTGATGCGTCTAAAACAAAAAGGGGGAACTGTAGAGAGCTGCGGAATGCTATGCCTTAAAGATGGAGCTGGTTTCCACCTTCCACCTTCCCGATGGTGAGTGCTCTCTGTCACGAACAATTCCACATTTGGCTAAGGCTGAGGATCTGGCTTGCTTCCATGTATGTGGACCTATCTGCATTGCCCACGTGGCACGCCTGGGTTAGCTACCTAGAGGCTATTTAAGCTGTGGGCTGGCTTTCCCCAGGGTCCAAGGATTGTTCAAGGTTCCTGAATAAACTGCATTGAAAAAAAAAAAAACAGAAAAGTTCCTGACACAAAATATCCAAGAAATTAAGACAAAACCTAAGCATATTAGAAATAAGGAGGGAGGAATCAGGATGGAAAAAAGGAAGGAGCAACAGGTGGGGCACAACGTGAATAAACTGTAATTAATAATAAAAAGAAAAGAAAAGAAATAGGTGAAAAAGATTTTAGGCTCAGAAAATATATTAAAAAAAGTCATAGAAGAAAATTTCCCTGATTTAAAAAACGAGATACCCTTAATCATACAAGAGGCTTACAGAAGAGCAAATAGACTAAACCAGAAAAGAAATTCGTCCTGCCACATAATAATCAAAATATTAAATCTACAGAAGAAAGACAAACGTTAAAAATGGCAAGGGAAAAAGACCAAGTAACATATAAATATAAACATATCAGAATCACACATGACTTCTTAACAGAGACTATGAAAGCCAGAAAGGCCTGAGCAGATGTCATGCAAACACTAAGAGACCACAGATGGCAACCAAGACTACTATACCCAGCAAAGCTTTCAATCAACATAGATGGAGAAAATAAGATATTCCATGACAAACCTAAATTTAAACAATAATCTATGCACCAACCCTGCCCTACAGAAGATACTAGAAGGAAAACTCCAACCCAACGAGATCAACTACAGCAAGAAAACAATGGATGTAGATAACTTCACAACAGTGAAACCAAAAGAAAACAAATATACAAAACAACTATATCTATCAAAATCAATAGACTCATTCTCAAAAAAAAAAAAAAAAAAAAAACCTATAAAAAACACGAGCTAACAGAATGGCTGTTGAAACAGGATCCAACATTCTGCTGCATTCAAGAAACACACCTCCAGAACAAAGATAGACACTACCTCAGAGTAAAGGTCTGGAAAATAATTGTTCCAAACAGACCTAAGAAGCAAGTGGGAGCAGCCACCCTATTATCTAATAAAATAGGCTTTCAACCAAAATTACTCAAAAGAAATAGGGAAGGACATTTCCATCTCTTCAAAGGAAAAATCCACCAAGAGACATCACAATCCTGAATATCTATGCACTAAACACAAGTTTACCTGCATTTGTAAAAGGAAAAATTATTAAAGCTTAAATCACACATTGATTCCCAACACATTACTAGTGTGAGACTTCAACTTTCTACTTTCACCAATGGACAGATCATCTAGACAGAAGTTAAATAGAGAAATAATGAACCTAACAGAGGTCATGAATCATATGGACTTAATAGACGATTACAGAACTTTCACCCAAACACAAGGGAATGTACCTTTTTTCTCAGCACTCCACAGAACCTCCAAAGCTCACCATAGAGTCAGTCACAAAACAAACTTCAACCAATATGTGAAAACTGAACTAACTCATAGTTTTCTATTAAATCACCATAGAGTAGAGCTAAACCTCAACAACAACAACAAAAAAAGCCTACATATTCATGGAAACTGAACAACTGCCTGCTCAATGATCACTGGGTGAGGGAAGAAATAAAGGAACAAACTAAAGACTTCCTAGAATTCAATGAAAATCAGTGCAAAACTTACCCAAAATTAAGGGGTACTATGAAAGAGTGCTAAAAGGAAAATTCATAGCACTAAATGCCTTCATAAAGATATTGGAGAGTGCCCATATTAGTTACTAAAAGATCACCTGAAAGGTATAGAAAAAAGAAGGAGAACCAAAACTCCCAAGAGAAGTAGGAAATAATCAAACTGATGGCTGAACTCACCAAATTAGAAATAAAGAGAACAATACAAAGAATCAACAGACCCAAGACTTGGTTCTTTGAGAAAATCAACAAGACAGACAAACCCCTAGCCAAAGTAATTAAAAGACAGAGACAGTAGCCAAATTAACAAAATCAGAAATGAAAAGGTGGCTATAACAGCAGACATTGAGGAAATCCAAAGAATATTATATATTATTTCAAAAACCTGTGTTCCACAAAATTGGAAAATCTAAATGAAATGGATGATTTTCTTGATAGATTTCACCTACCAAAGTAAAATCAAGAGCAGACAAACAGTTTAAACAGCCCTATAACCTCTAAGGAAATAGGAGCAGCTATCAAAAGACTTTCAACTAAAAAAAATCCCAGGGTCATATTGTTTTAATGAGAAATTCTACCAGACTTTCAAAGAAGAGCTAACACCAATAGTCCTCAAACTATTCCACAAAATAGAAAACTGAAGGAACATTACCAAACTCATTCTATGAAGGCAAAGTCACCCCGATACCTAAACCACACAAAGACTCAACAAAGAAAGAAAATTTCAGACCAATCTCCCTTATGAACATTGATGCAAAAATATTCAATGAGATATTTGCAAACAGAATTCAAGAACACATCAAACATATCATCCATCATGATCAACCCAGGAATGCAGGGATGGTCCAACATATGAAAGTCCATCGATGTAATCTACCATATAGATAAACTGAAAGAAAAAAATTACATGATCAACTCTTTTAATGCAGAAGAAAAAAAAACTTTAAAAAAAATCCAACACTCCTTCATGATGAAAGGCTTAAAAGGATCAGAGATACAAGGCCCATGCATAAAAATAATAAAGGTTATAAAGAGCAAGCCAACAGCCAACATTAAACTAAATGAAGAGTAACTCAAAGCAACCCCACTACAATCAGGGACAAGACAAAGTTTTCCACTCTTTCTATATCTCTTCGATATAATGTTAGAAGTTCTAGCTAGAGCAATAAGAAAACTAAAGGAGATAAAAGGGATACAAATCAGAAAGGAAGAAGTTAAAGTATTGCTATTTGCAGATGATATAATAGTATACACCAGGGACTACAAAAATTCCACCAGAAAACACCTGCAGCTCAAAAACTCCTTCAGCAAAGACACTGGACACAAGATTACTTAAAAGAAAAAGTGTAGTAGCCCTCCTGTATACAAATGACAAATAGGCTGAGAAAGAAATTAGGGAAATCATGCCTTTCACAATAGCCACAAATCATATCAAGTATCTTGGTGTAACTCTAACCAAGCAAATCAAAGACCTATATGACAAAAACTTCAAGAAAGAAATTTAAAAAGATATCAGAAGTTGGAAAGATCTTCCATGCTCATGGATTGGTAGGATTAATATAGTAAAAATATTCATCTTACCAAGGGCAATCTACAGATTTGATGCAATCACCATCAGAATACCAACACAGTTTTTCACAGACCTTGAAAAAACAATTCTAAACTTCATACAGAAAAACAAAAACCCCAGAATAGCCAAAACAATATTATACAGTAATAGAATTTCTGGAGGTATCTCCATACCTGACCTCAAGATTTACCACAGGGAAATAGTAATAAAACCTGCATGTTATTGTCATGAAATAGGCCCCCAAATAAAGTGACATACCCATGCACATGTGGTCTTTGACAAAGAAGCCAAAACAATTCAGCGAAAAAAAAAATAAAATAAAAAACAGCATCATCAACAAATGGTGCTGGTCCAACTGGATGTCTATATGTAGAAAAATGCAAATACATCCATATTTATCTCCCTGCACAAAACTCAAGCAAAATTGGATCAAAGACCTCAATATAAAACTAGATACACTAAATCTCTTAGAGGAGAAAGTGGGTAAGAGCCTTGAACTCATTGGCACAGGACACATCTTCCTGAATAGAACACCAAAAGCTCAGGCTCTAAGATCAAAAATCAGTAAATGGGACCTCTTGAAACTGAAAAGCTTATGTAAAGTAAAGGCACTATTGATAGAACAAAACAGCAGTCTACAGATTGGGAAAGGAGCTTCTTAAATCCAACATCTGACAAAGGGCTAATACCCCGAATGTATAAAGAACTCAAGAAACTGAACACCAACAAACAAAATAATCCAGTTATAAAATGGGCTACAGAGCTTAACAGAAAATTCTCAACAGAGAAATCTCAAATGGTGGAGAAGCACTTAAAGAAATGCTCAACTTTCTTTTATTTTTTTTTTTTCAATGCAGTTTATTCAGGAACCTTGAACAATCATCTGACCCTGGGGAAAGCCAGCCCACAGCTTAAATAGCCTCTGGGTAGCCAACCCCAGCGTGCCACATGGGCAATGCAGATAGGTCCACATACATGGAAGCAAGCCAGATTCTCAGCCTTAGCCAAATATGGAGTTGTTTGTGACAGAGAGCACTCACCATCGGTAAGGTGGAAGGCAGAAACCAGCTCCATCTTTAAGGCGCGGCATTACGCAGCCCTCTACAGTTCCCCCTTTTTGTTTTAGATGCATCAGGCAAGAGTAGAGGTTTGATCTCTGATATTAAAAATAAATTGGGACTTTGTACCGATGTTCGTTTAGGTGTCATCCACCCAAAGAGCATCAGACCCGTCCGATACCTTTTTCTCAGAGGCAGGACCTGGGGCATCAACCCGCATGCAATCAGACATGCTCTTCTCTGGGTCGAAAGCGGCTGACCCTGAGTGCAGTGCTTAGCCTCGCATCCTGAGCGTATCATTTTAGCTTTTTATGGTAGCCAAACATGCTTGGGGAGACTGTCCTGCTTCAATGGCTGTAAAGGCCTGAATGGTCATGGCTGCATTACGCTGTTGTGAGACTCTAATCTTGCATATATACCACAGGCAAACCAAGGAGACCAACACCAGAAGGCCTGCTAACGCTCCCATGCCCGCCCATTTCTTCAGATGATTCATGGCTGCAGCAATCCATGATGATAATCCTGTGGCTAGTCCTGCGTCCACTCTGGTAAAATTTACTGTGACAATGGCCACTCTCATCTGCTCCATCGTAGTATCGAATTCTCCAGTCCAATTACCTAAAATGTAGCTCGACAATTGTTTAGGCAGATTTGCAGCGCAGGAAAAATTCTCATGTTATATGCTAGTGACTCAAAGTCCAGCCTACTTTCATTGACAGCCAGGTTGAGCGATTTGCCATAGGGTATCAATTTGCTCCTGCACGAGGTCAATCCTCTGATTGAACACCATCAAGCTTCTTTTTAGTTGAGCATTAATTCCTTTTTGTACAACTAAGGCATGAGCTACATTGGCTAAATGATTATTCAGGGTCTGAGCAGTCTGCCCAGTATGACTCATGGCTAATGCCCCGGTGGTAGCTCCAACAGCCGCCAATGAGATGGCAGTAACAATGGTGGCTATAGTTCCAAGATCCCTTTTCTGTCTGAAGAGAGTCATAGCATGAGGGGCATCAACGGGCACAGGCACCCAGCGAGGCATGCGAGTAACTAGGGCATACCTAAATTTACTAGCATTCCAGCATTGGGCAAAAAAGCAAGTATCATTACCACAATTACTTGGCTCTATCTGGCTAATAATGAATAAAAATGGGGGATATGAACAAACAGGTGTGGGCTTATAGGAAATATTATGAGAAGCCTTAACCCCCTCGTTGGAACATCCTGCCTCAGTTCTAAAACTAGCAGTGGTGGTGTCCGAGGTCTGAGTAGGTTCAGGAGACCATTGCCCCCAGGGGCGAGACGTGCTCCATGCCAATTGACTAACTCCATGTTTTCCTCCACTTTTGAAAGTCATTTAAGGTTCTTAAATTATTTTTTCCCTTTTTTTTTAATTTTTCATCAATTACACTTTATTCATTCTGCATCCCCCCATAAGCCCCTCCCTCCTCCCCTCCCAATCCCACCCTCCCTCCTCCCTCTGCTTGCATGCCACTCCCCAAGTCCACTGATAGGGGAGGTTCTCCTCTCCTTTCTGATCTTAGTCTATCAGTTCACATCAAAAGTGGCTGCATTGTCCTCTACTATAGCCTGATAAGGCTGCTCCCCCCCAGGGGGAGGTGATCAAAGAGCAGGCCAATCAGATTATGTCAGAGGCAGTCCCTCTTCCCATTACTATGTAACCCAATTGGACTCTGAACTGCCCTGGGCTACATCTGTGCAGGGGTTCTGGGTTATCTCCATGAATAGTCCTTGGTTGGAGTATGAGTCTCTGGGAAGTTCCCTGTGTTCAAATTTTCTTGTTCTGTTGCTCTCCTTGTGGAGACCCCGTCCTCTCCAGCTCTCTTTCTTAAATCATCAGAGAAATGCAAATCAAAATGACTCTGAGATTCCATCTTACACCTGTCAGAAAAGCCAAGATCAAAACTCAAGTGACAACGCATGCTTGGGAGGATGTGGGGAAAGGGGAACCCTCCTCCATTGAAGGTGGGAGTGCAAATTTGTACAATTACTTTAGACATCAATCTTGCACTTTCTCAAATAGCTCTACCTCAAGAACCAGATAAACAACTCTTGGGCATACGCCCAAGAAGTGTTCCACCGTACAACAAGGACATGTGTTCAACCATATCTATAGTAACCTTATTCATAATAGCCAGAACCTGGATACAACCTAGATGTCCCTAAACCAAAGAATAGATAAAGAACTGTTGTACATTTACACAGTGAGATACTACTCAGCTACTAAAAACAAGATCATTATGAAATTAATAAGCAAACAGAGCTAGAAAAGATCATCCTGAGTGAGGTAACCTTGATGCAGAAAGGCACACATGGCATAGACCCACATATAAGAGGATTTGAGTCACATAGTACAAGACAGATTTACTACAATGCATATACTCTAGGAAGAAAAGGCCGATGAACATCTTAGGCTTCATGTGGGTTCACTAGTTAGGGGAGTGGGAGATATCTCTGACATGGACTATGCTGCCTGCCTTTTGATCACTTCCCCCTGATGGGATTTTGCTACCAGGCCACAGGGAGGAAGTCAGACTCAGTCCTCATGTAGAAAGATGAGCTGGAGTGGGTGGGTAGAGGGGGTTCCCCTATTCTGAGAAATAGGGCAGAGGAGATGGCAGAAGGGAGAATGGGACTGTGAGGAGACAAGAGAGGGGCCTATGATTGAGATGTAAATTGATTAATTAATTTAAAAAAGATTAATGTTTCTTTACATTCTTTAATAAATATGTAAAAATTTGGAAAGGGTAATTTGCCAAAAGTAGGATGATCAGTTGCAGAGGAACTGTTTTGTGAAAAGAGAGGAAATAATGTGGCTGAAACACAGAGAATTGGGGTGGATTTAGATTAACCGTAGTGAAGAGTGGAGGAAATAATCCTAACCATGTAAAACAGGGGTCTTTCCTGAGACTCATACTCCAACCAAGTACCATGCATGGAGATAACCTAGAACCCCTGCACAGATGTAGCCCATGACAGATCAGTGTCCAAGTGGGTTCCATAGTAATGGGAAGAGGGACTGCCTCTGACATGAACTCAGTGGCCTGCTTTTGATCACCTCCCCCTGAGCAGGCCACAGAGGAAGACAATGCAGGCATGCCTGATGAGACCTAACAGACTAGGATCTGAAGGAAGAAAAAGGAACCCTCCCCTACCAGTGGACTTGGGGAAGGGCATGCATGGAGAAGTGGGAGGAAGGGAGGGGTTGGAAAGGGAGGAGGGGAGGAACTAGAGGGGAGATACAAAGTAAATAAAGTATAATTAAAATTTAAATTAAAAATTAAAAAAAATAAATAAAACATGAAATGTTTGAGCAATACTGTAAAACTACAAACCCAGCTAGTTAGTGTAAAGTTTTGGTAAATAAAACCAAACAACCAGATAGGTCAAAGCTGTAAGTCAGTCACGTAAGTCCTACTCACCTTTGACAAGGAAGAGACACTGAACATTACACCTCTCTTCCAATATCTATCAAAAAGAGAGATGCTTCATGGAACTTGTTTAACCATCTTCAAGTTCAGCATCACTCAGCCATTGGTGAAGACTATAAGCAAGCATACACGAAAGACTTCCTATACTTTCAACAGGTGCTAGTGTTATCCAACACACGTGGGAACGTATATCTGCCTGTGATGTCTCTCAGTTAGTAAAGGACACAAATGTCCTCTTCTTAGTCACCTGACTATCTCCTTCAGAGGATGTATTCTAAGATTTGATAATCAAATCCAAGTTTTAGAATTTTTAGTAGCCCTTTTCTAAAGGTTATTTTTCCTATCTCCTTTCCTATTTCCTTTCCAGTCTACAGACTATTCACCTTTCTTCAAGGAAAGCTGAGATGTCATATGGCATTTAGAACAGCTCTTGGGTATTTACAGGAGAGCTCTGGCCTGCAGTCTGAGGAAGTTGTTCATTGTATTTACGCACGTAAAAGCATCAGAGAAAATAGAAAATGTCAAGCAATAACATTCATGCTTTTATCTGGAGAAAATATCATAGGAACAACTTAATTTGGGCAGATATTTTGTTTTAAAACTTTAATGCAATGTGTGTCTACCGAAACAAAACAAAATGAAACAAAACTCCCTATTCTGGTGAAATAATGCATTTGCTAAACTTCAACATTTTCAGAATTTCCTTCTCACAAATCACATCAAAAGAAAAAAAATCAAAACTACCTCACTGGCTTTAAGTATAATTAAATAAGTATTTACTATTCTCTAAGCTTTTTCTATATGTGTCTTGTGTAAGAATTATAGTTACTGCTTGTTTTTTTATGAAGTCATTTAGGGAGTGAAAGTTGTGGTTTTTAAATTTTATTATATATATTTATTTATTACAATTTATTCACTTTGAATCTCTGCTGAAACCTCCTCCGTCATCTCCTCCCAGTCTCACGCACCCTCCCTCTTCTCCCCCTATGTCCTTTTCCTATTGCC
The DNA here is from genome assembly GCF_030254825.1 of Meriones unguiculatus. Classification (NCBI taxonomy): domain Eukaryota; kingdom Metazoa; phylum Chordata; class Mammalia; order Rodentia; family Muridae; genus Meriones; species Meriones unguiculatus. The sequence continues at coordinate 28,536,794 of NC_083359.1, forward strand.
CTGATAGGGGTGGACCTCCTACCCTTCTATCTGACCCTAGCTTATCAGGGCTCATCAAGTCTGGCTGCATCATCTTCCTCTATGGCCTGGCAAGGCTGCACCACCCAGGGAGAGGTGATCAAAGAGCCAGTAACTGAGTCCATGTGAGAGAGAGACTCTGTACCCTTACTAGGCAACCCACTTGGAAACTGAGCAGCCAATGGGCTTCCTTTGAACAGGGGGTCTTGGTCCTCTCCATGCATGGTCCTTGCTTGGAATATTGGTCTCTGCAGGACCTCCTGAGCCCAGATATTTTGGTTGTTGTTCTACTTGTGGAGTTCCTGTTCCCTCCAGATTTTTCCATCTCTCTCTTCTTCTATAATTATTCCAGCACTCTGCCCAAAGTTTGGCTATGAGTCTCAGCATCTCCTTCGATTGCCTGGTGGGTAGAGTCTTTCAGAGGTCCTCTGTGGAAGGCTCCTGTCCTGTTCTATGTTTTCTCCTACTTCTGATGTCTATCTTGTTTATCCTTCTGAGTGAGGATTAAGCATCGTCCCTAGAGTCCTCCTTGTTGTTTAGAACTTAGTATGTTTATCCTATATTATATAGCTAGGATCTACTTACAAGTGAGTATATATCATATGTGTCTTTCTCCTTCTGGGTTACCTCACTCAGAGGTAAACCAAGGTTACCTCTTCCTTCTCTCTTCTATTTTCTCCTTCCTCGCTTTCCCTCTTTCTACTATTCTCTGTCTTTTTACTTTTTTTTTTTATTTGTATGAGAATTTTACGAACATACTTATATATGCATTGCTTGCATGCCTGATGTTTGGAGAAGTCAGAAGAACTCACCAGATTCCCTGAAATTGGATAATCTTTTCTAGTCCCCACCAAGGACACTCTCATTAGAACAAAAGGACAACCTACAGACTGGGAAAATATCTTCACAAACCCTACATCTGACAGAGGGCTATTATACAGAATATATAAAGAAATGAAGAAGTTAAACACCAACAAACTAAGTAATCCAGTTTAAAAATGGGGTACAGAGCTAAACAGAGAATTCTCTGTAGAAGAATATAGAATGGCAGAGAAACACTTAAAGAAATGCTCAACATCCTTAGTCATTCAGGAAATGCAAATCAAAATGACCCTGAGTTTTCACCTCAGACCCATCAGAATGGCTAGGATCAAAAACTCAAGTGACAACACATGCTGGAGAGGTTGTGGAGAAAGGGGAACCCTTCTCCACTGCTGTTAGAAAGTAAACTTGTACAACAACTTTGGGAATCAATCTGGTGCTTCCTCAAAAAATTAGGAATAGTACTACCTCAAGATCCAGCTATACCACTCCTAGGCATATATCCAAAATATATTCAAGTACACAACAAGGACATTTTTTTCAACCATGTTTTTGCAGCTTTCTTTGTAATAGCCAGAATCTGGAAACAACCTAGATGTCCCTTAACGGAGGAATGGATACAGAAATTGTGGTACATTTACACAATGGAATACTACTCAGCAATTAAAAACAAGAAAGATTTTTTTTCAATCAATCCAGAATAATGCCAAATGAATTGTCCATGTCTACTCATACAGAGGTCATTACCCTCTCATAATTCCACTTCACAGAATATTCTTATAGAAGATGAGAATATTTTCAAGAAATAGTGAATTTAATTTAAATGAAATTTCCCCTTAATTCAAACATGTGAACAATGATTTTATGACTAATTAGAGTGTAAATCTTCCCCCTCTCTTCTATTCTTTCCTTCCTCACTTTCCCTCTTTCTACTATTCTCTCTTTTTACCTTTATTTTATTTGTATGAGAATCTTAGCAGCATACATGTATATGCATCACTTGCATGCCCCATATGTGGAGAAGTCAGAAGAAGGCACCAGATCCCCTGGAACTGGAGTTAGAGATGGCTGTGAATATTTAAATGAATTCTGGGAATCAAACTCAGGTCATTTTCAAGACTAGTAAGTACATTTAACCATTCAGCCGTCTCTCTCTCTTCAGAATCCAGGTTCAACAGAAAGTCAATATTGATATTCAAAAATTTGCCATGTGTTATAATGTACACCAATAATCTAAGAATTTAAAATGCAGCTGTGTTTGGTGGCACATACCCATGATCCCATCACTCAGGGAGGCAGACCTCTGTGAGTTCAAGGCCAGCCTGGTCTACAAAGTGAGTCCAGGACAGCCAAAGCTGCAGAGAGAAACCCTGCCTCAAAAAAAAAAAAAAACAAAAAACAAAAAAAAAAACAAAACAAAACAAAGAATTTTAAAAGCAAGGAACTGAAGATAAAGAGCATCACGCTAGACTTGGCTACCTAGAAAGTTCAAAGCCAGCTTGAAGTTCTGTCTAAATCATTCAGTCAATCGATGAATATTAAAATGTGAAGTTTAAATTAACATAGAAGATAAATGTGAACTCCAGTGATCACAGAGATCAAGGAGAGTTTCAGCTGCCAACATTTTAGATGGGATTTTTCTGACGGGCTAACTATTAGCATATTATTCAGCCTTTGGAGACATGAAAAGAAAGGCCGAAGAGCTGCAAGTAAGTTGACCTCTACACAGAAAAAATAATTTGAGAACAGACTGGGACTAAGGCCAATTCTGAGTGAAGAGCCACAGTCAGCCACAGACATCCAGTGAAGAGAGCAAAAGTGGCTCTCAGAGGTTTAAAAAATTCTAACTCCTATGGGGACTTCAGATCACTTTGAGAAGAAAAAGCCTCTAAGTTACACACAGAGCATCCTCATAGAGTAAGTGTAGCATTTAATCTAACATTTAAAAAAAAAAAAACTCTATGAGGTAGACTAGGAGGATACCTCTACTGTTCTTGCAGAAGTCCTGAATTCATTTCCTGGCTCTTGTAACAGCCAGTGCACAGCTGCCTGTAACTCTAGTTCCAATCTTTCTACTCAGCTGAATTTAGATGTTCCTACCCACACACAGACACACACTGAGTTTAGGTGCACAGACACACGCTTATACACACAATAAAACTATACAGGCAAACATAATATTTCAGTGGGATGGGGACCAAACAAGTCAATCAACCATCTGTGTTCAAGAACTTTAGATTTCAAAATCATGGATACATGTGTAGAACAGCTTTGAGTAAATTATGAGTTAACAGTTAGAATAACAAAGAGGAAGAAATGAAAGAAGACCGTGCCAGACATTTTTAAAAATTCAGAGAAAACAAGTAATAGGAAAGGAGCCTACCACAGAGGGCCTCTGAAAGTCTGTACCTAGAAGTGTATCATACAAAGTAGATGCTGAGACTAACAACCAAACAGTCAGCAGAGTTCAGGGAATCATATGAAAGGAGGGTGAGTTAGTATGACCTAGAGGGGACAGGAGCTCCACAAGGACCAAATATTTCAGGGCACAGGGGTCTTCTATGCGACCTAGGTATCCAGCTTGTCACAGAGATGCCCTGCCCACAGTTTCTTTTTCTCTCTATCCTCTGCCCCTTACCTCCCCAGGTCTGGTCTCCACCCTCATTTCTCTCAGAGCTCCCTTACCTACTTTGTTCTTCAACCACTTCCAATAACTATCCTAGTGCCCTTTCTTAGTGAGATTTAAGCATCCTCCTTTTTTGTCCTCCTTGTTAGTTAGCTTCTTTGGGTCTGTGAATTGTAGTATGGTTATCCTGTACTATATGGCTAAAATCCACTTATAAGTGAGTACACACCATGTGTGTCTTTTAGGTCTAGGTTACCTCATTCAGGATAATCTCTTCTAGTTCCATCCATTTGCCTGCAGTTTTCATGATTTTCTTGTTTTTAATAGCTAAGTCGTATTTCATTGTGTAAATGTACCACAATTTCTTTATTCATTCTTTGGTCGAGGGACATCTAGATTGTTTCCAGATTCTAGCTATTACAAATAAAGCTGCTATGAACATAGTTCAGTAGGTGACCTTGTTGTATGGTAGAGCATCTTTTGGGTATATGCCCAAAGGTGGTATAGCTGGGTCATAAGGTACTGATATCCACAATTTTATGAGAAAATGGAAACTTTATGGAAACTTTATTTCCAAAGTGATTGTATAAGTTTGTACTCCAGCCAGCAATGAAGGAATGTTCCTCTTTCTCCACATCCTCACCAGTATGTGTTGTCATTTGAGTTGTTTTTTGTTGTTGTTGTTGTTTGTTTTTTTTGTTTTTTTTTTTTTTCAAATGCAGTTTATTCAGGAACCTTGAACAATCATCTGACCCTGGGGAAAGCCAGCCCACAGCTTAAATAGCCTCTGGGTAGCCAACCCCAGCATGCCACATGGGCAATGCAGATAGGTCCACATACATGGAAGCAAGCCAGATCCTCAGCCTTAGGCAAATGTGGAGTTGTTTGTGAGAGAGCACTCAACATCAGGAAGGTGGAAGGCAGAAACCAGCTCCATCTTTAAGGCATGGCATTACACAGGTCTCTACAGTTCCCCCTTTTTGTTTTAGATGCATCAGGCAAGAGTAGAGGTCTGATCTCTGATATTAGAAATAAATTGGGACTTTGTACTGATGTTCATTTAGGTGTCATCCACCCAAAGAGCATCAGACCCGTCTGATACCTTTTTCTCAGAGGCGGGACCTGGGGCATTAACCCGCATGCAATCAGACATGCTCTTCTCTGGGTCGAAAGTGGCTGACCCTGAGTGCAGTGCTTAGCCTCACATCCTGAGCGTAACATTTTAGCTTTTTATGGTAGCCAACCATGCTTGGGGAGACTGTCCTGCTTCAATGGCTGTAAAGGCCTGAATGGTCATGGTTGCATTATGCTGTTGTGAGACTCTAATCTTGCATATACACCACAGGCAAACCAAGGAGACCAACACCAGAAGGCCTGCTAATGCTCCCATGCCCGCCCATTCCTTCAGATGATTCATGGTTGCAGCAATCCATGATGATAATCCTGTGGCTAGTCCTGCGTCCACTCTGGTAGAATTTACTGTGACAATGGCCACTCTCAGCTGCTCCATCGTAGTATTGAATTCTCCAGTCCAATTACCTAAAATATAGCTCGACAATTGTTTAGACAGATTTGCAGCACAGGAAAAATTCTCATATTGTATGCTAGTGACACAAAGTCCAGCCTACTTTCATTGACAGCCAGGTTGAGCGATTTGCCATAGGGTATCAATTTGCTCCTGCAGAGGTCAATCCTCTGATTGAACACCATCAAGCCTCCTTTTAGTTGAGCATTAATTCCTTTTTGTACATCCAAAGCATGAGCTACATTGGCTAAAAGATTATTCAGGGTCTGAGCAGTCTGCACAGTATGACTCATGGCTAATGCCCCGGTGGTAGCTCCAACAGCCGCCAATGAGATGGCAGTAACAATGGTGGCTGTAGTTCCAAGATCCCTTTTCTGTCTGAAGAGAGTCATAGCGTGAGGGGCATCAACGGGCACAGGCACCCAGCGAGGCATGCGAGTAACCAGGGCATACCTAAATTCACTAGCATTCCTTTTTGATCTTAGCAATTCTAATGGGTGTAAGGTGGAATCAGAGAAATTTGCATTTCTCTGATGACTTAAGAAAGTTCATCATTTCTTTAAGTGCTTCTCTGCCAGTCAAGATTTCTCTGTTGAGAATTCTCTGTTTAGCTCTGTAGCTCATTTTTAATTGAACTATTTTTTGTTTGTGTTTACTTTCTTGAATTCTTTGGCATTTGTCAGTGGGATTGGTGAAGATCCATTCTCAATCTGTAGGCTGCTGTTTTGATCTATCAATAGTGTCCTTTGTTTTACACAAACTTTTCAATTTCAAGAGGTCCCATTTATTAATTTTTTGATCTTAGAGCCTGAGCTTTTGATGTTCTATTCTGGAAGTTTTCTTCTGTGCCAATGAGTTCAATGCTTTTACCCACTTTCTCCTCTAGCAGATTTACTATATCTGGTTTTATATTGAGGTCTTTGATCCACTTGGACTTGAGTTCTGTTCAGGGAAATAAATATGGATCTATTTGCATTTTTCTACATACAGACATACAGTTAGACAAGCACCATTTGTTGAAGATGCTTTCTTTCTTTCTTTCGTTCTTTTTCTCTCTCTCTCTCTCTCTCTCTCTCTCTCTCTTTCTTTTTCCATTGTATGGTTTTGGCTCCTTTGTCAAAAATCAAGTGCCCGTAGGTAGGTGAAATTATTTCTGGGTCTTTGATTTGATTCCATTGATTGACCTGTCTATTTCAATGCCAGTACCATGAAGTTTTTATTATTATTGCTCTGTAGTATAGCTTGAAGTCAGGAATAGAGATAACTCTAGAAGTTGTTTTATTGCACAAGATTGTTTTAGCTCTTCAGGTTTTTTTTTTTTATATGAAGTTTAGAATTGTTCTTTCAAGTTCTGTAAATAATTGCGGTGGTATTTTTATGAAAATTGTATTGAATCTGTAGATTGCTTTTGTTAAGATGACCATTTTTAGTATGTTAATCTTACCGATCCATGAGCATGGGTGATCTTTCAATATTCTGATATCATCTGCAATTTCTTTCTTCAGATATTTGAAGTTCTTGTCTTACCAGTCTTTGAGTTGCTTGGTTAGAGTTACACCAAGATACTTTATGATATTTGTGGCTATTGTGAAGGGTGTAGTTTCTCTAATGTTTTTCTTAGCCCTTTTATCATTTGTATACCAGAAGACTACTGATTTTGTTGTTGTTGTTAATTTTATATACAGACACTTTGTTGAAGGTGTTTATCAATTGTAATTTGTGGTCACTTATGTGTGCTATCTTATCATCTGTGAATAGTGATACTTTGACTTCTTTCTTTCCAACTTGTATTCCTTGATATCCTTTAGCTGTTTTTTTGCTCTAGCTAGGACTTCAAGCACTATATTGAAGAAAAACTGAGAGTGTGGGAAGCCTTGTCTTATCTCTGATTTCAGTGAGATTGCTTTACGTTTCCCTTCATTTAATTTGATATTGCTATGGGCTTGCTGTGTGTTGCCTTGCTGTGTATAAGTATGTGCCTTGTATCTCTGATCTTTCAAAGACTTTTAGCTTAAATGGGTGTTGGGTGTTTCTGAATGATTTTTTTTTTTTTGCATCCAATGTGATGAGTGGATCATGTTTTTGTTTTGTTTTGTTTCTTTCAGTTTGTTTAAATGGTGGATTTTGTTGATGGATTTTTGCATATTGAACCATCCCTGCATGGCTGGGAAGACTCCTCCTTGATCATGGTGGATGATATTTTTTATGTATTTTTGAATTCAGTTTGCAAGTATTTTAGCGTTTTAATATTTTTGTATCAATGTTCATGAGGAAAATTAGTCTGAAATTTTCTTTCTTAGTTAAATCTTTGTGTGGTTTATGTATCAAGGAGACTGTGACTTCATAGAATGAATTTGGCAATGTTCCTTCAGTTTCTATTTTGTAGAATAGTTTGAGGAGTATTGGTATCAGCTCTTCTGTGAAAATCTGGTAAAATTCTGTGCTGAAACCATCTGGGCTTTTTTTTTTTTTGGTTCGGAGACTCTTAATGATGGCTTCAATTTTTTTAGGGGTATGGGACTATTTAGATTATTATCCTGATGTTGTTTAACCTCGGTAAGTGGAATTTATCAAAATAATCAACCATTTAATTTAGATTTCCAGTTTTATGGAATATAGGCATTTGAAGTAGAACCTAACGATTCTTTGGATTTGCTCAGTGTTTGTTATGTTCCCCTTTTTGTTTCTGACTTTGTTAATTTGGATATTATCTTTCTGTTGTTCAGTTTGTTTGACTACAGTTTTGTCTATTTGTTGACTTTCTCAAATAACCAGTTTTCAGTTTTTTTGATTCTTTGTATTGTTCTCTTTGTTTTTAAGTTATTGATTTCAGCCCTGAGCTTGATTATTTCCTGCTGTCTACTACTCTCAGTTATGTTTGCTTCTTTCTTTTTTCTCAAACTTTCATGCGAGTTGTTAAGTTGCTTTTATATGATTTCTCTAATTTCTTTATGAAGGTACTTAGTGCTATGAACTTTCCTCTTAGCATTGCTTGTATTATGTTTCATAACTTTGAGTATGTTTTGCCTTCATTTTCACTGAATTCTAGAAAGTCTTTAATTTCTTTATTTCATCCCTGACCCCAGTGGTCACTGAGTAGAAAGTCATTCAGTTTCATTAGTTTGCATGCATTCTGTTGTTTCTGTTGTTGTTGAGTACCAGCTTTAATACATGGTGGTCTGATAAGTTACAAGGGGTTACATTGATTTTCTTGTATATGTTGAGGCTTGCTTTGTGATTGAGTAAATGGTCAGATTTGGAGAAGGATCCATCTGCTGCTGAAAAGAAGGTATACACCTTTGGGTTTAGGTGAAATGTTCTGCAGATAACTGTTGAGTCCATTTGATCCATGATATCAATTAGTTTCCTTATTTCTCTCTTTAGTTTTTGTCTTGTTGATCTATTCATTGGTGAGAATGGGGTAGTGTAGTCTCTCACTAGTAATGTGTGGAGTTCAATGCGTAATTTGAGCTTTAGTAATGTTTCTTTTACAAATGTTGGTGCCCTTGCACTGGGGCATAAATATTCACAAGTGAGACATCATCTTGGTGGATTTTTCCCTTAATGAGCATGTAATGAACTTCCCCTTCTCTTTTTATTACTTTTTTTTGATAGTCTACTTTAATAGGTAATAGAATAGCTACTCCTGTTTGTTTCTTGAGTCCTTTTGCTTAGAAAACCTTTCCAGCCCTTTATTCTACGATAATATTTATTTTTGTTGCTGAGGTGTGTTTCTTGTATGCAGCAGAAAGATGATCCTGATTTTTATATAATTTATTTTTATTTTTATTAATTAGAGTTTATTCACTTTGTATCCCCTCTGTAGCTCCTTCCTCCCTCCCCTCCAAATCTTACCCTCCCCCCCCTTTATCTGCCCATGCCTCTCCCTAGTCTTCCTCCCCTGCTAGCTAGCCTATCAGGTCTCATCAGGAGTGACTGCACTGTCTTCCTCTGTGGCCTGGTAAGGTTTCTCCCCCCTCAAGGGGATGTGATCAAAGAGCCAGCCACTGATTTCATGTCAGTGACAGTCTCTGTTCTCATTACTATGGAATCCACTTGGATACTGAACTGCCACACGCAACATCTGTGCAGGGGTTCTAGGTTATCTCCATGAATGGTCCTTGGTTGGAGTATCAGTCTCAGAAAAGAGCTCTGTGCTCAGATTTTTTGGTTCTGTTGTTCTCCTTGTGGCGCTCCTGGCCCTGTCAAGTCTTACTATTTCCCACTTCTTTCATTAGCTTCCCTGCACTCTGCCCAAAGTTTGGTTATGAGCCTCAGCATCTGCTTTGATACCCTGCTGGATAGAGCCTTTCAGAGGCCCCCTGTGGTAGGCTCCTGTCCTGTTCCCTGTTTTTTTTCCTCTTCTGATATCCATCCTCTTTGCCTTTCTGAATGGGGATTGAGCATCTTAACCAGAGTCCTCCTTGATTAGTTTTTTAGGTGTACAGATTTTAATATGTTTATCCTATATTATATGTCTAATATCCACTTATGAGTGAGTATATACCTTGTGTGCCTTTCTGTTTCTGGGATACCTTACTCGGGATGATCTTTTCCAGCTCTCACCATTTACCTGCAAATTTAATGATTTCCTTGTTTTTTATTGCTGAGTAATATTCCATTGTGTAGATGTACCACAATTTCTGTATCCATTCCTCAACTGAGGGGCAGTCCTCAGGGAGGCAGAAGGAGTGAGGGGTCTGAATGCTGGAGCCTTGCATTTCTGGAATTTGTCATATTCTAGTCTGACAGAAGGTGCAAAGTGCTGGGAGCCTAGGATCATGAATTCTCTTGGACCCAGAAGCCATCTATAAGTAGCCTGGAGCTCTGTGTCCCTAGCTCCTGAATGCTTCCTCTCTTCTGGAAAACACAGATGTTGGCATTTTGGAGAAAACAGCCAGATCATTCACTTGAACTGCAGTCTTTGATCTTCTGCTTCTCAGGTACTATATTAGCTGGATGTCATCACCTTGGGCAACAGTAGGTGATATCAAGTACAAGTATTTTAAATAAACAAAAGGTAGATGAATTTTCCACCTATAAAAACTTAACTACAGAAATCCACACACATGAAAAAAAAGGCACATGAATACACTTCAAAAGGAAGAGATGAGTGAACTAGAGGTCCACAAAAACACCAACAGAGGCAAAAATCCTGGGTCTAAGAGGGCCTGCAGAGACTGATACTCCAGCCAAGGACCACGCATGGAGAGGGCCTAGAATCAGAGGAAGCCCATACAGGCTGATCAGTTTCCAGTTGGGTTCCCTAGTAAAGAGAACAGGAGCTGTCTCTGACATTAACTCAGTGGCTGGCTCGTTGATCACCTTCCCCTGGAGGGTGCAGCCTTGCCAAGCCACAGAGGAAAATTATGCAGCCAGCCCTGATAAAGCCTGATAGGCTAAGGTCAGATAGAAGGGGAGGAAGGCCTCCCCTATCAGTGTATAAGGGAAGGGAAGCAGGGGGTGGGGAGAGTGGGGAGGACTGAGAAGAGATGAGGAAGGGGGCTACAGCTGGGATACAAATTGTAATAAAAAAAGAAAGACTGAAAGACAGAAACGAAAAGATACTACATGCAACAGAAAAAAAAAAATTATTATTTAGATAAAAGAATAAGCATCTTCCACCTTAAAGAATAACAGGGAAAAAAAAAAGAAATCTGAAGATCAGAAATTTGTGCCCAGTATATGAGGTGAGGAAGAGGACACAGTGACATTGCTGCAACTTTCCTACTAAGAATGCAGAATTTAACATAATCACGAGTAAGCAATGGACAGACACAAGTTGAATTACAGATGAAGAAAAAGTTTCAGAGCTCTGAAGTTAAGGGGAAAACCTGAACAACTTTTCCCAAACGTAGGAGAAGAACAAAAGTTTGAGGCATCTAAAGGAAGGAGAATATTCTGAGGGAGATCCTCCTGCCATACAGGGAACAAATGCAAACACTAACATACTGAGACAAGAAGAGGAGTGCATTGGATAGGAAAATCTCTATGCTGATTTCCTGCTTTTGATGGTTCATTGTGATGATGTGAGAAATCAGGAAAATCTTCCTAACATAACTCAATACCCTGTGATTGCAGAACTACAGAAAACAGGGGAAAGTTTAACATGGTTTGATAAACAAAGTATTTCAGTGACTACATATTGAATACTGTATAGCAAACGGGCTTGGAGAAGCCCCTTTCTTATTGTAAAAACTTTTATGGAGATATTTTAAGAATTTCATATATGAATACAATGTATTTTATCATATCCACTCCTCCTTCACCCTCCAAGTCCTGCTATGAATTCCCATTGAAATTCATTTTATCTTCTTTTATACTCATTATATAGTGATCATTGCATATGGGCATACATGTGCATATATGTGTAAAAACTGTTGAGTCCAGTTAGTGTTGTCCACAATAACATAGGTAATGGTCAACCTATCAGGGAACTCATTTCTAAAGAATACTGATTCTTCCTCAGCAAGTGTTAACTACCTATAACTCTTTAACTTGATCTCGGACCTGGTGAGTCCCTTACCTATCCATGCTGGAAAATTGACTGATGTGGTCACAAGCCATTTGCATTTTATCATATTTTCTATATTTCAGAATATTTTAGCGTACTAATGAAAGTTTTTGAATTTAAGATAAACACAATTATTTAACTCCTTTCTTCATGGAAGCCAAAATTCTAAATAAAATATATCATAAACGGTCCATAAATAATGTTTAAAGGAACTGTTTTTGTTGTTGTTTCGATGGCATTTCACACTTAAGAGAAAACTGAATATTTTCTTGGTGAAATTTGATCATCTAAACATAACTTTCTGCTGGCTGGGGATAAGAAGGACTAAGTGAAAGCTGATGAACAAATACTGGAGTAAACCTAATGACACAAAGAGATTCTGGTATGACTACAAACAATGATAATATTTTATAAAGGTGAATATATTTAACATGATTTCACATCAAAGAAAACAATGATGATTAATGATTAGGAAGGTATATACATTTACATTATATACTATATACATGCATCAAAACACCATATGCCATTTCATAAGTATATAGCATGTCTATATGTTGACTAATGCCACATTTAAATTAAGAAATACATCGAAGAGATATCTGAATGGAATACTATTTTCTCTAAATACTAGTTTGTTCTCCTTAGGCTCTGCATATATGACAGTATAAATATTTGAAAATCTTGATATATAAGACATTTTCTTTCTTCACTCCCTATTTTTCCTGTAACTTATTTCCTTATTGTGGGCAGTATTCGACCCTGAGTTACAAGTCTCCCATTTCATGTCTTCCATATGTTCCTTCCCTTTTAGTGTTAACATATTTACTTCTAGTACACAGTCATTCCGTGCACTAAAATCAAGTGAGCCACTGTAAAACCTTAAAAAGCAGTAACAGTTAGGGTAGGTGTGGCTGACGAGAAAACAATACCAGCAAGAAAAAAACTTCTTACTGTCTTCCATTCATATTTTCCTTCATTGTTGTTGCTGGCTTGAGCCCAGAGCTTCACACTAAGCACATGCTTACTCCCAGCCCAGGGAAAACCTTTTGCCTAATACTCGCTTGTCTCCTCTAAGGGTTGTATGTATTTTAGGAACTGGGTTTGGTCAAAATGGAAAGACTGCCACCTACTGAGTTACAGGCAAGTGCTTTGGAATAGTGATTCACATTGCTCGTTTGTTTGAATTAAAGCTTCTTTCTTTTAAATTGTAGGCATTGCCAGTTCTGAGCCATCTCAAGAAGCGGGGATGATACGGATTAGCATCAGGACTGGCAGTGCAGAAGGAATGACTTTCCCAAAGTCATTGTTGGATGACCGAAAAACAGCAATGAATAACTTGATAATTCTCAACTGAGCAGAAGTTAGCAAAGGCAGCATATCCTTCATTTTCCTTGTTATTACAGGGGAAAAACCGCGTATGATAATCAACTTGAATATAGTAGAGGTTTGTTGGACTCACAGTCTTGGAGGTTTCAGCTCTTGATAGAGTCCGCTGTTCTCCTGGGTCTGGAGACACCGCAGCACAGATTGCTGAGCATAAGAAGGATCGTAACTTTCACTTTGTGGAATGGAAGAGAAAAAGGAAAGAGTATGACCTCACAAGCCCCTTCTAGAGCACGCCCCTCAAACAAGACCCCCTCTCACTAGGACCCACTCCTTCATGATTTCACCATCTCCCTATAGTGCCACAATCTGCGATGAAGGCTGAGCATCCAAGATCATGAGACATTTACAGGCCAAATCATAGCACAGAATTAGAAGCTCTTTGGGATGCTTCCTAATATAATTAATAAGATTATGTTGCCCTCTTTGAATTATTCCGCATTGGCTCTTAGCAACCTGATCCTTCCTGAAAGAGTTAAACAAAGAACAACAAAATCTACTAAGCCAAAGGAAAGCAGGGATTGCTAGAGTCTTTCAGTCTGCATCCCAATGGAGCACCACACCGTCTTTGTCTCTCATTATTTATTTCACAAATCTCACCTCATAGATAAAAGCAAATCGCCTCCTCAAGCTTTAGACTAGTCATATCTCTGATTGTGATGGAAATTGCTTTTTTGTGGGCCACAAGAATAAAACAATCTTCATCAGACATCTAAGACTTAGAGAAAAGTTAGTGTTGTGAAATCAAATAATAACTTCTGGAGAAACGAGTAGATCCCCTTAGACTCACTGTTTGTGAAGGTCTGCTTTCATTAGCTATAACACAGAAAGCAAATAGGCAAATTCACATAATTTAGAGAAAGGTTACCTGAACAATGCCAAACACTCTCAAAGTACAAATCAAAGCATGATTAATGGCTTAACACCCAATGAAGCTCATTTAAATTCACTCATGGGAGAAATGTAATTATGAAACTTAGTTAATAAAAGTCTCTCTGTTTCTTAAGCTGAATTAACTTTTATTAACTTCATTATTTAAATTTGTGGCACTTAACATTTGAGACATGTTTACCATTAAAAATTCAACAGTTTAATTTATTATTTTAATAAACCATTAATCAAATACCAAGAAACCCTCAAAGTGATGCTCACTAATTCATTTTATACAATAATATATGCTAATTATATATACACAGAATAAACTTATACCAAAAACAAAAACAATGTTATAATATCTCAGATTTTTAGGAGATATCTTATTATTGACTATATATTTTAACTGTTACTGCAAATTTTCATAAAGTACAAGAAAATTTGTACTGAAAATTGAGAGCTAACAATTGACTATCAAGTACTGTCAAGTACTGTATTTAGCTACAAAATTTTTGAGGATGCTTTTTTTTGGTAGAAAGTCATGAACATTTAGATTTTTTTTTTCTGCTGAAATGAAAAAATGCAGCAGAACAAGTTGTTGAGACCCAGAATTTTTTTTTTACAAGATGAGCCCAAACAATATGAATAAAGACTTAAAATTACAAAACTGATTTTCTAAAAGTTTAGCAACACAGGCAGAGAAAACAAATTTGTCAGAATAATGATTTAAAAATCTAAACAACTCGTAACAATTACTGAACCATATTTTAAGCTTATGTGTATTTACCAGTCTATATATTTGAATATTTTAGCAGTACTTGCTGAGAATAGGTAATAGTAGAATGGTGAAATATAAAAGTTTGAATCTGAAATCTTTCAATAATTCTCAGTGTTCATAATTCTATTCATGAGTGTTACTATTGAAGATGTTAATCCAAACTTTTATCTTTATCATTACCAACTCAAAATTCTATGAATATGCATACATAAATATTCTATGTGTATATATTCCCATGCATATTAGAGACCACAAAGAAGCTAAAAAGCTTCTCAGTCATTACATACATGAAACATTAAAAGAAGTAAAGACTAGTTAAACTTGATGCTGTGGGTTTCTATAGGCTTAGAGCAAAGCTATGTCCAAACAGGGGATACAACAACTGAGAAAGATTTATTCCTCACCGAGAGTAAGGAAAGCATAATAGTTGTTATAAAGCTATGCTCTCCCCAAAGACTGCCTAAAGATATTATTAGGGTGCATATGCAAAACCACAGCACTCATCTCAGAGAGAATAAGAGATAGTTTATTCTTGAGCCAACATGAGTGTTTATGGCACAAGAACATGGGTTCAAGTAATACCAAAAGACATGTTCCACTGTAGAAGTATGTATATGACATTCAGTTATTAAACAAAGGTCAGCAACTAAAGGCATTTGTCAGAAATATTGATGAGTGTTGGTTACAGCGAAGTAGAGAAAACACTATTGCAGGTTTTAGTTGCCTCATGATGACATCTGAAGTGATTGCAATTCTGGAATCTAGTGGTTTTCTAAGAATGTGTTTTAATGATTTAGGTGGTCACAATGATGTTTGGCTAGATTGGGTGGTCAATGACTGGCTGTTGAGGCAACCAAGAGTAGTCCAAGAGAATTTGACTCTGGTCTGCAACATTTTAACTACCCATCATCTTGGAGTTTAGTCATTTGCCTTTGTAGAAATCTCAATACCTTTTCTTTTTTCTAGAGACCAGTATAATAAAGGAACCTATGCACATATTCACAGAGGATAGAATATGAGGGAGTAGGCACATTCTTGGGCATGCTCAATTTAAGGTGTGCAGCTCCAAGCATTTTCTACTTCTGAGCACATATCAGATTCTCAAAAGGAAAGATGGCAGCACATTTTGAAGTACATTCAGCTTTAGACTAATAAACATACTTTCAAAAAAGAGCATGCACATTCTAAACATGTTTAGTCCAGTGTAAAAACCCAGATTACTCTAGAGTACCTGACAGAAGTCATTCTGAGGTAGTGACCTTGGCTTCATTCCTCATAGGATTCTGCAAAGAATTTGAACTGAAACAAACAAACAAACAAAAAAGTATAGCTACAAAGTTGTATTAGTGATCTCTTCAGGTAAAACTGCACAGTCTAAATAAGTGGTGAGAGTATTCCCAAAGGGGTCTGCCTCAGGGAAGAGATTTAAGAACAGAGAGAAAACTATTGAACAAAATATTAGGCAGCAATCCCTCTGCTAAAAATCCAATCTCGTCATGTTGAGCTCATTATAATTAACAGAACCCGAGAACTAACCCTTGGAAAATAAAGTACAGAAATATCTCAGCACAATGTAAACTAGGCTAGGCCTCGTGGGCATTCAAAAAAGTCACCCTGTAACCATATCTGCAGTGTAAAAAGAAACAGCTCTCAAGACCTGCTTTGTAGGTGTCTTGGTGTTCTATTGCTGTGAAGAGACAACATGACCAGAGCAAATCTTATAAAGGAAAGCATTTACTTGGGACTGGCTTACAGTTTCAGAGGTTTAATACATTATCATCAGGGCAGGAAGCATGGAGGCACACAAGCAGATTCCATGCTGGAGAAGGATCTGAGAGTTATACACCCATATCTGTAGGCAGCAAGAAAAGAAAGATAGTAGGACTGGTGTGGGCTTTTGAAATCCCCAAAGCCTACATATGGTGTCACACTTCCTCTAACAAGGCCACACCTACTTCAACAGGTCATGCCTTCTAATCCTTCTCAAGGAATGCCACTCCCTGATGGACCTACGGAAGCCATTCTTGTTCAAACCACCACACAAGGGAAACTGGAGAGATTTATTGTGGGGAACAAGCGTACCTCTGTATGAATTAGCATTCATGATGTAAACATGGCCACTTCTAGAATAACAATCTACCAGACCCATGGGAATGTCAAAGCCTACACCTAGTCAGAGTCCAGATGTTGACAGTGTGTGCAGAAAGCGCCAACCACAGCTTTTTTCTCCCTGTGACACAGCCTGAGAACACTCCTCTACAATGTCCTCTACCAACGTTAGCTCACCCACATCCTCAGCCAAGGTGAACATAATGAACATGGTGAGTGTCAGGGCTTCTGATACATCTCCGTCAGTCCTCACTATCCACCTAGTCCCAGCTTTTCTTAACACATTTGCTATGTCTGTCTTCATTCCCCATTATTCTAGTCAATAGGTCAATACTGAAGCTAGGAAGGTCATGGAATATTATTCTTATCAATGAATAAAAAAGTAAATAAAACAAAACAAATAATAACATCAGCAAACAATGGAAGTCCCTGATAAAGTCCTTAAACACATATAAGAAAATAAAGAAGTTAATCAAGAAAAATTTAATACCCACCAAGAACAGTGAGCCTTTATGTCATTCTTTTTTTTTCTTTTTTTTTTTAAGTCAACATGCTTTTATAGGATTGCAGAATGTTTTACATTCATATTTTTTTCTGTGGTTCTCAGTTTTGCCTAAACATCATAATTACAAAAAAAAAAAAAAAAAAAAAAAAAAAAAAAAAAACTGTGTAAATCCTGATGTTCAAACACCCTTCCCGCTTCCAGAGCATTCACATAAAAATTGCCAGGCACAGAACCCAATTCTTCGTAAGTTTTTTTTTTTTTCCTGTGAAATGATGTTTTATTTTTTTATACTATTAATTACACTTTATTGATTTTGTATCCCCCCTAAGCCCCTCCCTCCTCCCTTCCCGATCCCACCCTCCCTTCCCCTTTTTCATGAATGCCCCTCCCCAAGTCCACTGATAGGGGAGGTCCTCTTCTCCTTCTTTCTGATCTTAGTCTATCAGATCACATCAGGAGTGGCTGCATTGTCATCTTCTGTGGCCTGGTAAAGCTACTACCCCCTCAGAGGGAGGTGATCAAAGAGCAGGCCAATCAGATTATGGCAGAGGCAGTCCCTCTTCCCATTACTATGGAACCCACTTGGACACTGAACTGCCATGGGCTACATCTGTGCAGGGGTTCTAGGTTATCTCCATGAATAGTCATTGGTTGGAGTATGAGTCTCTGGGAAGTTTCCTGTGTTAAAATTTTCTTGTTCTGTTGCTCTCCTTGTGTGGTTCCCATCCTCTCCAGCTCTTACTATTTCCCACTTCTAACATAAGATTCCATGCACTCTGCCCAACAGTTAGCCATAAGTCTCAGCGTCTGCTTTGATAGTCTGCAGGGCAGAGGCTTTCAGAGGCCCTTCTTGGCAGGTTCCTAGGTTGTTTCCTGTTTTCTTCTTCTTCTGATGTCCAACCTCTTTGCCTTTCATGATGGGGATTGAGTGTTTTAGTCAGGGTCCTCTCTCTTGATTAGTATCTTTAGATGTACAGATTTTAGTAGGTTTATCCTATGTTATGTCTATATGAGTGAGTGTATACTGCGTGTGTCTTTCTGCTTCTGGGACAGCTCACTCAGGATGATCCTTTCCAGGTCCTACCATTTACCTGCAATGGCATTCTAATAAGAACTGCTACATGCTGGAACCCCAGTAAAGTCAGATGTGGCCAAGAAACACAGAGCTCTCTGCCAGTTAACAAATCAAGAGTTATTAAACTTCTTTTAGAATGCTTTCAAGAGGCGAAGAATAGGCACATTCCTCATTTCTTCTACCTCCTCACAATTTGTATGTTGTAGAAAATTGAAAAGTTTCTTAGGAGAAGTCAAGACCCAAGGCTCACACCAACACCTATCTGTGGGGCAAAAATACTGAGACTAAGGAGTGAACCTTCAGGTTCATTGGTGGGGCAAAAAAGCAATGCTTGAGCTACATGCCAGGAAGATAAAGGCAATTCAGGGGATCACAGAGACAACTATGGCACTATTGTTCCAAACTCAAGATCTATGTCTCAGAGATATATTTTCCTCCCACTGGGGAAAAGTGGGAGAAAAATAAACAAAGTAAATAAACAAAGTTGTTTATAAAAAAAAGCTGTAATTAAACAGTTATCTCCAAAGGAATGCTTGAGAAATATTTTTTCTTTTCAAAAACAAAAACAAAACAAATAAAAACATGGATTTTGTTGGAAAATTATTAAAGGGATCATTAGAATATAACTCAAACCACTGGAAGGCTTATTTACCATAGAAAGATGTTTTAAACTTCAGAAATCACACTACAGAAGAGGTTTGGTTTAAAGGGATCAGTCTAGGTCCCATTTATGTTCCAAGATAGTATTAAAGTAATGTGATAGTTATCTTTGACTTGGTCAAGCTTAACTGCTGAGTGTAGTGAGGAGAGGAAGCAGTCAGAGACTACATCATTTCACACTGATGTATCTCTGTTAATGTCCTAACTCTCAGTACCTCACAAATGTCACCGAATTTGGAAAGAGCATGTTCAAAGAGGTAATTAAGTTCAAAGGGAGTCATTACAGCTGCTTTAATCCAATATAAATGGAGGAAATTTCTTACAGGGACATGATTTTAGATGTGTAAACAGAGGGATATTGAGTAAAGGCACAGGAAAATCCAATCATCTCTAAGTCAAGGTTATAGGCTTCAAAAGAAACCAAGTCTTGTTGAAATCCTTATCAAGGACTTACGTTAACTAGAATGATGATAAAATAAATTTCAGTATTCTGCATCACTCTGTTAATAGTACCTTGTAGTGGAGGCCCTTAGCTAGATATGATATTAGATATACTTTTGTTCAAAATTCTAGATTTTCTGAAGAAAAAAAAAAGAAAAAAGAAAAACTGACAAACTGATTTTACAACCCTTTAGGAAGCAAAGGCAACTGAGAAACTGCCCAAATATTCTTGGAAAATAAAAACAAGCTTGAAGAAGTCACATTTTTTATTTGCAAAACTTACTGAAAAGCTACAGTAAACAAAAACAGCATGGTGTTTGCATATAGATCAAGGAATAGAATTAAACAATAATAAATCAGCCTTCTGAAATACTACAATTCCTCTTATACAAATCGGGTAGGATGGAAGGGGAATGAAAAAGCTCTTTGCATCTGTTCTTTTAATCTTTCCATTTTTCTTCCCGTGATGTTTCCTGGGCCTGGAAGTAGGTGATACAAATATATCCTGTAGGTTTGAACACTCAGCAGTCACTTATTCTCAGCACTTTAAAAGAAGCACTGTGGGAATGCTGTCTTCTGGGTGTGGGAATGTATGTCACAGTCAGGAACACACAACAGCTGTGCATAACTACACAAAACTTGCACAAAAAGAAACTACACAAAACTTGCACAAAAAGAAAAATTGGGGTAGGAAAGGGAAAAGATTGGAACTTGGTCTAAGGGAGTAGCAAGGATGAGAGAGGAATGAGAAAGATAATGGTAAGCATAATCATATTACACTCTATATAAGTGTGTATAATCATCAAAAATAAATAATACAAACAATAATCATCTTTTTATCAAGAGGTAGTGGTATATCCAGAGGAAAATTGTGCCAAAGGATAAAGTCACGTGCCTATATTAAACTCAAAACTAAATTCCTTCAGAATTGAAGGTAAACATAATGAAATGAATGCCTGAAAGCTCACAGACAAAAACAGAAACAATCGTGAGTTCATGGAGCTTTACACAGCTAAATTAATCAGTTGATTTTTAGATATAACAGAGAAGGTAGAACCACAAAAAGAACATGTGGATAAATTTCACTTTTAATTAAAGGACCGTATAAGAAAAAAATATCCTATGTCAAAACAGTTAAAAACACAGATCTTACCGAAAGGGAATAAGGAATATTTGCTTCTGGAGTCGTATATGAGTGACCTAGGTACATACATTTAGGTTACCCTAATACTATGTTCTGTGGTGCTAATAGTTTTGTGAAGTTTTTACAGTATCAGAACAGAAAGCAGTCTATCAATAGATGGCTCCTTAGTGTTCCAATGGTAAAAAATAAATTTGGCTACCTAACTATGACATTTCAGGCCTCCCAAGTCTCAGATATTTTCATTATCTGGTCAGCCTTGTGTGTATGGGCCCAAGAGCTTGAACACATGCTCTCACGTGTGTGTGTGTGTGTGTGTGTGTGTGTGTGTGTGTGTGTGTGTGTGTGTGCGTGTGTGCATATCTGACCCACTGCTACCCCAAGAAATTCATTACATAAAATGTATGAAAGCCTGAAGTGCAGCCTTTTGGGCATCACATCTGACTGTATTTGAGAATGAAGCTGAGTCACAGTCAACTAAAATAGGGTTGAAAAATTGTAGCCAACCATGTTGTGTACTGGAAGGCTGGGAAGAGCTTAGACACTATTTTATGCAAATGCCATGGCTACTATGGAAACAAATGTTCTTTTGATTGTGTTACCTACTTGCATGTGCTAATTGAAGCTTTACATTTATAAAATAAGAGACCAATAAAATTGTGAAGAAAACAAAGGAACTGGAGATTGCATTTACAAATCTATGTATAAAAAGCTACACTGTCATTGTCCATTAATGAAAATTTTGTAACGCCACTTAAAAGTGGACAGATGTTTGAATAGATATTTCCACAAAGAGTATATATACATATATATATAATTTCACCATAAGTAATCATCAGGGGACATAAAAATATTCACTAGGATGAGTAAGTCAAATGAAAGTTATTGACTAACATCGGAGTGTACATGGCGAAATGATAGGTCATACAATCGGAAGAAGTGTGAACTTCAAAAAATAATGTAATAAATACCATATAAACAGTAGTTGCACCTTTTGTATACTATATTCATAAAAAAACTTAAACCTATGTTAACATTAAAGTTTGCACGGATGACCACAGTAGCATTATTAAAAACAGCCAAAAGGAACATGCAGACCAGTGTCTATTCACAGATGGACAGGCAGTTGAAAGATGGTGCAATCATCTGTTCAAATACTTTCAGCAATATAAGTACATGGCATAGTGATAGGTACTAAGATGAATAAACTCTTAAAATGTGATGCTAAATGTGAAAAGTCCATCATAAAAGTCTCATGTAAATGCTCCTAATTATTCAAAATGCCTAGAATAGGCAAATTTGTACAGACATAAAATATGTAAGCAGTAACCAAGGGTGGAAAAAATGAGGCTATTGATAAAGAATAACAGTTAAAGAATATTGGGTTCCTGTGGGGGAATAAAGCCATTCAAATTGATTTTGGCCGTTATTGAACAAATGCTAATACTCTACCAATTATTGGATATGTCAACTATATTACATATAAATGTTATTTCAATAAAGTTGTTGTAAAACACTTTCGCTATCCATTCATCTTGCATGTGTTTTTTTACATTGTAGGGCATCTTTCACTTAAGAATTTTTATGCTAGATGATAAACATAAGTCCACTGTTTAAGTACATTTGGGCCGCAGGACGTGGAGGTGCTGCAGAGACTGATGTTCCAACCAAGAACCATTCACAGAGGACCTAAACCATAGCTGTAGACCATAGATCAGTTTCCATGTGGGTTCCCAAATAAGATGGCCAGGGGCTGCCTCTGTCATGGACTCAGTGACCAGCTCTTTGATCACATCCCTCTGGGGTTGGGCCTGGGGAAGCCTTGCCAGGCCACAGGGGACGACAGTACAGCCAGCCCTGATAAGACGTCATAGACTAAGGTCAGATAGTTGGAGAAGATGACCTCCCCTATCAGTGGACTAGGGAAGGGATATAGGGGAAGAAGAGAGAGGGAGGGTCTCTTCAAACCAAATCGCTGATATTTTCTTTGTAAGTCATGCAACTATCACTTTTTTATTAATGTAATTACTTTATATGGAAGAGTGTTTTCTCACATGTGTTTCTATGTACCTTGTGGACGCCAGGCCTGATGAGTGATATGATGCCCTGGGGCTGGAGTTTCATGGGTTTTTGAACTGCTATAAAGATGCTGAGCACTAAACCTGAGTCTTTTACAGGAGCAGCAAATACTCTTAACTGCTGAGACATCTCAAGCAACTCCAATATAACTTTTTCATGTTTCATTTTCCCCCTAATTAAACAAAACAGTTATGATGTCAGAGAAACACCTTTCTTGGAGTGATTTAATCTTCAGCTCCTAGAACAATATATGATAAATAGAAGGCAAATATCCAAGGGTAGCATGAATTAGCATCTATCAATATCATCTTGTCAATTTTATTTATTGGTGAAAGAGGAAAAAAATCTAAGAATATATTGAATTAACATGTCTTTAAAATGACTTCCATGGATTTAAGAGGAGTTGGGCATAGGGAAAAGCTAAGAATCAGAAAAACTGTTTTCCTCCAAGATGTTTATGACAGCTCTCACTCCCTGAAAGAAGCTGAGACCATTCTATCACAGTATCTCTTTGTTCTGGAGTCTCCTAAAACCACTGACATTTGGAACATATGCAAAATAAAGCTGACCTAATGACAAAAAGGAATCTAAAACTTTATCTGGATTTTTAATTTTTCTCTGTAATATTTGGTTTCCAGGAACCCATTTCAGGGTTGCCATGGAAATGAGTGGAATGTGAATCATGAAACCTTTAGCAATAAGAGTACTGCATAATCAGAAAATACTGTTTTATTAATGTTTCTGAAATGTGCTGGTAAATTATACCATGCTAAAAATTCTATAGAGAAAGGTTGATTGCTACAGTTTAACCTACAAATGGCATGTAAATGTTGTGAAAAACATAATGTTGCAATGAATCGATGTGCACACAAGAAAAAATTTGTATTGATTTATTACTTTATTTCAGTGACTATATCATAAATCAAAAGCTCTCTGAACAAATACATTAGCAACTTACTTATGCATGCAGGGTTTTACTTATCTAATCTCAAAATTTTATAAGGCACTTTCTTTTTTGTCTAAATTAAGTGCACTGCTCTTTTTAAATTTCAATATGCAATAAACAACTATGTAAACAGATAAGTAAACAAACTGCCATTTTATTGGCCACCTATAGAGAGAGACCTTTTGGATACATTTGAAATAGTTACTGCTTTTTGCTTCTGTTGGCTTTAGCTGCTGGTAGACACAAAAGCAGATCTGTGAGTCCAAGAAAGCAACTGTGGGAAAAGACGTGATGTTAAACAGTTTAAAGGCATTCCATGCATTGCTTATCTATTATCATCTGAAGCAAATACAAACCCGCGGGATACTAACAGATTCCCCAGGGAAAAAGGAAACACCAAGGAGAGTCAACCCTTGCGATGATTTTAATTATATTTTCATGATTTTGTCTTAAATACAAATTTTAACTGATTTTTAATTATCTTTATGGGAAAATATGTGTGAGATCTACAGTAAATCAATGGAACGACTTAAAGCCACAATTAGTAGGAAAGTATTTTATGCTTATAATGATCTTTCTGACTTGTAATTGAGTAATTTCTTTTGGGATCTTAGGAGGTGGCCCAGCAGTTAAGAGCTCATGGTGTTCTTGTGAAGAACCTGAGTTTGATTCCTAGCGCCCACATCAGGCAGTTCCCAGTTGCCTGAAACTCCAGCTCCAGGGACTCTAGCACCCTATTCTGGCTTCCCACAGCACCTACACTCCTCACTTACTCTCTGTCTCTCTCTCTCTCTGTCTTTCTCTCACACACAAACATATGCACACACTCATACAAATGAAACTAAATCTTAAAAATATAATGATTTTCCTTGTTGTTGCTGCATTTATGGAGATAGTTGCCTTAATGTGATTGCTGATCATAGCTTAGCTTTTTCTCTTGTCCCAAAGCTAACATGAGCATTCTTTGATCATTTGCAAAAGTACTATAATTTAGTTAGCTAAGGTCTAGGAGATAATCCAGAATTTACCAATTTGCTGAATGTTCAAGGACAGTTTCCAAATTTTACTCCATAACTAAGTTTAAAGAATCTGAAATAAAATATCTTCAATCTAAATGCTTCAATTTTTGAGTTGTTTCATGAAAGTCTTTTCTGTAATAACTGGACATTTTCTTTGACACTAAGAATAAGGGAACTTTAATGCTATCTTTGAGGTTCCTACAATTACAATACATTATTTTTTTTTTCCTTGATGAGTCTCATTTATCTGCCTAGGAATGTTATAGGAAAAAATCGATAAAGAATACAAAACACGTTTGCCAGTATTGGAAGGTCAAGAAAAGCAATTCTCTTCAGGTGATAGAGAGAAGTATCAGGAGATGAAGGTAATGTTCAAAAGATTGTGTATGATGTTTGAAGCTATCTACCATGATAGAATAATCAATAGCTAACTGAGAAGACCTTCGTTTGATCATTTATGCCTCATTGCTCACAAATATTATTAAATATTCTCTTGGTTTCTCTGCAGGCTGCCTTTGAATTTGGCAGATGCAGCATTTTTTATATATAAAGAAGTATAAAATAGATATGATTTTTTTAAAAAAATGAGGTATTTATATGTATCTGTAAGTGGAAAAGCTAGACCTGAACGGCATTCATCAGCAGGTCACTGATTTGGGGTGGTAAGTTGATTTTTATCATATATACTTCTTTTCTCTTGAGAAGTCGCTTCGTCAAATATCCAGTAATTTAACCCTTAGTGGCAATGAACATAAGGTAGCATTCAAATGATATCCAGTTTAGCATGTATATGAGTTATGCAATGAAAAAAATACAGTATGATTTCTCCATATAGTATTTTTGTCAACCTTAGAGTGAATAAAAATAAGAACTTTACCAATGAGAAAATCTGCTGAAAATAAAAGCTTAAAACAACTATGTCAATGAATGTCATATATCCCAGTGAGTTTCCAGTATCATTATGCACTGCTTAAATCAGATATCAAAATAATTTCCTGCACGACCACAGGGAAAGTATAGCTAAAAGCTTTATGGTGGTTTATGTTTATAAGTATCCAAGGTCTGAAGAAAAATAATCCAATTTATAAAGCAAAAGGAAAACTTAGCTATAACAAGGATTGACTAGCTGTATATCCTCATACATAAATCAACGCACAGGCACACACACTAGCACTCATTTGAAAACCAGTTATAAAGGTAAGAATGAGATGAAATTTACACAGAAACATTAGACCCAGGATCCCTAAAATAAAGCTTAACTTCTTCAAAAAGATGCTCACTAATATTTCCTAAGGATCATGACCTGTCTAAGCAGCTTGGACTATGACCATAAATAAGGCATTTTCCTCATATCCAAATTCTGGGAAAAGGGCACATGAATAAATTTCACTATTATATGCCAACGAGTCAACAAGTAGTATACCAGAACAATAGAATGGAGGACATGGTGTCAAGAAATGCAGAAGCAACATTTTATAAAATTCAGTACCTATTCATGATGAAGATGTTGAGGAAATTATGTGTAGGAGAGCATATCAGTACAATAAAGGGTATTTCAAATAAACCAATAACTAATATTATATGGAGGTGAAAGATCTCTGTTTAAGGTCTGGAAAATAAAAAGGATGCCCAGTCTTACCACTTATATTCAAGATAGTTTTAGGTGTCCTCCGCAGAAAAATCAGGCAAAGAAAACAATGAAAGTCCTCAGAATTAGAAAGGGGAAAAGAAGTAACATTGTCCCTGTTTACAGAAATTGAAAACCACACAGAATTCGCTGGAAAGCTATTGGAAATGACAATTGCACACACATTTCATTGTAAAATAAGTACACTGAAGCAATAGCCACTGCACTCACTAATACTCATGGACATGGAATGGAAAGCAAGAAATACTCATGGACATGGACTAGAAAGCAAGAAATCAGTCTTAGCTAAAACAGCTACCAAGCAAACTAAAACTCTTGGGGGTAATCTTAGACAAAGAGATCACAGTCATTTATTATATAAACTGTAAAGTTCTGAGGAAAAAAAAAAATACTGAAAACAGCAAAACTTGAAAGCCAGCCTATGCTTACCCAGGTTTATGGATTATAACAATATTGAGATGTTGTTACTGCCCTGTGTATCCACAAAGTCAAAATGATGCCCACCAAATGCTGCTGCCATTCTTCAGTCAACTAGGAAGTTTTAATAGAATCACAAGTCCTCCTCCCCCCCTCAAATTAAACCCATTCCAAGAAACATGGAGACAGGAAGATTCTGCCATGTGTGTTAAAATAATGATATTAAAAATATCATTATTGGGAGCTAGTGGCCTAGTTAAGAGTTTAGGTTAGTACCTAGGAGTCATTTTTTTTAACTGAAGATATCTATTGTGTGGCTTCTGGGGAGCTGTGAACAATGTCTATTCACTCCGGATATGTCTGTTGATAGACCATAGAAAACATTCTACTAAGATCCAGCCTAGTGAACATATGAATTTATTTGATTATTTGTTGTTTTGTTTTGTTTTGTTTTACAGGAGCATGAGTAACTAAAAGGCAGTGCTATCACCAAAAACCTGCTCCATCTTGGATGAAAAAAGTTCCTGTCAAATCTTAGAAATATTACTTGCACTAAAATATGGAAAGACCATTAGCTACTGTGCTACATTTGAACAAATTCATGGTATTTAAAGGAATGAAAATATTTAATCAAGAATTTCATATCCTATAGGATAAACATACTAGAATCTGTACAGCCAAAGAAGCTAAGCAAGAAGGAGTACCCTGGGTAAAATGATCAATCCTCACTCAGAAAGGCAAATGGGACAGACATTAGAAGAGGGAGAAAAAGGGAACAGGACAGGAGCCTACCACAGAGAGCCTCTGAAAGATTCTACCTAGCAGGGTATCAAAACAGATGCTGAGACTTCATAGACAAACTTTGGGCAGAGTACCAGGAATCTACTGAAAGAAGGGGGATATAGAAAAACCTGGAGGGAACAGGAGGTCCAGAAAGAGAGCAACAGAACCAAGAAATTTGGTCCCAGGCGTCTTTTCTGAGACTGCTACTCCAACCAAAGACCAAGGTCCATTCATGGATATAACCTAGAACCCCAGCTCAGATATAGCCCATGGCAGCTCAGTGTCCAAGTAGAATCCCTAGTGATGGGAACAGGGACTGTCTATGACATAAACTCAGCGGCTGGCTCTTTGATCACCTCCCCCTGAGTTGGGAGGAGCCATACCAGGACACAGAAGAAGGCAATACAGCCAGTCCTGTTAAAACTTGATAGGCTAAGGTAAGAGGGAAGGGAGGAGGACCTCCCCTATCAGTGAACTAGGAGAGGGGCATGGGAGGAGATGGGGGAGGGAAGGTGGGATTGGGAAGGAATGAGGGAGGAGGCTACATCTGGGATAAAAAGTAAACTGTAATTAATAAAAATAAATAAATTAAAAAAATTCCAGCCAGGCAGTGATGTGGTACGTTCCTTTAATACCAGCCTTTGGGAGGTAGAGGACAGCTTAGTCTACAGAGCTATTTCCAGGATAGCCATAGCTACACAAAGAAACCCTGTCTAAAGAAATAAATAAATAAAATCCAGGAAAACCAAGAGCTGTTGTAAGATATATGTATCAGACTTCAGTGATCTTTCTAAAAACATTGTTTTATGGAAATTGTTGTTTTTCCTTTAAAATAAAGATCTTAAAAGTTACTTTATCAAAACCCACCCCAAGCTGAGTTAAATCACAGATGGGGAAAGTTTTCTCATCCTGGAAAAAGATGAGATGATTATTGGCTATCGTTAAAGATAATATTTCAAATGCTGTCAGTGACCATTAGCAATTATCTGTTTCTACATTCACAGCATCTGTGCCTTTCCATTGTGTAAGCTATTTTTACATCTATATAGTGACAGGATCTAACTTGAAACATCATGTACATTAATCCATTGGTCCCACTTATATAGATTCACTATTTGAGTATATAAAGTTAATTGACCCAATGATTATTAGAGAAAACTAACCTAGAACAAAATATGTTCTGTAAGTTATAGAATCCCATTCCGTTGAGAAAGCAATGTCATACAGAACAGGTATGAGTAAGACTGGTGAACAGAATATCCTTAGTGGAGCTATTTTTAAAATGAAACTCACATTTTGTCTAACAAGTTCCCTTGAGAACTAAGTGAAAAACACATTGAAATGCAGAAAAAATTCCTTTGGAAAATGTAGCATGATATTTCACAGACTAACTTCACATTTTAGGGTAATATTTACAATGTATAAAATACTTTATTTTTTTCAAATAACAAAATAGAAACAATTATTCAGTATCTTATTTAATCTGTAAATTAAAGTCAATGTAGTAATATCTGAAAATGCAATAAAATTAAAAAAGTGTGAACCTTGAACCATGATCTTCTAAAGAGAAGCTATGTGTATGCTGATGTTAATTGACCATTGTCATAGAGGAGACTTGTATCATGAAATGCATTCCACCTCACAAACATTTCATGATTCAGAAATGCATTATTCAGATCACCCACAAATGGTCACCTTACCCAATCAGTGATTCACAAAGATAGACTCATGCAGCAAAATCCATTTGCATGATGACAGTATTTGCAAGAAATAAACAGACACAACCACACTATTACTGGACTCTAAATATTATGCATATGGTATTTTGTTATACTGTCATGTTATGCCAGGAGCAATTTTGAATATTCTGAGTCTAAGAAGAAAATATACAGTAATCATAGGAATTTTCTACAGTGCAAGTTTTATATTATGCTATAGATTAAACATTTTTATTTATGCAAAAGTAGAGATGTAGCTTAAATTATGTAATTTATAAGACATGTTCTTATACATAAAGTGACATGAATAATACAGATGACATGAATAATACATATGATAAATACATGATAAATACGATATACTTAGCCTTTATGCACAGCCACATAGACAAGTAGGTATTTAAACATACATGTGTATACGTACATATACATATGTATATGTGGACAAAGTCTGAAAACAATGCCTCTGAACCGCAAACAGTAATTGACAGTCACTAACATAAAAAATGAATTAATTATTAATGCATTTTTCAGCTTTGTAGCTTTATTATTGTTATACTGAAATGGAAATTATATACCTATGCATGCATGTAAAATTGTATGGAGTATACTATATATAAAATGCAGAACTTTCGATTTGCCACATAGTGTTTGCCTCATATTTTTATCCATTGTGTGTGTGTATCTGCGGGTGTTTGTTCTTGAGTGTGGGAGCCTGAGGAGGCCAGAGGCAAGGATCTCCTAGCACTGCAGTTGCAAACCTTTGTAAGCCACTTGAGAGATGGGAACTGAATTCAAGTTCTCTGCAAGTAAATGCCCCTTTCCAATGGGCAATCTACCATTAGTAGATAGCATCCACTATTTTTTTTTCTCTTAAAGAAACTTTGAGGTATTTTTAATGCAAAACTATGAATATGCAAAGAAAGGAATTACAATAAAAGATAGCATCAATGGAAGACAATTTTCTAGAAAACAGATATTTTTAAAAAATCATTATTTTTGTTTTCATTTATTGGGAAGCGGTTATGAAAGTATTTTTGAATTCTGGAGACACAAGAAACAAACAGCTCTGATGAAAAGCACAGCTCTCCATATTTAAGACTATTCATTCAACCCAACTCAAGATCCTCTCAATCATTGCTGATAATATTTCAGGTAAGTTGGCAGCTGTGGACTGTACAAGGTTAGAACAAAGTTATTGCTGGCTGTTTCTTTCCACTCTTTTCATCCCTCTCTCCAGGTCTGGGTTCTTAATGAGGAGACAGTTGTCGGTGACAGGAAGAATATAAGACTTCACAGAAAAATGGAGGGAATCCAAGGCAGTGGTTATGTTACTAGGAAAAAAAAGTCATGTAGCCTGAGACTTTGCTATGACCGGAGATGGTGAAGCAATAGTGTCATTTCACTGAGGAAACAGCAGTACATTCTAGGGAGGAATTCAGCTGGGTCAGTTCTGTGAGCATCCACTATTTTTAGTTGTGTTTCTCACAAATTATCTTGCCTTTAATTTGTTTCACCATTTTCTTACTCTATAATTCAATATTTTAAGTCACTTCCTTTCAGCTTCAGCAGCTTATTCATGATGTGTTACAAATGTTTTTGTCTTATTATGCTTATGCGGATCAACTCTTCACTGATAAGAGACGGACTTTCTCTTAGGCTCTGGTCCTGTTCCCTCTCTTCCATCATTTCTGGTGTCTATCTTGTTGCCATTATGAATGAGAATTAAGTATCCTCTTAGGATCCTCCTTGTTGTTTAACTTCTTTAGGTCTGTAGATTTTAAAATGTTTCTCCTATATTATATGGCATCATAATATCTTCTTATGTGTGAGTATACACCATGTGTGTCTTTCTGCTTCTAGATTACTTCACTCAGGATGACCTTGTCTACTTACATCCATTTGCCTGCAAATTTCATAAGTTCCTTGTATTTAATATCTGAGTAGTATTCCATTACGTAAATATGCCACAATTTTTGTATCCATTCTTCCTTTGAGGGACATTTAGGTTGTTTGCAGATTCTGGCTATTATGAATAAAGCTTCTATGAACATAGATGTCCTCTGAAAGGCTCCACCCAAAAGGGGATCAAAGAAGATGCTGAGATTCATAGTCAAACTTTGGGTAGAGCACAAAAAGTCTTATGAAAGAAGTGGGGAGGGAATAGAAGGATGTAGGGGGGGACAGAAGTTCCACAAGGAAGCCAACAAAACCAAAAATCTGGACCCTTGGGGCCCTCCAGAGACTGATGCACAATCAAAGACCATACATGGAAAGGGTCTAGATCCCCTGTTCAGATGTAGCCCATAGGCAGGTCAGTCTTCATGTAGGTTCCCTAGTAAGAGGAACAGGGTCTGTCTCTGACATGGACTCCATTGCCTGCTCTTTAATTACTTACCCCTGGCAGTTCAGCCTTGACAGGACATAGAGGAAGAGGATCCAGGCATTCCTGATGAAGCTTGATAAGCTAGGCTCAGATGGCAGGGGAGGAGGTCTCCTCCTTTCAGTGGACTAAGGGAAGGGGATGGGGGGAGGGAGAGGTAGTTGGACAAGGAAGAGATGAAGGAGGGAGATACAATCAGGGAACAGGGACTGTCTCTGACATGAACTGATTGGCCTACTCTTTGATCACCTCGCCCTGAGAGGGGAGCAGCCTTACCAGGCCACAGAGGAAGATAATGCAGACACTCCTGATTAGACCTAACAGACTAGGATCAGAAGGAAGGAAAAGAAGATCTCCCCTACCAGTGGACTTGGGGAAGGGCATGCGTGGAGAAGGGGAAAGAAGGAGGGATTGGGAGGGGAGGAGGGAGGGAACTAGAGGGGGGATACAAAGTAAATAAAGTGTAATTAATAAAAAAAAATTAAAATTTTAAAACAAATTTTAAAAGAGATGGACTCTATGACCAGCTGTCAGGACACTGCAACAACACTAGAAAAGTGAGCAAATAACTGATTAATTTCAAGAAATGAAGCAACAAGCTACTTAATAAAACTGGAAGTCTTATTATAGTAAATAGGTGCTTTCTTATTATTAGTGTACTTGCTTTCTGCAGGTGTCCTCTAAAATGAACATAGCAACTGTATAGTCATGTTGACTTGAATTAATG
This sequence comes from Meriones unguiculatus, assembly GCF_030254825.1. NCBI lineage: Eukaryota > Metazoa > Chordata > Mammalia > Rodentia > Muridae > Meriones > Meriones unguiculatus. The sequence continues at coordinate 28,568,987 of NC_083359.1, forward strand.
AGAACAATTACTTTCAGTGGGTAATGAGGGGAGTTCCACAGAAACAATACCATAGTGAAAGGATGTTTAAAATATAGTCAGTTGTATGAATCACGGCTGTGTTAGCCTCTCTGTTCTGACATGTTCACCTTTGATAAGTAGGCAGTGACAGGGATGGGATTGGAAAGGACAAATGAGGTCCTAAATTTTAATGCTTCCTAATGGAGGCAGATCATTCTTCTGGATCAGGGGTGGATCTGGAGAATAGCATCAAATCGGTCATTTATTAAATAGAGTTAAAGTAGTGCTCCTGCAGCCCAAGCATTAGATAATTGCTGTCAAAGTGCATGAAATCACGCTGTCCATTAACCAAGAAGCTGATAGAAGGAAGGCATGTAGAGACTTCCTCCAGTACACCATTTGCAAAGAATAAAGGCACTTACACTGTTCATATGTTGGCATCAGTTAAGGTACCCAGCAAATGACATACAGGGGACAATTACCTCCATTTTGGTGAGACTAAACGTTTGAACAAGACCACAATAGAACAAAAATGCATTTAAGAAAGCCAAAAAAAGTTTCTGAAAATAAAATATATAGCTCTTCAACTCAAAAAGATATTTGCAAAAGAGAAAAGTTACTGATACATGAATTAGAGTAGCATGATCCTGCTCAAAACTGATAATGACTTCCCTTATTACACATAATAAACTCAAGTTTTTCCATGGCTTACATTCAATCATATCCCATCACACTCCTATAATTTTATTCCAGGTACTTCCCAACCCCAGCAGCATTTTTTATCTCACTCCTTTAATAACAGCTTTATCAGTATATCAGTATAATTACTTTTATTTTTTATATTATAATGTAATTACACAACTTTCCCTTCCCTTTCCTCCCTCCAAACCCTCTCAATTTCATGTTCATGGCCTCTTTTATCATTAATTGTTGTTACCTGCATATATATATGCACCCAGTTTGCTACTCATATATATATATATATATATATATATATATATATATATATATATATGTGTGTGTGTGTGTGTGTGTGTGTGCCTATGTGGGAGTGTGTGTTTATATAACTTCATATATATGTATATATGTAGGTACATATATATATATATATATATATATATATATATATATTCCTAAATATAACCTACTCAGTTTGCTATACGTGTGTGTGTGTGTGTGTGTGTGTGTTTTCAGGACCGATAATTTGCCATTTGGTTTTGGATAACCAATTGGTGTGTCCTTCCCTGGTGAAGACTGTTTCTCCCACTGTCAGTATTTCTTAGTTGCCTGTAGCTTTTTTACTATTTTTCTTTATTTATTCTTTTTTCATACAATACATCCTGGTACATTTGCCAATGCATTCTCTCTCCTTCAACTCCTCCCAGTACCTCCCCCACTCTCCTTCTCCCCAAGATCTATTTCTCTTTCATTTCCTTTCAGAAAAAAGCAAGTCACCCTGGTATATCAACCAAATTTTTATAAAACAATACAGTTAGACCAGGCACAAATACTCCTATCAAGGCTAGGTAGGCAATCCGGTATGGAAAAGGGTCCCACGAGCAGGCAAGAGTGAGAAGACAGCCCTTGCTGCCACTGTTAGGAGCCCCACAAAAACATCAAGCTACACAACCATAACATATATGCGAATGACTTAAGTGGGACCCACACAGGTTTTTGTGATTGCCACATTAGTCTCTATGACCTCAGGTTAGTTGATTTTGTGGGCCATGCTCTCCCGGTGTCCTAAACCCTTCTTCAAGGTTTCCTGAGTTTTAAGGGGAAAGACCCAGAAGAGGTCTCTAATTTGGGCTCTCTCTCTGCCTAATGTTTGGCATTTAGTCACATCAGCTGCCAAAGGAAGTCTCTCTGATAATGTGGGCTCGGCATCAATGTATGAGTATGGCAGAATAGCATTAGGAATCATTTTTTGTGTGTTTTGTTTATTATTATTATTATCATTTATTACAACTTATTCAATTTGTATCGGGCTGTGGCCTCCTCCCTCCTCTACTCCCCATCCTGCCCTCCTTCCCTCTTCTCCCCCTATGCCCTTTCCCTGGTCCACTGATAGGGGAGGACCTCCTCCTCTTCTATTTGACCCTAGCCTATCAGAGCTCATCAGGACTGTTTGTGTTGTCTCCCTCTGTGGCCTTTGTTCAACCATAGCAGCTCTATTCCTAATAGCCAGAATCTGCAAACAACCTAGATGTCCTTCAACAGAGGAATGGATGAAGAAATTGTGACACATTCTCACACAATGGAATACTACTCAGCAATTCAAAACAAGGAAATCAAGAAATTTGGTGGGAACTAGAAAAGATCCTCTTGAATGAGGTAACCCAGAAACAGAAAGATAACATGGTTTATACTCATTCATAAGTGATTATTAGACATTTAATATAAAATAAACATACTAAAATCTATACTCCTAAAGAAGCTAAACAACAAGGAAGACCAGAAGGAAAAATGCTCAATCCTCATACAGAAGGACAAACACAATGGACATTGGAAGCAGGATAAGACAAGAAACAGGACCAAAGCCTACCACAGACAGCCTCTGAAAGACTATGTTGATCGAGTTATAGAAGCAGAGGCTGAGACTCATAGCCAAACTTTGGTCAGAATGCATGTAATTTTTATGAAAGAAGAGAGAGATAGATAGACCTGAAGGGGACAGGAGCTCCAAAAGGAGACCAGCACAGAAAAAAAAAAAAAAAAACAAAAAAAACCTGAGTCCTGGACGCCCTGAAGAGAATGATACTGCAACCAAGGATAATGCATGGAGAAGACCTAAAATGCATTCTCAGATATAGTCCATGGACTTAGTCTCCAGGTGGGGTCCCTAGTTAGGCCATCTCTGGTATGAACTCTGATCATCTCCCCGTGGGGGAAGCAGCCTTGTTTTCTTTTTCTTTTTTTTTAATTAATTTTTTTATTTTTCATATTAATTACAGTTTATTCATTTTATATTGAAGCTATAGCCCCCTCTCTCATTCCCTTCCAATCCCACCCTCTCTCCCTAATCTCCTCTCATGCCCCTCTCCAAGTCCACAGATGGGGGTCCTCCTCCCATTCTATATGACCTTAGCTTATCAGGTCTCATCAGAACTGGCTGGATTGTCCTCCTATGTGGCCTGGCAAGGCTGCTTCCCCATCACGGGTAGGCAGTCAAAGAGCTAGCCATTGAGTTCATGTCAGAGACAGTCCCTGTTCCCCTTACTAGGAAATCCATCATCTTACCTAGGGTCCTCCTTCTTGTTTAGCTTCTTTAGATGTACAGATTCAGTTTGTTTATCCTATATTACAGGTCTAGTATCCACTTATAAGTGAGTATATACCATATGTGTCTTTCTGCTCCTGCGATACTTCATTCAGGATGATCTTTTCTAGATCTCACCTGCAAATTTCATGATTTCCTTGTTTTTAATTGCGGAGTAATATTGTATTGTGTAAATGTACCACAATTTCTGTATCCATTTCTCCATTGATGGACATCTGAGTTGTTTCCAGATTCTGGCTATTATGAATAAAGCTGCTACAAACATGGTTGAACAAATGTCCTTGTTGTGTACTTGAACATATTTTGGATATATGCCTAGGTATTGCTGGATCATTAGGAAGTGCTATTCCTAATTGTCTGAGAAAGTGTCAGATTGATTTCCAAAGTGGTTGTATAAGTTTACATTCCCACCAGCAATGGAGGAGGGTTCCCCTTTCTCCACATCATCTCCAACATGTGTTGTCACTTGAGTTTTTGACCTTAGCCATTCTGATGGGTGTAAGGTGAAATCTCAGGGTCGTTTTGATTTGCATCTCTCTGATGGCTAAAGAATATTTCTTTAAGTGTTTCTCTGCGATTCTATATGTTTTGTTTTTCTATCTAAGGTCTCTGGACTATCCAGCCTCTGGTTCCTGGTCTTCCAGGCATTGCAAGGCACGCAATGTAACTCCCTCTTGTGATGTGGACCTCAAATTTGACCAGTCATTAGTTGGTCACTCCTACAAGCTCTGTGCTTCCATTACGTAGTGTTGAGGTCTTATGGAATTTTCCCAGTGTACTTGACAAGGCTATTGTTCAGCCCATGTTTAGACAGTCATGTTGATGAAACTTTATGGATGTAGCTTCTGACATTACTAGAGATACAGTCTTAAATCAAACTCCCTGATTTTCTATCATATGATCTAGCCATACCGAGCATATACCCCCCAAAAAAACCTGTATATCCTAATGCAGTATACCCCCTCATCTATGTCATTTCTTCTCTATTCATAAAAGCCAAAAAGTCCTACGGTATAAGAATGGAAGAATGTAGTACATTTACATTATGGAATATTGTTCAGCTGTTATTAAAAATGAAAGCCATAGGTGATTGGGTGTAATTGGAAATAATCTTTGTGAGGTAAACCAAGAAATACAAAGGTTGAATAATTTCTGTCATATCATATCTTGATGATAACTTTAATTCTTCAGATAAGTGTCTTGCAATTGGAATAGTCATCGATAACAGCAAATTAGTTAAGAAGCTATGGCTAGAGCTATTATAGGAGATGATATGGAATTTAGTGGTATCATGGTAATAAAGGAGACTAATAGAATAATAAAAGTTTGTTAGAATGGAGTATGGGAGGGCATTGTAGAGAAAAGAATTTGGGAGGAATAACTAAAGATTTTTTGAAATCTCACTTGAAAGGCACTACAGGAACAGAATGTACATTAGAGATTTTTAGATTTATTAAGATGTCATATAGATCATGGTCCAGATAGCCAAAAAATGGCTGTGTAGCAATAGAAAATCTGTGAATCTAGTGGTTGTTCAGTCTATCAGGCAAGATATCAGAGTCTTCAGTATATGCCAGAATATACTGAATATACAAAGAGGAGGCTCTAATGACAATGAATGAATGGACTTGCAAGCGAGGATGTGGGCAATCAGGTAGAGAGAGAGAGAGATTTCTTTTCTCATGCCTCTTATATTATCTGCCACCAGAAGGTATGGAACAGATTAAATATGGATATTTTGGTCTCAAAAAAAATCTGGATTAAAGTTGGAATTTTCAACTTCAAATGATTTAATGAAGAGAAAAATCTCTTACATGTGTACTGAAACATTTTGGATTTATTAATTCTAAGTACAGTCAAGCTGACAATCAAGAATTTCAAGTCCACCCTTTGTCAGCTTGATGCAAAATCATATCTCTTTATGTAATGCTTAGTTTCCAAATGAAAACTAACCAGGCCATAATTATGTCTAACATGATAAAACTATCCAAATACAATAACCAATGCATTACAAATTTTAAAATAGATGGCAATGTCTGATGAAAAACATTCTCACATTATCTGAAAACTTGTATGATAACCACTAATATATTCTTAATCGATGTTACATCCAGGAAAGAAAACAAAACTATCTATACAAGCACATTCTTAATAAAATGTAACAGAAACACCCATGTCAATTATAATCTTTGTTTCTACAAAGGATTATAATAAGGATGTGCCCTTAGCCGGTATTTATAACTACTTTCTTTTACTAAGCATTTTGTATTTCTTTCCCCATCAGCAAGCAACTCCTCAATTCTTTTCTTGAAGGAGTAACCCACACCTTAATTCCTGAAGGTTCTGTGCTCTTTGTCCTCCCAAGTAGATTAGGTTGTTGTGGTTTCCCATTGACTTTAACCACAAGTTGTGGTAACACCAACAGGCTCCTAAAGGATCTCCTGCATTACAGACAAAACTTTTCTTACCATCATTGTGGAAAAGAGATAAAATTTCAATTTCACATTGGTAATCTGTATCAATCACCTCTCCCAATACTATTATTCCTTCTTAGCCTGTTGGCTTAAAGGCAACAGGCTCAAAGTGACCAGGAGAAAATCTGAGCTTTCAGTTCAATATAATGTTTGTTGTGTCTCCTGGGAGGAGCACTTTCTCCTCTAAAACCAAAACGTGAACTTAAGGACATGGTCAGATGAACTGATATAGGAACAGAAAGAGAATACTAGTGTTCACTAGGAGTGTTAATTGAGAAAAACCATACTCACTTCCAAAAACTCTAAAACATTATAGGCTATTGTCATTGCTCTTAGTTACTCTCCAGAACTTGACAATGCATTCTTGTCCTAGTTTCTATTGCTGTGGTGAAACATCATGACAAAGCAATGTGGGTAAGAAAAGGCTAATTTGGATTACACTTCCAAATCATTGTTCATCATTGAAGGATGCTAGAAAAGGAACTCAGACAGACCAGGAGCCTGGAGGCAAGAATTGATGGAGATGTCAAGAACGAATTCTTCTTTCTGGCTTGTTTATCATGGCTTACTTAGCCTTCTGTAGACCCTGGAAACACCAACCAAGAGATAAGGTCACTTAGAATGCTTTGGGTCCTCCCTCATCAATCACTAATTAAGAAAATGCCCTACAGATGGGTATTATAGAACCTTTTTTTCAGTTGACTTTTCCTCCTTTCAGATGGCTCTAGCTGTTATCAAGTTTACATTAAACACAATCCTATTGAAGATACCAGTTATATGAATTATAGAACATGAAGAAATCAAATTGGCATTGACCTAGAAGCTTCAGCCTTATTTGCTATCTTTCATAGTACTAGAATTGCTATACATTCTACCAGAGGAGAAAAGTAATCATCAGTCATACCCTAGCCATAAACCCTGTAGGGTACAATAACCACCATTCTGGCAAGAAAGCCTACTTGTTCAAGAGTGGCATAAATGCCACTGAGTAACCAACAACCTTCTTATAAAACTTAAGGCCTACTCTACAAGATGAAACCCATACCTGGCACTATTATTGTGGCCAAGACCCTGTGGTAGACAGGTTCTGCCTGGAGAGAACATACTATTATTGTTCTGCTAAACAGATACTGTATTAGACTAAATCATAATGACTTACCATGACATCCATAGGTCATCATTATGATAATTATCTTCATAACCTAAATGCATCTTTCAAGTTCATCATCAAAGAAACTCCATGGTATAGTAGATGGTGATTTACCCAGAGACCTACAACTGGTCAACTTACAAAGAGTAAGAGTCTGTGGCTTTCTCAGTCATATCTTCAACATTTATATCACATCTCCGTCCTACAAGGTTCAGGGATCATTATGGAAGAGGAAGCAGAAAGACAGTAAGAGCCAGAGGTGATTAATGACTACAACAAAACAGTGTTTTCCAGGCACAACAATGAAGCTGTACAGATGAACTCACAGGAGTTACGATAGTACACAGAAGACATGCACAAGCTCATGAAAGACAAATTTCTGGCTTGAAGAGAGTAGTAAACACAAGGTCATCCCCAAAACTGAGAGAAAATTGGCAACTGATAACATCTGAGGGTTTTCTTTAAGGGTCTGGCCCCTGGTAGGCTAAATATACTTTAGTGAAAGGCCACAGATTCAAAAGTATATGGCAGCACAAATTGGACTGAATTGGCTTTAAAAAAAATACAGGACACAATGTTGGGTGCTGCAAAGGGGAAGAGTAGTTCTAGGAGTAGTTAGGGTATGAGTGAATATGATCAAAATGAGCTAATACAAAATAATTCATTTTTCATGAATTCCCTGAATATCTCAGGACAATCTTTACTGTCTTTGTGCTCCAATGTTTTAGGAAAATGTATGTATTAAATCGATGTGTTTCATTGCATTCCAGTATGAGGCGAAATTTTTAGGGCCATATTCTAAAACAGTTTAAAGTTATCTGCAGTTTTGAAATTTTGCTAAAACTGACCAAATTACATGTTTAAAAGTATTAGGGCTGGTGTGATACCTCAGTGCATAAAGGTCCTGTCCTTTATGTATGAAAACTTAAGTTCTTGTTCTAGCACCCATGTAATTGCCTAGCATGGTGTTATGGATCTTTAAGTCTAGATGAAGAGACAGCTCATCCAAGCTCATTAGCCACTCCGTCTAGCTGAATCCATGAGCTTCAGAAATAAATAAATAAATAAACAAAAAACACATAGTCCAATTCCCGTGTTCTCTCCAACAAATCAGTAATTTTTGCTAACTATCTTTAGTGATAAGGCTAAGTTGAAATCTAAATATGAAGTGTACCCTCAGAGGTTTGGGTGGATGAATATTTGTTTCATAGCTGGTGGTTCTGTCTAAGGAGATTTTGGATGTGGGGTTTGCATGGAGTAAGTGGCTCTCTGGTGGCTGGTTGGGAGTGGACAAGCATAGTCTGATACTACTTTTTTTTCCTGTTTCTTCTTTATGATAACCCAAATAAGAGCCATCTCTAACCATTACAGCTGTGAGCTGCTGTTACTACCATGCTTTCGTCACCATGAGAGAAAACATCTCAACTAATTTAAGCCAGAATAAATCCTCCATACTTTAAGATATTTCTTCCAGGTATTTGATCACAGAAGCAAGAAAAATAACACAGCTACTGTATTTATCTCAGTCCTCTTATTGGATAGCAATAGGTTCAAGGACTGCTTCCCGTTTAAGTGCATTCATCGGTGTTCATGGTAATCATGGATTCAATAGCAAGTTGTTCAGCCTTCTAAAGTTTCTATTGCTGATCAATATCCATAAGTGAAATCTGAACTAATATTATAATTTCTCAAGAAAAACTGTCATAACCAATAAAATTTATAAGTCCTCCTTATTAAACCACTTGAGTCTGCTTTTAGAACTGAGAGGAAAAAGCTTGGGTCTGAATCATCACATTAAGTGTTTAAATCTGGTAGCACAATTTGAACCCAATGTCTTTTTCTATTATATACACATTAGTTTTATTTGAACACCACTCAGTTTTCAGTTAGCCACTGTCAGGTTGTGAAGTTTATGTCAGAACAAAAAGGAAAATAAAAATGTTTGACAAATATTGTTTTTAACATACAACCAGCATTACTAGCAGTACAAACACTACTCAGAAAACTCTTAGAAATATTATTTTCAGTCTATTCTTCTGGTCCTCTGGGCCAGAAACCTTAGTATGGGTATATTGACCCTGTACTTTCATAAGCCCATAGGCAAATTGAATACTAAAGTCTAAACACGATTAGCACTTTTACAATAATGACTATTAGGTGATAGACCCTTATAGTGGGTCTGAAAGCCAATGCTCCTTTGCCCTGGATAGGTTTCACTCTACATAGCTCTGGTGGTCCTAGAAATTTCACATTCCTGCACACACACACACACACACACACACACACACACACACACACATATATATATATATATATATATACACATATATATTTAACTGTAGCATAACTGGCCATGGTTAGGTCCTATTAAGAAGGTAAATTAAATGAAACCAAGATTAAATAAAAATAGAGTTGGAATCATAGCCAGTCTTCAAATCTAGTAAAATATTTTGTATCCTCTTCCAGTTCAGTGATAGTCTATAAAAACACATAAATAAGAAAATAAACCTCTTATTGAAATGGTATTAACTTGTGGTTACTGATTCATGAGGATAAGTGAGAGACTTGGGTCTGTGCAACATGATTATTGATGGTCCACAAAGATGCTTGAGAGAACTGTATCTGGGCATAAAGATGGCAAATGGTTCATGAGAATCCTTGAGAGACCTGGATCTGAGAATTGTGATGGCTGCTAGTCCATAGCAATGTTAGGATCTTCACAGTGAATTCTGACCTGTGCTTTCTCACCTAAATAATTTATTTTAGTATTATTAACTTGGAAACATCCCTTTGTGATTGTCTTGTAAAACTAACACTTTCAGTGTTTGCTCTAAATTTTCCAAAGAGTATTGATTTTATTTCAAACAATGAAAGCAGAGAATACGCATAAGTCCATGTCAGCCCTTGCCTTTTGGAAAGAAACAAATTTTGTGACGTGTTACTTAAATGTGTTTAAGCAGTGTTACTGTCATGTCTCTAAATTCAATTTCTGTGTCATCTCTTAGGAACACCCAGACTCATGAAAGTGTTATTTATCCCATATAAATTTAATATGTCAAAAATAATCTGTGTTCTTCAAACCTCTAAAAAATATGTAGCAAAACTGACACAATCCAAAGAATAAGGGACATTCTATATTGCCACCAAAGAGTCAAACTGAAACATGATTTTAGAATGTAGCTGGAAGAAGATACTATAATTTCTAAGAGACCAAGTCAAAGACATAAGACCAATTGCCCTAAAGTGTTTTTATTCATGTGGAATGCAATATTTGAGGATCAGTCTTGTTTATGGTAGCTGAAGTGTGTTAAACACACAGGTGGTGGTTTAAGTGCATTTACGCTACGCTGACAATTTCACTTGGGCTACCATGGTAGAATGTGAGCTCCGTTCTATCTCTGGTAATTGAAATGTTAATACTCAATCTTAAAATTCTAGAGATTTTGTAAGTGGCAAAACTATAGAATTTAATCCCCAAACTTTAAAAATGGAAAATCACTTTAGCGTTTCACATTTATCTCTAGAGTTACTGCTCATTTTTATTTTTTAAATCTTCTATCAGAAATGTGGTAGTCTAAGCTGCTGAACCACCACAGGAAACACAGACCATTTAATAAACACAAAAGTTCAATTTTTTCCTATGTGATGAAAAACTAGTGGCATTTCCCCTAAATTTAGCAGGGGTTTGCCGAGTATTTTAAGTTTATGATCACGTTATCTCCAAAGGAGGACATTTTGACTTCTTCCTGTCCTAGTTGTCTTCCCCTTGTTTCTTACTCTCCCCTTAACCACTCTAAATAGTTCTTGAGTACTATGGCTTAATGAGAGTGAAAAATGAGAGTGGATACTAGTGTCATGCCTGATTTTAGAGGACTTTTGGGTTTTCCCCATATATGACTTAATGTTAAAATAATGCCACTGATATCAAAATAAAGTCATTGAATTTTTTCTCAGAAGCCCGGTGTTCTTTTCATCTTTGTTAAGTAGTTGAGAAGGCTTGGGAAAGACGTAAATAATATGCTAGTGCTAAAAGGAAGGATTTGCCTCTGGTTAATTAAGAACAGAGAAAGAAAACTTGTACACAATACATGTACTTAGTTTTAAATGACTACATCTTTGAACCACCTGATATTACCTATGTAACTCCTTAAAATCCATTTTTTTCTTTTTAATTAATTTATTTTTTATCAGTTTCAATTTATTCACTTTGTATCCCAACTGTAGCCCCTCTCATCCCCTCTCAATGATATCCTCCCTCCCTCTTCTCCTCCCATGCCCCTCCCCAAGTCCACTGATAGGGGAGGTCTTCCTCCCCTTCCATCTGACCATAGTCTATCAGATCTCATCAGGACTGGCTGCACTATCTTCCTCTGTGACCTGGTAAGGCTGTACCCCCTAAGGGGAAGGTGATCAAAGAGCCAGTTACTGAATTCATGTCAGAGACAGTCACTGTTTAAAATCCATTTTTGAATGAAATTTATAGTAATGGTTTATTTGTTGACTAAACAGTCTTGGGGTAGTTCTTGTGCAACCTTCTCAGTACACTATGTAAAAATTGAATAGTCACCCTATTGAGGAATACATGTGAATCAAAATTGGCTGTAGCTCATCATATAGAATGACATGGTTTTATCATGTTGTGATAATCATTTTATTCCTAGTTTCCCCAGTGCTAGAGAGAAGCAACGATTAAGAAAATGACATAATTTTTGTTCTTAACTCTATGTATTCTTTTAAATGTATTGATTTATGCATATTAAAACATCTTTTTTCATCCCTAGAATTGAACCAAAATAGTAATAGTGCATGCCATTTTTAATATGTTTGTGACTTTTATGTAAAAAACAGTAATGTCATCTTTGTGTAATGATTTATGATTCTAATACCAACTTTCAAGAGCCTGAGACAGGATGATTGCTGTAGATTTGAGGCTGGCCTAGGCTACATAGTGAGAATCTGCAAAAGTATACAGTGAGAAAAAGGAAAAGAAAATAACAAAGTTAAATGAAACGAATAAATAAGGAAGAATACAAAAATATTTCAAATAATTTAGAATTAAATTAATTAGAATATTTGTTTCCTTTTTGATGAAATGTAATAGGATGTATTTATTTTAAGGAAACATTTGAAAAAAACATACTAAAAATGTGAATACTTATACATTACACCTGTTAAAAGCCTGAGTTTTGTGAGAAATTTTTAAAAGTATTTGTCTGAGAAGGAGAATAATAATCAACATAGATTTATAATTTTATTCCATTATAATCTCTCTATGTCCACTACTTCTTAGCTATTTTTCCTCAAGGCAGCGAGTACAGTTCTTATCATACTGCTTACAACTCAAAACAGTGCTTTGTAAAAGCAGAATTGCATACATTTTGAGAATGAAAAAGACTCCAGCAGAAGAAGCACAGCATAATAAATTCAAATTTGTACAGTCAGAAGTTGCTTATCCTATTGTAAAAATCTATTTACATACTTTGAAAATGTAATCTCAGGTGACATTTCTCTAGTGATTGGAAACCAGGGGATATTGTTATAGCAATGAACCAATGAAGCAAACTTTCACATTAGTGACCACATTATTATCACTTTACCCAGCAGAGAAGATGGTCAACCACCTCATCCCTCTTTGTAAGAGCAAATACAACTTTACTTTGCTTTGGGATTTAACTCTAATCTGTGGATACTATATGAAAGCTTTTTAAATAGACTTTAGTCATCAAAACACCGAAGATGCCTCACAAACAAAGTCTATCCCTACAGATTAGGATAACAGGAAGATGCATTTATCTGAGTAAAATCTGTTTCAGAGTTTAATTTGAAATAAACACTATTTTCTGAATCCAGTCCCTTTCATAAGGCTTCCTTTGTGGGTCTAGGTTGATGTAATTCAGTTTTTCTTGTTTCTATCATATTTGCAACATTTAGTTTGTGTCACCATAAAATAAAAGCTCCAGTACTATGACTGTCATGTTTTCTGTTCTTTTAAAAGCTTCATATTACCAGTACCAATATTTCCAGTTCATTGAGTTTTCATCTGGAGATTTTGGCCTCACTAACAGTGGGTACCAGGCTAGGTTTACAGTGTTAGGCATGAACACCCTATAACTGAGTAGGTCTCCGGTCCAGGTTAACAGCTGCTGATTACAGTCAGAATATAAGTCGCACCACTATCCCTTTTGGACTAGCTTGTCAGTGTGGTCATGATTTTGGCCTGTAGACATTAAAGCAGGGTAGAACTCTCTATTGCCTTTCTCCCCAGGCCACTTGCATGCTAGTACTGGAAAGCTAGGTCTCAGGGAGTCTTCCAGGTCAGCTCTCAGGTATATCCTCCCCAATACTCTGAAGTGTGCTGCTGTCAACAACAACAAAAACTTACATCCAATTTCTGGTAGGCAACCAAGGGCTACAACGGTAGACTATACGTTGGCGGTGGTGATGTCTTGGTCTTCCCTAATGAACAACTTGAAATGAGGTTTCCCGTGCCTGGCCCTGGGGGATTTTGTTCAAGGGCTCATAGTAACCTCAGGTGACATAATTTTATTATATATATATATATATATATATATATATATATATCATATGCCTACTTTCTATATGTAATTGTAAGCAATAATTTGATTCCTTGTTATTATCTGAAATATGCTTAGGGCTGTTTGTCCCTCCTCCTCTTCTCTTCCTCTGCATTGCCCTCCATACCACCACCTAAGTAAGTTTCCCTTCCCCATTTTCTTTCAATTTCTCCTTTTATAACTGCCGATGTCCTTTCTCAAGAATACATCTCCCTCCCGCCACCCTGATAGTCCCATTTTACTTTTGTGGAAGATAACGCTACTACTGTCACTTCCTAGATTATTACAGAAAGACACGGCTAGTCAAAATGAAGAGAATAGGTAATCATGGGGAACCCAACACAACCGATACCCCTACAGCACAACAGCTCCACCAGAGGTCTAGGGAATCTTGAGACAGACAAGACACAGAGAGTGTAAGAACCAGAAGAAGAGGCAGAGCATCCATTGAGCCATAGTGTCTTCTGTATTTGACAGGGCCTGCACCCACGAAATTCCAACAATGTAGTTATCCAAAGACAACCTGAAAAACAATAGCAGCAGTTAATATGCCAACATGAATGTGCGACATTCCATGAGGCTCCGCACTGAGATGAAGAACTACAGGCGATTAATGAGTGCTGAGAGATGAAGAAGCTCTCTACTCCAGGCACAAACTACCCTAATGTGTGATCCAATCCCAAATGATCAGTCTTAAACGTATATACACATTTTCAACGTTAAATAAACTTAAAAGTTGTGAGTGTGTGTGTACATAACCATAATATTTAAAGAATAAGAGATCATGCCAGACTGTGGTGGCACGTGCCTTTATTCCCAACCTCTGGAGGAAGATGCCAGCAGATTTCTGAGTTTGATGCCAGCTTGGTCTATAGGGTAAGTACCAGGACACCCAGATCTAGACACAGAAACCCTGTCTTGATAAATCAAAAACAAAAACAAAAACAAAACAAAACCAGGACATTAACTTGGGGAGTTGGAGAGACACCGGAGAATCTGGAGATGGAAAAGAAAGGGAAACTGGTGTAAGCACAGTACTCACAAGTGAAGTTCTCAAAAAGGAAAATAAAATCTTAAAAAAGTAAAAAAAAAAGTAATAATAATAACTGAAACTAAGAAAAACAATTGTCTCAAAAGCTTCACATTTCCCCATTTGATATTTGATTTCCCCATTTCCACATTTCCCATAAGAGAGATCAGTACATAAAAAAACACTCTTCCATGGGATTTTGTTGTTATTCAACTCATTTGACTTAAGAGGAAAACTAAGTTCTCAATCAAACTCAGCAATTATCCAAAGCGTCTTATTCTAAAACTTTTCTTGTCTCATTACATCAGAAGGAACAGGGAAAGGCAAGGAAATCTTAGATTCATGTCCTGGCAATTTGATTCTAGTGTTTTCATATGCTAAAAATATGGACAATAAAAGAACAAATGCTTTAAGGTTAAGAAAATTATCTTTGAGAGGGGAAAGATGGTGGCGCCGGGAGGACTAGCATTCTGAGCAGCAGCACAGCAGGATCAGCACAGTGACCAGCAATCAGAACTCTCGGCCATAAAACACAGTCATTGTGTTTCCCAGGTGAGAGGATACCCCACGGTGGGGGATTCAATCAGCTTTTAACTCACCCCGCTAAACCGCGGAAGAGATCCCGGTTCCACCAGACGCTTGGCTGCCAGCCATCAGCCCCAGCCCCAGCCCAGAGCCACAAGCCAGTGTCTCTGGTCACGGTCCCAGACTGAACTGTGGGCACCACACTATCAGAGACTGGAATTTTCAGTCGAGAGATAACCCCAGGGTACAGGAAACGATTGGGACCGGCCTTAGGTCACCCAGACATCCCCTGGAAAAGACTCGGGCGGGTTCCACGGGCACCCCAGGAGCCAGCCCGGAGCCAGAGCCCGGGACCCAGGTTCCGACACAGAGCCCTGCCTGCCTGTGCGCCTGATTCACTGCCGGAGATAGAAACAGCGGGTCTGATCTCAGAGCACTCAGCTCACCCCCAACCTGAAAAGGTCCCCGGAAAATTACCCAGCTTAGGGAGGCACTCAGGCTCCCAAAAGCCGCAAAGGCAGACACAGGCAGTTTCTGCGCACCAGACAGCTGGCAGAGACTGAGCCGCCATCACACAGCTGTGCTCCAGGCACAGGCAGTTTCTGCGGCCAGCCAGCTGGCGGACACTGAGCAGTGTGCACCAGGGCAAAAAAAGACACTGGGAGTCCGTTTCTCCAGAGAATCCACGGGGAAGGAAGAAAACTGTACTGACCTTAATCACCCAATCCTTCCCTAGAAAAAGTCTAGCAGTCTAGTGGGGCCAAGGGGCCAGCACTCAGCTGTGCTCCAGACACAAGCACAAAGAGTTGAGGCGCGCCTGATGTCCAACTGGATCACAGCAGCTGATCATTAAATTTGCAACAAGAAACCCAGAAACAAGGCAGCTGCCCTCAGGACTTCCCTGGGTGAGAGGAGAACCCTCTCGACTAACAAAGACCACAGTTACCACTCAGGTCTATATCCCTGAGGTGAGCAACTCCTGAAAAAACACCAGCCATCCAGGGACTATACCCAAAAAGCTGAGAAGACATCCTTGACATCCTTCAGGAAAAACCAGCTTTGTGCAAAGAGGATTCTCTCCACCACAGGATCCCCAGGAACCACCAGAAAATAACCCCAAACACCTAAGATAACACAATGGGTAGAGGCCAGCATAAAAGCTCAAGCAACAAAAGACAGAGCAATATGGCATCTCCAGAACCCAGTTACCCAGGGGCAAGTAGCCCTGGACACCCCACCATAACTGAAATCCAAGAAGATGACCTAACAAGTATGCTCATGAAGATGATAACAGAGGAAACAAAGAAGATTCGTAAAGACATAGAGGAAGATAAACTCAAACAGAATATCGCCATCCGTAAAGAAATAGAGGAAGATGCAGCCAAACAGTTTATGGCCTTTAGAAAGGAAATGCTTAAAACACTGAATGAAATGATAGAAACAGAGTTGAAGGAACTAAAAGAAAAACAGGAAAGTACAATCAGACAGGTGAAGGAAGTAAACAAAACAACTCAAGACCTGAAGATAGAATTGGAAAAATTAAAGAAAACACAAATGGAAGAAATAATGGAAAGGAAGAATCTAGGGAAGAAAACAGGAACTACAGAGGTAAGCATAACCAACAGACTACAAGAGATGGAAGAAAGAATATCAGGTGTAGAAGATACAATGGAAGAAATCGATGTATCTGTCAAAGAAAATGTTAAATCCGAAAAATTCCTGACACAGACCGTCCAAGAAATGCAAGACAATATGAAAAGACAAAACCTAAGAATAATAGGTATAGAGGAAAAAGAAGACTCCCTTCTCCAAGGCCCAGAAAATATTTTCAACAAAATCATTGAAGAAAATTTCCCCAAGCTAAAGGAGAGGCCAATTAGAATACATGAGGCCTACAGAACACCCACCAAATTTGACCAGAAAAGAAAATCCTCCCGCCACATAATAATCAAAACAGTAAGTATACAGAACAAAGAAAAAATACTAAAAGCTGCAAGGGAAAAAGGCCAAGTAACATATAATGGCAAACCCATTAGAATCACACCTGACTTTTCAACAGAGACTATGAAAGCCAGAAGGGCCTGGATGGATATCATGCAGACCCTAAGAGAACACAGATGTCAGCCAAGGCTACTATACCCCGCAAAACTCTCAGTCCTCATAGATGGAGAAAACAAGATACTCAATGACAAAAACAAATTTCAACAATACCTACAAACAAATCCAGCATTACAGAAGACACTGGAAGGGAAAATACAACCCAAGAAAGCTAGCTACATTCAAGAAAACACAGGAAATAAATAACCTCACTTCAGTAAAACAAAAAGCAACCAAGCACACAACCTGATGACCACAGCCAACATCAAAATCAAGAGATCTAACAGCCACTGGTCATTAATCTCTCTCAACATCAATGAACTCAACTCTCCAATAAAAAGACACAGATTAACAGAATGGATATGTAAACAAAACCCAGCAATCTGTTGCATGCAAGAAACACACCTAAGACACATAGATAGACATTACCTGAGGGTAAAGGGTTGGAAGACGACTTTCCAAGCAAACGGACCCAAGAAGCAAGCAGGAGTAGCCATTCTAATATCTGATAAAATAGACTTTCAACCAAAATTAATCAAAAGAGATGGGGAAGGACACTTCATACTCATCAAGGGAAAATTCCACCAGGAAGACATCACAATCCTGAACATCTATGCCACAAATACAAGGGCACCCACATTTGTGAAAGAAACATTGATAAAATTTAAAGCACATTTAGATCCCCACACATTAATAGTGGGAGACTTCAACACCACACTCTCAACAAAGGACAGGTCAACCAAACAGAAATTAAACAAAGAAACAATGTCTCTGACAGAGGTCATGAATCAAATGGACCTAACAGACATTTACAGAACTTTACACCCAAACACAAAAGAATTTACCTTCTTCTCAGCACCTCATGGAACCTTCTCCAAAATAGACCACATAGTGGGTCACAAAGCAAGCCTCAACAGATACAAGAAGATTGAAATAATCCCATGTATCTTGTCTGATCACCATGGAATAAAGCTGGACCTCAACAATAACAGAAATAACAAAAAGCCTACACACACGTGGAAACTGAACAACTTGTTACTAAATGACAGCTGGGTCAGGGAAGAAATAAAGAAAGAAATTAAAGTCTTTCTAGAAATCAATGAAAAGGAAGACACAACATACCCGAACCTGTGGGACACAATGAAAGCAGTGCTAAGAGGAAAGTTCATAGCACTAAGTGCCTTCAAGAAGAAATTCGAGACAGCTCATTCAAGCACCCTAATGGCTCACTTAAAAACCCTAGAAAAAGAAGAAGCAGACACACCAAGAAGGAGTAGACGGCTGGAAATAATCAAACTCAGGGCTGAAATCAATCAATTGGAAACAAATAAAACAATTCAAAGAATCAATGAAACCAAGAGCTGGTTCTTTGAGAAAATCAACAAGATCTACAAACCCTTAGCCAGGCTAACTAAAAGGCAGAGAGACACCACCCAAATCAACAAAATCAGAAATGAAAGGGGGGATATAACTACAGACTGAGGAAATCCAAACAATCATTAGGACTTACTTCAAAAGTCTATATGCCACAAAATTTGAAAATCTAAATGAAATGGACAATTTTCTTGATCGATTTGACTTACCAAAGCTGAATCAGGACCAGGTAAATCAACTAAATAGTCCTATATCCCCCAAAGAAATAGAAGCGGTCATCAAAAGTCTCCCATCCAAAAAAAGCCCAGGACCAGATGGCTTCAGCGCAGAATTCTACCAGACCTTCAAAGAAGAGCTAACACCAATTCTCTTCAAACTATTCCACAAAATAGAAACAGAAGGAATATTACCAAATTCATTCTATGAAGCCACAGTCACCTTGGTACCTAAACCTCACAAAGACTCAACAAAGAAAGAGAATTTCCGGCCAATCTCCCTTATGAACATTGATGCAAAAATAGTTAATAAAATACTTGCAAACCAAATCCAAGAACACATCAAAGATATTATCCACTATGACCAAGTAGGCTTCATCCCAGGTATGCAGGGGTGGTTCAATATACGGAAATCCATCAATGTGATCCACCATATTAACAAACTGAAAGAAAAAAACCACATGATAATCTCCCTAGATGCTGAAAAAGCCTTTGACAAAATCCAACATCCATTCATATTCAAAGTATTGGAGAGATCAGGGATACAAGTCACATATCTAAACATAGTAAAGGCGATATACAGCAAGCCTATAGCCAACATCAAACTGAATGGAGAGAAATTTAAAGCAATCCCACTGAAATCAGGGACAAGACAAGGCTGCCCACTCTCTCCATATCTCTTCAACATAGTGCTGGAAGTCCTTGCTAGAGCAATAAGAAGTTGAAGGAGATCAAGGGGATACAAATTGGAAAGGAAGAAGTCAAATTATCACTATTTGCAGATGATATGATAGTATACAAGAGTGACCCCAAAAACTCTACCAGGGAACTCCTACAGCTGATAAACACCTTCAGCAAAGTGGCCGGATACAAAATTAACTCAAATAAATCAGTAGCCCTCCTGTATACAAAAGACAAAAGGGCTGAGAAAGAAATTAGGGAAACAACACCCTTCACAATAGCCACAAATGACATAAGGTACCTCGGAGTAACCCTAACCAAGGAAGTCAAAGATTTGTATGAAAAAAATTTCAAATCTCTGAAGAAAGAATTAGAAGAAGATATGAGAAGATGGAAAGATCTCCCATGCTCATGGCTTGGCAAGATTAACATAGTAAAAATGGCCATCTTACCAAAAGCAATCTACAGATTCAATGCAATGCCCATCAAATTACCAACACAATTCTTTACAGACCTGGAAAGAAAAATTCTCAACTTCATCTGGAATAACAAGAAACCCAGAATTGCTAAAACAATCCTCTACAATAAAAGATCTTCCAGAGGTATCTCCATCCCTGATCTTAAGTTGTACTATAGAGCAACAGTTTTAAAAACTGCATGGTACTGGCATAGAAACAGAATGGTGGATCAATGGAACCGAACAGAGGATCCAGAAATAAACCCACACACTTATGGACACCTGATCTTTGACAAAGACGCCAAAACCATACAATGGAAAAAAGATAGCATCTTCAACAAATGGTGCTGGTCTAACTGGATGTCTACATGTAGAAAAATGAAAATAGATCTATACTTATCACCCTGCAGAAAACTAAAGTCCAAGTGGATCAAAAACCTCTACATAACACCAGACACATTAAATCGGCTTGAAAAAAAAGTGGGAAATACCCTAGAACTCATTGGTACAGGGGAAAACTTCCTGAACAGAGAACACCAACAGCACAGGCTCTAAGAGCAACAGTCAATAAATGGGACCTCATGAAACTGAAAAGCTTCTGCAAAGCAAAGGACACTGTCATCAAAACAAAGCGACCACCTACAGATTGGGAAAGAATCTTCAGCAACCCTTTATCTAACAGAGGACTCACATCCAGTATATATAAAGAACTAAAGAAGCTGAAAAGCAGCAAACCAAGTAATCCACTTAAAAAATGGGGAACAGAGCTAAACAGAGAATTCTCTGTAGAGGAATACCGAATGGCAGAGAAGCACTTAAAGAAATGTTCAACCTCACTAGCCATTAGGGAAATGCAAATCAAAACAACCCTGAGATTTCACCTTACACCCATGAGAATGGCCAAGATCAAAAACTCAAGTGACAACACATGCTGGAGAGGTTGTGGAGAAAGGGGAACCCTTCTCCACTGCTGGTGGGAATGTAAACTTGTACAACCACTCTGGAAATCAATCTGGCGCTTTCTCAGACAACTAGGAATAGCGCTTCCTCAAGATCCAGCCATACCACTACTGGGCATATATCCAAAAGAGGCTCAAGTACACAATAAGGACATTTGCTCAACCATGTTTGTAGCAGCTTTATTTGTAATAGCCAGAAGCTGCAAACAACCCAGATGCCCCTCAACTGAAGAATGGATGCAGAAATTGTGGTACCTCTACACAATGGAATATTACTCAGCAGTGAAAAATAAGGAAATCATGAAATTTGCAGGTAAATGGTGGGATCTGGAAAGGATCATCCTGAGTGAGTTGTCCCACAAGCAAAAAGACACACATGGTATATACTCACTCATATAGACATACAACATAGGACAAACCCACTAAAACCTGTGCATCTAAAGAAACTAAGCAAGAGAGAGGATCCTAACTAAAATGTCCAATCCCCATCCAGAAAGGCAAAGAGGATGGACATCAGAAGAAGAAGAAAACAGGAAACAACCTAGGAACCTACCACAGAGGGCCTCTGAAAGCCTCTGCCCTTCAGACTATCAAAGCACATGCTGAGCCTGATGGGCAACTGTTGGGCAGAGTGAATGGAATTTTAGGTAAGAACTGGGAAATAGTAAGAGCTGTAGAGGACAGGGTCTCCACAAGGAGAGCAACAGAACAAGAAAATTTGAACACAGGGAACTTCCCAGAGACTCATACTCCAACCAAGGACTATTCATGGAGATAACCCAGAACCCCTGCACAGATGTAGCCCAAGGCAGTTCAGAGTCCAATTGGGTTACATAGTAATGTGAAGAGGGACTGCCTAAGACATAATCTGATTGGCCTGCTCTTTGATCACCTCCCTCTGGTGGGGGGAGCAGCCTTACCAGGCCATAGTATAGGACAATGCAGCCACTTTTGATGTGAACTGACAGACTAAGATCAGAAAGGAGAGGAGAACCTCCCCTATTAGTGGACTTGGGGAGTGGCATGCAAGCAGAGGGAGGAGGGAGGGTGGGATTGGGAGGGGAGGAGGGAGAGGCTTATAGGGGGATGCAGAATGAATAAAGTGTAATTGATGAAAAATTTTAAAGAAAAAGGGAAAAATAATTTAAGAACTTTAAAAAAAAAGAAAATTATCTTTACATTTAAAGAAACTAATCAAGACAGAGGACCCTGACTAAAATACTCAATCCCCATCCCAAAAAGCAAAGAGGAAGGACATCAGAAGAATAGGAAAACAGGAAACAAGCTTGAAACCCGTCACAGAGGGCCTCTGAAAGGCTCTGCCTTGCAGACCATCAAAGTAGATGTTGAGACTTATGGCCAACTGTCGGGCAATGTGCATGGAATCTCATGTAAGAAGTGGGAAGATCTGTAGTAAGATCTGGAGAGGACAGGAACTCCACAAGGAGAGCAACAGAACAAGAAAATTTGAACACAGGGGTCTTCCCAGAGACTCATACTCCAATCAAGTACCAGGCATGGAGATAACCTAGAACCCCTGCACAGATGTAGCCCATGGAAGTTTAGTGTCCAAGTGGGTTACATAGTAATGGGAAGAGGGACTGCCTCTGACATAATCTGATTGACCTGCTCTTTGATCACTTCCCCCTGAGGGGGGAGCAGCCTTACCAGGTCACAGAAGATGACAATGTAGCCACTCCTGATGAGATCTGATCGACTAAGATCAGAAGGAAGGAGAGGAGGACCTCCCCTATCAGTGGACTTTGGGAGGGGCATTCGTGAAGAAGGGGATGGGTGGGTGGGATCAGGAGGGGGAAGGGAGAGGCTTATGGGGGGGATACAAAGTGAATAAAGTATAATTAATAAAAAATAAAATAAAAATTTGGAAAAAAAAGAAAATAATTGAATTAAATTAAACACAGCCAAGTTTAATGAAGGAAATTTGGAAGTTAAAATTCATCTAAGCTAATTGTCTGAGAAAGCACCAGATTGATTTCCAAAGTGGTTGTAAAAGTTTACATTCCCACAAGCAATGGAGGAAGGTTTCCTTTTCTCCATATCCTCTCCTGCAGGTACTGTGACTTGAGTTTTTGATCTTAGCCATTCTGATGGGTGTAAAGTGAAATCTCAGGGTCGTTTTGATTTGCATTTCCCTGATGACTAAGGATATTGAACATTTCTTTAAGTGTTTTTCTGCCATTCCATATTCCTCTACTGAGAATTTTGTTTAGCTCTGTACCCCATTATTTTAATTAGATTACTTACTTGATTTGGTGCTTTTTACCTTGGAATAGTGCTACATCAAGACCCACTTATACCATTCGTAGGGCTATATCCAAAATATGTTCAAGTATACAACAAGGACATTTGCTCAACCATGTTTGTAGCAGCCTTATTCGTAATAGCCAGAACCTGGAAACAAGCCAGATATCCATCAACAGAGGAATTGATACAGAAATTGTGGCACTTTTACACAATGAAATACTACTCAACAATTAAAAACAAGGAAATCATGAAATTTACAGGCAAATCATGGAAACTAAAAAAGATCATTCTGAGTGAGTTATTCCGGAAGCAGAAAGATACACACAGTACATACTCACTTATTAGTAGATATTAGACATAAAAGATAAACAAATTAAAATCTGTACACCTAAAGAAGCTAAGCAAGAAGGAGGACCCAGGGTAAGATGATCAATGCTCACTCAGAAAGGCAAACAGGATGGACATTGGAAGAAAGAGAAAACAGGCAACAGGTCAAGAGCCTACCACAGAGAGCCTTTGAAAGACTCTACCCAGCAGGGTATCAAGGCAGATGCTGAGACTCATAGCCAAACTTTGAAAAGAGTGCAGGGAATCTTATGAAAGAAGGGGGAGATAGAAATACCTAGAGGGGATACGAGCTCCACAAGGAGAGCAACAAAACCAAAAAATCTGAGCAAAAATATCTTTTCAGAGGCTGATACTCCAACCAAGGACCATGCATGGAGATAATCTAGAACCTCTGCACAGACCTAGCCCATGGCAGCTCAGTGTCCAAGTGTCCACCATTAGTTCCCTTGTAATGGGAACAGGGACTATCTGACATGAACTCAGTAGCTGGTTCTTTGATCACCTCTTCCTGAGGGGGAAGAGCCTTACAAAACCATAGAGGAGGACAGCCAGTCCTGATGAAACTGATAGGCTAGAGCCAGAGGGAAGGGGAGGAGGACTTCCCAT
This sequence comes from Meriones unguiculatus, assembly GCF_030254825.1. NCBI lineage: Eukaryota > Metazoa > Chordata > Mammalia > Rodentia > Muridae > Meriones > Meriones unguiculatus. The sequence goes on from NC_083359.1 coordinate 28,593,023, forward strand.
ATCAGTGGATTTGGGGAGGGGAATGGGAAGAGATTAGAGAGGGTGGGATTGAGAGGGGATGAGGAAGGGACTACAGCTGGGATACAAAGTGAATAAACTGTAATAAATAAAGAAGTAAATTAATTTAAAAATCCTCTGTGCTTCATTTAATTTCCTATTTGGAAAATAAATCTGTTTTATAAAGTAATCATTTCAATCTCACAAGGTGTAGGCAAACATAAAGTTCTGATTTCCTGAATAATCTTCACTCTACTGCCCCTGTGCTAACATCTCTCTCGACTATATACTGGACTGTTAAAGCCAGGCTTGGTATTCATTAGATGCTGCAAACTGTAGACCTCATTTAGATTTCACTCTCTCTCTCTCCTATGCTCCAAGTTTCCTTAGAGGTGTGGATGCATTGCATGTGTAGGTCAATCAAATTTTCTCTCATGCATGGAACTATAATGATGAGCACCATTAGTATTCAGAATGGTTTGAGACCAATCTAATATATGCTCAACATATGCAAGTCTTTCTTCTCCCAAATAAGGCTTCTTGATGATCTATGCAAATGTATAATCTCTCCTCTAACCAGAGCGAGTTTGATCCTCTAGTTTATATCCAATTCCCTGAAAATCACTATAAATTTATATTAAAACTTTGATGAATTAGATGTAAATGATGTTTGTGGATGGCACATTTTGTGTAAGTGTATTTGTTCCATTATCTAAACTTGTCTGCAACTCTAAGATATGCTGGACTGTTGCTAGGGAACCGTTTTTCATAGTGACTAATCAAATTCTGAAAACAGAAATAAGACCACACGTTTTTAGAAGGCTCTTTAGGATTAGTTTTTAATTAAACAGTTGACACTGTACAGTGATGGAGAGGGAAGGTAGTACCATATTCATGAGTCCGTTATCTGATATGATTGTTGAGGTGTATTTAACAGAACCCCTTACTTTATAAAGTTGTCTCGAATGTCATAAACCACAACTTACTCGTAATTTGACCTGGTTTACAGACCACAGGATTCCATGTAGGAACCTTTTCAGTAAAATCTCACAGACACTATAAACTGAAATAAATTATGCAAGCTAACTACAGAACAAACGTAGAGGGCTTCACAAGCATCTAGCACTAAAATGGAACAGGTTTGATTCAATAGGAATTGATAGCACTTAATGCTTAGTGAGAGTTGCTTCATCACGTGGGACAGTAAAACTTCCATTTTTCATTCTAGATTTGAAATTTAAATCATCCGTTTGTCAGCTGTCATTATAAAGATCTTTCTGATGAGCAAATTGAGGTGTTTTAATTAAGCAGACAGTGTAAAAAAAAAAGCAAAACAAATCTCTGAACTATGATAGGTAGATACATAGCATTCTGAGCCACTCATTTAAAAATTAATATAATTCATGAAAAGTAAGTTTGCAAACCTGTGTGTAAACATAGCTATCTCTTTCATCTAAAGGTTGCATCTTTAAAAACCCATGTCATTTTTCATTTCAGTCTGACACACGCCTTCCCTAAAAATGCCTTCATGTTTACCTAGCTTACCTTTATCTCTCCTGATATTTCTAGTTTGTGGTAGAGTATCTTAAATGGTCAAACTAATTAATATAGCTTTTTTTCACATGTATCCTCACTAATCAAAAGCACATGGAAAAGGTGCCTAGACTGACTGGTTGCCTTGTCTAAGCTAGCCACAGAGCTTTGAAAAGTAAAGATTCTCTGTGTTCCAACCGGACACTGAAAGCTTCCCATCAAAAAAAAAAAAAAAAAGAGTGGAAAGAAAATTAATATTTGGAAGAGTTGATGAAATGGGACCAAACAAACATCTGACAATGACTCAGCAGAAATTAGTGCGAGAGCAGAATTCAAAAGTTACCTTAACCTACATAGTGCTTAATTAGAAGGCCTAGGTAGAAAGCTCTGGAAAAATTTTGTTTCTAGCCTGGGTTCTTCTTCCAGGAAACTGTATGAGCTTGGGAGAGAAAACACAGTGTCTCTGGTTCTCAATTTGGAGTAAGGATTGATTCCCTAAAATACATCTACCTCCAAGGTCTTACTGTTTTGTTTAAGACAAAAACTTTTACTTGTATATAGGAAGATAAGTGGGATTAATTTATTGCAGATCTTAGAAAATTGAATATTTTAGATGACCTTGGTTTTAATTTAACATTTGTTTTAAGTGATTCTATGAAACGAATTTCATACATAAGAACTTAATAAGCTGAATTCTGTTATCTTTAAAGAAGCAAAGACTCTGTCGTCAACTCGGCTTGCTAGACCCCTACTGGTCACCAAAACGAAGAACCCAATTTCCTCTTTCCTTGATCATGTTACTTATAAACAAGTGCAAGGGTTGATGAGTAATTGCTTTAGGATTATTCCATTGGCCTTCCCTCGATTGATTGATTATATTTTATGTCAATGGTATAATATTTCATTATGGCTAGTATTACTGAAGGCTACAGAAGGCAAATTAACTATGATAGTACTTGGGCCCATGACGGCAAGTGACAGCAAATGTGTGGGGCCTGGCAATCTGAGTTCAATCTTGGATCCCATGGTGAAAGGAAAGAACTGACAGGAAAATTGTCATCTGACCTTCGCAAGCACACTGTGGCTCCCTGGCACCCAAACTCACACACGTTACACACACACACACACACACACACACACACGCGCGCGCACAAATAATAAACAGAGCAAATTTTTTCTTTAAAAAAAGGATTAGGTCTGAGGTTGGGGCTCTGTGCCCTAGTACCCAAGCGGTAATCTGTGGTGGGTGGGTACCGCTCTCCTGGTAACAGAAGGCTATCTGGTGCACAGCAGGTCCCTGGGTTAGGCCGGTCTGCGGGACCTTTTTCAGGGATATACCAGGTGGCCTAAGTCTGTCCCCTTTGCTTCCTTCCCTGTGGGGTTTTCCCGGACAGGGACTCCCAGTCTCTGTTGACCTGAGGCACACAGCTCTTTCTGTGCTTGAGAGCTGGGCACGCAGCAACTGTCTGTGCTCACCACTGAAGCCTATCAGGTCTATCAGGAATGCTGCATTGTCTTCCTCTCTGACCTGGTAAGGCTGCCCCTCCCCACCTCATGGGTAGGTTATCATTAGTTCTTTACCACTTTGCAAATTTCCTTGAGATGCAGTGTCCAAATTTCTGCCTGGGCCCTAACTGTCCCAAATCCTTGCTCGATCTTTTCTTCTAGAAGCGCCTTATCCAGTAATGAACCCATCTCACTCCTCTCCCCACATCCAGAGTCACAGCTCATGCTCCTTCCATTTCTCCTCCTCATTAAACTTTGTCCAAGTGCTCTTCATTCCATAGCACTGTTCCCTCCCCTGCATGGGGCAGCCTATGTTCCTACTGTGGGTTTCTGTATGGTGCAAGAAGAACACAGTGGCTTTCACGGAACGATCTATTAAATGTCACTTCCTTTAAATTATTATTCATTTTCCCCCTGCATTTCTCTCACTGGATTGTGGAATCATTTAACTTTCACATGTCTTCATTTTCCCTCTTTTCTTCCAGAATACTTGGTTACTGAAGATCAAGAACATGTATCCCATCAACCTTTGTTCTTGAAGGACTTACTTCAGTGCCTTCTCCATGACTGGTACATAGCAAAGATTTGTGAAGCATGCACATCCTCGCATTGATAAGGTTTTTTTAAACTCTTATTAATTACATTTTATTTACTTTGTATCTCCCCATAAGCCCCACCCACCTCCCCTCCTAATCCCACTCTCCCTCCTCCTTCTTCAAGCATGCCTCTCCCCAAGTCCACTGATAGGGGAGGTCCTCCTCTCCTTCCTTCTGATCTTAGTCGACCGGATCTCATCAGGAGTGGCTGCATTGTCATCTTCTGTGGCCTAGTAAGGCTGCTCCCCCCTCAGAGGGAGGTGATCAAAGAGCAGGCCAATCAGATTATGTCAGAGGCAGTCTCTTTTCCCATTACTATGTAACCCACTTGGACACTAAACTGCCATGGGTTACATCTGTGCAGGGGTTCTAGGTTATTTCCATGCCTGGTACTTGGTTGGAGCATGAGTCTCTGGGAAGACCCCTGTGTTCAAATTTTCTTGTTCTGTTGCTCTCCTTGTGGAATTCCTGTCCTCTCCAGATCTTACTGTTTCCCACTTCTTACATAAGATTCCATGACTCTGCCCAACAGTTGACCATAAGTCTCAACATCTGCTTTGATAGTTTGCAGGGCAGAGCCTTTCAGAGGCCCTCTGTGGCAGGTTCCTAGCTTGTTTCCTGTTTTCTTCTTCTTCTGATATCCATCCTCTTTGCCTTTGGGGATGGGGATTGAGCATTTTAGTCAGGGTCCTCTGTCTTGATTAGTTTCTTTAGAGGTACAGATTTTAGTAGGTATATCCTATATTATATGTCTATATGAGTGAGTATATACCATGTGTCCAATATATATAAAGAACTAAAGAAGCTGAAAAGCAACAAATTAAGTAATCCAATTAAAAAATGGGGAACAGAGCTAAACAGAGAATTCTCGACAGAGGAATATCGAATGGCAGAGAAACACTTAAAGATTTGCTCAACCTCATTAGCCATTAGAGAAATGCAAATGAAAACAACCCTGAGATTTCACCTTACACCCATCAGAATGGCCAAGATGAAAAACTCAAGTGATAACACATGCTGGAGAGGTTGTGGAGAAAGGGGAACCCTTCTCCACTTCTTGTGGGAGTGTAAACTGGTACAACCACTCTGGAAATCAATCTGGCACTTTCTCATACAACTAGGAATAGCGCTTCCTCAAGACCCAGCCATCCCACCCCTAGGCATATATCCAAAAGAGGCTCAAGTACACAATAAGGACATTTGCTCAACTGTGTTTGTAGCAACTTTATTTGTAACAGCCAGAAGCTGGAAATAACCCAGATGCCCCCCAACTGAAGAATGGATGCAGAAATTGTGGTATATCTACACAATGGAATATTACTAAGCAATGAAAAATAAGAAAATCATGAAATTTACAGGTAAATGGTGGGACTTGGAAAGGATCATCCTGAGTGAGCTGTCCCAGAAGCAGAAAGACATGCATTGATAAGTTTTACCATCAGAAAATTAACACCTGACCCCAGGAAAATAGTGGAAAAATAAACTAGACTGTGGTAGGTTTGTTTGTTTGCTTTTTCTTTTTTAATGCTTTCCTGCTACTGTTTTTGTTAGCAGATTATTTCACAAAGCAAGGGTACTCAATATGTGAAAATTAAGAAACCGCTAATCTTTGTGGTTTTTTTTTTAAATCCAAAGTTGACCTTATATGTTTGTTTCATGTGGCACAGTAGTTTCCTAAAATATTTTATCTATATCTTAACAACTTGAAAAAATTAACATTAGTATACTCCACAGTTTGGATGCTTTCCCTTTGTTAAAAAAAATAACTAATTGTATTGTGAATGCTGTAAGAATATAACTCAATATTCTGAATACAATTTTTTATATTTACTCTAAGTGAGTACATATGAAATTATATACAATTAGATTTCACTTCATCCATTTTTCCCTATGGTTGTACATTTCTCATTTATTTATTTATCTCTCATGCATTATATCCCAACCAAAGTTTTACCTGTCTCCTCTCTCCAAGCCCCACTCTGAAACATCTACTCCATTTTCCTTCAGAAAAGGGCCTGCCTCCCATGGTTATCAATCAAACATGGCATATCACATTACAATGAGACTAAGCACCTCTCCTTGTATTAAGGCTGAAGGAGGTGACCTAATGGGGGGAAAATGGCCCCAAAAGCAGACAAAAGAGTCAGAGACATCTGCCCACCACTGTTAGGACTCCCACAATTATACCAAGCTACACAACCACATATATATGCAGAGGACCTAGGTCGGACCTGTACAGGCACCATGATTATTGGTTCAGTCTCTGTGAGACCCTAAGAGCTCTGGTTAGTCGATTCTGTGGGTTTTCTTGTGGTGTCCTTTCCCCTCGGGCTCCTACAATCCTTCTTTGCCCTTTTCTCCAGGATTCCCTAAGCTGCACTTAGTGTTTGTTTGTGGGTCTTTGCATCTGCTTCCATCAGTTGCTGAATAAAAGTTCTCTGATGATGGTTATGTTGTGTTCCTGTCTACAAGCATAGCAGAATATCATAAAGAATCATTTTATTGATTTTTTTACCAGCAATCTTTGGCTCTATCTTAGGTGTCTGGGCTATCCAACCATTGGTCTGTGGCCCCCCAGGCAATGTTAAGGGTAAGCTCCCTCTTTTGGCATGGATCTCAAAGGGAACAGCCATTGATTGGCCACTCCCCCAATGTCTGTACCACCACAGCATACCTTGTAGGCAGGACAAATTGTAGGTCAATGTCCTATGGCTATATTGGTGACCGAATCACTCCACTGGAAGTCTTGACTAGGAGATGGGTTCAGGCTTCACATCCCCCCTTACTAGGAGTCTTAAATAGGTCACTTTTGTTGATTCCTGGGAGTTTCCAGTCCACTGAGCTTCAACTTCATGACCCAAATGCCCTCAATACCAGATGTCTCTCACAGTGCACTCTACCTCCAACTTTTCCCGATCTGGTCTGTCCTGTTCCTGTCAAAAAATTGAGAATTCTCTACCTCGAGACCCAGTTAGACCATTTCTGGGCACATACCCAAAGGAAAATCCATCCTACCACAAGGACGCTTGATCAATTATGTTCATAGCAACTTTATTCATAATAGCCAGAACCTGGAAAAACCCTAGATGTTCATCAACCACAGAATTAATAAAGAAAATATGGTATATTTATGCAATGCAATATTACTTAGCTGTTAAAAAAATGACTTCATGAAATTTGCAGGCAAATGGATCAGACTAGAAAAAAAAATCCTGAGTGGGGTAACCCAGACCCAGAAAGATAAACATTATATTCCTCACTCATAAGTTGATATTAGCTATGAAGTAAAGAATAACCATGCTACATTCTAAAGACCCAGAGAAGCTAAATATCAAAGAGGTCTCAAAAGGGGACATATCAATCTCTCACTTCATCTTTTAATGTGCTGCATAATTACTTCAGGATAAAAATTTGATTTTCTAAGGATATTATAATAAAGTCAAATGGGCTTTAATTTGAATATACAAGATATCACAACTCAAAAAATATTTCTAGCAAGTAAAAGCTGAGCTCTTTATTAAATAGTACTTTAGATAAAGTTGTATCTACATTTAAAATGCATTATGTAATCTTAGATAATAACTTTCAGACTTATAATGTATCACCTAATTTTTAAAAATGATGTTCATTGAGGTCATTTTTTAAATACAAATACTGGTAAAACTAGGTGAGAAGCAATAAATGAAATGAATTTACCTACTCATCAGGCATGCAATCTGGGAACAAATCTACCTACCTATGCTCAAGATTTTATTCTGTATTATGGTTTTTTAACTAGATGACTGGATTTGTGCAGCACAACACTTTCACCTGAATTCAGAGGGTTTGATAAGAAAGAATATATAAATTTTCCAACATCAGTATTCCTACAAAAATACTTTTTGAAATCCGCCAATTAAAATTAATACTATGTATAAATTGCAGAAGACTGTTAAGAATTAATTAACTCCTATAGTTTAAGTTGTAGCTGATTATGAATTGTAAAAACATGATAATAATAAAGTGAGTAAAGTTGGTAGAAATTGCCTGAAGCACCCTAAACACAAGAATGTAATAAGATGCCAGAAAGTTTACTTCTGATGTTGAAAGTTTACTTCAATGAGTCAATCTGTAATTTAGATTCAGAAGAAATCCCAAGCCTTGCTTTTATCATTGTACTGATAGCTTCAATATTTAAAACTAGTAGTCAACCATTTTAATTGCCTATTCTAAATGGCCAAAAGAAAACATAATCCCAGATACTTGCAAAAAAAATTTAAAGCCCCGCAAAGGACAAAACCTAATAACACAATGTGTGAGCTTTTTTCAACCTAGCTGCCAGAGTGAGGTCTCTGTAAAAAATAAGGCCGTGTCTTCTGAAAGGCTCCACCCAGCAGGAGATCTTAGCAGACTCTGAGACTCATGGCCAAAACTTTGGGCGGAGCTCAGGGTGTCTTATGGAAGAGCAGGAGATAGAAGGACGTAGAGGGGGCAGGAGCTCTACAAGGACACCAACAGAGCTAATAAATCTGGGCTCAGGGGGCCCTGCAGAGACTGATGCACCAACCAAGGACCATGCATAGAGAGGATATAGACCCTCTGCTCAGCTGTAGCTCATGAGCAACTAAGTCTCCATTTGAGTTTCCTAGTAAGGGGAGCAGGGACTGTCTCTGACATGGATTCTGTTGCCTGCTCTTTGATCACTTCCCCTGGTGGGATGTCCTTCCCAGGCCACAGAGGAAGAGGAGCTAGGCAGTCCTGATGAGACTTGATAAGCTAAGGTCAGATGGTAGGAAGGGAGGGTTCCCCCCTTCTGTGGACTAGGGGAGGGGAAGGGGGAACAGGGAGTAAGGGTGAGATTAGGAGGAAAACAAAGGAGGGGTTACAATCAAGATATAAAGAGAATAAAATAAAAAATTAAAAAATAAAGGATCACACATGCATACACACACACACAGGCAGTTTCTGGCATGACTAGTCATACAATAACCCCCCATGGTTGTTTCTGATTCAGAAAAATATTCTTCAGGGTCTTTTGTGATCAGAGCCACCATAGTCTCCTGCTGTTCCTGCAATGTTTTAGGGGTGATCCCACCTGAAAAACCTCCAGTTGACCTGTTTCTTGGCTCTTTTCTGATTACTGCAAGAAACCTACCATCTTTTGCATGTCTTTATCACTTCCAGAAGGAAGAGTATCATGACTTTCACATTCAAAGTTACTTCTGACCTATTCACAAGGCCTTGTCCTTTGTTGACTTTTCCTTTTCTTCTGATACATATTGGCTATAAAATTTACTTCCTCATCATTTTAAGAGCTTGTTTTCTGAACTACCCAAATGCAACAGGTACTCGCAAACACCTGCTATATATAGTACCTAGTCTGTACCTGGCATTCAGAACATATTTACTGAATGACTGATACAGTAAACCTGTGATATGCCACCATTAAAAACAGAGGAGGGCTTTGCAGGCAGTCCTGAAGATACCTGATAAAACAGGATCAGATGAATGGGGAGGAGGTCCCCCCCATCAGTGGACTTGGAGAGGGGCACGGTGAAGATGAGGGAAGGAGGGAGGGACTGGGAGGGAATGAGGGATCGGGACACGGCTGGGATACAGAGTTAATAAAATGTAACTGATAAGAAAAAAATAAAATTAAATAAAAAAAAAATTAAGTCCATAGCAGCATAGAGTGGAAACCAAAAGTAAAAGCCAAAAACTAGAGATGAGAACAGAATTAAGGAAAAGCAGAAAGGAAAAGCTGCCCCAGGAGCAAGGTAGGTTTTAGGAGAGAGACAATGAGGTTCTAGCATTCGGGTGTTTATTAACTATGGCTGAAGATAGGCTTTGTCTGTATATATTCCTCTTTGTTATGTATCTATATTTTCTAGTACCCAATTTGGCATCCAGAAGTCTGCATTTATATTGACAATAGTGAACATTTCCCATGAAACTATTACAGATGGCTGTGTATAACAGATAAGAGGAAAGGCAGCCTATACACATTTGATGAGAGAACAAGAATCCAGATTTCAGACGTAGCAGGCCCTGAGGCCAATGTACTATTGAGAGTCTGTCGTATTTGGCTCAGACTGTAACTCATGTTATTTCATCAGCCAATAAAAACAATTGTACTTTCATCCAAATTGGCCTATTACCTACAAATGAGATAACTGGGTAAAGGGTTAAGGTATTCTGTGTCTTTTCATTTCTCTAATTAGAACTGATTCTCTATCCTAAAGTCGACTTTAATGTGAAATTTTTGGACAGACTTAGAGTCTGAGAGCTATAATATATCCCCAATACATGAAATTTATGTCTTCAGACTCTATCACTATGATTCCCTTTGCCCTTTAAAATATCTATAATAAAAATGAATCAAGATCCTTAGAGGTTTCAAGAATATAGTAGGTAGAAATATAATAGGGAAAAGACTGCTGTACAACAAAGAACCAAACTTAGCAGATTGGTCTTATCATCAACTTGACGTAAAGCAGAGTCAGCTGGGAAGGGGGAGACTTCAAGAGAGGGATTGCCCAGATCAGACTGGCCAGTGGCCATGTCCGTGAGAGATTCCTGATTGATGACTGATGTGGATGGACCAGCCCGCTGTGGGTGTTACCATCCCTAGGCAGGTGAGTCTGGATTGTATAAGAAAGTAAACTGAGCATGAGCCAATAAATGAGCAGCGTTTCACATGGTTTCCATTTCAGTTCCTGCCTGGCTTCCCACTATGGATTCTGACCTGAAAGTATAAACTGTCATATAAACCCTTTCCTCTCATAAGTTTCTTTTAGTCACAGTGTTAGTCATAGCGACAGAAAGCAAACGAGAATAACAACTCTGATGGAAATGCAGGTATTCTGCTAGATAGACGGAGGACAACTTCTCGGACTCAAGATTGCATTTGTTTCTCCTTCCCCGTACCAGTAAGTATATTTGAACTAATTTCTTGACTACTTTGCTTTTTGTTTCTTTAATTTTTGAAAGTAAATCTATTTTTTTAAAATGCCAACATTTACCCAACATAAGTCTAGTATTTGGATTAGGAATGTATTACTCCATGGGAAGAATTTTAAAAGCTCAAAAATATTGTATGATGATTGATTTTTGTTTACTGATGATTTTATGAAAATGAAAGTTATGGGTTGAACATATTTTAAATCTTGAAATTAATTATAAACTAGTATTATGACTATTAGAATATTTGTACCGAGGATTTTTTTTTAATAAACATGTACGGGCTTACAAGGGAGGTTTATGTAGCTTTAATAATACAGATGAAGGAAACTGGCTCTTCCTTCACAGGTGGCCATGCCAAATGATATATCCAAATAACTCGCAGTAGCTGATATGATTCACTTAACCAGTTGTTACCTCTCTTCACACTTTTGAATTGGGAGTGCCAGAAAGGGTTGACGGATGGGAACATCTATTCCTTACACATGTGAGTCTTTTATAGGATAACTCCTGAATTTTCATTTATACATAATCACATTTAATGCAGTAGAAAGTGTGCCCTAGCCAATGATTAACAGCGGATAACTATGGAGGAACTTAAAATGATGGTAACTGCATTAAGATTCATACTGTTGTTTGTATCTGATATCAATTGTTATATTTTAGTACCACTTAGCGAAGCATGTTACATACAAAAAAATTTAAGTATTTATGAATCACCATCATTAACCTTATTAAGTAGGCCTCATTTGAAACTGTAATTCATCAATGAGAATACTTGAAAATACTAAAGGTTAAAGATTGGATGACTTGTGTAACTTCACTAAGGAAGGCTTTGGTCAAGTTTGAGCTATAGCCTGGGTTAGACAAAAATTAAAGCTCATGTTCAGAAGATAGACAGGAGATGTACATAGCTTCTCTGCCTATCAAACCATGGAAAAAGAAAATTTAAGCATTTTTCTGTTCTTATTCTATCTTCTATTATTTGTATTTTATAATAACATATACTTATTATTCTTAAGTAAATAGTATCAAGTCTTGAAAACTTATTAGTTGGAAAGCTGAATGAGTTTTATTTGATGTTTTCATGATGGGCCTTTTAGCTCTCAGAGCCATTCACAGTTTTATAGTCATCCAAAATAACCACTTCCCCTACTAACCTTTGGAACTCTTCTTCAAAGAAACATATGTCTTTAAACCACAGGCATACCTCTAAATGAGTAGTGAAATGATACACATGTCCAGGACAACACCCAGTACTTAAGAACAGAAAAGTATAGGTGACCAATGAAATATATTGTTAAATAATGTATGAGGTCCGGACAGTACAAGTAAAATTGAAACCAAAATGGCAGAGAAACGGAGGTCAGAATATCTTCAAGCAGTGAATCCAAATCACCAGTCAAGATTTGTATTTGAAGGACGGGTAGAGTTTGACTCATTTGTGTGAGGTTCCGGGGTCAGTCCCAGAATCCCATAAACCAAATGCATACCTGTCATCTCAGGACTCAGCAAGGGTAGAGACAGGAGGATCAGAAAGAAGTTCAAAGTCATCCTTGGCTACAACTTAAGTTAGGGGTCAGCCTGGGAGGCACTGGTGTGTGTGTGTGTGTGTGTGTGTGTGTGTAAAAACCAACACTCAGGGGTGTTGTCATCACCATTTGTGAATCAAGAGAGAATATTTGAACACTGCACAAAGAAATGTAAACTTCCAACTGCTGAAAGTGACAAAATAGAGAGTTGCATGATGTCCCATAGGAGAAATACTTTGTGAGAGTTTGTTATGCCCCTCCCCCTTGTTTCTAAATATCTGTTATGGTTTCCACCCCATTTTAAACCATTTAGTTTCCGGATAAAAGACACAGAGACATTTTAGATTTATAGTCAGCTTGAAAACACCAGAGACGGGCAGATATCAACTCTCTAAGCTACTTTGTCCGCTTGCCTGATACAATCCCCAAGATATTTCTTGCCATATGTTTGTTTTGGGCTGCTTCTGCTCCATCAGGCCAGCCCTCATAGCCACGTGCTCACTATCCACTCTACTCCATCATAAATCCCCTCTTCTTCCTCTACTTCACTTTCATCGTGGTCCATATCTGAGAGCCCGAGCTTGGGAACCAAGGCCCCACCCACCTCTCTTTTGCCCACCTACAGTCTGTCAAGCCTTTTCTATTGACTATTGCAACGTTTACACAACATTTAACAAAGTACATGACAATGGACTCATCTGGACTGCAACCAGATCATGGGGTCCAGTATTCAGCATTTGAATACACAGCGTCAGCAGACCAACAGTGTCTACAGTGTCTGTGTGTGAGTGATGGTTAGGCATTGCTGATACACTCAGTCACAAGAACAAGAATTTTTCATATTCTAGAGTGACTGAGAGATCCCCTTACTGCAAAAGCTAATATTCACTTTACTATTAGATTATTTTTTTCACTTTCTAGTGCAAAATAACTTCACACCAGGACAAGATGTATTTGTCTGTGTTTCCTAAGTGGTCTCATGCCCTGTCATCATATGTCACAACTGTAATTAAGTTCAAAATACTGGATCTGTGCCATTCTTTGGAATCTGCCACAAAAACATTGGACCAACATTGTTCAATAAATAGAGGAGAAAATGCCATAGCAACAGAGGCTTAGGGAGAAGACTGAGAAAAAAAATCATGGTGACATTTATTCCTGAAAAATATTTGTGAAAATCAAGGTTATGTTTCCACAGCAACCAACTTCGTTGAGTCCACTGAGCTCTGTTAAAAATAAAGAAGAGCTGAGGGGAAAAGCAGAGCAAGGGCTGTCTTGGAATGGTGTGTTAGACAGTAACAAGAGAAACTGAAGATAAAGCTGACTGACAAATACTTGAGATACCCGTTACTCAGAAGGTGCCTATCAGTTTCTGGGCCATTTAAATTTATTAATTTAAAGGTTCATTTTTAGGTAGTAAGAAGTCAATATAAGTTCCATATTCTCTTTCTTTAATTAATTAATCAATTAATTTATTTATTACAATGTGTTCACTTTTTATCCCTGCTTTAGCTATCTCCCTCATCTCCTGCCAGTACCACCCTCCCTCCCTCTTCTCCTCCCATGCCCTTCACCTAGTCCACTGATAGGAGAGGTTCTGCTCCCCTTTTATCTGACCCTAGCCTCTCAGGTCTCATTAGGACTGGCTGCACTGACTACTGCTATGGCCTGGCAAGGCTGCACCCCCCAGGGGAAGGGGATCAAGGAGGAGGCCACTGAGTTCATGTCAGAGACAATCCCTGCTCCCCTTACTAGGGAACCCACTTGGAAACTGAGCTGCCTGTGGCCTTCATCTGAGCAGGTGCCTCTGTCTTCTCCATGCATGGTCTTTGGTTGGAGTATTGGTCTCTGTAGGCCAAGATCTACATTCTCTAGAAAATTTTAAATTAGAAAACATTATTGACTCTTCTTGAGGCTCTTTAGAGTGTGTTCAGTTTTGCTGACTGGAACCAATTTTTGTTTGTTTGTTTTCAATAAAAAAAAACTTATATTTTGACTTGGTTTTTATTTATTTTATTTTTGTGAGTATAATACAATAATAATAATATATTTCCCTTTTAAGAGCACTGATTATCAGTCTCCTATTCCTTTGCCTTTGACCTTCAGTGAATCTGAGATGGTCCATTTTAGATGATCCATATAAGAAAAATAATAGAGTCTTTGAGCCATTCTGCTTAACATAATTTCTTCAACATTCATCCATACATAGACATGCATCCTTCCTTGCTAAAGAAGGAATAATAATATCTCATTTCTGTCATCTCCATACAGCTAGTTTCAATTTTTCCAACTCTGTGCCAATACTTTTTGTCTCGTGGTATCATTCTCCCATTACAACCAGTGTGTTTTTGGGAAAGTAGCTGTTTCTTTGGCTTGATTTGTTTTGGTATTTTCAGACAAGGTCGTACTATATATACCATATACCCTTTGTTCGACTGAATCTCACTATGTGGCCCACAGGGACCTTAAACTTGCGATCCTCCTGCCTCAACCTCATCATGCTAGGATCATGAGCAGAGTTACCATACCTAGCTTCCCTGTGCCTTTGACCTGAGTTTCCCTGATGTGTAGTGACACAGAGCATCTTTAATATACTGTTGGTACTGTTTGTATCTTCTTCAGGTAAATATCTCCTCAAATCTCCAATCATTTTAAGATGATTTTAAGATTTAAGATCTTATCTGATATGTGGGCTACAGTCATCTATTGCCGAGGTTACAAATTTACCATGTTCGTTCTTTTCTGCTATTCAGAATCTTAATTTGTCTCAGTGTGACTTGCCTCATTTGTTTCAGTTGTATTTGTTTTTGATGTTATATTCATAGAATTCATTACAAAATCAATATTACAAAGATTCCCAATTGTAGGATGTATGGAGGTGTTTATGTGTGTTTCTTGAGTTTTATGGTTTGGCTCCTGCATTGGTCAGGGTTTTCTACAGTAATAGAACTGATAGAATAAATGTATATGTATAGCATATATCTATAAAGGAGTTTTATTAAGAGTCTTACAGTCCTTGGTTGAAGAAACAGCCAAGCAAGGACCATGTATGGAGAGAACCCAGAACTCCTGCTTGGATGTAGCCCATGGTAGCTCAGTATCCAAGTGGGTTTCCCTAGTAAGGGGAACAGGAACTATTTTTGACATGAACTCAATGACTGGCTCCTTTACTGCTCCCCTCCCCCCACCCCCCTTGCTTGGGCACAGAGAAGGACATTGCAGCCAGTCCTGATGATAGCTGATAAGCTTGGGACAGATGGAAGAAGAAGAGGACCTCCCATGGCTGTGGACTTGGAAAGGGGCAGGGAGGTGATGAGGGAGGGAGGGTGGGATTGGAAGGAAATGAGGGAGGGGGCTATGGCTGGGATACAAAGTAAATAACTTGCGATTAATATTAAAAAAATAAAAATTAATTAAAAAAAAGTCTTACAGTCTGTCATCCAGGTAGTCCATCCAATGTCTGTCCCCTAATAGAAATTCCAAGAACCTAATTGTTGTTCAGTACACAAAACTGGATGTCTCAGCTGGTCTTCAGAGGGCAAGCAGGTGAAATCAAATACTTTTTTTTCTATGTCCTTTCTATAGGTTGTTACCACAGGTGTAGTTGATTTAAAGTTGGTTGTCCCACCTAAAACTATCTCTTTTTAGGGTGGGTCTTCCTCCCTCAAGTGATTTAATTAAGAAAAATTCCACACTGGTATACCCAGCTACTTGGGTTCAAGTTAATTCCAAACTTAATCAAGTTGACAATCAAGCATATTCATCACAGGCCCAAACATCTAAGGTTTTTATCATGTAGATCAGTGTGTGTGTATGTGTGTGTGTGTGTGTGTGTATGTGGTATAAGATATGTTTCAAATTGCATTCTTTTCATTTCTATATCTTTTTTTTTTTTCTCAGCACCACAGTTGAAGAGATTGTCTTTTCTCAGTTTTGTATTCTTGACACATTAATCAGGTTTGGTGCCCTGTTTCACATACACACGTGCAAAATCACTTGACCACACTCATATTTCCAGTTTATCCATCCTGCTCTCCCCTATTGTCTGTTTTATGCCAAAGTTACTACAGGTTTGCACTACACTTTAAAGCCAAGAATCATGTCTCCAGCTTTCATCTTATTCAACATTGCTATGAATATTCAAAGGTTTTCCTCATTGAATTTCAGCATTTCTTTTTACTTCTGTGAAAGATATCATTTGATGTGTTGGTAGAGATAACACTGTATATTTAGTGTACTTCAGGGAGCATGCGCATTTAATGCTGTTTAGCTTTTTTAATATATGTCCACATACATCTGCCTATTCCCTGTGTAATATTACATTGCTTTTTAAATGGCGTATAGTTTTCATGTCTTTTACCTCTTTCACTCAGTTTAATCCTAAACAATTGACTCATTTTATATTATTATATACAAGATAATTTTCCTAATTTCCTCTTAACATGTATTCTTCTTAGTGTATAGAAACATAATGAATATATATTTGTATGTTAATTTCATACACTAAAATTTGGTAAGGTTATTTATTAGTACTGAAAATGTTTACATTTGTTTTCAAAGGTTTTCTAGCTATTTCACTGTGTTATCTGTGAAAAGCAAAAAAAAAAATCCTTTTATATTTAAATGCCTTTGTTTTGTTTTGTTTTTTTCTGGCTAAGTATCTGGCTGAGAATTCTAGTATTCTGCTGAATGGTACCAGGATATCTTTGCCTTATTCTTGATCTTAAAGTGTAAGTTTTCAAGTGTGGGCATCTTATATATGGCTTGCATTATGTGGAAATAAATTCCTTTTTTTTTTTCATTAAAGGGTGTACAAGTTTTTTAAATGTTTATTCTGCATCTACTGAGATGCCTATGTGATTCTCCTTCTATTCTGATAATGAGGCATACATTTTACATTTTTATATATTAAGCATCCTTTGTATACCAAGAATAAATCCTCTTAATAATGGTATATGATTCTTTTACTGACAGTGTTTGCTAGTATTGAATGGATAATTTTTTTATTTATAATTCATCAAGGATATTTGCCTCTGGCTTTCTATTCATGAAGTTCTTTTGTCTGCCTTTTGTATCAAGGTAATGTCTGGTTTCATAAAAGGAAACCTAAATTATTCCCAATACCTATATTATTAAAGAGTATAGCATTTTTTTAAGGAATTGGCTGATCTCCAATTCTAAATCAAGTTAAAGTTGAAAGTGAGCTTGAACCTTTGACACTACTGTGCCTTCCCCCTCAGTGCTGGAGTACAGGTGTATATATTTAGTCTATATGGTGTTAGGGATCAAACACAGGGCTTCATGAATGCTAGTCAAGTGTTCTGTCTACTGTGTTTGATAAATAAAAATGAAATTTTGATGTTTTGCTAGATATTTTTGTTGTTTTTTGTTTTGTTTTGGTTTGGATTTTTGAGACAGGGTTTCTCTTTGTAGCCTTGGCTGTCCTTGGAACTCATTCTGCAGACCAGGATCGCCTCAAACCCACTTGCCTCTGCCTCCCTGCTTGCTGGGATTAAAGGTGTGAGCCACCACCATCCAGCAATGATGGAGATTTCTTTGTCTTCAACTTACTTGAGGTTATTTGCATTTTGTGTCTCTGAATGTCCATCAAGACATTCTGTTGAGATAGTACAACAGAATAAATTGGTTCCCACTCTTATCTCCATCTGAAGTTTACATGCTAAACAATGGTCTGATGGGGGCACTGTAAGTGTCTTAGGCTTTCTTCTCTGTTCTTACTTAACTTGCTCCTTTAATGATGACTTCCAATAGCTGTATCTAAAATTTGCTGGCCTTTCATATCTTGATCTATTTCACTTTCAACCCTTCTAGTGAATATTTTTCTTCAGTTTTTATATTATTCTCCATTATTTCTGTTGCATTTGTAAAATTTTCTGTACTTTTTGTTGAAATTCTGACCTCATTCATACCTTATTTTACCTACCCTTTAGAACATTCCCAACACCTTGCCATTACAACAAGGTCAGTAAGATGGGCACAATGGTACATGCCTGAAATCCCAGCACTTGGGAAGCCAGAGGCAAGTGGATCTCTGTTCATTTGAGGCCAGTCTGGTGTACAATATGAGTCCAGGATGGCCAACACTACACATGGAAACCCTGTCTTGAAAAACAAAACAAAACCCAAAATGCCAAAGGAAAAAAAAAACAAAATAAGGTCATTATTTGAATGATTATCTTATTCCTTTATTTGAAATATATTTCCTTGTGTTCATTCATCTTTTCATTTTCCATGTCTCTTTTATTTGAGTCCAGTCATTGGTAAGCCTCCTACTTTTCTCAGGACTCAAGAATTTTGCTAATATAGAAGTCCCTCATCAACCAGCTGGTCTGACATTCTGAGTACCTTCTCAAACTTTCATACTGGTATAACCAGCTCTCTTTGCTCTTAGCATCACTTGGGATATATGAAATCCTAGCAAGACTTTTGTCACTTCCTCAGCCATCCTTTATAAAACTTGGGACATTGGAAGCTCTGTCTGCTTCCTTTTTTCATTAAAGGATAACCTACAAAGTTGACCTTTTTTTTATTTATTTACTGTGTGTTATTACATTAATGAAAGGACCATATGAACTATGACCCTAAATCCCTCTTGTAGAGGAATTTTAATCCAGTAGCTAGCACTGCTGCTCTAGCAAAAGATCCAATCCAAAGACCTTCTACGTCTGTGTGGAATGCAGATACACCACACATATTTAATCTTTAGGGTTAGAATGTAGACACACACCTTTAATCCCACTGGGTAGAATACCTACTTCCTTAGTACACACCTTTAATCCCAAACAAAGAAGGCTAATCTAAGAGCAGGCAAAGTGATTAATCAGAGAAAGATCTACAAAATGAATCAGAGATAGGATTCACCTAACTCTCATGAGAAGAGACAAGAAAGAGATGCTATTTAAGAACAGTACTGGGAGCGAAAGTTGAGTTCTGTGTAGTTCAGTTGAGTACAACTGAATTTCTGTAGTTAGTACAATTCAGTCCGTGGAGATCAGAGGTGTTTTTCCAAGCAGAACAATCCAGTGAGAATCTAAGAGAAACCAATTTGAATCAGTCAGCTTAGAGAAGAATTTAAGCCAGAACAGTTGAGTTGAACCAACCAGACAGAGATCAGAGAGAACTAGAAAGGGTGAGTTTATTCTGCAGTAAGGCTGAAAACATTCTAAACCTAGGTTAGCAGATGAAGGCTGGAAGCTGAAGCCTTCCAGGTCCAGCCTTACAGAAGATTAGATTGTATGGAAGTGAGAAGCTTCCAGGCCTAGGCATAGGGATAGTTAGAACAGAGAAAGAAATACTCTGGGCTCAGCCCAAGCTGTGTATTTACACAGCATGGGTACAGCTTTAAACTCTTCTCCTCCTCTGAGGAAATAAAAACTACATTTACCAACTTTCCTTATTCTCATTGGCCCTCAGACAGCACAAAATTATAGGGCCCCAAAGTGCTGTGAAACAAACAGAAGCCAGCACTTTTTCTTGCTCCCTAAAAGTTGGTTATTGGGAGTATAATATAACATGTTCTTCACAGGGGAATCTATAGTCTGGAAAAATCCATCTTGATCACATTATTCTATGTCAGAAGTAAGTATTGTGTGAGAATTTCAGGAAATTCTTTTGTCAACTTTGATCTTCATGTTTTTGCACTCACCGAGATACAGAAGTCTCTTAAGGAATATCTTGATATCTCCAAAAGAAAATCTATCCTTTATAGCACTGTATTTGTGGAGAGAAGAAAGTTTTAAGAATTCATATCCAACCACCTGGCTAATATCTCTCTCCTTAGTTTTAGAGCAAATATTGAAATTACAAATACCTGTTTTAAAAATAGATTATGTAAACAAGTAATGTGGCCAGGCAATAATGAATAGACAGGCATGGGCTCCAGCCAAATGGGGCAGCCAAAATTCATCTAAAATCGAATATGGCCATACCGGGCAGTTAACTCAGAAATATGAATTTCTATATGAGACTTAGTATTCATTTCATTTTGATGTTACAATAAGTTGCCCAAACCTAGAGACTGAAGATAATATTCTCACAGTTCCATAGGTTAAAAATCTTGAGTCAGCATGACTAAGATCCTTTCTTAGACTCTTTCAAGGTTGAAATAAAGGTGTAAGTTGCATTCCTTTCTAGGGGCTCTGGGGATCATCTGCTTCTAAGAATTCTGATCAAATGAATTTGGTTCCAGCTGTAGAGCTGATGCTCCTCTTTCTTTCCTTCCTTTGCTCCTGTTGACTATCCATATCCACTCTCATGCTGTCTATTTAGCCTTCCACATCAATGTTGAAATAAGTATCTCTTATACCTGGAATATCTCAGATTTTCCTAATCTTACCCTTCTTGCCTTCAAGGAGAGAGTTTATTGTTTTGAAGTTTCACATGATTAGATTTTACCAAACTGAATTTAATGAAATAAAATTAATTATTTTAATTTAAGAACAGCAGAACCCTAATTTTGGCTGCAAAGTCTATTTATCTTACAGCATATTTTCAAGTTACAGGGATAAGGATGAACATTTTTTTTAAGATTTATAATTATGCCTAAATCCCAAACCTAAAGTATTGGCCAAATAGTTATGAATTCGACTTAGGTAAGACGAGACATATTTAGATGGTTAGCATCTCAACTCAGAAACAGAATTTGTGATCTCTAATTTAGGAAATAGACATTACTAACAAACTGTATTTGACTGGGTTTCAAAAATGTTTTAAAATAGAACCATCTTAAATTATTTGACAGTAAGATAAATATATTGTTGAAATGAAAATTATGTTAAATATTTAATATATAGTACATTCTGCTTTCATAAGTATTTGGTACTCCTATATAATTCTAGGCTCTTTTGCATATAATTTGTTAATGTTTGAATAATTAATCATCAGTTTTTGTTTACAATATTCCTTTTCCCTGCAATGCTGCTACAGTCATTGCTACCATTTGTACCGCCTTGGAGGCAGATTAAATAAATTGTTTTCTTGCTGGACTTGAATTATATAATCTATTAAACATTTTAACTGGGTATGGAGACAGAATTAATATTAACCCACAGAATAGTTAGTCATTTGTTTATTCTCATTACTTATAAGATAAAGTGAACTATGGAACTCTATTAAAATGCACTGGCATTATAGTCCTTATTATTATTTTATTTCCATTTTGTAGTTTTAAATGTCAGCACAGTTCCTAAAGGTTGGTTTAAAAATCAAAACTGACTGCAGCTTTGAGCAAGGCTGTTCAGAGTGCTACCACAGCTCTTCACCCATTTTGCTAATCATAGTCTCTTGCCTTTACACCTCTCTCAATTTAATGTTTAACAAGGGACCAAGGAGAGTATTAAACTCCGAGACTTAGTTTTCTCCTCTGTAAAATGACTGTTGAAACTTCTTTACCTGTTTTCCATACCTTGCTTTGAAGAAGAAGATAACTGTTCTAAAATGGTTAGACATAGCAAAACATTAATGAGATTCTGGATTCAGCTCACGTGGTTAGTGCATACAGGGTTTATTGTTCACCTTACTAGTTATTCAGGAAAAAAAATCTTCTAATTTATTATTTTATTCTAATTTTTATCATCTTTGTAAAAATCAACCTGCTTGTATTACTCGTCATCACTGCTAATTTTTCTTTTCTTTTTTTTAAGTACTGATGAATTTCCAGATACTAAGTGAAAGATTTGCATTACTGCATTTAAGATTGATTTAGGTCATTACAGTTATTAATGATTCATTTCCTCGTGAAATCGTTAAAATACTAAATAAAATGTCAAATACGTGTGATAAAATGTGAAGTAAAATATAAGCTGTATATAAATATAAGTATATATACTTGGGAAGTCTAAAAAATTAAACTTGTCATAATAAGTGGATGGTTTTCTTTTGTATTTTATGTTTTAATGTCAATTAAAAATAAGTTGGTAAGACCCGTAAAGAACTGAGGCATACAATTGCTATGCACACCTTGGTGGAAAGCAATAGTTCTCTAATTGGTCTTAAGGATAGCTCAACAAGAGAGAAATCACCAGCTGGTTAGCCAATACCTAGTGCTTGGTTCTGAAATCACATACATACAAGTAACATTATACAGATAAAGCATGTTGCATTTATATATTCAGTAATATGTACATTTATTAAATGTAATAACATTTAATAAAACAGAAGCCAAGAGAGTTCCCCAATAATAGGAACAGGGAATGTCTCTGACATGAACTCTGTGGCTGACTCTTTGATCAACTCCACCCGAGGGGGGAGCAGCCTTACCAGGCCACAGAGGAAGACAAAGAAGCCAGTCCTGATGAGACCTGATAGAGTAGGATCAGATGAAAAGGGAGGAGGACCTCCCTTATCAGTGGACTGAGGGAAGGGCATAGGAGAAGAAGAGGGAGGGAGGGTGGAATTGGGAGGGGCTGAAGGAGGGGGCTATAGCTGGGACACAAAGTGAATAAACTATAATTAATAAAAGTAAAATAAAATAAGGAAGAAAAGCAACTCATACGGTTGCTAAAACAAAAACAAACAAACAACAAAAACAGAAGCCATGAATTTGAATGAGAGCAAAGGGGTGCATAGGAAGGGCTGAATGAAGGAAAAAGAAGGGAAAATGATATAATTACATTTACATTTCAAAAATATATTCGTCTGTTTTTTTTTTGTTTTGTTTTGTTTTTTTAATTCTTAAGAATTGGCAGTAAGCTTTTTTCTTAATATGCAAAGCAAAAAAATTGTTTTTATTTGTCAGGTACTATATATTTTGATACATGTTTAAGAATGCTAAAAGAACTTTATAATACTTTTACAACCATGTTTTTATAAGGTTAAAACATTGTATCTCATGTAGATATCTTGACAATAAGAAAAAAATAAAAACTAACCCGCCCTGGTGGGAAAGTAAGCATTAAAATTTTTGTTTCAATTTCCTTTTCTCTTAATGTGCCCTGTAATCTTTTTATATAAACATAATGTATATTAAGGCAGTAAGCTTTTACCTCAACTGAGAATCAGGGCAGAGCTGGCCCTGGTTGCTGGGGATTGCCAGAGAGCGGGCTCTGAGGATGTGAGAGCAAGAAAGCCAGTGGACTGACCAGCTAGATATCTCACAGGCTCAGAACTAGGGCTTTAAATCCCCACACCACCACCACCACCACCACCACCACCACCGACACACACACACACACACACACACACACACACACTATCTACCCCATCGGTAAACTGCTGGAGCACAGGGAAGGGCCATCAGTCCTTCAGATTCAAAACTACAGGATCTCCATTCACAGGGCAGCAGCGAGATATCTGAAAGGAGTCCCAGTGAGGTTCCAGTACTGACCGAGTAGTAGAAGCCACAGGCCTCGGACCACACTGATGAGTCGTTGCAGTGCACATTCAAGCAAAGAGATGTGGACGAAAGGGCATACTGTGAGATATACTGTGACATGCTACAGCTCCCACAGTGATTTTCTTTTTCTCTCTTTAGGGGGAAAGGTTGAAAGGGTGAAGGGTGGGGCATGAGAGGAGTGGGAGGTGAGTGGGATTGGGGTGCAAAGGAACGATGAAATGTTTGAGAAAAAGGAATTGGCAGTAAGCTTTTAATATAAATGTACAGAAAGAGCCATCATTTTCAAATAGAATTTTAGAAATTATAGATGAGTTAAAGGCCACTGAGGCAAGCCATTCTTAGCTAATTGTGTGGTTTGTGGAGAAATGGTATGTGCAGTTACAAAGTACAGCTCCTATAAAATGTGGAACATGGCAGCAAGGCTACTCACAGGCCCTCATATTCGGCCTCTGTTAGTACAGTTTCCTTCATTTTAATTTCATTCTTTTATATACTCAATTTCAACAAATGATGCTATTACTTAAAAAATAAATAACAGTTTCAGAATTTATTTTGCCATTCCCATTACCTTGTTGTAATTCCCATTACAGAATATTAAATCCTGGGAGATAATCTAATGACCATCTAACCCAAAGGCTCCAAATTAGGAATAGGAACATAGCATTCCAAACAGTGAGAAAATCTGTAGGAAGATTTCTGTCACTCTTTCCATGATTGGCCCACTCTGAGTTCTCTCAATAAACATATAGCACTGTAAATGAGATAGCAAGGAGAGGAAAGTTTCATTCCACAATTAATTTTGAACTGTTCCTATGTGATAAACACTGCAGCTGTACTGTGTATATAGGATTAAAACAACAATAATAAACGATAAACAGATGCACATGTAATGAATAAACCAAAGAGAAAACATGAAATCTGCTCTCATGGACCAGACCAAAGGGATCCAGACAGTCCTGATGAGGCTTGATAAGCTATGGGTGAATGGCAAATGAAGAGAACTCCCCTTTTCAGTGAATTATGGAAAGAATATAGGGGCAAAGAGAAAGGGAAGGTGGGACTGAAAGGAGTTGAGGGAGGGGGCTTGAATTGGGATGTAAAATAAATAAATTGTGAAAAAATTGGAATTAAAAAATTATTTCCTCTCTATATCCAAAATCTGTTTGACTGTATCTTCCTGCTTCTTTATGAATTTTTGTTGTTGTTGTTTCCTTCATTATCATCTTCATCATCATAGATTTAAGGTCATTTTCTTGAGTTTCACTTGTGTTAGGGTACCCAGGGATGCTTGCCCTTGGATAACTGGGTTCTGGAGATGCCATATTTCTTTGGCTTTTGTTAATTATGTTTTTACACTGGCCTTTACCCATCTGACTGTCTCAGGTAGTGGCTGTCTCAGGTAGTTTCTTATGCCTGATAGAGTCCTGAATAAAATTAATGTTATAGAGACAAATGGATGAGCTGTGAAAAACACAACTTTATTGGTGAGTAGAAGGCAGGATGATTCCTTTTGAGAGCTAGGCCATCTCAAGGCTTTCTTAGAGACCCTGATGAACGAACTAAGAGAAAACTTGTTCTGTATCGTTCTCTAGGGAAACACTTGGCAAAGAACAGTCTGGAGTTAGGACCAAGGACTCAAAGGAGTTAAAGTTTCAGTTCCTAGGGACTTGGCTTTTCTCCCTAGAAAGACTAAAGTTATTAGTCTTAAGGCTACTGTGTGCTCAGTTTGTGAAGCACTTGATGATCTCTATTTTTCTTTGTGTTTTCCTACTTGTTTAGATTCCTGTTGACTTTATCCCATTGTATGACAGCTTTGTGCTGACCCTCATTTTCCACCTGAGAACTGTACATATGATGTTGTACTTCTTTTTTTTTTTTTTTTTTTTTACTCAGCATTTTGCTTTTTTTTTTTTTTTTTTTTTTTTTTTTTTTCAATGCAGTTTATTCAGGAACATTGAACAATCCTCGGACCCTGGGAAAAGCCAGCCCACAGCTTAAATAGCCTCTGGGTAGCCAACCCAGGCGTGCCACGGGGGCAATGCAGATAGGTCCACATACATAGAAGCAAGCCAGATCCTCAGCCTTAGCCAAATGTGGAGTTGTTCGTGACAGAGAGCACTCACCATCGGGAAGGTGGAAGGCAGAAACCAGCTCCATCTTTAAGGCATAGCATTCCGCAGCTCTCTACAGTTCCCCCTTTTTGTTTTAGACGCATCAGACAAGAGTAGAGGTCTGATCTCTGATATTAGAAATAAATTGGGACTTTGTACAGATGTTCATTTAGGTGTCATCCACCCAAAGAGCATCAGACCCGTCCGATACCTTTTTCTCAGAGGCGGGACCTGGGGCATCAACCCGCATGCAATCAGACATGCTCTTCTCTGGGTCCAAAGCGGCTGACCCTGAGTGCAGTGCTTAGCCTCGCATCCTGAGCGTATCATTTTAGCTTTTTATGGTATCCAACCATGCTTGGGGAGAATGTCCTGCTTCAATGGCTGTAAAGGCCTGAATGATCATGGCTGCATCACACTGTTGTGAGACTCTAATCTTGCATATATACCACAGGCAAACCAAGGAGACCAACACCAGAAGGCCTGTTAACACTCCCATGCCCACCCATTCCTTCAGATGATTCATGGCTGCAGCAATCCATGGTGATAATCCTGTGGCTAGTCCTGCGTCCACTCCGGTAGAATTTACTGTGACAATGGCCACTCTCAGCTGCTCCATCGTAGTATCGAATTCTCCAGTCCAATTACCTAAAATATAGCTCAACAATTGTTTAGACAGATTTGCAGCGCAGGAGAAATTCTCATGTTGTATGCTAGTGACACAAAGTCCAGCATACTTTCATTGACAGCCAGGTTGAGCGATTTGCCATAGGGTATCAATTTGCTCCTGCAAGAGGTCAAATCTGATTGAACACCATCAAGCTTCCTTTTAGTTGAGCATTAATTCCTTTATGTACAACTAAGGAATGAGCTACATTGGCTAAATGATTATTCAGGGTCTGAGCCGTCTGCCCAGTATGACTCATGGCTAATGCCCTGGTGGTAGCTCCAACAGCCGTCAATGAGATGGTAGTAACAATGGTGGCTGTAGTTCCAAGATCCCTTTTCTGTCTGAAGAGAGTCATAGCGTGAGGGGCATCAATGGGCATAGGCACCCAGTGAGGCATGCGAGTAACCAGGGCATACCTAACTTTACTAGCATTCCAGCATTGGGCAAAAAAGCAAGTATCATTACCACAATTACTTGGCTCTATCTGGCTAATAATGAATAAAAATGGGGGATATAGACAAACAGGTGTGGGCTTATAGGAAATATTATGAGAAGCCTTAACCCCTCGTTGGAACATCCTGCATCAGTTCTAGAACTAGCAGTGGTGGTGTCCGAGGTCTGAGTAGGTTCAGGAGACCATTGCCCCCAGGGGCGAGACATGCTCCATGCCAATTGACTAACTCCATGTTTTCCTCCAATTTTGAAAGTCATTTAAGGTTCTTAAATTATTTTTTTCCCTTTTTTCTTAAATTTTTCATCAATTACACTTTATTCATTCTGCATCCCCCCATAAGCCCCTCCCTCCTCCCATCCCAATCCCACCCTCCCTCCTCCCTCTGCTTGCATGCCACTCCCCAAGTCCACTAATAGGGGAGGTTCTCCTCTCCTTTCTGATCTTAGTCTGTCAGTTCACATCAAAAGTGGCTGTATTGTCCTCTACTGTGGCCTGGTAAGGCTGCTCCCCCCCCCCCCCAGAGGGAGGTGATCAAAGAGCAGGCCAATCAGAGTATGTCAGAGGCAGTCCCTCTTCACATTACTATGTAACCCAATTGGATTCTGAACTGCCCTGGGCTACATCTGTGCAGGGGTTCTAGGTTATCTCCATGAATAGTCCTTGGTTGGAGTATAAGTCTCTGGGAAGTTCCCTATGTTCAAATTTTCTTGTTCTGTTGCTCTCCTTGTGGAGACCCTGTCCTCTCCAGCTCTTACTATTTCCCAGTTCTTACCTAAAATTCCGTTCACTCTGCCCAACAGTTGCCCATCAGGCTCAGCATCTGCTTTGATAGTCTGAAGGGCAGAGGCTTTCAGAGGCCCTCTGTGGTAGGTTCCTAGGTTGTTTCCTGTTTTCTTCTTCTTCTGATGTCCATCCTCTTTGCCTTTCTGGATGGGGATTGGACGTTTTAGTTAGGGTCCTCTCTCTTGCTTAGTTTCTTTAGATGCACAGGTTTTAGTGGGTTTGTCCTATGTTGTATGTCTATATGAGTGAGTATATACCATGTGTGTCTTTTTGCTTCTGAGACAACTCACTCAGGATGATCCTTTCCAGATCCCACCATTTACCTGCAAATTTCATGATTTCCTTATTTTTCATTGCTGAGTAATATTCCATTGTGTAGATGTACCACAATTTCTGCATCCATTCTTCAATTGAGGGGCATCTGGGTTGTTTCCAGCTTCTGGCTATTACAAATAAAGCTGCTACAAACATGGTTGAGCAAATGTCCTTTTTGTGTACTTGAGCCTCTTTTGGATATATGCCCAGTAGTGGTATGGCTGGATCTTGAGGAAGCGCTATTCCTAGTTGTCTGAGAAAGCGCCAGATTGATTTCCAGAGTGGTTGTACAAGTTTACATTCCCACCAGCAGTGGAGAAGGATTCCCCTTTCTCCACAACCTCTCCAGCATGTGTTGTCACTTGAGTTTTTGATCTTGGCCATTCTCATGGGTGTAAGGTGAAATCTCAGGGTTGTTTTGATTTGCATTTCCCTAATGGCTAATGAGGTTGAGCATTTCTTTAAGTGCTTCTCGGCCATTCGGTATTCCTCTACAGAGAATTCTCTGTTTAGCTCTGTTCCCCATTTTTTAAGTGGATTACTTGGTTTGCTGCTTTTCAGCTTCTTTAGTTCTTCATATATACTGGATATGAGTCCTCTGTCAGATAAAGGGTTGGTGAAGATTCTTTCCCAATCTGTAGGTGGTCGCTTTGTTTTGATGACGGTGTCCTTTGCTTTACAGAAGCTTTTCAGTTTCATGAGGTCCCATTTATTGGTTGTTGCTCTTAGAGCCTGTGCTGTTGGTGTTCTGTTCAGGAAGTTTCCCCCTGTACCAATGAGTTCTAGGGTATTTCCCACTTTTTTTTCAAGCCGATTTAATGTGTCTGGTTTTATGTTGAGGTCTTTGATCCACTTGGACTTCAGTTTTGTGCAGGGTGACAAGTATGGATCTATTTTCATTTTTCTACATGTAGACATACAGTTAGACCAGCACCATTTGTTGAAGATGCTATCTTTTTTCCATTGTATGGTTTTGGCGTCTTTGTCAAAGATCAGGTGTCCATAAGTGTGTGGGTTTATTTCTGGGTCCTCTGTTCGGTTCCATTGATCCACCATTCTGTTTCTATGCCAGTACCATGCAGTTTTTAAAACTGTTGCTCTATAGTACAACTTAAGATCAGGGATGGAGATACCTCCAGAAGATCTTTTATTGTAGAGGATTGTTTTAGCAATTCTGGGTTTCTTGTTATTCCATATGAAGTTGAGAATTTTCCTTTCCAGGTCTGTAAAGAATTGTGTTGGTAATTTGATGGGCATTGCATTGAATCTGTAGATTGCTTTTGGTAAGATGGCCATTTTTACTATGTTAATCCTACCAAGCCATGAGCATGGGAGATCTTTCCATCTTCTCATATCTTCTTCTAATTCTTTCTTCAGAGATTTGAAATTTTTTTCATACAAGTCTTTGACTTCCTTGGTTAGGGTTACTCCGAGGTACCTTATGTCATTTGTGGCTATTGTGAAGGGTGTTGTTTCCTTAATTTCTTTCTCAGCCCTTTTTTCTTTTGTATACAGGAGGGCTACTGATTTTTTTGAGTTAATTTTGTATCCTGCCACTTTGCTGAAGGTGTTTATCAGCTGTAGGAGTTCCCTGGTAGAGTTTTTGGGGTCATGCACGTATACTATCATATCATCTGCAAATAGTGATAATTTGACTTCTTCCTTTCCAATTTGTATCCCCTTGATCTCCTTCAACTGTCTTATTGCTCTAGCAAGGACTTCCAACACTATGTTGAAGAGATATGGAGAGAGTGGGCAGCCTTGTCTTGTCCCTGATTTCAGTGGGATTGCTTTAAGTTTCTCTCCATTCAGTTTGATGTTGGCTATAGGCTTGCTGTATATCGCCTTTACTATGTTTAGATATGTGCCTTGTATCCCTGATCTCTCCAATACTTTGAACATGAATGGATGTTGGATTTTGTCAAAGGCTTTTTCAGCATCTAGGGAGATTATCATGTGGTTTTTTTCTTTCAGTTTGTTAATATGGTGGATCACATTGATGGATTTCCGTATATTGAACCACCCCTGCATACCTGGGATGAAGCCTACTTGGTCATAGTGGATAATATCTTTGATGTGTTCTTGGATTCGGTTTGCAAGT
The DNA here is from genome assembly GCF_030254825.1 of Meriones unguiculatus. NCBI lineage: Eukaryota > Metazoa > Chordata > Mammalia > Rodentia > Muridae > Meriones > Meriones unguiculatus. Next base: position 28,622,913 of record NC_083359.1, read on the forward strand.
ATTTTATTAAGTATTTTTGCATCAATGTTCATAAGGGAGATTGGCCGGAAATTCTCTTTCTTTGTTGAGTCTTTGTGAGGTTTAGGTACCAAGGTGACTGTGGCTTCATAGAATGAATTTGGTAATATTCCTTCTGTTTCTATTTTGTGGAATAGTTTGAAGAGAATTGGTGTTAGCTCTTCTTTGAAGGTCTGGTAGAATTCTGCGCTGAAGCCATCTGGTCCTGGGCTTTTTTTGGATGGGAGACTTTTGATGACCGCTTCTATTTCTTTGGGAGATATAGGTCTATTTAGTTGATTTACCTGGTCCTGGTTCAGCTTTGGTAAGTCAAATCGATCAAGAAAATTGTCCATTTCATTTAGATTTTCAAATTTTGTGGCATATAGACTTTTGAAGTAAGTCCTAATGATTGTTTGGATTTCCTCAGTGTCTGTAGTTATATCCCCCTTTTCATTTCTGATTTTGTTGATTTGGGTGGTGTCTCTCTGCCTTTTAGTTAGCCTGGCTAAGGGTTTGTCGATCTTGTTGATTTTCTCAAAGAACCAGCTCTTGGTTTCATTGATTCTTTGAATTGTTTTATTTGTTTCCAATTGATTGATTTCAGCCCTGAGTTTGATTATTTCCAGCCGTCTACTCCTTCTTGGTGTGTCTGCTTCTTCTTTTTCTAGGGTTTTTAAGTGAGCCATTAGGGTGCTTGAATGAGCTGTCTCGAATTTCTTCTTGAAGGCACTTAGTGCTATGAACTTTCCTCTTAGCACTGCTTTCATTGTGTCCCACAAGTTCGGGTATGTTGTGTCTTCATTTTCATTGATTTCTAGAAAGACTTTAATTTCTTTCTTTATTTCTTCCCTGACCCAGCTGTCATTTAGTAACAAGTTGTTCAGTTTCCATGTGTGTGTAGGCTTTTTGTTATTTCTGTTATTGTTGAGGTCCAGCTTTATTCCATGGTGATCAGACAAGATACATGGGATTATTTCAATCTTCTTGTATCTGTTGAGGCTCGCTTTGTGACCCACTATGTGGTCTATTTTGGAGAAGGTTCCATGAGGTGCTGAGAAGAAGGTAAATTCTTTTGTGTTTGGGTGTAAAGTTCTGTAAATGTCTGTTAGGTCCATTTGATTCATGACCTCTGTCAGAGACATTGTTTCTTTGTTTAATTTCTGTTTGGTTGACCTGTCCTTTGTTGAGAGTGGCGTGTTGAAGTCTCCCACTATTAATGTGTGGGGATCTATATGTGCTTTAAATTTTATCAATGTTTCTTTCACAAATGTGGGTGCCCTTGTATTTGGGGCATAGATGTTCAGGATTGTGATGTCTTCCTGGTGGAATTTTCCCTTGATGAGTATGAAGTGTCCTTCCCCATCTCTTTTGATTAATTTTGGTTGAAAGTCTATTTTATCAGATATTAGAATGGCTACTCCTGCTTGCTTCTTGGGTCTGTTTGCTTGGAAAATCGTCTTCCAACCCTTTACCCTCAGGTAATGTCTATCTTTGTGTCTTAGGTGTGTTTCTTGTATGCAACAGATTGCTGGGTTTTGTTTACGTATCCATTCTGTTAATCTGTGTCTTTTTATTGGAGAGTTGAGTCCATTGATGTTGAGAGAGATTAATGACCAGTGGTTGTTAGATCTCTTGATTTTGATGTTGGCTGTGCTCATCAGGTTGTGTGCTTGGTTGCTTTTTGTTTTACTGAAGTGAGGTTATTTATTTCCTGTGTTTTCTTGAATGTAGCTAGCTTTCTTGGGTTGTATTTTCCCTTCCAGTGTCTTCTGTAATGCTGGATTTGTTTGTAGGTATTGTTGAAATTTGTTTTTGTCATTGAATATCTTGTTTTCTCCATCTATGAGGACTGAGAGTTTTGCTGGGTATAGTAGCCTGGGCTGACATCTGTGTTCTCTTAGGGTCTGCATGATATCTGTCCAGGCCCTTCTGGCTTTCATAGTCTCTGTTGAAAAGTCAGGTGTGATTCTAATGGGTTTGCCATTATATGTTACTTGGCCTTTTTCCCTTGCAGCTTTTAGTATTTTTTCTTTGTTCTGTATACTTACTGTTTTGATTATTATGTGGCGGGAGGATTTTCTTTTCTGGTCAAATTTGCTGGGTGTTCTGTAGGCCTCATGTATTCTAATTGGCCTCTCCTTTAGCTTGGGGAAATTTTCTTCAATGATTTTGTTGAAAATATTTTCTGGGCCTTGGAGAAGGGAGTCTTCTTTTTCCTCTATACCTATTATTCTTAGGTTTTGTCTTTTCATATTGTCTTGCATTTCTTGGACGGTCTGTGTCAGGAATTTTTCAGATTTAACATTTTCTTTGACAGATACATCGATTTCTTCCATTGTATCTTCTACACCTGAGATTCTTTCTTCCATCTCTTGCAGTCTGTTGGTTATGCTTACCTCTGTAGTTCCTGTTTTCTTCCCTAGATTCTTCCTTTCCATTATTTCTTCCATTTGTGTTTTCTTTAATTTTTCCAATTCTATCTTCAGGTCTTGAGTTGTTTTGTTTACTTCCTTCACCTGTCTGATTGTACTTTCCTGTTTTTCTTTTAGTTCCTTCAACTCTGTTTCTTTCATTTCATTCAGTGTTTTAAGCATTTCCTTTCTAAAGGCCATAAACTGTTTGGCTGCAGCTTCCTCTATTTCTTTACGGATGGCAATATTCTGTTTGAGTTTATCTTCCTCTATGTCTTTACGTATCTTATTTGTTTCCTCTGTTATCATCTTCATGAGCATACTTGTTAGGTCATCTTCTTGGATTTCAGTTATGGTGGGGTGTCCAGGGCTACTTGCCCCTGGGTAACTGGGTTCTGGAGATGCCATATTGCTCTGTCGTTTGTTGCTTGAGCTTTTACGCTGGCCTCTACCCATTGTGTTATCTTAGGAGTTTGGGGTTATTTTCTGGTGGTTCCTGGGGATCCTGTGGTGGAGAGAATCCCCTTTGCAGAAAGCTGGATTTTCCTGAAGGATGTCTTCTCAGCTTTTTGGGTATAGTCCCTGGATGGCTGGTGTTTTTTCAGGAGTTGCTCACCTCAGGGATATAGACCTGAGTGGTAACTGTGGTCTTTGTTAGTCAAGAGGGTTCTCCTCTTACCCAGGGAAGTCCTGGGGGCAGCTGCCCTGTTTCTGGGTTTCTTGTTGCAAATTTAATGATCAGCTGCTGTGACCCAGTTGGACATCAGGCGCGCCTCAACTGTTTGTGCTTGTGTCTGGAGCACAGCTGAGTGCTGGCGCCTCGGCCCCACTAGACTGCTAGACTTTTTCTAGGGAAGGATTGGGTGATTTAGATCAGTACAGTTTCCTTCCTTCCCCATGGATTCTCTGGAGACACCGACTCCTAGTGACTTTTTTTGCCCTGGTGCACACTGCTCAGTGTCCGCCAGCTGGCTGGCCACAGAAATTTGCCTGTGCCTGGAGCACAGCTGTGTGATGGCGGCTCAGTCTCTGCCAGCTGTCTGGTGCGCAGAAACTGCCTGTGTCTGCCTTTGTGGCTTTTGGGAGTCTGAGTGGTTCCCTAAGCTGGGTAATTTTCCGGGGACCTTTTCAGGTTGGGGGTGAGCTGAGTGCTCTGAGATCAGACCCGCCGTTTCTATCTCTGGCGGCGAATCAGGCACGCAGGCAGGCAGGGCTCTGTGCCGGAACCTGGGTCCCCGGCTCTGGCTCCGGGCTGGCTCCTGGGGTGCCCGTGGAACCCGCCCGAGTCTTTTCCAGGGGATGTCTGGGTGACCTAAGGCCGGTCCCAATCGTTTCCTGTACCCTGGGGTTATCTCTCGACTGAAAATTCCAGTCTCTGATAGTGTGGTGCCCAAGGTTCAGTCTGGGACCGGGACCAGAGACACTGGCTTGTGGCTCTGGGCTGGGGCTGGGGCTGGCGGCCGGCAGCCAAGCGTCTGGCGGAACCGGGATCTCTTCCGCGGTTTAGCGGGGTGAGTTAAAAGCTGATTGAATCCCCCACCGTGGGGTATCCTCTCACCTGGGAAACACAATGACTGTGTTTTATGGCCGAGAGTTCTGATTGCTGTTCACTGTGCTGATCCTGCTGTGCTGATGCTCAGAATGAGAGTCCTCCCAGCGCCGCCATCTTGCCCCTCAGCCTCGATGTTGTACTTCTTAATAAACTTGCTGACCTAAGACATCACTTGTGCAAGATTTCCTGACACTGCCTTTCCTATCTTCTTTTGTTTTTTTTTAATTTTCATTTGTTTATTTATTACAATTTATTCACTTTTTATTCCCCTTGCTGCCCTCTCCCTCTTCTCCTCCCTATGCTCCTTCCCTAAGTCCCCTGATAGGAGTGGTCCTCCTCCCATTCTATCTGTCCCTAGCCTATCACTTTTCATTAAGTTTGGCTTCATCATATTCCTCTGTGGCCTGGCAAGGCTGACCTTCCCCCACCCCCAGGGGAAGGTGATCAAAGAGCCAGCCACTGAGTTCATGTCAGAGACAACTCCTGTACCCCTTACTAGGAAACCCATTTGGAAACTGAGCAGCCTCTGGGCTTCCTCTGAACAGAGGGTCTAGGTCCTCTCCATGCATGGTCTTTGGTTGGGGTATTGGTCTCTGCAGGGACCCCAGGGCCCAGTTTTATTAGTACTATTGCTCTCCTTTTGGAGCTCCAGTCTCTTCCAGGTCTTTCTATCTCTCCCTTCTTTGATAAAATTCCATTCACTCTGCCCAAAGTTTAGCTATGAGTCTCAGCTTCTGCTTTCATACCTCAATCACTAGAGTATTACAGAGGCCATCTGTGGTAAGCTCCTGTCCTGTTCCCTGTCTTCTCCTGCTTCTGATGTCTTTCACATTTGCCCTTCTGAATGAGGGTTGAGCATCTTCCCTAGGGTCCTCCTTGTTTAAATTCTTTATTTTTTCATTGATTAGTTTGTTCACTTTGTATCACAGCTATAGCCACCTCCCTCATCCCCTACCAATCTGACCCTCCTTTCCTCATCTCCTGCCATGCCCCTCCCCCAGTCCATTGATAGGGGAAGTCCTCCTCCCCTTCTCTCTGACTCTAACATATCAGGACTGGCTGCATTATCTTCCTCTGTCGCCTGGTAAGGCTGCTCCCCCCTCAGAGGGAGGTGATCAAAGAACCAGCCACTGAGTTCATGTTAGAGACAGTCCCTGTTCCCATTACTAGGGAAGTCACTTGGAGACTGAGCTGCCATTGGTTACATCTGAGCAGGGGTTCTAGGTTATCTCCATGCATGGTCCTTGTTTGGAGTATCAGTCTCATAAAAGACACATTTGCCCAGCTCCTTGGTTCTGTTGTTTTCCTTGTGGAGCTCCTGACCCCTCCAGGTCTTTCTATCTCCTCCTCCTTTATAAGATTTCCTGCACTCTGCCCAAAGTTTGGCTTTGAGTCTCAGCATCTGTTTTGACACCTTGCTGGGTAGAGTCTTTCAGAGTCTCTCTGTGGTAGGCTCCTGTCCTGTTCCCTGTTTTCTCCCTCTTCCAATGTTTATACTGTGCCTTTCTGAGTGAGGCTTGATCATCTTGCCCAAGGTCCTCCTTCTTTCTTAGCTTCTGTAGGTGAACAAATTTTAGTACGTTTATCCTACAGTATATTTCTAATATCCACGTGTAAGTGAGTATATACCATGTGTGTCTTTTTGCTTCTGAGATACCACACTCAGGATGTTCTTTCTGGTTCCCAACATTTTCCTGCAAATTTCATGATTTCCTTGTTTTTAATAGCTGAGTAGTATTCCATTGTGTAAATTACCACAATTTCTGTATCCATTCCTCAGCTGAGGGACACCAGATTCTAGCTCTTATGAATAGAGCTACCACAAGGAGAAAATGTCCTTGTGGTACAGTTGAGCACATTTTAGATATATGCCTAGGAGTGGTATGGCTGGATCTTGAGGAAACACTATTCCTAATTTTCTGAGAAAGCGCCAGATTGATTTCCAAAGTGGTTGTACAAGTTTACATTCCCACTAGCAATGGGGGAGGGCTCCCTTTTCTCCACATCCTGTCTAGCATGTGCTGGCACTTGAGTTTTTGATCTTAGCCATTCTTATGGGTGTGAGGTGAAATCTCAGGGTTGTTTTGGTTTCCATCTCCCTGATGACTAAGGACATAGAACATTTCTTTAAGTGTTTCTTTGCCAGTTGATATTCCTCTATTGAGAATTCTCTATTCAGTTTTATACCCCATTTTTTTAATTGGATTACTTTATTGGTGTTTAACATCTTGAGTTCTTTATATATTCTGGATATTAGCTGTCTGTCAGAAATAGGGTTGGTGAATATCCTTTCCTAATCTGTTGGCTGTGGTTTTGTTCTGATGACAGTGTCCTTTACTTTACAGAAGCTTTTCAGTTTCATGAGGTCCCATTTATTGTTTGTTGATCTTAGAGCCTGTGTTGTTGGTGTTCTGTTCAGGAAGTTGTCATATGTGTCAATGAGTTCCAGGCTCTTCCCCACTTTTTCTTCTAACAGTTTTAGTGTGTCTGCTTTTATGTTGAGTTGTTTGATCTACTTAGACTTTAGTTTTGTGCATGATAAATATGGATCTAGTTGTATTTTTTCTACATGTAAACATCCAGTTCTACCAGAACCATTTATTGAAGATGTTATCTTTTTTCCATTGTATTGTTTAGGTTTCTTTGTCAAAAATCAAGTATCTTTAAGTATGTGGGTTTATTTCTGGGTCTTCTATTCAATTCCATGGATCCTCCATATTGTTTTTCTGCCAGTCCCATTTAATTAATGAAAGTTGTTTTTTGTTTTGTTTTGTTTTTTCAATTCAAGAAGATCAAATGGATGTTATTTTAATCTTGACTAGAATATTTGTTACTTTAAGTGTCCTGGACTAGCTAGTTCTTGACTTTGAAACTTAAATTTAGTTTTTAATGAAAAAGTAATTTCCAAATTATTTTTCTTGTATAATATTCTATTCACGGCTCAGTTTTAACTAAGGTAATAAACTTTTGCAAAGAAGTTTTTTTTCTATCTCTTTAACCATTAATGAAAAGCACTTTAAACCCCATTGCCTTCAGGAGAGCTGTAAGGTTAACAGCTGTTGACATTATGTAGGGCAGGCAGGAAGCCTCTGGGATTGTATCTTTTCTCAAGGCACATGCATAAGTGGTAGCTAAAAGTTCCAGGGTCTAGCCTCCTGACTTTCTCATTTGGCTGTACAGGAAACTTTCTATGACTACCAATTAACACTCTCTGCACATCTGTTTCCCTGGAAAAGAAATATATAAGCCACAGAAAGATTAAATCTAATTATTATGATTTCCATTTCTGGGGCAAGGCCTTTTCATAAATAATTATGTCTTCGTGCAAAACTCGCACATTTCTAACACCAGCTCTATCGTTCATAATAACGAGTAGATTTATAAGTGACAAGCTCATTAGCCACAGAAGCTAATTATTACTTCAGCCAAAACACCACTTTGTGAACTGCTTGCTGAGGTAATCATGGCATTTGGGCTACAAATCTGCCCACGTCTTAGCAGATGAGCCCTTTATTCTGACCTGAAGAGCAAGAGCAGTGTAGCATCTGCAAAGCTTGGAAAAGAGTTTGCCGGTCTGGACAAAGTGACCCTCAGGCACAGGAGGCATTCATGAGAGCTTATATACTTACAACATGAAAATAGAAATCACAGTAGAAAAAGAAAACATAATACAAAAGAAGGGTGGGTAGACATAAGAAGGGCCAGAAAAGACAAAGACCACATGTTCACCAAGGAATGAAAATTTGGAGAAAAAACATTTATTCAGTGTAGACGGTATAGGAGACTCAGTTCTGTTTGTAATTTTCAGTCTACTTAAAATATTTGTTGATTTCAAAATGGCTGCAAAACAGGCTGCTGCTGGTTCTCTATCATAGCGAGTTTTCTCTTTCCATTGGCTTTCTTTCCCTGTCGTACTGTGTACTCTGCTTTAGAAGAATTCATTAAGTCTTCACTGTGTGTATGTGTATATGTGTAATAGTGTGGGTGTGGCATGTGTTTGCACATATGTAATCACATATGTATGAGTCCCTGTGCAAATTTCTATATGCCTGCAGAAGCCAGAGTTTTATGTAGTTTATCTTCCTCAGTCTCTGTCATATCTTTTGTTTGTATCAAGATTTCATGGACTCAGCTAGTCTAACTACTCAACTTGTTTTGGGGAAACTACTGTGCCCTCCTGCCACATGCTAGGATTACAGGCCAGCTCCCACATCCATCTGGCATTTGCTCAAGTCCTGGGGATCCAAACTGAGGTCCTCACTTTTGCAAAGCTGGGGCTTTACCAACTAAGCCATTCCTGCGGCCCCTACTTTATTATCTTCTGCTGTGTGACTGATATGTTGATTCACAGTAAGCCCTGCAGAAAGAGGATTTGTTTGTTTGTTTTTTGTTTTCTGGCTTTTGGTAGTCTCTTAGACATAGTCTAGTTCAGAACTTGCTTCTCGAGAATGCTTATACATGCATCCACACTGCATGCTGATGTTTTATCCCTTCCACAGTTTATGGCGAGAAACATTAGCAAGGGATTGTTCTGCCTCAATCAAAGGAACAGGCAGTTCTGGTTAATTTAGAAGATCATAAAGTACTGTACAGAAACAAAAGAGAAAGAAGGCAGAAAGTAACAAATGAGGCTTTAACTGCAGACTGGACAAGCTTGTGATTTATGATATGCTCACAATCAGAATTTACTCCCAGGAGCTAACAAATGGCATGCACACCCACAAATCACGACTCACTCCCTGTGTCCTGCCCAGCTCAAAGCAGACACTCTTAATCTCCCACCTTTCACTCCACTCTGCAATGCAATTTGCAAATTGGCAATAAGGTCTGCCCTAAAGTGTTTTACATCTGCACTTAGCCATAATAATGCAGATGCTGTGCCTCATTACACAATCTGATACACCTATTTCTCGTGGTTGATTTTACCTGTTATTATAGGCTCAATATTATTCCAGCACCTAGATTAAAACAATACCATAGCAAATTCAGCCAATGGTTCATACGTTCATATCTTTTTATTGGGTGGGACTTGCTTGAACTTTCTTTGAATTTCAATAAGGAACCAAAGGATACAATCCCCACTTCCCAGTATGCCATCTTAAAGACACAATTTTTACCATCCATATTTCTATTACAAACCTCCTCTTGGAGGAGGTTTCTTTGTCAAAATTTTACAAAATCTAAAAAAAAAGGTGAAGTATGATTTTTTTTTTTGTAGAAGGATGCATGTTACAAAATGCTTTTAAAATATGCTCAACATAAAAGCAGACACACTAAAACTGTTAGAAGAAAAAGTGGGGAAAAGCCTGGAATTCATTGACACATATGACAACTTCCTGATGGGTTTTGAATTTTAAAACACTCTGAAAGTAGCAAGGAAGGAAGAATAAAGGATTGTGGATCCCTCAGGTGAACTGCACCTTCAGGTGCAGGTGTGTGATATTGTAATCCCATCAGCCCTGGAGGTAGAGACAAAAGAAGCCAAGCTCAATGCCAGCCTTGGTAACAGGGTGCGTTCCAAAAGTGTGGAGCAGTCCCATGGAACCCTATCTTCCAAACTAAAAGGTAAAATCAAGGGCTGGAAGAATAGCTCAATTGAAAAACATTTGCTTAGAGCATCCATGAGGTCCTAAATCTGACCTCCAGTATCAAAGGAAAAAAACCAAAACAAAACAAGCACTAAACTGGACTCCACCATGATCAGTGATAATACAAGCATGCCCCTGAAGCACTGAAAACTATGTGGAATGGAGATTCTAATACAAGGCGAAACTTAGGTCCTCCCAGACTTGTTTCTTTCTCATATTACTCCCAGGGGGGAGAAATATGTTATTGCAAGGTTCTCATGGACTTTTCATATAATAAGGGGAATTTTCAAGTGTCACATACAGCAAGTAATATTTTTCTATTATTATGAAGATAGTTCTGCTCTGGGAATCTCCCGTAAGGATCTATGTCCTCGGGGTTCATGGACTTCTCATTGAGAACCTCTGCCTCATACTTCAGCACACGGAAGATGTTTTACCATGAGTTCCTTATAGAGTGTGTACAAAAAGGACGCTCTGTGGTGTATATTGCTTTTCTTGTAAAAGTAATTTTATTCAGCATATATATATATATATATATATATTGTTTTTATAAAAGAAAGCCAGCTTTCAGAGCAGCCATCTCTTCTGGCACTAGCCGTCTCACACTGCTGTAGAAACAAGGCCACAGAGAGAAGAAGAAAACAACCTGCTTGCTGTAGGCTTTTTTACATATGAAGACACTGAGAACAAAAGGTTAAAATTATTTCAGTTCCTCGGATTCCCAGCCAAATTATGCTTTATTGTGGCAGATATGACTCCATTCAACCACATCCCTCTTCTCAGGCCATGTTCAGCCCTCTGTGCTAGCTGTCTTTCGAGCAGACACACTTTTCATCACACAGAGCAATGACGCTGGCTTATGTTTTGTAGTTCAAACTCTAACGTCACCCAAGTGTTGTCTCTGGGTGGTATGACTACTTTTAAAAGCTGTGTTCTAGCTCAAAGCAATTAAAAATGGTGTAAGCTAACTTTCTGAATGATAAAGTTTAAGGCCAAAATAAAATGCATAAGGCTTCTAATTATCTTTGCATGAATATGAATTTTTTCCAGGGGACAAATATTGTTCAAACATGAATAATTGCAGCAAATAGGAAATGAGTTCTCTGAGGAAGGGTGCCTCTGAAGATAACAGTTTACTTGAAACTTCATATGCTGTAAGTTTACTTAAATTAAGTATAATGAATAAAAATGTATTCAGAAAATAAGGCGGAAAGTATATGAGATGAAGAAAAGAAATCTGATCCATATTTTCAGTCCCAAATTACAGATTTACTAATTGATCTGAGCCAGATATAACCTAGCCTATTATACAGACACTACAGCAAACCTTCTACCATGTAGATCAAAACCACTTCCTTAACCCTCAAAAAGATAGTGTAAGATGAAATGACTAGTGAGCATCAGGAAATAGCTTTAAAATGGTTCCCATCTGAAATAAATACTGTCTCTTTTTATTAAAATGTGGCTAATAACTCCTTTATTGGTCATTTAAAAGCGATTTAGATCTTCTTAGTCGTACTGAAGAGAGAAGTGTTTCTTGGGGGCTTTGGTTTGGGTTTTTTGTTTTTCAAAAAAAGGAAGAAAAAAAGACTTTGTTGTTTGGATTTGAATATTATTCTCAAAACCAACTTGTGAAAGGCATACTATGTCCAGTGCTGACATCGGTCTGGTAATTTATTTAAAAACAAAATATCTGGGAAGTTAGTTATCATGTTGCTCTAGGATTTCAGTACAATGAATGCCACAAACCCTGTGAGAAATGATTATTAGAAAGCTGAATAGACAGAAACGTTCCTGATAGCACATTTTAAAAGCATTTTGTAACATGCATCCTTCTACAAAAAAAAAAAAAAAAAAAAAAATCATGCTTCACCTTTTTTTTTTAGATTTTGTAAAATACAAGCATACGATGGTTTCTGGCCCATGCCATCTGAATATTCATTCACCAGAAAATTCTGGTTTATATTCCACAAACATGACAAAAATGTCCACTACCTGTCAATCCTTTGTCAGCCTTCATAGAACAAATTTAATGAAAACAGTGCTGTGGATTCTTGCTTGTTTTGTCTTCAGAGGCTCATTAGCTAAGAGTCTAGGGCTGTGGGTTTAAAATATCTTCCATTGGAGTGTTTAAAATTCTAGACCCTCCCTGAACCATTGCCTCAAATGCTTTTTAGGATCTCTTTTGCCAGCCTAACAATTGTTTTAAAAATTAGATTTTATTTTTTGTTTGTGTAAATATATGTATACCTGTGTGTGGGTTTGAGCACATGTGAGTGCAGGCACTGGAGAAAACCAGAAGGCATTTCGAGAGCCACTGGAGGTAGAATGACAGGCCTTGTAAGCTGTCCAATACGGGTGGTAAGAACGGAACTCACATGCACTCTGCACGAACTGTTCATACTCTCGACCACTAACTCACCTCCCCAGTCCCTGAGACAGAAGTTTAAGTTCAGGCCTACTATTCGGAAACCCTTAGAGAAAGATGTGACAGTGACAAATCAGTATTTCAAAGTATCATGGATAAAGCCTCCATAACTATCTATTCTGTCAGCCCTTCCTAGAGAGATCCGTGTAGACATAACATGCTGGTACACAGATGAATTCAGATACTGAGGCAGCAGGCACACGGCCCTCATCAGTCTGCTCCTGAGAGGGTTCTAGTACAGAAATGGATAGTGGACACCTGCCTCCATCCTGAGTCCAGAAGCTATCTCCAATTGATAGCCAGTTGAAAAGGAACAATTAGGTTTTGCCAAGGGAAACAAACCACTCCTGAGGGTAGACCCCACACACAGCAGTAGATGGCCAATGTAAAACGAACTAAACCGCATGTTTGGAAGTTCTCTGTCTCAGAAGGTTAACTTGGGACATTTTTTTATTGTTTTTGTTGTTGCTGTTTGTTTTGTTTGCTTGCTTTCTTCCTTTTTTTCCCACCTTACAGGTCCTTTCTGTATGTACTATGGCCTGAATTTATGGGATTTTATGGAATTCTCTAGTCTCTGCATCTATACGCATTTTCTTTGCCTTTTTTCCCTCTTGTTTGGTTGTTTTGTCATACTCCAGTTTGTTTAATCTTGATTTGTCATATTATTTTTTTTAGATGCCTGTTTGTTCTCTAAAGGGAGACAGAAAGGATGTGAATGAAGACGGGAAGGTAGGGAGGGAGGAACTGGGTGGAGTAGGATGATGCGAAAAATACACAAAAAAATATCATGTAAACAACATCATTTTAAATAAAAGAAATGAGATAAAAAAGGATAAACTAGAAACTTTTTATTCCAAGTGGATGTGGACTGGTTGGAAATCAGAATTGGGTGAAAGGGAAGGGACACTGAGCATTAGTTTTTTTGTTTTTGTTTTTTCTTGCCCAGCATTACCTAATGCTTTATTTCCATTCCTTTATTTTTTGTAGAACAGAACAGAACAATGTTGGGTAATATCCATGAACCGTGGTTAGGAATCCAAGTCCCCACTGACTCTAAAGGAAAATTAATTCTCAAGTCCCCAAAGAAGGATCACTGGAATAAGCCTGGCTGCTTAAACATTCAGGTTTGCTGAGTACAAACTGAAAATAACACCATGGCAAAACTATACTCTCAGCTATAAATTTGGAGTAAAACTAAAAGTGGAAAAATTAGACAATTTCCTCTATTTTTCACTGAGTAAATCCTTATTCCACTATGATTCAGTAATTGAAGTGACTGTAGCAATGGAACTGGCTCAGAGAGGTAGAAATCTGAGATGAGGAAAAGTTTCTCTTTTGGGTTCTAAGTATTTTGAGAAAAGTAAGAATCTAAATAGCAGCTTTATTGAGCGTCTGCTATCAGTATGATCCATCTTTCATGTGTCAAATGCATTAAAGGAAGGCAGAGATCAAAGTGTTCTTTTCACGTATAGAGAAGAGGAAAATATAAAAAAGATGATTCAAGAAGAAAAAGCCACAGCATCAAAATGTAGTTCTTGGCTCTATAATTACTCTGAACACAGAAGTCACTGAATAGATAACTAATCTAAACCTAAACTGGCATTCCATGAAAATTGTCAGGAGATTTCTTTATATGTCTATTATATATGTTGGTTTTAAGTGTGTGTGTGTGTCTTTATAGGTACATAAGATGATACATAAAATGATATGCATATATATAATAATACAGAGAGAGAGTATCCAATACAAAATGTTTTAGATGATGATATATAGATAGGTGATAGATAAATAGAAGATAGATATAGAATATTAGATAGATAGATAGATAGATAGATAGATAGATAGATAGATAGACAGACAGATAATAGCTAGTTTGAGCAAGTGAGAAGCAGTCAGAAACAGACATATTAAGACTGTACTAACTGTGACTCTTTTTTCCTCTCTGCAGTCAGGGCTCAAGAAATGGAGCCATACCTCCATTTCATCAAATTAATATTTGGACTATTCTTTGACTTAAAATGATTACATTGTTCTCAATTAATTTCATGCTTGTTAACAGAAGCTGGGATCTCAGTCTTAACTTCACTTTATACCAAGGAAAAATGTCCGTTCCATCTACAGGAGTTTTATATCAGTGCTTCTAAAAGTCAGTGTCGGGTTCTTTGCCAATAGGAAAGCAGTGGAAAGGAAAGTACAGAGACTTCTCTGTGACATTCAGGAGCATAGTTCCTAATGATTAGTAAGTACTGCAACTAGCTGGACTAGACAACCAGGCTAATTCAAGCCTTCCTGTTGAAACAAACTGAACCAGAGCTGAGTGGACTGTTACATCACGACTGTGTGGTGACTCAAAAGCATTTGAAGGTATATCAGTTTTTGGAGAAATAGATAGTAAGTCAGAACCACTCCAATTGCTTAAGTCTTACATAATTTAGAAAATCGGTAAATTAATAAAAAAATAAATACTAGAATATAATTTGATAGTTAAAGTAGATGGACCCTGAAAGCCAATTCACTTCACAGTTTTCCTAAATTTCTTTCTACTATTTTTTTTTTTAAATCAGTAACCCCAATATGCCTGATTTTCATGTTCGGTAAAGTAAGACATGTCAATCATGAGATTCAATTTGATTAATTTAGAATATATATATATAAAATCTTAAGCTAAAATATAATTACAAGCCTTGACAAATTAATGAACATGGGCTTGAGTAGTGACAACTCAGTGATTAAGAGTGTTTATGTCATTGTTGCCCAGGACCAGATTTGGTTCCTAACACCTCCATAAGGAAGCACACATCTGCCTGTAACTTCAGTTCTAGAGATATGATACCCTGTGGCCTCTATGAGCAGTTGGACACAAACACACACAAATGTGCACACACACACACACACACACACACACACAAGTAAATGTATCTTTAAAAACAGAAACATGGTGGTACAGATAAAAATAAAGAATTCTCCACCGAGGAATTTCCAATGCCAAGAAGCACGTAACAAAATGTTCAGTTTCATAAGGTCCCATTTATTGATTGTTGCTCTTAGAGCCTGTGCTGTTGGTGTTCTGTCCAGTAAGTCATCTCCTGTGCCAGTGAGCTCAAGACTCTTCCCCACTTTTTCTTCTAATAGGTTTAGTGTGTCTGGTTTTATTTTATTTTTTTAGGCTAGTTCTTTTTTATTTTATTTTTTAATTAATATTTTTATTTTAAAATAATTTTATACATTCACTTGTATCCCAGCTGTAGCCCTCTCCCTCTTTCCCTCCCAGTCCTCCCTCCCGCATCTCCTCCCTGCCCCCTTCTGAGTCCACAGAGAGGGGGTGTCCTCCTCTCCTTCCATCTGGCCCTAGCTTATCAGGTATCTTCAGGATGGTTGCAATGTCCTTATCTGTGGCCTAGCAAGGCTCCTCCTCCCTCAGGGGGGAGGGGAAGCTCATGAGTTCATGTCAGAGACAATTCCTGTCTCCTTACTAGCGCACCCACTTGGATACTGAGCTACCATGGGCTATGTCTGAGCAGGGGTTGTAGGTTATATCCATGCATGGTCCTTGGTTGGATAAACAGTCTCATAGAAGACCCCTGTGCTCAGATATAACACCTTGTGTGGTTCCCTGTCCCCTCTAGGATATATTAATTCCTCCTTCCTTCCTATGATTACCTACACTCTGCCAACAGCTTAGTTATGGGTCTCAGCATCCTTTGATACATTGCTAAGTAGAGTCTTTCAGGTGCCTTCTGTGGTAGGCTACTGTCCTGTTACTTGTTTTCTCCTATTTCAAATGCCCATCCCCTTTGTCTTTCTAGATGAGGATTGATCATCTTACCCCTGGACCTCTTTCTTGTTTATCTTCTTTAGGTGTACATATTTTAGTATGTTTATCCTATCTTATAGGTCTATATAAGTGAGTATATACCATGTGTGTCTTTCTGCTTTTGGAATACCTCACTCAGGATGATTTTTTTCTAGATCTCACCATTTGCCTGCAAAATTCATGATTTCCTCATTTTTAATTGCTGAGTAGTATTCCAGCAATACAGAAAAGTAACACAATTTCTGTATCCATTCCTCCTTTGATGGACATCTGGGTTGTTTCCAGGTTCTGGCTATTATGAATAAGGCTGCTACAAACATGGTTGAGCAGTACATGGTTGTGTACTTGAACATCTTTTGGATATATGCCTAGGAGTGGTATAGCTGGATCTTGAGGTAGCACTATTCCTAGTTGTCTGAGAAAGCACCAGATTGATTTCCATAGTGGTTGTACCAGTTGACATTCCCACCAGCAATGGAGGAGGGTTCCCCTTTCTCCACAGCCTCTTCAGCATGCGTTATCTCTTGAATTTTTTATCTTAACCATTCTGATGGGTGTAAGGTGAAATCCCAGGGTCGTTTTGATTTGCATCTCTCTGATGGCTAGGGATGTTGAACATCTCCTTATGTGTTTCTCTGCCATTCTATATTCTTCTACAAAGAATTCTCTGTTTAGCTCCATACCCCATTTTTTAATTGGGTTACTTGAATTATTGACTTTTAACTTCTTTAGTTCTTTATATATTCCAGATATCAACCCTCTGTCAGATGTTGGGTTGGTGAAGATCCTTTCCCAATCTGTAGGCTGTCGTTTTGTTCTAATGACAGTGTCTTTTGCTTTACAGAAGCTTTTCAGTTTCATGAGGTCCCATTTATTTATTGTTGCTCTTAGGGCCTGTGCTGATGGTATTCTGTTCAGGAAGTTGTCTCCTGTGCCAATGAGTTCTAGGGTCTTCCCCACTTTTTCTTCTAACTGATTTAGAGTACCTGGTTTTATATTGAGGTCTTTGATCCACTTGGAATTTAGTTTTGTGCAGGGTGGTAAGTATGGATCCTTTTGCATTTTTCTACATGTAAATATCCAGTTAGACCTGCACCATTTGTTGAGGATGCTATCTTTTTTTCCATTATATGGTTTTGACCTCTTTGTCAAAAATCAGGTGTCCATAAGCATGTGGATTTATATCCGGGTCTTCTATTCAATTCCATTGATCCACCAGCTTGTTTCTATGCCAGAAACATGCAGTTTTTATTACTGTTGCCCTAAGGTACAGCTTGAGATCAGGGATGGAGATACCTCCAGAACATCTTTTTGTTTTAGCGATTCTGAGTTTTTTGTTATTCTATATGAAGATGAGAATTTTTCATTCAAGGTCTGCAAAAAATTGTGTTGGTAATTTGATGGGAATTGTATTGAATGTGTAGATTGTTTTTGGTAAGATGGCCATTTTTACTGTCAATGCCTCCAATCCATGAGCATGTGAGATATTACCACCTTCTGATATCTTCTTCTATTTCTTTCTTCAGAGACTGGAAGGTTTTTTTTTTTTTTTTTTTTTTTTTTTTTCATATAAGTCTTTGACCTGCTCGGTTTAGTTACACCAAGATACTTTATGTCCAATGTGACTATTGTGAAGGGTGTTGTTTCCCTAATTTCTTTCTCAACCCTTTTGTCTTTCGTTTACAGGAGACTACTGATTTTTTTTCAATGCAGTTTATTCAGGAACCTTGAACAATCATCTGACCCTGGGGAAAGCCAGCCCACAGCTTAAATAGCCTCTGGGTAGCCAACCCAGGTGTGCCACGTGGGCAATGCAGATAGGTCCACATACATGGAAGCAAGCCAGATCCTCAGATACCATAAAAAGCTAAAATGTTACGCTCAGGATGCGAAGCTAAGCACTGCACTCAGGGTCAGCCGCTTTGGACCCAGAGAAGAGCATGTCTGATTGCATGCGGGTTGTTACCCCAGGTCCCGCCTCTGAGAAAAAGGTATCAGACGGGTCTGATGCTCTTTGGGTGGATGACACCTAAATGAACATCGGTACAAAGTCCCAATTTATTTCTAATATCAGAGATCAGACCTCTACTCTTGCCTGATGCGTCTAAAACAAAAAGGGGGAACTGTAGAGAGCTGTGGAATGCTGTGCCTTAAAGATGGAGCTGGTTTCCGCCTTCCACCTTCCCGATGGTGAGTGCTCTCTGTCACGAACAATTCCACATTTGGCTAATTTTTTTTGAGTTAATTTGGTATTCAGTCACTTTGCTGAAGGTGTTCATCAGCAATAAGAATTCCCTGGTAGAATTTTTGCAGTCACTCATGTATACTATCATATCATCTGCGAATAGTGATACTTTGACTTCTTCCTTTCTGAATTGAATACTCTCAATCCAGCTATACCACTCCTAAGCATATACCCAAAATATGCTCAAGTATACAACAAAAACATTTGCTCAACCATGTAGCAGTTTTATTTGTAATAGCCAGTATCTAGAAACAATTCAGATGTCCCTCAGTTGAGAAATGGATACAGAAATTGTGATACATTTATACAATGGAATACTACTCAGAAACTAAAAACAAGGAAATCATAAAATTTGCAGGCAAATGGTGGGAACTAGAAATGATCATCCTGAATGAGGCATCCCAGATACAGAAAGATACACGTGGTATATATTCACTTATTAGTGGTTATTAGGCATATAATATATTATAAACATACTAAAATCTTTGCTCCTAAAGAAATTAAACAACAAGAAGATCCTAGGGAAGATGTTCAATATTCATTCAGAAGGACAAATGTGATAGACTAGACACTGGAAGCAGAAGAAGACAGGAAACAGGACAGGAAACCAACAGAGCCAATATAACTGAGCCCTGTTGGCGCTGAAGAGAATGATACCCCAAGGACAATTGCATGGGGAGGGCTTAAAACCCTGGATCAGATGTAGCCCATAGACCCAGTCTCCAAGTGGGTTCCCTAATAAGTGGAGCAGGGGCTTTCTCTGGCATGAACTCAGTTGCAGGCTCTCTGATCACCTCTCCCTGGAGGGTGCAGCTTACCAGGCCACAGAGGAAGATGAAGATAATGCAACCAGTTCTGATGAGATCTGATAGGTTAGGGTCAAATCGAAGGAGAGGAAGACCCCACTTATCATTGGACTAGGGGAGGGGCAAAGGGGGAGAAGAGGGAGGGAAGTTGAGATTGATAGGTGACTAGAGAGTGGGACACAGCTGGGATACAAATTGAATAAATTGTAATAAGTGATAATAATAAAAAACATAAAAAATGAAATGTTCAACATCCTTAGCCATGAGGGAAATGCAAATCAAAACAACTTTGACACTCCATCTTACACCTGTCAGAATGGCCAAGATCAAAAACACAAGTGATGGCTCATTATGGCGAGGATGTTGAGCAGGGAAATGCTCTTTCACTGCAGACTTGTACAACCACTTTGGAAATCAATACAGCAGTTTCCCAGAAAGTTGGTAGTTATTCTATCACAAGACCCAGCTCTACTACTCCTGGGCATATACCCAAAGGATGCTCCATCCTATTACAAAGGCACTTATGTTCATAACAGCTTTATTCATAATAACCAGAAACTGGAAACAACCTAGATGTCCCTCAACAGAAGAATGGATAAAGAAAATTTGATATTTGCACAATAAAGTATTACTCAGTTGTTTAAAAGAAAATGATGTCATGAAATTTGCAGGCAAATGGCTGAAACTAGAAAAAGTTATCTTTAGGGAGGTAACCCAGACCCCGAAAAACAAACATGGTATGTACTCTCTTATATGTGGATATTAGCTGTAAAGTAAAGAAAGGATAATCATGCTACAATCCACAGACCCAGAAAGGCTAAGTAACAAAGAGTACTTACAAGGAGATTGCATGGATCTCCTTGGGAAAGGAAATTAGAGTGGATTTTGAGCATGAACAGGAAACAGGCGGTGTGGGAAACAGCAGGGATCAGGTGGAGGAAGGGAGAAAATCCTGGGAGAAATGACTGGAATTGGGGGGCATTTTGGTGGTGAGAGAAAGAAAGAAAGAGAAAGGAAGGAAGAAAGGAAGGAAGGAAGGAAGGAAGGAAGGAAGGAAGGAAGAAAGAAAGAAAGAAAGAAAGAAAGAAAGAAAGAAAGAAGAGAGGGAGGGAGGGAGGGAGGGAGGGAGGGAGGGAGGGAGGGAAGGAAGGAAGGAAGGAAGGAAGGAAGGAAGGATGCAAAAGAAGGATACAAGGAAGGAAGGAAGAAAGAAAGACAGAAAGAAAGAAAGAAAGAAAGAAAGAAAGAAAGAAAGAAAGAAAGGAAGGAAGGAAGAAAGAAAGACAGAAAGAAAGAAAGAAAGAAAGAAAGGAAGGAAGGAAGGAAGGAAGGAAGGAAGGAAGAGAAAAAAAGAAAGAAAGAAAGAAAGAAAGAAAGAAAGGAAGGAAGGAAGGAAGGAAGAAGTAAAAAAGCTATCTAATGAATTAATAAAAATGTTTCATGTACTAAAATTGAAAAACAGAAAATGGCTTAGAATATAGCTTAATGCTGAAATACTTACCTGTTCATATAAGGCATTTAACAGATTAACAAAGCACAACTCTGCGTGCAGTTTTGAGCTTCTTTGCAAAGATGATTAGATGATGAGAACAGTGATCCAACAAATGGTTAAATCTGCTGAACTATTCCTGGATTCGAACTCTGAATAGGCTCTTGGGAGGTTGTAAAACATTTTTAAGGTGAGCCTGGCCAAGCACTGGGTTCTTGGAGAGCACACTTTGCTCTGCTTCGTTCCTGGTCCACACTGCTTCCTGACCACTCTGCTCTGGCCCACCCTCACTGTCTAAAGGACTAAACTGCTAAACTCAGCTATTTGAGTCACAGCAATAAAAACAGAACATATGCAAAACAAATTACATATCTAGATGTCAACTACTGCACTGTTTTATATTAAGGTATAGGCATATTTGTCACAATTTTTAAATATTTATAAGTATACTTTAAAACTCTGTCATCTTTCTGTTGATACCCCATAATGTTGCTCATGGTTGGGGATCTGATTGGGTCTATCTACCCTCTTCACCTCTCATTTGAAGGATGGAAAATAAAAGCCCACAAATATTCCCAAAATTAGCAAGGAAATTTTATTCAAAGCAAAGCAACAGAAAACATCAGAACACACTGGAAAGGCATGGGTGGGTGCACATAAATGAAGATACTCAAGAGCTACACTCTGTTTGCGACTTCCTATAATAGAGTTCAATGCGGGACGTGAAGGCAGAAATGTTGTATTTGTATTAAAGTCTCAAAAGTAATTATTACGATGTGGTTTAAAATGCAAAAACTTATATTCAGCCTTTCAGAAATTTGAAAACATTCACCTGAACTTCTGTTGAGACAAATTAAGGGAAAGTCTCCATTGTTTGCAAACGTCTTAAGACGATCTGTCAAATTGCAAGAGAGAACAGAGAGAAAAAGACCACTCTGTATTCTGTGGTTATCCTCTACCTTAAGAGGGTTTTATTGGTGAAAGCTGAATCAACCAACGAAGCTAAATACAGAAGTAGTTAGAAAAAAAAAAGAAAAGAAAACAAACAAAAACAAAACCTATTCAGCATGTTGTTATCAACACAATACCAAGAAATAGAATGACCATGGGCACATTTTCCCATAACTATAACAGGTTAAGTTATCAAATGATAGAACAGTACCCTGGCACAGAGATATTTCTTAGTAAATATCAGTGAAATTTCAGTGGAAAAGTTTAAAGAACAAAAGGGTAAAAAGTATTAAATGTTATCTTTTTTTTTAAAAAAAAAGAAATATCCTACAGGTTGAGAAAATACTGCATTTAACCACCTAAAAGCTATTTGGAAATTCAAGAGTACAATTTCAGAAGAGTAAAAAGGTCAAGCTAAGAGACGTTAGAAGTTTAGAGTATTTGAGGGATAAAATTCCCAGAATGCCAAATGGGCATTTCTTAAAAATGAATACTGCGAATCATTTTGCAAAGCTATTTCCAAAAGGAGAGGAAAAAAATTTTTTTTCACTTTCTTGTGTCCTCTGTTGACACCCTATGTGTTCATTAGCATTATTTATATAATCATGTAACATTTACATTTTTTAAATTATTTTTATTTTTATTAATTACAGTTTATTTGCTTTGTATCCCCCCTGTACCTCCCTCCCTCCTCCCTTCCCAATCCCACATTTCCCCCTCTCCCTCACCTAACCTCCCTCCCCCAGTCCATTGATAAGGATGGTCCTCCTCCCCTTCCTTCTGATCCTAGTCTATCAGGTCTCATCAGGAGTGGCTGCATTATCTTCCTCTGTGGCCTGGTAAGGCTGTTCCCCCCTAAGGGGGGGGGTTGATCAAAGAGCAGGCCAATCAGTTCATATCAGAGACAGTTCCTGTCCCCATTGTTATGGAACCCACTTGGACACTGAACTGCCATGGGTTACCTCTGTGCAAGGGTTCCAGGCCATCTCCATGAGTGGTCCTTGGCTGGCGTATCAGTCTCAGAAAAGACCCCTGTGCCTAGACTTTTTGGATCTGTTGCTCTCCTTGTGGAGATCCTGTACTCTCCAGGTCTTACTATCTCCCACTTCTTTCATATGATTCCCTGCACTCTGCCCAAAGTTTGGCAATGAGTCTCAGCATCTGCCTTGATTCCCCGCAGGGTAGAGCCTTTCAGAGGCCCTCTGTGGTAGGCTCCTGTCCTGTTCCCTGTTTTCTCCCTCCTCCAACGTCCATCCTCTTTGCCTTTCTGAATGGGGATTGAGCATCTTAGCCAGTAGTATGTTTATCTTATATTACATGTCTAATGTCCACTTATGAGTGAGTATATACACTGTGTGTCTTTCTGCTTCTGGGATACCTCACTCCAGTTCCCACCATTTACCTGCAAATTTCATGATCTCCTTGTTTTTTTATTGCTGAGTAATATTCCTTGTGTAAATTTCTGTATACATTCCTCAACTGAGGGGTATCTGGGCTGTTTCCAGCTTCTGGCTATTACAAATAAAGCTGCTACAAACATGGTTGAGTATATGTCCTTGTTGTATACTTGAGTGTCTTTTGGATATATGCTTAGGTGTGGTATAGCTGGATCTTGAGGTAGTACTTTTATCTAACATAATAATTGTGTAATAATACCTCTAGCAAAGATTTATTCAGCACCTATGGTGGAGTCAACTTTTGTGTTTATGCTTAGGTTTTATGGTCAACATAATGTCACCTGGGAAGAGGAAACCTCAGTTGAGGAAGTGCCTAGATCAGAATGGTCTGATGGGCATTGTCATTGTCTTGATTACTAACTGATAGTAGCAGGCCCACATGCTGTAGTCAGTGCCCTGGGCTGTATAAAAATGTCAGCTAAGCCTAAACATAAGAGAGCCAGAGACTGAGCAAGCAGGTAACAATCCTGTCTATTTCTACTTTGAGTTCCTGCCTAAGTTCCTGACTTCATTTCCCTCTATGATGTGTTCTGACCTGGAAGTGTAACTCTGAACCCCTTTCTGCCTCATGTTGCTTTGTATCACAGCAAAAGAAAACAAACTAGGAAACTAGGACCATGTTTAAAGCGGAGAACACAACCTCACCAGTCTCAGAAGGTATATGGTTTAGGTTAACCAAAAATGTAAACATTTGTAAAAAGTATACTTTTTTAAAAAAAAAGATAATATGGGATTAAACCTGTATGAATAAATAAAATTCAGAGTTCCTCCTTGATCACCAGCATGATAACTTCATCCTTCATATCTAATTTCTTACATTCTAATTATTAATCATGGGCCATGCTTCCTATGGCATATATGTCTTTTAGGGAAAAAAAGCAAAAGTTTTAAATTAATAAGATATAAATTTCTACTGCATGCTAGGGCATTGATTTATGGGCATCTATTTTATTTTCGTCTAGTTCTGAAAATACCATGCTGACAAGATTTCTGAGAAAGTGGACATCACTGAAGAGAATATTAGGGAATTATCAGTCATCTGACCAACACCCTCCTCAGAAATAAAGGTGAAGAAAGTATAATTTCATTTTCGCTACAGAAGTGAGACAATTCCCTCAGCACACAGAACCTCTAACCCCTCTCCTCTAAGAAATCATTATTTTGCTATTATGTAAAACATTACGATTGAATAATTATCATATAGATGCATTGCATTGCATTCAAGCTCACGGTTATATGATAATTACGCACAGTCCCAAGAAGATAACTAAGTTATAAATAATGAAAGATTGGAGAGTAAGGAACAAAAAGAGGAAAAACAGCACCTAGGAACTGTGACAGACTAAGTAATGGATAACAAACCCCACACGCCCTTGTCTGCCTAAGTAAGCCCCTCAGCTGAAGCCTCTGTATACAGAAAAATAGGTCGCGTGGACTGTGCTCCTTAATAAGAATGGCCTTGCAAAAGCCAGATAACAACAGAGGAGACCAGGCACTGGAAATGTCTGATCATCCCTCTGTCGATAAGAAGAAAGTAGGGACTTGGGCGCAATCTTTCCGTCTTAACAAACAAAAACTTGGGAGGGCATTTTCATTTTTTCTCTGCCTAAGGCTAATTCCTTAAGGAGTTTCTTTCCTGGCGAGAGAACAAGACTGAGCGCTACATTTTTTTTTATCTTTATTTCTTTATTTATTTTACAACTTTTTCATTCTGAATAATAACAAAGCAATATATTTTTCACAGTGCAGAACAAGCCAGTACAGGAGTGTAGACCTTAAACAAATTCATAGGGATGTTGCAAATCATTCACAAAGTACTTAGTTAGACCTCAAAGGTAAACATAGAATATGTTTTAAAATGAATCAAAAAATAGATATAAGGACAGATACTTTGATCAGCTTCATTTTGGTTGTGGGTGGGAGTTTCACAATAATGTAATTTTTGAAGAGTGCATATTCATAGTGCTTAGCTTAGGTCTGAGAGGTCAGAGAGAGACAACTCTGAGATATATCAGAAAAAAAAAATTGCATCTCCCAGCCACAGTCCAGCTTATCTGATCTTCTTTGGAATTTACTAGTATATTCAAAACACCTTTTTTTTTTTTTTTCAATGCAGTTTATTCAGGAACATTGAACTATCCTCGGTGGATGACACCTAAATGAACATCTGTACAAAGTCCCATTTTTTTTTTTTCACAGAAGTCATCTTAGAAATTTTGACAGAGAAGCATGTATACAAAAGGTCAAATGTGCTGCACTGAAACCTGGGTGATTAGACAGGAAAATAGCCTGGCTCCTAATTAAGGAGGAGTCAGGAAGTCTTTCTTCGTGTTTAGAAGTGAATATATTATCTCTGAATCCTGAAGCTCTAAAAGATGGGCTACTGGTATTATTTTTTTTTGGGGGGGAAGGGGAAATAAATGTGATGCCATTTAACATGATACCAATATTAGAAAAGTTAAGTCGTGGGAGACAGCTATTCTTCATGGATTCAACTAAACTATAGCTGGCATTTCAATACAGCCACTGCCTGCATTTCTAGAATTCTCATGAAAACGTGCGCCATAAAGGAAACTGTGAAGAAAAAAAAAATACATACAGTACAGCCTGGGGGTCACTGTGGCACAGTGCTCGAGCCGTCTGTCCCTTCCGCTGCTGAGACACCGGCAACAACACTGCGAGGTTTTGATTCGAATTTTTTGTGCCATAGAATTCACCCATCACTGAAAAAGTACTTTGCCATTTGCTTCTAAATCTCTTGACATTTAAAGGTTTTTATGAAGATTGCCAGATTTATAATAAATCCTGAGCTTCAAAAGAAGGAAATTTTAATCATTTTTAGGAGCAAACAAAGTGCAGAAAATTATCATGTAGCTGGGAGTAATATTTTTAAATGTAATATTTTTATTAATTCTTGGCAATGCGTTTTGATAATATTCACTCCCAAAATTTCCCTTTAACTCCTTATGGGTCCACCTCCCAGCTCCTCACCCTACTCCCAACTTACTGGACATCTCTTTTTGTTCTACAGGAGTGAATCCAGTTTGTGCTTCCCATGTATGCATGATGGGGAGCCATCCACTGGAGCTTCCTTTTAGACCACACCCCTAAAGAAAGCTGACTCTCCACAACAAATTCATCAATAACTCCTCAGCTGGAGGTGGGGCCCTGTGAGCCTCTCCCCTCTCCAAGCTGGATTGCTCTTATGCAAGTCTTATGAGGAAGCCACAATTGTTAATGAGTTGATAAGGGCATAGGTCTTGTGATGTTCAAGTTGAGCTGTTTACTCCTCCCCCCCATCCCATGATAAGCCCTAAGCCTTGGGCAGACAGTAAGACAAGTGTCCCATTTGTGGTTGAGGCATGCATAGACACTTATTCTGTAAATTCAGACATGTGAATTTCTGAATTAACAGTTGTCAACTGGCGGCTAAGAACTCCTGCCTATGGGTTCTCTGCCATATTTATAATTCCAGGCAGGCATATCCTTCCTCTTTTGAGGCAGGCCTTAAATACATTTCCAAAGTGGTTGATCACCCCGTGTTCTATAGCAATTCGCTCCCAGACATACACATGTCACTATAGTTCATCCATGAGATGTTATAAAGAAGGAGAGGTGAAACATTCTGTTCTTCAGAGAAGCTCTTTAAAACTAAGGAAGTAAATGACTTAACTTCTTCAGGAAGACCCTGAACCTGATGAGATGTGCTAAATGAGCAATCTTACATAAACAAAAAGGACTATGGAGAGATTCTGTACGACTATCTCGCTACCTAGAAGAGGATCAGACTGACTGATTTGTCTAGAATAGAAATTCTCCAGCCTATGAAGCTGTCATGAAAGTTGTTCCAGTTTTTGTGATACTCACTCATTCCGGGGTGAGTTTCCAGAGTTATAGCTGTCTCTGAGGCATTTTTGCTCCTGAAACTAACCCCTTAGTCCTGTAAGAAACCCCAGGAAAACTCACTGATTAGTTTGGACTTTGGTAGCATCCCTAATTAGGTCTATTACTGGTTCACTATTTGGAATAGTGACACTCCCCAAAGGAGAGTGTCACACTATGCCCTCATATAATTTGTGTTACTATTACACCCATGGGCATAACTTGCCTGACTAATCACTACTGTTGTAAGCAGGGTTCACAGCCGGCTAAGACTGTTGATAGCATAGACTGTTTCACTTGAGAGTAGAGTATGCAGAGACTTTTGGATAGATTTCGATTCAGCAAGTCAAAAGACTTTATTTTAGTTTTTTCAATGCAGTTTATTCAGGAACTTTGAACAATCCTCGGACCCTGGGAAAAGCCAGCCCACAGCTTAAATAGCCTCTGGGTAGCCAACCCAGGCGTGCCACGTGGGCAATGCAGATAGGTCCACATACATGGAAGCAAGCCAGATCCTCAGCCTTAGCCAAATGTGGAGTTGTTCCTGACAGAGAGCACTCACCATCGGGAAGGTGGAAGGCAGAAACCAGCTCCATCTTTAAGGCATAGCATTCCGCAGCTCTTTACAGTTCCCCCTTTTTGTTTTAGACGCATCAGGCAAGAGTAGAGGTCTGATCTCTGATATTAGAAATAAATTAGGACTTTGTACTGATGTTCATTTAGGTGTCATCCACCCAAAGAGCATCAGATCCGACCGATACCTTTTTCTCAGAGGCGGGACCTGGGGCATCAACCCGCATGCAATCAGACATGCTCTTCTCTGGGTCGAAAGCAGCTGACCCTGAGTGGAGTGCTTAGCCTCGCATCCTGAGCGTATCATTTTAGCTTTGTATGGTATCCAACCATGCTTGGGGAGAATGTCCTGCTTCAATGGCTGTAAAGGCCTGAATGATCATGGCTGCATCACACTGTTGTGAGACTCTAATCTTGCATATATACCACAGGCAAACCAAGGAGACCAACACCAGAAGGCCTGCTAATGCTCCCATGCCCGCCCATTCCTTCAGATGATTCATGGCTGCAGCAATCCATGTTGATAATCCTGTGGCTAGTCCTGCGTCCACTCTGGTAGAATTTACTGTGACAATGGCCACTCTCAGCTGCTCCATCGTAGTATCGAATTCACCAGTCCAATTACCTAAAATATAGCTCGACAATTGTTTAGACAGATTTGCAGCACAGGAAAAATTCTCATGTTGTATGCTAGTGACACAAAGTCCAGCATACTTTCATTGACAGCCAGGTTGAGCGATTTGCCATAGGGTATCAATTTGCTCCTGCAAGAGGTCAATCCTCTGATTGAACACCATCAAGCTTCCTTTTAGTTGAGCATTAATTCCTTTATGTACAACTAAGGCATGAGCTACATTGGCTAAATGATTATTCAGGGTCTGAGCAGTCTGCCCAGTATGACTCATGGCTAATGCCCTGGTGGTAGCTCCAACAGCCGCCAATGAGATGGTAGTAACAATGGTGGCTGTAGTTCCAAGATCCCTTTTCTGTCTGAAGAGAGTCATAGTGTGAGGGGCATCAATGGGCACAGGCACCCAGTGAGGCATGCGAGTAACCAGGGCATACCTAAATTTACTAGCATTCCAGCATTGGGCAAAAAAGCAAGTATCATTACCACAATTACTTGGCTCTATCTGGCTAATAATGAATAAAAATGGGGGATATAGACAAACAGGTGTGGGCTTATAGGAAATATTATGAGAAGCCTTAACCCCTCGTTGGAACATCCTGCGTCAGTTCTAGAACTAGCAGTGGTGGTGTCCGAGGTCTGAGTAGGTTCAGGAGACCATTGCCCCCAGGGGCGAGACGTGCTCCATGCCAATTGACTAACTCCATGTTTTCCTCCAATTTTGAAAGTCATTTAAGGTTCTTAAATTATTTTTTCCCTTTTTTTTAAATTTTTCATCAATTACACTTTATTCATTCTGCATCCCCTCATAAGCCCCTCCCTCCTCCCCTACCAATCCCACCCTCCCTCCTCCCTCTACTTACATGCCACTCCCCAAGTCCACTAATAGGGGAGATTCTCCTCTCCTTTCTGATCTTAGTCTGTCAGTTCACATCAAAAGTGGCTGCATTGTCCTCTACTATGGCCTGGTAAGGCTGCTCCCCCCCAGAGGGAGGTGATCAAAGAGCAGGCCAATCAGATTATGTCAGAGGTAATCCCTCTTCACATTACTATGTAACCTAATTGGACTCTGAACTGCCCTGGGCTACATCTGTGCAGGGGTTCTGGGTTATCTCCATGAATATCCTTGGTTGGAGTATGAGTCTCTGGGAAGTTCCCTGTGTTCAAATTTTCTTGTTCTGTTGCTCTCCTTGTGGAGACCCTGTCCTCTCCAGCTCTTACTATTTCCCAGTTCTTACCTAAAATTCCGTTCACCTGCCCAACAGTTGCCCATCCGGCTCAGCATCTGCTTTGATAGTCTGAAGGGCAGAGGCTTTCAGAGGCCCTCTGTGGTAGGTTCCTAGGTTGTTTCCTGTTTTCTTCTTCTTCTGATGTCCATCCTCTTTGCCTTTCCGGATGGGGATTGGACATTTTAGTTAGGGTCCTCTCTCTTGCTTAGTTTCTTTAGATGCACAGGTTTTAGTGGGTTTGTCCTATGTTGTATGTCTATATGAGTGAGTATATACCATGTGTGTCTTTTTGCTTCTGGCACAACTCACTCAGGATGATCCTTTCCAGATCCCACCATTTACCTGCAAATTTCATGATTTCCTTATTTTTCATTGCTGAGTAATATTCCATTGTATAGATGTACCACAATTTCTGCATCCATTCTTCAGTTGAGGGGCATCTGGGTTGTTTCCAGCTTCTGGCTATTACAAATAAAGCTGCTACAAATATGGTTGAGCAAATGTCCTTTTTGTGTACTTGAGCCCCTTTTGGATATATGCCCAGTAGTAGTATGGCTGGATCTTGAGGAAGCGCTATTCCTAGTTGTCTGAGAAAGCGCCAGATTGATTTCCAGAGTGGTTGTACAAGTTTACATTCCCACCAGCAGTGGAGAAGGGTTCCCCTTTCTCCACAACCTCTCCAGCATGTGTTGTCACTTGAGTTTTTGATCTTGGCCATTCTCATGGGTGTAAGGTGAAATCTCAGGGTTGTTTTGATTTGCATTTCCCTAATGGCTAGTGAGGTTGAGCATTTCTTTAAGTGCTTCTCTGCCATTCGGTATTCCTCTACAGAGAATTCTCTGTTTAGCTCTGTTCCCCATTTTTTAGTTGGATTACTTGGTTTGCTGCTTTTCAGCTTCTTTAGTTCTTTATATATACTGGATATGAGTCCTCTGTCAGATAAAGGGTTGGTGAAGATTCTTTCCCAATCTGTAGGTGGTCGCTTTGTTTTGATGACGGTGTCCTTTGCTTTACAGAAGCTTTTCAGTTTCATGCGGTCCCATTTATTGGTTGTTGCTCTTAGAGCCTGTGCTGTTGGTGTTCTGTTCAGGAAGTTTTCCCCTGTACCAATGAGTTCTAGGGTATTTCCCACTTTTTTTTTCAAGCCGATTTAATGTGTCTGGTTTTATGTTGAGGTCTTTGATCCACTTGGACTTCAGTTTTGTGCAGGGTGACAAGTATGGATCTATTTTCCTTTTTCTACATGTAGACATCCAGTTAGACCAGCACCATTTGTTGAAGATGCTATCTTTTTTCCATTGTATGGTTTTGGCGTTTTTGTCAAAGATCAGGTGTCCATAAGTGTGTGGGTTTATTTCTGGGTCCTCTGTTCGGTTCCATTGATCCACCATTCTGTTTCTATGCCAGTACCATGCAGTTTTTAAAACTGTTGCTCTATAGTACAACTTAAGATCAGGGATGGAGATACCTCCGGAAGATCTTTTATTGTAGAGGATTGTTTTAGCAATTCTGGGTTTCTTGTTATTCCAGATGAAGTTGAGAATTTTTCTTTCCATGTCTGTAAAGAATTGTGTTGGTAAT
Organism: Meriones unguiculatus; assembly: GCF_030254825.1. Taxonomy (NCBI): domain Eukaryota; kingdom Metazoa; phylum Chordata; class Mammalia; order Rodentia; family Muridae; genus Meriones; species Meriones unguiculatus. The sequence goes on from NC_083359.1 coordinate 28,653,547, forward strand.
TTGATGGGCATTGCATTGAATCTGTAGATTGCTTTTGGTAAGATGGCCATTTTTACTATGTTAATCCTACCAAGCCATGAGCATGGGAGATCTTTCCATCTTCTCATATCTTCTTCTAATTCTTTCTTCAGAGATTTGAAATTTTTTTCATACAAGTCTTTGACTTCCTTGGTTAGGGTTACTCCGAGGTACCTTCTGTCATTTGTGGCTATTGTGAAGGATGTTGTTTCCTTAATTTCTTTCTCAGCCCTTTTGTCTTTTGTATACAGGAGGGCTACTGATTTTTTTGAGTTAATTTTGTATCCTGCCACTTTGCTGAAGGTGTTTATCAGCTGTAGGAGTTCCCTGGTAGAGTTTTTGGGGTCACTCACGTATACTATCATATCATCTGCAAATAGTGATAATTTGACTTCTTCCTTTCCAATTTGTATCCCCTTGATCTCCTTCAACTGTCTTATTGCTCTAGCAAGGACTTCCAGCACTATGTTGAAGAGATATGGAGAGAGTGGGCAGCCTTGTCTTGTCCCTGATTTCAGTGGGATTGCTTTAAGTTTCTCTCCGTTCAGTTTGATGTTGGCTATAGGCTTGCTGTATATCGCCTTTACTATGTTTAGATATGTGCCTTGTATCCCTGATCTCTCCAATACTTTGAACATGAATGGATGTTGGATTTTGTCAAAGGCTTTTTCACCATCTAGGGAGATTATCATGTGGTTTTTTTCTTTCAGTTTGTTAATATGGTGGATCACATTGATGGATTTTCGTATATTGAACCACCCCTGCATACCTGGGATGAAGCCTACTTGGTCATAGTGGATAATATCTTTGATGTGTTCTTGGATTCGGTTTGCAAGTATTTTATTAAGTATTTTTGCATTAATGTTCATAAGGGAGATTGGCCGGAAATTCTCTTTCTTTGTTGAGTCTTTGTGAGGTTTAGGTACCAAGGTGACTGTGGCTTTATAGAATGAATTTGGTAATATTCCTTCTGTTTCTATTTTGTGGAATAGTTTGAAGAGAATTGATGTTAGCTCTTCTTTGAAGGTCTGGTAGAATTCTGCGCTGAAGCCATCTGGTCCTGGGCTTTTTTTGGATGGGAGACTTTTGATGCCCGCTTCTATTTCTTTGGGAGATATAGGTCTATTTAGTTGATTTACCTGGTCCTGGTTCAGCTTTGGTAAGTCAAATCGATCAAGAAAATTGTCCATTTCATTTAGATTTTCAAATTTTGTGGCATATAGACTTTTGAAGTAAGTCCTAATGATTGTTTGGATTTCCTCAGTGTCTGTAGTTATATCCCCCTTTTCATTTCTGATTTTGTTGATTTGGGTGGTGTCTCTCTGCCTTTTAGTTAGCCTGGCTAAGGGTTTGTCGATCTTGTTGATTTTCTCAAAGAACCAGCTCTTGGTTTCATTGATTCTTTGAATTGTTTTATTTGTTTCCAATTGATTGATTTTAGCCCTGAGTTTGATTATTTCCAGCCGTCTACTCCTTCTTGGTGTGTCTGCTTCTTCTTTTTCTAGGGTTTTTAAGTGAGCCATTAGGGTGCTTGAATGGGCTGTCTCGAATTTCTTCTTGAAGGCACTTAGTGCTATGAACTTTCCTCTTAGCACTGCTTTCATTGTGTCCCACAAGTTCGGGTATGTTGTGTCTTCATTTTCATTGATATTTAAAACAAAGATTTTGATCTGTTTTAAATTTTTTTTTTTCTAAAGACCACTAAACAAAGTACATCTGAAAGCTACATTTACACCCCAGGCTTAATCTAGGTCTGACTAGTGGCCAGGGTAAATAGGGTACAGATGTAACAAAATTTATGTAAATTCTATGCTGTTTAGAGAAACGTGGACAAAATCCCACTGAGAACACAACCCATTGTTTTCTCTTTAATTTCTTTGTTGTTTTGGTTCTATTTGTCTGACAGTTACCTATCAAGCACAGAACAGTTTGTGGGAGTAAGGAGAGTCACAGAGTGACCAGGCTTTAGAAAAACAGTGAGAGTAGAAACTTGTTATAGCTTTGTGTCCTCACGTACTGCAATCAAACATATTGTCGAGTGTTTTTACAACACAGTACAAGTCTCTTATCACGTCTGTGCCAATTTAATCTTCTTTCTGATCTGACAGAAGTTAGACCAGATAAAACTTAAAATCTGCTTTCCCTCTAAAAAAATTGAGAATGAAGATAAGCAAGGTTTTCCACAGGTCAGGACGTATTTGGCCTAGTACTGGAGTAGCTTTACATAGAACTGCATGGAAAAGGATTTTGAGGGTATATAGAGACAGCACCAGACCTGACTGACTAGCAGAGTCTCCAGGGGAAAGGAAAAATGTTTACAGTTCATGTGTACAAAGGAGGTTTAGAAACATTGGTTCTGAAATCCTATGATTTCAAATGTGCCTAAATCAGGATAAAGCATATAAATTAATGACGCTTTTTCTGTTTATTCTTGATTATTTATTCATTTTTATTACCATTTATATTTTGACAAAATAATCAACTTCCTTATGACATTATCATAAAAGTATATAGTGTACTTTGGTCATAGTTTTGTTATTGTTGTTCTTTGTTTTTGAGAAAGCATCTCTTTTTACTAATAAGATACATAATTGAATAATTGCCTTTTAAGATACTTCATTTCCATAAAATATATGTAGAATGAATCTGATTTTTAAAAAAGCTGTCTGCTTATTTATCTATTTTGTGGTATTTAGACTGGAACCCAGAGGTTCTGCATGCTGGCCAAGTGCTCCACCATGGAGCTATATTCCCCAGACTATAGCTATGTTTTTTGTTTTTTGTTTTTTGTTTTTCTTCTCAATGCAGTTTATTCAGGAACCTTGAACCATCTTCTGACCCTGGGGAAAGCCAGCCCACAGCTTAAATAGCCTCTGGGTAGCCAACCCCAGCATGCCATGTGGGCAATGCAGATAGGTCCACATACATGGAAGCAAGCCAGATTCTCAGCCTTAGCCAAATATGGAGTTGTTTGTGACAGAGAGCACTCACCATCGGGAAGGTGGAAGGCAGAAACCAGCTCCATCTTTAAGGCGCGGCATTATGAAGCCCTCTACAGTTCCCCCTTTTTGTTTTAGACGCATCAGGCAAGAGTAGAGGTTTGATCTCTGATATTAGAAATAAATTGGGACTTTGTACCGATGTTCGTTTAGGTGTCATCCACCCAAAGAGCATCAGACCTGTCTGATACCTTTTTCTCAGAGGCAGGACCTGGGGCATCAACCCGCATGCAATCAGACATGCTCTTCTCTGGGTCCAAAGCGGCTGACCCTGAGTGCAGTGCTTAGCCTCGCATCCTGATCATAACATTTTAGCTTTTTATGGTAGCCAACCATGCTTGGGGAGACTGTCCTGCTTCAATGGCTGTAAAGGCCTGAATGATCATGGCTGCATTACGCTGTTGTGAGACTCTAATCTTGCATATACACCACAGGCAAACCAAGGAGACCAACACCAGAAGGCCTGCTAACGCTCCCATGCCCGCCCATTCCTTCAGATGATTCATGGCTGCAGCAATCCATGATGATAATCCTGTGGCTAGTCCTGTGTCCACTCTGGTAGAATCTGGGGTAACAATGGCCACTCTCAGCTGCTCCATCATAGTATCGAATTCTCCAGTCCAATTACCTAAAATATAGCTAGACAATTGTTTAGACAGATTTGCAGCCAACCTTTCTTGTACTTTGATTTCTCTGGGTAAAAATAAAACTTGCTTTTTGTAATTCAAAAAAAAAAAAAAGAGAGAGAAAGCATCTCTGTGTCTTCCAGTTTGTCTTTGAACTCAAAATGTATTTGGCAGTGGCCTGTAGGCATAAGGTTATTGCATAATTAATTATTTGTTTGTTTGTTTATTTAATCACTTTACAGCCTGATCCCAGCCCCCTTCCCCCTCTTCTCCAAGTGCCACTCTTTCTCTCTCTTTTTCATTCTACCTTTTTAATTTTATTATTTCAACTTTAAAAAATTCTTATTATTTATTATTTATTTATTCTTATTATTATTGTATCCACGTACTGCAATCAAACATGCTGTCAAGTGTTTTTACAACACAGTACAAGTCTCTTATCATGTCTGTGCCAATTTAATCTTTCTGATCTGACAGAAGTTAGACTAGATAAAACTTAAAATCTGCTTTCCCTCTAAAAAAATTGAGAATGAAGATAAGCAAGGTTTTCCACAGGTCAGGACGTATTTGGCCTAGTACTGGAGTAGCTTTACATAGAACTGCATAGAATAGCTTTATATAGAACCCCTTCCTTAACTACTCTGGGTCCTCTCTCCTTCCCTCTTCCCTCACTATGCCCCTCTCCCAGTCCACTGGTAGGGGAGATCCTCCTCCTCTTTCTATCTGTTCCTAGCCTATTAGCTCTCATCAGGACTGTCTGGATCCTCTTTCCCTGTGTCCTAGTCAGGCCACCTCTCCTGAGACAGGTGATCAAAGAGCAAACAACAGAGTTCATGCCTGAGATTGCCCCTTTTGTCTGACACTAGCTTATGAAGTCTCAACAAGGCTGGCTGCATCATCTTCCTCTGTGGCCTGGCAAGACTGCAAGCCCCAGGGTGAGGTGATCAAAGAGCCAGCCACCCTCCTCCATTGTTGGTGGGAATGTAACCTTTTACAACCACTTTAGAAATCAATCTGGTGCTTCCTCAGAAATTTAGGAATAGTGATACCTCAAGATCCAGCTATACTACTCCTAGGCATATACCTAAAAGATTCCCAGCATTCAAATAAGGACATTTGCTCAATCATGTTTGTAGCAGCTCTATTAGTAATAGCCAGAATCTGGAAACAACGTATATGCCTTTCAACGGAGGAAGAGATATAAAAAGTGTGGTACATTTACAATGGAATACTACTCAGCTATGAAAAACAAGGAAATCATGAAATTTGCAGGCAAATGGTGGGAACTAGAAAAGATCACCCTGAGTGAGGTAACCCAGAAGGCGAAAGACAAATGATATATATTTACTTATAAGTGGATATTAACCATTTAATATAGGATAAACATACTAAAATCTATAACACTAAAGGATCTAAACAACAGGGAGGACCCTAGGGAAGATGCTTAAGCCTCATTCAGAAGGACCAAGAGGATAGACATCGAAAAAAGTAGACGACAAGGAATAGTACAGGAGCCTTTCACAGAGGACCTCTCAAAGACTCCAGACACCAGAGTATCAAAGGAGATACTGAGACTTATAGCCAAACTTAGGGCAAAGTGCTGGAATCCTTATGGAAGAAGAGGGAGATACAATCATAATTATTAATAAGAATAATTGAAAGAAAATAAAACCTTTAACCCACACTTTGAGAATTCAAATGCTATTCCCATTTTCTTTCAAGAATTTTGGGGACATGTAGCTCTATGCTTGCTTTCTTTAAAGTTTCAGAAACCAGATCTCTTCCAATCATAGAATTGTATTGGAAATCTCAAAGATCTCCAAGAAAGAGACACAGACTGGAGACCTTTTTTTTTTTAGGGTTGCAAAACCATTAGGCTAAAAATGCTGTCGACCCAGAGGGAAAGGACCCCATCTATTTTTCATAACTGGAAGAGAAAAGCAGTCCAGCTATCATGAGGGAAATGAAGACAAAGAAAGAAAAAGAAAATTCATGCTTTGTTCCTCATTCCAAGCATTCCCCATTGAAAACGTTGCATCTTCTATCTTTCAGAACCTTATTAAAATTCTATGTTTCTTAAAATCTAAAAACTGTTCCAAGTGTCCCATGAATGGACTGCTCTCAATTATCCTATGACCTGAAAATGTAAAATATGTAAAAGTGAGACTTGTATAGGAAGTACATAAGAACTATCTATACATTAAATATATTCAAGTCTTTTGTCATCAAAAATAATTCATGCACTGGTTTAGAAAAAAAAATATCAAAAATCTAATGGTAAGATTAGGTTCAGCACTGAAAGGAATAATATGCCCTGAAGTGGCCCTTAATTATTCAAAAGATCAAGTAATCATCTGCATGGAATTTATCAATAATTAATGTCTACCGTAATGCACTTTAACTGAACTTTTTGTACACCAAATTCACCTACAATCAACAATACTGAATGTTTGAAAGTTTTGCCAAACTTAGTTGCGATGACAGTGGATGTCAAGCTTGGATCTCTTTTTCATGGTTCTTTAGTGTTATCTCATTTTCTCTTATTATCTGGATGCCATTGCTGTACTGATGGTTTCTGTAAAGTATATTTCTCCTGCTTGGTCCCCTGGCCTGTATTCCATATCCATCCATTCAGCTGTTGGTTTGATCACCCAGGTTGAATAAATAGCTCATAATTATCTTAAATGTAATACTGCCCAAATCAACTTTCTCTTATTGGATCTCCTGACCTTTGACTCATCTTCCAATTCAGGGCAAAAATGTGATACAGAAATTGAGGTACATCTACAGAATGAAATATTACTCAGCAATGAAAAATAAGGAAATCATGAAATTTTCAGGTAAATGGTGGGACTTGGAAAGGATCATCCTGAGTGAGCTGTCCCAGAAACAGAAAGACAAACATGGTATATACTCACTCATATAGACATGTAACATAGGATAAACCTACTAAAATCTTTACATCTAAAGAAACTAATCAAGAGAGAGGACCCTGACTAAAATGCTCAATCTCCATCCTGAAAGGCAAAGAGGATGGACATCAGAAGAAGAAAACAGGAAACAAGTTAGGAACCTGCCACAGAGGACCTCTGAAAGGCTCTGCCCTGCAGACTATCAAAGCAGATGCTGAGACTGATGGCCAACTGTTGGGCAGAGTGCATGGAATCTTATGAAAGAAGTGGGAAACAGTAAGATCTGGAGAGGACAGGAACTCCACAAGGAGAGCAACAGAACCAGAAAATTTGAACATAGGGGTCTTTCCAGAGACTAGTATTCCAACCAAGTATCATGCAAGGAGATAACCTAGAACCCCTGCACAGATGTAGCCCATGGCAGTTCAGTGTCCAAGTGGGTTCCATAGTAATGGGAAGAGGGACTGCCTCTGACATAATCTGATTAACCTGCTTTTTGATCACCTCCCCCTGAGGGGGGAGCAGCCTTACCAGGCCACAGAAGATGACAATGCAGTCACTCCTGATGAGATCTGATAGACTAGGATCAGAAGGAAGGAGAGGAGGACCTCCCCTATCATTGGAGGGGCATGCGTGAAGAAGGGGGAGGGAAGGTGAGATTAGGAGGGAAGGAGGTAGGGGTTTATGGGGGAATACAAAGTGAATAAAGTGTAATTAATAAATGTTTAAAAAAAGTGCTGCCCCTACTCTTATGTCTCAGATGAAAAATGAATTTGCCACTGTAAACTCCATGCTTCACCTGCCTTTTCCCATGGATCCCGAGGTATTCCCACATAACCTCCAGCATGCCTGCTTCTATCCTTCACAGTTACCACCCTAGCCAAAATTATTGCTTGTACAGGAAACTACTGTAGTCTCTGAAAATAGACAGTGTTACCTCTTCTTCTTGCACTTGTCATGGTTCTAAAAACAGCCAGAGTATTCTTTTAAAACAATAGGACAGCCCATGGTACTTACCTGAACAAAAAACTGCAATAACTTTAAACAATATGGTGAGTAAAGTCTGAACTATATACCTACAAGAGCCCTTATTATCTTTATTGTGCCTCAGTTTCAAAATATAAACATTGCTTTTATTGTTAGCTCTGTGCCTCAAATATAAGCTCCAAAACAGAAAAAAAGAAAAGTTTCTCCTATGTGTCCGTGACCTAGCACCTAAGTTTCTATGATGTTTAGTAACCTCTAAATGGTTTTGAAAAGAGGAACATGGGCTTCTCAATCACAAATATAAGAATGTAAAAAAGTGAAAAATCACTACTTCTTATTGAACATTCCATAACTGCCTTTTTTTTTTTCATTATACCCTGCTTTCTGTGTTCTCACATGAAATAACATTTATAGATGATTTTATCAAATGCCTTACCAGCTGAGATATTTAGTGCTACCTCAAGACCCAGCTCTACCACTCCTGTGCATACACCCAAAAGGTGCTCTACCATACCTCAAGGATGTTTGCTCACTATATTCATAGCAGTTTTATCCATAATAGCCAGAATCTGGAAAAAACCTAGATATCCCTCAACTAAAAAATGGATAAAGGAATTATGGCACATTTACCCAATGGAATACTACTTAGCTATTAAAAATACTGAAATCATGAAATTTGCAGGCAAATGGATGGAACTAGAAAATAAGAACCAGAAATACATTCATGGTATATACTCACTTATAAGTGGATATTAGCCATATAATACAGGAAACCATACTACAATCCGTAGACCTAAAGAAGCTAAATAACAAGGAGAACCCTAGGGAGCATGCTTAACTCTCATCCAAAAGGACAAATAGAATAGATACAGGTAGCAGTTGAAGAGAGGGAACAGAACAGGATCCTACTATAGATGTCCTCTGAAAGACTTCACCCAGCAGGGGATCTACATAGATGCTGAGACCCACAGCTAAACTTTGGCAGAAGTAGAAAGTCTTATGGAAGAGTTGGAGCATAGAAGGACCCGGAGCTCCACAAGGAGACCAACAAGGCCAACAATTCTTGGCCCAGGTGGTCCTAGAGAGCCTGATGTACCAACCAAGGACCCTGAATGGAGAGGACCTAGACCTGCTGCTCAGATGCAGTGTGTAGGCAGCTCAGTCTCCATGTGGGTTCCCTAGTAGGGAAAGCAGGGTCTATCTCTGACATGAACTCAGTTGCTTGCTCTTTGATCACTTCTGCCTGTTTGGGAGACCTTGCCAGATCACAGAAGAGGATGCAGGGAGTCCTGATGAGACTTGATAGGCTAGGCTCAGAGGGTGGGGAGGAGGGCTACCTCTTTCTGTAGACTAGGTGTGGGAGATAAAAGGGAAGACTTAGGGTGGGACCAGAAAGAGAAGAGGGAGGGGGCTACATTCAGGATATAAAGTGAGTAAATTATAAAAAATAAATTAAAAAATTTAAAGAAAAACTTTTATATTAATGAAAAGAGAAATGAAAATAACACTATTAGGAGAACAATTATTTATTTTTAAAACCTTAAATAGATTTTATCTAGGTCTTTTACCGAAACCAAATCAACTTTATCACTAAGTTTCTACAAGGGGCTTTTTTTTTAAAACCTGTTTGTTTCCCTCTTAGGGAGGGGGGCGGGAGCTATTTGGTTATATCATTTTGTCTGCATAGACACTTCTTTGTTTCATTCGATTTTTTTCAGTTTCAAATAACTAATTTTAAGTTATTTAATGTTTCACCTACAATTAAGAAGTCATCCTTGACAACTTCCATACTTTAGGCATAGTTACCTATGTTTTCTTGTAAGATATTATTGTTTAATTTTTTTTTCTTTTTTTTTATTTTATTTTTTTTTATCAGTTACATTTTATTAACTCTGTATCCCAGCCGTGTCCCAATCCCTCATTCCCTCCCAGTCCCTCCCTCTCTCCCTCCCTCATCTCCACCGTGCCCCTTTCCAAGTCCACTGATGGGGGGGACCTCCTCCCCATTCATCTGATCCTGTTTTATCAGGTATCTTCAGGACTGGCTGCAAAGCCCTCCTCTGTGGCCTAACAGGACTGCTCCTCCCTTCGGGGGTGGGGAGACCAAAGAGCCAGTCATTGAGTTCCTGTTAGAAATAGTCCCTGTTCCCCTCACTTTGGGAAACCAATTGGTTACTGAGCTACCACAGGCTACATCTGAGTGGAGGTTCTAGGTTATATCCATACATGGTCCTTGGTTGAATGTCAGTCTCAGAAAAGACCCTGTGCCCAGATATATTTGGTCCTTGTGGAGCTCCTATCCTTTCCCCATCAGACTAACTCCCCTTCTTTCTTATGATTCCCTGTACTCTGCCAAAAGTTTGGTCATGAGTCTTTGCTTTGAAAACACTGCTAGTTAGAGTCTTTCAGATGCGCTCAGTAGACTCCTGTCATACGTTCAATGCACATCCCATCTGTCTTTCATTTTACATAAATTGTTAATACACCTAGAATTTATTTTTAAACAAACATAGAAGAAAGGGAGGGTCCACTCTTAGTTCTTCTTTTTGTAAGTATTTGAAAGATATAACCATTGTGTTTGTGTTCATCTTGAATAGAACCCATTTCTAGCATATGGTAGACTATCATATGTTGTGGATTCTTTTCTTAATTACTCTTCAACATGTCTATTTCCATTGATTTATTTTCCTATTCTACATAGCACTACTATACCAAAGTGATTTCAGCCACTTTATAGCATATTCCTTCATTGCTCTTCAGGTACTTGCCAAAATTTATGGTTCAATATAATTTTCAGAACATCTCATGCAAATAAAAATCCATGTGCTATTTTAATTGGAATTACATTAAATTTATGCTAATTTAACCCTTCCTGGCTAAGACTAAGATTGTCTTTTCCATTTACTTGTGATTTGTTTTATAATTATCAAAAAGATTTTCTAGTATAAGTTGTTTTGTTTTTTTTTTTTTTCTTCCTGGGTTTATCCCTCAGGGCTCCTCAATGCATTTTGCTCTAGTTGATTAATCTCACTATAGACGTAACTGTGTTTTCCAAGCATTATCAAGTTGAAAAAAAAAAAGATCTTGATTTGTGTTAGTATTTTTCTCATTATGTATATTGAGTTTTCTGATAAATTCCAGAAAGCTCTATAATTTTTCTAGGTTTCATATTTTTATAGAAGTGTAATTCATCAGCAAAAAACAACTAGCTTTCTAGGGTTTATCCCAAATATAGTAAAAACTTAAGAACTTTTAAGGCATAAGTAAAGTGCTATAATACATATAAAAATCATTAACTCAAACAATTCTATTTCTAAGAAAACTGTTAATTAAACGTCTATACCTTTTCAGAATCTGGGGTACTTAAGAAGTATAAAAATGTTTAACTGCAGTCCTCCACTCTACCAGCTGAGTTATCTCACAATGGAATACTACTCAGCAATTAAAAACAAAGAAATCATGAAATTTGCAGGCAAATGGATGGAAATAGAAAACATCATCCTGAGTGAGGTAACCCAGAAGCAGAAAGACACACATGATATAAACTCACTTATAAGTGGATATTAGCCGTATAATATAGGATAAACATACTAATATCTGTACACCTAAAGAAGCTGAAGAACAAGGAGGATTCTAGGAAAGAGGCTTAATCCTCATTCAGAAGGGCAAACAGGATAGACATCATAGACATCAGAAATAGGAGATGTCAGGGAACAGAACATGAGCCTACCACAGGGGACCTCTGAAAGACCCTCCCTATCAGGGTATGGAAGCATATGCTGAGGCTCATAGCCAAACTTTGGACAGAGTGCAAAGTTTGAAGAAGGGGGAGATAGAAAGACCTGGAAGGGACAGGAGCCCCAAAAGGAGATCATCAGAGCCAAAAAATCTGGGCTCAGGTGGTCCTGCAGAGACTGATGAATCAAGGAAGGACCGTGCATGAAGGGAAATTAGACCCCCTGCTTGAGTGTAGCCGATAGGGAGCTCAGACTTCATGTGGTTTCCATAGTAAGGGGAGAAGGGGCTGTCTCTGATATAGACTTTGGTGCCTGCATAAATGGGTCAGGATAAATGCCCCAAAATGAATACTGCTTGAGATTGACTGCAAACTTACAATGACACACAAAGATGAGGCATGATAAACATGTCATACCATATACAAATTTTGTCTCAAAATATGGACATAACTATATGATATCAAATTATAAAACTTCTTTTGAAAAAAATCAAGTAGACAAAAGTGTTTATGACATTAGTGAGGAAAATATTTCTTAGTCATGATATAAACAGCATGCTCTATAAAACAGCTGGTTAATTCCAACCACATTAAAAGTTAAAATCCACCACTCTACAAAGAATATTTGTCTTAGTTACATTTTCATTGCTGTGAATAGACGCTATGGCCAAGGCAAATCATAAAAGAAAGAGTTTGTTGGGGATTTGGTTCCAGTTTCAGAGGGTTAAAGTCTATGTCCATCATGGTGAGAAGCATGTAAACAGGCAAGCAGGCATGGAGCGTCTTGCTTAAGCATCCACGGAACTTTCAAAGTGCGGCCTTTCATGTATGTCAGAAAAACTTTTCATTAAAACCTAAAATGTCTTGAGAATATACTGTGGAACTCTGGACTAAAATAAGAAACATTAAAAATCAGAGTGTTTGGGAGGCTGGTTCCTTTTTGAAGGGGAACAGAGGGGGGAGAGTGACAGTGAGGGGAGCTGGAAGAAGTGGAGAGGAGAGAAACTGTGGTCAGAATGTGTTGTATGAGAGAAGAATCTACTTTCAAAAAAAATTAAGAATATATCTAGTATATAAATACCATGAATAAATATCAAGGGATGTATAACACACGGAGATATTAATCAACTGGCCAGTATGTTTTTGACACTGATTGCATTTATGATGGTTAATATAATGGTAATTACCATGTGCTTTGGCATTTGTAGCTCTAGACAAGCTTAATTAATGGGAGGTAATCATTAATACTAGTTGAAAACAGCCACTTATAATGATGTCCTTAAGAATTAAAAGCCGTAATCTTGTCATTAATTCCTTAAAGAAGTATATAAGATTTTAATAAACCCTAGGTACTGATTGAGCTAGCTAATTGTATATGGACTTAGTTATCAAAAACTCATTGTGATTCAACAACATCATTAACCCTAATGGTCCTTGCTGAGAATGCATTTTGACAATACCATGGCCAATAGCATTAGCATATTAAGCTCACTGGTTCCCCCAAGGCTTTAGTGACTTCATTTTGTTTTGACAAAGTGAAAAAATATTTAACGTCATGTCATTATGATTTATAATAGTAAGGTTTGAAATATTGAGCAAAAATGCCTGAATCTCTGAGAGAAAAATACTGAACTGCAGGATGTATATAATGCCTTTATCAGGAACTGCTTCTTGTGAATAAATAAACTGAAACATCCAACTATATCAAGCAAAGGGAACCTAGAAAAATGCCTTTATTTTGGAAAGATAAACAAAAGTCACAATGCATAGCTCAGTGATAAGAATTCATAGAGATATCTATGAGGGCCAGGGTTTGACCCCTAGCTCAGAATAAAAGCAATCACGCCAACAAACAAGGAAAAAGTCTTGTTTTTAAGAACTGGAAAATGGGGGAGGGGGTATGGTAACTACCTTAATATGCTCGCTTCTCATCGTTGTGACGAATACCTGGGAAGAAGAAATAAAGGGAATATTTATTGTAGCCTCCTCTTTCCAAGGTTTCAGAGAGGCCATGGGAAAACAAAACAGCTTTCATGATGGAGAGCAGGGATGCCCGTACAAGCTGCCCACCTCCTTTATCCTTTGGTTCCATACTTGGAGTGTTGCTGACTGCATCCAGACAGAGTATTGCCACTGAGTTGATCCTCTCTGTGTGCTTCTCACACGCAGGGTGTGTGCTGCCATACCACACAAGCTTTTTAATTCTACTGTGGAGATTCTTAATGTTAACTCTTACATTTGAGATATCAAACAGGGAGGATGTTTTCCTGATTACTACACACTATAAGTTTTTTCAACTTTTATGAAATGTAAAAGAAATCTGTCTCAGAAGTGCAATTCAAAAGTCTCAGAGAAACAAACTCCTCTGAATATAAAAAATAGCTCTGTAAATGTATTCATTAAAATTAATAAAGATAATTCAAAAAATTTTAGATATTAAAGAGATTTGAGTGTTCTTTCTAATTTCTTTCATAAAATTACAAATATATATATATATATATATATATATATATATATATAATCTTTTAATCAAGAACAACGGGTGACAGGGACCCGAGTAGGAAGATCAAGGGTATCAAAGATTAAAAAAAATAAAAAAGACCAAACCGATAGGCTCAGGAGGTCTTACACAGCAATATCTTATGCCAAGGAAGCTTATTAAGAAGTACAGCATCTTACACACTATTTGTAAGAGAAAAATGGTACAGAGTCAGCACAAAGTACAATGGGGTACTATCACAAGAAGCTAATCAAGCAATGTTGCACGAGGAGAACACAAGGTATCGAAAGGCCATCAGAGGCCAGAGACTGAGCACCCATAAGAGAAGTCTCTTCAGGCACATAAGCCAAGTGGAGCATGGGCTATCTCTGACATGGACTTTCTTGCATGTTTTTCCCTGGGATGGGTAGGGGTATTCCCCTTTTCTGAGGGTGAGGGGAGGTGAGATAGGAGGAAGGGGAAAGATGGTGTGACTGGGCGAAGAGGAGGGAGAGAGCTATGACTGGGCTGCAAAGTGAGGAAAGAAAGAAAGAAAAGGAAGGAAAAAAGGAAGGAAGAAAGAAGGAAGGAAGGAAGGAAGGAAGGAAGGAAGGAAGGAAGGAAGGAAGGAAGGTTGGTTCAGGATACAAAATATTCTCCAGATGAGAACATGAAACATAAGCTAAGCTAAACCCCGGTTTTACTTAAAGTTTTATCTTTTACTCTAAACTACTTTTATTCCCTGCTTAGATCCATAATTTGATAATTTTGGATACTATTACAAAGTATGCGAGTAGTGCAAATATTATGCAAGGACTAAGTATTATATAGCAGAGTGTCTAACATCAGGAAGCTTACCTGGAGGGATAGTTAAGACAGTCAGTGGAAACATAAAAACTTCAATAAACAAGTCCAGGTGAAAGGAGGCCATGCTCCTTCTTTCATCTACATTCAACTCCATGCTTTACACCAACGGGATGTTCAATATGCATTTGCTAAATAAAAACAAGACAAAACAAAAGTCAAATCTCTTTCATTATAGAATGATGTCTTGTCTCATTAATAAAATGTGCTTTCCCTAAAGATACTTATATTGATTGGGCATAAGCAGAATATATACCACAAAACATTTTCTTTCTTTTTGTTTTTGGCATTATATCTTTATATTGACAGCATCATAGGGACAATTAATATTACTTCAGTTTTGTTTGTGTTCACTATGACAAAAATATAAAATTCCTACTCAAATTTAATTAGTAAATATATTTTTTTCTCATTAACCTTCAAAGTCTCCTTATAATTTTATTAGCAAATCTCTGGTTAAAATCCCTAATTTATGCTAATATCCAGAAGGAGGACTCTGGCTAAAATGTTCAATCCCCATTCAGAAAGGCAAAGAGGATAGACATCAGAAGAAGGAGAAAACAGGGAATAGGACAAGAGCATGCCACAGAGGGCCTCTGAAAGGCTCTACCCTGTAGGGTAACAAAGCAGATGCTGAGATTTATGGCCAACCTTTGGGCAGAATGCAGGAAATCTTATGAAAGAAGTGGGAAATAGTAAGTCCTGGAGAGGATGGGAGCTCTACAAGGAGAGCAACAGAACCAAAAAAATCTGAGCACAGGGGTCTTTTCTGAGACTGGTACTCCTACCAAACACCACTGATGAAGATAACCTAGAACTCCTGCACAGATGTAGCTCATGGTAGTTCAGTGTCCAAGTGGGTTCCCTAGTAATAGGAACAGGGATTGTCTCTGACATGAACTGATTGGCCTGCTCTTTGATCACCTCCCCCTTTTGGGGGAGCAGCCTTACCAGGCCACAGAGGAAGACACTGCAGCCAGTCCTGATAAAGTAGGATCAGAAGGAAGGAGAGGAAGACCTCCCCTATCAGTGGAATTGGGGAGGGCATGTGTGGAGAAGGGGGTGGGAGAGTGGGAGTGGGAGAGGAGGAGAGAGGAGTTTATGGGGGGATATAAAGTGAATGAAGTGTAATTAATAAAAATTAAAAAAAAACATTTTCTTTCATTAGTGAAAGAATGGGTAACACTGTAAGCACATAAGTACCTGCACCCTCTTTTATCATTCAGAAAAATATATGAGATGACTTGTTGAGGGAAGGCTGTTATTCACAGTCTTGAAACAAAAGATCTCTGGGCAAAGCACTCTTGCAATTTTGCTGTTATGTAAGACTCTGAAGATATACTTGCTAATTGAAGAAAAGTAGACTGACCTAGAACTTGAAACTATTTCTAATTACATAGTATTGAACCTAGAAACAGACCCAAGTCCAATATATAAGTCTATAGTTCCCAAGAGTCTTGCTTACACAATAACAGAAATGTGCCTGTTCATCAAACATTAGCAATGGATTTTAGAATGATCTACAACTAAGGCCACTCTCTATGCAATGTTGGGTCTTATACCAGTCTGCATGCTTGCATGTCCTTACAAACATTATTTCAAGACCTCTTGGATTTCAAAGACAGAAGCTTTGCAAGTATTGCATAGTTGATTAACTGAGCTGGTCAAAAAGAATTAAAAAAAAAATAGTTGAAAATGTCTTTTTCTTTCTCTTTAAGCTATATGATACTAATCCTCTGGCTTTTATAATCTTTCTGTCCCCTAGTCTGTGATGTTCCCTTAGGCCTCAATTGTAGGACATAGGTTGCATAAGTACCAATTATAATTGGACATGCCAAAATCAATTTTTTTTCTGTGAATGTTGGCCAGTTCTAGATGTCCATTTGTTACAAAGAGAATCTTCTTTGATGAAAGATGAAAGCTATACTTATCTGTGGAAATAAGGGTAAGTAATGAGAATACACTGAGAAACTATATTGACATAGGAAAATTACAGTAGTCGGTTCTACTTAAGTTATGCTTGTAGTTCATGTGGTTTCATCTCCAAAATACAGCTCTCATTTAGACATTACGTTTCAAAAATGACGCAAAGCAAACCATTTATTGATAAATAGTAGGTAATTCAGACAACAACAACAGAAAAACCCAGAAGCCTCTCTGTAGGATATTTAAATCTAGTCCCTCCAATTCATAAGGCTGTCTAAAAATTATAAGTTACATTATTTATGTATATGGCTATAGGTGCTGGTACAATAGTCATATATTAATTCATACAGTCATTCCAGTCATTCACCAAATAGATATTCAAAACCTAGTCTATTAGGTACTAAAATTTCAAAAAAACTTCAGTGTTTAATGTTGCTTGATCATTTTTCAAAGTATTAAAATAACAGTGCAAAGGATTTGAATAATTAAAAAAGAAACCGAAGGATCCAATTTTATAGACAATTTTAATGTTTAATAGCTCTTACATACTACTCTTACTGGTTTATTGATTGAATGAACTGCCAAGTGTTTTTGCACTTCAAAATCATAAATAAACTTTGA
The DNA here is from genome assembly GCF_030254825.1 of Meriones unguiculatus. Classification (NCBI taxonomy): domain Eukaryota; kingdom Metazoa; phylum Chordata; class Mammalia; order Rodentia; family Muridae; genus Meriones; species Meriones unguiculatus. The sequence goes on from NC_083359.1 coordinate 28,670,715, forward strand.
CAAATGGAAAAGGTCATTAGCTGCATTAGAATCCCCCAGATCTACACTGAAATGTGTTCTCAATGGGATATTAATTAATTTCAGAGACAAACATTTCTGTTGATTACCCTTGAGCAAGACATAAATGTTACAGGACCATCACTGCTGAAGAGATTATGAGCTGTTTTTGAAATAAACAGACTGAAATGGACTGGATTTTTATTTTCTTTCCAGAAAGAGGGATATGAAGACATTTCATATTCTTCTAATTTTACTTTAAAATGAAAGCAAGACTCCTAAAAACTTATCAGTTGTAGAAATTCTATTTTCAAAACTGTTTTCAAGTAATAATTAAGAAAATGAATAAAGAATTTTGCAGAGGGATTCTTGACAGATTTGTGCAAAATGCATGGAAACAAACTACCCACTGAGAAATTTTCTCTTACATAGTACATGTATGAGCCTGTATGTGTCTATCACGTTTACTATGTTATATGTGTTTATAAGTTATAATAATCAGGACTGTGTGCTATCTATGATGATGAATAAAATATCCAGAATCACTTATAATAAATATCTTTTGTTTTTATTTATCTAAATATTCAAACTTTATAATTTGCTTTACTCTGACTTCTCCACTGTAACTATCAAAAAAAAATGTTTCACCAAAATTTTAAAAACACAAGACTTGAAATCTATGTAGATAAGTTGGTTAGCAATGTGTTTTATTGTCAACTGGTCAAGCTAGACAACTTGATTTCCACTCCTAGAACCTACTTAGGAGCTGGGTGTCACAGGTGGCCCATGCTTTTTTTCTTAGTGCTTAAGATGTTCTCGGAAACTTAAGATCCCTGGGGCTCATTGACCAGCAAGCCTACCTATTTCGTGAGCTCAGACCAGTAAGAAATCATGTCTAAAAAATAAGGTGGATGGTATTCCTGTTGAATAGCACCTAAGACTGTCATCAGCCTTCCAAACACATGTAGATGTATGTAATGCTCACATACGTATACCTACACAAACAAACACTTGTGTCCATACAAACACAGGTTTGGTTTTGTTTTACTAAAAAAAAAAAAAAAAAAAAAAAAAAAAAAAAAAAAAAAAACAAAAACAAAAAAAAAACACGTAATAATATCAACCTTTTAAAGTATTTTATAGCATTTGGTATATATTTTAGTCCCTTCTCATCTGTTTTAGCTAGGGTTTCCATTGCTGTGATAAATCCCATGACAAAAAGCCATGAGGAAGAAAGAATTTATTTCATCTTACAGCTTGTAGGTCATCACTGAGGGAAGTCAGGGCAGAAACTCAGGACAGGATCTTAGAGACAGGTAATGAAGCAGAGTCTGTGAAAGAATCCTGCTTAATGACTTGTAACTCAAGGCTTTATCTGTCTGCTTTGTTGCAGGACCCAGAGCTACAAGCCCAGGTTTGGCCCATAACAGATTCAGTCCATTGGTAAGAAAATTCACATATTTCCCTACTGAGCTTATAGGGAGCCATTTTGTCATTTGGGAGTCCCTCTCCCTAAGTGATTCCAGCTTGTGTCAAATTGACATAAAACTAGCCAGCATGCCGTCATGTCAATCTTCATGTCTGGCTAGCTCATTCAGTAGAGCTGATATTGATTCTAGTCTTCTCATGACATTATTCCTGACTTTTTTCTTTATATGTTCATATCCCCTAGCCTTCAACCCAAGGACACCTCATGTAGGTCCTCAGAAAATTAACCTGATCATCTAAATCCCTTTTATGTTGTTGTCGTTGTAAAATAAGTGCACTAAAGTTCATCTTCTTATTTTACCATTTAGTGTTTTACAATGCCACATGGTTGTTGTAGGAAGGCTTCCTAGTAGAACACTCATGGCCTGAGTCAGTTCACAGCCTGAGTTAGTTAGTTTGTTTCCACACAATAAACTTAGTTTACTGCCTTCCTCTAGTCAGGCAAAAACATGTTTGTTAGACTCATTGGGCAAATATTCTCTCCCCTGATACAAGAATCCCTTCAACATTGCCCTCACTGTGGGTATGTGTTACTTTCTTGCAGTGTTTTTCATGGAATGGTAAATGCAGTTCTCATGTCATCCAGGCCCTGTTAGTCGATGTACCGCCAACAAAACTTTGAGATGAGTTTCCATGCTATTTGCAGGCATAAGGTGAAAGAACTTAATTTTTGTTAACTGCCTCTCTACTCCTTAGAACCACTTAGATAGAAAATAATTTCTTCATTAAGAAATAAAGTCAGTTTTATCTGGAATAAAATCAAGTCCAAAGTTGTCTATAACCTATGACAGTCCCTTTTCTGGCTCTATAAAGAATACATGAATAATAGACAATGTGGCTAGAATCTAGAAGATATCTAGGGTTCTATGCAGAATATAGAACATGCAAATGATATCTGCTAAACCTTTAAAATGATATATGATTTAGTCACACATTCTAGATTTCCAGCTATATAAACAATGGATTTTTCTTTCTTATTTAAGCTAAGTTCTGTTGTTTCTAGGGCTATGATCAAAAGAACTCTAGCAAATAAAGAACAGGAGTTGGTTTATATGCTATGTGTTAGCTGTTTTTTTTTCTATAGTTGAGAAGGAACATTTAATGAGTTATACTTAGTTAATTATAAGAACTAAGAAGACACACAGTGTTCTTTGAGAAAAGTACATTTAAATTACATTGAAAGTCCACTTTGATTACTAAGTAACTTGAACGCTATAATCTATTATTGAATAGGAGGTAGTTAACATATTTTGAAGAATCTTTTATCAGAAGGGGGTAGTTAATATATTTTTAAATGTCTTTCAGGAATAGAATTTCATGCTCTCTGTTTTATTATACCAACTCTTTTTAATTTTTTTCTTTATTATTATTATTTATTACCATTTATTCACTTTGTATCCTGGCTATAGCCCATTCCCTTATCTACTCCACTCCTTCATCTCCTCCCAATACCACCCTGTCTCCCTCTTCCCCCTCTATATCCCTCCTCTAGTCCACTGATAAGGGAAGTCCTCTTTCCCTACTCTCTGACCCTAGCCTATCAGGTCTCATCAGGCCTATCTGGATCCTCTTTCTCTGTGGCAAACTATTGTTAAAATAGTTTTCATGTAGTATATTTTGATCATGTTTCTCCCCTCTCCAAACTCCTTCTAGATCCATCCAACATTTTCTAAAGTCCACAGAGACTGACTTGTGCTGCCCCTATGCTCTTCAAACCTGCTGCTAGAGTGCATTCAACCTTCCAGGGCCCACAGCCTTAAAGAAAACTAACTCTCACTCTTCCAGCATCTATCGATTGCCAATAGCTCCTTAGCTATTTAAACTTTACTTTGATTTTTAAAAGTATTTTAATTTGTTTAATCTATATTTAATCTTTACTAGTAACTCTCATCAATAATGCAATAACTTATGAGACTTTCAGTAAGTCCAATGTATCCTATAGTTTCAAGATTATACTCATCTTTGAAAAAAAAAACCTACTGTACCTATGGCAATGAATGCATTAGCTCAGAATAAAGGAAGGTTGTGTTCTCAGGACACATCATCAAACAGGCATAAGCATACTTTGGAGTCAAATTCAAGCCCTTAACTTGGCAGCAGGCATCTTTACCAACAGAGATTTAGCTGATAAAGAATACATGATAGATAGACAAGTAATGGAGAGATGAGCAATGTGTAGAAAGATGATAGATTATTAATAGACAGATGATAGAATGTAGATGAATGGATAGATAGGTGATAGATCAATATATAATACATAGATGATAGGGAGATATGTAGATTAATAGAAAGATGGATAGATACATAGATAGATGTAAATATTGAGTGTTCATTCTCTACCATGACCATAACCTGTTATACTTTGGAGATAGATAGTAAATGAACACAGTATCTAGCTTTGCTTATGGTTTGACAAGAATAACAGATGACACTACACCATTCTGCTCTTCGTGCTATTTGCTTCGATTATGGCACTTAGTTTTCCTGGTAATTACTTGTCTGTTTTTATACTTATAACTGCTCTCCTCCTTCATTAACTAACATAACCATTGAAGAAATACTGATGTCTGTTTTAGTCTCAACTGTGTATTCTGTCCTTATTAGGTACCTACCATATTATAATATAATAGATTATATTGGAATTCAGTCTAATGAGTGGGTAAAATGATTCAAGAAATTCCTTTGGGCAGAGTGAAGGGAATCTTAGGAAAGAAGTGGGAAACAGTAAGATCTGGAGAGGACAGGAACTCCACAAGGAGAGCAACAGAACCAAAAAATCTGAGCACAGGAGTCTTTCCTGACACTGATACTCCAACAAGGACTATGCATGGAGATAACCTAAGACCCCTGCACAGATGTAGCCAATGGCAGTTCAGTATCCAAGTGGGTTCCATTGTAATAGGAACAGGGACTGTCTCTGACATGAACTGATTGGCCTGCTCTTTAATTACCTCCCCCTGAGGGGAAAGCAGCATTACCAGGCCACAGAAGAAGACAATGCAGCCACTCCTGATGAGACCTAATTGACTAGGATCAGAAGGAAGGAAAAGAAGACCTCCCTTATCAGTGGATTTGGGGAGGGGCATGCATGCAAAGGGTGGAGGAAGGGAGGGATTGGGACAGGAGGAGGGAGGGAACCACAGGGGAGATACAAAGTGAATAAAGTGTAATTAATAAAGAAAAAAAAAGAAATTCACCAAAACCATGTTTTCCTTTGTTTGTTTTAATTTATCATAGCAAAATAGAACAGCTTAACTATCAGCAAATGTAAACTATACCAACATAAAAATACAGAAGATGACAAACATAAACTCCCAGAGAGTTTATAAACTTCCTCTCCCTGGAGAATTTTAGAGACATAGAATGCTTCAATAGGGAAAACACACTAAGCACTCAGAATCAGAGAAACACTGACATGCCTTCTTGTCTAGAGATTTTATTTGGAGTCAACCATACAGTGACAAATACCCACTGGGACTGATATTGGCACCTCAGTTTTTATCCTCTTACAAGGTCAAATTCTGGTGTAGACTAAAACCTCATCAGAAAATCACTGCTAGCCCAATGTTTCTGCTTTGGTTCAAAGCTGCAGGTATATAAATGGATTCATATGTGGGAAAATATTGGAATGGTTCAGATGTCATCTCTTAAGAGCCAGGCAAGCTTCAGAGCCGGCTTCAAACATGCCAGCCATGATGAGTTGATACTCACTCTGCTGCTCAGAAACACTTATTGAAGACCAAGTAGATGAAAGGTGAAGGTTTTATGAAGGATGTGGACTGCTTCATAAAACTGTAACAATGTGTCATCTTGTCGAATTGAAGAAAAGGTCTCAAAGGATATAAGTTTGGGTTGTTACCTAGACAATACGAGGAAGTTATTAAATTAAAAATCAGAAATCTTGAATAAGGAATTAAAGGGGTTGCCACAGAGGCAGAGATGACAGTCTTTGCAGGGTAGCCTACTATGAAGGACTTAGGGGCACATTTATCCTTTTTATATAGGTATCTATTTACTAGAGACACATCAATCAGAGTTCACAGATCTAGAACACAATTACTTTTCTTGACCCCAATTGTTTAGAATTCAATATTTATTTAGTTTTCCTCAACAACTTACTTAGCTACACGTGTTTATTAAAATTTACTACCTACTAGATACCATGGACTATTTCTCAACATAGCAGTAAATCTCAGTTCTCAAACTTAATGAAGCATTTTATTCAAAATATATTGGCATGGTTTTATAAACTGTGAGAGTATGAAAGAAAGAAAAAGTATAAATTAGAAAAAATATGTGAAACAAATTTATTTTCATACATTTATGTATTTATTCATGTATATATATGTAACAATAATAATTAAAGAGACCGTGAATTTGAAAGGGAGTTGGGAGCATATGAAACATTAGAGGAAGGAGAAAGAGAAATAAGAAAATGATGTAATTATATTTTTCTTCTATTAAAAAACAAATTTCTCCCCTATGCTCTGGATTCATAACCTTTCTGTCTCTTGTTGGAAAGGAGTAAGCTTCTAAACAACAATTAAATGTTACAAAACAAAACATAATAATATAAAACCACAAATATCCCATTGAAGTTGAGCAAGGCAAACCAACAGAAGTGGGGGAAAGCCCAAGAGAAGACACAAGAATTGGGGACCCACTCATTCACACACTTAAGAGTCACATAAAAGCACTACACTGAGAGCCAGAACATATATGCAAAGTACCTTGTTCAAACCCTGTCAGCTCTGTGCTTGCTGCTGCAGTCTCTGTAAGGTCATATGAGCTTTCCTCAGTGATTGAGAGGACTTTGGTCTCCTGAAGTCCCTTATTTCCTCTGACTCTTACGCTCTTCCTTCCTCATCTTCTGTAGGGTCACCTAAGCTCTGAAAAGAGAGCTTGGATAGAAACATCCCAGTTAGAACTCAGTGATCCAAAGTCTCTGTCTCAGTGTATCTCTGTCTGTCTCTGTGTGTGTGTGTGTCTCATCTCTGTCTCTGTCTCTTTCTCTCTGTCTCTCTCTCTCTCTCCCTATGGGTCATCTGCTGCAGGCTGAAGCTTCTCTGATGATGGCTGAGGAAGACACTGATCTATAAGCATAGTAGAATTATTAGGTGTCATTTTATTGTTGCTGGTTTTTTGTTTGTTGTTTTTTGTTTGGTTTGGTTTGGTTTGGTTTGGTTTGGTTTGGTTTGGTTTTTTTAGACCAGTAGCATTTTGGCATTAGCCTAGGTATCTGAGCTATTTAGTCTGGTTCTTGCTCACCCAGCAGTGCTGGGTATAGGTTCCATCTTGTGGTCTAGGCCTTAATTCAGATCATACATTGGTTGGCTACTCCCTCAAGTTTTGTGCCACCATTGCCCAAGCATATTTTGCAGGGAAGATAGACTGCAGGTCAAAGATTTTGTGTCTCGCTTGTTGCTCACACTTCCCTTTCATTAGCCTGCAGTGTACCTTCCCACATTAAAGACACTAGAACATAGGAGTGAAGGTTCCATGTAGGCACCAGTTCAATTCCTCCACTTTTAATGAATTGTGTGGGTGTTGTCTTCAAAATGGGACCTTGCTGTCAGTTTGCAGAAAGCAGCTTATTGTCTTGGCAACAGCCTGGGTTGTTTGGATTGATGGAACCCTTTTAGCCAAGAACTCATTTGAACTCATGGAAGCTTCTCATTACTGGAAGTTTCATTTGGTGATAAGAGATAGCCAGTTGAGACTCCATCTCTGTCATTATTATGAGACTTCATTATTGCCTTCATATACTTTTGGCAGTTCCCAGTGTGCTAGATTCCCATAAGAATCTTCAAATGCCTCCTAACTGTCTCTCCCCTCATACCTTTCCTTAACCCCATCTTGCCTCCCCCTCCCCAATAACCTCCCATTCCCCTTCCCATCCCTACCCACCCTCAGTCCACCCATAAAATCTATTCTATTTCCTTCTCCCAGGAACATCCATGTGTCCATTCTAGTACCTTCCTCTGTATCTAACCTCTCTGGATCTATAAATTTTAGCTTGTTTATCATTTTTAATAGCTAATATACACACATATATAAATATATTCTCTCTAAATATAAAATACAAATATATTTTTCTGTTTCTGTGTTATTTCACACAGGTAGCTTAGATTTTTCTTTAGTTTGCCAGCAAATTTGCATGCAAATTTCATGATGTCACTTTTTAATAACTAGGTAATACTCAATTGTGTAAATATATTACATTTTCTTTCTTTCTTTCTTTCTTTCTTTCTTTCTTTCTTTCTTTCTTTCTTTTTTCCTGAGGGACATCTATGTTGTTTCCAGTTTCTGGCTATTATGACAAAGCTGCAATAAACATGGCTGAGCAAGTGTCCTTGTGGTAGAATGAAGCACCCTTTAGGTATCTGCCCAGGAGTGATATAGCGAGATTTTGAGGTAAATCAATTCCCATCTTTCTGAGGGAAAGATTTCTGAGGAATCACCATATTGATTTTCATGGTGTCTGTTCAAGTTTGCACTCCCATCAGCAATGGAAAAGTATTACACTTATTCCACATCCTCGCCAGCATGAGCTGTTACTTGTTTTATTGACTTAGCCATTTTGACAAGTATAAGATCAAATCAAAGTAGTTTTGGTTTGCATTTCCCTAATGGCTGTGTTGAACATTTCTTTAAGTGAAATAAATTTAATTTCATTGAGATTATGTGTTAGACAACCTCCTGAAGGAATAACACTTGAGCTCCTAAGATCTAGAAGACATTGGGGATTCAGACAGATAAATCACCAACTAAATAGGAAGAAGAGAGTGGTCATAAATCCTGTCCAGAGAGAAACGGCATACTATGGGAGGACTAGAATGTGAAATAGCTTGATGTGCACCAGGAAAAGAAAAAAAGCCAACATTTCTGGGCTCTAGTATATAGAAAGGAAACTGGCCAAGTTGTTGTTTAAGTGGAAAATGACAAACGGCTGACATCCTTTCAGATAAGGAGAGGTATCTCCCCTAATCCTAAACACAGAGTTACAGTAGAGTGATAGAAATAGCCACAGCCTATTTGGTAAGAGATTCCTCTGTCAGATATAGGGTTGGTGATGATCCTTTCCCAATCTGTAGGCTGTAGTTTTGTTTTGATGACAGTGTCCTTTGCTTTACAGAAACTTTTCAGTTTCATGAGATCTCATTTATTGGTTGTTGATCTTAGAGCCTGTGCTGTTGGTGTTCTTTTCAGTAAACTATTTCCTGTGGCCCCGAGTTCCAGAAATTAAATACCAACAAACCAAGTAATCCAATTTAAAAATGAGATACAGAGCTAAACCGAGAATTCCCAATAGAGGAATATCAAATGTCAGAGAAACACTTAAATGTTCAATGTCTTTAGTCATTAGGAAGATGCAAATCAAACCAACTCTGACATTTCATCTTACACCCACCAGAATGGCTAAGATCAAAAACTCAAGTGACAACACGTGTTGGAGAGGATGTGGAGAAAGGGGAACCCTCCTCCATTGCTGGTGAGAATGTAAATTTATACAACCACGTTGGAAATCAATCTGGTGCTTTCTCAGACGATTAGGACTAGTGTTTCCTCAAGATCCAGATATACCACTCCTAGACATATATCCAAAATATGCTCAACTATACAGCAAGGACATCTGCTCAACCATGTTCTATTAGTAATAGCCAGAATCTGGAACCAACCCAGATGTCCCTCAGTGGAGGAATGGATATAGAAATTGTGTACATTTTCACAATGGGATTCTACTCAGTTATTAAAACACAAGGAAATCATGAAATTTGAAGGCAAATGGTGGGAACTAGAAAAGATCATCTTGAGTGAGGTAACCCAGAAACAGAAAGAAACACATGATATATACTCACTCATAAATGGTCATTCGACATATAATATAGGATAAACATACTAAAATCTACACTCCTAAAGAAGCTAAACAACAAGGAAAACCCTGGGTAAGATGGTCAATTCTCATTCAGAAAGGCAAACAAAATAGACATTGGAAATGGGAAAAGACAGGGAATAGGACAGGAGCCTACCACAGACATCTTCTGAACGACTCCACTGATTAAGGTATCAAATCAGATGCTGAGACTCATAGCCAAACTTTGGGCAGAGAGCAGGTACTCTTATGAAAAAAGAGGGAGGTAGAAAGACCTGGAAGAGACAGGAGCCCCAAACGGAGACCAACAGAGAAAAAAAAAATTGGGCTCTGGGTACCCTACAAAGACTGATACCGCAACCAAGGATCATGCACGGAGAGGACCTAAAACCCCTCCTCAGATGTAGCCGATAGACTCAGTCTCCAAACGAGTGGCCTAGTAAGGGGAGCAAGGTTGTCTCTGACATGAACTCAGTGGCTCTCTCCCTCTGGGGGGTGCAGCCTTGCTAGACCACAGAGGAAGACAATGCAGCCAGTACTGATGAGACCTGATAGGCTATGGAAAGATTAAGGGGAGCAGGTCTTCCCCTATCAGTGGACTAGAGGAGGGGCGTAGGGAGAGAAGAAGGAGGGAGAGTGGGACCAGGAAGGGAGGAGGCCACAGCTGTGGTACAAACTGAATTTATTGTGATAAACTAGGATCAGATGGAAGGGGAGGAGGACATCCCCTATCAGTGGACTTGGAAAGGAGCAGGGAGGGGATGAGGGAGGGAAGATGGGATTCCGAGGGAAAGAGGGAGGGGGCTATGGCTGAGATACAAAGTAAATAACCTGTGATTAATATAAAAAAATTATTTAAAAGAGAGAGAGAGAGAGAGAGAGAGAGAGAGAAAGAGATTCCTAATGATTTGGAACTTACTTCAGTATAGGATCTTTTCTGAGCACCATAATATAAAATAAATCAGAATTATCTATGCCAACTGCTATCATTAAATACAGAAAAAGATATTTTATTCAGTATAATTAATTAAACAAGAACAAAACATGAATAGAAAAGGAGAAAGTTAAATCATCATTGTATACATATGATGAGTCTATGTTTAGGAAACACCCAAATATTTTTCAAAGCACATTGAAGTACATAGATAATTTAGTAAAGTAGCAGGATACATATTAACATATAAAAGTCTATGGCTTCCCTGTGCCTCCATTAGCAAACTTTCTGATAATTAAAGCAGTATCAATAGAACAGCTGTAGTAAAATGAATAAATAAATCTCTACAAATAAGCCTGAAGTTCCTGTTCTCATTGCTGGGATAAAATCCCAGAAACAACCTGTGGAAGGACATCTTCAGCCTCATGGCTGAGGTGATAAAGTCCATAATGGAAAAGAAGAAAGTGAAATTGCATTGTACCCATATCTGACAAATCAGGGATCACAGGGACTGGGCCAGAATAGGGACTAAACTTCATTCAACTAAGCACCACTTCCTAAAGACTCAATAGCTTCCCAAAATAGTACCATCAACTTGGAGGGTGGTGGCTTATGTACCTACAGAGGATGTTTCGCCATGAAAGTGTAATATTCTGCCCCAATACATGTGTATTTTAATGCAAAGCACATTATTACAGCTTCCAAACACCTATAGAACCATTGAAGTAGCTCCATAGATAAAAGCATTTAATGCCTGTATTAGTCAGGGTTCTCTCAAATCACAGAATTTATGGAATAAAAAAAAATATACTGGATTCATCAGAATGCCTTACAGGCTGCAGTCTAGCTAAACCAACAATGCCTAGCTGTGAAAGGAAAGTCCAAGAATCTAGTAGTTGCTCAGTCCCCACATGGCTGAATATACAGCTCGTCTTCTGTATATGCTGGAATCCCTAAGAAATGCATTCTATTGCCAGTGAAAAGAATAAATAAATGTGCTAACAAGGTGAGGGCAAGCTAGCAAAGAACAAAAGCTTCCTTCTTCTATGTCCTTATATAGACTTCCATAAAAAAGTATGGTCCATATTAAAAATACAACTTCCAGCCTCAAGATTTGAATGAAAGACATGTGTCTTCCTGCTTCAAAGGTCTGGATTATGTATGGATTCACCCACTTCAAACTAAGTTAAAAAAAAACATCTCTCACAATATGGCCTCCCAACATTTCTGGGTTGTGTTTCAGTTCATATATAGTTAAATTGAAAACCAAGATTAGTCATTAAAGTGCCAAACCCAATGACCGTAATTTGCTTTCTGAGACCCACATGATGGAAGGAGAGAATTAACTCCAGTAAATTGATTTCTGATCTCCATGTGCACATACACACCCACACACAACATGCATATGCTCAAATCAAATAATGTAACATATAACCCCAAAGTCTCAAACTTTTGAAGATGTTACAAGAGAAACACCTCAATATACTGGTTTAGGGATGGTAAAGTGCTTCCTACACAAGTATGTGGAACCAAGTTTGGATTCTTATCATCTATTTAGAAGGTTGTCATAATGGCACAGTTTGTAACCCCAGAACTCAGTAATGGGGAGGGAAAGTAGACATACCCTAGGGGCTTACTAGGCTGCCTGTGTAGCCAGAATGACAAACTCCGATATCTCAAAAAGAACAAGGGGGGGGCGGTATAGAAAGATACAAGATATCCACCTTTGACCTCCATACACACATATGCCCACATGCATTATGCCACACACATATTCAAACACATCATTCAAAAAGGAAATTGGTTTTTATTTTATAGATAAGGCCACAAAAGCACAAGAAATGAAATTTTAGAAGTTGTATAACTTGTATAATATTCAACCAAAGTAATTCTGCATAATAAGAGTAGCAATCAATAGAGTGAAAAGACAGCCCACAGGATGAGAGAAAATAGCAACTGTTCATCCCAAGGAGGCCCAATTACTAAGAAATATGAAATCTCAGAAACATAGCAGCAAAATAAAGTAGCCCACTTTAAAGTTGAGCAAATTATCTAAATGTACACTTATCAAAGTGAGACATAGGAATGCCCAATAAGTAGAGTGAGGCGCCATCTTGCCAGAATAAAGATGGATATTGTCAAGTAAGAAAAAGAATCGCCAACCCTAATAAGAATATGGTTAAAACAGAACGTGTATATATTAAGGATGTCAACTGGTACAGCCTCTATGTATTATAATACATAATACATTTCAGGAGTACAAATGCTTCTAAAAGCTAAAATACAAGCATCGTGTAATCTCACTGTACCATTCCTAAGAATGAATATATCTGAAGGAACTGCAGAGTTCCCATGCCTACTATTACATTAATTTTTTATGTTTATTCATTCTTTGAAAATGTCACACATACATACATGTATATCATACCCATCCCTCTTCTTCCTTTCCTCTAATTCTGCCAGAACCTTCCTAACACATCTCAGTCGAAAATTTGTGTCCTTTTTATGATAACTCACTAAGCCCAATTAGCACTGATCACATGTGCATGGTTGTAGGGCCACCCATTTGAGCCTGGTCACCTCCTCAATAAAAAGAGACTCCCCTTTCCCCAGAAACCGTCCACTGCCAACACGTCATCACGTAAAGGTGTACTGCTGAGAGTCCCTCCTTCAATGCTGAATTTCTTAATTCGCTTGACATTGTACATTGTTGTGCACATAGACACACTTTTCAGGAAATTATGTGTGCAATAGCCAGGTCATGTTCAGAAGACAACACACCTTCCAATCCTCCAACACATTCTTTCCAACCCCTCTTCCAACATGTTTCCTGTGCCTCTAGGTAGCAGTATTGATATAGATGTCCCTCACTATCTATGGCAGACAGGAGATCAGGCCCCAGGGTCATGAGAGTAGGAGAACTGGCCATATCCTTCACTAGCGGCAACACTCGGGAGAGCAGGCTTTGCACCTTGCCTGGGCAATAAGGTAGAGCTGGCCTTGGTTGTGGGCAGGGGGTCAGGAAGGAGCCTGCCCCGAGGGCATAAGAGCAAGGGAACCTGTGGGCTGACCAGCTAAGACACTCCTCAGGCCCAGATCGAGGGCTTTGAATTGACCCACCCCAACATCCACCACACTGATGAACCGCTGGAGTGCGTGAAGGACTCCATCCTACACATCCAAAACTACAGGCTCTCCTTGACACAGGGCAACAACAGGAGATGTAAGAGGAGTGTCTGTGAGGTTCCAGTATTGATAGCATAGAAGCCAGAGGCCTCGTACCAGACAAAAGAGTCATGGCAATGAACATTTGCAAGAAAAAGAGTGTGAACAAAGGGGTGTACTGTGAGACACACTGGGACACACTACAGCTTCCACGGTGAGATTTTTTTTTCTCTTTTGTGGAGGAGGTTGCAAGAGTGGAGGGTAGGTATGAGTGGAGGGGGAAATGAGTGGGGTTGTGGTGGATGATTTAAAATTCATGAAGAACCAATAAAAAGTTAAAAACAATTCTAAACATCAGAAAAACAATAGTGAAGTATGTTATGATTATCTAAAATCACATATGTAAGTGTGTGTGTGTGTGTGTGTGTGTGTGTGTGTGTGTGTGTGTTTGCGTTCATATACATGGTGCTGGAGCTTTTTGTTGGTCATGGTTTGGCTCACATGTATTCCTTTTTTTATTTCTGAAATTATAATATAATTATATTATTTCCGTTTTCTCTTTCATGCCTCCGAACCCTACCATAGCCCTTCTTGCTCTCTTTCAAATCTTGGCCTCTTTTTATTATTATTATTAATTGTTGATACATGCATATATTTTTGTTTCCCAAATATAACCTACTCAGTCTGAGGATACAAAGGGATAGGCAGAAGGGGGTCTGGGGTGCATGATGTGAAATTCACAAAGAATCAATAAAAAGTCTTTTATCTATTTATTTATTTATTTATTTATTTATTTATTTCAATGCAGTTTATTCAGGAACCTTGAACAATCATCTGACCCTGGGGAAAGCCAGCCCACAGCTTAAATAGCCTCTGGGTAGCCAACCCCAGCATGCCACGTGGGCAATGCAGATAGGTCCACATACATGGAAGCAAGCCAGATCCTCAGCCTTAGCCAAATGTGGAGTTGTTTGTGACAGAGAACACTCACCATCGGGAAGGTGGAAGGCAGAAACCAGCTCCATCTTTAAGGCGCGGCATTACGCAGCTCTCTACAGTTCCCCCTTTTTGTTTTAGACGCATCAGGCAAGAGTAGAGGTCTGATCTCTGATATTAGAAATAAATTGGGACTTTGTACCGATGAATAAAAAGTCTTTTAAGGTATAACAAAACCATGGCCTCTTTTTCATTAATTATTGACATGTGTGTATATGTACATTCATGTGCAAAGGAACAGAACCTCTCTGTCACATGCAACTTTTTCAAAGTAACTGGCAATTACTCTGGCTCTCAAAGTAGGTGGGAAACAAATTATTTCTTTCTCTTTTGAAGTTCTTATTGCTAATAATGCATATTATTTATACAGAATAACAGTTTTCATTATATTTTTACGCATGTATATAATGTATTCTAATAAAAATCATCCTCCTGTTGCCTTCTCTCACTGTCTCCCACTCCTATTTGTCAATCTCCTTTTTGTAACCCTACTTTATTGTTTTTTTTTTTTTTTTAATTTTTTAAAGATGGAGTTTGGCTATGCGGCTCTGGCTAACCTGGAAGTTGCTTTGTAGATCAGCATGGCCTCCCGTCTTGTGGTAAGCCTCCTGGTTCTGCCTCCTAAGCACTGGAATAATAAGCATGAGCCACATTGTCCACCAAGATAAATAACTTTCTCAGTTTCATACTTACAGGAAGTTTACTAAATATTTAATGGTCAATAATTATGACTAAAGCATCATGCAAACATAGCCAAGAAAAGCCAAGAAGCAAATAATTCTTTTTATTGGGTTGGAACAATGTGGGAAGAATATTCTTCTCTTACGGCAGAGATTTGAGGCAAATTATTTTATTGTACATGAAAGGCACCAAGACTATGGAATTGTGTTAAATAACAGACCTGTAAGATTCTTAAAGTACAGTTTATTCTGAAAGTCTGCAATCTGATGATAATGCCAAGTAAGATCAAATGGGAAATTATTAACTGAATAACCTATGTAGGATCTGTCGGTGAAGAAAACTGATTCTCTCTCTCTCTCAACATCCATTCTCTCTCTCAACGCCTATAGCTCTTCATCTTGGTGTGGGGGTTCATGAGGCCTTCCCATCTGCATTGGGAGGTCAGGTGGTTTTTTTCACTGTGCAAGCCTTGTTTGGGCAAACCATGCAGTTAGGGTTTCACGCGTGCAACTTCCTGTCATATATAGAAGACACCACCCCAAAACAGATGTCCTGGTCCTCTGAATCCTATAACCTGTCCACTCTCTTTTCCACATTGCCTGAGCCTTAGGTGCAGAGGTCGTGTTGTACAGCACTTCCTGAAACTTAAAAAGATTTCAACACATGAATACTCAGCCTTCCTTCCATTGCATTCCTCCTGAAGTCAAAAGTTAAAAACTTCTGTTCTCCCTAGACTACCTCCATACAGCAGGCCTTTGGGGAATACTT
This sequence comes from Meriones unguiculatus, assembly GCF_030254825.1. Taxonomy (NCBI): domain Eukaryota; kingdom Metazoa; phylum Chordata; class Mammalia; order Rodentia; family Muridae; genus Meriones; species Meriones unguiculatus. The sequence continues at coordinate 28,686,617 of NC_083359.1, forward strand.
AGCAGATAAACCCAGTACTTGTAACTCCAATATAAGTTTTAATAATTCAACAGCACAAACTGAAAACACTGCTTACTCATTCATTATGCAGAGACTTTGCATGATACCACACAGCTTTATACATATGCCAAGTACTTCAGCTCCAAGGTCATGTGACCTGAAATTGAATACATTTGTCTGTACTGTTTCTTCACACAGTCTCCCAGTTCTTAAAAATTGATTCAACCATGATGTGTTGTTAAGTCTTAAAGCATGGAAATCTACTTGGAGCTTCCACTGAAGTTTCCGTCTCATCCTCAAGTCATGTTTAAAATAACTTGGATTGATTTTATGGCCCTTCTAATACCATAGAAAGTTTTATATAAATGAAGATTGTTGAAGAAATAGCCAGTTTTCTGGGAGGCACGATAAATAGTGTTGTTGCAAAAATAAAAAATCATGCTTGTTAGTAGTATCTAAGAACACAGAATAATAATTCATAGTCCATAGAATATTTTGTCATTGAATGCTTTTGAAATGTCTGGAATATAATCCATCAATGTTAACTTGGACTCTTGGCTTCTAAGTGATTTCCCAGCTTCCTTTCCTCTGTGTCTCTACAACTCATTTGCCAATGCACAGCTACATTAATTCATCAGGGTAAAGCATCAGTGTGTCTTTTAAACCATGTTCTTCAAGGCTAATTTGATCTGGTGCCTTCAAGACTCTAGAATTCTGGCTTCTCTGGAAAATTAGGTTCTCTATATATCTGTTGTCCTGGGCTTTTTGATGGATATAGCAGGTGCTTCTCTCTCTCTCTCAAAGCCTTTGCACCAGCTTTGTTTTCAATAGAATTATTCCATGCTAAGACTTTGCTGGAGAATGGCTTCTCATTCATCTTCATTCTCTGTCGTTTGTTTAAGGTAGTTTTCCTCCAGCAACTAGTCTAAAGAGGTTGCTCCTGCTACAATCCTAGTGTATTTATGTCATAAATTTGCTGTTGTCTAAAGTTTTTCTTGCATGTGTTTGTAATTTCAGCACTCAAGAAGGTTGCAGCAGGGACACTGTCTTGAAACTGAAGTCCACCTGGCTTACATTGTGAGTTCTAGGCCAGCCTGGGCTACAGAATTAAACTGTATAAAACTACATTTAAAAAAAGATTTTTAATAAAGGGAAGACTGCCCTCAACTGTTTCTTTAGCTACTGATTTAGCTCTGTGTCTAACAAACCTAACATTTCAAGATGTACCAGTTCATGTTTAAATATGTATTTATTTAGAAATCAACCCACATAACTGCTAAATACAATGCATTCTGCTCTACTATCTTGAAATAGAGAGATTAATAGTGGAGGGTTCTGTTCAAATTTGGACTGACTCCTAAGTGACATAATCCAGAATGTAATAGCATGGGAAAGGGAGAATAGACACTCATTCTTTCTATTCCTTCTTTTGATACCATCACATACAGGAATGTCTGTCATAGCCACAGGTGAAACAACAGTTCATTCAGTGATGCTTCATCTATATTGTCTGCCTACACATCAGCAAAGAGGTGTGCACCTAGCTACTCCACAAAGCCAAGTAGTGGCATACACCATATTTGCAAAAACTCAGAAAATGGTCATCCTACCCTCTAACACGGGTCTCTGAGGGTTTTAGTCAGGGAAGTCAAGATTTAAATAATAGGATTATAAATGGAGCAAAGAGTGGCTTCCTTTGGCAAATCGAACTCCATAGAGAAGAACAAAGGACATGCAGACAAGGACAGTTTCTTCTTACATATAAGGCTCAGAATGGCAGCAACTTGGCAGCCTTAGCTTCAGGGGATTGATTCTTTCAGAGTGAACCTTGTCTTTCACTTTAGTATCTGTGCTCACTTGTGAGAAGGTTAGATGTATTTCATATTTTTGTGTTTTCTTCATTAAATGGTTAATATTCAGGAAGTTAGTTGTTCTAGTTTGCTTTCTGTTTCTACAATGACATTCTCTGAAATAAAGCAACTTAGAGAAAGGATTTTTTTTTTAGTATACAAGTACAGATTACAGTGAGTCACACCACATATGCAGTCAAGAGCAGAAAAAATGAATATATACACAACAATTTACTTCCTTGCTTGCTTGCTTGTATTTGGGTTTACTTCTCCACTCAAATATGTCAGGACGCTAAGAATAGTGCTACCCACATAAGGTAGATTCTCTTCACATCAATGAGAGCAATCAATACAGTCCCCTACAGACATGTCCGTGGGCTGAGTCACTGAGACTCTCCTCCCTATGGATTCTAGGCTGTGTCAAGTCGACAATTAAAGTTAGCCATTACATTAGCGTATAAATGGTTTTTAAATACAGAAATGTTTGGCACAGAAGTGTTTACAGGAATAAACATGTCTTAACCTCAAAATATCCTGTGAGTATTTAAGTCCTTATATCTACTATCTTCCTACTGTGTGCAAATAACAAGAAGGAAAAATTATGTGTATAGGTTGATACACTGTCAATGAAAAAAAAAAAGAAGTTAACAATAAATCACATAAATGAGGAAAGACTCACCATTGCTACCTACCAAACTGAAGAGTATAGGTACAAAATTCTTTGGCGTTTCAAACAACACAGGGAAGAAAAAAAAAAAAAAAAAAAAAAACAAGAGCTTAAAATTCTCCAATCATCACTAAAAATGATGGGTATCCTGGACCAAAAGTATGTCACATTAGGACCCCAAGCAGACAAACCCATAAACTGATTCTGATTCCTTCCTGGCAGAGGGCCACAGTTTCTGTTAGAAATTCTGGAAGCTGGAGACTGAGATACTGGATGAGATTTTTAGATCATCCACCAGACACCACAAAGTCTATCTGACTCACTCTTTGGAGGGTAAGGAACTTTCGTTAACCCTGAAGCTTATCGAAGAATAAATTTCTAGAATGTTGTTTTTTATTAGTATCAAGTTTTTCTTGAAGTGTAAAGCCAATCAGCTTGAAAAGAAGAATGCTGACAGCTGCACTGTATCAAGAGGGAGGTATGTCAGTGACCATAAGTAACATTCTAATTCACAAAAGCTTATCACCCCAACAACTGTGTGCATGTGTGTGAATGGGCAATCACAGAAGTGCATCGAAGGACTGAGGACAACCACAATGTCATTACTCAGATGCCAGATGTCGTCCACCCTTATTGTGTAGACAGAGCCTCTGGTTGGCCTGTGACTTGTAAGTAGTCTATGTGGGCTGACCAACAACCCCATGGATCTATCCATCTCTGACTCCCCAGCACCACTCCCACCATATTTTTAAACATGGGTTCTAGGGTATAAAACTCCTATCCTCATATTTACACTGCAAGCACTGTATCTACTAACCCAACTTTGTAATCCATTCCCAGAAACATACACAGCCCTCCCAACAACATCCCTGCTCAAAATTTACCTAAGTCCCCACCTGGCTTACCACGGTAGCATCCTCCCTAAGAATCTAGTCCTTCCAGTCCATGCCTATCTTTCTTACACAGTAACATTATCAGCAAAGTTCAAAATGTAAATATGTCTGGTCTGTCTCTACCACTTCAGTGTTCTCTCAAAAATATCAACTAAAAGAAAAAAAAATCTGTAAAAGTCTACGTTACCAGAAACCATTGTGTCATTACATTTACCAGGCCCCAACCACTTTGGCCTTCATTGCATTCTCAAGACTCTACCTCCTCCCTGTTGACTTGAGCCCATTCAATATCATACTTTCCCTGTGATGGAATCCTCATTTCTTTATTCCAGTTTTCCCTTAGCATCTTGGTTTGTTCAAACTGTTAAAATTAGCTACAGAAAAGGCTTTCTGCAAACTACAGAATTTTACTTCTTGAAGCTCTGGAAGATGGGTGGAAAGTAGAAGATCACAATGCTGGCAGATTTGGTAGCTGATAAGGGGACTTGCGGGTTTATAATTGGAGGAGAGATCCCATTCATATGGGCTTTATGCTCATAAATTAATCACCTTCCAAGTGAGATGATTATAACTGTAATCAGCACATTGACTAGGCATCAGCATATGAATTTTGAAAAGAAATAAATATTCAGACCATAATACTCTAAAAAGTTTTATGGTTCTCTCAGATTAGCCTGTGTCACTTTCTCAAAAATACTTTCTGCTATTTACAGTCTTGGAATATAGCTCAGACTGAGAACTTTGCATTATTCTTTGCAATAGCACTTCTCACTGATAAAAAATATTATATATATTTGTATGATAATTTAGTGCAGAGCTGCCTTCCTAATGCAGCTCCATAACAGGCATTAGAAAGCAGAGTGAACATGCTTTAACTCCTTCACTATCATAATTTAAAATCAGTCTCGCCACAGAGTTTGTTGTTAATGAGTATTTCTTGAATTAACAAATATGTATACCAGTCATGTTTATGTGAAAAATATAAAATACCTGTGTTCTGCATTATTCATGGTCCAGGCGAGGGAAAAAAATTAAGAAATGAATCAAACCCCGATTTTCTGACTCAAAGTCTCTATACATTCAAGACTTCTACGTAAGAGTATTTGTGAAAACATTCATTTCTTTTTGGCCTCTGTAACACCTCTTCTTTTTTTCCACAGAATAATCTCACTTAGAGATTGAGTTTAGCATAAATGAAAACATTTCTAATTTTTTTCCAGAAACTATTTTTAAATAGCAAAGTGAGCCCAGGCTTTCAAACCATTCTCACTTTTTGATATGGAAAGAACACTTTGAGACATATTTCTTTATCTACTGGCAAATTGAAAAATAATGACAACTACCTAGAGTGTTACACTAAATTATTCCCTTTCCTTTCCTAAAGCAAATGGTATAATCAGTCTGGTGCCACACAAGTCTTATACCGCTCTGCCCCATGGTATTGAATTAACCTTTACCTGACATTTCTAGGTAATCATTTTGGGAGGCATCCAATAAATCATTTAATAAAATGAGAGTGGAATGGCTTTCCAGAAAGAGCATGTGCTCATTTTAAGTACTTATAAGTGAAGGCAATTTCATTCAACAACAAAAACACTGTTGTGTCACCAAACATGAGCAAGTGGATTGGCCTCCCCCAAAGGCAACCACGAAGCATCTGACCACAAACCAGAACTCATTTGTTAATGACAAACAAAGACAAAAACATCTAGAAGAGGTACCCTTTTTGTCCCATTCTTTGTCTTTGGCCATCATATTTTTACAAATGATAAGAAAGGCAGATTATTTTTGCAAGAAGATTGTATCTCTAATATGAAAGCCGATGCTAAAAATTTCTTACCATATAGCTTAAGGGACAATCGTCTTCAAAGGGAGAGATCCAGACAGCTCCCACATCAGGTGTCTCATGCCCACCACAACTGCCATTCCAGGGGATACAGCATGCTTTTCTGGCTTTAACTGGATCCCGAACACACCTAAGAGACATCAAAGACATCTATATGCATATGTGCATATATGTGCATAATATATATATATGCATTTAACTTTAAAAGGAGGGATTGGCTGTAATTCCAAGATCCCTTTTCTGTTTGAAGTGAGTCATAGCGTGAGGGGCATCTGATTGCATGCGGGTTGATGCCCCAAGTCCCGCCTCTGAGAAAAAGGTATCAGACGGGTCTGATGCTCTTTGGGTGGATGACACCTAAATGAACATCAGTACAAAGTCCCAATTTATTTCTAATATCAGAGATCAGACCTCTACTCTTGCCTGATGCGTCTAAAACAAAAAGGGGGAACTGTAGAGAGCTGTGTAATGCCGCGCCTTAAAGATGGAGCTGGTTTCCACCTTCCACCTTCACGATGGTGAGTGCTGTCTGTCACAAACAACTCCACATTTGGCTAAGGCTGAGGATCTGGCTTGCTTCCATGTATGTGGACCTATCTGCATTGCCCACATGGCATGCTGGGGTTGGCTACCCAGAGGCTATTTAAGCTGTGGGCTGGCTTTCCCCAGGGTCAGATGATTGTTCAAGGTTCCTGAATAAACTGCATTGAAAAAAAAAGGGGGGGGATTGGCAATGAATTCATGATATGAAGAGAGATGAAGAATCTAGTTTGCCTCTGTAAAGTGTCAGTTAGATATCTCACTCAGTTAAGCCGGTGTTAAGGAAATGTGTGCCAGTGGTTCTGTTTTTTAGGACTGTGTTTGTTCCGTCTTTGTCTCCGATAACACAAGCTCATTTTTCAGAAGTTGAACACTTAGATGCCAGATAAGGTTAAAGCTTTTGGGGGAGGGAATGAAGTCATATGCAAAACCTTTCTTATTTTGGATGTAAAAGTGAAAAGCTCTCAATCCTGAATATCTGTCTTGATAAGAGTGTCTGAGCGTGTTTATTCCCAGTTTTCTTTATTGAAATGATGATGACGATGATGATGATGACTTAAAAATGATTTCCATTTTATTTGTGATGGCAAATGACACATTCACCTGGGCTTGGTTAACCTTTTAATTAATGAGACTCAGCTTAAGAGAACAATGCAACTTAGATATCTAAAAAAAGGCTGATAGTGACTACTTAGAAATGAACACCTTTAACAATAATAAAGGAAAGGTAAAAACTCCCCAGAAGACATGGGGCATTTGTCTTCAGTGCATTAAATAAAGACAATGTGCTTCTCTAGGATTGTGGATATGCAGAGCAGTGGGTTTTAGTCATGGGCATTTATACTCTTCCCACACAGCGTTGGCATGATTGGCATACTTTTATTTGTCACAACTGGAAACTGCTGTTTTTGCATTTTATGAGTAGAGGTCAGAGTTACTGGGAAACATCCTGCAATGTTTGATCACCTGCTGAAAGTAAAGCATAATCCAGTAAAAGCTTTCATAAAACTGAAGTTGTAACCCGTTTTGAAAGAATCATCCTCATCTTGCAGAAAGGCACACTCAGATTTCACTGTAAACTCCAAGAATACTGCTGGATTTAAAACTCAGTGAAACTTTAGAATCTTCATTTTTTACATACCTAACTTCTTCATCCATACCTAACTTTTCCACGATGAAAACTAAACTGAAGCTGTTCAGTTATAGCTTTCTATGTAAGCCCACTTTGACAAACAATGAAATTACACACTGCCTTCCTTGAAGAGAAAGCTTTTGTGATCAATAATTTAGCAAAAGATTGAAAAATCAAACAAAGTCAGCATCTTTTTTATGTTATCATTTATATGATTTTATTTTATTTTATTTTCCTTTTTATAAATTTATTTATTTTTATTATAATTTATTCACTTTGAATCCCACCTGTGGACCCCTCCCTCATCTCTTCTCATGCCCTTCCCCCAGTCGACTGATAGGAGAGATCCTCCTTCCCTTCCATCTGATCCTAGACTGTCAGGTCTCATCAGGACTGGCTGTATCATCTTCCTCTGTGGCCAGATAAGGCTGCTCCCCACTCAGGGATAGGTGATCAAAGAGCTAGCCACTCACTTCATGTTCATGTCAGAGACTGTTCCTGTTCCCCTTACTAAGGAACCCACTTGGAAACTGAGCTGCCATGGGCTACATCTGTTCAGGGGTTCTAGGTTATATCCATGCATGGTTCTTGGTTGGAGTATTGGTCTCAGAAAAGACCCCTGTACCCAGTTAGCAATTAAAAACAGGGAAATCATGAAATTTACAGGCAAATGGTGGGAACCAGAAAAGATCATCCTGAATGAGGTATCCCAGAAACAAAAAGACACACATGGTATATATTCACTTATAAGTAGATACTAGACATTTAATATAGGATAAACGTACTAAAATCTGTACAACTATAAAAGCTAAGCAAGAAGGAGGACCCTGGATAAGATTATCATTCCTCATTCAGACAGGCAAAGAGGATAGACATTGGAAAAGGTAGAAAACAGGGAACAGGACAGAAGCCTACCACAGAGGGCGTCTGAAAGATTCTAACCAGCAGGGTATCAAAGCAGATGCTGAGACTCATAGCCAAACTTTAGGCATAGTGCAGGGAATCTTATGAAGGAAGGGAGAGATGAAAGACCTGGAGGAGACGGGAGTTCCAAAAAGTCAGCACCTTAATATTTAATGCGTATCAGAAAACACATTGGAGCCCCTTGAACTGTGCTGTTCTGTGATAAACGGTGCTACTCTCGCCCCTCTCTATTCTTTTCTGAGGCAGGGTGGCATATCAGTACAGAGGCCTGAACTCAATGCCTTCCTCTTACTAAGCTGCACCACAGAACGACATCTCCAAATCTATCATGCTGTACATATTCATATAGCTCACCTGAGATAATGATCATAATTTCTCCAGAGGTGTGGTGAAAATTTGACCAAATTATACATATACATTCAGTGTATTTACAACCTTCAACAAACCTAATAACAATGACATGGCTTCAGTCTAAGGTAAGACATTTTTTTTTTTTTTTGAAAAATAGGTTTTTTTTTTTTTTTCAATGCAGTTTATTCAGGAACATTGAACAATCCTCGGACCCCGGGGAAAGCCAGCCCACAGCTTAAGTAGCCTCTGGGTAGCCAACCCAGGCGTGCCACGGGGGCAATGCAGATAGGTCCACATACATGGAAGCAAGCCAGATCCTCGGCCTTAGCCAAATGTGGAGTTGTTCGTGACAGAGAGCACTCACCATCGGGAAGGTGGAAGGCGGAAACCAGCTCCATTTTTGATGAGAGTGCTCGGATGAAGCCCGTGGTAGCTCAGTAACCAATTGGTTTCCCATAGTAAGGGGAACAGGGACTATTTCTAACAGGAACTCAATGACTGGCTCTTTGACCTCCCCACTCCCCAAGGGAGGAGTAGTTCTGCTAGGCCACAGAGGAGGATTTTGCAGCCAGTCCTCAAGATATCTGATAAAACAGGGTCAGATGAAAGGGGAGGAGGTCCTCCCCAATCAGTGGACTTGGAAAGGGGCAGGGAGGAGATGAGGGAGGGAGGATGGGATTAGGAGGGAATAAGGGAGCGGAATACAGCTAGGTTACAGAGTTAATAAAATGTAACTAATAATAAAGAAAATTAATTAATTTAAAAAAAGAAGAGACATATTAGAAACTTTTTTTAAAGTAAACTTTGTTTCATAACAATTATTGTCCCTGGTAGCTACCGATCTCCTGGGGGGAAATTTATAACAATAAAAAAAAAAAAAAAAAAAAACCTAAAGAAAAAAGGAAATTCTGAGACTTTTCTCTATACAAACTGTCTCTTCCTATGCAAATTTTGACTTTCAGCAATATATCAATTTAAACATTAACATACTGAAAAACAGATGAAAAGCTTGTATATTAGCTCATGCTGATTTTGAATCTGGGCATTTTATTAATGTTGACTTTAAGTGAAAAAAAATGTCATCAAGAACAAAATAACAGTTACCCAGAATTTCCAGTTTTATCTCAGAATTTCAACTGTTACATGGCAATTTAAGTAACCTAGATTCTTCCCTATAGAAATAGCTACATACATAATGATGGAAAAATCATATAATCTTTCTAAAATTTCACAATTGTATGCATGTGAAACAAAGCAAAATTAACATAATTTTATTAAATGAACATAACAAAATATGTGAACATAAATTAACAATTTAATCTGTACCATATATAATTTAGAAGCAATAACTGATGCTTGAATTTTTCAATCACAACTTCTTTCTTTTCACTTTTTAAAAATTTATTTTTTTTCACTTTACATTTTGGCTGTAGCCACATCCCTTCTCCCCTTCCTCTCTCCTCTCTCCTTCCTTGCCTATTTCTTAGAAAAAGGGAGCTCCCTTTTCCCACCCACCCCAGCTCATCAAGTTCCATCAGGACGGAGGATGTACTCTTCACCTGTGGCCTGGTAAGACAGTCCCCCTAGAGGGATGTGATCTAAAAGCTGGCAAGCGAGTCTTTATCCAATGTAGTCCCACTTCCCTTACCTAGAGGACCCACATGAAGCCTAAGATGTCTATCTGCTACATATTTGTAGGGGTCCTATTTCCAGTTCATATATGGATCTTGGTTGATGCTTTACTCTCAGCAAGCCCCTCTCGGCCATGGATACTCGGCTCTGTTAGTCTTCTCTGTTAGTCTTCTTCTGGTGCTTCTGTCACCAGAAAAAAAGCCAGGTCCTTTTTTCTTTCTTCCCACCTTTTCACAAGATTCCTTAAGTATCACCCATTGTTTGGCTGCGAGTCTCAACATCTGTTTTGAGGCACTACTAGGTAGAGTCTCTCAGAAGACAACTCTGTCAGGCTCCCGTCTGCAAGAGACTCTCCCACAGGCTGGGTGTTTGGGCCGGGCATTGGTTGGGCATTCCCTCAATCTCTGATTTATCTGCTCTATCGTTATCCCTGCACATCTTGTAAGCACTATAAATTTGGGGCTGAAGTTTTTGTGGGTGGGTTGGAGTCCCTCTCCCTCTACTAAGAGTCTACTCTAGTTAGAAGGTCTCCTCTTCAGTCTCTACGGCCTCTGCTACTAGGAGTCTCTGCTTGAATCCCCCACATAACCTCCCAGGGGCTTAACCTGACTTAGGTCTCCAGCTTGCCACAGAGATGGCCCCACATTCAGTTTCTCTTTTCTCTACAGGCCTTCTGTCCTTTCACCCTTGCTCTCCCCAGGTCTGATCTCCACCTTCTTAACTCTCTCTGCTCCCTCTTCTTTGCTCCCTCTCTTCAGCCACTACCTCTGTCTATTCTATCTCCCCTTCCAAGTGAGATTTATGCATCCCCCTAGGATCCTCCTTGTTATTTATCTCCTCTGGGTCTGTGCCTCTTCGTATGCTTATCCTGTACTATATGGCTAATATCAGCTTCTAAGTGAGCACATACCGTATATGTCTTTCTGGGTCTGGGTTACTTCACTGAGGATTATTTTTTTCTAGTTAAATCCATTTGACTGCAAATTTCATTTCTTTCTTTTTAATACTGAGTGTTATTCCATTGTGTAAATGTATTACAAGTTTCTTTATACATTCTTTGGTTGAGGGACTTCTGGGTTGTTTTACAATTCTGGGCTATTATGAATAAAGCTGCTATGAACATAGTTGAGGGGTGTCCTTGTTGTGTGATGAAGCATCTGTTGGATATATACCCAGGAGTAGTTTAGCTGTGTCTTGAGATGAAGCTATTCCCAGTTCTCTGAGAAAGCACCAGATTGATTTCCAAAGTGGTTGTACAAGTTTATACTCCCACCAGCAATGTTGGAGTATTCCCCTTTCTCAACATCCTCACCAGCATGTGCTGTTGCTTATGATGTTAATCTTAGCCATTCTGACTAGTGTGAGATGGAATCTCAGAGTCATTTTGATTTGCATTTCTCTGCTTACTAAGGAAGTTGAGCATTTCTTTAAGTGTTTATCAGCCATTTGAAATTCCTCTTAAAAATTCTGTTGTCCATTCTTTTAATTGGGTTATTTCATTTATTTGTGGTTGATTTTTTGAGTTCTGAGTTCATTATATGTTCTGGATATTAGTTCTCTATGTCAGATGTAGGCTTGGTGAAGATTTTTTCCCACTCTATAGACTGACATTTTGTTCTACTGACAGTGTCCTTTGCCTTACAAAAGCTTTTCGATTTCAAAAGGCCCCATTTATTGTTGACCTTAGAGCCTGAGCTGTTGGTGTTCTGTTCAAAAAAATTGTCTCTTGAGTTTTTAGAGGTTCTTCTCCGCTTTCTCTTCTAATAGATTTAGTGTATCCGCTGTTATATTGAGATCTCTGATCCACTTGGATTTGAGTTTTGTCCAAGGAGATAAATATGGATCTGTTTGCATTTTTCTACATGTAGATATCCAGTTAGACCAGCACCATTTGTTGAAGACGCTTTTTTCCATTGTATGGTTTTGGCTCCTTCTTTAGGTACTTACCTACCTTACCCTCCTATTCTTACAAGTCCTGTGTCCAGCAGGTCAGTCTCCTTCAAGTACCTATCTAGAGGTAGCTGTCCATGCTACCGAATCATCAATGGTTTTTCTTTCACAATTCTCCCGGCTCAAAGCTAACTTTTCACTTTGTTCAGATATATACCAACATTTCAATAAACCAACAGTTTATTATTGTTAGTAGGCTGCTGAAATCATCACAATATCCATTGATTGGTACTTGGGCATGTCCGGCGTCCCTGCCTGGGTCACATTCTCATGTTAGCACTTTTATTTTTACTTTTGTTGTTTTGTTTTTGCTGTTGAAAACTAGTGAAAGAGCTATAAGCCTAGACAAATACCAGCCCCATGATAGGGTTATTAACTGCAAAAAAAAGATTGTTAATTGCAAAAATAGTTCACTGTCCATACAGAAAAACTTACATGATTTAAAAAGTACTGCGCAATTTACACGTTGGAAAGGTAAAACTAATATTACGAAAGAACCCTTAGAACCTTGAAGAGCAAGAAAAACATGAAGAAGAAAATAATGAAATGAAACTTGAGCTAACAAAAGTAATTAAAGATGGACAGTAATCATAAAATTTAATATTCACTGAATTTAATATTACTACATGAGTTTACATTTAACAATAATTTAAAGCATCAATTTTTAGGACAAGAATATAAAAATTTTACTCACAGACTTCCAATTTCATTCAAAATATCTGAAACTTTTAATTATCTCACTATGAGAACTCTGAAAATTGTTTCAATACTTATTAATCATAGTTTTAAACGTGGGCATCAGTTGACTGCCAGGAGCACTCTACAGAGAATGCTTTTGTTTTAATTATATGGCTAGACGGAATGTGAAGATGAGATAGGAAGAATAGCTCCTCTACCTTTTGGCATCTTTCTCCTTTCTTCCGTGCCATTGGGGGAACTGAGACTAAGAACTAGTGCAGGAGCACACACACACACACACACACACAGGTATTTCGTAAATGTCCTGAGAACTGACATTGCCCACAACTGCAAAAAGAATGCTTGGGAAGTCAGGAACATAAGAGATGAGAAAGATGACCCATCAGTAAATGGCTTGTACTAAGCATGAGGACCTGAGTTTCTTCTCCAGAACCCATGTTACAATGCTGGGTGTGATGATGGTGTGCCTTGTTACAATGCTGAATGTATTGGTGTATGCTTACAGATGCTTGGGGCTTGCTGACAGGCTGTTCAAGCACACTCAGTAAGATCCAGTTCAAAGAGAAACATTGTAGTAAAATATATACCAATTCTAAGTCAGGGTAGGCTCCTGGGAGGATATGAGACTCTTAGTAAAAGAAGCCATAAAAACTGAAGAGGACACACACTACCTAGATTAGTTTCCTAGCACAGGGAGGGAAACACAAACCCACAGACAAAACCTTACTCTGCCTACAAGATATGCAGAGATAAAGGTAGAGCAGATAGCACAAATATTTTTTTATTTTTTATTTTTTATTTTTTTTATCAGTTACATTTTATTAACTCTGTATCCCAGCCTTGTCCCTATCCCTCATTCCCTCCCAGTCCCTCCCTCCCTCCCTCCCTCATCTCCACCGTGCCCCTTTCCAAGTCCACTGATAGGGGGGACCTCCTCCCCATTCATCTGATCCTGTTTTATCAGGTATCTTCAGGACTGGCTGCAAAGCCCTCCTCTGTGGCCTAACAGGACTGCTCCTCCCTTCAGGGGTGGGGAGACCAAAGAGCCAGTCATTGAGTTCCTGTTAGAAATAGTCCCTGTTCCCCTCACTTTGGGAAACTAATTGGTTACTGAGCTACCACAGGCTACATCTGAGTGGAGGTTCTAGGTTATATCCATACATGGTCCTTGGTTGAATGTCAGTCTCAGAAAAGACCCTGTGCCCAGATATATTTGGTCCTTGTGGAGCTCCTATCCTTTCCCCATCAGACTAACTCCCCTTCTTTCTTATGATTCCCTGTACTCTGCCAAAGGTTTGTCTTTGCTTTGACAACACTGCTAGTTAGAGTCTTTCAGATGTGCTCAGCAGACTCCTGTCATACGTTCAATGCACATCCCATCTGTAGGTTCTCCATTCCTGATCTCAAGCTGTACTACAGGGCAACAGTAATAAAAACTGCATGGTATTGGCATAGAAACAGAAAGGAGGATCAATGGAACCGCATAGAAGACCCAGAAATAAATCCACACACCTATGAATACTCGATATTCGACAAAGAAGCCAATTCCATTCAATGGAAAAAAGACAGCATCTTCAACAAATGGTGCTGGACCAACTGGATGTCTACATGCAGAAAAATGAAAATAGATCCATATTTATCACCCTGCACAAAACTAAAGTCAAAGTGGATCAAGGACCTTGACATAAAACCAGATACCCTAAATCAATTGGAAAAAAAAGTGGGGAACAGCCTAGCACAAATATTGAGGGAATTCCCAACCAATCCCTGCACCAACCAAAGACCCACCCTATCAAAGAGTGCCAACCCCTGACATTATGACTGATACTCTGCTAAGCTTGCAGACAGGAGCTGGTCAGAGTTGTCCTCTGGGAAAACTCTACCCAGCAGAAACTCAAAACAGATGCTGAAACTCATAGCCAATCACTGAGTGATGCATAGGGAAAAGTGGGAGGAAAGAAAAAAGGACCTGGAGGTGACAGAAGCTCTACAAGAAGACCAACAGAGGCAACTAAGCAGGGCCCAGAGGAGCTTGCTGAGACTGAAGCATCAACCAAGGACCATGCATTAACTGGACCTAAGCTCCCTGCAAAGATAGAGCAGATGGGGAGCTTAGGCCTCATGTGGGTGGCTAGGAAGGGACGTGGGGACTGCATAGAACACAGACTCACTTGCCAGCTTTTTTATTACTTCCCCGCTGGAGGGAGTGCCTTGCCAAGCCACCAGGGAAGAGGACAAGCTCAGTCCTGATGAAACTTAATGAGCTGGGGTGGATGGGAAAGGGAGCTCCCCTTTTCTGAAGAAAAAGGGATGGAGGGAGAGGGAGGAAGGAGAGTAGGACTGGCAGGGGAAGAGGGATGAAGCTATAACAAGAATGAACAGTGAATTAAAAATAGATATTAATAACTAAAAAACAAGATGGAAAGCAACTGAGAAACCACAAAATAAGTAGCCCTCCAGCCTCCATACACATCACACTCATGTGAACCCACGTGAGCATGCACACATATGGGCACATACTCAACACACATGGAGACTTTGGGCAACATGGAAAAAAAAATGGAGAGGCAGGCACCATAGCTCCTGATTGTGCCTTGAAAAGATTGTTGTCGTTACCTCAAATGCCAAGAATCTACTGAGGAGACATTAAGAAAGTGACACACACAGTCAAAGATGCACGTGGCAAAGCTCATGCCGCAGTGTGGTAGGCACTTTGGATGAGAAGCAGCGTTAATGTCTTAATCAATTTGAGAGGTTATCGACGACCTCTAGGCAACACACAATAGCATCACTTTGCAAGTCTTCTCTGGTCTGTATCAAATCTGACAAATGGTTTCTTCCCTGTAACTATGGACTCAAAAATCCTTTGTAGTTATCTTTCATCCTGCTTGCTACAAATGTGAATATATTTTCTTATTATAGAGGATCTCCATGACCTGTTCCATCCATTCCACTCATAAATGAGGTCTGAGAGTGTATCTACTTCATTTACCCATTTCCACTAGTACATAGACTATCGTTTAGTATAGAATTGATGTCAAAGTAAATATTGGTAGAAAGAATGAATGGATGGCCAAATGGATAAGAACTGACAATAATGTTACTGATCTGAGAGACCTGTTTTCAAAAATATGCAAGGGAAGCAAGTCAGACACAAAAAGGAAATAGCACATGTGCTTGCTTATGTGTGAAATTAAAGAAGTTGATCTCAGGGGAATAGACTATAGAATAGTTGGTATCAGACTTTGAGGAGATGGTGGGTTATCAGAGACATGGAAAGAGAATTACTCATGGTGGCGAGAATTCAAGAGGAATAGCTTCTAATATTTTATAGCATAATAGGAGATACAGAGTTTGGCAAGAATCACCTCTATATTTCAAAATAGGTGGTAGAAAAGATTTTCATTGTTGCCAGAACAAAGATGTTAAGTGCCTGAGGTGGTAGACCTACCACTTACCTTGATCTCATCGTGCCATTACCGTGATACCTTCAGTGAGATGTCACACTATTTTCTACATCTATGCATAATTATCAAACATCAATTTAAAATGTGTTTTTTAGAAAGCAACATTGTTTCACTAGAAATGCCTCTACTGTATTATTAGAAACCAAGATTAATGCAAACATATGAATTTAAAACCCATTTATATCCATAACTACACACCCTTAATCGGAAACATTTTTTTTTAATTTTTATTTTTTATATTAATTGCAGTTTATTCATTTTGTGTCCCAGCTGTAGCACCCTCCTTCATTCACTCCCAACCCCACCCTCCCTCCCTCCCTTTTCTCTTCCCACTGCCCTCTCCAAATCCACTGAGAGGAGAGGTCCTCCTCCCCTTCCATCTGAGCCTAGTTTATCAGGTCTCATCAGGACTGGCTGCAAAGTCCTCCTCTGTGGTCTGGGAAGGCTGTTCCCCCCTCAGAGGAAGGTGGTCAAAGAGCCAGCCACAGAGTTCATGTCAGAGACAGTCCCTGTTCCCATTACTAGGGAACTCACTTGGATACTGAGCTGCTATGTTCTACATCTGAGCAGGGGTTCTAGATAATACCTATGAATGGTCCTTGGTTGTAGTATCAATCTCAGAAAAGACCCCTGCGCTCAGATAGTTTGATACTTTTGCTCTCCTTGCGAAGCTCCTGTCCTCTCCAGATCTTATTATTTCCCCCTTCTTTCCTAAGATTCCCTGCACTCTGCCCAAAGATTGGTTATGTGTCTCAGCATGTGCTTTGATGCATTGCTGGGTAGAGTCTTTCAGAGGCCCTTTGTGGTAGGCTACTGTCCAATCAGAAACATTTCTATTGGGCTTTCAGTAAAGTTGATGTTTTTAATCATTTTTTTTCTCCATAAGGCTACTCTAACTAAAGTACTCTAACTAAAGAATCCCAAAGCAAGTTGCCAGAAATTGTCATGGCATGGACAAAAGCTAGATGAGATGTACAGCAAATCCTCTGGCTGTTAGGTAAGCGTCCTTAGGAACAAGTCTAATATGAGTAAGGAGACTTTCTAGGCTGCAGTATGGTCTCACTATGAGTCTGGGAGACTCCTTTATATTCTCTCTCCCCATGCCATGCATTGGTTAGATCATATACAAGTACAATTTCCTGAAAGGTAACTACAGTCCCTACTGCATTTCTCAGTTCCTTTCCCAGCCACACTACCAGGAAACAGCGATGTTCAAGCTGCTGAAACTCCAGAAACAGATGACTGAGCTTTCTAAAGGTCCAAACACAATCTCAGTTCTTCGCTTTGACACAGGATCACAGGCTCGTAAGTTCATTCTTGGATTCATAATGAACCTCTTCCACTGGCTGACGGAGATAAGGTATATTCTAATTAGTTACTCTCAGGTTCTCAAATCATGTTGAGACCAAACCAGCATTGAATCAAATCGTGTTCTGAGTGACTAATCTTGCAAGCAATAATGAGTTATAATTTAGGGAAGGTTATATTTTGTATGCAGTGCTTAGATTCAGCATAATATTACAGTAATAAATAATTTTAGTAATTTTAATTTGAAAATCATTTTTACATATAAGAAATATTTTATCTTTGTATTAATTAACATATGCTATATTTTTACTGAGATTGAAAAATGGACTTGGTTTTGAAAAAATATATCTTACACTTGTCTCTTGGATAAAATGTTTTAGTGTATATAAATTGTCAAAGCACAGTTTCAATGCTGGCTGACACACAGGGTGTGTATGGAGAAAGATATGCAAGCCACAATTGCAGAATACATTATACCTACATGTCCTACCTAGTTTCAGGGATGTTTGCTGCTGCATTGAAATCATTTCTGTTTATTTTCAAAGCTTACATGATTCTTCTTCACCATAATAAAAATAAGTACACCTTTACTCTTTTTATGTTATATTGGCATGTAATTACGATCTAATGAGAGGTTTCTGAGTATAGCAGGAATAGGAAAGACATGTGCCTTCAGTTAGATGAAACCAGTGAGTTAGTTCCTTTTAATCAGTTTTTTTTCTAAATATAGCTAAATGATCTTCACCTGATAAAACTCATGATGTGTGTGTGTGTATGTTTCTATGTATTACATAGTGCTATCTATAGTAAATGTTAAGATCCCATCTTTTTACGAAGAGGGAGAAAACCTAACAATTATATAAATTTAACTGACTATTCCCCTAAGTCCTAAAAAAGTTTTGAAAAGATGTAAGAATTGTCTAAAGAATCCTGTGACTTCACAGCAGCCTCATCTTCTGGTCCACACTGAGGGTCCATTTGATGGGGGAAATTATTTGCTAGAATAATGCCTTTGAGTCTTCTGGAAACTCAGCAAATCCCTTGAAATGCAGCCAACTCTTTTCAATTTTCACCAAGCTTTTAAAATTCTATGCTGATTCAATCAATATCCTAGCACTTTGGCTGGTTTCTGTAGATTGTTGAGGGATTCATAAAAAGAAAAATAGTAAAAGCCACAGATAGCACTGTTTTTCTATATATCTAAAAGGTTATCTGATTATTATCACTTATCTCATATAGCTATATAATGTGTTAGTTCATGGACAATCAGAGATCCACAGGAAATTGATACTTTTTCAAGTTCACCTAGAAAATGACAGGATTTCAAGCCAGGCATGGAGGTGAATGCCTTTAATCCTAGCACATGAGCAGAAAGGCAGATGAGGTCTGTGAGGTCAAGGCCAATGTGGTCTACAAAGCAAGTTCTGGGACAGCCAGAGCTACACAGAGAAACCCTGCCTCAAAAAACCACCCACATGCACACCCAGAAAAAAAAAAAGGAAGGAAAGGGAAAGAAAGAATGTAAAAAAGAAAAAGAAAGAAAGAAAAGAAATGACATAAAATGAATGGATTGCAACAGTGGTATGGAAGTTCTGACTAGAAGCTCAGAGTATGTCCCAACACATGACGTCCTACAACATAACCACCTGGAAATAAAGTAGCCCGAGGAAACACAGTTGAATGAAAACTTGCATCAGTGTTCATCCCACAGACAACAACAAGTTGAGAATCTATATTCCCAAGAGTTAAGGAAGCCACACTCAGAGAAAAGCTGGACACTGCCACACTCCATTAGTGTAACACTGATACAATACTGCAGTGTCTTCACAGCAAATCAGAAATCAGGGTGTCACCTAGTAACAAAATATTGGGAGTGGTTACAGGTTCAGAGAAAATGAGGAACCGGTTTGAATTCTTGGCACCAACTGACAAAATGAGTTTATCAAGCCTGGAAAAAGTATCCAGTACATTAGCACTTTGATCATAATGACACAAACTAGCTGAAGATACATCACAAAATCAAGAGCTGACCTCAGGCAAAAGGTGACAGAAACCAATGTGAGACTATCAAGAAACAGCAAAGAAATTCAGCACATTCCAGCCCAAAGCAGAAATTATTCAGTATTCTAGCAAAAGTTTTCAAGCCATTTTAACAATCAAACTAAAACCTGTAAGTTTACAAAGATACCCAAAGAAATTAAAAGTGCAATAGGGAGCGTCAATCATAGAACGCCTCTAACTAGAATGAATAAGGAAATTCAAACAGAAGCTTTTCAAAGCACAGTAAGATGACAAATCAACGTAGGGGAAAAAAGAATTAAGAAGAGTATAGGAAACTGGAGACAGCATTAAAAGAGAAAATACTTTGGGTAATGATGAAAATCCTTGAAATGGCTAAGACATACAAAATGTTTGTTAAAAGAGAGGCTAAAGATAGGGTGATAGCTCAGTCAATAAAATGTTCACCATGTAAGCATAAGGACCTAAAGTCTGATTCCCAAAGCTTATCTGAAAGTCGGAGAATGGTGGTGCACATGTGTAATCTCAGGGATGAGAAAATGGAGACAGATGGAAATTGGCAGCTAGCTGGCCAGCCAGCCTAGCCAACAAGATGAGCTTGACAGGAGCTACCTCAAGAAAACAAGGTTAAGGGTTCAGAAGAATGACACCATGGTTGTCCTGTGGTGTCCACGAAAACATATGCATAGACAAGTAGACAGACATACAGAAAGAGAGATAATTTGAAATGGCTACCAACCACAAGAGACCGTATGAATATACTTAATAAGATAAACCATCACCAGCCAGATTCAAGTCAACCAAAACAGCGCCAAGATATACTATAGTATCATGTTGTACACAGAAAGAAGGCATGAGTGTTTGCCAACTTTCCTAATAGAGACTTCACAACAGAAACCTTATAAGCATAAAAAAAAAGAGTGGCATGAGGCATTCACAGTATTGAAGAAAAAAAACATGTTAAACCACTAGCACAGTACAAATCACATCTATCTTTTAGAAACGAGAGAAATGTAGAGACATTACTATATAGAAGTGGAGCATGTGTTTCTAGATGAACTGTTCTTAGTAGAAACGGTAAAGGGACTTCTTTTATACCACAGTACAGGACCCTTCTCAGTAAGAAGAAAGCATCAGAGGATATAAAGCTCATCAACAAGAGTAACTATATCATTTCAGAGTTCTCTAATATCATTACACATGGTGCAGCAACCACAGCTTTACTAGGAGCACTGTAAAATGAAAACACATTAATAATACCAAGTGGTGGGCAGTATGGAAAGATATAAAACGGAATCTGAAAAATTCAGTTGGTGGAGAAATGGATGTGTAAAACTTTATGGCTAACTTTTCTTGTTTTATTTTCAGTTTATCTTTATTGTCATGTTTTGCTGCTACTGTTTCAAAATTCCTCTTACCATCAAAATACGTTTTTTGAAAGACTCATGAAAACCATAAAGCAAATGTCAATAAGAGAGAAGTCAAAAATAATAAGCAAGGAATCACTGAGCTGGAAATATAGCTAAATGATTAATTGTGTTGCTAAGTGATTCATATGTGAGGGCCTCTGTTTGACCCCAACACTGAAAATGAAAATAAAAGTGTTGGGTTTCTTGATTGTATTTGCCTCTAATCAAGAGGCTGAAGAACTTGAGATAGGAAGATCATGGGTTCCAGGACCATTTCAGAAAAACAGTTAAAAATATATGACTAATGTAACCCATGTCACCACAACAGAAGACAGTAAAGAAAGGGTAAAGGGAAGTGAAGAAATTCAATAAAATAAAATAAAAAAAAATTTGAAGAGTAAATTATCTATCAGTAATTACCCTAAACACATGAAACATTCTTCAGCTGAATGATATGACTTGGTTTATTAACTAATAAGACCTAGGCATACATTGACCCAAGAAAGTCACATCCCCTTGCATGACATTCATAGAGAAAAAATGCAGATATAGTGTGAGATATTCTGCTGATGGGATCCAGAGGGAGGAGTTGGAATGCTAAAGTCAAACCCCAAATCAAAAGCAGTTAAAAATAGACAAGGACAGCCAGGAAAAAGTAAACAGAGACTCTAAATGTGTGCACTCACATTCACTCCAGTGCCAGTTTCTGAGTAATAATAATAATACTGGATGGGAAGACAGACTGCACTTCAATAAGGGTTGGAGATTTCAACACTTTTAGCAATACATTTAATCATTTAAGCAGACAAGAAATAGCAGAGTTAAACTGCACTAAAGATGGGAAGGACTTGTCAAACACTTGTTTCCCTCATTAGCACATTGAACATTTTCCAGGACAGATCATGTGACAGGCCACAAAAGAACTCTAAATAAATTACAAAGGCTTGAAGCTCATTGAGGCATCTCTTATGATCACTATATAATACATATAGAAATTGATAACAAGAAAAGCTTTGGGAACTATACAAACACATAGAAATTCAAGACTTTAATTTTTAATTTTTTTTCATAATTTCATACAGGAACATGGTATATTTAGATCACATTCACCCCATCTCCCCATCCCCCCAACTCCTCCTTCTGCTCCACATCCCCCTCCCACTTCCTCCAACACATCCACACCCCCTCCAACAAGGCTTTCCTTGGCATTACTCTTTTCTCCTGTGCTATCCACAGATTCGGAGGGCTGGGTTGACATTGCAGGGCTGACAAAGGCGTGAGTTGGCATAGAGCAGTACTAGAATAGGAACATGGAGGGTCAGCATGGCCAGATAGCCTGATGGCTTGAGTTCCAAGCTGAATTGTCAGCTTCATATTATAGACAGTGGAGGATGCAGGGCCTTCCTGAGCACAGAGCAAACACTCAAAATGGTCTTTTACTGGCATTCATCTGGTACGAGGGTGGAATTTTACAGAAAAACAAAATGACCAAAAAAACAGAAATATTTTGAAAACCAGAAAAGCACCCTAGCCTAGAAATAATAACGAGGCAGATTTGTTTAAGCCATGTTCATTGCCACCGACAACACACCAGATTTGTTTCATACCAGCTAAGAAAAAAAAATGCCTTCATATTCCATCTTTGTTTTTACCCACTGGCATCATTTTCAGTTTTAATTATATCAAGAAATATTTTCAGTAATTAAAATCTCAGTTCTTTATTACCTAAGACTTGTGTTTTTATGATGGCATCAATTACTTGAGTGTTGACTCTACTCTATCAGAAATTCTTAAATTAAAATATAATTGAGGCATCTTTCTAAAACCTGATGGATGACAGCTCTCAGATACCTCCCATGGTAAAAATCCCTTAGCATAAATTGGAAAAAGTTCAATGCATCATATATAGCAAAAGATGTTATACTCAACTGACTGGTAGCCCATTTAAAACTCCAAAATACTATTCAGATATAAGAATTCTTAGGGTTAGAACTTTACAATTGGTGTGACTCTTTTTAGAAAGACGGTATTTGCTTTATAGTTCAGGCTGGCCTTCAATTCACTATATAGCCCAGGCTGTCCTCAAAATCCATTATCCTCTTGCCTCTTGCTCTTGTATGTTGGAATTACAAACATGAGTCTCCAACCCCAGATACTGTGACATATTTTTAACAAAGCAGTAAAACATAATTTTTCTGTGTAAAATGAGTAGATTGAACAAGATCTTCTAACATCTCTTCCTCCTTGTATAACAAGAAAAGGGGAGTATAGAAGCAGCTTGTTCTGAGCATGTGCAGACAAAGAGACTTGGGCAGTAGCTTGAAACTGCACCTTTACAAAGATTATTCACATTGGAAATCAACAACCATAACAAAAATGGACATTTTTCAAAGATAAAATTTATTAACATAACTATACACATTTGAAAGGTTTTCTAGAGTTAGGGATTCATGCACATGAAAGAATTGTTTCGTGTTTTGTAATTTTTACTAGAATTTTCTTTGGGGGAGATTTGGTTTTTGGGTTTGTGTTTTCTGAGACATGGCTTCTCTGTGTAACCTTGCCTGTCCTGGACTTTCTTTGTAGAACAAGCTGGCCTTGAACTCACAGAGATCCACCTGTCTCTGCCTCCCTGAGTTCTGGGACTACAGGCCTTCATCACCTTGCCCAGATACTAGACTTCTTCAAATAAAAATTTAGCCATATTTTTTAATGTTTGTTTTTATCCTTTTATTAAAAATATATTTTTCTCACATTATATATAATAATTATTGTTTTCATCCTTTTACTCTTCCCAGTTTCTCCCTTAACTCCCCTCCTATCCAGATCCACTTCCTTTTTGTCTTTCATTAGAAAACATAAAGACTTCTAGTAGGTAATAATAAAATTAAATTTAATAAAGTAACACAAGAACTAACACATTGTCTTGTTTGGACAAGACCAACAAACAGAAGGAAAAGAGCCCAAGAGATAGGACAAGAATAAGAAACCCAGTTCAACTTCTAAATGTTCAATGAGTATGTATGTGTTTACAGCAATGAGACCTTACCATCAGTTTTTGGACAATAGCTTATAGTCTTGGGAACAATCTGGGTTGTCTAGACTTACTGTTGGGTCCCTTTGACCAACAGCTCGATTGTGCCAACATCAGTACTGGAAGCTTCATTTGGTGAGATGTCCAGGTGGGATTCTCTGTCTTTGATATTATTTGGTAATTTCATAAAGAGAAGCAACCCAAAGCAGAGTCATACTCAGTCCCGAAATAATATGTTCTCATTTAGGAACTTTTCACATAAGGACTTAAATGCCTTCGTTCAAGGACGTTTAGCTTCTATGCAGAAGAGGAGGCAGAAAGACCGTAAGAGCCAGAAGCATTGGATGATAACTCTAAGGAAACAAGATACCTGAGACACAAGAGGACTGATGCACAGATGAACTCACCAAGACTGTAGCAGCATGGGTAAGACCTTAGGAAGTTCAAGACAGTTGGAATCCCAGCACTGAAATAGATGTGAAGTCCCACTTGTAACCAAAAGGCTATTTGTAATTGATACCTGATGGCCAGGGGAAAATCCTACTTCTCCAATGGAGTGTCCACCACACCCCAGGACAGGCCCCATGCTCAGGCATGCCAACGTAAATGAACTTAATGGTATTTTTGTGCTTTTTGTTTCACTTTGTTTTGTTTTGCTTTTCTCTCTCTCTCTCTCTCTCTCTCTCTCTCTCTCACATTGGTCTTTGGTGTTTTGTTTTTTGCCTTTTTTGTTTATTTGAATTTTTTTTTCTTTTTTGGAGAAAGACAAGAAAGGAGAGAGAACATGAAGATGGGTGGGAGATAAGGAGGATCTGGGAAAAGTTGGTATAGGGAAAAACAAGATCAAAATACACTGTATAAAATAATAATAAATAAATGAAAGTAACCAGGCTCAGAAACACAAATACCACATGTTCTATCACATGTAGGTCTTAGCTTTGAACTTTAACATATGTATGCATTTATATACATAGAATTCAGTGTGGGTAGAGGCCATGAAACTAGAAATGGGCCCACTTGAAAAGGAAAGAGGGCTTTAAAGACTAGTCCTGAGGAAGGCAACAGAGAGAAAGAGAACATCAGAGAGATTTTGAGACGGAGAATACTAATACACCACCAATCTCTCACCACAGAAAATATTATACTGAATAAACTCAAATTATAGTTATCAAACTAAAATATTATTAATTTTCCTATACAAGAAACTGAAAAATTATTCTCAAAATAACCTAGAATAACAAAGTGTTGATAATATTACTGAACAATTATTTTCAGCAGTCATATAATGTAGACATCTGGATTTGTTACTGTAGCAACACTTGTTACATTTCATTTTATTGTACCTTGAACTTACAAGGATACTTTAAATAGTAATTAAATTTATAAGTTGCTTCTCATCACTTCATTCTTACTCTGTGCTAGTTCCAATTATCTAAGTAATGAAAATTCTTACAGAACTCAGAGCCAAAACATCTGTCCAATATTTACACAGAAGCATCATTAATTATTTTAAGTTATTAAAATCCCTGTGCATGTTCTTTTAATTAATGATTCCATCCGTAAGGGATATTTATAAGAATTTAAATCTCATTTGAAGAAAACTTAACACATATCTTAAATGTTACTTAATATTAGTTATTTTACAAATATATATGTAAAAGTAGTGATAGTTTTCACAGTATTGCTTCTGCCCAAAGATGAGTGTCCTAGAAGATGGTTAGCTGAATTGTATGGCAATTCAGTGCTTAAATTTTTGAGAAACCATCTTAACAATTCCACAGCGTTGAACACTTTCATCAACCAAGCGTGAGTAGTGGAGTTTCTTCAATCATTGCCCAAACACAATATTCTCAGAGCGGGTTTTTATGACAGGAATCCTATCCAGTCTGAGTGTTATCTCAGTGTGGTTTTGATTTGTATGTATTGCCTTATTCTCAAATCAATTTTTTTCACTAGTAATAATCAACACAGTGATAACAAGAAAATTCTGGAACTTGACAGAGAATGTGTGCATCTTCTCTCTTGCCCTGTGCCAAAACAATGGGCACCTGAGCAGAATAGTGCCTGCCTGTTGAAAGAAGGGACTGATATGGGACAGAGCCAAAAGGATCAGGCCATCACAGATGAGAATACTGTTCTCAGCACTGTAACAAACATCTGACAGAAAACACTTTATTCTAGCTCAAGGTCCAGAGTCCAGCTCGGGGTAATATGGACTCATGCCCTTACACTCAGCATCATGGATTGTGGTTGTAGGAATATGTACTCGAAGAGGGTATTACCCAGAAGGTGTTGCTGGGTTCTGTGAGAATGACAGAGCCATTTTTTTTTTTTTTTTTTTTTTTTTTACTGTAATCGTGTTGGCTGACAGGCTTAGGGGTCAAGAAACTTGACAGGCACCCAAGTTACCCTTAGCCAACCATTTTCAAGTTCATGAAAATGTTGAGTGAGAACAATGGAAGAACAAGGAATGAAACTTTATGGAGAGGTAAAAACACCGCCCTGTAGAAAGAGAGGTGTGACAGGAAGGAAACCAATAAAATGGGTTGCTAACATTCTGGCATGAAATTTTCCTGAACACAGAGTAAACCTGATTGATTCTGCCCATATGTTCATTAAGAACCATGTTGGGGATATCATGGTTGGTGGAAAGGAACACATGCAGAAGATTCGCATTGGCTCAAGGAAAGAACAGAAGAGCACAGGCTGAGAGAAAAAAAAAAGCCCACCAGTGGAAATAGATCTGCCAAAGAAATTAGAAACTGAAAAACTATTGTTGGTTTAAAATTCTGTTTCTGGATAAAGCTCCTGAGTTCACTGTGAAGAACGTTCACACACACATAAACACACAAACACACACACACACAAACAATTTTGTCAAATCGTAAATATGTCTGTTGTCTTGGGAGCCTGTAATTCCAAATAATAGCTTATATACAAGGACTGTCTTGCTTCCAATATCTATTAGTGGGCAGATGATAATAAAATTGAGACAAAGGGGGAGATAAACAAGAGAGTTCCCAGGACCCATGCCTACTTTCAGGTAGGTGTTATCTCCTCTAGTTTCTGTAGCCGTCCAAAGTAACACCACTAAATGGGAACCAAATGTTCAACACTTGAACCCTTTGGAACATTTCAGTTTCAGAACATTGCATGAGGGTATTCCAGTTAGCTGCCCCTCCTTTAATGTCAAACCATTAATTTGGGGTCATTTATTGACAGCTGACCCTTCACTTGGCATGTATGTGAGTGACCCACATAGCAGAGCCATGAAGCTGAACCTCACTGACACTGATTGCAAAGAGACAAGTGAACCAAATTGAAACCAGCAAACCATAGAAAATGAAATCTATCAGATTTAAAAACAATGCTAAAGACTCAGGTCTAAGCAAATGGCTACTTTTCATCTGTTTTTATAGCATTATTATGCAAATTTGATACATGCTATACAATAAATTGGGGAACAAAAAGGAAATTATTTCGTTAAAACAGTGCATGGAATAATAACTCTAGGTACAGTCATTGGATTAAGAATATACCCATAAGGAAGATAAATTTGGTTAATACTGTTAGGCTTTATGGTCAAGGTGGGGCTGAAGAACAGATTATTAGAATAGATAGGGAATTCTAAGATCCACAATTATGAGCTACCATGTGTGATCTAGGAATGGAACACAGGTCCTCTGGAAGAACAGCCCCTCTTAAGCATTCAGTCATCTCTCCAGTCCCTAAAATCTTACCATCTTTAGCCTACCACTTCCTTATACCACAGTGATCGAAAAAATGGAGTAACAACATAACCTTTTGGATTTATGTATTTTCTGCAAAGTATATTATTAGTTTGGGGTGCAGATAATATCATGTATTTTTATAATAATAAAAACGAAATATTCAAGTTTCAAAAAAAAAAGAATAGATAGGGAATTCTAAAGTTTTCTTTTGTTTGTTTTTGTTTTGTTTTGTTTTGTTTTGTTTTTTTGTTCTTCTCAATGCAGTTTATTCAGGAACCTTGAACAATCTTCTGACCCTGGGGAAAGCCAGCCCACAGCTTAAAATAGCCTCTGGGTAGCCAACCCCAGCTTGCTTCGTGGGCAATGCAGATAGGTCTACATACACGGAAGCAAGCCAGATCCTCAGCCTTAGCCAAATATGGAGTTGTTTGTGACAGACAGGTTGTGACAGACCTTCCATCGGGAAGGTGGAAGGCAGAAACTAGCTCCATCTTTAAGGCGCGGCATTACGCAGCTCTCTACAGTTCCCCCTTTTTGTTTTAGACGCCTCAGGCAAGAGTAGAGGTCTGATCTCTGATATTAGAAATAAATTGGGACTTTGTACCGATGTTCATTTAGGTGTCATCCACCCAAAGAGCATCAGACCCGTCTGATACCTTTTTCTCAGAGGCGGGACCTGGGGCATCAACCCGCATGCAATCAGACATGCTCTTCTCTGGGTCCAAAGCGGCTGACCCTGAGTGCAGTGCTTAGCCTCGCATCCTGAGCGTATCATTTTAGCTTTTTATGGTAGCCAACCATGCTTGGGGAGACTGTCCTGCTTCAATGGCTGTAAAGGCCTGAATGATCATGGCTGCATTACGCTGTTGTGAGACTCTAATCTTGCATATACACCACAGGCAAACCAAGGAGACCAACACCAGAAGGCCTGCTAACACTCCCATGCCCGCCCATTTCTTCAGATGATTCATGGCTGCAGCAATCCATGATGATGATCCTGTGGCTAGTCCTGCATCCACTCTGGTAGAATTTGCCGTAACAATGGCCACTCTCAGCTGCTCCATCATAGTATCGAATTCTTCAATCCAATTACCTAAAGTATAGCTAGACAGTTGTTTAGACAGATTTGCTGCATGGGAAAAATTCTCATATTGTATGCTAGTGACACAATCTTTTCCTCACTCCACTCGCTCTGCCAAACCACGAACAGTGTCTATGGGTCCAGAGCTCTGTTTTATAATATCTACTAGCTGAGCAAAGAGTCAAGAGCATTTGTTTATGCATGTGTTAGACCCAAAAGGTCTCAAATCTAAGCATGGAAATCTTTTAAACGAGACTATGATATTATTGGCCTCATTATGCTTATATTCCACCCTTAGTGAGCACACTCATTCACCTGTTCTGTTTTGTTTCTTACTGACCAGAAGTCTGTAAATTTTCTACCTTATGCTGGCCAATATTTGAGTCAGAAATTTTTAGACATCCACGGTTTGCATCTCATGTTCCTTGGAGACTCAACATTTTGAAAGACAAAACAAAACAGGACCTGAATAAAGTGCATGATGCAGCTAGTTACATACTGAAGATGAAATTTTCCCATGAAGAGAACTCGGATTCTAAGAACTTAAACACAGCCCTGGAAATAGCCATGATTCTGTTTCTGCTGGTTTCTCTTTCTATTGGCCACTGGACAGTATTCTCACAGTTGTTCTTCTTGTTGTTTTCATTACTCAAGAAATGAGCCGTGTAACACACTCAACAAGAAGCCTAGGAACCCTAAAGCCAATTTTTGTACCATGATCAATTTGAAATGGCTTTCTGTCTTGCTGGTGACTCAGAGAAACACACACTTTTAAGCAAAATGTTTCTGATCTGTGTACTGTTACAAAATAATTCTCACGGATATTTTTCTTATCTTTATTTTTTAATTTAAAACATTATTGTTCAAAAATAGATGTTCTTTCTCAGCAATGCAGAATGAGAGAACTGACTTCTATAGGTTTTCCTGTGGCCTCCTCCTATATACCATGACACTCTTCTGTCTACACAGACACACAAACACACACACACACACACGAACAGAAAGATATTTGTTTGCACCTTATTTATCTTAGTTTTTATAGAAAGAGGTTTTTTCTTTTTTAAGTTAAAAGTCAATCCTATTATTATTATCATCATCATCATCATCATCATCATCATGATCATCATCTTGTGCCCCCAGAAAGACCAGAGGTAGAGTTGAGAAGGTCCAAGAGTTTCAATAATGAAATTGTTTCATTTTCTCCCCCACTGAGTTACAGTTAACAGATAACATACAGGTAACATAGTTCCTTCAACTATGGATGTCCATAACAAACTAATGATGTCATCAGAATCTATTATTTAAAAAAATGATATGTTCATATTATGTTAATGTTTTGTAAATAGTTTAAAGGATATTTATGCTCACTACTACCTCAAAATTTTAGTAGTAATAAGATAACAAGAGCTTTTCAAAATGAGATGGGAAAGTATGTCTGTGTATATGTATACTATGTAACAATTTTGTTTTTCTTTTATTTTGAACATTGTATTCAAGCGAAAAGTTTTCTTTCCCTAAGGCTTTTTCTGTCTTTTTTTGTATTAATTACAGTTTATTTACTTTGTATCGCAGCTGTAGCCCCTTCCCTTATTCCGTCCCAATCTCACCCTCCCTCCCTCATCTCCTCCCATGCCACTCTCTAAAACCACTGATGGGGGAGGTCCTCCTCCCCTTCCATCTGACCCTAGCTCTTCAGGACTGGCTACAATGTCCTCCTTTGTGGCCTGGCAAGCTGCTCCTCAGTCGGGTGGTGGGGGAAGGTCAAAGAGCGGTCTTTAACTCAGGAAGAGTGTAGATTTTGCCACATGCAAAACAGTCTCACTGTACTAATATTCCTAAGAATCCATGCTCCAAGAAGTATATTCACTAGCAAAATAAAAAATTAGAAATTAAAACCTGTTTGCTTGATGTTCTTAAAACAGGCAAAAATAGCATCCTATTAAGGAGTACAAAAGTTGATTAGTCACTGATTGAAACGTTTGTGTGGGCTGGTGCCCTAAGAAAAACTGTAACAGGCATATCTGGGGCAACTCCCTTCACTTCTCTCTGATCTGGGTGGCCCCATTCTCTCTAGCACTGAAGTTCAAGAAGACCCCTCTACAGGGAGTTATTTTTTTTCTATCCTATTGAAAGGAGAACTCAGCTAAAGCTGATAGTGTGCAGTTAACTATAACCTGGTGTGTTAATTTTCTATGCCATCTCTGCAAACCACTTATGTGTAAAGAGTAGCGGTGGAGAACAGTACATCGACCTAGTAGAACAAATTTTGAAATGTGAGTTACAGAAAGCACTATCCTTACTGAGGGACTGTAAGTCAAGTTCCTCTACCTTTTCTTAGAAAACCCCCAGAGAAGGTCACATTCTGAAATAAATAAACATATA
The DNA here is from genome assembly GCF_030254825.1 of Meriones unguiculatus. NCBI lineage: Eukaryota > Metazoa > Chordata > Mammalia > Rodentia > Muridae > Meriones > Meriones unguiculatus. The sequence continues at coordinate 28,717,532 of NC_083359.1, forward strand.
TAGTCTACATTTTATAACTAAGTTGGCAAAGACTAACATAACACCTGTTATAAAATTCCTCGGAATAGGTAGCTGTCCATGATGGTTTACTTCTGGAGTCTCCATCTGAAGAGTGGGGGGTCTGAGACACAGAACAGTTGACTTCAGAGCTGTGTTTAAGCTGTCCCTCATTGATATCTTCCCTATGTCCTCACATGGCATAAGTACAAAGCACTTGCTCCCTCAAGCCCTTTTATAACATTAATCATCTCCAGGAAGTAGAGCATTCCTGGCCTAATCATGTTCCAAGGGCATTACCTCTGAATATCCTTATCTCTATGATTCAAACCCACCTTATGCGTCTGGAGGGGAAACACATATTTTCAAGCCATAACACTAGAAAGAAGAATTCTGATCTTTCGCTGAATTGGAATCTTAAATATATTACTACACAGTTTTCCTTCATTTTACCTGTCAGACATTCACTGAGAGATAGCCCATAATATTGAACTAGTATTCCAAAGACCAAACACCTTTTGAAGGTTAGTAAAAGGCAGTCTTGTTTAGCTGGTCCTATTCTATGTCCTCCTTAATGGAGTTTGATATTGAATTAACAGAAAGAGATTTCTGGTGAGCATATGATGTGAAATATCACTTAAGATAGCAAGCAAGTCAGCCAAGTTTATTTTTAGTGTGCTTTCCCCTCTCATCGAGAATGCCTGGTTGATGGGGCCAGAGGAAAACTCCAAGCAAAATTACAAGTTAAAGGTTGAAATCAAATAGGTTTAAAATAATAATTGTATATACTCACTCATACAAACATGTAATATAGGATAAACCTACTAAAATCTGTACATTTAAAGAAATTAATCAAGAGAAAGGACCCTGATGAAAATGTTCATTCCCCATCCCAAAAGGCAAAGAGGAAGGACATCAGAAGAAGAAGAAAACAGGAAACAAGCTAGAAACCCACCATGGAGGGCCTCTGAAAGGCTCTGCCCTGCAGACTCTCAAAGCAGACGCTGTGACTTATGGCCAACTGTTGGGCAATGTGCATGGAATCTTATGTAAGAAGTGGGAAACAGTAAGATCTGGAGAGGACAGGAACTCCACAAGGAGAGCAACAGAACCAGAAATTTGAACACAGGGGTCTTCCCAGTGACTCATACTCCAACCAAGTACCATGCATGGAGATAACCTAGAACCACTGCACAGATGTAGCCCATGGCAGTTCAGTGTCCAAGTGGGTTCCATAGTAATGGGAAGAAGGACTGCCCCTGATATAATCTGATTGGTCTGCTCTTTGATCACCTCCCCCTGAGGGGGGAACAGACTTACCAGGCCACAGAAGATGACAGTGCAGCCACTCCTGATGAGATCTGATAGACTAAGATCAGAAGGAAGGAAAGAAGGACCTCCCCTATCAGTGGACTTGGGGAGGGGCATGCATGAAGAAGGGGGTGGGAGGGTAGGATCGGGAGGGGAGGAGGGGGGCCTATGGGGGAACACAAAGTGAATAAAGTGTAATTAATAAAAAGAAAAAGAAAAGAAAAAAAAAACAATTGTATTCACATTTCTCTGCTGAATTCAGAGAATTGTTCACCTGAAAGATTGTGTTGTAATGAAAGTGCTTCCTCTGGATGAAAAGCAAAAAGATGAAGCCCACTTCCATTTCTCAAGTTTTTACAGGAAGTGCATTTCACAGGAAGGTAGAGTCTTTCAGAGGCCCTCTGTGGTAGGCTCCTGTTCTGTTACTTGTTTTCTTCTATTTCCAATGTCCATCCCATTTGTCTCTCTAAGTGAGGATTGATCATCTTACCCTGGGTCCTCTTTCTTGTTTTTCTTCTTTGGGTGTAGAGATTTTAGTATGTTTATCCTATCTTATAGGTCTAGTACCCACTTATAAGTGCGTATATACCATGTATGTCTTTCTGCTCCTGGGATACCTCACTCAGGTAATCTTTTCTAGATCTTATCATTTGCCTGCATATTTCATGATTTCCTTGTTTTTAATTGCTGAATAGTATTCCATTATGTAAAAGTACCACAATTTTTGTATCCATTCCTCAATTGAGGGACATCTGGGTTGTTACCAGGTTCTGGCTATTACAAATAAAGCTGCTACAAACATGGTTGAGCAAATGTCCTTGTTGTGTACTTGAGCAGAAGGGAAAAGGTGGCTGAACAATTAGGATTTCTAAAATTCTGATTATGTGAAATGAATTAAGCTTACAAATGAAATTCTGAACAGCAAATGACAGCCTCGGGAACAAGGGTAAAATAAAATCTTGCTACCATCTACAAAAAAAAAAATGAGAAGTCTTTGTCTTCCCAGCTAGAGCACTATAAAAGAATATCAGAGCCTTGGACATAGGACACAGTAACATAAGACTTATTGTCTTTTGTCAAGGTACATATGTTCAAATTGTTGAAAACGGAGAATCTTCAAGGATAGAAAGCACACTCTCTGAAGGCAGAGGGGTCCCAGAAATACAAATGTGCTCCTTGCTAGTAAGTGCAATGTCTGTGGTATAAGAGGCATGACAAGATAGCATTTACCCCATCCAGGACACATCTGCTTACAACTCATCTCACTGTGAAGTTACACATGTGTGCAAGACTACCATGCCATAAGGAAGATATATGTGTTCTATAAACACAAACGTTTTAACAAACACATAAATACTAGCGTGAACAGGATAGAAGAAAATTAATATAGTACCTCTAGGGGATAGTAAACCCTTCTACCTAATGAAATTGGAAACACATTCAGTTCATTTAAAGGTTAGTGGCTACATTTTTATGGTAACACTATCTTCTAAAATACAAACACTTCATTTTCATTAAAGTACTTTGTAGTGTTTATTGCCAGTCAAAGATGAATGAAGTGATAGTCAAATTGCTTGTCATTTTAATTTGTGGAAAATCTTATCACGATTTCGCATGGAAATGTTTCTTAAAGAAACAATGAATTACTGTGGACTTTTGGTGGATTTGTAATCTGTGGAAGCCATGGACAAAAATGTGACCGAAGCATCTGGCTTATGTAAATTCACCTGGCACAGGACTGGAAGAAGGTAACACGAAAAGGAAGTGAAAGTTCTACTGTTGAATACTCTGGCTTTATTCATAAAAATGAAAGATTTGTTTCATTTTATAAAATTTGTAAAATGAAAGAACTTTGTGTGCAATTTACCTGGAAGTACAACAGGTGTCTTTGCACACCAGAGTTGTGCATCACAAGCCGAGGGAAAGTCCTGACAAACCCTGTGAGATGGTCTGGTCAAACAGCATACTCCATTCCCTTCCACTATGATGGATGCAGGAATCAACAATACAGGGCAATCCACGTCACTGTGATAGAACCTCGGTAAGGACTAGGGAATTCATATTTTGCCAGTCCCGAATACAGAACCAAAAGCTACCAGGTGGACACAGATGAGAATCTACCTAAAGACAACACTGACTCTATTTATGCTGGAAAGATAAATGGATACATTTCTTTTAATTCCACATTAAATAAATCCTCTGACTTTGGAAACTGCTATTTTGTTAACTTCAACTTTTCTGAAGAGGTTAGCCAGAAGACTACCTAAGATAAAAAGACCATTTTTAACAATGCACTCAGTGTTTGTTCATTTCTGAAGTCTTTGAGCCTCATCTGCACTTTCTCCGCTACAATTCATAGTGTTTGAATTCCCTGTTCTTTCTGTGCTAAGAACCATACCTGTTATCTCACACTATCTGTGGGAAAGAGTACAATTTTTTGAGACTAGGACATTTCCTGTTCAGCCTTTCCTAGAATCTGTCACCTTGGTCTTCTTGAAAGACCAAGAAAAAGCTTTTGCCACATCCACAGAAACCTCTTATTTCAAAACACCATCCTATAATACCCTAAAGTACTCTAATCAATGTTCAACTAACAGACAAAAACAATCTGTTTTCCCTTGCTGAATATTCTGCAGCCAGATTTCCTCAAAAATGGCACCTTTGTGGGCCATTCTCTTCTGCCACTTTAGCTATTGAGCCTACGATGTGGCTTTGTTAGCACCAAATCCATCTTCATATTGTAATCATTGCTATGATAAATGGGATAAGAGAGACTATCGAGTGAAGGTTTGCTGGGCCCAGGAGAGTTGTCATTATATCAAAACCAAAGCTAAATTCAAGACTGAAAAGAATAAAAATTCATTTCACTACAGGAATAAGTGCCAACATGTAAGATACAAATTAAAGTATCTCCATAATTCAAATTCAAAAGTCAGCCCTTGCCATCATGCAGGCACCCTACATCCATGAGCCTATGTGCCTAACTAATATCAGAGCTTAAAGCTATTGTCCAATAAGAACTCCCCCAGCCCCGTGCTTTCTGTTAAATGGTTTCACAGATACTTGATTCCTATTCTGTGCTCTACATTAAATATATATCCTGCCTTAGTTAGTGTTTCTGTTGCTGTGAAAACACAGCATGACTACAGCAACTCTCATAAAGGAAAACATTTAACTGGGGCTGGCACACTCTGTTGAGAGGTTTAGTCCATTGTCATCATGGTGATAAGCATGGTGGTATGCAGGCAGACATGGTGCCGGAGAGGTAGTTGCTGGTTCTACATCTGGATGGGCAGGCAAGCAGGAAGAGAGTGAGACACTAGGCCTGGTTAGAGCATCTTAAACTTCAAAGTCCACCCACAGTGACTCACTTTCTCCAATAAAGCCACAACTACTCCAACAAGGTCCCATTTAGTGGTGTCACTCCCTAGGGGCCTATTGGGGCATTTTTATTAAAACCATCACGGATTCTTTAAGGCACTGGAAGGATCAGTGTGCATTCTGCTAATTTGGTAGCATTTGTGAGGATCCAGAGAGCAAAATATTAGAGACCAGAAATAAAAGTAATTTTTTAAATTAAATTTTTATTTTTTACATTAATTACATTTTATTCGCTTTGCATCCCAGCTGTAGCCCTCTCCTTAAAACTTAAAAAAACTCATTTAGTGTTTGTATTCATTTACAATGTGTAAAAAAACAGTAATATTTGCTGTTAGATGCTATCAAATAATATTTCAGAACAAATTTAACATTTAACATACTACATTTAAGGCAGAATTTCCTACATAAATTATTTACAGTTTTTGTGATGTATTCATATGAAAAAGTGTGCTCCACAAATGGGTAAACTTACATGATAACATCATTCTTTGTTCCATTTTGCTTCTCTTTTACTAAAAGGAAAATGTCAAAAGCACAAAGAAGTTCCTAAGCCACTGCCCAAATCGTTATTACTCACTGATTTAAAACAATTCAACTATAACCTCGCCCCCATCACAGTTTACAGTAAGTCTCTGATAATCTATTTTAAAATGTATGTTGGGATAGAAATGATAAGGCCTCCTTCCCTAGGTAACTATCTCAGTAAGCTAAGAATATAATATAGGAGCAGAGAATATGGTCAGTAGATAAAACACTTGCTCTGAAAACATGAAGACTAGATATATTTGGTCCTTGTGGAGCTTCTGTCCTCTCCAGGTCATACTGACTCCCCCTTCTTTCATATGATTCCCTGCACTCTCCTGTTTGGTTATGAGTCTGAGCATCTGCTTTGATACACTGCTAGGTAGAATCTTTCAGAGGCCTCTGTGATAGGCTCCTGTTCTGTTACTTGTTTTCTCCTACTTCCAATGTCCATCCCATTTGTCTTTCTACGTGAGGGTTGATCATCTTACCCCAGGTCCTCTTTCTTGTTTATCTTCTTTAGGTGTACAGATTTTAGTATAGAGGACAGGAGCTCCACAGGGACCAAATGTATCTGGGCACAGAGGTCTTTTCTGAGACTGTTTCTCCAACCAAGGACCATGTATGGAGATAGCCTAGAACCCCTGCTCAGATGTATCCCATGGTAGCTCAGTATCCAAGTGGGATCCCTAGTAAGGAGAACAGGGACTATTTCTGACATGAAATCAATGGCTGGCTCTTTGACCTCCCTCCCCCCCCCCCCAGGGGAGGAACAGCCTTGCTAGGACACAGAGGAAGACAATGCAACCAGTCCTGAAGATACCTGATAAGCTAGAGTCAGATGGAAGGGGAGGAGGACCTTCCCTATCAGTGCACTTGGAAAGGGGCAAAGAGGAGATGAGGGAGGGATGGTAGGACTGGAAGGGAATGAGGGAGGAGGCTACAGCTGGGATACAAAGTAAAAAACCTATGATTAATATAAAAAAATAAAAATTATAAAAATACCATGAAGACCAGAGTTTTAATGCCCCAAACCCTTGAAAAGCTGCATACAGTGGCATGTATCTAACCACAGTGCTTCTATGTGGAGATTCAGGCAGAGAGAAGAGAATTGCCAGAAGCTCATGCTCCAGCTAGCCTGATGAAGGCAAACAACAAGAGAGGCCTTGTCTTCAGGTGAAAGACACTAAAGAATGTCCTCTGACCTCCATACATACACCAGCACATGTGTGTGCCTGCATTCACACACATACATCCACACATCATGTGTAAGTACATTTGAGCACACATGCACACACACACACACACACACACACACTTTTTAAAATAAAAATAGAGATAGGATACAATATAAGCCCCACAAGCCAAACTGGAAAATACTGCCTTTCCATATGCTACGTGCCCTAACATTAAATATATTGAAAAACATCGGAATAATGGAAATGCCCTCAAGGCTTGGTGCAACAAGCAAACAAAACAGGCACAAAATATAAAGCACCTTCCACTCAACCCCTGCTCTGCTCCTCTTACACAAGCCCGTTGCTGTATCACCTTATACATAAAACACCTACAGATTTAGTTAACCATACTATTTTTTTAAGCACACAGACAATTTTGTTAGAGACTTAGAGAAAAATAGGAGCGTGGAGTAGAGAAGAAGAAAAGGCCACATCATTTTAAACCAGCATGCTAGTCAGACACATGACCAGTGACCAACGAGCAATGGCATAGCATGGTAGGGGTTTTTAGAGAAAGAATTAGGAGGAACCCCTCTAAAATGTTGCAGGGGAAAAGCCAGAGCATTAATAAAAGAATGCTTAGAAAAAAGGAGAGAAAGGAGAGAAAGGAAAGAATTTATTTCAAAAGCAAACCTTAAAAACTGTTGCCCATAAGCTTCTGCATTAAGGGTGGGAAAGGAATAGCATCTCATTAAAGAACCAGTTACTCTTCCTGTCTCTTTAGCATGGTTTAAGCTGAGATCACCATCCTACATGTGGTTTCTTAAGCAAATTGATTGGAGCAGTTCGACTGGAATGTTAGGTCTCTACACAGTCTCTGAACTCTATTCCCTTGACTAGGATTTGTTTTTCCTACTCTAACGTTACCCCTCTAAAGAGGTAACCCTCAAATAATATAGAGCCAGACAGAAGATCAGAATCCCCAAACACTTGGTATCTCTGTCCTGTTGTGAGATTGAGGCTGCCAAGAGGCCCAGACGTTTGGGGCTACCTGTACTCAGAACCTTGGCTTTTATATTCTCAGAGCTGAGAGATGCTTGCCAGGAACTGGAATCTGGATGGCCCAGAGACCAAGGGTAGAACTAAGCATGAACTAGCAAAAAAACAAAGTCAATGAAATGATTGCTAAAAATATCTGCTATGCTCATAGACAGGTGCCTAGCCTAATCATCATCCTTCTGCAGCTGATGGAAAAAGATGCAGAGAACCATAGATTCACAGGCAAACGTTAGTCAGAGCTCAGGGACCCCTTCTGGAAGAGTGGGAGGAAGGGAGACAGCTGAGTGGAGAACACCAGGAAAACGTGGTCTATAGAACCAACTAAGTAGGAATCACAGGGGCTCACACTAAAGTTGCAGTCATGGAGCCTGCATGGGCCTGTCCTAGGTCCTCTACATATATATTGTAGTTTAGCCTGAGGTATTTGTTGGACTACTAACAAAAGTGAAGGAAGGCCGTGTCTCTGATTCTTTTGCCTGCTCTTGAAAGCCTTTCCTTCCTACTGGGCTGCTTCATCCGGCCTTCATATAAAAGTTTATGCATTGTCTTATTGCATCTTGTTACTCGGTATTCCGGTGCCATCCTTGAAATGCCTGAAGGGATTTTCAGAAGGGCTGGAAGAGCAGTGGATGGGGGGAGTAGCGTAAAGAGAGGGTATGGTATGGGTGGAATGGGTTGTATGAGGGAAGAATGAAGCAAAAGAAAAAATAAAGCGAACCCTCTTTAAAAAAATGAAATGTTGTGTTTACCTGTTCGGTACCACAGACAACATGAGTAATGAGAACCACATATACCTCTGTTCCACGCTCTACCCATTTCCCTTTTCAGGAAAAAAATGGAGGGAGTTGAGGAGCCATTCAGCATAATAGAAATCACATATATTTTCATGTCAATTTACACGTCCAAGTAGAATTTATAAATTGATATATTAAAACAAACAATAGTAGCAAATCAGCCGAGTGCAATGGCACACACCTGTAATCCCAGCCTTTGGGGAGGCAGAGGCAAGTGGATCTCTGGGAGTTCGAGGCTAGCCTGATCTACAAAGTGAATCCAGGACAGCCAAGGCTACTCAGAGAAATGCTGTCTCAAAAAAAAAAAAAAAAAAAAAAAAAAAGTAGTAACAAACCAAACATACCAAACATGTTTCAAAGACAATAAAATAATTCCTATTTATTTCCACTGGTGAACTCATTAGTGGCTATTGCTTACCTCATCTCCCTTCTGTAATCCCTATCCTTGAGAAATCTATCAACTGACATCTTATTTGCTTCTTTTATTTGCTTCTTTTTTGTCTCTGTTCTCCAGAAGTAAAAACATAAATAATAATAAAACAAAAAAAAATAAACATTTTTAAAAGAGAATGCCTTACAGTTGGATCTTAAGGAGGCTTTTTCCCAACTGTGATTCCCTCCTTTCAGATAACTCTGGCCTGTGTCAAGTTGACATAAGACTACACAGCACAGCCACCATGCTTATATATACCCATTTGAAAAATAAACCAGTCTCCTTCTTTTCCTGGTCACTATGGCAGGAGACTAATGGTCTTTCACTGAACTGTCTCTCTTGAGGACTCATCATTCATGAAGTGAAGGTCTTCTTTGTTAGTTTAGTGATGGTAACCTATAAAAAAAAAAAAAAACAAAAAACAAAAAACAAAACAAAACAAAAACAATCTATTCCTGTTCCCTGAAGTTTCCAAATGACTTTGTCATTTACAAAGTTGAGATCGTCAGACTTTCAGAATTTCAGGTCATTCTTTGGATCACTCCATATCTGCCTCAGCTTCTTTCCCTGTTGCTGTGATAAAATGCCCTGACCAAAAGCAACTTATGGGAGAAAGGGTTTATTCCATTTCACAGTTCATCCATCATGATGGAGCAGTCGAAGAAACTGTTTATATCTTATCCATGCTCAGTAAGCTTAGAAACAATGAACATTTGCTGATATTCAGTTTCCTGTCTTCACTTATACAGCCCAGAGACCCAATCTAGAAATGATTCCACTGACAGGAGTTAGATCTTCCCATTTCAGTTAATATAATCAGATAATACATTACAGGCATGATCATAGGCCTATCTCTGAAGACTGTGGGTCTTATTAAGCTGGCAATTAACACTAACCACAATGTTTACCAAAGTTTTCACTTTTTTAGGGTTGTATAAGTCAGTTTTACTGCCTTGGAAATAAGAAGTCATAACTTATATTGAGATTGAGGGTCAAGAGCTTCAGAGACAGCTCTGTGGAGAAATTACTTGCCCCACAAGATTTCAGATTCCATCGCAAGCAAATGCCTAGCAGCCCACTGGCCCACCTGCAATCGCAGTGATTAAATGGAAGACACAGATGGAAGGCTAGGGGAGCTGAACTATATTTGGTTCAAGTGAATGACCTTACCTCAATATATAAGGTGGAGAGCAATCACCTGAAGACATCTGACATCAGCCTCTGGTACCTCAAGCACACATGGCCACACTCCCACAAAAACATGCATGCATACTTTACCACACTACAGAAATGAGGACCAAATGTGAGGTTAGCACAAGCTCTAAAGTCTCTCTTTGTCCCAGGGTGTTGTGCTTCTAAAGCAAAGAAGATACTCTTTCCAGACTGTCTGCAATGAAAAGAGTTACATGTAGACAGAAAGGTGCTTGAGAGTTCTACTGAGCTGCTCTAAGGACTGTTCGATGCAAATATGCACATTTAAACCTCAAGCCAATGCGTTGGTTTTCTGTTTGTTTGTTTTGTTTGTTTTTTATCTGAACTACAGTCTTTTTAAATAATTGATTTGTTTTTGAAGAGGATGAGAACTGAGAGCCATAGTAAGCAGTGAGAAGGAGAAAGAAATATACAGCAGAGTTTGTTTCTAGAGCTCGGGCCGTCTCCATCTCTAAAACTCTTTGGTTCACCTTTGGCACTTGGTACAAAGGCAGCTCTCTAGGTGCTTTTCAGCAGGGCAATGCCACCCGTCTCCCCAAGATAGTGTAGTCTCACAAGCAGAAGGCGAATCCTCTTCCTCCACATCCTTCATAACATCATCGCTTTAAAAATGTTACCCACACAGCTGCTAATGGAAAGTGCTCGCATATTGTGGACACAACTTATATCCCTCTTTTTGCCACGGCTACTCATTTATGTCTGCTGCACATTTGTATTTATTCTGCTACAAAAGGATCACTCTAACTTGGGGCTAGAGAGATGATTTAGTGAGTAAGAGCACTTCCTGTGCTAGTGTAAGAACCGTTGCTCAGATGTAGCCCATCGCAGCTCAGTATCCGAGTGGGATCCCTAGTAAGGGGAACAGGGACTGTCTTTGACATGAACTCAAGTGGCTGATCACCTCCCCCAGAGGGGAAAGCAGCCTTGCCAGGCCACAGGGGAGGACAATGCAGTCAGTCCTGATAAGACCTGATAAGATAGGGTCAGAAGGAAGGGGAGGAGGACCTCCCTATCAGTGGAGTTGGAGAGGGGCATGGGAGGAGATGAGGGAGGGAGGGTGGGATTGGGAGGGAATGGTGGAGGGGGCTACAGCTGGGATACAAAGTGAATAAATTGTGATTAATATAGAAAATAAAAATTTAATTTAAAAAAATCTGACTTTGGATCTCAGCACCGTTGTAAAAACCAAGTATGGCCATAACACCCCTAAACACAGGACTGTAGGCACAGCAAGGTCCAAGTTCAGTAAGAGATCCTGCCTCAACAGATAAGCCAGGGTGTGATGATAGAGCATAGAGCAGGACATTTGACTACCTCCTCTGTCTTCTGTGCAGATCTGTGCATACACCACACACACACACACACACACACACACACACACACACACACACACACACAACTTAAAGTTCTTGTTACATCTTAACTACTTTCTTTATTGTTTCTTTGATTAGAAGTGCGTGCAGTTCTTGGAGAAGACCAGAGTTAAGTTGGGCAGCTCACAGTCACCTGTAAATCCAGTTCCAGAGCATCCAATGCCCTCTTCTGGCTATTGCGAGCACTGCACTCACATGGCCAAGGTCATATTTAAACACACATACAGATATACTTGAGAATAAAATCTCAAAAACTGAAGTGTTTTTGTATGCATGCATATGAATGAATATCAGAATGCAGGGCTGTATTTCTTGTTTAATATTGTATTTGTTGCCTTCCAGCCAGCAACAGCTTGCTTTGTACTGTTCACAGCTCTGTGCTTGGTTTATGCTATCCTCTCTCCTGGCTTCTGGCCAAAGGTCTTTCAAGAACATGTTAACCCAACTACTCAACCACATTCCATTGCTTTTTTTTAACCTTCATTCAATTTGAGGTTTGATACTGTTCACCACTAAGTTATATTCATGTGTGTTTGTCATCTCTCTCAACACATAACCACAGAACATTCTAGTTAAAGAGAAAGTGTCGGAATGCCCAAAGACTATTATTCTAGTATCAAAGTAATCAACAAGAAAAACTTAAGGAACTCACTTTCGACAATAAGACCATTTAGTTCAACACCATTATGTTTTATTGCTTTAAAATTTTATAATTGGTGGCTAACAAATTACTCAGAAGATAAAGTTGCCTCATCCCATGCCTAAGGACCTAAGTTTGATTCCTAAGACTTACATGAAGGATAGAAAGAAATGACTCCCACATGCTGTCCTCTGAACTCTACACATGAGCTTTTGCATGTATGTGCCATGTACACACAAACACACACACACACCACAATTTTAAAAATTAGGTTTCACAATTTAATGATAGGTGAAATTTCAGAGAATGTTGATGAGTATACATAAAAAGTTTTCTTCCTTGGCTTCTAAAATAATCTTAACTTTTTCTAAATCCATTATCTGATGCCACAGTTATGTGATTTCATAGTGACAAGGTTTAAAAATGAAACATTTGCTTAGAGAGAATGTAAAAATGAAAAGTTATTTGTGCTCTTTCAAAGCTAAAAATTAAAAGGACAATAAAGAAACTGAGGAAGGGCATATATCTGTGACAAGCTGGAGACCTAAGTCAGGGTAGGCTCCTGAGGGGCATTCAAGCAGAGACTCCTAATAGCAGAGGCCACAGACACTGAAGAGGACACCCTCTAACTAGACTAGTCTCCTAGAGGGGGGAGAACATGAAACACAAAACATGAACCCAAAATTGATCCTGCCTACAAAATGTGCAGGGGTAAAGACAAAGCAAATAGAACGGAGGCTGAGAGAATGCCCAGCCAATGCCTGGCCCAACCAAAGACCCACCCTATCAGAGAGTGCCAGCCTGTTAACAGGAATGATTAGTTGTCTTGAAATGTGGCAACAACAGAGAAGGATAGGCATGTGCAGAAGAGAGGCACACCATTACCAGCTGGAATATCCATATTTCTCCAGCAAATGGCTGCCGGTGGGGTGTGGGAAAGGTGTCATCTCTTTATTATTTCAAGAGAAGATGCAAGTCTGGATCCTTACATAAAACCCTCCAAACATGCTAAAAGCTTAAAGTCACAGATAAAAATACTCCTGTAGACACCCCCCCCCCACCTGTCAAAGACGTGGTAAGGTGAAGACACTGAATACTGCACACATGTCTGCTGAAAAGCACCCATGCCACATAATAACCATGTGTAGCTGGCTTAGCGTCTCTACTTCTCAAGCATTCTTACTTGTAAAATGGAAATGAAAACAGTATCTGTAATGATGGCATTCAGAAAATTACAGGAGATAATTATCTTAAAATGCTGGAACACTCTAAGCAATCAATAAATAGTTGCTATTGTTTATGCTAAGTAAATGAGTCAGAACCTAGAGTGAGGCTTACCTTATTATCCCAGAGTTCAGGCTTTTTATTCCACGATACCATTCCTTGAACAAACTGCAGTCCTCGGTGGTAAAAGGCTCTCTTCTAGTTTTATTCCATCACACTTTGCTCATACTTAATCCACGGACTTCTCTTGGCCAACACAGCTAGAAGACTTAAACAGTACTAACTTTTTCCTTTGCCCTATTAATGTCTCATTTTCTTGGATAACAGACAACATCCTAAGACTACTTGCCCTGACACGCCAGTCATTTTTACTTTCTCTGGAGAAAAAACCCCCACTGCACCCATACAGCTGCTACAGAATTCATTGCTCAAGCTGCCTGATTTCTTGACCTTTAACTTATAAAGTATAACTTTCTCTGATTCTGTTATTCAGAATCTTCCCAGAGGATGCTAAGATTGCCATTTCTTCTGCCTTGTGTCTTTGCCCTCAAACTCCACTAAAATTATCCTCAAGGAGACCAGTGAAATAAATTAGAGGGTAAAACATTGGCCCTGAGAGTTTAAAGGTGGAAGGAAAGAACCCACTCTCCACAAAGTTATTCCGTGACTTGTCACAGTACATGATGTAGCATAGACACACCAGAGCAATAAATAAAAATGAAAATTTTAAAGTTGTCCTGCATCCTTCAGAAAGCATTTTTAAATTATTTTACTCGGGAGACAAAGGATCTTCAAAAGACCTCTTTGTTCAAAATGAAAATGCAACAGTAATTTCTGGACCAAAGAATGTGGTCAATGAAATCTAAGACTCTCATTGGCTTTCCTGGGATACTTATCCCATTTATTAGATCCCAAAATAAAAATCAGTGACTGAAAAATTGACTGGAGAGACGGCTAGGAAGGAAAATGTGAACAAATGTCCATCAACACCAGGGATTCAGTGAGGGTTCTCCACGAGAAGGAAACTGAATGGACCTGTAGAAAGGGACTCATGAGGGGAAGAAGTGTCCTTCAATATGGAAGCTGGAAAGTCCCAAAAGAGGCCATCTTCAGGCTGGGGGCCAGGAAAGTCAGTGAGTGACTTTCAACCTGAGGTCAAACCTTGATAGCCTGGTGATTGTTGTTGTGATTCCTGAAGTCTAAAACTAAAGAAGACAGAGTATTAATATGCAAAGAGTGTGTGCCCACCTCAGGAAAAATTCATCTTGTCTATGTTACTACTCTCTGCATGCATTCAGCAAGGCAGATAGTGCCTGCCCTACCTGAGGCTCGAACATCCCCCTTCTGTCCACCCACTTCTATTATTACTGAGATTCTCTGCTGATGCCCTGAAGGTTTTTAAAAGAGACCCTGTGTCCCTCAATTCAGCACCAGATTAGCACTGGTTTGTTTGTTTGTTTGTTTGTTTGTTTGTTTTCAGAATTACTGTGCTTTACTAACGTACAGGAGTCAGGTGCTGGCATTGATCTTCCAAGAAAAGACATAAAACGTTCCATTCTAACTCTCCACTAATCAAAGAAATGGACAAAGGACTTCACCAGGACAAAATTTTGCAACAATATGAGATTCTTAGCCCTCTCAAAATTAGAGGACAAGAATCCCCTATCTTTTTAACAGAGCTGTGAATCTGGGGGTTAGGTCTCCTTCCCAGAAGAAATGACCAATTAGATTATATTACAGTTAAATTAGCATCTGTTCTGGCCTTTGCCTCATGACAATTTCTAAATTTTTAACATGTGACACAGTCATGATAGGAAATAAACTAAGTAGTTCCTCTGGTGATTTTTTTTTCCTGTTGCTATGATAAAATTTTCAGACAGAAGCAACTGAAAGAAAAAGGGGTTTATTGGCTCATAGTTCCAGGTTACAGTCCCGAGTGTAGGAAAAGTCATAGCAGTAAAAGCATTAGAGAACTGGTTCCCCTATGTCCATAGAACAAAATGAGAGCAAAACACAATGCATCAATGATGCATGGTAGGTTGGTGCTTTCTCCACTCCTACGCAATCCATAATCCCCTGAACAGGGAATGATGCCACCTACAATGGCATTAATGTAACCTACAAGCATGCTTGACACCCCATCTCCCAGATGATTCTAGATTATCATCAAGTTGTCAATTAAGACTAATCATCACAGCTCCCTTTCTTATTAAATACACTTCCCTTTATTAATTTGTTTCCTTTGGATCATAGACCAAAGTGCCTGACAATAATGTTAATCTTCACTGGAAATAGAGCTGCAACCACAATCGTTCTAATCACCTGCCAAATTACCTGAGTTTTCCTTCCAGTAGAAACAGAGTGAGCTAGGTGCCTACTTCAAGGATCAAATAATAAATATTTTAGCAGCTATCCACTATACCCTAACAATCAGGTTGACCAAACTTAGTCATCTCAAATCCACTCCTCATCAATCTGACACCCATACCCACCTATATCACCAAAGTCAATCTACAAAGTGAGACAATAATGAGGTCATAGTTCCATCTCATAGTTTTGTTGTAACTATCCTAATTTGCAACAAAGTCATACACACAACCCAAGAAGAGGAAAGCCTGTGAGTACTGCAGAGGCCTTTCCAGACATCTCATAACTTAAATATTGATATGTGAATTCTGTTGACACTCATTTCATATTTAAACTCAGGTTTGAAATTCTGTTTCTTTGGAAGGTTGTTGGAAAGCATGAGCAATAAATTGGTTTCCCCATGGTATTGTATTGTCAGACACAGACTATGCTAAAAATGGTGGATGATATATTTTCACATTCAAAAACATTATTGTTTTTGAATGCAAAAAATAACAAGCATTATTTAGTATCATCAATTCTTAAAGCATTAGAAAAAGAAAACTTAGAGCTCAATGGAGCCAATGTATTTTAAAAGATAAATAATTCCTGAAGAATATAAATTTTATATCTTACATGCTTAAGTTACTTGCAATTGAAATTCATGTTTCTATATGTATTCTCATTTTTCTTTGAATAGTTTAAAATAATTTACAATACAAAATTCAATCTCTTTTCAGACAAACTTTATACTTATAAAATAATGTTAGGCCCTTTTCATACTGTATCATTTTAGAGATGTTTTAAATTCACAACAACCTAGAATAATATGGTAAAGATTTCTAACATATGCCCTGCTATAAGCCACAAATAGCCTCCATTGCTGCCAACATATCAAAAGAGACCAATACAATCATAGAAAGATCAAATTCATTAAGACCTACAGTTTTAAAAGTTTTTATTTGTTTAAGGAAAATAATATCCTAGCTTTAATGTTAAAATACCATGACTTCTTAAATTTTAAAGATGTAAAGATCCCCCCAAAATTGTGCATGAAAAAAAATAATGTTTGTGTAGTTCGAATCAAATAGAGAAAAGCAGAAAAATGAGCAAAGATTGTATAATGACCTTTTCCTAACAGATTTCTCATCTCATTATTTTTATTACATAGAGGTATTATTAACAGCTCAGCCTGTTTACAGAATAATTACTCTAATGTCAACTTTAACTATAGTCTCTGTGAAACTGCCATGTCAAGGAACAAAAAGCGGGTTATAAGAAGTCAATTTTGCATTTAAATTTAAAAACAAGAGTAAAAAATAGATTAACTGAGAATTACTAATACTGTTAGGTTTGTAACTATTAGGGGAAGTTTCATTTAACTATATAAGATCAATATAGTCAAAGATATGCAAGTTATATACATGGACACATAGCAAATATCTTTATTCCAATAGATTTGCTGAATGACATATTTAAAATACCATTCATCAATTCAGAGAAAACTGTAAACATTTGAAAAAATGTGGAAATTATTTCTCTAACAGAAGGTACTAATTCTTTATGGAAAGAAAAGTTTTTAGTAATACACAATGAGAGTGAAGTTAGTTAGGACAAACAGCATGTTGTTGGAGACTCACAAAAGTCAGTAACAGGATAAAAAGCTAAAATTATCAACAATAAAAACAAACAGAGTTCTGGCTTTGGGGAAAATGAGAGAACAAAGATAAACCGATGAGGAGGAAGGCCGAGAAGCACCGAGAACTTGCATTTCAACATTAAAAAAAGAGATAAAGGACATCCTAGGTTGAGATGTAAGTCATCACCGTTCAAACTGGAATATTGTCAAGCATTTGAAGAAGTCCAGAAAAATCACCATAAGTAAACAGTGTTGTTTGGAAAAGAAAGGGAAATGATAATTTTTTTATTCATGCGATCTAAAACAGAGCAAGTGGAGAATAACAAGGTGGCCCTAACATTACATAACTCACCAGGAAGTTTGAGTGTGTCATTTCAAGGACAGAAACAGCAAGTGACCATATTTAACTGCTCAATGAGTATTTTCTGAATCTATGAATGAATGCTATCATATACAATACTGACTGTGAGAAAACAAGTTCTTTTGGGGCTACATGAAATCTTGCAGGGGTCGTCATAATGCGATGAATTCATGAAATGAGGTTGCAAGCAATATCACAGTGGGATCCATTCCTAAAACCCCTTCCAATATGTAGTTTCCAGCTATGTTAATATTATAACTAATTCATTATGAGAAAAGTCTCAAAAATACTACCATAAGTCTTAATTGTTACCTTAAAAACATCCTCCTTTCTTTTCTTGCCTTAAAGTACCTGCTTTATAGAGACTCAAGAAATATTCAGAGAAATGAATATCCCAAGTAAAATCAAAAAAATACTGGAAAAAAAATCAGGTTAGAAAACACTTCTGTAGATATTCTTGGCAAAGCAACCCCCCCACACACACACACACACACATTCACGATAATATCAAAGTACTGATGAATTAAGGATGGTGCGTTACCTCAAACTGAAATGACCTAAAACAACAAATGTGTATTGTCTCTGTCTATGGAGGTACTGATCCCAATATGTCTGCCTCAGAGTTTTACTTTTAGTCAGACTGACTAGGGATACAGTTTTCTGAGGTTTGTGCTCCAGCACAGCCCACTCAGTGGCTGATTAGTTAGTGCTGTCTCTGTAGAAAAATACATGGCTTGTTGCATTGATTCTTTCCATTGGACTGCTTGAATGAGACCTGGGGTTGTCCAGTTTCCTCTTCCTTCACCAGCAAACAGTAGAATGAACTAGAGAAAAAAGAACCACCAGCATGTCAAATAAATATATTTATTTGTACCATAAAAGTAAAATGTTAGGTGTACAGATTTTAGTATGATGATCCTATTTTATTTATCTAATATCCACTTATAAGTGAGTATATACTATGTGTGTCTTTCTGCTTCTGGGATACCTCACTCAGGATGATCTTTTCTAGATCCCACCATTTGCCTGCAAGTTTCATGATTTCCTTGTTTTTAATTGCTGAGTAATATCCCATTGTGTAAATGCACCACAATTTCTGTATCCATTCCACAGCTGAGGGATATCTGGGTTGTTTCCAGCTTTTGGCTATTACAAATAAAGTTGCTATGAACATGGATCAGCAAATGTCTTTGTTGTATACTTGAGAATCTTTTGGACATATGTCTAGGAGTGGTATAGCTGGATCTTGAGGTAGCACTATTCCTAATTGTCTGAAGAAGCACCAGATTGATTTCCAAAATGGTTGTACAAGTTTACATTCCCACTAGCAATGGAATAGGGTTCCTCTTTCTCCACATCCTCTCCAGCATGTGTTATCACCTGAGTTTTTGATCTTAGCCATTCTGATGGGTATAAGGTGTAATCTCAGGGCCATTTTGATTTCCATTTCCCTGATGACTAAGGATGTTGAGCATTTCATCGACAGGGAACAAGACAGGAGCCTATCACAGAGGGCCTCTAAAAGAGTCTACTCAGCAGGGTATCAAACCAAATGCTGAGACTCATAGTCAAACCTTGAGCAGAGTGCAGGGAATCTTATGAGAGAAGTGGGAGATAAAAAGAGCTGGAGAGGACAGGAGCTCCACAAGGAGAGCAACAGAACCAAAAAATCTGGGCAAAGGGGTCTTTTGTGAGACTCCAAATAAGGACCATGCATGGAGCTAACTGTTGTAAGTGGATTTACTATTAATTATCTTTTAGTAAAGCTGCTGTTAGTCCTAAACAGCTGTATAACCAAATCACCACACAGAGATTGGGTTTATTTAGTTAACCTAGAACACAATGCTGGGCAATAGTTACTCCCTCCTAAACCTCCAAGCCCTCATAGTTTCCTAACATTTAGATTTTACCCATTATACTTGCTTTTTGTGACATCTTAGGTCAGGTTCATTCTCTCCATGCTGTTCCAAGATCTCCCTCCTGCTTCTGTTCTCCCAGCTCTCTCCTCTCTTGCCCTTATCCCCTCCTCTGCCTCCCACGTTTCTGTCCTTTGGCTCCTCCCTCTCTTCCTGCGTCCTTTCCCTTGCTCAACATTGTGGCTACTTGCTTTCTTTTGGCATGTTTGCACAAAGTTGAGACAGGTGATGCTTAGAATAAATATCACAATGCAATGTCCGGATTGAAACCAGAGAGTGGGGGAGAGAAATCAGCATTTGAATGAACAAGGGTAAGGTGTACACTTTTCAAAAGAACATTGTAGGGACAGGAGCTCCACAAGGAGAGCAACAGAACCAAAAAATCTGGGCACAAGGGTCTTTTGTGAGACTGATTACTCCAAACAAGGACTATGCATGGCACTAACCTAGAATCCTTGCACACATGTAGCCAATGGCAGCTCAGTGTCCAAGAGGATTCCCCAATAATAGGAAGAAGAACTATCACTGACATGAATTCATGGGCTGGCTCTTTGATCATCTCCACTTGAGGGGTGAACAGCCTTACCAGTGCACAGAGGAAGACAATGAAACCATGCAAGATAAGACCTGCTAGACTATGGTGAGATGGAAGGGGAGGAGGACCTCCCCTATCAGTGGGCTGGTAGAGGGGCATGGGAGGAGATGAGGGAGGAAGGGTAGGTTTGGGAGGGGAAGAAAGAGGGAGCTACAGCTGGGCTACAAAGTGAATAAACTTTAATAAAAATCAAATTAAAATTAAAAAAGTAAAATGTTACATAAGAAATTCATGGTAGAATATCTAAAAGTTATTATCTTAGCAATAGTTAGAGTGAAAACAAAAAAGACAAAAATGAGGTTGAGTAAAAAGTATATCTATCAGAGACAGGAGACGAATTGCAAAGGTCCAGGAACATGACCGTGCTACTCTCTATTGATTTTTAGAAAGGCTTGTAGCTAGTTGTCATTACTGGATGCTTTTCAACAAATGAGCAGTTTACTAAGCCTTGATCTTGCCATGTGCCTATCAAACTGCTATCTTTATAACATTTTGTTTCCTGTTTATTCTACAACGAAAAGACTATCTGGCTAGTCCCCTGAAAGTTTGATGATACTGAATTAATTAGGCATCATCCATGTATTATACATAATTCTTAGAAATGAAATTGTATCACTCATCCCTAGGAGGTTGACATATTCCCTTCATACTCCAACAGAAATATGTCCTCCCTGTTGTCCTCAGTTACAGTGAAATACAGAAATGCTTCTACTGGGCGTAGTTGTACATCTCCTGCCAGACTCCACCGGACCGGAAGTAGGTATTTCTCAGGTGGAACAATTTTAGCTTCCTGGCGGAAAAGGGTGAGTGGGAGTCGAAGGTTCCACCTCTCTGAGGAATGTCGTTCTGCAGGCGGAGAAGGGTGGAACGTGGAAGTGAGATCTGTGCCAGAATATCTCTGGTTGGATGTGTTTGGTTGGATGTGTGGGAGAAAAGATTTCTCCACAGTAGGTAGAACTGTTCTTTTTTTTTTTTTCTTTTTTTCAATGCAGTTTATTCAGGAACCTTGAACAATCATCTGACCCTGGGGAAAGCCAGCCCACAGCTTAAATAGCCTCTGGGTAGCCAACCCCAGCGTGCCATGCGGGCAATGCAGATACGTCCACATACATGGAAGCAAGCCAGATCCTCAGCCTTAGCCAAATGTGGAGTTGTTTGTGACAGAGAGCACTCACCATCGGGAAGGTGGAAGGCAGAAACCAGCTCCATCTTTAAGGTGCAGCATTATGCAGCTCTCTACAGTTCCCCCTTTTTGTTTTAGACGCATCAGGCAAGAGTAGAGGTCTGAGCTCTGATATTAGAAATAAATTGGGACTTTGTACTGTTGTTCATTTAGGTGTCATCCACCCAAAGAGCATCAGACCCGTCCAATACCTTTTTCTCAGAGGCGGGACCTGGGGCATCAACCCGCATGCAATCAGACATGCTCTTCTCTGGGTCCAAAGCGGCTGACCCTGAGTGCAGTGCTTAGCCTCGCATCCTGAGCGTAACATTTTAGCTTTTTATGGTAGCCAACCATGCTTGGGGAGAATGTCCTGCTTCAATGGCTGTAAAGGCCTGAATGGTCATGGCTGCATTACGCTGTTGTGAGACTCTTGCCAGCACCAGGCTAGATAGCAGTGGGAGCTCAGGGCTCTGAAACTGAAACCAGGGAGCAACAAAGTACCCAGCCTGATTCAGGTGGGCTAGTCGGTGGCTGCTTTGGGTACAGCCAGCTGCTTGCTCCTGCAGATGGGCACATCAGGGTGTGGAGCTGCTCAAGAAAGATGGAGGCAGTGATACACCAATGAACAGCAGAAGCTCTAGTGCAACTGAGGTCGTTCCGCTATGGCTGCCTGATCAGCAGTCAAGTCCGGAGGCCCAACAGCGAACCCTTTGAGAAGGAGGGTCTTTCTTTCTCTAGAATAAATGACTATGAGTCTCAGACTATCTTTGATGAAATAAATGGTGCTCTCTATCTATTTTTCATGTGAAACAGAGACTTATAAACCTTGGGAAGGCCACAGAGGAAGAGGATGCAGACAGTCCTCAAGAGACTTGATAGTATGTGGCTAGTTGGCAAGGGAGGAGGAGGACTAGGGAAATTGGATAAGAGAGAAGAGGGAGAGAGGGCGGAGCTGGGAAGAGGCAAGGGATGGGGCTACAATAGGGATGTAAAGTGAATAAATTAAAAAAAAAAAAAAACCTTGGGCAGTGGGAGGATGAATGCATGACATTGCCTGGGACTAGGATGCTGGTAATGCTATATTTGCATGGGGAAAAAACAGGAAACAACCTCACATGACTGACCACCTGTTATGACCACCTTTAACATTGGGACTGTATCACGTGCTCTGAGGCAGGCACAGAAAACAGCAAAAGAGCTTTGTCCTGCACCTTCCATTCTCAGGATGAGATTTTAAGACTCAAATGTGAAATTTCCAAGGTCTGAACATACTCCACCTCAGCAGTTCTGTGCCAGTTCCCCTGGAGGCATGGTCCATGAGCCCCACACTGAGGACTTCAGAAACTTCTTCAGAGAACTCCATACAATCATTGCTACTTTCTTTATGATTATTATGAATGCTTACTGTTCCTCTTGTGTAGAAGACATGCATTTACCTAATATTATTCTAGTCACTACAAACTTTCAAATTCCTTTCACTGACTTGTAATATAAGGAACACTCATACCTATGACATGCAGACCTAAGACTATAGACATAACGTTATTGTACACTCTGTAAAGATTTAAATGCTGGCTTCTGTGCCCCCGTATCTGGTTGCAATGTATGTCCCCAGAATCTCCTGTCTCGACGTTGTGTAAACGTTGTTCCCTAATTGTTACTGATATATCAATAAAGAGACTTAGCTGTCAATGGGTGATCAGTGGAGAGAATAGGGCTGAACTTCCTGCCAGCCATATGAGGAGGAGTGAGACGAGGAAGTGGTAATGCAGGTTGAAGGGTTGAGGGGACATCATGAGAGAGCAGATGGAGCAGAGAAAGCTATGAAGTGCAAGTATCTCAGAGATTACATCAAGGAGGAAGCCAGATTAGATTAGAGGGTTAAAATAGGTTAATACTGATCAGTTTTTGTGCCATAAAGCTTGTTAGTCTAGTGTCAATTATTTGGGTTGTTAGCCAGGTTAAGAGAGGAAATATAACACATTTGTAAAGCAACTATTAACATAAGACAAAGACTGAAAGCAGCCAGAAGTCTTTTCTCCAGGTCTGCTCTGTTATACATGGAGAAATTGCTTACTATATATTAAGGTCTAGTCCCTGAGGTCTAGTTGAACATTCCTTTTATTTTTTTTTTTTTTTTTATGTCTGGACATTGAATTTGATTTTTTTTTTCAATGCAGTTTATTCAGGAACATTGAACAATCCTCGGACCCCGGGGAAAGCCAGCCCACAGCTTAAATAGCCTCTGGGTAGCCAACCCAGGCGTGCCACGGGGGCAATGCAGATAGCTCCACATACATGGAAGCAAGCCAGATCCTCGGCCTTAGCCAAATGTGGAGTTGTTCCTGACAGAGAGCACTCACCATCGGGAAGGTGGAAGGCAGAAACCAGCTCCATCTTTAAGGCATAGCATTCTGCAGCTCTCTACAGTTCCCCCTTTTTGTTTTAGACGCATCAGGCAAGAGTAGAGGTCTGATCTCTGATATTAGAAATAAATTGGGACTTTGTACAGATGTTCATTTAGGTGTCATCCACCCAAAGAGCATCGGACCCGTCCGATACCTTTTTCTCAGAGGCGGGACCTGGGGCATCAACCCGCATGCAATCAGACATGCTCTTCTCTGGGTCCAAAGCGGCTGACCCTGAGTGCAGTGCTTAGCCTCGCATCCTGAGCGTATCATTTTAGCTTTTTATGGTATCCAACCATGCTTGGGGAGAATGTCTTGCTTCAATGGCTGTAAAGGCCTGCCTAGATCCAGACAGTTTTTCAGATCTCTCATTTTTTTTTTCTGTATTTTTTTACCTGTGAAATAATTTGTTCAATTAAAAGGAATGATCATTCAGGCCTTTACAGCCAATGAACATTCCTTTTAATTGAACAAATTATTTCACAGGTAAAAAATACAGAAAAAAAAAAATGAGAGATCTGAAAAACTGTCTGGATCTAGGCAGATAAACAAATCCCTTATTATTACATGACTTATTTTTTTTCCCACCATAACAGAAAGGAATCAACTGAATCATGTTCAAAGTCTCCTTACATGTAACAGTGTCAGGATCTATGATGGATTCTCCATTTGTAGGGAGAACTGTACTCTTGTCATCTACCTTTAAAACCATAACAGTCTCCAAACCTTGGCATTGCATATTCCTGTCTCATGACTCTGAAAGCTCGATGTACTTACTTCTGACATGTACTCTAATCACACATGTACTTCACATAAGTACCTGTCTATAAACTGGACACACACCACTCAGACCTTGCCTCATCACTCTTACTATAATAAAATAGCCCCCTAAGTTAAAAGCCAACCATAGCACAAAACAACCGTACACACTAAATAAAATATTTTAAAATACTAAAAAGAAAGATTGTACAGAAAAAAATATCTTTGAAGTATAAAATTCACAGGATATGTGAAGTTTCATAATGAAATCACCCAAATAATTGATGAAACCTGAGAAGTTCTGTTGGCTTTGTGAGCAGTAGCAAGTTGTGGAATGTGCAACGAGCTGAGTTTCAAAACCTTGAATGGGAAAAGGAAACTATCTACATTGTCTAATTTTGAGAAGTTTGGAAATAGGCTTCACTCTAATGATGAAAAAACTGATACTAAAAACAAAACAACCGATTATTCTTGTTTCTGAAATAGTCACACCTTATGCCACAGTTGCACAGTTTTTGGTTTTTGTTTTGTTGTTGTTGTTGTTGTTGTGTTTTCTAGAAGTCATAATCAACACAGTTGTATGTGAGCAATGTGAAGCTTTTGCATTTGGTGGTTGTTGTTTTCAGATACGATCATGTTATAGCCCAAGCTGGCTTCGAATTGTGATTCTCCTGCCTCAGCCTCCCAAGAATTAGGATTATAGTCAGGATTCATCACAGCCAGCCACAAAATTTTATTGGTATGAAAACAGTACCATTTTTTTAATTGAAAATAGATTCCTTTCTCATACATTTCATCCTAACCACAGTTTCCCCTCCCTCCACTCCTCTTATCTCCCTCAGGCATCAATTATTTTTAATTTAAAAATTGTACGGTTTGAATGCTTTTAACTTGAATGAGACAAAAAATGTGGATGTATCCCATATTGTGGCACATGCACACAAGAAAATGGGCACACTATGAATCAAGATGCTGATGGACTCATGAATTATTCTAAACCAGCTGTATTTGGGTCATTTCATTGGGTGATATGTTGGTGAATTTGAACTGTCCTAATGGGCAGATTAAAAGAAAATCACTCAGAGAAGAAGAGTTCTTCATAGGCCCTCTCTATTGAGGACGTGGTCAAATTTGGATTTTATTTTATTTTTTTTTTTTTCTCTGCTCATTTACATTTTCTTTTTTTTTCTTTATTTTTTTTTTATTTTTTTTATCAGTTACATTTTATTAACTCTGTATCCCAGCCGTGTCCCAATCCCTCATTCCCTCCCTGTCCCTCCCTCCCTCCCTCCCTCCCTCCCTCCCTCCCTCATCTCCACCGTGCCCCTTTCCAAGTCCACTGATGGGGGGGACCTCCTCCCCATTCATCTGATCCTGTTTTATCAGGTATCTTCATGACTGGCTGCAAAGCCCTCCTCTGTGGCCTAACAGGACTGCTCCTCCCTTCGGGGGTGGGGAGACCAAAGAGCCAGTCATCGAGTTCCTGTTAGAAATAGTCCCTGTTCCCCTCACTTTGGGAAACCAATT
This sequence comes from Meriones unguiculatus, assembly GCF_030254825.1. NCBI lineage: Eukaryota > Metazoa > Chordata > Mammalia > Rodentia > Muridae > Meriones > Meriones unguiculatus. The sequence goes on from NC_083359.1 coordinate 28,743,372, forward strand.
GGTTACTGAGCTACCACAGGCTACATCTGAGTGGAGGTTCTAGGTTATATCCATACATGGTCCTTGGTTGAATGTCAGTCTCAGAAAAGACCCTGTGCCCAGATATATTTGGTCCTTGTGGAGCTCCTATCCTTTCCCCATCAGACTAACTCCCCTTCTTTCTTATGATTCCCTGTACTCTGCCAAAGGTTTGGTCATGAGTCTTTGCTTTGAAAACACTGCTAGTTAGAGTCTTTCAGATGCGCTCAGTAGACTCCTGTCATACGTTCAATGCACATCCCATCTGTCTTTCTAAATGAGGATTGATCATCTTACCCCATGTCCGCTCAATTGATTATCTTTTTTAGGTGTATAGATTTCATTATGTTTATCATATCTTGGTACTGCTCTAAAATGAAATCAGCAGGACTGCCAGGTTAATGTGTCTTTACCCACATACCTTTCAGTGGCCCTTCATTTCTCCTAACACATTTTTTGCATTAAAACTTTACTAATGTCAAATGAACCTAAGAATAATTTTTAATTATTCATTTTACTTTTCTGGTTACATCATTTCTCCTTTCCCTAGCCTTCCTTTAAGCCCTCCCACATGTGCCTTCTTTTCTTTCTAACTCATGGCCTCTCTTTTACTAACTGTTGTTACATATATACATATTTGCTTGTGTGTATCTATTCCCATAATTACAGAAATACTACCTATGTAGTCTGTATAATCTTATTACTTTTATGTGTATCTTTTCTGGGCTGGTCATTCAGTATAGGCTAACCACTAACAAATGAAAATGCCAACACAGAAAAGTGCTGGAAGAGTCCCGTGTACACATTTCCAAAGAATATGTAGATATTTATAGGCAATGCAATGACTCAAAATGAGATTGATGCTTCATCAAAATTGCTTTGAAAAGCCAATAGAGCAGCCCTTGGCTACTGCTTATAAATGATTTTACTAATTTTCTTTTAAGGAGATTGCCTTAAGAAAAGAAGGCATTTTATCCTTATTGTACACTATAATAACCACAAAATTGCATCAGAAGGAGGCTGAGAAATTGCTACCCTCAAGCAGCATGAAGAATGTTACCATTGGATTTTGTAAAGTCATAAAAGTCTGATAATCTCATAGGATCCACTCCTCAAGAGTTTTGCAGACATTTATATTAGATCTTAATACTCATGATTATTTATGGTTTGGGTTAATCAGTTCTTAATTCTAATAATGAAAGGTCAGAGAGATTGTTGCCTTTTCAAAACACAATATTAACATTAAGCATTAGAGAATTTTTTAATAATGCATTGTTTGAATAACCACACTTGTTTTAATTAGCATTTTCCATTGAGTATTTATTTATATTTAGACAAGGGAATAATTCACATGCGAGCTAATGAATACTTTGCTGAAAAGTTTCAAGAACACTGAGTGCCTTAGATGACTAGAGAAGAAAACAATAAGCAGTTTACTGACAAAGAACAGATTTCACTCTGCAAGTGGAGACTGAAGGGCAGCTGTGGACCTCCAAGATGCACAGAAAAGTTATATGGCACAGTGTTGCTCTCGTGGGCTATTCTGTAAACAACTTCCAGTGTTACTGGGAAATGATGCACAATATAGCTAGGACTCCACAGTCCGGTCCCATGCATGTATGAAGGTATTAAACATACTCTCACGACTAAATGGCAAAACTCTACATAGCTCTGAAATGGAACACACCTCTAGTCTATAAAAGAGGTATGTACCTTCAGCTGAGGCATTAAGAAGAACCGCTTTCTGCTCTAAATGGAATTTATCACCAGAGGCTTTACCACTAGACACAGGTGGAGAGGCCAGAGAGATGGCTCACAGGTAAAGGCACCAGCTGCCAAGCCTAAGATCCCATGTTCCATCCCCAGGACTGACATGGTGCAAAGAGAAAACTGACTACCGTGAGCTAGCCTCTGACCTCCACATGTTCACATACGCTCACCTATAAACATGATTTTACAACTTCTTTAAGCTTTAAGGTCAAGTACAAAGAACCAAAGCTCTCTGATTCAGGTATCGTCTAACATTTAACTGGCCACATCCAAGTCCACAGGTCAATGTACATCTCTTCTTCATATCTCTTCCTCATATCAAGCCAAAGATTGACTTATTTTCAAAAAGGAAGTATCTCATAGATCTCCAAATCATAAGGGAAACTAATATGAAAATTCTGTGTTGGGTTTGCCGGTCTTGTAACTGGAATCTTGCAGAAAATAAGTAATTCTGCTTAAACCTAATTGTTTAGGAGTGTTTCATTGCTAGATATATGATAAATACGTTTTTGAATTTTAATTTGACACGCATAGTTGATAACATACACCTAAGGAAACCCCAGAAAATAATGCCATTGGACACTGATCCATAGAGGTGGTCAATAATCTGCATTTATAAAGAGGATATTAAAGTATATTTATTAGGTTATAATAGAGGGGGAAATAATAGAATAAAAATCTCCTTGGGAAAAGGTTTCTTCATTTACATTCGATAGTGTATATCTCAGTTTTAACAAACCCACAGAGCTTGGTACTGGTTCAGACATGCATGTATGTGCTAAATGTGTACATTGCTGATTTTAGGTGGTACACTCCAGTTATGTGATTTTCCACTTAGTGTCCAGGTTAAGTAGATAAAGATTAAAATCCTATGAATAGACCTTCTCTTACATAATTATGAACACAAAGAGAGTCATTTAAAGAACATTGTCAAAATCTAACACTACATTTTATTGAAATATATATTTCAATATAAAAAATACACAAATTTTGAGTATTAGGAAAGAAGTATACCATTAACAATACTTACTACAAATGATGGTACACTACAATATTTCCTGAAGCAAGTTAAGCAATATATTTTTAAAATGGAGAAATCGCCTTTGATCTACAGATTTTAATTTTGCCATTTAAAATAAAAACTAATCAAACAACTTTATTGTAACAATGCCTATAATATTAGAATATTTGCAACACTATAATACTAGAAAGTCAGTCCTCTCTAAAGCCACCAATAAGATACTAGGTACAAAATATAAACATCTCTATCCTGCAATATTTGAAGATATTCAAAAGATAAGAATACCCCTTCAATAGAGACAATGATATTACTGTAAAGTCACTCATCTGTCACAATAAATCGACAGAACTAGATAAAAGCTGGAGGCAACTCTTACAGAGACTGGACAAAGGACAATAAGTGGCTATGAGCCTTGAGAGAGGGAAGATAAATGACCGCCCTGAAGGGGCTAGTCAGCTCTCGGTGCTGAAAGAGGAGCCTTAAGCTTAGAGCAGCAGTCTCACCTGTTTGGGAAGATGGAAATATGTGATGGAAATGGTTAAGATAATGAGGTCTTGAGAGGAAATTACTGGAAAGGCAGTCCTGAAACTTGCACAGGACTCTTCACAGGTGTATGTGAGCTATGCATGCCTAGGATAAAACTCAAAGGACAATGAAACTGATTGGATAAAACATTGAATGATTCTGGGAATTTTCAAAAGTTTGTTTTCTACATTAAGGGTTTTGTTGTTGTTGTTGTTGTTGAACATCAAGAGCATTCAGTAAAATGACCAGAAGTCAGGCACAATTCATAGAGTGCTAATGGACAGGCACAATGACTGGCCAGACACCCTAAGGCAGTGTTGATACTTCTAAAAGTTAGATCAGTTTTACAGACAGAGAATCAAGCATCAAGCAGAAATTCCGAATAAGTTCTTTAATTACCAAGGGGATCCTTGGGTAGTCGTCTTCCAGAGCACAGCAGCCTTCTTTGAAAAAACAAAACAAAACAAAACAAAACAAAAAACAAAAAAAAAAAACAACTAGTACAATCTGGTACTCAAAATACAAAACCACACTGTCCAGTATCTCATCAAATATGGCTTAAAGTTCTTACCATAAGTAAACCATGGCCTATTGTACAAAAGAAAAATATTTAATAGTCAGTAACCAAGGAAATGCAGATGTAATACAGACAACAGAAAAAGACTTGAAAGTTTTTAGTGTAAATATGTACGATAAGGTCACGTAGCTCAAGGGAAGCACGAAAGAGCTAGGAGGATAGACATAAATGTAATGAAAAGAGCCAAAAAAGGACCTTCTAGGATATGCTATTAGAAAGTAGCTTCTGCAGGATATGATATCAGAAAGTAATTTGAAAATATATTCTTGGATATGATTAGCAATCATTTAAATATTGCAAGATATAAAAAAAAAAACCTGTAACTTTAGAACAGAACAATGTGAAGGTAATCAAAAGCAGACAGAGAACACAACAAAGAAGACAAAGTATGGACACTTGGGATGAACAAGATTAGAGATTCAATTGTACCATGATACTCTGTTGCACCACAACATGAGAAACTGAACTAAAGGGCACAACCTTAGGGAGTTTGAGATCCACTTGGCTAGAGAGAGAGCTGAAGCGAGGAATGGTTTATTTTAGCCCTAACACGCTTTAGAGCATGTTCATGTTGCTCTGCTGCTCCTGGGGCTATGGTAAGGTAGAATCATTATGCTCAAGGTTGTGCACCAGAGCTGAGAAGTCCGCCTCAAGGCTACCACAAAGTAAGTTGACAAAGGAAGTATCCTTCAAAGGCATAGGCCCAGGAATCCACTTCCTCCAAATGTTTCAAATGTTAGTTGAGAAAAAAAAAAGTGTATCATTGGTAGTGATGTTCACTGCAAACCAAGACAGAGTGTAGCACAATATTTCCTGAATGAGGTATAGCAATATTTGTCAAAAGTAAGCCTTTGATCTAGAAATTTTAATTTCACCTTTTGCAATAGAGAACTCATCAATTAATACTAATATAGCAATGCCTGCTAGATTTTTTTGCAGTACTGTTTTAATACTAGCAATTGTGTGTATTCTAAAAGCCATCAGTAATCTTAATCATAAATGATAAGTATCTATATGTAATTGATGCATCCTCTTAGAAAAACAAATACAGCCAGGTGTGGTGGTGCATGCCTTTAATCCCTGGGCTAGAGGCTGAAGGAGAAGGATCTCACCTTCACTATGCCATCCATTCACATGCCCATCAGCAGCTTAATCTAATGAGGACTTAAAGGCTCTCATGATCCAGATGACTCTCAATAGTTCCTCTTACAGTGACCATCTTCCTTTATTTTCACATCATTTGCTCAATATGTGGAGTCTCACAGGTTTTTATCTACATAAGGATATAGCATGCTCATGTCCTCCTGTCTGTCGTCAGATAGCTCACATTATATATGTTGTGGATGTAATCACACTCCAGACATAGGCTCTCTCTTTTTCTCTTTCCCTCTGTCTTTTTCTCTATCTGTCTCTCTGTCTCTCTCTTTCCCTCTCGTTGCATAACACAGGAGAAGAAAACAAGCCTCCAGCACTCTCCCTGCTACACCCCTGGTGTTCTTCATGTAGAGTCTAGAAGCACAGGGGAAAATTCCAGCCATTCCTGACGCTCTCACATTAAAACTGCTCTTACTTTAGATCTATGAACACTGCTTTAGGGTACATGGAAGTCATTGCACCTGTCCATTAGCACTCTGTCTTCATCCCTCTAATATTTCTCCCTCATATTCCTAAATAGACTTTGCCTTACTCTTGTGTATTCCCACTTACACAACTAGCAAAATAAACACAGCCAGGTGTGGTGGTGCATGCCTTTAATTCCACCAGCACATAAATGGCTGAGACAGAAGGATCATGAATTTGAGGACAGCCTGGGGATACAGAGACTCTAAAAATAAAATTAAGTAAGTAACTAAATCAATTTTACTCAGCTTCTTACCTCTGCCCATCCAGGTAAATGTAGCATTAAGAACAGAGGCTCATGGGATTCCATGCTCTGGCTTTATTTTTTTGTTTTGTTTTGTTTTGCTATACAGTTTAGCACTACAGGATGGTTTAATGACATATTCATACGCATGTGTCTAAAGACTTCATCTGTTTGTCTATTTCACCATGTGTCCCAACACCTTCTACCTGGTACCACATACATCACAGGACAGCAGCAAGATTTGTTGACTAAAATGAAGAATTAAGTAAATTGAACCAGTGAATGTAAAAAAAGGACATGGGAGATTATTTAAGATGATGTGTAGATGCATAAAGCCAGGAAATGAGCTGGGGTTTAGTCCATCAGCATTACATTACATACAAGAAGCTTCAGAGGTAGGAAGGAGGAAGATGAGGCAAAAACGCCTTAGAAGTTTGATTTAAATTTTAACCGCATGAATAACAGCATGGAATTGTGATCCCAGCTCTGGAGCCATAGAGACAGAAAAATACCTGAGGCTTGCTGGCCAGTCCACCTTGATGCCTTGGTGAGCAACAGTTCCTGGTGAGAGAAACTTTTCCAAAAGACATGGTGTGTGCCATCTGAGGAACAACACTAAAGGTTGTCTCTGACCTATAAACACACACACACAGTATACACACATACACACGCCTGTGGATACATGAATGGACACTCTGCGCACACGCACTAAAGTATCTTTTAAATCCTCAGATACTAAATAATTATGAGTTATTTATTTATAAATAAAATATGTCAGGCTAGTTTTAATCAAAGACGTGTTTTAAATATAATGGATAATAATTTTGAATTGATTTAATTTCCTGAACCTGAATTTAATTCAGAAAACAGAATTCTACAACGGAAAAGAAACATTCTGTGCTAAATATTTTTGTTTTGTTTTTATGAGACAGAGTTTCTCTGTGTAAACTTGGCTGTCCTAGACTCTGTTTGTAGACCAGGATGGCCTTGAATTCACAGCAGTCCACCTGCCTCTGCCTCCCTGAGTCCTGGGATTACAGGCATGCACCACCGTGCATGACTTGAGATAAACATTTTGAATGTAACTTTTACATATGGCTTTCCTGATTGTTTCATAACTGTTCTCACTGTATGTAGTTTATTATAAATAAATAAAGTCCATATGCATTTGGGGAAAAAAAGGAAACAAAACATTCTGATAGGGTTTTACTTTGCAGTAAAAAGCCTTTGGTGGAACTCAGAGGCACATGAAGATGTCTCAGCACTTGGAAGGCAAAGCAAAGCAGTAGGCCTACAAGTTGGAAGCCTGGGCTACCAAAGCCTGGCAATAGTTCCTAGATAGCAAATCACAGCTTTCCTTATATGGTGATTAACATTCAGTGCTGGTGCTATTCTCTAAGCCTACACATGAGAAAATTTTTCAACAAAAAATAAATAAAATTTTAAATGTACTTCATAATTTCCACCTTAAGGATTAAATACATATTTCTAGAATATTGAACCGTAGTTCCCAATCAGTTCTTTCAATAACCAACATTAAATAGCTTTTGTATGGTAATAATTACATCAGGAAGTAAACCATCTCAAAATGAGAATAAACAGGTTTCTAGACTCTAAAGATCCAAAATCCAATGCAACAACTCCTGATGAGATCTCATAGACTAGGATCAGAAGGAAGGAGAGGAAGACCTCTCCTATCAATCGACTTGGGGAGGGGCATGTGTGGAGAAGGAGAAGGAAGGAGGGAATTGGGAGGAAAGGAGGGAGGGAACTACAGGGGGGATACAAAATAAATAAATGGTAATTAATAAAAAAATTAAAATTAAAAAAAAATCTGTTCAAGACCTGAAAAGGAAAATAGAAGTAATAAACACACACACACACACACACACACACACACACACACAATCTGAGGTGATCCTGGAGATGGAAAACCTGGGGAACAGAACAGAAACCAAAGACATAGTATTGCCAACACAATACAACAGATGGAAGAGAGAATCTCAACTGTAGAAGATACAAATGAAGAAATCAATGCATCAGTCAAAAAAAATATTAAATCTAAAAAGTTCCTGATACAAAACATCCAAGAAATCTGGGACAATATAAAAAGACCACATCTAAAAATAATAGAAATAGAAGAAAAAGAAGACTCCCAGCTCCAAGGCCCGGATAATATTTTCAACAAAATCATAGATGAAAACTTCCCCAACCTAAGGAAAGGCATGCCTATAAACATACAAGAAGCTTACAAAACACCAAATAAAAGACCAGAAAAGAAAATCCTCCTACCATATAATAATCAAAACACAAAATGTACAAAATGAATAAAGAAGATTAAAAGCTGTAAGGAAAAAAGTCCAAGTCACATATAAAGACAGAGTTATAAGAATTACTTAAACCTGACTTCTCAACAGAGACTCTAAAGCAAGAAGGGCCTGGGCAGACACTAACAGACCACAGATATCAGGTCCAACTGCTATATTCAGCAAAACTTTTAATCTCTATAGATGGAGAAAACAAGAGGTTACAAGACAAATATAAATAAATAAATAAATAAATAAATAAATAAATAACATCTACCCACAAACCCAGCTTTACAGAAGATACTAGAAGGAAAACTCCAACCCAAGGAGGCTAACACAGGAAAACACAGGAAATAATTAATCCCACACCAGCAAAAACAAAAGAAAGGAAGAACACATATAAATACTCTACCACCACAAACATCAAAATAACAGGAAGTAACAATCGTTGGTCATTAATATCACTCAACATCAATGGACTCACTTTCCCAATAAAAAGACATAGCCTAACAGGATGGGTGGGGTTGCAGAAACCATCATTCTACTGCATACAAAAAAAACACAGCTCAGCAATAAAGAGAGATACTATCTCAGAGCAATAGGTTGGAAAAAGGTTTTCCAATCAGACGAACACAAGAAGCAAGCTGGAGTAGTCATTCTAGTATTTATAGACTTTCAACCAAAATTAATCAAAAGAGATGGGGAAGGAGACTTCATACACATCAAGGTAAAGATCCAGCAAGATGACCTCTCAATTCTAAACATACATGCTTCAAATGCAAGGGCACCCACATTAATAAAAGAAACACTACTAAAACTTAAACCACATATCAAACCCCACACATTAATAGTGGATAACAGTGGTATAATTTAACACTTCACTCTCACCAATCGATAGATCATCCAGACAGAAACTAAACAGAAAAATAACAAAACTAATAAATATTAATCAAATGGACTGAACAGATACCTAAAGAATATTAGATAAAGCACAAAAAGAAAGAATACACATTCTTCTCAGCACCTCATGGAACCTTCTCCAAAGCTGGCCATATACTTGGTCACAAAGCAAGCTTCAATAGAGGTAAAAAAAAAAACTATTCTAAGTAGCCCCTTGTGTCTTATCAGACCACCATGGATTGAAGTTAAATTTTAACAACAGAACAAGAGGAAACCTACAAACTCATGGGAAATGAACAATTCTTTATTCAATGACCACTGGGTCAGGGAAAAATACAAAGAAAGAAATTAAAGAATTTCTAGAATTTACTAAAAATGAAGGTACAGCATACCCAAACTATTGAGACACAATAAAAGCATTGCTAAGAAGATAGTTAACAGCACTAAGTGCTTTCATAAAGAAATCGGAAAGGTCTCATACTAGCAATTTAGAAGCACACATAAATGCCCTACATCAAAAAGAATCAAGCACACACAAGAGGAATAGATGGCAGTAGGTAATCAAACTCAGGGCAGAGATTGATAACACAGAAACAAAGACAACAGTACAAAGAACCAATGAAACCAAGAGCTGGTTCATTGAGAAAGTCAACAAAATAGACAAACCTCTAGCCAAATTAACCAAAAGGCAGACAGTCTCCAAATAAAAGAAAATAAAAATAAAAACAGACAGAGCCTGAGGATATTCAGAAAATCTTAGGTCTTTTTTTCAAAAGCCTGTATTCCATAAACTCGGAAAATCTAAAGGAAATAGATGATTTTCTCAAAAAATTTTGCTTATCAAAGTTAAATCAACATCAGCTAAACAGTTTAAACAACCAAATACCTGCTAAGGAAATAAAAGCAGTCATAAAAAGTCCTCAAATCAAAAAAAAAAAAAAAAGTCCAGGGTCAGGTGATTTTAGCACAGAATTCCACCAGAAAAGATATAATTCCAATACTCCTCAAACTACTCCATAAAATGGAAATAGAAAGAACATTACCAAACTCATTCTATGAGGCCACATTCACCCTGATACCTAAACCATACACGCACTAAACAAAGAAAATAAATTTCAGATCAGTTTCCCTCAAAAACATTGATGGAAAAATTCTCAGTAAAATAATTGCTAACAGAATCCAGGAACACATCAAAAATATTGTCTACCATGATCAAGTAGACTTCATCCCAGGAATGCAGGGATGGTTCAACACACAAAAATCTATCAATGTAATTCACCATATAATCAATCTCAAAGAAAAAAATCACATGGTTATCTCATTAGATGCAGAAAAAGCCTTTGACAAAATCCAGTGCCCTTTCATAATGAAAGTCTTGCAGAGATCAGGGATACAGGCTCATACCTAAACATAACAAAGCCTATATACAGTAAGCCAACTGCCAACATCAAATTACATGGAGAGAAACTCAAAGCAATTCCACGATCCACTCTTTCCATAACTCTTCAATACAGTACTTGAAATTCTACCTAGAGCAGTAAGACAACTAAAGGAGACCAAGGAGATACAAATTGGAAAGAAAAAGGGAAAGTATTCCTATTTGCAGATAATATGATAATGTAAATAAGCAACCCTCTCCCCAAATTCTACCAAAGAACTCCTACAACTGATAAACAACGTCAGCAAAGTGGCTGGATACAAAATTAACTCAAAAAAAAAATCAATAGCTCTTTTGTACACAAAAGACAAATGGGCTGAGAAAGAACTTAAGAGAAACAACACCCTTCACAATAGCCACAAATAATATAAAGTATCTTGATGTAACTGTAACAAAGCACATGAAAGACCTATGTGTTAAGAACTTCAAGTATCCGAAGAAATTGAAGAAGATATCAGAAGATGAAAAGATATGCCATGCTCATGGATTGGTAAGATTAACATAGTAAAAATGGCCATCTTGCCAAAAGCAATCTAGATTCAATGTAATTCCCATCAAATTTTTTGCAATTTCTTTTCTGGAAAGAACAATTCTCAACTTCATGTGAAAAAACAAAATCACAGAACAGCTAAAACAATCCTATACAGTAAAAGAACTTCTGGAAGTATCTCCATTCATGACTTCAAGCTGTACTACAGAATGATAGTAATAAAAAAAAGTACATGGTATTGGCATAGAAACATACTAGTAAATTAATGAAATTGAATCGAACACGCAGACATAAACCCACACACCTATGGACGCCTGATTTTTGACAAAGAAGCCAAAACCATAAAATAGAAAACTGAAAACATCTTCAACAAGTAGTGCTGATCTAACTGGATGTCTACAAGTAGAAAATGCAAATAAATCCATATTTATTACCCTGTACAAAACTCAAGTCCAAGTGGATCAAAGACCTCAACATAAATCTAGAAATACTAAATATATTAGAAGAGAAATGGGGAAAAGCCTTGAACTCATTGGCACATGGACAACTTCCTGAACAGAGTACCAACAGCTCAGGCTCTAAGATCAATAATTAATAAATGAGACCTCATGGAACTAAAAAAGATTCTGTAAGGCAAAAAACACTGTCAACAGAACAAAACAGACATCCACAGATTGGGAAAAGATCTTCACTAACCCGACATCTGATAAATGGCTAATATCCAAAATAAGGAACGCAAGAAATTAAACACCAACAAACAAAATAATTCAATTAAAATTTGGGGTATGGAGCTAAACAGAAAATTCTCAACAGAGGAATCTGGAATGGCCAAGAAGCATTTAAAGAAATGTTCAATGTCCTTAATCATTAGGGAAATTCAAATCAAAATGACTCTGTAATGACTAAGATCAAAAATAAAATGTAATAATAATAATAAATTAATTAATTAATAAATAAATAAATGAAATAGATGAAAAAAACCTCAAGTTGACAACACATGCTGGCAAGAACATGGAGAAGGGGAACACTCCTCCATTGCTGGCGGGAGTGTAAACTTGTTCAACCATTTTAGGAATCGATCTGGTGGATTCTCAGACTATTGGGTATAGCTCTGCCTCAAGATTCAGCTTTACCACTCCTGAGAATATACCAAATAGCTGCCCCACAACACAAGGATATTTGCTCAACTATGTTAATAGCAGCTTTATTCATAAAGCCTGGCACTTGGGGGGGGGGGGGACTCAGATGTCTATCAACTGAAGAATGGATAAAGAAACTGCAAAAACAAGAAAATCATGAAATTTTCAGGCAAATATATGGAAGTAGAAAATATCATCTTGAGTGAGGTAACCCTGACCCAGAAGGACACACAGGGTATGTATTCACTAATAAGCAGATATTAGCCATGTAACGCAGGATAATCACAGTACAATTCAAAGATCCACAGCCAAAGTCGACCCAAGAAACGATGCTTGAATCTCACCCAGAAGGGGAAATAGAATAGTCAGCGGAAGCGGTTGAAGAGAGGGAACAGGATAGAAGAGGGAACGCTGAGAGAAATTAGGGTGGGGATCAGGCACAGGTCTTGCAGAGAGAAGAGCAACTATGGGTGGGAGCGTCTCTTAGACAAGCTGGAGACCTGCAAAGGGTAGGATCCTGGGAGGATATGGGGTGACTCTAGCTGAAACCCCCTCGTGGCAGGGGTCATAGAGAGGAGAGAAGCCACTCTCTAACCAGACAGGTCTTCTAGTGGACAGAGGGGAACCGCAACCCACCTATAAAAACGTCCATCCAGTATCTACCCTGTCTTCAGGCTATGTAGAGATTAAGATAGAGCAGAGACAAAGGCAGTGAGTAACTGATGCTTGGCCCAGTCTGAGATCCACTCTATGGGAGAAGGCAACCCCTGACACTGTTGATGGCCCTCTGCTGTGTTTGTAGATGGTAGCATGGCATGGCTGTCCTCTGAGAGGCTTTGCACAACAAGAGATCCAAACAGAAATCAAGACTCACAGCCAAACACTGGGTGGAGCATAGGGGGTCTTCTAGAAGAGTGGGTGGGAGGAGAGAACAACCCAGAGGGAACAGGATCTTCACAAGAATACCAACAGTCCCAACTAACCTGGGCCCAGTGGGGCTTGCAGAAACTGAAGCACCAATCAAGGACCAAGAATGGACTAGACCAAGACCCTCTACACATATACACCCAATGGGTAGATTAGTCTCCATGGGGTCTCCCACAAAGGGGGTGGGGGCCGTCTCTGACACAGTCTTTGTTGCATGCCTTTTGGTCACTTCAGTCAGGTATGACTGCCTTTGCCAGGACACTGTGGAAGAGGAAATACACAGTTGTGATGAGACTGGATGTTCTGGGGTGGGTTTGTTGGGGAGGGGGTCTCCCCTTTTCCAAGGGGCAGGGGAGGATATCTGGGGGATGAGTAGGGATGAGAGGAGAGACAGGGAGAAAAGGAGGGAAGGGGATACAATTGGATGTAAAGTGAATAAATAGTTTTTGAGAGAGATAGAGACAGAGACAGAGGGGCTTGCAAAAATGAAAGTCTAGCCAATAAATAGTACAAAGCAACTGATAACGAAATTTTTAAAAAGGGGAAAAAAAGAAAAAAATACAGGCTTTGGAATCAGTCCTGTTAGATAAAACCTTTCCAATCACTAATCTTAATAGATTAATACTATTCCATTGATGGGTGCAGTGTTTAATATCTAGCCAGAGCCCTTTGAAATCATGCACTAATGACAGATCAAAGAGGTAACACAAACAGTGATGTAACAGATATCTTTGCACATCTAGTATGAAGTACCACTGCCATTATTTACCCCCATCAACAGTCCTGGTCCTCAGGTAGTAATCTCCTAGACAGATTAGCTATGCTGCCTTATCCTTTCATGGTATGTATAAAGTATGACTTTAATTGTGCCAGGCTTTTCTCATAAAACATTACCAGTCTCTCCGGTCCTTTAGAAAAAAAAGACAAACTCATGCTATCTTCCTATTCAGTATCATCTTGACACCCATCTCCTACTGCTGTCCAACATTTGCTTCCTATACAAGTGGACTCAAGCTATGCTCCCTGAGTCCCTGCAGGCAAGCCCCAGCCTTAGAGTTCTTTTCTTTTCCCTGTTCCCCCTCCTTGGCACTCTCCTGTTCAGAGGTGGGCAAGCCCTTCTCCGTTCTTTGCTGTTGTTACCTAGATGCTTCACAGTAAGGACTTTTCTGACCACACACATAAAACACATAACATCTTCCCTTCAACTTGCCTATTTTTTCCGAAAACATTACTCCCTACCAGGCATACTTAATATTTATTTATTTGCTTGTCTTCTGTTTCTATTCTGATTCTAAAGAGAATATGACCTATGACAGTAAGAATAGTTTTTCAATGGCCACGTTTTAAGTAGTTAACTACTTAACTACTACACAGTAAGTGCTCAATGGAGTTTCATTATAAATAAGCTGAAAACAAAGAGTAAAATATTCTCAAAGTTTGCTACATGCTTCCAGATGAACTTTCCCAAAGCCCTAAGGCAATTAACACTTTTTGCAGGATGTGAGAACAATTACAACTACTTTCCCACACTGCAATCGATACCATATAATAATGTCAACCTTTTAAACATTTATTGGTTGTTGAAAAAGATAGGCACAGCCTTTCTATCAAATTGATAGTCAAATTCTAATTTATAATAAAAATGCATATTTACATGACGTGGCTGTATTCCGAAGGGACACAGAATACAGAATGGAAGCAAAACCAAACCAGATAATTGGAAGTGTTCAAGTTAGTATTCTCAAGAGTTCATGCTTGCACTTTTTTAGTTCAACAATTAAAATGCAAATGAAATACATCTTCAGGAAGGCCTGACGAAGGCAGCAACTCTTCAGCTCAACAAAGCATCTCTCTGTCAGCACCATCCACCCATTAAATAAATAGTCTGAAGGAATAAACAAAGACTATGAGAAGATCATGCATTATAACTGCCCAGCATCCTGCAGTTCCTTCAGGAATATGTTTTCGTGGCCGAAAAGGGGGATCAGGAGGCTAAGAGGCGTGTTGCTACAATTTACAGCAGGCTTTGACACAGATCCTCATGAGAGGTAAGTGAGAACATGCAAGGAAAGAAAGGTTGTAGCTGGCTGACAGCAGCCTTCACGTGGCATGGAAAGCAGAAGCTCTGGGGATGCAAAATCAGCCTATTGAGCATTCCCAGAAAATGACATTTTAAAAGACCTACGTGAAATCGGCTTGGAAACCAAAATAGGCCAGTATCAAGGCTGACATGTTATAAGGCTTAGAATTCTCATTGTCCGGGCATCATTGCCATCTGTGGCTTAGAAATGGCAGCTGAGTCAATTTTTACATACCCCTCAGATGATAAATACATAAATGAACCAACATTCATGCTTTCAGCCATTATTTTTAAGTTATTAGTTCCCCTCATATTTCATATGATTTTTAAAATATGTACCTCTCCAAATCATAAATTATGAATGCTGTATGAAAAATAAGATTGTAAGAGCCAAAAGCCTGGCATGCGTGCTTTTAGATGGTGTTACCTAGATTTGACAGGGTTAAATGCACCATGAAATCTCAACAAGAAGGTTTCCTGAGGAAGAGTGACATAACGACATTACTAGTTGGCATGCAATTGCTGACAAGGAAAATTTCTTGCGGCCCCAGCCTATGTGAACAGCTTCAGAGGGTCAATGGAGAAGCGGTTTTCTTCAGGAACAAGCTCCCACACAGATGGTTCAGTTCCAAATGGTCAAACCTATACACCTGGATGCAGTAGGTTCTGTATACAAGTGTGCATCTACGTATAATACATATGTATGCATGTATGTATATGTATATACATGTATGCATGTGTATGCATGTATAATACATACAAATATATACAGTAGACCTCATGAATTTGGGAGGGAGAAAGATGAAACTGGAGGATTTTGGGAGGGAGGGAGGAGTGGAACTGATGTAGACACAGTGCAAAATTATATTTTTTTCCTGAAATAAGCCGTATTAGCCATTTGAAAGACAGAACTTAAGTCAGAAGTAAAGCCAGTAAAAATACAAAATATTGCCATCCCAGAAAACAGGATCAGTTCAGTGATGTTGGCAACAGATGGCAAATTCAGGGCAGTGGAAGCTAATGCCAAAATAATTACTTCTCAAGCCAGGAGCCAAGTGAGGGAACGTGTTCTGAGAAACAAGCATTCTGGTCACTGCAAGGGGAAAGGAGATGCACACACAAACAAGATGAGAAAAATAATCAAATCCACAATAGCAAGGAAAGGTCACTGAGACCAAAAACATCATATTGAACAGAATGGGAGAAGAGAAAGAGTATTTCAGATGTGGCTACTAGGAATAAATTTCTATAAAATTAATTCAATAATCATAATAATGACAACCTTTAAAGCAGCATGTGCCCTTTAAGCCTTATGCCAAGTGCTTTCACAAGTGTGTTCTGATTCAAGCAATGCTAACAATGTGAACTTGATTTGATTATTAATCATCTTTCACAGAAAGACTGAAGGATAAAGATATTTATTCTCTTTCAGAGTCACATCTCATGTAAGCAGGGGAGCCAAAGCTCACTTGTAAGCATTCAGGCTCCAGAGACTGGACATCACTCATGGCCATAGGTCAAATGTTGCTTTTACCTATCTAAAAACCAGCTTAGCTCTCTGACTGAAGGCAGCCCAACTGTGTAAGCATACTACAGGATAAGGTGCTGGTCAAAGAATCATCAATCTGCACGTTTAATGAGTGCTTAATACATTGGACTAAGGACTGAAAAGTAAAAAATTTCACTGCAGGACCTGAAAAGTTCACAGAGCACTGTGGAATGAGATATATAAACACATAACCATAATGCAGCAGGTACAAGTGACACAGTCACTGATAAGCCCAAAGTGTAACACACTGAAAAACTACTGTGGTATTCTACTGTACTTTCATCTCAAGCGTGGATGAGAAGATAAAGAAGGTAAAAGAATGAGAAGAAACTAGAGGAACTGAAATATAATGAAAGAATTAATACACATTAAAATATGAAGTAAAACATTCAAATATAGGCAGATTTGCCTATATTTTCAAGAAGCCCATAAACATTGCTTCAACTTCTCAATTAAGTTTAGTGTGATCAACATAGTGTGTCATCAGCATGCACAGGGTGACATGGTACCTTGCTTTTTACAGTCTTTCTCTCAAATGCTACCAGTCTAATTGTTGCGTGTTAGCAGTACATAATGCCAACCGAAGAAGGTGCCAGAAAAATGCATGTACTCAAAACCATCCAAGTCATCAAAAATAAGGAAATTCTGAAAAACTACCAAGACAAAAAGGAGTCTAGGTAGCCAGATCAAACCTTCAGTATGACTCTCCAAGGTCTTAAGAACTTGAGACCAGCCCCAAGGATATCTGAGGGAAACTCAGACTTTAGTTAAAGTTAATGTGTCAGTGCTGGTGTTTTTATCACACTGCAGGTACCACATGGATGCAAGGTAGAAACAAGGAAGGGGAGTGGGCTAGGCATCAGGAAACTCGGCCACATCACAGATGCTATTCACAATAAATAACAACCACAAACCGTAAAAAGAATTCAAAAAAATATGGAAAGGAAAAATCAACACTTTTACACGCATGAGCATTTTTATAAAGCAAAATGAATCCCCTTCACACATGCCTCTGAATATTAAATGAAACACCCTAGAAACCCATACAAGGGAAAGATGGATATTTCTCCCTGGTGTATAAGAAGATTACAGGGACAGAACTACATTTCAGCAAATCACCAGAAGTAGAACTTTTGAAAAGAAATAGTTTCAGGGTGAACCATTCTGACCCTACTAAAGTGGGGAGAACCGTTGTTATTAAAGAGTAAGACTGTCTCACAGAACGACTCCTCTCACTCTCAATTTCAAGAAAGCTCCTTCTCATTTTTTTTTTTACCACAACTTTCTAAAACATGGCCCTGGAACGGACAAACAATGACTAAATGGATTGTGGTCAATTTTCACAGCAATTGAACAAAATAGCATCACAGAATCTCAGGGCCTGGCCAAAATCAGTAGGGTCAACCCTTCATTGTGAGGGAACTAAGACCGGAAAGATTAGCTGTCTTCTTCGATGAAATACGTGTAGCTGTTGACTGAGTGCACTCTGAGCTCAGTTTCCTTTAACCCCAGGGCCATGCATTTTTTGTATATACCAGTAATGACAAATAGTTGCTCCACATTATTTTCTCTGTCCTCCGCAGAAATGTTTTCCTCATTCTCTACCCTGCCTTCACCCCATTAGTACTGTCTATCACAAAACCTTTTCTCACTGTGTAGATGGAAAGTTAAAAAAAGAAACATCCTTCTGTGCTGTGTGCCACATACCTCCTACCCAAAAGTGAGCACAAAGGAGGAAAATTATGCCTATCCCTGAAAGACAAAAATAAATTCTAGTATAAAGCATCAATGCCCCGAGGTGACAAGACAATACTGGAAGTGCAGCACATTACCTCATACCGTAATAAACTAAGAAACTTCATTAAAGCAATGTTTGCTTAATCAACTAGAACCGATTAAAAGTAATCAGATAAAAAGAGATCCATATCTCCTCCTATATTAATTCAATCCGATGAGAACAAGCTACCACAGATCAATCACTTCAATGGGAGTTGGTTAAAAAGGGTTAGCCGTTTCTTCTAGCCTATTAATTTTAAAACTAAAATGACGAGAAACCACGGTTTCTCTTCAGTTCAATTTAAGCAGTTCAATTTAAATAAAAGTACAGCTTGGAACCTCAGAATGATCAGACACTGCATAGACCTGGCTATTTTTCCAAGTTAGATTCTAATTAGGATTCTTCAATCTAAGATTATGTGCATTCTATAAATTTGCAAATTTAGCAGTTATCTGTGAAAGAAAAAAAAATATTCTTCCTTTAAATAACTTGGGATTTTTTTTTTTCTGGAGCTAAAAATGTAAGCAACAGTTACAGAAATGTTAAAAATGAAAAAAAAAATGACTAACTGAACTGTACTTAGAAATGAGAAAAAAAATCTGCACTTGCATAAACTACTTCAAAACTCTGTCATTTGACAATGAATTTAGAATTATTCGACTTTCAGAACCTGAAGGACAGAAAGAAAATGTCAGCAGCTGACAGCAATTGAGAGGAACCTTTATACTACAGTGAAGCTTTAGGAAGTCCAAAATCTGCACCCTATATTTCGAGTTTGTGTGGCACACCCAGTGGTTAGGTACTTTCCCAAAAGGCACTGGGATAGTTCGCCTGCCTACTTAGTCAGTGTTTGCCTCCCCTTTCTGTGTGTCATCCTTCACTCTCCTGTCCTCAGTTTCCTGTTTTCAGAGCTGGATGGCCGCCATTCTTTACACAGTATGAAACCTGTGTTCAGCAGCTGTGTTTTCTTGGTTCCATTTAGCCTATCCTGGTGACATTTCTGTTCCTATGATGAACAGCATGACCGAAAGCAGCTTGGGAAGGAGTTTTATTGTACTTCCAATTAACAGCCTATCACTGAGGGAAGTCAGAGCAGGTACCTAGAAGCAGGTACCATAGAGGAAGACTGCTTAATGCCTTGATCAGTATGGCTCACTTAGGTGTTTATACAACCTACCTGGGGATGGTATCACCCTCAGTAGGCTGGGCCCTCCCACATCGATCAATCAAGAAAATTTCCCAACAAACCAATCTGATGGAGACATTTCTCAACTGAGTTCCTACTTCCCAGATGACCCTAGCATGTGTTGTTGACCAAAACAAACAAACAAACAACAACAACAAAACTACAGACCCTAAAAGTAAAAATGTTTTATTCTAAGAAGTGTATTTCCTCACAGACCTAAAGAAAACCTTATACACGCTGATCTAAACCAGAATACAGCTTTCTTTTCTTTCCCCTCCTAAGAGAGACAATGATATATATTTCTTGTATGTAGGACTCACAAAAGAAAAGTTACGCAAGTGAATGCCAAGTAATGAGCAAACATAATATGTGTAGTTCCCAGAGTCACAAGGGAGGTGGCTTTGTGGTGAAATTGTCTTCTTTAAATTCTGCTTTTCCCACCCGTCAGGTGTGTCAACCGAGACAGTGCCCACCTTACAGCCTTGGTATTTCTGTAGTTCAGTAGTGATTCAGAAAAGTAAGGAAGTAACAGTAAAACCCACAACGCTCTCCTTAAGAACAGCCTCCATGCTTCCTTTGGAGATATCAAATAACAAGTTTCACTTTGTGTCCTTTAGAGGCCCTCTGCTTTTCCTAATACCTGACAGCATGCCTGTTATATAATTCTAGGTGATGCTCAAAAGCTCCATAAATTCCCAAATCCCTCTTGTTTTCCTCCATCACTTAGAATTATTACTTGTAGAATTATTGGGGGCAGTGAGCATTCCCCAAAGCAATGGCTGTTAAGAGCCCCCTCTTATAAGCTCACTCCTTTACAGCAGAGACTAAAAGTTAAGAACTGCATTTCCCATGCTCCTTTGCCAAAAGGATGTAGAAGCAAATTTAGTTGTATGAATGCATGTGAGTTTAGAAGACAGAAGAGAATAGGCATTCCATTCCTGTGGTCGGGGTAGTCAATCATGACCCTTTGCAGACCATGACTTTTGCAATTTCTCCTTGGATCACCTCATTCTCTTCTTTGTTTGTATATAGACTCTGTGTGTGATGTTAAATAAATATTCACACCAAAGTGTATAATACATATTAAATTAAATACATATTAAATATATATGAATATATATTTTAGCATGGACCAAAAAAGCCATTTACTGGCTCTGTAGAACTCTGTTCCAAAATTAAAAAAAAAAAAAGAAAAATGCTAGCCAAATGTCATATGATAAAATTTGAAGGACTGGATAAAAGGTTTCAATATTAAAAACTGTTGTTGAATCCTTTAAAATTGTCTTATAAGCACCTAATCCACTGTATTGAATATATTTTCTCTCAAAATATTTAGAGTGGTATCAGTTCCACTGACTGGCCCAATTAATAAACATTAGCCATTATAGTTCCTGGCCCACACTGGACAGTCAATAAGCAAACACTGATAACACTAGTAGAAGCAGGACACCTAAATCTCCACATGTCACAAACAGCTTTGATCATTTATAAACTAGAGGAATTTAAATATATTGGAAATCAGAGAAAAATACTATGCCAATATTTAGAATTATATGTTATATTAGTTACTTTTTGTTGTTGTTACAAAATACCATGACCAAAAGTTTTATTTGGTTTTCTTTGGGCCTAAGGTTCCAGAGGGAGACATTATAATGGAAGAAAAGATATGACAGCAGGTACCTGGAGCAGGAAGCTGGGAGATCATTGCTTCAGCCATATGCAATAGGAAACAGGACAGGAGCCTACCACAGAGGGTCCTTGAAAGACTTTACCCAGCAGTGTATCAAAGGAGATGCTGAGACTCATAACCAAACTTTGGGCAGAGTACAGAGAATCTTATGAAAGAACGGGGAGATAATAAGACCTGGAGGGAACAGGAGCTCCACAAGGAGAGCAACTGAACCAAGAAATCTGGGCCCAGGAGTCTTTTCTGAGACTGATACTCCAAACAAGTACCATTCATGGATATAGCCTACAACACCTATTCAGATGTAGCCCATGGCAGCTCAGTCTCCAAATGGTTCCCTAGTGTAAGATGATCAATCCTCGTTTAGAAAGACAGATGGGATGTGCATTGAACGTATGACAGGAGTCTACTGAGCGCATCTGAAAGTCTCTAACTAGCAGTGTTTTCAAAGCAAAGACTCATGACCAAATCTTTGGCAGAGTACAGGGAATCATAAGAAAGAAGGGGAGTTAGTCTGATGGGGAAAGGATAGGAGCTCCACAAGGACCAAATATATCTGGGCACAGGGTCTTTTCTGAGACTGACATTCAACCAAGGACCATGTATGGATATAACCTAGAACCTCCACTCAGATGTAGCCTGTGGTAGCTCAGTAACCAATTGGTTTCCCAAAGTGAGGGGAACAGGGACTATTTCTAACAGGAACTCAATGACTGGCTCTTTGGTCTCCCCACCCCCAAAGGGAGGAGCAGTCCTGTTAGGCCACAGAGGAGGGCTTTGCAGCCAGTCCTGAAGATACCTGATAAAACGGGATCAGATGAATGGGGAGGAGGTCCCCCCTATCAGTGGACTTGGAAAGGGGCATGGTGGAGATGAGGGAGGGAGGGAGGGAGGGACTGTGAGGGAATGAGGGATCGGGACATGGCTGGGATACAGAGTTAATAAAATGTAACTGATAAGAAAAAAATAAAATTCAAAGAAAAAAAACTGTAATAATAAAAAAAGAGAGAAAAAACAAACAAACAAACAAATGATTCCCTAGTAAGGGGAACAAGGACTGTCTCTGACATGAACTCAATGGCTGGCTCTTTGATCACCTCCTCCTAATGAGGGAGCAGCCTTACCAGGCCAATGAGGAAGACAATGCAACCAGTCCTGATGAGACCTTATAAGCTAGGGTCAGATGGAAGGGGAGGAGGACCTCCCTATCAGTGGACTTGGAGAGAGACATGGAAAGAGATAAGGGAGGGAGGGTGAGGTTAGGAAAGAATGCGGGAGGGGGCTATATCTGGGATGCAAAGTGAATAAACTGTAATTAATATAAAAAAACAAAAATTTAATAAAAAAAATCAGCAAGGCTGTAAATTCACAACACTTGCCCTCATTGGTATACTCCATCCAGCAAGGCTCTACCTCCTAAAGCATTCCATAGCATTCCCCAGTGTCCCTCTAACAGTGCCACCAACTGAAAATCAAGTGTTCAGATACAGTGCCTTCAGGGAGGTTTTTCACTCAAACTACCAAAAATCCAGTAATTCATTTCTCAAATATTCTTGCTGCATTTTTCTCTGTGTAGTCTGGAGAATGATATGATGAGAAACTGGGGGATTTGTGTTCATAGCCCATTCAGCCACTTATTACCAGCGAATGAGCACACGTTAACTATCTACCCAAGTTTTTAAACTCTGAAATGAAATGTTCAAAGCAAATTCTCACAGAGGACCTGCACAGTTGCATCTTGCTATGTTTTTCAAACCAAGTATGCCGGGGCTTTTAATGTCCCAGATAGTCACTGCCTTAAGTCATTTAAATATCCTCCTGAAACTGTATGTATGTGATTAGTTTTTCTAAGGAAGAAAATATTTGCATATCAAAGATGATTCTTCATTTTAACACTGACTAACTCCTGTCCAAACTACCATCAAAATTTTATTAATAAAGTAATGCTGTCTCATTTCAACCAATTTACAGGCAAAGAGAAGAAACACACCTGAAAATTATCATTTTCTCTATTCATTCTACTGATAACTCAGAAAGCAATTATACACTTGTCTTTTCAATCATTAGAATTAAATAAATGTTTAAAAATAAACAGAAGTCAAAAGTAAAAACTTTAAAGCATATATGCACACAGAGAAAAAGATACAAAAACAAAGGCAGAGTGCATCTGTGGAAGAGGAGAGATGGGTGGCAGCTGGGAAGAGTGGAGGGAGGGGAAACTGGCTGGAATGTAGGAGAGAAGAATCTATTTTCAATTTTTAAAATTGATTAATTAAGAAGTCAATTAATTAAAAACAAAAGAGACAGAGATAAGAAGAGATTATGAGGCACAAACCATTAAGTAGATGTAAATACCAAACACCTCTGTCTTCTTGGAGACCCACTCAATTACTGAATTCCATCTCTTTCTCCTGTTAGAAAAGTTTATTTTCTTAAGGCCATAGCTGCAGTAGTTAGAACATGAGGAGTCAGGACAGACATAGAGTTAAAACCTTCACTCAGTCAGCGGATGTGCAGATTCAGTGGCTTTAGACCCAGTAATATAATCTCCATTGCCCCAGTTTTTAATTAGTAAAAAAATATGACACTTATGAAGGTATGCGGTATACAGCAAGTGCTCATCCTAGATGACTCCTTTATAGAGACTGTACTTTGTCTGCTTTCATCCCCTCTTCCATTTTATTTTAAACTGATTTCACTATTAGAAGCTCAGCTCTGTAGAGTTACATTGATTTTTAAACGTGCAAATAGACAGCAAAAGGAGAAAATAAATATCAGAAAGTAAACTCAACCTAAGATGAACACAATTAGTTTGTAAAGATGAAGTATAAAATTTGAATAAGAATATTATTTAAATTCAGTCTTTTAATCTGCTATTGTTTTCTGATGGCTCAATCAGTTCCAATTTCTCCGTAACGATGAGCCAAAAATGCCCAGCATGGTCCAGCAGTATGTGAGAGTCAGTGACAGCTTAGATTACCTTTACTGACAGAGAACCTCTCTAATATTGGAAGAAAGTTTAGAAAGATGCAAACTGAGGGGGCTCATGAACTGATTTTTCAATATATTCATAAATATGGTCAGTTAAAAGCATTAATAATAAAATCAAAAAACTGTGAGTCACCCATAATGTGCCAGAGGCTCATTAAGGAAAGAAATCAAAGCAAGACTTTTTTGTGTCATTAAACCATGAGTGAGCCCAGATTTGAATTCTCTACTTTGCACTCCCTGTGTCTTCCCTCTTCTATGTCTGTTCCATTGGCCTGAATATGTGCCTTCCTGAAGGCTGTCTTATAAATCTGTCCTTATATCTATGTCTGTCTGAATGTATGTGTGTGTCCCTATGTGCATTGTTCTGTATTTATTGAACAGCACAGAAAACATCATATGGGGAAGAGATGAGAGATAGTTTATTAAAAATTTTAACAGAGTTTTGCAAAGGACCAAGTCACTGACTCCAATGGACCTCAACTGGCTAGATAACTACTACAAACATCCCTGATTATTAAGCAACATCCATATGTGATGTTTCATATTTGTGGTGGATATTCATTTTATAAGATTGCTTCCAACCTCTACTTTTGCTGTTTTCAGAAAATGATTATTAGAACACCAATGCATTAGTCTCAGTCAGGGGCATGGGAAAATACATAACTGAATACTACAGCTACCCGTTATTTTGTTAAAGATGTTTATATGAGAAATCCAAGGCAAGTAAAGTCAATCGATACATTGCTCTCTTAAATGCATGCCAAACAAACAGGCCTAGTACACAGTAGGACAGCAGTCTTAAGCTACATAAAGTGCATCATTAATTCAATTGTGAGGTACAGAAAAAGTTCCAGTTAATTAGAATATAAAAGATTTTCATCAAAAAGCCACAAGTTGGTTATCTATTTATCAGTCACTTTCAAACTATGATCCATAGCCAATTAAGAACTGTCTTCCAAGTGAGCCAAGAAAATCTCCACTGCAATGAAATCCCACTAATCTATTTTTATTAGGTATATTATGCACCAGGTACTATGCTCAAAGATACATGAGGAAATAAAAAAAAAAAAACAGACCTTTGATCTACTGTAGGCATCAAGGGTAAAAAATAAATGTAAATACCATATATCTGTGCCAGAGATATGTGTACTTTAGAGCAAAATAAATCAAGAAGTGATATGGGAATGCCATCATGAGAATACTGTTGGTTTCAAATATAGTGAGTTCAAAGAAAGCTTTATCAAGATGGTAATGCATAGGTAACAACCTAAAACAGGGGAGTTATATATCTCTTGTGTAGCCAGGAGGAAACAAAAAATGCTGGGTAGAGGAAACCATAAAGCAAAGTCTACTTAGGAATGCAGCAAGGACTCCCTTTAGCAGTGCCTCCCTCACTAGCCCCTTTTGCCTTTCAGCCCCCTTCCAAAGCCCAGAAGGTCTTCAACATTCAGCAAGCTCCTCATTATGCACCTTTCACATTGACACCTGAACCCTGTGTACATGGAAGACTACTCAAAACGACAACATGATGCAATTTAAATAATATCCAGATACACACTCACTTCTTGATTCTGAAAACAAGACACTTTTGAGTAGATATTAAATCACAATCACACAATGCGGTCCTAGACAGCAGGCACCTTTACCAGCTGACACATCCCAACAGCCCTGTGTTTCATTGCTTTATCATCCTCTCTCCTCTGCACTTTGAAAAAGCCCCTGTTGGATCATTCTATACTGAGCACCCCAGGTCACACAGCAAGCCCTGCCTACTGACCACCATGACCAAGTGGGAACAGTGTATGAATCCATGTAACTCAATGAGCATGAAGCCTTCATACATTGGGTATTTGGAGGTGTCTCAAAACTCATTGTTTTATGTTGGTTTGTTCTTCCTCACAGGCAAAGAGACATAAAGTATGTCCCTTGAATGATCTTGAAGACTTAACCCTAGACCTCCTGGTGACAATCTTGCTGCTTGAGAATGAAAACAGTTAAAAAAAAAAAAAGCATACCTAGAAACAGGAAAGATGCCCAAAATTACTGCCTCAACATGTATGAGAAGCCATGACTTTTTTCCATCTGTCTCCTTTTCAATTGGACCAGCCGTGATGCTTCCCTGGTTGTTAAAACCAACTGGAACCATATTTCTATTACTTACAACCAAACCACCACTTCCATTAAAATTCTCTTACCTGTGTGCTTTTAATGTGGGCTCAGAATTTTAATGGTGGTAGAGGGGGGCATCTCTGGGACAGGGGACACTCCAGGGAGTCTATGGGGATTAACCCTAAATGAGACTTTTAGCACTGAGGGTTATGAAGCCGGAAGTTGCCATCTCCTGTAGCCATGTGGAGCGAGGGAAACAGCAACACACCCATAAAAAATTCAACCCAAAATTTGCATTGCCCGCAAGAAGTATAGGGATAAAGATGTAGCAATCCAATGACTGGCCCAACTTGAGACCCACATCACGGGAGAGAGCCAATCTCCGACACTATTAATGCTATGCGTTTAGACAGGAGCCTAGCACAACTATCTTCTGAGAAGCTTCATCCAGCAGCTGAAGGAAACAGATGCAGAGACCCACAGCCAAACAATACGTTGAGGTTGTGGAATCTTGTGAAGAGCGGGAAGAAGGATTGAGAGAAGCAGAGGGGTCAAGGACGCCACAAAAAGACCTACAGAGGAAATAATCTGAACCCATGGAGGCTCACAGAGACTGAACTACCAACCAAAGAACATGCATGGGCTGGACCTAGACCCCTTACACATATGTAGCAGATATGCAGTTTGTTTTTCATGTGGGTTCCCTAACAATGGGTGTAGGGATTATTTCTGACACTATTGACTGCCTTTGGATCTGTTCCCCAGAGCTGGGCAGCCTTGCCTGGCCTCAGAGGGAAAGGATGCACTTAGTCCTGCTGCAATTTGATGCACCAGGGTGGGTCCCCCTTCTCTGAGGAGAAAGTAAGGTGAGAATAGGTCAAAGGGGATAGGAGTGTGGGACTGGGAGGAAAGGAGAGAGGGGACTGCGATCAGGCTGTAAAACAATTAAATAAATCAATTAGCAAAAAAAAATATGTTTCAATTGCATGGCATGGCAGTAAATTAAATGTGTGGAAGGAGCAATTTATATTAATGTGGCCTCAGAGCTTTGACTATCGATAAACATGACTTTTATGAGTCTGGTATTTATTTCACACCCACACCCAACTTTTCCTTCTTCTTCCACTTTACAAAATGGATTTCTGTTCTGACTGCCATGCTCTGCTCCTGGTTGCATCTTCCTATTTATACTTTGATTTTCCTATCCCTACCTGTACCTAAACACCATGCAACCTTACATACTGCTCTCATAATGTTGCTCATATCCTTCAATATCAAGATGAAATGTTCTTTCTCTAAACAGATCGCTGTCAGTAAAATCATGTTCTTCATCTTCATTTCATTAAAACATTATTTCAAATATACATTTGATTAATAAAATCATGTACTCATATACCTAACCAAACTGGGCATATTTCAAAGTTATCTTTGAATTGTTAGTGTTGACTGGAGTAGATAATGGTACATACTAGCCATTTAACATTATTGATGAATTGAATTAGAGAGGCCTAGAGAATAACAAAGAAAAATACCCGATACTATGAGGAAAGGCACTTCGTGCTGTGCTAAACTTAAAATCATTTTTACATTCTTGCTTCTGTCAACTAGAAAATGTCCCATATGTAGACAGTACAATATTGAAAAAAGATTACAGTTTCTGTCTTAATGATATTTGTAGAGCATCAGAAAAGACAGGTAGTAACTAAAAGGCTATACAGACTTATGAGTTACATCTTCTGAAGTTCCAGAAGCAGTACACATATAAAATAAAATGTTGGTGTTTTCTAAGAGATTGGTGGGGAACTCTTGAAGATTTTGAGATGAGGGAAGCCTAACTTGGTTTGTATTAAGAAATGCTGAGTGGGTTCCATAGTAATGGGAAGAGGGACTGTCTCTGACATGAACTCATTGGCCTGCTCTTTGATCACCTCCCCCTGATGGGGGAGCAGCCTTACCAGGTCACAGAAGAAGATAATGCAGCCACTCCTGATGAGACCTAATAAATAGACTAGGATCAGAAGGAAGGAAAAGAAGACCTCCCCTATCAGTGCACTTGGGGAGGGGCATGCATGCAGAGGGGGGTGGAAGGGAGGGATTGGGACTGGAGGAGGGAGGGACCACAGGAGGGATACAAAGTGAATAAAATGTAATTAATAAAGAATTAAAATTTAAAAAAAAGAAATGCTGTAAAAGGAAAATTAAAGCTGAAGTGTAGAGAAAGAAGATGTAGCAGCCTGTAAGACCAGAGAGGCAAGATGGAGGCCAGATTATATGGGTTGTTAAAGACTGTGAAGAACTCTAACCTTACAGCAATGGCAAGGAAGTCACTGAAGGGAGACAGCCACGGAGTTCCTTCTGCTTCTATTTGTGGCTTATGCTCAATGGAGCTGTAGATGGGAGACACAGTCTTGTTCTTTGTACTACTGTTAGGAAAAAACAGAAGTATTGAAAAAGATGTGTGCCTTTTAGGACATCCTTCTGGACACTTATGTGTAGCATTTGGAATGGTGAATCTGGAGCTCATAGGACAGTTGCTCTGGACATGCTGATGAAGGATTGTTCCATAGATTTGAGGAATGAAATCTTCACCTGCTTAAGATTTCCTGAAAGGATAATTTGGATAAGAAGACACCCATGCAGATGGCCGTTGTTAACAATTAAGTGTAACGCGTAACCAGAAGTCAATATCTCTTTGAAACTGTCTATATATAATCATAAGATATTCCTGTACAAATGAATTTGGAAGGAGGTAGGAAATTTGGTTTTGCTTTGTTTACATTTTTTATGTTGTCTTGACTTATCAAATCCTCTGAGTTAACTTTATCTTCTCCCAGGCATAGTTTTTATATCAACACAAATACATCAGTGGTTCCTGTGCTGTTAAAGTCTGTGAAAACGCTTAACACAGATGGAACACTAATGAATTAGAAAACTACTCACCAGTGCACCCAAATCACTTTCTTTAGAGCCTAAATTTTCTAAAATGCACAGTTAATTACTTAGTAGACTGTAATAGCCAATAAAATTAAATAGAAAGCGACCACATCATTGTCAATAGGGAGAAAAAAAAAATCCTCCAGACAAAACAACTGTTTATTTGTCCATCAGTGAAGCAGAAACAAAAAGAAAAGAAAAGAAAGAAACCCCACTATTTCCAAGAGCTTTTAAAAGCCAGCAACAGAAACACATATCAAATATCAAGTGAATAACCTATTTCATTTGTAAAAATATCTATATATACAGAAAAATATATAATCTCTGGGATCCAGAAAATCAACAGTGAGCGATATTTATAGAGTTGACAATGAAACTGAAAAAGTTTAATCTTAGGAGATCCTCATTTTAAAATTTAGTCTATAGTGTGCTTGAATGTTTATGTAAGCCTCCAATGCTACTGAGGAAATAAAAACATATACCCAAAAACAAAGAACTGATGACAACCAGGGCTGATATCTAACATGGGGAATACTATCAATCACAGCTCCCTTCATACACTAAACTCTCAGTTTTTCCTCCTTGTGAGTGAATTCCACATATTAAATTGACTCTCTGCCCTAGCGTGTATATATTAATTTGAGTTTTGTTAGTCTAACAAAAAAGTAAAGTAGCATATGAAGATTGTATTTGACTGTGAGGAAGTCAACACCACTTTTGCTTATTATTATATCAACAAAGAAACATGTTTCTCAGTTATTCAAAAATATTAATGAATTTAATTAAATAGAGGCCTACAACAAAGGGCAACAACAAAAATATACAAAACACAAAGGTGGGTTCACGGAGTTCGATCCAGGGGTGAATCTGTCCATAAGAGAGCATCAGCTTTCACTTAGTATCATTTTATGGCAATTGACACAGGACAGTTAACCAGCCACCTGTGAGTAGCATGGACCCCTCTCCTCACTGTGATTCCAAAACAGCACTCAAGAGATGTGAAAATTCAGACTCATTGTGCAGTGTAAAGAAAGCTCAGCAACAATGAGGGCTCACAGCTCTCGCAAATGGCCTAGGTTTTTGGCACTCACGTTGAGCATTTCATAATTAACTATAACTCCAGTTCCAAATGGATCCAATACTCTCTTCTGGATGCGCCAGAAACCTATATGAATGTGGTGCATATACATAAAAGCAGGCATACACAGAGACACGTGCACGCATAAATAAATAAAATTAAAACTATTTTTTAAAACAACCATTCTCATTTAATTTCAGGTCTTTCTTAAACATATTCTTGTTCACTAATGAGAAAAATATCAACATTAAAAGCCGAGATGAAATAAAATGAGGTATGTGTTGTACTTGTTTCCAGGAACTCTAAACCTAGTAGAAGGTACTTTAGATAATTGTTTGGATTATGTTTGCCACATTTAATTAATTAGGGAGTGGCTCCTATGTGTGGAGCTGCAGCCTTTGTCTCTCCTCTGAGGGACATCCCCTCCAGTCAAATTGACTACAACATTCTCCCTCAAACTTGTCCCTCCTTGGCTCTGTCTATGCCATTAAACTGCCTTTAGTCTCCCAGTTTCTTGAGTCAGAAGCATAGGAATCATTTCAGCCCATCATAGCCCACATGAAATTCACCAACAAAAACTCTTGTTGTCACATGTGAAATGCATTTTCCACACATTATCCTCCAACTCTGCTATCACTACAACAGTCCTGTCAAAGCCACCCTCGACTTTATAAATGTATTATCCCCTCTGTCATTTTACCTTGCTCCTAAGCTTATAGCTGGACCCAAACTAACAGTAGCAAATGGTGATAGAAGACATAATCAACTGCACAGTGCTGGCAGAGGAGCAGACTGGTGGGTCAATGGAATCAAATCAGAGATCCGTAAATAAACCCACACACCTGCAGACATTTGATTTTTGACAAAGGAGCCAAAACCATACAATGAAAAAAAAAAGCATCTTCAGCAAATGGTACCAGTTTCACTGGACATCTCCGTGTACAAAAATGCAAAATACATATAGATCTGTATTTATTACCCTGCACCAAACTAAAGTCCAAGTGGATCAAAGACCTCAACAGAAAACCAGACACACTAAATCAGTTAGAAGAAAAAAAAATGGGGAAGAGCCTTGAACCCGTTGGCAAAGGAGACAACTTCCTAAACAAAACACCAACAGCTCAGGTTCTAAGATCAACAATTAATAAATGGGACTTCATGAAACTGAGAAGCTTCTTAAAGCAAAAGACACTGTCAACAGAACAAAATGACAGCCTACAGACTGGGAAAAGATCTTCACCAACCCTACATCTGACCGAGGGCTAATACCCAAAATATATGAAGAACTCAAGAAATTTTAAACACCAACAAACCAAATAGTCTAATTTAAAAATGGGGTACAGAGCTAAACAGTGTCACTAGCATACAACATGAGAATTTTTCCTGTGCTGCAAATCTGTCTAAACAATTGTCTAGTTATATTTTAGGTAATTGGACTGGAGAATTCGATACTACGATGGAGCAGCTGAGAGTGGCCATTATCACAGTAAATTCTACCAGCGTGGACGCAGGACTAGCCACAGGATTATCACCATGGATTGCTGCAGCCATGAATCATCTAAAGGAATGGGCGGGCATGGGAGCGTTAGCAGGCCTTCTGGTGTTGGTCTCCTTGGTTTGCCTGTAGTATATATGCAAGATTAGAGTCCCACAACAGCGTAATGCAGCCATGACCATTCAGGCCTTTACAGCCATTGAAGCAGGACAGTCTCCCCAAGCATGGTTGGCTACCATAAAAAGCTAAAATGTTATGCTCAGGATGCGAGGCTAAGCACTGCACTCAGGGTCAGCCGCTTTCGACCCAGAGAAGAGCAAGTCTGATTGCATGCGGGTTGATGCCCCAGGTCCCGCCTCTGAGAAAAAGGTATCAGACGGGTCTGATGCTCTTTGGGTGGATGACACCTAAATGAACATCGGTACAAAGTCCCAATTTATTTCTAATATCAGAGATCAGACCTCTACTCTTGCCTGATGCATCTAAAACAAAAAGGGGGAACTGTAGAGAGCTGCGTAATGCCGCACCTTAAAGATGGAGCTGGTTTCCGCCTTCTGCCTTCCCGATGGTGAGTGCTCTCTGTCACGAACAACTCCACATTTGGCTAAGGCCGAGGATCTGGCTTGCTTCCATGTATGTGGACCTATCTGCATTGCCTATGTGGCACACTGGGGTTGGCTACCCAGAGGCTATTTAAGCTGTGGGCTGGCTTTCCCCAGGGTCAGAGGATTGTTCAAGGTTCCTGAATAAACTGCATTGAAAAAAAAAAAAAAAAAAAGAATTCCCAACAGAGGAATATTGAGTGGTGGAGAAACATTTAAAGAAATTCTCAATGTCTTTAGTCATCAGGGAAATGCAAATCAAAATGACTGAGATTCTATCTTACACTCCTCAAAATGTCTATGCTCAAAACCTCAAGTGACAATACATGCTGGTGAGAATGTGGAGAAAGGGATCCTCCATTGATCCTAGGAGTCCAAACTTTTGCAACCATTTTGGAAATCAATCTGATGCTTTCTCAGAAAACTGGGAATAGTGCTACCTCAAGACCCACCTATACCACTCTTGGGCATATGCTTGAACAATGCTCCACCATACAACAAGGACATTAGTTCAACTGTATTCATAGCAGCTTTATTCATAATAGCCAGAATCTGGAAATAACTAGATGTCACTCAACCAAAGAATGGATACAGAAATTGTGGTACATTTACACAATGGAGTACTACTCAGCTATTAAAAACAAGGAAATGATGAAATTTGCAGGCAAATGAATGTAACTAGAAAAGATCATCCTGAATGAGGTAACACAGAACCAGAAATACACTCATGGTATATATCACTTATAAGCAGATATTAACCATAAAATACAGGATAGCCATACTACCATCCAAAGACCTAAAGAAGCCAAATAACAAGCAGAACCCTAGGGAGGGTGCTTAATTGTCATTCGGAAGGACAAATAGAATAGACACTTGAAGCTGTTGAAGAGAGAGAACAGTATGGGACCATACCATAAATGTTCTCTGAAAGACTCCACCCAGCAGGGGATCAAAGCAGGTGCTAAAACACACAGACAAACCCTGAGCAGAGTGCTGAGAGTTGTATAGAAAAGTGGGTAGATAGAAGAAACAGGAGGGGACAGGAGCTCCACAAGAAGACCAACAAAGCTAACAATTATGGGCCCAGGGGTCCCTGCAGAGACTGATGCACCAACCAAGGACCATGGATGGAGAAAACCTAGACTCCCTGCTCAAATGTAGACTCATAGGCAACTCAGTCTCAATGTGGTTTCACTAGTAAGGTGAGAAGAGGCTGTCTCTGACAGACACTCTGCTCTTTGATCACTTCCCCCTAAGCAAGCCTAAGCAGGCCACAGAAGAGGATGCAGGCAGTCCTAATGAAATTTGATAGGGTAGGGTCAGCTAGTAGAGGAGGAGGGCTTCCCCTTTCTGAGGGAGGGGGGATGGGGGAGGAGGGAGAAAGGGTAGGACCATGAGATGGAGGTGGTAACTGTTCAGATGTAAAGTAAATAAGAGAGAGAGAGAGAGGGAGGGAGGGTGGAAGGGAGGAAGGAAAGAAGGAAGGAAGGAAGGAAGGAAGGAAGGAAGGAAGGAAGGAAGGAAGGAAGGAAGGAAGGAAAACAAACATCATCTTGGTCATGTTCATTTCCTGATTTCTCTCTTTTCTCTCTGCTTCTTAGTAGAGCTAAAATTTCTCTATTTGTTGAGAAAAAAATCAATTACACAATAACCAGATGTACTTCAAATAGAACCTCCACTAAATCCCTACGGTAGGCTTGAAGGTACAGCTCTTCATGTGTGATCTCAGCCTCTGCCTTACTCCTGCTCTTTATCACATCCACAATCATAGCCCCCAGTGCTCCCTCTGAGGCTGATACACTGTGGTCCTTCTCATTTTGGAACCTATGTACTTCTTGCTCATATATGTATATATAAGCTTGAAGACCTGGGCTCAGATCTCTAATACCCAGAAAAAGAAAAAAAAAAAAAAAAAGGAGTTGTGGCAGTAAATGTCTTTAACCTCAGTGAGAGCAGACAGCGACAGATGAATCCTAAGAGTTTCTTGGCCAGCCAGTAAAAGATCCTGTCTCCAAAGGAAAACTTGTAAACGATTGAACAAGACATTCCTATGTCAACTACCTGACCACACAAGTGAGTATACCCATGTGCACTTACCCAAAAGCACAGCACATGCATCAGACAAACCTACACACACACACACACACACACACACACACACACACACACACTACTAGAAAGAAAAAGAAAATAAAGGCTGAAGGTTCAAATACTTCTAATTACTCTTTCTATCTTTCTCTAATTACTATCTTTCTAATTTTTTCTAAGAAAACAATTAATTATTCCAAGAAGCAATAATGTATTATGCCACAATTCTTTACCGCAACACACCTCACAACCAGGCTGTCTTTCTATATACATAGCATTACAGAATTAACATGGGGAACACCAAGTTAAACAAGTTTACATAGGCCTATAATTATCTGTCTTGGTGATATTATTAGTGTGTGACTACAAATATGATTCTCCAAAGTAGACTAAAAGGTTTACCACATGGCAATCCTTTCTGACCTAGACATTTTTATCAACTCTTACAGCAATGATATTTTGCAAATCAAAAAACATGAAATGCCTTTCTAGAGAAGACTTACATTCTATTTCAAGAACTTCTAACTTGTAGAGCCAGAAGGCATCTTGAGAGAACATCTCACCCTGCCTTTTTGTCAGATGCCAAAGTGCAGACGCATCTGGATGTCTAGCAGATTAATCTGCTAAGGCTTTGAGGGCACCTTGACAAACTGGAAAGATGTACCTAACACATAACATTAATGACTTAGCTTCAACTTTAATGTCAGGTACCAAAAGAACCAAAAAGCCAAATTAAGAGAGGAAGAAGAAAGAAAAGAAATAATAAGAAAGCTAGAGTTCATATTATTTCCTTTCACTGGATGTTTGTAACTATTTCATAACAAAGTTTGAATATAAACCAATATAGACTGAATTATCAGTTGCTACACCTAGGTGCCCAATTTGTCCTCTGACTTAAACTATCTGGTACAGACACCTTCCTATTCTGTTTTGTTGGTGATGGCAGTGGTTGATAGTTATTTATCCTAGTAAGTCATTACAAAGTAGTCAAAATAAGTAAGCATGCAGCAGTAAGAAAGTGTCAGACAAATACAAAATAGCACAGCTCCCAAGGAAGCTGAAAGTACAATTTTAATATGATTTACTAATCCCACTTCCTAGTGTTTATGGAAAAGGATTGAAATAAAAATATTGAAGAGGAATTTAAATATTTTTTTTGTTCTGGTACTTGAGGCTTCTGAACTATTTACCTTCTTCCTGCCATGTACATGCTTTATGGTGGATCTCCTCCACACCATTTTAACTCGGAAGGCATGGTGTTTTTTCCTCTTCTCTTCACCATTCTCCTCCTTCAGATGCTGAAATTTACTGCTTGCCTACCTCTTTTGAACTCTTCTAAAACTGTCTCTGAGTATATGTGTGAGAGTGAGGGTGGGGTTGTAGGTGTGATTGTGGGTTTGCATCTGTGTGTCTGTGTGTTTGTATCTGTGTCTATGTTCTATGTGTCCTTGTCTGTGTATTTGTATGTCTGTGTGTATAGACAGATGGATGCTAGATAGATGATAGATAGATGATAGATAGATTACAGTTAGATAGATAGCTATATATAGATACCTAGGCAGATTTGGATTTCAGAGGGAATAACTGAAAAGATCATATGTGGTAATGATACAGAGAACTAAGAGTATGCAACTCATTACAAAAGTACTCTCTGCACAGTTGGTATGATTATTTTATTATTAAATGTAAGGCTTAAAACAGAATTTTAAAATGGAAATATCTATCATTAGTGAAAATTGTCAATTAACTAAGGAGTTGAATTTTAAGTAATAAAGACAATGAAAGGTCATTGTTCTTCAAAGATGAAAAAATAATGTTGTTAAGAATTCATCAGCCTCTCCAGATCGTATTAACTCCCCTCTCCCCTCCACCCCCCCCCTTTTTTTTGTTTCCCTGATTTCTGCCAGAGGTTTGGTTATGAGTCTTAATATCTGTTTTGATACACTGCTAGGTAGAGTCTTTCAAAGGCCCCCTGTGGTAGGCTCCTGTCCTGTTACTTGTTTGCACCTACATCCAATGTCCATCCCATTTGTCTTTCTAAGTGAGGATTGATCATTGTATCCTGGATCCTCTTTCTTGTTTATCTTCTTTAGGTGGATAGATTTCAGTATATTTATCCTATCTTATAAGAATATATAAGTGAGTATATACCATGTGTCTTTCTGCTTTTGGGATACCTCACTCAGGATGATCGTTTCTAGGTCTCACCATACAGGAGTTCCACAAGGACCAAATATATCTGGGCACAGGGGTCTTTTATGAGACTGTTTCTCCAAACAAGGACCATGTATGGATGCAACCTAGAGCCCTAGCTCAGATGTAGCCCTTGGTAGCTCAGTATCCAAGTGGGTACCCTAATAAGGGGAAAAGGGACTGTTTCTGACATGAACTAGATGGATGGTAGGCTTTTTGACCTCCCCTCACCCCCTGGAGAAGCAGCCTTGCTAGGCCACAGAGAAGGATTTTGCAGCCAGTCCTGAAGACACCTGATAAACCAGTATCAGATGGAAGGGGAGGAGGTTCTCCCTTATCAGTGGACTTGGAAAGGGGCAGGGAGGAGATAAGGGTGGGAGGGTGGGATTGGGAGGGAAAGAGGGAGTGGGATACAGCAAGGATACAAAGTTAACAAACTGTAACTAATATTAAAAAAATAAAAATTAAAAAAAAAGAATGCATCAGCCTCAAATTCATTTCTCATTGCCCACCTACCATCATTTCAGTCACTTGACATTTCACCCAAGAGTCATTAACTCATTACTGAAAGATGTGATTTGATTTAAGTGGCTGCATAATTTATAGTAAATGGCAGATTAAACTTTTCCATCTTCTAGACTTCAATACTGATGATATTTTGAATGCTCACATTTTAATAACAGCTGCAATACATTATAAAGATGTTATTACCTAATTATTGTTCTTAATTCATCACAAAGCCTAGACAGTTGGCAAAAATAAGTTGTGATCCATCTTTATAGACAAGATAAACTGACTTCTGGTGAATATGAGTATCCCTCACCGTGAGGTCAACTTAGAAAAGATAGTTGCTAAAAGTTTAAAATATATAAATCTTTATTTTTTTCTATTTGTTAGTTGTGTTACTATTTTACAAGATTCTAATAGATTCTAAGCTTAGTAAACAATTTTTAAATTGTGCTGTAGTTAATACATCATCAAAGTATATTTAAAATAATCTGTGAATCAAATCAGTGCCCTGCTTAGCCATAATCAGAAAAGCATAATCGTCTGGTAGTAGATGGAAGCAGAGAACCACAGCTAAATATTATGCCAAGAATGAGAATCCTTCGAACACTCAGGCCTAAATGGGAGGTCTCCATCAAATCTCTCCACTAAGGGATTAAAGATACCTGAAAAAGAGGAGTTGGAAAGAGTGTGAGAACCAGAGGGAATGGAGGAAAACAAGGCCTTCAAAATCACCAGAACCAATTCAGATATGAACTCAGAGAAATGAGGGAGTACACACAGGGTCTGCATTCGATACTACAATGGAGCAGCTGAGAGTGGCCATTGTCACGGTAAATTCTACCAGAGTGGACGCAGGACTAGCCACAGGATTATCAACATGGATTGCTGCAGCCATGAATCATCTGAAGGAATGGGCGGGCATGGGAGCGTTAGCAGGCCTTCTGGTGTTGGTCTCCTTGGTTTGCCTGTAGTATATATGCAAGATTAGAGTCTCACAACAGCGTAATGCAGCCATGACCATTCAGGCCTTTACAGCCATTGAAGCAGGACAGTCTCCCCAAGCATGGTTGGCTACCATAAAAAGCTAAAATGTTACTCTCAGGATGCGAGGCTAAGCACTGCACTCAGGGTCAGCCACTTTGGACCCAGAGAAGAACATTTCTGATTGCATGCGGGTTGATGCCCCAGGTCCCGCCTCTGAGAAAAAGGTATCAGACGGGTCTGATGCTCTTTGGGTAAATGAACATCAGTACAAAGTCCCAATTTATTTCTAATATCAGAGATCAGACCTCTACTCTTGCCTGATGCGTCTAAAACAAAAAGGGGGAACTGTAGAGAGCTGTGGAATGCTGTGCCTTAAAGATGGAGCTGGTTTCCGCCTTCCACCTTCCCGATGGTGAGTGCTCTCTGTCACGAACAATTCCACATTTGGCTAAGGCCGAGGATCTGGCTTGCTTCCATGTATGTGGACCTATCTGCATTGCCCACGTGGCACGCTGGGGTTGGCTACCCAGAGGCTACTAAAGCTGTGGGCTGGCTTTCCCCAGGGTCAGATGATTGTTCAAGGTTCCTGAATAAACTGCATTGAAAAAAAAAAAAAGAAAGAAAATAGGGTCCTAGAGCTGAAAGTGGACACACCCCCATCCCTAATTCAGAAGCTATCTCTAACTGATAATCATTTGCAAATGAAGATTTAGCTGTCTCTCAGGGCGTCTCACTGGAGGAACAAACTAGGGTAGGCTACGTGCCCAGCAGTAGAGGGCCAACAGAAAATAAACTCAGCAGACCTTGTCATGTCGGACTGTTTCTTTTATTAAAAAATAAAATAAAAAGGTCTTATTTTTTATTACACATTATTGTCTTCTTTTTATCTTACAGGTCCTTGCATATATTACAGCTTCCAGTTAAATGTTTTTATGGATTCCGGAGTGTGTGAATAAGTAGGTCTCTACAGCTATATCTGTTTCTTGTGCCTTTTCTTAGGCTCTTTTTGCTCATTTTGTTTTGTCCTATTCTGATGTGTTAGTATTTGTTTTATATTTTTATGTTTTATTTCATAACTATTCCTTAGAAGCCTGGTTGTTTGTTTGGTTTTTGTTTGTTTGTTTGTTTTGTTTTTTTTAATTAAAAACAGACGGAGCTGGATACAGAAGAAGGGAGATCTGAAGGGGAACTGAAGTAGAAGGAATAGAGGGAGTAGATTCGATAATAAGGATATATTATGTAGAAAACATCTATTGTCAATAAAATGGAAAAAAAAACAGAAAAGAAAAGCAATAAGCTATGAACCAAGGAAGACCATCCTACCTCAGGAAGTGATTTTTCTGGGTGGCAAGTGAAATTTCTGCTCACCAGCACTTGAACAAGTTACACGGTCTCTCTGGCCTCAGTTTCTTCATTTGTAGTCTTCATCTTGTAAACAAGACGCTATTCAGTGCAACTTAAATTTTTTATCTAAGGTTACACAGTTATCGGGGACTGATCGCAGGACAGCATGTTTGAAATCCACCTCATATCGAAGACCTACTGTAGAAAAAAAACTGTTTTTCACAATTCAACACATAGAGGCTGTATACATTCGGAAGAGATGTTTCTATTGCTCACTTTTCTCATCACAGGGACAAAATAACTGACAGAAGCAATTTGAGAAAGAAGGGATTTCTTTTGTGTTTCTGTTACAGAAAGTCTTCGGTCCAGCACGGTAGGGAAGTTCATGATGGAGTTCATAGTGATGCAAGCCTGTCACGACACGCCGGGGCTCAAGAGAGCAGAGCCAGAAGTGCAAACAAGTGTGACCTTCCAAAATCCTCCTCTTTGACCCGTGTCCACCAGCATGAGCTGTCTGAGGGCTCCATAGACTCAGCACAGAACGCAGGCAAGTGCAAATGTGAACCTCTGAGGGGATCTCAGATCCCAGCTGCAGCCACAGGGTATAATAAAAACATGCCGTGATTCTAACCTTAAGATGCCAAATCCTAATGTGTAGCCATTTCCCCCCTAAGGATAGACTTTTGCAAACCTGCTCAATTCAACAGGAGCATTTACTAGCCCTTAAATTTCTAAATTCCGTTCACAAACATGAGCATGTACTTGTTCCCGGGCAATTATGTAGCTTTTATAATTTCAAATAATGTTATAATAAACAGACTTTATGTAAACCTTTAAATGTGTGGCTGGCTATTTCTCTAGAATATATCTTAAAGTGGAATTTCAGAACCAATCTAATATAAATTTGATACAAATTTGATGCATTTAACATATATTTACAAGCTACCTCTCAAAACATATTGTAATTACATGTTCGGATGTGCCTGGGAAATATTTGGCCCTTCTAGTAGTTTTCTGAGACCTCTTCCGTCTCTTTTTACCAGTCTTAAGTTTCTGTCTGGTACTTACATGAATTGCATGTTGCCGACTCTTTCACTACATGGATCTTAAACTGTGCATGTCCACACAACCTCCTGAACTGTGACATTGCAAACACACGCTTGTGTTCCTCCATATCTGCCTCTCTCAACGTTCTCACTGACACGATGAGACTACTTCAGGTACCAAAAGTCTAGTAGGGCTTCTCTGGAAATTAAAAACTTACTCCAACTACAAGTAGTTAGAATGGCTATTATTTTTCTAATCTATTGATAGAGAGTAGTAGAAAAGGCTTTTTTTTTTAATCTAATCTCATTGTCTGCCACCAATTAGTACCATATGAACTGTGTCTAGAAAATAAGATTCAAGGGAAAATCAGCTACAGGCCTGAGTCTTCTTTAAAAAAAAAAAAAAAAAAAACAAAGTAGTTCTCTATTTTGGCAACTTTCATTATACTTCCAACTTTGACATAAAAAATGGGATTCATAGAAATTTGGCAGCAGTTTTATAGCTATCCATTAACACATTTAAGGATAAAAAACAAATAAATAAAGTACCAAAGAGGGTAATATAGAATGTACTTAGACTTCTGATGACATTGCTCAGTCCCTGAACAAATCTTGCAATTACCTGTTTAAATACTTATTATGGAAGATAAATATCCGTCTTTGTTAGAGTTACTTTTGCTATGGTGAAACATCATGACCAACAGCAAGATGGGGAGGAAGGGTTTGTGTTGCTTATGCTTCCACATCCACAGTCTGTCACTGAAGGAACTCAGGGCAGGAACTTAAAGAGGGCAGAAACCTGGGGACAGGAGCTGATGCAGAAACCAAGGAGGGGTGCTGCCTCCTAACTTGCTCAGCATGGCTTGCTCAGCCTGATTTCTTATGAGATCCAGGACCACTATCCCAGAGTGGCACCTACCAGATTCGGCTACCCTCCCCCTAGCAATCACTAATTAAGAAAATAGCATACAGCCAGATATTATGGAGGCATTTTCTCAACTTAGGCTCCGTCCTTTCAGGTGACTCTAACTTGTGACAAGCTGAAATGAACCCAGCCAGTAAAACATCCTTATTCTTTAGAGCAACTAGTCCGATCTTTAATAAAGGAGCACAGTGATAAAGGAGCATAGTGAATCCATTCCTCTATAAGGAGACACTCATTCACTTTCTATATCATCACTATCAGCTTGAATGCATGTGGCAATCACTTGGTCTTAACTGGACCTGTATTATCTTAATCTTAGAATAAAATGCTTTGGTTTTCTATTGCTACAAAGAGACATCATGACCAAGGAAATTTATAAAAAACAGCATTTCAGTGGGGGCTTGTTTACCATATCAGAGTGTGAGTCCATTACCGTCATGATGGGGATGGATCATGGCAGCAGGCAGACAGGCAGTAGTCTGAGAGCTTACATGCAATCCACAAGGAGGAGTCAGAGAAAGAGACAGTCCCTGTGTGGGCTCTTTAAACCTCTAAGCCCACCCTAGTAACCACCTCTTCCAACACCACACCTCCTAATCCTTCTCAAAACATTGGTACCAGCTAGGACTACGTATTCAAACATACGAGTCTATGGAGAGGGGCATTCTTATTCAAACCACCACATAATACCTGCATGAGATGCAGTCTATGAGAATATGCCTGCAGAACCCAATAACAGAAGGCTTTATAGGTCCAGGATCAACTACTACACTCTGAAACTCTTGTCTGAATTGTTATTAGCCCCCACACCAACCCAACAACCTCATTTCTGGGAAATGTGAGATTGAGAGTCATCTTTAATGTGTGCTGATACCTTTACTAGACCTCTTTAGTCTAGATGCTTTCCTACAAACTTCATTCCTACTAACCTTTACTCAGTGTCAGCCTTGAGTTGCAGGCAAATGATTGTTTCACTGTCTCAGTTGTCATGGGTGTTTCTCCTAGTAGCATCCTAGGATGGCAAATCCTTTCTTGACAGGAGCTTCTCAGAAGACTCATACAGGCACACACTGTGACATCCCCAAGGACTGTGTAGGTACCTCCAACAACTACATCAGTTCCCAGGAGAGTCAAAGAAGGGTTCTCTTTCAAGTAAACATTCGGTTCCCCTTTGTAAAGAAAAACCCCAGGACTGGAAAAGGAAGGCTCTTGGACCACATTCTTGCTGAAGACTGCTCTGCTCTGTGAAGTCAGCCTTTTGCTTTGTCTGGCTTTCGATAAGTCTACAACTGTGCTACCCTCTGTCTTGGCTCAGTTCTTTAACTGAGTCACAAAGAACATGGACTTCGTGTTACAAAAGGCCCCTGAAGCCTCTTCAAGTAACATCCCAAGGGGCTTTGTGAGTGTATGGTGCTTTTTGAGCAAGTTCCTCTCTGTCTACAAGAGCCAGAGCCAAGCTGTCTACCCTTAAAGTACATTTTGTGAAAATGCTGCTCACCTTCAGACGCAGAAATTTTGCTCAACCTGAAACCAATTTAATAGTAATTAATTTAAAACTGTCCTTGGTCTGTTTTCCTACTGTGTATTCAACCTATTTAAATTTTAATTTGCCTTAAGAAAATAATGTAACCAATTTTGTTATGTTTTGGACTTCCCATACAATTATTTTTTACAAGCTAAGCTAAATGCATTGCTTTAATCTTAAATTATGTACTCTTCCATGCCCCTGACTCAGAATTGTGTGTGTGTATGTGTGTGTGTGTGTATGTGTGTGTTTTGTGATAATCATTTGCTAAAAGTAGCCCCAAGGTTGAAAACAACCTAGAAAAGAAATGCACACACACATATACTTACATATATATTTTATATATATAAATGTTCAAAGCAAAATACAGATATGGGTCATATCATTTGTTTGCAATTTTGAGTGCTGTTCTGGGTCAGTGAGGGTCAGGGAAGTAACTTCTCTTGTAAACTCTGGTTAAAAAAGAAAAAGCCAAAGGTTCCTCATTCTCTTCACACACCATGTTTTCTGTGTTATTCGATAAATTAAGAAAAAGGTCCTTTGTTAGGGACAGATAGAAAATTGGAGAAAAGTGAAAAGATAAAATTTGGCTCACTCATGGTTAAAATATCCTGAGGGCTGGATGGATTCCTTTTTTTTTTTTTTTTTTTTTTTGCTAACTACCATCAAAGTTTTCCAGGTAGATCAGGATTGTGTTCCTTACAGCTTTTTGTTTTGAAA
Organism: Meriones unguiculatus; assembly: GCF_030254825.1. NCBI lineage: Eukaryota > Metazoa > Chordata > Mammalia > Rodentia > Muridae > Meriones > Meriones unguiculatus. Next base: position 28,787,170 of record NC_083359.1, read on the forward strand.
ACCAAGACATAAAACTACATTCCTCATTGAGGGTAAAGTCTACCAGAGATAGTAAGAAATGAGAGCCCAGACTTGCAGACCAGAGATATGAATTTTTGTTTTGAGGTAGCATGTGTTCAGGCTTGGAGGCTCATTTTCTCAGTCTTCTAAGAGATGTACTTAAACCAGATGGTCTCCAAAGTTGGTTCCAAACCTAGAATTCCAGAGTTTCATGGTAATTTTGACCAGCTAAATAATGAATCTTTAGAAATGACGCAGGAAAAGACTACTTCTTTAGTTCCAATTTTTCATTAGCTGGAAATAAATAAAGACAGTGATGCCAAATCTGTGTGTGGTTAAGCACAAATGAAATCACAGATACTTTTCAGTCAGTGAGCTTGATTAAGTTGGAGTTCAAAATATCTATCATTTACTGGCAGTCCAAACAGGCGCTTAGCTAGTTCTACACAAATTACCAATATAAAATCATTGGCAGACACAAAGGAAAAGACAAAATTCGCATTGAGCAGACAATACTGTAGGAAACTTTAGAACAATAACTTAAAACAACAACAACAAAAAAAAAACATGACAAGCAGAAGTCTAGGATAAATTTATTTTTCAGTCAGTCTGAGAGCAACCATTCTCAGTCATAAAATGAGATGAGAAAGCCGCATTATATGTGGCGGTTGAAGCTTCATTGTCCACACAAGGGAGTGCATGGAACACGTGTTTGAAGGAATGTGAAATTATTTCAAAGGATGCTACTTCTAGTGCTCTGAAAAGAGCTTTCAGACGGGAGAATAAGGTATTGAAATTCTCGCCTTCAACCTTAGCTCTGTTTCGGGGAAAGCGGGGGCGAGAGAAGTGCAAGGAGCTAGAATTTCGGCTCAAAATGACAAACTTGATTTTAAATAAATTCTGTAGTTGAGATGCGAAACAATATCACATTCTAGAAGAAACAGGAGAAAATATGAAAAAATTAAGGACACACACATTACCGTTATTCCTATACATCCAAACCTACTGTGTTTTTCATTGGGACAAGGTTGCAGGTATTCCAATAAGGGAATTACCTTAAATATGAACTACGTATTTGGCACATTCTGTTCAAATTGGAGAATGGGAGAGGATTAGCTAGAGCCGTTTCTGTCTTTGCATTTTTGTCCATCAGACAAAAGCATAGGAGCATCAAAAGCCTGCCTTGGTTTGAAGGAGGAAGTCACTTATGAAGGTCTAATTCTCTGCCCACATGCTAGCACTACTCAGCCATGGTAAACAGAGGGCTACGGACAGTCAAGTACCCATTCAGTCTAAGCCCTAGCTTCTCAGGGAAGCAAAAGTTCTTTAGAGCCATCTTCCCCCTGTTTTCTTGATATCACTTGAGCAGGACTTGCAAAACCTTGGATAGTAATCTTAGGCTCCCAGGAAAGACCACTTTTCCCTTAAAGATAGACTACCTGGCTGGCACTAATGTCTCTATAGAGCTTTACTGCAGTAGCTAACAACATTTCATTTAGAAGCAGAGCCACTCATGCAGAACAAATCTGCCCTATGACTGCACTAACAGCCAATCAAATACTTCAAACACTTAAAAAATAAAAAAATAAAAACCTGCCCATTGAGCCACTGCTTTCAAGATCTGTAACCATCAACTGAGAGTCAAACCCTAAACCACAATGAACATAATAATGTTAATGTGGGGTTTAGTTGCATTTATTAGTGCTTCATTAAGGATATTTGCAACTATATTCATCTTAGCCTGTAGTACTCTAAATTCATCTTAGCTTGTAGTGCTCCTGGCGGGCTTTGGTAGCATGAGCATACTGGCCTGGCAAAAGGAGTGTTTTCCAAAGTACTGCTTCAATCGCTTGGAAGCATTTGAGAAGAACTGGCTACTTAGTTAGATGTTTTGTAAAATTCTCCATTGAAGCTATGGGGACATGACATCTTCTTTGTTGGTAAGTTTCTGATTGTTACACATGTTTGCTCTATTTTGATTTTTCTGGGTTTTATTCTTTCTTTCTTTTTAGACATATGCTTTGATTTATAAAAAATATTTTTCTTTTTTTAATTTTTATTAATTACAGTTTATTCACTTTGCATCCCAGCTGTAGCCCCATCCCCATTCCCCTCCTGATCCCACTCTCCCTCCCTCTTCTTCTCTTATACCCCTCCCTCAGTCAAATGATAGGGGAGGTGCTCCTCCCCTTACATCTGACCCTACTATCAGGTCTAATCAGGACTGGCTTCTTTGTCTTCCTCTGAGGACTGGTAAGGCTGCTCCCACCTCAGGTGAAGGTATCAAAGAGCCAGCCTATGAGTTCCTGTCAGACATGGTCCCTTTTTCTATTATTTGTGAACCCTCTTGGACACTGAGCTGCCATGGGCTACTTCTGTGCAAAGATTCTACATTATCACCATGCATGGTCCTTGTTTGGAGTAGCAGTCTCAAAAAAGAGCCCTGGGCCCAGATTTTTTGGTTCTGTTCCTCTCCTTGTGGAGCTCCTGTCCCCTCCAGGTCATTCTGTCTCCCCCTTCTTTCACAAGATTCCCTGGACTCTGCCCAAGATTTGGCTATGAATCTCAGCATACGTTTTGATACCTTACTGGATAGAGTCTTTCAGAGGCCCTCTGTGATAGGCTCCTGTCCTGTTCCCTATTTTCTCCCTCTTCTGATGCCCATCCTGTTTGCCTTTCTGAATGAAGATTGAGCATCTTACCCAGGAACCTCTTCTTGATTAGATCCTATAGGTGTACAGATTATACTATATTATATGTCTAATATCCACTTATAGTATGATTATATGATTATCCACTTATATACTATGATTATACTATACTATATGTCTAATATCCACTTCTAAGTGAGTATATACCCTGTGTGTCTTCCTGCTTCTGGGATACTTCACTCAGGATGATCATTTCTAGATCCCAACATTTGCCTGCAAATTTCATGATTTCCTTATTTTAAATTGCTGAGTAGTATTCTATTGTGTAAAAGTACCATAATTTCTGTATCCATTCCTCAACTGAGGGACATCTGGGTTGTTTCCAGCTTCTGGCTATTACAAATAAAGCTGCTACGAACATGTTTGAACAAATGTCCTTGTATACTTGAGCATCTTTTGGATATATGTCTAAGAGTGGTATAGCTGGGTATTAGGTAGCACTAATCCTATTTGTCTGAAAAAGTGCCAGATTGATTTCCAAAATGATTGTACAAGTTTACTTTCACACCAGCAACGTAGGAGAGTTCCCCTTTCTCTACATCTTCTCTAGCATGTGTTGTCACTTGAGTTTTTGATCTGAGCCATTCTGATGGGTGTAAAGTGAAATCTCAGGGTCATTTTGATTTGTGTTTCCCTGATGACTAAGGACGCTAAGAATTTCTTTAAGTGTTTCTTTGTCATTCGATGTTCCTCTATTGAGAATTCTCTCTTTAGCTCTGAACCCCATTTTTTGATTGGGTTACTTGATTTGTTGCTGTTTTATTTCTTAAGTTTTTATATATTCTGGATATTAGCCCTCTGTCAGATATTGGGTTGGTGAAGATCCTTTCCTAATCTGTAGGCTGTCGTTTTGTTCTGACGACAGTGTCCTTTGCTTTACAGAAGCTTTTCAGTTTCATGAGGTTCCATTTATTGATTGTTGATCTTAGAGCCTGTGCTGTTGGTGTTGTGTTCAGGAAGTTGTTTCCTGTGCCAATGAGTTCAAGGCTCTTCCCCACTTTTCTTCTAACAGGTTTAGTGTGTCTGTTTTTATATTGAGGTCTTTTTTCCACTTGTATTTTAGTTTTGTGCAGGGTGATAAGTATGGATCTACTTGCATTTTTCTATATATAGACATTCAGTTAGACCAGCACCATTTGTTGAGGATGCTCTTTTATCCATTGAATGGTTTTGGCGTCTTTGTAAAAAAACAGGTGTCCAGAATTGTGTGGGTTTATTTCTGGGTCTTCTATTCTATTCCATTGATCCACCATTCTGTTTCTATGCCAGGACCAAGCAGTTTTTATTACTGTTGTATTTATTACTGTCTATAGTACAGCTTGAGATCAGGGATGGAGATACCTCCAGAAGATCTTTTATTGTAGAGGATTGTTTTTGCAATTCTGGGTTTCTTGTCATTCCATATGACAAAAATAAATACCCAGCAGCGTAAAAGATGGGTAGTCAAGATATAATAATAGAAGGCTGAAACAGTCTACTCTCATCCTTAAATAAGTCTTGATTAAAATTGCTATACCTACAATACTGGAAATAGAACTTTTTCTGACACAGAAATAGCGCATTTATTTACTATTCAATGTTTAAAACTTGTATTTAATATCAAGTAAGTATAAGAGAAACTTCAAAGTAAACTTTCCTCTTTTGTTACAAATTATAGCATTTTTTTAAAAATAAAACATCACCACCACTTTTTCCCTCCCCCGAAAATAATGTATTCTTTCTTATATTTTCTTGACTACGGCTGTTTTTCTTTTTTCTCCATGCATAGTAATTCCTTAGGATTTTGTTGTAAGTTTTGTTTTGTTTAGTTAAGAGCTGACCTGGTTGTCCTGAATAGCCTTAGCTCTGTGCTTGCCTTGAGTTTTTGTTTTTTGTTTTTTGTTTTTTTTTTTAATATATCAGTCAATTCTGACATAAGGGTAGTTGTAGCAATCATGGTTTGAAGTTACTTTCAGACTGCAAAATGTATCATTCCATGCTTTCTTGAGTTTAAGGTTTGCTGATGGGAGATCTGAATTTATTCTCTTGTGTTTGCTTTCGTATGGGAGTTGGCACTTTCTCCTTACACTTTTTGATATTATTTCTTTGCTTTACCTTTTTTATATTCTGCCTATGATGTTCCTGTAGTGGTTCTCCTCTGGTCATGACTATTTGAGGTTCTAAAGTCATTCTGTGTTTGTGTGTCCATTTCTTTCTGGTTTAGTAAATTTTCTGATTTAATTTCATTGAATACATTATCTATGTCTTCAGTCTTTCTACAATATGGATGAAGAGTCTTACACATGCCCCCTTGTACATACCTCATTATTATTTCAAGTTTTGACCATGTGAATTGTCTTTTTTATGAATGTCTCAGAGAGTTACTGTGTTTAAAGTTTGCTTCAACTTTCTCTTTTATCTCAGGATCTGGTTCTTCTGCTGACTTTTATCTGTTGATGATGCGCTGTGCTGTGATTATGATGTGATAAGCTGACTCATGTCTTTAACTTCTGTTTATTCTTTTTCACGACTTTGTGACATCCTTGCTTAATTTTTTCACCATGATTTTTTTTTTTATTTCTTTCCCAGATTTCTAACAATTTCATTTAGTCTGCCAGCTTTCTTGTTTGGGTATTTATTTCCTTACTTCATTCACCTGTTTATTTACTTCCTGTATGTGGACATTGACCCTTTTAAAACCTAGAACTCCGTGAATTTTTTTTCTAGCACTTAAGCTATCTAATCATGTTTGGTTTCTGGTATGAAGGGACTTATGAGCTCACAGAGGTATCATGGGGTCGTGGTGTCTCTTTGTCTGTTTCTTTGTTGTCTTTTTTCACATACAGTCGCATCCATGTGTCCTCCAGTTTTTGTTTTTCTCCCTTTTCCTGCTCTATTTGTCTTGTTATATACAAGACTTTGTAGTGAGCTGTCTTTATTTGGATTTATGTCTCTCAGTAGTATTTAGGAGAAAAGCCAGTGTAAGTGAAGGGATCATTATCTGACAGCAGCCCCCAGGCTAACATCCAGTAGAAAGCTCTGCTGCAAAAGTGTGTACTTCGCTTGATCCCTGATAAAATTAAGAGACAGTGGCAGTTAGGAAATGGTTAGGTGAAACGTAATTTACAGTATTTGTGAGCTAAGATTCTCAATAATGAAGTAGCCAAATGAAGAAGGAGTTAGTGGGGAAAAGGAAAAGGAGGGAACACAGTATGAACAAGAGGGAAACTATCTGAGTTAGAGCTGTGAGAAAAAGAAGACAGTACTGTTGGGTAGGTAGAGAAAGAAAAAAGCATAAAAGTCTGCTAAGATGAGGTACAAGCGAATATACAACTGAGCAATTTCATGCGTTGTATAAACTAAAAAGCAATTGTAAAAATATAAACTAGAAAGTAAAGAATAACGCATAATTAAGAAATACAGTAGAACAGAAAGAACTACCAGCACTGTCAGTGTTTCTTCCTCTTTGGGATGATGTGATTTCTCCTCCCCTGGGCTGTGTTTTATATCGGTCTTTGCAGGAAGGGGTAGTTCTGCTAGTCTCAGTAATACAGACGGGTTAAATCAGTGTGTCTCTTCTCGTGAGATGGATTTCCGTGAAGAAGTCCACTCTGCCTAATTCTTCTGCCTGCCAATTGCAATTTTGTCTCTGGTTTGTTCTTCCTGTGGATTGTTCTTTCTGTGTGCAGGGCCTTCTATGACTGAGAATCTGAGTGAGGAAACTTTGCCGATTCAGTATTTCACTTTACACATCCCCGCACAGTGGCATGGGGGATGCCCCTTCCTCATTTATAACTTCAGAGTGCTCGTGAAATACCTCAGCTATTGGCCCAAGCATCACACTTCTTCCCCTGTGTCTACAGCGTGTTACGTGCTGACCATGTCAACACGTAGACTCTGTAAGGGTCTGGTAGCCTTTTGATGGCTTGACCTGATGTAAACAGTATGACATAACTAGATGCCAGCTTAGCTGTTGCTTTGTAGAGAAAAATCACACCTAATCTTATTTCCTTTCCTTCACCTCTTTCTCTTTCAGGAGTAGAGTTGTTATTTTTTTTAATATTAATTTTGCCTTTGACACACCGAAAGTTTCTGATCCTCCATCTTCTTATGAAGTCCAATATAGTTTATATTGCAGCCTGGTTTTCAACTTCTGTTCAGCATGTAGCTGTAGCTCATATTTTGTTTCAAGTTGCAACTATGGGGGCTCAGCAAGCTTAGGAATGATTTGTTTTTGAATGTCAGACCCCAAGTTAACTCTTAGCTTTTCCAAGCAAATGTTTTGTTTTCAAACCTATTAAAGAAATTCTCTTCAAAGGACCTTAAACAATAATTAATGATCGAAATCCAATGTCTCCTCCAACCACTGCTTGCTCCCATTATCTTTAAGGTAATTTTGTCTAAGCAAAAAACAAACAAAGAAAAAAGATATAAGATTCCAGTGCTACTATCTCATTTGAAGTCCCATAGGTAACAGGTCACTTGTTTGGAATACAGCTGCTTTATCACTGCTCTCAATAGGATTAATATCAAGTGTCTGTTTGTTGTCAATATCAGTTTCTTTAAAGGTCTTTGACGGGGCCTCTAGTGAAGAGATATCAAGTGATAAGGCAAGTTATTTCTCTACCTTCCTTCTGGTGTCTAACATAATTAATGTGGTTAATGAGATGACCAAGGAACCTGAATCCCTGTCACTATGAAATTGCTCATGTAATAATCAAGGCTCAGAGAGAGGAGTGGATGAGAATCAAAGCCTCTGTTCACTGACTTCATCAAGCAGACAAATGAACTGCTAAAGAAAATGACAACGGAGTTTTCAGTCGCAAACTGTTGGGGACAAATTAGGCATTTTTTACTTTGAAGTTTAATGTAAATTCCCTGGTAACTTGCTATCAATGCCAGTTCCATCCTTGTCTCTAACAAGAATGAGGGAAAGTGCACAGTACAGCAGACATGTCTGGCCCCTGCTAGTGAAGACAATACCATCTGTTCTTTGCTTATTTGGGGTTAGGTCTGTTTTTACCGTCCTCTTCCCATTTTCACTCTCCATCACCTCTTCTTACTCAAATTTTCTATGTTTTAAAAATGCTAGGTTAGGACAGAGAAAGGGAAGAACGGGATACAGAGAGGGACATGTGTGAGATTTTTCTTTTATTCTTTCTAGTATATCCAGGAGACATACAAACCTTGAACTGACAAGATGCTTGATAAAAGGCGCTGGCCTCCAGGCTTGAGTTGCTCCACTGCAACCCATGTGACTGTGGAAAGAGAGAAGCAACTGCTGCAGATTTTCCACTGACCTCTAAAATATTAGACCTGATCAGCCAAACAATAAAAACATAACATCTTCAGTGAAAACATAACAAGTTAATAAAGAGTAACTCAGTTTACATCTTCTCGTGAAAATTTTTATTCTTCCTGAAGAGTTACATGATGAAAGGGATTTTCATGTATTGATGGTAGTATTCATGATGTTTGCTTTAGACTTTGTTGAAAGATAATTCGGCAAACCTTTATATATGACTATGGGCAGTTCCTCATTTTATCAAGCTTTTACTCCTCTAGAAGTTTATAAATAAATAATAAATCTTCAACTAATGCTAGATTGATATATATGTATATATAGTATGTGTATATCAAATAGTAGTGGGTCACATGTTCAAAATAAGTGTTTAAAAATAAGACCTTGAAAGCAGGATCAAAAGTACTCTTCTTAAAATGTATTATTTATATGTTATTTCTGTTGCTTTTTTAAAATATGGAACGATATATGCCAAGACTTGAGGAATATCTTTCACTGAGTATTTTAAATGTGTTTGTCTTTGCGATTTGCTAATTTCTATAACCTAATTTCACTCAAATGTGTCTAGATATAAACTGACAAGAGACTCTTCTTTTCCCCAAAACTTAATTGGCCTGATCTGGACCTGGAGTGTTCGGGCTCATTTTAATAAACACGATTTGTTTGAAAATGACATGATGCAGCCAGGCATGATGGTGTACACCTTTAACCCCAACACTGGGAGGCAGATGCAGGTGTATGGCTGTGAGTTCAAGGCCAGCCTGTTCTATAAAGCAGAGTCCAGGAGAGTCAAGGCTACATAAAAAAACAAAAACAAAAACAAAAAAAACACTGTCTTGAAAGAGAGAGAGAGAGAGAGAGAGAGAGAGAGAAAGGAAGGAAGGAAGGAAGGAAGAAAGAAAGAAAGAAAGAAAGAAAGAAAGAAAGAAGAAAGAGAAAAGAAAGTGGCGTAATGCTACCTAAAACCTTATATGTTAATTTAAAATAAATAAATAGGACAAAGTGATAAACTGAAAAACACTTAGGATATGGTAACCTTTATGTGAGTATTTACTAACTTGACTGTGTTTGACTAAATAGGTCAAACACAAAGTATTCCTAGATTTCTCATGAAAGGGCAAATACTACAATTCATCTAACTTGTTCTCTCTAAACTACATTCTAAGTGAAGTATGACCTGTCCATTGGACCCTATGAATTAATGATGTATTCCATAAAGAAACTCAGAAGATACCAACATATGTAAGATAGTCTCGTGTAGTTGATTAAAAGTGGACACTGTGTTCTCTGTTATTTCATACATGTTAGTGAAGACAAGCATATTTCTCTTAATGTACACAGGTGCACTGATCAAATTCAACATCTTATTCTATTCCCATTTTATTTATTTTTATTTTACAATTTATTCATTATATACTCCCATTGAAGCCCACTCTTTCAACTCCTCCCAGCCCCATCCTCTCTCCCTCTTCTCCCTATCCCCTTCTTCTCATCTCCTCAAAGGGGAAGTTCTCTGCCATCTGCCTATAGCTTATCAAGTCTCATCAGGACTGCCTGGATGTGGCCTGGGAAAGACATATCACCAGGGGCAAGGGATCAAAGAGCAGACAATAAAGTTCATGACAGAGGCAGTCCCTGTTCCCCTTACTAGGGAACCAGCACTCACTAGAGAGACTGAGCTGCCAATTGGCTACATCTAAGTAGGGGGTCTAGGTCCTCTCCATGCATGGTCCTTGGTTGGTGCTTTCTCAGAAATTTGGGAATAACACTCTCTAAGATCCAGCTATACTATTCCTGGACATATACCCAAAAGATGACCCACCATTCAACAAGGACAGCTACTCAACTATGTTCCTAGCAGATTTCTTTGTAATACCTAGAACCTGGAAACAACCTAGATGCCCCTCAGTGGTGGTATGGATACAGAAATTGTAACACATTTACACATGAAATACCACTCGGCTATTATTCTTTCCCAGCCATGATTTTTTTTCTTTTATTATTATTATTTTCTTTTTTTAAATTTTTTATTTAACTTTTATTAATTACACTTTATTCATTTTGTATCCCCCCATAAGCCCCTCCCTCCTCATTTATTACAATTTATTCAATTTGTTTCCTGGCTGTGGCCTCCTCCCTCATCTCCTCCCAATCCCACCCTCCATCCTTCTTCTCCCCCTATGCCCCTCCCCGAGTCCACTGATAGGGGAGGTCCTCCTCTCTTTCTATCTGACCCTAGCCTATCAGGTCTCATCATTGTCTTCCTCTGTAGTCTGGCAAGGCTGCACCCACCAGGAGGAGGTGATCAGAGAGACTACCACTGAGTTCAGAGCCCTGATTTTTTTAGTGGCCATATATGAGATAGTACTCTCTTCACTTAACATGCTAGCTCCCATTTCCATCTTTTTTTTTTAACTACAAATATTCTTTGTCCATTTTTTAGAATAAGAACAAAGGGACATTAAGAGAACATTCCTGATCGAGAGAATACATTATCCTGCCTCACCTTAATGGAGATCTAACATTCCAGCTGAACAATTCAATTATCTAGCCAAGAACCTCAACTCAGCTCAGAAGGCATGCTCTCTTTAAGCCATGCTAAAGAGACAGTTGGAGTAATTATTCCTTTAATGAGATACTATACTTTTCCTTCCAAGAAACACACACACACATACACACACACACACACACACACACACACACACACACACCACCTAGAACAGCTTTCTGAAAACTACCATTAGTTGCTATGAGTTTGAATGAGTCTATCTTTCTGCTTCCTGACATTTACAACTTTTGCTTTTCATGCCTCCTTTTTTTTTTTTCCTCAGGTTCTGGACAGAACCTAACTATGCTTTTTCTGATTCATTGAGTTTCTTTATTCTTTCTCTAAAAGCCCCCCTTCCTCAACATGTGGTTGCTTGTCTACCATGTAGGTGACTGTGATGCCACTTATGACCACCGTGTCTGCCAATCTGTTCTTCTTTCCTCCGTTCACCTTGTTAGGAATCTGATGAGATTTACAACTTGCCTATGCTAAGATGCTTTCTTTGAAACTTTAATAAAATCGCTTTCAAGTTTCCACTTGGATCCACTTCTAAATTATTTTATTAGTAAGACTAAGAACTCCAAGAGGAAACTTTGATTTTCCTGGTATCACATTTATTTCTTGATAGGAACTTAGGCTAATCTCAGAACTTCACTATACTACATCTTGCTTCAATAAACATAGTCATGTAAATATCTCCTTGATATGATGATTTCATTTCCTTTGTCTATATATTTTGCAGTGGTAAAGGGACATTATACGGTAGATCAATTTTTAGCTTTTTGAGGGTCATCCATACCGTTCTCCATTCACACTGTATTAATTATACTCATAATAATGGCATTCACAGGTCCTCCTTCTTCATCTACTCAGTGGCATCTGTTACTTGGGAGGGTCTCTGGATCATATCCATTACAAATAGGAGAAGAAGATATTGTAGTTTTGATTTGAAAACAACTGCTGTTATTATGTCAAGTATTATTTCCAAATATTTGTTGGCCATCAGTATTACTAATTTTGAGACATGCCCATTGAAATAACTGCCCATAGTTTAAGTGGATAATTTATTTTTACTTTTACTTTTAAGTGGATCATTTCCTTTTTTCTAGTGGTAAGTACTTTGGATTCTTACATGATCTAGGTATTTGGACTAGGTATTAACACTCAGGTCAGATGAATAGTTAAAAAACAATTTCTCCCTTTCTACCAAATAGTCTCTTCACTCTAATTATTGACATGTGCTTTTTAGCTTGCCACTTGTCAATTTTTGCTTTACTTCTTTAATTTTTGGCATTTTAACCATTAAAGGTCTTGAAGTGATTTCCTTACATTTTCTTCTAGCAGGTTCAGAATGAAAAGAAAAAGATATCTTATTTAAAAATCTAATCATCTTTCTTGAAACATTAATTTTAAAGACCAAATTAGCCTAAATGCCAACTACTTTTAGCTAAGAATTTTTGTTCAATGACAAGATGTTCCAATATAAATATCTGATGATTAGAATATATATAGTTGAGCCTTATTGGAAAATGTATTTATTTTAAAAGTGAGGCAAGTAGTCAGTGCCCTGACTGAGTCTAGAAGCTATGTGCCAGGGAGTCCCACAAACTAAAACACAGACCAGAATGTTCACTGAAATTAGGCAAATTGAATTTGTGATGTTGACTTCCTCCTTTTAATTAGTTAGGTTTCAAATACAGTCAATAATCTACTGATGTGATCGTAGAGAGCTGAACTTAAATTAATACCCTTCTGCAATGTGACATTTAGAATCATTAAGCTTTATTGTCCTCTGTGACCCACTGCAATTCTCTGAAAACTTTAGACTTACAACTCGAGTAAATCCCTAAGTAGCACCAAGCAGATGATTTGTCTCTGTATACTCTCTAAAACTTAAAGGAATATTTACTTTCCATTTATAGAAATCTATAGTCTAGTTAAAGGAAGCCAGATTTATAATTCCTCCATTCCTGAAAAATAAAATAAAATAAAATATACTTCTGCTACTTCATTTGTCAGGGCCTAAGTCTCAGAAAAAGTAGCTCTTACAGGGAGATTTTAAATGGATTAGATTTGTGTAACTTAATAAATTAATGAAGTCTGCTGTGGTTCTTTAAAAGAGAATGTCTTCATCCCCTTTATCCAAGTTTATTGCTTTATTGAGCTTGCAAAAATTTCAAACCAAGACTATAGTGGAGCCTTTGTACCCAGCACCTCAGTGTTGAGAAAACCCAACTAATCTCATTCTGTGCTTCAGATCTCATCAGACATCCACAGAGGAAACTGTTGGTATAATATTCTTGTGGAATGTATTCGGTTTACCCCTGTTTATTCAAATGATGATTTCTCTACCCCACTATCTGGTTTCAATCTGGATATTGTATTGTGATACTTATTCTAAGCATCACCTGTCTCAAGTTTGTGTAAACATGACACCATTTTAATTCTGTAATTGTCAATTAAACAACCAGCCAGTCCTGTGCAATGGAGAGAATAGGGTGGGACATCCATAGGGGAGGAGAAGGAAACGAGTGGGAGGAGGAGATTAGAGATCGGCAGGAGGGGTCTTGGAACCATAAGGAGAGATGAACCAGACCTAACATATGACTAAACCAAGTATAATGAGTGAAATCTGAATGGTAGGAAACAATGTGGGCTTGGAGGTTTAGGTTGAAGTAACTATTGCCCAGCATTGTGCTCTAGGTTAATTAGATAAATCCTAGTTTCTGTGTGGTGATTTGGGTGAACAACTAGTTTAGGAATAATCGATGCTTAACTAAAAGATAATTCAATAATAATTATTAATAACCCACAACAGGAAAACCTTCCTCTTGACTCCTGGAATGCTGCTCTGTATTAACATATTTGCTAATATACATAAAATAATCTTTCCTCCCTTCAAGCAAATACTTGACAATTTACTAGGAGTCAGTTCTTCAAATAAAGAAAATACAAAAATTTGAAATGGTTACTTACGTTATGTTAAGGACCTTTTCCTTAAACTGTCTCAGAAATATTTTCCATGAATTCAATAGCTACTAAGCCAAGTGTCGTATCAAGTAAAGAGCACAAAGGGATTGATAAAAAGATTACATGGTTTTAGGAAACTATCCTTCCAGCTTACACTCACCTCCAATTATTTCTGTTACCATCAAGTCCCAGTCTGCTCTTCCGCACTGAAAAAGGATCATCAGTAAGAGGTGGATTCTAACTCTGAAGAATTATTTTATTGACATTTCAGCCAGTGTCATAATTTCCAATCTTTCAGAAAGATTATCAGAAAGTAATTAATATGTTTTCTCCTACTTCACTTCACATGTTCTTGCTGTTCCTTTGAGTCTTTTCCTTCAGGGCATCACCTGTTGCTCAGTAGTTAAAGGACTTATTACTCTTCAACCAGACCACTGTGGTTCTCACCATCCGCATCACATTGGACAGCACATAACTCTATCTAACTCCAGCTGCAGGAGAACTAATGCCATCTTCTGGTCTCTGAGAGTGCCTGCACTCCTATGTGCGCACACACACACACACACACACACACACACACACATGCATAGTTAAAAATAAAAATAAATCTTTAAAACAAAACACAGCTGGTAATTGGTACTCACCCAAGGAAATAATTCTAATGCATTTTCTACAGTTACTTGATTAAATTTCTAAAACACTTTTTTTTCTCTATCAGTGCATGCTCTGAATTGACAGGACCACGAAGATTATATCTGTTTAAAATTAATATTATATTTTATAAATTTTAGTGCCTGTATCATTTAAATCAAAGTGTCTTTCCATGGATACATTTTATGTTATTATGAGAGTTGAACAACTTCTTATGTGAAATTTAACCTCAAATTGTTAAACTAGACTGACATCATATTTAGTGTTTATAGAAATATAAAAGGAAGTAGACAGTGGGATAGACTTAGAAACTATGTATTGAAGTAATTAGCACAAACAGATGAAAAAAAAGGATTAAGTGGTTTTAGGAAAATGTCCTACAGCTTATATTCAAATCCATTATTGTGGAATTATGTTTTATTCTCACCAAGTCTATTCTTTAACACTGAAAAAAAAAAAACGACATCATCAGTCAGAGGTGAATTCCAATTTAGAAGAATCATTTTATTGAAATTTCTGCCAGTTACTAATGTCCCTGGATCCAAAAGGTCATATTTCACAATAAGAGAGTGTCTAACTACAGAATTATGTGCTGGGATTTCAGTTCACCAATCCTCTCTTCCCATGCCCCTCCCCCAGTCCACTGATAGGGTAGGTCCTCCTTCCCTTTCATCTGACCCTAGTCTATCAGGTCTCATCAGGACTGGCTACATTGTCTTCCTCTGTGGCCTGGTAAGGCTGCCTTCCCATCTAAGGGAGAGGTGATCAAAGAGCCAGCCACTGAGTTCATGTCAGAGACAGTCCCTGTTCCCATTACTATGGAACCCACTTGCACACTGAGCTGCCATGGGCTACATCTGTGCAGGGGTTCTAGGTTATCTCCATGCATGGTCCTTGGTTGGAGTATCAGTCTCAGGAAAGACCTCTGGTCTCAGATTTCTTGGTTCTGTTGCTCTCCTTGTGATGCTCCTGTCCCCTCCAGGTCTTTCTATCTCCCCCTTCTTTCAATAGATTCCCTGCACTCTGCCCAAAGTTTGGCAGTGAGTCTCAGCATCTGTTTTGATACCCTATTGGGTAGAGTCTTTCTGTGGTAGACTACTGTCCTGTTCCCTGTTTTCTCCTTCTTCTGATGCCTATACCGTTTGCCTTTCTGAATGAGGATTGAGCATCTTACTTAGGGTCCTCACACTCAGTGTATAAAAGATGGCTGACATAAAATCAGAATTTTCCTAGAAAACTTGTTCAACTGAAAAGCACTTCTAACTACATACTAGGAAATTTAGAACAGTTGGTTACAAAATATAGACTGGGGTTGTCTGTCAGAACTACAACACAGAAATACAGAACAGTTTAGGGCAATAATTAGCAGTAACTACACTGGAGTAATGACGCTTGGATTTGCTTCCCAGCTGGCAAATCATTCACATGCAAGCTGTTCTCATGTAAAATGAGGATGGACGTCCACCTCAGAGTCTGCTATGGAAAAGAAATAAACCACTCAGCACAAATAACGTTTGTGCAAAATTTCAATCATTAACACTTTAAATTTCTGTCATTTTCTTTTACAAATAATTTTAATAGATTTATCAGTTGTCCTGGCATTTCTCTAAGTTTTACTTTTTTTTTTCTTGAGACAAGTTTTCTGTGTGTAGCCATGGAACTACCTTTGTAGACCAGGCTGACCTTGAACTTGAAGAGTTTCACCTGCCTCTGTCTCATAAGTGCTGAGATTAAAGGCCACCATGACTCAGCATGCCTTTTTTTTTAATATTGAATCTTTTACATCTATTTTATCTTTCTGTCTTTCTTGAACATTTTCTTTTCTTTTTCTAGCCAGGTAAGACAGAGGGAAGAAAAGAATCAGGTATTGTTGTGGTACATGAAATTTTAAGAGAAAAAACGATAAGAAATATGATGTTATTCAAACACAAATCAGAAAATTTAAGTTTATATTCAGGAAGGTAACCAGTAACACTAGACCCTGATGCCCTTCCTGCCTTACATCTATTCTATATCTATCTACAGTGGTGCTGTGAGTTTCCAGACCACTGGTAGGAGAATGGTGGAATCTTCACATCAAAGAGAGCACCAAACAGGCAGCCACTCTACCATCAGCCACAATATTTTTTCTACCACTTAAAGCAGATATGTAAAGAGCGAAGATGTAGATGTTACATCCAAGTGGGAATTTTATCTGCGTGTACAAACTTGGATTGCTGGAAGCCATGGATCCAATATCACAGATATAGGCCCCTTCATACATTGACATTCCCTATGGGAATAAACCAGGAAGGAAACCAGTCGGCTCA
Source organism: Meriones unguiculatus (assembly GCF_030254825.1). Taxonomy (NCBI): domain Eukaryota; kingdom Metazoa; phylum Chordata; class Mammalia; order Rodentia; family Muridae; genus Meriones; species Meriones unguiculatus. Next base: position 28,803,640 of record NC_083359.1, read on the forward strand.
ATTCACATTCCATGCTAATCAGGTAGACATAGAATCACCTTTCAGAACGATGTTCCACTCCTATTTGCCAGTGTATGATAATAGCTCTTATTCTGGAGCATGCAGCCCAACCACTCTCCCAAAATGTACATGGAAAGGATTCAATATTTTTCATGCCAAGCTCTGATTTAAAAAACAAAAACTGAAGAAAAGAAATGGGATTTTAAAAAGGCGTGAGTCATGGCTGTTTGCACCTTTTCAGCAAAGAGTAATCGTCAAAGCAAATATTTACTGTTTGGGTTGTTGAGCATGAGATGTGGAGACAGAAATGTAATGTCCGTGCAATCTGTTTCCAGGGCATTAGCCATTATATCACAAACAGCAGGCAAGGTTCCTTTTTGTTGAGAATGTAGACCACATTCTCAAAATCAATCTTGATCAACAAACTGCAACACAATTTGCTGGTTCAGAGCTGAGAGGATTATGGACACATTTCAATTAAAAAGCACATTCACAGAAGATAACTTCAAACTTTTATGCATTCAACAATGCAAAAAAAAAAAAAAAAAACCCACTTAGGAGGCTGCCACGTCAATTCTACACAGGGAATCTCGGTCCACTTTGCCAAACAACACAGATGAGTTATTTTTGGTGAAGCTACAGGCAAACTTTTATTTATATAACAAATTTTTAAAATACATTCAAAAGTTGGACTGTGAAATTAAAATAGTGTGTGCTGAATTCTAGCTTCCCCAATCAAAAGATTAGAAATTACATGATGCTTTTGATGAATACATTTATTCACTTAGATGTCTATTGTATAACTATTACATGTTATTATACATAACAGTTATATACATTATATATAGTTGTTATATATAGTTATATATATAATATATAGTTACTGTTCTAGAGTCTGAGGATGTTGATGTGAATAATAAAGACTATAATCTTAGCCTTTACATTTTTATTTTTATTTTTTTCTTATTTGTGTGTATGTGTAGGAGTGTTTGTCTGTGAGTGTGTGTGTATGAGAGAGAGGGTGTGTGTGTGTCTGTATGTATATGTGTGTGTGCACATGTTCATGTGTGAGGCCAGAAGAGGGCGTCAGAAACTTTAGACTTCAAATTGCAGGCAGCCGTAAACAGGAACCGAACTCAGGTTCTAAACCAAACTTGGGTCCTCTGGAAGAACAATGAATGCTCTTAACTGGTAAACTATCTCCAGCCTCCAACTACCCCTCTTTTAGTTAGTAATTTTTGAGCCTTCATATTTTCAAATGAGTTAATAAAGAGAGCTAAAAACACAATACGCTGTATATTAAAACAGAAGCTACCTCAGAAGATAAAATAAAACCGTATACGCTGTGAATTACTAGAGGGTGACAAGTCAGTTAGGACTAGGAAAGGTGAGCTTAAGAAGGTCATCACTGAATGGAGTAAGGGAAAGACTCTGAGACAAGACGATCTCAGAGAAGGAAAGGACGGGACATGGATGAGAGAGTGAAGTAGAGTGCAGGAGGGAGGCCAGAGGCGTGACCAAGTAGAGAGCAAGGAGCAGACTGCCAAGGCTCTTTACTTCACAGCAAGAACATTAAAGGAAATGAAAAGCTACTGGATAGCTGTGATAGCAGAAATGCTGTTATTTATGCTTAAAAATAATAATTTCAGTGAATAGGAAGTTGTAAAAGTAAATAAAATGATTGATATGAAATGCCAAGTAAAAGGTAGACATACAGGACTAGATGCTGTAATTATTTCTGTGAAATAAACAGATTGGAAAGCCTTAAGCTGAGATGGAAGTCACTATATTTTTTAGATAGTTTTTAATTTATTTATTTATTTATTTATTTATTTATTTATTTTTATTTGAATTTTCTTTTTTATAATTTATTCTCTTTTCATCCTGATTGTAGACTGTCCCTCTTCTCCTCCTACTCCCACACTTTTTCCTTCTTCACTCCTATTCTCCTCCCCTATTTCTCAGAAAAGGGGAGGCCTCCTCCCCTATATTCTGACTCTAGCCAGTTAGACCTGAAACCATTTGTTGAAGATGCTATCTTTTGTTTCCATTGTATGGTTTTGGCTTCTTTGTCAAAAATCAAATGTCCATAGGTGTGTGTGCTTATTTCTGGGTCTTCAATTTGATTCCATTGACCCACCAGTCTGTTTCTATGCCAGTACCATGCAGTTTTTATTACTATTGCTCTATAGTACAGCTTGAGACCAGGGATGGAGATACCTCTTGAAGATCTTTTATTGTACTGGATTGTTTTAGCTCTTCTCATTTTTTATTTTCTCAGAGTTGAAGTTGAAGTTGAGAATTGTTCTTTCTTTCTTTCTTTCTTTCTTTCTTCATTTATTTAAATTTTTATTTTTTACATTAATTACATTTTATTCGCTTTGTATCCCAGCTGTAGCCCCCTTCCTCATTCCCTCTCAATCCAACCCTCCATCCCTCATCTCCTCCCATGCCCCTATCTAAGTCCACTGATAGAGGAGGTCCTCCACCCCTTCCATCTGACCCTAGCTTATCAGGTCTGATCAGGACTGGCTGCAATGTCCTCCTCTGTAGCCTGGAAAGGCTGCTCCTCCCTCGGGGGTGGGATGGGGGGAGGCTAAAGAGCCAGCCACTGAGTGCATTTCAGAAACAGTCCCTGTTCCCATTACTAGGGTACCCACTTGGATACTGTGATACCATGGGCTACATCTGTGCAGGGGTTCTAGCTTATATCTATAAATGGTCCTTGGTTGGAGAATCAGTCTCAGAAAAGATCCCTGTGCCCAGATATATTTGGTCCTTGTGAAGTTCCTGTCCTCTCCAGGTCTTACTAAATCCCCCTTCTTTCATATGACTCGCTGCACTCTGCCCAAAGTTTGGTTCTGAGTCTCAGCATCTGCTTTGATACACTGCTAGGTAGAGTCTCTCAGAGGTCCTCTATGGTAGGCTCCTGTCCTGTTTCTTGTTTGTTCTTTTAAGGACTGTAAAGAAACATGTTGATATTTTGATGAGGATTGCATTGAATCTGTAGATTGCTTTTGGTAGGATGGACATTTTCACAATGTTAATTCTACCTATCCTGAGCATGGGAGATCTTTCCATCTTCTGATATCTTCTTCAATTTCTTTCTTCAGAGACTTGAAGCTTTTTTCATACAGGGCTTTCACTTCCTTGATTAGGGTCACACCAAGATACTTTATGATTTTTGTGGCTATTGTTAAGGGTGTTGTTTCCCTAATTTCTTTCTCAGCCCTATTGTCTTTTCTATGCAGGAGGACTACCGATTTTTTTTTTTTTTTTGGCAGTTAATTTTGTATCCAGCCACTTTGCTGAAGGTATTTATCAGTTGAAAGAGTTCTCTGGTAGAATTTTAGGGGTCATTCATGTATACTATCATATCATCTGCAAATAATGACACTTTGACTTCTTCCTTTCTGGTTTATATTTCCTTGATCTCCTTTAGCTGTCTTATTGCTCTAGCTAGGACTTCAAGTACTATGTTGAAGAGATATGGTGAGAGTGGGAGCCTTGCCTTGTCCATGATTTCAGTGGGACTGATTGAAATTTCTGTCTGTTTATTTGATGTTGGCTATAGGCTTACTGTATTGCCATTGCTATGATTAGGTTTGTGCCTTGTATCTTTTATTTCCAAGACTTTAAACGTGAAAGCGTGTTGGATTTTGTCAAATGCTTTTTCAGCATCTAAGGAGATGATCATGTGCTTTTTTATTTCAGTTTTTTTATAGTGAATTATATTGATGAATTTCTGTATATTGAACCATTCCTACATGCCTGGGATGAAGCCAATTTGGTCATAATGGATGATATCTTTGCTGTATTCTTGGGTTCAGTTTGTGAGTATTTTATTGAGTATTTTTGTGTTAATGTTCATAAGGGAGATTGGTCTGAAGTCTGATTTTTAAAATTTTGTGTCAATGTTCATAAGAGAGATTGGTATGAAGTCTGATTTTTAAATTTTGTGACATATAGGATTTTGAAATAACACCCTCTTTGGGGGATTTCCTCGGTATCTGTTCTTATATCTCCCAGCTCTGAGTTTGATTATTTACAGCTGTCTATTCCTCTTGGCTATGTCTGTTTCATAGTGCTTTCAGGTGTCCCATTTAAGTTGCTTGTGTGAGATGTCTCGAATTTCTTTATGAAGGCATTTAGTACTATGGACTTTCTCTTAGCACTGCTTAAGATTCGGCAAGTTTTACCTTCATTTTCATTGAAGTCTCAGAAGTCTTTCATTTCTTTATTTCTTCCCTGACCCAGGGGAGAAATAGAGTAGACAGTTGTTGTTGTTGAGTACAGTGCTGTTCGCTTCCATGCATGTGTAGCTTTTTTGTTCTTTCTGTTATCGTTGAGGTCTAGTTCTAGACCATGGTGGTCCGAAGGGATTATATCAGTCTTCTATCTGTTGAGGCTTGCTTTGTGCCCGACTATATGTTCAGTTTTGGAGAAGGTTCCATGAGGTGCAGAGAAGAAGTTATACACTCTTTTGTGTTTGGGTGAAAAGTTCTGTAGATGTCTGTTAGATCTATTTGATTCATGACATCTATTAGTGTCATTATCTATCCAGTTAACATCTGTTTCATTGTTCTCTCCTTTAATGGGAGTGGTGTGTTGAAGTCTCCCACAATTAATGTATGGAGATTGGTGTGTGGTTTAAGCTTTACTAATGTTTCTTTTACAAATGTGGGTGCCCCTGTGTTTGGGGCCTAGATGTTCAGAATTGAGATGTCACCTTGGTGAAATTTTTCCTTTGATGAGTAGGAAGTGCCCTTCCTCATCTCTTTTGATTAATTTTGGTTGAAAGTCTATTTTATTAGATATTAGAATGCCTTCTTCTTTTTCTTTTTCTTTTTCTTCCTCCATTTTTTGTTGTTGTTGTTGTTACTTAGTTCTTTACCTTTATAAACTAAAACAAAAATGCAGGTACAGAAAGATACATAAACAGGCAAGGGAGTACTGCAGTTTGAAGAGCAAGCGAAGATAATTTCTTAAATACTTAAATCCTGATTTTTAAAAATAGAGAGAAAACTTAACAGGCAGTAAAAAATGGAAACTTAGATTGTGAAGAAAATCTCTCAATACAGTAAAGTACAAAGATAACCGAAAATCATCAGGAAGCAATTTGGGTTGACGATTCATCTAGGATAGATCCATAAGGAAGCATCAAACGCTGGGCAGATGACTTTCAGGAGAAACTCAGTAAGTAGAACACTCTTGTAAATAGATTCCAAGCCAGCCACTGATAGGCCTCACCCGTGGCCAAAGTAGATTCACTAAAACAAAGCCAAGGGTACTATCACCTACTTATGCATTCTAACTCAGAAAGTAAGGCAGCGGTGGTACAAAGGGGAAGAAAAAAACAGTTCACACTCAGAGTATCATGAGAAGCAAAGCACATCATATTTCTTCCAGTAAATGTTGATGAGTGTACAACAGGCACAAATGATATCAAGGATGGAGGAGGATTTATGATCTGAACTGTAGACAACCTTGCAAGATCTCATTTCACACAGAGCTGAGGGGACACTCTATTGTGTCTTTCATTTTTATTTCATTTTCTGTATCCCACTGCTTTGAAAAGCATTTATTGATTACCTATTATGTTCAGGGAGCTGGAGAAAGTAGAAAATTGTGTCAGGGAAGATCCTTGCCTCTCGAGAACTCACATTACAGTAAAAGACAGAGGACAGGCTGTGTGAATATAAGGTACTATGAATTTAAGATGAATCAAACATTATAAAAAGTAAATATAACCATTAACTACACTAGTTTTTGTAAAAGGTATAGCACAGTCATAGAAACATTAAAATCTGAAAAGGAAACATACCTCATTAACTGATACAAGAGTCATACATGCCTACATCAAGAAAAAGTATAAGAACCAAGAAAACTCTTTTCGACATAACTAGGGATTTTAAAATCACAAAGCAAGAAGATGATAGTAACTGAACAAGGAGTAAGCAAAGCACAGATGCAATAATCTTATCTGTTTTTTAAAATAAAAAAAGATAAAATTCTATGTAAAAAAAAGAGGGCAAATAATGTGTATCTTAGCCAAGGGGAAATGGTGAAAAACACAGCATAGACAGGAGAAATGGCATTCTAATGGGTAAACTTACATGGAAGCAGAGAGTAAAACCTGTTTTATATAGAGGAGCAACCACAAATTCAGACTGCATGGAAAAGGTTTATGGTGAAGACAGTTAGAGATGCTTTAAATACTAAGTATTAAGTGATGTTTTCACAGAAACTGGTGAATATTGAACACAGAGGATAACACAGTGAACTCGAGGGACAGTCAGATGCAGCATCATGGAAGAGTGAAGGATCATCCAGGTAGCTGGGTAGAAATGCTGCACCCTGAGCCAGACATCTTGAGAGAATGGAAAGATGGCTCAGTGGATGAGTGCATGCTACACAAGCATGATAATCTGGGTTTGAATCCACAGCACCCATGTAAAATACCAGGTGTTGCCATGTAACTATAATCACAGCACTGTGAAGGACAAAGATAGGAAGATCACTCCAGCTTCCTGGTTGCCAACCTAGTTCCAGGTTCAATGAGAGAACGGCCTCAGGAGAGTAAGGCAGAAAGTAATAAAGCAGAACACCAGCTGTCTTCCTCTACTCTCCATGCAACTGTATAAATGTACACCACACAAATGTGCTCACACCTACACACACACACACACACACACACACACACACACACACACACACCACTTAATTACATACACCATATACATACAACAAATACACTCACAGAGAAGAGGGCATATTGAAAGAGATGACTATGTCTCTGCACATATAGTATTGTTACTTATACTTGATACAGAGTCATGTGACTCAGGGAGGATAGGAATTATAAAGATGAAGAGTCTGAAAGAGGACCCTTGTGACTTTTAAACTAATATCTATGCATGCCAGAGCCATCCCCTGAAAGTACTTCTGCTTATTTCTTGCTGTCATTCCCCGAAGCACATCACTTTCCTGTCATGTCTGTTTCTAGTCAGGAACCAAATGAATGTTTGGGGATAAATTGGCCATTACAACTTGAAAGGTGAAAGTGTGGTGAGAAAGAAACAGACAGTGTTTTGCAAAACAAAGATAACAGCAGCCAGCCAACAGGGCTGTCCATTCAGTTGTTGATGGCTGGAGAGGCTGTGGCAGCCTGTAAAGCATTATCTCCACCCCCAGCCTCTGGCCCCATAATCAGAAGGCAAATAACTCAGCCTCCTGACAACATGGATGACTGATGAATGAGAATCTCTGCCACTTCATTGTTCAAGATTGGGTTTATGTTATGCTAATTCCTTGTTGCTACTTTGAAAACTAAAACAGTTCTGAGAGCAATTAGACATGGACACATCATCAAAGGAAATTTTATTTAGTGCTAATCAACTAATTACCAGTCAAAAGGAATTCAAGTCCCCAAGCCTCACTTGGGTATTGAATAGTTCTCAATTTCCAAAGAGTTCTTTAAATATGCTGGTACAGTAGTGGAAACTGATGAACTATGCTATAATGCTATCAGGAACACCCTGAGTGTTCTGTAATTCAAGCATGAACCACCAGGGCTGGAGTGGTCCTGGAGATAGCAAGTGGAGGGGGAAAATATTATTTCAAGAGCTACTGTTATTGACAAATACTTCATTCACCTAGAATCTATAAGAAAAGATTGCCTTTTCAATGATTTTTAAGGTTGGCAGACAAAGGAGAATAGACAATGTTTTGTCTTTATGTGCTATAACAATTTCAAATACAGACCAAGCCACGTTATTTCCTAGTTAACTGGGAGCACGTATGTGCTACAGTGTTTATTATGTCTTAGGTATTATTCTATCTAGTTAAAAGGTTTGTTGGTGTCAGATAACAGCCGTATGTCTGGTGATTCTGCAAAATTATTTTTCACAACAAACTATACAGCACGAGGTTCACAGCAGGATGGGCTTCGCACAGCACTGCCCTAGCAATCACAGAGCAGAGAACATCAGATCCTTTATGATTTTCTAGTGAACCAAACACAGATATTGAATAGAGAATGTACGCATTTTTAAATTCATCAAGGAATATACTAGAAAGCAAACATATTCTAAAACAATTTCCCACCAAGATTTTTCTGTAAACAATAAATAGCATAGGCTCTGTGAACACATTTCTGAAGCCATGTTCTTTCTCTTCATGTACCATGAAAGCAGCCAAAAAGATAGTACTTAACCAAACAAGCATGGTAGGCCTAACAAAGCAACCGTATCTAGGAAGACAAACAACAGGTGACAATGAGGCACTACCATATGGAAGTTTTAAAGGTTTAGATTCTAAATACTGGGAGAGCCATATCCAGGCTGAAGCTAAGTAGACATTGCCATCTCCTGCTGTTGAGAATGAAAAATAATGCAATGACTTTGGAAAATTTCTCATCAATACTTTTCAGAGCAAAATGTGGTATTGTGGAGTGATCCAGCAAGGAAATCCCTAGATATTTGCCAAAGTGAGTTGCAAATTTGTTTCTATGCAAAAAAACTACACACAGATTTTAACAAAATTTTTATTTGTAATTGTCAATAACTGGGAACAATCAAGGTAAGTGGCCTGTAGTATGTCCATACAATATAGTATTAATCTGCAGCTAACATAGATGTACTATTAAACCATGACACAATGTACCGAAGCCTTAAACACATCCTGCTAAGTGAAATCATCATCTTTAAAAAGATGGCTACTCCCTAATTACCGCTATGTGACTTTCTGTAAATAGCAGAATACAGAGCGTAATAGAGCAGCGAGGTTGCCGTGAGGGTGAAATAGATAGAAGAAACATGGCAGGTGGAAAATGGGGTGACTGGAGGCGGTGAAAATTGTTTATACGGTATTATGATGGTGTATGTATGACATTATAGCAATCCCCAAAGTGAACCTCAGTGAAACTATAAACCATAGTCCATAATAATACAAAGAAAGGGAGATCTAAGACGGTGTTGCTGACCATGCAGGGCATATGAACAGCAGTTCAACAGTGAGAGCAGAGTGACCAGCAGGCTGTACTGTGGACCCCAAAACCCAGAAGTCTGTGTTTCTCAGGTGAGAGGAGAATCCACACGGAAACTCGAGGGTCCATCTTCAGGCCACCCGGCTAATACGTTCACAGGCCTAGGCCGCCCGCCCAAGCCCACTCTGTAGATACCTTCCTGGTACCAGTAGATTGTCTCTCTGACCTTGGTCACTCACTCTCACTGCCCTTGAAGTGAATACCTTCTTGAGGGTGAGGCTCCAAACCCCAGCTCCCACTCCCACTATCCTGTGGAGATCTTCTAGGTACCAGTGTCTCCTGGTTTCAAACCTGGAAGCCTACTCTCAACATTCTGTGGCCACCTTCCTGGCCTTCATTCTCACCATCTTGTGGAGGGAATACCTTCCGGTGCTGGGGAATGGGGAGGCATCACTCCATTCTGCCTGCTCCCCAGCTGCCTGGCCCCACCTGGACCAGAAATAGCAAGCCCAGCACAGAGAATACAGTGGAGCTGAGACAGGAATGGAACCCAAATCCCATTGCTTGCCATCTGTAGGAATCCTGTGGGGCACTGGAGCAGCTCTAAGCTCTGAGATCTTTCCACCTGCCCCAAGCTACCTGGAATACTTGGGTCACAAACAGTGTGCCAACAGAGACAGTGAATCCAGTGAAGATGAGTTAGCCATGGGAACAAAGCCCCATTGTCTCCATCTGGGGGAGGCCTGTGGGGCACTGGAGAAGCTCTAAGCTCAGAGATCTTTCTGCCTGCTCCCCAGAAGCCTGGTCCACCTAGGTCAGAACCAGCTAGCCCAGCAGAGACAGTGAATCCACTAGAGCTGAGCTAGACAAAGGACACAGTTCCCATTGTCTGCCATCTTGAGGAAGCCTGTGGGAAAACGAAGCAACACTAGGCTTGGAGATCTGTCCTCCTGCATCCTTCCTTCCTTAGCTGCATATAAATCTCTAGCATCCATTTCTGAGCTCCTGGACATCTCTCATCTTCCTGTATTGCTAGAGACTCCAGAGACAGGAGGACCCTGTCTGTAGTACATGCTCCAGGAACAGTCAAGGATACAGAAAACAAGATAGCTAGAGGCTGGCATGACATGAACTCCGTGGTAGACTCTTTGACACCCCCTCCAACCCCTAGGGAGGAGTAGCCTTTCTAGGCCACAGAGGAGAACATTGCAGCCAGTCCTGATGAGACCTGATAAACTAGGGTCAGATGGAAAGGGAGGAGGACCTCCCCTACGAGAGGACTTAGAGAGGAGCAGGGAGGTGATGAGGGAGTGTGCTATGGCAGGGATAAAAAGTAAATAACCTGTGATTAATAAAATCATAAAGAAAAAAATACAATCAATGAAAATCAGGACATCATGACTTCACAATGCTCAAAAATCAGTGGATATTCTAATGCAGCTGAAATACAGGAAAATGATCTTATATCTATGATTGTGCAGCTATTAGATATATATAAAGAGTAAACAAACAAAAAAATAGAGGCCATGATGGACAGGCAGGAATCCATAATCAAACAGGTGAAGGAAATGAATAAAATCTTTTAAGACATGAAAAGAAAATTAGAATCAATAAAGAAAACACAAAGGGAAAAAGCCTGGAATTGGAGAACTTAGAAAAGTGATCAGGAACCACAAAGTAAGCATCACTGACAGAATACAAGAGATGGAGGAGATACTCTCAGGCACTGAAGATACAACTGGAGAAATTGATACATCTCTCAAAGAAAACAGAAAAATGGAAAAGTTCCTGACAAAACATCCAAGAAATCAAGGACACCATGAGTAGACAAAACCCAAGAATAACAGAAAGACGAGAAAGATGATTCCAGGCTCCAAGGTCCAGAAAATATTTTCAAGAAAATCATAGAAGAAAATGTGCACAACCTTAAGAAAGATGCCCTTAAACATACAAGAGGATTACAGAACATCAAATAGACTAGACTAGAAAATAAATACCTCCTGCCACATGAAATCTACAGAACAACAACAAAAATATTAACAGCAGCAAGGGCAAGTAACAAATAAAGGCAGACCTATCAGAATCACACCAGACTTCTTAACAGAGACTATGAAAGCCAGAAAGCTAAAAAGGCTTGTGCAGATGTCAAGCAGACACTAAGAGACCACAGGTGCCAATCCAGACTACTATACCCAGCAAAACTTTTAATCAGTGTAGATGGAGAAAACAAAATATTACATGACATAGTTAAATTTAAACAATATCTATGCAGCAACACAGCCCTACAGAAGATACTAGAAGGAAAACTCCACCCCAACAGGATCAACTACAAATAAGAAAAGATAAAGATACATTCACAACAAAAAAGCAAAAGAAAACAAGCACACCAACAAACCATTACCAACAACTCCACAATAAAGGGAACTAACAATCATTGGTCATTAATATCCCTCCACATCAATGGACTCAACTCTCCAATAAAAAGACACAGATTAACTGAATGGTTGTGGAAGCAGGATCCAACTTTCTACTCCATTCAAAAAACAAAACAAAACAACAACAACAAAAAAACACCTCTGCAACAAAGATAGATACTACCTCAGAGTAAAAGGCTAGAAGTATGTTTTCCAAGAAAACATACCCAAGAGGAAAGCTGGAGTAGCTATCCTAATATCTAATAAAATGAACTTTCAAACAAAATTAAACAAAAAGATGGGGAGAAACTCATTATTCTCATCAAGGGAAAAATCCACCAGGAGGTCATCACAATCCTGAACATCTATGCTCAAAACACATGGACTCCCACATTTTTAAAAGATACATTGTTAAATCTTAAATCACACATCATCCCCACACATTAATAGTGTGAAACTTCAACACCCCACTCTCACCAAGAGTCAAATCATTGAGACATAAGCTGAACAGAGAAATAATGACACTCACAGAGTTCTTAAATCAAATGGACCTAATAGACGTCTACAGAACTTTTCACTCAAACACAAAAGAGTATACCTTCTTCTCAGTACCTCATGGAACCTTCTACAAAATTGACCATATAGTCAGGCACAAAGCAAGTCTCTACAGATACAAAAGGTTGGAATAATCCCTTGTATTATATTAGACCACCATGGTCTAAAACTAGACCTCAGCAATAAAAGAAAGAGCAAAAAACCTACACACGATTGGAAAGTGAGCAACTCTCTACTCAATGATAGCTGGTCAGGGAAGAAATAAAAAACGAAATGAAAGACTTCTGAGAATTCAATAGAAATGAAGGTACAAATTACCTAAACTTATGGAACACAACGAAAGCAGTAAAAAGAGGAAAGTTCATAGCGCTAGGTGCCTTCATAAAAACATCGAGACATCTCATACAAGCAACTTAATGGCATACCTGAAAGCACTAGAAAAATATAATAAAAAGAAGAAGCAGACACACCTAAATGGAGTAGACAACTGGGAAAAAAATCAAACTCAGAGGTAAAATCAATAAATTAGAAACAAAGAGAACAATTCTAGAATCAACAAAACCAAGAGCTGGTTCTTTGAGAAAAATCAACAAAAGAGACAACCCCTTAGCCAAACTGACTAAAAGGCAGAGAGCCAATATCCAAATCAAAAAAGGAAAAAAAAATCAGAAATTAAAAGGGGGACATAACAACGGACACTGAGGAAATCCCAGCAATCATCGGGTCCTTCTTCAAAAATCTATAAGCAACAAAATTTGTAAATCTAAATGAAATGGAAAATGGTAGATTCCATTTAGCAAAGCTGGATCAAGATCAGGTAAATCAATTAAATAGTCCTATATCCCCAAAGAAAAAAGCTATAATCAAAAGTCTCCATCCAAATAAACCAGATGGTTTCAGCACAGAATTCTACCAGACCTTCAAAGACCTAATACCAATTCTTTTTAAACTATTCCACAAAACAGAAACAGAAGGAACATTACCAACCTCATTTTAAGAGGTCACACTCACCTTGATACCTAAACTGCAAAAAAACCCAAATTTTCTTATGAACATTGATGCAAAAAGTACTCAATAAAAAACACACAAATTGAATACAAGAACATATCAAAGATGTCATCCACCATGACCACTTAGGCTTCATCCCAGACATGCAAGGGTGGTTCAATATACAAAAATCCATCAATGTAATCTACTTTATTAACAAACTGAGAAGAAACAAAAAAGCACATGATCATCTCCTTAGATACTGAAAAAGCATTCATGTTTAAAGTTTGAGAGAGATCGACAAGGCACATACCTAAACACAGTAAAGGCAATACACACCAAGCCTATAGCCAACATCAAACTAAAAAGACAAAAATCCCACTGAAATCAGGACAAGGAAAGGCTGCCTACTCTCTCCATATCTCTTCAACATAGTACTAGAAGTCCTAACTAGAGCAATAGGAAAACAAAAGGAGATCAAGGAAATACAAATTGGAAAGGAAGAAATCAAAGTGTCACTATTTGCAGATGATATGATAGCATACATGAGTGACCCCTAAAATTCTACCAGAGAACTCCTTCAACTGATAAACACCATCAGCAAAGTGGCTGGATACAAAATTAACTGAAGAAAAAAAAATCTGTAGTCCTCCTGCATTCAAAAGACAAAAGGGCTGAGTAAGAAATTAAGGAATCAATACCTTTTACAATAGCCACAAATATCATTAAGTACCTTGGTGTAATGCTAACCAGGCAAGTGAAAGACTTGTATGAAAAAAAACTCCAAATCTCTGAAGAAAAAAATTGAGAGATATCAGAAGATTGAAAGAACTCCCATGATCATGGATAGGTAGGATCAACATAGTAAAAATATCTATCCTACCAAAAGCAATCTACATATTCAATGCAATTCCCATCAAAATGCCAACACAATTCTTTACAGAAATTGACAAAACAATTCTCACTTTCATATGGAAAAAGAATAACTCAGAATATCTAAAACCATGCTGTATAATAAAAGGTCTTTAGGAGGTATCTTTATGCCTGATCTCAAGCTGTACTGTAAAGCAACAGCAATAAAAATGTCATTGAACTGAAGGATCTGGAATCAAATCAAAAACCCACGATCAAACCCACATACATACAGACACTTGATTTTTGACAAAAAAGCAAAAAACATACAATGGAAAACATACAGTATCTTCAAAAAAATGGTGCCGGTCTAACTGAATGTCTACATGTAGAAAATGCAAATAGATCCATATTTATCACCTTGCACAAAACTAAAGTCCCTATGGATCCAAGACCTCAACATAAAACCAAACACACACCTCTCCCTGAGTGGGGAGCAGCCTTACCAGGCCACAGAGGAAGACAATGCATCCAGTCCTGATAAAACCTGATAGACTAGGGTCAGATGGAAGAGAAGGAGGACCTCTCCCATCAGTGGACTTGGAGAGGGGCATGGGAGGAGATGAGGGAGGGAGGGCGGGATTGGGAGGAGAAGAGGGAGGTGACTACAGCTGAGATACAAAGTGGATATATTGTAATAAATTAAAAAAATTAATTAATTAAAAAAGAAAAAAGAATAGAAACTTTATCTTTAAGAGCACATGAGATTTATGGTGTTTACAGTCATGCTTGTGAATCTCACTCTTTTTTTTTAATTTTTCATCAATTATACTTTATTCATTCTGCATCCCCCCATAAGCCCCTCCCTCCTCCCCTCCCAGTCCCTCCCTCCCTCCTCCCTCTGCTTGCATGCCACTCCCCAAGTCCACTAATAGGGGAGGTTCTCCTCTCCTTTCTGATCTTAGTCTGTCAGTTAACATCAAAAGTGGCTGCATTGTCCTCTACTATGGCCTGGTAAGGCTGCTCCCCCCCAGAGGGAGGTGATCAAAGAGCAGGCCAATCAGATTATGTCAGAGGCAGTCCCTCTTCACATTACTATGTAACCCAATTGGACTCTGAACTGTCCTGGGCTACATCTGTGCAGGGGTTCTGGGTTATCTCCATGAATATTCCTTGGTTGGAGTATGAGTCTCTGGGAAGTTCCCTGTGTTCAGATTTTCTTGTTCTGTTGCTCTCCTTGTGGAGACCCTGTCCTCTCCAGCTCTTACTATTTCCCAGTTCTTACCTAAAATTCCGTTCACCTGCCCAACAGTTGCCCATCAGGCTCAGCATCTGCTTTGATAGTCTGAAGGGCAGAGGCTTTCAGAGGCCCTCTGTGGTAGGTTCCTAGGTTGTTTCCTGTTTTCCTCTTCTTCTGATGTCCATCCTCTTTGCCTTTCCGGATGGGGATTGGACATTTTAGTTAGGGTCCTCTCTCTTGCTTAGTTTCTTTAGATGCACAGGTTTTAGTGGGTTTGTCCTATGTTGTATGTCTATATGAGTGAGTATATATACCATGTGTGTCTTTTTGCTTCTGGGACAACTCACTCAGGATGATCCTTTCCAGATCCCACCATTTACCTGCAAATTTCATGATTTCCTTATTTTTCATTGCTGAGTAATATTCCATTGTGTAGATGTACCACAATTTCTGCATCCATTCTTCAGTTGAGGGGCATCTGGGTTGTTTCCAGCTTCTGGCTATTACAAATAAAGCTGCTACAAACATGGTTGAGCAAATGTCCTTTTTGTGTACTTGAGCCTCTTTTGGATATATGCCCAGTAGTGGTATGGCTGGATCTTGAGGAAGCGCTATTCCTAGTTGTCTGAGAAAGCGCCAGATTGATTTCCAGAGTGGTTGTACAAGTTTACATTCCCACCAGCAGTGGAGAAGGGTTCCCCTTTCTCCACAACCTTTCCAGCATGTGTTGTCACTTGAGTTTTTGATCTTGGCCATTCTCATGGGTGTAAGGTGAAATCTCAGGGTTGTTTTGATTTGCATTTCCCTAATGGCTAGTGAGGTTGAGCATTTCTTTAAGTGCTTCTCTGCCATTCGGTATTCCTCTACAGAGAATTCTCTGTTTAGCTCTGTTCCCCATTTTTTAAGTGGATTACTTGGTTTGCTGCTTTTCAGCTTCTTTAGTGCCCATCAAATTACCAACACAATTCTTTACAGACCTGGAAAGAAAAATTCTCAACTTCATATGGAATAACAAGAAACCCAGAATTGCTAAAACAATCCTCTACAATAAAAGATCTTCCAGAGGTATCTCCATCCCTGATCTTAAGTTGTACTATAGAGCAACAGTTTTAAAAACTGCATGGTACTGGCATAGAAACAGAATGGTGGATCAATGGAACCGAACAGAGGACACAGAAATAAACCCACACACTTATGGACACCTGATCTTTGACAAAGACGCCAAAACCATACAATGGAAAAAAGATAGCATCTTCAACAAATGGGGCTGGTCTAACTGGATGTCTACATGTAGAAAAATGAAAATAGATCCATACTTGTCACCCTGCACAAAACTGAAGTCCAATTGGATCAAAGACCTCAACATAAAACCAGACACGTTAAATCGGCTTGAAAAAAAAGTGGGAAATACCCTAGAACTCATTGGTACAGGGGAAAACTTCCTGAACAGAACACCAACAGCACAGGCTCTAAGAGCAACAGTCAACAAATGGGACCTCATGAAACTGAAAAGCTTCTGTAAAGCAAAGGACACCGTCATCAAAACAAAGCGACCACCTACAGATTGGGAAAGAATCTTCACCAACCCTTTATCTGACAGAGGACTCATATCCAGTATATATAAAGAACTAAAGAAGCTGAAAAGCAGTGAATCTCACTCTTTTGAGAAAATCCATTCAATGTGGCTTTCAAATTTTTTGGGTGGGGGGCAAGTAGCTTCATAATAACACTTTTGACAGTCAGCACATATCAGACTTACCACACCATGATGTTTCTGTTCATCTCAATAAAGAAGCCCATCACCTTGTTCCATCCCTCGGGGACATCTTTACAGCCCAGCAGTGTCCCTGACCTAAGGAACTAGGATGCTGTATTACAAGTAAAGCAGAATTTGGAGTATATTGTACCCAGCCTGATTAGAACTTTCCCCCATGTAGCTATACTGTTATGGTTATTGTAATAGTCTCATTTTAATTTTTACTTCCTGGATTTTCAACTGTTATGTGACCACCATTAAGACAGGAAACAAGCCTAATGTTTTTTTTTTAATTTTAGAAAGTATGATAATGTTAAACTTAACAATCTTAAAAAGAAAAAAAAAGATTTATTAACCTTTATTTTAAGTGTCTGAGTATTTTTTTTTTGCATATACACATATATGCACTTGTATCACTGGTGCCACTGGAGGCCAGAAAGAGGGCATCAGAATCCCTGGGACTAGAGTAGACAATTGTGAGCCACCATGTGGGCACTAAGAATTTGACCCAGGCCCTCTGGAAAAGCAACCCTGGTTCTTAACTACTGAGTCATGCCTCTAGCTCAAACTTCTCAGTCTTTATAGATAGTGACAGCAGGAATGTTTACTGCATTTTCAGATATGGATAAACTTTCTTTTATTAAATATAATATATATGTGTTCTTGGTAACAATGCCATATCCTATTTTAATTTGTTTTTGTAACGATACCGTTGTTATTTTATTTTTGGCAACAATACCATAGCCTATTTTATATTCTTCGTAACAATATCATAGCCTATTTTAATTTCTTGGTTACAACACCAAAATGGCAAATCATATATTCAATAAAGTCTTCCTTGTTCTGAATGTTAAAATGTTTTTTTTTTTCTGTTTCAAAATTTTAGCAAAGAAAATTTAACTGAAGTCGTGGATGTAACTATTTTATTTTTTCATTTATAATAGATGACATGGTATCTATAAAAGTATAGCTGTCCCTTTTTAAGAGTTGGCATTCACCTCTATAATTGGAGTGATAATGTTAGCAATCAAGAGTAGAAAGTTAGCTAGCTCAGCATTCTTCTGCTGCTAAGTGATGTCAGTTGTACAAAGCCTCTATTTCTTTCAGGCCATGTTCTGGGAATTATTGCAAGCACATTTGTCCTCTTTTCATGTCATTTTTTCAATAGAAAATACCATCATTTAAAATGGTAAAATAATAAAATTCAACCAGTTAGCTTAAGGATCATAATTTATGGCTCTAGAGCAGGATATGAAGTGGAAATAAAAGACTCTTAATTTCTCAATATCTGAATATATAAACTAATATCCTTCCATAAAAGACTAGAGATATTTATACTTTCTCTTTCTGCTAGCCGATCACCACTTGATAGAGGATCGGTGCAGTGAGGCAGATACACAGCTCAGTGATTGAGCCCTGAATATGACATGCAGAGAAGAAAAGAGTGAGAAAATCACACACACATGCATGCATGCACACACATACCCAGAGGACTACAGAAATGGGTATTATAAAAACAGCAAAAAGCAAAAAAAGGAAATTCTCTTTTAAATAGAAGCAGCAATACTCGAGTTATGAATTTCCCAAGTAATCTGTTCTTGAGAAAGGATAAATATTCTTTAGAAGACATCGCCTACGCCAGCTATTTGCTCATAGGAAGCTGTCGCGTGAAGCAATACACAAACAACTCAAGGTGAAAAGCACTGAGAGGCCTCTGTACCATGTAACTGCAGTCTGTCCCAGCACTTCCTGATTCTGATTTTTAAGTGTGGGAGGATGGCAAGGAGGAATCGGAGCCTGCAAGGCGAATCTTGGCTTGTTGTTTTGCTAATTTAATGTTCAGCATCTGCTCTACCTGCTGCTCCTCATGAGCCTCTGTAATCTGACACTGATCACGGAGCACTGATTGAAATCTAATGAAGAGTCAACTTCAGATTGACATTCCTTGCTGGTGAACTAGCAGCATTCGAGCTTATTAAAACCAGTCAATAACTAGGCAAAACTTTTGCTTTTGAACTATTTTAACAGATGGCTGCTAGAGATCTTTCATAAGCTCACACACGGTGCTCATTTGCATTTTCTTGTCTTCTGTGGAAATAATTGCCAGGGTTTGGAACTTCGCTTGGATTCCCTACGTGTTAACTCCAGGTTAAAATTTCAGCCTCGATGTTTTTCTAATTTGTGGCAGCAAGATTATAAACAGTAATAATTAAATGGGGAGTCGAGGCAAATGCAGTTTTCCAACATATGCCTTGGAAAACACAAGTTGCCTTAGGAAAACTCTGCCTCTTTCTTAAACTGTACAGTATGAGATTTTTGTGTTTGCCAGAGTAAGCATCTGCTTATATAAGGCAGTTTTTAACCCTTTTTGTTTTTAAATTCTGACTCAAGGGTGTGACTTTTTTAATAGCAGCAGGGCCTTTTTATAGCTGTAAATAGATAAGCAATTATGACAAAGTGATACTGAGGTCCGCCATAGGGCAAAGTTTGTCAACATCTCGGTGCAATACAAATTCCATTCTAAATCAGGAAAGCTTTGCTTAGAGGTCTAGTCTGATGTCTACACTTCACTGGCATAGAACTGATTCCGGTTCCTAGACAGTTTCTGCTTCATTTGTCTAGCATAATCTACTCCCACAAATAATAGATTTTTTTTCTCTCCTTGACAGTGCTTCATTTTAATCAAAGATAATAACTGCTGTATGAAACAGAGAGGGTGGCTTCATATTTGATAAGAAACATAAAAGCTTACAATATGGATGTGTCAATTAATTATAATACTCATTTTTTTCCAAAGAAAAAAGTAAAATTTTTCAGTGTCAGTTCCAAGAGTAGTCATTATCATTTGAAGAAATAAGCAAACTAGATGACATATAAGCTAGCTTCATAATCCAATAGCCACTCAGCAATACTGTAACTAGGACTGCCCAAAAAAGTAATCCAGAGAATAATAGAGCCTGTGCTTGTTAGATGCCAGGAAAGAGAGAAAAAAAATTATACCGTTCTGCTCAACTATTTACATTAACTGTCCAGACACTGACTTTGACAGATGAGGCTTTTTCCTGCACTGTGTCGACCTCTTCTGCACTGGCTCTCCCTCTGACTTACTTATCCAGCCAGTGTGAGATACCAGTCAGTGTGTTGGAAGCAGAGGCTTTGAGAACTTGTGCTTATGTTTGTTTAATGCCTTGCACAACTGAGGTGGTTCACTCCCAGCCTCTTGCCACCACCAAGTGAGAATGACTAAGCCACTCTGGTAACAAAATTTGAGCAGGTCTGGAGAAAGCAAAACTGTTCAAATTAAATCCATCCTGATTGAAATTGTTATTTGTAAAATTGCGAATGCGTGACCTAGCACAACTCAGGTTAACTACAGCCTGTATTGACAGGACCACTTTATCAGTCCACAGACTCATTAAAAAAAATTACTCTGTCTTTTAAAAGCTTCATTTTGCAATTGTTATGCAGCAGTATTCTGACAATAGTTGATGGTTGGTACACATGGTTCTATTCTTAAAATCTTTCCAAAATCACATTAATCAACTAATTTTCACCACATATGTTCTCCTTTCTTTGTCCCTTTCTTCCAATAGTTTAAATGAAATATCTAATAATCTCTCTAATAATTATGACTTAATTATTTAATTAATAACACTAATTATCTCTCATAATTATGCCTTGTTTAGGTGTGATATGCCAATTAACCAAAATTACTAACTCAATTTCACAGATCAACATTTTACAATTAAAGCATGTCTTTAAAACTGAAGAGAAAGATCCAAAAACCATGATGTTCAATTTTAGAAATAAAGCACCCTTGAGAATTTGGGTTAAACACAAAAACAGGAGATAAAACTTTATTGCAGTTTACTAAATAAGGACTTAGGTAAGCAATTTGTAAATTTTGTCTTTTTGAGTTTTCAGGAGTTGTGGCTTGATGACAAGTAGAATCAGTCAATCCAACCATTTCATATAAAAAGATCTCATATTGGAAGCCAAAAGTTATTCTAAAGGGTTCTTCCAATTCTAGTTGACTTTTCCAGTTTCTCTCAAAGTTGGCATATTAGCATTACTCTGCTCCTTACATAAAAATAAATCAATAATTATCAATTATTGAGTATTTTAAAGATCTCTTTATATGGAATGGTTGGAAATCACCGATTTGTGGCAGTGATCTGAGACAGAGTGAAGATGAAGTCATTCGCTTCCTTTTGTAGTGTAGCAAACCCTTGTTTCTCCTTTTCATCACTAACCATCTGTAACACACTGAGTGATATCGCACACTGACTGGATAAGTCAGATGTAGAAGAGGTCGACACAGGAAAGGAAAAAAGCCCCATCTGTTGAAAACAGTGTTGGGAAAGTTAGTGTAAAGAGTTGAGCAGAATGGTGTAATTAATTTTCTCTTGCTTGGAGCCTAATAAGCACAGGCTCTACTGCAAATGCATATAGTGGCTATGTTACCAAGGGCAACCTACTGACCTGCCCTTGATAAGTATCTGATCTCTCACAAAAATAAGTCATAAATTTGAAAGGAGGTAGGAGAGACACAGGAGGAATTAAAAGGGGAAGCAGAAAGAGTGGAAAATTATGCAGCTACAGTACTTGTGTGATTCTCAAAAAAAGAAAAAAGAATTTTATATTTAAAAATGTAAATTCTACATTCTTAGCTTAAAGGTAAAATGCATTTTTTTTCTTTTGGTTCCTAGTATGTGGAACGTTAGGGAGATATAAAATGTAATACAGACTAAGATTTGCTAAGCCAAAAACTATTTCTTGTTTTCTTTCTATTGGTAATAGTCATTTTAAATCTGTTTTCTATGAATCCAAACTACATGCTTTTCAGTCGTTTTTAAGAACGCTTATTTATGGGGAATGCACACACACCATTTTGCTTGTAGAATCCAGAAACAACTTTCAAAAGTTGATTCTCTCCTTGTATGACGCAGGTCCTGAATGTCCAACTCAGTTCCTCTTCCTCAATCTTGGCAGCAAGCTTTTCAACCGGTTGATACATCTCACTACCCCTCCAGTAACTATAAATCTGACATACTACACAAAAACAACTGATTGCTATCCAAATGCTTTCTCTCTCTCTCTCTCTCTCTCTCTCTCTCTCTCTCTTTCTTTCTTTCTTTCTTTTTCTATACTGGCATCCTTAGAAATGGCTAGAAAGCAGTCCTGCTAGGCCACAGAGAAGACTTTGTAGCCAGTTCTGAAGATACCTGATAAAACAAGATCAGATGAAAGGGAACGAGGTCCTCCCCAATCAGTGGACTTGGGAGGAGATGAGGGAGGGAGGGAGGAGATGAGGGAGGGAAGGAGGGAGGGTTTGGGAGGGAATGAGGGAGCAGATACAGCTGGGATACAGAGTTAATAAAATGTAACTAATAATAAAAAATTAAAAATTAAAAAAGAACCCCCCCAAAGGAAATGGCTAGAAAACAAAAAGTTCAATTTATCAGCTTTCTTTGTAAGAAACGTAAAAGTTTACACTGTAGCAATAGATGGCCAGAAGGCATAGTTCTTGCAATGACATATGAGCAGAAGTAGGTTCAGAGAATTTCAAGAAACAAAAAATGTTTTTTTTTTCTAATGAAAGAGCACCAAATGACCAAAAATTCTTAGAGTGCAAATGCACATTTGTTTCCATAGTTGGCACTCCTATTTTTATAGAATTTCATACATACATATACAGACTGTGTTTTGATCAAATACAACCCACCCACCCTTCCATCTCCTGCAATTCCTCCCACATCTTTTCCACTAGCTCTCACCTCTAACTTCATGTACTCTTTTTGTGAACCTCTGAGTCCATTGGGGTTGCCAGTGTGTGCATAGTATATGGCCATTCACTGAAACATGGGAACTCTGCCTGTGGAACCCGATTTCATCACACAAAAAGGCAAAGTAGAATTGCAGAGGCACTAACCATGATATTACAGAATTAATCGATTCGGTGGATCTTGTCATGGGAAAGAAAACGAGCTCCCAATTATTATTGTTATTCTTGGTCAAGTGTTTCACTACTTCAATTTCTTTTTCCTTTTTTTTTAAGATTTATTTTTATTTTTGTATGTGTGTGTGCTTGCCACATGTGGAATGGTACCTGCAAAGGTGCAAAGGCTGGAGAAAGCTGTCATATCCTCTGGAGCCAGAGTTACAAGCAGCTGTGAACCACCCAAAATGGATATTTGAAATCATACTTGAATCCTTTGGAAGAATAGCAAGCCCTCGTAGCTGCTGTACCATCTCTCAAAACAGTATTTCAGTTTCTAGTCATTCCTGATAAAAATTTCCAGTCTCGTGTTTTTAATCAAGCCCAATACTGCATTTTCCTCTGTAGTTGTTATTAGACATTGTCTCAATAATAGCTTGATTTCTAAACGTGAATCTTATCTTGGGCTCTAAGCTCATGTAAATAGATTCTTGCAAAATAAGGTCAATTGCTGATTTTCGATTAGTCCCATCTGTAGAAATTGTCTACTATGCACTCATATATTACTATATAAGTATCAGGAGAGTCAAAATTAATACACACATTTTCAGTGATGGCTTCTCTCTTGGCTACCAGGTAAATATGAAACAATAGAGATCAAGTTTAACCTACATATAAAACCTAAGACTTTCAGAAAATCACTTTCCCAGAAGCAGAGCTCCTATCCATCCTTTTATTTATAAAGCTCCATAGTCCTCAAGATCTTCCTAATTTAGAGAATGTTATATCTACTACAAAGATTTCCTGTGAAATTGCATTTCGAAGCAACCAAAGTAAAATTGCCTTCACAGATTTGGGTCTCATAGAAAAAAAAATCCTGCTTTGAAGGTAGATAAACAGTTCTGAGTCTAAGCACCTACGGTGATTTTTCATGCTTTCTTTGAAGTTTCCTTTCTACATCACAGGGAAGCTGAAGTAAAGCAGTTGGTACAAACAATGGAGTGTATTAAATGTTCATTAAACTTTTGGTAACTGGTCTTCTTGGTACAGTACTTTATATAATTTTCTAAGCATCTCTTCGTAAAACCAGAAAAGAAACACAACAGTATCTTCAGCCAGTCTCATACGTAACAACAAATGACGCTGGTCGTGAATAAAATCATTTTCACAACCTATAATCTTTAAGAATCAGGCAAGAATATTGTGCTGAGAGCAGCCATTGATCTTGATGAGATGTCTGACCAGGCTGAGAAAATACAGAGTGAACTCCAAGTTCAACCAGAGGTGAAAAAAAAAAAAATAACAGAGATCCCTAGCATGGTGTTTGCCTCACCTGCATAAAATGTAAAATGAAAAAGGTACCAATGTGGTGTCCCGTTAGCCTTCACTTTATTTATGAGCGTTCTATTAGCCAAGAAAGCTGTGGTGCATTTGGCAGCCTTTGTCTCAGAATGTTAGCTATCAATGAAAAGTGAGCTTATGTACCATCCTTTATAGTCGCCCTCTCTCTAGGCTATTTGTTTGACAAGTATCTGAGGCCATACTGCTTGGTAGACAGGGGATATGAAGGTCAATGAGATGGCCCTGCCTTCATCATGAGCATTAAAAAAAGATCCAAAGCTGGCTTCTGGGAAAACGTGATGGTCAATTAGTCTGTGTTAGAGGCTGTGGGAAAGAAATGCGCTACAACTTGAGATACTTATTAATGTCAAAGGTCTGCTCTGCCCCTTCCTTTCAGACAATGCTTTCCCTATGCCAATGCTAATGCCAGAAGAATAAGAGAAGCAAACATGGTTGTCTAGACTTGAACTGAGCTAACATAATGAACACAGGCAGAAAAAACACAGAGCTATGGCCCTCCCTCACCCCCTTGGTGTCTGCCTCTGAATTGCTACATATCTTCTCTGCCAAAGAATTCTGGTGGGCAGCCTGGGAGTTTGGCTCATGCTCCTGCAAGGAGAGTAGTCTCATCCAGAACAGGAATTGCACTTAATCCCGGATAAACTGAAAGTATCACACACAACAGTGGATATTTGGTATATAGCAAACTGGGTTTCTTCTCTCTGCAAATATCGAATGACCAGAGACAAGCATTGAAATAAATAAATGTGATGCAACATTGTGTGGAAGCATCATTCACTGAGCAATAAATTTACCACGGTACAAGAAACAGATGTTCGTAAAAGCTTCCCAGGAAACTTCTCACAAACTGACACTTGAACTATAATACAGTTCAAAGAGATGTCTACATAGGGGAATGACAGAGGAGGAAAGAGCATCTTCAATAATCAGGGAGCAAAAATGTGCAGGGAATAAGGAAATGCTCTGGAAAAAAAATAAACACTTGGAGATAATCTAGTCCTTTATGCATATAAAAAGATCAAGCAAGGCTGCTGTGGATAGGAACGAGAATAGATAGAAAAGTTGAAAAGACACTTGAATTTAAATCAGCTATACAACCTTTTTTCTACCTAATGAAACCAAGAGGAAGAGAATCAAAGCCGAGAATGGTGGCGCATGCCTCCAATCCCAGGCTGAAGCAACAGATCACAGATCCACAAATCATATAGCAAGTTTTTGTCTCCAAAGAGGGAAGAGAAAAGCAGATAAAACCAAGCCAATGACGCTCAATCTTTGTTCTATAAAAGAATATATTTTTAATTTTCTGTGGATAATAAAATAGATATTACATCGATAAGGTTTGTACTTTGGCTTCTTCTCAAAATTACACATATAGAAAAATCATAGAACTAAAGTTCAATGTTTTTCTGAGAAAAACATGTGATACAGGTGAATGCAGGCTCTGCTTTTCATTCACCCTTGGTTTTTAGTAGGTGCTGGAATACAATTTTTCTTCTTGTTGTTGTTGCTGCTACTGCTGGTACTGCTGCTGTTTTAACCCTGAGGTTGGTAACGGTAAGACAGAAGCACGTTTTAACAGGAGAGTCGTGAAGATCGTGTTAAAGGTCCTGCATAGTAAACAAGCAAGAGACACAGTGATCATCCCAGCCATCATTTCAATAGTTTAAAATGTATGCTATCCGGGCAGTTTCAGTTTTTAACTTTATTTAATTTTTATGCCTGAGTGTATATACATGTGTGAGGACTTGCCCGTGGAGGTCAAAAGACATATCATGGGACTCAGTTCTTTCTTTACACCATGTTGACTCTGGCAATAAAGCTCCTGCAGTCTTGGTGGTAGGCTCATTTGCCTGTGGAGACATTTTGCCAGCCCAGCCAGGAAATATTTAATAACAAACAAAATGAACCACTGAAACTTAGGTTTCCTATTGCCAGACTTCCTCTTTTTATCCTTTGTAAAAAGAATTATAAAGTCATGTAGTCAACTTACAAAATGCTACAGACAATAGGTTTGACTCAGATGAATGCTATTAAGTAATTTGAATAAATCAATAAGCTAAAAACAACTTGCCTATAATGCTTTCATGTGCATTAAAGACATACCTTTGCTCTAATGGGTTAAATAAACATTTATCATAAAGCTGTGCTATTTTTCATACTCTTTCACTTGTTTTGTTGTGGTTTATGCCTTCATTTGATAAAAATTAACTTTGTCCTCAAGTCAGAGTTCAAAAAAAAAGCAACTGAGTTTAATAACATGGCATGCATCATTGTAATGTACTAAGTTAAAACCAAATTAATACTTTATCCTCAAGCAACTCTTAATTTAACCCAGAAACTCTCACTGCAAGAGATTTATTAAAAAGACTAGGAGCTGGATTGGTTTAATTTAGCTTTTCATTGTTAAGTTTGCTGGTCAACACTGTGTTTGCGATTCTCCAGGATGTGTACCTATGATGTGAAGGGATGTGATGTCATTGATGGAATTAAAGTTGTAAAATGCTTTAAAGCAAAGCATTGGCCAGTGGGAATTATGAACAGTTATGTCTCAAAAATCATGATGAATGAACCCAAAGGGCATGAAAATGATTTGCAAAGGTATAGGAAATATATGTCAACTGAGTGTCTTCTTCATTTCAGATGACATTTAGAGCCTTCTGCTTATTTCACATGTAAAGCCTTTTAATATACTTAAATGAAATGATGTCCCTTAATTTAATAGAGGCCTAGAAACATTCAAATTCACACAATAAATGCCACCTGACTTCAAGATTTCCGTACTTCTGAAGGTATGCTTTGGGGTAGGGTGAGGGAGAGAAAGAGAGGGAACCAAGGTTTTATTTTTTTTTTTATTTTTTATTTTTTTACAAATCTCGGCCCCGTGGTACTTACCTGTCATTCTAGCACATAGGAGGCTGAAACACACAGGAGGCTGAAACAGGACAATGACTTTAAAGCCAGACTGGGCTGCGTTAACGATTCCATGATTGAAAAAAAAAAATACTTTTTTTTTGTTTGTTTGTTTGTTTTGTGCTTTTAAGAAAAAAGCTTACCAAGCACTGTCTGATTCTGCTGAAGGGCTGCTGCTAATCCCAGCTGGAGAACCTGAAGTTAGATGCACGCTCCAGGGGTAAAGGCTCATTAAGGGATGCTGCAGTGGAGTTCTCAAAGACCCTCGCTCATCATCTGCAGAGATGTGGAAGCTTGGGAAATGCCTACCATCCAACAATTTTTAGCCATTTTCAAATACCACAAACATCCTGGGCACACGCACGCAGAGTCTC
This sequence comes from Meriones unguiculatus, assembly GCF_030254825.1. NCBI lineage: Eukaryota > Metazoa > Chordata > Mammalia > Rodentia > Muridae > Meriones > Meriones unguiculatus. Next base: position 28,831,014 of record NC_083359.1, read on the forward strand.
GCCTTGGCGTAGATTAACATACAATATCCTGCAATGAGAAAAGGCAATGAACAGCCTCATAAAGTTACCCAACTTCACCAGCACTCTAAAGCATATTGTGTGCAAGGGGTCACTAGTAATCTTTTAAATGGGGGGGGGGAAGAGGCTGAAATAGGGCTGTAAAGTGATTAAATTTATGAAATAAAAAAGGATGTCCATCTTCTGAGTCTGCTGTGAGAGTTAAATACACCTATGAAACTGTTTAAACTGGTGCCTGCATATATGTATTCAATACACTTAGGCTTGCTATTACTAAAAGAAAAGGAAAGAGAGAGAGGAAGAAAGAAAGAAAGAAAGAAAGAAAGAAAGAAAGAAAGAAAGAAAGAAAGAAAGAAAGAAAGAAGGAAGGAAGGAAGGAAGGAAGGAAGGAAGGAAGGAAGGAAGGAGGAAGGAACGAAGGAAGGAAGGAAACAAAGAAAAAACAAAGAAAGAAACAAAGAAAGGAGAAAGCAATCCTTTAACCAGAGAACATGGCTTCCTGGTTGCTTCAATATTTCACTAGGTTTGAGGAGATGCTGCACGTAGCCCTACTAATATGTCATACTTTTATTAGATAGGTGGGCATGTGAAAGAATAAATAAGACTGAAATAGGAGATTAAAGGAACGACCAAATGAGATGGACATGGTAGCAGCCAGGAACAGCATGTCAATAAGCTGCAGCTAACGCAGAGACAGCTGCAAGCAGGGGCCAGGGAAGCAGGCAAGGGTTGAACCTCTGCACAGGCCTCTCAGAGAAGACCAGGGATTATCACAGAACCTCCAGAGAGGTTTCAAAGAGCTGTTTCTCCATGGTGGCGTCACATTGCCTGCGGACCAACACAGCTACAACCTTACCTTCAATGTTTACTTCCTGCACACTGAGAGAGAGAAAAAAAGAGATAAAGAAAAGCCAGGAAATAATATCCTCAACAAAATGAGCTACTAGTAATATAGTTCATTGAAATTTTAAATGGAAACATTGTTTTACTGGATAGCAATAGATCCGCCAGAGGGAGCCCAGTTATAGGATCTTGACACTTATTTTCTATACAAATTTCACACTTTTCCCTGATCACAATTGCCTATCACAAAAGCATCACAAAAGATATCACAAAAGCACATATCTCCCTCCTCATACATTTTAAACTCCTTAAGGGAATGTTACAATTAATTTTATATAGCCTACTTTAAAAAAAATAATAGCCCATTGCATTTATGAAACAGATTACATATTTTACTAAATTTTTCCATTCTATTATTTTATTTGGCTATCATTGTCTCACGAGGAGGAGCTGGATGGCATTATCCCAGCTTTATAAATAAAAGCATAAAAATAATAGTTTCCTCAAACCACACAGATATTCCACAGGAGACCTCAGGTCAGAACTTGAATTTTCAGATATGAGGAATGCAATCCAAATTTTTGGATTTATTTGTTTTCATTAAAAAAAAAAAAAGAGCAATGGTGATTTTCAAGTTATCTTCTTAAGTCTACTGTCTCAAAATCATGGAATAAATGCTAAAGATCTGTGAGCAAATGGCCCAGAAGGTCAACATATCAATGAGTCCAGGTATCCTTTAAAAGAACGGTAAAGCAAATTACTAAGGAAGTTGACATAAAAGTGGCTTAAGTCATTCTTCTGAGGAATTTCCTTTCTGTCACTTGTAGGTTTGAATTTTAGTTAGTGCAATGGTTTGTTGAACGCCTTAAGGACAAAATAAAGGCCATTCCTATGGACTGAGTTCGTATTGATAACTTCATCCATAGCATAATGATCTTAAGAGTCAGGGCCTTTGTTATTAACTATTGTTACATTAGGTGAGAAAAGGGCTCTCACTATAGGTTCGGTCAAGTTAGAAAGAGGCGGGGAGACACACTGTGTGGGGAAGAAGGTCATGTGAGGACCCGAGCAGGAAGAAAATGCTCACAGGGAACTTGACCATGCTAGTACCACAATCTCAGCCTTCCAAACAACAGAACCATGAGAAATTAACATATATTATGTAAACCAGCCAGTCTACAATATTCTTTATAGCACAGTAAACAGATGGGGAGAATCACAGAATTGCACAGGTGTTACATGTGGTCTCAATACACCCAGCATAACCACAATCTCTTGCTCAAGTAGAGTCTGGTATTACTTGAAACTGAACTTGAAGCTCAAATAATAAACCATCCTTGCTGTCTTTAAAAGGATACGATACTGAATCTCCAGCTCCTAAAATTCTTACCTTAAATAATTTATCAAAATCACATTAAAATATGACGATACATCAGTTAGAAACTCTACAAGTGTCTTCACTCAGTCCATTTAATAACTGTTCACGGAGGCATTTCATGTGACAGTCACTTTTCTTATATAAACCTCCCAGGAGATGTCTGAGCCCTCAAATTTGCACACCCCTATGATCTGATGTCTTTCTACCAGCCAAACGCTTTCTATGTCCTGTGGCCACGGTGTCCACAGCTTGAGGTGAGTCATCAACACTAGAACAAATTTCTTTCTCATACTTTTAATTTTACATATGGCTAGCTCTTAACCGAGGTCTTAGTAACCAGGGTGTATGACTGTTTTTCTTTACTTATTACCCTAAACCTTGATATTCAAAGGAAATGTTTTCATTTTTCCCTTTCCTACATCCAGCTTACCAGCAGCATTGTTATTGTCCTGCAGAAGCAGTACTAAGAAAAAAAAAAAAAACAAAGATTCAAAGGTTCATTTCTTGAAGCCATTCATTACACTACCACTGCAGTTGACTTTTTTTGATGACTGAGCCAGCTATGAAATGACTGATGGGTAAATAATGCATAAGGCATGATCTACTGGGGAACGTGATGATTCATGCTGGAGACAGGATGGAGTTTAAGGAGGAGAGGTTTCATCACAGGGCTCAGAGTTGCAGGTAAGTCAAGACTTAAACCAGAGAAAGCAATAACACAGGGAAGTTGTGACTACAGTAGACGTCAAAACAAAACTAAACTAAACATAAAACAAAAACAAACAAACAAAAGGGAGTTGGGGCATCTGAGACATGCTGAGAAATAATACCCTAACTATACCAGTTAGAAAACTGAAAATGGTAATTGACTCCCTCCCACCAAAAAAAAAAAAAAAAAACAAAGAGGAGTTATCCAAAAAAATGGCTATTGTCAGAAGGCTATCAGGTACTGAACAGGAAGAAACATGTGTATATATATATATCATATACATATATACATATATGTATATCACTGCAGAGTAAAGTCTATACATATAAAACCCTCCTTGCCATGCAAAGATGATGGCTCAGTTGGTAAGGTAATGACTTTGCAAGCAAAAGGACCTGAGATTATTTCTCAGAATCCACATTTCATAAATCAAATAAACACCACACACACACACACACACACACACACACACACACACACGAGCTAGCAAACACTGTTTTGTTAATATACCACCTGCTCTTGCTCAAGATGAAGGATAAACAAGGACCATTTGATTCCAAAGCCTGATCAGTGTAGTTCAGGTAAGAAATGGTTTTATTCATTCTCAACCAATTTCACTATAAAACAGAAAGGTTTCTAGAAAACAAAAACAAAAAATAAAAAGCAAAACAAATGCTGCTACTCTATGAATGTGAATATGTTAGCTCAGGGGCTTTAAAAAAAAGAAAAGAAAAAATATGGTTTTTAATACTATATTTTTAATGCATTATTTTGCTCTCATAATTTATTCCATGGTTTTCAATATAACCATGTGGGGCCAGGGATTAATGTCTGGTCCCTAGATGAGTCCTCTGAAGTAGATGCAGAAGATGAAGATTAGAAGGTGAGATTAACATAGCTCAAAAGGCTTCTTATTCTTGTGCTAAAAAACAAAGCAATCACTGAAGGCAGCTGTGGAAAACATGAGAAAATTAATGCAAATATTTTAATTTTTATTGTTATCATTTATTACAATTTATTCAATTTGTATTCAGGCTGTGGTCCCCTCTTCCATCTCCTCCCAATTCCACCCTCCCTCCTTCTTCTCCTCTTATGCCCCTCCCCTAGTCCACTGTTACATGACCCTAGCCTATTAAGTCTCATCAGGACTGGTTGCTGTGTCTTTTGCCCCCAGGGGGAGTGACCAGAGAGCTTGTTACTGAGTTTATGCCAGAAAAAGTCTCTACTCCTCTTATTAGGGACCCACTTGGAGACTGAGTCTATGGGCTACATATGAGCAGGTATTGTAGTTCCTCTCCATGCATTGTCCTTGGTTGGGGTATCAGACTCTGCAGGGCTCCCAGGGCTCAGGTTTTTTTGTTTATTTTTATTTTTTATTTTTGGTTTTTTTTTTTTGTTTTGTTTTGTTTTGTTTTTTTTTGGTTCCTCTTGGAGCTCCTGTCCCCTCCAGGTCTTTCTATCTCCCCCTTCTTTCATAAGATTACCTGCACTATGCCCAAAGTTTGGCTCTGAGTCTCAGCCTCTGCTTTGATACCTCAATCAGTAGAGTCTTTCAGAGGCCCTCTGTGGTAGACTCCTGTCCTGTTCCCTGTCTTCTCCTGCTTCTGATGTTTATTGCATTTGTCTTTCTGAATGAGGATTGAGCATCTTCCCTTGGGTCCCCCTTGTTGTTTAGCTTCTTTAGGACTATAGATTTTAATAAGTTTATCCTATATTCTTTAAAGACATGATTTCATTATGTATCCTAGGCTAGCTTTAAACTCCTAATTCTCCTGCCTCAACCTCCTAAGTGCTGAGAATATAAACATGCATCCAGCTTTAATGCAGCTCAATACAAAACTTAATTAGATCTTTTATTCCAACTGAAGGGCAATAAAACAAATAGAATTAAATAGACAAGATTCCAATATCAGAAACTCACATCATTTTTTAAGCACAAACCTAATTTTTCTTGAAGGAAAGTTATGAAGAATGTGACAATCTTTGTATCAAAATAAGAATTATATTTATTTCCAAGCAAGGTTACTAAAAATGCTTTACAATTAGGCATGTAATTGTTATAGTCTGTTGAATTAGAATTTTTTGGCATTATAAAAGTAATCAACTTTTGATTCCAAAAAAATTAATAAATTTCTAATGTTACAGAATTTCATATTTCCATACATACCTTTGCAATTCATATAAAAAGTGACACAAAACATAGAATGTCTGTTTAAACTAGAAGAACATTTTAACAGCAGGAATACGGATACTTTTCAGCTTCAGCTTCTGAAGATATTTAATAACCAAGAAGGTTTTTTGTTGTTTTAGCCATCATGACCTTTTGTTCTGAATCTACTGATAATAAAGGAATGGAAATAAACACATTTCTCTATTAGATTTCAGTAAATTGCATCGAGTACATAGAGATGTGTGATTCTGGTGTGTGTTTCTTTCCAGTATTCCACTGAAAATTCACCAACTCCCAAGAAAAGCAAAACCCTATTTACAATAGCTCCTTCCAGAAGAGGAGAGCCCAAACAAATTTGATTTATTTATATAGCAGCATTTAATAAATCATATACTGGAAAATCTAGACAGTGTTTTCTATTTGTTCCTACTAATGTATAGGTGTATAAACATAATATTTATAAAAATATTACACAGAGATATTTGTGTTTCTGCAAGGGACAGCTAGGTCCTAAGTAAGCAGCAATGACATAGTATTGCATTTAGCTTTTACTCAGTTTTAATTAATGGGAATTTTTCTTTGTCAACTCACACATGTACACACTGAATATTGGTCACTGCCGGACCTCATCCTCTCCTAACTCTTTCCCACCACTGTGTACCCAATCTACTACCCCACTAGTCTTTCTCAAATTCCTGCCTATTTCCACTTTGTCGTCTGAGTCACTAAGTTTTACCAGGGCCACAACTTCCCATTGATTTTGGAGTGCTGCACTGGAGCCAGGTGTTCTCAGCAGGGGGTATGCAACTGAAGACAATAACTTCTTTTCCCCAAATCCATCAATATCCAACAGGTCAACAGCACAGTATAAGGCCTTGTGTACCCTCTTCTGTCCCTAGCATTTTCCTTCTCTGCTTTTTATCTTCTATCCCCCTTTCCTTAAAGTACCTCCTCTACTAATATCCTTTCCCCAGATTTCTGTCTCCCACAGGTACTCCAGGGTAAACAAGGAAAACTAAAGAGTCAAAGCTAGGCTCCATGTATGAAAGAGAAACTGTGTGGCCTGATTAACAGGTCCTAATTTTGAGACTTTTATGGTGATTAGTGTGGGTCATAAAATAAGTGCATCTATCACTAAGAAGTACAGGGAGACAAGGAGGGGGAAATTGAAGTAGTCTCCTAAGAAATACATTGTCTCTGGTTCTTCGGTGTTTCTGTGCTTATCTTTCCAAAGCGCCCTCTTCCAGACTGCTCTTTAGCATCCACCTTTCTAGGGAACCATCTGTGTAAGGGAGCCAAGGTAAGGAGAGGTTTGAAGTCCAACAGAGGAAGTTTAATTCCTTGTCATCCATTTGTTACTGTAGGATCTAGGGTGAGCTAGTTAAATCCCCAAACTGTTTTCTCATCTTCAGTGTGTATACCACCTTGTAGGGTATAGTGTGGATTAACTGAGGTAAAATATATAATCAAGATATTACCTGACACAAAATAGAAACTCAGCAACGGCAGCCACTTTTGAGAAAAAAAAAATAATTGTTTTGAAGAACAAACAATTCTTATGTATTCTATACCATATACTATTACTTTTATAAAGGGTACAGTAATTATTTTCTCATGTCTGTGTTAACCACTCTCAATAAACCCTTGATATTCTTGAGAATGGTGCTTTTACTTTATATTTTCATATAAATTTGAATCCTTGAACATATTAGGTGCTAAACAACTTCTTTTAAATGGAAGTGAACAAAATAATTGGCTGCAAGTCAATAATCCTTTCTAGGACACAAAGCAGTGTCACTCTTCATACTGCCTTATATGTTTGAAGTGTGTAAAACAGATTGGCCTCTGAAATCTTCCCTGAACGCAGATAAAAGAGGCAGCTGTTCTGAGTGAAAAGGCTCTGCAGTGCTTTTTTAGCTGGTAGAAGACTTTAAACTTTTCAAGGTACTGAGTTAATGTCTACCACTGCCGGACTGCTATTGCATTTTAAGTTCTGACAGCACAGCAATCAGCATAGAAGAAAAAGGCTACAGTGTTCCTTGAGAAATTGCATCAGAACTTTCAGTTCTGAGCTCCAACCCCCACTGCATCAATTTACATTCTGAAGGTTATCTTCAAAGCCAGAAGGGTAAGGTACAGAACGATTTAAAGGAACACATTTTAGTGGTTACTCTTTCTAAACCATCTCATAATTTGAAGTTACCTTTACCTTAATAATGACGGGTTGCAGGGGAAATATTAACATTTTCCCTAGAAAATTATTCCATTGTAGAAGAATGCCTTGAACTACTTTTAAAAGTTATGTTCATTGGTGTTTTATACACTTTAGTAGACTTGCAAATCCTGACAAAGTAAGCACTTCTCTGGGATCATGACTCAACTCCAAGATTCAAAATCAACACAGTAAACAGTGCCCAGGCAGGAGCTCTGAACACCTCCCACTTGTTTGGGAAGAAGCCTCGGGGGCCTACCTGGCCTAGATAACATTCGGCAAATCTTGATTATAGGTGCTACATTACAGTGTTGGAAGAGACTGACTTGAGTCAGATGGTTTAATACCTCCTTGCAGAATGAAGAAGAGACGGACGTTCATTCCTTGTCTAGAAGCAGAGAGATAGGAGAAGAGTTTTCAACAGAGAGGAAGAAAAGAGAAGGAAAGAAGGTTCAAGGTCAAGCACAAAGTCGGGAAGTGAAAGTCACCTGCAATGCCTTCATAAGGGCTCTGGACAACCACCGCAGTGCGCTCTAGATTCACGTCTGTAAAGTTCCCCCTTGACAGATAGGCCTCTGTTTAAAATGGATTTCAGCATTTTCAAAGTTCTCCCCCTCTCCACAGTTTATATCCTTTACCTTAGGAACTTCATGTAGGTGGATAACTTTAGTTTATCTTGCTGACCCCGTCTTCCTTCTTTCAGTGTGGCTATGTCAGCCAGCTACCAACATCACCTCTAATTCTCCTGTCTACCACCTGCTCCACTTCTGTTTTCCACCAGGTGAATGATAGCAATGTCTAAACCCCGCTGCTTTCCCTGACAACATTCTAATCTAAACAACTGCCCTGTCTTGTCCAGACGACTCTTATCTGTCACTTCAAGTGCTCTTCCTCAGTCACCTTTGTTCTCCTAGAAGCTATCCCCCCAGACCACTTTCAAAGAAAAAAAAAATCCTGTAATTCATCATGCCACTCTTCTTTGTAAACACTTGACACCAGGCTACCCTCCCACTTTCAAATCTAATCTTAAGGTAGCCTGAAGGCCCTCCATGTTCTGGACACTTCCAATGACCACTTTCCATTTCCATCTTATATTCCAAACTCACTAAGTCCCACCCGAGTTCTGGGCTTTTGTAGATGTAGTTTTTTTCTGTTCCAACTCCCAAATAACCTCACACAGAATCTGCTCTGCATCCCACAAGATGCTACAGTTACTCTGGAAAGCTGTCTCCATGCCTTAGGGCAGGGGAACTGTCTCTTAACCATTCAGTCTTCTTCTTCCACACAGTAAATGTTTTTGCCAATTATCCTTCTCTCCCTAATTAAAATGCGAACATGAACTGGTTCAATGTTACTTAACTATAATGTGAGCACTCCACTCAGCCCCTGTCACGCTAGCACTCAGGAAAGGAGTGCACCAAGGCATGAGTATTGCGAGCTCTAGACCAGTCCAATCTACATAGTGAGATTTAATCCTCAAAAATAACAACAAATCTGAGCCTAATTGGAAATGAGGAATGTCACCACTGTTGCCTACTGTTTAACAGTTCACAGCACGCATATCAACAATAGATAATGTATTTTTGACAACTCACTAATGACTAATCCAAGTACATTAAGAGTCACCAAAAGGACCTAAAAATAGAAACTCTAAGTCAGGGATCTTCAGAGAACCAGAATGCACAGCCTAGGTACATCATTATTTGACATATCACTGGACAACACCTGTTTGTGATTTTCCGAACTGCTGAACTTCAGTGTGTGTGTGTATGTGTGTGTGTGTGTGTGTGTGTTGGGGAGCAAATCAGGAAAATGCCCACATGTCATGTATATGAACTCTGTACATATAGCCCATATGTGTGCCTCACAACCTTAAGATAAAGCTATATGTTTTCATTGGACCCTTAGGGAGTACTAGAGATAACTAAAATAGATACTGTGAAGAGAAAAAAAAATCATTGCTGTCTGTTAGTATTGTGAGTCTTCTTAAAATCTAAGGGGAAAAGAACTGAATTTTTTTTTGGTGGGTTAGGGTTACTCAAGGATTCTCTTGAGTAACAAATCACAGTTTCCAGCTTTGTTCTCTTTATGTCCTGTTCTCAACATTCTCAAAACTTGAATGCTTTCACTAGCCCTTCAAAGTAAAAAATACTACCCATTGCCTTATCTGTTCAGGAAGCACAAACAAATGCAGTAATATATTTTCTCATTTGATTCATTCTAGAGAAAGCCCATGGGGGCTAGGAGAAAACCCTGCACAGTGAATGAAAGCTTTAGCCCTTCAGAATTAGTTGATCTCAAAGACTTTAGATGTACTTGGCTCCTTCATTAGTCAGCTCTCCAAACATGCCACATTTTATGTGTGTATTCACACTGAGACCTATGTGCTGCACACAATGAAAAATCACACCAGCAACAGGTGAAAATATGTCCCTCCATACTTCCAAACACACCATACAAATCCACACTCCATAAGAAGGCGTATTTTACTCTAATATAAATTGATAGACACTTACTTCCTCTTCCCACGGCACAGGTGTCACTTCACATTTTACTACAAAGTTGCTGCTTGAGTTTTTACATGTCCTTATGCTCACCCTTTTCGGCTCCTGTCTTTATCGTTCCATGAACAAGCATCATGGACCTTTATTCCATCTACCAGCCCAAGACAGAGAATGGCCTCTAAAATTTTTCAAAGTGGGAGCAGGAGAAGCGACCCACTGCTTAAGAGCACTTGCTGCTCTTACACAGAACCAGGCTTTGATCCCCAGCACCCACATTGGGTGGCTGCAGTAAAACTCTAGTTGTAGGGGGATCTGATATCCTATTCTGGCTTCTGAGGGCACCTTGCGTGCACATGCCACACATACAGATGAGCAATCACACATCCACACATGTGTAATAAAAAATATATATATATTTTAAATCTTCCAAGTTGTACTTTGATTTTTGTATGTGTGTTTGATTTTTCTTTCTTTTTCCACCCAAATTCCTATTTAATAAAGGCAGAAGGGAAGCAGCACAGGCTGGGGAGGAGAGGGGTTCCTTCTATGATATAAATATATACTATGTAGACATATGTGTATACAATGTATTTATCTGAGAAAATATGATGTGCCATAAAATAAAACATGATTGGTGAGAAGACAATTCATTTCTAAATGGAATGCTGCAAGATGGATTTTTAAAACAGAATCATTATGCAGTCACTGGGTTATTGAAAGGTGACCTTCACCCCCAACTACGTTAGTCAGCAATTCAATTTTCTCAGTATCTCTTAGAGGTGATAATAGCTGCAAATTGCCCTGACATATGCTAACATCTACTTTTTAGAAGCAACAGTTACACAACACACTTTCTCTCAATTTGAATTAAAAAAAAAAAAAAAACAATGTTCTCTGACAGTTGTTTCCCTTTTACAAAATAATTTTGGAATTACAAGTTTAAAAGTGCTGTGTGCAGGAGTACTCAAGTGTCAGTCTTGTTTACATATGCAAAAATCGCTCTTACCAATGTACAATTTTAACTTTTCTCCATGCTGTTGTGTGTGAATTCATAGGAAATGTTGTCCTAGTTATTCAAATTTGCACGGCATGCCCTTGGAACCTTACCCTGCATCTGAAGTAGACCACTGCATTTTTCAGAGACCATCGGCATGCTCCACTTTATGAAAGCATCATCAGACCTTTGTGGATATGGTACAGATTCAGCACCTTGAATCACAGCTCCGAGTGAGAAGAGTGAAAGCTCCAGGAAACTTGTCTGTATACTCTCAGAAATTACTGTGAGCTCTTGTTTGTTTACTGCTATATTTCATCATTATTGATTCAGAGTTGTGTAACTGCCTCAAAAGTTCTTTTAAATTCTTCCTATCTTCCATGTTCCATACCTGGTCCAGTGCCTCTTGGTTATCTTTTTATTTTTTATTAAATTTTTTATTTTTATATTAATTACAGTTTATTTACTTTGTATCCCAACTGTAGCCCCCTCCCACATTTCCTCCCTATCCCACCCTCCTTCTCTCATCTCCTCCCTGCCCCTCTCTAAGTCCACAAAGATGTCCTCCTCCCGTTCCATCTGACCCTAGTTTATCAGGTCTTATCAGGACTGGCTGCAATGTCCTCCTCTGTGGCCTAGCAAGGCTGCTCCTCTCTCGGGACGAAGCGGGGGGGAGAGGTCAAAGGGCCAGCAATTGAGTTCATGTCAGAGCCAGTCCTTGTTCCCCTTACTCGGGTACCAACTTGGATACTGAGCTGCCATGGGCTACAACTGAGCAGAGGTTCTAGGTTATCTCCATACATGGTCCTTGGTTGGAGAAGCAGTCTTAAAAAAGACCCCTGTTACCAAATATATTTGGTCCTTGTGAAGCTCCTGTTCTCTCCAGGTCTTACTAACTCCCCCTTCTTTCATATGATTCCCTACCCTCTACCGAAGGTTTGGTTATGGGTCTCAGCATCTGATTTGATACACTGCTAGGTAGAGTCTTTCAGATGCCCTCTATGGTAGGTTCCTGTCCTGTTTCTTGTTTTCTCCTACTTCCAATGTCTATCCCATTTGTCTTTCTAAGTAAGGATTGATCATTTTACCCCGGATCCTCTTTCTTGTTTAGCTTCTTTAGGTGTACAGATTTTAGCATGTTTATCCTATCTTTTAGGTCTAGTATCCACTTACAAGTGAGTATATACCGTGTGTGTCTCTCTGCTTCTGGGATACCTTACTCAGGATGATCTTTTCTATATCCCTCCATTTGCCTGCAAATTTAATTTAATGATTTCCTTGTTTTTAATTGCTAAGTAGTATTCCATTGTATAAATGTGCCACAATTTTTGTATCCATTCCTTCATTGAGGGACATCTGGGTTGTTTCCAGGTTCTGGCTATTACTAATAAAGCTGCAAATCAAAACGACCCTGAGATTTCACCTTACACCCTTCAGAATGGCTAATATAAAAAACTCAAGTGACAACACATGCAGGAGAGGTTGTGGAGAAAGGGGAACCCTCCTCCATTGCTGATGGGAATGTAAACTTGTACAACCACTTTGGAAATCAATCTGGCACTCTCTCAGACAACTAGGAATAGTGCTTCCTCAGGATCCAGCTATACCACTCCTAGGCATATATCCAAAAGATGCTCAAGTACACAACAAGGATGTTTGTTCAACCATGTTCATAGCAGCTTTATTCATAATAGCCAGAACTTGGTTATCTCTTATGACACATTGAGCATACAATTCAAACTGAGTTGAACTCTCCTTCAGGTGCCTTGACCTTTATTTAAGTTTAGATATAAAGTGTCCCTTGTGCTGGTTATTTTTGTTTGTTTGTTTGGTTGGTTGTTGTTTTTGTCAATTTAACACAAGCTAAAGTCATCTGGGAAGAGAAAAACCTCAATTGAAAATAAGCCTCCATCAGATTGGCCAGTAGACAATTCTGCATGGCATTTTTCTTGATTGACGATTGATGGAGAAGGACCCAGCCCACTGTGGATAGAATCATTCATGCACAGATAATCCTGGGTTTTACAAAAAGGCAAGCCAAATGAGACATGAGGAACAAGCCAGTACAAATCAGTAAGCTGTGTTCCCAAGTTGTTTTTTTTTTCCACCAACCTATCCAATTCATTAGCAAATCCTCTGGTTAAACTTTTTAAGATATACCCTGAATCTGAGCTGGCTAGATGGTTCAGCAGATAAACATAGTCACTGCCAAATTTAGTAACTTAAATCTTATCCCTAGGACCAATAGATAGGGGAGAATGAACTCCTATAGGTTGTCTTCAAACGTACACTTATATGTCACACATGCGTGCACACTCGCACACACAAACACACACACCCACATATGCACACAAGGGAGAAAGACACAGGGAGGCAGAGAAACAGAGACAGAGAGAATACATAAATATAATTTAAAACTTAAAAATGATAAAAATACACGCTTTGAATCCATTTTTTCACTACTCCTTCACAATAACATGCTCTATAAAAGCAAGAATGTTCAAGCTAATATGCCACTGTATAGTTGATAAAGGTTCTTATTTGGAGTGAGAAGTGAATTAGAAGATGGGATATCTGTGAGATTCAGAAAAATATTGTACTTCCTAGGATTCCTGGCTTGGCAGCAGATGATTTTGGAAGCTCTGCAAAAATCTCTGCTTCTCTCAGTTGAATCCAATCTGTGTGGAGGAAAGGAGTGACTCCATGATGATGATGGAGATTGTCTTCCCAGGATGTGGTTCACCCATTGCACTCTGTGTGTGCTGACCCCAGCAATTTTTCCAAATAGAGGAAACTTGACTACGTGATTTGTGAAGTATAGGGACTGTGTGCACACTCTCCACTGTTTAAAAACAAAGAGCAGTGGGAACTTTAACAGGATATTATTTGGCTGTGTGTACTCTGCCTTCACCTCTGGATTGAGTTATTCTATAAGTAAAAAACTGAATTGAGAGAGAGAAAGAGGGGCATCCATAATGCATCACTATATGTTTCAACATCAAGATCAGGACCGGACACTAGTACACAATTAATATGTTGTATGTATTGAAGATAAATTTCATATTTCCATACCCTCTTTACTACTATTTAGGGAAAATATTTATTTAATTGGAATTGTTATCTTAAATGGTGTTATTATTCAGGATTCTCTGAGAAAGGAACTGAGAGCGGGAAGACAAACATTTAAAGGATGCTTAGTAGCTTATCCACATGACACAAAATGGCTGTTTTCATACTAGAAAGGACATGAATCCAGGAGCTTCTCAGGTTGTGATGCTAGAAGTTTCAGTAGTGACAGTCTGCTACTGACAGTACATTGGCTTCCTGGAGAGCCAAGGATCTTCAGTTCATGATGGAGAGTCAAAGAAGTGGGCGCTGCTGTCAATGAAGGATAGTAACAGCAGGACAGATGAACTTGCCAGCAGCATGGAAAGGCAACACAAGGGAAGAAGGAGAAAGGCAATGCTCTCTTCGGATCTCTGTTTTTTGGTTTATCTGTCTGCTCCTGGAAGGTACAGCACACATTTAGAATGAGTTCTATTTCATGGGACCTAATTGAGAAAATCCCTTACATATATGCCCCATAGCTCATCTCTTAGTAGAATTAGGTCCAGCCAAGGTGATAGTCCAGATTAAACACCATATGTGACTATATGATAAATGCAGTAAAATCAAAAGTAATTAAAATCAGCATTTCTACAAATAGAAATTAGTGGAGAAACGTTATCTTTTATTGTCCAAAATGATGTATATATTGGAAACAAAATAATACTTCTGTAATCTAATTAGCTATTATTCTGCTCAAAATTTTTCAAACTAGTCTTCCTCTATTAAGAGAATGGTAAAGTGTTGAACATAGTCATGAGGACATGGAAACACCGAACTTTGACTTTCTCTTCCTGGGAACCAGAACAATCCAGGAACATTATAACGTATAATATCTAACGTTACTGAATGTCATGCCATTGTACACTATACTACTTAAAATCATTATCTGACATCTAGAGCTGGCTGTGCACACATTGAGCTGCGCTACTCTAGAGGGTGAAGACTTTTCCCAGTCTTAAAATCTAGCCCTGGATGAGGAAAAAAGAGCTTGCTCAAGGTCATACAACTATTCATGGTAAGATAAAGCTTGGAGTCGGGTATTGAAATCCTGGCCTAAGGTGTGATGTCTCAAAATAACCGCTTTTCTCAGTTCTCATCTAACATATATATATATATATATATATACATATATATGTATAACATATATATGTTATACATATATATGTATATATACAGACATATATATACACACACATATACATATCTATATATACAAGTGTATATATACATACATATTACCATTTTTCTGCGTATAACCAAATTTGCTTTAGTTTGCCCTTAAATGATTAACTAATCCAAGACTCTGGTTATGAACTGCACACAAAGCTTAGTCATCAGTTAAAGCAAAGTCTCAGAGAATAATTCATTTCATAACCCTCAATGCAAAGCCAATTATATCATAAGGCTCATTTTTTTTAAAGGATCTTATGTTATTTGCATATGTGAGATGACATTGATGAGCATTCACAGTGACAGAAACAGATGCTTCTGCCATCACTTAATGTGAGACACATTTTCCCGAGTTGAAGAACAGAAGGCTATCACTTGCAGAGACTGCAGGTGAAAAGGGTCTATGTTGGAACTCCCTGAGCATAAAATGCTACTGACTTTCCCCAAATTAAAATGCATCTTGTTTTGGACATTTGAAAACAACATATTTCTATATTGGACCGTATCATAAATCACAATGATTAAAGACTGTCCACAGGTTCATGTTTTTTAATCGTTCGACATTAGAAATATCCATAATAAAAATGAGCTATGCCATTTGTATCTATCCTAGGCCAGATAAATACTGTTTTGCAAACAATAGTTGTTACAGAAATAAATAGAATATTATAAATTGAGAAGAGAATTATAGCCACATACAATTTACATGACTTGAAATATTCAACCAAATACACCTTTGATAAAATAAAATAAAAATCCCTTATAGTATAGTAGTGTTTTACATCACCATACTTATAATGCTTTCAAAATTCAATAGTTTCATTGACTCAAAAGTTATTTATTGTCAGGAAGGAACATGTCATGATGACTAGAGCAAGGTAGTTCATAGTGCCTATCTCTGAGTTCATTTCTTTCTTCTTTCACACATTAATTTCATAGTTCTACTGCCTTGGAAGAGAAAAATTGGATGAGGAGGGGAGGACATTTCTTACACATAAGTTCAAGGTTGCTGTGGAATTAAATGAGATAAAGTGCTTTTTTTTTGTTGTTTTTGCAATGTTTGATAGCTATTGAACCACTACTAAACATCAGCCTATTTAAAATTCTCCTCCTCCCCCCGCACCCTTTCTCTCTCTCTCACCTGTTTTGCTATGTGTATGGGCAACAAGGTTCCTAACCCAGAAGTTCATGACATAGATACACGCAAGCTTTCAGACTTCCTGCCATGAACATGTGGTCTCAATCTAGAAAGCCGTCACCCGTCAACCTCCAGAATCACTTTCTTTTCTTCTCTTCTCAGACCTCACCTTAAACATTGCATGCAGAGAGATTCCTGCACTGACCTGTGCTGACCTCAGCTCAGGATATCAGGCGCACATTTGGTCTCAATCTTCGGCATTCCATTTATCCCATTCACAGGGCTTATTACCATCTGCTCACATGACCACTTACTGTAATTTCTATAATTCTATTATCTGATTTTATAATTAAGGCTACAAGAAGCCGGTGAACACATCTTTCTCGTATTTACATTCTTATGTTCACAGCCTTTAGAATAAGGCCTCCTTCTCAAGCACCCAAAAATATTTGTTTGCAAAATGAGAATACAATATTGGACAATAAGAATACAGTCATGTCACCTAGGAAAACAACATTCTTTTTTTTTTCCATGTTGTAAGTTAAACATTTTTTTTTTCAATGCAGTTTATTCAAGAACCTTGAACAATCATCTGACCCTGGGGAAAGCCAGCCCACAGCTTAAATAGCCTCTGGGTAGCCAACCCCAGCATGCCACGTGGGCAATGCAGATAGGTCCACATACATGGAAGCAAGCCAGATCCTCAGCCTTAGCCAAATGTGGAGTTGTTTGTGACAGAGAGCACTCACCATTGGGAAGGTGGAAGGCGGAAACCAGCTCCATCTTTAAGGCGTGGCATTACACAGCTCTCTACAGTTCCCCCTTTTTGTTTTAGATGCATCAGGCAAGAGTAGAGGTCTGATCTCTGATATTAGAAATAAATTGGGACTTTGTACCGATGTTCATTTAGGTGTCATCCACCCAAAGAGCATCAGACCCATCCGATACCTTGGAAAACAACATTCTAAAGCGAGAAATAAACATGAAACAACCACTTTTAAATAATAGCTAACTATAATTGAAAAGGAGCTTCAACTATCTAAAAGATATACGGTCACTTATTTTTGAAGGAAGAAACGGCTATGATACAAATTAGTAAACACAATAATAAAAAAATTATCAAAGCAATTCATAAGAAAAATGAAGTGTTGGTGTAATGTTCTTATGGAATATTTACAATTTACCCTTGTTCACTCCAATGCTGATTTCCCTACCCCCACTATCTGATTTCAGTGAGGACATAGCATTGTGATGCTTATTCTAAGCATCGCCTGTGTCAAGTTTGTGTAAACATGCCGCCATTTGTTCTCTGTGTTGCCAATAAAAACAATCAACCAATGGAGAGAAAAGGGTGGGACATCTTGGTCTGGAGGGGAGGATAGAGAAGCGAGTGGGAGGGGAGATCTGAGAGGAGAGGAGAGGACCTGGAAACATCAGGAGAGATGAACCCGACCTAAGATATGACTAAAAAGCAAGCATAATGTGGGAAACCCGAATGGGAGTGAGCTAGGCAGGCTTGGAGGTTTAGGATGGAGTAATTATTGCCCAGCATTGTGCTCTGGGTTGATTAAATAAATCCTAGTCTCTGTGTGGTGATTTGGGTATGCAATTGGTTTAGGAATAATCACTGTTCACTGTTTAACTAAAAGATAAATCAATATTAAATATTAATAATCATCAACAGTGAAGTGAAGTGAGTAAAGAGAAAGATTAGTTTCAGTCAGGTAGAGAAGGGAATCCTGCCGTTTCACAATAGCTGTTGTTCTGACTGAGGGTTTAAAGATTAACTACAAGGCTAGCATCTGAAGGAAAAGAAAGTAGCCTATGGCAGAAGCCTTACAGGAAAGAAAGAAAAAAGAAAAAAAAAACATCTTCCATAGATGATCTGTCAAAATGCAGAGGCACTTAGAAAGCTTATATGGAAAATCACCCAGGAATTCAGTAAAAGCCCAGAACATGTCAACAGCTTATTTCAAAAATAGGTAAGTAGATAGATGATTGATAGATGGGTGGATGTATAGGTAAATAAATAGAAAATAGTAGAACAAAATTTAAAATGGGAAAAATACATCAAAAATAATGAAACAGGCCCAGGCAATCATGTATCCTTGACAGAAGAAACAGAGATTTGAGGTCATCTTAAAAATAGTGAATACTGTATAAGTGAGTATATCCCATGTTTGTCTTTCTCCTTCTGGGATATTTCACTCAGAATGATCTTTTCTAGATCCCACCATTTGCCTGCAAATTTCATGATTTCCTCCTTTTTGATTGCTGAGTAGTATTCCATTGTATAAAAATACCACAATTTCTGTACCCATTCCACCGTTGATGGACATCTGGGTTGTTTCCAGGTTCTGGCTATTACAAATAGAGCTGCTATAAATATGGTTGAGCAAGTGTCCTTTTTGTGTACTTGAACAAACTTTGGGTATATACCTAGCAGTGGTATAGCTGGGTCTGGAGGAAGCACTATTCCTATTTGTCTTAGAAAGCGCCAGATAGCTTTCCAGAGTGGTTGTACCAGTTTACATTCCCACCAGTAGTGGAGGAGGGTTCCCCTTTCTCCACAACCTCTCCAGCATGTGTTATCGCTTGAGTTTTTCATCTTGGCCATTCTGATGGGTGTAAGGTAATATCTCAGGGTCGTTTTGATTTGCATTTCCCTGATGGCTAATGAGGATGAGCATTTCTTTAAGTGTTTTTCTGCCATTCGATATTCCTCTGTTGAGAATTCTCTGTTTAGCTCTGTTCCCCATTTTTTAATTGGATTACTTGGATTGCTGCTTTTCAGCTTCTTTAGTTCTTTATGATAAACATAATGAAATCTATACACCTAAAAAAGATAATCAATTGAGCGGACATGGGGTAAGATGATCAATCCTCATTTAGAAAGACAGATGGGATGTGCATTGAACGTATGACAGGAGTCTACTGAGCGCATCTGAAAGACTCTAACTAGCAGTGTTTTCAAAGCAAAGACTCATGACTAAACCTTTGGCAGAGTACAGGGAATCATAAGAAAGAAGGGGAGTTAGTCTGATGGGGAAAGGATAGGAGCTCCACAAGGACCAAATATATCTGGGCACAGGGTCTTTTCTGAGACTGACATTCAACCAAGGACCATGTATGGATATAACCTAGAACCTCCACTCAGATGTAGCCTGTGGTAGCTCAGTAACCAATTGGTTTCCCAAAGTGAGGGGAACAAGGACTATTTCTAACAGGAACTCAATGACTGGCTCTTTGGTCTCCCCACCCCCGAAGGGAGGAGCAGTCCTGTTAGGCCACAGAGGAGGGCTTTGCAGCCAGTCCTGAAGATACCTGATAAAACAGGATCAGATGAATGGGGAGGAGGTCCCCCCTATCAGTGGACTTAGAAAGGGGCACGGTGGAGATGAGGGAGGGAGGGAGGGAGGGACTGGGAGGGAATGAGGGATCAGGACACGGCTGGGATACAGAGTTAATAAAATGTAACTGATAAAAAAAAAAAAAGAAATAGAAAACAGTCTAACAGGAAAAAAATAAAATAGTGAATACTGGCTGTTTTTCCAAAGGTCCTGAGTTCAATTCCCAGCAACTACATGGTGGCTCATAACCATCTATAATGAGATCTCCTGCCCTTTTCTGGCATGCAGGTAAATATGCAGGCAGAATACTTTACAAACTCTAACTAAACAAATTAAAAAAAAAAAAAAAAAAAAACCACACACACACCAAAGAGCTACAAAAGAATACTTAAAGCAAAATGGCCATCCTAAAAAAAAAAAGAATAGTGAATACAAGGCCAGCCTGAGGTACATGAGACCCTTTCTTAATAAAAGGTAACTAATAATAAAAAAATAATAATATAGGTTTGCAATTTTATTGAAAATATGTAATAAAAATATAAATGCATATTTTAAGTTGTAACCTTATTACCTTTCATTGGTTTTAAAATTTTAATAACATTTAAGACCATTATACATATAAATTAATTTATTAGATTATGAAAATTATTTTAGTGATTAAGAAGCTTATTTGATAATTCAGTATTTTTGTACTAAAATGTAATTGTTCATTTGACAGAGTCTCCTTAATATAGTAATTAATATTTGCTAAATTTAGAATTAAAATAAACATATATGTTGGTCTTAAAATGAAAAAATAAAGAAGGATTAGAGAGATGGCTCAGTAATAAACGATGCTTGTTCTCTTTCTAAGAGCGAGCTCAGTTCCTAGAACCAACATTTCATGATTCACAGCGAATCTATGACTATGGCTCTAGAGGATCCTGTACCTGCTTCTGGTCTCTGCAGGTATCTGCACTCACTTGTACACACACGCACAAAGACATATATTTATACATAAAAATAAAATCAGTCTTTTTTAAAAAATAAAAAAAAAAAACAACAGCAAAAGAATAGTGAGATCTTGGAAATTAGCTCCTATATGCTACGGGTGTAGAAGTCATTGTGCCCATCCCTGAAAGAACTGGACTACAAATTTAAAAATGAAGATTTGATATATATATATATAAAACCAAAGAACTGAATTTTAAGGTTAAACTATTGTAGTCTTAGATTTTTAATCAAACCTACTTTATTTAGGACTCTTAACACCTTTACCTCCCTTCCAACCAACCTCCACCCCACCCCAACCTCAGATAGGAAATTTGTAGGGAAAAGGGCTATAGAATGCTTTTATCTACTTTTGGCTGATTAGGGTTAATGGGTCTTTGGGGGATTACCAAGCTCTGTCACCAGGATACCAGAAAGCCAGTCCAAAGGACAACACCAAGCAGCAACGGGATGTCAGCAAAGGCCACAAGACTAGGTTGGATTGCCCCGAGAAGTTCATTTTCTCTATGAAGATCAGTGCAGCAATGTCAATCTTAAAAAGGAAGTCTCCCTGTGCATGGGCCTCTATGTAACTCCTCTCCTGAAAGTCTACCCACGGGTGTTCTCCACTGGCCAAAGTCAAACCCCTCACAAAAGAGAGCTCACAGCAAAACATCACGTGCCTATTTACAAGCCAGCCTCCAGCAAAATATCACATGCCCAGCTTGCAGCAAAACATCACGTGACAAAACTGAATCTTCACAGAAACTAGAAACTTCCACTTCAAACTACTAACCTGAAAAAAATGAAGAGAAAGAGAGAGAGAGAGAGAGAGAGAGAGAGAGAGAGAGAGAGAGAGAAAAGCCAATACCTGCCTACCTGAGCAGAAGTTAAGGCCACAAATTTAGCCAAATTATCTTAGCCAATATGCCACAGAACACAAACTGGGATAGCTTTAAACAATAGAAAATACTCTTTCCTAGCTCATGAGGAGAGAAATTCAAAATCAAGCTATAGGAAAATCTGAAGGCTCCCTACCTGCTTTTTCTTACCTTCCTTTGATAATCTTTGTGGTTTCTGCCTTATTGTTACACCGCTCAAATTGCTTTCTTAATATTCATATAGATATCTTTTTGTTGTGTGTCTCTTTCCTCTGCATGTTGCCTCTCTGTGCAATAAAGACAGGCTAACATATTTCTAAATCATCAAATTCTGATTTCTTTTTTACTATGATAATTTTTATTGATTGATTCATCTTTATTTTTAACAAGTTATTCATTTTCTATCCCGACTGTAGGCCCCTCCCTCATCTCCTCTGGGCATCATTCTCCATCCCTCACCCTCCCTCTCTCATCCTCCCCTTCTCCTTTCCATAGTCCACTGAAAGAGGGAGCCTTCCTCCCTTGAAATGTGACTCTAGCTTATCAAGTCTGATCAGAACTGCCTGGATCCTCTTCCTTTATGTCCTGGCAAGGCTGCATCACCAGGGGGAAGTGATCAAAGATCAGGCAACCAAGTGCATGTCAGAGACAGCTCCTGCTCCCCTTACTTGGAAACTGACATGAAAACTAAGCTGTCTATCAGCTACATCTGAGCAGGGGGTCTAGGTCCTCTCCTTGCATGGTTTTTGGTTGGGTGCTTCCATATCACAAGGCCACCCTGGGCCCAGGTTTGCTGGCTGTGTTGGTCTCCTTGTAGAGCCCCTGTCCCCTCTAAGTCCTTTTATCTCTCCTTCTTCCATAAGACTCCCTGCCCTCTGCCCAAAGTTTGGCTGTGAGTCTCTGCTTCTACCTTGATCCCCTGTTGTGTGAAGCCATTTAGAGGACCTCTGTGGTAGGTACTCATCCTGTTCCCTCTCTTCCACTGCTTCTGGTTTCTCTCCTCTTTGCCATTCTTAATGAGATTTAAAAATCTTCTCCCTAGGGTCCTCCTTGTTGTTTAGCTTCTTGAGGTCTGTAGATTTTAGTATGGTTACCCTACATTATATGGCTAATATCCACTTATAGGTGAATATGTATTATGCATGTCTTTCTGCTTCTGGGTTATGTCACTCAGGATGATCTTTCTAGTTCCATCTATTTGCCTACAAATTTGTTTTTAATTGCTGAGTAGTATTCAAATTGTGTAAATATGCCAAAATTTCTGTATCCATTCTTTGCTTGAAGGACATCTAGGCTATTTCCAGATTCTGGCTAGTATGAATAAAGCTAATATGAATATAGTTGAGAAAATGTCCTTGTATGTTGGAGCATCTTTTGGGTATATGCCCAGGAGTGATGTTTCTGGATCTTGAGGTCACACTATTTCCAATTATATGAGAAAGTGCAAAATTGATTTTCAAAGTGGTTGTACAAGTTTGTACTTCCACCGGCAATGGAGGAGGTTTCCCTTTTCTCCACATCCTCTCTAGGATATGTTGTCACTTGAGTTTTTTATATTAGCCATTCTGATAGGTGTAAGATGGAGTCGTTTTGATTTGCATTTCCCAGATGACCTAGGATGTTGAGCATTTCTTTAAGTGTTTCTGTGCCATTCGATATTCCTCTCTTGAGAATTCTCTGTTAAGTTCTGTACCCCATTTTTTAATTGGATTACTTGGTTTATTAATGTTTAATTTCTTGAGTTCTTTATATATTGTGGATATTGACCCTCTGATGTAGGGTTGATGATGGTCTTTTTCCAGTTTGTAGGCTATCATTTTGTTACATTGACAGTGTCCTTTACTTCCCAGAAGCTTTTAAGTTTCATGCAGTCCCATTTATTGATTGTTGATGTTAGAGCCTGTGCTGTTGGTGGTCTGTGCAGGAAGTTCTCTCCTGTGCCAATGAGTTCAAGGCTCTTCCCCTCTTTGTCTCCTGTGTTTTCCTGGTGTGGTTAGCCTTCTGGGGTTCTACTTTTCCATCTAGTATCTTCTATAGGGCTGGATTTGTGGGTAGGTACTGTTTAGATTTGTTTTTATCGTTGAATATCTTGTTTTCTCCATCTATGGTGATTGAGAATTTTGTGGGCTTTAATAGTCTGGGCTGACATCTGTGTTCTCTTAGGGGCTGCATGATATCCATCCAGCCCCTTCTGGCTTTCATAGTCTTTGCTAAGAAGTCAGGTGTGATTCTGACAGGTTTGCCATTATATGTTACTTGGCCTTTTTCCCTTGCAGCTTTTAGTATTTTTTTCTTTGTTCTGTACATTTGCTGTTTTGGTTATTATGTGGTGAGAGGATTTTCATTTCTGGTCTAATCTACTAGATGTTTTATAGGCCTCTTGTATGCTTATAGGCATCTCTTTCTTTAAATTGGGGACATTTTCTTCTTTGATTTTATTGAAAATATTTTCTGGGCCTTAGAGACGGAAATCTTTTTTTTCTATTTCTATTATTCTTACATTTTGTCTTTTCATGGTGCCCTTGATTTCTTGGATGGTTTGTGTAAGGAATTTTTTAGACTTAACATTTTCTTTGATGAATACATCAATTTCTTCTGTTGTATCTTCTACACCTGAAATTCTTTCTTCCATCTCTTGTATTCTGTTGGATATGCTTACCTCTGTAGTTCCTGTTTTCTCCCCTAAGTTCTCCCTCTCCAGGATTTCTTCATTTTGTGTTTTCTTTAATGTTGGATTTCCATCTTCAGATCTTGAACTGTTTTATTGATTTCCTTCACCTGTTTGTATTTTCCCACCTGTCATTAAATTCCTTCACCTATTTGTTTTAACTTTCCTCTATTTCTTTCATTTCTTTCAGTGATTTGATTATTTCCTCTCTAAAGGCCACAATCTGTTTGACTGTATCTTCCTGTATTTCTTTCTGGATTTTATTCGTTTCCTCCACTATCATCTTCATAAGCATAAATTTAAGGTCATTTTCTTGAGTGTCATTGTATTAGGGTATGCAGGTTTGCTTGCTCTTGAATAACTGTGTTCTAGAGATGCCATTACTTTAGATTTTTCTGATTGTGGTTTTTTTTCCTCTGGCCTTTACCGATCTTGCTATCCCACGAATTGGCTGGTAGTTTCTGGTGCTTGCTGGAGTCCTGGGGGCAAGGGTGGTTCACGAAATCCCTTAGGCAAGAAACTGGTTGTTCCTGAAGGAACCCTCCTCAGATTGTTGGGTATAGTCTCTGACTGGCTGGTGTTTTTTCGGAGAATTGTCGAAGCTCTCCTCAGGTGTACAATCCTGTGGACTAACTGGACTCCTTGGGAGCCCAGGGGCTCTCCTCTAATCAGGACACATCCTGGAGCCAGCTGCCCTGCCACTGGTTTTCTTGCTCTGAATTTAATGAGTTGCAGCTTCTCAGACACCATTTTTGCTGGGCACAGACCTCTTGAAGAACCAGTGAGCCCAGAGGTTTGGTCAATCTCACTAGGGAGACAGATTGAGCTTTGGAGCAGCCCTTAGGGCTGATCCTGTGGCTCCCAGGCATGTATAGGGCTGAAGTTGGAGCTCTGTGTCCCAGTACCCAGAAGATATTCAGTGGCCAGTGGTCCTAGCACACAGGCAAGTGGTGGGAGGTTAGAGACCCTGAGCCGTCAGAAACCCAGGAACTTTTCCAGGGATTAGCTGGGTGCCCTGATATTGGACATTGATTGTTTCTCTCACCATGTGGTTTCATCATGACTGAGAGACCCAATCTGTGGTGCTTTGGGGGGGGGCACAGTTCAGTCTGAGGTGGTGAGCACAGTGCACAGGTGTGTGGCTATGTGTGTGACTGCAGGAACCCAGGAATTTTCCTGAGATTAGCTGGGTGACCTGAGATCAGACCAGATTGTTTCCCTCAACATGGAATTTCCTCTCAACTGGGAGACCCAGTCCCTGGTATTTTGGGGCTCACAGTTCAGTCTAGTCTGCAAAGATGAGCACAGCACACAGGTGTGTGGCTGTGCACTGGACATCGAGAACCTGCAGTAACCCGGGAACTTTTCCGGGGATTAGCAGGGTGACCTGAGTTTGGACTCCATTGTTTCCCTCACCGTGTAGTTTCCCCTCACCTGGGAAACACAGTCGCTGGTGTCTTGGGGCCCGAAGTTTGGTCTGGTGGTGTCTGTGCAGTCACTGTGGTGCTGCTGATCAGACAGTGTTCTGTTGGCACCACCATCTTGGATGGTCAGCCTCTGGTTTAGTTTTGCTTAGCAACTGGCTATCAGTTTATCCCTTTCTCCTCACATTTTACTATTATTAGAAATCTCCCTCTCCTTTCTCTTACAAAGACTATCCACTGGCTTTAAGAGTCACCCCAGTTAAGCATGAATTTATGCTAATAAAATACTTCTCTGAAGGGCTATATTTATTTCCAGAGAGGGTCATTTTCTAGGGCACAGGGGAGAGTATTTGAACATATCTTTTGAGGAAACACACTTATTCAACTATAGACTGAGCAGAAAAAAAACCCATAGTGACTGAAGAGGACCTCCTCTAACTAGACTAGTAGAGGGAAGGGAACACCAACCCACCCAGAAAAACTTCAACTCAAAATTTACCCTGCCTACACCATGTGCAGGGATAAAGATAAAGCAGATAGAGGAGGTTGATGGGACTGAGATGGGAAGAGGGATGGGGCTATAGCCAGAGTGTAAAGTGAATAAAAAATAAATAATTTTTTAAAAGAGAGAGAGAGAGATAGAATTAGCAAAGGTTATAAAAGAACTGCCCAGAAAGTTTGCTGACAAAACAAAACAAAAACAAAAAAACAAAAATTCATGTCACCAAAGCTAAATAAATAATAGGGCACAAGCATCTGTGTCAAATGATCTGCAATGGACAAAATAAGTTAAACACTGGGGGCTTGTCATTAAAGGAAAGAGAAGCTCATGAGTCACATACATGATTTGGATAGAACAGGAAGCAAATGGCTAAGAAAAGATAGGAGCAAACTTGCTCCAGATGATCTAGATACCTGTTTTTAGAAGCAAAATGCAGGGGAGAGAGTGGAATATGGCCAAAAGGTTGTGAAAGTGACTAATATTCTGCTATGAAATAATACAGACCAAAACTCATTTGCAGAAAACTTACGCTAGAGAGAGCCACAACAATGATATCCTGGGGGAAAATCATGGAGATATGGGAGCTAGAAGGAAGTGGTGGTGTGACTGTATGAAATGCTAGCCCGTAACAGACTTCAAAATCCTAAAACGACACACTTCGTGTCACCAGAGTTAATTCTATGTTACTATCCTATTTCATGTAACAATCATTGAATTGTTTTATTGGATCTGATTTATGGATGATATGGTTTTACAGAAGTATTCCCTTTCAGTAAATTGGAAAAGAAACACACAAAACACTGAACATTAAGATACGCAATAAATCAAAGTGAGCAAGCCTTCAAATGCTTCCTAACAAGGCTACCAATGAACGAGGGAGTTTAGAAGCTTCCTTCCACTGGAACATACTAATCTAGTTATTTTTAAATATTAGACATATGATGAATAGCAACAAAACCCAACATGCTTAACTTCATTCTCATGAGAGTAAGTTCTAGCAATAGAATGAAGGCATAGCCCTATCAACTTTCCCATCAAATTTCACTCAAGTCCCAGGATCATGGTAAATTTAATAAACACAAGATATCTTAAAAGCCTGACAAAACTGATAAAGCAGTAAACATCAAGCTTCTGGATGGAATCCATAAGGTGATTGAATGTGCTTGACGTCCGCTCCATGCCAGAGACCCTGGAATGCTGAAGCATCAATTCTTGGATCAGGGTTAGAGTTGATCAACATCCAACGCCAATCAATAAGATACGGAAAGCTGAACAAGATTGGCTGCTAAACCTGTGAGAAGAACTGAAATCCATCCCCATTTTGATGAGCTAACAGACCATAGAACAATGAAAGCACACAAGCCTCTAAATCTTCAAGCTGATTTTTCCTGAAAGAGTGCATGCAAAATATTATTGACTCTCAGTAAGCTCAATTAATGCTCAGTAGCTCAAGAATGGCATCTTTAAATGCAAAGACATGCTTGCCTACTTGACATGAAAAATCTTTAAATTTTCAAATCTGCTCTCAGAATTATGGCTGAGTCAAAGCGTGAAGCTACTTTATTTCCAGTAGCTGTTGAGAATCACTCATTTTGCTTTTGATGTATACTATCTGTTGTGTTTCTCTTTGCAAATTAACAGACAGGCATTTTCCTAACAGAAGAACAAAGATTCTCGGTAGAGCAGGATTACATTAGGTACTTCAAATACTCAAACCTTTTCAGAAATTGAAATTAGACTTTAACTATCAGCTATTAGTTTATCCCTTACTGTGCTTAAATGAAAGTATAAAATACTTAAACTAAGGAAGTAAAAAGGTCATTGTGTAACAAACAAAATTATCATTTTTGGTGCATTGCTTGTGGAGTCATTAATACATAGATGACTTTGCTGAAGGTCTGCTTCTTTAGAAAAGCCAAGCACAGCTTGAAATAAAGGCAAACATCTGACAATCAGGAGAGATGGTGTCCTGGAAGACCAGCTGGACTTCCCAAGTGTCCCAGCTACATGAATCATTGATATGCCTTTAATCATTTAAGAAATGTGTTCTTTACTTTTTGCAAAAGGCGTCATGATAAGATTCATAAAGCTTGCTTTTAGTGATTATAATGCAACTCACATTTATAAAACAAGCATATCACTGCTGTATGATCACAAGCAGATTTCAAAGCTAAGGACCAAATTTAAAGTGAAATAAATTTTCTTAATCCTAACCAAGTCCCTTTTATTAGAAAGAACTCTTCATTTTTTAAATACTTGTATCATATGGAGCAGTCCACCATAATTACTTAACATATGACTTTATTATAAAATATAGTAATATAAATGTACAAGTATTTCTAATAATAATTTTCTACCTATGAGACAAAATGTAGACCTCAGAGTAAAAAAAGAAATGACTCAGGAAAATTTCAATGTATGTGTGTGTGTACATGTGTATGTATGTATGTGTACATGTTACAATATACAGAGCTTTTATATATGTATGTGTGTATTTATGCACACATATATACATACCAAATTATCTAATCCATATTACTATAAAATAGTTGTCTTTACAATGTCATATAATATCAAATATTCTACATTCAAAGTTCTGAATATAAGCAAAGAGCCTTTAATTAACAAACGCAGTAACACAGCTACTTGAGAGATTGAAGCAAGGGTAGTTATCAAGCTTAAGTGTTCAGGGCCACTGAGACCTCACCCCCTGCCGTCGTAAAGAAATAAAGAAGTATAAATCATTTGGTTAATTCTACAGGCATCTTATTTGGATACACAAGCCCTCTTTTCTCATGACCCCTTTCCTGTAGAAGATGGCTCATAGGATGTGAAACTCATGCCTTGGATCACATCAAAGAACAGAATGCCATCAAAAAGGAGCTCAGTCTCACAGCTCCTGGGGAATTTGGGGACTTGGTTTCACTATCATACCTTGTAAGGGCAGCCTTGAACAAGCAGAGCAAATGAAAAGCATTTGAGCTTCACTGTGGTAGGAGTACTTTGAGTAGCTATCATGTCCCTCCATGATAGCCAAATGTTCATGCATGCCCTAAAAGACAGAAGATGTACTCTGCTCAGCTTCTAATGAAACAGTGTCATGGTCTATTACCATCTGACTTTTTGGGTCTGTCTTTCAATAAGATGGAAGCCCTTTGTTACTTAGTACATGATGTAGTCAACACCAAAAATTCTGTTTATCCAAATAGTATTTTTCATGAAAAAGTATAACTGTTGCTCCTTCCATTAATCAATAATACATTGCTGGGTATACTGACATACACCTTTAATCTCAGCACTTGGAAGGCAGAAGCAGCTGGATCTCTGTGAGTTTGAGGCCAGCATGCTCTATATAGTGAGTTCCAGGGCATCCAGAAATACATATAGAGACCCTGTCTTGAAAAGACAAAACATTAAAATCTAGTTTCTAAAAAAGCCTAATAAATAGCATAACTTGTAGGAGGGAAAGGGGAGGGTATATGATTCAATACTTAACAGCCTCCCCCCAGAGCCCTCAAACATTCATTATTGCAGGCTTGCGCTTCTCAAATTCCCTTGCTAAGAAACAGGATTGGGGCTTGATTGTAAACAAGGCCTAGGAGATGCTTACTGAAAATGCTAGCTGCATGTTTCAGCAGACAGAAAATGGCCAAGGGCACTGGGCACTGTCCAGTTCTGTCAGAATAAAACTCTGCCACTTAAGGGAATAATTCAGTAACATCTGTGAGCGAACATGTTCAGTACAGAAGAGCAGGGCTGGAGACAGGCATCAGTGCGAATTAAAATATGTGTGCTTTTTGGCACACTCAGAACTTTTTATAGTCTTCCTCTTTCACTGCTTCGACAGAAGAAAGCTTCCACCTATAACTTTCCTATCCTGTTTGTGGAGACTGTACCAGAAACAAGAATTTACATTTAACTGACTTTTCTGAAAATAAACACACAGAAAGGAGTTCCACTTTTCAGAACACATACTTTGGTGGAGGCAGGGTGTATAATAGTTTTAGTAAAGCTATAAAACCGTAAGCTTCCATATGGGTTTTCCAAATCTACTCCATGTCAGTTATCCTTCCCTCTACTCGCTCCTCTACCCTACCCTCCCATGCACTGCCCAATTAAACTACACTTTCTCCCTTCATATCACCTATGTTCCACTACTATCACCATCTTAATATTTTTCTTCCTTCAAACACAATGGCTCCTTTGGAGTTTCTGGCTTCTATGGGCAGTCGAAGTAAAAGACACAAATCTGAACCCCAAAGGTGTAATACTGTCCTACTTTGCTTCTGTTGCTCTGATTAAAAATCATGGCCAAAGCAACCAGGGGAAAAATGATTTATTTTAGCTTACAGGATATGGTCCTTTCATCAAGGACAAACAAAGCAAGAACTCACTGCAGAGGTGTGAAGCAGAAACTGAAGCAGAGGCCATGGAGGACGGCTGCTTAGTGGCTTGCTCTCTGGCTCTTGTTTAACTAGTGTTTAGAGTATCTCTCTCTCTCTCTCTCTCTCTCTCTCTCTCTCTCTCTCTCTCTCTCTCTCTCCATGTTCAATTAGTGAATTAGTGTTTAAAGCTCAGACCCACCTGGTTAGGTATATTTTCTCTCCACAGTGAACTGAACCCTCATAATTCAATAATCAATCAAGAAAATGCCTCACGCTTACATCAATATGATCTGGATAATTCCTTTACTGAGGTTCCCTCTTCCAAATTAACTCTAGTTGTGTTAAGCTGACATTAAAACTGACTAGAACTGAAAAAAGCACGGAATGTTTTCTAACATTCACATTGAAACAAAGTCTGGCAGTTTTTAAATTACTTATGTGTCTTTGAGTACAAGGTGCAACTAAGGTCATTCTCTATGCACATTTACTTGAGAAAAATCTCTTAGTGAAGTACTAACTATGCTACTAGAATAGTACATTCATTCTCTTCCCTCTGAGAAATGCACCAAATTAACTAGCATCTGCATTTTGTTAGTTAAAGATAAGACACATAAAAAATATTTTACATTGTCATGTACTCAAAATGACACACTTGAATTGTGTATTTCCCCATATCAGAAAAAATTCCCCAGTGGACACAGTGAATGTCTCAGAACTCATTTCATTCTGACATTACTGACCTAGAGAGAGCATCAGATCCCATGGAGGAAAGGTCTCTGGTCTCTTCTCATTTGAGGGGACAATCTTTTTTTTTTTAAGGTTCTTAAATTATTTTTCCCTTTTTTTTTAATTTTTCATCAATTACACTTTATTCATTCTGCATCCCCCCATAAGCCCCTCCCTCCTCCTCTCCCAATCCCACCCTCCCTCCTCCCTCTGCTTGCATGCCACTCCCCAAGTCCACTAATAGGGGAGGTTCTCCTCTCCTTTCTGATCTTAGTCTGTCAGTTCACATCAAAAGTGGCTGCATTGTCCTCTACTATGGCCTGGTAAGGCTGCTCCCCCCCCCCCGAGGGGACAATCTTAAGCCTAAGGTGTCATCTGTGTTTCTAATCGAATAACTATATAAACTGTTGTTTCTGTGATACTTTTTCTTGGGTTTAATTAATTTTCCACAAGAGTTCATAAACGTCACAGAGATAAGTATGATTCCTGGTTAATTTTGAAAGATACTACAAAAAAAGCAAAAAAGCAGGCAGAGGAAGCAATGGACATGACAGGGAAAAGTGACAAGGCACCCTGCAGTGTCATTCACGGGTTATCAATAGAAGCTTAGTAAGACCATTTTTCAGTTATGTGTTTCTACATGTACCAAAGCTTCATGGACAGTCAAGACTGACTTAGATAACTGACCAGTGATGATCAACTCAATCTTCACACTTTCTCCCTTCCTAAGCTTGAACAGTTGGGCTGAGCTTCTAACTCTGTCATCATTACCTTCATCTCTTCATCTGGAGGCTGTGTAGAAACTCTGTGTAGAAACTCTTTCGTAATTTATTTTATTAATGTAAGAGAGAAACACCAGCTTGGGTATTCTGAGAGATTTAGAAACTATGGGCCAAGGAACAGAGGCAGAGACCAAGTGCATATTTCTTACTAAACCACAATATTCAAGAACCCTTTGAGTCTAGGCAGTTATGGGCCCACCAGCCAGGTCCTGTGTTTGTCAAACATTAGCCAGTATTTGTTCATTTCAATTTTGTCTCTATCTTTGCTGAGATGATCAATGCATTCAATTAATATGCATGCAGTGAGCTATCAGTTTTCAAAAAGAAAAAATATTTTGAGGAAAACCGAGTTGAATATCTTGAGATGTGTTCAAAATGTGACCACTGTAGGAAAATTATTTATGAATACAATAAAGAAATCACAGAAACATACAGGATGAATGCAAGCAGCTTCATAGCTGTTTTTAAGTTCTTGTCCTCTATTAAAGAATATAATACACAACTGATATAGCAAATAAAGAGTTAGGGGTATACTTTTTCACTCCCTTCCCTCAAAAAAAGGTACTAAACTCCAGAGGATGGAGTTCTCTCAAAAAATAACAGCCTGTGATTATGTTAATGAGATTGTCAAAAGAATATGCATAACATAAAATATTTTAGGTTAACTATATGTGTTTCATTGTTCATGATTCCCTCTTCAAATATCTCCAGTTACTCTACCACCCCTGTGTCAGTTAGCTTCCGCTGTCAACTTGTCACAACCCTAGTCACCTGGAATGAAACAAGGTCAACTAAAGAATTACTAAGCTCAGATTGGTCTGTG
Organism: Meriones unguiculatus; assembly: GCF_030254825.1. Lineage (NCBI taxonomy): Eukaryota > Metazoa > Chordata > Mammalia > Rodentia > Muridae > Meriones > Meriones unguiculatus. The sequence continues at coordinate 28,863,768 of NC_083359.1, forward strand.
GCCATGTTATTGAAGTGTTTTCTTAATTTCTAGTTGATGCAGGAAGACCCAGGACTCTGTAAACAGTCCCATTCCTTACGTGGCCCTGAGCTAAGAGATAGAGTTGAGCGACCAGAAGGAGCAAGCCAATAAGCTATATTTCTTTCATTGGCTTTGGGATTCTGCCTTGAGCTCCAGCTTTGATGATGAACTATAACCCATAAGCTAAAATAAACCCTCTGCTCCTCACTTTGCTTTTGGCTATGGTGTCTAACACAGCAACGGACACGAATGTGAATGACCCATGATTCTTAATCACGTGGGGTAAGACAGAGGCCTGCTGCTCTTTCTCTGTTATAACTAAAGTTTATCCTCTCCTGATACTCTAGTTTTCCCAAGATGAATCCCGAAGAAGAGTGTTTACTAAGAAGCCTCCCTGGAGCATAACTAAAGCATGCCACATATGGAATCACAGTAAGGCTTTGCCTCAGACTCTGAGTACCGATAAGGAAAACTCTCAACTTGCATGAATTAAGATTGATTTGAGCTTCAATTTACTTTTAACCCTGTTAAAACCCCCTGACATCTTATCTTGCTTGGTGTGGGGATGTGTCTAAGCAGTTCACGCAGATGTAATTTATGACAATTTAAACTGAGCCAAGAAGTTAATAAGTTTGAAATAATGTATGCGTCTCCTACTGAGTTTAATCAGTGTTTATTAAAAGAAAGTTACTTATGCCTGTTTGCCCTTCGTGTATCCTCACTAAAAAACAAGTTTGCCAGGAATAAGGAGCAGCCCTTCTGGTGCTCTTCTTAGCATTCCCATTGTGGGTAAATAGTTAAGAAGGATTCACTGGTTCACCTTCATCACTCGTGGGACATAATCAGCGGGAACCCCATTTCCCCTCGCTGCAGCACCTTAGCAGACGACACTGTTGGGAGGCCTCTGGGACTCCTCGCTGAACATGAATATTCAGCACCAAGAACAGCTTTCAGCACATCAAATTAAATGTAACCTTAGAAAGGGCTTGTCATCTTCACCTTGCTCGCCTGCCCTCATCCCAAGCCTCCTCTTCACAGTTGTGTAAGATGGCTTGGCATCTCCACCCAGTCGGCACAGTTTGGTTTTACAGACCTGAGTGGAGAAGCACAGTTTCCTTTACTGGACTGCAGGGTAAGGACACTGGGCCAATCATTTCTATCAAGTGTGCAACTTTCAACCAGTTTAAGATGCAGTAAAGGTATAAGAAATGAGTCTCTAGGAGTTATTCAAGTGCTTCTTGAACGTGTAAGTTACTCTCCAAGACTGTTCATCAATACTGGAAAGCTTCCTGAACCTAGTGTAATCAACAACGAGAGTATATATTGTTTTCCTTCACTTGGAAGTGCAAGGGGGTGAAGTAGGCTCAAAACCTCTGATTCAGGCTCAGTGTCATTGTATCTCTTGCTTTTCCCTTTTCTCCGCTGTCTAGATTACCCTCACTGCATACAGACAAAGATAATAAGTATTCCTCAAGGCCTGCAAATTTAGTGAAAAGTGCATGCTTTAAATGTTTATGCCACTTGCTTGGCTGCCATCAGTTTGGGTTAAGCGTGTCTGTTCTCAGTAGGAAACTACTGATGAACCCTTTCACCATTCCAGGGTGTGGAGGAAAAAACAAACAAGTCAGTCCTAAAAATGAAAGTGGAAAGCAGAACAAAGACAAAAACAGCCAACTCCCACAACTATTCTTTAATATGGCTAAAAGTAATAGAAAGGAAAGGTAAATACTGGCTCATGAAAAGAATTCACATTTCATGGGCAAGGTTCTGTGTTTTAAAACCCTCTATGACTTCCAAACTGTGTGTGTATAATTTACCTCTTTTTATCTTGTTTTCCAATTTGCAAAGCAAATCTCAACTTGTAGATTTATTTGAATAATTAATTAAGTACTCTCTTTATGAAGCATTTGGCCTGGGACTCCACACACAGTCAGCATCAAGAGACAAAAAGGTGAGGGCATTTAATAGAGAAAAAGGTGAAAGGGTGGAAATGGGAATAGAAGGATACAATTTATCTAAGACACAGGAAAAAGCAAAAGGAGGAGAGACCCTTAAGGGATAGGAGATAAAGGAAATAGGTACAACAACAGTTTGGATGGCTGAAAAAGGTCACAAGGAATTATACTATTTAACTATTTACCTAAAAAAAAAAACTATAATGCACATAATTAGGTGTATAAATATTCACATATAATTTTAATGAACTTTTCTCATCTGGGATGATGGTGGTCCCTACAAGAGCCATAGATCCCCTAACAAAATTCCAAGTACCAGACATGAGAAACCTTCTTTTGGGTCTTTTGTCTGCGCTAAGAGACTCCCAAAATATACAGCAGCCTGCTGCTGCTGCATTGGTTGCATCCGAAGTGCTGAAGGTCAGTCCCCATTGCTGAAGATAAAGAGGGTCCAAGGTCCCTGAGATGGAACTGACCTGGATGGCCCCCCTTTGAGGACTATATTTCATGGTACCAGATAGTGGCATGATTGCTTCCGAAGGAGGGCAGCAACCAATAGTTCAACCCAGCTATGACATCTGTGAACAGTATCAATGCCCAGCATGCCCAGCATGCCCAGCATGCATCCTATGAGTGCAGCAGTGGCACACATACCTTAGCAGTAACCAAAGGCTCTCTAGTTGTAGTTAAGACCCACTCAACAAGAAGGACGTCATGCCTGATACTAGAAACCCACCTAATGACTGACTCATTGCTGATGAAATCATGGTTATTGGATGAAAAAATACAACCACTAATTTACTAAGCCAGCATAATGCCTAACAGCAATCTATAGATATTTGTCCTGAGAACACCAGGAAAGGGTAGTCTTCAACCTTTGGCAATAAAATTTCTCTTAGCAACACACAGGACAGGGAGAAGCCACTACAGAAAACCACAACCAATAAATATGCAGAGTTGTGGAGCACAGTCCCAATCAATACATGTACAAAATATTCTCACATCTAAACTTCAGGGAATGGTTGAGGAAATGGAATGGTTGTAAAAGCCAGAGGATGAGAGAGTTTACTGTGAGACTGTATCTCCCATTAATCAGAAGCAGTACAAAAAGAAAAAGAAAATCTTACCGACATGACCACCCAAACTTGAACTGAGCAAGGATGGCACCAACAAATATGAGAAACCAAACAGGCAGACGCCCACAGGCCTCAACCCTACTCAAAGAACTACAGACAACTGCAAAATCGTAAAATTCTAACTGGAAGCAAACCAATTAATTTTCTCGTACCAAACAGTCAGCCCTGAAAACATACATACAAGTAACAACACATGCACTCAACATACTTAGACATGTGTGTATATGTACATATGTATGTAGGCACATATGTATCTATGTATTTATATATGTATACAAATACATATATGCATGCAATAACAATTGATGAATAAAGAGACCATGAATTTGAAGGAGAGTGGAGAGGGGTAAATGGAAGGGTTTAGAGAGAGGAAAGGGAAGGGAGAAATGAAATTAAAATATAATACTAAACAAAAAATTGAAAAAAGCAATAGTTATCATTTAGAGGAAACAAGAAAGTCAGGACTGCAAGTCTACATCACAACAACAACAAAAACAGTTTGAAAACTTATGAGAAGTGTTTCTCAGCATTTTAGCTAGGATAGGCAAAACGTATGAAGACTATACCCTCACAGCAAAAAGTAAATACCAATATTTGCTTCAAAATATTCCAAATTGAAAGCATTACTAACTTATAAAAATCAATTATCAATGCAGTGCAGCACTGATTTTTCAAAGCTGCAATGACTCATTTACAAACACAGCACATTTTTAAGGTGTGTAGGTGCAATGAGAATTTTGCAAGTCATTTCAGTCTCAATAATCACATTGATATTTAATAGGCACTGAATAATTAGCACAACTAAAATTGGGATAAATGTTTCTAAAAACAGAGCCAAGCTCAGGCAGCAACAAAGACATGTGAGTAAGAAGGAACTCGAGGCTTCAAAGTGAATAAATTGTAATAATTAATTAATTAATTAAACACAATATATAAAAAATTAAATATTAATATAAAAATCTGGTAAGCTATAACAATTATTATACATTAGAATAAACTTGATTTATCCAGGAAAGTCTGTAAAGTTCAATTAATAGATTAATGTAATGTGTATTACATGACAAAGATCACATAACCCAGGTCTGGAGAAATGGTTCAGCAGTTACTGCCCTTTCAGAGGACTGAGGTTCCGTTTTCAGCACCTACATGGCAGCTCATGGTCATCTGAAATGCCTATTCCTGGGATTTCAGAACTGTTTTCTGGCCTCCACAGGCACTTCACACACAGAGTATACATACAAACATGCAGGCAAACACTCATACTCATAAAACAAAATAGAAGTATAAGTTTTTTTTAAGATTTATTTGTTTGTTTGTTTGTTTGTTTGTTTGTTAATTATTCAGACAGTGTTCTGCCTGCATGTGTGCCTGCAGGTCAGAAGAGGGCACCAGATCTCATTATAGATGGTTGTAAGCCACCATGTGGTTGCTGGGAATTGAATTCAAGAACTTTGGTAGAACAGCCAATGCTCTTAACCTCTGAGCCATCTCTCCAGCCCCCATAAGTTTTTTTAAAAAAATCACATAAGCCTCCAATGAAGACCAAAAACTGACAAAATTCCAACACAGATTCATTATTTACACTCCCTAAAAAGTCGGCAAAGAAGAAAACTTGTCTCACTCATCAACACTTAAAAATCTACAGCTTTCATCAAGTTAATTGCCACTCTCCTGATGTTACATTAGCTTTGCTCTTACTACTTCTGTTTAATGATTAACTTGCTGGAGACTCTAGACAAACACACACAGCAAAAGAGGATTTGGAAAGAAGATAAGTAAATTAGTAAAATTTTAAAACTACAGGAATAACTGTAGAACATGCTAAAGAATCCACAAGAACACTTCAAGGACATATAAAATCACATATAAAATCACAACGGCACACACAACAAGACTGATGTTTTAAAAAGAACCATTGCATTATATATTTATATCTTCACTGAGATATAATCGACATATAAAAATTTCTATGTCTATAAATGTGACAACATACCTCACAGAAGAATTTTAAGGGAAGAAGAATCTCTTTTAGTTCAAAGTTCAAGTGTTCTAGAGCCCATCGTGATAGGAAGGCGTAGGAAAGAGCTCAGTCCGAGGCAGCAGGAGTTCACAACAGCTTTGTTGTTGTTGTTGTTGTTGTTGTTTGTTTGTTTGTCTGGTTGGTTGGTCAGTTTTTTGTTGTTTTTTGTTTTTGTTTTTGTTTTTTGTTGTTGTCGTTGTTGTTTTTTCAGCAGCACTGGTCAGGAAGTTCAGGCCAGATGGGACACCAGACCACGACTCTAGAGGTCATATTCTTATAGCCTGCAACTGATAGCTACTTCTCCTAAATGTTCTACAACCCCTTCCACTCCCTCACCCCATAGTCTTAATAGTCCCAGGACTGTTCAAAGTCCAAAGTATTTGCTGAAATTCAAAACAATCATTTGACTTTGAGCTCTTCTAAAAATCAAACAAGTTACATACTTCCAATATAAAACAGCCAGAGTAAATATGGCATTTCTAAAGGTAAGAACAGGAAGATAACAAGGAAACATCAGACCAAAACAAGAAAAAGAAACCCACCAGGAAAACACATCAAATAATCTGAATAAATCGGGGGATTGGGGCAGCATCACTTGGGCTCCAAGGGGCAATCCATGTGGCCTCTCTTTTAACCCAGTTTCACTCCGCTTACACACCTAACTAAAGCTAAAAAATGCCCTGATAACCTGATGTTTGGCTCCAGTGATTCTGGCTGTTGATAGTACTGTCGTTGCTCTGAAGAAGCTCTTTGTCAAAATCATGAACCAGCATCAAATACAAAAACAAGGCATTTCCATTCATTTTCATCTTTTGACTAATGAGGAAAAATAGGCAATGTAGTGCAGACAGATTTGAGGTCAGCTGGATTAACCAGAAGTGTAGCTTCTGTAATGAACCAACTATAGACACAAGGCAATTTCCTTAAATTTCCTCATCTTCAATCCAAGGTTTGGGTTTGTTTGTTCATTTGTTCCGAAATCTTTTTACTTTATATGAAAGGGTGTTTTTACTGCATGTATGTCTATGTGCTACATGCATTCCTGGTACCCAAAGATGCCAGAAATGAACTGGAGTCAGTAATGTTTGTAAGTTGCCCTGTAGATGCTATGAACTGGACCTGAGTCCTCTGGCACAGAAGAGAATGATCAAAACTGCCAATCTATCTCTCAAGCCCCTAAATCCATGTAGTGCTAACTATGCAGACTGACAAAAATTTAGTAATTTCTCATGGTAATGGGCCAGCAGAATTTCTCGGGGGAAAAAAAATCTAAATTCTCAGCAGGGACCAGGTAAAAAGGGAAGGTAAAACTGTTTAACATGTTTGCTAGCTGAAATGATGAGCATCCAGGTAAAAGGGAGATAAGCAACTTCGCCACTGAGTAACCTTGTTACCCAGTGACATTCAAGTGTCAAATCACAGACATGTTATCCTATGTGCAGTAGAGTCATTTGTCATTTGAGTCTGTTTGAAAGGTTAAATGATTTACACTGCTCAAGTGACTGACTCAAGGAACATGACATCCATCAGCTGTTCTCAAGCAGGATTTCAGGAAACTATTAAACATGAATGGGCCAAGACATCCATCATCTCAATGAATTAACTTATCTTCTCTGAAAATAGACACTCTCACACCGCCCTTTGAATAATGGCAAAAGAACATCTCATCTTCCAGGTGCCTTTAATTTTGTTCACAGTGCAAATAGACCAAAACAGGTAGATACCTAGATATATGTATGAGGCTCTCTGACCTACATGAACTCTGAGCAGGTGCAGTGGGTACTTTCCATGTGTGGTCCTTGGTGCATCAGTCTCTGTAGGCCCTAAAGCCAACATCAGACTAAATGGAGAGAAACTTAAATCAATTACTCTGAAATCAAAGACAAGACAAGGCTGCCCTCTCTCTCCATGTCTCTTCAATATAGTACTGGAAGTCCTAGCTAGAGCAACTAAAGGAGATAAAGTGGATACAAATTGGAAAGGAAGAAGTCAAAGTGTCACTATTTGCAGATGATATGATAGCATATATAAGTGACCCCAAAAAATTTACCAGGGAACTCCTACAGTTGAAAAACACCTTCAGCAAAATGGCTGGATACAAAATTAATGCAAAAACATGAGTACCCCTCCTGTACACAAAAGACAAACAGGCTGAGAAAGAAATTAGCGAAGCAACACCCTTCACAGTAACCACACACAAAAAAATAAAAGTATCTTGGTGTAAACTCTAAACTTGTATGAAAAAACTTCAAGTCTCTGAAGAAAGAAATTGAAAAGGATATCACAGGATGGAAAGATCTCCCATGCTCATGGATTGGTGGGATCACCATAGTAAAAATGTCCATCTTGCCAAAAGCAATCTACAGATTCAGTGCAATCCCCATTAAAATACCAACACAATTCTTTACAGAGTTCCATTTTTAAATGATTTATTATTTCCACAGAGCAGGCAATGAAGTCTTGCACATAGATGTTTGCTGAACTTATTTCTTTTCTTTTTTTTTTTTATTTTCTTTCTTTCCTACTTTTTTGTTTGTTTATGTTTGGGGGTTTCCTGGGTTGTTTGTTTGTTTGTTTGTTTGTTTGTTTGTTTGTTTGTTTTTGGCTGTTTTGATACAGGGTTTCTCTGTGTAGCCTTGGCTGTCCTGGACTCACTTTGTAGATCAGGCTGGCTTTGAGTTCACAGAGATGTGCTTGCTTCTGCCTCCCCAGGTGCTGGGATCACAGGCATGTGCCACCATGCCCAGCTGAACTTATTCCTTAATTCTATTAATTTTATGAATTTTTTCACATGGAAAATAGTAGCATTTGCAGTGACATCTTGACTTCTATTTTTTTTTCCAATTTGGATTTTCTTTTTTCATTCCCTTTAATGTGAAACTGAATAGGACTTATTAAAAATGCTAAAAATCCATTTCTTTCTGAACTTCAGATCTTAGAGAATAAAAAAAAAAACTTGCACAATTTTTCCATTCTGTATAATGATTAATGTTGATATGTCATGATAAATGATGTATATTATACTCAAGTCTACTCATTCGATAGCCAAACTGTTCAGTGTGTTTGATCATGGAGACTGCAGAATTTTATGAAGTATCTTTGGAGGATCTATTGAGATGGTCATATGTTTTTGTCCCTCATTCTATTGAACAATTGAGTTGTCACTTAACTCTGCTGGTTTTGTGTCTGAATCCACTACTGAAAGTGGGAAGTTAAAGTCTCCTGATAGTACTGTATTGGCATCTACTGCTCCTTTCAGGTATATTAATCTTTACTTTCTCTATCTGGGTGCTTTGAATTGGATAGATGTATATTTGGAACTGTATTTTCTCTTGCCATTGACTATGAGATCATGAGATCAGACAGTCCTTATTCCTCTTTATTGCTTTTGATTTAAAGTCTATTTTACCTGATAGTAACATAGCTACTCTGACATTTTTAAATTGTATTTCCTTGGAGTATATCATTCTATTAATATCCCATTGGTTTATATATGGTCTTAGCTGTGAAATGACTTTCTTTTAGGTAGTATGTAATGGAAACTGTTTGATTGCTTATTCTAGTCAGTCACTCTACGTTTTCTAATTGGAGGTTTTAATTCTTTTACATGCAAAGTAATCATTAACAGATAAAGTCTTACTAAGGTCATTATTTTATTTTATTTTATTTTTTCTAGTTTCATTATTATTGCTTTCTTTCTTAGTCCTATTCTTTAAGTCTTTGTGGTTAATGGAATTACTCTGATGACATTCTTTCATCTCTTGATCTTTTGCTTGTCACTTCTGTGTGTGAGAGAGTTTCAACTAACATTTTTTAAAAAATGGGCTGGAGAGATGGCTCAGAGGTTAAGAGGACTGACTGCTCTTCCAAAGGTCCCAAGTTCAACTCCCAGCAACCACATGGTGGCTCACAACCATATGTAATGAGATCTAGTGTCCTCTTGTGTCATGCAGGTGTACATGTAAGCAGAACTCTGTATAAATAATAAATAAATAAATTATTTTTTTAAAATAAAAATAAATTATTTTTATTATTTGCTCAGAACAAGCCATTTCAATGATATTTTCATAACTAAATATTTTCATAACACTAAGAACAGAAACTAAAAAAGAGTAGGAAATAATGTACACAAAGAGGTAAAAATCTCCACTCTGTGCTCATTCGTGCCTCATTTTGAATTCTAGGTATTATTTTGTATTTGTTTTATAGCTTAACTCTTTATATGTTATTGACCAATTATTTAATTGGTTTGTTTTCAGTCTTTACACTGAAGATATGCACAGTTTGTGTGCCATGCTTACAAGAGAGTAGCCTGAAAGCACTTTATTTTTTCATTATTATTATTATTTATTACAATTTATTCACTTTGTATCCCAGCTGTAGACCACTCCCTCATCTCCTCACTGTTCCACTCTCCCTCCATCTTCCCTCTCTCTGTCCCTCCACTAGTCCACTGATAAGAGAGGTCCTCCTGCCCTAGTAACTGACCCTAGGCTATCAAGTCTCATCAGGACTGTAAAGGATCCTGACAGTCCTGATGAGCCTAGTTAGGCCAACTGCCAGGGGGAGGTAATCAAAGAGCAGGCAACCAAGTTCATGTGCGTCTCTCTGCTTCTGGGATATCTCACTCAGGATGACCTTTTCTAGTTCCATCCATTTGCCTGCAAATTTCATGATTTCCTTGTTTTTTAGTAGTCAAATAATATTCCATTGTGTAAATGTACCACAATTTCTGTATCCGTTCTTCATTTGAGGGACATCTGGGTTGTTTCCAGATTCTGGCTATTACGAGTAAAGCTGCTGTGAACATAGTTGAGTAAATGTCCTTGTTGTATACTTGAGGTTATCTTGGATATATCCCTAGGAGTGGTATAGCTGGATCTATTCCTCATTTTCTGAGAAAGCACCAGATTGATTTCCAAAGTGGTTGTACAAGTTTATATTCCCACCAGCAATGGAGGAGGGTTCCCCTTTCTCCATATTCTCTCCAGCATGTGTTGTTGCTTGAGTTTTTGAGTTTAGGCATTCTGATGGGTGTAAGGTGAAATCTCAGGATTTCCCAGATGATTAAGGACAATGAGCATTTCTTTGACATTCGATATTTCTCTATTGAGAAATCTCTGTTTAGCTCTGTACCCCATTTTTTTAATTGGATTACTTTTATTTGTTGGTGTTTAACTTCTAGAGTTCTTAATATATATTCTGTATACTAGTCCTCTGTCAGATATAGTGTTGGTGAAAATCCTTTTCTAGTCTGTAGGCTGTCATTTTGTTCTGACAGACAATGTCCTTTCTTTACAGAAGCTTTTCAGTTTCATGAGGTCCCATTTATGGTTTGTTGATCTTAGAGCCTGTGCTGTTGTTCTGTTCAGGAAGTTGTCACCTGTGCCAGTGAGGTCACAGCTCTTCCCCACTTTTTCTTCTATCAGAGTTAGTGTGTCTGGTTTTATGTTGAGATCTTTGATCCACATGGACTTTAGTTTTGTGAAGGGTGATAAATTTGGATCTATTTGCATTTTTCTACATGTAGACATCAGTTAGATCAGCACCATTTGTTGAAGATGCTATCTTTTTTTTTTTTTTTTTTTTGATTGTATGGTTTTGGCTTTGTCAAAACTCAATTATCCGTAGGTGTGTGGGATAATTTCTGCATTGACCAACAGTCTGTTTCTATGCCACTACCATGCCAATTTCATTATTGTTGCTTTATAGTACAGCTTGAGATCAGAGATGGAGATATTTCCAGGATCTTTTATTGTATAGCATCGTTTTAGCTATTCTGCTTTTTTTGTTTTTCCATATGAAATTGAGAATTGTTCCTGAAAGCACTTTAAATGTCTCTTACCAGCGATTTTATATCTTCCTGTGGCTTTTTATTATTAATGTTCCTTTCAGTTTGCAGAACTCCTTTGAGCATTTATGGTATAACAAGTTTGGCAGAGATATATTCTCTCAGTTTTTGTTTGTGTGAGAATATCTTTATCTCTCCTTTCTTTCTTAAGAGTATCTGCCTTGTGCATTATTCTTTGACAGTAGTTTTCCTTAAGTGCTGCGAAAATTCATATTCTCTCCTGCTTTGTAAGTTTTTCTGTTGAAAAGCCCTATGTGACAAATTGTAGGTAACTCTCTTTATTATTTGTTTCTTTTCCTTTACAGTCTTGAGAATCTGCTCTGTGTGCAATATAGTATTCTACCAAAGAAGAAAATGCCAGCATCTTTGCCAACCCTATGTATTTTAGCTTGCCATTAATGAATTCCACAATTCAATACTGCTCCATTTATTGAGTTATTATGGAGGTCCCACTGATAACAGCTTAAGTCATTCAGTTACTTACAGCTAACAAAATACCTGCATGTGTTTCATTTCACCTTGAAATTTTCTGTATTAGCTATAAGGATTTATTTCTCATTACCTAAGATAAGGAATACAAATTCAGAGAGGTTAAAATGAACTTTTTCCAGCCAAATGCTATTCTGGGGTGTGGGGCTGGAGATAGAGGAACATTTTTCTCTGTATTGAAGAAGAGTCTAGATTTGGAAATGCCATATTTAATAATTAGAGAAAGTATACCAGAGTGTTCTTGTTGTCTCTGTAATTAACAGCAGGGCCTCTTATGCCATGCTGATATGATTACAGTAATTATCATGCTAACAAGAATAGAACATACTGTAACAAAGTAGGGAAATATCGATCTAAGCTTTCCTTGGAAATCTTAGAAGTACCCAGAATGGTACTCTATAAGCCTCAAATTCCCTTCATGTTCCTCTTCCTTCCACACAAAACACTTTTAGTAACTTAATTTCCTGTTTCCTCAAATCAGTTCTGTAAGATACTGTTTCACCATGAGATTTGTCAGGAAATTGGGACAAAATTATATTTTTAAAGGCTAAAATGACAACATCAAATTTAAACGCCCAAAATATATTGCTTCAGGTTTGTTTGGATCTAGCAGCTTAAATAACCTAAATGTTCATGTTTTCCAAGCATTTGTGGTTTTAGTTCCATATATCATTTTCTTGCACAAGAAACTTTCAATTGACATGATTTACAGTTGTTCCAAACACAGGTTTCTACACCCAAGAACAGTAGGAAGCATATGAATAGGTTTTTTGTTTTTGTTTTTACTTAGCCTCAAATAAGGTTTCTTGTGCTTTTTTGGCACTTATTGAGAACATTGGTTAAAAAAAAATTTTTGAATGCTTTGCTTTAAGTCTCTAGTCAATCCTCTATGATAAGAATGAGCCAAATGTCAGAAAGTATAGAGGATGAAAGAGAAAGAAGTGACTCCTTAGAAGAAAATCATCAGACAATTACAGGAAGAAACCATAATGTTGTCTGGATGTCAAAAACAACAGCATTTCTTTCCTCCATAATTAATCATGCACTCCTCTCTCCCTCATTTGGCCCTTTGGTCAAGCAAATCCTGAAGTATAACCCCCATGTCTGCCATGCTTTATCCAATTGTGATCAAAATTAGACAGTAATAACAAGAGATAACCAGTGAGTGCATGGGTGTGTTAATTTTATGATGGCCTCATTTTTTTTTTTTTTTCACTCAATAATGGAATGTTTTCTTTTTTTTTTTTTTTTTGGTTTTTTCAATGCAGTTTATTCAGGAACATTGAACAATCCTCGGACCCCGGGGAAAGCCAGCCCACAGCTTAAATAGCCTCTGGGTAGCCAACCCAGGCGTGCCCCGGGGGCAATGCAGATAGGTCCACATACGTGGAAGCAAGCCAGATCCTCAGCCTTAGCCAAATGTGGAGTTGTTCCTGACAGAGAGCACTCACCATCGGGAAGGTGGAAGGCGGAAACCAGCTCCATCTTTAAGGCATAGCATTCCGCAGCTCTCTACAGTTCCCCCTTTTTGTTTTAGACGCATCAGACAAGAGTAGAGGTCTGATCTCTGATATTAGAAATAAACTGGGACTTTGTACCGTGGCCTCATATTTTTTTAATTACAAGTTACACTTATTACTTTCAAGATAGAGCCCATTCACTCACCTTCTAAAAATTTTCTTTAAGAGTTCTAGCATGACTAAATTTAGAATTTAATTATTAATTTAACTTTGGTTTGTGCTACGGTAAAAGCATTCTTTCCCTCTGTCTCTGTCTCTCTCTTTCTCTGTGTGTCTGTGTGTCTGTCTCTCTCCTCACTGATCTTTAGAATCACAGATGCCAAAATTATAGGGACAAAAAAGTCAAATTCTATGATAAGGTCAGTGAAAGTGTTAGCTGATCAACTATAAGTTCTACTAATACTCTTTTGTTCCCAGAAATATATAATCTAAGACAGTTGGGGAAGATACTACACCATTAATGACTATTAAGCAAGATACTGTAGGTATTACACACCATTTAAAATGTTTAAATAGATTCTTTTCTCTTTTTTATATATTTTCTTTTATTATCTTTTTACAATTTCTTCACTTTATATCCTGATTGTAGACCCCTCCCACATCTCTTTCTGGTCCCACCCTCTCTACCTCTTTCCCCCATCCCTCCTCCCCTCGTCCACTGAAAGGGGACTCCTCCCCTACTCTGTGACTCTAGTCTATCAAGACTCTTCAGAATTGTCTGTATCTTATTCCTCTGTGGGCTGGCAGGGTGTAGTGATCAAAGGACAGGCAACCAAGTTCATTCAGAGACAGCTCCTTTCCCTTTACTAGGGAACCCACATGAAGGCCAAGCTGCCTATGGGCTACATCTGAGAAGGGAGTCAGAGTCCTCTCAATGCGTGGTCCTTGGTTGGTGCATCAGTTTCTGCAGTCCCCCCTAGTCCAGATTTTTTGGCTTTGTTGGTCTCATTGTGGAGCTTCTGTCCCTCTGGGTCCCACCCCCTGCCTGCCCCTGCTTGGTGGTGCCCTCAACCAAAGAATGGATATAGAAACAGTGGTACATTTACACAGTGGAATACTCTTGAGCTATTAAAAACAAGAAAATCATGAAATTTGCAGACAAATGGATACTTACTGATAAGTAGATATTAGCCATATAATATAGAATAAACACACTAAAATCTACAACCTAATACTCACATTGATAAAGTTTTAATTCCAATATATCCCCTCCTTATTTGGGTATAAAATATTGGAAGCTTAGTTTAGTGTAAACTCGTTCTGGGCACATGCATAGTGAAGCAAAACAGTGCCCCTGGAAACATTTTAGAACCAATAGAATTGGTAATCTTATACTTAAGTAAAATTGTGCGTATGTATAATTACAATCAGATGCATTATGGGAAAAGACAGTGGAAAAGTTGTTATACAAAACCTAACAACCAATCAAAATAGAGAACCGCCCAAACTGCACCCATTAATAATAACTTTTCCTTCTCTTGAAACTCATAAAAGAAAGCCTTCAAACATAAGCAGGACCCTCTAGTATGTTCACTTATATGGTCTGCTGTCTCTCTTCACAATGTATCCCTCTTTAATCTGTGCTCCTATCTGCTCCATAAAGTTATCTTTCTTCTTTGCAAATCTATAACAGCACTGATTTTAGATGATTTTAGATTCCTGGTGTAAGAGACCAAGGTCCTGGGAACATGTGGCCCAGACCCCAACCTCAGGTAACCCCACATAATACCATGAGCCCTCGAGTGGATAATAGCAGAGAACAATGGACATCACTTGTCAAAATTATCATTATCTATATAGATCTTTAGTTTCACTTCTGTACAGATGCTCTATAATGGACAGTGATATGTAGTGCAAAAAAATCAAAAGTATGAAACACTCAAGAACACATGGTTCAAAACACTGGGCCAAAGTGACAACAGGGCTGATGACAGACATCCTAGCATCATCTTTTTAAAAAACATTTATTGTTTCTTTGTGAGTTTCCCATATTGCATCCCAATCCCATTCTTCTACCTATCTTTTCATATCTTTCCTCTGCTTTTGCAACCTCCCTCCCGAGAAAAAGTAAACTACAAAACAAAACAAAGCATAATAGACACCTTATCATGGAAGCCATAGTGTCATAGTGTGTCCCACAGTATACCCTTTTGTCCACACATCTTTACTTGCAAATGTTCATTGAAGTGAGTCATTGGTCTGGTTCAAAGCCAATGGCTTCTGCTAAACCATCAATACAGGATCCACTCTAGGATTCTTTCTGGATATCCTGTTGTTGCCTTGTGTCATGGAGATCTTACAGCTTTGGATCTATAGGACTGGCCCTTTCACATACTATAGCAGTTCATGGATAATGTAAATTTTTACGGTGGGCCAATTCAAATCCCCGGTTCTGGGACTAAGAGGTAGCTAAGTTGCCTGCCAGCTCTCCCATACGACACCACTAAGGTGAGCTTTCTAGCACTTGCCCTGATAGTTCACCCAGTGTTGTAGCTGGCAAGGGGAAGGGTCAGCTCTCCAGCTCTCATGCCTGTGAGGCCAGCTCACCCCAATTCCCACCACCAGAGCCAGCTCTACTGTGATTTTCAGTCAAGGCATGGGGCCTGCTCTCTGGAGTGCTGTAGCCAGTGAGGGGCAAGGCTAGCTCTCCTGCTTTCATGCCCCTGGGGCCATCTCTCTCAAATCCCACAGATGGCAAGGAGGGAGGTGGGGAAGGTTCTCACCCCTCTGCTCATGCCACCTCACTGCAGACAAGTAGTAGAGCCAGCTCTCCCACACTCACACCCTCAGGGCTAGTTTACCCACATTCTGGCCACCAGGGCCAGCTTCACTGTATTGTCTAGGTGAGTAGTATGACCCACTCTCCAACTGTAGAGCATCCATCTTTAAAGAACGAGAAGAAAGAAACAGTTTCAACATCTTGAAACTGTGGGGCCCACAGAGTTGAAGCAGTAGGATCATCAGTTCAAGGCCAGCCTAGGCTATATTGATGGGACATATTAAATAATGACCACCAGGCACACAACAGATTTTGTATGAAAGAGGTTTATTAGATGGAGATGAAGAGAGAGAAGGGAGAGCAGAACATAATTGGGGGGAAAGCAAGAAGGGGTGCCCCAACAGAGAAAGGTAAGAGGGCTAAGAGGGCCAGAGGGAGCAAGAGAGCAAGAGAGGGGGACAACATGGTGAGTTGGTCCCTTTAAGGAACAAGGTAACCATTCCTTCCAGGCGTGGCCACCTGGACTGCGACACATGATGACATCATAGGTCGCTAGGCAACCCAGAAGTAGGTGTCTAAATACTAACATAAATAGTGCCTTCCTTTTAATTAAAGGAGCCCTCCCAAGTAAGAGGATAGATTAGAGGCCACTTCTGGTGAGAGAAAGAGAATAATATTAAATAGACTATTCTAAAGAAGGAAAAAAAGGAAAACCTTTGAAATTCACAAAAGAGGTAAAAGGATATCAAATGGGCATAGAAAAAAAAAAAAGACGGCAATGCAGAGAACTGTGCCTAAACACAGTCTTAGCACAGACTTTTGACAGGGGTCAAAGGAAAAACTCCATTTCCAAAAGCAGTTTGTTGTCTTCATGTTGAATGGTACTGGGTCCTGCTGGAATCCTAGTGTTGAGCCTTCAAATATGTTCCCCCAAAGAAAGCAGGAGAGATGTCCAAAGGAACAGAGTGTTTATGACAACACAGAAGCACTAGACACATGGGAAATCAAGGCAATGTGACTCCACCAAAAGACCCAACTCCTTAACTGCCTACCTCAACAGTGCGGAAATAGATCTGGTGCCAGATGTAGATTTCAAAAGGTCCTGGTAACACTGATCAGTGGCCTCAAAGAGGATGCAATCAAGCAAATGAATTCAGTCTAGAAATTGGAAGAAGAAAGCAACAAAGAGAGAAAACAAATCCACCCAGCAGAGAGAAAATGTGTGTTGACTGTTAATTTGCAAATGCTGAAGAACAAGAAAAGTAGGCATGAATTTGGACAGTATACCACATAGCTCTCTCTCTCTCTCTCTCTCTCTCTCTCTCTCTCTCTCTCTCTTTCTTTCTCTCTCTCTCTCTTTGTGTGACTGTCTATCTCTGTTTCTCTCTGTTCTCTCTCTCTCTCTCTCTCTCTCTCTCTCTCTCTCTCTCTCTCTCTCTCACACACACACACACACACACACCCCACAAGTAAATGAAGTGTTTTTGTTTTTTTTTTCTTAGATAGAAACAAGTATACTATCAGGACAAAGAGTGACCATTACATAATTTAACTGAAGTGGGTATTATAATAAACAATCGTCTCAGATAGAGTCATTGGCACCCTTACCAGAGTATTCTAAAAAAGTAGATACCCATTCCAGCAATTGTCAAACAGTTACACATTTCCTAGACATGGGTAATTCTTTCCCTGTTTCATGTTGATAGAGAGCGAAAGAGACTATTGGGGCTAGGAAGGAAAAGCCCAATGAAACAGTAAGTCTAGTTCATATTCACTTTTGAAACAAACTAAACTATTTATAAAGTGCTGTTTTCTCTCTGTGGTCAAAATGAACTTCCTGCTTTTCTTCCATCCACATTGGACCCACATTTGAAGATTTACATATTAAATCCAACGATCTGGTGAATTGTATTCTTTTTATGTGCAGACAGGAAAAAAAAGCTTGAATATGTTTTTCTCCAAATAATATCTGTAAGATAACTATTATTAGATTTTAACTTCCTTCAATTTTAACTTAACTCAAATTTTCTCCTAAATTCTCTTTTTTTAGTTACTATGAGACAGGCCTACTTCAAGGCAAATAAATGCCCAAACTCAAAATGTTTCTATCACTCATTTTCCTATCCATAAAAACATTAGTCTTACTCCAAATTCCATTTTAAACAAACATCTCCATTCTATGATTTTCACATGGGACATGACAAAGACACAGTAATCTGCCAACACACAACTATCACACATTCCATACACTTCCAGAATATTCTCTAGTAGAGCAGGTTCGTGGGAGCACTACAGGTCAAAAGAACTGAGCATAGATGCAACACCTTGCCTTTATCTCAGGGAATCATGGCTGCTTGGGTCACTAAGTATCTATGACACACAGAAATTCAAGATTATATACTAACTTGGCCAATTTCAAAACCCTTTTATTGAATAAATGGGTGTCCCATATTAGTTACATTATTTTATAAGAATTAAAATCAATGACATTTAAAAATACATCTAGACACAATTTCATTAA
Organism: Meriones unguiculatus; assembly: GCF_030254825.1. Lineage (NCBI taxonomy): Eukaryota > Metazoa > Chordata > Mammalia > Rodentia > Muridae > Meriones > Meriones unguiculatus. The sequence goes on from NC_083359.1 coordinate 28,882,000, forward strand.
TAAGTAACAGATCCTTTTGTGATATAAGTTTTACTTTGTGTGTTTTTCTTTGCATATGCCTGTCTTTCTCTCTCTGTCTCAGTCTCTCTCTGCGTGTGGGGGGGGTGCATGTGGGTGTGTGTGTGACTGCTTGTGCATGTGTGTTCCACAAGTCAGCTTCAGGTGTCCTTCCTAAGACATGCTGTTTATCTTGCATTTGCTGAGACCTAGAACTTCCTGATTCAGCTACCTGGCTAGCAAGCCCCAGGGATCTTCCTGTTTCTGACTCCCCAATACTAGAATTACAAATATATGCCACCACACCCAGCATTTTAACATGGGTACCAGGGAGTGAACTCTCCGCATGCTTACCCAGCATGCACTTTGTCGACTGCTCTCTCTCTCTCTCTCTCTCTCTCTCTCTCTCTCTCTCTCTCTCTCTCTCTGCAGCCCTTTCTTTTGTGTCATAATTGCATATTTCATCAGCTACTCTAAACACTTTACATCAAGTGTAAGTCATTGGAAAACTATGGTTAACGGAATTATCTGGTTGTATAACTATTAAAGCAAAAAGAACATTGAATTCCATAACAAATAGTCTTTTGTGAGATGTATAGAAACAATGTACCGCTTAGTCCTTCTTGCCAGGGTACAAAGAGACTCTGGTCAACACTTACATTGTGCTCTGCAGACAATAAGCAGAAGGCTATTTTGTGTGTGGGGGAAGTACATTTGTACATTGCTCATCTCTGTAAGAGGGAGACAAAGACCTGAGGTTCTTTACTAAACAATTGTAACACTCGGTGCCATATCTATTGGCAGAGAACAGGTGAAAAGCAAGGCATGGTGGCAATCTCCTTTAATCCTGGGATTTAGAAAGGGTAGGCAGAAAGATTGAAAGTTTGAGGCCATCCTGAGTTACATAACTATACCTTGTCTCAAATATAAAAGGTAGAAAAGTACAAATCCAACCAACCAAGTGCTTTGGGGGTCATCAAGAGAAACAACCATCTGTTAGCAAAAAGCTTATCACAAACACTTATTATTTTATAAAGTAGAAGGTAAAATTGCTTGTAATGGAACAGTCATGCTGGCCTTGTTTCTCTCACTTACAGAACATTCTGTAAGCTTTAGCAATAATTGTAAATAATTACTCGGCCTTGACAAATATAGCAAATTTGAACTAGAAGTTCTAAATCATCTATCTTTGTCCAGCATAGGTATTTTTTCTCTCTCTTTTTTTTTTACCTCCTCTCGCTCCATCCTCCCCCTCCCCATTCTTTCTCCTTCCCCTCTCCCTTTCCTCCCAGAAAAGAGAGCCTCTCCCACCCTATACCTTCCCAAATATCAATCTTCCCCAGCACATCAAGCCACATCAAGACTGAATATATCCTCATCCCCTGAGGCCAGACAAGGCAGACCTGGCAGGGGGAAGTGATCCAAAAGCAGGAAATAGAGTCCATGTTAGAAACAGCTCCCCCCGCCCCGCCTCTACTTGCCAGGTGCCCTATATAAAGATCAAGCCACCCATTTGCCACATATGGGCAGGGGCCCTAGGTCCAGACCATGTGTGCTCCTTAGTTGATGTCTCAGTCTCTGAGAGCCCCCATGAGACTGGGTTAGTTGTCTCTGTTGGTCTTCTTGTGAAATTCCTGTCCCCTCCAGGTCCTTCCATCTTTCCCCCAACACTTCCACAGGATCCCAGGAGCTCCTCTTCATCCATGGCTGCAAGTCCCAGCATCTGCATGGCTCCCCTGCTGGCTGGAGCCTCCCAGACTACAATCAAATGGGGCTCCTGTCTGCAAGCAAAACAGAGCATCATTAACAGTTTCAGGGGCTGGCTATCTATCATGAGGTGAGACTCAGGCTGGGCCAATTATTGGTTGGACATTCCTTTGATCTTTGTTCTTTCTTTATCTCTCAACTTCTTGTAGGCAGGGTAATTTTTGGATCAAAGGTTTCATCAGTGGGTTTTTGTTCCCCATCCTTCCCTAGTTCTGCCTGACTAGAAGATGGTCACTTCATTCTTCATGTCCTCTCCCCCCTGTTAGGAGTCTCTGCTGGAGATATACCCACATTTTCCCAGGAGCCTACCCTGTCACTGGCCTCCAGCTTGACAAAGAGATGCCCCTCCTCAGTTTCCCTTCTTGTTCCCAACCCTCTAACCTGCCAAACCCATTCTGCCACATCTGATCTCCACCTTTGTTTCCCTCCCCATTCCATCTCCTGCCCAGTTCCCTCTCTTCATCCACTTCTACTGTCTATTTTATTTTCCCTTCTGAGTAACATTCTGGCACCCTCCCTTGAGCGCTCCTTGTTACTTAGCTTCTTTGGATCAGTAGATTGTAGTATAGTTATTCTGTATTATAGGTCTAAAATCCACTTATAAGTGAGTACAAAGCATGTGTGTCTTTCTGAGTCTGAGTTACCTCATTTAGGATGATCTTTTCTAAATTTGCCTGTAAATTTCATGATCTCTTTGTTTTTGATAGTCAAGTAATATTCCATTGTGTAAATGTACTACAATTTCTGTATCCATTCTTCAGCTGAGGGAACATCTAGATTATTTCCAGATTCTGGCTATTATGAATAAAGCTGCTATGAACATAGTTGAGCAAATGTCCTTATTATGTGGTGGACCATCTTTTGGGTATATGCCCAGGAGTGGTATAGCTGGGTCTTGAGGTAGAACTATTTCCAGTTTTCTGAGAAAGCGGTAGATTGACTTCCAGAGAGGTTGTACGAGTTTGCACTCCCACCAGCAACGAAGGATTGTTCCCCTTTCTCCATATCCCTGCCAGCATGTGTTGTCACTTGAATTTGATCTTAGCCATTCTGAATGCTGTAAGGTGGAAGCTCAGAGTCCTTTTGATGGCTAAAGACACTGAGCATTTCTTTCAGTGCTTCTCAGCCATTCGAGATTTCCTCTGTTGTGAATTCTCAGTTTAGCTTGCACCCCATTTTAATATTAGATTATTTGGTTTGTTGGTGTTTAATTTCTTGAGTTCTTTATATATTATAGATATTAGCCCTTTGTCTGATGTAGGGGTGGTGAAGATCTTTTCACAAACTGTAGGCTGCTGTTTTGTTCTATTGACAATGTCCATTGACTTACAGAAGCTTTTCCATTTCATGAGATCCCATTTATTAATTGTTGATCTCAAGGCCTGTGCTGTTGGTGTCCTGTTCAGGAAGTTGTCTCCTAAGCCAATGAATTCCAGATTTCCCCCCCCCCTTTGTCTTTTAATATAGAGTCTCTGGTTTTATGTCAAGGGCTTTGATGCACTTGGACATGAGTTTTGTGCAGAGTGATAAATACAGGTCTATTTGCATTTTCTTACTTGCAGATATCCAGTTAGACCAGCACCATTTGTTGAAGATACTTTCAATTTTATTGTATTTGTTGAGGCTTTCTTTGTGTCTGAGTATGTGGTGAATTTTGGAGACTATGCCATGAGGTACTGAGAAGAAGATACATTCTTTTGTGTTTGGCTGGAATGATCTGTAGATATTTGTTAGGTCCAATTTATTCATAATGTCAGCTAGTTTTATTTCCCCACTTAGTTTCTGTCTCAAAGATCTGTCCATTAGTGAGACAGGTGCACTGCAGTCCCTACTATTAACGTGTAGGAGTCGATGTGTGATTTACGCTTTACCAATTTTTTTTATTTATTACAATTTATTCACTTTGTATCCCAGCTGTACTCCTTCCTCATCCCTTCCCAATCTCGCCCTCCCTCCCTCTTCTTCTCCCATGCCCCTCCCCCAGGGAGACAATGCAGCCACTCCTGATGAGACCTGATAGACTAGGATCAGATGGAAGGGGAGAAGGACCTCCCCGATGAGTGGATTAATTTTTCTTTTACAAATGTGGGTGCTCTTGCATTTGGGGCATATATATGTACAGAATTAAGAAGTTATCTTAGTCGATTTTTTCTTTGATATGTATGAAGTGCCCTTTCCCATCTCTTTTGATTATTTTGGTTGAAAGTCTACTTTATTAGATATTAGAATAGCTACTCCAGCTTGCTTCTTGTGTTCATTCACTTGGAAAACCTTTTCCAGCCCTTCATTCTGAGATAATGTCTATCATTATTGCTAAAGTGTGTTGTATGCAACAAAATAATGGGTCCTGTTTACACATCCATTCTGTTACCCTGTGTCTTTTCATTGTGGAGTTGAGGCCATTGATGTTAAGAGATATTAATGACAGGTTGTTACATCTTGTTATTTTGATGTTGGTGGTAGTAGAGTGTGTGTGAGTACTTCCTTTCTTTTGTTTTTTGGCTGTTGGGTTATTTGTTTCCTGTGTTAGCCTCTTTGGGTTGGAGTTTTTCTTCTAGAATCTTCTGTAGGGCTGGGTTAGTGTCTAGGTACTGTTTAAACTTGGTTTTGTCATGGAATATCTTGTCTTCTCCATCTATGGTGACTGAAAGTTTTGCTAATACAGTTGAAGTCTGGGTTGGCATCTGTGTTCTCTTAGTGTCTGCATGACATCTGTCCAGGCACTTCTGGCTTTCAGTCTCTGTTGAGAAGTCAGTTGTAATTCTGATAGGTTTGCCTTTTTATGTCACTTGGCATTTTTTTCTGTGTAGCTTTTAATATTCTTTCTTTGTTCTGTACATTTACTGTCTTGATTATTATGCGACAGGAGGATTTTCTTTTCGGGTCCAATCTATTTGGTGTTCTGTAGGCTTCTGGTAGTTTATAGACTTTTCTTTTTTTAGGTTGGGGAAGTTTTTTTCTTTGATTTTGTTGAAAATATTTTCTGGGCCTTGGAGTTTGGAGTCTTCTTTTTTATTCCTATTATTCTTAGGTTTGATCTTTTCATATTTTCCCAGATTTCTTGGATGTTTTGTTTCAGAAACATTTTAGATTTAACAGTTTTTGAGAGATGTATCGATTTCTTCAATTATATATTCTGCACCTGAGATTCTGTCTTTGATCTCTTGTATTCTGTTATTGATGCTTATGTCTATAGTTCCTGTTCTCTTTCCTAGGTTTTCCATCTTCAGGATTACATTGAATTGTGTTTTCTTTATTTCTGCTATTTCCAGTTTTAGGTCCTGGACAGTTTTATTCATTTCCCTCTCCAGTTTGGTTGTATATTCTTGTATTTCTTCATGGGATTTACTCAGTTCCTTCACCTGTTTGATTGTATTTTCCTATGTTTCATTAAAGGATTTATACAATTCTTTCACCTGTTTGCTTGTATTTTCCTGAAAATCTTTAAGGGATCCTTAAGGGATTTGTTTTCTTATTTTAAGGCCTCTATCATTTTCATAACCTCAGATTTAAGATTGTTTTCTTGTGCTTCTGGTGTGATAGCTGTAATTTGTTGGTGTCATATGGCTTGGGTTTCGTTGCTGTTGTTCTTGGGATAACCTCTAGCTATTGGTTGACTCTGTTATTTGCAGGCCTGGTGGTCTCTCGTGGTAATAGGTCTCTGGAGTTGTAGATAGAGCTTGTGGTCCCAGATAGGCATAATTTGCTGGTTTTCCTGCTGCTCTCTGATCCATGCCGGTCACAGGGGCCACAAACAGGGTGCACAGGCCTGGGAACTGGGGTGTGGGGCACACAGAGGAAGTGAGCACAGAGGGCCCTGGGCAGACCTGGCCACTGTTGCTGGCAGGCTGTGCTGCTATCTGATCTGTTCTGGTCTCAGGGTTTGCATATCAGGGTGGGTCCTGGGAATTGGCACAGGCTGGGGAACTCCAGCACAGGTATTTATGTGTCTATCCAAAGTGAGAGCTTGCATAATGCTCTCAGGATGAAAAGTTCGGAATAAGCTCCCAGCCTGTCCACTCATTTCTAACACAGAGCTAGCTGTTAGTTGTCAGGTTTTCTCCAGCCTTCTTCTCTTACTTATTTTTCTGGTTCCCATGACTAGCCATCTGTGCTGGTCCCAGTGCTGAATCTGTTTCCCTAACTGGGCACTCTGCAAGGATGTTGACTGAAGTAGAAATGAAAACAATTGAAAATACTGTCTCCAGACAGTATGAAAAGTGGGAGCAAGAACATATTAGAACTTTATATAAAAATAAGAAAAAAACTTAATTTTCTCATGACATTCAGATTTTACATAGAAGTGGAAAGGCCCTAATTCTTTGGATAATCAGGGAGACTTTGCAGTAAAGAAGAAAACCTGACCATTAAGCTATTTAATTTGGGCTGAGGGGGCAACTCATTGTTTTTTGTTTTTTTTTTTCTTTTTTTTTCTTTATTTTTTTTTTATCAGTTACATTTTGTTAACTCTGTATCCCAGCCATGTCCCGATCCCTCATTCCCTCCCAGTCCCTCCCTCCCTCCCTCATCTCCACCATGCCCCTTTCCAAGTCCACTGATAGGGGGGACCTCCTCCCCATTCATCTGATCCTGTTTTATCAGGTATCTTCAGGACTGGCTGCAATGCTCTCCTCTGTGGCCTAACAGGACTGCTCCTCCCTTCGGGGGTGGGGAGACCAAAGAGCCAGTCATTGAGTTCCTGTTAGAAATAGTCCCTGTGCCCCTCACTTTGGGAAACCAATTGGTTACTGAGCTACCACAGGCTACATCTGAGTGGAGGTTCTAGGTTATATCCATACATGGTCCTTGGTTGAATGTCAGTCTCAGAAAAGACCCTGTGCCCAGATATATTTGGTCCTTGTGGAGCTCCTATCCTTTCCCCATCAGACTAACTCCCCTTCTTTCTTATGATTCCCTGTACTCTGCCAAAGGTTTGGTCATGAGTCTTTGCTTTGAAAACACTGCTAGTTAGAGTCTTTCAGATGCGCTCAGTAGACTCCTGTCATACGTTCAATGCACATCCCATCTGTCTTTCTAAATGAGGATTGATCATCTTACCCCATGTCCACTCAATTGATTATCTTTTTTAGGTGTATAGATTTCATTATGTTTATCATATCTTATAGATCTATATAAGTGAGTATATCCCATGTTTGTCTTTCTCCTTCTGGGATATTTCACTCAGAATGATCTTTTCTAGATCCCACCATTTGCCTGCAAATTTCATGATTTCCTCCTTTTTGATTGCTGAGTAGTATTCCATTGTATAAAAATACCACAATTTCTGTACCCATTCCAGCGTTGATGGACATCTGGGTTGTTTCCAGGTTCTGGCTATTACAAATAGAGCTGCTATAAACATGATTGAGCAAGTGTCCTTTTTGTGTACTTGAACAAACTTTGGGTATATACCTAGCAGTGGTATAGCTGGGTCTGGAGGAAGCACTATTCCTATTTGTCTTAGAAAGCGCCAGATATCTTTCCAGAGTGGTTGTACCAGTTTACATTCCCACCAGCAGTGGAGGAGGGTTCCCCTTTCTCCACAACCTCTCCAGCATGTGTTATCGCTTGAGTTTTTCATCTTGGCCATTCTGATGGGTGTAAGGTGATATCTCAGGGTCGTTTTGATTTGCATTTCCCTGATGGCTAATGAGGATGAGCATTTCTTTAAGTGTTTTTCTGCCATTCGATATTCCTCTGTCGAGAATTCTCTGTTTAGCTCTGTTCCCCATTTTTTAATTGGATTACTTGGTTTGCTGCTTTTCAGCTTCTTTAGTTCTTTGTATATACTGGATATTAGTCCTCTGTCAGATAAAGGGTTAGTGAAGATTCTTTCCCAATCTGTAGGCAGTCGTTTTGTTTTGATGATGGTATCCTTTGCTTTACAGAAACTTTTCAGTTTCATGAGGTCCCATTTATTGATTGTTGCTCTTAGAGCCTGTGCTGTTGGTGTTCTGTTCAGGAAGTTGTCTCCTGTGCCAATGAGTTCTAGGCTGTTCCCCACTTTTTTTTCCAATTGATTTAGGGTATCTGGTTTTATGTTGAGGTCCTTGATCCACTTTGACTTTAGTTTTGTGCAGGGTGATAAATATGGATCTATTTTCATTTTTCTGCATGTAGACATCCAGTTGGTCCAGCACCATTTGTTGAAGATGCTGTCTTTTTTCCATTGAATGGAATTGGCTTCTTTGTCGAATATCGAGTATTCATAGGTGTGTGGATTTAGTTCTGGGTCTTCTATGCGGTTCCATTGATCCTCCTTTCTGTTTCTATGCCAATACCATGCAGTTTTTATTACTGTTGCCCTGTAATACAGCTTGAGATCAGGAATGGAGATACCTCCAGATGATCTGTTGTTGTACAGGATCGTTTTGGAGATTCTGAGTTTTTTATTTCTCCATATGAAGCTGAGAATCTTTTTTTCAAGGTCTGTAAAGAATTGAGTTGGTATTTTGATGGGAATTGCATTGAATCTGTAGATTGCTTTTGGCAGTATGGCCATTTTCACAATGTTAATCCTACCAATCCATGAGCACGGGAGATCTTTCCATCTTCTGATATCTTCTTCGATTTCTTTCTTCAGAGACTTGAAGTTTTTCTCAAACAGGTCTTTCACTTGCTTGGTTAGAGTCACACCAAGGTACTTTATGTTATTAGTGGCTATTGTGAAGGGTGTTGTTTCCCTAATTTCTTTCTCAGCCTTTTTGTCTTTGGTATATAGGAGGGCTTCTGATTTTTTTGAGTTGATTTTGTATCCTGCCACTTTGCTGAAAGTGTTTATCAGCTGAAGGAGTTCTCTGGTTGAATTTTTGGGGTCGCTCATGTATACTATCATATCATCTGCAAATAGTGACACTTTGACCTCTTCCTTTCCGATTTGTATCCCCTTGATCTCCTTTAGTTGTCTTATTGCTCTGGCTAGGACTTCAAGTACTATGTTGAAGAGATATGGGGACAATGGACAGCCTTGTCTTGTCCCTGATTTCAGTGGGATTGATTTAAGTTTCTCTCCATTGAGTTTGATATTAGCTATAGGCTTGCTATATATTGCCTTTACTATGTTTAGGTATGTGCCTTGTATCCCTGATCTCTCCAAGACTTTAAACATGAATGGGTGTTGGACTTTGTCAAATGCTTTTTCGGCGTCTAAGGAGATGATCATGTGGTTTTTCTCCTTCAGTTTGTTTATGTAGTGGATTACATTGATGGATTTCCGTATGTTGAACCACCCTTGCATGCCTGGGATGAAGCCTACTTGGTCATGGTGGATGATATCTTTGATGTGTTCTTGGATTCGGTTTGCAAGTATTTTATTAAGTATTTTTGCGTCAATGTTCATAAGAGAGATAGGCCTAAAGTTCTCTTTTTTTGTTGGGTCTTTGTGTGGTTTAGGTATTAAGGTGACTGTGGCTTCATAGAATGAGTTTGGTAGTGTTCCTTCTGTTTCTATTTTGTGGAATAGCTTGAGGAGAATTGGAGTTAGCACTTCTTTGAAGGTCTTGTAGAATTCTGTGCTGAAGCCATCTGGTCCAGGGCTTTTTTTGGAGGGGAGACTGTTAATAACTGCTTCAATTTCCTTGGGAGATATAGGGCTATTCAGTCTTTCTACCTGATCTTGACTTAGTTTTGGTAGATGGAATCTTTCAAGAAAATTATCCATTTCATTCAGATTCTCAAATTTTGTGGCATATAGGCTTTTGTAGTATGACCTAATAATTGTTTGGATTTCCTCAATGTCTGTGGTTATGTCCCCATTTTCATTTCTGATTTTGCTGATCTGGATAGTTTCTCTCTGCTTTTTAGTTAGTTTGGCTAAGGGTTTGTCTATCTTGTTGATTTTCTCAAAGAACCAGCTTTTAGTTTCATTGATTCTTTGGATAGTTTTATTTGTTTCTAGTTGATTGATTTCAGCCCTTAGTTTGATTATTTCCAGCCGTCTGCTCCTCTTGGGTGTATCTGCTTCTTTTTTTTCTAGGGTTTTCAGTTGGGCCATTAAGTTGTTTGTATGTGATGTTACGAATTTCTTCTTGCAGGCACTTAGTGCTATAAATTTTCCTCTGAGCACTGCTTTCAATGTGTCCCATAAATTTGGGTATGTTGTGCCTTCCTTTTCATTGAATTCTAGGAAGTCTTTAATTTCTTTCTTTATTTCTTCCTTAACCCAGCTGTCATTGAGTAGTAAGTTGTTCAGTTTCCATGTGCGTGTCGGCTTTTTGTTGTTTCTGTTGTTGTTGAGGTCGAGCTTTAGTCCATGGTGGTCAGATAGTATACAAGGGATTATTCCAATCCTTTTGTATCTGTTGAGGCTTGCTTTGTGGCCCACTATATGGTCTATTTTGGAAAAGGTTCCATGCGGTGCTGAAAAGAAGGTGTACTCTTTTGAGTTTGGGTGAAATGATCTGTAGACGTCTATTAGGTCCATTTGATTTAGGGATTCTGTGAGTGCTTTTATTTCCCTATTTGGTGTCTGTCTAGTTGATCTGTCCCTTGGTGAGAGTGGAGTGTTGAAGTCTCCCACTATTAAGGTATTAGGATCAATGTATGATTTAAGCTTTAATAATGTTTCATTTACGAATGTCAGTGCTCTTGTATTTGGGGCATAGATATTCAAGATTGTGATGTCCTCTTGGTGGATTTTTCCTTTGATGAGAATATAGTGGCCCTCCTTATCTTTTTTTATTAACTTGGGTTGAAAGTCTATTTTATTAGATATTAGGATGGCTACTCCAGCTTGTTTTCTGGAACCGTTTGCTTGAAAAACAGTTTTCCAGCCCTTTACTCTGAGGTAGTGTTTGTCTTTGTTGCATAGGTGTGTTTCTTGGATGCAACAGAATGTTGCATCCTGTTTCCTTAACCATTCTGTTAGCCTGTGTCTTTTTATTGGTGAGTTGAGTCCATTGATATTGATAGATAATAGTGACCAATGCATGTTAGTTCCTTTTGTAATGGAGTCGATGATCTAACCCTGTTTCATTGCTTGTTTTCTTTTCATTTTTGTTGGGACATTATCTGTATGCCCTGTTTTCTTGGGTGAATTTGTTTTCATTGGATTGGAGTTTTCCTTCTAGTATCTTCTGTAGGGATGGTTTGCTGTGTAGATATTGTATAAATTTAGTTTTGTCATGGAATATTTTGTTTTCTCCATCTATGTTGATTGAAAGCTTTGCAGGGTATAGTAGTCTGGGTTGACATTTGTGATCTCTTAGAGTCTCCATGATACTTGCCCAGGCCCTTCTGGCTTTCATAGTTTCTGATGAGAAGTCCAGCGTGATTCTGATAGGTCTACCTTCATATGTTACTTGGCCTTTTTCCCTTGCTGCTTTTAATATCTTTTCTTTGTTCTGTAGATTTAGTGTTTTGACTATGATGTGATGTGATGTGTTTCTTTTCTGGTCTAGTCTATTTGGAGTTCTGTAGGCCTCTTGTATATTTATGGACATCTCTTTCTTTAAGTTGGGAAAATTTTCTTCTATGATTTTCTTGAAAATATTTTCTGGACCTTGGAGTCTGGAGTCTTCTTTTTCGTGAATTCCTATTATTCTTAGATTTTGTCTTTTCATAGCATCCTTGATTTCTTGGATATTTTGTGATTGGAACTTTTCTGATTTTACTTTTTCTTTGAGAGAAGTATCCATTTCTGCAAGTGTGTCTTCAGCTCCAGAGATTCTCTCTTCCATCTCTTGTATTCTGTTGGTGATGCTTACTTTTGTTGTTCCTGATCTTTTCTCCAAGTTCTCCAGCTCAAGGGTTTTCTCATTTTGTGTTTTCTTTATTGATTCTAATTCTGTTTTCATGCCTTGCACCATTTCTTTCATGTGTTTGAATTTGGATTCCTGTCTCTCTACGATGGCCTCTATTTCTTTTTTCATTTCCTTCTTATATGCCACTAATTTTTCCTCTACTTGTGTATCTATTTGTTTGGCTATGTTTGCCTGTGTTTCTTTAAGGATATTGTCTATTTCTTCTTTCTTTGCCTCCAATTGACTGGCCATCTCTTTGAAAGACTTGTTCATTTCCTCCTTATGAGCCTCAAATAATTGGGCAAGCATGGCTTTAAAATCATTTTCCTGTGCTTCTGCTGAATTGGTGTATCCACTGATTTTGGGGTTTGCTGGTGAAGTCATGATGTCCTGATTTATGTTGGAAGTGTTCTTTCGCCTACCTCTGGCCATTGGCTTATCTGAAACCTTCCCTGTTTGTTTTTGGATTCTGCAGATCAGACTGGTGCTGTCTCTCTCTGGTGTCTGGAGAGTTCTTCAGGAAGCTGAGCACTCTCAGCGTGTGCTGAGGACTAGCTGTACCCGTGGGAGGAAAGTACGCAAGCGCAAACGGGTCAAATGCAAGCGTGTGTGTGTGTGTGTGCGCGCGCGCGCGTGCGTGTCTGTGTGTGTAAGTGTGCGTGGATGAGTTTCTCGAGGGACAGAGTGATGGCTAATGTTGAACCCTTGAGTGTGTGGGAGGGGCTCTGCACTGTATATGTCACAGGTGCTAATGATGATCGCAGCGCAATTTCTGGCATTAACTGTCTTAGCTCCTCAATCAGGCCCACAGGGCAGGAACTTCAATGCCCCTAGTGCCCCTCTGTTTCCCAAAGTGGGTATGTGGGTGGGAGGGGGGTTCGATGCCTGGCTTCTGATTTAGAAGGACCCAGGATCTGGGGAACTGCAGATTCTCAAGGATGCACTCACTTACAGGCAGGTCTCTTGGCCGAGATCGTGGTATCCAGGGCTCTCTGCTCTCTGGTTTGGCCCTGCTTCTTTGATGTGTTCCGCCAGTTCTGTGCTGCTGTCACTGCCAGGTTCTGAGGTCTTGCTGCAGCTGGAGATTTCAGGGTGGTCACTTCAGCAGGGATGGGGTAACCAGGCTCTCTGTTCTCTGGTTTGGCCCTGGTTAGTCTTAAACTGGAGGGCTGTGGTGCCCCGCCAGTTCAGTGCTGCTCCGCCTCCACGTCCCGCTGTAACTGGAGACTGGGTTGCTAGTCCCAAAGCTTTCTGGGAAGTCCTGGGATCTCTTCGTTGTGCTCTCCAAGCTTGGGAGGTCCAGCGCCTGGTGTGTCCAGGTTGTATGACGTTTCTGCCTGGTTTTGGTGAGTATATAGCGTATTCTCTGTCACTGTGGGATTGGGCGGGCCGCACCGTCAGTGATGGCGATCCTGCGGAGCTAGTATGGTGTCTAGCAGATTCGTGCCCTGGGAGGATGGTGCAGCCGCTGCGCGAATCTGGGAGTCCGGGGCACGTACTGCTGGCTTTTGTCTGCCGCTAAAGTGCTTGGGGCTCCATCTCAGCGGCTGTATACCCCAGGCAGTTAGGTCTGCGCTGAGAAAGATGAGTCCGCTGTGCCGCTGTGCCGAGGAGGAAGGAGGTCTGGGGGAAGGGAGTGCTGCAAGAACAAAGGATCGTTTCTCTCCTTCCCCAAGCAAGTCTCCGGGTGACCGGAGGCCAAAGTTTTCACCTCCTGCGATGTTCCCTGTTGTTCAGAAAGCCTCGCTGTGGTTTTCCTGGGTTGGGGGTCCTTCCATTCTCCAACTCAGAAGATCAGGTATCCCACCGCTCAGAAACTGTGTGTGCTAGTCGCCATCTTGGCTCCGCCCCCGGGGCAACTCATTGTTAAAGTACTTGCCAAATATGTACAAAGTTCTAGGTTTGAGCCCCAACACTTTTAAACGTAAATTGTTTTTAAACGAATTTAAAGTGTACTACAAGGTTATAGTGATTGAAACAGTATAAAAATCTGGGCTTAATGGTACATACTTAAAATCACACCAATGACCAAAACAGCAGAATAAAGAGTCAGCTCATGGAATGAGGTAATGATATTTGCAAATCATATATCTATAAAAAAAAACTCTCTAAAATGAAGAAGACATTCTATTAACAAGTTGGTGGTGAGAAAACCCTGGTTATTCTCAGTTCACTGGCCTTGATTCCAAGTTAAAAAGCTGGTTTCTTACATCAGCAGAAGATCACTGAAACAGCAGCAACAGATATTCTCACTGAGAAAGAAAAAGAGAAAGCAGGCATGTATGCTTCCTGCTTCTTCTTCACATATTACAAGCTGGTGCCATATCCATCCCCACCCTCAGCCATTGTACAGCATGCCATTTCTCTCTGGAAACCTCCCTAGCTACCCATCTCATCAGTTGTATCTTAGTATATTAAGTATGTCAAGCTGACAACCATGACCAACCGTCACAACAGTCATTATAAGAAGAATGTCGCTTAGTTTTTTAAAAAAAAAAAAAAAATAGGTTAAAGCCATGAATAAGCATATCTCTGAAGAAGACAAAGAGCCAACAGCTTTAATCTTGTTTATTATGTGTGTGAGACAGAGAAAAAGAGAGAGACAGAGACGGAAAGAGAGAACAAATTAGGGGACAGCGAGGTTGGTGGAGTGTGGGGCTTGGCTGGGTAGGTTGAAATCTGACATCTCTGGATAGCCGTTTGTTTTCACTCAGCCTATGATAATGGACTCCCTTTTCTCAGCGAGGCCCTAAACCGCACCCCATCTGGGTGACCCCAGGCCTTGTAAGGAGCATCACATAGGCCTCAGTCTGGAGTGTCTCAGATACATCAAGAAGATAAGGTCTAAAGTCAACAAGTTACACTCAAGCAGGGAGAAAAGAGGAAGCTTGAGTTGTTTATTGTATATTTACATAATAGATAATAACAAACTATGTGTCAGAAAGCTTATAAACGGATATTTTTCACAGGAAAAAAAAGTGAGAGTAGGCATATGATAAATAGCTTGATTTAGACATTCCACGGAGCACAGGTATTTGAAACACTGTTGGCCAGAGCAATAGTGAAACAGCTAGCTGAAAGCACAGCCTCACTGACTTGGTGAGATCAGTCCCCAGATACCATGGTAAGAGAGAACTGACTCTCAAAAATTGTTTTCTGACCTCAACATAGACACATTATACACACACAACGATAATAAATGAATAAAAATAAATGAATCTTTCAAAAATTAAATGTTTTATTTTTTTTTAATTTTGTTGTTTTGTTTTGCTTTTCTTTGCTTTGAGACAGTCTCTTTACTGTTGCGGCCATCCTGGAATTTTCTATTTAGACCAGGCTGGCCTCAAACTCACAAAGGTTGTCCTGCTTCTGCTTCCTGAGTACTAGGATTGAAGTCATGTGCCACCATGCCCACCGCACATGGCCTTGGATACGCTGGATTTGGAAGACAAACTGTCAGTCCTGATCCATGTCTAATCCTAGTTTCTCCTCCCTGCAGTTAACAGTAGACTAGCACAGTGTTCCTTGAACCTGACAATGAAAACAGTGTTTGGAATATGACTTCCCAAGTACCCCACATGGATATATGCATGCACATATTGTACATAAACATGTACATGTAATCAGCTGTCAGCTGTCACTACCTAGTGATTTTATTAACTTAAATTTCATTCATAAAAAAGAAGAAGAAATCTTTACTCAACATATGATGAATTTCTTTAAAAAGCAACTAAAGCAGCATGATCTTTCTGTTTCTGTATTGCCTCGTTCAGGATTTTTTTCTAGTTCCATCCATTTGCCTGAAATTTTCATGATTTCCTTGTTTTTAATAGCTGAGTAGTATTCCATTGTGTAAATGCGCCACAATTCCTGCATTCATTCCTCTGTTGAGGGACATCTATGTTGTTTCCAAATTTTGGCTATTATGTTGCTGGGAGCCAAAGCTATCTACTGAAGCCAAAGTCAAACAGTGAGCCAAAGCTATCTAGTGGAGACAAAGGTATCTCCTGAAGCCAAAGTCAATTTTGTGAGCCAAAGCTATCTAGTAGAGACAAAGCTATTTACTGAAGCCAAAGCCAAGTAGTAAGCAAAGGTCATTTAGTGGAGACCTAAAGCTATTTAGTGAAAGAGTTACCTACGACCCTAAATCATGGGTGATAGATTTGTGAGGACATCCGTCTGTTAGTTTTAGAGCATCCGTGAGATATCTTAAGAAAACATCCTTACAGTATCTTGCAGGTGCAATATTTAACCCATGGAAGCACTCTATCTATCTCCTGCAGCACTAAATTAACCTTCCCCCCTTTCCTGCCTTCTCCTTATATAAGTTGGGTAAAAAGTTTTAATAAACGAGGCTTTGATCAGATAAACAGACTTGGCCTTCATTTCTTGCGCTTCGCATCCCTTCCCTCCCCCCCATTCCTTCCATTCTCCTACTTTAGGAACCCCATTAAAGCCCTGTGGGTTTGCTATGAACATAGTTGAGCAAATATTCTTGTTGAATGGTGGGGCATCTTTTGTGTATATCCCAGGAGTGGGATAGCTGGATCTTGAGGTAGGACTATTCCTAAATTTCTGAGAAGGCTCCAGACTGATTTCCAAGGGGAGCAGGGGCTGCCTCTATCTTGTACTCAGTTGCCTCCTGTTTGATCACATGATCACTATACCCTGGCAATGTGGTCTTGCCAGGCCACAGAGGAAGAGGATCCAGGCAGTCCTGATGAGACTTGATAAGCTATGGGGGTATGGCAGAGGAGGAGAACTCCCCCTTCCAGTTGGACTAGGGGAAGGGAGTAGGGGGGAAGAGGGAGGGAGGATGGGACTGGGAGGAGTTGAGGGAGGGGTCATCAATCAAGATATTTAACGAATAGATTGTGAAAAAAATTAAAAATTGAAATTGAAATAAAAATTAAAACCCAGCATGATGTTGGTTTTGGAGGAATTTGACTTAAATTTTTCACACATTTTGTAAAAGTTGCTGTGCTAAGAACCTTTTCTCCCCTGTTTAACATTCAGGACAAAAGCAATGTCTGTGCCCATAAAGCTATTTATCAAGCAATAACAGTATGAATGAGACACATTTGAATAACAAGAGTGGACTAGACATGAGAGAACAGAATGGGACTAGGCAGCTTCAAGTCTCCATCGCAAAATTATTCACTATTGTAAGGAATAATAGAACATCAAAAGGAAAGATTCAAAACTCAAATTATTTCCTGTCCTCCCAAGAGAAGCTGCCTGCCTGATTCTGTCTGTCTTTCATGTTGTTCTCACTCAAACTTACAATTTCAAGGGCTTGTGTGTCATTCCAGCATGCAAAAGAGTGTCGGCATTAATGAATGCTATTTTTGAAAATCTTTCCACTGTCAGGTAGAATATTATATTAAACTTGTAATTTTAAGGTCATGACAAGGACATATTTATGAGATGAAGCTTCAGAACAAAAAGTGCTACATTAGCACTTTTGACAATCACAGGCTTTACAAAGCTATCACTCAAATTAAAAAGGATATATTTATTCATTCGATATGAATATGGTATGTCAGGGTGGCCATTCTGGATTCAGAAAAGAACCAGTCCCAAAGTGTCAGTGAATTTTAAAACCAAACACTGATGTGACTATGACAATCAAAGAACAAAACAAAAACAAACAAACAAACAAAAAACAGCTTTGTAAAGTGTTTCAGGAATGATTAGGTACTTCAGTGTAGAGGCGGCATCTCATCTCCTTCGCTGGAACAAACCATATGACTCTATCCAACCAAAATCAGGCCAGAGTAAATAATCTCCAATTATCAAGAGGGAAAGATGGCAGCCAGAAGGATAAGCATGGTAACTACACAGTCCCAGGCTTCAGAGATTCACAGGAAATGCCATTGCACCAATAGAAACTGACAAAATCAGAATTTCCTACTAGGTGGTAAATGGTTAAGGGGGGTTAGCTAGTACATATGTGTGTATGTATATATGGTGTGTGTGTGTGTGTGTGTGTGTGTGTGTGTGTGTGTGTGTGTGTGAAACAGAAGAATGGTCAATATGGAGGTATACTTCAGATAAGTGCTTTATCATTCCAGACTACTCTCCCCTTTCCACTTTGGTCTGTGCCTTCTTGGTTGGCATGCATCGACTCCAACAGGTTTTTTCCCCCTCTAGTTTTCAATTAGCTTCTATCACTAAAACATACAAGAGCAAATTATAAAGAGGCAAGCCCTTATATCTCTTGGGACGGGACTGATGCTGGCCGGGTGTGCCCATCAGCTATGATTATACCTCCTATCTGCTGTTACTCGCCACGTCCATTCTTTCTGCCTCTGCATCAGTGTATCAACATTTTCTAGCTCCATTATGCTTGAGAATCATGACTTTATATTGTTTCTTAGCCCAAGGTACTGAAATGTCTTCTGTGTTTTTTTTTTTTTTAAACTTGTATGGATTCAATGTTTCTTAATCATAGTGTATAACTTTAGAAGATAATTTGGCTTAGTTGTGCTCTGGAGACTAGGACCTTCATGATGAAGCTAGTGCTTTTATAAAAATATATTAGAAGCTTCATTATCGCTCTCTGTCTCTTTGTCTCTCTCTAATTCTCATCTCTCTCACTATCTCTCTCTCTCACACACACACACTCTCATATACACACACAAATTGAGAATGTAATAAGAAGATAGCTAATTGCAAATCAAGCAGAGAATCCTTCCTATAATCCTAGCATTAGGGTGACAGAGGCAGGAAGATCATGAGACAGATCAAAGTCAACCTGACATGCAATGAGCTCTAAACCAGGTTGGACTATGTGAAGAGAGCCTGTCAGAAAAACAGAAAGAAAAAGATATAAATAAATATTTTATATTGAAACAGTGGTGCTGGTACATCGACCTCAGAATTCCATCCTCTCAAACTGTTATTAAAAGCCCTGGATCCATAATATTCTGTCAAGGAAGCTGTGGCAGACTGAATCTAACTTTCCGTATAGTCACAGTATCTCATTGAACTCCTCTCAGATTGTGAATGTGAGTATCCACCTCTCTCCTACAGAGATCTTTACCAAGGCAAGATATATGTATTTGTAGCTGTGGTTGTTTATACCTATAATTTCTCTCAAACCTGTAATTTCTCATATGCATGACAGCTTAATTATGACTTAGAACATTAGGACAAATTTGCTTAAAAGAGCAAAATGTTTAACTAAATATACCACTTACATTTTTTAAAGCCCCGAAAGAAGACAAAGTGTAGCATAATTATTCAGATCATGGACTTGGAGTTAGGGTAACACGGGGTTCAGTTGCACATCTGCACAATGTGTCAGAGTTCTTTGCCATGGGAAATAAAAATGACCGTTTTCACAATAACTGAGACAGAACGGGAAGTCAGGGAGTGCTGAGCAGATACAGAAAGAGAAAAGAAGAGCTTGCTCTAGAGTTTCGGCAGATTCAGTCACTAAGAGCCAAGAATGTATTCATTTGGAAGATTTCCTACATAAACAATACTTATTTTATGTAGGAATATATCAAAGAATATTAAAATGGCAATGGACTATGTCTATGTGTACATGATATTCAAGATTAGGGTACTTCATTCCCAGCTTTAAAAATGCATTTTTATAATCAAAACATATATCATAACTTGTTCATGGTCTACCTTTGAAAGTATTCAATCCATATGACCAGTGGTTCTATTTTGTTAGCTGGAAATCCTGTTCAGTGTATCCCAGAGATGACACTATGACTTCTGGGACTATTCTATGATTCTGGAGACCACATTAGAACCTCCAGCTGTATTTCCTCAGAAACAACCAACTGACCTTAAAAACCATGATATGACCTTGGAAATCACCATATGACCTCACAGACTACCCTACGCATTCAAGGACCACTGTCTGACCTAATTTACAGAAAGAGGGAGGCATTCCTGAGAAACTTTTAAATGATATAATTTCAAAAGCCACGATGATCGTATTTATAGCCTCAGAGTTGTTGCAAATACACTTCAATGTATCTATCTCTTGAGAAGCCTAAGAACCACTCACGGTTGCAGATGATCCTCCTTCGAAGCACCCCTTGCTGTTAATAAGTCACACTTAAATGTAAATCTACCTTACAATATCATCATAAGCCCCACCACTGCAGCACAAGCTAGTTGCTCCCATAACTTCTGTTGTTCTCAATAATTATCTTATACAGTCATCTCAAAGCCTGAGGTCAAAGCAAGCTATACTTCTCCTCTTGAGAAAAATCCTTTTATGATAATTGTTTTTGTTTGTGTAATAATGTTACTTTTGGAAGCCTCTTGAAACTTAAACATATCTACAGATGTTAGATGTCATAACTACCAAAGAACTATAGAACTTTTTTTTTTCAACCTGAAGTTGTATTTATTCTTTGGAGGTGAGGAAACATTGAGACAAAATAACAGATGCCTCAGAGTCCATGATGAGATCTTGCTATTGCTGTGGGGAAAAACAAAATAGGCTGCTCTATTCACCAGTTTGTCAGTAACTTGGAAGTCAAGCACAGCTGTGTTTTAGCATGTTGCATTTTTCACAAGTGTGGCATGTCCAGGAAGACACAATTGCATTCTTAACATAATGCAAGTACATGTGGTGCAGTTGTTCTCTGATGTGGTTGAAAATTGACATCACATAACTTAAATAAATGATTAATCATTTTTAAAAGTAAAGTAGACATAGTAGGAGAGGGCATACTTGACGTCATCTGAATTCTGCTAGTGGTTGAGAACGGAAAAGATAGCAGGTTGTCTTTTAGCTCCAGTCTCGTCTTTGTCACTGACTCAGACCTTGGGCAAGTTGCTTATTTCTGCCTGCATGTCGTTTAGAAATGAATGTAATACCGAGGTCATAGTGTTTGTAAGGGTGACCGATGATAAGTCTCATAATAAGCAGTGAGTCTCCACCTAGAGAAGTCAAAAGCAGAGTAAGAGGAGGTCACAAGCCAGCCACCATCTTACCTAATAGGAGAAACCAATCATAACTGCATTGCTTTTAATGGAGTTCTCATATTAAACTCAGGACATATGACATAATTTACTTTAATTAATCAATTTCATGCTTGTGAAAAACCATTTGATAACACATTTGTTTTGCTTGTAACCTCTCTTTCCTGCCTACTATCACATTAAACATAGGCATGAACCATAACCAGAACTGAAAATACTAACAATCTTGAACCCCATTGAACATGAGACTTATTAATAGAAGTTATCTTAATTTTTCTTTAATTACATAGGATTGTCTACAGTTCCAGAAATAAGTACCTTGCAGAGTAGGGTAGCAAGCTTGTTGGTTTCATATATTATGAGTCTTTGTAATAGGAAACACAGGACTTTTTGGAAAGATTAAATCATGAATGATCTGAAAACTGACCATTGTTGTTATATAACCACAAAGTTTTTTTTTCTTTTTAAACCTAGTTCCAAATTTAATTTCTTTTTTTTTTCAATGCAGTTTATTCAGGAACCTTGAACAATCATCTGACCCTGGGGAAAGCCAGCCCACAGCTTAAATAGCCTCTGGGTAGCCAACCCCAGCGTGCCACGTGGGCAATGCAGATAGGTCCACATACATGGAAGCAAGCCAGATCCTCAGCCTTAGCCAAATGTGGAGTTGTTCCTGACAGAGAGCACTCACCATCAGGAAGGTGGAAGGCAGAAACCGGCTCCATCTTTAAGGCGCAGTATTACGCAGCTCTCTACAGTTCTTCCTTTTTGTTTTAGACGCATCAGGCAAGAGTAGAGGTCTGATGTCTGATATTAGAAATAAATTGGGATTTTGTACCGATGTTCATTTAGGTGTCATCCACCCAAAGAGCATCAGACCCGTCTGATACCTTTTTCTCAGAGGCGGGACCTGGGGCATCAACCCGCATGCAATTAGACATGCTCTTCTCTGGGTCTACAGTGGCTGACCCTGGGTGCAGTGCTTAACCTCGCATCCTGAGCATAACATTTTAGCTTTTTATGGTAGCCAACCATGCTTGGGGAGACTGTCCTGCTTCAATGGCTGGAAAGGCCTGAATGATCATGGCTGAATTACGCTGTTGTGAGACTCTAATCTTGCATATATACCACAGGCAAACCAAGGAGACCAACACCAGAAGGCCTGCTAACGCTCCCATGCCCGCCCATTCCTTCAGATGGTTCATGGCTGCAGCAATCCATGATGATAATCCTTTGGCTAGTCCTGCGTCCACTCTGGTAGAATTTACTGTGACAATGGCCACTCTCAGCTGCTCCATCGTAGTATCGAATTCTATCTGTCTAAACAATTGTCGAGCTATATTTTAGGTAATTGGACTGGAGAATTCGATACTACAATGGACCAAATTTAATTTCTAATAAATTGACACTTACGTGTGGCCTTGAAAGAGACCTCATCAACCCTACTCACAAGATGAAGTATTGAATGAATAAGTTATATGGCCTTAATCAACGGCTTTGATCTCTCTATTTTAGATTCCTCATCAAAATGAGGCAACTAGTAAATCATTGAGCACAGATGGCTGAGAAAAAAATAAGGCATACTAAGTAGAGAACGAGAGAATAGGAAAATACATAAAAATTCACCCATCCTGCACAGCTTAGACCAAACTGTGGTGATGAGGGAATGAAGAAAGGCCAGATACACAGACACATACAGAAAAACTGGGATTATGTGGGCCAGGCTTGCTCTGATGGAATGGCACCCACTGCTATGCAACAGCCCAGAATTCCAGCACATTTACTATGTATGGTGAGAGAAGGGAATGGCTAGTTGTAGAATGTCTCTGCCAGGAACAGCCTCAGTCTGTACACATGCAGGAGAAGGAAGATTTAATAGCTAAATTTTGTACCCACTGGTCAGTCATTGGCAAACATCAGTAAATACTTGGACCAAAAGAATTGTTGGCCAATCCCCTGAGCCTGACCCTGGACTCAGTACACACTCACTGAAGACATCTCCCATTCCTTACACATTCACTCAGTATTTCCTCAACTCCCCACAAAAAAAATAAAATAAAAATATGGTTATATGTTTGCAGTGGGGATATCTGCTGTCTCTCTTAATTATAGAAAAATGTGTACCTACTAATCTTTAGAAAATTTGACTTATTCTGCAATACATATGATTGCAGATAACTCACGTGATTGGTCTTAGTTAAAAAGCTTTCCTCTAAATGTTTGTCATTTTTGCCAGTTTAAACTTTTCAAGGTTATCCAAGGTAGATATAAGGATTACTTGGTTATTAAACGATTCCTTCAAAAAAGTGAAACAGCCTCTTCTCATTTCTGGTTCTAAAATGTCTCAGAAGAGGGCAAACTTCATACTAACTAAATTCGAGAACCCCAGAAGATCAGGTTTTAAACCTTATGAAGCTACTTATTTACTTTGAGAATTCTTTTTAACTGCAGAGTTTATAGCATAAGAAATAAAAGAAAAGTGAGCAAGACCAAAGTTCTGATGCAAGTACTGAAACTTCCTACTTCCTAGCTGGCATTTTTTTTTTTTCATACTTCAGAGCACACTTTTAAAATACGGAGGACATACAACCCCAAACGCTCTTATCAATGCAACAAATTGGACTTGGTTTTATTTTATGTTTTTAGCTGTTTTGTAGGGAACAGTAGTGAATATTACTTGAACCTTACCAGGAGAGGAGACCTTTTACTACTGATTTAATTTTATTACTTGCTGGTTTGTTCAGATTCTCTACTTCTTCATATTTTATCTTGGTAAAGTCTAGTGGGTCCAGGAATCTGTCTATTACTTCCAGTTATTAAATTTGTTGTAATATAATTGTTCATGATAATCCTTACGGACTCTTCCTCAATATGTGTTGTCCAGTGTAATGTGTCTGTTTTCACTCCTAATTACATATATTTGAGTATACCCTCTTTTCTATAGTTTAACTCAGGGCCTGTAATTTCATTTATTGTTTCTAATAAATGACCTAGCCCTTTGTTTCATTGATCTTTGTTGTCTTACATTTGTCAATCTTATTTATTCTTTGGTCTTTATTACTTCTTTCCTTCTATTAATTTGAGGTTTAGTAGGCTCTCATTTTTTTTATTACTTGAGATAAAAAAAAAGTTGTTTCTTTGAGATCATGCTTTTCTGTAGTGCTGCTACAGATTGCTATAAACTCTCCTATTGTCTTAGTTTTTTTTCTTGTTGCTGTAATGAAATATTCTAACAACAGAAAACTAAGAGGTAAGGGGCTTCTTATGACTCAGAGTTCATGGTATGGGCCATTATGGTGGGGATGTCAAGGCTGGTCACTTCATATTCTTGGTCGGAAAGTTGAAAACTATGCAAAGAATGCTGATACTCATCTCTATTTCTCTATTTTAGATATTCCAGGATCTTCTACTCATGAGATAGTCTCAATTAAAACAGATATCCCCACATTATATAAACATATATACACATATGTATATATATGTATATATATACACACATATGTATATGCATATACACACACACACACACACATATATATATATATATATATATATGTTCCTTCACAGGCATTCCCACACATCTATCTCCTAAGTGATATTCTAGCTTAAACTTTGACAGATATCACACCTATTTGTCTATTTGTGATATTTTCCATACATGGTAATATTTTGTCTCTATTTTTCACTTCCAGAAAAAAAAAACAGTTAATTTCTTTATTGATTTTTTTGGCAAATATATTGTTCAAAATAAAATTGTTTACCACATATTGTATAGTGTCCAAAATTCTTCTTGTTATTGAGTCCAGTTGGGTTGCATGACTTGGGAAAAGATTAATCAAAACAGAGAGACTTGTTTTGGCTGGCTGCTATGGATCTAAACTGGAGATTGTTCCAGTACCTGGACTAAGTTACACACATGGAAACCCCAAACAACCCAGGCTGTTACCAAGAGAATAGGTTGCTCACCACAAACTGGCAGAAAGGTACCATTCTGAAGACAACACCCCCACAAGGCACTGAACATGGAGATGTCGAGAGGGTACCTGCATAGAATTTTCACCCCTATATTCTAGTGTCTTCGATATGGGAAGGTACAGTGCAGGCTAGTAAAAGAAAAATGTAAACCATCCCAGTCACAAAACCTTTGATATACAATCTTTCTTGCCTGGAAAATATACTACAGCAATTGCAGCCAATATATATATATATATAGTTTTTGTTTTGGGGTTTTGGGGGTTTGTTTGTTTGTTTGTTTGTTTGTTTTGGTGGCAATAAGTCCTGTTTGACTTAAAGACCACTCCAGAGATGGATCCCATACCTGACTTTGTTTGGTAGAATAGACAGCCCAGAGAACTACAGTAAAACTAAATATTGGTCATTTTTTTAAAGGAGCAATTAAATGATTCCTAATGATATTCTGCTATGCTCATAGATCAGTGCTTTGTTCAGCCATCATCAGAGAGCCTGCATCCCGCAGCAGATACAAATATAGAGACCCACAGCCAGACATTACTGAGAGAAAGAGAGAGAGAGAGAGAGAGAGAGAGAGAGAGAGAGAGAGAGAGAGAGGGCGAAGAACTTGGAGCACACAGCTCTGAATGGTATGTCTCCATCAAATCCCACCACTGTGAGAACTCAGGGAACACCTTGGAAAAAAGAGGCAGAAACAGTGTAGGAGCCAGAGGAGATGAAGGACACCAGGAGAACAATGTCCCTTAACTCATCTGAGCAAAGGTCATATGAATTCACAGAGAGTGTAGCAACAAACACAGGTTCTACATGGATCTGCACCACATCCTCTGTGTATATATCATAGCTTTCGGTTTAGTATTTTTATAGTAATTCTTAGTGTGTGAAGGAGTGGCTCTGTTAATTTTTGTTCTTTCTCTTGAGGCTCTTTTTTTCCTCTTGTTGATTTCCCTTGTCCAAATTTGATGTGACATTTCTTTGCTCTAGCTTATTATATTTCATTTTTTTATGTTTCCTCTTACATCTTAGAAACTTATTCTTTTCTAATGAGAGACAAAAAGGAAGTGAATCCAGATGGGAGGGGAGGTGGGAAGGAACTAGAAGGAGTAGAGAAAGGGGAAGCAGTAATCAGGATACATTGTATGACAAAAGAATCTATTTTTAATACAAGAGAAGAGAAGTGATTTTAAAAGATTTTTCCAGATGTTGAGGAGGACGATATGTATTTGCTAGATTGATGTTGTTGTCTGGTAGGTTCATTTGCCTTGGTTTGCAACTTAATTCTATTAGTCTTTGTTGATTTTTTTTTCTTTTGGTCTATATTATCTACCCACTGTTGAAAGTAGTTTCTTAAAATCCTTGACTGCTATTGTATTGGATCTTCTATCACCCTTTAAATCTATGTATTTATAGTCAAAGTAATTAACAATAAGTAAGATTTTACTACAGGCATTGTGTGAACTGTAATTCCCCTCCCCCTTCCTATAATCCTCATCTGTGATGATTTCCTCTAACACTGTTTTGAACCCTTGTTTATAATAGATTTCTTTCTATTACTGTAAGGTTTTTAAAAATAATCTTCACATTGTAATGAATAACACTATAAAATGGATAAGAGTAGAAAGAAAAAATATGAGAGAAAATATTGTAACAATAAAACAATGTATGCTCCTTTCCATAGTTTGGGTTTTGGATATTTTACATCTTTCCATATTGCTGTTTAATCTTCAAACCAATTACTTAAATATTTTATAGCATGTTTATCATATGTTGAAGCCCTGTCCGCTATCAGCATAATTGACCAGTAAGTTTTGTATTTATCAGTGCTATCCTCTTATTCATTAATGCCACTTTCAGTTTAAAGATATTCCTTAGAATTTCTTGTTGGACACTTTGATGACGGTGTATTCATTCACATTTTGTTTGTCCAAGGGTGTTTTTATAGCTCTTCCATTTCTTAAGGGTTGTTTTGCTGGGTGCAGTTTCTCCATTGACAAGGTTTGGTTTGGGGTTGGGGTTGGCCTTAGCATTGGCTTTGATTTTGGCTTGGTTTTCCTTGAATTAATGGAGATCCCATGCTACTCTCTCCTAACCCACAGAGCCTCTGCTCAGAAGCAGCTGTCAAGCCAGTTTAGACCCCTTTATATGTTTTTTGGTTGTTGTTATTGCTTATCACTTGGAGCCTTCAGACTTACTTTGAGAGGTTTGTTACAAGATGTTCTAAGGTAGAATTGGTTTAATTAATTCGGCTGGCAACCTTTGATGTTCTTATATCTTGTGTCCTTCTCCAGGATTAGAGAGTTTTCTGTTTTTGCTCTTTGAGCTTTCCATTTCCTTGGTACTCTCACATCGTCCTTGAACTCCAATAACCCGCGCATTTTCTATATTAACAGTGCCCCAAGGTTCCTTCAAGCTTTCTCTATTCCTTTTTTTTCTCTTCATTGTTCTCCAACTGTGTATTTTTTAAATAGCCTGTCTTTGAGCTCACTGATTTTTCTGTTTGATCTACCTTGCAACTGATGCCTTTTCAATGTCACCTGGTATATTTCTCAGCTCAAGGATTTCTGTTTGGTTTCTTCCTAATTGCTTCAATCTCTTTGTTAAGTTTGCTTAGAGCACTGAAAAGCTTTTCTGCATTTTCTTCAAGCTCATCGAGTTTCCTTGCAAGTGCATTTTAAAATTCACTCTCTAAAAGCTTTCTTGTTCAGATTCCTTCCTGATTCTTTTTTAGACACTTATTTTAAATTATTATGTGAGGTCATGGTCATCTGAAAGTTCTTGATGTTTATTTCTGAACAATATTATGTAGGTATTGAAGGATTCGGTTTTTATTCTAGTCTTCATAATCTTGCTTCTATGGCTTTGTCTTTCCATAAATTTTGAGCAGCCTATTCCTTGATTATGTAGTCACCTTCACTATTTTCATATAAGGCAATACTCAAGTCCAGATTTGCTGATCATTTACTAGTAATGTTGCCTTACTATGTCTGTACTAGATGTCAATCTAAAGTCAAAATTTTCCCAAATATATTGTTTGTGTACTATTCAAAAAGAACAAGGATTTCTTAATAGACAAGATCATCTCCACAAGACTCTTCCTAAGAGAGAGAGAGAGAGAGAGAGAGAGAGAGATAGTAGTAACTTATGTCTACCCTCTGTGCAGTCACCACAGATGGACTAGCCTGAAGCTCCAGTACCACCCATGTGTTCAAAAACATCTCCAGGCCTTGTCACTAGAGCTCTCAGCCAACTGTCTAGCATGGTTCTGATGTAAAACCAAGATATGTGTTTCTCTAGGCACATATTCCTAAAATGTATCCATGGTCCAAGAACCCTTCAGCCTAGCATTAGTGATGCTACAAAGAAGCCTGATAAGCTGGGTCAACACCTCTTCCCATGGGAACTGGCCAACTCCAGATAGTCTAGCCACAGGCAAGTCTAATAGTGGGGGCTATCAAAATATTCCCAGTGTCTGGTTTTATAAGCCTAGCACTATATTTCTAGGCAAAATGTTATGCTTATTACTCTGTCTTATTCCCCAAAAGTTAAGTCCTCTACTTGTCCAAGGTTGAGGCAGTATTGATAAAGGCAATCCTCTTGTATGTAGGCTGATGCTGAAAATTTTCGTGAGTCTCTTAGTTGCAAGACATAATGCACTGTATTCAATAAGCACGGAAGTTTGTGTTCTGCCTAATGGCAGGGCAATTTTACAACCCTACTGGTGTCAACATCGTCTCAACGAGGTTGTGCTCAAAGCTGGTGCTGGGTAGGGGAGACAATCATGTGACCACCAAACCTGAGTCTCACAACCATGAGATACTGTAGTTCTGCGAGAAGGGTGGGTATACTCACAGCCACTCTAAGACTAGAAATCAAGCAGCCAGAACACAAAATTGCCACAGCACTTGGGTCTCTGCCCAATCCAGGGCCAATGTAGAGGCTATGTGCTCTGGAATTATGTGTGGGGTTCAGTTTCGGCAAGGTTCTGAATCTCAGAGGCCAGGGCTAATACTGAGATTATAATAAATACCTGTGGTACATTTTGTATCTTGTTTCACAATAGACAATATCTTGTCCTCCACTCTGACACCTAAGCCTGGTTACTGTCATCAGCCAGCTACCTGGGCTAACACACTGCCAGGGACTTGGTATTTAGGTATTGGCCTGCCATCGGGGGTCCAGAGGCATGACTCAGCATTGCCCTTCACCATAACAGACCTAAGCATTCTCTGTGTCTCTGTCTCTGTCTCTGTCTGTCTGTCTGTCTGTCTCTCTCTCTTTCTTTCTCTCTTTTTCCATCTTTCTCAAGGCTGTACTGTCCAGAGTAGGGGTCTAGATATGTGGCCAAAAGGCTAACTATTTCCTTCTTGCCTCTTCCATATGTCTTTCATATCTTTGTGCTAAAAGCAGACACCGTGGGCCCTCATCTGACCTCTTTAATGCTAGTGAAAGCGGTCTGGAGCATGACTAGTGCTTCAGTGTATTCTCAATAAGAGAAGATCGGGGGTGGGGGGGGTCCAAGATCCAGGAAGGATTCTTGCAGTCAGATCCATTTAATATGTGTAGAAAAAGAAATATTTACAAGAAGCAACTGAAGGATATCAAATCCATTTATCTTACTTGTTTTGACATCAGCAAATAATGACAAACTAGAGGCAAAGACGGGTTTAAGGATTGCAGCAATTAGTTAATTTGTGACTGATTATTTAAAAAATAATAATATATGCAGCACCGTGCTTCTCCAGAGACAAGATACAAATTATTCTGGCTGTTCCTGTTGCTGATGCCACTGCTGATGTTCTGCTGTTTTTAAAGGATTGCAGGTGCCATATGTTTGTGAGTATTAATATCGGTTGAGGGTTTCTCAGGTTGCCATAACCACCTCAGCTCCTTTCTGCCAGCAAATTTGACGCACTGGCGGGAGAACTACTGTGGAGTAGCCCACGTGTGTTCACACGACATGAGGAGCTGCTCCCTTTCTACAGACACCAGCCTTTGTCGCTTGTGATATAGTGACCAGAATGGATGAGCTTCCAGACCACTAATACTGTCGTCGTCCTTGCATTCCTGTCACTATCATCATCTTCAGGTCTCCCTCCCCCAAACTACAGCGCTTGTGGTAACCCAGGCACATGCGTTCCCATCTTACTTTGCTTTATTTTTAAAGATTTATTTGTGTTTGTGTGTTTGTGCATGTATGTTAGTGAGGGCAAGTACCTGTGTCTTTACCATGATACTACTAATGTGGCTCAAATTATCTATCCTTCTGGGTCTTGGGTTCCCGCACTCTAAAATGGAAACAGCAGAACTATGTATATAACAGAGGTGTTCTCAACATTGCAGAGGCAACTGCCAGGAATGGTTTAGAGTTGTTCAATTTAATAGATGAGTATTTTTAAAAAACACAGAGTGGCATGTTTTTATGTTTGTTTGTTAGTTTGGTTGGTTGCTTTGTTGGTTGGTTTTGGTTTGTTGTTTTTTGTTTGTTTGTTTTTGTTTTGTTTTGTTTTTTTAATCAAGTTTGGAGGAAAGTTCTCCTTCAGAGTTCATTTGGCTCTTCTTAGTCCCAAGATCAGGTAGCCAGTTCCTTTCACTCTCCCTGCTCTGCCTTTTGAGGTATCAT
The DNA here is from genome assembly GCF_030254825.1 of Meriones unguiculatus. Classification (NCBI taxonomy): domain Eukaryota; kingdom Metazoa; phylum Chordata; class Mammalia; order Rodentia; family Muridae; genus Meriones; species Meriones unguiculatus. The sequence goes on from NC_083359.1 coordinate 28,912,051, forward strand.
AGGTAGTCTAAGGTTGGCATTCCTTCAGAGTTCCAAGGAAAGATCTTGAGCTACTGTTTACCTTATTCAAAATTAAGAGAAGAATAAAATGATCCTTTCAAGAAATTCTCCAAAAACAGTGAGGAGAAAAGCTCAGAAAACTCTCTCATGGTTTGCTTTTTACCATACACTAGCAGGAACTGTCTGGCACACCTACCCCAAACTGTGTGCCCAGGAGCACACACAGAACATGACTCCAATAAAATCTGAATAAGAGAAATTATATAAAATTTTTTAGCTGGAAGATGTATCTCTCAAGCAAGAATAAGAGATTGTTTATATTCTTATGACCTTTGGAAGAATAATATAGTTATTTTAAAACGCTAAATGATTAGTATAAGTTTATCCTTCGTAATAAGCACATCTTATTTATTGTTTGCAGTTTTTTGTGTATGTGTGTGTATACATGTATGTCGCGCGTGCGTGTGTGTGTGTGTATGCGTGTGTGTGTGTGTGTGTGTGTGTGTGTGCGTGCGTGCACATGCGCATGTGCATGCGTGAATGCGGGAGTGGATTTGTATGGGTACATGTGCATGCTTGTGCATGTGTGTAGAGGCCAGATGTCAATCTAGGGTATAATTTCTCAGATGGTACCCACTTGGATTTTTGTTTGTTTGGTTTCGTTAGGGTCTTGGGGGGTTTGTTTCAGTTTTGTTTTGTTTTGCTGTTGTTCTTATTGGTTTGTTTGGTCTCTCACTAGTCTGGAACTCATCACATAAGCTTATCTGGTGAGCTGCAGTGTCTCTGCTTCCCCAACACTTAGCTTACAAATATGCACCCAGCTTTTTTTTTCACTTTTTATTAATTATTTCAATTTGCCCCTCTCTCCTCTCATCCCAGTCCTACCCTTCCTCCCACATTCCCTGCACTGAACTTTTTTATGTGACTTTTGAGGATCTAACATGCTTGCATGCCAAGCACTTTACAAACTGAGTTATCTCCTCTGCCGTTTTTTGTTTGTTTGTTTTCTTTAGCAATAATTTTTGAAGTAAACAATTTCATTTGACAAGAACAAATATACTACAAAAACCATCCTAAGATCATATATGCTTGTCCTAAAAGCTTAGACATCACCAAATCAATACATTTTAACGAAGACCTATATTTCTCAAAACCACAAATCATTATGAAAAAAAATTCCAGTATAAAATATTTACATAGAAAAAGACTTTTTGTAGAAAACTTAATCTTCAAATGCTCTACTTTTCATGGGCTATGTCATGAATTTTAGAATAACATACAAAGACTTGTTTAATCCCATCTTATTTTCAGCAAATAACATTACTTCCAAACAAATTAATTTTAAAATATAGATGATTTTGGTGAGTCCATAACATGCAATTATTATGTATCTGGGAATTTTAGAAAGAATTAGAAAAAATGACTTTATGAGGATTTTTTCAATATTATTATTCTTTGTATTTCTTCTGAAGTTTGAAGAATACCAGCGTTTTATTACCTGAAAATTAGCTCATTTTCTAAACATATAATGGTATTAAAGAATGTCTTTGAAAGAAGAAAAGAGTGTGGGAGATGATAAAACATAATGTATGTATCAGAGTAAAGAAAGGGAAAATGTGGATTCTTTAAATTTAACAGAAAGGCTGTAATGTTTCAGAACTTGGCCTTCTGGCTTGCAGAGGCCATGTGGTGAATTTTAAGAGTAGAATCTGATGAAAGAGTGAAACGAGAAATGCTTAGAGAATGTAAACTAGTTAGATTAGCTGAACTTCATGGAAAATAATGATAAAATTTAAAAGCCACAATCATAGCACATGTGCTGAATCTAGGTGACGTTTCATGAGTATCACTTCAATCTGCATCATGCATCCCTCCATCCTTATAGATAACCAGTCACATTTTTATTTCACCTGCCTCTGGAAATTGCCATTTGGCTTTATCTCTGGCTATACGCTTTTCTCAACCGAATACAGAGTAAAGCCTCAGAAAATAAACTAACAGTACAAAGGACAGCTAATGTAATGAACAGCCTATGTATATCTGCCACAGAAAGCTGATGAGTCTTAAATCAAAACGTTCCCTTTTAAAATTCTTTTTCCTTTCTTTCAGATACTGGCTAAAGCTTAAATATGTTTTCTCTGTCTTTTTGGGTTTTCTCATTCCTTTTCTGAAACTACTCTCCTTTTACCACTTAGCTGCTTGCTGCCATGTTACTGAACATAGCTGAACATGCAATCCTACTTCACAATGCCTAGCTTTTTCTCTTCCTCTTCAACTCCCTCCTTCTGGCGGCTGCCAAGATATAGAGCTTTTCTGCCCAGCTGTTTTCTTTCCAACTCTACTAAAGGTGTTCTGGAACTTTGTACAGAGTATATTATTTAAATCATTTTATTAACAAGACTAAGACCTCACAGAGGGAACTCCATCTTTCCCAGTAGCACAACTGAACATTCGATGGACTGCGATATGTGTTGCCCTATTGCTCCTGTTGAACTTGAGCAATGAGTGACTCAAAGGAGCACTCTAGTGCTTGCATAATAATCAGCGTGCTTGGTGACAGGCTAAACTTCCTTTAAGCCAGTACTCCAAAGCATCTATCCTGTTTCTTTGGCAATCCCAAGCATAAAACTGGAGATGCATGCAGTGCTGTGTAAAGGACTCTTGGTAATGTCTAAAAGCTACTGGTCTAAGGCAATATATCACAGTGCTGAATAAGGAGGCAGCTAAATTAATTATTGCAAATCTAGGCTGTGCAGTGCCATGAAGTTTGCAGAAAGATTGCATTCATTTACATATGGGAAATATATCCATTATGTGGCAAAGTGAAAAATGGCAATTTAAGAAACAATGTAACACTGTGTTCATTTGCATATGAATCTCACATGCAAAAGAAAAGTATACAGTTATTTCTCTTTACACCTGTAAAATTTTCTGAACGTGCTTATAAAATGTTAACCACCTGGTGACTAGAACAACACTAAAGGAATCAACTGCTACTTTCATTTCAGGGCCCCTGCGAGATGAAACAAGATTTCACGTGAAGTTGTTACAAGGAAAGGGAAAAGATAGTATCTTCTCCCCTTTCCTGTTTGTGTGAGGATAAAATGGAAATTAAGTGTCCAAAGTAAGTAGTTGATTGTATAACCTGGGCATGGTGGTTGAGGAAGGAAAATTAGAAGTTCAAAGTCATCATTTACTATGTAATGAGTTCCAGACCAGCTTAGGATAAATGAAGCCTTATAACAATAAATAAATAAAATAGCCTAGCAGATGTTTTTCTCCTCATGAATGGCTGCTTAAGCAGGCATACATGTGCTCTTATACAAAGAATATATAGACAGTTCATCCCCATGCCAGCTTCCAAAAGCTCCAGTCTATGGCATGTCATCATAGCTCTAGGAACCTTATTTCCAACACTAGTAAGAGAGGGACAGAGAAGGGAGCTAATTTGACATTCTGTCTCCAGCTACCATATTTAGACTTTTCAGAACAGACAGAATCTTGTATTTCATGCTTCTTTTCCAAAACAGAAGGAAATAAAATCTTCCCTGGTGTTACAAGTGACATGCACAAAGCCCCATCTCTTCCCCTGATTCAATCAGTCTTGATAGACTGGGTGGAACACTGAAAAACCTCTGCTGTGTTTCAGAAAATGATAATAATAATGAAATCCCATGTATAGTGACACGGGAATGATGGACGTTGAATCATAAGGGTTGTGGCAGGCAACCCTATTTGAATACAGAATTTAAATCTCCTCTCCTGTTACAAATCACGGAGACAAAATAAATAGATATGTAAAAATAAAACAAGAAAAAAAAATACCTATCTTCTAGGTAAGTAGTCTCCAAATTAGGTACTGCCCTCTCATAACACAGCAGTAAAATAACTGGGGACAAGAAGATGTAAAATAGTTTTCTTAATTTCTAAACTGTAAGTATCATACCATTTCACTAGCACATTATGATGATTGCCAAATATAGTCTGAAATTAAAGAGGATGAAATTTAAGATATACAGAAAATCAAACTTTTAGTATTCCCACTAATGAGACACTGTTACAAATAACTCAAATATTTTCTCTGGGTATGATGGTCTCTCATACCCAGTTATAAAACTGATTTCTCTAGCCAGGTATGGCGGTATGGACAAGAGGGGAGGAAAAGGTGGAGAGTGAGAGAGAGGAAAGCAGGATAACAGAGGGAATGAAAGAAGAGAAGAGGAAAGAAGAAGGGATGGAAAAAGAGGGGAGGGGAGGAGAAGAGAGGACAGGAAAAGAGAGGAGAGGAAAGGAGAGCAGAGGAAGAAAAAGATTCTGCACCTACAGAGTATGTATGTACCCATACTCTGTGGGGTGGAGAGTTTGTTCAGTAGTTAAATGGGTACTACTCTTGAAAAGAGCCCAGGTTCAGTTCTTAACACCGAATCAGGTAGTTCACAACTTCCAATAACTTCTCCTCCAGGGACTTCAGCAACTTCTTCTGGTCTCCCTGGACACATGAACTCAGATGGACATACCTACACACAGATACAAACAAATATGCATAATAAGAAAAATATATTTAAAATAATTCCAGTCTCAGCTACAATTGGACAAAAACGTCAGACAACACTTGCTGCTGTGTCTCCTTAGATGACATGGAAGGACAGAATTAAATTCAGAAAATAAACTATTCTGGCAATTAAATGTTGACAATCCTCTTCCGATATCTCACAGGGGGCCTCTGAAAGGCTCTGCCAAGCATGGTATCGAAGCAGATGCTGAGACTCACAGCCAAACTCTGGGCAGAGTACAGGGAATCTTATGAAAGAAGGGGGAGATAGAAAGACTTGGAGGCCCCAGGAGCTCCAAAAGGAGACAAACAGAACCAAGAAATCTGGGCCCAGGGGTCTTTTGTGAGACTGATACTCCAACCAAGGACCATGCACGGAGATAACCTAGAACCCCTGCACAGATGTAGCCCATGGCAGTTAAGTGTCCCTAGTAATATAAACGGGGGCTGTCTCTGACTTGAACTCAGTGATTGGCTTTTTTATTACCTCTACCTGAGGGGAGGGAGGCAGCCTTACCTAGCCACAGAGGAAGACAATGCAGCCAGTCCTGATGAGACCTGATAAGCTAGGGTCAGATTGAAGGGGAGGAGGACCTCCCCTCTCATTGGATTTGGAGAGGAGCATGGGAGAAGAGGGAGGGAGGTGGGATTAGGAGGGGGATGAGGGAATAGCTACAGCTGGGATACAAGGTGAATAAATTGTTAAAAATATAAAATAAATAACTTTTTAAAAATGTTAACAATGCTTGGTGAATAATTTCTAGTTGACCAGCATTATAAAGGGCCTTATATCTTATATTTAATTTTTTCAACAATACTATTTGACTTTTATTTTACAGTTACAGAAAATGAGAAATATAAGTGGCCCAAAATGAGGTAGTTAAAAGATAAAATAATGAGGCACCATAGCAGAATTATTTCTCTTTACATCTCTTAGTTCTATCAATAATAACTACAAAAAGCAGTCTTCTTAAAGCTTAAAAGTGAGACAGGACTCTTGCTACATTGTAGGCTTGGATGTTTCAAAACCCTACTTTATTTAGGGTTTTTACATGCTTCTACCTTCATTCCAACCCACTGACCAGAGATAGGGGAGGAAAAAAAGGTTATTAGGAAAGGAGGGTTGTAGACATTTTTAGAAGTAGTTCCTTGGGGAGAGTCCACTCTTTGTTGTCCAGATACCAACAGTCCAGTCCAAATGCCAACACCAAACAACAGCATGAATCAGCACGACTCAGCGGAAATAGTCAGACTCTGCTGAATTAGAAAAAGTCAGTGAAAGGCACAAGACTCAGTTGGATTGCCTCAGAGTTCTCTGTAACATTCCTCTCTGTGAAGTGAAGTGTAGAAGAACAAAGACCACCAAAGAGATTTCAATCCAAAAAGCCTTGTCTCACTGTCCATGGGCTTCTCTATATCGCCTCTCCTCAGAGTCCACCCACACATATTTTGAGCAGGCCTAAAATCACACCCCTAGTACTACACAGCTCCCAGAAAAATATCACATGCCCTCTCACAAGAATGCTTCTAGCACATTGTTGTGAGAACAAAACAACAGCCTACGGACTGGGACAGGATCTTCACCAACCCTATATCGGACAGAGGGCTAATATCCATAAAACATAAAGAACTAAAGAAGTAAAAAGCAACAAATCAAGTAATCCAATTAAAAAACGGGATACAGAGCTAAACAGAATTCTCTGTAGAAGAATATAGAATGGCAGAGAAGCACTTAAAGAAATGCTCAATATCCTTAGTCAGGGAGATGCAACTCAAAACGACCCTGAGATTTCACCTTATAACACCCATCAGAATGGCTAAGATCAAAACCTCAAGTGACAACACATGCTGGAGAGGATGTGAAGAAAGGAGAACCCTCCTCCACTGCTGGTGGGAATGTAAACTTATATAACCACTTTGGAAATCAGTCTGCTGCTTTCTCAGACAATTAAGATTAATGCTTCCTCAAGATCCAGCTATACCACTCGTAGGCAAATATCCAAAATATGCTCAAGTACACAACAAGGACATTTGTTCAACCATGTTCATAGCAACTTTATTCATAATAGCCTGAACCTGGAAACAACCCAGATGTCCCTCAGTTGAGGAACGGATACAAAAACAAAAACAAGGAAATCATGAAATTTGCAGGCAAATGATGGGATCTAGAAAAGATCATCCTGAATGAGGTATCCCAGAAGCAGAAAGACACACACAGTATATACTCACTTATAAGTGGGTACTAGACCTATAATATAGGATAAACATACTAAAATCTGTACACCTAAAGAAACCAAGCAAGAAGGAGGACCCTGGATAAGACGATCAATCATCACTCAGAAAGACAAACGGGATGGACATTGGAAGAAGGAGAAAACAAGAAACAGGACAGGCGCCTACCACAGAGGGCCTCTGAAAGTCTCTACCCAGCAGTGTATCAAAGCAGATGCTGAGACTCATAACCAAACTTAGGGCAGAGTGCACGGAATCTTATGAAAAAAAAAATGGGAGATAGTAAAAACTGGAGAGGAGAGAAGCTCTACAAGGAGAGCAACAGTACCAAAATATCTGGGCACAGGAGTCATTTCCTAGACTGATACTCCAACCAAGGACCAGGCATGGAGCTAACCTAGAGCTCCTGCACAGATGTAGCCCATGGCAGCTTAATATCTAAGTAGGTACCCTAGTAATGGGAACAGGGACTGTCTCTGACATGAACTCATGGACTGGTTCTTTGACCACGTCCCAGTGAGGGGGGAGCAGCCTTGCCGGGCCATAGAGGACGGCAATGCATCCAGTCCTGATGAGACCTGTTAAGCTAGGGTCAGATGGAAGGAGAGGAGGACCTCCCCTATCAATGGACTTGGAATGGGGCATGGGAGGAGATGAGGGAGACAGGGAATGAGAGAAGAGGCTACAGCTGGGATACAAAGTGAATAAACTGTAATTAATATAAAAAAATAAATTAAAAAAAGGAATGTTTGTAGCAAAACATCACATGACATGACTGAGTCTTCAAGGAAACCAGAAACTCCTACTTCAGTATGTACCACAATGAGGCAAGCAAGCCATGAGAATAGTTCAGCAATCTGGGACTCTATTTAGTATTGGTTATGCACACATACCTTTTTTTTAATAATGCACTTGAAAGCCTAGGATTTTTACCTTCACATATTAGGCACATATACCTTTCTTTGAAAAAGAATTACCTAGATGTCTATTAACAAACTGGAACCCCACTTGCATCAAACTACAGCCACACTCCATTCTAAACAATAAAGTAAGTTTCTCTCCCTTTAATGGCCAGCAAATTCAGACATATTTTAGTTAATCATATTTCACTGTGTTCAGATACAAGAATAATAAGGTTAATGTGGCCTAAACTGGTTTATGCAAAAAAGATGAAATTGTGTTCCCTAGTGAATATTTAAGACTATATCCATATTTACCATTTTATGCCTATGGACTATTGAATGTACCTATGATTAAAATTAAATGCATTATGGGAAGGGACATGGACAGAGGAAAGGCTTCCATAACCCAAGCCTGTCAATCAAAATAGAGAACTACCCAAACCATTCTGTTTGCAGTCCAACTCCTCCTTCTCTTAGATATCCAGAATTCACCCTAGGAACCTTTGTAGGAAGAGTTTGAAAACTTAAAAAAAAAATTTAAGTAGCATCCTTATGTTACTTTTTGTACAGTTTTTATTACATATTGAAGTAAAATAAAACTTCACATGTATTAAAAATAAATCAACAAATAAAATGGTGCATTGTAAATTATGTGAGAAAATTTTAAGCATATTTACTATGAGCCAGAAGTTCAGAATGGGGGATGTGAGATTCCAGGAGATCCTTAACAGCAAACCATAGTCAGAATATATTATATTTAAATTTTATTTTCAATAAAAAAATAATTTTTTAAACTGATGTGTTTGTCTGTGAATAAAGGCCACTACACCCTTCAATTGGGTAGAAGCCAGATATGCTGCTCCACATCCCAAAATGTCTTCTACCATCTTCTCAGCAAAACTTCCCTACCCTGATGTCAATGACAAGGTTGAAAAAAATCTTGTCTCAATGGAATAGCTAATGTTACATAAGGGTTGAGTATTAAATGTACTCCTCAGAGCTAGAGAGAAATCTCAGTGGTGATGCTCAAGTACTGTTCTTGCAGAAGACCTAGGGTTGGTTCCTAGGAGCCATGTCAGGCTCTTATAATTACAGCTCCCCCTTATCTCATACCCTCTTCTGACTTCTGCAGGTCCCACATGTCCATGCAAAACACAGGCACGCGCATGCGCACACATACACCACTTAAAAATAATATTTCCTAAAAATGTGTGCCTCATGGTATTATTTATGATACTTTAATATTCTGAAACCAATTAAATCACTATGCATATATCCATAACAATGCTGTGATCATTAGCATGACATTGTGAAAAGCTCATATTCACATATAGAAAAATATGCAGTACTTATGCAGGCAAGGAAAGCATATTGCAAAAGAAAACATCATCCCAAATATTGACATTATCTGTTGCTACAGGATGGCCGAGTTCACATAAAAGAATGCTTCATGACAACGCCATTAAACATATCCACACTGTCTCAATAAGAAGAAAGATTGCAGTTGGTACAAGCTAGCACCCTAAGTCTCGTAGTAGCTTAAAATAGATTGAATTCTGTACCCACGTTTTTCAGAATGTAATGCTGGGATTGTTTTCTTCCCGACATCGGGTTCTTTAACAATAGACTATAGAAGCACTGGGTGTTTCCCACCAGGCGCCTTTGCAGTGAAGTTGAGTTCACTGCAGTCTTTCTGTGCAGAGCCAAAGCAATCCCTACTGTGCTCATGTCACTTCCTTCAAAGCCTCTACTGTTACATTATGATTCAAAAGTAGAGCTGCTTGCTTCCAACTCACACCAGGAATAGTGCAAACCTGACTCTGCACACATTGAATAAATGTTCAACACTCTGTAAACACCAAATATTCGCACATGAAGATGCTTTAAAATTAAGATGCAGTGTGGTAGCATCTGTAACGTGGGCCCAAAGCCTACATGTAGGTGGTCCATGGTATTACTAATGCTCCCACAGTAATGCATGTTGAAAAAAAAGAAAACAGCTCATGTATTAGTGGCAGTTACTCTCATTATAGCTAGCCAAAAACTAATATTAAAAATATAAAAGCTAAGCACAGTGGCTCACAACTGTAACTGAGGAAATGGAAATAGGAGAGCCCCTGGGGATGACAGCGCAACCTTTTCTACCAGCATTGGTGAGCTCTCCATTCCATGAACAATCCTGTCTCAAAAAAAAAAAAAAATGAGTTTGAGAAAGAAATCCTACATAAATGCCTGGTCTTTACATGCACACACACACACATAGGCACACTCAGAAAGGCACACAGAGACAGACATACGCATATACCTGTGTGCACACACACAAAAACTATGTCAAAAAATATTCAGATATTGCATCCATTTATATCAGCCAAAGAACCTGAAAAGAGAAAGTTTGATCCCAGGGACAGCTAAATTTCTGAACTCCTGTGTTAGCAAAGAAAGAAGAAAGCAATGTAGGAGGAGGTGGAGAAGGTACTGTACTCATCTTCATTGCCGACTTCAATGGATTATGGACCACCTAAGAGACACACCTCCAAGTGTGCTAATGATGGTGCTTTCCAAGAGTTTCACCTGTAGAGGGATGCCGCCAGCTAAATGTGGGGAGCATCATTCCAAGGGTTGGGTACCTAGGATGAAAAAGTGGAATAAATGGAGCATGAGACTCAATGCTAATCTCTCTTTGGTCCCTGAGTGTGAATATTATGTAACCAGCTGCTCACATGCCCACCTCATACCTGATTAGATAGAGTATTTCCACTCTTAAACTGTGAGCCAGAATAAATTCCTTTTCCCTTAAGTTGCTTTTTTTGTCCATTACTTTTCATAGCATTTGAGAAAAGTAACTGATACAGAAAGTTTTTCTTAATTTTTTTATTATTTATTACAATTTATTCATTTTGTATCCCAGCTGTGATCCCCTCCCTTGTATCCTCCCAATCCTTCCCTTCCTCCCTCTTCTCCTCTTATGCCCCTGTTCTAGCCAGTGATGGGGGAAGTCCTCCTCCCCTTCTATCTCACTCTAGCCTATCAGGTCTCATCAGGACTGGCTGCACTGTCTTCTTCTGTGGCCTGGCAAGGATGCACCACACAGGGGGAAGGTAATCAGAGAGCCTGCCACTGAGTTAATGCCAGAGACAGCCCCTGCACCCCTTACTAGGGAGCCAACTTGGAGACTGAATCTATGGACTACATCTCAGCAGGGTTTTTAGGTCCTCTCCATGCATGGTCCTTGACTGGTATATCAGTCTCTTCAGGGTGCAAGGGCCCAGGTTTTTATTTTTGTTTTCTTTGTTTTTTGGCCCTGTTGGTCTCCTTTTGGAGTATCTGACCCCTCCAGGTCTTTCTATCTCTCACTTCTTTCCAAAAATGTTCAATGTCCTTAGTCATCAGGTAGATGCAAGTCAAAACACCCCCCCCCTCGAGATTTTACCTTATGCCCATCAGAATGGCTAAGATAAAAAACTCAAGTGACAACACATGCTGGAGAAAGGGGAACCCTCCTCCATTGCTAGTGGGGAATATAAACTTGTTCAACCACTTTGGAAATCAATCTGGTGCTTTCTCAGAAATTTAGGAATAGTGCTACCTCAAGATCCAGCTATACCACTCCTAGGCATATATTTAAAATATGCTCATGTATACAACAAAGACATTTGCTCAGCCATGTTTGTAGCAGCTTTGTTTGTAATAGCCAGAATCTGGAAACAACCCAGATGTCCCCCAATGGAGGAATGAATACAGAAATTGTGGTATATTTACACAATGGAATACTATTCAGCTATTAAAAACAAGGAAATTATGAAATTTGCAGGGAAATGGTGGGAACTGAAAAAGATCACCTTGAGTGAAGTAACCCAGAACCAGAAAGACACACATGGTATATACTCACTCATAATGGTTATTAGACAAATAATATAGGATAAGCATACTAAAATCAATACTCCTAGAGAAGCTAAACAACAAGGAAGATTCTAGGGAAAATGCTCAGTCCTCATTCAGAAAGGCAACCACAATAGACATCAAAAGCAGGAGAGGACAGGGAACAGGACAGAAGCCTACCACAGAAGGACTCTGAAAGACTTTACTGATCGAGGTATCGAAGCAGAGGCTGAGACTCATAGCCAGACTTTAGGCAGAGTGCAGAGGGTTTTTTTTTTAAGAAGAGGGAAAATAAGAGAGACTTTTGATAACCCAGTAAAGATCAGTGGATACATAAAAGTCACTATGCATTCCTCTTCAGGGAATCCAAGGGGCTGATAATAATAACTATTGCAAGAACCATTTCTTTCTCTCCTGAAATGTTAAATAAGAAGAATTGTTTCTTAATTTAATAGTTCCAGAAAAGACAAGGTTCACTTTTTATATCAATTCTTAAAGTTTGGTTGTAAGACTAGCCTTTGACAGCTGAACCATCTGTCTAGCTTTTATACCAATTCTTTATCAGCCCATTATGTACCACGTTAAAGTGTTGAAAGTAACTTTCTGACACCGGAATGGTAAAACAATTACACATCCATGCCCCTTTTTCCTGAAAAAAAAAAATCTTATTGAAATAAAAAGCAGTTTTATTTTTTTAAGATGTTTTTGGTTTTATTATGTTTGTGTGTTTGTGGGGGGGTGTAGGTGTGTGTAGGTGTTTATGTGGGTCAGAATCATCGGATGTTCCTGGAACTGGATGTCAGTTCATTGTGAACCACCTGTCATGACTGCTGGGTACCAAACTTGAACCTTTGTTTCTCTGGAAGAAGATTATGTGCTTTTAACTACTAAACCATTTCTTGAACCCCAAACATGTGCTTTTTAAACTTTGACCACTACTAGAAAACAAAAATCTCATTCTATCAGTGACCCAAACTTTGGAGTGATTTATTTTTGAAAAGCAGAAAGAAAGTAGAATTGAAATGTAAGAAGATCTGCCTAAACAGAAGAAAAACCAAGAAAGGCAAAAGAATGGGCATTCTGGGTCCACGTTTCCCAATGATAACACGCAGAAATGCTGAGCTGAGAGTGAGCAGGAAATGACCTGGCACAATGCTAGACTAATTAAAGGGTGGGCTAGTGTATTTAGTGAGGCTGCTTGTAATATATGGACCATGTCAAACATCCTGAGAAACAGTTCTACACCTATGTTGTCTAGTCTAGAAGTACAGTGATGAGTGCTTGCTTTCAGCCTGGACAATGACGCTATAAAACATCTCAGTCTCTGCAAAGAATTTGAATAATTCTACACTAAGCAAATGGGAAGTCTCACGATCATGTCAGGACTGGGCAAATAAACAGGAGGAGTAATAGAAAATCCCACGGCCTGGAAATGAAATATAACAGAACTATGATAATGCCAGGCATGTGCAACACTGCAAAGAACATTTAATTCTCTCTTTGAATGACAGTCTGCAAATGCTGTGATGGCTAAGAGCATGGTCTCAGCAGCCTGAACGGTGTTCCTGCTTGTAGGAACCCAGCAGTGACACTTCTTAAATAAGTAGTTGCAACTCTTTGTAAATATTTTATCACTTGTGAAAATCAAGTAATAGGAGCTACCTCACAAGACCAATTGCTTATTTATTTAAGGCGTTCAACCAGTGTTTGCTATTCCTGTTGTTCATTGTTACAATTGTAGTAGACAAAGCTATTGTTCTCCGTATGTGTGACAAGGTCGTATTATGTTCTCCAGGATGGGTTCAAATTCACTCTTCTGCCTCAGCTTCTCCACTGCTGGAACAATAGTTGCTTGCCAATTTGTTCAATCTAAAGGGACTTGATAAAAGTAGAGAGCATTGCTACTTATCCCTCACTTACACAAGCCAAGGAGAAAATAATCTATTCTCTTAGACAGATTAGTTACAAAGAGTTGGCTTAAACAAGCAAGCAAGACTGCTATGAGGCCATAAGTCATGGACATGTATTAATCAGCTTCATCTTTATGTGTACGCTTGGGATAGAAATCAAACACCAGATATTTGAGAACAGGAAGAATTGCAGAGAAAATATTAGACAATGTAGAACTTAAGACAGGAGTTATTAAATGAACTTGAGCTTCATAGTCACTGACTTCACATTGTACATTAAAAGCATGCAGGAAGAAATATGCTCCTAATAATTCAAAATGAAAATATATGAGAAACTAGAAAGCATAAAGAAAAATCAGAAAATAGTATTACATACTTACATACATGTTACATACTTTATAAATGACTGATCGAGTAATGAAATAATACAACAGATCAAAAAATATTTAACTAACAATGAATTTCACATAATAAGAAACAGGGAATATATGATCATTTCAAATGTTCACAAACATTTTCAAGTAGTATCCATATTCCAAGAATTCCTTTCCCTGTATTGAAGCAATTATACACACAAAAAAGAGAACGTTTGACCCTATTACCCAATGGCAATATAATACAACTGTCTTAGTCAGTGTTCTGTCGATGTGAAGAGACATCATGACCTTTTGAAGGTCATGATCATCAACTCTTTTAAAGGAAAGTATTTAATTGGGAGCTGGCTTACAGCTTCAGGGGCTTAGTTCATAGTCATCACTTACTCTAACAAGGCCCTAATCCTTCCAAAGATTTCACCAACTGGAAAACAAGCATGCAAATACATGAACCTATAGAGGCTACTATCCTTCAAACTGCCACGATAGTCATAAACTGTTACTTTAAGTCTTAGTATTTTATTATTTTTATTATTAGTTACATGTGTATGTGTATATGCTGTATATGATGTATATGCGTATGTCTATGATTTATATATGTAGGACGTATATGTATGGGTGTGTCTATGTCTATGTGTATGTGATTGTGACTGCATGTGTCCATGGTGGCCAGAAGGTTTATCTCTTTCATCTAGTAGTTTCAGCAGCCTGACATAGGAACTGGGAATAAAGTTCTTTGGGTTCTTTGGAAGAACAGCAAGTGCGCCTAACCACGAGCCATCTTTCAAGCCCCCAACTCTGTTCTAAAAAATAGAGGGAAAGGGGATCCCAAAAGATGGCACAGTAAACAGTTTTCCATGAGAGAAACAAATTCCCTATAGAGAATTTCAAATAGTTTAGGTAAGAACGACCCCTCCCCTGTAATAAGAATAGTGCCCCATCTCTTAAATGTAGTATCCATGTAATAACTTGTTTCTAGAGATTATGGTATGGGAAAAATTTTTTAAAAAGCAACTTGACATGGAAGATGTTGACAGGTCGGACCAGGTAATGCCAACTAATCACTGATAAGTTAGGTGATAGTCTGTCCTTTTGATTTGATGTAATGGGTATGGCTTTTATGTCTATGACCATTCTTCAGCAACCACATGCTGATTATGAGGTGGAAAATAAAACCAAATGTGAAAAATCAACAACAACAAAATGACCTCAAAGTTCTAAGGCCATCCATGAAAATGCCACAGATCAGAGGAGACCAATGACAGAGTGAGTGGCGTTCTGGGTAAGGCTCTGGGAAATCTAGAGAAGAGGCAATAGTGATGTATTAATGTTGGATAAATATATCTGGATGCTGTGAGATTTTTTTTTCTCATTTATTTGTTTTATTCACTTTACATCCTTGTAGTTCCTTCTCCCTTCCCAGTCCTACCCTCTCACTCTCCCTCCTCCCCTCTCCCCTTTTTACTCAGAAAAGGGGAACCCCTTTCCCATCCACCCCACCTCATCAAGTTGTATCAGAATCTTCCCCTGTGGCCTGTCAAGGAAGTCTTGAAAGGTAGAAGTGATCTAAAAGCTTGCAAGTGAGTTCATGTCCTATGCAGTCCCCACTTCCCTTACTAGAGGACCCATTTGAAGCCTAAGCTGCCCATCTGCTACATCTTTGTAGGGGCCCTAGGTACCATTCATACATGGTCCTTGGTTGATGCTTCCATATCAACAAACTCCTCTAGGCCCTGGTTAGATGGCTCTGGTGTTTTTCTTGTGGTGCTCTGTCACTTCCTGAGCCTTTTCTCTTTCTTCCCACTGTTCTGTAAGATTCCATACACATTGACCAATGTTCTGACAAGAATTCAGTGGCTGGTTCTTTGAGGGGCATGGGAGGAGATGAGGGAGGGATGGTGGAATTGGAAGAGGATGACGGAGGGGGTTACAGCTGGGATACAAAGTGAATAAACTATAATTAATATTAAAAAATAAAATTTTAATTAAAAAAAAGACAAATGGGATGGACATCGGAAGAGGGAGAAAACAGGGAACAGGACAGGAGCCTACCACAGAGGACCTCTGAAAGACTCTACCCAGCAGGGTATCAAAGCAGATGCTGAGACTCATAGAAAAAAAATAAGTTTTAAATTATTTTTTTAAATATGTATGTTCTGTTTGAAGTTTTCACATCTCTCTAAAAATGAACATCGAGAATAAATTTTAAAAGTAATCTTACTAATAATTTTGAGGTAACAAATATAACTGAGATTAAGTAAATTCCTAGAAAATAACAATTTATAAATAAAATAATGTGCAACAGAAAAATCTAAATGTACTCATTAAAGAATTGAGCATCAAGTGTGGTACAACACTCCTTTAATTCCAGCACTCAAAAGGCAGGAGCAGCCAGATTGCTATGCTCCTGAGACAAGCATGGTCTACATAGAGAGTTCCAGGATTGCCAAAGCTACATAGTGAGGCCCCATCTTGGAAAAAGAAAAAAGAAAAAATTAACATCATAGTGTATCAATACAAACTCTGAATTCAAACCATGTTCATTAGTTCAGCCTATTGCAAAGCTAAGAAAAAAGCAGCCTACATCTTAAATGAACTTTACAACAAAAGGAATAAACACATTTTTCAAATATGTTTTGAGATATACATAATTACAAAAGCAAAACTTGAAAAAAAAGTATAGTCCACCTTCCTCTAAATATTATCTCTTTAAAAGAATCAAATTATAGCTGGATCTTGAGGTAGCACTATTCCTAATTTTCTGAGAAAGCACCAGATTGATTTCCAAAGTGGTTGTACAAACTTATATCCCTACCAGCAATAGAGTTCCCCTTTCTCCACATCTCCAGCATGTGTTGTCCTTGAGTTTTTTATCTTAGCCATTCTGATGGGTAGAAGGTGATATCTCAGGGTCGTTTTGATTTCCATTTTCCTGATGACTAGGGACACTGAATATTCGATATTCCTCTATTGAGAATTCTCTGTTTAGCTCTGTATCCCATTTTTTAAATTGAATTACTTGATTTGTTGCTTTTTAACTTCTTGAGTTCTTTATATATTCTGGATATTAGCCCTCTGTCAGATAAAGGGTTGGTGAAGATCCTTTCCCAAGCTATAGGCTGTTGTTTTGTTCTGATGACAATGTCCTTTGTTTTATAGATTTTTAGTTTCATGAGGTCTATTTATTCAAATAGTGCTACTTTAAGATGCAGCTATACCACTCCTAGGCATATATCCAAAATATGGTCAAGTATACAACAAGGACATTTATTCAACCATGTTCGTAGCAGCTTTATTTATAAAGCCAGAATCTGGAAACAACCCAAATGTCCCTCAACTTATACAATGGAATACTACTCAGCAATTAAAAACAAGGAAATCATGAAATTTGCAGGCAAATGGTGGGAACTACAAAAGACCATCCTGAGTGAGGTATCCCAGAAGCAGAAAGACACGTGGTATATTCTCATTTATAAGTGGATAATAGACATAATATAGGATAAACATACTAAAATCTGTACATCTAAAGAAGCTAAGCAAGAAGGAGGACCCTGGATAAGATGATCAATCCTCATTCAGAAAGGCAAACAGTATGGACATGGGAAGAGGGAGAAAACAGGGAACAAGACAGGAGCTTACCACAGAGGGCTTCTGAAAGACTTTACTCGGCAGTGTATGAAAGCAGATGCTTATAGCCAAACTTTGGGCAGAGTTCAGGGAATCTTATGAAATTAAGAGGTGATAAAAAGACCTGGAGGGGACAGGAGCTCCACAAGGAGAGCAACAGAACCAAAAATCTCTGGGCCCAGAACTATTTTCTGAGACTGATACTCCAACCAAGGTCCACAGGGGACTTTTGAAAGACTCTACCCAGGTATCAAAGAAGATACTGAGACTCATAACCAAACTTTGGGCATAGTGTAAGAATCCTTATGGAAGAAGAGGGAGACAGAAAGACCTAGAGGGGACAAGAACTCCACAAGGAGAACAAGAGCCAAAATACCTTGGGGGGGGGGCTGCAAGGACTGATACTCCAACCAAGGACCATGCGTAGAGAGGACCTAGACACCCTGTTCAAAGGAAGCACATTGGCTGCTCAGTTTCCAAGTGGGTTCCCTAGTAAGGGGTACAGGGGCTGTCTCTGACATGAGCTCAGTGGCTGGCTCTTTGATCACCTCCCCCTGGGGGGTGCAGCCTTGCCAGGCCACAGAGGAAAATGATGCAGCCAGTTCTGATGAGAACTGATAAGCTAGGGTCAGATAGAAGAGGAGGAGGTCCTCCCTTATCGGGGGACTAGCTAAAGGGCATGGAGGAGGAGAGAGAATGTGGGTGGGCCTGGGAGGAGATGAGGGAGGGGGCTGCAGTAGGGAAACGAAGTGAATAAATTTCAATACGTAACTATATAAATTAAATTAAATTTTAAATTTTCAACAATCACAACCCACCATATTCAAACAAAAAGTAAATTCGTCTCAGTAAACGTTGTGAGGAAAAAAAAAACTCTAGATGAAATGTGTTATAGGATGCTTTATAAGCCTTAGGATTATCCTTAAGAACTTGCAATAGGCAGGTGTGGGGAACTTCCCCTTTCAGTGGGCTAGGGGAAAGGGTTAAGGGGGAAGAGGGAGGAAGAGTGGGACAAGGAGGTAGTGAGGGAGAGGGCTACAATCGGGATATAAAGTGAATGAATTGTTTAAAAAAAGTTATAAAAAATGTTTAAAAAAAACTTGAAATAGACTAATTATTAAAATATTGAATTAAAAATTCATGCAATAACCGTGTTTCAGAAACTTATTTTCCCAAACCTTTAAGGCACCATTCGTTCCTTTATTGTAAACAATTTCCAACCCAGAAACAGATTAAGAACTTGACAATTCATTTTATGAGACAATAACAATTTTGTTATGAAAATAAATCCAAGTGTAATAAAAGGAAAATTATAAACAGTCTCATTTGTGATGATAAAAAAATCATTAGCTAAATTAATCCAGCAAAATATTAAAATAATAACCAATTGGTGAGGCTCCAGTAACACAGATGTGGCTTAACATTAGAAAACTATTAACAGAAAACAAGAACAGGTGATTGTCCGCTCTCACAGTTCTGCATTATTCTGGAAGTCTCGCTCAGTACAAATGAATTAGTGAAGTTATTTAAAATTTAAAGATGATATTCTTGTATAGAAAAGCAAAAGATTTCAACAAAAATACTATTTGTTTAAAAAGTGTATGGAAGTACACCTTATGTAAATTTAAATATGCTATATTGATTCTGTTTACACTTATGAAATATGGGATAGAATACTGAAAAATGAGTTTGTCTTGATAGTTATCTTGATGGGGTTTAGAATCACCCTGGAAAAAAACATCTGCATGTGTCTGTAAGATTCTGGATTCGGTTGAGATAAGAAGACTCACCCTAAATATGAACACCAGAACTTGGTGGGCTGGGATCCTATATGAATTACAAGGAGAACAGGAACTGGGAGCAGCATTCATTATTCTTTCTTCCCCGGCTACAGGTGAAGTGTGGCCATCTTACTTGGAAACCTACACCATGACTGCGCTCCCAGGATGAACTGGACGCTTAAACTTTGATCCAATATAACAACTGTTCCCCTTCTATTTCTTTCTTTCTTTTTTTTTTTTTTTTTTTGCAGCAATGCATAAAGTAACTAATATAGAAAGAAGCCAGAGGTGAGCCTGTTGCTATGATAAGCCTGCCCATGTGGCTCTTAGGGCTCTGGAAAGTAAGAAGAGTGTTGGAAGAGTGTGGAGCTTTAGGCTAGAAAAATCTAGAATGTTATAAGCAGAGATTGAGGGGCCCCTCTGGTGGGCTTAAAAGACCAGGATGTAGAAAGAAATGCAGACAGTCAAGGCTCAGCTCAGGCAGTTTCAGAGTGGAAAGAAGACACAACTGGAAAACTGGGCCAGAGGTAATTTGTGTGATATCCTGCCAAAAAATCTGGCTGTATTCTGTCCATGCCCTGAGAATGTAAGTGAAGCTTAAGGAAGAAGTAAAACTATTATTGCAAAACTAAAAGAGACCCTTTCACTAAGCGTGACGCTAAGCTGGTGCTGGCAAGAACGAATGATCCTGTTGCCTCTTCTGAGCCTTTCTTTCCCTTAGAAATAAATTTTTAAGAGTCATTTTTTTTTTAATTGCGCTTTCTACCGCCATGACTAACAGCAACAGGGAGAGGAAAGGGATGGTTTCAGCTTACAATCTCTACTTCATCGTGAAGGGAAGTCAGGGCAGGGACTCCAGGCAGGACCCTGGAGGTGGGAACTGGCGCACGCACAGACCGTAGGGACATGCCACGCTACGTTTTCTTGTTTTCTTTCTCATTCACGCTAGGACCACCTTCCCGGGATGGCACTAACCTCGATGCGCTGGCCAGTACACAGCAACTACCCATCAGGAAAACGTCCACAAGCTTGCGTGCCGGCCGGTCTGGTGGAGGGATTTTCTCAGTTGAGGTTCCCTCTTCTCAGACGACTTTAGGATTTGTCAAGGTGAAAAAACAAACAAACAACTAAACCTAACCAACACAGCCCAGTATCCACTTTAAAAACTGAATCTTTCATATACCTAGTTGAGCTGCACAAAACAACAAGATTTTCTTCAACATTAAGTCATTCCAAGAACCATTTACGGCCAGTGAGATGGCTCAGCTGGTAAAGAAGCTTGCCACTAAGCCTGATGACCTGAATTCAGTATCTGGGGACCACGTGGTGTAAGAAAAGAAATGACTTCAGCACGTAGTCCTCTGACCATTGCAAATGCACTGTGTTCCCACCCCTCAATAAATAAATAGGATTTTCCCAACTTCTGAAAGTCGTCCTCTGACATTTACATTTTATTTACGTTTTATTGTCCCTACACAATAAAAGAATAAATAAATGTGTTTTTTTTTTCCTGCACCCGTTTGAAACCCTAGACAGAGCTTGGGTTCTAAACCACACTGCCCTCCCAAACTGAGGAGCCCTTCTTACACCACTTCTAACCTCAAGGCGGACCACAACCTACAGCCTATGTCTCACTCCAGCCTTCAATATCCACACCGGATGCATATACTACCAAACAAAGAAATTCAATTAGGTTTCATTGCAAAAATACAAACATGTGAAAGGTCAAAAATAATGCATTTTAATTTAAAATAATACTATATCACGTCTCCACCCCACCCCCCTTCATTCCTGTAGGCCCTGGACTGTCTTCTCCCTCCAACTGTTCCCAAGGCCCCTCCCCTAACCTCTTCCATGTCCCCCACACACTCTCACATTAAAAGCCTCTTCTCCCCTATTATTATTGTTTCATATATATGTTTGTGCACAAACACATAGATATAACTTGCTGAATCTCTCTCTCTCTCTCTCTCTCTCTCTCTCTCTCTCTCTCTCTCCCTCTCTCATGTACATGTGTGTGTGTTTGAATTTTTTTAAAGAAACCATCAGAAAACCTTTCTATTCATTCAATAGAATAGATGGGGGATAAACACTTGCCAAAACAGGAAAACTTGATAAAAAAAAAAAAAAAAAAAAAAGAACACTAGGCCAATACATTTGCACAGAATAGTATAAATAGTACAGGAAAGTTTCTGAACTGTGTGAATTGGAGGGGGAAAATCCACACACAGCTTCTTCAGCAACAGTTCTGTCCAGACAGTGTTGACCTGTTTCTCTGCATTGAAGTCTTCCCTCTTGGAGAACTGGGGAGAAGGTTCAGGAGGCTCCTTGAGCACTCAGACTCACAGCACCCCTCCTGGAGGTTACAGATGTGAACAGTAATAACGACTGTGAGAGGGCAAATCTTCAGTGGGCTAGTGCCTGCAAGTTGCTCTGGGGACTTCTAACAGCACACATGAGTCTCACCCACGCAAGGGGAGGGACTTTTTAACTAATGCAACTACCAGAGCCACCTCTGCTCTTGTAAGCTGGACTTCAACAGAATGCATTTGTTCGTTTTCTTTGGTTGGTCCTTGACTTCTCTAAGTGAGATGACCAAAGAAAAATTCCCTAGGAAAAGTTACTCAACAAATATGTTCCTTTCTGCCATAGTGATAGGCAAAAAATAACATCCAGATGAAATGTAAATTCATGCAATGTGATTTTTAAATCAGACTCTGCATTTACCTCAAAAATAAAATAAAATAAAATCTGCTTTCTGTATTATCTCTTGCAAATGTATGCAAAGTTTTGATTACAATGGAAATGGCACTCAAATTGGAGTTAAGCTGATGTGGGTTCAAAACCCAGCTCTCCACTTCAATATGTCCATACATTACTTAATGCTGATGACCGACCGTGACCTCCAGAAGCTTCTAACTGGAACGAAAATGAGGTAATGCTTGTGAAATTCTCTGTTTCGAGCAGAGGTCTGCAGCTCTTTTCCCTTACCTCTTGTCTTTCTCATTTCAAAGCTGCTCTGGGGGTGGGGGAGAACACTTTAAGTGTTCCTTAGATTTACAGAATGTGCAAAGATAACGGAAAACGGCAATAGATCCCACTCACTATTATAACGAATGATGAAACTGAGGCCAGGTAGATTTGAGTCCAAGGAAGAAAGCCTAATACCAAACTGCAAGATACTGAAAAGAAAAAAACTCAACTTCCCAACCTCACGGGGCTCGTGACTGAAGTTATCATATCCCGTTAATTTTCATTTACCCAGGCTCCCCCGACAAGCTATGCGAAGTGACAAGCCGGGAGTTAGACGACAAGCTACTCTACACCCCCACCCCCACCCCCACCCCCCGCCCCTCTCTAAATTGTGCTGTGTCCTTCTGCAAACTGCAGAAGCTTGTTTGAAAAGCCTCCTGCTGAGGCCACCTCTGGGACACAGCTCAAGAGCTCCACCTTCAGTCGTCACGGAAGACGAACCGACCACTCCAAAACCGCTCCTGATTCCCTGATTCGGTCCTAAGGAGGCAGATCTGAAATAATCTTCTTTCATGAAATTTAAATCCTACAGCCTTTGGGGGTTTTTTTGGTTTGGTTTGTTTTTTTTTTTGTTTTGTTTTGTTTTTTGTTTTTTTAATAATCCAGGCCAGATACTTATCTCCCGTGCACTGGTGAACCAGAGAATGTTACAGTGCGCCAGACTGACTCTAAGTAAATTCGTTGCTTAAACTACCGCCTGGTCTTTCGTTCCTTCAGGACTTCTGTCTCACTGTGGTTTTATTTCGTTGCCGTCCGAGAGGGTGAGCTTTTTATTCCGATACTCCTATGATGTCTACTAGGCTTTTGCAGGAAAGGAAACATTACTTCTTGCCCAACAGACCTGTTGAAAAACTGCCAGTGGGTTTGTTTGCTCATTTGGTTGTTTTTCATCATTCCAATAAATATATGGCATTTTGGGGAGGAAATAGTCTGTCTTGACAATGAGAAATAAGTCTCAGTTCTTTTAAAAGACATTACTTAGACCTTAAAGATTACTGTCTGCTGAAGGCAGTGGTATGGAATACAATTGAGAAAAAGAAAAGAACACAGAAAAATATTCACGTTATTCCACAGGACTGAACCCCCATATTGGAGTTCCATTCAAGTACAGTTTATTTAGTTAATAGCAAAATGGACGACTACATGTTTTCTATTAAATATGTCTTGTGGAAATGCGTTCAGCAAAGGTCACCAAAATGCTCACCTCTGCTGTGGCAGGTGAGGGGAAAATGAATCACTTCTCTACATTAAAATTGGTGGTGTTCTTTGTTCTACTGGCTTGTTACCCAAATTTTTCTCTGCATTACTTCGCAGCTGGCTGTCCAACAGATTGCCTTGAGCGTCACTCAGAACCACAGTGTACAACAACGAAACAGCCACTGAGGCTGAATTCTGTCACTGCCACCATGCCACGTTTGCCCCTGATTGGCAAATGTAAAATCTAGACTTATCAAAAGACATAAACTCCCTTTCTAAGAATGCTTGTTTTGTTTTGTTTTTATTTAAAAAAATTATATGAACGTTTATTTCCCAAAACCTCAGTCAATAAAGACAAAGGAGTATCACCCCTGATTCCATAAGACCCCATTTTCAGAGCAAATTACTATTGCAAATTTAACATGTGTTCTTATATAGTAATTTCAAGTATTGTTCACCTACAAACACAAATAGGCATTTCTGAAAGTGTAACATAAAGCCACATAGCTCCCCTTAAGTATATAAATAAGTGTTGCATTCTTTTTGGTGATTTCATAGAAATTTCTTGCATAGAAGTACTGTGTTGTACTACGATGACAGCTTACCTCACAATTTTCACATATATAATAATTTTATATATAATTGCACATATGAGATATGAATTATGTGCATGCATTATACATAAATATATATGCACTTAATGCATGTGACTGTTTCCATAGAATAAATTCATGAAATGTGAGCTGCTAAGTCAGATGAAATGCACATTTTAAATCTTTATGGCAAAATGCTATGCTAATTTGGATAACACTATAATAATTGAAACTACTCACTCCCCTACACTTTCACCCAAACTGATTATTATCAATTGTTCCATATTTAGCTATCTGATCTTTGAAAAGTAATTATATTAATTCATTGTTCACCAAAACATAGTGGTTCCCACAATAATTATTACATTTAAATCCACTGCGGTTATAAACAGTAATTGTAGAAGATCTAGAAAGTAAACAAATGCTTAAGAGATAATTAAATATCAGGGGACTTCTGGAACCGATCAAGGTAAAGAAACTGGGTCAGGTTAAATCCCTGAAAACTATCACTAAAAGCTCTGAACAGATGGAAGAATTCATTGCTTGGAAATTCCAAAAGGTAAAAAAAAAAAAAAAAAAAAATCAAAAGATGAATTGAGGACTGAAGTCGGAATTTAAGTAATGGGCTAAAGGCTGAGAAACTCTTGTCAGAGGAGACTGAGGAGCAGCAGCAGGAAACCTGAAAGCCTGAGAAATGCCCCTGTGAACCAGAGTCACTGGGGGAAAAAATTGATGGGAACAAAGAGGTGTTGTCGCATCCCAGAGAGAAGTGTGCTGGACAAGGGACTCCAGCATCTCTGTGTGACAGAGCTCTGGATTTCCTGCCAAACTGGACAAGCCCAATGAAGACAGCAACAGATTCTAGAAGTGGGGAGCCCTACGTTAGAGAAGTTTCATCACTGAGGGCAGGATTTGGGGTTTCAAACGATGCTGTCCCACTATGCCTCCCGCTTGTAGTTTGAGATGTGAGCCCTCAGACATTCCTACTACCAAGCCTTTGGTCCACCACCATGGATTCTTTCCCTCTAGGACTATAAGCCCAATTAAACATTTTCTTCTATGAGTTGCCTTGGTCATGGTATTTTTAGCATGGCGATAGAAAAATAACCAATATAAAAACACAAGGTCAAGGCTCCAGAAAGCCCTTTAAGAAAGGGCTCAGCCAAACACTTGCATAGGGCCGAATGTGCTATGCAAGCTGCAGAGGGAGAAAAGACAACAATAGTCCTACATAATGTTGGCCACTATATGCTGACAACACTGACCAATTGGCAAGATATGCCCACTGGTGTAATAGAGACATTACAGTTATAAGAGTAACCAACCACTTTCTGGCTGTATATGAGGAGTATGCCATAGGAGGGATTTCATGAGTGATTGAGTGATAAAGAAAAGAAAATAAGAAAAGGCTCTGGAGGGTACCTATTATTGTTGTTTGTTAAATGGTCATGTTAACCAACTACATTCTAGATGCTTAAGTTTATGCCCATAGATTTGTGCTGCTCTCAACTTTGAACAAAGAAACTTCTTTTGGCAATGGGTAGTGGTTAATAAAAGACTCATAAGTGGTCAAAGTGCCAAATATAAATAATTCTGACTGCTCAGCTGGAGATGATTCATCTACATCAACCCCCTGCCATACAAGGCTCAGGGAGCTTCATGGAAGAGGGAGGTGGGAAGAATGTAAGAGCAGCAGATGGGGAGGAAGGCCATGAAGTGCTGACTTCTAGAAAGAGCTACTCTTCTTCCTAGATGGTTGCTGGTGGGTTGCTCAAGCCACAGAGGATGGCCACACACCTATGCGCACGTGAGTAGCACTAACTGGACTCAAAATTATTGATAACAAAAAACTAAAAATAGAATGAAAAGAGGATATGAAGTTGGTAGGAAAAAGGGAAATAAGCATTAAGATCCAGTTGGAGAGAAGGAGTGATAGATGGGTATGAAAGTTTCAAGAAAGAATATTCTTTGAAAAATCAATAATATGAAAATGTTTGCAGCCACAAAATTGAATGATTTACAGCCTACCCATACTCCATCAGTGCATATCCATTTTGAGCCTCAGAGATTGATGCACAAGTAGTGTTCTCTAGCAGGGCTGATAGAACGAAAACAAATTACAAAGGAGATTTATTAGGTTGGCTTGTCAATAAGAATTTAATAGTTGTCTTAGTCACTGTTCTATTGCAGTGAAGGGATGCCATCACCAAGGCAATTTGTGTTTTTAAAAAAAAACACATATAATTAGAGGGTTGCTTACTATTTGAGAGAGTTAGTCCATTAGCTGCATCCTGAGACACAGGCCGAGAGAGCTGGTCGGGAGGAGGGGCGGAAAGAACAGGAACTTTTCATAAGCTTTGAAACCTCAAAGCCTACCCACAATGACACACTTTCTCCAACAAGACCACATCTCCTAACCCTTCTAATCTTATCAAATAGTTCCGCTCCCTGATCACTAAGTACTCAAACATAGAAGCCATTCAAACCACCACAAGTAGTTAAAGATGGTTGCACGTACACCGGAGAACCCTGCTGCTTAGACTATCAAGCTAGATGCCACAGCAATCCCAATATGGCACTGAAAGCCCAGAGGATTTGAGGAGAGCTCTTGGTCTCTAGTCCATGTTGGGAAGCCAAAGAAGGTGAGTTCTTTTCTTCAATTAATTTATTTTTTATTAATTACAGTTTATTCACTTTATATCCCAACTGTAGCCCCCTCTCTCTTCCCCTCCCAATCCTGCTCTCCCTCCCTCATCTCCTCCCATGCCCCTCCCCCATTCCAATGATAGGGGAGGTCCTGCTCCCCTTCCATCTGAACCTAGTCTATCAGGTCTCATCAGGAGTGGCTACATTGTCTTCCTCTGTGGCCTGGTAAGGCTCCACCCCCTTCAGGGGGGAGGGTATCAAAGAGCAGGCCACTGAGTTCACAGTTCACATCAGAGACAGTCAAGAAGGTAAGTTCTTATGTCAGCAAATGATGCTGCATTAGAGATATCAGAGCAGATGCAGTCACCAGCAAGCAGGAAAGAGGAGAAGCCGAAGTACCCTCACTTTCCCCTGAGATTTTTTTATGCTTAGGCTAATCTGGGTGGTATTTTCCACTTCGGTGGGAGTCTTCCTCTCAATTATTCCTTCAGGAAATACCCTCAGAGGTGTGGTGCTTAGCTGAGTCCAGATTCAACAAGTTGATGGCCAGCTTTTTTGTTACTTGTCTTCTTGGTATGTCAATGTACCTGACAGGAGGAACTTAAAGGAAGTTTTCCTTTGGCATATAGGTTGAGGGTACAGTCTATCATGGTAGAGGAGATATGGCAGGAGGAACTACTTGAGGCAGCTGTACACATTGGATCCATAGTCAAGAGGGGAAAAATGAATGCTTGTGTTTACCTTTCCTTTTTATGTATCCAGCACCCCAGCATATGCGCTGCATAAGCTGTCCATGGTCGGGGTAGGTCTTCCTAGCTCAGTTAATTCCTGGCTATTCCCACAGACAGGCCTAGAGACTTGTCTCCATGGTGATTCTAAACCCCATCAAATTGACAATCAAAATTAATCATCACATTCGGAAAAGTGTTTCAGTGAACGGATCGACCTCAATTACCTAATGATTTTTACTAAAAAAACAAATTAAAGAAAAAATTTAGTGTGAGAAATGATGACTCATACCCTGTTTACAAGGCAGAGGTGAAGAATCATGGATTTAAGGCCAGCCTGAGCTGTAGAGTGAATTCATAGTTAGCCTGGGCTGCCTAGAAAGACTCTTTCCCAAACGAATAAAGAAAACTAATTTAATAATTAATTGATTATTTCTAAGATTGGACCATTGAAAATATATTATCTTTAACTGTAAGGGCAATGGAATCAAAATTGCATTGAAGTTCTACCTCATCCTAGTCAGAATAACTGTCAAGAAAACAAATCCAAACAAATAGCTAGGGAAAGAGGAGAGCTTACACAAAGACGCTAGGAAAGGAAACTTGTAAAGTCACTCTTGAACTCAGTAGCGAGGTTCATCAAAAAAAAAAAATCAAGAATAGAGCTGGATGGTGATGGCTCACGCCCTTAATCCCAGAACTTGGGAGGCAGAGGCAGGTGCATCTCTATGACTTCGAGGCCAGCCTGCACTACAAAGTGAGTCCAGCACAGGCAGGGTTACACCGAGAAACCCTGTTTTAAAACAAAACAAGAAAAATAATTAAAAAATTAAAAAGAAATTACTGTTTGATCCCACTGTAGCATCCTGGGTGACATTCCCAAAGCTGTATAAGTCAGCAGACAACAGAAATACTTCTCCATCCATGTTTATTTATCCATATTTATGCACTACTCATTATAGCCAAGATATGCTACCAGCCTACATATTAACCAGCATATGAATGAAACATATATAGTAAATATATACAGTGGAGTTTTATTCAGCTTCAAATAATATTGTTATTTGTCGGGAAATAGACAGAATTGGAAAACAACATGTTAAGCTAAGCTAAATAAACCAGAGTCAGAGTCAGAATGACAAGTGACACATTTTCTCCCATAGACTAAATCTCTCTCCCTCTCTCTCTCTCTCTCTCTCTCTCTCTCTCTCTCTCTCTCTGTGTGTGTGTGTGTGTGTGTGTGTGTGTGTGTGTGTGTGTAAGAGAGGGGGAAGAGGGGGGACAGTAAAGAAGGGTAGCAGGCTGAGGAAGGGTTATAAAGAGATTAGGGGAGCAACAAAAGAGCTGTAATTGTTACCTCGATATAGCCTGGGATTATCTGAGAAGGGAGCCTCTACTGAGGCATTGCCTACATTAGATGTACCCATGGGCATGTCTACGGGGGAGTGTCGCCTTAAGTAGTATAAGAGGGCTATACCCACCATAATGGTTCTTCCTGGTTGTCAACTTCACTATGTCTAGAACTAACCAAAACCCAAGCAGCTGAGTAGAGTATATCTGTGAGAGGTTTTCTTGATTGAGTCTTTTGAAGTGAGAAGACCCACCCTAACTCTAGATATTTGAGATGAGCAGAGCCCCTTTAAATCCACACCTTCTTGTGGCGGCCCGTGCAAAGGACATGGAAGAAGAGTGATCTTGCTCTTTGCCTATCAAGTTCATTC
The DNA here is from genome assembly GCF_030254825.1 of Meriones unguiculatus. Lineage (NCBI taxonomy): Eukaryota > Metazoa > Chordata > Mammalia > Rodentia > Muridae > Meriones > Meriones unguiculatus. The sequence goes on from NC_083359.1 coordinate 28,941,226, forward strand.
CTTCACTGGCATTAGAGCCGCTTCTTCAAGATTTGGGTGTTTCCTGAAGATCTGCTGAGCTATCAAGCCTCAGGGACTGAACACCTATTGGATTCTTGGACTTTCTGTGGGGAGACAGCCATTGTTAGTTGAACCATAACCAGTAAGCCACTCTAATAAATCCTTTGATGTATATATTCATTCCATCAGTCCTGTTTCTCTAGGGAATCCTAACTTACACGTTCACAAAAGCAGTACCATCCCTGAGGCAAGTGGTCCTCACTACTATAAAATGGTAGCTGAGTATAAATATGCCTTTTTTGTCAGCCAAAAAAAGCAATAACTTCCGTGGCTCCTGACGTAATTCTTGGGCTATACAATGGGTTTCCTGTTTGGAGGTAGTGCCTTATGGAAGAACAAGGAAGCCTGCCTTCACATTTCCGCCTTGATTTCCCTTGGTGTTGAACTGCATTGTAAAATTCAGTAGGATTTCCACCTAAGAACAACTGAATTAAAACCACAGATGGTTGGTTGTCATTTTAAATGAAGGATACTCAACCAAATTTGAATTTCACAAATAATTTTTTTCGTACAAGTGTGTCCCAAATCCTGCATGTTTATCTACAATTTAAATTTTTGCTGGGCATTCGCGTGTTTATTTGCTAAATGTGGCGACCCAAAAATGGCTGTACTTGAAATAAATAGAGATTTCCTAGAATATCATCTGAGCCAGAACAAAAGTTTCTCCCTAGTTGCAGAAATAAAATACTCCCAAATCCTCACAAAGAAGAAGGGGAAACATTGAAGCACACAGAATGCTAGAAAGGTTTACACCTGGGCTACACAGCTGTCTTATCAGGAGTGCTTTGAAAAAAGGCCATATGTTGCTATGAAATTAAGACAATATCATTTCGTGGTTTTTAAGTTTCCCCAATTATCCCCAAGTTTTAGTTTCAGAGTCCCTTTTACTAACTGAATTAGAAAATCCTGAAGTTGTTGTTTCTTAATCTCCACCTGTGAACTCTGAAATATATGAACCTCTCAGCCAAATCACGACCTGTCTTCCTCACGATCCCTATTGCCATGATAAAATACCCTAGCAAAATCAACTTAAGACAATGAGGGGGCTTTTTTGGCTCAGAGATTGAGGGGACATCCCAAATGACAGAGAAGCCAGCATGCAGGATGAGACTGGAGCAACAAGAAGACAGAATGGAAATGTACGTGCTCATTCAGCCTTCTCTTTCTTATGTAGTTCAAGACTGCAGCCCATGAAATAGGGCCACCCTTTTTAGGGTGAGTCTTCCCATCTAAGGTAACGTAATCAAGATAATTCCTCACAGACATGCCCAGAGACCTTGTCTCCTTTTCAAGTTAACCATTTAATCTTAAACATCACACAACCCCTGTGGTTCTCTGGGTTGATGTTGGAGTCCAGAGAACACCACTGGGGTTTTCAGGTTCCTGCATTCCAGAACAGGGAGTTGTGTCAGCCCATGTGATTAAAAGAAACAGAGACAACTTATTTAAGAGGTTACTGGGGCTGAAGAGGTGGCTTGACTGTTAAGAGCACTGGCTGCTTTTCCAGGGGACTGTTTGATTCCCAGCACCCACATGACAGTTCAAAACTGTCTGTAAATCCAGCTCCAAGGGATCTGATGCCTACTTCTGGCCCCTGAGGGTCCCAGGCATAAAAGTGGTGCATACCACAATTTCTGTATCCATTCCTCAGTTGAGGGGCATCTGGGTTGTTTCCAGGTTCTTGCTATTATGAATAAAGCTGCTATGAACATGGTTAAGCATGTTGTATACTTGAGCATATTTTGGATATATGCGTAGGAGTGATATAGCAGAAACTGTGGTTACATTTACACAATGGAATACTACTGAGCAATTAAAAACAAGGAAATCATAAAATTTGCAGGCAAATGGTGGGATCTAGAAAAGATCATCCTGAGTGAGGTATGCCAGAAGCAGGAAGACACATTTGGTATATACTCACTTATAAGTGGATATTAGACATATAATATGGACTAAACATACTAAAATCTGTATAACTAAAGAAGGTAAGCAAGAAGGAGTACCCTGGGTAGGTAAGATGATCAATCTTCACTCAGAAAGACAAATGGGATGGACATTGGTAGAAGGAGAAAACAGGAAACAGGACAGGAGCCTACCACAGAGGGTCTCTGAAAGACTCTAACCAGCAATGTATCAAAGCAGATGCTGAGACTCATAACCAAACGTTGGACAGATCGTAGGAAAGAAGTGGGAGATAGTAAGACCTGTAGAGGACAGGAGCACAACAGAACCAAAATATCTGGACACAGGGGTCTTTTCTGAATTGGATGCTCCAACCAAGGACCATTCATGGCAATAACGTAGAATCCCTGCTCAGATGTAGCCTATGGCAGCTCAGTATCCAAGTAGGTTCCCTAGAAAGGGGAACAGGGACTGTCTCTGACATGAACTCAGTGGCAGGCTCTTTGATCACCTCCCCCTGAGGGGGTGAGGAGCAGCCTTTCCAGGCCACAGAGGAGGACAATGCAACCAGTCCTAATGAGATCTGATAAGCTAGGGTCAAAGGGAAGGAGAGGAGGACCTCCCCTATCAGTGGACTTGGAAAGGGGCATGGAAAGAGATGAGGGAGGGGAGATGGAGAGAGAAGGAAGGAGGGGGCTACAGCTGGGATACAAAATGAATAAACTGTAATTAAAATATAAAAAAAATAAAAATTTAATTCAAAAAAGTGGTGTCTTGATATACATGCAAAGTACCCATACGCATAAAATATGACAATAAAATAAAAGTTTTAAATGAAAATGAGAGAAATTACTTCCAAGCAAGGGAGTAGATTAGAGAACTAAGAAAGAAAGAGAGCATTGGTGGCTGTTGGAGCTACCACCATGGCATTAGCCAGGAGTCATACTGTGCAGACTGCTCAGACCCTGAATAATCTTTTAGCCAATGTAGCTCATGCCTTAGATGTACAAAAAGGAATTAATGTTCAACTAAAAGGAGGCTTGATGGTGTTCAATCAGAGGATTGACCTCGTGCAGGAGCAAACTGATACCCTATGGCAAATGGCTCAACCGGGCTGTCAATGAAAGTGTGCTGGACTTTGTGTCACTAGCATACAACATGAGAATTTTTCCTGCGCTGCAAATCTGTCTAAACAATTGTCTAGCTATATTTTAGGTAATTGGACTGGAGAATTCGATACTACGATGGAGCAGCTGAGAGTGGCCATTATCACAGTAAATTCTACCAGAGTGGACGCAGGACTAGCCACAGGATTATCACCATGGATTGTTGCAGCCATGAATCATCTGAAGGAATGTGTGGGCATGGGAGCGTTAGCAGGCCTTCTGGTGTTGGTCTCCTTGGTTTGCCTGTGGTGTATATGCAAGATTAGAGTCTCACAACAGCGTAATGCAGCCTTGATCATTCAGGCCTTTACAGCCATTGAAGCAGGACATTCTCCCCAAGCATGGTTGGCTACCATAAAAAGCTAAAATGTTATGCTCAGGATGTGAGGCTAAGCACTGCACTCAGGGTCAGCCACTGTAGACCCAGAGAAGAGCATGTCTGATTGCATGCGGGTTGATGCCCCAGGTCCCGCCTCTGAGAAAAAGGTATCAGACGGGTCTGATGCTCTTTGGGTGGATGACACCTAAATGAATATCAGTACAAAGTCCCAATTTATTTCTAATATCAGAGATCAGCCCTCTACTCTTGCCTGATGCATCTAAAACAAAAAGGGGGAACTGTAGAGAGCTGCGTAATGCCGCGCCTTAAAGATGGAGCTGGTTTCCGCCTTCCACCTTCCCGATGGTGAGTGCTCTCTGTCACAAACAACTCCACATTTGGCTAAGGCTGAGGATCTGGCTTGCTTCCATGTATGTGGACCTATCTGCATTGCCCACGTGGCACGCTGGGGTTGGCTACCCAGAGGCTATTTAAGCTGTGGGCTGGCTTTCCCCAGGGTCCGATGATTGTTCAAGGTTCCTGAATAAACTGCATTGAAAAAAAAAGAAAAGAAAAGAAAAGAAAAGAAAAGAAAAGAAAAGAAAAGAAAAGAAAAGAAAAGAAAGAGAGAAGCCCAGTGGCTTTGGGTTATGTGAGCTGGAACCCTTTATAGGTCATTTACACAGTGCCCACATTCTGCCAAATATTCAGGCTTTGTCCTTTACAAACAGCCCTTGGTGGGGACATGATACATTCTTTCAGTCTATTACTTATTTCTTTTATATGCTAATTTTGGTGCCTCCAAAACCTTCTTCCTACTCTCCAGCCTCAGTAGATCCTCCAACAGGAGATTCTTCGGGAAAAGCATCCCAGTGTGGAGGTCAGAACAGACGCATCTATGCATAGCATCCAGACTTCATTTCAAAGGTATTTGTGAGCACAGATTTATTCCCCACCAGATCATTTTTACTCAGTTAGTTTTCCCAGAGTCTCATCTACTGCCAAGGTTAATGCGGGCTCTGACTCTGCCTGTTGATTCTTATTAATTAAGCCAATCAATGATCTTGTATCATACAGTGTCTGTTTTTAATATAACCTATTTGATGAGAGTGTATTAATTTAGGAGAAATATGCACTGGCATTCTGGCATGCACTTTTCCTAATTATCTCACAACCTTCATCCAGCAGTGAAATTACTCTGCGGTTATCACAATTAATGGAAGCCCATAGCTCTCAGCTAAGTGAACTCCACAAGTCACCTTATCTGTTCTTGCTCTCAGTGGCATACACATGATTGTGCTACCTGTGCAGTGCCTGGGGAATGCATAATTTGATTGTGGTGTTTTTGAAGCAACAGAATGACACTGATGAATTCTGATGCATTTCACTCTGCGGAAGGGTAACAATATTGGAATGACTGACAAGACTGTGGCAGGGAACGTTACACAATAACAGGGGCTGGGCAAGGAGAGGCAGATTCCAAGGACATGCAAGGGGGCGGGGGGAAATATGAGAACCAGATAATGGGAAGGCAGACTTAAAAGTTGTCTTCTGTATGCAATATGGCTGTTGCATGAACTCACAGCAGCAGCGGTTACCTACATGGACCTGTACAAGCTTGGACCATCAATATTCCATCACAGAGACAGGAGGAGCTCATAAAGGTCCAGGCCTCCCTATGCAGCTCTAAACAGTTAATAGTTGTTGGGGAGTCCAAGCCCTCAGTCGTATAGCCACTGGCACGTTTCCCTTGCTCAAGTAAATAACCTCCAACCCATTTTTCATTTATGCAACCCTAATTAAAAGCTGTGCACCAAAAAAGAAAGAATGGGGGGGGACACTTGGTGGGAAGAAGAATGGGTTCAATGGGAAGAGGAGGAAGGAGGTAAGAAAGGATGATAATACAGAAGATGATTAAAATACTAAAATTGGGAAAGAATAATATTCTTTGAAAAGAAACTCAAAATCTGACCTTACAGTTATGTCCTGCTCATGTGTATACGGTGTTGGGGCTAACCGTCTGTCTGTGGTTCCTAGCTTCAAAAGTTTAGGCCTGTCTATGTCACCCAGAGTAACCACCTTGTTCTTAAAACCTCGGTAGAACTCCTAACCATAGTGCAAATGTCTCCTATGGTCGGCTTCACTGTAGTCAGCACTCACTCTCACCCAGTGCCTATTGGGCCCTGGAACCAGAAAGACAGTGGATAGGAGCTTGTAAGTAAAACGTAAGTAAATATCCGCTTTCGCTGGAAAATACAGTCTGATCAACGAGATGGTTAATTAAGCAAGTTAAAGTGAATAACGATAAGTTTTGGAACTGCTAAAAATTATTTTAAAAAATTAAATAAAAGTGGCTTCCTTTGTCACCAGGGCTTTGTTCTGGAGTCTTCCTCAGCTCCCCACTTTTCGTGATCTCCGTCAAAAGGATTCAGACAAGCATTGGGGAGAAGGCTGATTATTGGATTCAGGTCCCTAGAACCCGATAAATGTCAGGTGGGCGTGGCAGCTCATTTCAGTTAACTGTTTTATTTCTCTATTTTATCATATGAGTGTTGCCTGCATGTATGTGTATGCACTCTGTACGCACCTGCTGCCCAAAGAGACCAGAAGAGCTTTTCAGACCCTCTGGAACCGGCTTTGCAGATGGTTGTGAGCCACCTTATGCTTGCTGGGAACCAAGCCCAGATCCTTTGAAAGAGCTGCCAATGCTGTTAAACACAGAAGTGTCCCTCCAGCCTCCACCACATTTAGGTTGGCTCTTAAGAAAGGGTACAATGGCATTCCCTTGCTCTTTACTAGAAAGCTTCCACATCCAGACATTCCAGACATCTCGACCCAGGTCTGGAGACACCAACCGCTCAGATCACATTCTTCTGGCAGTTACAGTCCCTGCTATTACAAGCTGCTGCTTTTGAGAGATGGGTTCTTCCCCAGCGACCTTGAAGTCCGATGGCACCTAGCGAGCTACCTAACGCACTGACAGAAACTGACCCAGAAAAGGCAGCTTTTGAAAGAATGTTTAGGAAAGGTGTCCCTACTCAGGTGACAACTGGACTGAGGCATGGAGGACCAGAAGGAGTCAGCCTAACTGAGAACTCAACAAAGCAACCCAGCAAAAAAAAAAAAAAAATAGCAGACAAATAAGTCTTGAGGCAGAACACTTGTTCTACAAAACAAATGAAAGGTACCTGACATTAAAGAAAAGAGGCAAAGAATTGACCATGATGAGGCCCCCAGTGTGGCATCTATATCTCTTCCTTTCGCCCACATAATAAACAACTTCATGCATGCAATGCCAATAATTATGCTTTGTTTTAAATTATTGTCCAAGAAATAATAGCTGAGTTTACTTGTATTTATCAGGATACCCTATGATTTCTAGCTCTATTCGTGAAGGAAGAAAATTGCTTCATTTCTGAAAAAAAAAAAAAAAAAAAAACAAGTTAAAATTTAGTAAACTTCATTTTATTTGCCAGCCACTGTTCTAAGCTGATCGTATTTTTTTGTTTTTAAGGACTTACAAATATTCAGAGGAGAGAGCATTTTAGTTTCCATTTTCAAGATTAAAAACTGAGGACAAATATACCAATAAAATAAGATGCTAATAAGGGAGCTAGAAGGAAAATCCAGAAAGGAAGGCTTAGTACTATACATATATGCATATAAATGTATGCACATATAATCATGATGCTAATGTGCCTAGGAGTATAAACATATTTTTAAAAAATTAAATGAAATATAGGGATACATCAGTACTTAATGCTCTAAAGACTTAAATCAGACATTTGACATGCTGTGGAAGAAGTATACTTGCCCTGAATTTGTAACAGTCTGGGTGTATGAAATATGCCTGTAATAAATTTCCATCTCAGCTTTCTTGGTTATAACAAAGGATTATCTAGTCACACTTCAAATGCTTCCAGTGTTGCTATAGAAACTGCTTTCCCTTAAGTTTTTGAGGTGATGCTCAGCTTGTAAAATACTCTCCCAGAAATGGTAACTCAGTCATACTACAATACAAGCGTTAAGGGTGACTCCAGGATATTTTCCCGTATTCCCCATCCCCTTCTTTCCCTCTCCCCTCATGTCATTCAAATATAGAATCTAGCTAAGATTTGAAAACACAGTTTCAATTCAAATTGCTCACATACCTCCTCCACCACCACCTGCTTGCTTCCCCTGAGATGCTGTTAAATAAAACTCTAAGGCTCTCACTGCCTGCTGATGGGAGAAACTGTTGTTTCCTGGTTCTCAGTTATTAACTTTTCATATGATGTTTCTCTAAGATATAAGCTAGGACAAATCCATTAGCTGTGTTCAGAAAAACTGACACTGTCTTCATTAGTGAAAAAAAAAATTGAGTAATGTCAAATTACTCAATTTTAGGGGCTTGTTTGTTTGTTTGTTGATTTAGAATTTCAAACATGAGCCCTGCATTTACTTCACTCTGGCCATCTCTCTCCCACATCCAACTCCTCCCATGTCTCCAGCACTCCTTCCCAAATTTACGGCCTCCTCTTCCTTAATCATTGTTACTACATATGCACACATATGTGTCTATATGCAACCTCCTAAATCCATTTAACAGTACTTGTGTGTACTTGTGTCTGAACTGACCACTTGGGATTGGACAAACTGATCTTTTCTCTATCTTAACAGCCATGCACCACCCTTTGGTCCTTCATCTAGGGCCCTAATATGAAATATGCCCTACCCACAATTGTGTGTCTCATTATGGAGATCATGTCAGGCAACCATACTGTTAAGAAATCATGGCTACAGTTTCCTTGTCATGTCAAGAGGCAACTACCTAATAGCAGGTGTGCTGTCCCCTGGCTCTTGAAATTTTTCTGTCCTCTCTTCCAGTATTTTCACTAACTACACCTAAGGTAGTGGATGTTACATTGCAGATATATCAATTAGGGTTGAAGATCCCACAACCACTTATTCTCTGCATTTTGCCAGCTTTGAATTTCTGTAATAGTCTACAAAAGAAGCTGCGCTGAGCCTGGGTGACAGCTACACTTATCTATGGGTATAAAGATAAATATTTAGAACATGGCTAGAAATTATATTTTAGGAAAATGGCAGAAGCAGATTCTTCTCTAAGGTCCAACCATGAGCTAATGGCTGAATTTAGGGTATCAGTTATGAATTCCTTCCCATTTAGTAGGTCTTAAGAGCAACTAAACATCTGTTCATTACCCCTAAGCTAGAACTGCCACTATTACATCATTGGGGATATTCTTGTAGTTTGCTAAAAAGTTTTTATAATAGGAAACTAATACCAGAATTCAATCCTTTTGTCTTTTGACTCTGTTTCTTTTTACTGGACAACATGAGAATCTATGTGAAAAGAGGATTTCTGCCAAAACAAGATTCTATTCTTTTATGATCCAAAGTGGCAAATACCTATTTGTATAGAAGAAAACTTCTAACTAGTCAAACAACATGTTAAACAAACCTAAAGGACTTTTCTGTAATCCAGGAATGACCCAACAGGACACAAAGCTAGTTTGATGTGAAAAGAGAACTTGCCCATGGATTCATTAAATATGTTTGGCCCTCAGCAAAATAAACAGAATATGTGGGGCCAAAAAGATGGTTCAGTGAGTAAAGCATTTTGTCCTGCAAGCATTGCAATCTGAGTTTACTGTCCAGAACCATATAAAGACTGAGGAGAAACTGACCTCCATCAGCTCTCACTTACTTACACAAATAACAAGTATAAGTAAATAAATAGAATTTAATTCTAATTCTCTTCAGATGGAAAGGAATTTGTGAGAAACTTCTTGAAAGGCCCACAAAATTGCAGGAAAATCTTATGTGCCAGACGTAAGAGAGCCAAATGAAAACATCTTAGGACTCACTCACTATTCTTTGAAATATCTCTTACCATTCTCCTCCAGATTCCTACATCCTGATGAGAAACTACATTTATTTTAGGTCTGTATCATAACCCTCAAGATTCCTAACTCAGCTACAGAGCATCTGGCAGGCTACTTTCTATGTCATAACTACCCTTTAGCCAAGAAAATACAGACCATCAAGACAGAAATGCAGAAGAGAAGGATAGTTTTCCCAGGCCGAATCAGGCCTATTTGGGTGACAAAATAGGAAAAAGAGATGCTGAGCAGACAAAATTAACAAAATCCCACCAGAGTCCACCAACACCCTTCTGCAAATAGTAAGTACTATGCCTCTGAAAATTGTGAATAATCCACCCACTGATTCAGTGACAGTCACATCCTGTGCACTTCTAAATCAGATCTGTGATGGAGGAGGTATCGCTAGGTAAGGAGGCAAGAGTTTAGTGGAGGGCTGCATCTAGACGAGTGAAAAAGTGTCTTTCTTCCACAACTCATTAATGATGATAGCTCTGCCATGTTTCTTTCCCAGTGCATTGGATTTTCCAGCTGCAAAACTAGGATAGTGATGTTAGACCTGTGAGAAGAAATGGACCTAAAGCACAAGCGGCAACTAGCGGCAGGCTGGTATCCTAAAACACTCACCCAACACAGCATCACCTGGCTATCCAACACAGTGACATCTACAGATCATCCTCTCTCCTTGGTAAATTTTTTGGTTCAATTCTTGAATCTTCTTTGGCCCTTCCAATACCATATCCCAACATCCTAACAGAAATCCCGGGTGAGAAGCATCTCCATTCTTCTTTACGACAGTGTTTCTCTCCTATCTGAAAAAAAAAAAATAGTCAAAATTCTGCTTAGATTTTAAACTAACATTTTATGCAATTGCTCGGCATGGGAACCACTTGAAGCATAACTCCACTGATTTTTTTTCCCCAAAAGGCATACAGCTAAGGTTAATAGAGTTTCCACTTTCAAAGTATATCTATCCCGGGCAACATAAAAAGGATTATTTAGAAGGGAACAATGCACAGGACATACCTTTATATTAAAAACATAACAACTAAAATTAATTTGACAAGGTCTCTCTCTCTCTCTCTCACACACACACACACACACACACACACACCAGTTTTCATTGGTTCTAAGTTTCCTATCTGAATCACATTTTCCCTTGTTTAGAAAAGTCTCTTAAAAATAAAAAGAGTAGGAGAAAACTTCTTTCATTTGAGCAGCACAGGCAGCACCTGTCTCTTTTGAACATTTAGAGATAAATTGTTTTTGTCCTTTGTTGTTTCTTTCTTCTTTGTGTTCTCTACAGAGTTGATTGACAGCGGTAACCGTAGGAAAATAAAATACTCATTTCTTCTCACCAAGTCTCAGTGCTTTTTAAATTATCTTGGATAGGACTCATTTGTATGTGTCCTATCTGTGTAAACAGATGTCTTGAGAATTTTCAAAGTGTAGCCATATATATAAATATATATATACATATATATATACATACATATATATATATCCCTAACAGCATTTGTTAACTTAATCGAAACTTGAAATAGATGAAAAAATTTTGGAAATAGAATTTCTTCCTTTTTCTTCCACTAAATTTCTGAGATATAATTGAAATGCATTTTAAGCTGAGAAATTGTTACTGCAAAGACTCAGAAATATTGCAAAATCCAAGATTACATTTTGTTCTCTTTACCTTGCTTGGCAGTTTAACTCTGTTCTACCCTTCAATTTATTATTCAGAACAACCACTTTCTTTTTTATTTTAATTGGGTTTTTGTTTCATATTTTAATACATAACTTAACTTTTAATGTTCTTTAAGTTGACTTGATGTTATTTACATATTATATAATCATGGACTGACAAACCCATGTGTTATAGGCCGGAAGTTTTTCAGTTCTTTTTTTTTTTTTTTAAATCATCTAGAAATCCTCAAATACTAGAAAATGGCTGAGTGCCAAAGGAGAAAGGCACAAAGAGATGATAGCACTTGAGGTTTCAGCACAGGCGAATCAATGTCTCACGTGATGCCACTGTTGTCCTGTGACTGACCCTTTTAACCACAGGTCTGTAACAGCGAAGGTGATGAGGAAATGCAAACCAATATCTTTGAGTCAGATACAATGAATTTCTCACGTACACACACATCCAAAATAATCCAGAATATTCACACATAATAATTAAAGGGGAACTTAAAATAAAAACGAACAAATGTTGTTGCTAAAAACTGGTAGGAATTTCTCACAACGGTGTGGACTATATATCTGGATCAAGAAACAAAAATATCCCTTTTCCATAATTTGATTCATCAAAAGAGTAGCGCACAGAAAAGAAATAAACACCTTTTATTCCTTTTCTATTTTAATCCAATAAATCCAGGCTAAGAAGCTTAGGGTGTGTACCAATAAGTAAGCCTGGTCAGTAATTATTTTGGGGTGTGTGAAATACCATCTCCTTACACACCCCCTTCACTAGACCTTCGAATTTCTGAAATTATTCAGTCAATGCCCAGCTGCCACTTTGCTTTTCAACAGTTCCCTACAATGCCTTATGCTAGATCTCTAGGGCTTCCATGGTAAAGCAGAATAAGCCAGTGTCTTCAAATAACAGAAACTCGCTTTCTCTACATTCTGGAACCTAGAAGTCTGAAACCAAGCTATCAGTTGACTCCTGCATCTTCTGAAGGCTCTGGAGGAAGAGCTGCTCATCCCTTGCTAAATTTCTGCAGTTGAAAATCCTTAACACCCATTGGCTGCACCTTCAGCAACTCTCCTCTGCCCCTATCAGACTTGGAGGTTTTTCCCTCTGACATTTTTCTTCAAACTCGTCTGTTTTTACGAAGACATCAGTTACTGAGTTAGGACTTATGCTAATCATATATGGCCTCATCCCAGTTTGATTACATCTAACCTTATTTCCAAATATGGCCATCTATTTGGGAAGAACAACAAGCTGAAAACACAAACCATGGAAAGCAAAATGAGGGATAGCACAGAAGGGTCCCTTTGAGAGTGTGTAGTATCTCAAGAAACAAGGGCCCTAAAACAAAATGCATGGGATGCTTATGGCTTTTGTCAGTGAAAAACTGGTCAAAAGCAAAGATTTTAAGAATGAGATTTTTTTTAAAAAATAACTTAATATTTTAATACATAAAGCTCTGAGGAATGGATGAAATGTTTTCATATGGTAGATTTGATTCTATAATTTAGCAAGCAGAATGAAGTCTATGGTGAAGACCGTGGCTGGTAGTCTAGAGACTCCTAGCAGCAGGGGGTATGGAGCCTATGTGAAGTTGCCACATCTTGTAGCCTATGGAACTTCCAGTGGAGGGAGGGGACATCAACCCACCCTTAAAATCTTTGGCCCTAAATTTGTCCTGCCTCTAAGAAGTGTAGCGATAAAGATGGAACAGAGATTGAAGGAATGAACAACCAATGAGTGGCCCATCTTGAGACTCACCTCATGGGAGACAGCCAACCCCTGGCACTATTGATGATACTCTGATATGACTGCAGATAGGAGCCTAGTGTAACAGTCTTCTGAGAGGCTTCATCCAGCAGATGATGAAAACAGAGGCAGAGACACACAGCCAAACAATAGACAGAGCTTGGGGAGTCTTGTGGAAGTGTGGGAGGAAGAATTGAAGGAGCCTAAGGGGTCAATAACACCACAAGAAGACTATCCTGGGCCACCACCAACCAAAGAGCAAGTACAGACCAGACCTACGCGCCCGACACATATGTAGCAGATGAGCAGCGTGGTCTCTAACAATTGGAGCAGGGGCTGTCTCTGACTCTGTTGTCTGCCTTTGGATCCCTTTCCCCTAGCTGGGCTGCCTTTGTCTGGCCTCAGTGGAATAAGATGCACTTAGTCCTACTGAGACTTGATTCCCATGGTGGGTTGGTACCCATGGGGGAGTCTCCCCTTCTCTGAGAAGAGGGGGATAAGGGAATGGGGAAAGAAAGTATGAAGGTGGGACTGGGGGAGAGGAAGGATGGGTCTGTGATCAGGCTATAAAGCGATTAAGTAAATTATTAATAAAAAAGATGTCCAGACACAGAGACAGAAGCATAAAGATAAAGATATTCTTCAAAGATTATTGAAATATACAGACCACTAAAAAGAGAGCACCGCACTGGAGAATCTAGAGAATGTTGTCTTGAAGGTGAGTGGGAAGGAGAAATAAACTATAAATTTTATAGCACTTCAAAATGTCATAGCAGAACATCTATCCACAACATTCATCTATTGTGAAATAAGAGCAAAGAAATAGACACGTTTTAGAAAAAAATAAAACAACACTGTAATATGAAAATGTAACTGACTAAAACAATTGACAGTTTTAAATATAGCATATATTTAAAAACTCAGTTAAGATGTTAAAGAATAGAATTGACGACATTGTGAAAGTAACTATGTTAAGTTTTGTTTTTGTCTATTTCTCCACACTGGCACAAAAGAGGCACATAATCAGTGGAATTGATTTGATGACACAGAAGTCTACACAATGACATTTCCCTCGTTTTTTTTTTAACTTCTTACTGATTTTTTGTGAATTTCGTATCATACACCCTAATCCCACTCAACTACCTGTCCCTTCGTATCTGCCCTCTGCTCTTGGTTTTCTTTTGGTTTCATCCCAAAAGAAAACAAAAATTTAAAATAAAATAAAATAAAGAAACTTAAAAAAAATCTCACTGTGGAAGCTGCCATGTGAAATGGAAGTTTGGGTTTCCTTAAGAACTCGGTTATGGTATGTCAACATGTTTTTGTTATAATCCCAAGTGTGGGATTTTAGTTTGTTCACAGCTGATTCTTGCTTAGTGCAGGGGCCTTGGTCTCTGCCAGGTGGAATTAATTGAAGTCTGAGGACTTTGAGGGGTATAAATATGATAAGCCAGAGGAAAAAGGCATGGCGGCTTGGAAGAGGTAGAGGAGGACTGCTTGCTGGTTTGCTGGTTTGCTGGTTTGCTGGTTTGCTGGTTTGCTGGTTTGCTGGTTTGCTGGTTTGCTGGTTTGCTGGTTTGCTGGTTGTTACGTGTACATGAGGGTATCCTGATCATTGAGATTTGTGGTGCCCCAAAAAGAATCCTAGGACCCCACCCAGCAGGAAGAACTAAAGAGGGCTATATCCCTTTTACCTTCCAACATCCTTTTTCCCTTTCCTGGGGTTGGGGAATTGGAAGGGAGGTATACACTTTAAGGAACCGATAAATAATGTAGTGTTTGAAAAACTAGTGCCACTATCAATACCGGATCCTCACCAGAACTCCTCACAGATATCCTGTTGTTGGCGCTGTGTCATGGGGATCCTATAGCTTTGGATCTGGAGAACTGGCCCCTTCATGTCCTACAGCAGTTCATAGATGGGATGGGCCAACTCAAAGCTCTGGATCTGGACCTGGGTGGTAGCTGAGTTGGTCAGCCCACCAGCTTTCCCACCCTCACGCTCTGGTGGTGGGATCACTGAAATCCATGTCAGCAGGGCTAGCTCTACTGTGTTGTCCAGGCTTCGGAACTGCAGCCAGTGAGGGATGGGGCCAGCTTTTATGATCTCAGGACTAGCTCTCCCACCTGCCACAGGCAAGATAGGGGCCTCTCTCCTGTGCCTACACCACCTCACAACAGTCCAGGGGTAGGACCAGCTCTCTCATGCCCTCGGGGCCAGTTCACCCACACCTTCACCACTAGGGCCTTCTCTGCTGTTCTACAGCCAGCAAGAAATGGGGCCTGCTCTATGCATCCTTGAACTATCAGTGTGGTCCCAGGGACAGCCTAGACCAGGGCCATATGCATAGCCTTTGGTGGTAACCTGAGCCAAGGACATCAGCATAGCCCCCTGCTACTGTAGGGCCACAGATGCAAACATGGCCCTTGGCATCAGCACTGGCCAGGACATCACCGTGGCCTCAGGTGGCAGGGCAGGCTACTCACATCAGGCTGTTCCTCACCATTCTCACCTCTCCAGTTTCACCTCTCTTCACAGCGAACAGCGCATTCCGCTTCTTTTTCTCCCATCTCTCTACCACATACTAGCATAGTGTAGTTACTTACATGGAGGGAGGGCCCAGGGTCCCTGATTTTTTTTTTTTTTAATGATGTTGAAAGTGTGCTTGGAGAAGAGACAATATCTTTAACAAATGGTACTATAGAAACTAGGTTTCAATGTGCAGAAAAATGAAAAGAGGTCTTTAAATCTCACCACACACGAAACTCGATTCCAAATGGATCAAGGACCTCAACGTAAGACCTGCTGCCCTGAGACTGATAAAGGAAAAACTAAATAGGAAGTGTATTTTGACGTACAAACACAAATAAGAACACTCTTAAGACTTTGGTAGCACAGGAAATAAGACCAGCAATCAACAAATGGGATCTCATGAAGCTAGCAAGCTTTTATATAGCAAAGGAAACTGTGACGTTAGTTTTGTGAACGGTCAATTCACAAAACAAAAGAAAATTTTCTTCCAGGGATTCAGCCAACTGCAGATCACTACTATCTTGACTATATGAGGAAATAAATGGAACATTAAAATGATAAACAATACAATTAAAAAAAAATAGGCTATGGAACAGAACATAAAATTCTCAAAATAGGAATTATAAATGTCTAGGAAATACTTCAAAAAGGCTCAGCATCGTTTGCCATCAGGAAAACACGGAACAATACTATGTTAGATTCTGTCGCGACCACCTCGACCAGCAAGGAAGACTCAACACTGGACTCTTCTCAATGCAGTTTATTCAGGAACCTTGAACAATCTTCTGACTCTCGGGAAGCCCAGCCCGCCAATTAAATAGCCTATGGCCAGCCAATCCTGACAAGCTACATGGCGCCTGCAGATTAGTCCACAACTGCGGAAGCGAGCCCGATGCACATACACAACCAATTAAGGAGTTGATTACCGAGAGCTTTTACCTACCAGAGGCAGAAGTCAGCGCCATCTTTAGGGTGTGTCAGAGCTTGGCTCTCCACAAGATTCCATGCCGCCCCGGTCAGAATGTCAGAAATACAAATGACAACACACACCGGCGAGGAAGTGGCAAAGAAGCCCTCTTAAACACTCTCGGTAGGAGTGTAAAGTTCTGTAGCCACTTTGGAAATCAATCTGGCAGTTTCTGAAAACACTAGAAATAGACCTGCCGAGACTCAGCTATACCATCAGTGGACATATAGAGAATAGGCTTTACAGCTCACTACAGACACACTTACACATTCATTTTCATTGCCATTCTATTCACAAGAGCTAGGAAATGGAATCAAATGAGACATCTATCCACAGATGAATGGATACGAAAACTATAATGCATATGTACCTGAAAAGAAAAGTGAAATCATGAAATTTGCAGGAAAATGGATGAAAATGGAAAAAAATCACGCTGAGAATATTCAGGCCCGGAAAGAAAAATTCCATATATTCTCTCTTGCACACATATTCTAGTTTCAGTCCCTTTTTTTCTAATGTTGTAAAGATTTATTTTTATTGTTTTTTCTTTTTTTACTTTTTATTTATTTTTATTACAATTTATTCACTTTGTATCCCAGCTGTAGCCCTCTCCCTCATTCCCTCCCAATCCTGCCCTCCCTCCTCCATCTCCTCCTATGCCCCTCCCCCAGTCCACTGATAAGGGAGAACCTCCTGCCCTTCCATCTGACCCAAGCCTATCAGGTCTCATCAGGACTGGCTGCATTGTCTTCCTCTGTGGTCTGGTAAAGCTGCCCACTCCTCAAAGGGAGGTGATCAAAGAGCCAAACACTGAGTTCATGTCAGAAACAGCCCTGTTCCCCTTACTAGGAAAACCCACTTGGATCCTTAGTTGCCATGGGCTACATCTGTGCAGGGCTTCTAGGTTATCTCCATGCATGGTCCTTCATTGAAGTATCAGTCTCAGAAAATAGCTCTGGGCCCAGATATTTATTCTGTTGCTCTCCTTGTGGAGCTCCTGTCCTCTCCAGGCCTTTCTATCTCCCCTTCTTTCATAAGATTCCCTGCACTCTGCCCAAAGTTTGGTTATGAGTCTCAGCATCTGCTTCAATATCTTGCTGGGTAGAGTCTTTCAGAGTCGCTCTGTGGTAGGCTCCTGTCCTGTTTCCTGTTTTCTTCCTCTTCTGATCTCTATCCCTTTGCCTTACTGAATGAGGACTGATCATCTTACCCAGGGTCCTCCTCCTTGCTTAGCTTCTTTAGGTGTACAGATTTTAGTATGTTTATCCTATATTATATGTCTAATGGCAATTTATGAGTGAGTATATACCATGTGTGTCTTTCTGCTTCTGGGACGCCTCACTCAAGATGATCTTTTCTAGTTCCATCCATTTGATTCCAAATTTCATGATTTCCTTGTTTTTAATCACTGGCTAGTATTCCATTGTGTAAATGTACCACAATCCCTGTAAAAGATAGCATCTTCAAGAAATGCTGCTGGTCTAACTGGATATCCACATGTAGAAAAATGGAACTAAATTCATATTGATCACCCTGCACAAAACTAAAGTTAAAGTAGATCAAAGACCTCAACATAAAACCAGACACACTAAATCTGTTAGAAGAAAAAGTGGGGAAAAACCTTGAACAGAGGAGACAACTTTCTGAACAGAACACCAACAGCATTATCTAAGATTAACAATCAATATATGGAACCTCATAAAAATGAAAAGCAAAAGACACTGTCATCAGAACAAAACAGCCTACAAACAGGGAAAGGATCTTCACCAACCCTATATCCAACAGAGGGCTAATATCCAGAATATATAAAGAATGCAAAAAGGTAAACAACAACAAATAAAACAATCCAATTAAAAAATAGGGTACAGAGCTCAACAGAGAATTCTCAATATAGGAATATCGAATGGCCAAAAAACACTTAAATAAATGCTCAGTGTCAGTCATCAGGGAAAAATGCAAATCAAAATGACACTGAAATTTCACCTTACACTCATCAGAATGGCTAAGATCAAAAGCTCAAGTGACAATACATGCTGGAGAGGATGTGAAGAAAGGGGAACCTTCCTCTGTTGCTGGTGGGAATGTAGATTTGTACAACCACTTTGGAAATCAATCAGGTGCTTTCTCAGAAAATTAGGAATGATGCTACCTCAAGCTATACCTCAGCTATATACCTAGGCATATAGCCAAATATGCTCAAGAATACAACAAGGACATTTGCTCAACCATGTTCATAGCAGCTTTATTCTTTTTTTTTTTTTTTTTTTGAGGTTTATACATAATTTATTTCTTTTTTTTTAATTTTTCATCAATTACACTTTATTCATTCTGCATCCCCCCATAAGCCCCTCCCTCCTCCCCTCCCAATCCCACCCTCCCTCCTCCCTCTGCTTGCATGCCACTCCCCAAGTCCACTAATAGGGGAAGTTCTCCTCTCCTTCTTTCTGATCTTAGTCTATCAGTTCACATCAAAAGTGGCTGCATTGTCCTCTACTATGGCCTGGTAAGGCTGCTCCCCCCCAGAGGGAGGTGACCAAAGAGCAGGCCAATCAGATTATGTCAGAGGCAGTCCCTCTTCACATTACTATGTAACCCAATTGGACTCTGAACTGCCCTGGGCTACATCTGTGCAGGGGTTCTGGATTATCTCCATGAATAGTCCTTGGTTGGAGTATGAGTCTCTGGGAAGTTCCCTATGTTCAAATTTTCTTGTTCTGTTGCTCTCCTTGTGGAGACCCTGTCCTCTCCAGATCTTACTATTTCCCACTTCTTACATAAAATTCCATTCACTCTGCCCAACAGTTGGCCATCAGGCTCAGCATCTGCTTTGATAGTCTGAAGGGCAGAGGCTTTCAGAGGCCCTCTGTGGTAGGTTCCTAGATTGTTTCCTGTTTTCTTCTTCTTCTGATGTCCATCCTCTAGCCAGAATCTAAAAACAAGCCAGATGTCCTTCAACTGAGGAATGGATACAGAAATTTTTGGTACATTTACACGATAGCTTCAGTCTTTTGCTCTGTGTGTTTAACTTGGTGCACAAAAAGGAACCAGGCAACTAGAGAGGAACCATTGGCAGAGAGTGTATGTTAGGAATGAGGGTGACAGGTTTTAGCTAAGCTAAATGTCTGGAAGTGAAGTATTGGAAGTTGAAAGGCTTAAGTGGGGATGAGGGGAAAACACTGAGAAAGCATCTCACTCAAAGGAAAGTTATACACAACAAGGACATATGTTCAACCATGTTTGTAGCACTTTTATTCATAATAGCCAGAACCTGGAAACAACCCAGATGTCCCTCAACAGAGGAATGGATACAGAAATTGTGGTAAATTTACACAATGGAATACTACTCAGCAATTAAAAACAAGGAAATCTTTCTGCTTCTGGGATAGCTCACTCAGGATGATCTTTTCCAGATCCCAGCATTTACCTGCAAATTTCCTTGTTTTTTATTGCTGAGTAATATTCCATTGTGTAGATATACCACAATTTCTGCATTCATTCTTCAGTTGAGGGGCATCTGGGCTGTTTCCAGCTTCTGGCTATTACAAATAAAGCTGCTACAAACATGGTTGAGCAAATGTCCTTATTGTGTACTTGAAAATCTTTTGGATATATGCCTAGGAGTGGTATGGCTGGATCTTGAGGAAGCGCTATTCCTAGTTGTCTGAGGCAGTTCAGTGTCCAAGTGGGTTACATAGTAATGGGAAGAGGGACTGCCTCTGACATAATCTCATTGGCCTGCTCATTGATCACCTCCCCCTGAGGGGGCGAGCAGTCTTACCAGGCCACAGAAGATGACAATGCAGCCACTCCTGATGAGAACTGATAGACTAAGATCAGAAAGAAGGAGAGGAGAACTTCCCCTATCAGTGGACTTGGGGAGGGGCATGCATGCAGAAAGGGGAGGAAGGGTGGGATAGGGAGAGGAGGAGGGAGGGGCTTATGGGGGGATACAAAATGAATAAAGTGTAATTAATAATAACAATATTAAAAAAATTGGAAAAAAATAAAAATAAAAATTATATTTAAAAAAGCCCAATAGAAGCCTGGAATGTCACAACCCGATTTAAAAATGTGATTGGAAATATAGTATGATAGGCACAGTATGAAAGAAGAGGGGGAAATATTGAGGACTAAAAGATTCAAATGGGGTAGGATCTGGGGAAGGGTGATGAGAAGAGGACAGTGGACAGGCTAACCTAAACTAAGAGAAAGCATTGTAGAAACCCACTAACAAGTAAGCTTATTTCCAAAGCTTACTAGCTTTCAAAAAGGCGTTCAAACAGGTGTCCCGCATGAGTGAACCAGCAGTCACTGATCATTGAACGAAAATTGCAGTGTGAGGCATGTAGTATCTCCCTATGAGGCCATGGAGGTTCCAAAACAACACAGACTGTGGCCGGTGCTGTTGGTCGTACACTAAGATTCTATTGCTGAGGAACCACGCACTTTGGTTATCAGTCAGAGAAATCAATCTCCAACTGACTAGGAAACTCCCTCCCCCACCTCCCACTGACTAGCTTTCACTGTATCATATTGTGCTATACAGGCTGCGGGGGAAGAAGAGGCATCCAGGGTTTCACCCAGAACGAGGTCCTGAATGCAACAATACCTATGTGTCCACAGGTACAGCGAGACACAGCTGTTATAGGGTAACTAGCCACTTCTGTTTAGATTTAAGGCCTGTCCAGTAGAAGGGAATTTCATGCCTGGTACGATAAACCTGGCCAAAAGTCCATGGCTTAGGAGACTATATGTCCAATGGCAGAAGCTACGGTTGTTATTTTGCTAAATAATTATGCTGCCAAACTGCCACCTAAATACTTATTATTTGTGTTGGGCTGCTCTCAACCTTGGTGAGAGAAGCTCCTTTTAGCACTGGGCTGTAGCCAATGGAAATGTGTATAACCTGTCAAACGCTAAGAATGCATTTCCTAGTGCTGGGCTGGACATGGTGGAGCACTTCCTTAATCCCAGAAGTCAGAAGAGGCAGGTGGATCTCTGTGTGCTGAAGGCCAGCTTGGTACACATAGTAAATTCTAGGACAGGACAGGGTTACATAGAGGTACCCTGTCTTAAAAAGCAGACAGACACACAGACCAGAGACAAACACCTGCTACCAGTGATTTTCCTATATGGAGGCCTCATCTCCTAATAGTCCATTCAGCTATAACTCATAAAACGATTAATCTATCACCCCGATGGTCCAGTCCCCTTAAAAATACCATCTGAGATGAAGCCTTCAACCCTTGACTGTCAGGCAGGGAAAGGAGTACGTTTCATATCTCAGCCTTATCAATGAATCTCTATCTCTTTTTTATTTTATTAACAATGTATCTCTATCTCTTTCTGTTTAAGTGTATTTTTTAATTTATACACTTTACATCCCAATTGTAACTCCCTCTCTCTCCTACCCCACCCTCCTGTCCTCTTCCCCACCCCACCCCAATTTCTCTCCCCTAGTCCTCAAAAACGGTGAGTCTTTCTCCCCAACCAAATGACCCCAGGCTATCAAATCTCATCTGGACTGTCTGTATCCTCTTCCTCTGTGACCTGGCAAGGCTGCCCCGCCAGGGGAAGTGATCAAAGAGCAGGCAACAGAATCCATGTCAAAGACAACCCCTGCTCCCCTTACTAGGGAACCCACATGGAGACTGAGCTGCCTATTGGCTACATCTAAGCAGGGGGCCTAGGTCTCCTGCATTGTCCTTGGTTGGTGCATCAATCTCTGCAGTTCTGCCAGGGCCCAGATTTGTTGGCACTGTTGGTCTCCTTGTGGAGCTCCTGTCTCCTCCGGGTCCTTCCATCCTCCAACTCTGTGTCTTCTGGCAATTTTCTAAAGTTATTTTGAATACCAGTCTTGTCCTTACAAAAAAAAAAAAAATAGGCTGTCAAAAACACTAGATAAAAATAAACAGCTAAAAAAATATAATAAAATTAAGTAGGCAATCTCCCTTTCAAGTCACCAAGCATATTTCAATGTTTCATTGGTGGCTTAGGGCTCCCTTCCAAGTAATACAATGTCTTGACTTATGTTTTCTAACCTCAAGTATCATAAATAAAGCAGATAATTTCTACTTAGCATAATACCAGTGAAAAATGGATTTTACTGACATTTATCAGGAAAAAAATTATGTAAATTTGCTTCTACTTTGGTTCCCTATGGAATTTTAACTGATTTCATATCTATAAAATACTTAAAGGAAATGCATATCTCTAATATAACTGCTATGAAATGTTTAGAAATTATCTTCTCTATGAATGCATTCTTTTCAAAGCATTTTTCCAAATGTTGTTAATATACAATAATCCAAAACAAATCTAAGGAATAATTATGTCATAGGTAAACTTACTGAAGATCTAGTAGACCCGGGTAAACCATTACTGGAAAGATGACTTATTAGTTAAGGGTGCTTGCTTCTCTGCCAGATGACCTGAGCTCAGTTGCCGGCACTCACATCACAAGGTTCACCACTACCTGTATTTCCAGCTCTACGGGATCTGACACCCTTTTCTGGCCTCTAAGGACATCCACCTCTGCATATAATACACATGCATGCACACAAACACATACACATAAACATAAAAATAAATCTCAACAAATATACCCTGCTGGCATCAATGAATGCATCTTTCCGTAGTATGGTTCAGGATGCTATGGCTGATGCTAAATCTCTGTGATCAATTAAGATGGTTTATCCAAATTGCCAGTTTGATAAGAACTGAAAGCAGTTAGGAGACACACTTCCTTTTTATACATGTTTATTTACTTATTTACTTTACAAAGCCCCTTCCCTCCTCTCCACCAAGTCCCACTCTCCCATCCTCTTTGCGCTTTCCACCCTCCCCTTCTTCTCAGAAGAGAGGAGCCCCCACCCCATGTGACATCAGGACCAAGCACATCCTCTTCCACTAATGCTGGGCAAGGCAGCACCTCTAGGAGGAAGTGATCCAAAAGCAGGCAACAGAGTCCTTGTCAGAGACAGCCCCTGCTCCACTTGCTAGGGAACTTACATGAAGACCAAGCTGCCTATCAGTTACATATGTGTATGGGGCCTAGGTCCAGACCATGCATGCTCTCTGGTTGGTACTTCAGTCTCGTAAGTTCCCATGGGCCTAGGTTAGTTGACTCTGTTGATCTTGTGGAGCTCTTGTCCCCTCTGAGTCATTCTATCCTACCTCACTGACTTCCACAAGACTCCCTGAGCTCTGCCTTTGGTGGGTATCTGTGAGGAAGTTCTCCAGAGTTTTCTATGGAGAAGGAAGACCTTCTAAGAAAATGAGTGGCACATCCCATGGGCTGGG
The DNA here is from genome assembly GCF_030254825.1 of Meriones unguiculatus. NCBI lineage: Eukaryota > Metazoa > Chordata > Mammalia > Rodentia > Muridae > Meriones > Meriones unguiculatus. Next base: position 28,964,802 of record NC_083359.1, read on the forward strand.
TCCTAGACTGGGTTCTGAGTCAAAAAGAAAGCAATTTCATCAGGTTAAGTGATGCAGGATGACGCATCTTAAGCACGGGCAGGACCATTCCATGGGTGTGAATACTGAACTGAACAAAGCAGAGTGAGCTGAATGCTAGCATTCAAAACTCTCTGCTTCCTGAGTGCGGGTCAGTGCTACCAGCTGCTTCACAAACCTGCTGCCATGCCTTCTCCGCCCATAAAAGCATGTCTCTCCTCAAAGAGTGACTCAAAATTATTGCTTTTATAATAGTTAAACAGGTTGTGTTGATTGTAAAGATTCTAACCCTCTTCAGTTAAATCAGCAACTACATATGAGTTCCCTGGTTATACCATCTCTGATACACATATACAGGTATTTGGGAATGGTAAGATATTGCTGGAGCTACAAAATTTTCTTTTTCAAAGAGAATTCAGTATGATCACATAGAATATGTGAATAATCTTAACAGATAGTACAAAATATTTTATTAGGCATTCAGACAAATGCTGGTGAATATAAATTAGAAAGATGATGTAAAATGAGATTAAAAGGCTACTGGGAAAACTGTGACAATGCATGGATTTTGTGCTTATTTGGTTTTTATTAATATGACATCACCGGATGACAAGAGTTCTTGTCTGACTGAGTTTTGTAGCTGGAGGAGAAACATTCAGAAGAGATGAATTTTCTTTGATTCTGCCTCCCCATAATCCTCAGAGTTCCTTAGGGAGCAATGTCAATTATGCCATCGTCAATGCAAATGGCAATTTAAAGAGTTAGCACTGCACACGGAATGTTAATGCTGTGCCGAAGTGTCAGCATGCGCTGCAGACTCTCTCCTGAACTCTGCAGCCCATTGCGTGTCTTTATTCATTCAAATCTAATCCTATCAACTGAGGGGACAGGCCACTGGTTTGCTCTCTGCCTGAGTCACTCAAACTCACCCGTTAAAAACAATCCATTTTCCAAAATCAGACAGTGCGGAATACAGTTTTGGCAGCCAAAAGACACACTCCTATGTTCCGAGCATAGCAATGAGGTGGCGGATGACTTTCTTGCTTGATGGGTTATTCTTATTAAGATTAAATGTGTTCCAGTAGCACCTCAGGAACATGAAAATCAACTAGTTTGTGAAAAAAATATGAGATTGTAGACTTTGAGATTAAGGAAACAAAATGTGAACAGGAGCCCTGTGACAAAGTACCTGCCTCCACTAGCATATCTCCCAGTATTGTTTCCTAATGTTGCAAGTAGACATTCTCCGGACACTTCTCCTGACAACACCATGATAAGGTGCTGTCAGGAGAATTTAGAAAGCTTCATAGTTTTGCAAAATGAAAGTTTAATACATGCTGATAATTAAAGTCTACAAGTAAACGCCTTACACTGATGAGTTATCTACTCTGTAAGGTGAATTCTACTATGGGGCCACTTGCTGGTCACTCCTGTTTGATAGTGTTTAATATATTGTTATTAAAAAAATAACAATGAAAGTGAAAATTTTTATTTAAAACAACAATGTGTTAAAGAAGACAACAATGTATTAAAGAAGACAATTGAGGGGAGATGTCTTAATGGTTAACCTGTTTGTTGTGACATGGGGATCTGATTCCTAGAACCCTCATCAGTCTTGGTGGGCATGATGCTGTCCCTGGAATTCCAGCCTTGGAAGGCAGGAACAGGGCTCCCAGAGCAAACTGTCTAGTGAGATGGCCATATGAGCAAGTTCTTTTTTTTTTAATCCTGTATTAATTACACTTTATTCACTTTGTATCTCCCCCCCATGATTCCTTCCCTCCTCCCACCCCAATCCCTCCCTTCCTCCACTCTGCATGCATGCCCCTCCCCACGTTCACTGATATGGAAGGTCTTAATTTCCTTCTTTCTGATCCTAGTCAATTAGGTTTCATCAGGAGTGGCTGCAGTGTCTTCTTCTGTGGCCTGGTAATGCTGCTTCCCTCTCAAGGGGAGGTGATCAAAGAGCAGGCCAGTCAGTTCATGTCAGAGACAGTCCCTCTTCCCATTACTATGTAACCCATTTTTATTCTTTTTTTAAATCACATTACAGCCTGATACTAGACCCTCCCTCCAGCCAGTCCTGCCCTTATGCCCCCTTCTCCCACCCCATCTTCTACTTCTTTACTGAGAAGGGATACCCCTAAGGTATACCCTCTACCCTGACACCTCAAATGCTTGGACGTTGGCAGTCACAGAACTGACATAACAGATGGTAAATGTAAACCAAGTAAATTATCCTAAATATGTCAGCTATTGAGACCTAAGGATGGAGCTCAGTGGTAGGGTACAGGCCGTGCAAGCACAAGATCCTGAGTTCCTTCTCCAGGACTACAAAAAAAAAGTAAGAAAGAAAGGAGGAGAATGGAGAAAGAGGAAGGGAAAGAAGGAAGGAGAAAAGGAGGGAGAGAGAGACGAAGGGTTGAAGGAAGAGAAACTGAATAAAACGTGGCACCCATCATCTAGAACACAGAATGAAGAATTTGTGCCAGTTGAGCCAGTCCATGTATGTGTGTGTGCACATGCATTTGAGTGTTTGGGGAAAAGAGAGAGTGTGTATGTGCTTGTGAATGCAATGTGTGTCTGCAAATGTGTGATGTGATCGTGTGTGTGTCTGATTGTGTGTGTTAAATTCAACGCTTCTTTAAAAAAACAAAGATTTAAGGTTTTTCTAAATAGGCATTTACAGGTAGCTTCAATCTATATTGCTGTTTTCATGGCATAACGTTGTATTTTTGTTATTGCATCTTCAAGATATGTAATAATAACCCTTTTCTCATCCTAGAACTTGTGAGTTTTTATGCTAACTTTAATTCATTTTATTGAGCCTTTGAAATGATGAACTTTTCATTTTACTTTGCTCTATTTCTTTTTTCTGTTAAATAGAAAATTTTTCTGTTAAATAGAAAAAAAATTGCTTTTTTACTATTTATTATTTCTTTCTCATGTCTAGTACATAAAAATTTTGTCATTGCTTTCATTTTTTTTTACTTCTCATGATAAGCATTAAAGGCATACATATAAATTAAAAAAAAAAGAACTTAAGTATAAAGATTAGTGTGTGGAAATACCAGCCAATGAAGAACGAACAAAACAAATGCTAAATGAGCACATAGTGTGAACTCAATTATTTTTAAAACATAAGTTAGTGCCTACGAGTTTACAGGAAAGAAGATGAAAACAATCATCAATGCCATCATCTTACAGCTCAGAATATGCATATATGGAATCCAAGTGAGCTCTACATTTTTTAATACACTGACTGATGACTGAATCTTAAATTTATGTGTTTTTAATTGTTGGTGATACACTTTTAAATAATTAAGAAAAAGAGAAATTTGGGTAAATTTCACTTATTGTATTCCTTTCTAAAACTACACTAAAGATAGAAACTTTTTTTGAAGACCAAAATCCCAAGGATGAAAGAAGTAACCCCAACAATAACAAAAACTGAATGTTAGATGAGTGGAACAGACTAAAGAATCTAAAGAAAACTCAATTCTAAATTAGCAGTAAATGTCAAAAAGGAACCAAATGTGCTTGGCAGCATCTATGGAGTGACTGGAATTGCATCTTCTTGGACTGACGTGACATGAAATTAAAATAAGCTACCTATAAGCAGCCTGAATTTCACCTGCCCCAACAGAATAGTGGAGAAATAGACTCTGGAGGGAGCCAGACGGGCTGAGAGCGAAAGGCATAGGGCAAGCGCGAGAAAAGGAAGTCTCCATCAGGAATCACCTCCCTGACTAGACCAACTGACCCCCAGAAACAGATGCTACTGACTGAAGGCTCTCCTCTTTTGAAGGGTCTCCAAAATTCAAATTAAAAAAAATTGAATTGATAAATAGAGTTTGAAAGAAAGCAAAATGTTTGGAAGAAATGGTCTTTGAAATGGTATAGTGGAATCCCAAATACATTATGCTTATTATACTGACGATTATGCTATAGATTTATGCTAGAGATGGAGCAAGGACAGGGTACCACTTTTCTTAAGCAGACAAAGGAGAAGAAATGAAGGGAGGAATTAGATAAGAATGACCCACTGGAAAAATATAATAAAATATGCATTATTATATAAGTATGTATATATAGACTTCTCTCACTCTGTGTGTGTTATATATATACATGTGTATATATTTTATATATTATAATATGAACATATAATATGTGCATAAATAATATTTGTATATATAATATATACATATGGATGGTATAAGTTAGTGGGACGATGGTGAGAAAATTTCCTAGAACCGAGCAAAAGGAGCAGATATTTATGGCTACATTTGTTGGGTTTTGTTAGATTTTTTTGGGTTTTCTGTTTGTTTTTGAAGTGGGATCTTGCTTTGCAGTACATAGAACTCAGGCTTCTCCAGCCTCAGTCTTCCAAGTACTGTTTATTATAGGCATACACTTCATACCTGTTTCTCTGAACTTATTTTTATACACATTTGCTTTCCTGGAGCGATCACCTTGTAGTTGAACCTCATTGGGCTATTTTTTCCCCTCTTGATCTTCCAATTTCCTAACTCTCTCACTCTAAGACTCAATATTCCTCCTCCAGGACTGTCTCCGGTGCAGAAAAGTTCCAGTTTGGTTTTGCCGTTTGGTTTCAAATCCAATTTCTCATCCTAAACACTACTAGGTATCTCAATTCTCTGTGTTTAAATCAAGTCCAATGGAAGAGAGGAAACCTCACTCTCCTAGAAGCAATCCACATGAGTTCAGTGGCTGTGTCTTCTATTCTCACCACCCAGGAGTGGAAACATAGGAAAGGTTCTCTTGAATAAGGGAATGAATAACTATATGAGTAAATAGATAAATGAACAAATATAAGAAGGCTATTGTACCCTCTAAAGGTGCCACTGCAACCTGGGGAAATGGGAAGACGCTGATGAGGACTGGTTTTGTTTTTCAACATTTATTTTGGAAAATGTCCAGGAAAGCACCTGCAGCCAAGTCCATTTCCCCCGTTCAAACCCGCACCGGTGTCTGTTGCCACTCTCTCTGCATGTATACCTATAGAGGCAAGAATTTCCACCATTTACAGGCTAGCCTTCAAAGACATCTCCTCATGGGCCTTTCGGGTGCCATCTCTGTTTTATGGCAAGCTTTTTCTTTTCCTTTTTGCAACAAGCAGATGGTTTAACAGGCTGAGTTCTTTTTTACTCTACTGTTCTTAATTTTAGCGAAGTAATACATACACATGGCTTGAGAAGACTGAGCCATTTGGTTGTGTAGTAACCAACCATCCGAATTTGCAGGTTCCTCCTGTTCATGGTACAAGTCTTCCTGCCAATGTTCTGAAAGCAATTCACAGGAAAAGAATGAAGGAATCTTTCCCATTTAAGTTGGAATAGTCAAGTATCTCAATGAGATTCCGTTGTTCACGACTTTCCCATTTGGTGAACTTGCCATTTTCTTCAGAATCACCCCTCAAAAGAAAAATGAAATAAATTTTGCCTCCTACTATTTGTTTTTGTTTTGTAGGTATGTCTTGTGAGCAAGAGTAGCTTAATGCTTTACCCAGATTGGGTTCTAACATTTAGGCTTCAGTTATTCCCTTACCCTGACCTGCTCAGTAGCTAAGGCTATAGGAATAAGCCATCATGCCCAGCTTTCAACTTTTATTTAGAAAATTTGATTTTCAACTTGTTATGGAAATGGTGTCTCTGTAGTCCACATACACTGTGTTTCTTTGAAAATATTCTTATCAAACAGTACATTGCCTTATGATATATATACAACACGATATTCTTGGGCCACTAAGAGTGAGCTCACTATTTTTCTAGGTAACTTTGTACCCATAGAGAAATATTTCTAGTGCTAAAACATCAACAGTTAAAGATATAATCAAATACAGATTTTTTCACTTTTTTATTCTTTTTTTAATTCTTTATTAATTACACTTTACTCACTTTGTATCCCCCCTGTGGTTCCCTCCCATCCCAATCCCTCTCTTCCACCCCACCTCTGCATGCATGCTCCTCCTCAAGTCCACTGATAGAGGAGGACTTCTTTTCCTTCCTTCTGATTCTAGTCAATTAGGTCTCATCAGGAGTAACTGCATTGTCTTCTTCTGTGGCCTGCTAAGGCTGCTCCTCCCTCAGGGGGAGGTAATTAAAGAGCAGACCACTCAGTTCATGTCAGAGACAGTCCCTGTTCCTATTACTATGGAACCCACTTGGACACTGAACTGCCATGGGCTACATCTGTGCAGGGGTCTTAGGTTATCTCCATGCACGGTCCTTGGCTAGAGTATCACTCTCAGGAAAGACCCCTGTGCTCAGATTTTTTGCTTCTCTTGCCCTCCTTGTGGAGTTCCTGTCCCCTCCAGATCTTACTGTTTCCCACTTCTTTCATAAGATTCCCTGCACTCTGCCCAGAGGTTGGCCATAAGTCTCAGCATCTGCTTTGATAGTCTGCAGGGCAGAGCCTTTCAGAGGTCCTCTGTGTCAGGCTCCTGACTCATGTCCCTCTAATACAGATTTTTATAGTTTAAAAAAAAGTATGCAAGTGAAAGTTGAATGCATGTACCACATTACAGGAAAAATGAACTGAGACCCCTAAAAAAATGCATCATGATAAATGTTTGGAAATTAAAGTGATTTTTAAAAATAGAAGATAATTGGTACCAGGCAAAGCATGCTGATTATTCAATGAACAAAAACTAAGCTGGACCAAGTGTTAACACTAAATTTCATTTTGAAGAGAAAATGTAGAAAGACCCAATAACTTGGTATCAAAATCACCTGCTCTCTGTAAAGGGAGCATCAAGTGGTACTCTGCAAGGTGGCTAATGCCCCGGTGGTAACTCCAACAGCCGCCAATGAGATGGCAGTAACAATGGTGGCTGTAGTTCCAAGATCCCTTTTCTGTCTGAAGAGAATCATACCGTGAGGGGCATCAACGGGCACAGGCACCCAGCAAGGCATGTGAGTAACCAGGGCATACCTAAATTTACTAGCATTCCAGCATTGGGCAAAAAAGCAAGTATCATTACCACAATTACTTGGCTCTATCTGGCTAATAATGAATAAAAATGGGGGATATAACAGGAGCTCCACAAGGAGAGAAACAGAACCAAAATATCTGGGCCCAGGAGTCCTGCAGAAACCAATGCTCCAACCAAGGACTATGCATGGAGAGGACCTAGACCCTTTCTCAGATGTAGTTCATGGGCAGCTCAGTCTCCATGTGAGTTCCCTAGTAAGGGGAGCAAGGGCTGTCTCTGACATGGACTCAGTGTACAGCTCTTTGATCACCTCTCCCTGGGCAAGGTGGCCTAACTAGGTCACAGAGAAAGAGGGTCAACGCAGTCCTGATGAGACTTGATAAGCTAGTGTCAGAGGATAGGGGAGGAGGACCTCCCATATCAGTGGACTAGGGGAAGGACATCGGAGGAGAAGAGGGAGGGAGAGTAGGACCGGGAGAAGATGAGGGAGGGTGCTGCAGCCAGGATACAAAGTGAACAAATTGTAATAAATAATAATAATAAAGAAAAATGTTTTTAAAATAGTAGAGATAAAGCAGATCATGTGACCCAGGTGTGTTGGTGCACACCTGTGATCCCAGCACTAAAGGAGGCAGAGGCAGGAGGACCTCTGTGAGTTCGAGACCAGCCTGGTCTACAGAGCAAGTCCAGGACAACCAAGGCAACACAAAGAAACTGTGTGAAGGCTGGCCATCTTGATGAAAATGGGAGAATGCTTCTGTCCAGAAACCTCTGAATGTAAATATTATGGTAAGAGTCTAAATTTCTGTGAGTTCTAAGACTGAGGTTAATGCCTCACTAACTCCTCCCTTTTCCCTATCCATGGAATTTGCAAAATGGCCAAGGACCCGGGAAATATTATTATTTCCTTCATATATTCCTTGCTCATATTCCTGGGAGCCCCAGAAGCTCTGATGCTTCCACAAGGGAGCATTGATTTCATTGGTATTCACTCAAAGTAGGTAAGGTCACAGCTCGGGAGATTGGAAATGCATTGTTTAAAGAGCACAGTTTGTATCTTGCTTCAGAGAGAAGATCTTTAAAGATGTCCTGGCTTAGCTGACTTTTCTTTCCCCTCCTGCGTCCAAGGAACACCCTCGAGGGAGAAAGTCAATTTCAAATCTTCACACTGCAGAGGCTCTGGGCAGTCGGCTGCAGAATGCAGAGCAGCCTGCCTTCACTTTTGAGATAAACAGCGTCTGTGAACAGTTTTGAAAGAAAAGTTTTGAGCCATCCCAGTTGCAAGAGTGTCAGATTTGGGGGAGATTTTTTTAAATTGCATTGTAAATAACTTTTATCTGGCGATGTTGGATCCCACCAAGAAACAATATACCAATCAAAAGCCAATAAGCCCCGATTTGAATGCCAATCTGAGGAGCCACCAAATTTTTTTTTTTTTAATTTCACACACATAAAAGCTCCCCTAAACTTTGTGTTTGGCTCAGAAAAAGTTCTAATTAGCCTATAGTTCTTTTTTCATTCTTTGTTTAATTTTTATCCTTTTTTTTTCCAGCAAAAATATATCCATGGCAACAGGGCTTCTTGAACATTTTTTACTTGTAACCCCTTTTCATTAGAGAAATTTTCATGAAAACTCAGGTATAAGGGCCTATAAAATATATCCACAAATCTAACATTTACTGGCCATGAATCATAGGGAAATATTTTAACACAATCCTTGCTATGCATATAATTGTACCATTTATAAAAGATTACAGCAAGTGTGAATATGAATAAGCGGATGCGCTGCTTGTTTTTACGTTACTGCCTAACTCCTGGGCAAACACTTGATTCCTGCAGGATGTCTACACCACTCTTCGGAGCTGACTAGAACGTTGGTTTTGCAGTCATCAATGCTGATAAACGCCATTTTACACACAATAGTCCAAAGGGGCAGAGGTGTCCTCAGAGCCAGTTCAGAAACTGGCACATTCTGTCCTAAGCCTTGAACTTTTTTTTTTTTTTTAATGAAACTCATAGCAACTACTCAAACAGAATTTTTTCAAATTAACCATTCCAACATAAGACAACAGCTACATAAATCTGGTACCTGTTGGAGAAAGACAGTGGAAGCATATTAAACGTCTTTGTTTTCCACAGTTAAGCTACTGTGCTTCTACAAGAGCAAAAAACTTCATACATTCAATAAAACACTGCAATTCATAATACATTGTAGTCTTTGCTTCCGAGCCAACGTGTTTGGGGCAGTCATTGGTTTTTGGTGTTTTGACTGCATGCAGAGTAAACGGGTTTGTTCAGAGCCAAGGCCGCAGTAAAGCTGTATTACGCAGCACAGGCTAACGCCGCCAGATTCATTGCACATTTGATTTTGAATTAATATGTACTCATTGTGTGATCCACATTCTGAAGCTACTAGACGCTATACAAGCTTGCTCCTACTGTTTTTCATTCTTTTTTTTTTTTTTTTTTTCCTTTCTGGTTCTAGGAATCACCCCTAAGGCAAACACTGAGCTACATGCCCCTCCCTGGAGACTGTCCTTTGAGTGATGTGTGTTAGAACGCAGGCCTGCACCTTAGGTCTGATCCCATAGCCTGAATCAGGCCATGCCTCCCTGCACGTCTTCCTGGAACTAAGAGTCATGAAGCAGTCTATCCTGACCCTGATTTCGGGTCCTAACCAGTACCTGGCTCTGCCGTGCTCTTGGTCACAGACCCTGTACTGACCTAAGTCACATGCTGTGAACCTTTCCACCACCTTTAAAGGTTATAAAAAGCCAAACTTTTGTGATGGGGATTAGTTCTGGTCTCCTCAGGGAGATCGATCCAGGTTTTGGTCTGGGGAGAAAGGCTGCTTCCTAAAGCATCTCCGGTGTCCTCGCCAACCCCTCTCATGGCAGTGTGCTTCCTCTCCATCTCTCTCTCTCTGTCTTTCTCTCTCTCTCTCTCTCTCCCTCTCTTGCTCTCGTTCTCTCTCCTCTAAAACTGTGAGGAAGACCCTAATTAAATGCTTTTTTTATCAGCTGGTCGTAGTGTCTCTTCACAGCAGTAGAACAGTAACTAAGACACTAACTACCTGTAATATCCCTTAGCCCAGTCAGGTTCACATAAAGGTGTAGCAACTGTTGACATGGTGCTTGGCGTCATGAATTATCTAGATGATATTCAGTTTGTATTTGAAGATATCACTGCCATAAATATTCATTCAATAACTTTATGATGACAAACATAATTTGCTTTTCTGCAGCTATAAAAAAACCTGTATATTTTTCTCCTTGGAGCACGAATATGTCTTGGACAAACTAGCAGCACCTGCAAAATGAAGGGTAATGGTAGAAATCTAGCTCTGTGATTGAGAGCAGTCAGAATGACAAGCATGAAACTTGAAATTTGAAGGATTAGGGGAGAGTGGAATACAATGTCCAGCGAATAAAGCATGAACATGTGATATGTTGCATTTCTTATGCTTTTCTAAACAACTGAGCCTCAGCATGCTCATTCCTCCATACCTGTTTCTTCTCTGTACCCTTTTCAGGTAACTACACTGATTTCTGTGGTCTTAATTAATCTCTCTTCACAGTGAACTTCCCGAAATATCTCTGACTGGCCTCAACTGGGCTTCTGACAGGTATTCTAAAATGGCTTGCTTGGAATACTGATTACAAGACCCCCAAAACAATTCATGTTTAGGGTTTTCCACCTGCCCCTCCCCTGTCATTGACATCAGATTAAATGGTGTCATCATTCCTCTCCCTGCCTTTTCAAACCAGAAGTCATCTTAGTCATGCTTGTCTCTGCATTCCTTCACATTCCTTCAAATCTTCCCTTTCACCATCTTATCGCTTCTATTTCTGAACTATTTCTGCCTATCACTTTTCCTCATCACCATAGCTACTACCAATATCCAGGCCACCAGCATCTCTGGTCTAGGTTATTACAATCCTCTTCAAAGTGGTTCTAGCTGTTATTTGTATCAATGCCCAATCGTTTCTCCCTGTAGTAATGTGCTATTTTAAAACTACGAAAAATGTAAAAGTCCCCTGATTAAATTCTTTCATCCCTTACATTGATAAAGTCATCCAAGCTGGTTAGTAGGCTTCCAGAAATTCTGACATTCAGGTAGCTGCCTAGCCCTTTATTCTCTTTAGCTTCAGCCCACCCTCCCTCACCACTGACATTCACACCAGCTGTTTTTTTCAGTTCTTACTCATCTCGGAACTTGTAAATACACTTGTAAACACACATTATCTAGACTACCCTTTTCTCATCCTTTAAATGACAAGCTCAACATGTCCTTTTATCCTACTCACCAATCCAGTTAGAAAGTGAAGAATTTCACACACACAGGAGCACGAGCTCTGGCGGTGCATGATACGGAAGTGAAAGATGAGAAGAATCCAGCAAACAGATCTTCCCTTCAGCACGTCACACACACTCCTGCTCATAAGCATCTAGGTGACCTGCTTTTTCTGGAAATGGATATATGCTCACTAAAAGAAGATCAGTAATTCTATTACCATCAAAGTTATCATTTACCAAAGCCTGTTAACTACAGACACAATTACAATTTACATAGATTCTCTGGGGTGAGGAATTGTATTTTTCCAGTCTTCAGGGGGCTTTATAGGACATGCTTGTTTTTCAGCTTTGGTTTGTTTGTTTCTGTCCTGGCAGACTGGCAAGTTCTTTTAAAAGAACCATTTTAAATGATAAGTTTGTATTGCAGAGTTATTTGCTAGTAAGTTTATCATGTTCACATCACAGATTTGAGCTCCTTTTAACAACCCATAAATTAGGAAGCCCTATCAGACTGAAAGGGTTATACCAAATGATCTAAAAGTGATCCACTTCGCTGTATTCCAACTAGAGTCAGTTCTATTCCAGACCAGGTATATGTTTAAGTTGTTCTAAAGGCAAATACAGAGTTATAGTTAGAAAATACTCAGGGGCTTTCCTAATTTTAAGAGGCTTCTTACAAATTGACATAGGTTTTTGTGTGTGTGTAAGAAAGCAACAATCCTTTAAAAGATAAAGCAAAGGAAATTGGACATACCCAGAAATGGGGTGCTGAAGTCATTGTCAAATGAATTGAACCATTGAGCAAATAGACTAGTCCACAAAGGAATAGCAGCTGGACACATGGAGGTTGCTAGGGCAACCAGAGGAAGAAGAGCCAGGCAGATGGGATCTAGTATTTATAAAGGATGATGGCAAGTGGTCAGGTCTTTGTGCTTTCACAGAGGTGGGGGCAGCAGTGGATTTTAAAAGACATGGCCTCTCGAACTAGCCTTCCTAGGTAAGAGGGGAACTGGAAGTAGCTAAAAGAAAAGACCATACCTCAAGGTAGCTGTTGAACTAATGATTTAAAGCAGTGTTTCTCAACCTGTAGTCATGATCTCCTTAGGGGCCACATATTGGGTGCCCTGCATATCAGATATCTACATTATAATTCATAAAAGGAGCAAAATTACAGTTATGAGGTATCAATGGAGTAATTTTATGGTTGGGGGTCACCAAAACATGAAGAACTGTATTAAAGAGTCAAAGAATTAGGAAGGTTGAGAACCACTGATAATAAGTTTTCCCAAGTTCCAGAAAAGTAAATGATGCATTCTTCAACCTATAGGTGGTATCATATGAGAAAAGGTACCAAAAAATTTGGGATAGACAATTTAAAAGAACGAAAAATATGTTTGTAAAAAGCACAATTATCTTTTTTTTTCCTTTGGGGGTATTTTTCTCTCTCTTTTTAAATTATTTGTTTATTCACTTTACATCCCGATTGTAACCCCCTCCCTCCTCTCCTCAGGGTCCCACCTCACTCCCTCTTTCACCTGTCCTCCTCTCCTACACCTCAGGAAAGGGGAACCCCCAACCAATCCATACCAGCGCATCCAGTCGCATAAGGAATGAGTGCATCCTCTTCCACTGTAGCCTGTTAGCATTAAAACAGTAGTCAGAGGACATCTCGGCTCAAAGTTACTTTTCTGTTGCAATGGTAAGATAATGTGACAAAGAGAACAGGAAGAAAGGGCCGATTTCAGTTTACAGTTCCAGAAGTGATATAGTCTATCAAGGTAGGGAAGCACAGCAAACACACAGGCATGGTGGCAGGAGGAGGAAGCCAGCTCATCACAGTTTCATTGGCACACCAGAAGCACAAAATAAATAAATAAAAAACAGGAAGTGTAATAAGATCGTAAAGCCTCAAAGCCCACCCACAGTGACATGTTTCTTCTAGCAAGGGTCAGCCTCTATAATGTTCTTATAATGTTCTCAAATTGCCCCACCAATAGGGCCCAGGTGTTCACATACTCATGCCGATGGGAGAAATTTCTCGTTCAAACCACTGCAAACATTGAAGTCCTTGTAACTGCTCCCCATGTCTACTTTCATAAAGAATGTAGACTTGGGTATATCAGGATTGCATTGACCACTTATTATTTGTTACATTAAGGAAGCCATATCATTTTAAGGACCCTAATTTCTTTTAAATTAACAGATAATGTTTTTTTTCTTATTTCTCCCCTTTTTAATTACACATAAGTTATACATACGTAACAAGTATCTACTGTCTCAAACAAATAGAGAAACTATTTTTTTTAAGTATACTAATACTACATTTTAGCATCACCTTGGTCTCTTCATTTCTTGATGAAGAAACAAAACTTTCAGGAACATTCATACTTGTCAGTGTTACCAGGCAGCATATAATAAGGCTGGGAGCTCTGCTATGGCAACGCTAGACATCCTGTTCTAGTAAACAGCTGTTGTTTACTGCCAAGATATATGTATCACAATTGCACCTTTAGGGATATCTTGCTGTATTGGTCATTTTTGTGGTTCATAGGCACCACAGGTGTTTTCCTCCCTTGGTGGTTTGCAAGAACTTTCTTATTTTTTATTTTTATTTTTTTAAATATTAGTTACAGTTTGTTAACTGTGTATCCCTGCTGTATCCTCCTCCCTCATTCCCTCCCAAACTTACTCTCCCTCCCTCTGGAAACAACCCAGATGTCCCTCAGTTTAGGAATGGATACAGAAATTGTGGTACTTTTACACAATGGAATACTACTCATCAATTAAAAATGAGGAAATCATGAAATTTGCAGGCAAATGTTGGGACCTAGAAATGATCATCCTGAGTGAGGTATCCCAAAAGTAGAAAGACACACATGGTATATACTCACTTATATAGACCTATAAGATAGGATAAACATACTGAAATCTATACATCTAAAGAAGATAAACAAGAAAGAGGATCCAGGGTAAGATGATCAATCCTCACTTAGAGAGACAAAAGGAATGGACATTGGATGTAGGAGAAAACAAGTAACAGGACGGGAGCCTACCACAGAGGGCCACTGAAAGACTCTACCTAGCAGTGTATCAAAGCATATATTTAGACTCATAACCAAACCTTCGGCAGAGTGCAGAGAATCGTAAGAAAGAAAGGGGAGTTAATATGACCTGGAGAGGACAGGAGCTCCACAAGGATCAAATATGTCAGGGCATAGGGATCTTTTCTGAGACTGTTTCTCCAACCAAGAACCATGTATGGATATAACCTAGAACCTCTGCTCAAATGTAGCCCATGGTAGCTCAGTATCCAAGTGGGCACCCTAATAAGGGGAACAGGGACTTTTTCTGACATGAACTCAATGGCAGACTCTTTGACCTCCCCAACCCCCAAGGGAGGAGCAGTCCTGCTAGACCACAAAGGAGGACTTTGCAGCCAGTCCTGAAAATACCTGATAAACCAGGGTCAGATGAAAGGGGAGGAGGTCTTCCCCTATCAGATAATGTTCTAATAGAATAACTAAAATATATTGTAAGGTAGTTGCAGCTACACTTCTCTCTTTCTTTTTTTCTTTCTATTAGTATTTCATAAGTCAGAAAGCCATGACCTATTGGAGAGGTTTATGATAGCTCAATAACTTTCTCTCTAGCCTCTCCCCTCTTTCCCAATCTATTATTCATCTCCCAATGTTTATTACGCTCCTAGATGACTAAGTGAATGACTATTGGGTTAATATACATTTAAGTCACATCCCCCACACATATGATAAGATGTGGTACAGGCGTATGACCTGTCACCAGGTAAAAACGAATTAATACTAGAAATGTATGAGAGTGGCAAAAGGCACTGCTTGTGTTGATAAAGACAATGTGGTGTGAGATGTAAACCATGTTGACCCTGTACAGAGAGAGCTGACAGGGTAGCATGGAATCTGGACAGTAAGATGTCAAATGGGACACTGAAACCGGAGACAAAAGGAGAGTCAGATGCCCAGCGACATTGTGTGTCTGTCTTTGCTTGAAGTAAATTTACCATGAAGATAATTAAATTCCTTTTCTCAATTTGCTTGTTATTATTATTATTATTATTATTATTATTATTTCAGACGCAAAAGAGATTTGACACGACAGTGTGACATGCAGGCCTAGCCAAGCAGAATACATACTCTCTTGAGATTACAGTGACTGGGATTCAGGAATGCTCAGCAGGAACCAAGACAGGGTCTCCCAATACTGGGCAGACAGTAATTCCTGAAGGAAAAAAAGAAAAGGAAAAGAAAAGAAAAGGCTCTCTTTCTCTATATATAGTTGCTAAGCAACCTCTACCAAAAAAAAAAAAAAAACCTTCAGAAGCTTTCCTTGAATTATGGAATCTTGAATCTTGACATGCTATTTCCAAATGTTGGGGCCTCTGATTTTCAGGTGTGTGAAATGACCTCTCATCTATCTAGTTTAAAATGTGTTTTAGCACTAAAGTCCAAGTGAATCAAAGACCTCAACATAAAAACCAGACACACTAAATCTGTTAGAAGAAAAAGTAGGGAAGAACTCATTGGCACAGAAGACAATTTCCTGAACAGAACACAACAGCACAGGCTCTAAGAGCAACAATCAATAAATGGGACCTCATGAAACTGAAAAGCTTCTGTAAAGCAAAGGACATTATCATCAGAACAAAACAACAGCCTACAGCCTGGGAAAGAATCTTTACCAACCCTATATCTGACAGATGACTAATATCCAGAATATACATAGAACTCAAGAAGTTAAACACCAAAAAAATCAAGTAGTCCAATTTAAAAAATAAGGTACAGAGCTAAACAGAGAATTCTCAATACAGGAATATCGAATGGCAGAGAAACACTTAAAGAAATGCTAAAGTCCTTAGTCATCAGGGAAATGCAAATCAAAATAACCCTGAGATTTCACCTTACAATACCCATCGGAATGGCTAAGATCAAAACCTCAAGTGACAACACATGCTGGAGAGGATGTGGAGAAAAGGGAACCCTCCTCCATTGCTGGTGAGAATGTAAACTTGTACAACCACTTTGGAAATCAGTCTGGCGCTTTCTCAGAAAATTAGGAATACTGCTTCTTCAAGATCCAACTATACCACTCCTAGGCATTTATCCAAAATATGCTCAAGTATACAACAAGGACATTTGCTCAACCATGTTCATAGCAGCTTCTGAAAACAGCCAGAATCTGAAAACAACCCAGATGTCCCTCAACAGAGGAATGGATGCAGAAATTATGGTGCATTTACACAATGGAATACTACACAGCAATTAAAAACAAGGAAATTCTGAAATTTGCAGGGAAATTGTAGGAAGTAGAAAAGATTATCTTGAGTGAGGTATCCCAAAAGCAGAAAGACATGCATGGTATATACTCACTTATAAGTAGATATTAGAAATATAATATAGGATAAATATAATATAGGATAAAATCTGTACACCTAAGCAAGAAGGAGGACCCTAGGGAAGATGCTCAATCTTTACTAATAAAAGCAAATAAGACGGACATTGGAAGAGGGGGAAAACAGGAAATAGGACAGGAGCCTACCACAGCGAGCCTCTGAAAGACTCTACCCAGCAAGGTATTGAAGCAGATGCTGAGACTCATAGCCAACCTTTGAGCAGAGTACAGGGAATCTTAGGAAAGAAATGGGACATAGAAAGACCTGGAGGGGACAGGAACTCCACAAGAAGAGCAACAGAATCAAAAAATATGGGCCCAGGGGTCTTTTCTGATACTAATACTCCAACCAAGGACCATGCATGGAGATAATCTAGAACCTCTGTACAAATGTAGCCCATGGCAGCTCAGTGTCCAAGTGGGTTCCCTAGTAAGGGGAGCAGGGGCTGCCTCTCACATGAACTCAGTGGCTCGCTCTTTGATCACATCCCCCTTTTGAGGGAGTAGTCTTATCAGGCCACAGAGGAAGACAATGCAGCCAGTTCTGATGAGAGGGAAGAGGGTCAGAGGGAAGGGGAGGAGAACTGCCCCAATCTGTGGACTGGGGGAGGGGCATGGGAGGAGAAGAGGGAGGAAGGGTGGGATTGAGAGGGGACAAGGGAGAGGGGGGCTACAGCTGGGATACAAAGTGAATAAATTTTAATTAATAAAAAATTAATTTTAAAAATGTGTTTTGGCTATTTATAAATGGAAAAGTTCCCAGAAGCCAGACACTGTGATGAAAAACTTATACACATGAGAAATAGGGATTAACCCCATTTCCCAAGTGGGAAAATGGCCCTAATAAGTTAAATGACTTATCCAAGGTCACACAGCAAGCATTTGAGGGCTCAGAAACACAAATCTTCATCATTAATCACTGTGTTAAGTGGCTTCCAGGTGATTTCTTCAGCTCTTCAGGTTCCTCAGCTTCTGATTTAGCAGCTGAGACCCATGGGATTCAACAGGAATGGAGCAGCGCCGGTGTGATGGATGATCTCACCAGCATGTTCTCAGGAAAAGAAAATCACGAAAGGTTTTGTCTGTTAGCTCTTCAGCAAAGCTCATAACAGCTATGGGTTCTGTTTGTCACTGTCAGACTCAAGCCGTTCTACATTATTCATTGTCCTCCAAAACCAAGCATGCCTCCCAGAGAAATATTTATTCCCTAGCTCAAAGGAATGTCTAATAATGGTATCCGAAGCTGAGTCAGCTACACAGTCACTTTTCACTGCTTGCAAACTACATGAGTGGCAGAAAGCACAAACATGTCTAGCAGTGCTGTCTTCCAGGGCTAATGCCAGTGATGCTGGTGGTGCTGTTTCTAGGAAACAGACGTGATTGGGAGGAATTCTGTTGTGGAAAATAGCAGTGGTAGTTTAGTGGTAGTAGGAACATTTTCAGATTAAGTCCCAGATGGGAAGCCCATCCCCTCCTGGGGTACACTATGACGTAATGTCCTCTCCCCTCAGAGTCTTCTTGCTTTGTCAAAATAAAGAAAAATCTCAACAGAGTGTGGGTTTGGTCAACCATTGCTCCTGTCTTACTCATTTGCTGCAGATTCTGGAGAACATTTAGAGCAGACCTTTGTTTATTTCTTCTTTTAAGATGAATTCCTTCATTTTCACTATAAGTGTTCAGTATAAGCCAGGGGACCCACCCTGCTCCGCAGCCTTGGGAATGAGTATGTTAGAACTGTTACCCACATATATGTTTCCTACTGGTGGGAAAAGGAATCACTACAAAATCAATGGCTCGGGCCTATGAGATGGTTCATCAGGTAAAAACCCAGGCCACCAAGCTAAAACACATGCCACTCACTTGAGTCTGATCTCTGGGACTCTCATAGTAGGACAGAAACAACTCCCAAATTGTCCTTGAACTTACACACACACACACACACACACACACACACACACACACACACTGTGGCAGACATACGCACACATACATACTAAATAAATAAATGTAATTTGAAAAATCAATAACATAAATTTCTTATTCTTCAAGCTGGAGAACATAAGCCAAATGAGATTGTTAAGGTACTAAATTAAGCTCAAGGCAGGGTAAGTTCGTTATAAAATCTCCAAAAAAGAAAACTGTTCCTGGACTCTTACAGCTTCCAGTGGCTTCAACATTCTGTAGCTCCTGGCCACATCTCTCTAGTCGCTCTTTCCATCATCAGTCACTTTGTCCCACCTGTGATCGTTTTGCCTCTCTGTAAGGATCATTAAGAATAAGAGCCTGCACAGGACCACGGGGAATGGAGCAGAAACTGACCTGAAAGCCCTACTCCCTACTTCATGGTGCCAGACAGCCCTGTGCAAAGCCAAGCAATCAAAAATCTCACTTCTGTCCTTAATGAGAAAGAAAAAGAAGTCATTAAGATCACTAAGTTGTTCCTCAGCCCTGTGCCCTTCACAGCAGAGGATTAAGGGAATAAAATGTGTCCTGTGAACTTGGGAGTGTTCCCATGCAGTGCACATTGAGAAAACTAGCTTATTTTAGAAACCAACAAAATAAAGTCATAATGAGTGCCTTCATTTGCCTTTCGTGCTGTGACAAATACCATGACAAAAAGCAACTAGGGAGGAAAGGGTTTATTTCATCTTAAACTTATAGTCTATACCGAATGAAAGTCAGGGCAGGAACTCAAGGCAGGAACCTGGAGGCAGGAACTGAAAGCAGAGACCAGGGAGGAGTACTGCCTCCTGGTGTACCGTTCGTGGGTTGCTCAACGTGATTTCTTACACCTGTCCACAGGTGACACCGCCCATAGTGGTGTAGGCCCTCCCACATCAATCATCAATCAAAGAATGTCTCATGGGCTTATGTGCAGGACAATCTGATGGAGGGAATTTCTTTCTTCCCAGATGACTCTAGCTTGCATCAAGTTGACAAAAAAAAAAAAAAAAAAAAAAAAAAAAAAACTAACTAACCAAAATACTGAGTCATATAGACTGGATTATAAATGCAATGAAAATCTCAGGAGAAAAACAGATTAGTATAGGCTAGAATAGAGAGACAAGAGGGGGGAACTTGAAAGATAAATAACAACTCGATAACCAGGAAGAAAGTTTTAGATTTGGAAAATGCAATGGACCAAGGTATTTGCTAGAGAGAGCCACCACTGTGGCCTGCCACTGAGCACGGGCATCAGGGACTGGGGCAAAGACGGTACTGAGTACCACAATGAAAATTTAATAATAACAGCACTATAAGCCTTAGGCAGAAGAAAAGTGGGCCTGAGAATCAAGTTTTTTCTACCTGCTGAGTCAGTAAACTTCAAAGGCAGAGGCTGGAGGATTACCGACAGCTCTAGCTCAAGATCCAGGTCAGCCAAGGCTCCTGATTAAGACCCTGTCTCAAAAAAAGAAAAGAAAAAGAAAAAGAATCATAGAATAGTGCGAAATGACCTCGGCTGCTAAGCACAGCCAGATCACAGTATTCCGTTTCGCAGAAGCAGCAGGAAGGCCCCCCTGAGCTGTCGTTGAAAGTGTGATCAGTGCCTTTCTCACCTGGGACATGGTTGATAGCGGCTGCCTTAAAACCGCTGTTAGATCGCAGGGTGTCGGGAACGTGAGCCACGCGGCGCCGTCCCTTGCAACCTCACACACGGCAGTAGCAGGCTAGCGGTAGTCCCTGAAAACTGACTCCAGTCTGTAGAAACAGAGCTGTCCAAACCTGGGAAAGCCTGAGGGCTGTCTTCTCCAGCTGAAGTCTGGAGAGATGGGGTGGCCTGGCCCAGCTCTCAGGTACCCTCAGCTTGCCGCCTTTTCACTACACCGGTGAAATTCCCCATTCCTAACCATCAGTGCCCTTGAATATGCTGAATTAGTGCTGACTCAAGAATCCTATTTGAAGGATTGCTGAGTGCGAGCTGCCTCTTGTCAGGAGGTCCGGATGAAAACACCAAATTCTGCAAATAGTAGTTTTCAGCTCTGCACAATCCACTTCCAGAACAGAAGCTGGACAAAGGCCACTCTGGAATTAAACGTATTTTGCTCAGCTTCCTCCAAACTACCTAACTTTTACCCTAACTTTCAAGGCAAAAAACAAAACCAAACAAAACAACAATAAAAATTTCTTTTCCTCTTTACTATTCAGAAGTAGAAATCACACACATTTTTTAAAGCTATCACATTTTTTTCCAGAAGACTCTAAAATTTCCCATCCCTAGAAATATATGTAAAAATCATTTCACAAAACACTCGGTGGTGTTGCTAATAAAAACAGTCCAACACTGGTGTGGCTCCAGATAAGCAAACTGTGTTCTTCTACTGCCCCCATCTGGCGGATGCTGGGAAAAGACAGGCTGAGTGGTCTGTTTTAAGAATCCGCTCCATTTCCTTGCCTATGGCAGTTCAGTATCCAAGTGGCCTCCATAGTAATGGGGACAGGGACTGTCTCTGACATAAACTGATTGGCCTGCTCTTTGATCACCTCCCCATAAGGGGGAAGCAGTCTCACCAGGCCACAGAAGAAGACAATGCAGCCACTTCTGCTGAGACCTGATAGACTAGAGGCAGAGGGATGGGGAAGAGGACCTCCCTTTTCAGTGGCCTGGGAGAGGGACACAGATAGAGAAGAGGGAGGGTGGAGTTGGGAGGGGAGGACGGAAATGGGTACAGGGGAGATACAAAGTGAATAAACTGTAATTAATAAAAATAATTAAAGACAAAAAGAAAAAAATCTCTCAGGGACTCATAATCCCTTCCCGCCAACCATGTTGATACAGAGGTAGTTTCTTTGCTGAAAATGGCTACAAATAATGAGTAACCCACCATTAAAGTCAGTTCCAGGATACTGGAAGAGAGACAATGAACAAGAAAACTACTCAAAGGCATTTATATCCAGCAAGAGTCTAATGAAGGAAGAAATAGAACTTGCTCCTTGGCTTGTACCAATGGCTGGACATGCTGCCATACCTGAAAACCCAGCACTAGGGAGGGAGAGAGAGAGAAACAGGGGAATAACGGCCCAGCCTAGTCAACACAGCAAGTTCCAGGTTAGCCGAATTATGTAGCAAGACCCTGTCTCAAAACAGCAAGATGCCAACAAACAGACAGTGAAACAAAGCAGTTTTCAGCTGCTATGTTCAGCCAAACCTCAAAGAGTCCAGCAAATTCAAGGCAAGCTTCAGCAATGCCCCACCTGAGCTGCCTTCCCGGTAGAGCATCAGAAAGGAAAGGTGAATGAAGGTCAACAGTGATTGCGGCTAATCAGAAACCAATTTGCAGAATGAAACTGGCTTCTGATATCTTGTGCTTCATGAAGCATGGGGGAAAAAAGGCTCTAGGGATTACTTGGGGAGTGTAATGTGTCTCTATCTAGGTAACTGTCAGTTTTGATAACACGCGCTACGCCACAGTAACAATCCATAAAATCTCCGAAGTTTATCACCCAAATCCACACAGCCAAAGCTCCAAGTGTTTACCACACTATAATGCACTTGTCTTTTTTTCGTGACAGACTATAAGCTATTTGGAAGTAAGAACTGGATTCAGTTCTATAGTGTATCTCTTATACTTAATATAATTTTCCTGAAACGTAGGTGCTCAGAGACTATCTGTTGAATAAGGGGGGTGAAGCAAGAGATGAGGAGCTGATGAAAGCTAGTTCCATCAGGACTTCTTTGCCAGGAGCTTGGCCACTCCCTTCTGCTTCTTCAGACCTTAAATGGAGACCACCTGTCCAGTGACCATTTCGTACTTGGATGATATCATCTGCTGGCTCCCCTCAGCCAGTGCTATAGGATCATGCCCAGCTACATGGATGGGAATTAATAAGGAAGGCTACTATCTATTCATAGCAGCCAGGAGAATTCCTGGTCTAGGGTGGGGACTGATGGATATGAATACATTTCACCTCCACCCTTAGAGCTTGGAGCTTGAGGGCTACTTGACAAAATTACATTGTGGCAAAGTGACTGATGTCAAAAGGGAAGAAAGGCAAGACCTTGTAAATTTTTCAGTGATTTTTTTTAAATGGGGAAAAACACTCCATTTAGGATTTTAAAAGGAAACAAACATGAACATTAACATATAAAATTTTTTTTATATGTTGTATTGCCATCATGGAAACCCAGGAGACCTTTTTCCCTCTTTTTTCTTTTCTTTCCTTTTTTTCTTCTAGTGTCCATCAATTTATCATCTACCAGAGACTGCATTTTGGCTGTGAACACCTACTTTAAAACTTCTTTCCTAAGAACCATCCCATTTTCTCTGCTTTTTAGCAAAGCCTTTTATCCCATGTACGACAGGCAGGAACCTTTGGCTACCTATATTACAGAGTAAACACAAGATATATCCATATAATTATTTATTTATTTATTTTGTTTCTTTTTCAACAGGTATCACTATGCTGGTAAAGCTGGCAGTGAATCTCCAATCCTCCTGCCTCAGACTCCTGTGTCCTCTATGTAATTCTTGAAGAGTATACAGACTATAATTTTGTATCTAAAGTGGAATAGAGAGTTTATTGTGAAGTTATAAAAAAAATATGCTGAGATGAAAAATTCTGAACATCAATCTTACAGCTTAGTAAGAAATGTATCCAGGGCAGTTTATCCATAAATAAGATTTTTATAGTAATTTTAGTCTTAGTCATGCTTCCGTCATTTGCACTTTTAGATTAAAGAGTGGCTTATAATCTGTACTGAAAACAAAGCACGATGCTACCGGCCCTGATTTCTTCTTTGGGGCTGACCCAAGGCGCTGATCCTGGGTCCCTAGTGTGAAGCATCCCCACTCCAGCCCCGTGGTTAGAGGGAGCACTGCACTGCCAGGCACATAGATTCGCCTGACCTTCTGCATATTCACATTAGACAAGATGATTATTACTGGACTGCAAAATGCTAGCCGAA
Organism: Meriones unguiculatus; assembly: GCF_030254825.1. Classification (NCBI taxonomy): domain Eukaryota; kingdom Metazoa; phylum Chordata; class Mammalia; order Rodentia; family Muridae; genus Meriones; species Meriones unguiculatus. The sequence continues at coordinate 28,988,396 of NC_083359.1, forward strand.
GAGGAGACAGATTACACAGCGTGTCTCCTAAGTGGTATGTTGCTATGGTTTCCCACTGAAAGGACAGATTTCTCACTGTTAGGTTATCTGCGATCGCCAGGACCGTACCAAAACGCTTCTGCAGAGCAGTGGGTTATCCTTCAAACGCAGCGCCATTTGGTGAAGTCCATCTCAAATCAGCGGGCAGCATTCTGTTTTTAGAAGAGTGTCTTTGCTGAGTATTGCAGGAAGCACGGGAGCCTGAGGCTGAGGCTGAGGCTGAGGCCGAAGCTTACCTCTTTGGATAGGAGAATTTTTCCTGGGCTTACTAACTATGACACCCAGGCAAAAATGAGAACGTGACACTTCTGTACATAAAAGCTCCCAAAACGCTCTTCAGGTAAACGCAAACTGAACCTCCAGCTGTGTCTGTCCTTCAGTGGTCAGGACCCTTTCCTGTGCTCATCCGGCTTGAGAGGCCCACCCAACTGCAAGGCACATTTACCCTCTGATTTTGTTCAGAATTTCAGAAAATACCAGGTTTGCATTTTAATCCGGTCTTGCACATGCTTTTGGTGTTGAATCCTTGGCCCACCTTGATTCTTATAAATCCTTCAGGGCTCACCTTAAATATTCTATCCTATACCCATCACTGTCATCAGAATTAATACCTGCTATGCTTTCTGACAGATCCTCATATTCTCATTTGGTAGCACTCACCAAAACTTGAAATGAATTCCATCGTTCTGTACACACACACACACACACACACACACACACACACACAGCTATGTCTTTTTAGTCTCTACTATATCCTGAAACTACTTGGCACATGGTTATTTAATATTGAATGAATAAGCCAGCCTACTAACTTTAATCCACCTTTAATTAATAATTAGGCAGAGCTGGATATCTACTTATTTATTCAATAAGTAATAAAATCGATCATTTCAAAGGGATCCTTGCCCTTAATAACTACAAACACAGGAAGAAGATGAACAAATAGCTACCTACAGGAAAAAAGACAATTTCTGTTGCATCATCGAACACAATACTGATAGTAATTAATACAACACAGCTAACATAGTCCTGTTGTACGGTCATCTGAAGGACGTTATAAAAGATAAGACAGTGTGTCCTACGGTAACTTTTAGTTTAGCCTGGAACATGTGGTGAGGATGAAAGATGGGCAGAGATTCCACAAGTGAAGGAGGGGAAACTCTAAAGGGTATGTTGAGAGTGGAGGGCTTTCTTTAACTCCTTCCCTTGTGTTTAACAAGGGCCCAAAAAGAGTGCCTCAGGGAGGCAAAAGAACACAGGTTTTGAAAAGCCAGTAGATGGGTAAGGGTGATAGAAAGGCAGCTTGCTTCAGGATGAAGGAAACCTGATCAGTGTTTCATAGGAGCTAAAGAAATCAGTAGCTGTCAGAGACCTATGTTCTTCCTGGGATATCCAAAGAGTTCATAAAAGTGCTCTATGAAGACTCGGACCCATGACCTGGTTCCTAAATTACTTTAAGGTTACTTCTTCAGAGGTGGGAATGCTACAGTAGTGATGAAGGCCAAAAAGGTAACTCTTCCTCTTGTCAAGTCAATAGAATCTCATCCAGGCACAGTGGCACATGCCTGTAATCCCAGCATTCAGGGAGGCAGAGGCAGGTAGAGCTCTGTGGGTTTAAGGCCAGCCTGGACTATAAAGCGAGCCCAGGACAGCCAAGTCTACACAGAGAAACCCTATCTCAGAAAAAAAAAAAAAAACAGAGAAAGAATATAATTTCAAGGCTGGGTGAAGACCTAACAATGGTCAGGTGAATGAGCTGTCTAAGGGATCACTCCTTACCTCTAGGAAGGAAGTTCACTCTAAGTAATGCTAAAGAGATAGATGTAATATTTATCCCTTTAATGGCATACTGTACTATTTCTCCCCAGAATTTCCATGCCATGGGGCAGTCTCTTGCTGAACACACACTAGTTCGTAAGTCTAAACACTTTTCTGAATTACTCAGAAAAGAATGCAATTTCTCCATTCATTCAATCCTATTTCTGTTCTAAGTATTTTTTTCCTTAACACTCTGGGCTTCCTTACTCTTTCTTTACAGCCCTCTTCCCCACCATGTTGCTGCCTGACATCATGTGGATACCCTCCATGACAGCTTAACTTAAGCAGCATGACTAGTTTTTTCTTCTCTTCCCCGTTTGTCCTCCTTTGGTCAGCAGCCAAGATATACAGCTTGTCTGCCCTTATATGTTTTTTTTTAAAACTGATAAAATTGTCCTTGAACTTAAAAAAAAAATTTTCTTTGAGGAAGAGGTGAAGGGTTACCTTTGTCATGAACGTCCTAACAATCAAATGAACCAGAATCAGGCAAGGAATATTCTCTTTTTCTTTTTATGTTCAACACAATGCACACAGATACTACACACATATACACATACACACATACATACATATATACACACATACTTATTCACACAGACAGGTATATACATGTGTCTTAGTGTTCTATTGCTGTGAAGAGATGCAGCGACGACAGCAACTCTAAAGAAGAAAGCATTTAATCGGGGCTGGCTTACAGTTTCAGAGATTTAGTCCATTATCGTCATGGCAGGAAGCATGGCAGCACAGAGGCAACATGGCCCTGGAGAAGAGCTTGAGAGTTCTACATCTGGATCTGCAGGCATCAGGAAAATTAAGACAGGAGTTTGGCCTGAGCTTTTGAAAACCTAAAAGCTCACCCACCCAGTGACACACTTTCTCCAACAAGGCCTTATATTCTAATCCTTTCAAGTAGATCTGCTTTCTGATGACCAAGCATTCGAATCTATGAGCCTATGGGGACAATTCTCATCCAAAACACCACAACACAGAGACTGACAGATGGACAGACACACACACACACACACACACACACAATTCTCTGAGCTCCAGAGGAGAAGCAGCACAATAAATGAGAAGTCAAAGGTAAATCGGAGACAGAGAGAAAGAGAGCCAAAGAATGTGCCACATGGACTTTATTCACAAGTGAAGTTGAAGTGAAGTGATATGTAAATAAATAATTCTCCACAAGCAGGGCTATGGAGCTAGGGTACAGACCTAGAATGAAAGTGATGGATAAAGAGAAACTGGCTATGATGTGAGAGGCAGCTTTAAGTATTGTTGTTGAAGAGTTTTGCACATGCACACATTGAGCTTTGACCAAGCCACTCCTCTTCCCTCCACCCTGTCTCCTTCCCCATCCTCCCCCTCATTATTATGTTCTGTTTCATGTATGTTGTATTGTTTTTAACCCACACAATTGACTAAGTACTGCCAGCATGTATATGGGTGTAGGGCCTGATTCCAATGGCCTACCCTTGCCACTCAGAACCTATAACCTTCCAAAATGATGCCACCAAGCTGAGTACCAAGTGTTCTAATACGTGAGCCTATGTGGGGCAGGGAATTTCCTTTCATTCATAGCATGCCAAGACTGTACTAAATTTCATAACTTCTGATGGTGAAACTGTTCTGTTACCTAAATGTATATGAGATTTGTCTACAAATCTTCTGGGTTGGGAAAAAGTAATCCAAAGGGTATAGGTGAAGACAGTGATTACAAAAGAGTGAGTGTTGGGTGGGGATATGGCTCAATGATAGCACTTGATTACCAAAATGACCTAATGAAGGAGATTTCTGATTATGTCATCTCGAGTCCTACATAAAGTAGAAATAAGCTCACTGACAAGAATAAGACAAAGTTCAACATAATGTTAAGTTGATACAACCAATGTATAACATTGTCTGCTTATGAAATTACTTATCAGAGACTAATGCATGAACCAAAGACCAAGCATGAAGAGGACCTAGGCCACCTGCTCAGGTGTAGCTAATGAGCAGCTCAGACTCCATGTGGGTTCCCTAGTAATGGGAGTAGGGGCTGCCTCTAACATGGACTCTGTTGCCTGCTTTAGATCACTTCCCCTGGTGGGGTGCCTTGCCAGGCCACAGAGGAAAAGCATGCAGTCAGTCCTGATGAGACTTGATAGGCTGGATTCAGCTGGTAAGGGAGGAGGACTCCTTTCTGAAGACTAGTCCTCCTTTCTGAGGACTTTGTGGGGGGGGTGTGACCAGGATGAGGATGAGACAAGGGAGGGAGTTACAATCAGGATGTAAACTGAATAAATTTAAAAGAAATAAATTTAAATCAAAAAAGAAATTACATATCAACCTATGCTCTAGAAATATTAAAATAGCAGTCACCCATGAGTCTATTACATATACAAAATGAGTTCCCACTTTCCCTTAACAAAAATTATTCACAGAAAAGATAAATTTCTCATCAACTTGCAAAAGACCTGTACATCTTGCAACCTCAGATAATTAAATAATTCGAATGACTCTAGAGGGGTGATATCTTACATCTGAGTGTGCTGTTCTGTGCAAAGAAATCTCAAGAACAAAAGTCTTTCCTCCATTATAAACATACTATGTGATCACTTGCTCCTGGCAAGGCCGTCTTGCCAGGCCACAGAGGAAGAGGATCCAGGCAGATAAGCTATGGGCAGATGGCAGAAGAGGAGAACTCCCCCTTTCAGTGGATGGGGGGAGAAGGGGAGGAAGGTAGGACTGGGAGTTGTTGAGGGAGAAGGCTTCAATCGGGATATATAATGAATAAATTGTGAAAAAAATTAAAATTAAAAAAATAAACACATTGGTGGTTGACAGGTAAAATAAATTGCCACTCTGCGTACCAGTGGTCTACAAATTGTGGCCAATAAGCCAAATTCACCCTTCAACCTGCTTTTTACATACCAAATGGTAAAGTCATTTTAACATGATTAATTCACTGAAAAAAGCAAGGTCTATTGCTGCATGCCTGTAATCGTGGTAGCTGAAAGGTGATCATGAGTTCAAAGCTAGCCTCGCCTACATAGAAAATCTGATATGTAAATAAATAAATTATTGAAAAAGAACTAAAGTACCAATGGTTTAATACAACAATATGAAATTCAAACTCCAGCACTTATAAATTAATGTTTTATTAAAACATGATCAGAAATCATTGATATACATTCCTATAGTTGCTTTCATACTTCAATGACAGACATGAAAGCCTATGATAGAATTAGCAAGACCCAAATGATTTGCTAATTTCCAAGAAACAGTGTGCTCATACAGACATGTTAGTTCAGTTATTAAGCTTGCCTAGCACACAGGAAGTCTTGGTTCATTTCAAAGCACCACATAAAACCAGACATGGTGGTACAGGCCTATAATCTCAGATGAAAGCAGGAGGATCTAAAGTTCAAGATCACCTCTACAGAGCAAGTTTGAGATCAGCCTGAGCTCTATGAAACTGTCTCAAAATAGATAAACAAACAAAAATATTCTGTGCTTCCTGGCTTAAAACACTAAATGGCATCTAATTTTTTATGCTTAATTACAGGAAAGTTGTAAGACCACTGGCTCATCCATAAACAGCTTCACCTCATTTAACATGTAACAATTGTATTGGTAGGTGTCATAGGTTCAACTCTTCCTCCTATTGAGCCATCACATTCTCCTTTAGATATAAAATCTCTCAACCCTCTCCTTTTGCTCCTAGTGTCTTTCCCTCTTCTGACATATCTTAGCTTGTAAACCTTCCAGAGTTCACATTAGATGCCATGTTTTTAGATCTCTTCACATTCACCTAAATTAGGTTTCACTTCTGTGTCCTCTAAAATGAGCCTGCACACAAAGATGCAGTGCTGTGAACCAAGCAAAGCATGGGTAGTAATACAAACTCAAAAGCCAGCAAACTTTGTATCTGAGCACCAAATAGTAGCTAAATACTTTAACTTCTCAGGCCACAAAAATCACTTCCCTGCCCAGTCTACTCTGACATCAATTTAAAAGCTGCCACAGACCTTTAAGCAAATGAATGAACATTTCAATATTTTATTCATACCAATCAACTCACTAAGTTTGGACTACAAAAATAGATTACTGAGCCAGGCACTGTGGCACATGCCTTAAATCCAAGCACTCAGAAGGCAGAAGCAGGTAGATAACCTTGGATTCTAGGCCAGCCAAGGCTATACAGTGAGACCTCGTCTCAAAAAAAAAAAAAAAAAAAAAAATTAAGTAGTTTGCCAACCCTATATATAGCCTATACCCTTTGCTGTTACAAAACTGAGTGTTAACAGAGCATAATGGTAATTACCAGTCAGCTGGCTGGGCTCGTTTTCTTCTACCCAGATAGAAACTGTGAGCAGCTGAGAAGCTCCTCTAACGCTGGCAGTCTCAGACCCATAAGTTCCCAAGGCCTAGATGCTTGACTATCGGAACAATGTCTTTCAGCTCCAAATACTAATAGCTATTTTTTCATTTAAATTTATTGCTTTTTTTTATTCACTTTACATCCCAATTGCAGCTCGCTCCCTTGTCTCATCCTGATCCCATCCTCCCTTCCTCTTCCCCTCAGGAAAGGAGAGCCCTCCTCCCCTACAACTCACCCCAGTCTATTAAGTCTCATGAGGAATGACTGCATCCTCTTTCTCTGTGCCCTGGCAAGACAGCTCCTCTAGGGGGAAGTAATTAAGGAGCAAGCAACAGAGTCCATGTCAGAGACAGTCCCTGCTCCCCTTACTAGGAAACCCGCATGGAGGCTGAGCTGCCCACTGGCTACATCTGAGCTGGTGTCCTCTCCACGCACGGTCCTTGGCTGCTGCATTAGTCTCCGCAGGCCTCCCTGTGCCCAGGGAGGCTCTATTGATCTTTGTTGGCTCTGTTGATCTTCCTGTGGAGCTCCTGTCCCCTCGAGGTCCTTCTATCCCCCCACTCTTCCATAAGACTCCCTGTGCTCTGCCCAAAGTTTGGCTGTGTGTCTCAGTATCTGCTTCCATCTCCTGCTGGGTGAAGGTTTTTAGAAGACAACTATGGAAGGATTCTGTCCTGTTCCTTATCTTCAAAGGCTTCCAGTGTCTATTTTGTTTGTCTTTCTGAATGAGAATTAAACATCTTTTTTAGGGTGCTAGTTGTTACTTAGCTTTTTTAGGTCTGTAGATTATAGTATGGTAGCTAGAGGCTTTTGTTGCAGGCTTTAGAAACCAAAGGCTTGTGTCTCTGGGTACTTAGACTAGAGGCTTTCAATACCAGTGGCCTCAGTCCTTGACAGCTATTGTTATCCTTGACACCTAGCAGTGGGCATCCCTTGCTAGTGTCAACTCCTTGTGCAGACCTCAGGCACTAAGGTATTTAAACTCTCAAGCAGAGGGTATGAGGACCCTTGGCTGTTTGTGCTCAGCAGCTCTCTGGATCCCTTCCAACAACCAGGGCTCACAGTTTCTAGTCATGGCTCACCACAGCCTTCTACATTTCTTCATGCTTGGATCTCTTACATTTCTCTCTTTCTTTGTACTTCCACTCTCCCTTGTTGACTCTGATGCCTCTGCACACGGCTGTTTTCCCGCCTGGTCACTCCCTGGTGTTCTTTGGCCACCTTCTCCAAGCTACCACCGCTTTCATTCATGGCTGCTACATTCTGCTACCCACTTGGCTGTTTCTGTGTGTTTCTAGTTCTGTTCACTCTACTAATGACTAAGACGAGAAACATCTTAAGTAAAAGGAGAGAGACTGCCCCCACCCCAGAATCATTTTAATAGGGCCTTATGTTACAGTGTTAAAGCACAGAACGGGAGGGTGTCTCCTGGCTAATTCAAATGTCAACCAAACAGCCTTCATTCATATACAACCAGAAAAGACTCATAGTAAGTATGTTTGCGCCAACCATAGCCTTTGATGCAAATGATGGATTTTGATCTGCACCAGCCACAGGCCTTCTGCTGAACAATGCAGACATGCCCTCCTTTAATCTAGGTGAAGATGGCCGTGGAGCGTTTCAGCCTGAAGTTCTGTTTTACAAGGCTGACGCAAGCTGTCTGGAGGGGTGAAGATGGGAACATTCCATCAGCCAGGGCTAGTAGTCTGCTGCAGTTGCTGAAGTGTTCTCAGAGTGAACAGCCAGACTGTCATAAGGACAGTATAGCCAGTTGCCAGGAAAGGGAATACTTAACTGACAGTTCCCCACTCACGGCTGCCAGCTATAAGGGAAGAGCCTGGCAAAGAACTCCACTTTGACAGTTGTAATCACTCACAGAAAGCATTAAGAGAGTGTTTAGAGTAAAGGCTTAACAAAATCTCAGCCTCAGAACTAACAATCCTAACAGCATTGAGTTCTCCCTAACTGTATTCAGCAAAGCTTGAAAGTGCTTACCTCATGCCCCAGTGCCCCAGGGAGGAGTGGACCAGCTGGTCTGTCTCAGTGTCGACATTTATGTCTCCTCTCCAATTTATATGGGGAAACCCAGCCCTGAGATGACAGTGTTCAGAAGCATCCTTGGGCTGTGATAAGGTTTTTAGGGTGGAATCCATGTCTTTCCACAGAGCAGACGTGAAGGAAATCAGATCCCTCACTTCTTCCATCATGGAAAGTTACCATAGAAAGAGCAGTTGTCTATACGGAATTAGACTCATTTGACACCTAATCTCTTGGTTCCTTAATTTTAAACTTTCTAGCCTCCTGAACTGTAAGAAATCCAGTTGCTTGTAAGCCACCAGACCATATACAGATTAATGTAGAATAGTACTTGGGAATTTCAACCCTTGTTTTCTCACTCAGCCTACTCCAATGTTTTGCTATTACCTAATATTATGAATAATAATAAAGATGAAGAGAAGGAAAGGGGAACACAGAATAAGAAGTCCTAGAGACTTAAAAATCCCAGGAAATTAGTGGAGGCTCTACATCTTTGGGAATTAGGAGATATAATTTTACTTGTTTTCTGAAGTAGTCAGGTCTGGGCAAGACCAAAAATACACTTTGACAAATCAAAAATCTATTACCTTCATCCTACATATAACACCAATGTTCATATCCTGAACGTAGCTTTGCTGTGGAAACAACACAAAAAGAAAAAAAATAATTAAATAAATAAATAGACAAGCAAATAAATAAATTGAACTTGCCTTTTCTGAAAACATTTTATGGTTAGTATAAATGGTTTTGGAAACAAACTCATCTTCAAGACAACATCAGTAACAAATACAACAAATACAAGGGGCTGGAGAGCTGGCTCAGTGATAAAGAGTGAGTGCTGCTCCTGCAGATGACCCGACATTGCTTCCCATCTTCCAAAGTCAGGTGGTTCAAAACTGCTTGTAACCCCAGTTCCAAGTTATCTGATACCCCCTTCTGGCCTCCTCTGGCACCTACTCTCTCTCTCTGTATGTCTCTGTCTTTCTCTTTCTCTCTCACACACACAATTAGAAATAACAAAATAAATCTAAAAATTTAATTTAATCACATTTATTTGATATTTCAAAGCACTATCCTAAACCTAGAAAAACACTGTCCGGGCCTAGAAAAACAAAACAAAACAGACCAACAAACAAGGCACAATTACACCATCTTCAAATGTATTCTTTTCTTTCATGGTAAAGGGCAGAATACTTTATTACAAGGCATCAGTGACTGAATTTTTCCCCAAACATTCATATCCTGATGTTCTAACTCCCAATCTATCATAACAGGGCCTTGTTGGAAATAAAGTTGCTATAGCTGTAGTTAGTAAAGATGAGATCTTTGGTTTAGGCCCTAACGCAACATGAGTGGTTTCCCTGTGGAAAGAGAGCCTGTGAACAAAGAAACAGGAACACGGAGAGCACTGCCTATGAAGATGGAGCTGCAGAGGCCGTGATGCCGCTTCGTGGCAGAGAACACGCAAACCCACAAGCTCCTTGGAGGAAGGAGCAGAACAGCTTCTTCCTCAGAGCTCTTGGAGGGAATCAACCCAGACCATACCTTCACAACCATTCTTCTGGGACCCAGAACTGGAGACTGCACAAAGGTTTTCAGGGAGTCAAGCTATCGATATGAGAAAATGCTGTGGGCTACAAAGCAGTAAGTGGCCACTGACCTGAGGTAAACTATACGTTATAAAGGAGCTTTGTCTCGAGGTGAACACTGAAGTTAGTTGCTTGTTGGCAATCTTCGTCTCTGTTTATTTTGTGAGTCTGGAGATGGGTTGGACTGAAAATAACAGCATCAAGTGTGCATACCTCTCAGTTTTCTCCTGCAAAATCAGAGCTCTCTTTCATCAAAACGAGGATAAGCTGCACGTGGTGTCCTTATCTAGTCATCTTATTCTAGGAGTTGTGCGTGTGTGTAATATTCCAAGTTTTCTTAAACAGTAGCATTTTTGTTTGAAATGATAATACAGAAATCAAAGGGATACAGGGAGATATAAGAAAAAAATAAAACTCCTATTCTGAGCTTAGGATAGTACCAGATAGGAAGTATATTGCCTGCACACATCCTGCCAGGAACTGCATCCACCACAAAGAACTCCTTTTATCATCTGAAGATGCTTCAAAGGGATCAAGAGAAACAGAATGACTACTTTTGCACTCTCTCATGAATATCACCATGCACTTAAAACATTCAGGACAACCCTAACCTGAGCCAGTTTCCATCTGCTAAGCTTGCCTTGGTCCTGCTTGTTCTGGCCTCCAGAACAAATGCCATGCTCCAGGCCTGCACTTCTTTTTTTACAACAGCCCATGCCTACTCCTTCTCAGTGAAATGCTGGTTCCATCCAAATCAGTGGTTTTCAACCTCTGGGTTGAGACCTCCCTTGGACAATCATATTTACATGAGGATTCATAACAGTAGCCAGTAGCAATGAAATATAGCAATAAAAAAAATAATTTTATTGTTGGGGGTCACCACAAGATGAGGAACTGGATTAAAGGGTCGCAGCTTTAGGAAGGTTGAGAACCACTGATCTAAATGAACCTTCCGAGTTTGAATTTATTCTATGCCCAAATAAAACTCTGTGTGTTTGAGTATGACTTCTGGGTTTATAAAAACCCACAAAATTCCAGTCTTCACTTAGACCATTGATTTCCAAATAATTAACTGCTCTGTGGTGTTTCTGAGCATGGAGAAGAGGGACTGAGAAAGAGAGGTCATCGATTGACTTGTCTCCTGGAAGAGAGATTTATTAATACCTTAGCAGGCAGAATTCAGGGACCAAAAGTAAGAAGCTTCCATTTCACCACAGAAAGCCAATTGTCTGCTCTTAAATGTTTCTGAATGGAGAAGGGAAAAGCCTTCACCAGGAGGACGTATGTTTAATTAATATATGAGCTGTGCTATGTAAGTGTGATCAGATATATTCCAATTCCCAAGGCTGTAAAAAACCCAAGGAAGAGAGAGATCCAGCTCTAAGGAAGAGTCCCTGCAAAGGTGGACAGGGCCAGCTCTGTGAGCCTTTTTGCAGCAATACCTGGAAGGGCTAGGTTCTCATGTACCCAAAGTACTCAAGAATAATACTAGTCACATTTTAAACACACGGCTTTCTGGATCCCATTTCACACCTTCTAAATTCTAGGATGTGACCCCAAAACTATATCTCACACACCTCTGATCATGTAATCCCTTTAAATCTAATCAATGGAGAATCAGATCGATTCACATGAAAACTGAACTTACATTACTGGAGAATACGTTAGGACAACAAACACACATGGTAATAAAGAATAAATGTTTGTGTCTCGAAGGTCACGTCATTCTCCACGAGATCTTCCCCTGGCAGTTAACAAACACATAAAAAGGAAAATGATACTTAGTATAACTTGCCTTCTTCATGATTTGTGTGTGTGTGTATGTGTGTGTGTGTGCTCATGAGTGCAGATGTCCAGAGAAGCCAGAGGCATCAAAACCCCTGGAGCTAGAGTTTCAGGTAGTCGTGATTCATCTGACAAAGGTACAGGGAATGGAATTTGGGTCCTCTGCAATGACGATGCACACTCACAACTACTAGCCTGTTCTGTCTATCCCTTCATTTGCCTTCTTTCTCATATTTCTCAGTGAATTAACTGTGCCTCTAAACCAGCCACAATAGGAAGGTCAGACCATGTCAGTGTTTTTTCCGTTGTGAACAAAATATCACAATCTTCAAAAATCAATCTGATCCTTAATTAAGTATGTGCATTATTTTAAAAATTCAGAGCTTCTTTTCTTCAAATGGGATGTTTCAAGTTGGTAGTGCAGGTCCATTGACCTTCAATATTAAGTGCTGTGCAGTAGACAACAGAGAAACCATTGTCTGAGAACTTAAAATCTTTTCTTCCCCTTACTAACAAAATGTTCAAAATATCTGGGCACAGGGGTCATTTCTGAGACTGATACTCCAACTAAGGATCTTGCATGGAGATATCCCAGAACCCCTGCTCAGATGTAGTCCATGGCAGCGCAGTATCCAAGTGGGTTCCCTGTGAGTAAGGGGAACAGGGACTGTCTCTGACATGAACTCAATGGCTGGCTCTTTGACCACCCATTCCCCCCCCAGGGGGGGAGCAGCCTTGCCAAGCCACAGAGGAGGACAATGCAGCCAGTCCTGATGAGACCTGATAGGTTAAGGTCATATAGAAGGGGAGGAGGACCTCCCCTATCAGTGGACATAGAGAGGGGCATAGGAGGAGAAGAAGGAGGGAGCGTGGGATTGGGAGGGAAATGAGGGAAGGTGCTACATCTGGACACAAAGTGAATCAACTGTAATTAATATAAAAAATAAAATTTAATTTTAAAAAAGAAGAAAAAAAATTTAAAAATGTTTCCTATAGAAATTCTTTTATAACTATCAGAGTTGCAAGTCTTGATTGCTGGATTTGGCATACATGGTAGAGTGTGTGTGTGTGTGTGTGTGTGTGTGTGTGTGTGTGTGCAGAAGCTCATGTACAAAATACTAACTGAATTGCCCACCCCCTAAAAGAACCAGTTCTTCATGCTTTAATATAAATGGATTTTCATTTGGAGTAATAAAAATTGATTCACTGAGTATTCATGTGTACCAGACACTGTGATAAACACTTTAAGTGTCAATATTCATTTGCATCCATGACAACTTGTGTTAGAGGTTCTATTGCCATCTCCATTTCACAAATGAGAGAAGTAAGGTTTAACTACCCAAGGTCACATAACGACCAAATCACAGACATGAGATTTGAATGTGTCATCAACTGACTCTAAATTCTGTGCTACAAGTTTTCCCAAAGATGTTCAGGTTCTGGCAAACTGAAATAAGCCCCAGGCAGAGATCCAAGAGATAAAAATGTCCTTCCTTCAGCTGTGACACAAAGTAACTGGGTAGTTTTGACCATGATATTTCCCTTCTTTGGATTTCTACTTCCTCTTCTATAAAGAGTGGTAATTGGACTACTAGATGAATAATAAAATTGCTTCCAACACTAATATACCACAGATTTAAGAGCGGCCACTTTGCACAAAAAAAAAATTAAAAAAAAATTTAAAAGAGGGATCGATAGACAATGGGAGCCATCTGGATGTGGAAATGATGAATGGCAGAAGCTGTTGGAGGGGACAGTCTCAGATTAACATCCCTTGCCAGGGACCACACACCAAGCTGCCTCTCCTGCAAATTGTCTGCAGCTGCACAGATCTAGAGGCCGCTCAGAGTGCAGAACCCTTAACACACCCAAGGCATTTGGCCTTGGGTTTCCCTGGATGCTTATCTAGGTCTATAAAATTAGATTTCTTGTAGTTTTGCCAGCCTTGTCATGAGGAGTATAACAACATCATTTTGTTTGTTTGAACTTAATTATCACTTCATTAAAGATAAAAAGGGGGAAAATGTCTTTGCAGATTCCTTCTTGAGTCCCTGATTGGGGAAGATTTTCACATCAATCATAATGTGAAAATCACCTAAAAGACACCTGAAATGATGTAGCTATAGAAGAAAAACTGCCCTAGTCTCATAGCTTATATGTTTGTTCCCACATTTATAGCACTGTACTGCCAGTACTCTAGAGCCCAGATCGTGATGTTCACCTAAGCTTATGGCAGATTGTTAGGGTCTTGTGTTCTCATGACTCCTATTTACTCTGACCCCGACATCCTTTAGAAGTCCTCTCACCATAGAAACAGTTTCTCCCAAACTATGATTCCTACAAAGTCTTGTTGATGGAGTCAATGGGGATTTTATCACCACAGACAGACCACAGGAACACCTAATGCACACCTAACCTAGTATACACACCCCTGCTCTTAAAAACTTTAAAGCTCTATTACTCCTAGTATTTTTCAGGGTTGTATTTTTGTCTAGAAGTCGTGGTCTCTTCCACATTTTGTCTTCCCCCTCACCTCTCTGGATCCTTGACCTCTTGGGATAACTGTGTAAAAGCATTGTCATATTAGAGTTCTTAATATAAAAAAAATAGTTATTACTTTTACCCTCTCCTTTCAGTTATGTCCAAAGTCAATGTCTCATTCTCAAGGAAACTGCCGCTACTGTCATGCTAATGTAAAGAAAGACGCTTGTAGCTCTATTGATTTCTACCCAGTCTTGGCCTAACCATGTAACTTGAATTGAAGTGGGCTCCATACTTCCCAGTCTCTCTACAGACTCTTGATCATGAAAAAAAAAAAAAAAGAAGAAAAAAAAAACATTCTGATGGTGACTACGTACATAAGCCAAGAAACCTTGCTACTGAACATTCAATATCTCTTCTTCCTCCATTTTTGTGTTTTTGCTGAAGATGTTCCACTTTTTCTACTTTCCATTTTTAGGGAAGAAAATCGCCCAATATTCCCATCTCAGCAGCCATTCCTAACTTCTCAGTCCATTCCAAAGTCCTCCACTGTAATAAACAGAATACACTCTATTCAGTGCTTTTTTTTTTAATTGTCTTTTTCTTTTTTTTTTTCATTTTGCCTATTTGAAGCAAGATGTTTCTCATTCCCGGGTCCCTGTGAGAAAACAGTGGGTAAAGCAGGTAGAGGTGATCTGAGCAGGAATACAATTATAGTTCTTGTATTGTGAAAAGGAAATTGACGCTTAAGATACTTATACATCACTGATTTTGCTCCTTTTTCAAAAGACTAAGATTTTTTTTAAAATAAATGAAAATAACGATTTTTTTTTAAAAAACAAGTAGCCAAATTACAGCCAACTCCTGAAGTGGCACCAGCCAGGCCTGAAACAAAGTTCTCTTTGACGTAATAAAATGAATGATTGAAGAAAGTTTGAACTGGAGAATCATGTCTAAAAAATAATGACTGTGAATTGACTTGAAAGAAAAAAAAATTACCTAAAACAATCATGTTCCAGAGATAGAAAAGAATCCTGTGAACACTTTCTGCAGCTCATGCCCATATACAGACAACTAAACAAACAACTGAGCATAAAGAAACCAGATCCAACCCAGGGCTGATATCAAAATGCACATGCGCAAAAATCCTGAATCTATTAAAGCTTATCGCAAACACCAGAACAGTTCCAACTACCTTAACTGAAACAGAGTGTGACTACAAAGAAGGAATGGATAAAGGGATTTAAAACTGGCCTTCTCTCTCTGTGTCTCTCCCCCACACACACACCTGAAATCTGGAAATGAGTTTCTTCTAACCATAGGTTTAAGACTATAGTGGTTTGAACAAGAATGTCCCTCATAGGCTCATATATTTGAAAGCTTAGTCATCATAGAAGGCATTATTTGAAAGGATTAGAAGGATTAGGAGGTGTGGCATTGTTGAAGGAACTGTGTCACTAGGGGTGGGCTTTGAGATTTCAGAAGTCATGTCAAGCCCAGAATCTCTCTCTTCTTTATCTCTCCCTGCCTACAGAGCAGCATGTAGCTCTCAGCTGCTGTTCCAATACCTGCCTGCATGCTTCCTCCCCTCATGATAAACCTCTGAAGCTATAAGCAATCCCTCCATTAAATTCTTTCTCTTATAAGAGTTGCCTTGATTGTGTTATCTTTTCAGCAACAGAACACTGACTAAAACAAAGACCAAACAACTAATACCAACTGTAAACCACAAAAGCTTAGGCCCTTTGTGCCCCCCTGATCCAAGTCTATTCCACTTCTTCTTCCCTTGATCTCCAAATTGCAATCAATTAGCCACTGCAGCATTATTAGTGGAGCATCATCCCTTAACCACAGGACCTTTGCTCCTGTACTTCCCTCCTTGTAGATGCTCTTCCCTATTCCACTGCAATTCAAACTAGTCTCATGTTCTCATCCTGCAGGCAAAAGTTCAATGGATAAGCATGGGTTTGGGTAGACACACACACACACACACAAAAAAAAAAAATCTAAATGAAACAGCAAGGCAAGAACATAATTCTTGACAGGAAAAAGGCTTAAGTTGTTTTAAAAAATGTTGAGTGTGGTGGCAGAATGCTCTAATCTCAGCACTTAAGTGGCAGAAATGGGATGATCCCGAGTTCAAGGTTATTTAGGGTTAGATAGAGAGAAACTGTCTTAAGAACAAAAGAAAAGAAACTGGGGGAAAGAGAAATAGTTGTTTTATAGTATGAATAAGGTATGAACTGTGTTTGTAGAGCATGAAGTATATTGTTGCTGAACACTGAATTTTCAGACCAAAAATATGATACAACCGTATTGAATGTATGGCAGTGGTGGAGGATTCGGGCTGGCCATATGGAGATGGTAAAGATAAAAGTAATTGCAGTGCTTGGGAGAGTGGGCCCTAGTGACTTGTGCACAGGATAGCAGACCACAGGGCATGAGGGCTGGGAAATCTGGCCCCACCCCTTCCCATCTGAGGTACTGGGGTGAGCTGGCATCACCCCTCACCTGGGCAATGCTGAGGAGCTGGCCCTGGTGGTAAAGGTAGTGGAAAGCTGGTGGGCTGACCAACTCGCTTCGGGAAACCTGGTCTGCTGACCAGCTCAGCTACCACCCAGGCTCAGATCCAGGCCTTTGAGTTGGCCCACCCCAACATCTACCCCGTCTGTGAACACGTGAAGGGGCAGGTCCTTCTGATCTAAAGCTACAGGATCTCCATGACACAGAGCAACAAAAGAAGGTCAGAGAAGAGTGTCGGAGAAGATCCAGTATTGATGGTATAGCAGAAGCCATAAGTCTCAAACCAGACCAATGACTCACTGCAATGAACATTTGCAAGTAAAGCTGTTTGGGCAAGAGTATACAGTGGGACACACGGGAGCTTCCACAGAAAGATTTTTATTTTTAGTTTAGTTTGTGTTTTCTCTGTGGGTAGGGAGGTTGCAAGGGCAGAGGTCAGAGATAGAAGGATGGGGAAATAAGTGGGTTTGGGATGCATGATTGTGAAATTCACAAAGAATAAATAAAAAGGTATAAGTAAATAGAGAGATAAATAAATATGCTTTCATCTGTTGTAGAAAGGTCACCCAAAAATACCTAAAACTGAAAAACAAGATATAATATGACTAGTAGTTGGTTAGAATTTTGAAAGCAGGACAAAAGAGATAGATCAGTGAGTAAAAGTGTTTGCCTGACAACCTGAATTCAGGCTCAGGATGAGCATGGTGGAAGGAGAGAATTCTATCCGCATAGTTATCATCTGACCGACACTAACGCACTGTGGCATACCTGGCGCCACAAACAGAGACACTGCCAGCGCATACACCCAATATAAACCATACTAAAAAATGTAGAAAGCAACACTAAAAGAAATAGCTAGATGCATCCAAAGTATTTGCTTTTGGTGAAGTGGGGATGGAAGAAAACAGGAACTAAAGATTGCTCTCTTTGAAGTAAAACTACAGAAATCATTTTGCCCTGAAAGTCAGGTACACACTTATCTCAAAAATTTTAATTATAGTTTTATTGGTTGACTGAGTTTTGGATCCTTGAGACAGGGTTTCTCTCATCAGTGGTTCTCAACCATCCCTAACACTGTAACTTTTTGATGCAGTTCCTTATGTTGTGGTGAGCCCCAACCATATTTTTTTTACTTGCTACTTCATAACTGTAATTTTGCTACTGTTAATAATCACAATGTAAATATCTGATAGGCAGGCTATGGATATGCAAACCCAAGGAAAGGGTCATTCAGCCCCCAAAGGGTTACAACCCACAGGTTGAGAAAGAATATTCTGTGTGGTCCTGTCTATCTTGGAATTTGCTACACAGACAAAGTTGTCCTGAAACTCATAGAGATCCACTTGCCTCTGCCTCTCAAGTGCTGAGATTAAAAATATATGCCACCACACCTAGACCAAATTATAGCATTTTTAAACAGTATGCTAGACGGAAATGAAAATATAAAATTTATGGTGAATGTCAGACTGTTTAAAAGATAGTACAAAAGATAGACCTTTAATGATGATACTCTTAAAAAACAGAACTTCTAACTCAAAGTTTTATGCCTGTGTCTTTTAAAAATATTCTAGCTATGCTTTGAATAAGCATCTTCCCAAGGCTCATCTGCTAAATGATTGTGCGCTATCCAGAGGCCGTACTGAGAAATAAGAGAACCATTAAGAGATGATGGCTTAAAAGAGGAAATTAGGTCTCTCAGGCCTTGGCCATGAAAAGGAGACTCTGCCCTTTCCTGTCTCTTTTTGTTTCCCAGCTGCTTTGAGGTAGGTACCTCACAGGGCCAATGGACTGTAAATTAATCCCTAAATCATGGTTATCTAAGTGTTTTGTCACAGTGATGGAAAACTGACCCACGCAAATTCAACTTGAAGTTAGTCACTGACTACTACATAAGGGGGTCACATAGAATTCTTTTTCTCCAAATGTAACAGAACTACTGGAAACATTTTAGTCACACTTCATGATGGCTTTTTTCTTTACTGTGTGTGTACGTGTTCTTGTGTACACTGTGCACTATTATAAAGGTCCTGAAGATAAAACTCAGATTGACACTTTGAAAATCAATCTGATGCTTTCTCAGAAAATTGAGAACAGCTCTACCTCAAGACTCAGCCATACCATCCCTGAGCATATGTCCAAAAGATGTTCTACCATACAAGGACATTTATTCAAACATACCCAGATGTTCCTCAACCAAAGAATGGATAAAGAAAATGTGATAAATCTACACGATGGAATACTACTCAGCTATTGAAAACATGGTAATCATGAAAGCAAATGGATGGAACTAGAAAAGATCATCCTGAGTGAGGTAACCCAGACCCTAAAAGACACACATGGTATGTAGTCACTTATTAATGGATATTAGCCATATGGTACAGAATAACCATACTACAATTCACAGATCCAAAGAAGGTAAGGAACAAGAGGGTGGGGGCAAGGGAAGATGTTTGAATTTTACCCAGAAAGGGAAGTAGAAGAGGGAGCAGAAGTAGTTGAATAGACAGAATAGGATAGGAGAGGAAGTACAAGGGAAACAAAGGTGGGAAGCAGAAAGGGTGAGAGCAGAAGAGGGAGGACATAGGGCTTGCAGAGAGAATAGAAACTGTGAGAAGGACATTTTTTTTGAGGTAGAAATAAATTTTTTTCACTTTTTGATTTTTTAACATATTTTTAAATAAAAATATAATTACATCATTTCTCCCTCCCCCTTCCTTCCTTCAGTTTTCTCCAGGCACCACCCTTGCTCTACTGAAAATTGGTGGCTTTATTTTTCTTTAATCATAAATATATTAAGAATATATTAAGTACAACTTGTCAGCTCATGTAATGTTATTTGTATGTATACGATTTTAGTGCTGACCACTTGGATAACATAGATAGCCAATTGGATAAAAAGAATCAAAGCAAAATAGGGGCCAGAAATATTGGAAAAGTCAGAGGAGCAGGAAGTTTGCTGGGAGCTTTAAGCTCCTAGAAATGTTAGAGACGCTCCACTCATGAAGTCCCGTTAACATGGCTGCCTCAACAAGACCTGAGCAAGGATGATACCTAGACATGCTAACATGGGAGGGTAAAAGCTATCAAAGCCTCAACCCTAAATAAAGAACCACAGGCAACTAAAGAATGCTGAGAGTAAGAGATATAGTTTTCCCCAGGGTAGAGCTGTCACATTGTAGTTCAAAACTATAGTTATGCATGTTCATTGGTTTTTACCTTTGAAGAATGAAACTGGAAAGCACTGTTCTTTAATTCTCAAAAGAGAATACACAGTCTTAAACTATATAGTATGTATGCACCTGAAAGCACAGAGATGTGTTCAAGTAGATGGAAGGCAAATATGCCGAGGAATTAAAAGAAAATTGCAGAAACTACTTCTTAACATATTGATGAGAAATGAGTAAACTATGTAAGATCAAAGATCGCAAATGACATTCCCATGTTTCAAAGGAAGCATATGAAGCATGCCAGATTGAAACGTGGGGAAGGGCATTTCTGAGACAAGCTTGAGACCTACAACAGGGCAGGCTCCAGGGAAGATATGGGGGTGAATCGAGCTGAGACCCCGTGCAGCAGGGGCCATGGAGACTGAAGAGGCTGTGCTCAAACTAGACAGGACTTCCAGTGGAGGGAGGCGGAAACACTAACCCAGCCACGAAACCTCGACCCAAAATTTACTTGCCTGCCTACAAGATGTACAGGGACAAATACAGAGCAGAGATGGAGGGAATGTCCAACTAATCCCTGACCCAACCTGAGACCCACCCCATGTCTCTCTGAGCCAACCCCTGACACCAACAATGACACTTTTCTGTGCTCACATACAGAGCCTAGCATAGTTGTCTTCTGAGAGGCTCCACCCAGCAAAAGATTGAAACAGATACTGAGACTCACAGCCAAAGAATGGGCAGAGAACAGGGAACCTTGTGAAAGAGTGTGTGGAAGGATAGAAGGACCCAGAGTAGACAGGAGCTTCACAAAAAGACCAACAAAGGCAACTAACCTGAGCCTAGGGGGTCCTGTGGAGACTGAAGTAACAACCAAGTACCATGTGTGGACTGGATCTAGGCCCCCTACATGTATATACCCATTAGACAACTTGGTCTTCATGTGGGTCCTCTAGTGAGGAACGGGGGCTGTTTCTGACATAGACTCTGTTGTGTGCTTTTCGATCATTTCCTCCTTGTGGGAATGCCTTGCCAGACCACTCTGGAAGAGGATGTGCTCAATCTAGAGGTGACTTGAAGTACTGGGGTGGATTAGTTGGGGATAGCCTTTCCTGAGGGGTAGGAGAGGAGATAGGTGAGGAAGAGGGAAGGAGGGAGGGAGGGAACAGAAGAGGAGAACAGGGACTAAGATTGGGATGTAAAGCGAACAACTAAATAAATAAATGTAAAAGTTAAAAAAAAATCTCCTGATAAGAAAAAAAAATTAAAAAAAAAAATCTCAGGCTATCATGTTTGGCAGCAAATACCTTTCCCTGCTGAGCTATCTCAGTGGTTTCAAGCTTTCATTATCTTAAATGAAAAAAAAAAAATTAAAAAAATAAAGAAACCTAGATAAAGGGAGATGGATACACATTTTCAAAGGGTCCTTCTATAACATTTTACAGTGTAACATACTAAAACATGATAGAAGTTTTCAATAAGGTACTAGATTTAAGGAGGTAGAGAGATAGCTTGGTAGGTAAAGTGTTTGCATGCTGGATGCACTTATAACCCAAAAGCTTGGTAGCCCACGACAAAGGACTCCTGAGGCTACCATAATTTGCACCCCTCGGGCTCCAGAAAAAGACTCTGTTTCTGAAAACATTGTGGACAGCTCCTGAGGAATACCACCTACTGTTGACTGCTTTGCTTACCTACACACACACACACACACACACACACACCCGCATACACACCCCCACGCACACACACACACACACACACACACACACACACACACGCTCAAACTCCCAAACATGAGCATAAACAAACACACAAACTGTAAACGTGAAAGGCCAGCAGGCTGTCTCTTCACCAGTCCATCCCTACTGTGCGCGATGACAGTGTGCTCCGAATAGAAGCAATCTGAAGGCTGGAGACTCGAGAGGTAAACAAAATGCTGCGTGTCTGGGAAAGCGGGCACAAGATTCCAGAAGGCCTCTCCCCAGCTTCATAGAAGCAGTACACTGCCGGGGAACAGACCCCGACAGCAGATCTTTGCGTGATCTGTAGTTTCTTGAAAGTTGGGAAGAGATGTCCAAGGTCACAGCCTCCACGAGTCATCACCCAAACTGGGGTAGTTTTTTTTTTTTTTTTAGTGATGCGTTTGGTTTTGAGTCATGCCTGCTCCTAAAAGTAAACCGTTACCCATACCCTGTTAGCAAGGCCCTTAATACTTACGGGTTCACCAAGTTGGACATTGCTACAATCATCTATTGGATCTGTCATAGGTAGCATTTCGGGGATGAGCAGGTGTGCGTGCATGTGTGTGTGTGTACGTGTGTGTTCCAACTTCCCAGGAACATTCTCTCCATAGGCAGACACTGCCACCAAATGCTACTGTCACAATTTAACGCTGTACACTTTGCTATGCTCTCATCGCCACGCGACCCTCCCTGCTGTGAATCCTGTTTCACAGGTGAGGAGCTCCAGCTTGAGAGGCTGGGCAGCTTTGGAAGATCCTAGAGGACTCCTCAGCTTTAAAACTATCCAGATTTAAATTCCATCGTGCCCACAGTCTAAACTCTTCCCTGGCAGGAGCAGAGAGGCACAGAGAGCAGCTGGTAAATTTCACATCTAACTTTTTAAGTTGGCAAACCTTCTGCGCATTGTTTTCCGCCTTTAGATCCCCAGCACGAGGGATGGATGGATGCCTAAGTAAGGAACGGTATATGCTTTATTTGTTAAGCGATAAAAATAGCATTTCAAATCATGCCCACCAGTTAATGTGAGGTCATTGGCTTTTTTAAAATGACGAATGGAGGCCGATGAGATGACTCAGTGGGTAAAGGCATTTGATACCTAGGCTGATGATTTGAGGTCAATCCCTGGGTCCTTCTCACACGGTGGAAGGAGAGAACTGACTTCAGAAAGTTGTTCTCTGACCTTTGAACCCATGCCATGGCATCCTCCCCTCTACCTCCTCTCTCATAAATAAATAAATAGATAGATAGATAGATAGATAGATAAATAAATAAATAAATAGAATTTATCAAATATTTTAAGAAAATAAATACAAAAACTAACCAAACAAAGGTCAGAGGAGTTGTAACTGGGTGAAACTGATGATGACCTTTCACCTCCAGTGACATGCAAAGTACCTTCCAGCACCATGAACATTAGCCAATAGCAGTGAAGCTTCTAGTCGGGCACTAGCTCCATGTTTCTGTTTGATGAAATAAGTTGTGTCTTTAGCAACAGGGACTTTCTATCAGGCTACAGAGAGTGAGTTACCAATAAACTTGACCAGCAGCCTGTGATGCTTATGGGAGCTAGCTATAAGACTCCTGTGGGCAATGATTCAACAAGAGGTGACCCATTCTGGGCCCTGGAGTGTATGTAAAAGTAACTTTTATTCACCTCCTCTGTTAACTGAGGCCTAGTCTTGGAAAGCTTCTAGCCTCTGTACAATCTAACCTAGGCCTAACATGTTTTTAGCCTCTGAGACTTACTGCTTAATAAGCTTACCCTTTCTTGTTCTTACTGAGCTCTGGGCTGGCTGGTTCAACTTACCTGTTCTGGCTCAAACTCTTCTCCTACATAACTTTTTCAACCTGGCTTTTCTCTCAGCCCCTGAACTGTTCTGCTTGGCTTCAAACTAACTCCAGCAATCTGCTCTAATCTACTGACTTGTTCTCATTCTCTGCCTCATTCAGTCTTCACCTGAGTCTCGCTTGTTCTACCTCTGCAACCTGTCTCTCTATTATTGCCCCAATAAAACTACCTTCTCTCTCTCTCATTGCCACTTAAGTGGTCTTCCCTCTCCTCTCTCTTCTCATGAGAGCTGGACATATCCTATTCTGTCAACTCTTTCTCTGATTTGTCACCGTTTCTGCCACTCAATTAGACATCACTTCTAAAAACTATTTACCCTCATTGCTTGGGATTAAAGGTGCGTACCAACATGCCTGGATCTAATCTTTTCTTTACCTGAAAATTGCTCTATATCAGGCTGGCCTTGAATTCAAATTGTCTCTGTCCCCTGGAATAAAGGCATGCTTGCATTCCAGCCAGATCACACAGACCTAGAAGGTCTTTGGATATAGTCTCTTGCCAGAACAGCTATGTTCTGAATTGAAATTCCTCTACACTGGAGCGCTTATGTAATGGGCTAAGATTTCTAGTTAGGGCATTGTCTCCCCCATTATATGGTGACTCCATTTAAATTCCTTTCATACATGTATATGTTTTAGGAAGTTTCTTCTGCAATAGGCTATACTTCAAAAGTCCTTTAGTGTTGTCCTTCCCATACCTCTCTCTTTATCCTGCCCTCTCATCATCCTAGCCATCTAATTCTCTTACTCTAGTTTCCCCAGTTTCTCTCCATAACAAGAAGATTCGATTTCTTCTTCCTTGAAACATTCCCCTCTCTTTCGCCCCTTGCTAGCTACATAACCTCTGTGGTTATCTGGATTGAAGCACACATCTCTAAAGCTTAAAGGCTACCATCCACATATAAGAGAAAACATGAGCTACTTGTCTTTGTATCTGAGTTACCTCAGTCAGGATAATTGATTCTACCTCTGCCCATTCGGCTGCAAATTTTCTTAACAGCTAAAAAAATATCCCATTGCATATGTATACCTCATTTTTATTACTCATTCAACAGTTGATGGGCACCTAGAACAGAAACCTGCCAGCAAGATAAACTAGTGTAAGTGCAGCATGAATATCCTGGGAATAATTGGATTTAAGGCCCACTCCATGAGATGGAACCCATACCTACCTGACACTGTCAAATGGGCCAAGAACCTGAGACTTAGAGAACTTATAGGCCTGGAGGGAGAGCTATTCCTATTATTCTGCTAAAGGAACATAACAATAAAATGACTTGTTGCTAGACCCACAAAGGAAAGCATGGCTTAACCCTCATCAGAGAAGCTTCACAGTAGATGTTAATTAACATAGAGATCCACAACTAGACAATGTACAAAGAGTGAAAGTTTGGGAGCACCCAGCCCTTAGTATGTCTATAAAAACACCTCTCCTCAAGCCTCAGGAAACTATATAGAAGAGGCAGAAAAAAATTTTAAGAGTCAGAGATGGTAGATGACTTCAAAGAAATGGTATCTTCTAGATGCACAATAGGACTGATATAGTTCTATACTGAGTATAAGCCCACAGAGAATGTGACAGCGCACTCAAGACCTGCACAGGTTCAAACCAGACAACATCCCAACTCTGAAAAGGGGAAGTAAACACAAAACTCCACCCCAACCAAGAAATTATTTGCAACTGATGCCCACTGGGAAAGGGAAAATATATTTTACCAATTGAGCGTCACAGGGTGTTGATGTACTTTTTTAAAAACTCTTCTAATTATGTTTCTTATATCTTTTTCTCCCTACTCTATCCCAGTTCCTTCCAACACCAGGTAGGCGAGAGAAACGGTTAGTGGGAGAGGAGGTACAGTTCTCTTACCTGCTTCCTGCTGGCTAGGGTCTTCGGTTTCCTTGGATCCAGTCCAATCCTCCTTTCAGTAGATCTCCAACTTCTTGTCTCACAACAGCAACGTATGCAGGAGCAGCCCTGTTCTTTTTCTCATCTCCACACTCTCTGGGCTCTGGCATTTATCCTCTCACCAGTGTCTTCAGATTTAACCTATCTGCAACTGGCAAAGAGCTCCTCTCAGAGCCCACATGAGGCAAATAGTCTGCTGCTATGGACCATCCATATCAGTCCCACATCCCATCCCACACCTGGGATCAAAACAAAAAACATGTTTGTATTCACAACAACAGGATATATCAACCACACTGCAAGACACACCCTATAACCAAGAGCAGTTGAGCAACACAATACAGATACTGGTGGAGGAAGGGTGGTTATGTGTGTTTTTAGCTTTTCATTAGTTCTGTTTTGGTGAAAAAAAAATTATCATATTGATTTTTTTTGGTTTTGGTTTGTCTGTTTCAATTTTCTTTTTTCTTTTTTTTTTGCTTTTTCAGGGTTTGTTCTTATTTGGGAAGTTTTTGAGAGGCAGCACATGAAGTTGAGTGGGGAGAGAGGTGGGAAGGATCTGGGAGGAGTTGAAGAAAAAAGAATATGATCAAAATATATAAAAATGTTTTATTCTATATTGTATGTCTAATATCCACTTATAAGTGAGCACATACTGTGTGTGCCTTTCTGCTTCTGGGATACTTCACTGAGGATTATCTTTTCTAGATCTCACCATTTGCTTGCAAATTTCACGATTTCCTTGGTTTTTTTTTTTTTTTAATTTTTCATCAATTACACTTTATTCATTCTGCATCCTCCCATAAGCCCCTCCCTCCTCTCCTCCCAATCCCACCCTCCCTCCTCCCTCTGCTTGCATGCCACTCCCCAAGTCCACTAATAGGGGAGGTTCTCCTCTCCTTTCTGATCTTAGTCTGTCAGTTCACATCAAAAGTGGCTGTATTGTCCTCTACTGTGGCCTGGTAAGGCTGCTCCCCCCCAGGGGGAGGTGATCAAAGAGCAGGCCAATCAGATTATGTCAGAGGCAGTCCCTCTTCACATTACTATGTAACCCAATTGGACTCTGAACTGCCCTGGGCTACATCTGTGCAGGGGTTCTGGGTTATCTCCATGAATAGTCCTTGGTTGGAGTATGAGTCTCTGGGAAGTTCCCTATGTTCAAATTTTCTTGTTCTGTTGCTCTCCTTGTGGAGACCCTGTCCTCTCCAGCTCTTACTATTTCCCAGTTCTTACCTAAAATTCTGTTCACCTGCCCAACAGTTGCCCATCAGGCTCAGCATCTGCTTTGATAGTCTGTAGGGCAGAGGCTTTCAGAGGCCCTCTGTGGTAGGTTCCTAGGTTGTTTCCTGTTTTCTTCTTCTTCTGATGTCCATCCTCTTTGCCTTTCCGGATGGGGATTGGACGTTTTAGTTAGGGTCCTCTCTCTTGCTTAGTTTCTTTATATACACAGGTTTTAGTGGGTTTGTCCTATGTTGTATGTCTATATGAGTGAGTATGTCTTTTTGCTTCTGGGACCCATGTGTGTCTTTTTGCTTCTGGGACAACTCACTCAGGATGATCCTTTCCAGATCCCACCATTTACCTGCAAATTTCATGATTTCCTTATTTTTCATTGCTGAGTAATATTCCACTGTGTAGATGTACCACAATTTCTGCATCCATTCTTCAGTTGAGGGGCATCTGGGTTGTTTCCAGCTTCTGGCTATTACAAATAAAGCTGCTACAAACATGGTTGAGCAAATGTCCTTTTTGTGTACTTGAGCCTCTTTTCGATATATGCCCAGTAGTGGTATGGCTGGATCTTGAGGAAGCGCTATTCCTAGTTGTCTGAGAAAGCGCCAGATTGATTTCCAGAGTGGTTGTACAAGTTTACATTCCCACCAGCAGTGGAGAAGGGTTCCCCTTTCTCCACAACCTCTCCAGCATGTGTTGTCACTTGAGTTTTTGATCTTGGCCATTCTCATGGGTGTAAGGTGAAATCTCAGGGTTGTTTTGATTTGTATTTCCCTAATGGCTAGTGAGGTTGAGCATTTCTTTAAGTGCTTCTCTGCCATTCGGTATTCCTCTACAGAGAATTCTCTGTTTAGCTCTGTTCCCCATTTTTTAAGTGGATTAATTGGTTTGCTGCTTTTCAGCTTCTTTAGTTCTTTATATATACTGGATATGAGTCCTCTGTCAGATAAAGGGTTGGTGAAGATTCTTTCCCAATCTGTAGGTGGTCGCTTTGTTTTGATGACGGTGTCCTTTGCTTTACAGAAACTTTTCAGTTTCATGAGGTCCCATTTATTGGTTGTTGCTCTTAGAGCCTGTGCTGTTGGTGTTCTGTTCAGGAAGTTTCCCCCTGTACCAATGAGTTCTAGGGTATTTCCCACTTTTTTTTCAAGCCGATTTAATGTGTCTGGTTTTATGTCGAGGTCTTTGATCCACTTGGACTTCAGTTTTGTGCAGGGTGACAAGTATGGATCTATTTTCATTTTTCTACATGTAGACATCCAGTTAGACCAGCACCATTTGTTGAAGATGCTATCTTTTTTCCATTGTATGGTTTTGGCATCTTTGTCAAAGATCAGGTGTCCATAAGTGTGTGGGTTTATTTCTGGGTCCTCTGTTCGGTTCCATTGATCCACCATTCTGTTTCTATGCCAGTACCATGCAGTTTTTAAAACTGTTGCTCTATAGTACAACTTAAGATCAGGGATGGAGATACCTCCAGAAGATCTTTTATTGTGGAGGATTGTTTTAGCAATTCTGGGTTTCTTGTTATTCCATATGAAGTTGAGAATTTTCCTTTCCAGGTCTGTAAAGAATTGTGTTGGTAATTTGATGGGCATTGCATTGAATCTGTAGATTGCTTTTGGTAAGATGGCCATTTTTACTATGTTAATCCTACCAAGCCATGAGCATGGGAGATCTTTCCATCTTCTCATATCTTCTTCTAATTCTTTCTTCAGAGATTTGAAATTTTTTTCATACAAGTCTTTGACTTCCTTGGTTAGGGTTACTCCGAGGTACCTTATGTCATTTGTGGCTATTGTGAAGGGTGTTGTTTCCTTAATTTCTTTCTCAGCCCTTTTGTCTTTTGTATACAGGAGGGCTACTGATTTTTTTGAGTTAATTTTGTATCCTGCCACTTTGCTGAAGGTGTTTATCAGCTGTAGGAGTTCCCTGGTAGAGTTTTTGGGGTCACTCACGTATACTATCATATCATCTGCAAATAGTGATAATTTGACTTCTTCCTTTCCAATTTGTATCCCCTTGATCTCCTTCAACTGTCTTATTGCTCTAGCAAGGACTTCCAACACTATGTTGAAGAGATATGGAGAGAGTGGGCAGCCTTGTCTTGTCCCTGATTTCAGTGGGATTGCTTTAAGTTTCTCTCCGTTCAGTTTGATGTTGGCTATAGGTTTGCTGTATATCGCCTTTACTATGTTTAGATATGTGCCTTGTATCCCTGATCTCTCCAATACTTTGCACATGAATGGATGTTGGATTTTGTCAAAGGCTTTTTCAGCATCTAGGGAGATTATCATGTGGTTTTTTTCTTTCAGTTTGTTAATATGGTGGATCACATTGATGGATTTCCGTATATTGAACCACCCCTGCATACCTGGGATGAAGCCTACTTGGTCATAGTGGATAATATCTTTGATGTGTTCTTGGATTCGGTTTGCAAGTATTTTATTAAGTATTTTTGCATCAATGTTCATAAGGGAGATTGGCCGGAAATTCTCTTTCTTTGTTGAGTCTTTGTGAGGTTTAGGTACCAAGGTGACTGTGGCTTCATAGAATGAATTTGGTAATATTCCTTCTGTTTCTATTTTGTGGAATAGTTTGAAGAGAATTGGTGTTAGCTCTTCTTTGAAGGTCTGGTAGAATTCTGCGCTGAAGCCATCTGGTCCTGGGCTTTTTTTGGATGGGAGACTTTTGATGACCGCTTCTATTTCTTTGGGGGATATAGGTTTATTTAGTTGATTTACCTGGTCCTGGTTCAACTTTGGTAAGTCAAATCGATCAAGAAAATTGTCCATTTCATTTAGATTTTCAAATTTTGTGGCATATAGACTTTTGAAGTAAGTCCTAATGATTGTTTCGATTTCCTCAGTGTCTGTAGTTATATCCCCCTTTTCATTTCTGATTTTGTTGATTTGGGTGGTGTCTCTCTGCCTTTTAGTTAGCCTGGCTAAGGGTTTGTCGATCTTGTTGATTTTCTCAAAGAACCAGCTCTGGTTTCATTGATTCTTTGAATTGTTTTATTTGTTTCCAATTGATTGATTTCAGCCCTGAGTTTGATTATTTCCAGCCGTCTACTCCTTCTTGGTGTGTCTGCTTCTTCTTTTTCTAGGGTTTTTAAGCGAGCCATTAGGGTGCTTGAATGAGCTGTCTCGAATTTCTTCTTGAAGGCACTTAGTGCTATGAACTTTCCTCTTAGCACTGCTTTCATTGTGTCCCACAAGTTCGGGTATGTTGTGTCTTCATTTTCATTGATTTCTAGAAAGACTTTAATTTCTTTCTTTATTTCTTCCCTGACCCAGCTGTCATTTAGTAACAAGTTGTTCAGTTTCCATGTGTGTGTAGGCTTTTTGTTATTTCTGTTATTGTTGAGGTCCAGCTTTAATCCATGGTGATCAGACAAGATACATGGGATTATTTCAATCTTCTTGTATCTGTTGAGGCTCGCTTTGTGACCCACTATGTGGTCTATTTTGGAGAAGGTTCCATGAGGTGCTGAGAAGAAGGTAAATTCGTTTGTGTTTGGGTGTAAAGTTCTGTAAATGTCTGTTAGGTCCATTTGATTCATGACCTCTGTCAGAGACTTTGTTTCTTTGTTTAATTTCTGTTTGGTTGACCTGTCCTTTGTTGAGAGTGGGGTGTTGAAGTCTCCCACTATTAATGTGTGGGGATCTATATGTGCTTAAATTTTATCAATGTTTCTTTCACAAATGTGGGTGCCCTTGTATTTGGGGCATAGATGTTCAGGATTGTGATGTCTTCCTGGTGGAATTTTCCCTTGATGAGTATGAAGTGTCCTTCCCCATCTCTTTTGATTAATTTTGGTTGAATGTCTATTTTATCAGATATTAGAATGGCTACTCCTGCTTGCTTCTTGGGTCCGTTTGCTTGGAAAGTCGTCTTCCAACCCTTTACCCTCAGGTAATGTCTATCTTTGTGTCTTAGGTGTGTTTCTTGTATGCAACAGATTGCTGGGTTTTGTTTACGTATCCATTCTGTTAATCTGTGTCTTTTTATTGGAGAGTTGAGTCCATTGATGTTGAGAGAGATTAATGACCAGTGGCTGTTAGATCTCTTGATTTTGATGTTGGCTGTGGTCATCAGGTTGTGTGCTTGGTTGCTTTTTGTTTTACTGAAGTGAGGTTATTTATTTCCTGTGTTTTCTTGAATGTAGCTAGCTTTCTTGGGTTGTATTTTCCCTTCCAGTGTCTTCTGTAATGCTGGATTTGTTTGTAGGTATTGTTGAAATTTGTTTTTGTCATTGAATATCTTGTTTTCTCCATCTATGAGGACTGAGAGTTTTGCTGGGTATAGTAGCCTGGGCTGACATCTGTGTTCTCTTAGGGTCTGCATGATATCCGTCCAGGCCCTTCTGGCTTTCATAGTCTCTGTTGAAAAGTCAGGTGTGATTCTAATGGGTTTGCCATTATATGTTACTTGGCCTTTTTCCCTTGCAGCTTTTAGTATTTTTTCTTTGTTCTGTATACTTACTGTTTTGATTATTATGTGGCGGGAGGATTTTCTTTTCTGGTCAAATTTGTTGGGTGTTCTGTAGGCCTCATGTATTCTAATTGGCCTCTCCTTTAGCTTGGGGAAATTTTCTTCAATGATTTTGTTGAAAATATTTTCTGGGCCTTGGAGAAGGGAGTCTTCTTTTTCCTCTATACCTATTATTCTTAGGTTTTGTCTTTTCATATTGTCTTGCATTTCTTGGACGGTCTGTGTCAGGAATTTTTCGGATTTAACATTTTCTTTGACAGATACATCGATTTCTTCCATTGTATCTTCTACACCTGAGATTCTTTCTTCCATCTCTTTTAGTCTGTTGGTTATGCTTACCTCTGTAGTTCCTGTTTTCTTCCCTAGATTCTTCCTTTCCATTATTTCTTCCATTTGTGTTTTCTTTAATTTTTCCAATTCTATCTTCAGGTCTTGAGTTGTTTTGTTTACTTCCTTCACCTGTCTGATTGTACTTTCCTGTTTTTCTTTTAGTTCCTTCAACTCTGTTTCTATCATTTCATTCAGTGTTTTAAGCATTTCCTTTCTAAAGGCCATAAACTGTTTGGCTGCAGCTTCCTCTATTTCTTTACGGATGGCAATATTCTGTTTGAGTTTATCTTCCTCTATGTCTTTACGAATCTTATTTGTTTCCTCTGTTATCATCTTCATGAGCATACTTGTTAGGTCATCTTCTTGGATTTCAGTTATGGTGGGGTGTCCAGGGCTACTTGCCCCTGGGTAACTGGGTTCTGGAGATGCCATATTGCTCTGTCTTTTGTTGCTTGAGCTTTTACGCTGGCCTCTACCCATTGTGTTATCTTAGGAGTTTGGGGTTATTTTCTGGTGGTTCCTGGGGATCCTGTGGTGGAGAGAATCCCCTTTGCAGAAAGCTGGTTTTTCTTGAAGGATGTCTTCTCAGCTTTTTGGGTATAGTCCCTGGATGGCTGGTGTTTTTTCAGGAGTTGCTCACCTCAGGGATATAGACCTGAGTGGTAACTGTGGTCTTTGTTAGTCGAGAGGGTTCTCCTCTCACCCAGGGAAGTCCTGAGGGCAGCTGCCCTGTTTCTGGGTTTCTTGTTGCAAATTTAATGATCAGCTGCTGTGACCCAGTTGGACATCAGGCGCGCCTCAACTGTTTGTGCTTGTGTCTGGAGCACAGCTGAGTGCTGGCGCCTCGGCCCCACTAGACTGCTAGACTTTTTCTAGGGAAGGATTGGGTGATTTAGGTCAGTACAGTTTCCTTCCTTCCCCGTGGATTCTCTGGAGACACGGACTCCTAGTGTCTTTTTTTGCCCTGGTGCACACTGCTCAGTGTCCGCCAGCTGGCTGGCCACAGAAATTTGCCTGTGCCTGGAGCACAGCTGTGTGATGGCGG
Source organism: Meriones unguiculatus (assembly GCF_030254825.1). Taxonomy (NCBI): domain Eukaryota; kingdom Metazoa; phylum Chordata; class Mammalia; order Rodentia; family Muridae; genus Meriones; species Meriones unguiculatus. The sequence goes on from NC_083359.1 coordinate 29,020,802, forward strand.
CTCAGTCTCTGCCAGCTGTCTGGTGCGCAGAAACTGCCTGTGTCTGCCTTTGCGGCTTTTGGGAGCCCGAGTGGCTCCCTAAGCTGGGTAATTTTCCGGGGACCTTTTCAGGTTGGGGGTGAGCTGAGTGCTCTGAGATCAGACCCGCCGTTTCTATCTCCGGCGGCGAATCAGGCGCGCAGGCAGGCAGGGCTCTGTGCCGGAACCTGGGTCCCCGGCTCTGGCTCTGGGCTGGCTCCTGGGGTGCCCGTGGAACCCGCCCGAGTCTTTTCCAGGGGATGTCTGGGTGACCTAAGGCCGGTCCCAATCGTTTCCTGTACCCTGGGGTTATCTCTCGACTGAAAATTCCAGTCTCTGATAGTGTGGTGCCCAAGGTTCAGTCTGGGACCGTGACCAGAGACACTGGCTTGTGGCTCTGGGCTGGGGCTGGGGCTGGCGGCCGGCAGCCAAGCGTCTGGCGGAACCGGGATCTTTTCCGCGGTTTAGCCGGGTGAGTTAAAAGCTGATTGAATCCCCCACCGTGGGGTATCCTCTCACCTGGGAAACACAATGACTGTGTTTTATGGCCGAGAGTTCTGATTGCTGTTCACTGTGCTGATCCTGCTGTGCTGCTGCTCAGAATGAGAGTCCTCCCGGCGCCGCCATCTTGCCCCTCTCCGATTTCCTTGTTTTAATTGCTGAGTAATATTCCATTGTGTAATGTACCTCAATTTCTGTATCCATTCCTCAGTTGAGGGACATCTGGGTTGTTTCCAGGTTCTGGTTATTATTAATAAAGCTGCTATGAACATGGTTGAGCAAATGTCCTTGTTGAGTACTTAAGCATATTTTGGATATATGCCTAGGAGTGGTATAGCTGGATCTTGAGGAAGCACTATAAGTGGATATTAGACATCTAGTATAGGATAAACATACTAAAATCTGTACACATAAAGAAGTTAAGCAAGAAGGAGGACTCTGGGCAAGATGATCAATCCTCACTCAGAAAGACAAATGGGATGGACATTGGAAGAAGGAGAAAACAGGAAACAGGACAGGAGCCTATCATAGAAGGCCTCTGAAAGACTCTACCTAGCAGGTTAACAAAGCAGATGCTGAGACTCATAACCAAACTTTGGGCAGAGTGCAGGGAATCTAATGAAAGAAGCCGGTGATAAAAAGACCTGGAAAGGACAGGAGCTCCACAAGTAAAGCAACGGAACCAAGAAATCTAGGCAAAGGGGTCTTTTCTGAGACTGATACTCCAACCGAGGACCTCTGCTCAGATGTAGTCTATGGCAGTTCAGTTTCTAAGTGGATACCCTAGTAAGGGGAGCAGGGACTATCTCTGACATGAACTCAGTGGCTGACTCTTTGATCACTTCCCACTGAGGGGAGAGGAGCCTTGCCAGGTCACAGAGGAGGACAATGCAGCCAGTCCTGATGAGACCTGATAAGCTAGGGCCAGATGGAAGGGGAGGAGGACCTCCCTATCAGTGGACTTGGAGAGGGGCATGGGAGGAGTTGAGAGAAGGAGGGTGGGATTGGGAGGGATTGAAGGAGGGGCTACAGCTGGGATACAAAGTGAATAAACTGTAATTAATATAAAAAATAAAAATAAAATGTAAATTAAAAAAATGGTTTATTAACAAAATGTTTTTAACTAATTGTGGTGATTTGAATGAGAATGGCCTCCCTATTCACATATGTGTAAATAGTCTGTCCCCTGTTGGTGGCATTGTTTGGGAAGGATAATGAGGTATATATGTCTTGACGCCAGTAGGAGCTAGGGGTTTCAGGTGTCCTCTAGGTGGTTGTGGTCCTCCCTTCTAGAGTGCTTGAAACTGAACTCAGGTTCTATGCAGAAGCATAGTTGCTCTTAAGTTGAACCATCTCTCCATTCTCCAGAGTTCTAGTGTTTATCCATATTTATAAGAAATATAGGAGCTGGAAAAAGTAAGCATTCATCAGAAGAAGAAACCAATTAATCATAACCAGAATATAACAAGGTTTAATTTATTCAATAAACAGCATTCTCTCATAAGAACAAAAAAAAGCATTTTTAATGGAGAAACTCTTGTAAACTGAATTAAGAATATGAAAAAGAAAAGTGGTGTGTATGCCTTCTTTGGTACCTCAGACAAAGAAACAAACAAACAAAAACCTCTAAGTTCCATTTCCACTAGTTTGGAGCCTGTATAGGCCTATGGTAACTAGACTTCTAGAATCCAAATATTTTTGGAATGCTGTGGCATAAAGCCATTTTTGCTGGTTATAAACTGGGTCTCAAGAACCAAAGGGAGCAGATGGCTCTTCTAAAACCTAAAGATATTAGCACCCAGGATGAAACTAAATTCTACTTTGGCAAGAGACAAACTTACATTTAAGATAAGAAAGAAAAAAGGAAAGGAAGGAAGGAAGGAAGGAAGGAAGGAAGGAAGGAAGGAAGGAAGGAAGGAAGGAAAGAAGGAAAGAAGGAAAGAAGGAAAGAAGAAAAGAAGGAAAGAAGGAAAGAAAGAAACAGTAACTATAGGTGACCAGGTGGGGAAAAAAATTACTCTTTGGGAAAAAGCTGGTAGCCATGGAAACAGTAGCATCATTTGTGCCAAATTCTGAACCAAACACCTTATTAAGGACATTGGGAACAAAATATCTGTAATGTTGTTCCCTCAATAGTTTAAACTAAAAAAGACCATTTTTTAAAGTAGGTTTTTACTCTTGCAAAAAAATAATGTTTAAATAATCAATGCTAGGTAATGCCAAGAAATAAATGTCAACAAGACATGGTAACACATGACTTTAATTCTAGCATTCAGGAGGCAAAAGTAGGTGGATCTCTGTGAATTGAAGTCCAGCCTGTCTATTTAGTGAGTCTGGGCCATCCAGAGCTACACAGCGAGGCCCTGTCTCAAAAAGAGAAAAAGGAGGAACGGGGAAAGAGGGAGAGAAGAAGGATATAAAGGAGGAGAAGGAAGATGTCAACCATTAGTATAATGGCAGTGTGAATGTATCATATGTGATATATGACACGTATAAATAGCAAACTAGAAATTAAAGACAGGTGACCTATCCCCGATGGCTTTCTATAAAATGTGAAATACACACTAGCCAAAATAATAGAATGACTCCCAATATTAGCAGTGTCAGGGACAGGCTCTAAAAGAAGGCTGACAAGATGCTTATAATGTCAAAAGTGGGAGACAAGAATATTGGAACCTATTACCTCTTCGTCCTGATTTATATACTTGAAAGTTTCTATAATAAGCACAACTCTATGTTCGCCTCCAAACCTTGATGCCTTGAGTTCAAGCTCTAGATAACACTAAGCATGATGGCTCCTGTAACTCAGCACCAGAGAGGCATAGATGGGACAGTCTCTGAGGTTTGCTGGCCAGCCAGTCTAGCATAGTTGATATGCAGCAGAGAGATACTGTCTCAAAGCAGGTGGGTAAGCCAGGTGGGTGAGCCAGGTGGTGGTGGCACATGCCTTTAATCCCAGAACTTGTGAGGCAGAGGCAGGTGGATCTCTGTGAGGTCAAGACCAGCCTGGTCTACAGAGTGAGTTCCACAGACAGAGTAACCCTGTCTCAGGGAAGGAAAAAAAAAATAGGCAAAGGAGGTGAGAGGCATTCCTAAGGATAACATCTCAGGTTTGTCCTCTGGCCTGCACACACATATGTGCACCCTCCTATACACAACTGCACACACAATTACATGCAAACACATAGAAAAATATACCTTAAACGCCAAATAATTTGGAGCTCAGTCTCATAACTGGGGTGATTTATAAATAAAAGCATCTTTCTATACTGTGATGGATGGGTTCACTAAAGGCAATTTCAGAGGAGAACTGAGTTTGACTTGTCACTCTTCTGGGTGACAGGTACCTCTGGATGCCTCGTTTCTTATCAGTCAGCTGACACAGGATAGTGACTTAATCATCCTAACCTTTTATAGACTCTATCTGGAGATAGCTTGTGCTTTGCTAAATTGGCAGGATGATCAGATAAGGGAATGACATTTTAATGTCATGATAATACTTTGAATATATATATATATATTAATTTTTAAAAGTTAATTTAAAAGATGGCTTCATTATTTATAATGACTATATTTAATATTTAACCACAGTGGTTCCACAAGGTCAGAAAATTTCTAAAATGGTCAATTCTATGAACAATAGCTTGCGAGGAAACTGCTTTATCATTTTTTAGAAAGATTGAACTCATGCCCCTGAAAGCTCCTACCTGCTAATAGAAATCTAATCATGACTTTCTGCATGGTTCAGGTCACCAGCTAATGGCTTGATTTGAATAGAACAGCTATGGTATCACATTGGAAAAGTTCTCCCAAACAGCAATCTAGCACTGTATAGACTAGAATTAAAGTGGGGGAAGTGGCCTCTCCTGCCCTTCAAACCGCTGCACTGGCGCTATACAGCTATCTTTACGGTACAGAAATTTTAAAAAGTACAATTAACTATACAACCCCCCTGAATAACACTGGGGGTTGAAGCCGAGTCCAGCAGCACAACCAAGTTTTGAGTTTTATTGTTGTTATCATATTATATATTTTTTTTGTACAAATTCACTTTGTACTCTTTTGTTCCTAGGAACATTTCTGATTTAGGGTTGGAAAAATCATCCATTAAGAGTAATGGTTCTGAAGGCTGCAAGATGCCTCAGTCAATAAAACACTCAGCATAAAATCAGGTGGCCTGCAGTTCAGTTCCCAAGTGCCCACATAAGAGCTAGGCAGGGATAGGGGCCGGTGTGTGGTCCTCAGGCTCAAGATGCAGAAGTTGGATCTTTACAGCAAGCTGGCCAACTGATGAGTTTGAAATTGGCAAGACTTTGCCTCAGTAAATAAAGTGGAGAAGGACTGGGAAAGACATTCAACATCAACCTCTGCTCTCTGTACAAAGGTAAACATACACACCACACACATGAGCACATGCAAGAAAGATAAGAGAAAGAAAGAGAAAAGAATTTAAAAAAGGAGTAGAAAGAGAAGGAGAAGAAGAGGAAGAGGAAGAAGAGCTCTAGAGAGGCATGGTAATACAAACCTCTAATTCTATCACTTTGGAGATAAGGAAGAGAATGAGTTTGAGACCCAGTCTCAAAAATAAGAAAGTAATCATCCTCGTGTATATTATATAACTTTTCTTTTGCCAGTTGAATCAAATTACCAGTGGCATGATTTGATGCTTCTTTTTTGGTGGGGTGGGGGGAAGGAAACTGAGACAATGTTTCTCTGTGTAGTCCTGGAACTCACTCTCTGAACAAGGCTGGCCTTTATCTCAGAGATCAATTTGCTTCTGCACCCCAAGTTCTGGGAATAAAATTGTGCACCACCACCACCTGGCTCATGATTTCATGAGTGTGTGTGTGTGTGTGTGTGTGTGTGTGTGTGTGTGTGTGTGTGTGCATGTGTGTGTTTCTTTGCCATTTATTCAATTTTGTTTGTTTTTAATTCACTTTACATCCTGAACATAGCACTCTCCCTTCTTTCCTCCAAGTCCCACCCCCCACTTCTTTCCCCTTGCCCCCTTCCTCTTCTTCTCAGAAAAGGGAACACTCCCATACCAACCCACCTCAGCACATCAGGTCTCATCAGAACTAAGCACATCTCTTCTACTGAGGCCAGACAAGATAGTCCAGCTATGGGAAAGTGATCCAAAAGTAGGCAACAGAGTCCATGTCAAAGACAGCCCCTGCTCCACTTGCTAGGGCACCCACATGAAGACCAGTCTGCCCATTGGCTATATATGTGTAGGGGCCTAGGTCCAGTTCACGCATGCTCTTTGGTTGGTGCTTCAGTCTTCGTAAGCCCCAGGGGCCTAGGTTAGTCGACTCTATTGGTGTTCTTGTGGAGTTCTTGTCCTTCTTGGGTCCTTCTATCCTTCCCCTATTCTTCCACAAGACTTTCTGCCTGGTTTGATTTTTAAGCTATTTTATAAGGTAGGAATATTTTAGTTTATTATTATTGTGTATGTGTGCATGCTGTATGTGTGTGGACACATATGCCACAGTACACATGTGAAAGTCAAAGATTTGTGGAGTAGGTTCTTTCCTTCCACAGATACAAGGGTTCTAAGAATCTAACACAGGATACCAGGTTTGTGAGCTAAGTATCTTGTCATCTCCTTGCCCCAAGTTACTATTTTATAAAAAGCAGAGAAATATAACAAAAAATTTGTAGGATAATTAAATATTTGTGTTGGAACATACAGAGATAATACATAACAGCCCTAATAAGAATTAAATCTGAAATATCTAACTGATGGATAAACTACCTTAATAAATAAAGTTGTAATTATTTGCCTTTATTACTGAATATCAGTACTTGTTTTTCTTTATTTTAAATATGAACCAACATATCAATTATTTCTAATGTTAAATGACTTAAGTAAAAAATAGAATTTCATGATGAAGCTTCTACAGTTTTTAAAATCATTTCTCTTATGGGCTACAGAAAAGACAGTTGAGAGTACTTGCTGGTCTTTCAAAGGACCTGGTTTTTTTCCGAGGACGCATGATGGGGAAATCACAACTGTCTGTAACTCCAGCTCTAGGGAATCTAGCATCCTCTTTTAGTCTCTGTGGACACCCAAATTGGCACACACATACACACACACACACACACACACACACACACACACTGAAAGGGTTAGGCTAACTTTGTAACCTATATGTCCTCTAAAGCCTATAGTTTTGAGTTTTAGGTCCAGGTTAAGCTAAAGCCTCTTAGTACCTTTCCAGAGAGTGAAGGAATATGACCCTATCTGTGAGGACAGATATAAAAAAAAAAAGGGCAAGCAAGCAATGACCTTCACTCAGCAAAAGAATGACCAGACCCTTGTCCTTGAGATAGCGTTTCTTAGCAACAAACCTAGACTTCTTCTGAGTAGCTTTTGACCTCCAGCCAAGAGCCCGCAGCCCTAATCTTCAAGGATGAGCTAACCACCCCCACCTTAAAGTGCAGCTGCATCCACACTTGGCAGGACTGGCCAAGCTTGAGCACTTAAGACTAACCAATTATCTTACTTTATAGCTTCCTCATCCAATCCTAAATTGCCAAAACTAAAACTTCAAATTTCCCGCAATTTTTCTTTTAAAAACCTAAAGGCCTTTGTCTCCCGGTGCCACTCTTTGCTGACCAGCAAGGGTGACCCCGTTGTACAATGGTTAATAAACCTCTTGCTTTTGCAACGAGTCTTGGTCTGGGGGATTTTCTGGGAAGGGCGCGATTGAACTCCTGAGCTGTGAGACCCCAGGTCTTACAACACAAATAAATGTTTTTAAGTTTGTCTTGTTGGTCCTGCTTTAAAAATAAAAATGGTAACACAGATCTAGAATAGGCAATAACATTTGTTTCATCTTTCTAAGTAAAATTTTCAGGGTTAAGAATGGAGCTCAGCAATATTCAATCACCAGTACAACAAATAAAAACACAAAACAACCCCTTGAAGTAAAAATTCTTGATTGAGGAAGAGAGAGACCCAACGAATTGAAACAAAGTATTACTTTTAGAGTTCTTTATAACCCTCCCCTAGGACTACAAAATCTCTAATGGGTAATTCTGCTTTGAAATGCATAAACTTCTCTCAAAATAAATTCTCAATTCACACTATCATTGCTTGCAAAGGCCTTTTGGGATTCAGCTCCAAATTTCTCTAGACCTTAAATACTAAAATTTACCACTCACACAATTTCAGCTCCTAGATCTGCCATTATCACTTGCATTCAAGGTGCAGCATCTCATCTGAGCCTCCTCAAGTGACTCCCTGGGTTGCACAAATGTTTATGCCTGGTGGCCTTCACCCCCGTGCACAACTGATAAAAATCTTTCCCAAGAGTAAACACCTGATAAATATCTGTTGTTTAACCACAAGTTACCATGGTAGCAGATATAGTTAAATTTCAGCCACAGTGTCTTAATCAAAGCTGAACAAATATTTTCAATCTAAATATATACTGGCTATATGTTAGAATTTTTTGAGATGATAAAATAACTGCACATTCAGAACAAAATGAGATACCCTGGAGGTGAGAAACAAGTCCACACATGAAATGCATTTGTTTTGTATGCCCCAAATATACGGCCTGAAGAAAATTTTACATATTTTTAGCAGACCTGCATTTGAACTCTGATCATATGAGGCCAGATACAGGATTTTCCTTTTTTTTTTTTTTTTTTTTTTTTTTAGTTATTTAAATGTTTATTTATTTTTTATTTTTTTTTCTCAATGCAGTTTATTCAGGAACCTTGAACAATCATCTGACCCTGGGGAAAGCCAGCCCACAGCTTAAATAGCCTCTGGGTAGCCAACCCCAGCGTGCCACGTGGGCAATGCAGATAGGTCCACATACATGGAAGCAAGCCAGATCCTCAGCCTAAGCCAAATGTGGAGTTGCAGATACAGGATTTTCAATTCAAAGCATTTCATATTTTGGGTGCTCATTTAGGGATGTTTAACTTGTGGTAGTGTACAAAACTATCATTTTTTAACCGTTGATAAAAAGGTAAAAATGTTATTGATATATATAATGTATCTTTGTGGGGCATGTACATGTGTGTGCAAGTGCCCAAGGAGACCCAAGAAAGGTGTTAGATCAGCTAGAGCTGGAGTTCCAGGCAGTTGTGAACCTCCCTACAAAGGTTCTACAAACCAAACTCTGGTCCTCTGAAAGAGCAGAGCAGCCAGCACCCCTAACCAGTGAGCCGTCTCTCCAGTCCCTATTTGTCAATCTTCTATTTCACTTGAAAAGATATTGACAAGTCAGGCTTGTCTTTCAAACCCCGTGTGCTAGTGTTTGCCTATCACATAGTATGCCATCACCAAAACAATGAGTTTTGTGAAAGAGAAAAAAAGAGTATTAACTGGAGTCTTAAATCTGCCTCCTAGGCTGTAGAGTTTAGAGGTATTCAAAGGATAAAAAGGAATGACTTAATAGGTCTCCCATCCAAGGACTAGCCAGGCCCAGACCTGCCCATCTTCTGAGATCCGAGGACATTGTGCACATTCAGGAGGGTATGAGCATAGACAAGGCCTGCTTGATGAGATGAAACTCATACCTGACACTGTTAAAGTGGCCAAGAGCACGAGACTACATAGGTCATAGGCCCTAGAGGAAAACTGACTATTATTATTCTGCTAAAGGAACATAGCAATCAAATGACTTCTAATGACAAATTGCTGTACCCATAGAGGAAAGCACTGTCCCCCCCTCATCAGTTTCTTCTTGTAGTAGATGGTAATTAATGAAAGGGTTAAACTAACTTTGTAACCTGTATGTCTTCTAAAGCCTATAGTTTTGAGTTTAAGTTCAGGTTAAGCTAAAGCCTCTTAGTACCTTTCCAGAGAATGGAAAAATGTGACACTATCTGTGAGGACAGAAAAAAAAAAAAAAAAAAGGAGCAAGCAAGCAATGACCTTCACTCAGCAAAAGGAAGGACCAGACCCTTGTCTTTGAGACAGTGTTTCTTAGCAACGAACCCAGACTTCTTCTGAGTAGCTTTTGACCTCCAGCCAAAAGTCTGCAGCCCATAATCTTCAAAGATGAGCTAACCACCCCCAAAGATGGTTAAATTAAAGTGTGAATTGCAGCTGTATCCACACTTGGCAGGACTGGCCAAGCTTGAGCACCTAAGACTAACCAATTATCTTACTTTATAGTTTCCTCATCCAATCCTAAATTGCCAAAACTGCAACTTCAAATTTCCCGCAATTTTTCTTTTAAAAACCTAAAGGCCTTTTTTCTCTGGGTGCCACTCTTTGCTGACCGGCAGGGGTGACCTCATTGCACAATGGTTAATAAACCTTTTGCTTTTGCAAGGAGTCTTGGTCTGAGGTTGTTCCTGGGAAGGGCGCGATCTTGAACTCCTGAGCTGTGAGACCCCAGGTCTTACATTAACACAGAGAGCCACAGCTAGACAAGGTAAAGAGAGAGGTAGACTTCTGAATCCTCAGTCCTCAACAGGATGTCTTTTTTTTTTTTTTTTTAATGCAGTTTATTCAGGAACCTTGAACAATCTTCTGACCCTGGGGAAAGCCAGCCCACAGCTTAAATAGCCTCTGGGTAGCCAACCCCAGTGTGACACGTGGGCAATGCAGATAGGTCCACATACATGGAAGCAAGCCAGATCCTCGGCCTTAGCCAAATGTGGAGTTGTTCGTGATAGAGAGCACCCTTCTCCACCAGAAAAGGAGGTGAAAAGACTTTAAAAGTCAAGGATGGTGGATTGCTCTAAGGAAATAACACAACATGACTGACACACATAGGAACTCATAGAGACTGAGGTGGCACCCGCAAGACCTGCACGGGTTTAGGGAAAAAAGAAATCCCAGTACTGAGAAAGAGCAGCAGACAGGAAGTCCCATCCTTCACCAAGAAGTTATTTACAACTGACACCCACTGAGAAAAAGAAAATCCGTTTTCTCCCACCAAGTGCTGCAGGGCATAGCAACCACATCTCAAGGCAAGTCACATACCCAAGTAGTTGACCAACACAAAACAGGCTCCATGTTGCTTTGTGTATGCTTTTGGTTTGGTTGGGATTGGTTTTGTAGCTTTCATCTTATTGGGGGTTTTGTTTGTTTCCTTTATTTTTGTTTATTTGTTTTGGGTCTTTTTTTTTTGAGAGAGAGAGAGAGAAGTAACACAAAGATGTGTGGGTATAGAGGCGGTAAAGATCTGGATATAGTTGGCAGAGAGGAAAGAACAGAATCAAAATACATTGTATAAAATGGCACCTAATAAAAGTAAATAAATAAGAAAAGAAAAATACTCAAGGCATGGGTCACCTGTGATTGAACCACAGGTGGACGGCGATCATAATCAGTTAACTGCTGAGCTAGAATTTGCTGCGTAGTTAGGGATGACCTTGACCCATCCCGCCTCTGCCTGCTATGTGCTGCTATCACAGGCAGGTTCCACAACACCTTGTGTATAATCGATCTTCAGGGTTCTAGGTTATCAGGGCGTTTGTGGGATAGATGCTTAGAAAATGGTGATATAAGCAGGACCTGAAGGAGGACTTTAGAGCCTCCTTCCTCAGAAAAACACCCAGTGGGTACCTGCACTGACGCTTCCAACCAGCATGGCCTTTACAATCCAGAAAATTAACTCAGGCACCCATTCTCATCATAACCTGTAAATAATCAATAGTAACGAGAACAAAACTTTTGGAGAACTAATACTACAGCTCAATAACGTGACTTTCAAGATTGGTCCTTTGTGCAGACAGCTAAAACAAAATAATTAAGGAGCTGCGTAATGCTCAAAATCAGAGAGGTAACACCCGTGTGAGGGACCTAGTCTGTATGAGACATGGCTGATATCACAGTGAGAATTCTGTCTTCCCAGGCATTCCTGGGGACTCATAGTTTATTTCTTTCATGATTACATTCCTGAGAATGGCCCTTGGAGCTTACTTGCTTGCTTGCTCGCTTGCTTTTTTACCTTTTATTGGTTCTTTGTGAATTTCACTTCATGCACCCCAAATCCCACTCATCTCTCCCTCCTCTTGTACCCACTCTCCACCATTGCAACCTCCCCCACACTAGAACAGAGAAAAAAAAATCTCAGTGTAGAAGCTGTAATGTTTAGTTTACAGTATACCCTTTTGTTCTCACTTCCTTGCTTGTTCATTGCAATGACCCTTAGGTCAGGTACAAGGCCTCTGGCTTCTACTACTCTTATCAATACTGGAACCACTCTGTGACTCCTTTCTGATATCCTGTTGCTGTCCTGTGTCACGGAGATACTGTAATCTTGGATCTGTAGGACAGGCCCCTTCATGCAGTCCAGCAGTTGATCGATGGGGTAGATGTTGGGGTGGGCTAATTCAAAGCCCCGGATCTGGGCCTGAGAGGCACCTCAGTTGGTCAGCCCACCGGCATTCCTACCCTTACATCCTCTAGGCTAGTTCACCAGAAACCCCCACAACCAAGACTGGCTCTACCCTGCTGCCCATGCAAGGTGGAGGACCCATCCTCCCAAATGATGTAGCCGTTGAGAGACATGGCCAGTTCTCACACTCTCATGACTCCGGGGATCACCTCTCCTGCCTGCCATAGATGGCGAGAGACACAAGAAGGGAGGAAGGTGTCTCTTCCTCACTCACGTCACTACCCAGCAGGCGAGAGATAGGGTCCACTCTCCTGAACTCACGCTCTCGGGGCCTGTTCACCTACACCTCCCATATCCAGGGCCAGCTCCACTATGCTGCCCAGGCAAGGTGTGGGGCTAGATTCCCAGCTCTCATGACCTTATGCCAGGATTCCTGCCTGCTACAGATGGTGAGAGGCAAAGTGAAAGGAGGGCATCTCCCCCTCATCCACACCACTGCCAGGGAAAGGAGTGGTAAGGCCAGATCTCCCAGGCTTCTATCTTCAGGGCAGGCTCAGCCAAAACTCCCACAATGGGCAGGGCCTGCCCTCCTGAGTGCTGCACTTGGCAAGGGGTCAGCTCTCCTATCCTCTTGCCCCCAAGGTCAGCTCTTCCAATATGCCCAGGTGAGGGGTGAGGCTGGTTCCGTACAACCCTCAGACATCAACATGTCCCCAGGTGGCAGCTTAGACCAGTGACCTTTGACTGGTCTTTGGTGGTAACAGATCCCTGCTGCTACAGGGCCACAGACCCAGACATGACTCCTAGCGGCAGCACAAGCCAGGACCTCACCGTGGTCCCGGGTGGCATCTCAGCTGCTCACATCGCTACCTCATGCTCTGCCTCTCCTCTTTGTGCCAACATCCTTCTGTTTCTCTTTCTCTTCCATTTCTCCACCACTTTCTTGCTCCTTTTAGTGGCATCCAGGGCATCAGAGTCTCTGGGGTCATCTAGAGATTGCTATGCCCCGCTCCTGCATTATGGAGGTGGGTAGGGGTCATCTTGGAAATGTTCTGCTTCCCCAGACAGGCATGGCACTGGACTGGTGGTCATCTCAGGCTATCTCCTTGTCTGGGCTTCCTGGTGCTTGTCTGGTGGTTGTTTGGGGCTCGGTCCTTCCCCAGTCCACCCAAGTGGCCCCTTGCAAGGGTCGTCTGTCTCAAGCTCACTCCTGCCTGGAGTCCACAGTCCCAGGTAAGATTCTTTTAGGCTCTAGCTTGCCCCTGGTGTTGGGAACATTTAGGTCCTGTGTGGCATTGGACTGGTAGGTTGTCTCAGGCTAGCTCCCTGTCAGAGCCCCCTGATGCCAGACTGGTGGTCATCTCAGACTGTTGTTGTTGTTTTAGGAAATTCTAGGATACTAACCATTCAGATGCTTATGGGTCTGAATGCTGAATGTAGACATAGCTTCTCTCTGTCTCTGCCACCTGCTGGGCCCTTATATCTTTAAGAGATACTTCCAAGCTGTCAAGGATACGCATTTCCTTATATTTACTTTTATTTATTATTTAATCATTTATTTTATTTATTATTTTGGTAAACACAGTGGATGGCTGCAATCCATTTTTCACGGGCTCAGTTTCATTAGCAAACATTAGGCAAACAGATGCATTGAACATGTAGTTGCTCTTGTTTGGTTTTAGAGAAGGACGGGATAAACACCTCAGGGCCCCACAAAACATCGTGCTTTCTTCAAACATATCACCACAGACATCTTTTCTTCATATTCTCCAACAGTTCTATGAAGTATGAATATTAGCAACAAGGTCATTCTATTCTGATTATTGTTGTTGTCCATGGGAAGAAACAGATTTAAAGAAATTAGAGCTGGTCACCTAACAAGTGGTAGATCTAAAATTGAGAACCATGCCCTCTACCCACAAGACTTGAGCACATGTCACCATATAAGGGCAAGGTCCTCAGTCCCTTCCTTGCCTTCTCATTTTTTAAATGTAAAATTGGAATGGAAAAAAAGAATTCAGTTACTTGACAAAAATTGTTACAGAGAAAACTACCAAAGCTAAATATAGATAAGCAACTGTCCTACTGATTTGAAAGTTTGTAAGAATAATGGGCATAGAATAAGGAGCAAATAAGTAAGAATCACCTTGCTGTCCCCAACAGGGCATGAAGCAAGCTCAGTGATGAACTGCTTTCTTAGAATACGGAAGACTCTAGGTTCACTCTCTGATACGGAAAGAAGAATAATGTCATTTCCTCCTCGGCATCCAGCAACAACCAAAAGGAAATAGGGCAGAAGTAGAAGCATTCTTCACAGCACAAACTGAGCCAAAATTCCAGCTCCTCAGCTCAGAGCTCCTCTGTGCATCTCTTCTCTGAACCTCACCCAGTACACTGCACATCCCTCAGCAACTACATTTCCTAAGGCGGGACTACAGTGAGCATGCGCTTAGAGACCAGGAAGGCAGGGAAAGGCCTAGGGCTGTGGCCTGCCCTTCCAGTCCAGTGGTGTTTAAGCGAGCTTGTGCTGTTTTAACATGAGATGTCCCTCTTTCCTGAGCAGCTCTGGACAGCCCTTCAATTCTCACCTGTTTATCTAAGACCTCCCTATTGTCTGGATTTCTTTCCCTTCATTTCTGGTCCCTAGCTGTGGGCTCTCCTGGACATTTTCTTATACACTTACCTAAGTTAAAATGAAAAGGAGATTGAGGATAGATGGTAGAGATAGATAGATAGATAGATAGATAGATAGATAGATAGATAGATAGATAGATAGATAGATAGATAGACAACTAGATAGAGGATACACCAATCCAGGAAGGTTTTTGGTTGTAGTGGTGGTGGTGTCTGTAAATGTGTGTATGTGTGTCCGTGTCTATGTCACTACATGTGTCTCTGTGTGCATGTGTGTGTGCTGTGTGTCTCTGTGTGTATGTGTTTGGGAGAGCTTATTTTTTGTTTTAAACTGACTAGTATTCATTAAAATCCTTGTGGTAAAGCTTACTCACCTTTAGTTGTTTTGTTGTCTTTATTTTAGTTTGTTTGCCTGATTGGTTCGCTGTGTTTAGTGGGAAATTAAACTACTTACTATCTTATAAACTGAAAAGAAACAACTCTCCACAAATCAAAACCAGGTAGATAACTGTTCACCTGTTTTTGTTTTGTTTTGTTTAATTAATTTATTTTTTATTTATTACAGTTTATTCACTTTGTATCCCAGCTGTAGCCCCTCTTTCATCTCCTCCCAGTCCCACCCACTCTCCTATGCCCCTTCCCTAGTCCACTGAGGTCCTCCCCTTCTATCTGACTCTAGCCTATCAGGTCTCATCAGGGCTGGCTGCATCATCTTCCTCTCTGGCCTAGCAAGGCCACACTCCCCAGGGGAAGGTGATCAAAGAGCCAGCCACTGAATTCATGTCAGAGACAGTCCCTCTTCCCCCTTTCTAGGGAACTTACTTGGAAACTGAGAAGCCTATGGCTTCCTCTGAGCAAGGATTCTAGGTCCTCTCCAGCATGGTTCTTGGTTGAAGTATCGGTCTCGGCAGGCCCCCCTGGGCCCAGGGTTTTTTTGTTGTTGTTGTTGTTTTGTTTTTGTTTTTGTTTTTTCCTCTGTTAATCTCCTTGTGGAGTTCCTGGAGACCCTTCAGGTCTTTTTATTTCCCTCTTCTTCCATAAGATCATCCTGAGAGAGGTAACCCAGAAGCAGAATGACACACATGGTATATACTCACTTATAAGTAGATATTAGCCATATAATACAGGATAAACATACAAAAATCTATAGTTCTAAAGAAGTTAAACAACAAGGAGAATCCTAGGGAAGAGGCTGAAACCTCATTCAGAAGGGCAAACAGGGTAGACATCGGAAGTACATGTAGTGTCTTTAAAGATAAACCTTTCGGTATCCTATGATGAACAGCTTCAAGCAATAGAGCCAAGTATCTTCAAGTAACTAACCAGATATCTTACTCATATTCCCTTGCTGCTGGCACACCTGGATTTTATTTTGTCGAGAGCTTTGGGCTAAGAACTTGAAAGGGAATAAAGTCAAAGTGACTTTTGTTAGCCAACCCCATTAGTGCTAAGTGGTTCATTGTGCTGTTGTTGTCAACAACTGGCTCATCCATGGCTCATGGGAGAAACACTGGTTTTCCATCTGGAGCTGAGTGTAAGACACAAAAATGGAGCAACAAATGACAAAAGCCGTAGCGAACAAGGCCTTTACTGATAGCCTCAAAACAATGTCATATTATTGTATCCTATCTCCAGTGATGGGATAGGATTTTTAAAATGAAGTGTTCACAGATAATTGAAGTTGAAGGAGATGGAACTAACTCCAAGCCTTTCACTTTGGGCATGAAAAACCTGAAATCCAGGTCACATAGCTGACTTGTGCAGAGTCAAAATCAGAGACTTATTCAGATTAGCTATGGTGATTCAACACGGAAACACAGCCTTCCAGCTATTAAATAGGCCAAATTTTCCTACTATCGTGGCATAACTTAATGTCTTTCTACTCACCAACTCAATAGAATCTTCTATTATTTTCAATTAGCCTCGTGTCATAAAATTAACTTGGTTGCTAAGATTTGGAAACAAAAAGATGTATAGCTAGAAGAATGTTAAAGGCTAGTAGGCACTGTTAGTGTGTTTTGAGCTGCAAGGACACAGAGGGCTACTGAGTAAGAGAGGAAAATTGAATATATATATATATATATTTCCTTTAGTAACAGATGGCTAAAGAGCAAAGAAGTCACACTAGGAATTTTTTGAAATGCTCACTATCATCTGAAAATTTTATACATACTTCCAAATGTTGCAACCACCTCCATGAACTGTAAGAACCTGAACTGTTTTCTAAGAAAGTGAAGATAATGAAATCCAGCTACTTAGTCCAAGCTGAAGCTGAGTCATTGCATGAGCCAACTTCAGCAGTCAGCTTGCTTTCTCAGACCGAATCAATTGCTCTCAACAATGAAAACAGAGAATTCTAACTTTCTTCCTGAAGAATAGAAACGCTTGGCATTGTTCTGTGGAAGAATGGAGACGAAGTCAGTATCTTCCGAGTTAACTAGCTCTCTTCAGTCTCACAATTAGAATTGTTAAACCAGCCTGAGAAAATGATGCACAAAGACAAGAAAAAAAGAGTTGATATAGTACCAGGAAGACAGAAGGGACGCAGAACTTGAAGTCACAGATTGATTCCATGGCCAATAACAAATGAGATCCCAAAGGCTAGGGCAAAAGAAAACATACCAATTCATTTACAATAAAGCACAACAGGAGAATCTCACAGACTTTGCTTCATTTTTATCAACAAAATCCCCTCTCAGAAGCAAACTGAGCAGTCTTGCTCTGCTGTCCCTTGAATTCGCTGTTATCTAACCTTAGGCAGGTCACTCAAACCCACAAAGAAAGATTACAGTGCTGCCACCTGATGTGACCCATCTGGGACTAATTACCATCATGTGTCTAAAGCTGGTATCGAGCAATGTGCCTAAGTGCCATGTAACAGCCCACAAGGCGACAGTTATTATTGTGACTGTGACTTAGGGGAAAGACAGGGCTGCTTTAAAACTGGCTTGAAGATTACCCATAACAGCTTGGTGAGGGACAACAGTAAAAAGTATCCCAGTCAGAAAGAAAACAAAGTTTCTCTTTGGGGCTAGGGAGACAACTTAGTGCTTAACCCAACTTGCTGCTCTTTCAGAGGCCATGAGCTCTGTTGCCAGCATTCATATGGGTGTTGAATCACAATTACCTGTCACTCCATCACCAAAGGAATGTGACTCCCTCTTCTGGCCTCCACAGGCACTCACAAGTATATGGCATACACTCACACATGCACATAGATGAACCCACATGCATAGAAATTAATTAATCACTTAACAACAACATAAATTTTAAAACTTTTCTCTCAGACTTTTGAGAGGCCAGATAACATTTAAACCCCATTCTCCAGAACAAAAGAGGACACAAAGAGGTCACAAGAACACACTGAGAAGTATAACCTATCCAACAATAGAATAATAAGAAAGAAGAGAAACTGCATTAGAAACAACTTCAATTCTAAATAAGAATATATAAGAACACTGTGTTTCAAAATGCATTCCAGTTGTTATCTGAGGAAAGTTTGCCTTTCAGGTGCCTTCCAATGTCTTGAACTTTTATTATTCACATTAATTATATTATTCACATTAATTAAAAACCCTTTTTCTTCTGTTGTTGACTATATTTCTGTTGCTATTGACAGAATGCCAGCAGAAACCAGCGTAAGCAACAAGATAACCTTTGCTATCTAATCCTTTCCCATCCCTGTCAGAGGCTTCTGCCATAAGACATTGACCAGGGGGACATGGTTTCAGAAGGACAAATTATCCTCATTTAGGGAGAAGTGGAGGTTTCTTCCCCAAAGCCCATTCTTAGTCTATTTAAAATCCAAGGCATGTTTCCGATTAAGCAACCTGCTTTCTTTGCATATGTTCAGTCCAGTCACTGTTACAAGCTGACAGGATCATGTGATTTCCCGATGGCCCAACATGTACATTCCGACAACCAGCATCCCCAGCTGAACCTGCCATGAAGAAATGACAGCTCCTACAAACAGCAAAGAATAGTGCTCTAACACTAAGAGCAGTAAAAAAAAAAAAAAAAAAAAAAAATACTGTTTTATTGAGAAAGAATAAAAGGTTTCCATTACATGGATGTAATGAGTGACCTTGTTTGCAGAGCTACAGTTTGAGCAATGAGCATTGATACTTTTAATAGCTGCATATCTTTCCTCACCTCACTTCAGCAAAGCACAAGCTGATGTAAGGAATCACAAGCCCTAGAGGAGTTAAACAACTCTGGTACTGGATTCATGTCAGGGATCAGCGCTAGCAACACAGCCCACCCTTTCTCCGCAGGCTTCACATGAGCAGCGAAGGCAGAATGCTCAAGCAAGGACATGTGACTCCCAAGGATGCAAATAAAAGATGTAGACAAGAACCATGTGGAAACAGGATAAAATTTCCACTCCTGCACAGCAGATTTTATTTCCAAACATCTCATTTTCCTCCCCAAAACTGCAGTGCAGATTTTGCAAACATGATGGGTTATATAAGTAGGATTATGTACTCCTTGTGCAAACTCCAAAGCCAGCTGTCCATCCGGTTCCACTCCCCAAATAAGGAAATGGATTAGTACTCGGCTCCAACACAATGCTGGATAGATATTGATCAATTTTAAGTTAGAATGGAAAATTCTTATTCAACCAGGGTCTTTTCCAAGGCAATGGCATTTTGACTACATGATTGTGGCTTACATTTACAGAGTCGATGTGTGTATCAGAGAATCACATCACTCATTCAAGTGTGCCTAATTTTCTCCCCCAAATCCGAATGTGGAAGTCTTGCTCTTTTGTCTTTATGTTTGTTTATTTGTTTTTGTTTCCTTTTTTTTTTTTTTTTTTTTTTTTTTTTCAGAAACAGCAGCTTCATGGAGCCAGAAAGGATTGTTTGTATTTGTTTGTTTTAAAACAAGATCTCATATAGCCTAAGCTGGCCTCAAACTTGCATGACCTTGAACTGACAATTTTATTGACACTGCCTCCCAGATGCTGAGATTAAATTGCAGGCCTGTACAAACACACCCAGCATTGAAACCATAAACATACCTGTACATGTACACATACACACACAGAGATCTCAGATGGTGACCGTACCTGGAGATAGGGCCTTCTTGAAGGAAGTCAAGTTAAAATAAACACGTTAGCATGGGTTCTAGCATGAGTGGTATACGGAAAGAAAATAGTATGTGAAGATAAAGAAAGCAATGACTAACTACTAGATGTGCAGGGATAAAGATAGAGCACAAATTGAGGGAATGCCCAACCAATGGTTGACCCAACCAAAGACATACCCTATGGGAGAGTGCCAACCCCTGACACTATGATGGATACTCTGCTAAACTTGTAGACAGGGGCCTGACAGAGTGGTCCTCTGAGAGGCTCTACCCAGCAGCGCCTCAATACAGATGCTGAGACTCACAGCCAAACACTGGGCAATGTGGAGGGAGTCTAGAGGAAAAGTAGGAGGAAAGAGGAAAGGACCTGGAGGTGACAGGAGCTCCAAACAAAAACCAAGAGAGGCAACTAACCAGGGCCCAGAGGGGCTTGCTGAGACTGAAGCATCAACCAAGGACCAAGCATGAACTGGATCTAGGCCCCCTACAAAGATGTAGCAGATGGACAGCTTAGACCTCTTGTGGGTCCTCTAGTAAGGGAAATGGGGACTGCATGGGACACACACTCACTTGCCAGCTTTTTGATCACTTTTCCCTGTCTGGACTGCCTTGTAAGGCCACAGAGGAAGAGGACATGCTCAGTCCTGATGCAGCTTGATGAGCTGGCATGGATGGAAAGGGAAGGAGGAGGGGAAGAGGATAGGACTGAGAGGGGAGGAGGAATGGAGCTACAACAAGGATGTAAAGTTAATTAATAAATAAATTAAAATTAAAATTAAAAAAACTAGAAGGAAAGAAAGAAAGAGCAATGAGATTGTTCCCCAGAGAAGGAACGCCAGAGATTACAAGCAGACCACAAGGAGGCAGTGAGAGCCATAGAACTGATTTTTCCCAGTACCCCACAGGGGTCAAGCTTGCTGACATCTTGACCTTGAATATCTAGTCACCAGAATACAATACGTTTACAATGCAATGCAGAATACAATGCAAAAAATATCCGTTTTAAAATTTGTGGTGCTTCATTACAGCAATCATAGAAATCTACTATGTTAAGCAAGAAACCTGTCAAAAAATGAAAGAAGGAAGTGTTACCTATGAGAACAACTTGGATATTTTGTTCCTGTGTTTTCTCTCACAAGAGTTTATTTTCTCCAGACCAAATAAACATCGCTGTGAGAAAATTGCCTTTGTAACACAGATCCAAAATTCATCTGTGTTTTATTTGGTAAAACTAGATTAACTCCTGATGTAACTTAGGAATTATCCAGATAAGAATCTTAGCTGTCAACTCTGGTTGTTCTTTGTGAAGTACACATGACCTAAAGTAAATTAGTTCAGACCACCTTTGGCCATGATGATTTAATTCCTCTAGTTATCTGTGTTCAATGATCCAAAAAATGGGGGAAGGGGGTAGGCTGGGTTTTCCCTCTTCTAACCTCTTCCTCTTTAGCATATAGCCTGGCCCTACTTTCTAATGTCTGTCATAATCCTCCCTTCCAATGCCACATGGGCCCATGCTATACTCAGGATGGAGTAAGAGTGAGGATAGTGTTGGAAAGGCAAAGCTATTGCAGATTCTGTGAGAGTCCACTTGACAGGTAACATTCAGGATGCTGCAACTGCCTAGGAGATTATCTAATGCTTCTTATCTTTTCTCCTGTGAATGCATCGGCATCCCACCTAGCCCAGAAAGTGGGATGATAAATCGAATGTTCCTAATACTTCAGGGGCCACCCGTTTCTCTTAAAGGCTGCTTTACTCGTAGAACGGTGGGCCTCCTAGATAACTGCTCAGTGGTACATTTGGGCATAAAACTTAATATTTTTTCTCCAATAGATAGCAAATATTTTTCTACCAATATATAGAAAGCAGAACTCAGTGAAGGTGGCTGACAACTAGTCCCAAGAGAGCCTGGGGAATCTCCGATTGTTATCATTGCAATCTCATTTGGAAGCACAAGCAAACATAAAAGCAAAACAGGGTCAGGGGTATACCATCCCTCAGGAAATAAGTACTCAGTTCTGTTTTCGACATTGTTATCTTCTTTATTAGAAAAACATGGTTCTTCATCAGCTGCAGAGCCCTACTCAGAGAACACAACAAGTGTGCCAGCATACCCATTTATGATGACAAATGCCAAGCTGTTTTATGTAAAGTAGACTTTCGGATACATATGACCTAAGGAGACATAAGGCTGTAAAGCCTCAAGGAATGTTTTCTGTTTCAGCACATTCTTTCTCATTCCAAAACTGCCCAATCCAACCAGCAGACATGCTTTGCTTCAGAATTGCTCATGCCTTTCTGTGGGCCCTTGGGACTTGGAATTGGACCTCTCCTTCTGATTTTGCAACTCTCTTCACATAAATTGCAAACTCCAACTCCTACAGCCTAGGCTCATCTCTACCCAACTAGATGATCCAAAGTCCTTTTCGTTATTTCATTATACTTGCCTTTGTTTTAAGAAAAATAAGTGATTTGTCCCAAATGCCATATTTTAATTGACAGAAGCTGCTTTGGCCGCCATGAGAAGAGAGAAGACTCTGAGATCATAGAAAAAAAAAGTGATGCACCAGAATAAGCCATTCTTACCAAAAAATGGAAAAAAACACCCACTATGCCTTTGCATCTCTCCTCTACATCACTGAACTCTGTGCTGTCTTTTAACTCTTATCTCAAACACACGTGTCATTTTTAGTTATATCTTCTTATATCTAGTTACAGTGCCACATGATTAAGTCCATGTTATCCGTGAGGTAGCTGCCTGGCATTGTTCAGGGCTTTGAAAATGAGGTTAGCAGATTTAAACTTACAAAAAGACAACACTAACCTGACACATTATGAAACATTACACATACACTTACACTTACTAGCCAGATTGCCTCCAAAGACGATGAATAAAGACAGACTCAAATGCGTCATTTCCATGAAGCAACAGAGAAAAGAGGTACTTTTACCAGCATGGGTATAAGGTCTATAGCATCAGGATTTAATAGGATGCAGGATTTTCACATAATGAGACTTAGAATGTCCCAGAAGACTCTGGAGAAAAGGAAGGTGCCTCAGGAAGAAAAAGGCAACAAAACCAATCCCCTTTTCCTTGAATTTCTAAGATTAGATATTAATTGTAGAGATCAACCTGTGAATGAGCTAGTGTTAGATTCAGTCCTGAAATGGATATCCCTGAAACTGAAATTCACAACCAAAAAAATCACATGAATTAAAGCTTCCACAGTCTATCTTTAAATACATTTCTTGGTGGGGAGGGGTATTTAAAATAAGCATTTAGAAAAGCATCCTATTCCTGGCTCAATGATTATGTGTTTCATGTTGGCAGGAAGACTTCACTTTCAGTGATATTTTCCAATTGTTGAAACAAAAAACTCCCTACTGCTTTCTTTGTAATCCATAATTTGGTATTTTTAATTTAGATAACTTAAATGTCTTAAAGCAGGAGTAAGCTGCTTATTCATGAGCCCTGATTTGCTGTAATCATTATTTCTGAGGATGTGCATCAGTGGAGACTCCGAGTACTAGTCCTATTCTAAAGCAATCAGAACAGATGCCTAGAAACTGAGGGAACAGGGGATCCTTGTTCTTACTTTCCTCTTTGAAGAGTTTTGTTGGTCTATCAGAGGTCAGCTTTTCTTGATCCCAACCAGGGCTGATAATTAGTTGTTCCAACATTGGCAGGAGGGATGAAAGTCTGTTTAATATGCTAACACAGCACTGTTAACTTTTCATCAATCTTTTAGTCGCACACAGCCAAGAGACCAAAGGAAAAATGTTATGTAAAAAATGAGCTGAGCGACATCTGAATTGTTTCCAGATTCTGGCTGTTTTGAACATGGTTGAGTAAATGTCCTTGTTATATATTTGAGCGTATTTTGGATATATGCCTAGGAATGGTATAGCTGGATCTTGAGGTAGCACTATTCCTAATTTTCTGAGAAAGCTCCAGATTGATTTCCAAAGTGGATGTACAAGTTTACATTCTCACCAGCAATGGAGGAAGGTTTCCCTTTCTCCACATTCTCTCCAGCATGTTTTGTTCTTGAGTTTTTTTATCTTATCCATTCTGATGGGTGTGAAGTGAAATCTCAGGGTCGTTTTGATTTGCATTTCCCTGGTGACTAAGGACGTTGAGCATTTCTTTAAGTGTTTCTCTGCCATTCGATATTCCTATATTGAGAATTCTCTGTTTAGCTCCGTACCCCATTTTTTTAATTGGATTGCTTGATTTTTTTAGTGTTTAACTTCTTGAGTTCTTTGTATATTCTGGATATTAGCCCTCTGTCAGATACAGGGTTGGTGAAGATCCTTTCCCAGTCTGTAGGCTGTCGTTTTGTTCTGATGACAGTGTCCTTTGCTTTACTGAAGCTTTTTAGTTTCATTAGGTCCCATTCATTGATTGTTGCTCTTAGAGCCTGTGCTGTTGGTGTTTTATTCAGGAAGTTGTCTCCTGTGCCAATGAGTTCAAAGCTCTTCCCCACTTTTTCTTCTAACAGGTTTAGTGTGTCTAGGTACAGCAATTGTGGTGCATTTATACAATGGAATACTACTCAGCAATTAAAAACAAGGAAATCATGAAATTTGCAGGCAAATGATGGGAGCTACAAAAGATCATCCTGGGTGAGGTATCCCAGAAGCAGAAAGACACACATGGTATATACTCACTTATAAGTGGATATTAGAAATATAATATAGGATAAACATACCAAAATCTGTACACCTAAGCAAGAAGGAGGACCCTAGGGAAGATGCTCAATCCTCATTCACAAAGGCAAATGGGACGGACATCAGAAGAGGAAGAAAACAGAAAAACAGGACAGGGGCCTATCACAGAGGGCCTCTGAAAGACTAACCAGCAGGGTATCTATGCAGATGCTGAGACTCATAGCCAAACTTTGGGCAGAGTGCAGAGAATATTATGAAAGAAGGGGAAGATAGAAAGATCTAAAGGGACAGGAACTCCGCAAGGAGAGCAACAGAATCAAAAAAATTTGTGCCCAGGGTCTTTTCTGAGACTGATACTCCAACCAAGGACAATGCACGGAGATACCCTAGAACCCCTGCACAGATGTAGTCCATGGCAGCTCAGTGTCCAAGTTGGTGCCCTAATAAGGGGAGCAGGGGCTGTCTCTGATATGAACTTAGTGTCTGGCTCTTTGATCACCTTCTCCTAAGGGAGGAACAGCCTTTCCAGGCCACAGAGGAAGACAATTCAGCCAGTCCTGATGAGACATGATAGGCTAAGGTCACATGGAAGGGGAGGAGGACCTCCCCTATCAGTGGACTAGGGGAGGGTCATGGGAAGAGAAGAGGGAGTATGGGTGGGACTAGGAGAGGATAAGGGAGGAGGCTACAGCTGGGATACAAAGTGAAAAAAAAATAAAATAAATAAATAAACACAAAAACAATGAGCTGAGCAAGGGGTTGGAGAGATGGATCAGTGGTTAAGGGCACTTGCTGTTCTTGCAGAGACCTGGGTTTGGCTCCCAGCACACCACCACTGGGTGGCTCACAGCCCCCTCTCGCTCCAGCCCCAGAGGACCTTACACCTTCTTTGGGCCTCTACCGGCCCTGCATTCACATGCACATACCCACATTCAGAAACACACTTGTCCACACAATTAAAAATAAACTAAAAGTCTGAAAGAATTGTCACAGCTTCCCTAGCTGTCATCCTTGTCTAGAACAAGATTCAGTTTAGGCTGGTTCTTCCAAAAGGGTGTGCAGAAGAGAATGGGGCTCCACATGCCGCCACCGGTTTGTCTGCAATAGCTCTCTGTAGAAATAACAGATGGAACACAAGCCAGGCCGCATAATCCAAATCTATTATTTACTAGATTTAGAATGTTGGGATCCTGAAGGTATTTCATCTGCAAACTGGGGCTGAGATATTTATATTTGTAACATACTCCATTAAGATGAAAAGATTTAAATTATATGAATCTGAGTGAGTAACTGAGGAAACTAATAGAAAGTAGTAGATCAACAAATGATCTTTAATTGTGTTGTATCTGTTCTTACTTTCTATTTCCTTCAAGAAAATGCCAGCAAGAAGAAACAGAGTCCAGAACTGAAATTTTCTAAAAATTTCATGATTTCATTTTTTCACAGTTCAGTAATATTCCATTGTGCATAGGTACACATTTTTTTATTCATTCATCTGTTGATGGGTATCTATGCTATTTCCTTTTGCTTGCTACTATTTATAGAGCAATAATAAACATGTGTTAGTGTCTCTGTGGTAGGGTATGGACTCCCTTGGGTATGTGCCCGGGAGTGAAATAGACAGGGCATATGGTAGTTCTATTTTTAGTCTGTGATGACTCTCCATACTGATTTCCATAATGGCTGAACTAATTTGCACTTCCACCAGCATTGAATAAGGGTTTCTTTTCCCCCACATTTTCTCTTAAAATTTGTTGTCAGATTTCTTAATGATAGCCATTCTGACTGAGAGGAGGTGGTATCTCAAAGTAGTTTTAATTTGCGTTTCCTGGGTGATTAGGGATCTTGAGCTTTTCTAAAATGCACGTTGGCCGTTTGCGTTTCTTCTTTTGAGATGTGTCTGTAGCTACTCTGATCACATCTTCAGCATGAGCCTTCACAAAGGTCTTTAGCCAAACTCTTTCTGCCAGTAGCACCTGACAATAAATCAGCCTAATGTAATCAATCCACACAAAGGCATGATTCGGGGCTGACTAATTTCAATAGAATGGTGTATCATAAAGCTCCTGGCAGACTATGCTGAAAATCAAACTAAACTAAAATAAATAACATTCTCCTGTGAGCTACTTTAAAAACTGATGGTAGATTATCTTGAAACTATTCACTAGATAAGTATGTAATATTCATGGGATAGATAAGAGAACAGACCCTTGACTCCTTTCAGAGAACAAGAAAAATGAGGTATTTTTTAATATTCCTGACTTTGAATCTATCCGATAGTAGTCAAATATTTCTGTTCATGTTAGTTTTATATACAGAATGGTCCAGAAGTAGCAATTCTTCTACCTAAACCAAATGATTGTATATGTTCATTTGGTAATAAAAGTGCTTACATTAAAATATTTTGCCCTCAACATATGCCTGTATGTGTGTGTGTGGCCAACCATTTGGAAACTTATCTACTAAAACACTTTGCAAACACTGTTGCAGTTCATATTAAAAAAATAGTTCACAAAGGAAACATAGTATCCTATACACACTGGGTTTCTAGTCAACTGTAGTTTTTATAATTGTGCTGAGTGCAATTGAGATTAAATAACATTGGGAATAATGTATCCATATTCTTATTCCCTAACAATTTGATATTAGCATTTAGTATAATTTGAATCAAACTTTTTAAAGCACACTGGTGATTAGGTAATTTTCCTCTTCAGCTATCAATTTTTCTGAAGCTCATCTCATGAACTAAGTGCATTAATATTAAAGTTTGCAAAATAGCAACCTTGGGGGGGGGAATGTATGCTCTAACTTTTCCCCTTACCGAAGTGACTTCATCAGTGGCTGCAGCTATCTGATGATCAATCTGTTGAATAACAATGGTGAAAATTAATATTTATTAAGCATTTAAAATATGCCGACACAGTGCCAAGCACTTAGCACACCTCATTTAATTCCTACAGCAACACTATGTGACAAATACTATCTTTATTCTGTAGATGAGAGAATTGGAGCTCAGAAAAATAAGCTAATAAAGGTTCATTTCTGAGAAACAGTACAATTAAAAGGCAAAACCATGCAATCTGGCCCAAAAGCTCTACTTTTGAATAATTTCATTTAACTGATTGTTTTCTAGTAAAGGGGAAACTCTTGATGATGATGGATCTTTTTTTCTATATGAGGCGTTATGGCAACAAACACTACAACCTGAGTTTAATTATTTCTTACTGTCAGTTACTCAAAACAATTCAACTGATAGTGAACGTAGATAAAAGCTTTCCCAGCAAGGCCCTCAGACACCCTTGTATCCACCTCATCATCTTAAAAGATGTACCTTCAGAAAGATGCAGGTTTTTTTAATCTTCAAATTAAATATTGATTGACAGCAATTTTTCTATAACTTTTGAAAAAAAGAGATGTGAAAGTAAAGTAAAGGGGTAAGCTGGGCTGAGAACAGATTCAAGAAGCTGTGGGTCATGGAAGAAATGGATCTCTCTAATGACCCTTCTATTATAATTTCTATTTGAATAATTGAATACGCCCACTTAAGCTGGGTGATTTGTCAGGGAAACTGATATCCTCTTGTGAATCTCCATTCCTTCCTGAAAGTTATAAACTGGTACCTTACTCCTTTAGCACTACAGTAACAATCACCTGAAGCAGGGTGATTTATGAATAATATGATTTTATTTTCTTTCAGTTCTGTCAGCCAGATTTCCAGCCCAAGGCTCAGGCAAGTGTGGCTATCCGGTAAGGGCTGCTCTCTGCTCCCAAGAGGGAACCTTCATCACATGGGTAGAAGGCAGAAAGGCAAAAGCCCAACTTGCTACTAGCCTTTCGTGAAGCACTGGTAACCAAACAATTTCTCGATGGCTTCCACCTCTTATTTCCAGTACATTGGCCATTAAGTTTCAACATCTGAATTCTGGGAGGAACATGATAAAACCATAACACAAGGTATGCACAAAATGTCTCACTAGAACTCTGGAGATTCTTCTGTGGTATAATTCTCTCTCTCTTCTCTCTCTCTCTCTCTCTCTTTATTTATATATACATATGTATGTATATATACACACATGCCATATATCAATACATATAATATTTGTCTCTCATTCTGTCTTTGTCTCTTTGTAAATCTAACTCTATTAATTTTGTCTTGGTTTCTGTCTCTCTCATGCTCTCTCTCTCTTTCTGTCACACATACTACCAGAATGAATTTTTTTTCAATTGTTACCTCAACGACTTATAGGCATCTATAATATGAATATTTATTCATTGACACATTATCTCATCAAACACATGATGAGTCATGCATTAGGTCCTACACTATGAACAACCTTATCACAGATAAAAAATCTAACATTACTGATTTCAAAGTACCTTTCAACAGATACATTTAAAAAAAGAGAGCTAACATTTTTTGAACTTTTCTATGGCAAATAGTATAATGTCCATTTTTACTCCATTAATTACCTCCAGAGCCTCATAACACAGGTTCTGTCTTTTTTTTCCCCATCTGTCAGTTGAGATAAAGTGAGTTTCATATAAGGTGAATAATTCAGTAATTTGCCTAGGATCACAGCCATAATGACCAAATTACCGCTACCATTTGCAATAGAGAATCACATCTACTAAGTAACTATTGCATACTTAGGGAATGTGTAAGCCACCTTACATAGTTTCTTATATGTTATTACTCTCATCATACTAACAAGAAGACACTTTTAATCTAGCAGAAGGAGGCAGGTCTCTGAGTTTGGAGCCAGCCTGGTCTACATAACAACTTCCAGGCTAAACAAGGCTAAATAGGAATACCTTGTCTCAAAAAAAAAAAAAAAAAAAAAAAGTGAACAACCGAAACTAACCACTATGGAGAATATCATGGTGATAACATGTCAGTCTTCCTCACCAGAGGATACTAGTGAGGAAAAAAAAATATTTCAGAACCATAGCTTTGATGACAAGTTAAAGTTCTTTCATAACTTTTTTATCTCAATCGACAAAGCGTACTCTGAGGTCACAAAATCAGCTGAAAATCAGGGCTCCCTTCGAGTGCAAGCGCATAGCTGGCCACTTGATGTTCAGTAAGTGGCTATTAATCATGTGTCTCAGAGCAATTGCCTTCCAACCTTCAACACTGTATGTCATTAAACACTGTGACCACAGAAATTAAAGCTGTCTCAAATACTAGGCTGGGGATGGTATACTCTGGATGGAAAAAAGCCAGTAACTTTTTATTGATGAAAGTTGAAAAAAAAATCTGTATTGTGCAGGCGCTTTGGAGCCCTTCAGAGGCTGGCACAGGACGAGCAACACATGCCCCCATCCAGGTACCAGTTTAGGGAGAATCAGGGAGATTTCTTTGTGTCACCGGGGCTCTGTGCAGCACTGTTAGGAATCGTGTCTTTGTATAAAATTTGTTATTTTGCTCACTACGATGACATTGCAATAATTTTGCCTTGGTCTAAGCTCACATGTTCTTGCTGTTGCTACCCCACCACCTGCTGGCTGTTTTATCACATGGAGACTAATAGACAATTTCCTGATACTCCGTTCTTCATGGGTATAAAATATTTAATATACCCAGTGGTTGTGAGGAGTGACTGAGAAAACAGATGCGCAGTCTCTGGCTGAGCAGCTGGAATTAACTAGTGCTCAGTCTGTGCGGCTTTCATCCCTTGAGGTAGACCTGTTCATTAAGTATTTTCTTCCCATGGTTCGTCACTTCATTCAATTGTTTCTATACTCAAGATCAAACTGTCTTTATAATATATGTCATTCAAACTGGATTCCTTTCCCAACAGGAAGCTGTGTCAGTATGATGTCATGATGGTATTATTTGATTCCAAACATTCTACTTGGGAGAATACTTAGGGAATGTGTAAACCACCTTACATAGTTTCTTATATGGTATTATTCTCATTACATTTTACAAGAAGACACCTTTAATCTAGCAGAAGGAGGCAGGTCTCTGAGTTTTGGGCCAGCCTGGCCCAAAGCTGCCAAATGTTAAGACTAACTTCCACAATCCATATCGTATACCCTGTGGTTTCATTTACCAATTAGACTGACACAATCCATACCCAACATAAATTATATTACCAAACTCACTGCAGAAATCAGAAGTCTATCCTCTCTGAGAAATAGGCAGCCCAGTAAACAAAGCATTTTGAATGCTAGAGGTTCCCATATGTACTGGATGGTTTTGTGTCAACTTGATACAATCTAGGGTCATCAGAGAGGAAGGAGCCTCTGTTGAGGCTGGTTTTAAGGCATTTTCTCAAATAGTAATCAATGGGGGAGCATCCAGCACATTGTGGGTAGTGCCATCCTGGGCTAGGGGTCCTGGGTTCTATAAGAAAGCAGGCTGAGCAGGCCATGACAAGCAAGCCAATAAGCAGCACCCCTCCGTGGCCTTTGTATCAGTTCCTGCTTCCAGGTTCCTGCCCTCCAGGAATTCCTATCCTTCAAGGAATTCTTTCTTAATTAATGAAGAGTGCTGTGAAAGTGGAAGCAGAATAAACCCTTACCTCCCCGCATTTGGCCATTGTGTTTCATTACAACAATGAGAGTCCTGACTAAGACATATGTAACTTTTCAGAGTGCCCACACACTTCTGCTCCCTTCAGCTGAGTTACAGACTTACTAAAGGTATATATATATATATATATATAATTATACAATACAATTAAATACCTGCAGTTAAGTGAAAACAGGAGGAAGAGGACATATTGTTTCCATGATAAACTAAATGCTCTAGGTAAAAATCAATAAAGGAAGCAGTGGTGCCCCCTGAAATCCCAACACTCGAGGAGGCAGAGGCAGGAGGATCTCTGTGACTTTGAGGCCAGCCTGGTTTACAAAGTGAGTCCAGGACAGCTAAGGATACACAGAGAAACCCTGCCTCAAAAGCCAAAAATAAATCAGTAAATAATGGCATAGAAAGCAAGAATACAATGACTTAACCAAAGGACAAACCCCATCATTCCAAATTTACGTGCAAAAAAAAAAAATGTTTTAATGAAAAAATAATTTTTGTACAAAATAGAAAGTGATGCATGCTGTAAGAAAATCATATTATTAATCTGTGCACCGTAGAGAAAAGGAATTCGAATGACAGCATTCAGTTAGAGCAAGAAATTTCAATTCTCACTCTTACCAATCAATAATAGTCAATACTAATCAATGGCAGGAATACCAAACCGAGAAAAACGTGGCACGCCTGGGTTGGCTACCCAGAGGCTATTTAAGCTGTGGGCTTAAACAATCCCAGGGTCCGAGGATTGTTTAAGGTTCCTGAATAAACTGCATTGAAAAAAAAAAAAAAGAAAAGAAAATGAAAATGAAAAATTAAAAAAAAGAGAGATAAAAAAAGCTGAAAATTGTCATTACTAGATACTGTAGATCTACATTTTAATACATGTAAACTATTTTGGATTGATTTTATTCTAAGTAAAGAGCAAAGACATTGGTTTATTTACATTAAAAAAAAAAAGCTAACAGAATCTATTAAGCTGAAATGTAGAGAAGAGTCAATATGAAGCCTTATGTGTGATTCCTGTCTTTAAAAACTTGGATTCAAATACGGCTGTAATTTTCTAGGACATTAGCAAACGTTCCAAAAGCAGTGCATGTGAGGGCGTAGAGTGTACAGTCTGTCGGCGGGGTAAGCAGACCCAAGGTCCAGACTCAGGTTTGCCACCAGGTGAGGGACTGTGAACTCACCACTAAGCCTGAATCTCCACGACTCCCAGCGCAGAGTGAGAAGTGAAAACGCCTGTCTCAGGACGACGTTGTAAGAACCAGAAGGAACAATTCATGTAAAGGCCTGCCTTGGTCAATTCCTTTCTCTGGCTCGAATCTACAACCCTGTGTGTTTCATTAAAGCTCCCGCTTTCTTCTCAGTGAACAAAAACTTTGAGCTTTGATTGTCACAACTAATGGAAAACCCTTTTGAGACAAAAAAATTGTTAAAAAAAAAAATGTCATAACAATGTCCTTGGCAGAAAGGTATGAGCTAGCCTTCTATTCAAACTCTTAAGCTTATTTTTTCTATAAATTCAGATTTGCCAGGGAGTGGCACTATGCTGCCATCTAGTGGTTCTTTAGAACCTTCCAAATGGTTTTGTAATTAAAAATAAAGGAAAAGAAAAACACGCAAAGCTATTGCCCAAAGCAAGCGGCTTCCTCACGTTCTCTTCAGTCAGTGCCACCTTCCCATTCAGGGTCCATCTAGGCATTGTCTCAGTCTTTGCTCTGTCCCATCCTGCTGTCGGCCAGCTCTAGTGCTGCAAGTAGTCTGCTTAATTCACGATGACGGTTAGCAAAAATCTGTACCCCAAAGTCATTCCATAGGGACTGGTATTTTGACTTGATTTCATTCAGATCCTATGTCAATTTGCATCCTGTTTTATTCTATACTTAATGAAGCAGACACATCCTTTTAAGGATCTCTCTCAAATTTTTTATGTACATGAAAACATTCTGGGAAAGTTTTCTGAGGCTCAGAACACTGGACTCCATGGCTGTGCTTTATGAAATGTGAGATTCTAACGGTCCTGGGTGATAGGATGACTATGTTTCCGCCCCAATGTTGAGTACCAGTGTTATCACTTCCCAGGCCTCCGAGCCCAAATCAAACAAGCCTTTTCAGATCCATTATAATGTAGTCCTTTCTCACCCCCACTCCAACTCTGGACAGCCCTGCTCTTCAGTCACTGTGTTCTTTTTGTTGTTGTTGTTGTCACTGTGTTCTTACTAGAACATGTTTTCTTAAGTCTTGTCTTTTTGCAACAGACTGAGAAATCTACAACCAATCAAAAAGAAGTCCCAATAGATACATCTACACAACACTCCCACACCTAAGGATCAGGGAACACTGAGAAAAATGAAGTGAAAAGATTTTTTGGTTTTTGTTTGTTTGGTTGGATAGTTGGTTGGTTTATGTTTGTTTTTTTGGGGGGGGGGTTGGATTGGGAGGAAGTTGAGAGGGGGTCACTCTAAGTAGTCTTGTCTGTTCTAGAACTTGTCATGTAGTCCAGACTGGCCTTGAACTCAGAGATCATCATGCCTCTGTCTCCAGAATGCTAGGTTTAAAGACATATGTGCCACCATGTCCGGCTAGGGGGTGGAAAGATCTTAAGAGACAGAGAGTTTGCTGTGGAACTGTGTTCTAGTAATGTTAGAAACTATGCCCATAAAGTCTCACCAACATGTCTGCCCAAGCATGACCCAAACAAGAACAACACCAGTAGGCATGCCAAAGAGAACCAGGAAAGCTAAAGGGGCTTCAACCCTAGAAAAACAACTGCAGGCAACTAAGGAGTGCTGACAGCAAGAGAAATAGTCTCCCGGGAAGAGCAGAGTAACTGGTAATTCAGTACCAAGTGGTCAAACCTAAAAACATGCGTACAAGTAACAAACAGACTGAGCAAGTTATATTTAGAAATATATATATGTAAATGCCAACATATATATGCATGCAATATCAATTAATGAAAAAAGGGGAACATGAAGTTGAAAAAAAAAACGACCAGGAAAGGATATATGGGAGGATTTGAAGAGATGAAAGGGAGGGAGAAAGCCAGCGTAGTGGGTGGCACATTCCTGTCATCCCAGCACTCGGGAAGGCGGAGGCAGGAGGATCTCTGTGAGTCTGAGGCCAGCCTGGTCTACAAAGGGAGTCCAAGACTGCCAAGGCTACACAGAGAAACCCTGTCTTGAAAAAAAAAAAAGGGAAGTAAACAAGGAAAGGAAGGAAGGAAAAAAAGAAATAAAGGAAGGAGGAAGGAAAGAAGGGAGGGAGAGATTATATCACTATACTGTAATCTAAAAAAATGAAAGGAAACTGGGCCCAGGGACACAAGCCTATAATTCCAGCACTCTAGGAGGCAGAGGCAGGTGCATCTCTGTGAGTTCAAGGCTAGCCTAATCTACAAAGTGGGTCCAGGACAGCCGAGGCTACACACACACACACACACACACACACACACACACACACACACTGAAAGAAAAAAATTTTAATGAGGCAAAGAGTGATAAAGACATCAATATTGACCTCTGATCTTCACATTTGAACACACAGGTAAACATGCTTGCACACATGTGTCCACATACACAGAGAAAAGAAAAAGGAATAAAAAATAGGTAGATCTGCTGTCTAGAAGAATACTAAAAGAGAGTTGGTGAAATAGTCTATTTAACTGACAATATTAGGATTTGCTTACCTTTAACATGCAGTTCATGATAATAAGCAGGAGATAAAAACAGAGAGTAATATTATGAAGAAACACACAAAACACCAAGTTTTATTTCCCAAGCCAGAATTGTAACTATATCATGCAGAGTATTCATTTAATTCTCCTGTCCTGTCAACCCCAGATTGTTAGTGCAAGTAAGAAGACTAGGGGTTGCATAAACACATAAAATGTGTCTGGTTCTAGAGCTCCAGGAATGACATTTAAAGCATCTCGTTCTCTTCCTCCCACTCCTGCCCCAGTCATGAAATGCTTTCTCAAAAGGTGTGTATTTAATGAGGAAAACTCAAATGCCAATCACTCAGCCCTTAGTTCAAACCCAGCATGAATGTCACTGACAATAGTCTCGGCATTCAACTGCAACATAATCATTCTCTATGGACTCCTGGATGACTGTTAAGTCCATTTCCTCAGTCTTCCTTGACACATTAATATTTTCAACATTCATATTTTGCTTATTTTTTGTAATAACTTTGGGAAGTGTTCAGAATAATGGGTTTCTTTGTCATATTCACTCATGTATAGCATTATACTTTGCTCATATTTACTCTCCATCACCTTCTCTCATCCAACTTCTTTTACCCAAATGTCTACTTCTCCCCCCTTGAACTAGGCTGTGTCTAACTGCCTTATCAGGATAGATAGATAGATAGATAGATAGATAGATAGATAGATAGATAGATAGACTGTGTGTGTGCTTTGCAAAACTCTGCATAGAAAACTTGCTTCAGTTAATGCTAAGAGAAGTATTTTCTTGTCAAACAGAGCTAATCCATGGGTTGTAGTATGTATATTCACCAACCTAGCATTTGATCGGTATTGAATGAGCTATGTAAATAGTTCTCCCATAGGTGCCTGAAATACCCACCACTTTGACATTCATTTCTTTAGAATTCACGGTTACTTTTTTAAAAACTCATATATTACCACTGAGGTGTGTGGCAGAATGTGTCTTTTCTAAAAATAAGCACTGCAGTATTCATGGATCTCACATTTTCTTCCAGAACTTTGTCACCCGCAAAAAGAAGTGTAGCCACTTTTCTCTCCCCTTGAACTAGGATGTGTCTAACTGCCTCTTCAGTAGAAAACAGAAGACCATATGTTACATTCAAGACTAGTTCGTGAAACATTTTTAGCTTCAACTGTGATCACATCCGTCTCAATGCTGGACCTTAGAACTCAGTCACTATGCTGTGAGGAAGCCAAAGAGCCACACTGAAGGGTCCCAGGTAAGAAAGTACTGTGTCCAGTGTGGAAGTTCCACAGAAAGGCAGAATCAACGAATATTAAGGGAGTGAGTGAGCTTTCTGAAAACTGCAACAATGATAATTAGAGGAGAGGTCATGAATTTAAGAGGGAATGGGGCAGATATGGAAGAAGTTGAAAGGGGGGAGAAGTGTTGAAAATTATGTAACACCTTACTCAAGTATAAAATTTCTTTTAAAAGGTTAAATTTAAATTATTTTAAAAAGAAGGGAAAACCAAAATCAAAGCAAGAAGAGATTAGCAGTTGTGTCAGTAGGACACTGAGTAAAGATGACCTGCACTTACAGATAGAGTGGGATCATTCTTTCTGTTGAGGGGCCAGATAGATAAAACAGAAGAGCGGGAGGAGGAAGAGAAGAAGAAAGAACTAAAGGAATGAAGGGAAGAAGAAAGGCATCAGGGAGGGAGAGAAAGCGAAGGGAGATGAAAGAGAGGCTTATATATTCAAATACTAAGTTGTGTTCTGGCAGAGATTTGATTACAGACCTTGTAACAATCCCTGTCTCAGTGTTTTGTAAACACCCCTTATCTCACCTTCTGACTGGTTTTAATAAAAATCTGGTGGCCTATAACAGATGCAGGAAAGGAAGTGGGATTTCCAGGACAAAGAGGAACTCTGGGGGGAGAAGGAGGCATAAGATGTGCTATACTGTGCAACAGGATTTTAAGAGAATGAAATACTGGTAAACACTACCATATCAAGGAACCCTGCAAACATTATGCTAAGTGAAATAATCCAGTAACAAGGGACCTCACATTACATGATCCCATTTACACTAAAGTCCAGAACAGACAAATATAAAGAGACACAAAGTAGATTATTGGTAGCCTCCATTTATGGGTCTTACAGAAGGAAATAGAGCAAGCAGCTCATGGATATTGAGCTTCTTTGAATGGTGAGAGAAGCTCTAAACTGAGTCTAAGGTAAGAATTGGACAATCCTGAGAATATACTAAAATCCACTGAAGTGGACAATTAGATATGTGAATTTTATACTGTCAATTGAACTTTTTAAAAAAAATGGTTTGAAAATCTAAAAATCAATATGATCATTGGGAGAAGTGATATATATGGTCATTTATAGGAAGCCCATTCAAGTGTGAGGAAAAGCAAAGTCAGAAAGACACTGGTGTCTACAGACTCGTTAAATTCCTTTCAGTTTTGAACTCCAGCTCAAGAGAGC
Source organism: Meriones unguiculatus (assembly GCF_030254825.1). Taxonomy (NCBI): domain Eukaryota; kingdom Metazoa; phylum Chordata; class Mammalia; order Rodentia; family Muridae; genus Meriones; species Meriones unguiculatus. The sequence continues at coordinate 29,057,737 of NC_083359.1, forward strand.
ATGAGACAAGTGACTCTGCACTGGGTACAGTGATTCCTTTAACGTTTTTCTCTTTTCTTTTGTTGTTGATTTGAGTTCTTGATTGGTATTGGGATGGGGTTTAAAGATAAAACGGTGCCCAGGCTGTCTCCATAGACTCACTCTTGCAATCCTCCTGCCTCAGCCTCCACAATGGGATTACAGGCTTGGACCACCCCTCCTGGCACATGTGTATATATCTTTCTATAGATTACTCCTTCATGGAAAAAAGATGACTAAAGCAATACTGGCTATGTAAATGCCTTCTTTTCTAAGATGTACAATGAACCCATCTTAATGTACAGGCTTCAGAGAAGGCTCAGCGGTTAAGAACACTTGCTGGTCTTGCAGAGAACCTAAGTTCACTCCCCAGCACCTGTCTCACGTGACTCACAGCATAACTCCAGTTACAGAAATCTGACGCCCTTCTCCAGTCTCCGTGGGCACTTGCACACACCCACACACCTTCGCACACATATACCAATAAAAGTAAAATATTCTTTAAAAGAAATGCAAAATGTACAGTGAATCAGTGAGAAGCTTGTATTAGGCATCTTTTCATTTATTCAGTGAATCAAAGTTAAGAGTGTGATAAAAATAGAGTGCAATCAACACAAATTCCTGATTAGAGAATACCTGTTTTCAGTTGAAATGTCACCAAGTTCTGTCACTTGGTATAAGTAAAAGCATTCATTCGGGGCAGACAAATTTTGTGTGGTCAGGCAGGCTTATATAAACTGAATTTTCTTTACGTAACTTACTACAGTCACCATGTTGCGTGCTAGATTCCCAGAATAGCAGAATGTGGTTGCCAGCGGCTAGAATGTGTGGGAATTTGGGAGATGTTGATCACAGGATCCAAACTTTCAGTTATAAGATGAAAAATACGGCATTTCTGTGCTATGTGTGAAGCAGGAATCACAGCAGCCGGCTACCGGTGAACTGCAAGGCAGGGAGAAGCAGGACGGAGACTGTGGTTCAGTCGTCACTGAAGGTGAATACTGTGTTTGTTTTGATATGCACATGATGTCCTTATGAACTTCCCTGTTTAAAAAGGAAGTTTAGAACGGCGGCACAATCTGACCTCAAAAAGATGGAATTGCATAACGAGGACTACCCCTTCTTTTAAGTCCTTCACGCTACGGAGCTGTAATGGGAAGAAATAGGACTGTGAAAATTCTGAGTGTCGGCCCTAACTTGTAATTCAAGAGCCAAGCAACCCTGAATAAACCATTTCACTTCTCTTGTCTAATTATCTTCTCCCCCACCAAATATGAATTTCAATCTGTTATGGTCAGAATTATGGGCTTCAAATGTTATATGTTGAAGCCTAATTCTCTAATGTGGAGGGATCTGAGAGTAGGATGTTTAAGTATATAAAGGTAGTTTTGTTTTAAGTGCAGGTCTTAATCCAATAGGAATGATGTCCTAATAAGAACAAAAAGATAGGGTAAAGCTCAGTTGGTGGACTGCCTTTCTGGCATGCATGTGGGGCTGCCAGCCAACATCAACTAGGTATCTGGTGCAGACCTGTAAAGCCGGCCTAGTGGAGGCCAGAGGATTAATGGTGAAAAGTCATCCTCATCTACACAGCTAGTTGGAGGTAATTTTGAACAGTATGAAACCCTACCTCAAAAGAAAAGAAAAAGAAAAGAAAAGAAAAGAAAAGAAAAGAAAAGTGCTGGACAGAAATAACTGTAGTGCCTGTAAAAGCATACAAAAAATAAACAAACCTTTTTTAAAAAAAACTTATCATTTATTATGTATACAGTGTTCTGCCTGCATGTATTCCTCCAGGCCAGAAGAAGTCACCAGATCTCATTACCAATGGTTGTGAGCCACCATGTGGTTGCTGGGAATTGAACTCAGGACCTTTGCAAGAGCAGACAGTGCTCTTAACAAGTGAGCCATCTCTCTAGCTCCCAACAACTCTTACTAGAAGAAAGAGGAAGAGAGGGTGCCCAGAGACCTTATAAAGACATGTGTTAGCTAAAGAGAGACTGTGGAAGAAGGAAGCATACTGAACACTGTATTTCAACCTTTTAGCTTCCAGAAATAAACCTCTTTTTAAGCCATCCGAACTAAAGGATTTTAGGCTTAGTTATGCAGTCCTAGCAAATGGATACACAATCTCATCCCTTAAAAATACGTCCAGTGTTCTGGAAATTTTGGATGGAAAGATATATGTGAACTTTGCAAGCTTTAACTATTACACAATTAGAACACACAATTAACCCCTGGTGAGTGTCGTCATTCACTTTCCCACATAAGGGCAGTCTTCCCCAGACTGTTTAAACCGCCATTCTACTCTCACGTTCTGCAAGATTAAAACATTTGTAGAGTTCCCATGTGAATGAGGTAACTTGCACTCATTTTTCTGTGCCAGGTTTATGCCAATTGGCATAACAACCTTCATTTTGATCCATGTTGTTACACATAACAGAATTTAAGCCTTTCATTGTGTGTGTGTGTGTGTGTGTGTGTGTGTGTATGTACCATGTTTATCTACTCATTCACTGGTGGACTCTTAGATTAGAGAGAAATTCAGTTATGATACTGAAATGAACATGGACATGCAGATCTGTCTTCAACGTATTCATTTCATTTATTTTTGGCTGTAATATCATGCAATGGTTTAGTTTTAATTTTTTTGAGGATTCTCTATGCTGCTTTCCATAAGGGGTGTGGTAGTTTGCATCTTTGTTTCTTCAAATGAGGTTTGGGGATTTTTATCTTTTATATTTAATTATGTGTGCATGTATTGGGGGGGTGCGGGGAGAGGGAGAGGGTTGATATGTGTGTGCACAAGTGAGTGCAGATGGACACAGTGATCAGATGGGGGCAATGGACACCATGAAGCTAAGAATAGAGTTACTAGCAGTTGTGAGCTTCCTAACATGGGTGCTAAACTCCAAACTTGGATCCTCTGAAAGAAGAGTTCATGTTTTTAACTGATGAGCTATCTCTTCAGTCCCAAATAAAAATATTTTAAAATTCAAAGAGCACTTTGAATAATTTGAAAATGGAAATTATAAATATAAAATAGTTCATAAGAAACATTTATTGTAGTGCGAATTTTGGTGTCTTTCAAAACCCAGTAATATTATGTAAACATGTTTTTGCTTTAATCCCAGGTGTGGGATATGGGGCTGCTTCAAATCATCCACAGCAACAGACTATTGGTCTTGTACGTGCTCCAGCGGGGGCACGATTCTGCCAGCTGGAGACTTAGAAAGACTCTAGAGAGGGTGTAAAAAGACTAGAGCCCAAACAGAGGAGGTGCTGCTGTTCCTCCTGCTGGTTCCCGCTCCTGCTGCTGCTGCTGCTGGTTTGTCAAGTGGTTGAGAGGCAAGAAGAAGTTGGAGATGTCCTAACAAAACAAAGAGTAGGCTTGCCCCAAGGAACTCAACAGTACTAATCAGCACAAAGTAGTTTATAAAGATTTCAACACTCCCTCTCCCCACTAACCTTCCCTCTCTTCTACCTAGTTTTTGGATGTTGAAAGAAATTGGGGTGGAGAAGGGTGGTAAATATAAGAACCCAAACAAAATAGATTTTTAAAATAGCACCAACAATAGCAATTAGTGGTGGCTTTTTTGTTTGTTTGTTTGTTTTTGTTTTTGCTTTTTTGTATGTATCCAAGTAAAATTTTAATTTTATGTGATGGAAGGTCTGCCTGCATGTACATTTGTGCCCCACTTGCATACCTGGTACTCAGCAAATTGTTGCCTTTCACTGCTTTAAGCTGTCAGTTTCTGCTGCTGGCTGGGACCAGTGGGGTACCCTTCCCCTCAGAATACTAGTGGTTGGTGAGCAAGTATAAAGGAAAAAAATCCTGAAGCAGGGTAGCATTCCACATAGTTGTGTGTCTTTAAAATAAAACTAGCCAACTGGGTATAGTGATTATGGCCACAATCCTTACACTAGGGAAACTAAAGCAGGGGGATGACTGTGAGTTTGAGGCAAGCCTGGGTTAGAGAGGGAGTCCAATTTAAAAAAAAAAAAAAAGGAAAGCAGCAAAAAACAATGTTGAAAATACATAACATGTGTGAAAATCTCAAAGAAATAAATATATATTTTTAACATTAGGAAACAGACCAGTGATAAATGCTGTGCAAAGTTATACACATTACACTAAAAGGAAATATGAGAAGTCTTAAAATAAATCAAGAGAAAGGAATCTCAGAAAGGAATCAGCTCAGCTTTTGGGATCTGAAAAAAAATGTTTTAAGGAAAAAAAATGAATACAATATCTGATCCTGCCACGAAATTAGAATGTAAGAACAAGATAGTAAAAGAAACCAATGAAAATATGAAGCACTCTGCAGGTTTAAGAGATAAGGTAAGAGCCAAAAGTGGACATGTAATTAGAGACAATTTGCTTTTCAAAGATAAGACTTGTCTAAATAATGTCAAGAAAGCCATCAGGAAAAAGAAGAAGGAGGAGGAAGAAGAAGAAGATGAAAAAGAAGAAGAAGAAGAAGAAGAAGAAGAAGAAGAAGAAGAAGGAGAAGGAGAAGGAGAAGGAGAAGGAGAAGGAGAAGGAGAAGGAGAAGGAGAAGGAGAAGGAGAAGGAGAAGGAGAAGGAGGAGAAGGAGAAGGAGAAGGAGAAGGAGAAAGAGAAGGAGGAGAAGGAGAAGGAGAAGAAGAAGAATGAAGAAGAAGGAAGAAGAAGAAAGAATGAAAGAAGAAGGAAGAACAAGAAGAAGAAGGAAGAAGAAGAAAGAATGAAAGAAGAAGGAAGAAGAAATCGAAGGAGAAGATGAAGAAGGAGGAGGAGAAGAGAAGAAGAAAAGAAGAAGAAGGAGAAGGAGGAGAAGGAGAAGAAGGAGAAGGAGGAGCAGGAGGAGGAGGAGGAGGAGGAGGAGAAGAAGAAGAAGAAGAAGAAAAAGCAGCAGCACGGCACTGCTGAATCAATCAGAAGCTTCCTCTACTACAAGGCAATTAATGAATTTGAGTCTATTTATCTTCTTATAAGTGGTACTATGATAGAAGCTTCTAGTCAAAACCCACAAACTACAATGGAAGCAAGGAGCTCAAAGGAACATTTTAGCGTATGTAAAACTTGGAGAGTTAGAGAGATGGCTCAGTGGTAAGAGCACTGGCTGCTCTGCCAGAGGACTGTGGTTCAATTCCCAGCACGCCCATGGTAGTTCACAGCCATCTGTAATTCCTGTTCCAGTGAAAGGCAACAATCTTGGGATTTGCTGAGAATTAGGAAATTGGTGTGTGGGGCGAGAAAAGCAGCAAAGACAAACAAACAAACAAAAAAATCCAAAACAAAAACAACCAACCAAACAACATCCAAAACCAGAGACGAGAAAGAAGAGGGAAAGACAACCGTAAAGTAATAAGCAAAGTGGTGATCTAACCCCAAAAAATCCTCACCAGTTTACTATCAACTGAGGGAACAAGGGTTCTGACCTACCATGTTCCTTATTTGAGTACAAAGCAATGGGATACCAAGCCAAAAAATTAAGGAAGCCAGCTATCTGCTAATAAATAAAACAAAGCAGACTCTCTAGAGGAAACCTAGGGCTGTAGAGGAGACTGCAATGAGCCAGGAAGCAGAAGGAAGGGACTCAGCTGAGCTCCTCTTGACCCCAAACTCCTTGGCCTTCATTGGATGTGGAAAAGGTACAACCCAGAAGTTCTGAGGGGGACTGTTTATGAGGGGGACTGAATAGAGAATAAGGTACTTGCATATTGTGTGCGCAGGAGGAAGAAAGAACCCCTTCTAGGACGAAAGCAAACAGAACCAACTAGAGATTTCCGTATGCGTGAGGGCAGCATTTGGCATTCTTTTCTCTCCTTTTTTCTTTTCTCTTTTTTGCCATCGTTGTTGTGGTTGCTATAAAAGTACTCTGACAAAGGTGGCTTCATGGAAAAAGTATTACTTTTGGCTCATGGATCAAGGCACACCACTGTGGCAGGAAAGACAAGGCAGCAGGAGCTTGGTGCAGCTGGTCACATGGCATCCACAGTCAAGAGGCAGAGAGCAGGGAGAGCTTGCTGAGGCTCAGCTCCCTCTCTCCATGTACACAGTCCAGGATCCAAGCCAGGGAATGGTGCCACGCACAGTAAATGAGTCTTCACACTTCAGTTAACTCACTCAAGATAATACCCTGCAGGCAAGCCCAAAGATCCATCTCCCAGGCAATTTTGTCAAGATGACAACACAACCTATCACACAAACCATCACTGTCAGACCTACTTGCTATAATTTCTGTTGTTCAAGGGCACGTCTTTAGACTATACTAGAGGATGTTCTAATCTAAGGATAGCCGCACAAACAACTCAGACTCCAGTCTCAGTTAGATATGGATGGTTTATTGAATATTGAACGTAACACCCCAAGACTGGTCAGATCATGGACACAGAAAGGAGGTTGGGAGCCTAACTGTGACCTCTACAAGTTCCCACAGCAGGGTTTAGACAGAAAGAACCAAACGGAAAGGACATGGGGAGGGCAGTAATACATTTTGGCTTAACTGTAGAAAGCAATATTATGTTTTAGGCTAACTAGACAACATGTTATCAGCTAACCTTCAAGCTGATTGGTCCTAAGTGAAGTGAGGCCGGGCTTAGGGTCTTCTAGAGCAGCCAGTGTGTAGATAAGAAGGGTACAACCAAAGAGTAGCCAAATGGATAGACAATAAAGCATGAGTTATAACACTATTGAATCATAGCAAAGTATAAGGTCAGCTTGACCCTCTGGTAGGGTCTCCTAGTGCCAGCTACAAACAACCACTTCCAGGAAGCAGAGTTGAAAAGTTTAACATTTTGAACTTAAATTTCACCTTAGAAACAAAATGGAAGCTGAAATGGCTGCAGTTATGTCTCAAAGCAGGCTCCAGTATTCTAGGCTTCAACAAGAACATGATTAAGTCTTCTGGTTACTGACTGTATTCTTACCTAGCCTCAGAGTCATTATTGTGACTTGTATGGAAGTGTTGATCGGGAAGAAAGTAGGAAGTTGGGAATCAAATGATCCATTGAGCTGGGTGTGGTGACCACACTTTTAATCCATGGACTCAAGAGGCAGCAGCAAGTGGATTTCGGTGAGTTTGAGGCCAGCCTGTTCTATCCAACAAAGTTCTAGGACAGATAGAAATGTATAATAGAGAGGGCCTGTCATATGTGTGTGTGTGTGTGTGTATACATGTATACATATTATTATGCTTATCATAGAGTCAAGATAACACTGCAAAAGTTAGTCATTTGTTGTAGGAAAAAAAACATTATGTTGGGCTAAACACTGTTATTTATTATTTGCCCTATGATTATCGTGGCAGTATTTTTTTCCTTTTTTTTTTTTTTGAATTTTATTTTTTCTTATCAGTTACATTTTATTAACTCTGTATCCCAGCGGTGTCCGGATCCCTCATTCCCTCCCAGTCCCTCCCTCCCTCCCTCATCTCCACCGTGCCCCTTTCCAAGTCCACTGATTGGGGGGACCTCCTCTCCATTCATCTGATCCTGTTTTATCAGGTATCTTCAGGACTGGCTGCAAAGCCCTCCTCTGTGGTCTAACAGGACTGCTCCTCCCTTCGGGGGTGGGGAGGCCAAATAGCCAATCATTGAGTTCCTGTTAGAAATAGTCCTTGTTCCCCTCACTTTGGGAAACCAATTGGTTACTGAGCTACCACAGGCTACATGTGAGCAGAGGTTCTAGGTTATATCCATACATGGTCCTTGGTTGAATGTCAGTCTCAGAAAAGACCCTGTGCCCAGATATATTTGGTCCTTGTGGAGCTCCTATCCTTTCCCCATCAGACTAACTCCCCTTCTTTCTTATGATTCCCTGTACTCTGCCAAAGGTTTGGTCATGAGTTTTTGCTTTGAAAACACTGCTAGTTAGAATCTTTCAGATGTGCTCAGTAGACTCCTGTCATACGTTCAATGCACATCCCATCTGTCTTTCTAAATGAGGATTGATCATCTTACCCCATGTCCGCTCTCTTGATTATCTTTTTTAGGTGTATAGATTGCATTATGTTTATCATATCTTATAGGTCTATATAAGTGAGTATATCCCATGTTTGTCTTTCTCCTTCTGGGATATTTCACTCAGAATGATCTTTTCTAGATCCCACCATTTGCCTGCAAATTTCATGATTTCCTCCTTTTTGATTGCTGAGTAGTATTCCATTGTGTAAAAATACCACAATTTCTGTACCCATTCCTCCGTTGATGGACATCTGGGTTGTTTCCAGGTTCTGGCTATTACAAATAAAGCTGCTATAAACATGGTTGAGCAAGTATCCCTTTTGTGTACTTGAGCAAACTTTGGGTATATACCTAGCAGTGGTATAGCTGGGTCTTGAGGAAGCACTATTCCTAATTGTCTTAGAAAGCACCAGATTGATTTCCAGAGTGGTTGTACAAGTTTACATTCCCACCAACAGTGGAGGAGGGTTCCCCTTTCTCCACAACCTCTCCAGCATGTGTTGTCACTTGAGTTTTTCATCTTGGCCATTCTGATGGGTATAAGGTGATATCTCAGGGTCGTTTTGATTTGCATTTCCCTGATGGCTAATGAGGATGAGCATTTCTTTAAGTGTTTCTCTGTCATTCGCTATTCCTCTGTCAAGAATTCTCTGTTTAGCTCTGTTCCCCATTTTTTAATTGGATTACTTGGTTTGCTGCTTTTCAGCTTCTTTAGTTCTTTGTATATACTGGATATTAGTCCTCTGTCAGATAAAGGGTTGGTGAAGATTCTTTCCCAATCTGTAGGCAGTCGTTTTGTTTTGATGACGGTGTCCTTTGCTTTACAGAAGCTTTTCAGTTTCATGAGGTCCCATTTACTGATTGTTGCTCTTAGAGCCTGTGCTGTTGGTGTTCTGTTCAGGAAGTTGTCTCTTGTGCCAATGAGTTCTAGGCTGTTCCCCACTTTTTCTTCTAAGTATCTGGTTTTATGCTGAGGTCTTTGATACACTTGGACTTTAGTTTTGTGCAGGGTGATAAATATAGATCTATTTTCATTTTTCTGCATGTGGACATCCAGTTTGACGAGCACCATTTGTTGAAGATGCTGTCTTTTTTCCATTGAATGGTTTTGTTTTCTTTGTCAAAACTCAAGTATTCATAGGTGTGTGGGTTTATTTCTGGGTCTTCTATGCGGTTCCATTGATCCTCCTTTCTGTTTTTATGCCAATACCATGCAGTTTTTATTACTATTGCTCTGTAGTACAACCTGAGATCGGGGATGGAGATACCTCCAGATGATCTGTTGCTGTACAGGATTGTTTTGGAGATTCTGGGTTTTTTGTTTTTCCATATGAAGCTGAGAATCTTTTTTTCAAGGTCTGTAAAGAATTGCATTGGTATTTTGATGGGAATTGCATTGAATCTGTAGATTGCTTTTGGCAGGATGGCCATTTTCACAATGTTAATCCTAGCAATACATGAGTACGGGAGATCTTTCCATCTTCTGATATCTTCTTCAATTTCTTTCTTCAGAGACTTGAAGTTTTTCTCAAACAGGTCTTTCACTTGCTTGGTTAGTGTCACCCCAAGGTACTTTATGTTATTAGTGGCTATTGTGAAGGGTATTGTTTCCCTAATTTCTTTCTCGGCTCTTTTGTCTTTGGTATACAGGAGGGCTTCTGATTTTTTTGAGTTGATTTTGTATCCTGCCACTTTGCTGAAGGTGTTTATCAGCTGGAGGAGTTCTCTGGTTGAATTTTTGGGCTCGCTCATATATACTATCATATCATCTGTGAATAGTGACACTTTGACCTCTTCCTTTCGGATTTGTATCCCCTTGATCTCCTTTAGTTGTCTTATTGCTCTGGCTAGGACTTCAAGTACTATGTTGAAGAGGTATGGAGAGAGTGGGCAGCCTTGTCTTGTCCCTGATTTCAGTGAGATTGGCAGTATTATTTAAGTCGCTGTCATAATCATGTAAGACATAGGTATCTGTTAAACTTTATAATTGCCTTAAAACACCTTGGGCTGAGAAAATAATTCCATTTATGCCATCTCAATAACCTCATCACTCACCTTTCAGCCCCCATCCAATGCCATCCACCTTAGCCATCCTTATCTGGGCTACCTTCCATTCATAATCTTACAAACAATTATCTGAGCCTTTCCATGCCATTATTGGAGTCCTTCCTTCCTGCCCACATGGTTCCTTTTCCATGATAATCCATTACAGAGCCCTCCTGCCTCCTCTCTTCCGGTCTCTCTGTTTCCCATGATTCTCCTGAACAAAAGCCCAGGAACCTTATCCACATTTATCCCATTCTGCACCACCCAGGTTTTAGGCCTTTAATCAACCAATCACATATAATGTCTCAGACAGGTTTACACAACAAGGATAGGTTTATCCAGGCAGTAACCAGATGTTGAGGGCCAGGAATTAGCATCAAAATACAAGCATCAGACCAACCCCCAACCGTCATTTGAAAACTTCCTGATAGGAACTCATGATTAAATAAATGTATTTACTTAAAATGTATTAATTAGTAGGAATCAGTTATCCTTTAATCCACTATTTTAGAAATAAATGAACACGGAAACCTGTTAGTACCTGGGGCTGGGCAGATATTAACCTTCTAAGCTATTTTGTCTATTTCCCATCCAAAAATCCCACTAAATACTTTCACATGTTCCACGTGAGCTGTTTGTGCTCCATCAGGCCCGTCCTCAGACTAGGCTGCTTTCGGCCACCTGCTCCTGATTCACACCAACCCAACTTCCTCCTCCCTCCCCTCTCACTATATAGATAGATGGTCTTCAAAAACCTCCAAGACCTACAAAATATGGCATTTAAAGACGTTTTTATTAAACTACAGCCTTTTTGGCTTAAGGCATCCCAGCTCCTTTCCTCTTAGAAGATGATGATGAACATCATAGGACCTCCAATTTGGAGTTCGCTTCAATTGGGCAAATGCCCCTACTCTATCTGCAGACAATATGTTGTCCAAAAATGGACAAGACTTGGGTACAGGCTGAGTTGACTGCTTAGTTCTGCCAAGACAGGGTAAGAAAGTCCTTCTTAGTTCCTGCTTCACAAATATGTCTGCCAGATACACTGTTGCAGAATGTTGAAGATTGATGCTCCAATGTTATAGAGAGATTTTGGGTAACTGTCCAGGAAGCAAAATGTCTGTGTCATTTTTATTTGTTTTGGAAGCTACTTGCCTGAACTACCTGCTTACTCAGATAATAATTTTATTTTTTTCTCAAGGCTCTGATGGGGTTGAAGACTAGGCAGTTACAGTCTTACAATTAAGCTTAGTTGTTTAGAAGTTAAGAAGATAGTTTAAGGTCTAAAAAGTTGTTTTTAGGTTAATAAATACAAGATATGATTGAGAATGATTTAGGTATAGAACTATAGAATCAATAATAATTTATAATAATCCTCTACAACCAAAATATTTTTCTTTTTTAAATTATCACTAAAAATAGATTCTTCTCATTACAATATACCCCAAACACAGTTCCCCCCCTCCACTTCTCCCAGCTTCTCTATCTCCCCTCTCCTTCAGATCTATCCCCCTTCCATTTCCCTTCAAAAAAACAGCAGGCCTTTAAGAGACAACAACCACACATGAAAAAACAAGATAAAAAAAGACAATGTAACAGTCCTCATATGGCGGTTGGACAAGGCGACTCAATAAGAGGAAAAGAGTCCAAAGAGCAGGGAAAAGAGTCAGAGACACACCTGCTCCCACTGTTAGAATCCCCACAAAAACACCAAGCAAACAGCCATAACATAAACATGGAGAACTTGGTACAGAGCCATGCAGGCCCCATGCTTGCCACCTCAGTCTCTGTGAGACCATATGAATTCTACTTAGTTGATTCTGTGGGCCGTGGTTTCCTAGTATCCTTTCTCCCTTCCAACTCCTACAATCTTTCTTCCCCCTCTTCTACAGGGTTCCCAAATCTCTGAGGGTAGGGACCTGATGGAGACATTTAATTTGGACTCTTTCTCTCTATTTAAAATCCGGCTGTGGATCTCTGCACCAGCTCTCATCTACTGTTGGATAAAGCCTCTCTGATGATGTCTGGCCAAGGCACTGATCTCTGAACAATACAAAATATCGTTAGAAACCATTGATTTTTTTTTTTTTTCCTGTCACGTTTGGTTGGTTCTGTCCTAGGTCTCTGGGCTATTGAGTCTCCAGTTCCTGGCCATCCAGACAGGGTAGGGCATAGACTTACTCTTGTGGTGTGGGCCTCAAATTAAACTAGACATTGGTTGGCCACTCCCACAAATTCTGTGCCGTCATTGCCCCAGTCCATCTTACAGGCAGAACAGATTGTAGGTGGAGGGTTTTGTGGCTGGGTTGCTGTCCAAGTTTCTCTTTCTGTAGCCTTCAGAGTACCTTCCCAACCAAAAGAGACCAGAATATGGGGGTGAAGGCACCAGCTCAACCTCTCTACATTCATTGAGCAGTGATGCAGATACTGTCCTCGGCAGTAGAGCCCCACTGTCCATTTTCAGAGGACTTTCTGTCCTAGCATCATTCTAGGTTGTTTAGGAATCTCTATAGGACCTCCTTGACCAACAACTAAATGTAATGCAACCCGGTCTCACCACTCAGAGTCTTGCCTGGCTACAAAAGATGACCAGTTCAAACTCAGTATCCTCCAAACTAGGAGTCCTCACTAAGGTCACCCTCCCTCTCTCTTCCTGGGACCCCCAGACCCTGGGGATGGAAGTCCCACCTACTGTCTCCTCTGCCCAGTCATAGGCTCTTCAATTTCTTTATTAATGACTCAGAGATAACTGGGGAGTGATTTTATTTTAAATACAACATTGAGACAGGAAATTCCTCATTAGCAGTGACCATACTGGAAATCTGTTACATTTAGGTCACTGCCGGCTCAGCAATTAACAGTCCTCAGCATTAATCAATCAGCTGTACAGAGACATACCTTAATACAATGTGGTGAAGGTCACCTTTATGGGTCCATGCATTCCCCACTAGATCCCTCCTCTTTAGCTAACTGTTCTGGGTCTGTGGACTGCAGTTTGATTATCATTTACTTAACAGCTAAAATCTACTTATAAGTGAATGCATACCATACTTGTCTTTCTGAGTCTGAATTATAGTGTAATACTTGTTTTCATACTTTTGTAAGGACAGATAATTGCCCGATTTAAATTCTGCAGTGTTTAATAATTACTCAAAAGATGGCCTCCATTTTAATATTACCAAATCAAAATTGCAGTGGTACCTCACAGGCTAGTGTTTTTCTCAGCCTTGGTCAGACAAGTCTCTTTCTGAGGTAGGCTCTCATTAAAGCAGAGACTCACAACTGATCAAGGTGGTGAAGTGGATATTGAGTGCTCACCTCTAACAGGTCTCCTCTAACAACCCTTCCCGCTGTAGGCCCAGGAACATTGAGAAAGAGGGGATGGAAAGAATTTCAGAGCTGAAGGGTGGGGGGGGACTGCCGTGAAATACTATCTTCTGTATATGACCTGTTTACAGATATCATGGACTCACAGTATGTGTGACTATGTGCACAAAAACATGTGCAAACACACACACACACACACACACACACACAGGAACACATAGGTAAGAAACTAGTTTAAAAAAAAAATAAGAGTAAGAAATCAGGCACAGTGGCACACACCTGTAATCCCAAAACTAGGGGAGGCAGAGGCAGGCAGAACTCTGTGAGTTCAAGGCTAGTCTGGTCTACAAAGCAAGTCCAGGACAACCAAGGCTACACATAGAAACCCTGTCTTGAAAAAAACAAACAAAGCAAAAACAAAAACCTTCTTATTAGAGTTAACCGATTCTAGTACTCTAGGATGAGAGGACTGACAAAAGAATAAACAGAATCAACTATTTATATAAGGTGTTTAAAATAAACGTCAATTAATAAGGCTACCATTTACCATATACTTCCCACTGTCTAATCCTCCCGGTTATCTATGCCTAAGATTTTTTTTTTTTTTTTTTTTTTTTTTTTTTTTTTTTTTTTTTTTTTGCCGTCTGTTTTGGAGAAACCAAAATGGAAACCAAACGAAAGAAAGGGGCTGGATAGATGGTTCACTGGTTAGAACTTTTCTTAGTTTGGGTTTCTATTGCTATGAGGAGACACCATGCCCACGGCAACTCTTATAAAGGAAAACACTTAATTGGAGCTGGCTCACAGTTTCAGAGGTTTAGTCCATTACCATCACAGCTGGACACATGGCGGAGTACAGGCAGACATGGTGCTGGAGAAGGAGCTGAGATGCCTCCATCCGGATCCACAGACAGCAGGAAGAGCAATGGGCCACTAGGCCCGGTTTAGAGATTCTGAGACCTCAAAGCAATCCCCTAGCGAAGTAAGCACTTTTTCCAAAAAAGCCACACCCACTCCAACGAGGCCACACCCTCTAGTAGTGCCTCTCCCCACGGACCAAGGAGGCCATTTTTATTTAAACCACCACAGAGTACTTACTGCTTTCGTAGATTTACAGAACCAGGAACCCAGATGGATTTGGTTCTCTGTACCCATACTGGGCAACTCATAAGTAACTGCCCGAAACTCCACATCCAATATTTCTGGTCTCTGTGGACAGCCGCAATCATGGGCAAACGCCCACACACACAGACATAATTTTAAAAGAAAACTTTTTTTCTTTTTTCTTTCGTTTTTTTAACTGAAGAGAGAAGGCCAGGCTTGATGGTGTATGCCTTTAATCCCAGCACTAGGGGAGTCAGAGACAGGTGGGTCTTTGAGTTCAAGGCCAACCCGGTGTACTTACCTAAGGAGTGCCAGGACAGCTAGGACTGCATAGAGACCCTGTCTCAAAACAACAACCAAAAATTGTAACTAGGTAATGCCCTTTTGGGGTGGCCAGCTGACTTGGATCTTATTTTCACGGGACCCACTGAACTAGAAGAAGCCCTGAAACCCCACACCCAGAGAGCCATCTTGAGAGCTGAGAACTGACTGCCTGGACACTGCCTCCGAGGACAGGCCCCTCTCTCAACCCTGGAGAAAGGAGTCCAGCAGGAGGCTGGGATAATTATTTTCCGTTAACCTGGTAGAGAAGAGGCGTATGGAGATTAAGTTCATAGGAATGAAGAGTCCAAAAGTCCTTCACACCCTGCTCTGAAGCTGGTAATTCCACCCACTGAGGTTGTGTTTGACACATAAGTTCTTGCTGTTGTCTGACGAATACGAGGGTAGTCCAAGCTTGATCCACCAAGCTTGTCACACAAATTGGTTTAAAAAAAACAAATTCAGGAAATTAGTAGAGGACCAAGAAACTACATAAACCAACTTGATGGTAACATTATATATAAGTTTCGCAAAAAAAAGCAAAATAAGATAAAAGATTGATTTCCAAAACTCAAAGAGTACCCTCCGGAATGTAATAAATCATACTATAGAGAGATCTACCACTTGTTTATGGGTAAAGAGAACGAAGCATGCTTTTTTTTTTTTTAACTTGTCATTGTGTTTTTAGAAAAAGGGCGCTGGATCACTACACAACAGCTAAACAGCAGTGGACCAACAACAAAAGACAAAAAGAAAAAAAGAAAGAAAGAAGCAAAACCCTCCCAGTACATTCTGGAATGCTAACCAGGCCAATCTGGCTATCAGCTGCCAGACCTGCCCGGACAAGCCTTGGCACTGAGAATACAGCTTGGCAGTTTAGGGAAGGACAGTTCGGAAATGCTCCAATGAGAGCGGCTGAGAGATTCGGGTGTGGCTTTCAAGGGGGCGGAGACTCAGCGGCTGGACAATAGGAAGTGTGCGCTGATTGGCCCAGCCAGCTTCCTCGGAGGCCATCCATCAAGAGGGACACGCCAATCAGCGGCGAAGATGGGTCCCCGCGAGCTAGCCCGGGGCCCGACCCTTCTCCCCGCGGCCCTTCGCTCTGCGCTGACCCCGCGGAACGCAGCGCCTAGTTGGGGCGCTGAGGGTCCCTCTACCCGGGACGCCGGCCCCTCCCCGGGCCTCTGCTCTCTTGCCCGCCCGCGAGTCCGTTCCCCTCGTCGGCTTCTCGGATCGGGGACGTGGGCGAGCTGAGAGCAGGCCCGGGGAGGGTGGTCAACGCAGAGAAGACGTGGCTGTCAAGGTGAGAGGGGACTGTGGGGTAGGCGGCGGGGGCCGCGTGCCCCGGGACGCAAGCCCGGGCTAGCCTGCGCTTGGAGAGGTGCGGCGGGAGCCGTGCTCCTGTCTCGTGCCTCCCAGTCCCAACCTGCACCCTTGAACCGAGTTAGTGGTTCCTCGCCAAGACCACTCTCACCTCCTGTTCTGTCTTTAAATTGACAAGAAAACGATCGTCCCCTGTATGCGGGACTTAGGTTGTGCTCGGAACTCCGAGGTAGAGTACAGTGCATGCTTAGACCAATGCTATCCCCACCTTCGCCTAACTTTTTCTTTTGGTTTTTAAATGGTGTTAGACGGAGGAGCACCGGGTGCTAAGCACTCCGCCACCTTGAGTCATACCGTGCGTTATTCACAGACATTCCAAGAAACAGCTGTTGTTACCCTCGTTTCAAAGATGCAGACATAAGCTCATTATCTGGCGATAATTAAGCACCTATCTATGTGCTGAGCGGTTTGTGTGACTCCGCTTAAGCTACGCAATCTATGAGCTTAGGTAATAATCTTATTTCTACGTCACTGGTAAGGAACTAAGGAGGTTCACGCTGTTGATCTATATGGCAGAGTGTGTACTGTCATTTGACTTTTTGGTTTGGGTGTGTCTGTTTGTGGCTTGTGCTGACAATGAAAAGTCTTTCCTGAAGCTGGGAGTGTTTTCGTTTGTGTAAGCCTTAGTTCATGTGCTGTACAAACTCACAATTTAGGGAATGTGACCGACTGGGAAAAGGTAGAAATTAACTTGCAGCCCTTTGCAGTGTCGTAGACTTAATGGAGGGAGGGGGCCATGCGCTCTAAAGCACTTCTTGGCACAATGCAAACATGGCCAGGCAGGAAAGCGTTCTTACTCTTTTTTTTCTGGGTTTGTTCTATTTATAGATGATAGAGGTACTGACAACTGACTCTCAGAAACTGCTACACCAGCTGAACACCCTGCTGGAACAGGAGTCTAGATGTCAGCCAAAGGTCTGTGGCTTGAAACTAATTGAGTCTGCACATGATAATGGCCTCAGAATGACTGCAAGGCTAAGGGACTTTGAAGTAAAAGATCTACTCAGTCTAACTCAGTTCTTTGGCTTCGACACAGAGACATTTTCCCTAGCTGTGAATCTACTGGACAGATTCTTGTCTAAAATGAAGGTATGTTTAAACTACAATACACTATTTCTTAATTTTGTTCTGAGTGTGTTTAAGAGATCAAATTGCTCAGTGGTTAGGACTGCTGGTCTACCAGGCAGCAGTTCAGTTCCTAGCACCCAGGCAGGCAGTTGACATCCGAGGCCCTCTTTTGTGTTCCTTCAGCACCTACAGAAATGTAACAAACATTCACACATATACAGATTAAAATTAATAAAAAAGGGGAAAAAGCCATCAAATTGCTGGTTTAGAGCTGGTATTGAAAAAACATTTTCAAATATTATGATAATGCTTTCTTCTGATAATCAAGAGTAGTAATACATCACTTATTAATTGTATACTGAAGTAGAAAATAATCTAGCATCAGGCAATTAATTGTAGTACTCTAGTAGGAAAGCTGCCTATATTTAAAAACCTTCCTTGGGCCAGCAGAATGATTCTTGCTGCACATGTCTTAGTCAAAACTGAGTTCTGTTCCTGGAACACTTAGTGAAAAGAGAAAACCAACTCCCAAAAGTTTTTCTCTGGACTTCAGATGTGCCCTCATATCCATCTCTCCCTTAAACACACAGAATAATGATGAAAATAAAATTAAGGGCCTGTCATAATGGCACATGCCTTCAATCCTAGCACTTGAGAGGCAGAGACAGGCAGATCTCTGTGAGTTCAGGGACAGTTGGGTCTATCATGTGTGCCAAGACAGCCAAGGCTACACAGTGAGTCCATTTCAAAAGATAATTAAAAAAAAAATTAGAAATCTTTCTCAAATGTTTTACATACATTTGTATGTTTGCATGTGTGTGGGCACAGTCGTGCTCCTTCCTATGTGGAGGTAAGAACCACTGCAGGAATAGGTTCTCTCCAACTTCTATGTGGGATTGAACTCAGGTCATTAGGGTTGGTGACCAGCATCTTAACTCAGTGAGCTATCACACGAGCCCAATCAAAACCTTTCTTGATAGACTGGGTATTTCTATTCATCTACATATGTTCATAGATCTAAAGATGTTTGTTAAAGTCAGAATGTTAGGTTATAGTTGAGAATCAGATGTTTCTTAATCACGATCCATAATATATATGTATATACGTATATGTATACGTTCTAATTCCATTAACCATTTGGCATTTCCAGTGTCAACATTTCCTGCATATAACAGAAAAGGTAGCATTGTCTGAAGGAAAATCATTTATAGTTATTTCCCAGTCACTGACAAACTATTTATATGGCTTTTAAAGCTTAGCTGTTAAAATTAAAGTTTTCTTCCCTTTCCACTCAAAGCCACTGGTTTCATAAAGTCAAAGGCACATTAAATCTGTTGGAGCTGAGATATTTGTTTCAGATATGCTTTCATAACGATGGTTCAGTCCTAGGTTCCTTGTGTTCCCCTTACTGCAGCATGGTAAAGACACACTGCTATTGTGTTTGTAGGTACAGGCGAAGCATCTTGGGTGTGTTGGACTGAGCTGCTTTTATTTGGCTGTGAAATCGATTGAAGAGGAAAGGAATGTTCCATTGGCCACTGATTTGATCAGAATAAGTCAGTACAGGTTCACAGTTTCAGACTTGATGAGAATGGAAAAGATTGTGTTGGAGAAAGTGTGTTGGAAAGTCAAAGCTACTACTGCCTTTCAATTTCTGCAACTTTACTACTCACTCATTCAAGAGAACTTACCATTTGAAAGGTAAGTGAACTTTGTTTTGAACAACAACAAAAAGGTTCGGAAATCAAAGGAATACTGTCTGGCTATTGCATAAAGCAAAATGAGTCTGATAAAAATCAGTGTGTGGCACCTGTGGTCCCGTGGCCTCTGCTGCCTTAGAGAAGTGAAAAGACAGCTGTTGATCATTTATTGAAGGTTCTTTTTAAGATTAAATGGCATTCCTACTTTACAAAACCTAGGAAATAAGCATCTAACACAAATTACAGAAATACGTTCAAAAGATGTATAAATTTTTATTGAAACAAAATCATGCTATTTGTGGTATACTCCTGTTCACTGAATGGTTTTTTAACCAGAATCATTCAAAACTCTTGCTTAAGAAGTTCCTGTCACTGATAGGAGAGAGAATCCTTTTCTTCAAATAATTTTCTACAAGTGTATACGAGTTTCATTTTAAAACTGACTTCAGTACATGTCTAAAACTGCCAACTAGATATAATACTGTCTACATAAAAGCAATCTCACTTTCTTTTTTAAAGGAGAAATGATCTTAATTTTGAAAGATTAGAAGCCCAACTTAAGGCATGCCACTGCAGGATCATATTTTCTAAGGCAAAGGTAAATATTTTATGAGATTACGCATAATCACAATGACCTATTTTTACCGTTGATTTTTACTTTATATTTATCTTTTCAGCCTTCTGTGTTGGCACTGTCTATCCTTGCTTTGGAGATCCAAGCGCTGAAGTATGTGGAGTTAACAGAGGGAATAGAATGTATTCAAAAACATTCCAAGGTATGCCAACCTTGTAGCATCAGTCCTATTAACCAGCTACAAATTTACCTACTGTACCCCGAAAATAAGATGTCATGTATTGATTTAAAGCTTAAGTGGTTCTCCCCTAGTGTTCTTTGGATGAGGAGGAAATATGGGGTTACATTTATTACTATAAATACAGGGGGGCTTTTATATGTTTTTTTTTTTTTTTTAATTTATGTACAGATAAATGGCCGAGATTTGACCTTCTGGCAAGAGCTTGTATCCAAGTGTTTAACTGAATATTCATCAAACAAGTGTTCTAAACCAAATGTTCAGAAGTTAAAATGGATTGTGTCTGGACGCACTGCACGGCAACTGAAGCACAGTTACTATAGAATTGCTCACCTCCCAACAATTCCTGAAACCATCTCTTAGTTGGTAAATCTGGTTGTTCTCTGTATACAGCTTCCAATGTGATAATTTTCTGTTCTAACTAAAGAATTGAAATACTCTCAATATAAACATGGGATTAAAATAGTAAAGGAAAAATAACTGATCTAGTTAGCAAACACTGGAAGGTATTCACTGCATACAATGTACATCAGTTTTAAAAGAAAGGACTTAGCAAACTTCTAGATATATGGTAACACTTTTGTCAAATGATTAGCTTAGGAAAGAGAATCCTCCAAACCTAAATTTTAAAAGCAGTTACTGGAATAGCAGTTTTTAATTACATATCACCTCACTGAGGCTTATTTAAAGTTACAGCCCAAGCAGAATGACAAAAAATGTGACCTATATATAAACAAATTTGAGTCTGTTCGTTATGAAAGTGAAGTATGAACTTGGATGATGGACTTACAAAGTAATAGGGGAGACAGTGTCTACATTAGGTTTCTGGAAACTCCTGAGGTGTCTCAGTTCTATAGTTAGTATTTTACCTCTATAGCAGTCAGACTAATATAAATTATATGCATAAAGATATAAACTTGGTCTCTGATACATATACATTTTTCTCATCTAACTTTCTTAATCATAGCAAAACTTTATCTTTTTATGATTGAAAAATAATGTTGCCAGGCATGCTAGTGAATGCCTTTAACCCCAGCAGCAGGGGGCAGAGGCCGGTGGGTGTCTCTAAGCTTGAAGCCAGCCTGCTCTACACAGTGAGCTCCAGGACAGCCAGAGACCACATAATAGACCCTGTAAAAACAAAAGCCTAAAGGAAGACAACAACCAAATAAAAACTGTGAATGTTGCTGGGAAGATGTTCAGAAGGTAAGGGTGCTTGCCCCAAGCCTGACACCCTGCCCACACTATGGAGGAAAACAAACCGCACAAGTGCTTTGGCAAGCTCTTCTCTGACATATGCACGTGCCTCACAGCCCTGCAGTTAACATGTGATCGTGCATCTTAGACATCACCTGTTCACCTTTAGCAGCTCGCAGAACGTAGGCAGATTTCTGTTAACTTGTGTTTGTACTGTTTGCATAAACAGTAGGATTGCAGCAGCAGCAGCAACAAAAACTGTTCCTGCAGTCTTTCTCTGCCACTCTGATAGGATTTAAGCTAAGAAAGCTCACGTTAGCAAAATGGTCTCAGCGTTAGGAAAACTCCTGATTCTAGGCTTGGTATTCTAGCTATGCTTAGATTTGAATTCACCCACGAAGCATTCAAATCCAGGCTAAAGACAAATGTGAAATAAAACTGTGAACCTTCATTTAAACCTTTATCTAACTTCCTAGATTGGATCAATATATAGGTGGTTTGAAAATGGTAAACTACTTAATTTAAATCACAGAATTTAAATCATGAGGTTTACATCAAAATGAACATTTCACAAATGCACTTTTAAGGTATTTTAAGAGGTACTTAAGCAGTAAATGGTTTCTTGGCACCCATAACCAAGTAATATAGCTAACTTAGAGGTGGAATTTTTTTTTAATTGCTATATGAGAATTACATTTGCACTTGTGGGTGTTTTATATAAAGCAGATCTCACAAGTTTTGAAAATTTATTGTTACTTTTAATATTTCTTCTAGAGAATAGGTGGTTTGTATCTATAATAAAAGAAAAATTCTACAGATTTGCTGCCTCAATCTAGTCCCATTTCAGAAAATTTGTTTCTACTGCATTAATAACTGGATGAATTATCACTCTGAAAATTTATTAATTGCACTAAACTTAGTTCAGGCTTGATAAACACACTCTAGAAGTTTTTACCAGACTTTTCTATAATCTCCTAATGTAGACTGTTGTTTTAAAGGAAAGAATGTATTTGCAAAACTTCCTTTACTGTGTCTTAAAGGAAGTAAGGAGGCACATCCATAGTTATGAGGCCACCATGGTTGTGTTCAGATTCTCCATGCTGGCCTTGAATGTAGAGCTACACTGTTAAATTGTAGGCAGGTCCTCCGTGCACTGTGCAGCCTGAGTACCCAGAGTGGCTGTACCCATTTTGACATTTTCCATTGAGAAGCTGAAAACAAACCAAAGAACCAGTGTATTTTATCCTTAACCTTTGTCAACCAGGTTTTAAGGATAACATTTCAGTTCTTCTTAAAGGCTGATTTGCTTCAAATTGAAAACAATGTTGATTTTGAGTGGACAGAAGCAAACTAACCAGCTATCATTATGTTATGAAGGAATATACCTTTCAATAAAATTATTGAAATGCAGTCCTTCCCTATGTGATTTTTTTTATGATTTAAGTATTTTAGCAATATTATAAAATAAGTTTTCTTTATATTTTATATTTTACTAAAGTATGGTGCACAGAAGTAGAAACAGAATCTTTCAATAGTACAGTTATGAAGTTGGATATGGTGGCACATGCCTTTAAGCCTTTAATTCCAACACTGGGTCCAGCCTGGTCTTCATAGCAAGCTCCAGGCTAGCTACATGGTGAGACCCTATCTCAAAAAAATATAGTACCATTATCACCTAATTACTTCCTAATTTTTTAAAAAAACACAGGGTAAGTATGTTTGTTAAATGTGCACTAAAACACTGTATAATGCTTTGTTGTTAATCAGGTTTTTCATTTAGACACACTACTGCTATGGCTGTTATTCATAATGAAAATTTACATGTGTGCTCCTTACTGAGCTTAAGTTGAGCATGGGTAAGAGGTTATTTACTGGAACATGGGAAGCTTCTCAATGGGTGCAACCCTTCAGAAAACAATACCCTGTCCCAGGTAGTTTTATGTCAGCTTGATACAGGCCAAAGTCATTTTAGAAGAGGGAACCTCAACTGGGAAAATACCTCCTCTAGGCTGGCCTGAGGGCAAGTCATGAGGAACAAGCCAATGAGCAGCATTCCTCCTGGGCCCCTGCATCTGACCCTGTCCTCCTCTCTTCCATGATGGGCAATCATGTGGAAGTGTAAACACAATAAACCCTTTCTTCCCTAAGCTGCTTTTGGTCCTGGTGATTTCTCTTAGAAATCCTAAGTAAAACACACCCCTTCCCCCAATCACACAGTCACTATTCCCTCAGATAAGGGTGGGGCCTCAAGAACTCTTTTCCTTTCCAAAATGAAATGTTAATGGACCCAGTTCTTTACAACATTTAAAGAGTTATAAAGAGGGCATTGTGAGGAAATGACAATAACCTATTGTACTTGACACCATAAACTTAGACACCATAAACTCCCCTTTCCAAGTACTTGAACTTTATGTATTTCCAAATATAAGCCACACATATAATTCTATTTCTGCTCTAATATCTGTAGCCAGCACTGAGTCTTTGGTATACCTATAACTCACCTTACCTAAGTCCTAAATAGAATGATGTTATCAGTTAACAAATGTACCTGGTACATATGTGGTACTAGGGGGTGACTTTAAAATTCAAGTACTTCTGACTCCAGAGCCTTTTGCTCTTAAGATTCTGCATATTCTGTCCCCAAAGAGAACTAATCCATGTGAAATTTCAGTCTCCACAATTTAAACCATATTCTGTGTGCTATCATGATAGAATAGTATGTGGACTTTTTTAAAATAACAAAGTCATTTTTATCAAATGTGCCATCACAAAACAGCCTAACAAAATGTGTCATGTGTCTTACAGTGTTAACTGGGAAGCTTACACTTTTCCTAATCCAGAGCCAGATGATTTTTACATTAGTTCAATACATAGACATAGGAGCAATCAACTGCTACAGGATAATTCATAACCAAAGGTTAGATAGTGATATACTATATTACTACTTAAAATATATAAAGCAATGCACAGCAACGAAAGGAGAAATCTTCAATTATAACTGGAAAACTAGATACTACTCTTGAAAATCCACAGAATTACTAGAAAATTAGTGATGATACAAAGCTGAATACCAATGAATGAATAATAAGTATTGCATCCTAAACAGCATGTAAACTTTCTAAGGTGAGTATGGAACATTCAAGACAAGATAAATCTTGGGTCCTAAAAACTAAAAAGCCGAAATCATACAAAATATGTTTGTTGAATAAAGTAGAAACATGTAACAGGTAAAATTCCAAGAACTTAAAAATGCAACTACAGACTTCCAAACAATTTGTGGTTCTAAGGATAAGCTCAATGGAAAGTTCTTTAAACTGAGTGAAAATGAATAGCACCATGTGTGGAATGGGCTAAATCAGTACTTGAAAAGCAAACTACAGTCACTGCATTATTGATTCCAATGGTCTTAAGAGCCAATTAAGATTCGAGTTTAAGAAAATGTGAAACCCAAGGGAACAGAAGAGAGAGAGCAACTGTAAACAGCTTACAACTGTCTACAGCTCTAGTTCCAGGGGATCCAATGTCCTGTTAGGGCCTCTGTGAGCACTGCACATGTGGTACCTATTGGTGCACACAAAATGTGAAAAAAAAAAAAAAAGTTAAACTATAAAAAAAATGTGATACATGTGACCAAGTTTGTGTGATTCTAACAAGCTAATTCAAAATGTAAAATTAGTACAATTTACCACTGTAAAAAGGAGCCATACTGAAGCAATTTTGAATAAAACTTCCATTTTGAATAGGGGTCAAGTGAAATAAAATGTAAATTCCCAAGAACTCCCTTGGTAACTGACACTGTGCTTGGCAGAAAGAGCGATATACGTGGGTACCTGGCCTCCTGGTTGAGACGAGCTGAAACATGGATGCTAGGAACGCTGACCTGCCACAGATGAATACAACCAATGGGAACGGGAGAAGTGTACCACCACAAACACATGCTCCTACGGAAGTCCCCATCCCTACATCCTGACTGGTGGGATAACTCAGCACAGATGTTTGTGCTTTTAGAGCTCAAAAACTCTGAAATATTCTGGATTGGGGTCGCAGCTCAGCTCCCAAGTCTGTTCTGTAGCCATGATTGATCAGTTGCCACCTGAATACAAGATATTTTCGTCATATGCTTAAATACTTAACTAAGATGAACATTCAAGGATGCGGTCAGCTCCTGGGCCTGTGCTGCTATCCCTGACTGGTCATTTTCTGCTGCCAAATTCAAATAAAGATCTTGCTTTGCTGAACTCTTGTGACTGGGTTGTTCTGGATTTTTGGACCCCAACGTCACATTAACAAGAGGAAAGAAAATGAACAACTGATACAGAAACATCATCTGGAAATATTCAACATGCTTTTTTTTTTGTTTTTGATTTTTCAAGACAGTGTTCCTCTATATGGCTCACTGGGTGTCTTGCTCTGTAGACCAGGCTGGCCTTGAAACACACCTGTGTCTTCGGAAGGACTGGGATTAAAGGCATGCAGCACCATACTGGCCTTCTACACCCTTTAAGTTCAGGAACCTAGAAATTAATAGTTGGGAAATTCAGCCTGATTGACATAAAGGAAGTAGAGAAACTCTGCAGATAGCATTCCACTTAATGATGAAAAGCAATATGCTCACAATCATATAGCAGAGCTGGTTCAAGGCTGGCTGATTTCTCTATTGTCTAACCAGTAGAATCAGAAAAGACAAATAGGTTAATAGGTCTAATCTCAGCAATTGGGTGGAGGAAGGAAATCAGGAACTTAAGAACAACTCAGCTACAAAGTGATTTCGGGATCGGCAGGCTGCTTGAGATTCCATCTCCAAAGCAAACAGACTAGGGTGAGGGGGTGACTATGGACTAGAAGGGGAAAATGAAACTGATTTACACAGAAAACTCAAGGAATCAAAAACAAAACAAACCCCACAAACAGAATAAAAATTCCACAAATGAATGTGTGTACATGGGAATACTAAATTATAAATTCAATGACTTTAAATTTGCACCTAAAAATGAACCCTGGAGAATAAAGACACACAGGATCTGTAAGCTTGGCATTCAGTGCTGGGCTTAGGCAGTGAAGACAGCTTCAACAGCCTCACACGTGGCATGTACTGATATGGAGAGGGCTTTTGGCATGCTGTCGGTGTTGGAGGACCCTGCTGTTTGAGGTTGCAGTCCTCCCAGTCTGGATAGCCTTTCTGAGCTGGGTGCTAGATAGATGACTCCCTCTCCCCAGCAGGGCCTTCTCTCTGCCTGACCTCATTTGGAGAGTCTCATTAGGCATAGATGCCTCTAACCTTATCTGATCTATGACCTTTGGCACAGTTCCTGGCTCTCACCTCCTCGCACCTAAGGAACAATTTATGTACAGTGTTCCCATTCCTGTGATAGGACTGTGCTGTCACATGTGAATTAAACCATCACTGGAATCCTTAGCCTTAACTAATGTCCACCTATCCTGAAAACCACCCACCCACTCCGAAAGGATTAAATGGCCTTTGCTCACTCAGAATGAAGGTGAATCATCTCCCTGGAGTAGAAGTGCCTCCCTGAGGTCATTCCGTCATACTTGCAGCAAGCTGAGGCCCCGGTTCGTTGCCTCTGCTCCCTTGTTCCTGGGACCAGAGGACAATGAACCACAGTCAAGTACATAGAGATTGGTGAAAAGCAGGCTACTAATGTGAGTTCTGAATATGCCACGAGAGAAAAACTAAAATAAACCTCACGGTTTCCGGTATGCATGCAGAGGTTTAACATGTGCGTGATAAAAACACAACCACGCACATCTCGTTTTTGAAAGCATCCATCCACTAAAGAGCACTGGATTCTTGATGCTTAGACTGGGGCAAGGAGTGATTGACTGTGGAGAGTTGAAAGCTAATGGTGTGAGAACAAAGATTTAAAGTATTTCTCAAGAAATTGCTCAAACAATGATGTAAACATGTCAAAGGACACAGAAGCTACCTACACTGGTTTTACAATGGCCAAAGTATATAACTGTAAGCATAAAAGTAATGAGAATAATTTTGCTTTTGTTTTTCAAGATAGGGGTTCTCTGTGTGGCCCTGGCTGTCCTGGATCTCTCTGTAGACCAAGCTGACCTTGAACTCACAGAGATCCCACTGCCTCTGCCTCAGAAGTACTGGGATTAAAGGCATGTGCCACCACCACCAGGCTGAGAATAATTTTTAACCCACTAAGTAAAACAGTAAGCTCAAAGTATGGTTAAAACAGGAGGTACTTTAAAACTTTCCCACAAAACACCCAGAACTAGGTATCGCAGTGGAGAAATCCAGCAGATACCACCTTATTCACTGCTGTATGAGACATCACCAGCGTCAGCCACGGGGTGAAATTTTTTTTTTTTTAATTTATTTACCTTTGTTTTATATGCATTGGTATTTTGCCTGCGTGTATGCCTACATTGAGAGTGTCAAGTCTTGGAATTATAGACAGTTGTGAGCTGCCATGTAGGTGCTGGGATTTGAACCGTGGTCCTCCGGAAGAGCAGTCAGTGCCCTTAACCATCTGACTGCTGAGCCATCTCTCCATCCCAGGGTGAAATTCTTAGTTCAGGACAGGATAGAGGAATATTGCAGACCATGGACCTCATCTGAACAAGCAACAGACAAAATTCCCATAATTTTCCCAAGTGCAAAAGCTAGGTTAGGCACAGGTGCATACCTGTAATCATTGGTCCTGTAATCATTGATAGCTGAGGCCAGCATATCACTAGTCAGAGGCCAGACTACTTGGTAAGACCTTGTCACAAAAACGTATCAAAACAGTAAAAGCCAAGGAAAAAATGGGAACATGTTCCAGACTGAAGTAAACGCCAGACCTCAGCTGGAGCGGCATGTCCGGTTATAGGACTTTCTTATTTAAAGGGCATTGTTAGTAACAGTTCAGCATGAATGGCACAGGTCTATACTGTAGTATCATGTCCATGTTGATCTTCTGACTTTAATGGCTGCCTTGCTGAGAGCACTTAGTTTTTACTTTTTAAAATAAAAAAATAAAGTCAAAGTATTGAGATGACAACATCAAGCCAATTTATTTTTAAAAACAAAGATTTTTAATGTTAATATTTCACCTCTAAGCTTTCTACACACTTCAGATTTTTTTTTTTTTTTAATTTAAAGAACTAAAAGATGGGGCTGGAGAGATGGTTCCGTGTTTAAGAGCACTGCCTGGTCTTCCAAAGGACCAGGGTTCAATTCCCAGCACCCACATGGCAGCTCACAACTGTCTATAATACCAATTCCAAAGGATCTGACACCTTCATACTAATGCACATAAAATAAAATAATCACAAGATACAAAAAGGATGAAAGAGAAAAAAAATTTTTCTAGGCAATCCTGTGTATCTGAATCAAATATATTCCCTTATACTCAGGAGCCTAAAATTTTTTTTTCTGGTTTTTTGAATCAGAGCTCACTCTGTAGACCAGGCTGGCCTCGAAATCACAGAAATCTGCCTGTCTCTGCCTCTGAAGTGCTGGGATTAAAGACGTTTGTCACCACCGCCCAGCCTAAATTTGGTTTTTAAACACTAACAGGTTATTTTAGGGTTTTACCATTTTTCAATTTCTTGACATAATCACATAGGCAGTTAGACTATTTCACTAACTCAAGCTACCCAAAGTACTTCTGTGTATTTTTTTTTTCTTTCTTAAAATGTTTCCAGTACGGTACTTTTCATGTATGAAGTAGCATTTTTAGACAAAGGGGTACACAATTCTTACTTAGAAGTTTACTGAACACTATTTCTGCATAACACCAAGAAAAAAAATTTATTTTTTTTCATGAAGGCACCTTTTCATTTCACATGATTTATACTCCAATGTTTTTGTAGTAAAAATACAATTAAATATGAAATTAGTCAAACGTAGCATATAAAACTTAATGCAGAGCAATAAAAGTTACCATCTATCCACAGGACATCCGCCGTTTCTCCTATGTAAATCTTATCTGAATGTAATCGTTTACAACCATACTGAAATACACTTTGCAATCTGTTAACTGTAGACATCCGTATTTTTCATCCTTCCTGTCTGCTGTGATCCACAAGACAGAGCAAGACTAAAGAACAGCAGTCATTTCTCAAGGTTTGAGAAGTCTGGTCCACCCTTTGTGTAGTTTCCTGAAATTTCTGCTCCACTAAAGTCAAAACCAGGATTCTGAAAGATATAAGGTAATAAAACTTATGAGGAGAAGTTGAATTCACAATTGAACAAAAAGAAAAAAAAAGTTAAAAATTTGAGAAAAGACATCAATCTTCACTATAATCACCTACGGTGCCTAAAAGGCACCTTTCAACTTTCAGATCTGTCCATATTTAGAAGACGATATGCATACGACAATGCTAGTGACTGTATAGTGAAACATACATCCCAATTTCACTATTTATAAACAAATTTTAAAAGCTTTTTTTTTTTTCTGGTGGGTATATTATGGATTGAACAGAGTCCCCTGCAAACTACGCAGGCGCTCTGCGCTGAGCTATACCTTTTAAACTTAATTTTTTATTCTTCTGAGACCCGCTGTAGCTATGCTACCCAGGCTGGCCTTGAACTTGCAGTTCTCTTGCCTCATCCTCCCAAGTGGATGGAATTAAAGGTAAACACAGCTAATACATCATTTTTTTAACCTTACTATATGCCTTGCAGTGTTCTGAGAGCAGCATATTGATACATATTACGTATTATGAAGTACTGACTCAAGCTTTAGAGTTTCTTAGGGGAATATTTCATTTGTTTAATGGGCTTTTTTTTGAGGTCCTACTTTCTGGAAAACATCATTTAAACACATGTGGATTTCAAAAGTAAACAAAGTAAAGACCACTGTTCTAGAGAAGTGTACATTGTAACAAAAAAAAACCCCACAAATACAAACAAAAACACAAACATCAAACAGAGCTTAGTAAGTTTGACTTGTACAGTCAGACAGTAAGCCCTTTAGATTTTGTAGACTACATGACCTCTGTTATAAACACTCAATTACAAGAAACTGCTATGTGTAAGATAACACGATAATGAGTAAGCAAAGGTACGTCTCTGTACCTGCAAAGACATGCAGCAGGCTAAGTTTCCCCAGGCTACATTTTGCCAACCACTGACTTAGTGTGGTAAAGCTTTTAAGTGCTATAAAAAAGATAAGTAGAAAGTATGGAAGAAGAAAGAAAAAGGAGAGAAAATTATAGACTTTAACAGGATAGTCAAAATGTCATTAACTATACAATGACCTGAAAACTACCGGAGAACAAACATCCCAGTCAGAATCATCGAAGAGCCAGGCACATTGGCTCACACCTTTAATCCCCATGCTTGGGGAGAGATCTCTATGAGTTCAAGGCCAACTTCATCTATGTAACAAGTTCCAGTCCAGCCAGAATTATACAGTCTCAAACAAACAAGCAGAGAAACAAAAACAAAACAAAAAAAGGAAGGGTAGGTAAGACAGTAACTGATCAATTAACCTAAGTTTAGGGATAAAGATGGAGCAGAGATTGAGGGAATGACAAACCAATGATAAGCCCAACTTGAGATGCAACCCATGGGACAGAGCCAACCCCTGACACTATTAATGATACTCTGCTATGTTTGCAGACAAGAGACTAGCACTAACCGCCTTCTGAGTCTTCAATCCAGCAGCTGTAGGAAACAGATACAGAGACCCACAGCCAAACAACAGGGAGTGCTCAGAGTTGTATGGAGGAGTGGGAAGAAAGATAGAGGGAGTGTGAGGTGTCAAGGACACCACAAGACCTACAGAGGGACCTAACCTGGGCCATCGTGGCTCACAGAGACTGAACCACCAACCAATGAGCTGGATCTAGGCCCCCTATACACATGTAGATGTGCAGGTTGGTCTTCATGTGGTTCCCCTAACAATGGGAGTAGAGACTGTCTCTGACTCTGTTACCTGCCTTTGGGTCCCTTTTCCCTAGCTGGGCTGACTTGTCTGTCCTCAGTGGGAGAAGATACACTTAGCTCTGCTGAGACTTGATGTGCCAGGCTAGGTTGCTACCCATGGGGAGCTCCCCTTACCTAAGAAGGGAAGGTGTTAGGAGGGAGGGGAAAAAGGGCAGGACTTGGAGGAGAGGAAAGAGGGGGCTGGAATTAAGCTATACAGTAATTAAATAAATAAATGGAAAAAAGATTTAAGGTAGATAAAAAATAAAAATAAAATTATTTCATCATATATTACAAATAAAAGAGACACCAGGATGCGAAGCTAAGCACTGCACTCAGGGTCAGCCGCTTTGGACCCAGAGAAGAGCATGTCTGATTGCATGCGGGTTGATGCCCCAGGTCCCGCCTCTGAGAAAAAGGTATCGGACGGGTCCGATGCTCTTTGGGTGGATGACACCTAAATGAACATCGGTACAAAGTCCCAATTTATTTCTAATATCAGAGATCAGACCTCTACTCTTGCCTGATGCGTCTTAAACAAAAAGGGGGAACTGTAGAGAGCTGCAGAATGCTATGCCTTAAAGATGGAGCTGGTTTCCGCCTTCCACCTTCCCGATGGTGAGTGCTCTCTGTCAGGAACAACTCCACATTTGGCTAAGGCCGAGGATCTGGCTTGCTTCCATGTATGTGGACCTATCTGCATTGCCCCCGTGGCATGCCTGGGTTGGCTACCCAGAGGCTATTTAAGCTGTGGGCTGGCTTTCCCCGGGGTCCGAGGATTGTTCAATGTTCCTGAATAAACTGCATTGGAAAAAAAAAAAAAAAAAGAGACACACAGAGAGAGAACAACTTGGAAAATTCTCAGGAGAAAAAGGCATTGCTCTGACTTGCACTATAAAAGACTTCTTTAATTGCTACTTTAAGGTGACTGCTTGGTAGCCAGGTGCAGTGGTGCACACCTGTAATCCCAGCACTCAGAAGGCAGAGGCAGGCGGATCTCTGTGAGTTGAGGCCAGCCTGGACTACAAAGTGAGTTCCAAACAGCCAAGGTAGGCTACAGAGAAACCCCATGTTGAAAAACTGGAGGGGAAAAAAAAAGATGACCGCTTGGATGCTTGGGCCAGAGTCCAGGAGGCTAGTCAGAAATTTATTGAAGTAATCTAGACAAGAGTACTAGCAGATTGGGCAGCGTAAAGTGGTAAAATTTTGAATGTGAGAGGAAGACAATACTAACAAGGTTTCCTAAGAGTTGCCTGGTGGGCATGCAGGCTGGTGTGTAGGACTAACATCGTGTCAGGTGTCTTCTTCAATTGCTCTCCATACTTCACTTACTGAGGCAGAGTGTCTAAAGCCTGGCGCTTCTAAACTCTAGGTAGTCTAGACAAGAAGCTTGCCCCAGAGAGCCTTTTCCTCAGCTTTGGTAGTGCTGGGATCAAAGGCAGCCATCACATCCCCTGAACTTTTGCACAGATTCTGGGGATTCTCCAGGAGGCTTGTGGTCCTCATGCTTGCATGGCAAGTGCCATATGCACTGGGCCATCTCTGACCACCCCTGCCCATCACCGCTAATTATGAACAACTAGTTTCCATTAACTAATATGAAAAACAGGAAAAAAAAAAAAGGTGGTGAAAGCAGTTTGCTCACTTTGAACATGTAAAGTCTGACAGACAGATAAATGGATATGTTCGTTAAATAACTGGACACGCAGACTAAAAATTTACAAGGAAAAGTCCAGGTTAAACACACTTGGAAGTGGGCATGATACAGATGGAAATTATTCACTAGAATTCTGAAAGTCTAGTGGTTAAGTAATTCATCTCCCAAATCTATCCTGAAACATTTAAGCAGTTTCAGAGGTGAATGTATAAGCTTGTTTAAAATAGGGAGAGAAAAAAAAGGATGTTAAGACAATATCAAAGTGAAATAACTATAAAAATATTCGCCGTATGAGAGAACCAAAGCTATTCTAAAGAATGGGTACTAGTTGTATGTAAAATTAGGGGAAGAGGCCAACAATATATTATTTAAAAAAAAAAAGCATCATGAAAATAATGCTTGAACCTCCACCTATGCTAAAAATCAAACTGACAGGAAGGTCATTTAATGAGAGTGGCATGATGTGGAGGAATCAAATGACGGGACCCTGCCTTTTTATACATGTATACACTACCTTTTCAACTTTTTAGGTTCATTACTCATGAATCACTGATGAGCATTCAACAATCTTAAATCTCATAGCAATGCATATATTTGTGAAATTTAAAATCAACATAATAGGCTACTTTCTAGCCACTCACGTTAAAGTTCACTCAAAAGGTTTTTACAACTTAGTACCCCGCTTTATGAATACCAGAGTTTGAGTCCTGTAACTGTGACATACTCATTCCTGCATTTGACTTACTTCTTTCTGGAATCGCTCTAAGGTGAGCTTCCTCTGCATTTGATCTTGTACCCAGGGGTCAGCTGCATATTCAGATTCCAGAAGAGAAGTCCAACAGTTTGCAGCATCTCTCTTGGTCTTTGTCAGGACGATGCGGACCATTTTTCTATCCTCTAAGATAAAAGAACAAGTTACAGAGAAATTATAGTTCATCATTAAACTTTATATTTCCCAAAGACTATCAGGTAATTGTGATATGCAAGTGTTCCCAACACATTTCCCCGTTTTTCACAGCTACAAAGACAAGAAGACTTAATACAAAGAAGAAATACCACTATGATACAATTTTTAAAAGTTTGGGAATCATAACAGATTATTCTTACCCAAAGTCCAGGTTCCTTCATCAGCGATTGTAGAATCAAACAATTTCCCCTGAAAAATAAATATAATGGTACTAAAATTACAGAATTTCAAAGTTTTATGAATTCTTATCATCAAGATTTGGCTCATTTCAAGCTAAGGTACAGGTTAGACCAGTTCCCCCTATTTGTAGGCACTCAACCTTGAACTACTTCTACTGAGTGAAAGGGAGTCCAGTTTACACAATTTGAAAACTTTACCATACAAAAGATCGAAGGACCCTTTAGGGACTTCTGCTGAAACTAGAAAAAAAGTGTTCTGTTTATTTTTTGGTTCTTTTTGTAGTTTTTGGTGGGGGAGTGTAGTGAGACAGGGTTTCTCTGCATAGCTTTGGCTGTCCTGAACTTGCTCTACAGACCATGGTGGCCTCACTGAACTCACTGAGATCTGCCTGTCTCTGCCTCCTGAGTGCTGGGATTAAAGGTCAAAACCACCACCAAGTAACTTTTTTTCTTGAAGTACGGTCTCTCTGTCAGCAGTTCTCAATCTGTGTCTCAACCCCTTTGGAAGGGGGGGAGGTCACTTATCAGATATCCTGCATATCAGATATTTAACAATAGATTCTTTACAGCAAACTTACACTTATGGAAGTATCGACGAAAATAGTTTTATGGCTGGGAGTCACCCACCGCAACATGAGTAACTTGATTAAAGGGTCACAGCATTAGGAAGGTTGAGAACCACTGTTCTATAAAGTCCTGAAGCTCACTATGTAGATCTGGCTGGCTGGCCTCAAATTCAAGGAGATCCCAAATACTGGGATTAAAGACGTTTGCCACAAAGCCAGCCTTAAGATTGCTATCTTTTAAAATCAACGTTATTAAAGCCAGTTCAATCTCTTTCCGGGAGGCCGGCACTAGGCAAAGCCAATTTCTTAAGAAAAATTTCATCAGGTATTTCAGATTTGATGTCCAGTTAGATGTGACTTATTTTTCATCTCCTCCTGCCCAAGGTTACAAAACAGGGTACCATGTCTCCCTTCCCCACTACACTACATGGCTACCTAACAGGCCAGGCCTTCAAACTAGAGGTGAAATATAGTCTGATTGTTACCTGAGTTTGAATAAATTCTTAACAACAACAACTAAAAAAGGTATGGGCCAGATTAAATACATTAGTGAAATCAAATAAAAGGGTCAATATTTTCTTCACACACGTTTTCATTAACCAGATGATCAAGATCCAAGAAACTTGTATTTGGAAAGCCGACATCTTTGAATCCTTATTCCATTACCCTATCCTTGTTAGCAATTTCCTGGATCTGCCTACACATCATGAATACAGTTCAGAGACCTTTTGCCTAGTTATCTGGGACTCTTCGACCTAGTTAGCCTTCTATTAGCAGAGGAACCAAGAGGAATTAGAAGCAAACCACATCTGTTTTAGAAACAAAGGGTAAAACAAAATCGTTACACTTGTGCTCGCGAAAGATCTGCGCTGGGAGAGGGCGAGGCCGCTGCGATGAGACCCCCCTACCCCCACCCCCTACATCAATTCACCGCTTCTCTCTGCCAGCCAGGCACTAACCTTGGCACCCAGCAGTTATCCCTCTGAAACAGTGATATTTTAGGACTCAGGCTGCAGGGAGGCCAGAAGAATGAACTCGGGACAAGCCCTGGCTGGCTACCTTGAGGATCTCGCGGCCACCCACGGACAGAGCAACGTGCCGGCTCTGCAGGCCGCACTGGATGTCCTGCGCGCGAGTGCCCGGGGGCACCTGGACTTCAATGAACACCTCCTCCAGTGTCTGGTACCACTGTCCCCACGGCGTCCCGCACGGAACCACCCCACTACGCTCCTCAAACGGGGCAGACATCCTCCAGACGCCGCACAGGGACAGCCCTCCGCCAGAGCTCGGCACGGGCAGGACGCGACTCAGGCTCTGCCCTCCGCGCCTTGGGGGGTCACTGCACATGCGCAGGAGTCCAGACCGGCGTGTACGAGGGGGCCCAGGGTTCCCTTTCAGAAGCCATTCAAGACAGTCGCGAGACCTGGTGTGAGAGAACCGAAGCCCAGAGATGCGGACACCCCGAGAACGGTGACGCCGGGACAAAGGAGGCAGAAGCCCTGGACCCTTTAACCTGTGTGACGCCAAAATAAGAACGCTGAGACAGGCCACCGTGCAGTGCGCTTGCGCGAACTGAGCGGCCCCGGAACGTTGAGTAACGCCAGACGTGATTGGACGCAGGTGTAGCTGCGGCGGACAGAAGCAGTCCCTTATTGGCTACCGCCTTAAACTTACAGACCTCCCGATTGGGCGAGGTAACAGCGTAGTGCGCCTGCGCCTTGGCCCGCGCAGGATTGGTGAGCTAGCTTCAGGTTTTCTGATTGGCTGACGCGGGGGAAGTCGGGGTAAATTTGAATCCAGGCGAGCAGACAGTTGCAGAGGTGGTTGTTTGCTTTCACGTCGGTCTGGACCCGGGTGTCAGAATGTCTTTTCCTAAGGCGCCCCTGAAAAGATTCAATGACCCGTCGGGTGCGTACGGTGCCGGAGCAGGGTGGGAAGGGGATGCCCGGGATGCCCCCTCTTTTCCTCAATCGTCCGGAAGCCAGATCAGGGCTGGGGTGCTGTCTGTTTCCCTTCAGATTCACGCGAGTGAACTCAGTCCCTCCCCCACACAGCCAGCCTGCAGGCGTGAAATTCTCCCAGGAAGCCGTCAGCACCGTGGAGAAACTACAGCCTGTTGCGGGGTGGGGGGCAGGGGAGGAGGTTGGGAGTTGGCAGGTATTACGTACTTTTTTAAAAAAAAATGTTACTTTCGTGATGATGATCTTTTTTGTCATTATGTACAAGTGTAAAAGCATGAAGACTGAGTAATTAGTTAAGTAATGACAGCTGTCCTAGGGTTTCTTTTTCCACTCTTGAAACCATCCTTAAGAAATACTCAGTTATTTTAAAGATGAAACACTATAACTTGATTTGTAGACGGCATAGTAATTTTAGTGTAGATGGTGGTACTGTCCAAAAGGTTAGAATAAAGTAACTTTTACACACTCCTCTAATCCCAGCATTTGGGAGGCAGGAGGATCTCTGTGAGTTCTAAGCCAGCCTGGTCTACAAAATGAGATCCAGGACAGCCAGGGCTACACACAGAGAAACCCTGTCTCAAAACAAAAGAAAGAAAGAGAGAAAGGGAGAAAGGGAGAGAAAGAGAGAGAGAGACAGAAAAGAAAAGAAATAAATCGATGTTTCCAGGCCCAGTGGCCTGTGCTGCAGTTTTTATAAACTGTTATAAAATTAAATTGTTATAAAATTAAATTGACAGAATTTAATTGACAACCTCCTATGGATACAACCTGTGCTCTTAACCACTGTGGTGTATGCGCACAGTAACTAGGAGCCTTGGATAGTGATAGATGCTAACTGTACAACTGTAAGGTCAGGAACGTAGGCTTTGAGCAGCCAGATGACCAAAGTACTCCAAAGGCCATTCTATGTCCTCTGTAATATATTGTGTTAGTAGTCAGTACTCCATCTTTTGATTTCTGTCAACAGCACTGTATGCACAAGGTCATGTGAATGATTCGATTAATCCAGCTCAAGGGCAGCACCCTTCCCAAGATTTTCAAATAATTTAGGTTCTACAGAGGAGGGAAGACTGTTGTTTTTGTTTTGAGAGAGGGTTTCATGTAGTCCAGGCTAGCCTTGAGCTCCAGCTGCTACCTCCCAAGGACTGACACTTAAGAGAACTGCACCACCACACATGGCTCAGCTGCTGTTTGGTTTTAAGGAGCAATAGTTAAGGCTGACAGTTTCAAGAGTAACGTTTGCCAGATGTTGTGTGTCAGTAGAGGCAGCTTCTAATCCCATAATCTTCAAATCCTTTCCCCCCCCCATCTCAAGGAAACTTAAGTATCCCGGGAAAAAAGGAAGGGTTCTAATGTTTTGTGTTCACTGTGTTCTCCATATTTCTGCAAAGTATCTGGCACAGTATTTTCTGTAGCTTGTCAGACACAGTTGGCTAATTACAAAAGCATAGTCCATCCCACATCTCAAACAAGTTTGTTTTCTATACTGCTTAACACAACCATGAGCTAAATACTGGAGCCTTAGAAGCTGCTCTCTAATTGAAGCAGTTTTGTCTGGTGTGGAGATGGAATAAATAAATCCTTAAGAAACCATAAGTTATTTGTTAGGAAAGATAGAAGGTGCTATGAGAATTTTCTGATTTTGGGACTCTGATAAAGCTAGAGGTAATATCTAGATTGAGTTCTGGAATGTAAATGAGAACTGGCTGAACAAAATTGGAAGTCGACTATAAACTCTAAATGGCTGACTAGAAAATATGAAAATCTGGCCGTTTGAAGGCTTTATTTAATGTAATAAAATCCTCATCTGGCCCATTATGTTATTAGCTGATTTCATTGTATTAAGTGAGAAAAAATTTATGTCTAAAAAATTCAAACCTATGTGGACCCCAAAGAGATGAAATGGGTACATTTAAAAGTGCCTTCCAATAGTCAACATTCCTTAGCTGCCCCTGTGCTGTCACTTGGCCGATTTTCAGTGTTCAAGGCTAGGTCTACATGCATAAGAAAGCCAGGAACATACTTGTATAAAGCACATAGGCTCTTGTATTTGCTTTATAAAATGACAAAATTCTGAGGTCCAAAATTGTATTCATCCCACCTGCTTCTTTTCTTGTGGCTAACATGAAATGGGAGAGAGTGTCTTTCTCAGTCAGCCTGGCTTTGACTGCACTGACAAGCTCTTATCGATGCCGCTGTTTTCCATTCAAAATATAGAAAACAGGCTTATTCTTCTTTACTCTCTGCTTCTAAGAGATGCTTCTGTGGAAAAACTTGAGTAATACAGTTTTCAATTTGACAAGGTTAAAAAAAAAAAAACAACTTTGAAGCATTTTGAATGGTAGTACCCTAATCTTATCACCTGGCACGTACTTTGAAAGAGGAAAATGTGCTAGATAAAAGGAAGGCCCAGTGAGGCTAGATGTCATGCTGCATGTGATCTAAGCACCCTGGAAGCTGGTGGGGAGAGGATCATGGAGTCAAGACAAGCCTGGAGTGTGCAGTGAGTTCAGGGTGAGCCTGAGCTACATAGTGGAGCTCTGTGAAGGGAGACCAAGACAGGGAAGAAAGAATATTAAGTAAAGGAATCATGGTCTATCTGGAACAATTTATAATAATTCATCAACAATGATTGACAGTAGACTCAGACTGTCAGCATTTGCATTCCCATGTGTGTGGGGTGGAGTGGAAGAGTTTATTTGGCTTGCAGGTTAGAATCTATTCTCAAGGAAACCAAGGCAGAGACTGAACGAAGCAAAGATGGAGTTCTGCTTACTGGCTTGCTTTGCTTGGCATGCTTTGTTATGCAACCCAGGACCACCAGTCCAGGGGTAGACTACCGGCAGGCCCATCTGATGAAAGTTCCTCAATTACTTCCTCTTCCAATGTGTATAACCCAATGGCTCTCAGCCTTTCAGGCCCAATGACCCTTTCACAGGAATCACATATTATATACATTATAATTCATGACAGTAACATAATAACAGTTACAAAATTGTAATGGAAATAGTTTATGGTTGAGGGTAACCACAACATGAACTATATATTAAGCATTAGAGAGCTTGAAAACCACTGGTTTAACTTAAGATCATAGATACTTATCATAGGCATTGCTAATATGATAATAGTATTAATAAAATAAGATTAAGTGATACCTTGCTATTTTGTGTTTTCTGTAGGTTGTGCTCCATCTCCAGGTGCTTATGATGTTAAAACTTCAGAAGTATCTAAAGGACCAGTGTCTTTTCAGAAATCACAAAGATTTAAAAACCAAAGAGGTAATGGGTCATTAAACAGTGGTCAAACAGCCTTATAACCTAACATGATAGACAACACTATTAGAATTTTAAAATGCTTTTGCCTAGAGTTTAATGGTCCGGGGTATGTTTTAATATCCTTTTTTGGTATATTTGTGAAGGAATCGAGTACAGAATGATGTGTATCACAAGGGAAATTAAACAAGATATTTACAGATAGTTTCCCTTTTGATAATTGCTTATTCTTTCTGTCAGAATATGGGACGATGAAGAAAGGGAGTGGAGAGCTAACTCGGTACTTCGAGCACATACTGCTCC
Organism: Meriones unguiculatus; assembly: GCF_030254825.1. Classification (NCBI taxonomy): domain Eukaryota; kingdom Metazoa; phylum Chordata; class Mammalia; order Rodentia; family Muridae; genus Meriones; species Meriones unguiculatus. Next base: position 29,097,463 of record NC_083359.1, read on the forward strand.
TGCAGAGGACCTGAGTTGGGTTACCACATAAACTTGTATATGTGTCTGTTTGGTGCACATAGCCCCAAACAGACACATACACAAGTTTATGTTTTTGAAAATAAATATCAGGAAGGTTGTAGGTCTATAACGAATAATTGTGCAAATAATGATTTGAAATGTACAATCTAAAAGAAAGCTTACCATGCTTCAATTACTATCTGCAGTGAGAAGTTTGGAAATTTCATTGTATTTGGTTAAAACATGTAAATATCGATGGTTATGTAGATTTATTTTTCTTGCAGAATCTCTACAAAATCCTCACATTGACAAAGATTCTACCTTGCTTGCTTCCACTAAAAAAGCAAAGACTTTGGTGTCAAAGGTGAGATCCACTTGTAAGACAACTGTTATATTCATTCCATCACTAACTGTCTAACTGCAAGATACTGTATTTGATCAAAATGGCTAAGTGTGAAATCAAATTTATAAGTAAGCTGGCCTAGAAAGTTCGCTGCACAGGAGTAGTCATTGTTCTTCAGGAGATCTGGCTTCAGGTCCCAGCACCAGGAGCTGCAGTTAAAAATCTATTAATTAATGAAATAAGTATCATTAGAATTCTATCAGGTTTTACGTTCTGCCTATGTTGTTAGTAAGTCTCTTTAAATGTGCTTTTAGTTCACAGTTACAAAGCCAATTCTTAGCTGGGCATGGTGGCACACACCTAAAATCCTAGTACTCGAAGGCGGAGGCAGGCAGGTTTCTGTGAGTTTGAGACCAGCCCAGTCTACAAAGCCAGTACATGACAGCCAAGGCTACACAGAGAAACCCTGTCTCCAAGGGGGGAAGCCATTTTTTTAAATTATAGATATAAATCTGATAATTACATAAGGTTTTACAAACATGCCGTGCTTTTTTTTTTTATTATCACATTGGAATTGCTATATTTTGTTTGTTGTTTGCTTGTCTGCTTTTTTGTGAGGAAGGATAAGTATTGGTGAAAAAAAGAGAAAAATAAAAATGTCAGTGACTAACAGGAGGTTACTCAAACTGTTGAGCAGTTGTAGATTAAATTCTTCATAACAGAGCTGACAATGGTGGCATAGGCCTCTGATGTTATAGCACTTGAGTAGTAGAGTAAGGACTAGGGGTTCAAGACTTTAAGCCCAGCCTTGGCTACATAGAGTGCTCAAGGCTAGCCTGAGTTGCATGAGACCTGGCCACGGAAAGTTAAAAAAAAAAAAGAGCAAAACAAAAAGCTAATATTTCATGACCCTCTACAGTGTTTAAGATAGACATGAAGGTGAGTGTATTGTGCACGATTTCAGTCCCAGCACTTGAAAGTTGTATTGTGAATTCAAGGCCAGTATTTCCTACAAAGTGAGATGTCTTAAAAGACTAAAAATTGGGGGCTAAAGAAATAGATCAGTGTTTGCTCTTTCAGAGGACCAACGTTCGTTTCCTAGTGGAGATTGACAACAGTTTATAAGTCCAGTTCCAGAGGATTCAGTGCTCATCTCTGGCTTTTGCAGTTAACAGGCGTGGACATGGTCCACAGACATACATTCAGGCAAAATACACATACATGTGAATTCGTTTTTTTAATTTGGAAAAGAACCAAAAATAAATAGTCAGATATCAGATTGAGCTGTGATATTTGTGGCGTGTAAATTCATAATTGTCCTTTGACTTTTAAACAGAAGGAGCCTCAGAAGAATGATAAAGATTTGAAGAGATTAGAAAAAGAGGTAAGCCACACTTTCAATTTACGGGAAATAAACATTCATATCAGAACCTCTAGGGAATGGTTCCCGGCTCGTCACTTGTCTCTCACTGTATTGCTGACTGTCTCTCCTGAGGCTCCATGGCAGTGAGGGTGTTGTAGATTCTTACACTTGTAGTGATTGGCTGAGTTACGTTGCTGATGAGTGTGTGGCAGTGCCAAAGTTAAGACTAATCATCTGCATCAGATTGTAGGTTGGCGAGCTTACCCACCACCACCCCCTTTTTTTAGCACTGGTGTGTGGTATACATACATACTTGTATATATGCATGTTCACATGTGCATAGATGCATAGATGTGGGTGTCAGTATCATCTTCGGTTGCTCCTGACCTTGAAGTATTGAAGCAGAGTGTCACAGAGCCGGAGCTCGCCATTTCAGCTCGTCTGCCCAGCTAGCTTGCTCCAGAGAGCTCCTGTTTCTACCTGAAGTGCTGGGATTAAAAGAGGGCCATAGCACCTGGCTGGCGTTTACATGGATCTGGGACCTTTAAACTCTAATCCTCATGTTTGAGCAGCAAGTCCTTTACACACTGAGTCGGCTCCATAGCCATCCCCAGACATGTTGAATATGTTGTTTCTTTTTGTTTATGTTTACTGTTGACAAATATTAGCCTCTTTTGCTGCTGTTGTTCAACTAGTAGAAACAACAAAACTGGCTTCTCACTGCTGTCTAGGAAATTCTACTTCTCACTCTGCTTTCTTGAATTAAACATTTAGCACTACAAGCTGTAATTTAAATTTGTGTAATTAGGACCAAAGAAAATGAGAATTCTTACAACTTTTAAGTGATTAAATAGAGCTATCTTATACTTGTGAGTTTATGGCAATTAAAAATCATTGTGTTTTGGTGGTGTTTGTGTTTCTCTATGTTATCTGTCTCTGTGCAGATGTTTGAGACAGAATCTCAATATGTAGCTCCCACTGGCCTGGCAGAGCAGTTTAGCTTGAATATCACAGAGATCCGCCTGCTTCCACCTCTCAAATGCTAACTATTCTATATTTATACATATTTTTAAAATGTGTCATAAGGCCCATGGCAGCTCCGTATTCAAGTGGGTACCCTAGTAAGGGGAACAGGGACTGTCTCTGACATGAACTCAGTGACTGGCTCTTGATTACCTCCCTCTGAGGGAAGGGAGGCAGTCTTACCAGGCCACAGAGGAAGACAATGCAGTCAGTCCTAGTGAGACCTGATAGGCTAGGGTCACATGGAAAGGGAAGAGGACCACTCCCCATCAGTGGACTTGGGGAGGGGCCTACAGCTAGGATACAACGTGAATAAACTGTAAAAAATTTTTTAAAAAAAGATGTGTCATAAAGTAAATATTCAAGTAGCAAGTAAAGTAAGAATATCTGAACACATTATCAAAATGTAGGTTTCCTGTCTTCTGGTACCAGTAAGATCAATCCTATCAATTTTTTTTTCCCCAGATTCGTGTTCTTTTGCAAGAGCGAGGTGCTCAGGACAAACGCATCCAAGATATGGAATCTGAGTTGGAGAAGATAGAAGCAAAGCTAAATGCATCAGTCAGAGAGAAAACGTCTCTCTCTGCAAGTAATGCTTCCCTGGAAAAAAGGCTTATTGAACTAACCAGAGCCAATGAGCTACTAAAATCTAAGGTAGTTGAACCTCGTGACGACTCAAAATTGAATGGTTATTAAGCAAGCGCCTTCACATTCAAATTGTTTGGCAGTTTAAGCTTGTGAAAACAGCAGGTGTAGTTGCAGCTCTTTATTCACTTACAGTGCAGGTGTAGAAGTTCGTGTCTTCACTGGTTAGGCCGGAACGGTTCTGAATAGCATGTAGTAGGCAGGGGCAAGCCATTAGTCTAACTGTGACTATTACATTAACTACATTATTATATTAACTACTTTAAATCGCAGCCTACTTCTGTAGGATTATTTGTACATTTAAAAAAGTTATTATTAAAGGGCTTGGCATATAATGGGTTAAATAAAAAGCAGCTTTTTGTCTTGATATTTGCTATTTTCTCACCCCTTGACACACCTCAGTAAATATGACCATCAACAACTATTACAGAATTTACATTTTGAAGTCACTTTTACAGTCTTCTCTTGAAAAAAAAGCCATAATGCCACATAGAAGTAATACGATACTCAGAAGCGGAGGCAAAGGATTATAGGTGTGAGGCCAGCCTATGACAAAATCATGTCTCAAAAAGCAAAACAAAAAAACACTCTTCTAAGGGTTTTCAGGGAATGTAGTAGGAAATAATGAACCAAATGTGCTTAATGCCTATGTTTATAAGTAAATAACATGGTAATAGATACTAGAGAATATAATATGGTTTTATTAACCACTGGGAGAAATAGAAGAGACAGCAAGTCACTGTTGAGTTGAATTCATCATTTATTCAGGGCCTGTATTAGGCTTTGATGTAGGGAGTACATGCTCTTTATGTAGGGAGTAAAAAGTGTATTAGAGCCCAAGCGAGATTCTGACCTAGAAGACCCGGACTAGGCCCCACATGCTGCATACTGCAGGTGTCCCAGCCAAGGCTGGTTTAGCAAACATGGTTCCACAAGTCGTTCTGGGGTTTGTCTTCAACCTTGCAGTGATCTTTCCAGCATATAACAGTAACTGGCCACTTAGACTGTATCAAAATAGGCTAGAAAATCAAGGAAGAAAGAAAATAGTGCTGGCATACAGTCAGTACTTATGGTCAAAGCTGTTTTCTCTGCCAAAGTATATTACACGTGATAGCTCCAGTGACAGGCACATTAGTCAGCATTTAAGGAATTCTTGTGTTTTTGAGACAAGACCTTAGGAAACCCAAGCTATTCTTGACCTCTTGCCTTTATCTCTGCAATGCAAATATACAGGCATCTTATGCCACAATCAGCCTTAAGTAATTATATATGATTTAGCAGAAAACATCTGAATTTTTATTTGTTTGTTGTAGTTTTCTGAAGATGGTCACCAAAAGAATATGAGAACTCTAAGCCTAGAACTGATGAAACTTAGAAATAAAAGAGAAACAAGGATGAGGGTGAGTGATACATCTGGTGTGTATCCTGTCTGTTGACTCTGGGGACCTAAGAGTTGCTCATTTCCTAATGTAGCTATCTCTGTTGTGCAGAGTATGATGGCTAAACATGAAGGCATGGAGCTGAAACTGCAGGCCACTCAGAGAGACCTTGTAGAGTCTCAGGGGAAAATTGAACAACTGGAAGAAAAACTGTAAGTGGCAAAAGGAAAAAAATTGTTAAGTGTGATGATTTCTTGTTCTTTTTCCTTTACTTAACTGTTCTATCAAACTGTGCCTATTAATAATAAAACTGCAATATTTTAATGTACATACACGTTGCTTAATGAGGACATATGGGTCTTCTCATTTCCTTTAGTGAAAACAGCCTAGCCTTTTGAATTGTTATACAAAACTCAATCCACTCACCTTACTGTAGCACACCAACTTCTATATTAGAACTCATTGACCAAACGTTACCATTGATGAACCATTCCCATGCTGGCCTTCCCCTGTTTTTCCCAGCTTCAGTAACCAGTGTTCTATGATAATCAAATTTTTTTTTTAATTCCAAAATTTTATAGGATTTGTCTTTCTGTCCCTCCCTTATTTCACTTGACATAATGAACTCTAGTTCCATCCATTATGTCACAAAGTTCATTTTCTATACACTTATATACTATTCCTTTGTGTATCTTTGATACAGTTTCCTTTTCCATTCATCTCTTGTATAGATGTCTGGTTTCTGTTACATGGCTCTTGTAAGTAGTGCTGGGGCTAGGACAGGAAGGTGGCCATGACTCCTGTATAGTGATTTTGTTTCTTTTAGCTGTCTACACACAAGTAGGATTGTTGATCTTATGGTAGTTTGTAGAGGTATTTTAATTCAGAACATGGCTGCTCTGGCAAGAGATCACATCCAAAGACCTTGTAGGTCTATGTGATCCTTCTGGGATACAGACATGCCTTTAATCTAGGAGACAAAAGCAAGCAGATCTAAGTTCAAAGCCAGCCTGGTATAGAGCAAGAAAAACATAGGTCAAGGCTTGGTGATACACGCCTTTAATCCCAAACTGTGAAAGTGAATTAGTTTGTAGAAGGAAGCACCCATGTTTGAAAGTGATGTTTAATTGAGTGGCAGAAATAAAGACGAATCAGAGAAAGATATGACAGAATAGGATATTCCCAACTCTTACTAAGGGAAGCTACTTTTAAGGGGCAATGCAGAGAGAAAGAGAGAGATTTACAGAGAGAGGTTGATTGAGAGAACAAGCTAGACACAGGTGAAGACAGAACAAGCCAGAGAATGAGGAGCCAGAAGATTAAAAGACATTGCTGGAGTTAGCTTGAAGCCAAGCAAAGCAATTCAGGGTCTGAGAGAGAAGCCAGATAGAAAAAGTCAGCTGGGAGAGGAGTTTGAGCCAGAACAGCTGAGTTGAACCAGCCAGCTGTGAGCTCATAAAGAACAAGAAAGGGTGAGCTTATTAAGCAGTAAGTTTCAGAGGCTGAAAACATCCTAGGCCTAGGTTAGATTGTACAGAGGCTAGAAGCTTCCAGGACTTGGGCTAGGTTGACAGACAGAAGCAAAAAGCCTCTGAGAAAACAACTGAAACAGGCAAAATAAAAGTTCACTCATTTTACAGTAGTTTATTTTCAGTTTTAATTTTCTTTTATGAAAAACTTATATTCTGTTTTCCATAATTTTCCAAATTACTTTCACCAGTGTACAAGGGTTCCTTTTCCTCCATATCCTTATCAGCACTTGTTAACTTCAGTCTTTTTTTAAAAGATCTATTTATTTATCTTTGTGTGTATTTTGCCTGTATCTGCACCATATGCAGTCCTGTTGCACAGGACCATAGCAACTCTTATAAAGAGAAACATTTAATTGGGGCTGGCTTACAGTGCAGAGGTTTAGTCCATTATCATCATGGCGGGATGCACGGCAGCATGCAGGCAGACGTGGCCCTGGAGAAGGAGCTGAGAGTGCTACGTCTGGGTCTTCAAGCAGCAGCAGGGGACTGCTACCCTAGGCCTAACAACCTTGTAAGACCTCAAAGCCCACCTCCACAGCGACATACTTCCTTTGACAAGGCCACACTTAATAATGCCACTCCATGTGAGCCAAGCATTCAAACACAGGTGGGGCCATTACTAATTCAAACCACCACAGGATCAAAACTTCATTAGAGATATACTTTGCAAATATTTTCTCCAATTCTATAGGTTATTTCATCATACAGACAGTTACTTCCAGAATGTTTCTAGTTTGATATAATTACATTTATCTATTTTGCGTTTACTTTTTCTGCCCTGGGGGTTTTGAGACACGCACACAAGCCAGTTGTCCTTTCCAGCTCCAGTGCCCTGAAGTATTAATCCTGGAAATGTGCTACTAGTATAACTATGTGAGTGTAAAGGGTATAACCTGTTTTGAGTTGACTTTGGAAGCTGATGGGTGATAGGGGCCTACTTTCATTTTTCTGCACATGGATTCAGTGTCCCCAGCACCAATAGTGAGGGTTCTCTTGTCTCCACTGCTTGTGCCTTAGGTGTGCTTGTTGCTGTTAATATACCTAACAGTCTTGTTTTCACTCCAACACAGTGTCTTCATTATAGTAGCTTTGTACTATATAAAATCATGTAGTGTAATCACTTGGGTTGCCCTTTTTTGCTCAAGGTGTTGTTTGGTTATATGGTTTTTCATTATTTTGTAATTTCATACAAATTGTAGATTTATTTCTTGCTTTGTGAAAAGTATCTTTGTCTTGTTAGAGGTTGCATTGAATTTGTAGGTTACTTTGAGGAGTACGGACATTGTAACAATATTGATTTTTTTTCCCATCTATAAAGAATTATTTATATCCTCTTTAAGTTGTTACATCATTATTTTATAATTTTCATTATGGAAAATGATCACCTTTGTTGTCTTTTGAATGGCACATGTCCCAAACATACAAGCTCATGTTTTTAACCTGTTCTTAGTTGGTCATGCTGTTGGGAGGCTGTGGAACCTTTAGCAGGTTGGGTAGAACTAAAGAAAATAGGCCTCTGAGGATGGATCCTTAGAAACTTTAAAACAAACCAAAAGAATTGCAAGGGATCAGTGAAAAGAACCAGGTATACTGATGCAGCATTTCTGAGGTGGAGGCAGGAGCATAAGAGGTCAGTCAGTCTTGACTACCGAGTGAGCTTTTTTCAGTCTCCATTTTGTTCATTTCTACTCAGATTTTTATTATTTCCTTTTATTAATTTAAGGCTGCAGTAGGTTGTTAAACAATTATTTATTTTTCTTTCTCTGAAAGCTTTTATTTACTAAGACTTTACTCAATACTTTTTTTATTGCCTTTCTTAACCTCTTAAGTGACAGTTAACTCCTAATCATTTCCAAATATTATGCATGTTACCTTTTATTACTTTCATGCATCACCAGTTTTGATGAACAGGAAATAACCTAAAGAACATGTTTGCATCATTATGTTGAAGTCGTTGTCTAATCCAAACTGAGGCACTGGTATAGGAAGATAAGATTAATGTCCAATTATAGCCCTGTAAAAAATACTGAGCTCATATGTCCTCATATGACATAGGTTGTGAAAACATTAACCAGACTAAAAACATTTCCTCCCCTCAGAATGCTGCCTTTGTAATCTTGAAATATTCCCTGACCCTAGACTATTTTCTGTCTTTTATAAATTTCTATTTAGGGAAAGTTTATCATGATTCAGAGTACGGAAATCATTCACCATAATTCATATATACTGTCATGTGTATTATAATTTATTTTATTTTCATTGCTTAGCTTAATTTTACTATATGACTTTCTCAGTTTATTAGTATTCTTGATCATTTGAGATTTTTGTTTTGTTTTTTGACAACAGAGTAAGATAGGTATGAATATGCTGTATGTGTTTGTGAGCATATGTGTTTATAGTTCTTTAGTAAGCATTTAGGAGTAGGGATTCTCAGACCAGAAAAATGCATATTAAATACTTTTTCAAGCTCAGAGTTAAGAGCTGGGAGATGGCTCAGAGAACGACATGCCTGCCGTATAAACCAGAGGACCTGTATTTAGATCCCTTGTACCCACATAAAATGTGCCCGGGGGCATGTATCTCTAACATCATGGTGAGCAGAGACAGGCAGATGGCTGGCCACCAGCTGATCAACCAGTATAACCAGAGCAATGAGCTCTACATTGAGGGACTCTGAACCCGAAAATAAGGTTAAGTGTAACAGATTAGGCCATCTGATCTTGACTTCTGGCCTCCATGAGCACACACTGCACACAAAACAAGTCTCACACCACTTACAGACTCCCACATGCATACACATGTGTATCTGTACCTGCACTACTCATACAGAGACATATCTGCAGATACACCACATGCACACAGAGCTGTGTTGCTTTATAACTCTTCAGCAAAGTGTGGTCCTTGGAGTTCTGTATTCATAGTGTTTGATATTACTGCTCTATTTCAGCCTTTCTGATGCTATGCTAATTTGCCATTTGTCATTTGTTCCTGTTTGAAACAAGGTCCAGTGTCTCAAGTCTTCAGAGTTCAGATCCTCCTGCTTTCCAAGTTGCTGGGATTTACAAGGCTGTACAACTTGGCGATAATTTATTATTTTAACTTTTGTTAATGTTGAATGCTGTTATGTACGTTTATAGACCTTATATATTTTCTATTATTGAAGTGTCTTATTTAAATCTCATTCATTCCTCAAACTCTTGAAGATCCTAAATCACATAAGCAATTGAACACCATAGAGCCTGGAACAAAAGTTTCTTGGCATACAAAATATGCTTTGGGTTGGTAAGGAAAGTAGGAAACCTGTCATTTCTAATGTATACTGTGGTTCTTATCATAACTCTTCCAACAGAGTATCTTTGGAAAGCCTTTTCATGTGAAGAAAATTTAGTCTCCTATGTTGATCTACGTTGTTAATCTGAAAAAAAAAAATCACATGTAATTATAGGTAAAAATTTGACCTCAAGAGTTACCTTGCCTGACATAAATAAGTGAAGTATTTACTTCTTTTTTCTGTTTTGTTTTGTTTTGTTTTTTCAGTGTTTCCATAGAGAAAGAAAAGATCGATGAAAAATCTGAAACAGAAAAACTCTTAGAATACATTGAAGAAATTAGGTAATATAAATAGTTTTAAAATTACCTTCCAGGCTGGGGAGATGGCGGTTAGTGGGACTGGCTGCTCCTCCAGAAGACCCATTTCAGTACTGCATACATGTGGTACACAAACATGCATGCAGGCAACATACTCATATACATTGAGTAAATGAATGATTACAATAAAAGATTAATCAATAAAATAAACTTTGCTGATTGGGAATATAACTTTCTTGATAGAACAAGATAGTTGGGTATGGGAAGCCCTGGGCTCAGTGTCAGCTGTTTTGTATATGCAAAACAAAAGCACCTCATTTTGCTGAACACGTTTCGCAAGTACCTGAAGAGGAATTCTCTTCAACATATTTTTGTAATGCAGCTGTGCAGCTGATCAAGTGGACAAATACAAATTTGATATTGCCCAGTTAGAAGAAGATATGAAAGAGAAGGATCGTGAGATTTTATGTCTTAAGCAATCTCTTGAGGAAAACATTACATTTTCTAAGCAAATAGAAGACCTGACTGTTAAATGTCAACTGCTTGAGAGAGAAAGAGGTACTGTGCTATTTCTATCACTTTGCAAAGGCTTTTGGATACTGTCTATGAAAGCAACATTTTTCATAATTCTGTGAATAACAACAACAACAAAATCCATGTGCTTTATTTGAGAAGTTGTAGGATGTTTTCTATTATTTCAATACATTGTATTCTGTGATTGAAAAGAAAGACTTGTATTGGTTGCTGGCTTCTAGTCTGGGAAGCCGTTTGTAATTGGTGCAAACTCGAAGCTAGCATATCTGTGTTGTGTATATCTGTAATTGTCCCCCTCTTTGGAAATGCTTGATCTGTGTACTGTGCTGAAGCAAAGGGATAAATGACTGCGGGAGCTAAGTCCCTTATCACTAGTGTTTAGTTATGGAAGTTCCATGCTCTCCTTTACAGAAGACCTTGCCAACAAAGCTAGAGAAAGGGCTGAAAGTCTCAGTGCTGAGATACAGGTTGTCACACAGAAGCTGGTTCTGGAAAAAGAAGAATATGAAAAGCTACAACAAAAAGAATTGCACATCCAGTCACTTCTGCAGCAAGAGAAGGTAACTTACTACATTTATTTTTGTTTTGTAGAAAGACAATTTATTTATATCATTTTTCTTAATGTCAAAAAACATTCAGGTATATACTTTGATTGTTTAGCCACAGATAATGGTAAACGTTTATAATAAGTAGATGACATAGGTATTTAAAGAGAGTGTCTAACAATAGAAAAACAAGTTTGAAAATACAGGTACAGGGGCTAGAGAGAAGGCTCAGCAGTTAGGAGCACTCACTAGCTGCTCTTCCAGAGGACCCAGGTTTAATTCCCAGCACCCACATGGCAGTTCACAACTGTCTGTAATTTCAGTTCCATGGGATTCAACATTCTCACACAGATAAATATGCAAACAAAATACCAATGGATATAAAATAAAAATAAATTGAAAAAAAAAAAAGAACCACAGGTTACATAACGATCTTACAATATCAGTGAGAAAAAAACCCACTAAAAAATACAAACAAAAAAAATGTGATCGTGCGATAGAGGTAAACAATTCTAAGTGAAATTCAGTCAACTTGTAAAGATCTCCCTATGACAGTCAACGGATAGAGATTTTCATTAATAAGATGTCCAAAATCTGAGCCATTTCAGTGTGACGCTTTGGTGAAGGTTGAATCAACAGCAATGACCATGCACGCGTGTGATATATTTTGGGGCAACAGACAATAAAAGGGGTTCAGTAGGTTAATATTAATATACATTGACCTAAAAAGAGCTCAACTTTTTATGAATTTAAAATCTGTATATATACAAAATATATAACAAAGCCCCCCCCCAAAGAGTATATATGTACAAAAACATATGGGCAATATGTATTCTAAACCAAGTTACCTCTGAGAAGGAAAATGAGATTGGGATAAGGACTAATGAAAATTAATACTTAAAATCTAGAATTATTTTTCTCATTGATGTCTTATTATAAAACTTTGATATATGTATCTTACAACTTAAACATTTTATGTAATATTGGGATCATAATATACTTTTTACCATATGTGTAGAATATTGAAGTATATATAATTATAAGCCAATTTTAAAGCAGTTATAAAGATGGTTTTACACTAAAAATGTCAGAAATTACATTTTCCAGTGTTAAATTATAACATATAAACGGGAAAATGAGTATGGTGTCTATATTTATTGCATTTCCTTTAAGCTTTCTAATTTAGTTTCCATACTTTACTATCTGTATTGCATTCCTGTCTCTGTGAAGGTTTGTGGTGTCATGCCAGGTAATTTTGTGGGTACCTGTCTGAATGCAGGAACTGTCCGCCAGTCTTCAGCAGCAGCTCTCCTCTTTTCAAGAGGAAATGACTTCAGAGAAGAATGTCTTTAGAGAGGAGTTAAAGCTTGCCCTGGACGAGTTGGATGAGGTACAGCAGAAGGAGGAGCAGAACGAGAGGCTGGTTAAGCAGCTGGAAGAGGAAAGGAAGTCAACTGCAGAGCAGCTGAACCGGCTCGAGGAACTTCTGAGAGAGTGTGTACTATTAATGTGTCTTGTCTTTACGTAGGACTTAAGGGCTTCCAGCATGTTCTCTCAGAATTCCCAAGTCACCATGTATATGCATGGAGGTGGCATTATCTTACAAGATAAGGAAGAGATACAGAGAAAGACATGGCAAGAATATGTATATGCTTACAGATGTACACACGTGTTTGTGAGCAGATATGGCAGTCAGAGTAGAAAGTTACCTGGCACACTTTTAATCCCAGGACCCAAGAGGTTAAAGCAAGAGGATGATGAGTTTGAGGTTAGTCTGGATTGCAAATTGAATTCAAGAAATCCAGACTATAATAGTGAGCCTTTGTCTGAGAGAAAAAAAAAAAAAAAAAACTTTCTCTAAAGCTAAAGACTTATTTATGTGCGTTACTACATTTTCTAAAAGCTGTTAGATATCAGCATGAAAACAATCTATTTTATATTTGAAAACATCTAAGCCTTTTGTCTTTGTAAATGTCCTTAAGAGAATACAAACACTTCATTAGTGTGTGTGTGTGCACGCATGCACGTGGAGGTCAGAGGACCACTTTCAGGAGTTGCTTCTCTTCTCACCATGTGGGATCCTCAGAGTGCAACTCAGATCCCGGTTGACAAGTGCCTTTACTCCCTCAGCAGTCTTGCTTCAGAAGTAGCCATCAGAAGGCAGGTTAGAGTGGCTCATAGATTTAACTCCAGCCCTTCAGAGGCCAAGGCAAGAAGACCGCAGTGAGCACGAGGACAGCCTGAGTGGTAGAATAGAATGCTCCCTCAGAGAATAATAAAGGCAGAAGTAAAACAGTCAGACCTGGCTGGCCAACATTCAAAACAACATTCTTATTAGAAGTAGAAAAAGTAATATCTCACAGTTTTATATCAATTTCCTATTACTTCAGTCCTATTATTACTTTCTTCTCCAGCATATGCATTAAAGTTAAAATTGACAATTTTATAATTGAGAAACTGATAGTTTTTATTATTTGCCTAAAAATTGTTTTTAGCCAGGTATGGTGGCACACCTTTAATCCCAGCACTTGGGAGGCAGAGGCAGGTGAAATCTAGGACAGAGTAACCCTGTCTCGAAAATCCAATATGTGTGTGTGTGTGTGTGTGTGTGTGTGTGTGTGTGTGTGTGTGTATAAATAACAAAATGTGTATTTTTAATTTATTAATGTTATTGTGAGGTGGCTATATGAGGTGTATGTGTGTGAGTACAGGCAAAGGAAGAGATCAGGACAAATTTCAGGAGTCAGTCCTCTCTACCAGATCAGACACAGGTCGACAGGCTGCATAGCAAAGGCTTTTATCTGGCCCTTGCAATTTGATTCTTGAATTTAAACTACAAATTAGTTTCTCATTAAGTTCTTGAAATATCCTCATGGAAGCGAGGTGCTGTGGATGGGATTTGAATGTGAGGTATTCTTTGGTGTCTCACGCCCACTCCTGTTGAGAAGTTAATAATTTCTTCTGGGATTTTTGTGCTTGGTGACAGAGAGGCACTGCAGTATTTGTGTTCCTCCATACTGGGGCAGTAGTACAAAGGTGTTATTATGGGGATTGTTCTTCATTGCATCTGATTTGGGGGAAGAGGAACCTGAAGAAGTTGAGAATCATTCACTCTAGCAAAAAGAATTCTGATTATCCAAGCTCTTTACTTGTTAGCTGTGTGACCCCAGGGGAACAGGTTTGATGTGTTCATATTCTCCTTCACTTAGGTGCTCTATGAGATGTTGTTTCTAGTCTTTGCAAGGCTAGACATTTTAGGTTCAGATTAAAAAACAAGAACTGAAAGTCATTCTTCTAAGGGATAAGGAAAAATATTTTTATTACAAACCATTTAGTGGCATTTGATGGTTTCTGCTGTAGCTGTTCTTATTGTGCAGTGAGCTTGCTCCTCAGTTGTCTTAATTTGAGTGCTCGCTTAGGATTCTGTATAGTTTATTTTTACCTCACCATAGTCTCTAAGAGGCCTTTCATAGGCTCTTATGCACATCTAAACACATAAAAGCATCTTAATAATATGCAGTGTTTAAAAACTACTTGAGACTTGTAGTATACATTTAGAAAATGACTTAAAACCTATTTTGTTACTATACAAAACTGCTCATCAAGATTTTGTCAAGGTTGGATGTCTGCGATCCTCTCACTTGTATGTTGAGATGGGAGGAGCCTGAGTTCAAGGCCAGCGTGGCCTAAATAGCAGGATATTTCTCAAAAAGAAAAAAAAAAATGAGTAACAGCATATGTGGAATTATCATATAATCAGAATTTCCATACTTACTCTACCTTATAAAAGGTTTTAATGTGAAGTGTCTTTAACTATGTGTACTTTCCATAATGTGTTTCAATATACAGAATTAAACTCCAGTAAAGTGCTTTTAGCTGGTGTTGCATTCAGTCTTTAGACCTGACAACTCTGTAGATTGGCTTTACAGATTACTGTTTGGTTTTCATTGTTTTTTCTCCTGAATTAGCTACATACTGCAGGAGACCTGAAAAGAAATCCCATAGAAAGTAGATATAGATGAAACCAGTAAACAACTTAGTAAAACTGTCATACAATGAGATTAAGTCATAAATGTGTATTTTTAAACGAATACAGCAGTTATGGCAAAGGAGCACATGTGATAATATGGTGCACAGTGTCTGATCTTTAGAAATTGCCCTTTTCTTAGGAAAGAAGCTGAACTGGAAAAGAGTAATGCTGCTCACGCACATGCCACCTTGATTGTGCAGGAGAGGCACAGTGACACAGTGCAAAATCTTAGAGACGTCATCGCTCAATTGGAAAGGTATTTTTCTTTGTAGTGCCCACTGTTGAATATGTGGATGGGGAGAAATGTTTTCCCACCGAAATTTATGAGCAGAGCAGTCCAATGGAGGATGACTGCTATTAGCTTTAAATTCCATCACGGGCAGTCACTGTCATCTAGTAATCTTCCTATACTACAAAGCCAGTCCAGCACAGCCAAGACTACACAGAAGAAACCCTGTCTTGAACCCCCCCCCCCACCCCCCGCCCAAAAAAAAAAAAGTTCAAGGGGGCTGTAGAAATGGCTTTCTTGGTGTTTGAGACCCAGGTTCAGTTTCCAGTACCCACACAGTGGCGCAGCCACTTGTAACTCCAGTTCCAGGATATCAAATGTTATCTTCTGGACCCTTGGGCACTGTACACATATGGTTCACAGATGGACACGCATAAACAATGTTACGTAAACTCATTACCCAGGGTACTGAATTTATATTCATGTAAGTGCATGAGGTTTTTTTCTGCAGAGAAGTATATAAAAATCAAAGCTTTGTCATGTATATGGTAATAAAAAGTATTAACTGCTTTCTTTTTAATAAGCTGTAAAGCATCAACGCTTAAAGAAATAGAGGATCTTAAGCTGGAGAACTTGACTCTACAGGAAAAAGTAGCCATGGCTGAAAAAAGTATAGAAGATGCTCAGCAACAGATATTGGCAGCTGAGAGTACAAATCAAGAGTATGCAAGGTGAGTAACACAAACGCATCATCAGAAAAAAATGACGAATTTCATTGGTTTTCTCTTATTTTGAGATAGAGTCTCACTATGAAGTCACTATTAGCCATCTACACGGTGCCTCAGCCACCTGTAACTCCAGTTCCAGTATCAAAAATTATCTTCTCGATCCTTGGGTACTGCACACGTATGGTTCACAAACATACGTGCAGGCTAGACACGCATAAACAGACAATGTCATGTAAACTCATTACTCAGAGAACTAGTTTATATTCATGTAAGTGCATGAATATAGTGTAAGTTTTTTCTGCAGAGAAGTATATAAAAATCAAAGCTTTGTCATGTATATGGTAGTAAAAAGTATTAACTGCTTTCTTTTTATTAAGTTATAAAGCATCAACACTTAAAGAAATAGAAGATCTTAAGCTGGAGAACTTGACTCTACAGGAAAAAGTAGCCATGGCTGAAAAAAGTGTAGAAGATGCTCAGCAACAGATATTGGCAGCTGAGAGTACAAATCAAGAGTATGCAAGGTGAGTAACACAAACGCATCAGTCAGAAGAAAATGACAATTTTCATTGGGTTTTTTTTGAGACAGGATCTCACTATGTCTTACTATATTGACTTGGCTGGAACCTGTGTAGAGCACACTGGCTTTAAATGGAGATCTTGCTGACTCTGCCTCCCATGTGCTGCAATTAAAGTCCAGTCCCACACCCAGTTAGAATTACAATTTTTAAGAATTTTCTTCTGTTGGCTTTTGTGGTGTTTTTGTTTGTTTTCCAAAAGAAGGGGGTATAAATTAAAATGACTGCCAAATGTTTAGTGGATTCTTCTTTCTCAAATCTAAGGATGCTTCTAGATTTGCAGAACAGATCAACACTGAAAGAAACAGAAATTAAAGAAATCACATCTTCATTTCTTGAGAAAATTACTGATTTGCAAAATCAACTCAGACAACAAGATGAAGACTTTAGGAAGCAACTCAAAGAGGAAGAAGCAAGGTAACTCAGGCTTGACAGTGAGTGAGTGAGATGTTAGTTTTTTCTAACAAATTGACAAAATGAAATTTAAATTTTTAAAATTTAATTTTCCCATGCAGAAAAACAGAGAAAGAAAATGCAGTGACAGAATTAACCATGGAAAATGATAAATGGCGTCTCCTTTACGAAGAACTATATAACAAAACTAAACCTTTTCAGGTTCGTTGCTTATAATTAAACTTGTGAACTGGAGAGATAGATGGCCCTGCCATTAAGATACTACCTTACTACCTGCTCTTCCAGAGGGCGCAGGTTCAGTTCCCAGCACCCACATGGTGGCTCTCTCCTGGCTGTGACTCCAGTTCCAGGCTATCCTCTGTGTGAAAAAGTGAGAATAGTGCTTGTATTGTTTTTATGTTTTTATGCTTTATGTGAGATTAGTAAGATTTGAAAGTGTAGGTCAGGCCTGTCATAAATGCTTATAGTGCTGGTGTGAGGCAGGAGCAGAAGGGTGCACAAGTCTTCTGGTTTGTTTCCAGACAGGGTTGTAGGCTTGGCTGTCCTGGAACTCTGTAGACCAGGCTGGCCTCGAACTCACAGAGATCCACCTCCCTTTGCATCCCAATTGCTGGGATTAAAGGAGTCCTCCACCACCACCCAGTGGGTGCACAAGTAGAAAAATATGTTTTGTTTTGTTTTCTAGCAACAACTGGATGCTTTTGAAGCAGAGAAGCAAGCATTGTTGAATGAACATGGTGCAACTCAGGAACAGCTAAATAAAATCAGAGACTCGTATGCAGAGCTACTGGGTCACCAGAATCTAAAGCAAAAAATCAAGCATGTTGTGAAATTGAAAGATGAAAACAGTCAACTGAAATCGGTTTGTAAAATTGTATTCAGATATACTAAAAGCCAAAAAAGTTGAACAATTTGTAGAGGAGAATTCATCTGAGAATTTGTGGGCTTATTTAGTGTTGACCAGATAAGTATTATTTTACTTAGTATTAGAAATGGCTACGATAATTGGGAAACTGTATAAAGTTTTACACATTCATTTGGGTTTACAAAATACCCATTCATTTTTGTAAATGCCATGAAGATAAACAGTATTCAAAAAAGTAATTATTTAATTTTTGTCCTTCTAGAAGGTTAATTAATTTGTATTTTATTTTGGGATACAAAACAATGAGTTACATTACCTGACCCTATGGGTATCTATTATATGTTGATTTTGATTCTTCCTGGTATATACCCAGGAGCTATAAGCTGGATCATGTAGTGGTTTTAATTTGCGTTTTTTAAGAACTTGATATAGACCAGTATACGTCCTGGTGATTAAAAGGTGACAGTTCTACCCTCAGTATAAGCCCATGGCCCTCAAAAGTGTCAAAGCAAGTTTTGAGATTTGATGAGAAAGCAGTTCCATTGATGAATGGGTCAGCAAAGAGGAAATCTGTTCTGTTACTGTGCAATTGAGAGGACAGTGTTTCAGAGCCATCTTGGGAAGGAACCTATTATTTAAAACTAAACGACCTGGAAGGCCTAAGAATAAGAAACAATCCCAAGTCAGGGTACCTGAAGGTAGCCTGCCACAACTCCAAAGGTAGCCCTGGGATGCAATTCCCCACAAGCCATAGCACAGACAGTCGAGGGCTCAGCTCAGGCAGTGAAGTGATGGGGAAAGTAGCTCTGAGCCTAAGATCAGTGGGTGTTGGATCTTTGCAGCTTCCTGTCTGCTATTAAGTTCTGTAGAGTCTGAAGGTCCAGTGATGGACTTGACCTCCTGTGAAATTTGTTGTGACTCCAGGAGGCCAGTCTCACCTCTGACTCTGTAGTATTTCCATTGGACAGACTCTGAGCTAGTGTTCTGGCACAGGACTGGGGCAGGTAATCCTCTCTTAGTGGCACCCTTGGTGCTGTGGTTCTCAGTGATTGCAGAAAGAAGGTGAGAGATAGCCTCAATTTCTCTCAGCTTTGCATCTCCTTAGAGTCACTGTTATAAACCAGGGCAAGGATGATCAGTGTTTCCAGCACTGCACAAGTGTGGCTGAGCAAGAGAAATCTTGTACTCTTAATATATTTGCCCAAGAACATCACCTCAGGAAGTATGAGCTGCTGGCAAAATGGGCTCATCCTAGATAGGCTTTGGGAGTCGGGGAAAAGGAAAGCCTGTGTTCTTGTGTGGTTTCTAGAGGGGAGGGAAGGAGCTCTTTGGTTTCAAATGCCAGACAAGCTTTTGTGGGTCTTTTTGAATAGCTGTTTCTTTCCTTATTGTGCTTTTAGGACCATTTCCAGAGGGAGAACATAATTGCTTGCCTTTTTATACTGTCCCTGCCACAGATTATAATGCTGGCAAACCAAAAGTTGATTTGAGGGCAATATATTTGTACCTCAATTTTGATCAGAAAAGTACACTTCTAACTATAGAAGGACAAGAAAATTTAAAATAATTTGTTTACTTTGCTAGATCTGTTCCAAATCAGTCTTAGTGAGTAGTTATTTTTGCCATTAGCTTTGATGCATAAACAACTTTTGGAATATGTCTACAAAAACAATAACACATTTTATCACTGTGTGCTTTAGTGATTATATTTTTCTTATACAGGAAGTGTCAAAACTCCGATCTCAGCTTTTTAAAAGGAAGCAAAATGAGCTCAGACTTCAGGGAGAATTAAATAAAGCTCTGGGCATCAAACACTTTGACCCTTCTAAGGCTTTTCATCATGAATCTAAAGAGAACTTTCCCCTTAAGACTCCATTAAAAGAAGGTAAAAACAAAACAACAACAAAAAACTAGTATATTTATGCACTTGTCATTCTCTCTCTTCTTTCACAGCAGCTGGTGACTTAAAAACTTTTTTATAAACTATGAAACTGCTGATATCTTCTAATATAGAAGAAATTTTCACTGAGTTGATGTATTCAATGCCATTTCCTCCTCCCTTACTCTGCTTCTGTATGTCAAGATTCCCTGTCCTTCAAGCCCTATTCAGATTACGTCTTCCTGAAAGTCTTTCATTGCTCCAATCAGCAGCTCTTCTGTCTCTGAACTGCATATCTCTTTTGCCCAAGGCTAATCCTTCTTTAGAACTCACTTTGTGACCTAAGTGTATCTTAGATCCATAATTTTTTACATTTCAATTTTAGAGAAACTTTTTCTTGGCAGATACTTTGTATAAGTATATATATTATATTTGTGCATATGATATGTGTATATATTCATATGATATGATATATATGTATATTATATGTGTGTTTTATATATGTTATAATTATTGTACAGAATGTAAAATTGCTTCTCCTGTCTTTAAGAAAATAGGTCTGGTTTTAGTTTGTAATGACTTAGGAATTTGATTTTGTTGGTTCTTAAGGATTTGAATCTAGGCCCTTGAACATGCTAGGCAAGTGTTGTACCTCAGCTACATCCACAGCCTGGCCCATCGGGTAGCAGTTTAATATAAAATACTTACAACTCTGTTGTACTCTTTTCAGGTAACACAAATTGCTGCTGAATTCAGATGTAACATCAAGGATCATGGAAGTATACGTCTGAAATACCAATTGAAGATTATTTTCTTTATTATTCTTGATATTGTGTTTATAGTATATATTATATAATGTATTTAATTTCAACTGCCTATTTTTAGGTATATGAAAGGAAATTCAGCATTTGTTATCAAAATGTCTTGATTGTAGAGTTCTTTCTACTCTGGTAAAGAGTGGAAAGGCTAAAGCACTTTGGCTTGCCCTTGTTTTTGCAATGATTTACTGATCATGCTCACTCTGGCCTCTGTCATCCATCTTCTTTTCACTCCAAACAGAAATAAGGGCACCCTAAACTCCACAGTAACCTTGGTTATTTGTTTTCTTCTTTTTTTAATCAAAGTCACTGGATTATTTTAATTATTTCTAAATTCTTTGGCTCTATTCCAGTTGTAAATTAAAACATATAACGGCCTATAAACTTATATTTTTTTTGGAGATTACCCTGCTAATTTTTAGATACATTGGAAATCTAAAATTTTGGGGGTGGGAGTGTTGTGAGACAGGGTTTCTCTCTTTAGCCCAGGCTGTCCTAGAACTCTAGACTAGGCTGTCCTTGAATTCAGAGATCTGCCTGTCCCTGTCTCTTAATTGATAGGATTAAAAGCAAGCACACCACGCCCAGGCTCAAGGAAATCTGAAAAACTTTACATATTAAGATTTTTAGAGAATTTGTCATCTGCATAGCCTCTGAGTGTATGTGGAATATAAAATAAAGTCATATAGAAACTCATACGCAGCCAGTGATTTAATTTTTATTTAATGAAGTTGCAGCATTGCTTCTGTTTAAGATGTAATTAATCATATCTACCTCCATGCTAACTTGTCCCAAGAATCATAAATGATATTTTTTATTTATTTCTTTTAAAGGTTTATTTATGCCAGGTTTAGTGGAACACACCATTAATCCTAGCACTCTGGAGGCAGAGGCAGATGGATGAGATTGAGGTTAACCTGGTCTACATACTAAGTCCCAGGCCAGCTAAGACTATATTTTTACATTGAAGCTTTAGTCATTCTTCTTCTAATATTCCATAGAGATTTAATAGCTTTTAATCATAGTGACTATACACAGGGAAAACAGAATATTCAGATTTTTTGTGGACTACTGGCTTAGTAATAACTTATCTACAAAGTATTTGTGGGGCTGAAGATCAGGCTCAATGATTAGGAGTGCTTACACCACAGTCATAAGGACCAGAATTTGTGTTCTAGGACCCAGTTAACAAGCAAGCATATGGAACATGCCTGACAACCCAGGTCTGAGACAGGATGCGACAGGAAAATCACTAGGACTCATTGGCTTCTGGCCTAGTCACAAAGACATCAACTCCAGGATCAGGGAAGGGCCCTACCACAAAGGATGGAGAGTGATAGAGGATCACACCTGATTGCCCCCACCACCACACACACACACACACACACACACACACACACACATACACATATATACACACACACCGGTTATAGAACTAATTCTTTGGCTTATTTAGGTTAAGTGAAATTTTGGTACGGTTCCTGTCCTGACTCATGAGCAAATAACCAACTACCTAAGTCTATGTAGTTATGTGGTCACACTATTCTGATTGCTCTTTGGTTCCACTGTCCTTTGTGAAAACCAAATCTTGCGTTTGGCAGTTGATTTTTATCCCTTAGCCCTGGCATCCTGAGATCTTTTATTCCCATTGATTTTAACTTTGCAAATTCAGTGGCTACTGCTCTCAATTTGAGGTCTGGCCTCCAGAGGAGATTGATTATGGAACTCTGTAAAGGATCCCGGGATACTTGAAGTGTCCAGTCTCCTGGAGACCATGTATTCAAGTTTGTGGTATAGAGGGGAGATGGAATCCTTTGAAGTTGGCCTAGTGGAAATAAATGAGGATCCTGAGGGCATAACATTTGTGGTTGTTTGAATGAAAATGGACCCCATAAGGTCATGTATTTGAATACTTGGTCACCAGTTGGTGGAATTGTTGGGGAAGGGTTAGGTGTGTTACTGGGGGTGGGTTTGAGGCTTCAAGAGCCCTTGCTATTCCCAGTATCCCAGGTGTCTCCTGGCTGTCCCACAAAGTAAAGCTGAATGGCTTGCTTACACACATTGCGAGGAGTTATATTTGTACCTATCAAGGCACAGTTCTGTGTGCAGATGAGAAATTGCTGTGATTTCTGCTCCTATGTTGAAGCAAAATGTCTGGTAAAAGGCTTCTCTTGAATGGCACTTCTTTGCCTCCTTTTAAACCCTAGAGTGGACTGAGCGGGTAATAGAAAAGAAGAGGATGCTGGCAAAGGCAACAGTGACAGTGGCAATAGCGTCAGGACAGCAGCACAAGAATCAGAACAGCCAACATAGCACATATCAGAAGTGATGAGAAGGGTTGCAAAGCACTGAGAAAGGCTGGAGTGAGGCCTCCGTGATTAAGCGCACCAGCTGCTCTTCCAGAGGACCAGAGTTCAATTTCCACCACCTGCGTGGCAGCTAACACCTGTCTAGCTCTAGTTCCAGGGGATCGCATGGTCCTTTCTGACTTTCACAGGCACTGCACACATGTTGTACAGACAAAGATGCAGATAAAACACCTGTAACGTAAAACTAAGGACTTGAACAGGCATGTAGGCACTGATGGCCAGAAGAGTCCCAGAGAGCTGCCAAAACTTAAGAGTCAAGGAATTCAACACTCTTGGTGCAAGAACTATGGCACTTGGCACTCGGGAGCTAAGGATCCCGACATTCATGAACTCTGATGGTTGTAACAGTACAAGGTGCCACGACCTTTTGCTCTCTGCTGTCACTGCCCATTGCTGACAGAAGCCATTTATAGAATGTGCCAAGGACCAAAGCTGCTGGTGGTTAAAGCACAGAATGATAAGCATTTAAACTTGATCCTAGAATCCAAAGTCCCTGGGGAAGCTTCTGGGTGTATTAGTTCTGGCCTTGAACACTCACCTAAGATTGCCACCAGCAGCTGCAGCAATCGATGTGCTTCATATTCAAATAGAGTGGACATGTTTTGGTAGCAAGATCACTAAAACAGCTTTATTATGTTTACTTACGTGTGTGTGCTCTCACACTTGTGCCATGGCACATTTGTGGAGGTCAGAGGATAATTTACAGGCATTGGTTCTCCAGGGTCCAACTCATGTTGGTGGCAAGCACCTTTTCCCACTGAGTCCATCTTAATAGCCCTTATTTTGTTTTGTTTTTCTTTGTTTTTAAGTGAGAGATGCTGTATGGAGATTCAAAGAGGAGATGGTTAGATTTCACTTGGAGGCACAAAAATTGTACAAAGAAAGGAAAAACATTGGTTTTGGCCTTTTGAGTACCATAACTTAAAGATATCTTTCAAACTTGCAAAATATATATACACACCCTATAAAGGAAAATATATTTTGACATTGTTTTCCCATGTGCTATATGCCCACTGGGTAGACTATAATGCTGAGTGACACAGACAAACATACACACAAACACACAGAGAGAGAGAGAGAGAGACAATGTTTCTCTGCGTATCCCTGATTGTGTTAGAACTTGCTCTGTAGACCAGGCTGGCCTTGAAAACCAGCCTCTGGCTCCAGACAGCTGAGATCAGAGGCTTGAGCCACCACTGCTGAGCTGAGAGATAGTTTAAATTTTGTTTATTTTGGGTTTTTTTGTTTTGTTTTGAGACAGGGTTTCTCTGTAGCCTTAGCAATTCTGGACTCATTTTGTAGACCAGGTTGGCCTTGAACTCACAGTGATCCTCCTGCCTTTGCTTAATTAAATGCTGGAATTAAAGGTCAATTTCAATACCAGCTTCTGTTGATTTTAAAGTTAAAACCTTGCAATGCCCTAAACCCAAACAGCTTCTCAAAGCCTAACTACGCCCAAGTCGTCCTTGAAACTGTTAAAATATTTGTTGTCTGTGCTTCACTCCTAGAAAATGGCTGCACACTTGCTGTTACTAGCAGGTCCAGGAAGTACTTCAAGCGGAATTTAGTGCTTGGCTAAATTTAAGGAGAAGGTAGTTATTGTAAATGACCACATCTCTGTGTTGTTAGCCCTAGGCTTTTTAAAATTGCCATTTGAAATGGTTAAGTTAAAAAAAAAAAACACTGGGGAATTTTACTGAGGGTTCTGTTACTGTAAGGTGTGAACCCTGTGAAATATTTCACAACAGGAATCAGTTGCACAGTGTGTCTCCCAACAGTTGGCTCATTGTAGCTCTAGAAGGGACAAGGTCAACAAGTTCTACCAAGGAATTGCAGAGCTCCTTTGTTTTTATACTCTGTTCTGACTAATGGATTTTAGTAGTGGATCCTCGCTTGACTTGGCAGTTAAACATGCAACTTCTCATTGGGTAGTTTTAAAACTAGCAGGAGGAATCAGCTGCCAGCTTACTGCACTGTGGAAAGCTGCACGAGATTCCAGGATTGGAATGGAAATGCTAATTTGAAAGGTCGAGCGGAGCTGCGCCTCACGTTTTTGGCTTCCGTCTGCCCTGTAAGGGCGGAGCGAACAAAGACCGGGCCAGAGAAGCCAGATACTGAGGTTCCCCTCGCTGCGTTTTCCCAAATTAGTACTGGAATCATGCCTGAAATGCCGGAGGACATGGAGCAGGTAAGAGCTAGCAATTCAAGACACAGCGTCGACCCAACATCGCTTTCAAAGCGACTCGAAATGGCTGGTAGCAGTTGAAAGGGTGTAAAGAAAATCTTTGCCGGTGCCATGTATTTTCTTAAGAAATAAGAAGCTTGGGACACAGGATGAACTATTTTGGGTTTCTCACCCAGGAAATCAAACCCAGTTGGACAGAAACAAAACGTGAAGCAGAACGATTGCTTCGTTCTCCGCATGAAGTGCAACTGTGGTGAAGTTAAGATTTAAGTGTGTAAAGCGTACGGTTTAACCAGCGGTGCATGCCCGGCTTTTGTCTCGCAGGGCTTGAATCCGCTAAGGAGACTCTCAGTTCCGGTTTGCGCTCTTTTAAGACGTGACCTCGTTCGGAAATCCGACCTTGACTGTAAACATAGAACCTTCTCTTATTAAGCAAAACGGTTAAAAATCGCGCTTAAATACACCCCTCCAGAGCTATGCCCAACTTTTGACAAGCGTCAAACCGTGTTCTTGTATGGAGAGGCAAGCAAAAATCGCCTCGCTCACCCACGAGGTTGCTCTGAGGATCAAACTGCTAGCTGCAGAAATCCTTGAGTCTTCTATTAGGAACATTTTATAACCCCCTGTAGGAAGAGATACACACATTCCAGCTGGACACTTGAAACATTCTCTGTTCCCTCCATCGGACTTTTTCTTTCTAATTCTTTTACCTTAGTGTTGGGCTAGATAGCCCTTTCTTTTAATAACCATAAGGCCTGGATTAGGGGGGAAAAATCGAAAAGTGAGGGGCCGCAGGCTGCCTTTTGTTTTCTCTTCCAAAGAACCACAGAAACCAGGGAACGGGGCGGGGGAGGGAGGGGTGTATCTCCTGGCTCTGAGGAAAACTTTCAGGCAGCTTGATCTTTAGTTTAAAAATAAACCGAAAGGAAAACGAGGCGTCTGCGGGAGGGGCGGTGGTCACGTCTTGGGGGAGAATTTTAAGTCCCTTATATCGTGGGTGTCTGGAGAACAGACTGTTGGGTAGAAAGTGGGCGAATCCGCTCGTGCGTGCCGGCTTTTTTCAGTGTACCCAGGCTTGCCTGTTGCTGCCATACTTTGGAGCTTGGAACCTGCAGGAAATTCAGTTGAGAGCTGAGTCAGGCTCCAGGGGCTGTTGTTTCTGATTAACTTTTAAACACCACACAGGTTTGGAAGAGTGCCCGGCATTGTGCTCTTCCTTTGCTCCATCATTTTAAGTTTTTGCAGCTCCTCCAAGGCTTGGCTCCGGTAGCTCCTGGCAGCAGCCCCTAAGTGGAGCGTCCAAAGGGGAGTCAGGAAGCTTGTGAAGCCCACTTAAAAGTAGACTGGACTCTGAGAAAAAAGGCAAACTCTGCCTTGTATCAGTCAGGGAGGCAGGGGCAGGTGGATCCTGTGAGTTCCAGGCCAGCCTGTTCAACAAAGCGAGTCCAGGACTGCCAAAACTACACAAAAAAAAAAAAAAAAAAAACCTGTCTTGAAAATCAAAATAAAAAAAAGAAAAAGAAGGAAAAAAAAAAGTACCCAGATAATATTCTCTCCCACGCCTTTTTATTTTTAATTAGCTAAAAATAATTAAAAAACATTTAAAAATTTTAAAAACATTTAAAGCATTTTTTTTAGCATTCCAGAAGAACATAGTTTCCAGAGATACTAATGACTCAGAGGACAGCACTTATTTTTACTCTTTCTCCCCGCCTTAAACAAACGACCTTGCCTAGGTTGGTCTGCCACTCCCTTAATCCCGGAGTTTAAGAGGGGAAGCTGGAGGATCACAAGTTCAAATTCTTTCTGAGTCCAAGGCCAGAATGAAAGCCAAGCTGTGAGTGTAGGGAACCAACCTTAGGTGCCTCGCCTCCTAATTTCACGGACGTTTTAGTCTACTTTGCCGTCGGTTCTTAGGCACTTCGCAGCCTGCAAACCTAGAACTCTGGGTGAACCGACTCTTTACCCCTTCACTAAGAAGGAGAGATTGGGAAAGCGCTTGCGTGCATTAGCCCTTTAAGAACTGGCACGTGGGCTGAGAGCGTCCCTCGGAGTCCCGCCCCCCTGCGAACGCGTGTCGGGAGGCGGCCAATCAACAGGCGCGACCATGGCGGCGGAAGCCGGAAGCGTCAGCCGGGAGGGCCTGGGCCTAGGGGAGGAGGGCCAAGGGCGCGGGCGCTGCGGCCCCCGGCTGTGCTGCGCGGGTGAAGGCTGCGGTCCGCGACTGCGGCGGCGCCAAGACGGCGGGCATGGTGGGCCGGGAGAAGGAGCTCTCCATCCACTTCGTCCCCGGCAGCTGCCGGCTGTTGGAGGTGAGGTGCGGGGCGTGGAGCCCCGGGTGGCGCCTCTGAGTTTGTTTACCTCGCTCCCCGCTAGGCTACGCTTACGCGGTCGCAGCCGGGGAGCCGGGAGGTGGAGGCTCCCGCCGCCCCCGGGGGCTGGTTAACATTGGAGTCCTGGATCTTTAAACAGAAGGGAGGGTGGCTTCTCCCAAAGGGCGGTGTTGGAGGTGTCAAGTTGGTGAACCCGTAGTTTGCACCAGGGCAACGTTACTTCAGGCACTTTACGGACATCTGTGTTTCCAACTATGCGAGTCTGTTAACGCTCAGTTTCAGGGGTGGGAAAGCGGGCATAAAGGGTCGGGCTTTGCCTAAAGTTTATTCCGTAAGGTTTGATCAGGGACTCCAGTACAGATCTGTTTGGCCCTGGCCCCTTGGGTTCCGCGACCGTATTTTGCATGGTGGGAGACTGCTGATATTTGGAAAATGCATGTCTAGTAAACTTTCCCCTGCTTGGTTCCAATTCCGCTTCACTATTCCGTTTCAAGCCCCCTAGCAATACTGACTCTCAGAACATATCCAGCACAGTATGTAAGACTTAATTCCCAAACCTACGTGCCTTGCAGTTTTGTTAATGTAATTTTTAAAAAGTATTTATTATTATTATTTTGAGACAGCGTCTGTGCTTGTTTTATGTCAGTTTGTACAAGCTAGAGTCACTGGAGAGGAGGGAGACTCAATGGAGAAAATGCTTCTATAAGATTGGGCTGCGTGAAAAAGCCTGTAAGGCATTTTCTTAATTACTGATCGACATACCTCCCCTCCCACACCCCAGCCCGTTGTGGTTGGAACCACCCCTGGGCTGCTGGTCCTGAGTTGTTTAAGAAATCAGGCCGAGCAAGCCAGTAAGCAGCACTCCTCCATGTCTTGTGTCAGTCAGCTCCTGCCTCTAGGTTCCTATCCGGACTTTTTTCAGTGATGAACAGTGCTGTACAAATGTAAAGTCTGTTTTATTAATTTGCAGTTACAGACTGCTGACAACACATGTCCAACTGTTTATGCCTGCATACATGTATGAATGCATGTAAGCTTAATGTGTTTGTACAGTTCTGTAAAAGTGGGGAGTAGTAAAACTGGGTACTAACTCGTATGCCTATGATTGTTTTGTCTTGTTAACAGGGTCTAACTGTGTATTCATGGCTAGTCTCAAATCTTTGGAGATCTGCCTGCCTCCACCTCCAGTGGACTGGGATTAATGGTGCCACCACAGCCAGCAATGTTTTTCATTAAAAATAAATAAATAAATAAATAAATAGATAAATGAATAGATAAATAAAAAGGTACAGCTGGGCGTGGTACAGTCCTTTAATCCCAGCACTCTGGGAGGCAGAGGCAGGAGATGTCTGTGAGCCAGTGAGGATAGCCAAGGCTACACAGAGAAATCCTGTCTGGGGGGGGAGGGGAGAGCATTAGCTGGGGTATGATGATTTGTGTGTTAATCCCAGCACTCTGAAAGCTGAGGGAGAGTGATTTCCAGGCAAGCCAAGGCAGAAGGAAGGTACAGACAGCTATGATTTGTGGACATTTGTTGCTCTCTCAATCAGTGCAACTGAGATTTGCTCTTACTACATGCTGAGAATTGGCATAGCTAATGTTAGAGAGGCACCCCTTCTCAGAATACTGCCAGTGGGTACATTGGGGAGACAGGGCATTGGGCTTCTCCCATCTGAAGTCCATTCCTTCTTAAGCAGTCTGGATGCCTTGTTTCTTAAATCCCAAGGGTGCTCCAGAATGTTACAGAGGTAGGAAGTCAGTGGGAAACTTTTTTCTTTTGGAGCCAGAACTTTCTCTATACCCAGGGCTGGTCTTGATCTCAGGATCTTCCTGCATCAGATGACAAGTGCTAGTGCTGTAATTTTGGGAGCACACTAAGCTTACACGTGGACTTTCCAGTTTGTTTGTTTGTTTGTTTTTAAATGTTTGCTAAGTGTATAGCTGTGCACCATGTGTCCAACACCCACTGAGGCCAAAAGAGGGAGTCCATTCCATTAGAATTGGAGTTACAGGGAGTTGTAAGCAGCCTAGTATGGGTGCTGAGAACCCAATTCTGGTCCTCTGCAACAGCAACTTTGTTTTACCTGTATATGTGTTTGTTCACAACATCCATGCAATGCTTTTGGAGTTCCAAAGAGAATTATCTCCCCAGGAACTGGAGTTACAGTACAGATGGTTGTTAGGTGCCATGTTCGTGTGGGGCTCAAACCAGGGTCCTCCAGAAGAGCAGCCAGTGCTCTTAACCTCTGACCTACCTGTCAGTGTGCCTCTTTCATTGTATTTTCCCAGGCATCTTCATGGTGTTTATCACATGTTCAGGATTTTCTAAATCTATATACTAGACTTAGCCTGTTTTGACCCCTTTCATTTCAGATTTGTGTGTATGTATGTATGTGTATACAACTGTGATTTTTGAAACAGGGTCTTGTTTTACAGGCATGGGTGGCCTGGAATTCCCTATGTAGACCAGGCCTTCCTCAGTTTGCTGACATCCTGCCCCTATCCTCTGAGTGCAGGGATTTAAGAGGTCATCAGTACACCTGATTTGCATGTAAACCTTTAGAGATTTATTCTCTTGCTAAAGTTCAAAGAAAATTTTGCCAGCTCAAATTTTTATTTTCATAAATTCCTTGGCTTAGAGCCAAGTTGTGTCACAGCTACCACCTGAAATTTCTTTAATTTTTAAAAAATGTTTTGATATTGGTTGAATTAAAATCCTTAATACTTTTTTGTATACTGCACCCCACACACACACACCTCTTTTGATTTCAGCTTTTGTATATTCTAGAAACACCTGATTTTGGTGTTCTTAAGTAAAGTGTGCATGTTTGCTAAATCATGTACTGGAAGTTAGAGCTCAAAAATGTTTTTAGCTGTTGCATATTTTATACACACACACACACACACACACACACAGCTCAGAATTAGGTGACTTTAACAGAAATAGCACCGTATGGTAAAATCTAATGAGCATTCCAGCCACATGCTGAGTTTACAGATGTGACACCTTGATGGCTTAAAATAGTATATTTAAAAAAGGAAAAATTGACTTTTCCTTTTGCAGGAAAAGTGTTAGTCAATTTTTGGAACTTTGCCTTGGGTATACAGAAATCAAATTATTTCTTAAGCGGTGACTTTTTACAATTTCTGTGAACGCATTTTTTTCAACAGCAACAAAAATTTTATGCTATCTGTAGCTATCAGTCATAAGTATGCTGTGTAAGTAAGTTTAGTGCTGACAGACGGACATATTAGTTTGCTCAAATTTAAAATGCATGTTTTTTTAAAAAATTATTTATTTAATCTTATTTTATGTCCATTAATGTGAAGGTGTCAGATCCCTTGGAATTGGGGGTTGGCATTACAGACAGTTGTGAGTTGCCATGTGGGTGCTGGGAATTGAACCCAGGTACTCTGGAAGAACACCCTTCGTAACCACTAAGCCATTTCTCCTACCCCTTATTTTTTATTTTTCATTATCTCTGTGTGTGTACGTGTAAATTCAGTTACCCCCCAGAGGCCAGAAGAGGTATCAGCTATAGAGTGTAAGTAGTTGTAAGCTCCCCTATGTCTGTCTTCTACAAAAGCAGTGTGTTCTTAACCACTAAGGAGCCCTTCTAGCCCCAATGAGACTGATTATTGAAACTTACCAAGGCGGGAGGGGTGGGGTCTTATGGATAAGAGTACTGTGTTGATTTGCAGAGAACCTAGGCCTAGGCCTCATTCCCAGCATCTGCTTGTTGGCTGGAGAGTTGCCTGTAGCCCCAGTTCTGGGAGATTTTATACCCTCTTCTGCTATCCCCAGGCAACATGGGTAGCGCACCCACACATGCATGCAGGCAAAATACTCAGACATAAAATAAAATAATTAAAAACAAATACGTTAAGTCATGTGGTTGATGCAGTTTGATTAATCTAGCTTTAAAACTGACTTTTAGCTATGTAATATTTGATTTTAAAAAGGTATTTGGTACACAATAGTGGCAGCTTTCATTTCTTTCAGAGAATTGTTTTCAAACTGTGGCTCTCCTCTCTTCCTACTTCTAGGAGGAAGTAAACACCCCTAGCCGTCGGGTTCTAGTTACCGGAGCCACTGGGCTTCTTGGCAGAGCAGTTTACAAAGAATTTCAGCAGAGTAACTGGCACACCGTTGGCTGTGGCTTTCGAAGAGCAAGACCAAAGTTTGAGCAAGTGAACCTGTTGGATTCTGAAGCAGTCCATCACCTCATTCATGATTTTCAGGTATAGGTTTGTATATTTGGAATTGTAGTTGTATTTTGTTAGTGGTTGTCTGGATTATACAGAAGGTGTGCTTACAGACAGGAAGCTGTGCTTGAAAGCTGAAGCCTGTTGAGCAGCAACAATTCAGAGTGTACTTCCCTTCCTTGCAGTTACCCAGGGTATTGGGGCCAGAGGCCCCTCATGCTGGCTTTCCCCCCAGAGTCCTTCTCCCTCTCCTGCACAGCCTGGTAGCATGGCACAGCTTGTG
This sequence comes from Meriones unguiculatus, assembly GCF_030254825.1. Taxonomy (NCBI): domain Eukaryota; kingdom Metazoa; phylum Chordata; class Mammalia; order Rodentia; family Muridae; genus Meriones; species Meriones unguiculatus. Next base: position 29,129,332 of record NC_083359.1, read on the forward strand.
TCTATGCTTTCCTAGTTACACTTGCCATCAAATGTCCGTGTGTTATCTGGGAACTGAGAAAGAAAATATTATTTCTACTTTAATGCTGAAAAAGTATGGTCAGAAGAATTTAAAAGTAGGAATCTGGGAGCATGAGTACTGGAAACACTGGGGAAAATTGATTTCAGGCCAAATGTCCAAAGAGTAATGTATTATGTCTGTGATGGGCCAGAATATTGTATTTGGAGGATCCCAGGTGTTGTACACTCAAATTTGAAAGCAATTCATAGAGGCCTTGAGCAGGTATTGAGAAAATTGGGTGTGTCGGCATTTTCTCTCTCTGATGTATTTTCTTTGTATGGGTGTTTTGGTGTCTGTGAAACATATGCATACAGTGCCTTCAGAAGACAGAAAAGGTTGTCTGATCTCCTGAAACTGTAATGATTTATTTGTTATTTATATGCATTGGTGTTTTGCCTACATATATGTCTGTGTAAGGGTGTCAGATGCCTGGGGAGTGAAGTTACAGACCGTTGTGAGCTGCCATGTGGGTGCTGGAAATCAATCCAAGTCCTCTGCAAAAGCAGCTGAGTGAGACATCTTTCCAGGCCCTGAAACTGGAGCTATAAATGGTTGCTAGCCATCATGTGAGTTCCAGCCTCCAGCACATGGACTTTTAACACCAATCTTGGTCCTTGCTTTGTCCCACTTGCATTAAAAAAGCCTTCTCTCTGTAGAAGATATCCTGTGTCGGCTCTTTAAATGTGTCATGCTCACTCAAATGTGAAGACCTTGCTTTTCTCAGTACTTACTCATGTCATGTGTCCTGGTTAGTTGTCAGCTTGACAGGAGCTAGAATCATAGAGTCATCTACAAGGAGGGAAGCTCAGTTAAGAAATTCCTCTAACATGTTAGTCCATGGGGCATTTTTCCTTTTTTTCCCCCATTTGATTAATATGACTGATGTGGACAGGCTGAGTTGCATATGAAAGCAGACTGAATATGCCATGGGGAGCAAGCCCATGAGCAGAGTTCATCCATTGCCTTGGTACCAGTTCCTGCCTTGACTTTCCTCAGTGATGCACTTTGCTATGTAAGTGAAATAAACCCTTTTTTCCTCAAGTTGCTTTTGATCCATAGTAAGAGCAAATGGACATGTGTTTTCTGTGGGTAGCTGAGTCTTGTTGAATGAGTGCTCACAAGACTTGAACTTAGGAATTTACTTGCAACTGATAGTACTTGCCTCTTGTCCTGAATTTATTAAATGTTAGGGCTGGCCTGTAGCATAGTGGCAGGGCACTTAGCAGTCTGTGTGGGGCCTGGGCTCCGATGAGTAAATAGTCATGATAGTCATGCTGACTCTTCCACCACATTGGGATAGTGGACTTATTTTGATTATAGATAGTTACTAATACTTTTTTCTACATTTTTGTCTAAGGATTACTAAGTTGTTTTTACCTTGGCTAGGGATATAGCTTAGGGCTTACATATCTGCCCAGCATGTGATGTGCAAAATGTGCAAGGTTCTTGTATCTGTAGCACTGCCCCAAAAAGCAAGTACAAAAAAATAAATTGTTCTTTCCTTTGCAGAGCGTGCATGCGTGCCTGTGTGTGTGTGTGTGTGTGTGTGTGTGTATGTGTGGTTTTGGATTTTTTTGCTGTTGCTTTGTTTTGTTTTGTTTTTTGGTCTTTTTGTTTTATTTTTAGGAAGAAAAGAGAACTACGACAAAACTTTGTTAGAAATTAAATGAGCCTGGAGGCGGTAGCACACCTCTTTAATCCCAGTACTCAATGCACAGGTGGAGGCAGGCAGGTCTCTGAGTTCAAGTTCCAGGACAACTAGAGCTATATGAAAAAAACCCTGTCTTGAAAAACCAAACCCAAGAAAAAAATTTAAATGATTTCTTTTTAATTGAAGATCTGTTGACTTTAAGGAACCTTTTTCTTTGCCTGAAATTACGCTAAGAAATCCATGGTTCTCTGTTGTTTTTCATTTTGGGTTAAAAGTCGATGTTTAACTTTCAGCCTCACGTCATAGTGCATTGTGCTGCAGAGAGAAGACCAGATGTTGTTGAGAGTCAGCCAGATGCTGCTTCCCAGCTGAATGTGGGTGCCTCAGGGAATTTAGCAAAGGAGGCAGGTAATGCTATATTATAACTGACTTTTTGGTTTTTTAAGACATACTTGTTTTATGTCCAGGAATGTTTTGCCTGTGTGTATGTCTGTGCACCCTCTGTGTGCCTGGCATCTTTGGGGGTCAGAAGAGGGCTTCCTATCCCCTGAAACTGGACTTACAGGTGGTTATGAGCATCCATGTGTGTGCTAGGAAGTAAGCACAGGTGGTCTGGAAGAGTAGCCAGTGCTCTTAGCTGCTGCTGAGCTGTCTCCCTAGCCTCCTTCACTGGATTTTTGAAGTTGAAAGTTTTGTAGCTGTCTTACTTATCTCAGGGAAAAACAAAATGAAACAAACAAAAAAACCACAAAAAAATATTCTAAATTTCATGTAGAATTAAGGCAGTGGCTTTATGCTTTCTTTTTGTAGCTGCAATTGGAGCGTTTCTCATCTATATTAGCTCAGATTATGTGTTTGATGGCACCAATCCCCCTTACACAGAAGAGGACATACCAAGTCCCCTGAATCTGTATGGCAAAACAAAATTAGATGGAGAAAAAGCGGTCCTGGAGAACAATTTAGGTAAGATCCAGCATTGATTGATTTTTGAAATGTGTTTTTGTTGTTCATGAGTAAATGTGTTCTTAATTGATAAAAATATCCAGAATTGCTGTGTGTGTGTGAGTGAATGTGAAATCCCAGCACTCAGAAGCTGGCCAGGAGGATTATGAGTTTTTAGGCTAGCCTGAGTTGTAAAGTTACGTCCTGTCTTCCCCTCCTCTAATTAAAGAAAGGAAAGAAAGAAAAGGGAAAACAGGGACTATCTATTGGTTACTGGAAATTAGAGAATGCATGCAGGTGAGATAGCTCAAGAGGTAAAGGTGCTTGCCACCAAGCTGAGGACTTGAGTTCGATTCCCGAGATTCACGTGGTGGATGGAGAAAACCTGCTCCCTACAAGGTGTCCTCTGACCATACACATGTGTACACACACACACACACACACACACACACACAAATAAATGTAATAAATTTTTCAAGGTATTCTATACCGTGATCTTTTTTCTTTCCCCATGTCTGTCTATGTTTACGTGTGTACATATATAAAAGTAATTTCTTTGAACATAAATTAAAAAGAAATTTAAAACTTGGAGCATGATATCTCTCCCATGTGCTGATTTCTCAGGAAGACAAGCATGAAATGCAGGTTCTTAAGAGGAGTATTTTTGTATAATTTTTTCAAGTATTTTTGTTTCAATCTAAAATCTGACTTTCTTCCCACATCTTTGCATCTCATTATATGTGGTGCTAGTTCTGCTGTGCCTTCTTTCCTGTCTGTGGGAGCATCGTGTTCAACTTCATTTCTATCTGGCCGCACCACACTCCATGGCATGATCCTTGTGGAAACTGATGTGATGGGTGGAGTGTGCATCTGAAAAACAGCCACCAGCTTGTGATACCCTCACTACAGACATTTACTTTGTCAGGGTTTTTTGTTTTTTTAACGTTATACATTATTCTGACTCAGAGGTAGGGTGTTTGCTGAGCATGCATGAGGCCCAAGGTTAAATCTGCAATACCACCAAAGTACATCAGAAATGAACCATCAATCCTACATAAGTCTCCCTAGCACCATCTCCCTTGCTCTGCCTCATGTTGATATAACAATGCACAGAATGGATCATTACAAAGAGTTGGACTTTATTTCTCACAGTTCTGAAGGCTGGGAAATCCTGACATCCAAGAACCAGCACGAGGTAAAGGCGTCCTTTCTGCTTGGCCTCAAGGAATCAAACTGGGCAGCTCCCCATTAAGCTCTTTCATAGTGATATCTTCATGACCTAAACATCTTCCCAAAGCCCTCCCAGCCCAACCACCCACCCACACTGTTGGACTGGGAATTAATTTTGGGGTGGGTACATTCAGACCACAGCAAGACCTGTGTTTATAATACTCCAGCTGGGTGTGGTGGCACACACCTATAATCCCAACCCCCAGGGCAAAGGCAGGAGGATCTTTGTGAATTCAAGGCCAACCTGGTCTACAGAATGAGTTCTAGGACAGCCAAGGCTACACAACCCCCGCCTTCCAAAAAAAGATGTTGAGCATTCAACCCTAGTCCCTAGATCAGTTTTGTTTGGTACTTTGCTTGTGTGTGTGTGTGTGTGTGTACTGGGACAAATCCAGGGATGAATTCTTCAGTCTCCAGACACTTGGTTGAGTATCTTCTAGCAACAGTAGCATTGTTTCCATAATCACAGCATGGTTACCACAGTCAAGAAACCTTACACTTTTTCTCCTGCTATCAAATATATAGCCTGTGGAGATGGCTTCCAATTTAGTTGGTCCTAAATTGTTCTTCAGTCCTTTTGTCTGCATTTGAATTTCAATCAGTGGTTTCCATTATGAGCTACATCCCATCCTGGTATATTTTATTAAAAGGCAAGGTTTCTATTTCCTATTGTTTAAATCCACACAATTTGTCTTTACACCCAAAGTTGGAGAAGATCTAGCTGAAATATCCTCATGTATTGTTCCTAGGGGCTGCTGTTTTGAGAATTCCTGTGTTGTACGGGGAAGTGGAAAAGCTTGAAGAAAGTGCTGTGACTGTTATGTTTGACAAGGTGCAGTTCAGCAACAAGTCAGCAAACATGGACCACTGGCAGCAGAGGTTCCCCACACACGTGAAAGATGTAGCCAGCGTGTGCCGGCAGCTGGCAGAGAAGAGGATGCTGGTAAGTCTTGCTAAGGATGGGGCCTGACTTGTGTTTTAGCGAAAGTTCTGTTTTGCTTATCTGTCCTTGAACTTCTGTGTGTGTACACAGATTATCACAGACTCAAAATTAAATGTGCTTTTAAAAGTAGAAAACCAAACAAAAGCAGTTTATACAAAGTAGATGCTGTATTCAAGTAGCATGCAAGAAATAAATTCAAATACAGAAATCCTCCCTTTGCCTTCCTAGTGCTGAAATTTAAAGGCCCAGCAGACTAAGCACAGACATCGAGAGTTCTTTTTTTTTTAATTTATTACGCATGTATATATATATATGTGTTCATGAATTTGTGTGTACCACATGTGTACAAGTGTACACATGTGTCCAAGAAAACCAGAGGCCATTGTGTCGCCTGAGAACTGAACCCCGGTCCTCTTAAAGGAACAGGAAGCACTCTTTTAACCACTGAGCCGTCTTCCAGCCCAGAGTAGGAGTTAATTTTAAGTATGTTGGCACTAAATAGAATATCCATAAAAAGATTGGGAAAGTTTAATTTAGAGTACTAATAATGCTGGCCACAGTGTAACTACAGTGTTTTACTATGTGAAAATTATACCTCTGTATGTAGTGATAAATTAACAGGAGAATGGAAGTACCAATAAGAGGGTTGTCCTTTAACCTCTATGTATGTGCTGTGGCATGCACATCCGAGTTCGCATACCCACAGTTAGTTCTTTTATTATGTAAGGAGCTTTTTGAAACCTGTTAGAAAATAGAAAAAGAAAAAAACCTCAGCAAGACTGAAAATGTCATAGCATGCCATTGTTAAGAGTATTTAACTAGCCAGGTGTGGTGGTACACGCCTTTAACCCCAGCACTCTAGAGGCAGAGCTCTGAGTTCTTGTCCAGGGCAGCCAGGGCTGTGTTACATAGAGAAACCCTGTTTCCAAAACAAACTAAAAGAGTGTTTAACTAATTAGTTCTTCTCTTCTGGTTTCTTGAAACAGTGCTTCACTTTGCTGCCCAGAGTGGCCTTGTACTCAAGGCTGTCTTTCTGCCTTAGCTTCCTCAAATGTTAAGGTTGCTGGTGTGTGGTACTGGGCTTCTCAGGTGCACACCTGTGATCCCTGAGCTGGAAGGGGAGGCAGGGGAGAAGCTGGAAATGAGTCTCAGATGTGTGCTCTCTTGAAGGACAGCCTTGGCTGTGTGTGATCCTGCCTCAAAACTGTTAAGTTTTGATTTTAACTTAGAATAGCTTAAAATGTTCCTTAAAATTAGTCACTATCGATTGGAGGCTTTTGTAGTATTTAAAAAAGATCTTATGTCTACAGATTTTGGTATTGGAATATTTGTGGACATTTGATTTTAGGTATTTTGAGGAGACTATTTCAAAAAAGATAGGTTTGCATTTTGATTTTTGGACCTTTAAAATTAACTTTCTTAGAATCAAATTTGAAACTGTTTGGATTTTCCTTTTTCCTTTGTTAGGATCCATCCATTAAGGGAACCTTCCACTGGTCTGGCAATGAGCAGATGACCAAGTACGAAATGGCATGTGCAATAGCAGATGCCTTCAACCTCCCCAGCAGTCACTTACGGCCTGTAAGTCTTACGTCCCTCTGACTTTTTATTTTTTTAATTAACTTATTTATTCACTTAACAACCCTATAGTAGCCCTCTTCCTCCCTTGTCCCCCTCCCCAATCCCCTCTTCCTCAGTAAGGGGGACACCCCTACCAACCCACCCCAGCTCATCAAGTCCCATCAGGACTGAGCTCGTCCTCTTCCCCTGTGGTCTGACTAGGCAGTCCTGCCAGGAGTTGGTGATCAAAATGCTGGCAACAGTGTCCATGTCAGAGACAGATCCAGCTCCCCTTACTTGGGGACCCACGGGAAACCTGAGCTACCCATTGGCTACCTCTGTGTAAGGGCCTAGATCCAGTCTATGCACAGTCCTTGGGTCTATGTATGGAGTCCCTCTGGGTCTCTTGACTTCTTAGGCTGTTGTGTTTGATAACACTTTTCTGTCCTGGATAACTAATCAAAATGAACTTGGCTTGGATCTTGACAGTCTCTGGCATAAGTTATCCCTGAAGAAGTCAGAGAGTATTGATGAAGTACTCTTACAGAGAAGTATGGGTGGGGCTGGCTGGGAGTATTGGGGTAACCTGCAGAGCCTGACAACCTGAGTCCATCCTCATACTCTACTCATGTGAGTGTGTACTTACATACCACGATTTTTTTTAGGTGTTGCCTTGATGCTTATTTTTTGTAGTTCTGATAAGATCAGGTTTTTTTTCCCCATTAAGGGAAAGCTGAAATAAAGTTGTCAAGCTTCAGGATGTTACTTCCTTTACTCAGAAGTTGTTTTGTTTTTCTTTAAAGATTACTGACAGCCCCGTCATAGGAGCACAACGCCCCAAAAATGCTCAGCTCGACTGCTCCAAATTGGAGACCTTAGGCATTGGCCAGCGGACGCCATTTCGAATTGGAATCAAAGAATCTCTCTGGCCGTTCCTCATTGACAAGAGATGGAGACAGACCGTCTTTCATTAGTTTATGTGCTGTGTATTTTTTTAAATGAAAAGTATAGTCTGTGGCACTTTTTCAAGAATAAAGGAATTAGTTTTGTATGAGTACTCCTTAATTGTGACTCATGATTCTTCAGGTAAATGATGCTGTTGCACTAGGGGAACGTTGGACCGACTGAGGGCAGCAACACCTTGTTTGCAGTCATGACTTTCTTTTGATTGTTCTGTTCTGGCTTACCTTGCTGTTCAAGTAATGTAAATTATGATTCTTGATGTCCGAGAGCCAGGATGAAACAGACTGTTAGCCTTTGGATGAAATGCATTGTTCATCCCTGTAACTTGCTCTTTTGTTTTGTTGACTTTTGTGTATTGACAGTTTCAGTGTGTGTAGAATCATATGAAAATCATCGGTGTTCATTATTTGCTTTGCTTGAGCCCAGATCAAAATGCTTGAAGAAAAGGAAACTTTATTTTTGCAACCTTAAGTATGGTTTTTACGCTTGATTCTTTAATGTGTTATGTATATCAGAACTTGTATAGCCTGATGCCTCCTTCATAGCTCTATGTGGCAAAACCTGAGAGAGTGCGCGTGTGTGTATTTTTTAATGTAAATACATATATCTGTCTCTTTCACTGTCACTAAGTGATATTTCATACATGTGGTTATAATAATGATCCTTGTAAGTCTTTTGACCACTTATGAATAATAATAAATACTTGCTGGCATGTAACACCTTGGTTTCTTTTGGTTTTTTTTGTTTGTTTGTTTAATGTAAGGACTGTTGGGTGTGGTGGAACAAATCATTAAGTTCACCAGAAGCAGGTAAACATCTGCTTTTGGGGCCACCTGGTCTAAATAGCAAGTATCAGGCAATCCAGGGCTACAATAGTGAGACCTTGTCTCAAGAAAACAAGTGGAAGGGCTGTTTACCAATCATTCGCTTAGTTTTTAAATTACAGACTTACAGTATCTGATATGTAACTGCAGTATGCATAAGGTAAAGCTGAAGTGGACATTGATAGGCTTTACACAAATTCTAGAAGTATCTTTTTATACCACCTGATTAGGAACAACTCCACGATCGTGCTACATTTTCCAGGAAGGATATGCTGCCAGGAGGGTGTGCAGTGTCTTGAGCTTCTCATCTGGACTGTCATTTTCAGGTAACCTTAGCCTCAACACTTAGCTTTTTAATGTTTGCCTAGAATTTGGGAATTAGAATAGGTCTTGTTTAGATCATTTGGTTACAGCAGCAGTCCCCAGACCGCATTAAGTTTTGGAGTTGACTATATAATTTTTGATACCATGGGCTGGTGCACTGAAATAGAATATAAAAATTAAGGCTTACTAGTTGGGTATAATGAATGGTATATTTCCTGTATTTCCAGTATTGGGAGGCTGAGGCAGAAGGATTTTTATGAGTTCAAGGCTAGCCCTGGTTACATAGCCAAAACTAGAAAGTGAAATTGAAAATTTGGAGGTTTTCTTTAAAATGTTGTACTTTCGAATTTCAAAAAAAAATTAAAAAGTGTGGGAGTGTTAATACCTGCGTGTAAGTGTTCTTCATGGATACCTAGTGCCAGATAAGGGTGTCAGGTCCTCTGGAACACTGCAGCTAAAGACCGTTGAGGTGCTACATGGGTGTTCTGCAAGAGCAGCCGGTGCTCCCAACCACTGAGCCATCTCTCCAGCCCCCTAATTGTTGCGTTTCATACAATGCAAAATGTAGGTTTGTGAGGGCTGCAGTTTTCTCGTTCTCTTTGAGCCAATCACATTGTGTATCTAGCGCTTTATATATTGAGATTATGCTACTGTGAGGTGCACAAGCTCACGCTCTTGTCCTCTATTAACGGCACGGTACCCATTTTCTGCACTTGCTCTAGACTTACGTTTTTGTATCAGTTACGCTAAATGTTTATACTGTTTTTACGTTTTTGAGTTTGCTTTACTTGCCTCAAATTTAAGATCCTTCTGCCTCAGACTCCCCAGTTCTCGGATTTATAGGTATGTCAGAGCAGTTGAGAAACCCTTCTCCCAGAGACACAGGGACCTCCCACCGTTGCCCTTCATCCAAGGAATCACAGTACAGAATGGTGCCACCGTTTGGACAGAGGCTTTTTTTAGGGTATGGTTATTTGGAAAGGTGTCCTTTTGGAGCTTCGAGCTCCTTGAGAGTTAAATGAAAAACAAAACAAAAACTTATTTCACAAGCCCTGGGAAAACATCTGAAACACAGACTTGCAAATACCTGTTTATCATGCTTTGGGGGCCAGATGCCATGCTTATTTTATTACCTTCATTTTTAGTTGTAAGATAGTTTTATAATATAATGACTGCTCGTGGGTTTTGTTTCTCTGCTGTTTAAAAATATTTTCTAAAAGGGTAAGGGTAGGAGAAGTGGGTTAGCAATTAAGAGCATATTCTGCTTATAGGTGACTCAGAGTTGGGTTCCAGTGTCAAAATCAGACAGCTTCTAACTAACTGCCTGTAACTCCAGTTCTGCAGGCTTGGAGGCCCTCTTCTGGCCCATCAGGAACCTGCACTTAGGCCCATAACCATACACATGTACACATAAATCCCCCCTTCTCCTGGATTTTCTGCCATGAGCATGAGTTACGTAGTTCTGGAAATATATTTAAATAGATTTTAAAGAGAAATTATTTCATCCAGTGTTTTGCCAAATGACTTCTGAAAGCTTGTTTCTGTATTTTAACCACATAAATGTCAACATAATTGGATTTAAACTCATAGTTATGCCTAGAAACTGAACCGTTCAAGTTTATGTATTTATTTACAGTGGGTTGTATCTAAGGTTGGCCACAAAGGTGCTCCTCCCTTCAAACAGTTGTTATCCTCTCTCTCCCCAACCTGATTTTATATTACAGCATATATACATACTATAAATCACTGAACAATTTCCATTTTCCCCCAGTGTGTTAAAAATTGTTTAAAACGTCATCTTTAAAATGTGAATTTGTCAAAAAGGTTTCAGAATGTTTTTAGTTTATTTGTTTAATCGCTTTACGGCCTGATCCCAGCCCTACCCTTATGTCCCCTCCCTCCACATCCCCTCCCCCATTCTTTTTCTCAAAGCTAGGCCCCCAAGGGTTACCAACCCACCCTGGCACCTCAGATCACATCAGGGCTAAGTACATCCTCTCCCACTGAGGCCAGACAAGACATCCCAGGTAGGGGAATGTGATCCAAAGGCAAGCAACAGAGTCAGAGACTGCCCCTACTCCCATTGTTAGAGGACCCACATGGTGACCATGCTGTACATTTGTGTAAAGGCTCTAGGTCCAGCCATGAAAGCTCTTTGGTTGATGTTTCAGTTTCTGTGAGCCCCTATGGGCCCCGGTTAGTTGACTCTGTAGGTCTTATAGTGTCCTTGATCCTTCTGGCTTCCTCTATACTTCCTCCCATTCTTCCATAAAACTCCTAAGCTTGGTCTATTGTTTGATTGTGGGTCTCTGCATCTGTTTCCATCAGCTACTGGATGAAGCCTCTCAGAAGGCAGTTATGCTAGGCCCCTGTCTGCAAGCTCAGCAGAGTATCATTAATAGAGTCAGGGGTTGGCTGTCCCATAGGGTGGTCTCAAGTTAGGTTAGTCATTGGTTTGACTCAATCTCTGCTTCATCTTTAGCCCTATACTTTTTGTGGGCAAGACAAATTTTGGGTCAAAGGTTTTATCGGTGGGTTGGTGTCCCCCTTCTACCATTGGAAGTCCCACCAAGCTACAGGTGGTGATTTCAGGCTCTATATCCCCCCTGCTAAGGGTCTCAGCTAGGGTCATCCCCATAGACTCACTGGAGTCTCCTCTGTCCCAGAGATGCTCCCCACACTGATTTCCATTCTCCCTGTCCTCCCTCCCACCTCCTCCAAGACCCTACTTTCCCTATACCTGATCCCCTTCGATGATGCGGTCCCCTCCCTCCATCTACTTCAGATATCTTTTTTTTTTTTCCTTTCTGAGTGAGATTCAAGCATTCTCTCTTGGGCCCTCCTTGGCTTCTCTGGGTCTGTGGATTGTAGCATGGTTATCCTGTACTTAAAATCCAAGTATCTCTATTTCCTTGACATCACGCTGCTTTCCCCCCTCCCCCGCCATAGTGGGCAACCTGGTACATAGCAGATGGTGTTCTGACATATCTTTAGCACCTATAGAAATATTTATAACCTATGTGTGGCTGCCATACTTAGCAATCCATCCAAATGCAGAGGCTGGGCTTTCCTTCCCTAGCCAGAGGCAGGGATATCAAGGAGAGTCCAGAGTGAGTCATGAGCCTGAGCCATGTAGGAAAGAGGGGAGGGTAAGGAAGAAAGGGGACCCCGGTGCAGCAGCAGGGAAACCAGAGGTACAAAAGGGGCCATTAACCTAAATGGCTGGAGTATATGAGGACGTTCCCTATAGAATCCAGCCATTTTGGTTACCTGCCCCTTTTGTACCTCTGCCCTCTTGGTTGCTGCACCTGGTCCCCCCTTCTCTCTTTCTCAGCTTTCTCTATTGGCTGCACCTCCCTCAGTAGCTTTCTGATAAAAGATTCATAATAGAGCAATGTTAAAACTTGACTGAGTGCCTGATGGTAAGTCCGCAAGCCCAACAGTGCTAGGTTGCTGTCACAGCTAACTTCAGCTGTCAACTTGATACAACCTTGAGTCAGTTGGCCAGAGGGAGCATTAATTAAATATTTGCATCCATTAAGTTGACTTCTGGGCATGTCTGCATGTTCTTGTTTGCCATTTTACGTAGGAAGGCCAGCCCATGGTGGGCAGTTCCATCATTGGGCCTGAAGAGTGAAGGTATGACTGCTCATGCTTTGGCCATGGCATGTAATGAACAGATAGCTTCAGACTTGCAGTGTGAGGCCTTTTCAGTGAAAGTCCGTGAAGGTAAAGTTTGTCACAGAAAGTGAAGTTGGAAAAAAGTTAAGGCTGAGCACATCACTATCTCAGTCTTGCCTTTAAGTGACCTGGGAGAGACAGCAGCCCAGAAGGGCTGTCAACCTGAGGTCTCCTCTCAAGCCATCCTCTTCCTATTCCACTGATCACAGCTTAGATATTTCATAATTAGTAATGTAGAGGGCCATTGTTTGGACCGACTTGCAGTAAGTCTAGTGGAGGCTTAGCCTTGGAATGTTGGACAACCAATTTTGGTCTTCTTGCTAGAATATATTGGCATTCCACACACAAAGTTTGAAGATACTGAAGCTAACATTCTACCTTCCTGAGCAGGGCAGGGTGGCCCATGGCTGTAATCCCAGCAGTCAGGGAGGCAGAGGCAAGCAGAACTCTGTAAGTTCTAGGCTAGTCTGGTCTACAAAGCAAGTCCAGGACAGCCAAGGCTACAAAGAGAAACCCCCTGTCTTGAAAAACCAAAATCAACCAACAAAACAAACAAGCAAACAAAACATTCTACCTTCCGATGTTCATGTCATTTTCTTCATAGTCCCTCTCTCCTCAGCTTGTCAATATATATCTCATCAGTCCAGAACTCATCTGTGTTGGTCTGTCATAGAAGGAAGGGTAATAAGCTGGAGGCATTTGGGAGAATATTAATTTGCTTCTTTTTCACTTCATCATTCCCCTTATCCAAGATTTATATCTATGTTTTGAAGAGTTTTCAGATTCAGTTAGTTTATTCTTCAGCTTTCACACTGCTGTCTAAAATTCAGCTTTTTCACGAGCGGAGAGTGAGCAGATGTGGGAGAGTGAGCCAATTCCATTAGTCTCTTTGCTTTCTAGTATCTAAAATTTTGTTGTGGCTCTCTCCTTTCTTGTTCTTTCTGCTCTTATTATTTTACGTCTTATTTTTTTTTCCCCAAGGAAGATTTCTTTAAAGTATGATCTGTGTTTCCAGTCTGCTTCTTAATATGGAACAGTGTAGACCATTATTGATTTTTGTGGGCCTGGATGCTCTGTGCCTCTGACCTGCCTTAGGAGATTAAAGTCTCGGCTTTCTTTAGCTCAATACCTTACAGAATAGTTTGTGAACCTTAGGCTCACTTGAATTGTGCTTCTTGTACACTATGTCTTTGGGAAAGTTAATTAACTACAACTAGAACATTTTGAATATTAGATAAGGTCATAATTTAACTCAAATGAAATACTGCACTAATGACTTTATTTTTGCCCATTAATACTGACTACTTTCACCTGGAAAATGGATGCTAATAATAGTCACGAGTCCTATTATTTCTGAAGTATCTGTAGTTGCAAAGACATGATTTTTTTTTTAACTTTGGTGGGTTTCTTATTACAGAGTATCAAGGTTAAGCTTCAAACTAGCAAACAAGTAATTCTCTGATTCCTTCCAAGAACAATTCTTGGAATATGATTAAGGGTCAGGATCCATATTAACATTCTTATTCTGAGAGTTATTAATGTCCATCCTTCTCCCCATGTTCCAATAACTTTCTTAATAATTGCCACTTTCTGAAATGAGACTAGACTATCTTTTCCATTTATAAATGTGGGTTAATTTGATTTTAGTAACCAGTATTTGCATTCTATGTAGGATAGGATGGTGTAAATGCTAAATGCATTGAAACTAATAATAACTTCTATATATGGGCACTTGTGGGATAATCAGGGAACAAAGAAAGGATGTTGTCAAACTGTTTGTAGTTTTCTATGTGGCTTTAAAGAAGTATCTTGTTCAAGAAGTGGTTTGAACAAATTTAATGACCTTACAAGTCTGGTAGGTTGGAAGTTCAGGATAGGTCTCCCTGGACTAACATATAGTGTGTTTGTGTGAAGAGGAAATATGTCCCCAGCTCGTCTGAGTTGATGGTGACAGTCGTCAGTTCCTTGGATCTGTGGGAATGACATCTCTGTTTTCTTGCTGGCTTTACACTGAGGGCTAATGTCAGCTACTAGATGCCACCAGATCCCTTGGTTTGTGGCTCCCTTCCTTCATTTTGTAAGTTGAGTCTTGATGTCAACTCCAATGGCACTACCTTACCTCTCTCAGACCACAGTCAGGAAAGCATTATTTCAAGGATGTATATGGTTAGATTTGGAACTTGTAAGAATCCAGCATCATCTTCTCATCAGTAAACTAAATTATTACTACAAAGTCCATTTTGTCATGTCATGCTATGGGAATGCAGGGATGAATACAGTTTGATTCATAACTAAAATTAAAAAAATTAAAATTTGCAGCTTTCGAATTCAAGGTAAAATTTTCTCCTAAAGTGAATGAATGCACTGTGTTTTGCTTAAATGTAGTAAAAGACAATTGTCGAAACACAACAAGCTTTAAATATACATTTCTTTTAATTGATGCATACTGCTCATGCGTATTTATGAAGCACAGTGTGCCTGTCAATATATCAGAAGCAGCTCTTTAAATTTTTTTTAATTTTTTACAATTTATTTATTTTATATCCCAATTGTAGCCCCGCCCCTCATCTCCTCCAGGTCTCACCCTCCCTCCCTCTTCCCCACTAAAAGGGAGTTCTCCTCCCCTGCCACCTGACATTAGCTTATCAAGTCTCATCAGGATCCTCTTTCTCTGGGGCCTGGTAAGGCCGAAACACTAGGGGGAAAGTGATCAAAGAGCAGACCACCAAGTTCATGACATAGGCATCTCCTGCTCCTGAAACCCACATGGAGACTGAGATGCCTATTGGCTACATATGAGCAGGGGTCTAGGTCCTCTGCATGCATGGACATTGGTTGATGCAGCACTCTCTGCAGGGCCCCCGGGCCCAGATTATTTGGCTTTTGTTTGTTTGTTTGTTTGTTTGTGTGTTAGAGACAGGATTTCTCTGTGTAGCCGTGGCTCTTCAGAACTCACTTTGTAGACCAGGCTGGCCTTGAACTCACAGAGCTCCTCCTGCCTCTGCCTCCCTGAGTGCTGGGACCACAGGCAAATGCCATGTGCCCAGCCTTTGACTTTTGGCTTTGTTGGTCTCATTGTGTAATTCCTGTCCTCTCCCAGTCCTAGAAGCAGCTTTTAACATTTTTGCCTTTCTTCCTCCACTTGATTATTTTACTATCAGTTAAGATTCTGCAAAATAACAAAGATAATGCTTAAAAACAAACAAAGAAAAAACAAGACTGGGCGTGGTAACACACACCCTTAAAACCCAGCCCTTGGGAGGGAAAATCAAGTAGATTTCTGTGACTTCCAGGTTGCCCTGAGCTACATAGAGAGACCCTGTGTCAAAACAAAACAAAATAAAACAAACAACAAGAATATACATATAAATTATTAAGAATACCTACCCTGAAAATGATAGTCATTTCGGTGGGACAGTCAAAAATGGGACAACTTCTTTTTGGTATTTTTATTCGTGACAAAACTGTTTATTTTTTTAAAGATTTATTTATTTATTTCACATATATGAGTGCTCTATCTGAAGGTCACTTGCATGCCAGAAAAGGGCATAAGATCCCAGTATAATATCCAAGTGGGTTACATTGTGATAGGAACAGGGACTGTCTCTGACATGAACTGATTGGCCTGCTCTTTAATTACCTCCCCCTGAGGGGGAAGCAGCATTACCAGGCCACAGAAGAGGACAAGGCAGCCACTCCTGATGAGACCTAATTGACTAGGATCAGAAGGAAGGAAAAGAAGACCTTCCCTATCAGTGGACTTGGGGAGGAGCATGCATGCAGAGGGTGGAGGAAGGGAGGGATTGGGACGGGAGGAGGGAGGGAACCAGGGGTGGGGGTGGGGGGATACAAAGTGAGTAAAGTGTAATTAATAAAGAAAAAAAAAAGATCCCAGTATAGGCTGGTTTGAGCCACCATGTGGCTGCTGGGAACTGAACTGAGAACCTTGAGAAGAACAGACAGTGCTCTTAACCACTGAGCTATCTCTCCAGCCTGACAAAACTGTTTAAGTTGTAAGAAAATTAAAATGGAGATATTAAGTATTACAAGACATCACTTTTTTTTTTCTGTCTCTTACCCCCCAAAACTTCAGTGCATGATTTTGAGACAGACTGGCAATATTTTCTCCTGTCTTTTATCATGCTCTAAAAAGCAGTGATTATCTTGGAAGAGTTTCAAAAGCAATTAAGAAACTCCCTTATGTCAAGTTACATTTCAGACAGGACAAATTAGATGTATGGGGAAATGCCCTGATAAAGTGCTCAAGAAATAATGAATCTGTGTACAGTTTGTAATTGCTCCTGCAAAAAACCCTCACAACATAAAAGGCCTGTTAACCTGCGACTGGAAACTCAGTCATGGATCTTTTTCTCTTTCATTACAAATGCAAATGTCTTTTGAAATGGAGCCCAGAGCATTTTTTAAATGTCCAAAATGTAATTCAAACATTGTTTATTACAGTTCTGTCTGGGCTCTTCATGGCATCGCAAGCTGCCTTGTAAATGGTGATTGTTCAGCCAGCGGGTCTGCAATGAAAAATGGCTGAGTTGGCTGGTGAAGGCAGAGTGTGCCCTGAAGGGCTGCTCCAGGCCGAAATGCAGGGTCAGGGTTAACGCACACACACACACATACACACACACACACACACACACACACACACACACACACACATACACACACACGATGGTGATGAATGGCAATTGGAAAGCCATTTAATAGTTAGGTGTCCCTGAAATGGCGGTACCGGGTTCTCTCTTCAGTCTGCATAACCCCATTTTGGTAACTACAGAGCAATGCAGGCTTCGTAGATTGCGGGTAATGAGCCTGTGGGGGCAGGAACCGAAGTGGGTCTTGGAGGCTCGGGTGGCTTCTGAAGCGCTATCATCTCCGAAGAGCGCTTTTATCGCAACGCTGGGAAATTCAAATGTGATTTCCTTCCCCTACGAGATGCTATTTTTCCTGTGAGTAAAATGCTAACCACAACTCTTCCAAACAACTTGAATTTTGAGTTGATTTTCTAACTTTGGAAACATGGGTATGCCCGTCGCTAATTCCCCCCTAACCCCCGCCGTGAAGAGCATTAGCAAGTAGGGGGGCTACTACAGGGTTATTACAAGGTATTTATAGATCTCGTTTTATTTGTGGTGTTTGAAGGTCTCTCAGACACGAACTGCTTCCAAATAACCTTGGGTTCATTTTTCATCTTGATCCAAATCCCATGGAAACAAACCAATCATGAAGCTCTCAGAAAAGTCATTGGGAGCCCCAGGCTCAGAGCCCAGCTGTGCAGCGTGAACTATTAGGCCCCGTGCTGCTGGAAGCTTTGAGTAACTGAGCCATGGGGACTGATGCCCATTTAGGAATCAAAGTCAGTGCTTTGCTTCCTGAAGCTTCTGCCTGAGCTGAGCAAGTGGAATAAATCCCACTCAGGAGTTCAGATTGTGTACACTTTATAGTTCACACGATTCCTTTTGAAACGATTCCACAAAGCAACGTCTTTCTTCTTTAAAGACTAGCAAATAGCCACCACAGAGCCAAAAAGAACAAACTTCAGGATGGTCATTTTTACAGAACAAACGACGTCCAAGTTTGTCTTCATTAGGGTTCTATTCCACGTTCATCGGGCCCTATTCTTTCCTGAGAAGCTTCTTCACCCTCTTCTCTTGGGTCCACACGCTGAACTCCTTGAACCTCCCCCCACCCCCATTTCTCTTTGATCTCTGAACTGTCTTTTGATACAATGCTACTGCTTACAAAGTACCTTTCTAAATATTTTTTTTTCATGTATAATTTGTATTTTGCTTAATGTAGCCTACTGGGTAGGTACTATTATGGTGCCCATTTTATAGGTGGAGAAATCCTAAGTGTAGTTCAAGGCGTGCAACTGGTCAGCAGTAGAATAAGGGTTCATCACACATGACCCAGCTGCCCCACATCCACTGCTAGTGCTAGTTCTGTAGTGAGATCACCAGTTTTGGGGTTTTGTTTTTTGTTTGTTTGTTTAATTGCACTTACTTATTTGTATGTGCTTATGTGTGTGGTGAGGATGCCACTTGTTCATTGTGTAGATCAGAAGACAGCTTGAGGGAATAGGTTCTCTCCTTTCGCTACGTGAAAACTCGCTCTCAAACTCATGTCTCTGGCAATGGCAGCAAGTGCCTTTTATCCTCTAACCCGCCTCGCTGGCCCTGACGCTAGTTTTGGGGTCTGAGGGACATGGTTTGAAATGCAGATGTTGACACGTAAGTAGCATGGTCTTGAAAAAGTGGAAAACTTCTCAGTGATTTAATTTACTCAGCTATGAACAGTGATACATCTGTGAAGAAAAAAAAAAGGCCATAAACATTGCTGTCGTTTAGATAGTTTAGATATGCAATGTCTTTTAAACACGTATCAAAGGTTTGCTTCCCATACACATATATAATCTGTACATGTTCAATATTTACCTTATACTACAGTCAAGATCCTGAGAACAAGAGACACAAAAAATATTTGTTTCCCAGATATTCCTATGCCCGCAGAAAATTGCACAAAGTAAATGTTCATAAGATGTCTGGATGACATCCCTAGCTTGGCAGATAGTGAAGTAAGGGGATATAGAGAATGATCTACCTAAACTCGTCATGAATGCAATGTGAGTGTCCATCCTGACAAACTATACATCCTTCTCCTCACACAGAAAAGCTCAGCTGAAATCTGATGAGAGCTTGCTGTTCTAACTGCTACTGTGGGAAGTGTAGCAGGAACGAAATCTCCATTTCATCCCCAGAAAATACGTAACTCATCACGTGTACCCTGCAAATCCAGTCTGTCACAGTGCCATCTGCAGTTAGAGTTGCCACTGTAAAATTAGTAGAACGTGCGGTTCCCAGATAAGAACCAGCCAGGAAAGGGAACCTCCACCACAGGGTGCACACTTAGAGACAGCTGATCTGTGGGGCAGGGACGGGGGCTGACTGCTTCAGAAGCATTTGCTGTGTGTCCTGACCCATGCTAGAGAATTACCCCAGCCCACCCACTCTTCGTGGGGGCGTGGGAAGCCACAGCACGTGGCTGCTGCTCCACTTCTTTATTCAAAATCTATCTAAAGCTCACATCAGTGTGCTCAGGAATGAGAAATAGAGACGCTCTAGTCAAAAATGTGTATGGTCAGCAAAGTGGGCTCTTGTGACTTTTCAGAAAAGATGCGGCCTTCATCATGGTGGCGTAGAGCGCTGGGAAGTCCACCACCCCAAAGAGTCAAGATTCCTGAAGTGAACTCTGGCCGAGAAAAAAAATGAACTATTACTTATTGAGATAAACTTTCAGAGATGGTTCATGTGCAAGTTAAATTATGTATGTATGTGTATATATATCTTTTTTAAACAAAGGTGGAGAGAATAATGCACATGATTTATGTTCTTTGACTTATTTCATCAAACACTATGATTTTATTTGTTTCATAGTTACAAATATACTTTGTTAGCATATAGGCAACTTGCTTCTGGGTTGCCTAGTAACCTATGATGTCATCATGTGTCACCCACCAGCTGTGTGGCAGACCACACAAGCTATAAAAGGACCAACTCGTCACTTTGGTGCTCCCTTACTCTCCTCTCTTGCTCTTGCTTTCTTTCCTGCCCCCTCCCCCAGCATGTCTCTCTCTCTTTCCTTTTCCTTTCTATCTCTCCACCTCCATCCAGTAAATCTCTTTTATATAATATCTCTTTTGTGCATGGCATAATTTTAAAATAAATATTAACATACTTTTTTCAGGTATTTTTAAAGCTTCCCGAATGTTGGATTAAAGGTGTGTGCCATCACTTAAGTTAGTAGGGATGACAGCTTTCTCATAACTCATAGATGGAGCCTCCTCCTCAGTCTTTCTCAATCCATAAACCACATCCCTCAGCCAGCCTTCCTGTAATTAGTGTAGAATTATAAATAACAGTTGCTAGGGGTAGCTGGGTGCTCAGGTAAAGGTCCCATGACCCTCTTCACCCCTTCTTTCTATGAGGAAAGGTAAACGGTCACCACCTCCAACTGGAATGATCTTTTATGAGCAGGTCTGGCTCAACTCCTGATGAAGATAGTAGCAATTGGAGGCTGGCCCTGTATCACGAGATCTTTTTGCGGATAACTGTCCAGCTGTGTGTCTGTTGCTATGTTCCCTGCCATGACTGACATGGACTCTAAACCTCTGGAACTGTGAGCCATGAAATAAATGCTTTCTTTTATAAGTTTCCCTGGCCATGGTGCTTTGTCTTGGCAGTAGATAAGAAACCAAGACAGATCGTCATGTTTACAAGCCCATGAGAGGCCTTGAAGCAAAAGTACTTAGGGTCCTGACTCACCGAAACTATGTAATGAAGCTGCTCATTGTTTAAAAAAAAAAAAAAAGCAAAAGAATTGAGAATTGTCCTTGGGGAAACTAAGGGGATGCGAAGCCGACTTCAATGCAGTATCTGGACTGGAGAGAAGACTTAGTAGGACACTTGCAAAATTTCAAGCCCGGTCTTCAGAATGAGTACTTTGTCAACGTCAGCCTCTTGGCTTCCTAACTGGGTGCAGTTACTGGGCAGTTTATGTTTGAAGTGTATGGGTCTCAGTCAGTCCCACCTGGAAACTCCATATGATATATTTGCATTTTTTTTTCTGAAATCTAAAATTATTTTTTTTTCTTTTTTGGAAATATAAAATTACTTCAGATAAAAATATTATTCCCTGGTCTTATTGCAAATGATTTGAGGCAAAATGATTTGAGTTTCTTTCATCCGAAACTCAAAAATGTCTTTATTAAGGAAATGTACTTCTCTAGAATTTTTACTACCAGCCTGTTGTGTATGGCTTGTTATCCTCAATTGCTGCTGATCAAGAAATTAAATTTTAAGATGTTTAAATAACTTAAGGTAACATAATAAATAATAGAGCTCAGATTTGATTCCATGCTTGCCTGCCTTCAAAATTTTATTATTAAGATAGAAACAATCAAGCAACTGGGCAAGTAACAGCTCTTACTTTGAAATTAACCATATTTTAAAGAAAAATTTAAATTAAAATTGTTTTATTTATTTATTTATTTGGAGTATCTACGTATGTGAGTTTATGTGTGTGTCTCTGTGTTTGTCTGTGAGTGTTTGGTATGTGTGTGTGTGTCTGTGTGTAAGTATGTATGTCTGTATGTGGTATGTACATGTCCATATATGTGTGTGTATGTGTTTATGTATGTGTGTATGTGGTGTGTGTGGTGTGTATGTAGTGTGTGTATATGTATGTATTTGTGTTTGTAATTGTACGTGTGTGTTTATGCCACAACATACTTGTGAGGTCAGAGGACAGCTGTAGGACTCCTTCTAATACATGGGTCCTGGAGATAGAACTCAGGTTCTCAGTCTTAGTAGTAAATCTCTATACCTGCCGAAGTGACCCTGATTCTGAAATTACTCATATTAACACCAAAAACCTTTAAAAATTTATTTGTTTTTGCCTTTATGTAGTATGTCTGGTTGCCATGTGGTTGGCTGGAGGTTCAGGGCCTCTGGATACACAACCTTTGACAACTTAGCCATTTTTCTAGCCCCTTAATCATATTTTAAAAACTCTACCTGGATCCATATGAGACTCCAAGAAGAACACCCCAAAGTGGGCTATAGATAAGATGAAATAAAGGCAAAGCATTAGAAACCATTTCAGTGTCTTGTAAGCATGCAGAACTCTGTAATTATATGGTGCAGGAGGCCATGCCAATTAGCCTCAATTTGGACTTCTAGAAATAATTAGCACTTGACAGACAGTATGATCAAATAAACTAGATAACAGGCATTTTTCCAATGGGATATATACTGGTCTTAAGCCTTTGATGAACTGTTTTTCTATAGTAAAATGGTTTAAGGGAAAGCAAACAGTAGGTCATGTTAAAATATCCATTAACTAAACACCCTGAAAGGGTGTAAAATGCCTCCAGCTGCCAAGAAACAATTAGGCTGCAAATATGCCTTTGGTTACCTAGCCACACATTCCCTAAACATTTAGTTCTAATTAATTTTCTTCATTACACAACAATGCCTCTCCTAATTACACTAGAGAAATTCTATAAACCTACTAGCTATTCAAAGTCTTTATTGCACAAATTATTCTGGAAGGTCCCCATTATGAACAAATCCTCACTCTCTAATTTATACATACCTCATCTCTGTGGATGCGAGCTACTTAGGAACCCTTGACAGCCGGGCAAACTAATTCGTTATGTGACCATATTTCAAATTAGTGATTTTAGTGAGATGGAACATCAAGGATGAATAATTTAAAACATACCAAGGTAAAGGTGGAAAGTACAACTCAGCAATCATGTAGCATCTAAATTCCTACACGTGTTGCCAAGGCTTGTGATCCCAGAGTCTGCAACAGAAGTTGACTCAAAGGAGCAAAACTCTTGAGCTTTCAGTAACTCATAAATGCAAAGGGCAGGAGTGGCTGTCTTCAGGCACCAGATGCAATCCATAAAGTGTGCTCATACCCAGGACTGAACGTGACGGAGGACCAGGGCTTTTAAAAGCAGGCAGACACTATCATTCAGTAAGCGAGGAAATCAGAGCCCTAGTGAAATCATGTGACGGGATGCAGTCACGGTCAACATTCCAGTTGTCACAGCTGGGAACAGAAAGAAAGAAGATCCCCTACCCCCGAGTCCAAGACCAGAGTTGTGCGCAGAACATACTATCTCTCTAGACACATGAAGTCAATTTATCAGCTTCTTCAGCTAAGTGGTTTCCTGTTTCTTTGTACACTGGGCGAAAAGACAAAGTCTGAGCCCTGTTGAGCCATTTTTGGTCTCCTTTCCCAGGCATATAAAAGTTTACGATCTTAGATATCAGGGATTTGGAGGATGGCATAGGACCAGTTAGAGGCAAACACATAGTAAAGTACTAGATTTGTAGGAACGAGGACGAGGACTGGAGTTCAGACACCCAAGCATCATGTTAAATGCTGAGTGTGGGAGTGTGGGCCTGCCATCCCAGTGCTGTGGGAGGTGGAGACAGGAGGATCCTGTTTAATGAGCAAGTCTGCTTCAAAAAAAAAAAAAGAAGTGGAGGATCAATTGAGGAAGACATAGGTCCCACTATCAGCCTCTGGCCACACACACACACACACACACACACACACACACGCACGCACGCACACACGCACACACATTAGCAACCTCACTTTCTATGTCTATAGCTTACTGGCTTAACAGCCACTTCTGTCCACATGCATTAGTTCTTTTTCTCATAGCTCTGGACATGCATCTGACCAAAGGTTTATTTTGGCTTACAGTTTGAGGAGATGTAGTTTATCATGAGAGGGAAAGCATGGTAGTGGGAGTGGGAGGCAGCTGGTCACCTGCAGTCAGGAAGCAGAGTGACAGATGCTTGTGTTCCACTGACGTCACCCCCTTTTTTTTTCCCACTATGGAACCACATCCATTGAGTGTTGTTGCCAAACGTGAGGCCATGATGCACCTCTCCACTGTGGCCAAACTTTCTGGGAATACCTTTACAGCTGCCTCGAGGTATGACTCTAAATCCATTCACGTTGACAATACAGCTTGACCACCACATCGGCCTTAAGAGCCCCCTTCCGATTCTTTTTATCTTTAATTAATAGTTCGAGAACTTCATACCTAAGCATGGTATTAATGTTATCTCCACCTCATCCATTTTCTGCAACTTCTCCCATATCTCCCATAATTCCATCTCAAATTCTTGCCCTCTTTTTTAAAAATTGTTGTGACATTTCATTCCCCTCCTCAGTTCTTCTTTCTGTTCTTTTGTGGTGTGTGTGTGTGTGTGTGTGGTGTGTGTGTGTGTATGTGTTGGGGGCTGGTGTAGGTGTGGGTGCTCATGCAGGAGCATGAAGAGGTTCATGTGGAGGGTGTCAGAAGTCTTGCTCTATTGCCATTTACATTATTTTCTGAAGCAGGGTTCATCACTGAGCCTCAAGCTTATCATCTGGACTAGACTGGCAGGCCAATGAGCTCCTTGGGTCTGCCTGTCTCTCTCCACCAATGCTGAAGTTACAGGCATATAAGACCATGCTCAGCTTTTCATTTGAAGGCTGGGGGTTTGAACTCAGGTCTTCTTGCACTCATGGTGAATGCTTTTACCCATTGAGCCACCTCCCTACTCTCGTATCTAAAAATGAATTTTTGCTCATGATGTCAGATAAAAAGAAAAGATGCGATGATTTGCCACTCAAAGCATGGTCTACAAATCAGCAGCACCAGTATGACACAGGGCACCATGATTTGCAAATTTACAATCAACAGTTTTACAAGCTCGAAGTTCGAATTTTCACTGAGGTTTGAGCAGCATGGAGCAGAGTGGAGCAGTGGTCCTGAGTTTCAGCATGAATTAGACTCATGGGAAAGCACCTGCCTATAGCATCTCTGTATGAAGCTGAGAATTCAAATTCTTAAGAAGAGCCTTCTGAGACAAACCCCCGTGACCTCTGATGTAAACTCTAGGATTTTGTAGTTTTGAAGATTTGATTGATGACAGTCAAAGATGTTACTAGAGTTGTTTCAGAAAGTACAGGCATGTGCAGTCTTTTGAAAGTGACTTCAGAAATCCTGCATGTTAAAGGATAAAGAGTCAATAGTTCGGTTTTAGAGGAAGGCTGTTGGAAACTGTGGAGTAATGACTCTATCACTACCACCAGGAGAATGCCAGAATGTACTAAGTCAGTGGGTCTTGGAAGAGACTGAGCAATCTGAATTTTTAATACACACCCAGATGTTTCTCAGACAGGCGACTGATGGATGGGTCCTGAGCAATCTCGCTCTAAATGAACATCCCGGAGAAAGAGCAGAGTGTGCACCCTGTCAGCAACGCAATGTCTGAGCCCCGCCAATGAAGCAGTAGGGGTAAATGCGTCTCACAGTAGAGCAGTTGAAGCATTTTGAGGAAAGTGGTCAGCTGGGCCCCTCTCTTGCTGATGTCCCTGCAGACCCTGCAGATCCCTCCTTTCTTAATCATGTCTGGCCAGCCACTGCACTCCCTAAGCTATTTACTCATCTTAAAACTTCGACTAACCTGTTGCAGCCATCCATCTGGACATGCTGTTAATTTGTAAGTGAAGAAAAAGGACTGTAGACAATAAACACACTAGCAAGGAGCTCTGTGAGATGACACTCAGCCCAGTCTTTGGAAAGCTGAGAGAGGAAAACAGAGGGATTAATCTATTTTCATAACAGAAGGCAATGTTCTTTGGTGATGGGAAAGAAGACAGAATGAAGGCAACTCTTGGTACCTATGTGACTTGCCAGGCCACCTCTAAGCTCAGTGTGTTCAGCTATAAAGCAAAAAGATGGCATGCTTCTTCCTCATCTCAGGGAATTTGGAAGACTCTGTGAAATGGAATGAGACAAAAACACTGATGAAAATGCAGAGAAAGATTTTATTATTTTGAGTAGCTTTTCTTTATTTTATGTGAATAGATGAGGAAATGTGTTTACATTAGTGCACGTCTGATATCTTACAATCAGTGTTTTCTTGTAGTGAGAAGGATACACGCATTGATCACATGGTAGCTTTAATATTTTTAGGAGGTTTATTTATTTTATGTATGTGAGTGTTTTGCTTGTGTGTATGTATGCACACTATTTGCATTCCTGCTACCCTCAGAGTTCAGAAGAGGGTGTTGGATTCTCTGAAATTGAAGTTACAAATGGCTGTGAGCCACCATGTGCATGCTGAGAACTCAAACCAGTCCTAGGTAAGAGCAATAAGTGCTCTTAACCACTGAGCCGTCCAAGCCTAATCCGTTCTCTTAAGAGGAAAAAAAAAGTTGATTCAGATTTCTATGTGTGGGTGGCAATTTAGGGATTCATTTTCCAGATTAGAGCTAAATGAGGTAGCAGAAAATGCCCATGATCTTAGATGTAATTCTGTAACCAATTGTGCTGGCTAGTTGTATGTCAAGTGGACATACAAACTAGAGGTATCTAAAAGAAGGGAATCTTAATTGAGAAAATGCCTCTATATGATCTGGCTGTAAGCCATTTTCATAATTAGTCATTGATGGGTGGGTCCTAGCCCATTGTGGTTGGTGCCATCCCTGGGCTGGTAATCCTTGGTTCTATAAAAAAGCAGGTTGAGCAAGCCATGGGCAGCAAGCCAGTCAGCAGCATCCCTCCTTGGCCTCTGCATTACCTCCTGCCCCCAGGTTCTTGCTTTGTTTGAGTTTCTGTCTTGACTTCCTTAAATGATCAACAGCAATATGGAAGTAGAGGCTGTAAACCTTTTCCTCCCCAACTTGCTTTTTGTTCATGATGTTTCTTCACAATAGAAACCCTAATTAAGACACCAAAACTGTGCTGAGCAAAATTTCTCTCCATGTTCCTTTAATTTTTAAAAGCTTTCTAACTACCTCAGGAGTTTATGATCAAGCCGAGGAGAACAAATAAAACCCTATAAAGCACTTTGTGAATAATTACTGAGCAAAACAAACTGTAAACATAAAACAGCACTGTCTGAAGTTCCCAGGTGAGGTCGAAGTTGCAACCCTAAAAGGAGAAATTGGAATTTAAATCCCAAATTCTGAGCAAAACTGCTTTATCACTTCAACTCTTTTACAACCAGCTGGAGCCAAATCTCCCGACTTGATTTCAATCATAGCTGGAGAGAAATGTAGACCTCACTGTCGGGACTCCGGAATTACACAAACTTAGACCTCACCATCGGCTCGGCATAATTACATAGACTTTGAAAGTACTGTTTCAGAGTGTGAGCAGTGCACCATTTGTAGAAGAATTACCTTAAAAACCTGTTCAGTGTTCATGCCTTCATTTGTCTGAGTGCCGGGGAAGCATTCCAGGTTACGGTTGCTGCCTTGACCTGCTTAGGGGTCAAAGCTATTCTAGGACACAGGGGAAATGAGAGAATGACCCACCAAAATGTGGCTAGGGGTACAGGTCAGGGGGAGTATGTATCCATGCATACTTGTGTACAGGTCAAAAATTAATGTTGAGTATCTTTAGTTCTGTCCCTTCCCCCCCCCCCTTTTTTTGAGGTAAGGTATCATGAACCTGGATTGTTGTATAAACAATCATTGATTGTTATAACAATCAATACTGGGGATCTAAATTCAGGTTCCAATGCCTACAAAGCAAGAACTTTATCCACTGAGCCATCTCCCTAGCCTCTGGTTTTTTAAAACGACTTTATTTTTATTAGTGCATATTCATTGTATGCAGTCCTGGGTTCCGTAGGGACTTTTCATACGAGAATATAATGTAAGCCTCCCCCTGTATTGATGTTATGGCTCACACGATTTGCGACAAGATTTCTGAATCTTTCCCTGGCTCTAGCCTAAAAATTGAGAAACAGCATTCCCACTATAGATCTTGTCCTATTTGCATCCCTTCAGGCAGTTCCCAGCTTAATTTCATAGCTAGATGAAAGCAGATGCAACTGTCTCAACCCTTGCAATCCATTCATCACTAACTTAGGAGTATATATCAAGATGAGGATGGTGGCTGAGTTCTATGTACTGTTTTTCCATGACATTTGTTCTGGAGAAGCTCTCGGGGGAACAAACAGGTAGAAATAAGCATAAAATGAGAAGTAAAGAAAAGAGTCATTTATGAAGGTCTAGACTTACGGCTCTTAGTGTGAAGGACAATTGTCATATTAAAGACGTGAGGCGGCTAGCTGAGGGCACACCAGGTTGTCTAAGCAGGAGAACGTGTTCTCCGGTGTCTAGTCACCAATGACCTACCACGTAATGAGACTGATTATAGCTTGATGCAATGGCAGATTTAAGTTCATCCGTGAACAATGTGTCTGCTTTCCGAGGCCCATCATTTTGTTTACTGTGGATTTAATTTGATGTCTATTGTCTTAAATGTTTTCCCCTGTTACCCCATCGTTCCTTTGTTCTTAAATCAATGAAGAGTTCATATTGGTATGGGCAGGGTTCAGAGTCTAGTCTCTCTTTTCAGGTTGAACAGAGTGCTATTTACTGTGTGCTCCGGGGGTCAAGCAAATCAATAAAAGAGGCCAACGAAATCCTGCCCTTGAGCAGGCTCAGGATCACTGTGTGCGTATTGTGGCAGAACCTCTTGACCCTATTGCCTCAAGGGAAAGGAACAGACCCCAATAATATGTGCTCTGCAGATAACGGGCAAAGAGAAACTTGACTAAAAAGTAGGTGGAGTTCCTCGCAGGGCTTTCCCTTTTTAGTTCAGAAACAGCTTCATATTAATCAGAAATCTGATTCCTGTTAGGTCAGTGAAACTCTGAGGCTTTCGGAGAAGTAAGTTTTTAGAGCGACTTTGGGTCATTTTAGAGAAGACTAGGGCATCTTTACTTTCTCATGGAAATCCTGTTCTGTTACTGTTAGAGACAAAATCGTGTTCCTGTTCCATGTCTCTGAGAATCGCAACACTCCTCCCATCGTCTAGTGCGTACATTCTTTTTTGTCTCCTAATTCTGCAATGTTCCCTGTGCCTGCCGGGGTTAATCTAGATGTATCTTTGCATAGTTTTGTTACACTATGTACATCTATTTGGTAATCAAAACAAACTATTTCTTAATTTAATTTCACAGCAGTCTCTTACTTGCATGCAAAGTATTATTACTATATTCCCCGCTCCTGTTATCCCTCTCCCATGCCTGCTGACTCCTTCATCTCCCCAACCAGTTCCCCTTCTGCTTTCAAATCTTTACATTTATTTTTAAGTGTATACAAGTCTTGCACAAGTGGTCACAGCTGCTGTGTGTTTGCAACTGCAATGGCCATGTCGTATTCAGAAGACAGCATTTTTTTTTTTTTTTTTTTTTTTTTGCAATACTCCTCCCTAAGCTGTAGCTCTTCACATTCTGCTCCCTCTTCTGAGACATTCCTTGGGCATCAGAGTCAGGTATATGGATGTCCCCTATGGGGATGAGCCAGCCTTTGAGACCTGCTCATCAAGGCTGACAAGGAACACATAGTACAGCTCAGGAGAGGGTTGGTGCTTTTTCAGTTTATCAGCTGAGGTGGACAGACTTGAGCCTGCAGGGTTCCACAACCAGTGTGATCCCGAAGAATCCCAAAAGCCTTCTTCAGCAGGTAAGGCACAAAACATGTGTTTAAATAACCATGCCTCTTCGCTTTGTGCTATTTTCCAATCAAGGCATACTTATGATTCTGAACGAAGGGTATATCTCCTGACTGACTTCTGCAAGGCTTTAAGCCGTCTTTTTCATGCTCTTTTAGAAATTTTAGCATGTGTGTGTATACAACCTTATATAAATATACAAATGTAGGCATACAAGCATATGTATGTGTCTGTTTCACTGTACATATATCTTTCTCCCCTTAAAAATTTGCTTGTGTTCTTGAGGTGGTGTTTTATATAGCCTGGGCTGGCCTTGAACTGCTGACCCTGGGCTGGAGAGATAGCTTGGCAGATAAGGATATGTACTCCTCTTCTTGAACTTCTGATCCTTTTGGCTCCATCTCCCAAGCGCAAGGACTACAGGCATCACCATTGTGCCTGGCTCACTGTACTTGCTATATTGTGGGCTTTTTAACCTTGAAGATTTTTTTTAAATAGTTTTTTTACTCTTTGAAAATTCTATACATTTTGTATGGCGTATGCTGATCACTTTTATCTACTACTGCCTCCTCCAATGACTAGTCCCCTCCTCCCCAGAATCCTCCTTCTAGATTCATGTTCTTTTAGTTGTTTTTCAGTTAATAACCCTGAGTTGAATTAGTGCTGCCTATGCGAGGGTGGGCTGCGGGTGACGGCAGCATGTCCAGAAGTTGGCATTTCACAGCTCTCCTCTTCATCCACCGGCTCTTACATTCTTTCTGCTCCCTCTCCCACAAATTTCCCTGTGCCTTGAATAGTTGGGGTTGGTATAGATGAACCATCCACTCATTTTTTTTAAATTTTGACCAGTTATGAGTCTCTGTGTGTTAACCACCACCTGCTGTGAAAAGAGGTGTTTCTGAGAACAGTTTAAATATATGGTTATAAACATAAATGTCTTGAATACAGTTTGATGATAGGACCATTTAGAAAAATAACATTAGTCTACCATTTGGGCCTGTGACCTCCCCAGTCATGGGCATTTGACCAGGTTTTCAGCACTATTACAGTACTACATTTGAATTCCCTTCTATGGACCAGACCATAGAAGTGGCTGGTTATCTCCAAAACTTTTTTTTTAAAGATTTTTTTATTTATTTATTGTGGATACAATGTTCTGTCTGCATGTACACCTGCCTGCCAGAGGAGGGTGCCAGATCTCATGATAGATGGTTGTGAGCCACCGTGTGGTTGCTGGGAATTGAACTCAGGACCTCTGAGCCATCTCTCCAGCCCTCCCCAAAACTCTTATGCCACCATTACACCAGTGAGCCCAGCTTGCTAGTGGGTCAATGCTGTAGCTGTGAATTGTCAAGCGTTGAGCAAGATCACTGCATTTTTTTTTCTCCTCCAGCAGCCTGCATTGAACCTTCTACCTTAATGTATGAGAGCCTACAGGAAGAGTTTTCTAATCAGTTCAAGGTTGATTTTCCGTCTTGTATCCAAACTAAGTTACTAGATATTGCCTTAGCTGTACATGCTACCTTAAGCAATAGGATGGTGCAGCCAGGAGAACCGACAGTAGCCTGTGTTGTTTTGAGTACCTCTGGGATCTTCATGACCAATAACTGGGAGGGAGGTAATTTGTGCCCAGCACTGATATTTTCATTTAATGACCCGTGTATTCTGGGACAGCATTATCTACCCATGCAGGGTGCCCTAAGGTTTTTCCATGTATCTTTAGCTTTGGCTAATCTACCCTCTGCCCTCACCATTTCTGAGGACAATATTCCCAGTTAATCCTTTAACCTGAGTTCATGTCACCCCTATTTTTTAATATTGTTAAGAAATTTTATTTATGAATTCATAGAAAAGAATCCAGATAAATGAGCTGAATTCTCCTCATCATCCTGGTTAATATGGAAGTAAAGTAATTCATAAATTTCTTTACTGTTATGGATTGTGCATAACCAATCATGTACCTTATTCTTCTCCAAATATTGTTTTTAGTGAGGTATATTTCCATACCTTTTGGAAAAAAATACACCTTGGAAGTAATCTTGCTCTTGGTTGTTTTGCTGGTAACAACCCCATTGCTAATTTTCCCAGCTTACCTACTCACTTTGATTCCGTCCAGACGGAACTGTTTGAATTTGGCAGCGTCTGTGATTTTATCTTCTACAGAGTGGGTGCTGTTAAAGATGAATGAATTTTAAATTAGTTTTATCCCCTTCTCTCCCCACTCCTCCCCTCTCCTTCATTCCCCTCACCCCTCCCTCCTTCCTTCCTTCCTTCCTTCCTTCCTTCCTTCCTTCCTTCCTTCCCTTTTTCTTTTCCCTTTCCTCACAAGGTTTATCATCAGTACCATTATAGCGGCAACATGATAGGAAAATAAGAACAAGAGCAAGAAGAAGAACAAGAACAACAAGAATAAGAACAGGAAGAACAAGAACAACAACAAGAAGAACAAGAACAAAAACAAGAAACCGAAACTCACCTATGTTCTTCTGTTCCATGTGATTGACTTTTTTTTTGTTGGGTTGGACGATTATAGGTTTCCAACTAGCTTTGGCATATACACACTTCAATCAACACCTAATTTTCCAATTCCTCTCCCCTTTTCTGATTCAATCCTGCTGCCTCTACTATCCTCTTTCTCTATTTTCTTTTGTTTTAAAAATTAATTTATTTTTATTAATTATAGTTTATTCACTTTGTATTCCAGCTATAGTCCCCTTCCTCATTCTCTCCCAATCCCACCCTCCCTCCTCCCATGCCCCTACCCAAGTCTACTGATAGGGGAGGTACTCCTCCCCTTTCCTCTGACCCTAGTCTATCAGGTCTCATCAGGTCTTCTGTGGCCTGGTAAGGCTACTCCCCCTCAGGGGGAGATGATCAAAGAGCCAGCTACTGAGTTCATATCAGAAACTGCCCCTCTATACTAGGGAATCCTACTTGGAGAATGGTTGCCATGGGCTACATCTGTTCAGATCTTCTAGGTTATTTTCTCCATGCATGGTCCTTGGTTGGAGTAACAGTCTCACAAAAGACCCCTGTGCCCAGATATTTTGGTTCTGTTGGTCTCCTTGTGGAGTTCCTGTCCCACTATCTCCCCCTTCTTTCTAAGATTCCCTGCATTCTTCCCAGAGTTTGGTTATGAGTCTCAGAATCTGCTTTGATACCCTGCTGGGTAGTCTTTCAGAGGCCCTCTGTGGTAGGCTCCTGTCCTGTTCCCTGTTTTCTCCCTCTTTTGATGTTCATCCCTTTCTCTAATTTTATTTTAGCTATGTTTCAGCATTCCTTTCCTTAAGGCATCCACCCTTAGCGGACCATTTCTTGTTTCCTAACTTTCTGTAAGTTACTCTTCAAAACAAAATGATGTAAGTTTACAAGAGAATAACTTATTTTTTTGTTTACTTTTGGAAACACCTTCTAATTTTACTATTTACATTTTGTTTTACATTTCTCTACCCCCATCTGCTTATTTTAATTTTAATTATCTTAATTTAATTTTTTTGGAATGTCATATATAAATACCACATTTATGTCATTTCCATTTCTACCTCTCCTTGAATTTTATCTTCAAATTCAGCTGTTTAAATTTCTATTTCTGCCACCACATTTTGAACAAGCTCCATTTGTGCATTTTAAATGAAAAAAATAGTGTTTTTGTTTTGTAGATAATAAGTTCTTATTAGCTTGCTAGACTCATAAATGAAAACATTTGGTGTGAAGCTTCTGCTCCCCTTTACTCTTTCAGTCTGGTGTCTTATGAGCACATTTTGTTTGTTTGCTTCTTTTCTTTTTCCTTCCTGATAGAAACTGTTCTTATTCATCTGGTCATTGTTAATTGCTCATTTGAAAAAACTAGATATTGGTTTTCTTAGGACAGTTTCCGGTCCTCATCACAACTGAGCATAGAGTACAGAGATTATTCAAATTCCATTATCTTTGTGCACACCTCTGTTGATCATCACAACTCTTAAGCTGACATGCAACTACCATTACTACTGAAAGTCCACAGTTCACACTGGGGTTCACTTGGCACTTTTGACAAATGCACAGTGCTGTGTACTCACCAGAGTGGCATCATACAAAGCAGTTTTTGTTGCTTCAAAAGTCCTCTGTGGCCTGTTTATGCCTCCTCCATAACAAACCACAGAAGCCATTTGTTTATTCTCTTCATGGTTTTTCCTTTTCTAGATTATCATATATAGTTGGAAACATATAAGTTTTTTTTTATTTTTCCCTTACTCATACTATCTTTTGTTTTAAATAACTGCTTTTAACCATTAAGCTAGCTCTTCAGTGTTTGCTTTTGTTTTTCTGTGTTTGTTTTTGACAGCATCTTATACCCATGTTGGCCTCAAGCTCCTTATGGAGCCAAAGATGACTTTGAATCTCTGATCATCAAGCTTTCACCTCCCAGCTGCCAAGAATGCAGTTTTGGGGTTGTTTTGTTTGTTGATTATGGTTTTGCACTTCATCTATAAATTACAGTCTTAGGGACTTGTCCTGAAAAGAAAAGAAAAGAAAAGAAAAGAAAAGAAAAGAAAAAAACACTAGAGTGTGTGTATATATATATATAAATATATGTGTATATATATATATTCTCTCTATATATATCTATATATACTATATATTTATATATACACTCTATATATCTATATATTTATATATACTCTCTATATATCTATATACATATGTGTGTGTGTCAGACACACACACATATAGAGAGAGCAGTGTATCAGTGTCTCTGACTCTGTTGCCTGCCTTGGGGTCACTTTCTCTTAAATGGGTTTCTTGCTTAGCCGCAATAGGAGAAAATGTACTTAGTTTTAGTTATACTACAACTTGATATGCCAAGATTCCAAAGTGGTGTGATAACCATGGGAGGCTTCCCTTTTCTTAACCTTTTCTGGGGAGAAAGGAAGGACTGGAGAATGGCAGGAAGGTAAAGTGAGAGGAAGGATCTGGGAGGAGAAGAGGGAGGGGAGACTGTGATCAGGATATAAGATAAAGTAAGCACTAAAAAATTTAAAAAGAGCAAGAATATATATATATTCTTGATATATATGAAAATATCTCTATGGTAGGATATGGAATTCCCTGAGCATCTGCCTTGCAATGTAATACCTGGGTCATATAGTAATTCCCAGTTTTAATTTTTTTTTTGAGAAAATCCAAACTGAAGTCCATAACGGCTGTACTAATTGTACTCCCACCATCAGTGAATAAAGCTGCCTCTTTCTTCACACCCTTTTCAACCTTTGATGTCAGAATTTTTGATGATAACAATAATGACTGTGGTGAGATGTTATATCAAAATGGTCTTGATTTGCATTTCATTGATGACTAGGGATGTTGAACATGTTTTTAAATGTTATTGAATATTTGTGTCTCTTCTTTTGAGAACTGCCTGTTCATTTCTTTTCCCTATTGGTTGAATGACAGTTTAATTTAATTCCCCCCCCTTTTTTTTAATTCCTACTGTTCTTTATAAATTTTGTATATTAGCTTTCTGTCTGAGGCATAGCTTTGTGAAAACTTTCTTCCACTCTTTGGTCTGTCTGCTCTGCTAGTAATTATCTTTATTTCCTACATATAGACTTGATATTTTCATATTTTTCTATCTGGTGATATTTGGGGCTAGTTTTTGTGATGTTGGAGATCTGTTTTGAGAGCTGAATTTACTAACTAGGTTTGGTAGTGCATCCTATAATAACGTGCTTGGGCAGCGAAGGCAGAAAGATGTTGAGTTCAAAGCCATTTGGGCAACATGGTAACTGTAATTCATTTGTATTCATTTTTTATTGATGTGATAAAACATCATGATCAAAGCAACTTATAGAAGGAAGAGTCTATTTAGGCTCAAGATTCCAGAAAGAAAAGAGTCCCACATGTCAGGAAAGCATGGCAGCTGGAGCAGGAGGCTGAGGATTCACTTCTTGAACTGTAAGCAGGAAGCAAAGAAAGTGAACTGGAAATAGTTCTCAAAGCTGGCCACAGTGATGGACTTCCTCCAGCAAGGCTGCATTTCCTGTGTCTCCCCAAACAGTGCCACCAAATGGGGGCCAAAGCTCTCATTCAAACCACCACAATGAGAAACGAAATAAAAGAAGTATCTGTCATGGAGAGGTCCCATGCTTTGGATTTGAACAATTTTTCTCTAAAGCAAAAGCTGACTTGTCTGTTCTGTAGGAGGCAGAATCTCTCACTAAGGCCATTTGGTTTCCATAGCAGCACATTATTTATTTGTTTGTGAAGAATATGCTGTAGTGGTATAATGCAGTTCATGCAGGTAAGGATTAACTTTCTAGCTTTTATTGATCTTAACATTCATTGGAATTCAGATATGGTAATCTTATCCTTTCATTATAAAACCTTCCATTAACATTTTATTAGTTAAAAAAAATAACCTATTAATGACTGCTTTGAGTTGAATTGTGGCCTTCCAAAAATATATGTTGAGATTCTAAATCTTGATGTCTATGAGTGCAGTCTTACTTGGAAGTAAGGTCTTACTCCATACAGTGGAGTTCAAGTGAGGTCAGTCAGGTGGACCTAAATGCAGTACGACTACATCGTTACAACAGGAAAATGTCGTGAGAAACTAGAGATATGAATGTTGGAATGATGCAGCAGAAATAGCTTGGATGGATGGCCCACCCAGAAGGGAGAAAGACACAAAGAAGGATTTTATTGAGAGCTGCCAAAGGAACCTACCCCTGTTGTCACCTTGACCCCGGGACACTTGTTTCCATAGCTGTCAGAACACACTTTCTGGTGTTTTGAGAAATCTAAGATTGAAGTGACTTGTAATATAAGTACCAAGAAACTAAAAGACCATGGCCTGCATTGGTTATCTTGTGGAAGACTGAGGGTTGATGATTTCTGAATTATATTTATTTTTCTGCATTCGCCAGCTGGAATTCTTTGAACAGAAGAATTTTTTTTTCCATTTTTCACCCAGGCTATTTGCCTTGCACTGAAATTTATTTACCTAGAAAGTCGGAATGCATGCTGACCTTCTTCCTCCACCTTTTTCATTATCAAATTTTCAGAGTAATGAGTTGGTGCTCTTCAGTGATGACCAATGAGTTTATTTAATTCCCAACCTCCCCTCTTCCCCCCTTTTGAATATATTATGGGCTTATGAAGAGAACTTATTTAAAGAAAATGTCCTTAATAAATTGTTCTGGGCCTCTGGGCTTCTCCCATTTGTAAATGAAATGTAGGATTGGTATCTCACCCTGGAGTAAAATGTTCACCAAGAAAAATGACCTTGTTAGGATGTCTAAGAAAATGTCTTTGGAGCCCCAGTGGAAGTCTATTGATATTGCAATCGAGTCAAAGTTGAATCTGTTCAGATAATTCTCTGAATGCTGTTGTGACGATGGGTATAATTTTACTACTATTTGTTTTGTAGCTTGATAAGTCTTTTGTCTCCTTAGGACCGCGGCCATCCTACTGAGAAGCGGTTAAATTCAGATGTGCTCTCGGGATTTCCCCCATCTCAAAACATTATTGAACTATGACCAGAGCTCCTGCTTTTCTGGTGCAGATAAGAGCAGAGTAAAGAGAGTTGCCTACGATAAAAAAAAAAAAAAAAAGATGACATCTGGGTTTCCTGTGAAACCTCCAAAGCCTCCAAAGCCAAACCTTGCATCCAAGATTTATTGCTACTTGAAGCTGGAAATGTCTAGAAAATGCACGTTATGCACTCTTGCTTTCTCTGCCTCCCTACTAAATTCAAGCTCTCCCAGTACAAGGCTGACTCTACCTATTGGATTCCTAAAATATCCAGTATGATGTTCTTAGAGAATGTGCACTCAATAAATAAATGACTTCAATTAGAATTCAGACAATTAAAGTTTCTCAGAAGACTAGTATACTTTAGACACATTTAGAGCAATGAACACCATTATGCAAGAAGATGGACTGGATCCAATTACCATAAAAAGGATATATTTGCTGTATACAAAATAATATGGGAGTATACTGATAAAGATGTCCATAATATAAAATAGGTTATGTTATGACATACGATGTCATTATATTAAGAAAAATAATAGATGATTTACCATATGAATTATAGAATGTTAAAAGACTGTAATATACATGACGATGGGTTTATTAGAATGCAATTAAGAGAAAAAGAAACAAAATGTTTTAATATAGGGAATTTATCATGGAAATGTGCTTACAAGG
The DNA here is from genome assembly GCF_030254825.1 of Meriones unguiculatus. Classification (NCBI taxonomy): domain Eukaryota; kingdom Metazoa; phylum Chordata; class Mammalia; order Rodentia; family Muridae; genus Meriones; species Meriones unguiculatus. Next base: position 29,166,762 of record NC_083359.1, read on the forward strand.
TTAGACTGCAAGGAACAGAAGAACTGGATGCTGAGGTGTCAGAGGGACATTCACTGTGAGAAGCAGGTGAAGACGCAGTTAGAGTTTATCAGTGCCTGCAGGAGGGGTTGGGAAGAGCTAAAAAGATGGAGGGTAAGAGTAAAGCCAACTGTAGACCTGGGGCCTAGGGCAGTTGTTATTTCGAGGCTGACAAGTGCATAAGAGACAGAGAAAGATAGGAGGCAGAGTATGCTTCCTGCCTTTCAGTCTTCCATCAGTGAGTTGTGAACTCCTGTTAGGAGCACCGCAAAGCAGACTTCGGGAGTTTCTTGTAGTTGGAAGGTTAACAGCCAGGGCTACTCATATACCACAGCTTTTTGGGTGCTTCCGCATTGTTTGAATTGAGTCCGGGAACCGAGCCTGCCTTGAGACACTAGGTCATATGCCTGTTTGAGCTCTCCCTGTGAGCGCAATCTTCAGGAGTCTTGCAGAGTTGTTCAACCAGCCTTACTATCTAACCAGAATATTTTCATCAAATCCAGAAGAAAATCCTATACCCTTTGGCACTCACCTTTAATTCCCTCACATTTCATAGTTACTGCTCTAGGCCACCGTTCCTGTGTCTGTGAATTTCTCTCTCTTTGGACATTTTATACATTGCCCTTGCTTAGTTTCTATTACATCATAAAATTTCATCAAGGTTCATCCATGTTGTGTGGTATCTTAATACTTCATTATGATTTATGAACTAACTAAAATCCAATTATAGGAATCTATGACGTTTTGTTTATTCATCAGTTGATTCATGGACATTTGGATTATTTCTATTTAAAAGCTGCTATGAGCACTCAAGTATGATTTTTGTGTGGCTATATATTTTCAGCTCTGTTTGGTATATACCATGCAGTAGAACAACATGGGTCACAGTGCTACATTTGTGTTCAATATTTAAGAGTTTGCTAAATTATTTACCATACTTGCTAGCTTCATTTTTGCATCCCTGTCAGCACTGCATGAAGGTTCTAATTCTGTACATCCTTGACTACACTGGTTCAGTATTTTTCATTATAACCATCCTATAGAAATAAAATAAAAATTTATGATCATTTGTATAAAATAAGATGGCATATTGCTAATAGGAATAGCATCTTTTCACATTCTGTTGTTCATTGTGTATGTTTTTGAGAAATGTCTATTCAATCGAATGGCCATTTTTAGAATCGTTGGCTTATCTTTCTGCTGTTGAATTTCGAGAGTTCTTTATTTATTATGTATATTAGCCATTTATTAGCTATCTGGCATTTAACTTTAGTCTCCTGTTTTATAGTCGATTTTTCTTCTTTTTGAGAGGTAGAAACTTTGTTACACAAATGTTTTAAATAGTTTTTGCAGGTCTTACATTCAAAATATTTATGTACAAAGGCTATCATGATATTTCTCTTGGGTAGATGTTCTTGAACAATCCAGTCAAGAAAGGTCTTTTAGGACACCTTTATGGATCCTATTGGCAGGAACACTGCCAGCGTATATTCAGCTGTGTTTCTGGATCACACCATGATAATTCGAGTAGAACCTCAAAAAGAGTAAACCCTGGCTGAATTTTTTTTTTTAGGGTGACACCCCTGTGCTGCTGAGTCCCATCTTGTCATCAGATATCCAATGAGGAATTTTAAAATAACTTTGATGAAGTCTAAGTACCTAGGGTTTTTTTTTTTCATAGCACATTTCAGCATTCATTGCTTAATGCAAGAAGGCAAAGATTTACATGTTTTTCTTCTAATGCTTTATAGCTTTGTTTTTTTCACGTAAGTCTTTGATTCAGTTTGAGTTAATTTTTGCATGTGGATATATGGTTATCTAGCACTATTTGTTTAAAAAAGATTATTTCCCTATGAAATTATCTTGATGAACTTATGAAAAATTAATTGACTTCTAGATTCTTAATTTTATGCCATTGATCTATATTCTTATTTCCATGGTAAACCACACAGCCTTCATTGGTGGAGCTATGTAGTAAAATTTTTAAATTGGAAAGTATGAATCCTACCCTACAACTTTACTCTTTTTCAAAAATTTTTTTTTGCTACTTGAAAGGGCTGTGCATTCCATATGAATCCTGAGACAATTTCTCTAACAAAGCCAGTTAGGATTTTGGTAAGAGTTATACTGCATATCATGTTAATTTACTCTTAGGAAAAATAATGTCATTATTATTTTGACCAGAAACTCTACTTTTTAAAAATGCTAATTGTCTTGGTAATAGACAAATATAAATGTCATTAAACTCTCTCAGATTAGTGTCAAGGTTCTATTCTATCTTTCCGGACAAGGTTTATTTATTTGTGTGTGTGTGTACACTGTGTGCATGGGTGTTGAAGAGGGTGGAGGCCCGAATTTAGAGCTTTGTGCTCGCCTCTGCTACTCTCTGCCTTTGCCTTCGAAGCTTAGCTTCTTAGCTTGGAGCACACATTTTCTCTTTGCTGCAAGCCAGGCAGCCCCAGAAATACTCCTGTTTCTAGGGGTCATATACCAGGCATGCATAAGATGGTCACCTTGTTCTGTAGATTCTGGTTTCCAAGCTCTAGTCTTTGGAAATACACACAGCAACTGCAGAGACCTTGCTCCAGCCTTCTGCACTCCTTTTTTAGATAGCATCTTCCTCCGCGGTCTAGGCTGGCCTCAAACTCACAATCTTCTTCCCTATGCCTTTGAGTACTGAAATTACAAGCAGGTACCAGCAAACCTGGCTTGCTTCTGTTTAGTAGAACATACTACCTTGTTAAGTTTACATCAACTTGTGTAAAGTAGACATCTCTGTGATGTGGTGAGGACAGGCACTATGTTTATTTTTTGCTGAACACTCTATCTTTAGGCTAAGCCCAACATCTTTCCAGTAGAGAGTGTGCAGAGTGCTTTGGGAAGGCTGATGTTGTATTGAAGAGTTAGGTTTCAAGAGAGGAAAGGTAAGCGGCCCTGACCTGCCTCCAATGTGATGCTAGAGCAGGTAATCACAACTTATGATGTGATACATAAGAATACAGTTATGAGTCCACCTACATGAAGTGCTCAAAATCCCAGAGCTGGGAATATGAAGTGCTTAAAAGGTGGGCCAGTTTTAAAGTTGATAGAAATCTCCTAAAGTTAGACTGTGCTTATACTTGTATACAAAATGTTTAATAATGCATTTACTTGTGTACATTAAAAACAAAGTCACTTGTTGCTGTTATTTATTGACAGGGTCAATAAATATAGTCAAGGGAGGGATGGTTTCTGTAGTTTCAGATGTTATGTCTTCCCCATTCTGGCTGGGGAACTTCTTTCCATTCTCTGTCCAGGCTGTGAGTTCCTGGGGAGGTCTACTGGGGAATACCTTCTAGTGTTATCTTGCTATGGTGAGCTTAAATGATGTAGCCAAAAATGGCAATGCAAGTGAATAGCAGAGAGCCAGTAAATGATGGCAGGAAGGCAGTGAGGCGGGAAGCCAGGTAAGGGCGCTACGGCAAAGGAGAGACTGATAGCGCATTAGGTTCATGAGCTGTACCTCGTAGCCATCCAGGTGCTTCTAATGACATTTTGTTTACCTCTTGGTCTCCTTTTCCTTCTATAAGAAAACTCCATGTGAGACGAAGTTCAGAGTCCAAGATCTAATTTGAATAGAAATTTTTTATTATAAATAATATCCATACTATTTAAAATGTATGTCTCTATACATATTGCTCTATTTATAAATGATTTATGTTTGCAAAAAGGACATTTTTAGGTAAAACCTTTAAAATCTCGTTGGAAAACAGCTGCACTATTTTCTTTGACCACTAGAGGGCAATTGTGTCACATGTAAAAAATGCCTGTCTACCACTTTCTGAACAGATGGTACATTTGTTAGACTTCATTGGATGTATTTTTCCCTTTATTGAAGCACAGGGGAATTTCACATTTGCAGGTAGGATGGGCAAAGACAGTTAAAATTTTATACTGTATTTTTATCTCTTTGTTTATGCTGATAAAGGTAGCAAAGACAATTGATTTATTCTCCTCCCCCCCGCTTTTTTTTTTTTTTTTTTTTTTTTTTTTGCTGTTTTGAGGGATTAGTGTGTGTACAATCTTAGGCGAACACCCATCACTACGACCCTGCCGAAGATATTCTGTTGATTTTACATTTAATTGGAAATGTCACAAAGCTAAGGCAAAACTCATCCTCAAACCCAGCCCTCCAGTACCTCTTAGATCCTGTTGTTCCCAGGACGTCCTTGTGTTTTATCTGGCTCTGTAGCTACAATCCAGCAAGCTTTCTGTGGGGATGGTGTTGTGTGACCTTTCTTAACCCTATGATCATAGAAACTCTGAAGTGTCCCTTTCACAGATGGGCTGAATCCAGCTGGGTTCCTAATGTCCTGGCCTCCCTCTGGGTTGTGCAGCTCTTAACTCAAAGCTAATCAGCCCTCTCTTCCCAAGGTGTGATGAAGCAGAGGCTCGTGCATTGTAAAGGTAGACAGTTTTAGGATTCTTGCCTTGGGCATATGTGGTTTGTCATGCTGTATTGGCCTGTGCAGGCTTTTCAAATTAGCTGTCAACACTTAAATGCAAACGGTTCTCATTAAAGGCTCAGATTTCTCGCCTTTCTGGCAACATCGGACAGTGTGGTAGCGCTAGCCTGAACAGTTGCTGAGACTATCGGGGGCAGTCACCTTCTTTGAGGCAGTGTAGAACCGCTACCCACCCAGCCCCTCCCATGCTTTGTTTCAGAGACAAAGAGAAATGCCTTGGTAATCACAGTTGAAGTTTTTGTCAAACAAAGAAAAATGGTAATTTAAGCAGGGAGAGATTCTTGTCTCAAGAAAAGTCAAGGCTAAGAGAAATAAGCTGACCTCGCTAGTTTGGAATTTCAGCACCCGGGAGAGCTCCGTCACCGGCCAGGCGGGCTTAACCGTTGGACCCTGTAGGAAGTGCTTCACAAAGTTTCTCTTTCACTAGCCCTACGCTAGGATACTACGACGCACTCACTCTGTTGTCCCTGTGCTCTGTTTAGCAAGAGGTGAGAGCACTCGCTAGCAGGTCAGCCACGCCCTAGTTTTTTCTTACTTTCCTGTTGGGAGTGGCGGCCCCTGGAACCCCGTACCCAGCGTGTCGGAGAGTCACTGCCTGACTTATCAGGGAGGAAGAGCACATTAGAAAAGAGCAGCTGGAGTAGAAAGCTGAAGCTCCTGGGCTTCTGACACTGATGCCTCTCCAGCTTCAGCGGCAGCTGAGCCAAGCCTGCAGTGGCTGGAGGGGCAGACAGGAAATCCATTTCCAGCCGCGTGTACATCGGCAAAACGCCCAAAGCAAACAGCTCGGGAAGTTTGCCTTAGTGGAGACAAACTCACAACTTTGCTCCTTCAAAGCCCGTGCTTACAAGCCGAAGCTGAGGTTCACTGGGACTATCTCGGCACCTTCAGTCCCGCAGGCAGAGCCTCTAGCCTTTTGTTACTGGAAACACAGTGCTCCAGATGCTGGCTTCAGGCCATCGCTCCTGGGATGGAGACAGGACTGCACTGGAGTGTAGCCAGTTGCTTCCATGGGAAGAAATGGGGGAACTTAGGGGAAAAAAACCACACAAACACCCTAAGATCTGGCGTCTGGGGAGTGTATTGTCATACCTTCCTGTAGAGCAAGGAGACCAGAAAGAGAAATTGAACCCGGTGGTCTGCACAGACAGAGACAGGGTTGTCATGAATTCGAGGTCAGTCTGACCCACGTAGTGAGACCCTGTTTTCAAAAAACAAGCCCCAGCAAACGTGTATACATACATATATATATACACACATACATACATATGAATATATATGTGTATGTACCAACTGAGTGCACGAAGGTGCTTAAAGCAGGCCTCTCAAACAGGAGGAGCCATTTAAGACAGATATCTTCAAGAGATGCCATTGAATGTCACCTGTACCATGGCCAGTATTATGCACAACAGAGCGGATCTGTTAGCTTGAAATCGAAGACCTATAATGGCTGCTAGTATGTAGAATAAAACGGAATGTTTCTTAAAGGCGGTATTTGATGAATTAAAAAAAAATTAATAGTCCAGATGTTCTGTCACCCTCTGTTCAGTAAACACTTTCCTGTGTGGGAAGTGAGGCAAAGGAGATGTATTTTTTATGAACACGACAGATAACCCATACATGCCAGGGGGCACCATGGGGATTGGGTAAATGACTGGCTTTATTGAAGGGGGACTTGAAAGCAAGAGGTCAGGACCCATGCCTCTGGTGGAAGATCCATCTGATGTGGAGTCCTTGCTACGATGCTCTCTCAGTGCAATGCTGAGTGTGTTAGGTACTTCTGTCGAATTTAGCTTCTCCTGCCAGGAATGGGGCGAGGAGAGAGACGGATCTCTCTTGTAGTAACACAGGAAGAGAGCGATAGGGCTGACATTAAAACAGTCATGGCCCACGTGAGATGGACCTCAAAGCCCTGCCGCTTTCTACCACGTGCGTCGCCACCAGTGAACACAGCCCTCATCACCTCCTCTTTTTGTTCCACCCTTCCCAACACCTTGTTTGGGCCGGTAGACTAGGGCACTCCATCTTGGCTTCCCGGGACGTGATCCCTTCTTTAGACAATGTCCTCTCTCCGTTCCAGGTTTCCCAGTTTCATCATCTGGACCTAAACTTTTTTTTTTCAAACTGAGTCATTGACTCTTGCCGACTATAATCCCATCAACCTTTGCTTTTCTTCAAGCCTCTTCTTCTCAGGCTGTCCACATGGCTTGTAATTCTCTTTATCGTCCTCCAAGATGTAGCTCAGTTCTCCCTCCCTGCGTGTGTCTTAAACGGGACGCACCCTGTGTGGTTCAGCAGCCAAATAAACTGGGGAGAATTTTGCCTGTTTAAATTGAGTTTTATGTTAATGTACACCATGACTTTCTCAAAGGGTAGAGCTCCATACAGGGTTCTCCAGTGTTTGGCCTGGCAATCACGTGTGTCTGTGCATATGTACTTGTGTGGGTGCACTTGCCTGAGTGGGCACACAGAGGCCAGAGGTTAACACTGAAATGTCATTCTGTGTTTACTTCTCCACCTTGTTTTTGAGACAGGGTCCCTCTCTCTCTTTAAAATTTTTTGTTATAAAAATAATATAAAAATTATTTATTATTTATTTATGTATTATTTATTTATTTATTTATTTACAATTCACTTTACATCCTGGTTGTAATCCCAGCCCTCCTCGTTCCCATTCTCACCCTTCTCCCTTCTCCTCTTCCTCAGAAAAGGGGAGCTCCCTTTCCCATCCACCCTAGCTCATCAAGTTGCACCAGGTCTGAGCATGTCCTCTTCCCCTGTGGCCTGGCAAGGCAGTCTGCCCAGGGGGAAGTGATAAAAAAGCTGGCAAGTGAGTCTGTGTCCAATGCAGTCCCCACTTTCTTTACTAGAAGACCCACATGAAGCCTAAGCTGACCATCTGCCACATCTTTGTAAGGGGACTACATCTGGTTCATGCATGGTCCTTGGATGATGCTTCAGTCTCAGCAAACCCTCTGGGCCCTGGTTAGTTGGCTCTGTTGCTCTTCTTGAGGCGCCCCTGCCACCTCCAGGTCCTTTTCTATTTCCTCCCACTTTGCCACAAGACTCTCTACACGTCACCCAATGTTTGGCTGTGAGTTCCAGCATCTGTTTCGAGGTGCTGCTGGGTAGTCTCTTGGAGGACAACTCTGTCAGGCTCCTGTCTGCAAGCTTAGCAGAGTATCATTCACAGTGTCAGAGTTTGGCACTGTCCCATAGAGTAGATCATTGCTTGGGCCAGGCATTGGTTGGGCATTCTTTCAATCTCTGCTCTGTCTTTATCCCTGGAAATCTTGTAGGCAGCATAAATTTGGGGTTGAAGTTTTTCTGGGTGGGTTGGAGTTCCCCTCCTTCTACTCGGAAGCTAATCTTGTTAGAAGCTGTCCTCTTCAGGCTCTATGGCATCTGCTACCAGGAGTCACCGTTTGAGTCCCCCTCCTATCTTTCCAGAGGCTTACCTTGACTTACCCACCCTCAATTTTTCTTTTCTCTTCATTCCTCTCACCCTTGCTCTCTGCAGGTCTGATCTCCACCCTCTTAACTCTTGCACCCCCTCTCCTCCTTTGTCCCCTCTCTTCAGCCACTACCTCTGTCTACTCTATCTCTCTTTCCAGGTGAGATTTCTGTATCCTCCTTGGATCCTCACTGTTATTTATCTTCTTTGGCTCTATGCCTTGCAGTATGACTATCCTGTACTATGTGGCTAAAAATTCCCTTATAAGTGAGTACATACCACGTGTATCTTTCTGGGCCTGCGTCACCTCACTCAGGATGATCTTTCCTAGTTCCATCCATTTGCCTGTAATTAAAAAAAATATATGTATAATATATCAAATCCCCACTCCCTCCAACCTTTCCTATGTCCCTCTCCCCTCACTTCCTCTCATATTTATAACCCCCTTTTCAGGTCTTATTTTGGTAGCCATATTGTTGAGTTTCCATGGGCTTAGTTTCCCTGAACCTGAAGCTTGCAGTTTGCCTAACCTGCCTCAGGATCTGCCTGCCACTGACCTTTAGCACTGCTGTTATAACCATGTGTTGTTTTCACAGACGCTACAAATCAAACTCAAGTCCTCATGCTTGCATAGCAAGCACATTAGCCATTAAGTGGCTCTCCCTAGCCTTGGATGAAGAGATTCTTTCCCTCCTGTTTTTTTGTTCCATTACATCCTTCCTTCCTTTCACTTCCTTCTTCCCCACTTTCTTCTTGCCAGTTCTTATTTTATTTTACTTTTCTTTAAAAATAAATCTTATTATTAAAAAAACCCTCACTAATAAATAAAATCATTACATGCCCAAATTTTATACAACTTAATGAACTTGTATACAGTTAGATTTCCTTTACTTAAAAAACAAAACAAAACAACAAAAAAAAACATATTTTATGAGACTTGAATATCTTTGTGAATGCTTTCTGGTAGATGCAGCTCTGACCATCACCGTTAAGGTTACTGAATTCATAAGCAGGATTCGCTGAAGGCCAGACTCTCGGGCTAATTGTATTCCTCGTCTGGCTGTGATGAGGGCAACAGTCATCCCAGCTACTGCTCTGCAGAACTTGTATTTTGCATTTAGATTTGTGCTGTTGCTGTCTTGCCTGGTACCCAAGACCTTCCTTTATGAGGCGGTCCTGCAAGTGCATCCTGCTTTGTCCTCTTCTGCATTATCCTAATTTCTTTGGCCCAGTTTGTCATTGCAAGGTCGGGCATCTGACCCTATTTCCAAACTGAACGTTATATTACTTGTCTTCCCACAAGGCACTACTTGTACCTATCTGGATCTTTTTCTTAATTTGCTTTTCTTGATATGCCTTTCTGGGTGCCCCCAGTCTTCATGTTTGGTTCTATGCCTTGCTGACCTAATTTTCCCCTGTCAAATATTTGGTATGGCTTAGTTATGAAGGATTTCAGGCTTTAGGGCAAGATGAAAATGAGTTCAAATCCCAATTTCACCATTTTATAATAAATACTTGGCAAGCACCTTTGCCCACTGAGCCACCTCATTGGCCCTCTATTGTTAACTCTAATAGGTGGCATGGCACTGGCCCTGACAGTATGAATTACTTCCTATGTACAAGGAGTTCTATAAAGAGGTATCTGCTCTGCCTTTCTTGGAGAGTGGGAGCACAAAAGCCTCCTGTCTCCACTTTCTCTTCAAGGGATGTAGGATGGCAACCCAGTACTACATTTCATTGCTCTCTGGTGAAGTTACTTCATTTTTGAGAGCTTCCTCCTCCCCTTTCCCTTGCCAGTTCTCTGGGAGATTGCAGCGTGCTTAATCATTTTGTACCCCCAACCTCTCATAGAGCCTAGCGCAGACTATTTGAATGAACATCTCTCTGTTTTGTGTTGTTAGAACTGCTTTCCAGTATTAGATATGAGTCCTCCTTTTAGAACTTTGAGGCATAAAACTAAACACAGAAGACAGATCTGTGAGCAAACTGCCCCCTTTCCCTCCCTCTCTACACTGGATGATTGATATCTAGGGACACAGCATGTTACTTCTCTTAGGATGCTGAACAAAATAAAAACTGTTCGTAGAAGAAAACACGACTCCACATTTATTTATGGAGACTCAGACAGTTTTTCTAGAGACAGATGTTTTGTGCCATAATTCCTCTTGATGGCACTGGAGCATTAAATATCGCTGCAAGTCCAGTTTTTCACATTCTAAATCCTATTATCTAGGTTAGCTCATCTGTATTCAAAAGATCAATGTTGCATTATTACAAAGATCCTTTCAAGTGTAAAAAGGATGGCACTTCATTACAGAAAGTAAAAGAAACTAATCAAACTTTCTTGGTGAAATCATTGACTTTTTTAAGTAAAGGGCAAATTTAAGATTTTGAAAGTCCGAGATGCGAGAGAATTCAGTGGTTTGGGCTCACGCTGGCATGCATCTGGTTGTACCGTGTGGTCTTGGATAACCCAAAGAAGAAAGAGTCTTTTTTTGAAACAATCTCAGTGCTCCCAGCTGTTCTCATTTCTTCTGTCAGTGCGTGGTTGTGTAGCTTGAAAAATAAATGAGATGCTGGTAGGGAAGTCAGAGAGAGAGACAGAGAGGAGAGAGAGAGGGAGGAGAGAGAGAGAATGAATCCATAAGGTGCGGTATACAGCAGCATATCCATTGACCAGGTTGACACAAATTGCTAGGAAAAATTGCTAAATAAACCTTCTCTATTTTTAAAATTTTCTCTTGGGGGAATGGAACTCAGACCCTCACTCCGGCTAGGTGCACCGCTCAGCCTTGTACACAATCCTAACTCTTATTTCAGCAGAGAGCAGCTGTTCTCTCATTAGGAGTGGTTGTGTGTATTGTTTATTAACATGCAGGGCGTTTGGTGGGGAGGGCATTTAGAATCAGTGCCAATAGATAAGAAGGGAGGGACCAGGACTGTGAGAGAAAAGTCGAGTCAGAGACGCACATGAGGCTGAGGATCGGAGGACCTGAAGTGGCCTTCCCAATCTGTCTTCAGGGGAAAGGGAGAACTTGTCAGTATTGTTTGAAATGTATTAATTACTTTCCTCACCACTGTAACAAAATACCTGACAAGAAGCAACTTAAGGGAGGAAGGGTTTAATTAGGCTTGGAGTTTAAGAAGGGACACAGTTTATCATGGATGTGCCAGTCACATGACGTTCACAGAGAGAATAGAGGAAGAGGAGCAGGGCTCTCAAACCCACAGCTAGTGACTCTATTTCTCCCACAAATTTCTCTTGGTTTTGCCGTCTTACAAAACAGTGTCATCAGCGTTCAACCAAGTGTTCCAACACACAAACATGTGTGGGATGTTACATTCAAGCCAGGATGGTAAACTAACTGCCTGGGAAAAGGGCTTTGTAAGGCACTGGTCATTATTTTTCCCTTTTCAATCCGCACAGTGAATATTTATGGGGTACATTGTGATACATACACATGAATGTAGGTGACAGTAATTGGCATGTCCATCACTTCAGACATTAACTGTTAGTGCTATTTTTGAAACATTCCATGATTCATGCTGTTAACCATAATTTCCCTACTGTTACATAATACTAGATGCACCTCCAGTGTCATTAACTGCTCTCTCTGTCCTTCTTCCCCGCTCTCTGTTCTGTCTCTGGTAACCACTATGTGACTCCATCACTTTGAGAGTCCAACTCTTTGGCTTCTACACTGAGTGAAAAACCTATGGTGTTTGTCTTTCTGTGGCTGAGCTATTCAACTACACACCATGTCCTCCAGATCCAAATGGCAAGATTTCATTCATTTCTATGGATGTAAATAGCATTCCATCATATTTCTGAACCACATACTTTCTATGAACTTATCTGTGGATGGATACCTGTTGATTGCACATCTTGGCTTTTGAGAGCAGAACTGCAGTAAACCTACATGCACAGATGATTTAATTGCCTTTGTATAGTTATGTGCTATTGGGATAATTCGATGCTACAATTGTTCTGCTTCCTCTTTTGTGTGTAACCTCCACGCTATTGAGCATCATAGTAGTGCTGGTTTACATGGTCAGGATCCACACATATGTAAATCTCCCTTTCTCCACATCCTTGTCGTCATCATCACCATCATCATCATCATCATCACCACTTTGTCTTTTCATTAATACCCATTCTACTGGGGCAAGATGGCATTTCATGGTGGTTTTGAGTTAGATTTCCTTGATGATGGCATTTCTAAAGGGGGATGATTCCTAAGGTCTGCTGGTAGGCAGCATTCCTAGAAGCCCTTTATTTCTAACCACCACCCTGACCTTCTTCAGATGAAGTCTTTATTGTTTTATAAGCCCTTGGACTGTGACAGGTGTTGGGGCTTACAGTGATGAGTGGCAATTTTACTTACCTAATACATACATATGTATCTATGTATAATTTATTTTTATGTTCATTCGTGTTTTGACTGAACCTATGTTTATGTGGGGGTGTCAGAAACTCTGAAACTGGAGTTCTAGACAGGTGTGAGCTGGGAATTGAACGTGGGTTCTCTGGAAGAGCAGTCAGTCAGTGCTTTTAAGCGCTGAGCCATCTCTCCAAGGACTTTTTTTTTTTTAATGTGAGGGCTTATTGATTATTAAGATATTCTGGGTAATGTTTGAAGCACTTGGATTTTATTAGCTTATTTAACTCATTTAGCCCTGAAAGATAACTGGAAAACTTACTCTTACTATTATGGGACATATGGGGAAACTGAGGTATCTGATGGTGAACTTTTGAAAAGGTTCTTCTCAGAATCTTGGGACTTTAATGGTAAACTGTTTTTTTTTAATTTTAAAATATTATTTATATATTTATTTATTACAATTTGTTCCCTGTGTATCCCCACTGCAAAGTTTGGCTATGAGTCTCAGTATCTTCTTTGCTACCCTGGTGGGTAGAGTCTTTGAGAGGTCCTCTGTGGAAGGCTCCTGTCCTGTTCCTTGTCTTCTTCCACATCTGATGTCTGTCCTGTTCGCCCTTCTGAATGAGGATTAAGCATCTTCCCTAGGGTCCTCCTTGTTGTTCAGCTTCTTTAGGGTGGTAAACTCTTTTTAAATAATGTCATTTTGGTGAGGTCAGGAAGCCCTCATATTTTTAACGAATCTTTTCTGATACAAATTCTGAGAGTCCAACATGATATCAAACTCATTATACAGGTGAAGATGGCCTTGAACTTCTGATATTCTTGCTTCTACCTCCCCAAGTCTGTTATTACTGATACATACCATTAAGCTTGGTTATGCAGTATTCAAGAGCAAGCTCAGAGCTTCCTTTACGCTTTGCCAGCACTCTACCTAATGCGCTAAACCCCCTTCACCCACCCTTTGTATTTTTGTAACTCATATCTGGGTTGACTATAAAATTTCCTTACTGAAATGTATACAGTAAGGCCATTACTTTAAAGTCTCACTGTCTGCTAATGATAGCCAATAGGTACACAAGTCTATTGAGGATTTGAAATGTGGCAAGTGCAAATTGAAATGCTGTTAAAGGTAAACATGATACACACCAGATTTCAAAGATTCTTATGGAAAAAATGTAAAAAATAAAAGTCTTATCAAAGTTTTATGCTGGTTGCATGTTGAAATAACAATATTTTGGATCTATTGGATTGAATAAAAGAGTATTTTAAAAATTGATTTTGTGAGCTATTACATTTTAATATGCCTACTAGAATTATGTGAAATTATATATGTGACTCCCATTGTATTTCTATAGATCAACATTACTTTAGAATGCTTGAGATTCTTTCAGTTGGGGATGTATTTTTCTCTTTTTAATGCAAAGAAAAACCTTACTTAGTTTGGTATGAGGATCAGGTTCTTTTGATATGCTTCATTTAATTTGTATTTATTAATAGGGATTCCATCCATCGGATAGCCATGACTTGTTTAGTGATTGTTGGAAACTAGTTAGAGGCAGCTGGAGTGAGCTGAATCAAAGTTCTATTGTTGTAGGGGAACAAGGTCATCAACTTGAAATTAATCAACGGATTTCAAATCACCAGGAAGGGGTATTTTACCCTCAGCTTTACAGGTTCAGCATGTAAATTGCTGTTTAGAGGAGAGCCTGTAGAATCAATCCAGCCTTTCTCCCTTCAGAAATTAAAAGCAATTTATTTTTATTTTTGGCAAACCCTAGAAAGCGTTTGTACATCCAACTCCTTCTCGACACCACGTGTGCTGCATGTTTTTTAGACTTTTGAATAAAGAGGTGGAAAAATCAGTTGCTTTTGGGTCTCATAGGATTTGGAGGAGACTCCTCTTGGTCCCTGTTAGGGAGCCCATCTGTCCGCACCTAATACATTTTCCTTCAAATGAGTCAGAAACTTCAAAGCTAAACTTGGCCAAAGGAGCACTTATCATGTGGACTCCACCCAGAGCCTTATAAATCATCCCCGGATCACACCAAACTTGGCCCCCAAACTGGGCACAGATTTTCCAATCTGGTCCTGGAGTTTGCCAGAAGGCAGGAGGACCACAGAGATGTCTGGGATGCATCTGGCTTCCATCCCAACTTCTGTGGCTAGTCAAGCTCGTCGGGTCTGAGATTGAGTATACACACAGCCCTGTAGGTGAAAGACATTAGGCCACCTTGAAAGGTCCTTTTTTTTTTTTTTTCCAGAGCCCTACAGAAAACACCTCCAGAAATAGCTGTGTCCTCTAGGAGATCCAAAGATGGCTCGTAAGCTTGTACATCACAAGAGCCAATTGCCTGTCCCGAGTTCTTCACAATAGCAATACAGTTAGGATAACAAATCCAAGCTGGGTCCTGAAAGGAATTAACTTTTTTTCCTGATGGATATGTACAAGCTTTTTGGCAAACTGATTCTTAAGTATAACAGGAGTGTCTTTTGTTTGATTCTACTGCAGGCTCTCTTAAGATCTTTGTTGTTGTAGCTGTAGTTCTTAATGGAAGGGAATAATAATGAACGGCATTGTTTAGCACTTGTTATCTTGGGGTCAGCGCAATTTATTTCCTAGCTTTCGTTGAGGTGCACTATGTCACAGAGTATTTGTCTGACTTCAGTATGGTGGGGAATGGGGCGGGGTTGCATACAATCTTGTAATTTCTACCTAGGATATCCTTCCTCAATAAGCTGCCGTCTCTGCATAAGGAGAGATCTTTGTTGTCAATCTACTTCTTTTTGCTTTTCTTAACTCCATCAATTGTCACCTGAAAATGAAATAGAAGGATTCTTGGAAACAAAGAAACAGACTTTCCAGAACTTCTTAAACTAAAGTCATTGTGTTATGAAAGAAAGTTTTCTCCAATTGGCTAGGTGGCAGAACAGGGAGGTAGGAGCTCCCTATCTGCATATTTGAGCAGCTTAATCAACCTCTCTGTGCCTCAGTTTCTTCATCTATAAAATAAGAACATAAACAATAGGGTAAAATGAGATATAAAACTTTATCCTATAGAATTTCATGTGGCACAAATAGAAGAATACTGTGACCCAATTAGCATTGTCTTTGAACCATCATGAGTTACCCAATAGAAGGAAGTAGGTAGTCAAGGTGGAGATGAACATTCTCTTTCTCCATCCTAAAGCTTTTCCATGTAGCGGTTTGAATAAACACTGTGAAAAATGGTACATGTGAGAGTCGCTTCCACAAGCATCTTAAAAGTTCAATGTGCATATAATTACTAAGAAACATCTCTTTAAATACACTATTAGTTGAAGTCAAGTAAATTTGTTCTCAAGTGTGTATTTTCTTTGTTTCCTCCCTCTCCTTTTCCCTCTTCCCGCCCTACCTCCCTCCCCCCTCCATTGTGTGTGCATGTGTGTGTGTGTGTGTGTGTGTGTGTGGCCATGACCAGTATTAAGTGTCTTCTACACTTTACTTTTTGAGACAGGGTCTCTCACTAAACCTTGAGCTTGTTGGTGGGCTAGACTGTAGGTTGAATGGCGAATGGCCACTGAGCCAAAGGATTCTTCTGTTTTTGCTTCGCCAGTGCTGAGATTATAGGTATTTTTTGTTTTATCTGCCTTTTACTGTGTGTTCTGAGGATTTGAACTCAAGTCTTTTCGATTGCTTGGTAAATATTTTACTGACAGAACCATCTTCCCAACCTTCAGTCGGTATTTTAAACATGTAGAAACTGTGGAAAGCATTTTTAGTGTAGACAGACATTAGTTGTCATAGTACCCTAGTCACAACCTCTAGACTCACTTTTAATACCCCAGTTGACCAGATGTCTTCTGCGCAGACTCAAGCATGCATAGGGGAAGTGAAGGTGCTCTTGACCTTTTTGGACAATATGATCATTTGGGTAGTCTTTGTGGCCCTGATGCTGCCTACTGTAAAAGAAAATTCTTCTTTATGCTACGGACAAGTGTCTTAAATATTTGAAGATGGTAATTACCCTTTCTGGAATGTTTCCTTCTAGGCTGAACATACACTGTTCCCTCAACCTTTCCTTATGTGGCTGGAAACAGCCTGTAAGCAAGAACCTCACGTTCTGGTTATCTGTTACAGTGTAATAAACGTAATGGGCTGTGGTTAGAGGCACTTGCCTCATGTACACAAGACTTTTAGCTTTGATCCCCAACCCCAAACAAATACAACCCTTACACACTTAAAACATTTTTAAATAGTATTTATTTGTTTGTTTACTTATTTATTTATTATTATGTGTAGGTCAGAGTACAATTTGCAAGAATTGATTCTTTCCATCTACCATGTAGATTCCAGGGATCAAATCTGTATTGTGAATGAACCTTGGTGGCAAGCATCATTTCCTGCTGATCCCTTTCAATTGCCTCTAATAGTTTATTATCACATGCATTTGTTCTATACGTTGTGATGGTATATGGAGTGATAATGTAATAACTACGACTTGCAAATCTGTAGGCTGATTGTATTCATTTAGGTGGTTCTTGCTTGGGTCTTTCAAGGGTCCATTGTAGGATTGGTGGCGGGACTGGGTTGGTTGGACTTGCTTTCCAAAATGGCTTCATCACTTAACATCTCTGGCCCCCGGTCTGGGATGATTTGAATAGCCATAGTCTGGAGTCATCTGTGACAGATAGGGATCTGCCTTTCCACAGGGCCTCTTGATGTGTTTTGGCTTTCTCACAGCATAGTAGTCTCAGGGAAGCTGGACCTTTTACATCTCTAAGAGACTGACAGTACTTTCAGTTCTGGGCCCAGAGGTTGTTAGAGAGCCAGCCCCATTTTATTGATCAGAGCTGTCATAGAACCCACACAGATGCAAAGGGAAGGGATATGGGTTTGGATGCACAGGAGCAGGAAAAAAATTTTTTATGGCCAACTGACCCTCTGCTACAAGGCCTCCTGATGATAATGTCTAAAGTCTCCTCTTAAAACGTGACTGAAGGGTCTAACATAGGGAATGGGACATTAGAGCCTACCAGGCTATTGCAGAGGACAGGAGACTTTTTTTCCCCCATCTCCTGGCTGTTATTGCAATTTATAATCTCCTAATAGCTTTTCTAATAGCTGTCACCCTCTGTGGTGCCAACGTATCAGTCGCCTCACATCTGTATTTCACAAACCCTTATTAGGCTGCTGTCTCCTATTTGTATCAATTCCTTTGTGAATCAAAAGGCAGAATTTGACTTCCGTTAAATGGAATTTTCATCCTTTTTGGGTAAGGTGGCTATTGTTTAGACAACAACTGTCTTTAGGACACACACACAAATTGAAACGTGCTGTTATAGCTCAGATGGGGTTTTGTAGCCTTTTTCTTGCCCGTTTACTGCAGCTAGAGCGAGTCTCCACAACACATAGAGGCTTGTGCATCAGCTTCCTGTCACTGTGACCAAATATCTGAGGAAGAAATCCTTATTTCAGTTAGTGCTTCAGAGGTTTCTCTGTCCGTGGTTGGTTGGTCTCGTTGCTTTTGGTTCATTGGCCAGGCAGAACACCTTGGTGGGTGTGCCGGTGTGAAGGAAGTTTATTAGGCTCTTGGCAGGAAAGCAGCCAAGGAGAGAAAAGGGAAGAGGATGGAGCTCTACAATCTTGAATAAAGGCATCAAGGCTAAAGATTTCTATTAGAACCTGCTTCTTCAAGGTTCCAAATAGGGCCAAGTTGGAGACCAAGCATTTAATATGTGGTCCATTTAGGGACATTCCATGACAAAAATAGCAGAGACTCAAGGTATTGTCCTCAGAAAGAGGTTGGAGCTTTATGTTGGAATTCCAGGGGTTTTGTTTGTTTGTTTGTTTGTTTTGTTTTTTTCAGGTGGTGGCAGTTCCAATGTCACTTTTAAAGGCAGGAAACCAGTGTTTTTCATTTTAACATTTTCAACTTGTTGATGCATTAGAATGTGACCTTAAAAACAAAAATGATCCTACATCTGGTGAGCTGACTCGGGTGATAAGGGCTGCTCTTGCTACCAAGCTCAAAGATCTGAGTTCGAGCTCTGGAACCTGTGTGGTGGAAGGAGCGAACTGACTTTCACAAGTTGTCTTCTGACCTCCACACTTCCATGCTGTGCTGTGCATGGACACACATCTCCCTTCCACTCTATATGTGATAAAGGTAAAAAAACAAACAAACAATTGATCATATTTCTAACACCCTTTCTGAGTCCTTGCCTTAGTTTTAATTGGTTTTCCACAGGAATTCAGTATACCTAAATACTGACAATTCTTCCACCTGATAGTTTGCATGCATTGGCTCTTTTATTGACTTGTCTCTTTCTAGTTCAGCTCTGCATGATTGAGTCAGGGCTAGCTTCTGACTTGAAAGGAAACATTCCGGCTTTTCTTCCTTGTGTATTCTGTTTGCTGTAAGTTTCTGTTTTGAAATTATTTATCAGGTTAAGGAAGCGCTTTTCGTTGCTCCATTTACAGCTTGTGTTTTATGTTTTATTGTTCTTATTGCATATTGACAAGTCGTCACTGAATTTGGGAGGTTCAAAGTGATATGATTTCTTTTTTCTTTTGGGACAAGGTCTCATTGTGCAGTTCAGGCTGGCCTGGTCCTTCCTATGTGGCTTCAGACTGTCCATGACCTGGGAACACAGCGGTGCAGCTACCTCTGATGCGATAAATTCTTAATACAATGTAGAATAATCAAATAAGACCACAAAACTCTCTAAGTCATTTTTCTACTTTAGCTGCAATGCCTAAAAGCATATTGAATTGAAAACTTTTACTGACTGAATAGCTCTTAATTTTTTAATCGGTTATATGATAAAATTATAATAGTATGGCTCTGTCATTAAACCCATACTTTGTTTTCTATATTACTAATATTGCATTTTGAGATTAATAACAAATTGATGCCTACGTGTTTGTTAATGGACATTTGAATTTATAAATCAAGAAAATTAGAATTAAAAAAAATTAGTAGGTACAAACATTTATAAAATCAGATTATTTTTCTTTGTCAGGAATAGCAATCGAGTAAGCTGACCAAAAAGTTAACAATAGCACAGCATTTGTTTTCCTTAATTATCTGTTTTTGATCAGTAGTAAATTTTGTTACATTTATAACTAACAACAAAGATTAGACCATTGTGCTTTAAAAATGATTTTATTTATACTTTTAATAATGTTTCTGTGTGGGTTTGTTTCAGAGTGCAGTGTTCATAGAGGCCAGAAAAAGACATCAGCTCTCCTAGAGCTGAAGTAACAAGTGATTGTCAGCTGCCCCATGTGGGTGCTGGGAACTGAATGGGAATTCGGCCCCAGTGATGGATGCTCGTAACTGCTGAGCACCTCTCTAGCCCCTTCTCTATGCTTGTTTTTCCTTTTTAAGCTAGGGGTATTCAAAGCTTGTTCTGTGCTTCAACATTGTGTGTTTTCTGTTGAAATCAAGAGAACACAAATTAAATACCATACTTAGAGACTGTTACAGCAGTTTGTCATGGCTGTGACATAGTGGTGTGTGACATATCAGTGGGCTCTTCCTGTTAAACAGAAGAGTCCTGTTGGTGGTGCCAAGCCAAGGCAGGCAGTCACAAACAAAAGCAGGTTCATCCTCCACCACGTATCACTTCAGAAGACCTCAGTGGGAGAACAGTTATAAGTTGGCCAAGTGCAATTACACACTGCATGTACATACATATACATTTGCAAAGAAGCTGTTGCTGTATCCATAGCTGTACCTCCTGAAACATTGTGCACCAACACAGCTGTCTGAAACCTTGTTGAATTCTAGAATCTTCCAAGTTAAATTTTGTTTCTAGAGAAAATGAAGCTTTTTCCTCATTGGGGATTTTCTCATCCCAGGATATCAGAGGTGCTGGGAACAGTCAGTACAGCTGACAATCGCTTAGGGACTCTGTAGCTTGCTGACAATGATCTATTTTCAACAGTTATTTTTAAGCCACTGTATTCAAGCCTAGCAGGGCTTAACCCACCCTTTCTATATAGAAATAATACTGAATTTTTGGAAATACTTTCAGATTTTTCCACATACTGCTGCATTTCTGAATTGAAAAAAAAGAGAGCTTTGTGACTTTTTGATTTTCTTTATTCACCAGCAAATGATTCTAAGTATTTTTATAACTGTTGCTAAACTTTGTACCTTTCCTCTTCTTCCCTTCTTTCCACCAAGCCTTCTTCCTCTTTTCTTTTTTATTGCTTTCTGCTTTTTTTTGTTTGCTTTGTTTTGTTTTATTCATTTGTTTTTTTGTTTTTTTTTAAGACAAGGTCTCATGTAACCCGGGCTGGCCACAAACTCACGATGTAGGAAATGCTAGCCTTAAACTTCTGAATTTTGCTTTCACCTCCCAAGTGCTAGGATTGCAAGAGTGCACTTTCCTTCCCTTTTCCCTTCCCTTCCCTTTTCCCCTTCCCTACCTTTCTGCAGTGGTTCTCAGCCTTCCTAAATCTGCAACTTTTTAAATACTCATGTTATGAGTTTAAGTCCTCATGTTATAATGACTCCCAACCATAAAGTTATCTTATTGCTATTTTATAACCATAATTTTCTTCCTGCTACCAATTGTAATGTAAATATCTGATATGCAGGATATCTGATGAGTGATCCCTGAGGGGGTCAGGCCCCACAGGTTGAGAAACCCTGTCTTGGTGTCCCATGTGACCAGGTTTGCTTTAAAATTCTGACCCTCCTGCCTCTGCCACCTGAGTTCTGGGGTGACAGGCATGCACACTTGTTTTATATGGTTCTGGAGTTCCAACCTGGGGTGTTATGAATGTTGGCAAGCCTTCTCCCAACTGAGCTCTACCCCCAGTCTTGTGCTTAATATTCGGCGTAACTTTACTCACTTAACGCTTAACTTGATCTTCGCTGTGGGCCCTGAAAGTGGAAGGCCACCTCATTCTGGGATGGGGGTTGAGTATTAGGTTGAAGGAACAAACAGTATCTGCCCTTATGCTGGCGAATACTTGGTTTTTCTTTCTGATCGGAGCGTAACTGTATAGACTAATCATGTTCTGAATGCTAATGCAGATAAAATGTTTTTACATTCATGCAAATTATGCTGTGCTGAAGGGACTAAAGGGAGCCAGCTTGGCCCTGAAGGGAAAAACAGAGGCAGCAATTTCAAAGGCACTTGAACAACAATACTAAAATAAAATTAATTAACTCCCCTTTAAACAAATTCTTTTAAGTTTTCATGGCAATTTGATCATGTGTGAAAATTCTTGGCATGTCTTCTACAGGAAAGACATGCGTTCACTGTGAACTTTAAAGTTAAGAGGAAAAGGAGAGACCTGGAAGGAGAAAGGGGGGGGGGGGCGCTATTAACCCCGGGCAAAGCAGAAAAGCACTGCAGTTGCAGGATGTGCTAAAAGGCCCTAGGGAAGACTCCAAACCATCTAACGCAGTGGTTCTCAACTGTAGGTCGAAACCCCTTTGACAAGCCTTTAGCTCTAAAAAATGGTTACATTATAATTCACAATAGTAGCAAAAATCACAGTTAAAAAGTGGCAACAAAAATAATTTTATGGTTGGGAGACACCACAACATGAGGAATTGTATTAAAAGGTCGAAGCATCAAGAAGGCTGAGAATCACTGTTAATGTTAATTCCTTTGTAAGTTTCCTCACAGACCATCAAGAGCTAGGCTGGACAGGAACAGTTGTCTCCAGGTGTACAGTAAATGTTTGTGGAATATATATGGCTTGGGGTGGTCATGTGCTAAACAGTAGGGAGAGGATTTGCTGAGTTCTGGAACAGTTCAGCGCTGCTGAGAACGTGAACCCTGAAGAGGGACTGGATCATCAAAAGCCAGGGACATGCTAGTAATCTTTGTCAGCTTACATGGAGAGAGTTTTAAAATTAAATTCCATATATTTCCAATGATTGTTTTGGTTCTTTTGTTTGTTTGCTTGTTTTCCAGACAGGCTGGCCTCAACTTATAATGTACACCAGGTGAGCCTCAAGCTCACAAGCATTTTTAACTTCTTGAATACTTTTGTTTGCCGGCATAAGCCACCTTATTTAGGAAAAGTGGGTGCTATTACTCAGAGAAATCATTTAAAAAATATCTTGAATTCCTTTCTTCCGCCCTCCCTCCTTTTTTTCCTTTTTTTTTTTTTTTTTTTTTTTTTTTTGTGAGACAAGTGTCAATATGATGCTTAGGTTGGTCTTTAACTGCGATCTTCCTCCTTAACCCTCCCAAGTGGCTGAGATGACAGCTCTCTGGTGCCATACTAGGACTGGAGAAGTTACTTTTGAGGAAGTCTGTGTCTGAGTACCAGGATGTCAGTGTCCAGCATACACAGAGAAAAGCATAGATTTGTAACCTTTGGATAAAGCTTATAAAACTTCTTTTGAATTGATTTGGAATCATCTGACAGACAGTGATGTCCTGGAATGCTAACTTGTAACTTTGGGAATAGTGAAATACAATGCAATGGACCAATCATCAGGGAGAGCTGAAGTCTGTTTTGTTTTTGTTGTTTAATTGCCTTTATATCTATGGGCAAAAAAGTTAGTTTGACTAAGCTTTGTCAGGAAAAAAAAGTTAGAATGACAATACAAGCACTACTTATTTTGCAAGCTTGTTACAAGGTTAAAATGAAACAAATGAAAGTGTTTTATACCCTGCTTTTACACTATGAGTAAGTCTCATTACTTGCTGAAGGCTATAATGTTCTCAAACTTAGTGTGTGGATAAGAATTGTGCTTCTTAAAAATATCTATTTTAAGCAACCCAGAAAACACCAAAGCCTTAATAGTTTTCCCACTCCATAACTTCTGCAAATCCTGAGTATAGACAGTATCAGTGCGACTGAAGGACTGAACTCATGAACTGTAAAGGAAAATTCGTATGGTTGGTAGCTGGAGTGGATAGCAGTGACACAGTGACACAGAGAGTTAACAGTGCTAAGACCATATTGCTCTAGGGGATAAGCTGAGTCCTAAGTTTGAGGCTTGAAGGTTTGAAGGTGACCTTGCTGGGAAATGGAAGGTGAGATCACCAAGGTATCCATCTTTCACATGGCATTCATTCTTAGGCAGACTGAGGAAACATGTAACCTAGCGCTATCCTTCAGGTTTGAGCTCTACTGTCTTGTCCTTTTGCAATGCCACATTCCTTACATCATCTTCAAAGACAGAGGCCCTAGCTAATTCTGAGTACCTGGGCTAGTGGAACTGAGGCATGGAGGGCAAAAGCCAAGATATACTTCCTTTAAAGGCTGTTATCTCCACTAGTATCTCTGGGTTCCAGATATCAATCCCAGTTGTCTCTGGCTCCAGTTCTCAATCACATCTTTAACAAGCTCCAGCAGAAAATTAATCTTCTAGACACTGACAGTGCAAGCTACAGAAAGGAAGTATGTCCAAATCTTTGAAAAGTACCAATTCTCATGCTCTATCTTTATTCCAACAAACCAAAACAGTTGAGGATGTTGGATGAAGAATATGGAATATGGGTTTTGATTTTTGTTTGTTTGTTGGTTGCTTTTTGAGTTAGTCTCACTGTCCTGGAACTCACTGTGCAGACCAGGCTGGCCTGTGATTCACCGAGATACATACCTGCCTCTGCTTCCTGAGTGCTGGGTATGTGCTAACCATGTCTGGACAGGAATCTTTAAAACACACTGGGGAGGAATAAGATTCAGAGGCTATTGGAGGACCACTGGGAAATTCAGCTGTGTCATATTCTCAAAATTAACTAAAAAATTGGTCACTGTTGGTTTTATTTTCATATCAGTAGGTTAAATCCATTGATTAAACAGATACCTGCTAAGAAGAAATTCCTTTATCTTCCCTATGATTATCTGGGCTTCCTATGTTTTCTGATTTGAATTGAAAATGAAATCGCTTGACTTTTTTTTTTTATCTGTTCTGTACAGATGGAAAAAAGAAGCTAAACAGAACAACCCCTCCCATCACCTCTACCACCAAAGAGCAATGCTACTGAACTAATGTGGAGGTAGGTTTAGTAAATGGAGCTGACATTCTCTTTCCTCTTCTGCCACCTGCTTCAGTGGCCTCCCCAGAGTGTGGGTGCTGAGTCTGGTGAAGTTAGAGAGTCTCCCTTATCTTGTTAATTCATCGAAGTCATCATGGTACATCATGGGTCACGGACACAGATGGTGACTTTCTATGCTATCTATCTTCGCTCTTTATTGAAAACCTTGTCATCACTGCCCCAGATGTATTTTGCCCTTCAGAGGAATGGCAGGGAAGGGACAAGGGTTAGATGAAGGTTGCAAGGAAACAGCCACTGGGAAGGTTTCAGTCTTGGTTTTCCATCTTCGCTTTCTTTGATGCCATTTTATGCATTGAACCGAACATGAGAAGGGTTTGCTTTTGAAAAGCCCGTGTAGGAAAGAGTTGTTTTTCCTGCTTTGAGCTGTTCAGCCATCTGTCCCAATTTCTTCCTGGTTTCCTGTTATTTTCATTCTGCCTTTTATAAAGATTAACATGCGGTGCAACTACATATTCTATTAAGCTTGTCTCCTCACTACTTTATCTCATTAACTGCTTGATCACTGTGAGTAAAAATAATCTTCCATTAAGTCACAACTTCAAACGTGCCTGAGACTTAGATCAAGTAAGCCTTCAACAGCTTTAAAAAAAAAACACCATTCTTTAAATCTAAGAGGTTCACTTCAAAGGCAAACTGATGGTGTTCTCAGCCCAACTGACAGGTAAATAGTCATTTGTAACTAAAGATATGCAAGTGTGGAAACATGGCTCAGTCTGGAGATTGTAGTTTCCCATACCTTCTTCTCTAGTTAAGGCAGTTTAAAGCTTGTCTCTGAGAGAGGTTGGCTAATACAACATCCCACGAATAGGTGGGTTGGATCCATAAGCAAATACCCAGCCTTTTGCTCTGTTCCACCCTGCTCATTCTTTTATTTTCAATGTGTAATACTTTCTTCAGGAATATAGAAGATACGCAAAAAAAAAGTCAATAGTCAAGTTTTATGTGTTTGGCTCTTTACTGGACTGCCCTTCTGTCACCCAGGTAACTCTCTTTCTCTGTGTCAGTGAGCTTCCCCTCCCTGTAACAGACAGCTGATATAGTCAACTTGTAAGGGAGAAAGTCTTATTTTAATTTGGGGGATTCAGTGTATGATCAGGCAGACTCATCACTGGGAAAGGGCAGGATATCATGTTGGAAGGCTGTAACAGTGATGTTGACACTGCTCATCTTAGGAAGACAGAGGAAAAGAAAACGCCTGGGTTCCACCATTTTTTGATGTCATGATGCCAATGGCTTGAAGACCTCCTATGAGGCCCCACCTCCTAAGTTTCCACCATTCTCCCACAATGCCACACTAGTGAACAAGACTGGATCTATGGGGAACATTTAAGATTCCAACTATGAGCTTCATTTTTTCATGCCTCCGTTTAGAATCAGTTGACTCTTGGGAATCTCTCTTGATGTCCCAAACTTACTTGTTACCTGAAGGAGGTTTTCAGGGCTGAGTGGAATTCTTCTAGGTGTGGGTGACCATTATATCTTTTCATTTCTGTGGTTTTGTTGTTGTTGTTGTTGTTG
The DNA here is from genome assembly GCF_030254825.1 of Meriones unguiculatus. Lineage (NCBI taxonomy): Eukaryota > Metazoa > Chordata > Mammalia > Rodentia > Muridae > Meriones > Meriones unguiculatus. The sequence continues at coordinate 29,192,663 of NC_083359.1, forward strand.
TTGTTGTTTTGTTTTGTTTGTTGTTGTTTTGGTTGTCCCACTAGATCATGAATTGCATGATGGTAGGATTTGCGTTACCCAGTTTTTTGCATGATGCCTGAACATTGTGCTTCTCTGTGAACTTTAGATGACTTGTGTTTGCAGGCTTGTAAGATATTCCATAGCAAGTATAAATTATTTCTTGGTCAGTGTTATGGATCGAATGCCAAATGTCCACTTCAGGCTCATGCTTTTGAACACTTGGTCACTGTTGGTTGGTGCTATTTTGACGGGGCACTGGAACCTTAAGGAGGGGAGGCCTGGACAGAGGGAGAACGTTGCTGGGAATTGGGTCATGAGGTTTATAGTTTGATGCTGCTTTGGGGCTGAACTCTCTGCTTCCTGTCTGCTGAGATGCAAACGAGCCATACAACAGGCTCCTACCACCATAGACCCAGAAGCTTAAGCTATTATGATTTCTCATCACGAGGCTCCAAACCCTCTACACTGTGAGTCGAAACAAATCTCTCTATTCTTCAGTTGCTTCGGTCAGATGCTGTATCATAGTGACTAGCCAGCTATTGTTTAACTTTGCAACTGCTTGTTGGCTATTGAAATAGGCTGATGAGTGAGCGCCTTGAATTGAAATGGCTTTTCCCACATCTTTGCTTCTTTAAGGAAGTTCCTAGGAAGATAATCAATAGACAGTAGACATCAGTCATTTGGGTCCTTACTGAGCTTCACAATGGTATCGGTTATTGGAGAGTTTGTGGCAGCAGACAAAGGTAATCATTTCCCCTTGTCACTGGAGAGGTTATCACAGTTTGTTTTTTCATCGGTTCCTCTATTTTTTCCATAAATTACTGTTACTAATAGTCTCTGTCCCCCTCCTGTTTTTCAGTATTTGTAACAATTCTGAAAATTTAGAGTTTTGCTCAGTCATTTTATATAAGTACACACATATATATTTCTAGTTCATATACCCATATTATTTTTTAAATAAATTGATATATTGTGCATTTTCACAAATAAAATTTTTATTCAACAAGAGAAAACCTTGTTTTGTGTCTTTTATATTTATAGTTTCCTATACTAAAATTATAGAAAAAACAGTACAGAAAAGGCAAGGAGAATTTATGTATCTACTAAGTAAAATAATTAGATTAATCTGTAATACATGCTTATGAATGATCAGTTTTATAGTGGGAAGAAATCTACTTTCATATAATGCCTCGCTTCAAAATATATTTCAAATCAAACCTAAAAGATATAAAAGAATTAGAAGAAAATACACAGTACAAAAATGTACATGAGTCAGTGTGCATGTAGTTTCAAGGATGACCAATACATTGGACAACCAATACATATGAACAATAAAAACCAAAGAATGATGCTATCAGCTTGAGAAAATGGTAGACATGGAAAGGGTTTGAAGGAGGGTAGCCAGGAGAAACTGGAGAGAGAGAGGGGAAAGGAAAAGACATAATTCTGTTTCAATTAAAATATATTGAAATATATATAAGAATTACTATGGGCAAAAAAAAAAATCCTTACTGTTAAGGTTTTGGGTAGGTATTATCATCAGAAATTTCCCAAGTGGTTTGATATTGAGTGGAAGATTTAAATTCTTGCTGTCTGAACTTTATCTTGTTTCTAAATGTCATAACAATGCTTCTGCGACTTACATGGCAATAAGCAGTATGGTGAAGAGATGAGAACTGGCTTGGACTTAGAAAGTGTCCAAACATGATTTCATTCCATCCCAGAGTCATCTTGGGAGATACTGTCTACCTGAAAAGTGGTTAGCAAAATCCTTGCACTATCGACTTCACAGAGTGGTTCTGAAGATTGAATCAAGCAGTTCTAAGTAGAATGTATGTTTGAAGAATGCTGTTGTTACAGTTTTCTGTCCTGTTGCTGTAATAAACACCATGACAAAAAATAAAATAATAAAAACTTTACAGAGGAAAAGGCTTATTTGGCTTACATTGCCAGATCAGTCTGTCACTGAGGGAAGTCAAGCAGGAACTGAAGCAGAAACCATGGAGGATGGTGCTTTCTGTCTAACTCATGCTCAGATAGCTTTCTTCTATAAGCCATGCTAAACTGCCTAGGGAAGGTGCTGCCCACAGTGAGAGCTGTGCCCTCCCACGTCAATCATCACTCAAGACAGTCTCTCACAGATATGGTCGAAGGCCTACTTGATGAAGCAAATTTTCAGTGGAAGTTCCTTCCCTCTTCCCAGATGACTCTAGGTTACATCAAGCTGGCACTAAAAACTCACTTGAGTAGCTGTTTCCATAATACCAGCCCAGGATCCTTTACACTGGGCAGCCTATTCCTATTTCTCTTATAGAAACATTTTGTTGTTCTTGTTTTTCTTTTCTTTTCTTTCTTTAATTGAGATGGTTACAAGACAGGGTAACCTTGATTGGTCTGGAACTAGCTCTGTAGACCAGGCTGGCCATCTTCAAACTCACAGAGATCTTCCTGCCTCTGCCTCCTTATTGCTAGGATAAAAGGCATGCACCACCACTGCCTGGTAACAGAACTCTTATTTAAAGAACATTTTTACTTCTGGTTTTTCTCTGAAAATGGCTAACCTAATAGATTTGCTTGATAGGTTATATATTACGATGATTAAGTGATTAAGGGCTTTGACTCTGGAGTTCTAATGAATTTAGGTTGAATCCAGGTTCTGTCATTTACATCACTGTCATCTTGAAAAAATAATTTAATTCCTCTGTTTTATTTTTTCCCCCATCTTTGGAGAGAAAAAATAATAACAACTGTGTCAGTAATCAGATCTCTTTGGTTATGTCATCGACTTTTGCTGAAGCAGAAGAAAGTGTAATTAATCCATTTCAGTATCCATGTCTGCACAGAAATCTCTGTATGTGTATGATCTAATCATGCTCTCAGGGGTCATTTGTGTGGAGCAGATCTAGAGAGTCACATTGTGATCTGTTCCTTCCATTTGCTTGTTTTAGGCTCAACCATTTAGTGTAAGCAAGAATTTTATTTGTGGTGGGGATAATGGTATTTTATCAGCACCAGTTCTCTAATTTAAAATTGAATACTTCATTGATTAAAAAAAACAAAACAAAACCATGAGGTGGATTTGAAGAAGTGCCTTAGTGATTAAGAGTGCTTCTTGCTCTCTCAGGTTGAGCACCCAGGTTGAGCAGCTCACAACCATTGTAACCCTAGCTCCATGGGATTTGATGTCCTTTGTGGGTACAAGAATACACACACACACACACACACACACACACACACACACACACACAATCATGATATTTCACTTAATACAAAAGACCAATCCTGTTGTGTCATGAATAGTCGTTTTGTTATTTAAATCCTATCATGTTGCCTAGTCCTGACTACATGACACTAGGACTGTCTCTCAGACCACTGTCATGTGACTGAAGAATGGGAGACAGCGGCTCCCCAGAGGAATGGGTGGTGCAGGCTTCATTCATGGTTAGAAATAGCAGATGCATTTGTGTGTGTGTGTGTGTGTGTGTGTGTGTGCCGTTGCCTGATATATTGAAGGTATTAAAATTTTTAGGAAGGAAAAGAAAAAAGGTTAGGCTTTGTTATTTATAGTATGGTATTTGTTCCGAGGCATCTCACAGAGTCTCCTTGAGAACTGTGGTAGTTAAACAGCCTTTGAAGGAGTTTATTGTAAACATCAAGGAAAGACCTCCAGCAGGCCACACCATAAGAGGATTAGGGGAGAGAAAGGAAGCCCCTTTCTTCTCACCTGGAGCTATTCATGATAAATGCTCACTTCAGTGATGGCTATAGAAGCACTGTCTTGAGGCTCTGACCTCTCCTCCAGTCAGAGGATGTGTCTTGAATATGTTTTAAGTGACATAAGACAGAAACTCCTTGCCGGTTCTTCCCATTGGTTATTCTGATATTCTCAGACTTTCTTTTTTTGTTTGTTTCTGCTACAGCTCATTTTTGTCTCTTTGTGGGCTTTTCCTTTTGTGTTGTCTTTAGTTACAGAGATGGAGCTCAATATTAACATATGAGAAGTGGCGTTTAATTTAGCTTTTTGGCGTGTGGTATATTGTTGAGAGTGAAAAGAAATGTGTGTGGGGGGGAGGGTTGATCCTTTTGAATAGAATCATGGGAACACTTTTCTTACAAGCATCATCAACTTAGAGTTGAGCTTTCCAACTGGCATACATCATCACAGCAAGCAGTCGAACCTATTCAATATAACCAATTACTCTCTCCTTAAAGACAGGTATCTAGAGACATAACAAATCATGTGCAGCAGGATATATTTTTGGGGTAATTTTACTTAATTATCAACAACATCTTGATGTACTTGTCTCTAAAGCCTCTGTGAGGAAGAGTTCAAGTGAATAAATAGTCGCTGCATCTCGTGATGTGATTTGAATTTCTCCACCTTAGTTGCTTAAGGATGACAGCCTAATCCGGTATCGCTGAGCCTAAAACATAGATCTATATTTCCATGATCCCTGAGAGTTCAGATTGTAAGCTCTGATGGAGCTGATGGAACCTTAACAGAGCTGGAGTCGTGTGTGAGAACACAAGACTCACTCGGGAGGGAGATTCTGTTTAAGACCATCCCTGCTACAACAAGGATGCTTGAGTTTGTGCCAGAGGGACACGAGAAACAGAAACAAGGGACATTTCAGGTTTAAAAGAAAAATAGTGCCTACCAACTCCTCCATCACTTAGGTTCCAGAAGAAGAAAACAAGCTCACACATTGCTTAAGACATTGTCTGGATTATGCTCTTGAGACAGGTGGGCGAATAGAGCCACCAAACAAACTGGAAAGTGGCTTCCACCATCCTAGCACTGAATGTGTCTCTTTGCTATGCTTTTCTCCCCTCAACCCCCCTGCCCCGGCAGCTGGCTTCCCTCCCCCTTCTTCTGTCACTTGGCTGCTTTAGTTATAGATGTGACTTTTATTTTCCCTTTTCCAGATGGGCATGTTTGGAGTCAGTTCTGCCAGGGATCCTGTACAGTGAATAACCAAGCTGGCATAATGCAGTGGTACACTGAACCCCAAACTCGTTTTGAGGTCGGTACATCTCTGAGGCTGAAGTGCATGCATGTAACGCTCTTCTGATGCTATTCAGGGAAGACAGATGTGGGCATAGAATCTGTTGCTATTGGAGACTTTTCTGCTCAGGCAGAACGATGCACTGTAGCTGAAACTTGAATTTTAGTATGAAAGATGATTGTTACTGCTCTAGTGCCACTGATTAAGGTCAGCCTGAGACATTGCTGGGGAACAATTAGGACTGCTTTCAAAGTCTATTTTTTTCCTCCTGACTTGAAAATGGGGTATACCAGCAACAAATGTAGTATATTTAGTACTGATTGTATCAGTTATCTAGTCCTATGCACAGTATCATAAAATAATATGATCACCATTTATTACTTATACTTTTGCTATCGGGCATGGCTCAGCTGGGGTGGCTCATCTCTGTTCTATGTGATGCAGGCTGAACTCCCTGATAGATATGCAGTCAGAAGCTTGGTTGTCATCACCTTTGCAACTTGCTGGAGCTCTAGGCCAGTGAGGTATAGATCTCTTCCCATGGCTCCTAAATAGAAAAGCCTGGGTTTCTATATTGTAGCCATAATTTCCCAATTCTATCATAATACCCAACCTTCTTAAGAAATATTTTACTTCCTTCCCCTTTATGTATTTCTATGAGATATGTTATTAATGTTCCCAACTAAGACCTTTCTTTTGCTATTATGCTGTCTGCCAGCTGCTACAGCCTTTACCTGTCACTCAATGTACTCAGCATAGTAGACCTGCCATTACAGATACCTCTGATTACATCCTTGCTTTGTACCAGTGCTCGGGACCATCATGTCTCTCAAGCAGTGTTTCCTTCTGCAGAGAGATGGGAACAATGCTACTTTCCCCTTGGGGTGAGACATTAGGTATACCCAATGTTAGAACCAAATAAATGATGATGATACACACAGCAGATTTTATATCAAAGAGGTTTTTAGATGGAGATGAAGAGAGAGAAAGAAGGGGAGAGTGAGACATGATAGGGGGAAGAGAAGGGAGCGCCCCAACAGAGAAAGGGGAGAAGGCCAGAGAGGAGAGGGCAAGAGAGAGACAAAGTGGTGGGTTGGTCCTTTTAAGGAGCAATGTAACCATACCTGCTACCTGGTGTGTGTGTGTATGGGGGAAGGGGGGTGTTACATGATGACATCATAGGTTGCTAGGCAACCCAGAAGAAGGCTACCCAAATAAGAATACCCTAGGCAGAGTTGCTTGTGTCCTCATTTTTATCTCCTTTCTACCTTCTTTTGTTCTTTGTGTGTTCATGAGAGGCTTGAGAAGAATAGAATGGATTTGATAGAATAGATGAACTTAGTCTAATAGTATTCATTTGATGGAATTTCTCTTGCTGTCTTTACATTTATGGTGAATCTTCCCCAAACTCCTAAAATGTGACTCACGCACTGAGAACTTATTGAGAGCTGTTGTGCTTTTGGATAATGATTGTATTTTAAGGGCTCTGACCCAATCATCGGGTTAATTTCTCAATGAATTAATTTTGTGGTGCTGTTGGAAGGTGATTAAAGATAGGAGAAGGAGCTCTGTTGGAAGAGGTGGGTGGCTGGGGCTGTTCCCTGGTCCTGCCCTTCCTCTGCCTCTGTTTACCACAAGGCAAGCTGCCCTGCTCCATCACAACCTTTCTCTCATGATGGTCCAAAACCTCTGACTTGGTGCCGAAATAGATCCTTCTCCCGCCGAGTTATCTTCTCGGCTATTCTGTAACAGTGATAACGCGTTGAATGCAGTTAGATGGGCTTAGACTTGGTTTAACTACCCCACGAGGGCTTCGCTTTATTCAACATCCCTCTCTTGAAGCAGTGCTATGGTTGAAGTGAGGTTCCACTTGAAAAGTGAAAGTGAAGAAAGGCTACTGGATGGGCTGATGGAGGCCGTGGGTGGGGCTAGTGAGAACCCAGGCTCTGTTTAGTCCCCGTTGACTAATCCTGCTCATCCTAAGAAATCAAAGATATCCTGTGGGGGTAGCAGCAAGTTACTCCATATGGTGTTCTGCTCTTTCTCACCCTTTTAATTTGGCTCATTGTTCAATCTTAATTTGCAATTGTCACAGCTGCGATTACATTCCTCACATTCCACCAACTCCAAAAACCCTTGAATCTGAACCCTTGGAGGCTTTAATTTTATTTTTGTTGAGAAAGGTTATATTGTCACAGTGGTTAAAGCTAGCACTTCAATAAGGGAAAACATTTTTTTTTTTTTGAAAAATGTAATTCTAATTTAGTATTAAGCCCCAGAACAGGCCGAAACCGTGGAACCTCAAGAGCAGGGGAGCTGACAACTCAGCCATAATCAAGCTAACTGAATTGGACGGAGCAATGTGAGACATAATTAGCAATTCCGTTCAGCGAGCTGTCTCCTGAAAAACTTAAAATACCTTCCCTGCCTCATGCATATTCAGTGCCTCATTTGCTATTGTTTTTATCCAACAGGTTGAAATTCAAAAGGGGAAAATTCTGAGTTGTCTGTCTCACTTTTATCCTCCACCCTCTCCTCTCTTTTGCAGGAGCCCTCTCTTCCCACAGCCAGTCCCATTTCAATACCACGGGTCACTCCCGTGCCAACTGCACACTGACGAATACAAAATACTCGGAGCACTTTTTTTTTCCCTTTTGTTTGCACCTTTGTCACCCCTTCCTCTCAATTAGATACACTGAGCAGGTAGGTTTGCCCTGGGGAATTATGATCGCTTGATTGTTGTGGTCTGGCTTCTGAAGGCAGGGAGCTGGAGTGGGGAATTCCATCTTCCACATGGCTGCTGGGTCGTGAGGAGGTTCACGCTGAACTGGAGATTGATTGATGATCCTAGGCTCTCCCTCCTGATCTCTGTCTACCCGGGTGGCGTAGGCTATCACTCTCTTTGATGGTGTAGGCCATTGGGCTGCTGTCTGTGGATGTGCAATGAGACCTCGGAGGTAATGAAAGGGGTGGGGGGAAAAAAGTCGAGCACTTTCCCATGTGTTCATTGTATTGTCCAGTTAGCTGAGCCTCGGAGTTCTGTACTTATTAGCCAGTTTGAGTGGCTATAACAAACTACTGTGAATTGGGTAGCTTAAATGACAGAAATTTATTTCTCATGGCTCTGGGGGCTGGGAAGTCCAAGATCTAGGCACCCACAGATCTGCTGTCTGCAGAGGGTGTGCTTCCTCATCTGCTGATGATACCTTCCTACTGTATCCTCAAAGTGATGGGGATGGGGGGGGAAGTGATCTGACTCTGTCTCTCTCTTTCTCTCTGTCCCTGCTGCTGTCTCTCTGTCTCTGTTTCTCTTCCCCATGGATTCTAGGGGTCAAACTCAGGGTTCACAAGTACTAGGCGTGTGTTCTCTAGCACAGAGTCACACCTCTAGCCTTCATATCTCTCCTAGGAAGGACACAAGCCTCATTTAAGTCTGGGTCTAACCCTTTCCAAAGGCCCGTTCTCTTAATATGTTACATTGAGGGCTACGGTTTCTATGTGTGACTCTAGGAGAGGGAATCACAAACATTCATTTTATAACACGGACTGAGTTTCCTTAGGTCTTTCTTAGTGCTTCATCAAGTAAGATCACTGATCACTGTTAGTTTACAGGCAATCCAGCTGGTCTGCCTTCCCGGTCCTACTAGAGTCAAGCTGCCAGGTGCTCCAGGTATGTGCAGGATAAAAGGACCCGCCCGCCACCATAGCTCTCTCTCTGTCTCTGTCTCTCTGTTTTCCAGCTTCCCTCTGCCCCCACGTTTTCTCTCTTTGTCCTTCTCTGCTCTCATATCTCGGTCCCTGTCTGTCTGTATCCCTGTCTACGTTTGAATCATCCACCTCTACCTCTTCTCCCGGAGACCCTAATTCCTCTCTCGTCCCTCTCCCCCAGATAAACTTCCTTACAACAGATATGTCGCGTGGCCCAGTCATATAACAATGACCACCCTGTGTTTGGATATTGTTATGAGGATTGAGTAAGACAATGTACAGGGAAAAATCTAAGTGAGGATATGACACATGATGTGCAATAATCATGCCTTTTAAAATGCCTCATTTAAATTGTCGCATCTCAATTTTCCTCTCCTTTTCCTTTGCCATGTGACTTCAGGAAATATGGAGTGGGCTTTATAAAATGTCAAGAAAAACACATTATTTTCAATCTTTTTCCCACCAATTTTCTATTCTTTTTAAGAGACACATTCTAGCAACTAATAAATTCTGACTTAAACTTTATCATCTGTGCCCTTTCACGTTACTAGCAGGTTGAGGTGACTGGCCAAAGGCATAAGGCTCAGTTAAATGAGAAATTAGATATTTTTATAATACCAAATTCCTGGGAGTATCATTGTATTTCCTCACTCAAAACAACTTTCCTTAGCATCTTAGATTTTTTCCATTTGGGGAGCATTAGAATTAAGAAAAAAAAAGTTGAAATTTTTGTTTGCCAACTTGAATGCCGAAGTATTGATTTTCGTATGTTATTTAAAAGTGGTGCAAGTATCAAGTTAAGGCATACTCAAGCATGTCAATATTTTAAAAGCACCTGGGATATATTTGATGAAATGAAATGATTGAGGAAGATAAGTTTGACAGGGGTTTGAGTGAAACAAAAGAAAGATGGTTAGCACTGGTATCAGTCAGAGAAGGGAAGATGGGAACTTGGCGATTTGCTAGGCTCCCTTTTCCAGACAAAGTTGATGTGTAGAGTTCCAGGGTGAGATGTAAATGTAAAGACTAGAGTAACTGGGTGTTTCCTGGGAGTAGATCTTGCTGAAAGCATCCCCATTCCCTCCTGGATTAGCATGGCGCCCTGTCTTCTACTTGTTTCCAAGCAAAGAGTTTGCTTCTTTCAAAGGAGTGTAAACTATTTGCATGGAAGGCTCACTGCACATACTTATTATTTTATGTGGCCTTACACAGTTTCTAAGACTCACCCTTCCTAAGTCTTAAGCTAGAAATAAGGTCCTAGACACTGGACACAAAAGGACAGGAGAGAATTCACCAACCTATCTTCTCTTGCAGTCTTCTTCTGTTTCTGAACCTGTTAAGACATACAAGTCCAGGACTTGGACCCACTATTCTCACCAGGAGAAAGGGCTTTCCAAGAAGGGCGAAAAAGAGAAGGCTTCAAATGTGAATACTGAACTCTAACAATGAGTAGGATGAAAAGCTGGATGAAGAAAGAAGATAGAATGACTTGAAAGTTGATCACTTTTCTTCTGTAGAAAATTAGGACCCTAAATATGTTCTAAAGTGTAGTGGATTTTACAAAGGTGGGGAAAGGGCAGAATATTTCTGAAAATCATGTCCACCTTGACTGCTCAACCTTGGTTGGATCTTTGCAATGTCTTCTTTAGGTATCTCCCAGGCAGAAGTTTGCTATTCAGTCCTTCATAGGGAACTGAAGGAGCCACCATTGCAAAGAATGGGTACAATACAGTATGCAGCCATTTGAAGCTGGATGAGGGAGAGGTTGGCACCTTGTTAACATTGGAAAATACCAGCCTTTGCATGCTTAAGTGAAACCTCAAAGTGTTTTGACAGGAATTAATCTGATGTTTCTACTTTAACCACAGAGAAGCCCAAATCCAGAAAAGTCTCTGCAAAAAGTATATTTTGTTGACAGGTTATTGTATTGGGGTACAACCTCCTACAAAAATCTTGTCTAAATCCTCAAGAATGGTGAAAATGAATGATACTGTATCAAAGTTGCAAAGGTGTTTGCTACATGGCCTTCAATTTTTTTTTGTTTCTTTTTTTTTTCTCACATTTTTTTTAAAGCAGTGAGTCTATTGAGAAATCTTATTAAAAATCACAAACTGAACAGCATACTTTTTTTTTTGAACCAGAAACAGATTTTAAATGACAAAAAAAACCTTCCTTTAATCTTTTTGTAACATCTTGACAGTTGTGCCAGAAGATGTCTGCTTCTGCCTTCAAAATATAATTGCTTTTGGTCTGAAATAATTCATTTCCCACTCTTTTTCCTCCTCTAGAAAACCTTGCCCTTTCAGCTGGATATTTTTTCTTAATTTTGTAGCTCTTTTTTTTTTGAAGGGCAAGGGGAAGGGTTGTGGAAACCAGGAGGCTAAGAAGTCCAGATGAATGTCATAGCACACATACTTTGTAAAGGAGTAACGGAGGATGCAGAGACTTTTAGGAAGGTGGTGAATAATGAACACGTTTTGTCGTGGAAATGAGGCTAACCTTACAGTTTTGAAATATGTCAAATCCTCAAAGGTACTTGACCTTTGATATCTACTAAAACATGTTTCTATTTAGTTGTCAATAACTCAAGTGCTCCTATCACTTTAAAACTATTTTAACAACCGAGGCCTAAAGATCCCAAATCTTGTGTTTTCTCTCAAGTATCACTTTACATATATAGGAATGAGTATATAAATCTGAGTATCATCAGATTTCCATTAAAAATCTGCATTCATTCACTTTCTACAATGAAACACTTCTGATCAATAGCATATATCTTTTAGGAATAAAAGTAGGGGACATCAACAAGAGATTGGGTGGAGTTAGTGGGACTTGGGGTTTAGGCATCAGTGACAACCCATTACTACAGGTGCCATCCTTCTACTATATAAACGTATGCCTTTAGTCACAAAGTAACAAATGGAAAGACAAGAAAGAGAAAGAGAATGGGTTGTTATGCATTGTATACCTAACAGTTCTGGACTCCTTGCAAACTCCTGTTCTTGCCAGTGTCTATAAGCTTTGTGACTATAAGTAAACCTATTTGCTGTCCTTTTAAACCTTTATTTTGATGTGCATGAGTTTTCTGGCTGCATGTACGTCTGTGTATCACATTCATGTAGTGCATCAGAATGCCGGAAAAAAAGCATCGAGTTCCTCGGAACTGGAATTAAAGATGATTGGGAGTTGCCATGTGGGTTCTGGGAATCAAACCTGGGTCCTTTGGAAGAGCAACCAGTGCTCTTAACCACTGAGCCATCTCTCCAGCCCTTCTATTAGTTCTTGTATGACTCAAGTTTGTCGGTGTTTTTTGTTTGTTTGCAACCGTCATCACCAGAGGCCGAGAGAAGACCATGCCAAGTGCACGTGTCTTTAGCTCTGTGCTGCCCACTTCCTTTCAGATTTGACCAAAGAACATTTTTCTGAACTTTTCTAACCACTTGAAACAAGAGAAAATGCAAATGTAGAAGGGAAAAACTGGAGTCCCAGTCTCTCACACTCTTGGAAACTTGATTAAGCACAATGCTGCTTCTATCTTGGGCATGGGAACTTAGTTCCTGACAGTCACAAATGATTTACTTCCACGGAGGGAGGACCCTGAGTATAGTTGTAAAAGGAAGAATTCTGTTTTCTTTCTTAAGGAAAGGGTGAGCGAGAAGCAATCCACACTGTAGACTTTGTTTGAGACAGATATAGGACTTGCTGCTCCCTCAGGATGAAGCTGGACCTAAATTCTAATCCTTAGGAACACTGTGCCACAAAAATTCTGAAGAGGATCACTGGTATTTAAAATGAATTCCACAGTTCATGCTACACATTATTATGGCATCTAAGGGCTTTTCAATGGGATATGAACAAAGATTTAATCTATTAGCTGAGACCAAGATCCAGAAGTAAGTCACAAATTTTCTTCCTTAGGTTTTCATTCTTCAGTCACATGCCTTGATATTCCAACCCTCAACCCATTCTTCAATAGCTCTTCTTTTTCTTTTTAATTTCTCTATCTCAATTCAAGATCTAAGCAGCTTCTCAGTTTTTTTTTATTATTATTTAATGCTATAGGTCCTCCCCCAAATATGGAGTCTATTCAGTCTTCAGGGTCTGGTTCCTGGCAGTAGTTACCTTGTACTGCTGTTTCTAATTCCACTCTTCTTTCTTAGGAGTATTCCTTGAATTTCTTTTAACATTTGGAGATTCGAGTAGTTTCATACAAAACTGATCTTTTTTTCCATATTTTATTAGGAGATTTGGTATTTCTGAAAGGTCGGATTCCTCTTAAGATTAGATACCTTTGTATTTTAGTCTGAAGACAGCTCTGCAAGGTTGGAAGTAACATCCTTACTTTACAGATAAGGTCACAAAGATCTGCTTAAGGTATATAACCAGTAAATTAGAGAGTTTCAGATTGAATGCTCGTCTATCTGGGTCTAAATGTATTTATGCTCTTTCAGTATGTGATGCCTTAAACTCTAATATTTACTGAATATCTACAATCATGCACCATATCAATACAATTTTTAGAGGAATTCTAAATTGGAGTTTGCATCTAAGAATTGAAGGCAGGGTTGGGCATAGTGGCATACGCCTGCAAACCCAGCACTTGAGACCCTGAGGCAGAAAGATTGTGATATTTTTGGGTGTGGTGGTATTTGCCTTTAATCCCAGGATGAAGGAGGCAGAAGCAGGTGAATCTCTTTGTGTTCAAGGTCAGTCTGGTCTACATAGTAAGACCCTGTCTCAAAAAAAAAAAATAAAACAATAAAGAAACACTATGAGTTAGTTGGAGATTGGCAGGTTGGCATAGCCTACGTACTGATATCCTGACACACACACACACACACACACACACACACACACACACACACACACAGAAAAAGAGAGAGAGGGGACCTGAAGATTCTTAGCTTTGTGAAATATGGTGATGAGTGATTCTGTGGTCCTGTCAACACTGAATGAGAAATGATGTTGAGATTGATTGTTAATGTCTGTCATGGGAACATGATGTCATAACTTTGCAAATTATTCATAATAGTTATGACTTGCAGAGTTACTCAATAACAAAGACAAGATGATATGATATTTATGAATCATGGTCTGATTAAAGTCCTGAATCGACGGCACATTTAACAGTGGTGTCTTGAGGAATTTACCCTACCTGTCTGTAATTTTATTCTTCCAATGGGGATATTAGTAGATATTTTGTGGTTCTGTAAAACTTCTAGTGGTTTTGGAAAATTTATAGCACAGCATTTATTTTTACATATTTACATGTGTGTGTATGTATGTATGTATGTATTTATTTATTTATATTTTCTGTCTATGTTCTTGAACTTGCTATGTAGACCAAAGTTGCTTAAAACTTACAGAGATCTACCTGTAACACAGTATTTAATTTTTGCCAAACAGAGTCTTCTGGAAGTACTAGATATTAAAAATAAAAGTAATGAGGATGGAAGATTAGTTTGACAGAGCACTTACTATCTACTAATTTTTGCTTCTTTAAGCTTAACTCTCCAAAGATAGGTTTGGGCTATATTTCACAGTGAGCTAAGAGAATACTTTCTAACTTGTTCCCCAACAGTTTCCTTTCATTTCCTTCACATTAGAAGTATTGGTTTGGCTAATTGTCTTAGTCACAAATGAACACCAAATATTGCACAAGGGACTCTGGTCAGAAGTCTCCAGCCCCACCGCTGACGGCGGCAGGAGACAGTTAACAAAAATAGGGCTGAGTGTAACACACTTAAGGTGCTGCAGCAGGCTGTTGGGCAGAGAAAACTCTGATGCCCGCGCTTTGCTTAAAGATGATAATGCTTTTACAGACACAATTTCTCTAAGCTCCTGTCCTGAGTGGTAAGAGGAACATGACAGAGATTGGGGAAGGGCTGAAGCTGAGAAATGAAGCCACAAGCCGCAGTTCCATTAGCATCACGCAGTCAAGTGCTCCGGTATCCTGAGTGTACTTCGCTAGCTTGTAATTGCCCTGTGCTTCAGTCAAGAGATGGGTAATTGCTCCTATGGGCCATGGATTTCCTGCTAGCTGCATCTGATTGAAACCAGTCATTTATTGTGTTTAAAAACCCCAGACTTGCTGCAGTGTTTACAGATAAACCTTCTGTGCAACAGTCATTTACTCTACCCAGCCATCCATATATTAAAAATATTACACACTACTCCTTCCTTTTTTCTTAAAGACAGAGCAACTGTTCTTTTTAGTTTGATTAAATTCCAGAACGTGGTATTGATGCACTGACTCGTTTCCATGTTATAGTTTAAATAAAGCTGCATGTTTTGGACTTAAGTCCCACACTAGAGACATTTGTGAATGGCCATACTGCTATAGTTCTAGATAGGAACTTTGGCAAATACAGCTGTCAGCTCATCATTCCTGCTCATGTCCTTGGAATGTGACAAGAGCAGTCTCTTTTTTCATTAGCCGAAGGAGGACTATGTGTTTTCTAATCTTAATGACACTAATTTTAATGTCTTCGCCGCGCACAGCATATGATGCTACACGTTCCACACAGAAGTTGACACTTTCTCCTCATACTCAGATTTTCTGGGTTTCCATTCATCCAGTCCTATGGAAATTAGGATTTAAGGCTTTGAGAGCAGTTAGATGTTTAAAGGTGATTCAAATCTGTCTAGGGGATCTTGAGACTTTGGATAGAATTAATGCACCTTTCCCTGACACCGGTATTGTATTCCACTTGTTCTCTTTATTCTTGCGCCAAGAACAAAGGAGCACCCAGGGGTAAACTGGTTGGAGAATAATGACTACGAATAACATCAGTGCCCTGGATTTGTGAAATCAGAAGTTGTCATCCTTACCATATCTCCCCTTTTAACTTCCCTGCTAGACCTGAACACAAGGTTGCAGTTCATGAGTAATTTATGCTCTCTCTTTAGGAAGGCGTAGGATCATCTGGTAATCTTGACATTTTTGTACAATGTCTAGTGTGATTGTCAGAAAAAAATAATGAATACATCTTCTTTTTCAGCCAAGTGAGCATGAAAGATTTCCATTATTAGGGTAAAGTTAATTTATTCAAATTAAGAGAAGATTTTTTTTTCGCCGAGACAGGGTTTCTCTGTGTACTTTTGGCTGTCCTGGACTCCCTTATTAGACCAGACTGGCCTTAAACTCACAAAGACCCACCTGTCTCTGCTTCCCCCAGTGCTGGGATTAAAGGCATAAGTCACCACACCCAACAAATTGTGACTTATTTTTATTTTCTCCACTCAAAGTGCTGGGGACCAAGGCTTGCCTCTACACACCAAACACTCTACAGCTGACATAGCTGTCCCTCCAGCCCTTTAACTTTGTCACCTTCTTCTCTTGCTTGAACTCTGTCTTCTCAATCCATGTGGAGTTGAAGGGTTTGTTAGACTTCTTTGTGCTAAATCCAAACCTGAGTTCCTAGCCTCTCAGGCCAAGACTACTGATCTGCTGTCTACAAAGTAATGTTAAAATTAGTGTTTGGAGCAGAAGAAGTATACAACAGTTCTCCTAAAGCAATTACTTCTCAGTAGTACATGGATCCATTGGTGTGTGTGTGTGTGTGTGCGTGTGCGTGTACATGTGTTTTCTGTAGGCAGTGGATATAAATGGTGTATATCTGGGTGATTAGCAACATTGAAATAGGACAAGGAAAAAAAATATTACCACTTCCCCTAGCCCACTGAAAGGGGGAGTTCTCTTCCCCTGCCATCTGACCATAGCCTATCAAGTCTTATCAGGACTGCCTGTATCCCCTTCCTCTGTGGCCTGGCAAGGCCAAATTGCTAGGGGAAAGTGATCAAAGAGCAGGCAACCATCATTACAGAGCAGCCCCTGAGCTGCTACTGGCTACATCTGAGCAGGGGGTGTAGGTCCTCTCCATGCATGTTCCTTGGTCTGGGGAATGAGAGAGGAAGAGTGAGACAGGGAGGAGGTAAGGGAGGGACCTACAATCGGGCTATAAAATGAATAAATTATAAAAAATAGAAAATTTAAAAAACAAAGATAGAAATTTAAAAAAAAAGTAGTACACTGTGATGGTGTGATGTCAGAAGCATTTTAAGTGGTCCAAATTTAGCCTATCAATTTATAAAATCATAGTTAAATTTACAAAATAATTGCTGATAAAAATTGAAGGGGCAAACATGAATGAATACTTCCTTAGAGGAAGAGTGGCTTGCTTATACTGAAACACTTCCTGTTGACCTTATGAGGCAGCTGTTTTCTTACCTAAGGAGAGTGCAGAAGGTCTGGGAGGTCCAAGAACTTAGTCAAGTGCTTACAAGAGGAACGACTAAGATGCTAACACAACCTTGCCTTTTTCATGGAGTTGCCATCATTTGATCTGGTCCTTGTACCTTAGTGCAGTTAAACATAATTTGATTGACCAGTGTTTAGTTTTAAGCCAAATTCTTAGGAACTTTCCCCCTTATTGATTAATCCAGCTGGTACTTGTTTTGGTTTTCCCATATGTCAGCCACCCGTGCGTATTGAGAATACAAAGATGAATGAAATATTCTACCCACCCTTGAGAACTTTTTAATGCAGAGAGCTGGCGTGAAAAAAAAAATCTTACGATTTTTCTATTAGAACCACCTTAGATGTATGTCCATGTCTCAAGGGTGAGACAAAAGAGGCCAACAAATGACCAGTCCAGCTTGAGACTCATGCCATGAGAGGGAACCCACCCCTGACACTTCCTGGAAGTGGCCAGGACCCAGAGGCTGTATAACTCAGAGACCTAGGATAGAAAATGATTCCTAGTGATATCTGCAATAGTCATAGTATGGTGCCCTTACCCAATCATCATCAGAGAGGCTTCAGCAGAGACCCACAGCAGAGCTTGTGGAATCCTGCAGGAGAGGTGGAGGGGGAAGATATTGCAGGAGCCAGATGGGCAAGGACACCACAAGAAAACCCATAGAATCAACCAACCTTGGCTCAGAGGGGCTCCTAGAGACTGAACTGGCAAACAGGGAGCCTGCATGCAACTGACCTAGATGACTGACCTGTGTCTCCATGTATGTTACAGCTCTGTAGCTTTTTTTTTTTTTGTGGGACTCCTAACAGTGGGAACAGGGGCTTTCTCTGACTCTTGTGCCTGTTTGGGGGACCCTTTTGCTTCTACTGAATGGCCTCACCCAGCCTCAACAAGAGGGAAAGCTGCCTTGTCTTACAGCAACTTGATATGTCGTGGGAAGGATGTGAATAAAAGCCCTAGAAAGTGTTAATAAGCAGCAGTTTTATCACTTTGACTTTTTAAATCACCACACTTTCTTTCTGTACTTTCACTTCTGACAGTGAAATTACCTCCATTCTTGGAAGTGAAACTTCCAAATATTATATTTTCATTTACCCATGTTGGAGGATGAACCGACATCATCACAATCACTCTTTATGTTACCTAAAACAGATTCATTCTGGAAAATGAGGCCTTGCTGGCGATTTGTGAGTCACAGGTTTTAGCTTTTAGGGTTTCAGCATCCTGTTCCAATATTTTAGAAACTATAGCCCAGTCCTTGAGGCCCGTAAATGGGGCCTGCGTTTTGGGAAGGGAGAACACAGTGTTCAGGCAAAAAATAGTCTTACAAAAAATATATATAGAAAAGTTTCTACTATTTTGGGGATTGGTATGCAAATGCATGCATATACTGATACCTTCTATTCACTTTTGATATTAATCATAATTTTTAATACACATACACTTCAGCACATTCCCTGCTACTTACCCACTGTCTACTGGAAGCAAATAGCATGCCAAGTAGCATGATGGGTGCTCAATACTGATATTTATGTGCAATTCCTGTCCTTAGGGAGTTACATCCTTGCGTTGGTTGAAAATCTGCTGTGGACATGGAATTTCATTGCTTATGTGTGTTTTTATTTATAGAAGAAAGATTGTAAATTGGTTATCCTTCACCATTACTCCCGAGAAGTGCTCTAAAACAAGATGTAATTGCTAGGCAAGGTTGTAGTAAATATTTTAACAAGGAAATGCAGTTAATCATTAAGCATCCAGTTGGGTGTTGATTCAGCAGTAATTCTCTGTGAATATCCACAGTTGAGATTTTTCTTTTCCTTGCGCTGTCTAAAGTGAATTTGGAAACTTGCCGTCAAGAGCTGAAGTGTTTGTTTTCAAAATCTTGATATGGGGGGATGCTTTTGGGTTTCTAAGAATTTTGTGATTCTGCTCTGTGTTTCTCTTTTTATTGAATACCCCCCCAAAGAGGAGGCTGGAAGGAAAGTAGCTTCTAAGCAGTGAATTTGACACAGAAATTCCAAAATCAGAAAGTACTCATTGGGATGAGTAAGCAGTTAGTTGGTCCAGGTTGGTTCTAGGATATTTTGAAGGGGATATGGATGCTGCCTAGGCATCATTCTTGGGATGCCTCTTATTTGTGCTAGCAAATATGTCTTCTGGGAATAAAGAATCATGATACTCAAGATATCTGGTTATAAATTAAAAAAAATGAATTCATTTAAAGGAATCTATGCCAAAATCCTTTCAAAGTTTCAACTCTTTCAATCCTTTCAAAGTCCATAACTCTCTCTCTCTCTACTTAACTTATATCTTTACATATGCATTTGATCTAGTTTTTGTTTTGAAATATTTATCTGTTTCATGTTGCTGTGTTGAAGAGTTAAAAGAGAGATACACTTTTAACTTGGCATTTTAGATCAGAATTTTAGGATTAGGGTTAATTAAAATATCATTGAACAACTTTGAAGGGAAGCAGTTGTTTTGGGTCAGACTTCCTTTCAGGAATAATGGCATTGTAGATCATATATCTATTTGCTCAGGGTTGAACTGTGTCTTCACTTAGTGGGGCTTATTGATATAGTCCATAGTGTACTTATAGATGATTTGGGGGAGGACATCTTTCAGTTACTCTTTCTCTCTCATACTTCTTTGCCCATACTGAATCCATGACTCAAAAAAACTTCCACTTTGGCTTTCTTCTTTTTATTCCTGAAATCCAAGATTTAAAAGAGATGGCATCATCTTTCATCTTAATGTTACAAGCCCAATTCTATCTGTTGTGAAACAGAATACTATTGCCCTCCTCTCAGGGTCTAGGGTACATGTCTTGCATATGTTAGCCCCAAGGATTAGTTTGTAGAATTTAAATTCAAAGTACCTACCACAGTCATTGGTAAACCACTTTGGAGTGGTTAGTCACTCAAGTGGTTGAAGAGCAATGATAGAAAAACCTGCCTGGCATGTGACAGGCATAAGGACCAATTCATAGACTCTAATTTCAAAATAATTACCATAGTCTTTGGAAGAAATCAGGCGTTCAAAAGATTTTGTAATGATTCCTATTTTTATGATGTAAATTTCAAGGAAGCTTGAAATCTAGTGGAAATCTGGATAATAAATAGAATCAATCAGAAATGTCTCCTCTTTTCTTTTCTTTTTTTTAAAACCAGGTCTTATTTGGTAGCTCAGGTTGACTTTTAATTCACCATGTAGCCTTAAATTCATGAAGATTCTCCTGCCTTAGCCTTCTGCATCATGGAATTAGAGGCATAACCCATGATGTCTGATAAGAATTCTGATGTAGAGTGCTCTGAGACTGAAGAGACAACGATGAGTGTTTTCATCCAGCCAAATCTGTTTATGTCAGCCATGCTGTTTTTACAAGATATGATTGAATTTGCAACCAAATTTCTCACGGTTATTGGAAATCTACAAAAAATGCTGAAATGGTACACTAAATACAAATAGCAGTAGACCTGGCTTTGTTTTCTAGGGATGCTGTAACATAATCCTATAAACTAGGTGGGTTAAATAGCAAGAATGCATCATCAGTCAGTTCTGGAGACTAGATATATGATATTGAGGTGAGAGTAAATTCGTATTCTGAATGACTGTGAGGCATAACCAGTTCGGGAGTTAGACTTAGAAAAAAAGCCACTGTACCGTACTGATTTGTACTGGCATGTCACATGCCATTCTCCCTGAATGAAGGGGTTGAATATCCCTTTCTCATAAGGATACCTGCCATATTGGATTAGGAATCTACCCTATTCTACTATGATCTCATTGTAATTAATAATATCTGCAAGGACTCTCTCTCTCCACATTAAACTCTGACCCAACATAGTGGGAATTAAGACTGCAGTAGATGAATATTGTGGGATACAATCAATTCATAAGAAGTCCCATGTTAGGCACTAGGTTGTTATGACTAAGTACTTGAGAAACAACTTCAATGGATGAAGAATTTATTTTGGCTAAGGATTCAGTGGTGATAATCTATGCTTAGCTTGATACATTATTCTCTGGGTCAATGTTGAGGCAGAACATCAGGAGAAAAGAATGTGTCGGATCCAAGCAATTTCCCTCATGGCAGCTAGGAAGCAGAGAGCTTTACAGGAAGGGGCTAGGACAAGACACATCTTTCAACCTTGTTCCCATTACTATGCAGTGACCTACTTCCTTCAACCAGCCTTACCTTCTGATTTCCATGACCCTCTCTCCCAGCCCCCCCAACAATGCCATCCTACCATAAATCCTTCCACGAGACTTACTCATTGGATTGGTCAAACTCTCATGCTCTACCCACTTTGCAGTGATTGGATCCATCAGCCTTCACTCAGCTTTCAACTCATGAGCCTTTTGGGAGAGAGACACCTTTATGTAACAAAACAAAACAAAAATGTATTTACGTATACTTTCAAGATGCAAAGAAGAAAAGGTGATTAACATGCCCCCCCCAATGTAATATTTGAGACATACACAGTTTTCTTGATGTAAGTTATAGAAATTCTCAAAAATCTTAATAAAATGAATGTTGAAAAAAAATCGGCAATACAGAGAAAAGAAAGGGGACAGTGTTACTGGGTATTTTCAATAATCTGGAATCTGTGAGGTTTTACATCAAATTCTTTCACTTAAAGCAATCTAATTCCTACTAAAACTTCCTCATGAGTGTATCTCCATGTTTTAGATATAGAAACTGGGGATCAGCATTTGGAACCACACACATGTTGTGCTGGGATATGAAAGTTAGCTTTGTAGGTGCCAGAGAATAAGTTGACTCCCTTCTAGTGTGATGCCATACTAGAAAACAAATGATGAGAAGCAAACGGTGGTGGAAGCCAGAGATCATAGAATATCCAATGAGAAAAATGTCTACTTTGGACCTAAGTTAATTTAGCCAGAGTTAGTACTGAGCCAAAACTTTAGGAACAGATAATATTCTTACAAAAATTATAGTGATACTAGAGACAAATCAATTCAACCCCAAATGTACTATTAGCCACTTCCTATTGCCCCATTCACCAGTTTGCTCCCTACTGTAGAGAAAAATAAAATAATTGAATTATACAAAGAGGTTTCCATGGTTATTTACACATAGAGTTAGATAAGGCACTTTAAACTTGACTTTTGTTGCCTTTCTTCTGTGCATTTCACACATTCAGTTCTCTGCCCCCATTTCCCTTTCCTCTATGTTCTTGCTGCCACATCTATGTCATGAAAATGGCAAATAAAATAAATTAGTTTAATTTCTGAAATTACATTATGGTTCTCTCTGCTCATGCCAGTTTGCCCAGATTAGCCCAGGCAGATGGCTGTGGGGTTTCATCGCTGGTGAGAAAAAGGGGTCCTTTCCAGAGATGAAGTACAAGTGTGGGAGAAGTGGAGTAGCTGCCAAAAAGCTGTGTGCTTGAGTTTTTGGGAGAATGAAAGTCTCGCCTCACATCAGGTTGACTCTGCCTTCTGAAGAGACAGCTCTCTGAGAGCTAGAAGCAGCTGGTTCTGGAGAAAAAGATGGCTTGAAAAGAATCAGAGGCATTATGAGTCTTAAATTATTTAAGTTCCTCCTGTGGCAGCGAACTGTAATTGCTTCCTATTTCTGTAAATATTAGCAGCTGTGAGCCTTTCAAGTTAGGCTCTAAGACAGCACTCAGTGCATCATACGTACACTCTGTAATATTGTTAACTATCTGACCTTGGGCTGTCAGGGTGCACTCATTACCCACGCTAACCCTTCTGCTGGGAAGCTGTTGACACAGTGAACTGGTGCACTATTTTCAGCCTGGCCTGTAATAGCCCTGCTAGACAGGGAAGTGGCAAAGGGAATTGCAAGCCACCAAGTAGCAATGTCTTAAGAAGGTTGCCTTGTCTGTTGCCTTTTAGTTGTTTTCACACCTGTGGATCTGCCTACAGCTGTGTTGGTGGATCCTTCATCAAACTGTCAAAAACCTGTGTTCCCAAGCTACTTCATATTCCAGCTCTTACCTCTCTAATCGCCATTGATCTCTCTGCCTTATGCTCTGTGCTGTAGTCATATTGCATTTTCAGCTTCCAGACTCACGATAGTCTCACTGGTTCCTTGTACTTGACCCCTGCTTGTCTTCTATCTGGAATACATCTTGCTTGCTTGATTGCGTTTCCATGCTAGCTTCTGGAGGTTAGTACCTGACCTGGGAGCCTTGCATGACCACTGACAGCTAGGCTGCTCATGTCTTTTGTATGATCCCATGGCTCTAGGTTATATATCCATAAGAATATGCATCATATTGTGTTGTAGTAATGTATTTTGTGTTTTCACTTGCCTATGGATGGTGACTTTCCTGAGGATTACAAGAAAACCATCACTCTATTGTTGTTTTAGCTGCCAGTCCTTCGTGAAGACCCAGTATGTAGAAAGTGCTTCACAGAACATCATAATAGTAATCATTTAATTTCCGGTTGGATTTAAGACCCATTCCACAAGGTAAAACCTAATCAAGCCAAGGATTTTCTTGCTACACAATTGGCATAGGCCCTGGGGAAGAACATACTACAGTTATTCTGCTAAATGGACACAGTATTGAACTGATCCATAATGAGTTATTGTTATAGCCACAGATTAATGCATCTCTCAGTCACTGTTATAGAATCTTCTATGTATAGTAGGTGGCAATTAACACAGAGACCCATTGATGACCAAAGTTCAGAGACTGCAAAACTCTCAGTCCCAAAAGGAACGTGTACATTGCATTCCTTCCTCCTGAGACTCAGAGATAATTGCTGAAGGGGATTGGGGGAAGAGTGTAAGAGCCAGAGTGGTAGATGACTACAAGAAAATGGTGATGCAGGGCAGCTGGCTACACATGTGAACTCACAGCAGTTGTAAAAACATGCACAAGAACAGTGTAAGCCCAAGGCAGACTTGCATGGAAAGGGAAGGTGGACTTTAAATTTGTTCCCTAGCCATGAAGCTAGCTTTGAGTAACATTTCTTTAAGACTGTAACTCCTGGTGAGTTGACTATTTTCCAGTGGAAAACCACACATCCAATACTGTGTGAAGCACAATTTTCAGTTGATGTGTTAAAATGAGAGAGAGAGAGAGAGAGAGAGAGAGAGAGAGAGAGAGAGAGAGAGATCACAGCTTGGATAGGAAGTGAAGGGGTGGATCAGGGAGGAATTCAGGGAATTGGGGTGAATATCACCGAAAGACATTGTATGAAATTCTCAAAGAGCTAATAATAATTTTAGTGCTTCACAAATATTTGTTGAGCTGAACTTCTCTAGGTCTAATGTTGCTAGAGCTCAAAATCAGTAGGTTATTCTTAATCTTGAGAAGCAGAGAACTTAAAATAACCCAGATTTGTGGTAGAATCTCACAGGTGATTTCAAACAGCCATATTTTACTCTTCATCTCTGCTAACATATTTGTGTGGAATGAACTGGTGTGAAACATTGGTAGGTGAATCACGATTGGTTTAAGTCCTTTTTTACAGGCTTACTCCTCTCCTTGCCAATGATTGGCTTGGAAGTTGGCACATGATGCAAATCTTGGCCAAGGACACCATCAAAAGTACAAAGGCTTTGGTTTTTATTAGCAGGTGCGGTGTGGTGGTAAGTACCTGTTATACACTAGCCCTCAGGGTGCTAAAAAAAAAAGGATCTTGAGTTGCAGATCAGCCTGAGCTACATTGTAAGACTTTGTACAAACAACGAACTGAACAAACAAAACTAACCACAGTAGCATAGGATGGAAGTCATTCAGGACCCTATCTTTTGGGTCCTATTTTCATAAACTTAAGAAAGATGCTACAATGCTCTGGAAACTATGAAGAAACATTCCCAACGGTGAAAGCAACAGGCAAGCATGGCTAGCAGAAAGATGGAACGTTCCTATACCCTGGAAGATGTTGAATCAGAATTGTAGAAGTAATTTTTTTGTGAGGTAATCCTAGGCATCTTGTAATTTCAGCCCCCCTTTACTAGTTTTCTATTATCTAGAGCTGGAATTATCCCAACTGATAGAAAGGCTGGAAAAATGAAAATGTAGGTTTGGATTTTGATGTCAATTTTTCAAATGAGATATTATGTCACCCCCCAAGAGAAAAGGTAGCATAGTCAACGTGCTGAGCCTGGGGTGGAATCAACTCAAATTTCCTGAGTCGTGTGATTTGGGACAAGGTCCTCATCACTTTTATTTGCTAGTCAACTGCAACAACACATATGCATGCTCATTTTGTATTATATGCCATCATGCTTGTTTAGGAAGACAGGGTTGACCGAAATGGCCTCTGTGTACCTTATGCCCGTGTATTTAAACTCTTGTTCTTCAGCCTTTAGTTTTGTCTTTGAAAAGAGTGTTAGCAACTCTGAGCTTAAAAAAAAAAAAAAAAGAATCCTGCACAATTTCCTCAGAAAATTTGCCTTGATTTCAAGTATGTTTACCATTGGCCTTTTTCCTCATCCAAATTTCTTGCAGATCCCTGTCTGATAGAATTTTAAAAAAAGAGAAAAAAAGAGAAAACCCACAAGCATCTGTCTCTGGCAAGCGTGCTCATGAGTCACATCTCCTCCTCTGCAAATCCAGGCCTGGAAACTAACTGATTAAAAGCAGAACACAAAGAGGAGGCAGCCTGTTACATTTATTTTAGGTCCAGCCATGCCCCCTTCTCATTCCCTAAGCACTTATTTATCCAGTTACCAGCTTATGGCAGTTGTAATATATTTAGGTGCTGTTTTCGGGCTTGCCTCTTCAGTTTCCTTGCTGGAGAGAAGGGCACCAGTGGGTGCTTTTTACAATGATCCAGCATGGCTCCACTTTGATTGGATAGTTCTTGTGATATGGATGACCAGGATTCTACAAGTTGTTTACATGTATTAATGTCTGGTTTTGGTAGTGATGATGGAAGGTTGGGCCAGGCTGCTAGATGAGGGGCTGTCTATGCTTAATGGGGATGCCTAACCAAAATAAGGGGTAGAGAGAATACCATCTCTCCAAACAGCACAAAGGGTGGAGAAGATAGGACTGGTGATTGTTGTAGAACATAGACGTGGCTCTTGAGTGTAATCGGTTTAGGGCTTTCTTGTGTGGGCTCAGCCCCTTCTTTGATGTTACTCTTCTCTTCTATTAAAATTGATTTTATTTTCATCTGTTTTTATGTATACGTGTCTGTGTGAGTGGACGTCACCTGTGTGTGGGTTCTTACAGAAGAAGGAATTAGATCTGGAGCTAAAGTTACAGGTGGCTGTCAGCTGTCCTATCTGGATGGATGGTTGGGACTGAATTTGGGTTCTCCAAAGGGGAACAAGCTTTTTTTTTTTTTTTTTTTTTGAGACAGGGTTTCTCTGTTGACAGAGCCCTGGATGTCCTGGAACTTGCTTTGTAGACCAGCCTTGTCTCATACTCACAGAGATCTGCTTGCTTCTGCCTCTCGGGTGCTTTAAAGGTCTGTGCCACCACACCCAGACTGTGCAAAAAGCACTCTTCCCCCCCCCCATTAATTTATTTAGGTAATCACTTTACAGCCTGATCACAGCCCCCTTCTTCTCTCCTTATACTCCCACCCTCACACCTCCCTTCTCCCAATACCTCTTCCCTTCTCTGAGAAAGGGAGCCTCCCTCCCCCTTGGGTACCAACCCACCCTGGCACATCAGGTTTCAGCAGGACTAAGAACATCCTCTACCACTGAGGCCAACAAGGCAGTCCAGCTCAGGAAAAAGGATCCAAAGGCAGGCACAGAGTCAGAGACAGCCCCTACTGCAATTGTTAGGGGACAAACATGCTGACCAAGCTGCACATCTGTTACATATGTGTAGGAGTCTTAGATCTAGCCCATGCATGCTCTTTAATTGGTGGCTCAGTCTCTGTGAGCACCCATGGGCTCAGGTTATTTTACTCTGTAGGTCTTTGTACGTTGTTCTTGACCCCTTGGGCTCCTTTGATGCTTTTTATTACTCTTCTACAAGACTTCCAGAGCTCTGTCTATTGTTTGGCTGTTGGTGTCTAAATTTGTTTCTACAAGCTACTGGATGAAGCCTCTCAGAAGACAGTTATGCTAGGCTCCTGTCTACAAGCAGAGCAGAGTATCATTAATTGTGTTAGGGGCTGGCTCTCTCCTATGTTTAGGGTCTCAAGTTGGGACAGCAAGCACTGTTAACTACTGAGCCATTTCTCTAGTCTCTACTCTTTGCTTCATTATTGTGTGACTTCTTTTTCTTGGTATGGAATGGGTTCTTTAACTCTTTTCTCTATGTCTTGGTTGTAGGAAGTGGGAAGAAAAGGGGATAATGGGATTGTATTTGCTTAGTTTTACAGACATGACCAGGAAGTTGCAAAAGTCATTTCTGCTCCTCTTCCACCCTGACTTATTACACAGCCATCTCTACCCTTAAGGAAGCCTGGCAAACTAACTTAGCAGGTATACATGCAGATAAAACTATTACTATGGAAAGTAAGTATGAAGAGGCTGATTAGAAATCTCAGGCCCAATAGAGGTTGAGGGCTCTCAACCTCTATTGGCTTGTAGTGTTGTGAGGATTAGCATTTGTGTAGCTCTCAGCTCCTTGTGGGATAGTTCTGGCTGCAGCAGTGTGCTGCTCTTTCTTCTTGGAGTCTCTTGTTTATGTTTCTGTCTCCTCTACTGAGTCCTTTCTACTTCCTGACGGTAGGAAAGGCTGTCCAATCATAGAGATTCTCTTTAATGAGCTTAGATTAATTACACTTGTTATAGGTTAATACATTTGAACAATTGTTGTTTTTGTTTTTGTTTTTTTTCCACAAGAAGGGAAGCAGATTGACGTCAAAACATATACAATTATCCCTTGTTATCCAGAGGGGGGACTCTCTGGGTTATTAAAATTCATGTGTGATCAAATCTCTCACATAAAATGCTTTGGTATTTGTGTATAATCTACAACCCTCCCTTTAATGCACCAACTCTATATTACCTACAATTTCCAACCCAGTGCAAATGCTACATCAATAGCTGCTATAATGTATTGCTTAAGGTAAAATGTCTGTAAAAAAAGTGTGTATACATTCAGGACATATGCATTTTTTTCCCTGAGTATTTTTGGTCTGTAGTTTGTTGCATCAGAAGATGTGGAGCCTCTGGATAAGGAGGGCTAACTGTGCATTCAAAATACTGTTCTGCAGAGAGCAGAACCCCAACCCTAGTTTGGAGAGTATCAAACAGAGACATTTAGAAAGGCAGCTTGTTGCCTGGGGAGGCTCTGCTCTCCAGAGGTGCTTGTGCCTTGTTAAGGAAAAGCAATCCACCTGCTTCTGGTCTCTGTTTAAGATTCCTAACACATAACAGCAGGTAGCTTGCTCATTGCATATTCTCCTGACACTTCCACTCTCCCAGGAAACTAAGGAGGAATGACATATTATTCGTTTCCTGACAACATGATCTAGGAATATTCCTCCAAAGAACAATTCTTGATTTGTACTTTATTTTGTCCTTTTAAGAGATGCACTACAAGGGAATTTAAAAGTTGTAATATTTCATTCTTGAGGGGTTTAGGTTCTATCTGTCCATTATTTTGGCTATGAATTGGTGACATTTACTCCTTCCCCTATGAATCTCCAACCTGTCCTAATAAAGCTCTATGAGCAGAGAGATCTACGATCTGCTTCCTACCACAGATGAACGGAAATCTCCACAGTGCTTCAGTATGGCCCCATGGGTAAGTAAGAGTTGAGAAATAGAACCCTTTACTACAACTTACAGTTGTTTAGGGGAAGGAGATCATTGTTGGAATCTTATTTTCTCACTGTGTGGCGAAATCCACAAGACCCTTTCTCCTAGAAATACAAGGAGAATTAGGAGTAAGTTGGTGTTGAATGGTCAATGGTCACTAAGTACCCAGCCCTCATTTCCTCACAATTTTCTCCTTTCTTTTGGTGCCTGGCTGATCAGTATTGCCCCTTCTAGAAATGCACCAGGTCCTTGATTTTCTAGTGCTGTCCTCACTGTGGATAAAGCTTGTGATCTATATAACTGCCTTTATCTGGGAGTGTTCTCTAAAGAAGGGAACATTAACCAACCAGGTTGGAAAACTGGGTGATGTACTATTTTGTTTCCATATTTCCTAGTAGCCCACCATACCTAATTTCAGAACATGAACCATGAACTTTTGGCATTAAATACCTTAAACGCGAACTATTTCTATGTGGATAGGAAACCGAAAGAACTTTCATGGGCAAGTTCTTGAGAATAAGGAAGAATTGAAACATTAAAAAGAGAGCAGCTGCACACATGTAATCCCAGCATCCAGTGAGACAGAGGCAGTCAGATCTCTGTGAGTTTGAGGCCAGTCTGGTCTATAAAGTGAGTCCAGGACAGCCAAGGCTACGCAGAAAATCTGTCTCGAAAAACCAAAAAACAAGAAAGAGAGAGAGAAAGCAAGCAAGCAGAAAATTAAGTGGGCTGCAATTATATGTGCTGTGTCTTCCTTCCCTAATTTCTTTGATTTTTAAAAAAAATATTTTTAATGAATTAATTTATTTTATTAATTAGTTTATTAACTTTGTATCCCAGCTGTAGCCCACTCGCTCATCCCCTCACAACCCCACCTTCCCTCCCTCTTCTTCTCATATGCCCCTTCCCCTGTCCAATAATAGGGGAGGTCCTCCTCCTCTTCCATCTGACCCTGGTCTATCGGGTCTCATCAGGACTGGCTTCTTTGTCTTCCTCTGTGGACTGGCAAGGCTGCTCCCCCGTCAGGTGCAGGTGATCCAAGGGCCAGCCCATGAGTTCATGTCAAAGATGGTCCTTTCATGTAAGCATTAACACCTGAGTCTAATATCTAGAACTGGGCACAGGGGTCTTTTCTGAGACTAAAAAAATATTTTTGATGGGTGCAGTGGCGCACACCTGAAATTCAAGCTCTTGGGGGGTGAAAGCCAAAGGACCAGTAGCTCAAGGCTAGACTTGGCTGCAGAGCAAGTTTCAGCACAGCCTAGACCACGTAAAATCCTGTCTCAAGGAATCAGAACATAAATATACTACCATATATTTATTATATGAAGTGAACAGGTTTCATAATGATAGTTTCATTCAAATATGTCATGTACCTTGACTACGTTCATCTCTGCTACCTTCTCTTGTCCCCTCCATCCTTCTTTGAGTCCCTTTTATGTTCACGTGCTGTTGTAGGTGGTGTTTAACATTTACTGTTGGTTTATCTTTTAGTAAAGCTGCTGTTAATCCTAAGCAGCTGTATAACCAAATCACCATGCAGAGACTGGGTTTATTTAGTTAACCTAGAACACAATGCTGGGCAACAGTTATTCCATCCTAAACCTCCAAACCTTCATAGTTTCCTAACATTTAGATTTCCCACATTATTCTTGCTTTTAGTGATATATTAGGTCCAGTCCATCTCTCCAGGTCGTTCCATGATCTCTGCTCCTGCCTCTGTTCTCCCAGCTCTCTGCCTCGACCTTTCTCCTCCCACTCATTTCCTGCCCTCTGGCTCCTCCCCTCTTTCCTGCCTTCTGGCTCCTCCCCTTGCTCAACATTGTGGCTAGTTGCTTTATTTTGGCTTGTTTACACAAAGTTGAGACAGGATGTTTAGAATAAGGATCACAATGCAATGTCAGGATTGAAACCCAGAGAGTGTGTGCTGGGGGGGGGAGAAATCAGCATTTGAATGAACAAGGGTAAGGTGTATACATTTTAAAAGAACATTATATCAACAATGTGCTCTCTCTTTTTCTCTCCCTCCCTCTCCTTTCCTCCCTCCCTCTCTTAAAGTTCAATATGTTATAGCAAAGGTGCACAATTCTTTTTTTGAGGCTTATCACTTATTATGACTGTCTACAGTTACACCTATTTTTCTGAAAAAGTTTCGTCTTATTTTCTAAGACTAGCTTTTTATGTATTTATTACTGAGTATTTCTCTAAGTAGCATCTCATCTATAATATATGTATGCTCTTGTATCCATCAATCTTCTATCTATCCATCTACCTAAGTTATGTACATATCTATCTGCCTATCTATCTATCTATCTATCTATCTATCTATCTCTATGTATATCTACTGACTTCTCTATCTTTCTACTTATTTAATCCAGCCAGAGAGATAATTCCCTGAGTACAGATGCTTCAAAGCCTTCTAGAATTCTCTTCCTTATTTACCAAAAAAAAAAAAAAAAAAAAAAAAAGAGGATGAAGGTGTAAAATGTGAGCTTGGAAGCTAACATGGAATTGATGGCAGTACAGATTTATTGATTCATTTTGCTCTTGAGAGGCTAGTGATCTTTGTAGTATCAGAACATTTCTGCAACAAAAATCTGAAGATCATCTTGTTCAACTGCTTTATTTTACACATGATGGGAACTTTGAAGTCCCGAGATAAGTGACTTGCCAGAGGCCATTCAAATAAATAGCTCTGTTGTTTCACTTTTCAGGCAGTAAACGTTTTATTGGAAAAAATCATATACATCCGGAAAGTGAAAAAAAAAAGTCTGAAATATATTAGTTCCTTGTAACCAGCTTCAAGATGAGATCATTATCAAATCACATCTAAGCCATCTCTTCTACCCCCTCTCCATTCACTAGGTACTTCCTCCCTACCAAAGGCAGCCACAGTTCTGCTTAAAAATAGCTTAAGGTTTCCTGGCTTTGCGCTTTTTCTTTTTTTTCTTTTTTTTTTTCGGCAATTATACACAACACCAATTTATTTGGATATGGTTTCATTCAGTGCAAAGTTTATGTAATTTTACGGATTGCACTACCTGGCAGTTTTACTTTGGTTGGTGTATTTCAAATGAGGGGAGAGTCTAGTGCTAATTTTTATGTTTATCCAAACTACTCTAGACAGTTGCATTTTCTTGAAACCAAACTCCAAGGCTGCTGTGGGGGTTGACCCCAGTAAGACCACCAATGGGAGTGAGCAATATACTGCCCATAGGCTATAGCAACGCCTTTCCTTTATGGCTTGATTTTTCTCTGATTATTGAGTAACCAGTCAAACAAAGGCTCCCCTTCCCTCTTCTTCTCCATTCTGGCCTTTTCTTAGTGAGAGTTGACTTTATGAGTTTCACATTTGAATAATTCTTGTTCAAGTGGATTTTTCTGGAGCACTGATATTCCCTGTTCATTCTTCCCAGATCCTCCATGAGAATCCAGATGGTTCTTGCATTTTTAGTGGGCGAATACGTGCCATCTTGCATAATCTGATTGTCTAAAACTGCCCACATGCTTCCCATCTGAAGAAGGGTTGTCTGCCAAAGGTGTCAGGTTATCTTTCACATGGCTCTAAAAAAGTAAGTATTTCACCCCCAAACCGTGACATCCAAGAGCTTGTCTCCCAGGTGACTAAATCCAACAGTTCTTCACCTCTTTATTAAAAACACAATTCAGCAATCTGAAAAAAGAAGACCTAATTATTTACCTGTCAGTAGTTTCCCCCATGTTAAAATAAGCCTTAAGTGTTTACAATCAACTTAGCTAGAATTTAACCAATTTATTTAACCAAGTATTAAAAAAAATCCATACTGCACCTTGTAAGTTCTTCTAAACTCTTTTTGTTTCCATTGATTTTGATTAAACAGGTAATTGGCAGGTGATCAATACACAGAGTTCTGATGAGTTGCCTTGGCTGAGCCCTCATGCCACTTGCCTCTGAGAAAGGGGAGCCAGGGGTTTGCTGACATGCCAATCTATCTTCAGTGAATGCAAGCTGGCTAATAAATATTTAATGGACAGTTGTTTGCAGTTTAATAGAATTAGATAATTCTATTAGAATCCTGTTTGGAGACCTACAGGTATCATATATCACAGCTGAAGACATGGTTAATAATTTAAGCTAAGTGTCTAGTAATTAGAGAAACAGTCAAATTAAGCAGGGACTTTTGGTCTTAAGCCATTTGGAAAGTGTGTGTATGTATGCGTGTGCATATGCATGTGCGTGTGTGTGTGTGTGTGTGTGTGTGTTCCGAGAAAGGCAGTGGCACAGAATGAGACAGAGAAATGGAGAGAGGACACACACACAGAGACAGGGAGAAAGAGAGGGAGAGAGAGAGAGAGAGAG
The DNA here is from genome assembly GCF_030254825.1 of Meriones unguiculatus. Lineage (NCBI taxonomy): Eukaryota > Metazoa > Chordata > Mammalia > Rodentia > Muridae > Meriones > Meriones unguiculatus. Next base: position 29,225,681 of record NC_083359.1, read on the forward strand.
AGAGAGAGAGAGGGAGAGGCAGAGAAAGGATTTTAGTCTATAAACCACCACTCAGATTAGCCAACACAGCAAGTCTGGGCCAAGGCTTAAATGTGATAACAAAGCACAAGGCCCCTGGGGTTTATTTAATATCTCATCCTCTCGGTTAATGAGATGGAAAATAGTTCACTGTTTATCTACAGTAGATTGAGCAGATGTTGCCAATTCCGCTTTATGGAATGTAATCTTGGTGAGATTGTCTTCTGCCCATTACCTTTTCATGGCCTCCATATCTCCTGCATGCCGTTTGTCTAGGCTTTGTGGCTTCTCCCGTGTCTATGGACAAGATGAAAACATTTCTGGGGAGAAACTTAGTGGCATTTTCAAGTTCTGAACACAGAGGCAGGTCTAGTGTAGCAAAGCTGGATGGTTGATAAAGATCAGTAAAACCTTGGGGCTTTCCAAGGTAAAGACCGTTGAACCTAAGGAACATTTATAAAGTTGCTATCTATCAAACTCAACTTTGGGATTTTATCTTACTTCTACTGTTAGATATCCATCTTTTACAAGTTTATTTGTGTTAATTTTATTGTATTTATAAAATTAATATGGTTAGTTTTTTTGTTATATAGAACTATCTATATTGCTATCTATTCATTTCTGCTATCTAGAACTCTCAGGTAATTTTTTATTAAATGTTTTCCTAAATTGTGGTAGCGGAAAAAAAAACAGCTAATTTTCAAATAGGAAGTTAATTTAGATTTAGTTAAAAGAGATAAGCCCTTCTAGGGAACCACCTATGGAACTGTTCTGCCTGCAGTAGAAAGCTGTGCTGATAGTGGGATTAATACATAAAGATAAGGTAAAAATGCTGGGACACCGTGACCCTCACCAGTGAACCATGGTGATAGATGGGAAGTCTGGGGTCTGCCTCTTAACTTCCCCCACTTACGATCTCGAGATAGCTGCAACAGTCATACTTCTATCCTAGGCAAGAGTGAGCAGAAAGGTACAATTTATTTTTTCTTAGAAATTCCTAAGAGATATTTCTTCTCATTGACTAGATCTGTGTCCCATCTGTCACTGTAGTTACATTGGTCTCTGAAACAGTGAACTTTATTTATTTTTTAAATCTCTTTAGACCATGCAGGACAGGTAGTGAAGGTAGAGCAAATGAAGATGTGTTGAGTGGGTCAACCATCATGATTTGCTATGTCATATAAGGAAACATTCCCATTTTATAGTAAATGCTTACATAACGCTTTCCCATAGAGCATGGGCTCAGTCTTCCAAATGTCAGTTATGAAGATTTGTACCTGGCTCACTGGAAGATTTTTCAAGTTACTCTGCGTTTAGGATAAAGGAAGCAAGGGAGAAACAGAGAAGACAGAAAAAGGCAGGGGCCATAGCTTAGACACGACAACTGGATGTCTTCTCTGGCCTCAGCGGGTTTGTCAGTAGAAGGCAGGACAAACTTTGCTGACATCATATCAATAACAATTTAGACTCTCTCATATTATTTTTTTTTCTAGATATGAAGGGAAACAAAAACCTCAGGTCAACTAATATTGTTTTAAGGAATCATTGTATCATTGTTACTATTACTATTATTACTATTATAATTATTATTATCAATGATTATTATTATTTTGGATTTTTGAGACAGGACTTTTCTGTGTAACAAGTCCCTGCTACCCTGAACTCGATTTGTAGACCAGACCCTCTTGAACTCATAGAGCGCCACTTGCCTTTGCCTCCTGAGCTCTGGGGTTCAAGGTGTGCTCTCAACACCCCGGTTTGTTTTATTATTTTTAATTGTATGCAAGTGTGAGTGGGAGCGTGTGACTGTGGGTCAAAGGCTTGAGGTCCTCATGGAGTTGGAGTTATGGGTGGTTGTGAGTAACCCAGTACTGGCGTCGGCAACTGAACTGGGTTTCTTTGCAAGAGCTTGTTCTCTTTTAACTGCAGAAATCTCTTTCCAGCTCCTCAGTGGGTATTTCTTGCGATAGTCTTGTTTCAGGCCCCATCCTGGACCTACACACAGAGGATAATCCTGTGTAAATACGTAATTGTGTAAGTACCACTCTGAACTTATTTTTCTTGTCCCTCACTTCAGCTTCCAGATCACATTGGCTCTCCGTTTGGACTATGTCTCACTCCATCACTTTTTGTCTCTACCATGAGTACCTCAGCTTACATTAGTGATGTCTTCACAAGGACAGCTGAGCAAGCCCCTGAACTGGTCCCTCCTTCCGTTCTGTAGTCCTCACTCCCATCCCTGAGTCTGTAATTGTTTCCTGCAGAAAAGCACGGAGAAATGTGATGTGGTTCATGTTTGAACATGTCTTTTGGCTCCCGTATAAAACATGTGTTGCCAAAAGAACAGGGAGAGTGTTTGGGGGAAGGTTTGTACATTTAATTATCAGAAATAAGATGTTTTAGGGAATGAATTGAGAAACGTTATCTTATTGTACAGTACTCATTTTTCTTTTGAGTTGATTGATACAAAATACAATAGGTCAGTTCCCACTTTAATGGTTCCATTGACAATACTACAGTGGGTGGGTCTGCGTGTGGCGATTTGTGTTTTCTGTACCTCAGCTTTAGCAATAGACTTTTTTTTTTTTTTGACAGCATCTCATGTATCTCATGCTGGCCTTGAATTCACTATGTAGCCAAGGGATGACCTTAAATTTTTGACCTTCCTGCCTTCACCCATCTGAGTGCTGGGACTACAGGGGTACAATACTACACTCGCTTTATACAATGGTGGAGATCAAACCCTGGGCTGAGTCTGTGTTAGGCAAATACTCTACCAACTTTGCTCTATCTTCACCCCCTCAGTAGTAGATTTTGATACACTGAATGGGAAGGAGGATTGAACTATTTGTCTTCTTATGGAAAATTACATTGCAAATTCTTGTCTTCCATAGGGGTGATCAAAGAGCAAATGGATGAAGGTGGTAGGAAAAATGTGTTACAGAAGTTTTATCAGTCAGCCAGTTAATTAACAAAACGCATTAGGATACTTCTGGATTTTTGTGGCATTTGTTAGCATTACTTTGTTGTTGTTATTGCAAAATCCTATAATTTCTTATTCTTAATGAGCATTTTTTTTCTGACATTATTTTATGCTTGAAATGGGAGACGCACTCCTCATTATTACCACCATCACCTGATCTTCAAATTCTAATAGACATGGTTTTGTCTCTGCTCTTCCTTTTATTTTCTTTTTTTGTGAACTAACATAGTTACATGATGTCTGAATGTTCCTTCTCTTTGAGTTTAGTTTAGAATATATACCTTTAACAGAATTAGTGAAGCATGTGACTCATCAAGAAAAGGAAAGAGGACTGCATGGTAGCTGGTCACAGAAAGGACTTAGGTGAGAAGTAGCTCTCTTGGTGCTGTGTAGCTATTTTCTAAGTGTCAGCTCATAAAACTTACAAGAAATTACAAGACCCGAGATAGTGAGATAGTCACAAGGTGTGCCATGTACGACAGATAGGCCAAAAATAAACACTGTTGGGCAGGAGGCTCTTCTTGCCAACACGTTATGCAGTGATGCAGGATTTGGGAGTTCATTATCCATACTGGGATGGGGCATTTTGTTGATGAAGCTGTATCTAAATTGTGCTCCTCTGAGCAACACTTCACCCACGGCCCTATAAATCACCCTGATAAATTCACTGCTTCACCAAGCTGGATATGAACAGAACCATTTCTTTGTCCTGTTGATGCACCATCTTATCTGGAGTGACTAGGGGTTTCAGCTCTTCTCCCTGGGGAAACTAACACAATCGCGAGAGAGCATGGCCACGTGTGTGAAGGTTGAGTGTGGCTGGGGTGAATCTATATAAAGATTTCAGAGAAATTCCTTAATTACAGGACTGAGAAAACATCCCAGGTCTCAGCCCCGTAAACATAAATAAGACTATGGAGAGAGAGATTAAGCAGAAGCAGAACAGTCCACAGGCAGCCAGCAAGCCCCTTTGCAAGTTGTACACACTCCTTGACACAATGTGTCAGCTTTGTACAGAAATCCTGAAGGGCTGCCATCCATTCAAGAGACACTGGTGTGCAATGAAAGCAGAGCTGCAGGAGCTGGGCAGTGGAGAAGGCTCTTTGATTTGTAACTTCTTTTGTTGCCTTCCTTTTGAGCTTTCTTGGTTCTGTGGTTTGGACCTCCGCAGACCTAGAAAAGTTCAGAAACTTGAAAGGGAAAAAGCCCTTTCCTCCACAGGGCCAGCTCCTCCGCTTTCATCATGTCTCAGGTACTCAAGGTTCACAAAGATGGCTGAATGGAACTCCCCACAGCCTCTGGGTGGCTGGGAGTCCTTCTGAGATGTTATGTTCTGGCAATAATGGAGTCTTGTCACTACAGGCTGTTAACATGTACCTTCCCATTGTTGAAGAAAGATGCCCAGCGGCTACAAAGTACATGGCTTCCAGTGGAAATTTAGGCTTGAGGATCTCGTGGGGAGTTGGCTCTGTGAAAGGAACACAGAAACCCCGGGCACTTTAATCTAAGAGTTGTTTTGCTTTTTCCTTTCCTCCCCCAGAAAGTTGTTTAATTTTACCTTTGTGAAGAGCTTAAAGTAAATGTTTGTAAGGAGCCACCAAGCACACTTTTAAGGTAAGTGCTTTGAAAAGAAATTGTGTCTTTAGAGGATGGAGGTATTAAATGTCTCTGCATCTACAAGAGACTAGATGCACTGTTTTCTGGAATTTTCTATGTATCATTCTACCTTGACTCTTAGGGTGGATAAATACATGTAATGATTTCTAATATGTCACATTTGACATTGCTATTTGATTATGGCATTCTGTCCAGTTAGGCCCTGAGGTGACACCTAAAACATTGTCAGGGTGTTCTAGGAAGTCTCTCTTCATCAGCTGAGATTTCTGCGTCAATGAGAAAAAAATACTCTCCTTTTGCGATCTCCTGATCCTTTTTTATCAAAGACTCTCTAAAGGACCTGATACTCATTTGCTTACATCCATCATAAAAGAAGGGAATATGAAATTTCATTGAAAGTTTTAAATAGGCATGAGATTCAAGGGCTGTGGAAAGTGGAAGAGCAGGAGAGGACAAGATGTTTCATTTTCTGTCAGGTGTTTTTTATCTGCTGGGCTGATTATGAAAAAAAGTTAGTTTAGCAAATCAATTATAGTTAGAGCGACAGGGTACAATAGTAATGGCTGAGACAAGCTTCATTAGGCATTTGTGAGTGTGGCTTTTTTCTTCTCAAAGGTCTTCCTGGGTCACTGGAATAGCTGTGAATTTCGGTCAAGGACCCGAATAAGCAGGGGAAGGCTCATTTATCATCGGAGAAGGGGGAGACAACTGTCTTCACTCCATTTGACTCCAGCTGTGAAGTGAACAGCTTATTTTGTTTGGGTGATGATTTGAGAGATTCATCAATAAAATCACCAATACGTTTTTGCAGTGCAGCAATCTATCTGCATGTCAGTGAGTGCCCGTGTGTTAGTATGCTCCTGTGTGTGTGTGTGTGTGTGTGCGTGCTTGCACATATGTTCTTGCCACATGAAGAAAGATAAAGCAGGGGGAAAAAGGACAACCTTTAATATACATATTTCAGTATGATTTCCCACTCTCCACGTGCTGATGTTCAGGACTCATCCTCCCGTCTCCAGCTGGTCCATCAGCGTCCCTGATGGTTAGCGTATTGAGCTTGTTTCACGGCGCTACTGCTCAACTGTGCTTTGGTAGCCCACTGTGCAACTCATGTAACCAAACCCAGTGGATTCTTTAGAGGAAGGAGTGATTAGCAGGAAGAAATGGACTGAGCGAACCATCATCAATCACTTTTCTTTATTTTCAAGAGCCCGTCTCTTGAAACTTAATCATTTTGAAGACTCTAAAGTTTGCAGCGATTTCCTGGGTTCTTGCTAAGCTGCACACTCAGTGCTTAAAGAAGCAAAAGACCCTGTGCTAAGCTTCCTCCACTCTTGTTTTCGTTTAATTCCCACCGCTCATGGGGTTCTAGTGCCCACTTCCCGCATTAGTGTTGGCTAACTGTTCTGCTAGAGAGGCTGAAAAGAAATAATGTCAGCCAGCCCTGCCATTTATTTCCTCCTTGCTCACAGAATAGGATTTTGTCAAAGTAAAGCCGGCAAGGGGGCCGCCCGCACCTGTTCAGCTACTCAGGCTCCCAAGCAAAAGAAAACTTTTCTACCTTTAACAAAAATTTAAGACGAATCTCCCTTTTAGGCAGCTGTAAGGCATAACGAATATCGAGGCAGCACTTTAGAGGAAGTTTATGTAGCTGCCCCGGAAGTTGAGGTCTTCTGGTTTGTTCGTGTTCTATTGGACGCATTTAGTTACATGACCAACAAATAATGGCGATATCCACTAAGAAGTGAAGTATATATCCAGTCACTTCCCGAGATAGTGCTACCCTAAGGCAGAGATGCAAAAGGTTTTTCGCAAACCATTAATCCTTATTCTAGCCAACTGCTTTAGCTGCCTAATATACAGGTGTGTCTTTCTTCTCATCCTGCTCCTTAAGCTATTAAGTTAGTATCAAGAGTCAAAGATCAGGCTTTCTGAGTAATGCGTGGCTCTATGCCGGATGTGGTTGGATTATGATTCTATCTGACTGAAAACAATGACACAGTAAACCCATGGACAAAACCCACATAGAAAATGAAAGCAGGATGGAACTGCCGGGGTCACTGACCCACTGCAATGACGAAATGTCTCCAGCCCAGAGCAGACTTTTAGAAAAAGCTGTTATGAGCATTTGAATACAATGCTTTTTTTTTCTGTATTCGTACATCAGCATATTCGGGTATGAAATGTTACACGCTAAACCTTGTAAATATCATCTTTCAGATTTACACACATATGTGAAGAGAGAATGCATGTAAAACACTAAATTCAGAGTCTTCTTCAATGCCTCTGTAGCTTTAGTATATTTTAGACATATTATTTGAAATAGAGCAAGAACTGGGAAATATTTTTAAACAGAAATTAAACAAAATGGACATGAGTTCAACCATGAAGCAGATTAAGACATCATCATGTTTTCATGTGCCGGAAGCATCCTTCCTCCTATATATGGTTATACTGCCACAAAAGCTGCCTCCTCTCCCAAATTAAAGGGCCTCACTTTCTTCTGTTCCTATGCATTTTTACCTACCAAATTAGGATGTATTCCTAATATGAATACCTTAAATCTGTCCAGTTTCAGTTAATACACACAGAATTACAATATGTGCAATTTTTTTTGGTGTCTTAGCTTTTTTGCTAGGCAGATTTTGATTATTACTGAAGTTGACTTATTTACATTCATTATCTAAAAGATTATTAAGATATTGGTTTTGGGAACTACCTATGTTTTTCATTTTTTTTTTTACTGTTAATTAGTTAATTAATTGGTATTTGAAGACAGAGTGTGTCTGTGTATCCCTGGCTGTCTTCGAACTCACTATGTAGACCATGCTAGCCTCAAATTCACAGAGATCTGGCTGCCTCTGCCTCCTGAATGCTGGGATTTAAGGTGTTCGCCACCAAGTCTGGCTACTTATCCTTTTAAAAAGTATTTTATTTGTTACCGTGTGTGTGTGTATGTGTGTGTGTGTGTGTGTGTGTGCATGTGGTGAGTAGAGGACAACCTTAGATGTCATTTTTGAGAACACTGTCTATTTCCTTTGAGATAGAGTTTCTCATTGGCCTGGAGATCTCCTGCTGTGTAGGTTGCATGGCTATTGAGCCCCAGGGCCCCACCCATTTCTACCTTATCAGCATTGGTAGCATTTGAACTCAGGTCCCATGTGTTCATGAAGCAAACACTTTACTGACTGAACTAATTATGCTATCCCATCATTTCTTTTAAAACAGTTATATGTAGTTACAACAATAAAAAAAATACACAAAGTTAAGCACACAGTTGAATGAGGTTTTGCAGATGTGTTTTCTTCTGTAATCAGCATCGAAGTTGAGTTGTAGAATATTTGGACCACAAGAGTTTTCTTCATGCCCTTCACAGTCTATACACATACTTCAAAATATCCACAATTCTGTTTTTTTTTTATTGTTGCAAACTGAGTTCTAAAAATTTTCACCTTTTTATATGTAAAACCACATAGTAAATTCTCTTTGATATCTGTCATTATTTATCAATATAGATTAGAGTTCCATTCACATGGTGCATATCATGGTAGTTGGTTTTTTTATATTGTTTTTTAATTTATTTTTTCATTATATGAATATAACACAACTTACTTATTCTGTAATACAATGGGTACAACTGCTTGCATGTCCCTTTGTTGGGACATATACACAGTATATGTAATACAATGGGTACAACTGCTTGCATGTCCCTTTGTTGGGACATATACACAGTAATTTAGAAATAGACATAGATATGGGATTTTTGGATAAACAAGGAAGATATCATTTAACTTTATTAGAAACTGTCAAATAGTTCTGAACAGTGCCTTTGACAATCTACACCCCAACTGGCAATGCCTAAGATCCGACATGCTTCCTGTCATCATCAACACATATGTCATCAGTCTTTAAAGATTCTTAGCCAGGGTCTGGAAAACATTTTCTGCAGCTGGACCAGAAATAAACAGTTTTGTCTCCATGCAATCTTAGCCTCTGTTCCTATGCAATTTTTCTCACGTGGCGCAAAAGCAGCCACTGCCAGCACATGAACAAGTGGGTATGGCTGCATCTGCCAACTGCTGCTCGTCCCGTCGCATTTCTCTTCCTGCCTATAATAGGTACTGTTTTCATTGCTGTAACAAAATGTCTGACAGAAGCGCTGTCATCTGGAAAGGGTTTATCTTGGCTCACTGTTTGAGAGTACAGTCCACTGCATCAGGGAAGGCGTGTCATTAGAAGTGTGAGGCAGCAGGTGGCATTGAATCCGCAGTTGGTGCTTCACTTCCTTTCTCCTTTAAAATTAGTTTTTTTTTTTTTAGATTAAAAATATAATTGCATCCTTTCCCTTTTGCCTTGCCTCCCCCCAACCCCATTGGTGTACCCTCCTCTTGGACTCCCTTGGCCCCTTCTGCTTTAATTGTTGATATAAATATATAAACATAATCTCAGTTTGTATAAAATTTTATTTGCATGTATATGATTTCAGGACTGACCACTTGGTATTGGATAACCAAGTGGGGAACTTTCTCCTGAGAGGACTATTTTTTTTTCTTGTTCTTGCAATTCCTTAGTAGTTCTTGGCATTGCCTGTAGTTCTTTGTCGACGGATTAGGAACCATGAGATTTGTCCTTTCCATGTTAGCATGTCTGCTGGTGTCATCATTGTGTAGAGAGTCACGTTACAGAGGCTCTGTAGGTAGGTGTAGCTTCCCAGACATTTCAAGGACATTTCAAGGAATTATGCTAGTTTTAGTAAAATGGTGCTTATAAGTTTTTTGCCCCCCAAAACCCGTGACCTCACTAGCCTTGGGTAGCTGGCTAGGTTTCTAGTAGCAGAAGTGATTTTCCTCTTGTTGAGCAGGCCTTAAGTCCAGTTAGAGAGCTGTTGGTTACTGCCAAAATATGAGTGACACAACTGCCACCTCAGGATTATTGTGCCATGACGGTTCTTGTGAGCTGATAGGCATCACAGCTGGTTAGGATTATGGTTTTCTTCTCTCCCTTACAGGCCTGCACGATGCTTTTTAGTACCATGAAATCTAGTCCTCGGCGAGGGCTTTCTCCTTTTGATTTTGTTTAGGACCACATCTCATGGGATGGCACCATACACATTCAGGGTGTGTCTTCCCCACTTAAATTCTGAAAATACACTCCTACAGACTCTCAGAGGTGTGCTTAGCTATGTAGACTTCTTTGCCATGAATTCAGTAACTGTCTGTGGGATGCTAGGAGTCTCACACAACCTTTGCCATGTGTGTTCCAGTATCCATGTAAATTGTCTTTGGGGGATACCTCTCACTTTATTCCTAGGGATACATTTAAGTTTTGTCTTTAAAAAAATATACTGAAGTTGCTTTCAAAGTGGAGAGCAAACCAGCTGTCCTTTAGTACTTCATTAATTTTCTTATTGGTAACCTCACAGATTTGTGGTGTCTCCAGAATATTCCCACTGTACCAAAAATTTGACCTTATTTGGGGATCCTACTGTCTTTGGCCTTCTCTCTTGTCTGCATGGAGCTGAGGCCTTTTCATCAATTTGTTACCGTCAGTCTTGAGTAGTGGGGTTTTTATTTTCGAGAACTTCTTTATTGAATGGGCTGGCTGATGTACCCTCTACTCAGAGAGCTTTGAAGTAGGGCTGCCACTGTCTGCTGATTTTGTGTCAGGGCTTCCAGGGAATGAGCCAAGAATCCCAACAGGGACCTTGGACCAGCTTTGAAAGCTTTGAAAGCAATGTCCTCTCTGCAGTTCGATAACTTGTTTAAAAGCATTCCAGTAGAAGGATGGGTTTGTGGTGAACCAAGGAGGACTATATCTTGGCAACAGCATGGAATCTGATACAGAAGGTTATCCGGCTCTTTGAGGGAGCCAGACACCAGCATGTGAAGGTCTGAAGGAACGGAATCACATGACCACATGGAGCATGGGAACACCGTGTAATTTGTTACAGTACAGCTATATTTAAAATTTAGCGTATCAACTGAATTTCATATTAAGTTTGTTTCTTTTTCCCCAAATATTTAAAGGAAAAATGAAAGTCTATTGTTTGCATCCATCGAGAATCATTCCATTAAAACTGTTGCTTTACTCCTCTTAGGTTTACTCTACAATGAATGCAATTGCCTTCTGAGTACAGTAATAGTATATGTTTACTGAAAACGTATTTCAGAAAAGGAAGACAGATAGAAGTAATCCAATGCTTAGTGTTACATCCAAGCCCTACCAGCTTCTTAAGGGCATACATTTTGTGCAGAAGATGGCACAGTGTCTGACATGTAAGCAGGAACCCATATAAAAAGTCGATCTCAGTAGTGTGTGCCTACAACTCCAGTGCTGACATGGGGTTTAGGGCAGAGAAAGAAGGATCTGTGAAGCTCTTGGATAGCCAGACCAACCTAATCAACCCCTTTCAGGTTCAGTGAGACATACCATCTCGCCAAGAAAGCAACTGAAAACAGATACCAACATCAACCTCTGGCCTCATACACACACACAAACACACACACACACACACACACACACTCACACACGCTCAAATGCAGGTGTGTGTGTGTGTACGAGAACACACATGCATGCTCTCTCACAAGCACAATTTAAAACTGTTTTAAAAGAAAATAGGTGGGGTTTTTCACCTCTGAGCCATCTCTCCAGCCTCCTCCGCTGCTGGTGGGAATGTAAACGTGTACAACCACTCTGGAAATCAATCTGGCGCTTAGGAAATCAATCTGACAATTAGGAATAGTGCTTCCTCAAGATCCAGCTGTATCACTCCTAGGCATATATCCAAAAGATGCTCAAGTACACAATAAGGACATTTGCTCAACCATGTTTGTAGCAGCTTTATTTGTAATAGCCAGAAGCTGGAAACAACCCAGATGCCCTCAACTGAGGAATGGATACAGAAATTGTGATACATCTACACAATGGAATATTACTCAGCAATAAAAAAAAACAAGGAAGTAAAACAACAACAACAACAACAACAACAAGGAAATCATGAAATTTGCAGGTAAATGGTGGGACCTGGAAAAGATCATCCTGAGTGAGGTATCCTAGAAGCAGAAAGACACACAGGGTATATACTCACTCATAGGTGGATATTAGACATATAAAATAGGATAAACCTACTAAAATCTATACACCTAAAGAAACTAATCAAGAAGGAGGACTCTGGCTAAAATGTTCAATCTCCATTCAGAAAGGCAAAGAGGATGGTCATCAGAAGAAGGAGAAAACAGGGAACAAGACAAGAGCCTACCACAGAGGGCCTCTGAAAGGCTCTACCCTGCAGGGTATCAAAGCAGATGCTAAGACTTATGGCCAACCTTTGGGCAGAGTGCAGGGAATCTTATGAAAGAAGTGGGAAATAGTAAGACCTGGAGAGGACAGGAGCTCCACAAGGAGGAGCAACAGAACCAAAAAAATTCAGGGTACAGGGGTATTTTCTGAGACTGATACTCCAATCAAGGACCATTCATGGAGATAACCTAGAACTCCTGCACAGATGTAGCCCATGGCAGTTCAGTGGGTTCCATAGTGATGGAGGCAGGGACTGTCTCTGAGATGAACTGATTGGCCTGCCCTTTGATCACCTCCTTTTGATGAGGGGAGCAGCCTTACCAGGGCACAGAGGAAGACAATGCAGCCACTCCTGATGAGAGTTGATAGACTAGGAGCAGAAGGAAGGAGAAGAAGAACTCCCCTATCAGTGGACTTGCTGAGGAGCATGCATGGAGAAGGTGGAGGGAGGGTAGGGTTGGGAAGGGAGGGAGCAACAGGGGGGGATACAAAGTGGATAAAGTGCAATTAATAAAAAGTAAAATAAAAATTTTAAAGAAATAGGTGTGGTAACATAAGTAGTTCAGTCAGTAAAGTTTGCCTCTCAAGCACATGGGACCTGAGTTCAAATCTCATAGCCCAGGTACAAATGCAGGTGTACTAGCACTTGCAATTCCAGAGCTGATGAGATAGAAACAGTTGGGGCCCTGGAGCTCAATAGCCATCCAGGCTGCACAAGTGGAGATCTCCAAGCTAATGAGAGTCTCTACCTCAAAGGACACAGACATTGTTCTCAAACATGACACCCGGAGTTGTCCTCTAGCCACCACATGTACTCTCTCTCATGCACACATAGGAATGTATGTCTTTAGATTTTAGCCTTTGGTGTCTGAATTAAGCTTAAGAGATAGTGTACAATAGAATAGTAACTTTCTGGTACGTAGTAAGTGGTAATAGTGTGCAGGAAACAAAGGAGCACTTATTCCAGAGCCATGGCTTTGAAACGCAATTCATGCCTGGCCTTTTGGATCAAATGCTAGCTCTAGAAAGCCCAGGGAGATGTGTAACTGGAGCAGTTGGTGTTCACCAAGAAGAGAAGGACGAGGGGGGTGCTGATATTGTGAAACACTGCTAAGTCCTATGGGGAACGCGACCCGCGCAGACAGGTCTTACTCTAGTTAACGCCTGTCTCACTGGCTCTGATATTACATCTTCTCCCAAGTATCCTACAAAGTCAATTCACTACGGTTACACAGCTCTGTCTTAGAAAAATATATACTCTGGTGTCTGGAGAGACGGCTCAATGGCTAAGACAACTTGCTGTTTTGCAAAGGGTCTAAGCTCAGTTCCTGGCACCCACGATGGACGGCTCACAACCACCTGTAACTCCAAGTCCAGGGGATCAGACACCCTTTTCTGCTCTCTACATGAAAAAAAAATCTCACAAATCTTTAAAATATGTCTTCTGAATTGCTGAACCTGATAATAAGACAGCTATAACAAACCGTCACAGATTCAAGCCCTGTAATTATCAGCTTGGGTTCAGTTTCCTCTTCTAGTTTGGGAAAAGGTGGAGAAGGTATCTACAAGCCACAGTCTTCTTCATTTTCCTTCATTTTGTTCATCTTCTTGACGGACTTAAAGAAGTCATCAAAGACCAAGAGAATTGGGTTCATCGTAGCATTTCTCTAAGACCTGCTTGTGGCAAGGACCAGATCACGGGGATCTGAATTTGCAGGTGATGACCCAGAATCTTGGCTCCAGCAAATGCCCGAATTCTCTTCTCTTGCTCCGAGGCCAGGCAGGCTGGCACGGTCTGCATAAAGCACTGTTCCATTTGAAAACAGCTGTGCCTAGAAGCAGATGAGCACTGGCAAAGTCGGGATCATAAGTCAGCAGAACTGTGCTGCTGAGGCACTTTCTGTTGCTGCTTTTGGTGGATGCTGACTGGAAAATCACACTCCATAATCAACACAACTTTCCAACATGCATTTTAGAAAGTTGAAACTCCACCGCCCTGGATTTTTAACGAATTACTAATCTGGACAAAAGCTGTAGCTCAAAAACTCTGTTTTATGGCTCAAATATATTTTGTGGAAGCAAGTATTATTGGATTTCCTTTTAAATAGACTAATTCATGGTAAAAACATTTAGTTTCCCCCCTGTGTGAGTGATACTTGGCTTCATCTTCTCCACTGGAGTGACATAAACTTCTACGCGGTGACTCTCAGAAAGTCTTTTCTTTTGTGTATATGTGTGTGGTTTACCTGTGTGTGCCCACATACATGTCAGTGTACTTGTATGTATGCAGGTACCAGAGGAAGATGCTGAGTGCTCTTATCTGTCTTCTCCATCTTATTCTTTTGAAAATTTCTTTCTGGGAAGCTGCAACTAAGTGAGCAACCAGCAAGTCTCAACAATCCCCCTGTCTCTGCCTTCCACAGCATGCATACAGCTATACCCAGCTTTTTATGTGAGGGCTGAATTCCAAGTTTCTGTGACAGAATCAGACATCAACCAGTGTTCCTGAACTAGGACCAAAACTAAGGGAAAGGCTGTAAGTGGCAATACTGTCTTCCTTTAGCGGAAAGGCAATGGTGTCATATTCCCTCTCCCAACAGTATATTTATTATGAGACATCTTCATTATCTGGTGGGATTTCCTCCAGCAGCTTAAAGAACAATCACAAGAAATTACTAATGATGGGGAAGCAGGGCAATGTGACATAATAATCTGAGTCAACAGGAAAGTAAAAGCTGAAATGATGGGTACTTTCAAAACAACTGCTGGGTAGTCAATTTCGTACAAGAGAATATTTCGGTGTGAAGAGACTGGCCACCAAATTTAAGGCTGCTATTTCCACAATGTAAGATCCCCTTTGACAGGACATAGAGAGATTTTTAATTTTTTTATTTCATAGATTATATATTTACATATAGTGGCTTTTTCTAGAAAGGGTTTCTGAAAGTAGCCTTGGTTGTCCTGGACTCACTTTATAGACCAGGCTGGCCTCGAACTCACAGAGATCTGCTGCCTCTGCCTTTGCCTCCTTGAGTGCTGGAATTGCAGGTGTGTGCCACTTTGCCCAGCTGACATGGATTATTTTTACCCATCTAAATGTGGCTATGTGCCTGGCCAGTCTTTTAAAGGGGCAGGAATATTATTTCCTTGATCAGAATTTTAAGAAACCGATCTTTTTCTTTTAAAATAAATTTTTATTATAGCAGGGTTTGCTATGACATTTCAAACATGTATTTGATGTACTTTGATTGTGTTCATTCCCCACTATACACCCTTATCTCTCTCCCATGCCCACCAGCCCCATTTCTCTTCCTAACTCATCCTTTTTCTAGTTTTAATGTGCTTGCATGTGTGTGTGTGTGTGCGTGTGTGTGTGTGTGTGTGTGTGTGTGTGTGACTGACTCAGTGCATTTCATTAGACCTGCTCACAGGAGCACGAGTAGGGATTATTTACAGAAGAATGGACCTTACCAGCAGCTACACAACTCTAAATAATGTCTCTCCAGCCCCTTGTAACCCTCACTGTCTCACAGAGGGATGTGGCCTCTGAGCTCTTTCCTCCTCCAAGACAAGACTAGAAGTCAATAGGTGTTGTATTATCTTTTTTCCTGTTCCCCGGACGATGACTCTAGGAGCCTAAGAATTGACAGAAACACAGATGGGAGGCTTCTGCTTATCTCCCCAGCGTCCACATGGAGGAACATGGCCTGATTACTAGGAATGTTGTTACTGGATACAACAGTTTTATTTTTAAGAGCAGCTGGCACGGTCTTAACTAATATAGACACAGAGACAAGTTGAGATGACGCATCATCCCGGCAATGACCTTGCCTGTATTTGTGCTTGAGTTTCAATAGCCCAGATGATGTTTCTTCCAGATGCTAATGTCCAGATGTCCTTGCAGTCTAAACTTAGTTGAGTCAAGGCACATGATCCCATCTATCTCTTTGCTATTTCATTTAGTGAGTGTTTAAATCAAAACATTCCCCTTTGCCTGAACATGTACTATCAATGTACCTCATCAATCAGTAGCAACGGAATATACAAACACTGAAATCTATTTCTTTTAAATCTGTTTTTGTGTGTCTCATATTCTCAATGTCACTGTGCCCCTTTTTTCCCACACCTATATAGTCATCCGGCTTTCTCTACACAGTTCTTTGATTTCATTGAGAACAGCCATTTGTCAGATTTGGGCAGCATATGTGCTAATCATAGTTTAATTGGTCTCCCCTGGTCTGTGGTGGTACAGGTGTGATGCAAATAAAACATATATGTGTGATGGAGGTGATTGGAATTACGGTCAACTGACAGGAGCCATCAACCTCTCAGTGCTGGAATAAAGTCGGTTTATTGGATGAGACAGGACAATTACCACCAACGGCCTGTCAGAATGGCTAGAGTTCCCCACAGGCTTTGAGGCAGGTGTTTATGCCTTCAGTTTAATCTCCTCCTTACCAGTTCCAAGCTGCTTGCAGCACTTGGCACCAGCTGAAGCATTTACACGGAAATGGGGGTCACCTGGTTGCCCAGCCCATGGATCCAAACCATTATTGCCAAGTAAGGCATGAGCTCACTGGAAAGCAAGGTGGCCTTCTCCAGCAGAAAGATAACTGGACTCACAATCCTTCTTGGAGCATTTGAGTGTTTGATTTGGTAGAATTGTGGACATTTGAAGTACTTCTTTCCCGCTTTGCTGTAATAGACTCCGAGAAGCTGTGCAGTCCAAACCTCTTACCCGGTGGCTCGCCTCCCCTAAAATCGTGATGTTGACCATGAGATATAAGCAGTCCCTCAGAGCACCGAACACTGTCACAGTTGTTTAAATTTCTTTCACTGTCAGAGTGGATGCAGCCTTGAGAAACTCTTTCACAGAGTTGAGACAGTTCCCCCCGCAAAAAACTCTTCTTTCAGGATCAAGTGTCCAGCGGACAATTTCTTCTTAGATGATGCCTAATCAGAATATTATTTCACTAAACAAATTTTGATCAAATTTACAGTAGCAGAAATGATATTTCTATGGCAATAGAAGGAGTCAGAGGATTGGATAATGGTAATACCACTCTGAGAAGCTCTAGTTAAGGAAACACAGCATTCAATGTTAGTTTGTTCTCTGGGATGTACATAGTTTTTTTCCTCTTGTTTTTTATTAATAATTTTTTATTAATAAATTGGTCCTGTTTATATTTTATAAATCTATCAGTTTCCTGTAAACATATGCCTGGCTACTAGGCAATTTCTAGGTTAGTATTAAGTTTAATCACTGTTATTTTATGGGCCAAAGTGTTAAGCTTTCTGTTACTTAGTTTTTTGTTTTTTAAATGAATTGTACACTCTTCTCAGACGCTCCAGTGTCTTGAGGAACCTACCCCGCCCCCTCTCTGTGTTGTATCCAATTCATTTTGCATCCATTACCCCTATAATATCCCCAGTGACTATGTACAATTCATCATTTTCTCTTATTCTCATTATGAAGGACAAAAAGGATAAAGGCAATGGAATGGCTTGCCGAGGAAAGCCAAGTTCTGGGAGAAATTGGCAGGCACCACTCAGTTATTGGTTTAAGAGAAGTGCTTCTAAATCCTCACTTGGATGGCAGGCCTGAATGTGAAACTTGGAGCCATTGTGACCCAGATGGTTTCCTTGTTGCCTCTCATCTCTGTGTCTTCTTTTTTAGGGGAGGAAAACAGAAAAACGAGAGAGCACAAAACTCAGTTTTTAGTTTGCTTCGTGTTGAGCAATCAGCCCATTCCAACCCATGTTTCACACGTACTGATTTCCATAATTACTGGTTAGCGTATTTGGATATACAAATGGGCATTGCCACCTGGGTGGAAGCGTGACCGGTTTCAAAGCCTGGGAACCATCTTCAAAGATCTATTGCCCTAGATAGAAGTGCTCAAGGCTGATGGCAGCCTTCACACTCTGGCCCTTTCTGCGAGGAGCTGGGTCAGAATGTATACACATTTGCCTCATGCCTTTAAAGTCCATGGTGGTAATTTTTTTCTCTTTTCTCACTGTGTTTTTGCTATGTATTTATTCAACTTGTTTTCCACGTCTCTTTCTGTGTGTGTGTGTGTGTGTGTGTGTGTGTGTGTGTGTGAGAGAGAGAGAGAGAGAGAGAGAGAGAGAGAGAACACTAGCTCTTAGTTTTCTGGTTAGTACACATTCTTATAAAATAGATGCTTTTTAATAAGATAATTAAGGGGATGTTTTATAAATCTATCCTTACTACTAAAATGTCCAAATCTGATACACCTCACTCATAATCTGCCTGCAATATTTGATATAAAAACGTGTGTCTTTAGTTTGAATTGGAAAGACAAGCTTGGTTACAAAATGTATTACAAGGAGAAACACTGCTGTTTTTTTTTTTTTTTTTTAACTTAAAAAGGAGGCTTTGGGAACTCTGTGTCCTATGAGCGCAGTTCCAAGTCCTTTATGTCAGAGCCTGCGCTGAATTGAAGAGGGGAATCTTGAAGTATCATTCACAGACAATGCTTTGGCCTGGCCATTGGCATTCCTTGGACATCTTGACAGGCTGGTGCTCAAGGGGTTCTGGGAATGAAGAGAGGGAGAATATGTAATTTTGTTTGGGAGCAGTAGCTGACAAGTTAGTTTAGGAGCATGTGTGACAAGGGAAATATTTCAAGTACCTCTTGCTTAGAACCATCAAAACTCAGGAGTCAAGCAATTTACCTTTTCCGTGAGAGAAAAGTTGTTGAGAGAGAGTAGTTGGTTAGATAAGGTACATTACTGCTCTGTCTGGAGAATGATGTCTAGAATTCTGAGGGTTGAAATTTTATTTTAGCTACAAGCTCACAGGTCATCTGGTAACAGTTTCACATATGTTGGCAGCAGACCTGAGACTCCCATGTCAGAGGCAAAGGGGTTCATCATTATGACTCATCTGGCAGCATGAACTGCACATTGGTTCCATAGCCTCGCAAAGGCTTCAGAAGAGGGCTCCAGTGAGTGTCTTACAGGCAATGGGTTTGCGTTGTAGTTGGGGGCTTCAGTTTAAGAAGCAAAGGAAATATTTCTGGCCGAATGTTGCAGCACACATTAAGGAACAGCAACAGGGGCCAGGGAGTACTGTATCATGTCATGTCACTGCGCAACTCCCCACCCCCCAAACAGCTCACTTGAAAGATCTTTTAAAATCTCTTAGATTTGTTCTACCGCACTTTCCAGACATACAAACAATATAGCTCAAGCTTTTTACGAGGATGATTATCTTAAAGGGTCAATGTGAGATTAGTCCTGAAAATGCCTCTTATTAATACAGATATAGTTTAAGTCAATGGCATAGTATTACTGAGTTCTAAAGATCGTTTTTATACGGGACTAGAAATAAGTAAGCATTTAAACCAGGTCTTCAAAAACAAAAGGAAAAGAGTATATACTTTGCTGCTGGAGATCCTCAGGTCTTTCGTTGCCAATGTGTTTGGAATTCTTCGGCTGGGGTGGAATGAATGCATTGTGAGAGCGACTCTATCGCTCTATCAAGCACAGTGTGATGGTGGCTTAATCTGGCTGCGACTGTGTCTCACATATCACTTTACCCAGTCAATACTCTATTATTGCAAGTTAAGTGGTTTGCTACAGTATTCCATGCACAGGGTATTAGAAGCTGTGTTCCTTAATTTCCTAAGCAATAATGGTATAAGCAGTATGCATTTTTTATTACAAAAACTAACAATTGCCTCCACAGAGCTAATGGTTTTTTATATACCGTTGGTACCCAGGAAATGTAGTCATAAATCAGAACAAAATTAAATGTAAAATGTACTAAATTTTGGCAGAATTAGACTTTTTTTTTTTGAAAAGGCTGAAATCTTCAGGTTTTCTTGGACTCAGACATTGGTTCTCTTCCTGGGAATTTTATTTTTACTCCACTTAAATGGGTGTGTTGTTTCCTGATTAAAATTGATTAGGAATAATTATGACAACAGTGATTTACAACACGGGGCTGGGAGGCATTCTTTATAGTTCTTGGAGGCTGACTTGACTAAGCCTGTATGTCCTCAGCATTTTTTTTTTGTTTGTTTTGTTTTGATGTTGTTTGTTTGGTTTACAATTGTATTTTTTTAATTTATTTTTTATTCGCTTTACATCCCGGTTGTAGCTCTATCCATCCTCCCTTCCCACTCTCACCCGTCTTCCCTGTCCTCTCCTTCCTCCCCTTCCCCTTTGCCTGTTCCTCAGAAAAGGGGAGCTCCCTTTCCCATATGCCCCAGTTCATCAAGTTCCATCAGGACTGAATGTGTGCTCTGTCCTCAGCAGTTTTAAAGTGCTAACTGCATCTGAGAGGTTCTGAACTGTGTAAGAGAGAATGTGATGAGGAAGGTCATTCTCTCTTTCAATGGCTGTAGTTCCTGTACACCAGGGCCCCCCTATTCAAGGCTGTCTTCTCGTTTTAGTGAAGAAACTCAGAAAGGATGCTGGTCTCTTCTTTCAGAAGGCTTGGTCAAAGATTTCTAGTTTCCAGGTATCAGAAGCTTTAACTCAAGCGAATGGTGGATTATGGCTGTCCTTGGGTGACAGGAGTAGGAAACGTAACAGTCAGAAAGAAGGAAAAAATGAGCAGGAGTAAGAACAGGGAAAGACAGAGATTCTCTGTTCTCATCTGAAGAGTTAATGCCATGATGAGGTCCTACCAATGTAGCCTCATCTAACTTAATTTTCTTATTAATTTAGTCACCCAATTAATTAATTTTCTGATTTACTAATTAATTAATTGTGTGGTACTAGAGATGAAACCCAGGGTCTCACTCATGTTTGATAAGTGCTCCAGCACTGAGTGACCACCTCAGCTGTTATTTCTACTACTTTCCAAAGAACACTTCTCCAGCTCTTTCTTCACAGTGAGGGTTAGGGCTTCCCAATGGGAATTTGGGGTGGAGAATGACACAAACATTCAGTTCAACATGGCCCAGAAACAGGAGAAATCTCCTCAAATATTCTTAACTCTTGTTATAATTTTTCTTAGATTTCTCGTGTATAAATTTTAGTGTATAAAATTCTAGTCTATAAAACTTCCCTCCATTGTTTATATCTCATTCTGTTTGGGTAGTTTTGTCAAAATAGAAGCCCAAAGAACCTAAGTTTAGGCTTTGCCCTTGACTTCTTATTCCAAGTTGGATGTAAAGCTGAATTAATCATCAGAGGAATGGCTCAAAGGTTTAACTAGAAAGTGAGTCTTGGGTGCTTAAGCAATTTGAAGCCCCCAGGACTTGAGCAATAATTACTCTTCTCACTCAGAAGAAGACAGAAACATTTAGCATATGGTTTTTCTTTCCTGTCTGAAATCAATCAGGACACGTCACCTTGTAGCTTAGTGTGGTCAATCAAAACATGCCAAGTTCTTCTAAATGTAAATCTCCCAAAGACATTCTTCAGAAAGAGACTGCCAAGTTATTAAATGATAGGAATGTTGGTAGCAAAAATAGATTTCTTTACACATTTCATAGGGACTAAAAATTAGGAAATGCTGTCTTCTTCTTCTTTTTAGTTCTCCTCAAAGACTGTTTAATTTTGATTTTCAAATGCCACATTGGAAAAACATTTTAACTGTGAGTGTAATTTTGAAAACACATTGAGCCCTGACAAGTCTGTCCTGGGTTGAGCCTTGACAATGTCCGTTCTGGGTAGACTTGTATCAAGCTTGCAGAATGGATCCTGGAAAAATAAGGAAGTATTTTTGTTTTCAGAATGCTTTATATGCAATTCCCCAGAAACAGTTCAAAAAGATAGATACTGTTTTCTAAAAGGTTGCTGGTGTAGCACTTATAAAGGTTGGAATTTCCCACTGGCTCAGTGGAGAGATTTGTATCAGTTATTTCAGATTCACCTAATAGCACATTTGTGTTGGAGATGAAACGTGAGTCCCACTAGAAAAATAAGATGCTTCTTAAAAATTGGTCTCACCTCCCTTCCCCCAGACATATTCAGATCTGAGGTACAGTATTTTAGATGTTAAACCACAGCCAGCCATGTGCCCCCTCTGAACACAGAAGTGCTGGGTGCTCTTTCTCCTCGTGGAGGGCATGGCTAAGTATGCAGTGAGTGCATCTCTGAAGCCTGGCGTGTGCCCTCACTTAAGCCTCAGCCCCACTAACCTGCATCAGTGAAAAGGGAAGGGGGTGGAGGAAAGAAAAGCGCTATGGAAATTTATGCAAAGCAGCCTCAGTGATACTTGCCCAATCATCTGTGTTCTTAGTTCTTCACCCACCTATTTTAGGGTCCCTCTCCTGGGCTATTTCTTTGGCAGTTCTCTCTTGAAGCTTCTCAGCTCGTTCAAGATAAACTTCCAGTGTTGCATCCTCCACTGCCCCTTGTATTGCTCACGAAGGTCTCTCAGAAGTTCATTAAACTCATGAACATGCCAAATGTCTCAATTGGTAAAAAAAAAACTAGCCCATCATGCGGCAACATGCATTTTCCCAATTTTCTTTTGAGAAATAAAAGTTTCCCCCCCCCAAAAAAAAATGGAGAAACAAAATTTTACGAGGTGAACTGGCTTTTGCCAGTCCGTAACATAGTTGTGTTAGGAGTCTGCATGGCATGAGGGTGTTTCCTCTGGCTGGACTCTTATCTGTAATTAGAGCTTGGGTTCCTGTTGCCTGAGTGTCTGGGGAACTTGAGAGGCCCAGGAGGCTAGAGTGAAAGAATTCTATAGATT
Organism: Meriones unguiculatus; assembly: GCF_030254825.1. Classification (NCBI taxonomy): domain Eukaryota; kingdom Metazoa; phylum Chordata; class Mammalia; order Rodentia; family Muridae; genus Meriones; species Meriones unguiculatus. The sequence continues at coordinate 29,248,282 of NC_083359.1, forward strand.
GCCTCTTCAGTGGCTACCTCTTGGCAGTCCTAATTAACTCAGCATTTCTTAACAAAAGAACTTATAACTTTGAACATTATGAGGTATTGCAATTAAAAAAAAAAAAACAAAACTTTGTGTTACAGCAATTTGATAATAATGCACCTAAAAGTTAAAATAGTTCTGTGGCAGAGTTTGGGTCCCAGTGTGAAATCTTCTTATCTGCTATGTTAAAGAATAATTTTCAGGAATTACTGATCTTTTCTATTAAGCAGGTATAACCCTGACTGATGGAAAACACTGCCGGTCAAGATTGAAAAAAATGTAATTACTGGTTTTATTTGCATATAAAACATTTGTGGATGATTTTCTCATAAGAACTTGTGTTTTTGGCTACTGGAGAAGGATGCTGAAGGATGATAATGCTTACTAGCTTCTGTATCCTATTTGATAGGGTGTTTTGGAACTTTACAACAGTAGTGTAGGCATTATCTGGGTTGTCAGCTTAGCAGTGTCCCACACAGGGTCTTACAAATGACACGACACAAAATTATGAGTTGTTTTGTTATTAATTGCCCCTTGTCCATGGTGAGTGGACTGAGGCTGCTGCTGTCAGAAGCGACGAGAGTGGTCTTTTAGTTTTGGTTCTTTACATTTATCGTTTTCTGGATTCATGTCATCAGTCTGAGGAGCTGTCTCTTTCACTGCTTCCTAGAGGCCTGTCTTGCTTTTGATATTAAAAAATAGGATGATCACAACATTTCTCTCTGTTTCATTACTCCATGTTTGCATCTGCAATGCACTTTATTTCACAAAGTGGTGCCATATAGGAATTTGATTTTTCTCCTTGTAAGAAAGCTTGCTAGAGCCTCCATGATCTTCATGTAAGAAAATAACTTCTTTCCAGATTCTGCTTATGCCCAGTTGTCTATTCTCCAACAGTTATGCCCTACCTTACATTTCAAGCATTCCTATTTTTCTCCTGCAAGGATACTTCCAGTTCCCTGAGTTTTCAGATTACTCTTTTAAAAAGTGGTATCTCGTATTTTTAAGAATCCTTTATCTTCTCATTCCTGCGTTGCCGTCTCCCCACCCCCAGGCTGGCCTTGAACTCACAGAGATCCATCTGTCTCTGCCTCCTGAGTACTGGGATTAAAGGTGTGAGCCACCACAGCCTGGGTCAATTTTTCTAATAAAATAATATGACTATAAAATCAACTTCATCCTTCAGGCCTGTGGTTTTCATGAGTAATAATCCTATGCCTTTGCCATCCTCTCTTCCATTCTCTAGTCATCTCATGCTAATGCTATTCCCTATGAACTATTCCTGGAATTTTCTTGTCTTGGAATATTTATTTTTACTTCCTTCATCTTCATGGCTTTTAAAATGATCCCCTCCCCCCATTCCTTGACATTTATCCTAACTTCATGTTAAAGGGATTTATTGCAGAAGCAGAGTAAAAAGGTGGTGATTTGGGGAAGGCTATAATTTTTCTTATTAATAGCTTTATTGAGATGTAATTTATGCTATAAATTTTATCATTTTAAAGTGTACAGTTCATTGGTTTTAAGTTTATTCACAAATTCATGCAACCATCACCACTCTCAAATTCTGTAAGAAATCCATATTCATGAGCAGTCACACTCCATTCCCTGCCTCTCACCCTGCTCCTGACAACTAATCGGCTACTCTCTAGTATGAATTTTCATCCTCTGGATATTTCATCCACGTGGAATCATAATATATATGGCTCTTGTGACAGACTTTTAAACTTAGCATAACATTTTCAAGGTCCACTCATTTTATAGCATGTGTCAGTACCTCACTCTTTATGGTTGAGGATGAAGGGTATCTCATTGCATGATATATTGAACATGATGTGTTTATCCATTCATTTGTTAATGGAAATTACAGTATTCATACTTTTATCTATGATGAATAACAATGACACAGACATAACTGTACATTTTTGTTTGTGTGTGTAACAATAATATAAATATTTTTATAGAGATCTACTGTACATTTGTAGATATGTGTTTAATTATCTCGGGTTTGAGGAGAATTATAGCAACTGCACATTTAATTTTTAATATAAAGTTTCACTATGTATCCTTGGCTGGCCTTGAATTTGGCTGTCTTCCAACTTGTGATCCAACTTCTTCATCCTCTGAGTGCTGGGATACAAGGTATGAGTAACCATTCTTGGACATATCTAATTTCTTGGGAAACTGGTTAAAACAGCTTCTCATTTGTGTAACCCCACAAATGAGAATATTCTCCCTCCCTTTTTATCATGGCCACCCTAGTGCATTGGTCTCTTACTGTGCTTTGGTTTTCATTTCCTTAATGAAAATCTTTTTTTGCTTGCCACTATCTTGTTTGGAGAAATTGGGTTGTAAAAATGTTTTCTTTTGCATGTATGTATGTTTCATATTATGTATAAAATGTTTACTGGATTTGTGATTTGCAAATATTATCTAATCCCATGTTTGTTTGTTTTTTACTTTTTGAATGATATTTTTTGAAGTACAAAAAGACCTTATTGTTGATACGTGATTCAAATGTTTTCTTATTTTTACTTTAGTGCCTTACTCAAGAGACTTTTGCCTAGTCCAAAGCCATTCAGAGAAAATCTATGTTTTCACTTAAGAGTTCACAATTTAGCTCCTATACTTAGGTCTTTGATTCCTTTGGAAATTTTTGTATATGGTCTGAGGTAGAGTCCAACTTTAATGCTGTGCATCTGGATTCCAGTTGCTTCAGCATCATTCATTCATAGGTCTTCTCTTTCACACTGAATTGTCTTAGCATCTTCCAACTAGTCATTAATGTGAGGCTAACTTCTGACTGTTAGTTCTACACACACACGCACACACACACACATCGTATGGTCTATCAATCATACAATATAGACTACTATAGTTTTGCAATAGGTTGAGATTTGGAATGTTTTATCATATAAATGCTTTTGTTTTTGTTATTGTTTCAAGATAGTCTCAGCTGTTCTGTGTAATTTGGATTTTCAAATGAATTTTGGAGCCAGTTTTCTGTGTTTACATACAAAGTGAAGATTACTGCTAATATGCTCACTTCTAAATAGCACATCTGCTTCACCCCATCCAAGGCTAGAGGGAAGATTTCAAAAGAGGTGACAGAAAGAATAAAAGAGCCAGAGGACTTGGGAGAGTGTTGGAAAAATGTCTTCTGGCCGTGACATGGCTGTTGCACTCATGAATTCAATGCATCTCTGGTTACCTTCCCAAGACCCGCACAAGATTGGTCCATCAATGTTTCCTCACAGGATGAGAAGAGCTCATGTGGTCTCCCCTTTCACCGAGGGACTGTTGACAGTTAATTGTGTCTGGGGAAAGACTGTCACTTTCTTCAGTGGTGTAGTCACTGAAAAGTTGTCCATTCCTCAACCTTCCATCTCTGCTCACACAGACAACCCTCACTAAACGGAGTGGAACACACAGAGATAAAGATGGGAAAGAAGAACAAAGACTTGTTAGGAAATAGAAGGGTATCAGAGGGAGAGGTAGGAGGATAATAGAGGGTAATGGGGTAAAATTACTAACATTCTATTTCTATATTCATATAAATGTATATATATATATACATGACATTATAAAAAATAAAAAGAAATTAAAGATGAGGATTCAACAGGCATAGGAAATGTGTTGAATTTATAGTTACAGTTTTGGGCTTTCCTATCATAACAGTGTTATATCTGAATTGGTGGGTATGATGAGTGTCTTTCAATTTAATTATATCTTCCTTAATTATTCTCAACAATATTTGATAGTTTTCAGTGAACAACTCTTACAGTTCTTTTGTTATCTATACACATTTTGTTCCCTGTGCTGTTATTGTAATAAAATTGTTTCCATAATTTTATTTTTGCACTTTTCTATCTAATGTATTTTTTAATTAAAGTTATTTTTATTTAATGTGTCTGGGTGTCTTGCCTGCATATAAATCTATGCATCACATGGGTGCAGTGCTCAAGGAGACGGGAAGAGGGTTTGGATTCCCTCGATCTGGATCTACAGACGCTGTGAGAACCCTGTGGGTTCCGATCATCAAAAGCTCTGGAAAGGCAGCCAGTGCTATTAACCTCACAGCCTTCTCTCTAGCTCCATTTTTGTAGTTTTTGCTTTTGAGAAAGATAGGTACAATTGTTCTTTTCTGTGTGTGTATTTGGTATCTTACAGACTTTCCTAGTTCATTCATCACATCATATAATGTTTAGTAAATTCCTTAAGATTTCCGCAAGATTGATTATTTTATCTAAGACCATATGCAATTTTCCTTTTTTGTTTTTATTATTTTGAGACAAGGTCTCACTGTGTAATTCTACCTGTCTTGGAATTGACTATGTAAACCAGGCTGGCCTCAAACTCCTAGAGATCTGCTTGCCTCTGCCTCCTGGGTGTTGAGATTAAAGCCATGTGCCACCATTATTGGATTGAGAAGAGATATAATTTAATTATTTTCCTTTTTTATCTATATGCTTACTTCTTTTTCTCCCCTTGATGAAACCTAGCTAGATTCTCCAGTACAATGGAGAAGGAAGCAGGGAGAGTGGACATTCTCTCCATATTTCAGAGAAATATTATTGTTCAGGCACCAAATATGATACCAGTATTTGTTTTTTATGTATGCTTTTTATCACAGTGATGAAGTTTCTTTTTATTTGTAGGTTGTTAGGTATTTTCAACATGAAAAAAAAATAGTTGGATTTGCCAGGATTAGTGCTCTCTCCTTTAATCCTGGCACCCAGGAGGCCAGCCTGGCCTATGTATGAAGTTCCAGGGCAGACAGGGCTCTGTAGAGAGACCCTGTCTCACCCTCTACATCTTGAAAATGTTAGATTTTGCCAAGAGTTTTCATGTATCTCTAAATGGCTATATCATTTTCATAGTTTATTTCATTAATATCATGAATATTGATAAGTTGAATTTTGTATATCGAAACAACTCTTCATTGTTGCTGTTCCTTCTCTATATTCTGTGTTCAGTTGGTTTTTCCCTCCTTGAAAATCTTGGCACAGAAAGCTAGCCTGGAACTTGCTATCACGTATTGCCACAAACCACTTGCTAGCTTGGTAGTTTAAAACAAGAGAAATCTGTTCTTTCGGTTCCAGAGGACAGGTGCCTGATGTCAGTTTCGGGGTTCAGAATCAAGGTGTCAGTAGGGGTATTTTGTCTTAAGGTTTTCAGGGGAGTGTGTTTCTAGCTTATTTCAGCTTTTGGTGTTCACTGGCATCTCTTGGATTGTGGCATTACCACTCTCTTCTCTGCTTGTGTGGTTAAAGGGCCTTTTCTTCCCTACCTATACTTACCTCTGCATTTTGTATAACTCTTGCTATTGCTTTGCGGCCTCATCTTTATTACTGAGGACAGTCTTCATTTCTCATGATCCATAACTTGATGTTATTGGGTATGTACTTTTATTTATTTATTTTTTGTCTAATAGGTAACACTGCAGTGATAAGGCTGTGGCTATCCTTTTGGATCCATCACTCATTCTGTCGCTGTGACTGTTGCAGATGGCACACTTGTATTTGCTATGGCTACAGCATCTGAGCAGGTTTTCCTCTTCTCCTCTGTCCCTTTGAGTAACATCATTGTTTGAGAAGTTATGTCCTGGCTACTTTGCTGCACTATAACAATCTTTACTTCTCTTTCCTAGTCTCAATAATCTGTGGTTTTGGAATGACTGTTTTGATTTTTTTTTTGTCGTTTATTTTGCATTTGTTTAGATTCCAGTTGACTGAGTGATCTATCTGTAGGAATGTGCTGAACTCCAGGGAGTCTATCTCAGCCCACGCTCCAATGCCTATTGAGGTGTTCCAATGAATGTCTTAGCACATTTAACACATGGAAAGGACATTAATAAAAATGTTAATATTTCCAGGGCTGGAGAGATGGCTCAGTGGTTAAGAGTACATGCTGCTCTTACAGAGGAGCCAAGTTCAGTTTCCAGCACCCACATGGCAGCTCATAAATGCCTGTAATGCCGGCTCAAGGGATTACAGACACTTGCTTGTAGCCTTTGTCAGCAACAGCAGTTGAACACATCAAGTAAGATAAACTTAAAAAAAAAACAAAACAAAACAGAAAACAAAAAACATTTCCAAGTGTCCAAAAATAAAAAAAAAAATTAAAGCTGAGTGACTTGCACAGGGACAACAATTTCCTAGTTCGTAAAATCGGAAGTCAGGAAGTAGGATTCATCCCAATCCTTGGTTTCTCTGGACACAGTGTCTCCACTTCCCAGCGATTGCTTGTTCTTTCACTCCTCAAGCTAATGCTAAGTGAAGGTCAAGAATCTACTGGCATTTCCTGGATATAATGCTATCTCCTCAAACCAAAGCAGGAAGAACATAGTCCCTAGGATGACCAAGAGGAGAAACTCCTTGCTAGATCAGACCAGTCCCCCTAGAACCACAGGGACACAGAGTGAGAAATGTGACAGCTTCCCTTTCAAATATTAAAGAAGAAATTACGAGAAGAAAGGAAAATACTTTCTGGGCTGGCCACAATGACAGATGTGATGTGTAGAACATTATATGTAATATGCTAAACACCACATATGCTATATGCAATCATAGTTTCGGCTCCATGTTTTGCCCGAGGCTTATGGAATCAATCCCATTGCTCTGTAGCTGTATGTCAGACTTTGTGTACATTTGTGTTTGTTTATCTCATAGATAAAATTCACCAGATGGGAAAAATCCATCAGGGCTGCCCAGCTAGTCAGCTGGCCTGGTGGAAGTGATCAGAGGATGTGGGTAAATTAATCTTTGAACAAATGAATGAAATGCACAGAGTAAATGGTTTAACGCACAGCAGGAGGATGCTGCCTAATCGTTGGGGAAGAAAGTCGAGCCGGCAGAGCGGCAAGCCTCACGCCGGCACTCCTGTGGTTGGGTCTGAGAGGTGGCCATAGCCAGGAGGCTAGCAGAGTGCTTTGTAGCACAGTGTTTCCCTGAGTGTGCAATATGTTAACTACAGCTGGGCCTGGCATAATCATCCCTGACTAATGGGAGGAGAGAGGAGGAGGTTCAAGTGCTGAATAAATAAATTACTTAATTACATATTATCGGCAAGAAGAACAGATGGTCAGCTTAGCCCATCTCCCGATGCCGTTAGCTTCTGAATGGAGAGTGGACCTTCAGACACTGGGGCAGGTTGGCCACTGGATTCTGTTTATCTGCAGGTCCTACCCAAGGCCTTTGGTGTTCCGGAGTAAACAAGCCTTCTCTTCTCGGTGGTGAAAGATTCTGGGTGCCCTAGTGCCCATTCTAAGCTAACGTTGGGCAGGCCTGAGCTGGCTGGGTTTTTTCAGTTTGTTAATTTTGGCACCAGATGGAGGTGGAAATGGATTTTGCTTCCTGTAAAATGGCTGAAAAGTGGTTTTCGATTGAAGATCTAATCAAATGTGAAAGGGGTAGTTGAATATTTACTTCTTGTGCTCAGGAGCATCTCTTTCCACTGCAGACCATATGCTTGTTTTCCTTCGCTTTGGAGGTTCCCAGTGGGGGACCCACTGCTTTGTCTGAGAACTGCTCTGTTATTCCAGGGAGGTGGAGCTGGGGTTGTGTTCTGGAAGCCTTGTGGTCGTGTTTGTTTTCAAGCGTTTTTGGCTTGACTTGATGGAGTCTGCAGAGGGGAAGTTCTCAATGTTCATCTGGGGGTGACAGCCAGGTGGGCTGCATCATAGCCACCTGGGGTGTTTGTCAGTTATAGATTTTTTTTTTTTGTAGTTCACTGCCTAGAGATGCAGTCATTAGGCCTTGGGTAGGATCTGGAAATCTGTATTTCTGCAGAGTTCCATGAGGATCACGAAGGAAGTCAGGTATCACCGTATATAAGCTGGCAAACAGGAAACAGAAAATAAACTCAGTGGGTTGTCTTATTTAGGGTTTCTATTGCTATGAAGAGACACTTCGACCATGGCAACTCTTACAAAGGAAAACAGTTAGTTGGTGCTGGCTTACAGTCTCAGAAATTTAGTCCATTATCATCATGGACTAGATGATAATGCCATGGGAGGAGGGTGGCAGTGTACCATCAGACATGGTGGTGGAGGAGCTGAGAGTTCTACTTCTTGATCCTCAGGCAGCAGAAGGAGACTGTGTTTCACACTGGGTATAGATTAAGCAAATGAGACCTCAAAGCCCACCCCTGCAGAGACACACCTATTCCAACAAGGCCGAACCTACTCCAGTAAGGCCATACCTACTCCAACAAGGCACACACTACTCTAAGAAGGCCACAATTCCTAATAGTGCCACTCCCTTTGAGCCAACATATGAATGTACGGGGGCCGTTCCTATGCACACCACCACAAGGGTTGTTGGGGATGGGTTTTTTTTGGGGAGGCGAAGAAGGGGGAACACTGGTATAGATACAAAGGCTTCCTGTGTTCAAGACAAGCACCCTCCTGCTGAGCTTCAGCTCCAGGACTGTTGAGAAAATATTAAGAGAGGCTTGAATAATTTATGCAGTAGTTAGCTTCATTTTTCAACTTGATCTGATTTGGAATCTCAAGAAAACACATTTTTGGATCTGTTTATTGGGGGAGTTTTTAGAAAGGTTAAATGAAAAAGGAAGATACATACTGGATGTGACCAGTATCTGTGGTACAGGATTGAATATAAAGAATCAAGGTTGCTCAGCACCACCATTCATCTTGCTGCTTCCTGGCTGTAGACATAATGTGACCAGTGGCCTTATTCTCCCGTTGTCACACTTTTCTGGCCATGGTGGTCTGTAATTCCAAACTGTGAGCTTAAATAAATGCTTCCGCCTTTGAGTTGCGTTTGTCTGATATTTTCCCCCAGCAACAATGAATGTAACAGTTTGTTTACAAAGTTGTTCACAGGTTTAAGATGAGTTATTCAAAGTTGGTAAGACACTGTGAGCTAGCAGTAGGAGACAGAGACAGATAAAAGGAGACGAAGAAATTAGCGGTACATCATGAGACTCATAAGTCTATGAAAAGGCCCCCTGTAGAGAAGCCATGCACTATCATCCACCGTCATTCTACGGCCTGACAATGAGAAGAATGGAGAAACCAATGAACCAATTTGTCTCTTTCTTGATCTCTGATCTCTTGCTGATTTTCTTTGGACAAATTGACACAGCCAGGGTGCATGACTAGAACAGTGCACCATGGTCAAACTCTCAGACAACCAGAAGGAACCATGCTTGAGGATGAGACTGGAAGAGCAAATGAGAAATGTCTTATGTATATTGGTGTAGATCACATTTTTTGGTTACATGCTTCAGTGTCAGGAGATATGGAGCTCCTCTGCTCTACACACTGGCCTCTATTTTCAGCATGAGCTACCCTCTAAAGTATCACTGTAAAGACTGTAAACTCTCAAAGAACAACGGTGACATCTCATGCAAATACCATTGTGTATTGTGTCCACAGTTCAGTTACTTCCGATTTTGTCTCTGGCATAGGCTACCAGGATACCTTTTGGACTCTGACCCTCTGCCTGGCCTTCAACTCCATATTTAGTGACATATCTGTAGGGAAGACTATTTATTCCCTTAAGTAATTATGGTCCTATCGTTCTGTATCTATGAATTTACACTTTCTAGGGCAGTATTTACCTTTGTAACCAACATGGGCTTCACGTTGGCATTTCTCAAGATCTCTTTAAAGAAACTGCATTGCTCACACGTCCTTTAAAGAGCACACTGAGCTGGCTTTATGTTGATGTTTCTGTAGGCATTTCTTTTTATTGCATTTAAGGCACACTTTTAATGACCATTTGTAATTGTAGCTCCACCTCAGAAGGGTTGGATTGATTTGAATGTTGGTATGCTATGAACAGAAGATTTGAACCGTCTTAACTTAGGTCACTAATAGAATCTGTATGAAAATATTTATGAAATCCCTGGAGGCCATCCATAACTTCTTTCAGGCTTCAGACACTTCCCCTGACAGAGAAGTCTTCCTTGTGGATATTGACAGCTCAGACTTAGTTTTTCATTATCAAACATATATGAAATCATCTGCCAGTGCTTGGGAGGGAGAACTGAGCCCTGCCTCCCACAGTAGGATGTCTACATGGTTAGTAAAAAGGGAGACTAGGGAAATGTTGCTGGAATGTGAGTTCTGACTTTCCCACTTACTCCAAGTATGACTTTGAGCTTGCTAGTCAACTGCTCTGTGTATAACCTTCTTTTACAGAAGGAAGGGAAGGATCATAGTTCCTCTTTCAGGGCTTTTTTATGAGGAGCAAATGGGAATACAGGAGGAGCACTTGGTGTCTGGCATGTTGTCGGTGGCTGTGAGCTGTTCTGACTCGTTCCGATTCCCACGGGAAAACCAAGTGCTAATGACATTGTGATTCATATCAGGTCATGGAACGTAGAAAGCAAAATATCAGTCATCATGGTAATATTTTCCTTCAGGGTTTCTTTCCCCTTTGAAGAAGTCTCCATTCCCTTACAGAAGAACTACACTCCAGGTAAGTTCGGTTCCCAGAAAAGTTTGAGGAAGTTGGGAGATGCTTTTGGGTTTGGACCAAAGCACTGCTGCCCATTTGTACTTCAGTGGAAACAATTTTCTGAGAGCGCTTAAAGACTAAACATGTATATTTACACTTATAAAATGCTTGTGACAAAGCAGACAAAAGGAAATGCATGTTAGCTTATGTTATTTTTGCGTTAAGTTGCTCAAGTCTTTATTACTATGTCTTTAATTTTTTTTTTTTTAGTTTTTAACTTTTTAATTGATTCTTTGTGAATTTCACACCATGCACCACCATCCCATTCATTTTGCCATCCCTTCATATCTGCCCTTGCTAGGGAAGCATCTTGCTATGGAAGCTGCAGTATGCCACATTGTGTTACATTGTGTCCAAATGCCTTCATTAGTAAATGATCATTGCAATGAGTCATTGGTCTAGTCCAAGGCCTCTGGCTTCTGCCACACTTTCCTTTTCTAATTTTTTTATATTAAGAAGTTTATTCACTTTGTATCCCAGCTGTGGTCCCCTTCCTCATTCTCTCCCAACCCTGTTCTCCCTCCCTCATCTCCTCCAATGCCCCCCTCCATTTTCCAAGGAGCAAGAACAGCAAACCATCTTTGCACCTATAGTTCCACCTCTCTTTATAACATGTACAAACTGCTCAGCTTCTCTTCCTCTTTCACCTTCTCACCACCTATTTTCTTGCTGCTTTCTTTCCCATCACTCTACCACCTACTTGCTTGCTTCCCATATTACCTGCCCTGTGCTGCTGTCTTGGTGCTACCTGTCTTGCCATGGCTCTTGGGTCCTTTCTTAAAATTCTAGTCTCTATATTACATACTCCATATGTCTTTAACTTTCTATCACATTCCTTATATCTTTAAGGTGTTCATTCATAAGGGTTTTCAAAATTCCCTCTCTTTTTTTTTTTAAAGTTTGAAATTTCTTTTATTTATTTATTTTTTTTATTTATCACTTTTCACTTAAAATTGTGCATACAGTTCTTACTCCATTTTGCATGCAGTCATGGCAGTCATTTAATAAGCATCTGTTTTAAGAGCTGATGATATTAAGATGATGAGCCCTAAATTTCCCTATATATGTCCCTGGTCTATTTGAAGACTGAAACCAACTGTATGAAAGTCATTAGAATATTCAAAGTTTTCACATTTTTAATCGCCATTGTCATAATCTTTTTTTTTAAATTTTTTTATTAATTACACTTTATTCATTTTGTATCCTCCCATAAGCCCATCCCTCCTCCCCTGCCTATCCCACCCTCCCTTCCCTTTCTGCATGCATGGCACTCCCAAAGTCCACTGATAGGGGAGGTCTTCCTCTCCTTCTTTCTGATCTTAGACTATCAGTCTCTCATCAAAAGTGGCTGCATTGTCCTCTACTGTGGCCTGGTAAGGCTGCTCCCCGCTCAAGGGGAGCAAACTTCCCTCTCTTATCAAAGTCTAAGTTCCTCAAGACTCTGATGCACAGAACTTCTTTAGAACTAAGGCCTCCTCTGCCCCTTCATTCCCTTTGTTCTTGCCCAGGGCATCTTCCTCACAGTACGAGGTACTATCTTCTACCGTGGTGCTTTGAATGCTTTCCCTGTGGCTTTGAATCCATCATTGAGGAAGGTTAGCTCTGCCTCTGGGTTAGCTCCCAAAGTTCCTTCATTTCTCTCTGTCACCATCCTCATCCCAGATATATTTTTCTTTTGTTCTCTATCGATTGATTGATTTTTTTTTTTGGTACAGGGTTTCTCTGTGTAATCTTGGCTGTCCTGGACTCTCTTTGTAGGCCAGGCTGGCCTCAAAGTCACAGAGATCTGCCTCCCTGAGTGCTGGGATACAGGCGTTCACCACCACGCCTGGCTTTTATTTTTCTTTCTCATAGAACTAACATATTTCTTCTAGCCTCAGGGTGTTTGTTCTGAAGTTTGTCTGAATACAAGATGGAATAATTTTGGTTGTTCAACCCTTCCAAGATGGGCTTTCATCACTACTTACCTCTTAGTTAAAAATATTCTAAAATGTCCTCATAGTGTCCTTGATGATTGCTTCAAGTACGGTAGATACTTCCAGTCTAAACTCTAAACAGTGCATTGCCAGGTTGAATTTCTTGAGGCTTTCTACAACCTTTTGAACATATATGGTTTAATATTTAAACACTTTGGTTCCTATGATTCCTATGAGGCAGGGATCTTTTTGCCATTTTAGCTAAGAGAAACATTTTGGTACATGGTAGGATGGGTACATCCACACACACACACACACACACACACACACACACACACGGGGAAAGACAGACAGAGAGAGAAAAAGAGAGAGGGGGTGCAAGTGGGTATTTGTGGATGTACATGTGCACATACATATCTAGAATATGTAGCTAAATGGAAAATTATGGAGCCTGGAGAGCTTGGATAGGTCTGCCTCAGCTAAGGGAAGATACGGACCTTACAGACAGGTTGACATCATCAATGGGGAACAGATGATGATGAAGGAGATTATTTAACTTTGCCGTGATGCAGCTGATAACAAAACATATTAAAACTAAAAATATTAGAATTTGATCACTAACTTCTAACCATCCTATGCTGCCATTCTTTTTTCATTTATTATTATTATTATTATTATTATTATTATTTTATAATTTATTCACTTTGTATCCCTGGTGTAGCTTCCTCTCTCAACTCTTCGTGGTCCCACCCTCTCTGCTTCTTCCTTCCCTATCCTTCTCCCCTAGTCCATTGATAGTGAAGTCCTCCTCCCCTACTGTCTGACCCTAGCATATCAGGTCTCATTAGGGCTGCCTGGATCCTCCTTCTCTGTGGGATGGCTAGGTTGACCCACCAGGGAGAAGTGATCAAAGAGCAGGCAACCGAGTTCATGTCAGAGACTGTCTCTTCTCCCCTTACTGTAGGACCCACATGAAAACTGTCTATGGGCTACATCTGAGTAGGGGGTCTTGGTCCTTTCTATGCAAGGTTTTTGCCTGATGCATCAGTCTCTGCAGTCCCCCTGGGACCAGCTTTTTTGGCTCTCTCGGTCTCCTGGTGGGCTCCTGTCCTCATCTGGGTCCTTTTATATCCATATTCTTCCATAAGACTCCCTGAACTCTGTCCAGAGTTTGGCTGTGACTTTCTGCATTTGCTTTGATCCCCTGCTGGGCAGAGTCTTTTAGAGGACATCTGTGGTAGGATCCCATCCCATTTCCTCTCTTTTACTGCTTCTGGTGTCTATTCTGTTTTCCCTTCTGAATGAGAATTAAATACTTTTCCTAAGGGTCCTCCTTGTTCTTCAGCTTCTTTAGGTCTGTAGATTTTAGTATGTTTATCCCATATTATATGGCTAATATCCACTTGTAAGTGAGTATATACCATGTGTGTCTATATGCTTCTGGGTTACCTCACTCAGGATGATGTTTTCTAGTTACATCCATTTGCCTGCAAATTTCATGATTTTCTTGTTTTTAGTAGTTGAGTAGTATTCCATTGTGTAAATGTGTCACGATTTCTGTATCCATTCTTCGGTTGAGGAACACTTAGGTTGTTTCCAGCTTTTGGCTATTACAAATAACACTGCTATGAACATAGTTGAGCAAATATCCTTGTTGTATGGTTGAGCATGGTCTTTCGAATATATGCTCAGGAGTGGTATAGCTGGGTCTTGAGGTAGTGCTGTTCCCAGTTATCTGAGAAAGTGTTGATGTACTTTTTAAAAACTTTTATTTATATTTCTTATATCTCCTTCTCTCTACTCCACCTCAATCCCTTCCAACACCCCAACACCAGATAGGAGAAAGGGTTAGTGGAAGAGGGGACACACTTCTCTTAGCTGCCTCCTGCCGGTTAGGGTCGTAGGGTTCCTTGGAGCCAGTACAATCCTCCTTTCAGGAGATCTCCAACTTTTCTCTCTGCATCAACAGCAACAAGAACAGCGGGGGGGGGGGGGGGAGCAGCAGCAGCCTTGTTCTTTCTTGGAGCTACTCCATACTCTCTGGGCTCTGGAATTCATTCTCTCTCCAGAGTCTTCAGATTTAAGGTGTCTGCAACTGGCAAGGAGCTCCTCTCAGAGCCCACACAAGCAAACAGACTGCTGCTGTGGACTATCTGAATCAGTCCCATATCCCATACCTGGGATTAAAACAAAAAACATGTTTATATCCATAACAATCATATCCCCTAAAAAGAAAGATCTTTATGGCATTTAAAGTTATGCTTTGGCCCAGAATGACCTAGGCTTTAATTCTGATTCCTTGTTTTTGTTTTGTTTTGAGACAGGTTCTCACTGTGTAACCCTGGCAGGCCTGGAACTTGCTACATATATAGCAATGCACAGCTAATATTCTTATCTTGTCCTAGATTAACAGGCGTTTGATTGTGATCTTTCCTCATATGAAAGAATGTATCACATTTAGTTATCACTATCATCTTTCACACTTAATCCCAGGTTTTCCACATCTAACTTTTTTTTTTCCAGTTGTTTGAGTAGAACCAATGGTGTGGAAGTGATTATCTTTTCACACTGAACACAAATCTCTTAGCGGTTTCCATTGTCATCTACTCTCAGAGTACATCCTGCTTGACTCCTTCCCGCTGCCTCCCCTGAAGTACCCTGCACAGGGTACCATCCACTCTTGGTTTAATGATGTCACCTCATAGTCAATGTTTTCTTCTCTCTATCCTCCTTCATGTACACCGCAGCCAGAAAAATACCCATGCAAAGCCTGATCAGATTATGTTGCTCCTCTGCTCAGAACCCTCTAACGGTCTCCAACCTGACTGGGAATCGATGCCAGAGTGATGAAGGCACAATATCATGTTGCACTTTGCTCTCTCTGACTTCATCTTTTGGTCTCCCCCACCCCCTTTCAGCATAGCTCAACAAGATTATGCTTCTGTGTTCTAGGCCTTGTGCATTCCTCTGCCTAGAATCTTCTTCCCTCAGGGACATCTCATTTCATTCAGATTTTCGTAAAAATAAGACTCCATGAGAGGCTTTCCATGATTGCTATGTGTTAATCAGCTACCATCCGTCTTCCCCCTCCCCCTGCATTCTCTGGTCCTCTATAGCGCGCATCTGTGGGAAGTATCTGATACCGTTACACTTTTGCCTCTTACTGCAAAGAGAAATTTGCTAACGGCCAAGACTGTTGCATATGTTGCCATGTCCTCTCTGTTATCTGTTTTATCTTAATACTTGACACACAGTCAGTGCTCATTGCACACTGTTTGAATTAAGGAGAGAATAGAGTAATAGCGAATTCATTAGATTTTCTACTGGCTAACAAAAGCGATTAAAAACACGTGATGCTTTTAAATTGTGTGTGTATGTGCATCATCTGCATGCATTATGGGTTTTGAACCCGGAGCCTTGCATGTGCTGGTAACATCTCTGTGAAGTTACAATATGGCTGCTTATAATTTGCTATTTAAGGAAAATTTGTTGAGAATTTATTTCACCTTCAAAAACAATTTTATAAGCTTCATCAACAGTGAATAAATATGAAGGTGGTGTGCATATTTACACACAAACACATGTAACATTTTACATACGTGACTCACCTTTTCTTCCTGCTGCCTTTGGATCCAAATGTGGAACTCTCAGCTACCTCTCCAGCACCATGTCTGCCCGTATGCCACCATGCTTCCCGCCATGATAATAATGGACTAAACCTCTGCACTGTAAGACAGCCCCAGTTAAAGGTTTTCCTCTATAAAAGTTGCCATAGTCATGGTGTCTTTTCACAGAAATAGAAACCCGAACTAAGACAGATATGGTGCTGGAATTGAGATGTAGAATGGTATAGAAAATACCAATGAAAGACCCAATGATAGGCTTCTAGGAAGTTCTAAAGGATTTCACAGTGCTCCTCATAGCCTTTGTGAGTAGCTGGAGTTGCCAGCTGCCAGTGGAATGCCAGTTACCATGACCTTCAAGAGGAGTTACTTCTTCCCATTTTAGACAACACCAGCTCTGAAAAACCCAAATGGTCACCGTCTATGATTGTCCCCTGTCTCTTTTCCAAGACCCCTTGAAACACAGTTTTTGAATTGAGTTTTGCCCAAAAAATCTGCATCCAATTTGAATGAAATTGAATATGTTTGAGGGCTCAAGCAGCATGTCTTCCATCTGAAGCAAAGTGGAGATGAATTTCAATTAGATGTTTCCATTATAATCTGTCTCCACCTGTAGTTTTCATCAAAATTGCTAGGCAGTGTGATATAATGTATGATCGGGATTTGCCCACTGGCAGCAGCACCCCATTATCTTAGTAAAAAAAGCACAAAATAATTAGCCTGATACATATAGATAGTGGCTTCTTACGGCGAGTGACTTTAATTGTAGTGAGTAATATATATGGAGTTGGAAACCTTATATATTTCCCTCCCAAGAAGGCACCAATTACTAATTCAGTTGATGAAGTAACAGTGTTTCAAAAGATTTAATGCAAACTGAACATTGTAGTCAATAGCCACTGTAAAATGTCCATTTTATGGCCTTATTTTTTTGCTTGAACATAATTTATGGTAATCTGGTGGTTGCATATAGCCTGGAAGTAAGCTGTTGGCTTGAGAGTTAGTGCTTTAGCATTGCATAAATCGTGGCTAAATGTGTTGGTTTCGTCTAATGCTCTTCTTTCCCCTGCAATGGTGTTCTTTTCATCATGTTATTGCCCAGGCCTCCTTCCTGTGTGCAGTTCATGGAACCCTGAGAGCTCAATATTTTGGAGATCATCCTCTCCATCAACGGGAATCTTCCAAATGCCAGGGGCAGTGTTGTGGCTTCAGAGGGAATCTGTGGAATGACGGTGGCGATTGGGTTTATGCCACAGCAGACCATTTTAAGTGCTTTTGAATAATATGACAGTCCTGTTCCTCTACTCTCTGTTCCACTCACAGACTCCAAGTTAGTATAAAAGAGGGGTATAGAAGTATGCATGTTGGCCCCTTTCTTTTCAGAGCAGTCGTCTACGAACTACGTTTTGATTAATTTGATGTGTAGAACAAGCTGGCACACATCTTCTAGGCCCTTAGATAATACATTCAAAGTTCTAAATAAAGATTGTGGATCAATAAACTGTAGTCTATGATTCCACGTATATGACTAATTTTCAAAGAATTGCATAAGTTACTGCAAAATAGTGAAGTAATTGCCCACCTTCTACTGCTCTTTATAACTGTTTACAACAATTTTGAATTTTTAATAATGACTAATGATTTTCAGAAGTGATTAAAATTTCAAAGTGGATGAATATTTCATGTCTAATCATAGATAATCTTATTAAAAATGTTGTGAGAAAACAGGTTTTAAAATTTAGACTTGTTTCCTAAACTCCCCAAATCACATTACAAAATTTTCCATTGTTCATTGCCAACAACAGGTTTTTTTTTTTTTCAATTCAATTACATAAACATTTCTTTTGTTGTTCTTATAATCATAGTAGCTGGGAGATGAATATAAATAGTACAATCATGGGCAGTGTCAGTTTTAATGCATGTGTAAAGTCTATGTTGTCAGTATTTACCATATCACTTAAAACACAGAGATAAATTTAAAATTAAAATGGTACTAAGACTTTTTTTTAACATTTTCTTATTATAAAATAAGAGCTTATTGAATAAAATTGAAAACATCAAAAGTATTTCCTTGTCAATTAGACTGAACAAAAATGAAAAAATAAAAGAAAATTGACAAGATATAAGTGAATATTACTATGAATTTCAGAAATCAAAAAGATTTTGAAAAAATCTTACAAATTATTCTAGGTACAGAAATTCAACCACAAATAAAACAAGCTAATTCTAAAAAAAAAAAATCCACAAATTACCCATACTAACAGAATAAAGTGAAAAATTACAATAGTTATATTTCTGTTAAAAAATTGAGTCCACATTGTTAAAAACATTCCATAAATGACATTTGTAAGCCTAGATGACTCAATAGTTTAAAAATGTTTAAAAAATTATTACAGAATTTGCATACTTTCTGACAGAAAGTAGAGATATGAATACTTGCAAGATACAGTACAAAAGTAGCATGACATACATAAACATGTAACACATTATAAAAGAAATACAAAAATTAAAATTATATTAATCATGAACATCAAAGCAGAAACCCTCCAAAAACTATATGGAAGTGAAATGCACGCCTTCTAAAAAGTATGGAACAATATAATCATATCCAGGTTTTATTGTGGGACTGTAAGCCTGGATTCATGTCTAAAGGTAAATCATGGTTGTGCATTATATTAACACAGGACTGATGTAAAAAATTATACTGAAATGTATTATTTGTTATGATACTCTCAAAAAAATAGGAATAGAAGAGAATTTTCTTTTTCTTTTCTTTTTTTTTCTGTCTGTAGCCTTGGCTGTCCTGGAGTCACTTTGTAGACCAGGCTGGCCTCGAACTCACAGAGATCGGACTGCTTCTGCCTCCCCGAGTGCTGGGATTACAGGTGTGTGCCACTGCACCCAGCTGAGAATTTTCTTTTCTTTTCCTTTCTTTATATATTTTCCATGTATTCTTTTTATGTAATTTTTAAATTCACTTTCTTGTTGTAGCTCCATCCATCCTCCCCTCCCAGTATCTCCCTCCCTCCCCCTCCTCCATTCTTTTTTCTCAGAAAAGGAGAGCTCCCTTTCTCATCTAGCCCAGCTCATCAAGTTGCATCAGAACTGAGTGTGTCCTCTTCCTTTGTGGTCTGGCAAGGCAGTCCTGCCAAGGGAAAGTGACTAAAACCTGGCAAGTGAGTGTGTGTCCCATACAGTCCCCACTTCCCTTACTAGAATGTTGGTGGCCTATCTCCAGTTGATGCATGGTCCCTGGTTGATGCTTCAGTCTCAGCAATCTCTCTTCGCCTTGGTTAGTTGGCTCTGTTGGTCTTCTTCTGGAGCTCCTCTCACCCGTGGGTCCTTTTCTCTTTCCTCCCACTTTTCCGCAAGACTCCCTGCATATCACCTAATGTTTGGTTGTGAGTCTCAGCATCTGTTTTGACATACTGCTGGGTAGCACCTCTCAGAGGACAATTCTGTCAGGCTCCTGTCTACAAGTTTAGCAGAGCATTTTTTATAGTGTCAGGGGTTGGCACTCTCCCATAGCGTGGGTCTTTGGTTGGGCCAGGCATTGGTTGGGTATTCCTTCAATCTCTGCTCTGACTGCTCTATCTTTATCCCTGCACATCCTGTAGGCATGGTAAATTTTGGGTCAAAGATTTTGTGGATGTATTGGTTGGTGTTCCCCTCCCTCTGTTAGGAGACTAGTCCTCTTCAGTATCTCTGGCCTCTGCTTGAGTCCCCCTCATATCCTCCCAGAAGCTTCCCCTGCCTTAGGTCTCCAGCTCTTCACGGAGATACCACCACCTTCCCTTTCTTTTTTCTTTACAGGCCTTCTGTCCTCTCGCCCTTGTTCTCCCCAGGTACATTCTCCACCCTCTGTACTCTCTGCGCCCCCTCTCCTACCTTGTTCCCTGTCTTCAGCCACTACCTCTGTCTATTCCATCTCTCCTAGATGTCCCTCAACTGAAGAATGGATAAAGAAACCGTGGCACATTTACACAATGGAATACTACTCAGTTATTAAAAACAAAGAAATCATGAAAATTTCAGGCAACTGAATGGAACTAGAAAAGATCATCCTGAGTGAGGTGACCCATACCCAGAAAGACACACATAGTATGTACTCAGTTATAAGTGGATTTTAGCCAAGTAGTACGGAATAAGCATACTACAAAGTAACAGCCTCAAAGATTATCCAAAGGAGGATTATCAAAGGAGAATTTTCTTAAACTAGTAAAAATACTCACCACAGAGAGAGGGAGAGAGAGGACACACACACACACACACACACACACACACACACACACACACACAGAGCCACCCTCTATGGTCTATGTCAGGTTATAGTCCTTAAACTTTGTTTTTGTGAAAGATTAGGAACAAGAAAAGTGTATCCTCTCTCTTCAATCCGAGTCACCCCGACTTGGTATAATAATAGGTGATGAAGGGAATCATAAGAATGAGTTTAAGGAGACCACAAAAGCATCTCTATTTACCAGTGGTGTGAGTATCTCCATAGGAAACACGGGTCCCAAGGTATTTACAAAGACACGCACCCAGCACAACTACCTGACCCAGACAGAAACTTCTGGAACTGGTGAGTTTGGTTTGCAAGGTCACAAGTAAGACACAATACAAATAATTTCTTCCTTTAACATTAACATGATGTAATTGGAAACTGAAATGCAAAGTAACACAAATATCATTAAAATATTACCTGATGAAATACTTAGGAATAATCTAATGAAATATGTTCAGGAGCTGCATGCTGAAGTTTAAAAATGTTACTGAAAGAGAAATCCCAGATGGTTGAAACACATGAAGATATGTGCTATGTTCATGGGTGAGAAACTCAACGGAGTCAGAATTAACTTTCTCCCAAATTTATCTGTAGTTTTAAAACAGTTTAAAAAGTCTGAGTAGCATGTTTGTACAGACAGACCTGAAACTTATTTTTCACACCATACCAATGGCACATGCTGGCAATGTGACCTGCCACTGTTGCTGTTGGCTTGAATCACCTGCTGGCTGCAGTGTTTGCCAGGATTTCTCCTTTGTAAAATAATTTTCTCTTGCTTTCCCTCTCTGCGCCTTGTTCTTTGAGGGACTTCACTGATCACGGCCCAGTCATAATTATTTCACTAAACTTATACAGAGAATACAGCATTAATAGACACCAAGGAGATACTGTGTTTTGTTTTGATACAACATATGTTGTGTTATTCTTTCATCAGGTTAATATGTCTGCATTCACCCATCACTTCTTTTTGGTGGAAACATTCAGAATCCCTTCTTTTGGCATTTAGGTACATACCTCTCGTGGAAAATGGAGGATAGGTCTGTTCTTTGAGGACAAACTGTGCAATGAAATTATTTGGGGCAGTTGCAGCTGGATGGTTTATTGTTTCTCATTATTCACGTATTTATTTGCTAATGTTTTCCCTTTCACTATGGACCATAAATACTTATTTATACTTTGTTTTCACTCAACGTCATTTAATTTTGTTGTTGAAGTTGTCTGAGTTTGAACACCGTGAACTGTTTTAATTGGCTCTTTTCCCTCTTCTACATGTTCTCATTTTGTTCCCAGCCCTTGGTCACCTCCTGGCAATACACAGTACTCCAGAACCATCCCATTTCCAGTCCTGAAATCACCCTTAGGTATCTCCCACTTTTTGTTTTCTTGGAAGGGAGTCTGAAGCCAAGACTTCCATGTTAAGCATGTTTATAGTTGCTAACATGTCATTACATCTACCCTTGCATAGGTCAAGAAATGACAACTGAGTTTTCTAACTGGAACACACACACACACACACACAAACACCTGTCTTCACATATTTCCATGTATTACCATTTATATTTATATTTATATTTAAAGCCATGAGCTGCTTCTCAGGCCTCTACCCAAATCATGGTGGTATATGTGTAGCTGTAGCTTCTTCCTTTGATTTCTTTTATTAACTTTCATTTCAACAGTGAGAATACCGGATCCCACTAAATACTGTTATTTTCTTAATTGTTTAATTCCAGTATACATGAACGATTGAAGGTTTGGTCATGTTAATAAAGGAAACAACTTTGTTGGCTCCAGCACAGTGTTGAACTGAAGTTTATTTTATACTTAATTTTACATGTGTCACTTCCAGGTCTGTTAGGTCTATGAGAGTCCCCTCCTTATTTTAGTCAGGCTGTTTCATACAGACAAGGCAGTTTTGTGTCTTTGCTGCTTTCTTCAATTCTATTTTCAAGAATTCCAATATGTTTTCTCTACTAGCTGGTGCTGCAAAGTTCAGTAAGTTTTGACAAAAGCATAGTGTGTATAGCAACAATTTTGAATTATTCAGGACAGTTTCACCATCCTAAGGCAGCACTATTCTTTGGTCAACCCAGTGTCTGAAGAATGCTTGGTAACCAATAGTAAGTTTTGCTCTTTTTGTCATTTTGCCTTTTCCAGAATGTTACATGATTGGGATCAGGTAATGTGTAGCTACTTTAGACTTGCTTCCTTCACTTAGCTGTATTTGTTTAAGATCCAGCCATGTTTTTTTTGCATAGCTTGATAGCTTATTTAGTCTTATTGCTGATTTCCTTGATTTCGCTTTGAGTTTTACAAATGTTCGTAATCAATTTAATGGAGAAAGTATGATTAACAGTATTGAAACCTGTTGGTATAATGGTCTTTTGCAATATATACACCTTACCTTTGTTCATTCAAATGCTGATTTCTCTCCCGCACTCTCTAGTTTCAGTCTGGACATTGCATTGTGATACTTATTCTAAGCATCACCTGTCTCAACTTTGTGTAAACATGCCAAAATAAAACAACCAGCCACAATGTTGGGCAATGGAGAGGAAGGAGTAGGCAGGAGAGGGGAGGAGCCAGAGGACAGGAAGGAGTAGGAGGCAGAGGAGGAGGAGAAGCAGAAGGACAGAAGCTGGAGGAGAGGTCTTGGAACCATGTGGAGAGATGGACCAGACCTAAGATATCACTGAAACAAGAATAATGGGTGAGTCTGAATGGTAGGAACTATGCGGACTTGGAGGTTTAGGATGGAGTAACTATTGCTCACCATTGTGTTCTAGGTTAACTAAATAAATCTTAGTCTCTGTGTGGTGATTGGGTTATACAGCTGTACAGCTGTTTAGGATTAACTGCAGCTTTACTAAAAGAAACATCAAGAGTAAATATTATTTACCAAATACAACAGAAACCATTGAATGTCAGTTTTCAATGTTCTTATATCTGCTGTCAAAACTCAAAAATTGATCACAGATTTAATTATAAAATTATACATTTTGAAAACAGTTTTCATGATCTAGATTTAAACATTGTTCTTGGATGAAAATCTTGAACCATAAATAATAAAAGAAGCTTGTAAATTGAGCTTCACCAAAATTAAAAACATTTTCCACATAAAAATACTGTTTTCAGAATGAAAGTACTATCTATAATACAGAGAAAAAGAGTTTCCAACTATGAGTCCAACAAAGTATTTCATTCCAAAATTTATATATAATGCTTGAAACTTAACAGAGGAAAAGCAAACTACAACTACCAATTTGACAAAGATCAGAACATTGTATCCTGAGTTAGTCTTGCTCAATAAGAGGAAAGTTATGCATGGTACTGGAAATGTACCGAAGTACCTGGGGCTCGTGAAGTCACAGAATTTGGAGAAAAACCTACAATCAACACTTTACTCAGTGAGCATAATCCTTAAGTACACTCAAAATATTTGTGCTTATACCCACAGATAAGCACAGTCCTTACCCGCCATCAAGGAAACTTCTCACTGCAATAGATGGAGACTATTACAGAAAACCACAACCAATCAAAGTGGAGAGGTATGACAGGGACCAACGATTGTACAGTGTGCAGGGAATGAGAGACTTAGGAACACTCAGTCCTAGATGGGATGTCTTTGTCAAATTCCTTTCCATCATAGTTCAAGGAGCTATGTAGAAGACGAGTCAGGAAGATTGTAAAGACCAGAGGGCATGGTGACTCCAAGGAAACAGCATCTTCCAGGCACAACGGATCTGAGGCACAAATAAACTCATGCTGACTGTGGCAGCATGCACAGGTTCAAGACAGATGGGATCTCAGAACTGAGAGGGGGTAAAGGACACAGGCTCCCACACCTGACCAAAAAGCTATCTGCAATTGATACCTGCAGGCAAAGAGAAAACAATGCGCTCTCGCTGGGTCTATTCTACTAACCACACTGCAGGGCAAATCACGTCCTGGGAGTACTTGGGCAAAACCAAAACAAACTTAACGGTATTTTTGTCTTTTTTTCTTTCCTTTTGTCTCATTTTGCTTAGTTTGTACATTTCTAATTTCTGGGTCTTTTACTTGTTTACTTTTATGTTTTTGTGTGCACTTATTTTTTTGTTGTGATTATGTTTTGTCTATTTGTTGAGAGAGAGAGAGAACATGAAGTTGTGTGAGTAGGGAGAGTGGATCTGAGAGGAATTGGAATTAGAAGAAGGGTAAACCCAGTCAAAATATATTGTATGAAAAAAATCATTGTGAACTATGGTGGTACACACCTTTAATCCAGCACTTAGGAGGCAGAGGATCTCTGTAAATTCATAGCCAGCCTGGTCTACAGATCCAGTTCCAGGATAGCCAAGGTACACAAAAAATCCCTGTCTTAGGAAAAAATATAGCAAAAATAGACAGAGGAAAGACCAGAAGGCTTCAACCCTACATAAAGGAATACAGGAAACTAAAATATGCTAAGAGGGGAGAAATTGTCTTCCCTGAGGGAAGTGCACACCAAATGGTTATCCAATACCCAAACATCAGTCCTGAAAACATGAAAATAACATGCAGACTGAGATATATATGCATGCAATAGTAATTAATGAAAAAAGAGGCCATGAATTTGAAAAAGAACAAGGAGATGAAGTGGAAATTTCTGGATTCCTTGAAGACTGATTTCTGCCATGTGGTGTTTTGCTTCAAGCTGGGCACATGATGTTTTGCCCAGGTTGGCTGGTAAGAGGGCATGCTATTCTTTGTTGTGAGCTCTCACATGTAAGGGGTGTGACTTTGACCATTTGTTGGTGGACTCTGAGGAGAGGACATATATGGAGGCCCACTCACAGTGAGACTTCACCTTCTGGATTGACATGACTGCACTGATCTTTGAGCTTCCACACTGGACTTTGCAGAGAGAAATTTCCAGAGAGCTTCTCTGGATAATTCAACTGAGTCTTGTAGTTTTCACTGACTTTGTGTTGCTGTTTGGTGTTGGCCTTTGGACTGGACTGCAGATCCATCTGACTCCTAAGTCTGGTAATCCCCTAAAGACTCACTGACCCTGGTCAGCAGGAAGTAGATAAAAGAGGATTGCAACCTTTTTTCTTACTAATTTCCTACCTAAGGTTGCAGAGGTGGGGGAGTTTGGAAGGGAGGTAAAGGTGCTTAAGAACCTTAAATAAAGTAGGTTTGGTGAAAAATCTAAGCCTGCAAGGAGAGGCATATGGAAATGTTTTGAGGGAGAAAAGTGAAGGGAAAATAATGTAATTATATTATAAGGTCAAAAATTAAAAACAAGAAACTCTGTTACTTGAAAGAACTACAAAGGCATGGCTATGCACTTCTCGAACTCCCCTACATTTCTCTGGCTCATTTATTTGACCCTTACCATATATGTATCCTTACTATTCTTAGGACATTTCAAATACAGTCTTTACTTCTGCCTAAAATGCAGTTTCTTCAAATTTTCCCATAGCTGACTCTCAGACATTTTTCAGATTTCTCTGCAATCTTTCCTTCTTAATGAAGCTTTTTGTCTTTATCTTGTTTAAACGACAGTTCCCATCCTGGAATTTACAATTCACTTTCCATTTTTCTTTTCCTCGTAGCATTATTCCAATAAATTATATAAAATATTGATATTTATTGTTCATTGATTACCTGCACATACAAATAATTAAATTCAATAGAGATAGACATCCAGGTATATTTAGAGTGGAACCAGTGTCTGGTGTATTACAGATGATCAATATGTATTTACAGGCTGCGTAAAAAATGTTAGGTTGTTACTCAGCATTTTTTCAGGTATTATGGTATCTGAACATAAAAATTTATCATTTTATGAGTTTTACTAACTTAGTGATTGGTTGTAGAACAGTACGCCTACATTAGAAAAGAATCCCTAATTGTAAGACTACTTATGCTTTATCAATGCAGTTCTCGTTTTTATGTCTTTTTGTCTTTCTTTTGTTGTTATACCTCATGGAAATTTATAACCAAGGTAGAGTACTAGTTTTTAAATTTTTTTTTCCTAAGGGTTAAAAAAGAAAGATCAGTTTAAAACCGGGCATGTTAGCATATGTGTATAATCCCAGCACACAGGAGTCAGAGGCAGGCAGATCTCTGAGTTTGAGGACATCCTGGACTACAGAGTGAGTTCCGGGACAACCAGGGCTACACAAAGGACTGTGTCAGGAAAAAAACCAAAAGGGGTCAGTTTAAGCCATTGCTACTGAATGTATTGATGCAAAAGTTTGTCTCTGAAAGGAAGAATGTTGTTACCATAGATAAGGCTTTGCTTTTGATTCACTTAAAATATGAAACTTGGAACATAAAAAGCAAATAGGACCTATCAGAACCAAGGAAGTAATTGTCATTGTCTTGGAACAAATTGGATGAGATCACAGAAGCAGAAGGTTGGCCGATTCCAATAATACCTTGACGCCTGTGCATTAATTTGAGGATTTTGCATAGGCCTCAAATGAGAAGAAAGGGTAGAAGGAAGTATGTGGTTTCACAACGTGTTACCTTAGCCAGGTATTGTGGGTAACTCAGCAATTAGTTACCTTAGCTTAAAACTCGTGTATGAACGTAGAGATGCTATCATGCCTCCTGTTTATTTGTTTTATAAAACAGGTCAAGTATTACAGATTTTGAAAAGCAGTTGTCACATGAGAGCCTTTTTAATTTTAGTGACCATCTATTCTTTGACAATTGTGTCCAGCAAACAGTCGCATGGATGCCAGCCTTGGAACTACAGAAACCCCGGGATTCAAGTCACAAGAAAAGTGAACACGATCATTGGGTATCTACTGAATTCATCATAGAATAGGGGGATAGAAATTTGAATACAAATAATTACAAGTATTAAAAATAATTACAAATTGCAAGAACCCTAGGATCAGAGTTGGGGAGCAATTGTTCAGAGAAGATTAACAGAGTCCGGGTTTTACAGAGGGTCTTTCCAAGGAGTGTTTCAGTGGATCTGAGGAGTGAGAGTTTGTTCATGAAGTGAAATATGGTTGAGGGGACTTTTAAGTCAGAGGAAATAGTATTATGAAAAGCCTTACAATGAAGGAGCAGAAAAGTGGGCAACATGAACATGGAACACGTTGAAGGGGGCTGTTAGAGAAGAGATAGGAAAAGTCACTAATATCATTCATTTAAGGATGCTGAAGGGGATCTCAATCTATCTATAAAAGATAAGCCTCAGCACTTTGAGAAGCCACATAAGGTCCGGACAGAATTCAGATGTTCAAATTTTGGCTTCAAAGATGTCACCCTTTATGCCCAACCATGAAAAAATCAGCTGGTACAGAGTTGCTGGAGTGACAGTTGACTTAGTTAAGTGGCTACTTGAGAGTAACAGTCAGGTAAGTAATAATTTCACTACAGAGTTTTTGACAAATGCGTTAGAGAACTATTGTAACATTTTAGGCAAAGAAGCGAGTGGTTTGTATTACAGTATTGGTAGTGGAGCTGGAGCAGAATGAATTTGCTGTCAATAGCTGTCTCCTATCTTCTGTGTCCTGTGGAGCACTGTAGATCATCCACGCAACAGATGGAATGTATCAGCTGTCTGATGTCGATTGATGCCTAGTTTGCTGTCATGTATATATATAGCTTAATGGGTCTCATTTTAGAATCAAATGAAAGTGCAATCATTTTAAGGACTCAGCTTTCCAACAGGATCTTCTTGTAGTTTGAAGAATGACAGCATGATGCTGTTGGGCATGACGATGCAGATAATTAGTCAAAGCTCCAAGGAAACACCAGAAGAGGAGGACCTTTGACTTAGGAGCTGCTGCAGTGGCTGGCAGCTAGCACAGCAGCAGGAGGTGGGGAGTGACAGACAGCCGAGGCAGATGTTCAGCTGAGCTCCTCCATCTGGACGGGAACTTTTGGTTCCCTTGCTCGTTCCCAGCCATACAGCAAACAAGTGCCAGTGATGCATCTTCATTAGCTTGAGCAGAGAGAAAGCAATTGCCACTTACAGCAAGCTGGGGTCAATGCAAACCCGGAACCACACTGGGAGTAGAGAGGGAGAGTGTGGGGTGAAAAGCTGCTCAAGGTTTTTCTCTGGAAAAGCATTTGTTGACAGTGTTAAAGGTAGCCATCTAATCACAGCCTGCTTTAGGGCAAGGAGGAGATGGTGACAGATAGCCTCCTTATTGAATAATTAGTTGTTCTAGGCTTGTGGAAAGCTGTGTTCACACCTTTCGTCTTAATTCTTATGTCTCGTTTCCTCCTCATCAGGACTTCTATACTGCTACATAAAGACCCAAACTTACTATTTTCTCACACTCTTTCCATCCTGTCCTGAGTTCTGTCTCTACAAGCCCGTGCATGCTTGTTCTGTCTTTTAAGAGTCTTAAGATCATTTCCAAGGAGAGGACACTGGGCCTCTGTTTTCCCGAATAATACTTGGTTACCTCTGGACTTTCACGCGGCTATGTTTCTCCAGCATGGTTTTCTGCATTGCTTAGCTATCAAAGGCACACATTTGCTTGTTTGTTTATTTCCCCGGTTAGAATGAAATTCAGTTACATGTAAATTCTGATGGACTTTCTTCTTGTGCTGTCCTTCGTGTCTGGGGCTATTCATGTGCCCAATAGGTCCTCAGGAAGAATGGCTATGAGTGAGCAAATGGATCTCATTTGGTATTTGGAATACAGTCCTAGAAGTAGGTATTGTTGTTATCCAATTTGACAGAGGAGGAAACGAGGCTAAGGATTTTATGAAAAATCAAACCGATATTGATTTCAGAGTCTAATCTTCTTACTTAAGCTATTCTGTACCACTTTAATCTTTTATTTTTCTCTGTATCACATAAGCCGAAGAGAAGGAAGAGAAAATACTATTTACCCTAGCTACCCAAGCTGTCCTTTCACTAGATTCATACATATAACATGGGGGTGTGGTGACAGGAAGTGATGGTTGGATATTGCCTGGGCACAAAAAACTTTTTGTAATCCTGGTGTGATGGCATATGTGTTCAATTCCTACACTCTGAAGGCAGAAGCAGGTAGATTTCTTTGAATTCCAGGCCAACCAGAGCTGTATATGAGACTTCGGCATGTGAGACACACACACACACACACACACACACACACACACACACACACACACACACAGAGAGAGAGAGAGAGAGAGAGAGAGAGAGAGAGAGAGAGAGTTTGTGAGTTAGACAGTAGAAACAGACTGAATACTCTCTGAGCACTTATCATTAAAATTGCATTTATCTTAGTTACAGGAGAACTTTGCTGTCTGTGTCTCAGAGCAGAGATTATCTACAAAAGGGTCGACCCTGACCTTTGTGGAAAAGGATAAGTGAGACCAAAACATTCAAGGCATTCAGTCTCTATCTAGGTTCTTCAAGAAGAAAAGTTATTCCATCTTCTCCCCAGTTTCTTAGAGAGGAAACCCTAAAACCTTAGATATTTTCTTAGCATTTATATGCCTCCAAGAGCAGAAAGTGGTGATGCTGATAGGATTCAGTGATCCATGGCTTCAGTCATGTAAAGAATCCTGGGAGATGGCAAAGCCTGACTGTGTACTCCAACACTTCCCCGCTGCGCCTGCAGTATGATCTGCTCCTACATACTCTGGCTCACCACATGTTAAATGCTTTTGGTAAGTGGCCACTATATTACGTCTACTTCCCCTAGCTAAGTTCTGGTCTAGCTTGTTTAGAAAACTAGACACTTTCTTTCAAATAGGTGATGACAGTGTCTTTTTTTTTCATTGCTCTACTTTCTTTCTTTCTTTTTTATTTTTATTAATTACAGTTTATTCACTTCATATTCCCACTGTACCTGACAGTGTCTTTGAGTAATGATTTTTTTTTGTGTGTGTGTGTATTAGCAGTTGCAGAAATAGTCTTCACTAGCCAGGCGTGGTGGCATAAACTGTGTCACCAGCAGAGGCAGTTGGATGTCTGTGAGTTGGAGGCCAGCTTGGTCACACAGAGCAAATCCAGGCCAGCCAAGGCCACACAGAGAAACCCCATCAATAAAAAAATTAGTTTTCATTGTCAAGTCCATTGTCACACTATATGAATTCAAATATTTTTTTTTTTGCCAGCACAAAAGTTTAAAACTATAAATGTGGTACTTATATGTCCAACGCGAAATAAGAATCTGGAAAACTTGTATACAATTATTTAAGAAGGAAACATTCCAGATAATTTAAGTATTTGGTTACAGAGGCACAGCACTTTCACTGTTTGCATCTGAAATGCTCCCCTCCCCTCCACTCCACCCCAACAAGCTCCTGTTTTCAAGCCCTGTTCCCAAAACTGTAGCAATGCTTTGGAGGGCTGTGGAATATTTAGGAGGTGAGGGCTCCCTAGAAGGAGTCATTGGAGGAGGAATCTCGAAAGTTATAACCTGGCTGGTGTTTCTTCCATTCTCCTCGATTCTAGGTCAGCGGAGACGTGATGGGCCTCAGCCACCAAGGCTTCTGCTGCCATGCCTATCAGCCTTGATGGACTGAGACCCTCTGAGACTGTGAGCCAATATGTATCATTTCTTCTGTGAGCAGATCTCTCAGGGATTCTATCACAGTGATTAAAAAACAAAAAAAGTGAACATAGATATATTCTTTCTTTTTCCAACTCTTAAAAAAAGTTTTTAAAAATTTATTTTCTTTTACTCATTCTCTATTTCATTCTTCTATGGTCTGCTACTGAGCCTAGGCTAGCCTTGAACTCTTGATCCTGCTGCTTCAGCCTGAGAGTTAGATTATAGGAGTCTACCAACACACCTGGCCCTGAAAGTCTTTAATAATGTTTGAGCTCATTCTCCTGCCATTAAGCGGATCAGATTGATTTTTAATTACCTGTTTTAGGATTCATCAGGAAAACTCATTCCAATTCATCAATTTTCATTGGCACATGAGAAGACAGATAGAAGATCTGATTAAATATCAGCTGGTTGCAAGTGATGCCAAAAATTCTGAAAACTTCATTTTACAAATGCTATAAGATTTTGCAAAATGATGGCGATTTCCATTTCTAAGCTCTGGCTTATTTTGTTACCTTCTTTACGAAATGCTGACACTTGTCTTTTTTTTTTTAATTTTATTAATTATAGTTTATTCACTTTGTATCCCCCTGTAGCTCCCTCCCTCCTCCCCTCCCAATCCCACCCTCCCTCCCTTTTCTTCACCCATGTCTATCCCAAGTCCACTGATAATTTTGTAATTATATTTATGAACAGAAAACTTAGCAGTGTACATTTAACCCAGTTTAGTGGTGAGTTTTTTAGCCTCTGCCTTTTCCAGCTTGGCAATGCGAGCCACAGATTTAGGACCCAGGATGTGGCCTCCCTAGTGCAGGATCTCATCCTAGCTGTCATTGGTCCTAATAGCCTCCACCGGCTTTACCACAGCACCCTTGTCTTCCAAGTTAACCTGTGTGAAGGAGACAGTGGTGTAAGTCTTCCTGTGGATCAGCTGCTCAGCCTGGCCTTTCCCTGACGATGCAGTAGGGGACTCCCATGTTTTGACACAGGGCAGGTAGGAAAACCAATGGAGTCTACTTTGTGAGCAATCATCACCGGCTGAGCCTTCTTCTTCTCCACAAGGTGGTGACTGTATTGACCCCTGCTGGAAGGACAGGTCGTCTCTTAGTTGGGACGTCTCCTTTCCCATCAGCTTTCTTCTCAGCACGGGCCAGTAGCCTTTGCTCCTCCTGCTTTGTGTCTGGCGTGTACTTGTGCACAGGCTTAAGCAGCTGCGTAGCTCTTTGTTGGTCCAGGCCGTGGGTCAAGGGCTGAATGGCAGGAGGTACTTTGAGCTGCTTATAGAGGATGGCCCTTTGCCTCTGCAGCCTAATGTAGCAGGGCCACTTGACAAAGGGTGTGAGATCTCTTTTGGGCTGGATGTCCTGCCCAATGTCGAAGTTCTGGGGCTTTTTTCTTCAACAAAGGATTGACTACCTTTTTGGTCTCCTGTTTCTTCATGCCGGCGGGGGCCGGGGCCACCTTATTCCCCTTGGCCATCTTTCCTTTCCTTTGGGCATGTTAATTATTAATTAATTAAATAATTTTTTACATATGTCCACCATCCTACATTTCCTTTGTTACAGGCTAGTTACAAATTTTTAACAAACACTAGACCCTCAATTTTCATTGTGTTTTTTACTATGACTTAATTTAACCTAATTAAAATAATACTTCCAATTTTATCTTTTTCTTGGTATATTTTACAAAGAAAATAAAAATAACAGGCTTAGAAGGAAAAAAACAAAACAAATAAAATGCGTAGTTCTCCAAGAGTGAATATGAATATGTATTTGTGTGTATGGTACATACATACCCCATTTCATATATATATATCATATATATCAACATATAGGACATATATATCATATATATGTTTCACTATACAAATGCTCTAAGGTTTTGCAAAATGATGGTAGTTTACATTTTAAAGCGTTGGTTTATTTTGATACTTTCTTCATGAAATACTGATATTTGTCTTTTTAAGTATCAATTTTATCTCCCACATCCCACATTTTCTTTGTTAAAATCCTAGTTACAAATTGTCAACAAGCACCAGAACCTCAATTTTAATTGTATTATATATATATAAACATATCTATCTATATATGTTAATGTGTATCACTAGCTTGTTTGTATTTAAGAAAGCATTATGGAGAACTTGCTACATGAAAGACATCATTCTAACATCTTTATAGATTCCTTATTATTTCATTAATTCTCATAGCATCCTGTGTGAAATCACTACTATTACCCCCCTTCTACACATAAGGAAATGTGATGTGGAGAGGTTGCATATTTTTCCTAAAGTCATATTAGTAATAAGTGGTTCATTATAAACCTTTAGAATATAGGTTTCTATCCACTATACTCTGTTGTTAATCTGGTTGCTCAAAGGACAGGGTGTTCAAAATGTCAGTTTCCAGTACCTATCAATGTACACAACTATTAGTATCAAGAAAGAGATGAATTTTATGACCTCCTTGTCTTAAGAATATGAAATGAAGATTTTGTAAGTACTCTACTTATGAATTTTATTTACTCATTCACCACAATAAAAATATAGTTAAACTACACCGGAGTTCTGACACTTCCTTCTATTTTGTTTTTTCCAAGGATTTCAACATTAACAGGTGATCGCAGAAGAGGCCAATGGGCGTGCATCAGTTTTGGTCAGTGTGTCACTCTAATTCTACTTGACACTTATGTCACCTCTGGGTGATGATGTTTTTCTCACATTCTGTCAGAATCCAGGATGTATGTATTCTTGACTTTTATTATGGTATACTTACGGTATGCTTTTTTTTTTATAGCCAAGGAACATTAATCTACAGTTATTCAAAATTCTTTACAGAAAATAAGACAGAAGAAACAAAATCGCCATTATGGCTTATACCATAATGTGAACAACATCTAACTTTGTTTTCTTAAAAAAAAAAAAAAAAGATTTACTTATTATTTATACAGTAGTCTGCCTGCATATATGCTTACAGGCCAGAAGAGGGCACCAGATCTCATCATAGATGGTTGTGAGCCACCATGTAGTTACTGGGAATTGAACTCAGGAGCTCTGGAAAAACAACGGTGCTCCTAACTTTTGAGCTATCTCTCTAGCTCCTAACTTTGTTTCCCAAAATTAATTTAATATTGTTGTCAAGTATTTTCTTTTAAGTATTCCCTCTGACAGAAGAAAACAAGATTTAAAAAACAAAGTAAACTTTCTTCTTGTGTGAGCTCCTCTAGTTTAAAATAGTCAGCTATGGGTTGACACTCTCTCCTAAGGCTGTCTTTTTTTCCCCCCTCTGGGAAGATCCATAGATGTGTCATTGGAGGATGTGGTGCTTACAGGCCGAATGACACCTGTTACAACTCACTGCTGACTGAGTCAGAGGCATTAATTTTGAGTTCTTTTCTTTCCAAGGGCTCCTTTCCCAGAGTCTTGTCTTCTGTCCCTTGCCCTTTCAGTACATATTGTAAAAAAAAGGAAGTAAAAAGATGTAACAGATGCTTTTCAACAAAGTAAAGAAAGCATCAAATCAAAATGCAGCGTATTTAAGGAAAGATGAACCCATCCGTGAAGTCAACATTGTGAATGGGGTCCGAATACAGACAAGAGTGAATTTTTGTCATCAGATTTTCTTTAGAGAACATTATTCTAAATCTGTAACTAGATAAGTTTCCAAAGAAACATAATTCAGTGTGTGCGTGTGTGTGTGAGAGAGAGAAAGAGAGAGGCAGAGAGAAACAGAGACAGAAAGACAGAGAGAAAGGCATAGAGAGAAAGAGGCAAAGACATAGAGAGATTGAGAAAATTTGACTATAATGTTATAGAATGTATGGTGACTTCAGGATATAATGGCAGAAGATGGAAGGGTGGAGACTCAGGAAACTCTTTGAATCTGGTTCCAAAATTAGTCTACCGGAATCAGAAAGAGCCACAGTTACAGATAAAGTCCAAAGATAGCCCGCTGGAGATTTCTCTTGCCTGGAGGCGGTCAGTGTTTTGTGTGACTGAAACCTTCAACTGATGTAAGAAAACAATTCTAATTTATTCCATTCAGAGTTCATTTATTTAAAGAACTTTCTTAAACTTTATTTAAAGAGATTAATTAAATCTCTTCTAACAAGCAGATTCACAAACATGTTATGATTTGGATGTGAAAGTTTCCCACAAAAGGCTCATCATGTGTTGAAGGTTGTGACCCAATGCAAAGGTCGCAGGTGGGGCTTTGGAGAAATAATTGGATTGTGAGCGGGTTGACAAAATCATTGTATTAGGCTACCTACAAAGCCACGATTTGCCGACATAGTAGAGTGGAACACTGCTGAGGATCCCTGAAGGCATAGTGGTTCCTAGTTCCCTCCTCTTTCTGCCTGCCTCCTGCCTGTTAAGGGAAGAGAAGCTTTCCTGGCTGTATCCCTCTACACTGATGTCCTGCCTCACTCCCCACCCAGGCACAGAGGAATCAAGTGTCCACGGATCGGAACTTTGAAATGCTTAGCCAAATTAAATCATTCTGCCTTAAATTGTGTTGCTTAAGCATTTTGTCACCGTGATAAAAAGTGACTAACACACATAACAAATATCCGGGCCCTGCTTTAGCCTGACAGATGACATTTACCATCACACAGTCTCTGCCAACCTGGCACCTACATAAAGCACCTTAAATAATACATCAAGACAAATGGCATAGTTATACCTTTACCAAGTACTATGCAACTATTTTTGTCTCTATGAAAAATGTACTAACTCTCTTTTCCATGCAAAGATGCAAGGAAGCAAGGATCTTAGATAACATTTACTTCTTTTCACGTTTTTTTCTTCGTTATTTTTTTTTTTTTCTTTTTTGAAGCAGGATTTTACTATATAGACCTGGCTAGCCTAGAATTTGCTATGTGGCTCAGGCTGACTTAGAGCATTTAAATCTTCCTGCCCCTGTTTTCTGAGTGCTGAAATTATATGTGTGGACAATCATGCTTGCTTGATAGTTTTGAAAAAAAAAACTTTCATGATTTTTTAAAGACTTAGTTGTTATTTACGTGTACATGTTTGCCTGTGTGCACGTGTGGATACATGAGGGCAGTAGTCCATAGAGGCCATGAGCTATTGCAGGATCACCTGGAACTTTAGATTTTGAGCTGTTGTATGTGATGTACCGGGAACCAGACTCTGGTTCTCTGGAAGAACAGAAGAGCTCTTACCTGCTGAGACTTATTTTACTTCCAGCCCCGTTTTTACTTTATGTGCTTGTGTGTATGTATTTATGTGTGAGTGCGTATACACATGTATGTGTGCATAGGTGAAAGTCAGTGTTTGACATCGGGTGTCTTCTGTTGCTTATTTTGTTTGGCAGGGTCTCTAGGTGAATCTGGAACTCATTTATTGATTAGACTGGATGACCCCCACCCTGGGATTCTTTGGTTTCTGATTCTACAACACTGAGATTAAAATGCATGAGTTGCTGAACCCGGCTTTAAAAGTGGGTTCTGGAGATTCAAACTCAGGTCCTTATGCTTACATAATGCTTTGTAGACTGATGCATACCCCCAGTCCCTCTCCATAACTTCTGTAACTTAAATATTATGATATAGACTTACTGAAATTTGAAATTCTATGATCCAAGTTCAGTATATCAGTGTTATTTGTAAAATAATAAGAAAGAAAAAGACACACATAGGGATATATCATAACAAAATAAAAAGAGAAATATTCATGAAATAATGACAGTTATAGTTCTTGTCTCAGAAACTTGTTATGACTAATATCTAGTTATTTCTATCAAACTGTATGTCCATTTCATATTCCTCTTGCTGTCAATAAACACATTTGTGTGTGCGTGTGAGAGAGGAGGGTGGAGGAGATAGTTCTTTTCCTGATCTGGTGACTTCTGCGTGATCGGTGCTATCAGCAATCATACCTTGGATGGGTTGTTGTAATTTTTCATTAAATCAATCACAGAACATTGTAATACTAAGTTTCAACACAAGGAACATATTTTCCCTTATAGTATATTTGTCCAGTTTCTCTCTGCTCCTGAAAACAGTGAAATGGTTTGGAGGATTCTTCACGCAAGGCTAAACACGGTTAGCCTTGTTTAGCCTTTAACCTAAAAATGGTTAAACATTGGTGCCTGCAGAAGAACTGCTAGGGGAGACTACATCTGGAGTCACCATGGCTTCTGGGGCCTTGTTCATTTCAGAGCGTGCCACAGAAGTCTTAATAAAGATGGACAGTAGTGCTGCAAAACTGAATTTATTACGTGTTCACTACTGGCCAAGGAGATAATGCATGAAATCTATGTCACACAAGAGCTTCAGTTAGAACTATTTCAGGCTTTAATTAAGAACTTCCAGTGGTGAAAATCTGTATAGAATGGGACACTAGAGAACAAGATGAAGGAGACATCATATTCATATCACTGGAGCTGTTTCCAGAGAGACTCAGAGGAGAAGCAGCTTCTGGAAAAATTCACAGGAAGCCTGGGGTGTACATCTGCCTGGCCCAGAGAGTATGACGTGGCACTGTTGTTTCTGTCATGCATGGAGTACAGTGTCTCTCCTATGATGCTCAGCTATAATTGTCAACTTGATGCAACCTGAAATCCTCTCTGAAGAGAGCCTTGAGAAGGGATCACCCACATCGGTGTCTACTGTTAGGGCTGTCTTATGTAAGTGCACAGAACTTTTAAAGTCCCAGGGTGGTCTCACACTGTTCTTTCTTTTCATCCTGACCTTCCTCCTAGCTCTAGATAGAACTCAACTTCATCTTTCTTTCTGGCAGAAGTTTCCTTACTATGTTGTAGCTTGCTCCTGTTCTTCTTTCTTTCCTTCTTTCCTTCTTTCCTTCTTTCTTTCTTTCTTTCTTTCTTTCTTTCTTTCTTTCTTTCTTTCTTTCTTTCTTTCTTTCTTTCTCTCTTTTCTTCTTCCTTCCTTTCTTCTTCTTTTTGAAAATACCTATTATGTTTTTTAATTTAATTTTGAGATTATAATATAGTTAGCAAATTCCCCCTTCTCCTTTTTCCCTCCAAACCTTCCCATCTACCTCTCCCTGCCAGTATACAGGTTCGTGGTCTCTTTACTCACTAATTTTTATTGCATGCATATATGTGTATATATATTCATGTATATTTAAATATGACTGTCTCAGTAATATGTTAATTGTTTATCTGGCATGTCCATTACTGTCATCCTTGTTCAGCTCACATTTAAACAGTCATGGATACAGCTTCTGATATTACAAAATACACAATCTCCAGCCAAACTCCTGATCCTCATTGTTTCTTCTTAGTGAAGAAACTAAGTCTACATTTAGACTT
The DNA here is from genome assembly GCF_030254825.1 of Meriones unguiculatus. NCBI lineage: Eukaryota > Metazoa > Chordata > Mammalia > Rodentia > Muridae > Meriones > Meriones unguiculatus. The sequence goes on from NC_083359.1 coordinate 29,286,405, forward strand.
AGTTTTAGAAATTATGTACACTTAAAGTAAGAAAAGACACAGGGAATAAAATGACTTTTTGGCAAAACATTATTCCTATATAACCTTTCTACATGACTTTTTCTTTAGCTTCCCTTCTGCAGTCAGTGGGTTTTTGCAGGTTAATTTGTTGGGGTAGGTAGGTGTGGGTAGCATATTTACTACATGTAGAATTCTTTTACTTCCTTTTCTAGAAAACAGAGGTTTGTTTTTCTTCTTCTTCTTATAATATATCCTGATTATGACTTTCCCTCTCTCTACTCCTTCCAGGTCCTTTCCGCTTCCCCTCCCATCAGATCTACCCCCTTTCTGTCTCTCGCTAGAAAATAAACAGGCTTCTAAAGGATAATAATATAAAATAAAATATAAGAAGACTGAACAAAAGCTAACATAGCAGAATAGGACAAAACAAACAAACAAAGAAAAAAGGAAAAGAGCCCACGAAAAGGCCGAAAAAACAGATTTAGACACACCCACTCATTTGCACAGTCAGGAATCCTCTATGAACACCAAAGTGATAAGGGACCTGCAGGGGGAAAAAAAGAAGAAAAAGAAGAAAAGAATAAATCAAATAAAATAATAAAAAAATAAGATAAATTTTTTTAAAAAAGGCCCCGATATGACATCATGAGACAAGGAACCTCCAATGATGCCACTGAGCTCAATTTTTGTTAGCCATCTACTGCTGGTATGTAGCCTACCCTTAAGAGCAGTTTGTTTCCCCAGTGAAACGCCTTTGAGGAAAACGAAATTTTCATTTGCAAGTGGTTATCAATTGGAAATAGCTCCTGGATTGGGAATGGGAGTGTATATTTGCTTCTTTTGGCTCTAAGGCCACGAGATCTGATGTAGGCCCATGCAGGTCCTGTGCTTGCTGCTTCGGTCGCTGTCAGTTTATATGCGTGTAAAATCCTGTTGATTTGAGGGCCTTATTTCCTTGGTGTCCACCATTCCCTCTGGCTCTTACATTCTTTCTGTCTCCTCTTCCACAAGGTTGACTGAGCCCTGAGGTGAGGGATTTGATTGGAGAAATTTCTTTTAGGTCTGGGTGTTCCAAGGTCTCCTATTCTCTTCCTATTGTCTGCTATGGGTCTCCGTATTTGTTCCCTTCTGCCAAAGAAGGAAGCTTCTCTTATGATGGATGAGCAAACACTGACCTATGAGTATAGCAGAATGTCATTAGGAGCCATTTTGTTGCTATGTTCTTTTAGTAGAGCAGGAGTATTTGGCTTTACTATAGGTCAGGGATTATCTAGTTTCAGATTCTTACTGAAACAGCATTAGGTATGTATTCAGTCTAGTGGACTGATCCTTAAGTCAATTCAGATATTGTTTGGTTACTGTCGGGAGCTTTGTGCCACATTGCATAGCATATCTTGTGGGCAGGACAGCATTGCAGATCATAAGGTTTGTAGCTAGTTTGGTGTTTATGTTTCTTCTTTGTTTGACTGTATCAAAGACATTGCAAGAAAGGGAAAAGGCTCTATGTAGACAAAAGCTTAGCTTCTCCATGTTCAATGAGCTGTGTAGGTACTTTCTTCAGCAATGGTGCCCTTGACCTCAGGTTGTGGAGAACAAACTATCAGATTTCTCCAGCGTCACATGATTGGTTTAATTTCTTTTGTGTGGTGGTTATCTATGGATTTCCTCTCTTTCTTCCCACTTATCTTTTTCCATTTTTCCTTTTCTTTATCCCCTTCCTTCTTGACCTTTCTTTCTCATCCTCTTCCTCATCTCCCTTGACCCCTCCCCCCTTCTTCTTCTTCTGTATTTAATCTTAAGGTTATTTTCTAGCCTGGGTTTGAACTGGGAAAATCCTATTTCAGTCTCATACTTTTCTTTTTATGAGCCATTTGGATGAGAAAAGATCAGTCATTGAATTTAGAGTAGCTAAGTAGGATATGGTATTAAACTTGGTTTAAAGGTGTGTGCGTGCGTGCGTACGTGCGTGTGTGTGTGTGTGTGTGTGTGTGTGAAACAGAATCCCAATTTTTTTCCTTAGACAAAGAGATAAATGAATATTCAATCAAATTGGTTTTTAATAGCTGCCACATTTTGTCTTAAAAAGAGTGTGGGATGTTCTTGAAGGGACAGCGGTAGAGGTGTATTTTCAGCAAAGGTACTAATTGTGTAATTTGACATTTTTTTTCCTCCAAGCAGAATGCTACACGGGACATCTGCAAATGCATTTTCATTAAACATTCTTTTCAATCAGATAGATTTAAAGATCCTTGTTTGGGTGGAGTCAGATATGTCAGATCCTCAATCAGTTTGTAGTGCATTGTAAAATAACACACTCAAAACAGAGCTAAGCTGTCAAGCTGTGACAATTTTGAATGAGGAAGATTTTCAAAAATTATGAGTGAGATATTTAAAACGTGTCCTTGACATCCATAGCACTATTCAAAATACTTCATCAGAGGCCTGTGCTTTAAAAACCTACTTGAAAATTAATGGAAGGAGTGCAATTTGTCAGTCTTTGTCTTAGCAAACGTCCCTGACGGCAGAGGTGGTAAATCTGCAGTGAGATGGCATCCACTCTCTCTATCTGGGCGCAGCCCGAAGCTTGTGCGTGTTGGAGTGATCTCTTCAAAGGGGAGTTGCAAAGACCTGAGGCAGAGCTGAAACATCACGGGCTCCCCGTCCAAGCCCTGTTGATACCTGCTTGAGCCGGTGGCACACTGCAAACTCCATTTGTCCTTCGCTGGGAGGATTGTGTGATTTACTGATCCCTCAAAGGAGCCATTTCACTCTTAGCCGTGTGTAGGGGACGGGAGCTATTTGTCCTGACCTCAGCTCATAACAGGCGAGGCTGTGGCAAAGAGACAAAGCCTTGGCTATTTATTTTAAATAAGTCTCTTAAAGGACGAAGAAGATCTCAGGCCTGGGGCTCTAAGCCAGCTTCTTCAAAATGCAAGGCAACCTCTGATTCCTGCCTCTGACCTGAGCGAACCTCCAGGGCGCCACTTAATTGGTGAACGGGCTTCCGAATGGATCCTAGTGAGCCCTGGTCTTTCATGTTTCCTTTCTTTGCTCCTCAGTGGCTGATGAATGCTTGTCTGTTAACCAAACTTTAAAAATCATGGTGGAGACGGTACTTATTGCTGAACACAGAAAGCACAGTGTAGTTTGTTTTTGGATGGCTCCGCTTTTTATTTGCTTAAAGTCTCTGATCTTTCAAGGTGATTCAAAGAGAATTCCACAGCGGACAAACTCAGAGTCAACAAAGGGTGAAGGTCTAAGAATGAAAAGAAAGGACTGTCTCTGACCATACACTTCAGTGTCAGCCTCTTAGGGTGAGGGAAAGAGGGGAAAGGAAGGGGAGAAAGGAACTTAAGTTAGATGTAGCCAGGACAATACCTATAGGCGTGGGGCTGTAGGGCCATTATACTTAGAGATGTTGAGGAATGGAGCCACAAGAGTAGGTATGGCAGACAAGAAAGTGGTGAGGGGACAGCAGTTGAATACCTGATGGACTTTAAAGTGTGTTTTCCGGTTACCAGGTTTAAAGAGGTTTAATGTTTTTCCCCTGGGAGTCCTATGCAGTGTTTAGTGAGGACAGGGTTCAAATACGGGCTGTCTCATCTGAGGGACAGATCTTAAGTATGATTGCTATATCCACCAGTTTCTCAGGGCATGGCTGTGTGTTCCCTTACAGATTGCAAGCGTTATCAGTATTTTCGAGCCTTGAGCATACTTGTGACCACCAACAGTATACAGGAGAGATGGCTGGCACCATTTCATTGGCCTTATAAATAATAGTACAGCCTGCCACATGTGATATCACTCTTAATCTTGTTATTTAGCTGGGCTTGCCATAGATGTCATTGTCTCATTTGCTGAAGTCCTCCCAATCTCACTTGAAGTAAGTAAATATACTGCTCTGGTGGCCTATAGTCAGTCCTTGATTAAGAAGGTATAATGATAGGGTATTTTTTTTTATTTGGCTTATACATTCTATCTGTGGCTCCTAGAATAAAACAATAATAGAGACAATTAGTTCTGCTAAATGCATCTTGAAGCCATGTGTTAGCTTATATATGGATTTTCTCCTTAGATGTTTAAATATTCCCCCTGCAATTTAGGTTTCGTCAAACAAAGATGATCTGATTTAAGATAATTCTCTTGGTAAGAAAGCAATTGCTACTGCAATCTGCCATTCACCCAGATCCATTGATCCCAGGATAAACATTCATTTATCAGAGAATTCAAAATAAAACACAACATATGCTACAGTTTATAGCAAATTGATATGGTAGGGTTCTATATTTTTTTGGAGGTTTCTCGCATTTAAGCACTGTCTCAATTACTTTGGTGAACACTGCTGTAAAATATTAGTTTTGCCTACTTTTATCATTATTTTTAATTCAGACCACAAGCTGGTTAACATGTTGGAAAAATCATCCTGTTGCCTAGATATCATTGTATTGTCATGTTTATTTCAAGATTATCTTTCAAAGCATTAATGGGCATTTAAAAGTGGTCCCTTTTATAAGCTGTCTCTTGCTTCAGAGCCGTTCATTCTGCATTGTGCTAGCGCAGTACTTGGGAAGAATTCAAGCATCTAGTTGGTGGCTTTGTCCTTGTGTGGTGACCTTCTGAGAGCAAGCATATAATCATCTTCTGAAAACTACAGTCCAGGCGTGAAGGGTTGTGGTCATGAAGGAATGCTTTTATTTAAGTTGTTATTGGACTTTGCAATCTGCACATAGTAAGAAAGATGACCATGAGATAATAATTAAGTGGTTTCTTTATTATTTCAGAGAGGAAAAGAATTACAATTCTGGTGATTGCAAAGTCTCTGAATTGGAGATTTAAAAAATACAAAACACTTATATGAACACAGATTCTTTCATTTTTTAAAATGTAGATTGTTTTTTTTTTTTTGAATAATGAATGTCTTGTAGGACAAGAGGCTCTTGACTGAAGGTTGGCATTAAACTATGTGCTACCTAACAGGAGTATAAGCAGATTGTACAATGGAGACCAGTGTTTAATCACTGAAGTTCAAAACCAAGGTTCCTCTCTGTGAGGGTGTTTGGAGCCTCTAAAACTTGCAACAGATGGGTATCTCAAATTTAAATTCTTTTGATAATGATTAAGGACTTTTTTTTTTTTTGCTTAAAAATGATGAAAATAAAACTTTCCCTAAGAGTCTTTGAAGATGACAGGAGAAGATCTGTCAGGAAATTATAAATTTTTTGTGAGATTCATTTTAAAGCGAGTGTTTCTTCTTTCGCTGTCCTATAAGATCTGACTTTTCTGCACATTCACAAAAATCTTCACTTGTGTTCACCTAACACTCAGAAAGAAACTATAGCTGTGGGTTACTGTTCATCCATCATTTCTTGTATTTAGACCAAACTAAATGCCTCAGAGTCCAGAGTGCTAACCATTCACTCATATATAAGCGGATATTAGCCGTATAATATGGAGTAGCCATCTACAGACTTAAAGAAGTTAAACACTAAAGAGAACCTTAGGGAGGATGCTTAAATCAAATTCAGAATGGCAAACAGGATAGGCACCAGAAGCGGTGGAAGAGAGGAAAACAAGATGGGAGTCTACTATGGAGGGTCCTCTAAAAGGATTCACCCAACAGAGGATTGAAGCAGATGCTGAGACTCAGGGCCAAACTTTGGGCAAGACACAGGGAGTCTTATGGAAGAAGAGGGGGTTTGTGGATAGAGGGACATGGAGCAAACAGGATTCCCACAAGGAGATGAACAAAACTGAAAGATCTGAGCCCAGAGGGCCCTACAGAGACTGATGCACCAATGGAGGACCATTCATGGAGAGGACCTAGACCTCCCACTCAGATGTGGCCAATTGGCAACTCAGTCTCTGAGCTAGGATCTCTGAGCTAGGGGAGCAGAGGCTGCTTCTATCATGAACTCAGTTGACTGCCCTTTGACCACTTGCCCCTGGTGATGCAGCCTTGCCAGGCCACAGAGGAAGAGGATCCAAGCAGTCCTGATGAGACTTAACAAGCTATGGGCAGATGGCAATAGTGGAGAACTCCCCCTTTCAGGGGACTAGGGGAAAGGGATAGGAGGAAGAGGGAGGAAGGGTAGGACCAGGGGACTTGTGGGAGGGGACTTCAACTGGGATATATAATAAATAAATTGTGAAGAAAAAAATTTTTAAAAAAGCCTCAAACATTGTTTTTGCCTATCCACTGAGGGAAATGATTCCAATAAAATTGTTCTAATTGTCTTTCCCAATTCAGTGATTGTATGAATATGATGGCTTCAAATGCAGAAACTATCCAACAACCTGTGGACAGTGGTAGCAATCAGAGATCTGTTTTCTTGTTTTCTCTAGGATAAGATCATATAGAGTTTTAGAAACAATTATTATACAGATATTTTGACAATTCTAAAAAATCTTGCTCCTTTCCAGGACTATCGTTCTTTCAAATTTTATTTAATATTGGAGTTTTTGTGTGTGTGTTTACAATGTGCGTGTGGGAGCTTTGGTACAGAGGTGCCATTGCATGGGTGTGCAGGGAAGAAAACAACTGTCAGTTGGTTCTCTTTCCATCATGGGTTCTGTAGCTAGGAATCAAGTCAGGAGGTTTGCATGGAAAGAGCTTTTACTTGCTACACTGTTTCTCTGGTCCTAGTGTCAGAGACATTGAAAACATTTTTAGGATGCTGTCTTTCAAATTCACAGTGGACAGAGAAAGGCTCTCCTGAGCACCTTTGATTATGCTCTGTATGCTCATTAACACACTGGATTATGTCTTAGCAAACTTGTTACTTTGGTAATACACCAATACATTACTGATTTATTAGGCGTGTATCTAGTGAATTGATTCTATATTTTTATTGAATCTCAAAAAGCACATTTTATAATATGCTTGGTTAGTATCTAGAGAACAACATTTTATGTTAAAATTATCAATAGTTATTGATTGGACTGGAGAGCACTGTGGCATTCTGGAATGGCAAATTTGTACAAAGAATAAATGAAACCCACAGTAAGAGAAGATGTTTTTTTAGATTCTGGAAAGGGTGTTTTCATCATTAGATTTTGTAGTTAGGATGGCATGCTGAAAATGGATGAAAAGAAATCAATATTAAATGTATTTTATTTAAATTAAAAAATATACCTCATATCTAAATGCAACAGCTCGATGGTTGCAGCAGAACAATCTAAATGTTGTTAATTCCACAGCGTGAGGCCTGCATATGCAAAGTGAGATGAAATCTTTGTGGCTCCAGATTGCCAGCTGCTTTTGCCTTCTGATACATGCAAAAGCTCAGTAAAATGAGCTATGTGAAAGAAATCAGTGGGCTTATATTATTATTGCTATTGGAACAAGCTTCATTACTGTGTTTATATAAAACCCCTTTGGATGGCCATTGTTTGTCTTTTTCTCATTTTTATTTTATGTTTCAAATTCCTTTGGAAATTTTAAAAAAGTACATTACATTTAAGGATCTTGTCATAAATCTACATATATTTAAATCTCTATTTGCATAACTGATGTGAAGCTAACATTTGGTACAAACTTAAATTTGATGCTATTGTCCCATGGCAGTTAATTCCAGCCACTGTGAAATGCCAAAGGTGGTGTGTCTATCAGGGCCCTTGTTCTTTCACTTTGTCCAGGTGGAAGGGACTGTATATACTCCTAGATGCTAAGAGGTAAGGGAACAGGCTTTCGAGATTTATGATTCATGACTAGTTAATGCTCCCGTCCTCTACATGTAGTTGATGGTGTCTCCAGCTATTAGGGTACCTCAGTTCTTTGCTGCTGTTAGCTCTCCCTGTTGGCTAATTCCGGAGTCAAATCCTGAAATGCACACCCGATCATCGATTTTCATTGCCCTAAACCTTTTAGCTAACCTGCCCTTATTTTCCCCGAGGTCTTACCTGCCCCTCACTCTTCACCTCAGAGTTTAACTGTTCTTTCCATCATATTTTCTTAATCTCTAGCTCCTCTGTTATATAAAAAAACCAACCTCATGAGTTACTTATACATACAGTATCTCTTTGAGTATGTGTGTTGATCTGTGACTCCTTTCATAGAAACCCAGAGGTAACGTAAGCAAGGCCCTTGTCTATTCTGTTTGCTATCACACCCCATCATCTTGCATTGCATTTCACACATAATAGGCACTCACACTCAATAAGCATTTGCAGATGGAATGAATGGATCCAGTGGCTTCATTCAATCTTTTTTTTATTGTAGTCATGTTTTTGTTGTTGTTGTTTGTTTGTGTACTACATATTTCCAGTACATAGTGCCTTTTGCATAATACCTTAATAATAATTTTTAGCTGGATGAATGATCGATGAAGCTGTGTTTTCTCCAGCACAAGATGCTCCTGAAGGATAGATGATCATTGGTAGGCACAAACATGAATATACATGGCCAGATTCTAAAAATAAACCAAGTGAAGTAATATACCTACAATATGAGGTAAATATCGGAATACAAAACATAACAAAGTAAACTGTTCTAAAACTTAATATACTCCCATGATTTGGATCATGATGCCACAGATGCCTGAGGGTTTATGGTTTTGATTTTCATTCAGCTGTTTGTGACATGTTCCATGCTGTGGTTTAATAGATAAAAGGGCATCATTGGCAAATGTCTTCCTCATTTGGACCATCACTACAGATAGGGCCAGCTGGGAGCCCTTGAAAATGCAACACAATCCTAGTGATTTCAGTAAGAAGCAAATTAAAGTGCAAGGTGTTAAAATATGGTAGATCAGTTGGATAACAACCATCTTTGGAGGAAAAACATTATGACTCAATACAGCTGAGTTTGGCAGCTACAGGTGTAATTAAATAAAATCAGCAATGATGGGAATTCTGCCTCAGTATGACTAATTCATCAAGTCGGTGAAGAATGATTTGCTTTCTCTCTGCACTACAGTCGGCAAAACTTTTCCGTTTCCTTTTCTACTTCCTTTTACATTATTTAAATTTGATCACCATTGGTAAAGATTAAATGGTGTCCCACCACACAATTGGATTGATGTGACAGAAGCTTGAGGGATGGTGCAATGGCCTTTCCTTAGGTACAGCTGTGATTAGCCCTAAAGAACTTGAACACAAGTTTTGCCCCTTGATTATTTTTCCTTCTTCTTAAGAACAACTGAGCACCATAGGAATTTCAGATAATGAACTTTTGATAATGAAAAGTTTCCTTATTCCTTCACAAATGTTACACAATTGAGATTGCCTTTCTGTTGGAGTGTAATTTTAATCCCACAGCTTGCCTTGTTTTAACCCTGCTACAGTCAACCTCCTAAACAACAGCCAATAACAAAACCATCCAAACACGTAAATAAGACCATTTGGCTTTCTCTCACCTCCCTCCAACCCTTTCCCATCACCTTTAGACAAAAATTCATAAATTTATAGTTTCCAACATGGCCTGTCATGTGGTAGGAATTTGTAAGCTAAGCTGTCTCCTCTTGCCTACAACTTTCCAGCCCCAAAGCCTTCCTGCTGTTTGTTGGATAAACTGAACACTTCCCTTCCTGATGGCCTAGAAGCTCAGCTCTATCTGTGTGAATGTCGCTTCTGTGGATATGCTTACGTGTGTATTCTTTACTTCCTTCTGGTCTTTACTCACCTACCCTAGACAGTTCAACTTGTCATCAGCATGTAGTTCTCCATCAGATTTATGTCGCTTCACAGTGCTCATCCTTACTTGATAGGACATTATGTTAATTTATTATTCTCACACCGCATAATTCCACAGTCCTACTCCAGGGTAACCTCAGGAGGGAAGAGGCCTTATTTGTCATCCCGAGGGTTGTACATCACGTATGTGTGTGCCTAACAAACATTTATTTCAACAAATCAATGCATTTATTTTCACAGGCACTCTGCATTTCAGCAGTCCCCTGCAGGCTTGCGATTCTACTGCCTGGCCACAGCTGCTTGTGTGTGCCTCCTCTTTTGTTATCTTCAGTGGCAAACTGGAGGAATTTTCCTCTTTGGACATTGTGTAATTATTGTTGTATACTTGGGGATCCTCTGATTAAAGCTGCATTCATGACAAATAATCAATACAAATGACAATGTTTATGTTAAGCTCCCCCTCATATGAAATGATTTCTTTAGAAATTTTGCTTCCTCTAATCTTTCCAATCTGCTGTAAGATTATCTGTGAAATTGCTACAAGATTTGCTTGTGGTCTCAGGGTATAGGGGCTGCATCAGGAAAATTACACTAGAGTATTTTAGAAAAGTACGGCAGGATTAATTTGTGGTTGTTTTGTTTTGATCTATAAGCAGTTTAGATTCATACTGGCATCTCCTGTGTGCGAGAGAGATCCACAAATAATTCATGTTTTTAATGATAGAGTCTCTCACAGGTCTCCCTATGAATGTCCTGACAGGGAAGACAAAATTGCCTTTTTTTGCCACTTAGAAATACAGGACAAAGCAGCTGACAAATGTCATGTGGAATTTCCTATCATACAAACAGATATTCCCTGTGTCAGCAAGGGTATGCCTCTAAGATTTGAGCAGCTTCCTCCTGGTTCCTCTAGAAATGGGTTAGTTCACCGAAGACAGTCTCCAGATTATTGATATAATCACAAATTGAAATGGGACCCAGGGCTCTCTGTTCACAGGAAAGCTTGCCTAGCTTTCTCTGTATTTGAAGTGATTAACGGTGCTGAAGCATTGTGGGAAAATGATAGGTCTATAATTATAGGGAGCCACAGGAGGGAGAAGCCATTTCTGATACTGGTCTTTGAAGCCACCCAAGTTATTTGAGTCTGAGCCATTGGGGCGGGGCGGGGGGGGGGAGGAAGTAGAAAGAAGAAAAGTAAGACAAATATTTTAGAAAACGAGGAAAATCAGAATATGTAAAAGGGGGAACAGTCTAGGGGACACTATATATGAGATAGGTGTATGTAAGAGATAAGCAAAATGTTTGTAGCAGTGAAGAGCTAGAGTCAGCAGGAACTATTGGCTCAGCAGTTAAACAAGGGGGCCGTGAAGTCACAGAAACCGCACCTGGCGACAGACAGGTTTCCTATTTTTTTTTTTCCATTTTACCTTCCTTTCTTATTTAACATAGAATGTTTCTTACCATATGTTTGTGTGTGTACATAATAACAAACCTTGCTAAGAAAAGGAAATTCTATGCAAGTACTGCAAAAATAAATAAATAAATAAATAAATAAATAAATAGATGAAAAGAAAATAAAAAAATAAATGTGGACCGTAGGAATGAGTTTCCCCTTTCCACCTTTGTCTTTCTGTGCTGGTTGAAGTATAGACCTTCTTATAATTTTAGAGCGTTTCAGACATACAGGGTTTTAAAAAAGTCGTATTAAAGATGTGAGGATGCCTCCATTACTCATCACCCCTGGGTGTGGTACCCTGCTTGATGGAACTGGGCTGCCATCTCGGCTGCCTGGGAACAGCTAGGCTGAACCATCAGACGCGGTCGGCCCGAGACTGTGAATACACAGTGGCAGCCTAATTCCACTTGCAGCCGCTTGGTGCCACTCTGGCTTTAGGAACCACTCAGCCACAGCCAATTGCCGGGATTCTGCTGCCTCCTCAGTTGGCTCTCTGTGGTTTCAAAGACAGTCATTGTTTTGAAGAAGGTCATTTGGAGAGTTCGGTGGCGGGTGTGATTAGAATGTGTACAGCAAGCCACATTCCAGGTGCTTTGTGTGCTAACACTTAGGTGTTATTACCAGCATTAATTATCCTAGGGACGTGTAACAGGCACAGGTGGGCCCTTGTTGGTTCATTTAAAAGGCAAGGTTTTGTAGAACGCAAACCCCCAGGTAGCTACCCTGGCCTTGAAGTTTAATTTTGGGATAGTTTGAGCGATGGGATTTTATTTTATTTTTTTTAAAAGCAGTTCAATATTAATTCTTCCCTAATAATAGGTTTTACAAACACACACATACACACACACACACACACACACACACACCTCTGCTCCACACCTAGGGCGATACTTGCAAACAATAGATTCAGGTTTCATTTGCTTTATTTTGTTTCGATTTTTACCTCTTTGCTTGCCTAAGTTTTTAGTCATCAATAAAAAGGACATTTTTCTTCAAAGAACAACATACCTTTCAAATGAGTTACACGCAGTGTTGTAAAACACTTTACCCCAAATAATAAATCTTTATCTTTTTCTCTACCTCCTTTCTGATCTGAAACCAAACGGGATTCCAGAAAATAATCCATGCACAGGCTTTCACAGCTTGGAGATGACTTTCTGAAACAGAGGACATTGCAGTATTTAGCTGAAGGTCCTTGTGTTCCGTTTAATGGGAGCCCAGGAGGGGCGCTTCTAAAGATGCGACTGAGAGCAGTGCTTTTCTGACTCATTAATTTGGAAAGGCAAGAGGAGGCTGCCATTAAGAACTGTCTTTGCAATTAATTGTATGTAAAACCTTCATTCCTTGCCCACCTCCCCACCCCCACATTTATAGAAATTGCATCACCTTGTTTATGCTGATAAACTTCTGCTGGCCTTCCCACAAGTGGACCTGACCCTAGGCAAAACTGAGAGGCCTGCTAGAACCAGCTCCCTCCTGACTTTGTTCCTTACCCTCCTTTTCTCTGAACCTATGACTTCCCCCTGTTTCTCCCTCAATCTGAGCAGGTTTGAGTGTAATGGTCTCTGATATTTGTGCTGGCCAATTCTGGGTGTTAGGGAAGTCCACCAGGAGTACGATGCTACCATTTTAGATTTCACTTTGTAAGTGCAGGCAGCTTACTAAATTTTCTTGCACATGAGTGTCTACAAAACAGAAGTGTTTCATGCAGTAAATGAAACACAGCATGTAAGGCTTGCTTTCTGTTCCCATGAATGGAATACTCTAGTTGGCTTGTTAAAAGTGCTTTCAGCATCTTCTTCTAGGACTCTGAGACACCAGGGAATGGCCCAGAGATCTGGATTTCTGTAAATGCTTCATGAGAGTTTTGTGTTCAGCAAAGTGCTAGTTTAAGAGGCTTGGCTTCCCTAAAAAAATAAATTAAAAAAATAATAAAATTTCTATAGTGGAAAAACAAAAAGATGCTTGGCTTAAGAAAAACTTTCATGGAAAAGTTGACTACACCAGATCAGGAAACAGATCACCAAAAGAACAATGGATCCTGGTACTCAGGTATCACTTTAATAGGGGAGATGCTAGGCAAGACAGTGAGGTGTGGACAATGCCATCCTGAGCCCTACCTAGGAAGGAAAGTTCAACTCTTTATTCAATATGTGGCTAAGGTGCCTCTCTCCCAAAGGACGGTGCTAAATATATCTACTTTACATTTTTAAATCTCATTTTCTTTGTTTTGTGTATGTGTGTTCAAATGAAGGGGGGATTGTCCTGGCTGTTGCTGCAGATCACCACACTGATGCTGGCTGTTGTGTCAGTTCAAATAGGACAGAAACAATGAGTTTTGCCTTTCCGGATTGGGGAGTCTGGAGGTCAGCAAGGGGACCCGAGTCACTAGCACCCATTGATTTGATTAGTCTCTTCCATCCTTGCTTTTCTTCCTGTTTGAACATGTGCTTAAGGCTTTTTAAGGTCAAGTTCTGGGATGGCAAGTTGATGCTCTAGTTAAAGTGAGGTTACATTCATTGAAAATCAAGAGTGACCAGAGACATGAAGTGCACAATGTAAAGGAAATTAATTCAGTATTGGCTTGCTCCTGAGCCATCTTTCTAGTTCAGATCATCTAGGAGATTAAGAAAAATTCACTAACCCAATGTCAGTCTGATTTGCAAAGCTTATTGACCATTTTAAAAATTGAGCGATGAGGGGAATGCTGCTTGCTCCCTCTCTGACTTTGAGGTTGACCCAGGTTCCTAATGCTTTACTCAGAACATTGAAAGAAGTGCCAAGAGAAATAACTTTTTTTTTTTGGTCATGATTAAAATTTACACAAGGTATTATCAGCCATCTGATTCTAAAATTTTTGATTCTGCATACAAGGGATGTAGATCCCTAAAGCTCTATTCCAGATGAAATCTAGTACAAATTATAAATCTAGGAAAGAATAGAAGAGAAACCCACAGTATTAAATGGTCTTACTGAAGAGGCTGCTGAGGGGATCCAGACCATTCCAAGATCCTCATCATGGGCAGTAAGGGAGTGGTGTAGGATCTGTGTAAATTATTCACACGGAAAACTCTGGAATGAGAACTTGAAGTTCCCTCTGACTCTAGACTTCGGCTTTGACAATTGTCCTACAGACTCATAACTTTTCATCCATCCATCTGTCCGTCCTTACATCCACCCATCCACTCACTCATCCAATTCAGATGGGGTTTCACATCTGGCTTTGTTTGATTCTCTTGCCCCAGCTCTGGGGTAGTTCAGCCACAGGGACATACTACTATATCCTGTCAACCTTGTTTTGTTACTTGCAAAGGTTTTCTTCCAACACTTGTTCATATATTCTAGCTGGAAATAGGTAGCCGTGAGAATGCTGTAGCCTTAAACTTTAAAAACATAATGCAGCCTGTCCTAATGAGACCTGATAAGCGAGGGTCAGATGGAAGGGGAGGAGGACTTCCCCTATCATCGGACTTGGAGAGGGGCTTGGGAAGAGATGAGGGAGGGAGGGAGGGATTGGGAGAGATTGAGGGAGGGATACAGCTGGGATAGAAAGTGAATAAACTGTATAAAAATATCATTCTGCCATTATAACAATTAAAAAAATGTGCACGAGTGTTTTGCTGTATGTATGTCTGTGTACAATGTACATTCCTGTTGCCATAATGGCCCAGAGGTGATGGAACTGGAATTACAGGATGGTGGTGAGCTATCCCATGGGTTCTGGGAACTCCTGTCCTCTAGAAGAGCAGTCAGCACTTAGCCACTGAGCCGTCTTTGCACCTCCCACCTCCCGCACTGATCTTAGACGGTTTAGGTGCCTTCCTTGTTCTTTTGGTTCTGCACAGTGATTCTAAGAATATAGACTTTGAGCTCACCTTCTCAGTCCCTCGGGGAGTGTGTTAGCATCGGTAGTTCTAAGTTTTGCAGATTTACTGAGTTACGTGTTTGCACGGGGCCATCAATCTGTGTTCTGAAGAGCCATCCAAGTTGTTTACAATTGCACTTTTAAAAAATATTTTATTTCTTTAGTTGTTTATATACACTGGATATTAGTCCTCTGTTAGATATAAGGTTGGTGAAGATCCTTTCCCAATCTGTAGGCTGTCCTTTTGTTCTGATCACAGTGTCCTTTGCTTTACAGAAGCTTCTCAGTTTCATGAGGTCCCATTTATTGATTGTTGCTCTTAGAGCTTGTGCTGTTGGTGTTCTGTGCCAATGAGTTCAAGACTCTTTCCCACTTTTTCTTCTAAGTGGTTTAGTGTGTGTGTTTTTATATTGAGGTCTTTGATCCACTTGGACTTTAGTTTTGTGCAGGGTGATAAATATGGATCTATTTGCATTTTTCTACATGTAGACATCCAGTTAGACCAGCACCGTTTGTTGAAGATGCTATTTTTTTTTTCCATTGAATGGTTTTGGCATCTTTGTCAAAAATCAGGTGTCCATAAGTGTGTGGATTTATGTCAGGGTCTTGTATTCGATTGTATTGATCTTGTATTGATCTATTGTATTGGTTTTGTATTGTATTGTATTGATCCACCAATCGGTTTCATGCTGTTTTGAATATTGTTGCTCTATAGTACAGTTTGAGATCAGGGATGTATTGATCCAATTAAAAAATGGAGTACAGAGCTAAACAGAGAATTCTTAATAAAGGAATATCGAATGGCAGAGAAACAATTAAAGAAATGCTCAACCTCATTAGTCATCAGGGAAATGCAAATTAAAACGACCCTAAGATTTCACTTTACACCCATCACAATGTCTAAGATCAAAAACTCAAGAGACAACACATGCTGGAGAGGTTGTGGAGAAAGGGGAACCCTCCTCCACTGCTGGTGGGAATGTAAACTTGTACAACCACTCTGGAAAGCAGTCTGGTACTTTCTCAGACAACAAGGAATAGTGCTTCCTCAAGATCCAGCTATACCTCTTCTAGGCATATACCCAAAAGAGGCTCAAGTACACAATAAGGACATTTGCTCAACCATGTTTGTAGCAGCCTTATTTGTAATAACCAGAAACTGGAAACAGCCCAGATCCCCCTCAGTGGAGGAATGGATGCACAAATTGTGGTATATCCACACAATGGAATATTACTCAGCAATAAAAAACAAGGAAATCATGAAATTTGCAGGTAAATGGTAGGATCTTGAAAACATCATCCTGAGTGAGCTATCCCAGAAGCAGAAAGATGCACATGGTATATACTCATTCATATAGACATAATATAGGATAAACCTACTAAAATCTGTAAACCTAAAGAAACTAATCAAGAGGGAGGATTCTTGCTAAAATGCTCAATTCATATCCAGAAAGGCAAAGAGGACGGACATCAAAAGGAGAAAAGAGGGAACAAATCAGGAGCCTGACACAGAGGACCTCTGAAAAGCTCTGGCCTGCAGACTATCAGTGCAGATGCTGAGACTATGGGCAACCTTTGGGCAGAATGCAGGGAATCTTATGAAAGAAGTGGGAAAAAGTAAGATCTGGAGAGGACAGGAACTCCACAAGGAGAGCAACAGAACCAAAAAATCTGATCACACGGGTCTTTCCTGAGACTGATATTCCAACCAAGGACCATGCATGGAGATAACCTAAGACCCCTGCACAGATGTAGCCCATGGCAGTTCAGTATCCAAGTGGTTTCCATTGTAATAGGAACAGGCACTGTCTCTGAAATGAACTGATTGGCCTGCTCTTTAATTACCTCCCCCTGAGGAGGGAGCAGCATTACCAGGCCACAGAAGGAGAGAATGCAGCCACTCCTGATGAGACCTAATTGACTAGGATCAAAAGGGAGGAAAAAAAGACCTCTCCTATCAGTGGACTTGAGGAGGGGCATGCATGCAGAGGGTGGAGGAAGGGAGGGATTGGGACGGGAGGAGGGAGGAAACCACAGGGGGGATACAAAGTGAATAAAGTGTAATTAATAAAGAAAAAAAGATTTTATTTCTTTAATTATGTGAACATGTGTGGCCCTGTGTGGGTATGCATATGAGTGTGGGTGCTCATGGGGGCCAAGAATGTTAGGTCCCGAGGAGCTGTTGTTACATGAACTCACAACTATGGGTGCTTGTACTTGAACTCCAGTCCACTGAAAGAATACTATGTAATCTTAACTGCCGAATAATCTCTTTCCAGTCTCCTCAGCCCTGTAATTTGAGAACTGGGCTTTTAAGAAAAGAAATCTTTTGTTTATTATATGTGTGTGCATGTGCAAGTGCCGGCGTATACATGCACATATCACATGCATGAAGCTGGCCATGGAGGCCAGAGGAGGGATCACCTTTAGCTGGAGTTACAGGTGGTGAGCGATCTATGGGTGCTCTGAACTGAACCGAAGTTCTCTAAAAAGCAGCAAGTGCTAAGCCCATCCCTCTAGCCCCAGAAACACTGCATTTAAAATAAGAAATTGCCCATTGGAATAAAACTTCAGTGAACACCAATATGGCCAAGTAGATGATCCTTAATACAGTAGATTTTAGGGAGAACAAAAAATAAAAAATCAGGAATTGCTGTGGACAAGCCCCTATCATAAAGACTTTCATCAGAGTCACTTCTGTTGTTTTGCATAAGAACTTATACGTATATTAGAAAAATGAACTAATGCTTAAGTTTCATGGTGGTCCTCACTTGGAAATACAGTGACTCATGAGCTCCTAGTTTATTTGACAGCTATAAGGTAAAATCAGGATAGAAGTAAGGCCCTTCATGAGGCCCCCTCATGCCACAGGTATTCTGTGACTGCCTCCTTGGCTACCACCCTCATGGAATGATACAAGATTCCATTAGATTGTAAGTTAGGGAGGGGCAAAGCCTGTGTCTATTTTTTCCACGCTTGGAAACAACAAGGATTCTGATCCATACATTGTTCTTGGTTATACGGAAAAAAAAAAAAAAAAAAAAAAAAAAAAACAACAAAAAACCCATTCAATCAGTGAATGTAAAACTGAATGAACTCAATTGCGTCTAGACCCACTAATAGGCATAAGAGGAAAAAATTGCTTCTGAGTTGAAGTTTATACCTCTAATAAGAATTTTCGGAGGCTTATGAGCCCTTCTTTCATGAGAGAAATGATTTACTCTTACTAAAGCACACCAGTAGTTAAGTTTGAGTGGGAAGTTCAGAGTCCTTAGGTGGGTTAGAGTGAGTTCTTAAAGTCTCTCTTGTAAAGGCTGAAGATGTAGCTCAGTGGTAGAGTGCTTGCCTGCCATGCACAAATCCTGAATTTGATTTAAATCACAATAAAGGAACACAAAGTTCCTTTACAGATGACTATCTTCCTATATCCTCCTCCAATAGACGTGATTGCTTATCATTCCTGCATTCAAGATTCTAGAAGTCTTAGAGGAGTAGAGAAACAGAAACACCCCCAACCCCAAATGATGGTGGAACATTGGAATGCGAAGATAGCTAAAGGAAAGTTTAAAGGCTTTTGTGGCCTTACAATTGGACTGAGGAACACCCAGTGCTCTTTTGCTGTCAATTCCTTCTCCATTACTCCTCCCAACCCCAACTTCTGTGACTTGAAGTTACTCTGTGCTGCCTGCTGACACTGGCTGCCCCCGCACTTCCTCCCCCAACCCCATCACTGTGTTTTCATTCGTGGAAGCTTGGAGCTTCTGCTAAGGTATTTCTGATCAGTCTGGGCAAAGTCATCTCTCCCCATATTCACAATTCAGTTTGACACACATGCTAACAGTTAATTACATATTGCCTGGTGGTTGCAATGAATTAGCTAAGCCAGAACTCTTTAGTATCAGGCAAGTGTTGTATTGTTCTCCCAGCACAATTGGATTGCAAAGGTCTCATAAAACATAAGAAAGTTTTTAAAATAATAATAAAAATGAAATAATAGTTAATATTTACTGAAAACATCTACTATGTGTCTTGTTTTATCTATTCTTCATATGAACTCAGTGAAATAGATATTATTTCCACATCCTAGGTGAGGAAATAGAGCCTCTGAGACACTAATTTGCCTATCCTGATTTAGCTAGAAAATTCAGTCCAAAAGAGAATAAAATCAATGTAATTTCACCATTCTTTACCATCTTTACATTTCAAACAGCATAAAGACAAATATCAGTATTTATAATATTTTGTTTTTTGAGACAGGGTCTCCATACCCTGGAACTTCCTGTGTAGACCAGGATGGCATGAAACTCACAGAGATCTACCTGCCTCTGCCACCTGAGAGCTGAGATTAAATGCCTGGCTCATTTCTTAATAAACTTAGAAAGCTTAACAAAAGTCCTAGTCAGGGCTGGAACAAAGGCTCAGTTTGTAAAATTTGCCTTGAAAGGGTGGGGACTTGGATTTGATCCTCAGGACCCACCAAATAGCTGGATGTGGCGGCCCGTGTTTACAGTTCCTGTGGTAGGGGACAGAGGCGGGCAATGCTTGGACCTTGCTGGGTAGCTAGCACTGCCTAATTTGTGAGCTGCAGGCCTGTCTTAACCTGAAGGTACTTGAGGAACGACAGCAAGCTCTGAGATTGTCCTCTGGCCTCCATATGCTAACTTGCATGTGAACATGCACCTACAGACACATGTTCACACTCACACACACATACATTATACACAGACAGAAACAGAATAAAAGGCACTTACAAGATCTTAAGGAAAGAGTCAGAAATAATACTTCACAGTTCACACACACGCACATGCTTGTCAACAAACCCTCAAAAGACATTTGTTAAGGAAGCCAGCATATTCCACAAAAGCGTGACTTAACAGACAAGATGACTGAATCATACTCTTCTGCCTCGAAGGCCGAATGTTGCTTCCCGTTAATCCCCACACAGCTGACTCTCCAACGGACATTTTTGTCCACTGATGTGGGAGACCACCACATCAGAAATCCTGGTCAGAGAGATAACTACCAGACTTCTGCTCGACCCTTTAGAGGTGGCTCTGGAAAAATTAGCTATAAGATTTCAAACCTTAGAGTTCTTGGGCTTTAACAATATGCATTTTTGGGAAAATTTTACTGGACTTCTTTATGCTTCTGTAATGAAAAATGTCTGGAAAAATCTGTGTCTCTGACACTAAAAGACTTCTTCCTTTATTCTCCAGGAGGATTTATGATAATTCTTGATTAAAAAATGACAATTAGAATTTTTATTAACATGTATTGATTATATATAATAACAGGTTTACTTAATGACATTTTCCTACACGTGTATAATGTATTTTGATAAAATTCACCTTCCCATTATCCTCTATTGTCCCCTTCACACTTCAGATGATCCCTTTCATTTTCTAAAATAGTCCCTATTTGACATTCTTATCCTTTTTGGTTTTGATGATCTAGTAAGTTTCAGTAGAGTAGTCACAGGAGCATGGATACCACACTAGTGGCTATGCCACTAAACAAACAAACAAACAAACAAACCTAAGTGACCCATTTTCCACACTGTAGAAATCTTGACATTTATAATAGTGAGATGCACCTTTCCTTGGAACCGTCCCCTTCTTTGATAGTTTCCTTTTTCCCACAAGGGCTGCTTTTCTGGAAGCCTGGACTGATGGCTCCATGGTCAGTAAGACTGAAATACAAGGTTATGAGGTACGGTCCCTGTTCATTTGTCACCACTGTGATCCTGCTGTTCCCTAGTTGCTTCTTTTTTTCATACGGGATCATGCATGTGAAGTAAGTGAGAGTCAACATAGAAACATCACAGCTTTCACTCATTCAATGATCCTAGATTTTACTTAGGTACACACACACACACACACACACACACACACACATACAATGATAGGTAGAAGTGTGACTATCAGGAGCAATGAAAAATAATAGTAGGAGAGGAACAGGAAATAAAAGGAAGGGTGAATTGTATGGGAATAGGTCAAAGGACATGGTATTCTTGTATGGAAACGTCTTTATGAAACCCATTACCATGCATGAGAATCTATGCCAATAAAATTATACATTAAAAACACATAGATGCCGAGGATCATAAAATATTACAGCTGTTCTTCCATTTGCAGTGCGGTTGCCTTGCAATAAGATCCTTGTAAAATAAAGTGTTGTGAGTTGAAAATACATTTAATCTGGTTAATACACTTAACCTCATGCAGCCTCACAACACAACATGCTGTAGGGCATTGGATGTGTCTCTGTGTGCTGAGGTTGCTCTCGGGAGCTGCGGCTCACCCCAGCTGCTGTGTGGAACCTTGAGGAGAACAGGAGGGAAGGGGGAGGGAGGGTGGGACCAGGAGAAGATGAGGGAGGGGGCTACAATTTGGATGTAAAGTGAATAAGTTATAGGCACAGAGGAGGACTTCGCAGCCAGCCCTGAAGATACCTGATAAAACAGGGCCAGACGAAAGGGGAGGAGGTCCTCCCCTATCCGTGGACTTGGAAAGGGGCAGGGAGAAGCTGAGCGAGGGAGGGTGGGATTGGGAGGGAATAAGGGAGCGGGATACAGCTGGGATACAGAGTTACTAATAAGGGAGCGGGATACAGCTGGGATACAGAGTCTAATAATAACAAACAATAAAAAAAAGATGTGTACTGTAAAATGGCACCATAGTTTGTGCTAAGCATGTGCTTATGTCCAAATGACCTCAGGTAGTGCCTGTTTTGGGTACTTAAGAAGATCTCATGAAGCTGGGCGTGGTGGTGTACTCCTTTAATCCCTTCAGTCAGGGAGGGAGAGGCAGGGGAATCATTGTGAATTCAAGGCTAGCCTGGTCTACAAAGTGAGTCCAGAGCAACCAAGGCTTCACAGTGAAATCCTGACTTGAAAAACCAAAAAACCAAACCGAAACCCAACAACAACAGAAACAAAACAAAGCAAAACCAAAAAAACAAAAAAAATCCCGAAAAACCCCAGATCATATGCACTAGTAATTTAAAGAAAAGCTACAATATTTGACACATATTTGATCATTCTTCCTAGAAATTTTACCTTATGCTGTGAAGCATTTCATGCCACTGTGAATGAAATATTTAAACAGTATCCTTGAGAGGAAGACCAGAGCTGTAGCTTGATGGTAGGCACTCGGCAAACGTGTAAAACCCTGAGCTCGATCCCAGAAACCACGAAAGTAAGTAAATGGAGTCAACCACGAGTAGCTAAGGAACCCCTTAGTGAGGTTGATTTAGAAGAGGGTCACTCTCTACGGCACACATCTGTGTGTTTGAGCTGAACAGATGAGAAATACCCTTCTGTAGGGTGATGAATGTAAGGGGCCAAATGTAATGCTGCTGAGTCACGCGCGTGAGCCACTTGTGATGTTGCCACCAGTTGTAGCATGCACCATTTCAGACAACTTAGACGTGATCTTAGTGAGCTCTAAAAAACCTGTTAGCAGTCTCAAAGTGTAGATCCAGCGAGGATAATGACATAATGTTGAAGCTCCCTGGGAAGACTTTAAATAAGGTTTATTTCAAGGACTATGAGAGCATTGGAGAAAGGTAGATTAGATTCAGGCCTGGTGGCAGACACTGAGGATGCCAGCACCTGAGAGGAGGAGGCAGGAGGGTCATGAGTTCAAGGGTCTTCACTGTTAGTGAATTAGAACATGGGACATCTGGTCATGAAAGTAACCATGTTACCAACCAACCAAATAGCAAAGAAGATGCATTAAGTTACTTTTTTTTTATTTCAACATGCCAGAATATAAAATTAGCTATTTTGCTTCTACATTTAGAAGTGGAAGTTGACCTTTTAAGTCATCTTGGACTCTTCTTATGGGTAACATGAAGGATTTGTCTTGGTTTTTGGGCTAACATGTATTCTGCTGTATATGGTTAAGAAGACTTAAAAATTAGCCACAGTAAGAGCAGGGGTACATTAAACAAAATGAGGTCTTTTTCAAATACTGAGTATGGCTTTTTTTTTTTTTTTTTTTTTTTGGACAGGATTTCTTTGTGTAGTCCTGGCTGTCCTGGAATTTGCTCTGTAGACCAGGCTGGCTTCAAACTCATGGAGATCCACCTGTCTCTGCTTCCCAAGTGCTGGGATTAAAGTGCCACCAAGGCCTAAGTTTCTGGCATTTTGATGTAGTTCATGTATATCTTTTGTTCTTATAAGAACTTTTTTTCTCAGCTCAAGAGTATTTCATGCTATTGATCTTTACACAGCCAAATTATGACTTCCATGATGAACTTTTTCTATCTTGATACACCAAATTTAATGCATGCACAAGTCTTGTAAATTTCTTCATGATGCTATAAAACAACAAACCCCCAAAACTTTCTAAACTTTGTGCTGTTTCATCTTCTAGTAGAGTTAAAAATTTACCTTGTTTTGATTGTGTATTTGTGCATGTGTGTGTTTGTGTGTATATGTGTTTATGTGTGTGTATATTTGCATGTGTGTATCTAGTACACTAGACTACAGATACTCTTTTTTAATTTTAATTTTATTTATATATTTATTTATCACAATTTATTCGCTCTGTATCCCTGCTGCAGCCCTCCTGCCTCAACCCCTCCCAGTCCTGCCCACACTCCCTTTTCTCCCCCTATGCTCTTTCCCTAGTCCCTTGATAAGGGAGCATCTCCTCCCCTTCTATCTGACCCTAGCCTATCAGGTCTCATCAAGGCTGGCTGCATCATCTTCCTCTGTGGCCTGGCAAGCCTGTACCTCCTCCCTCCCCAGAGGGAGGTGATCAAAGAATAGGCCACTAAGTTCATGTCAGAGACAGACCCTGTACCCCTTACTAGGGAACCCACTTGGAAACTGAGCAGTCAATGGGCTTCCTTTGAACAGGGTGTCTAGATCCTCTCCATGCATGGTGCTTAGTTGGAGCATCTGTCTCTGTTGGCCTCCCTGGGCCCAGGTGTTTACTACAGATACTCTTGTAGGCCGGATGTTGGGAACCAAGCTGCAATGTTTCATAAGAAAGATACAGTATTCTTACCCGAGATCCATCTCCTGAGTCTTAAAAGGGAAACTGGAGAGGCAGGCTTTGATGCGAATGCTAAGAACCAACCTCAAAAGAAAAAAAAAAAAGTTTTAACATTAAACGGCCAAAAGCTATTTCTTCAGCCTGTGGTTGACTTTTATTTATAATTCATTTTTGTTTATTCTATTTACCAGGCAGTTTTAAGAACCCTTCAGTTATTGTTCTGATCAGTAAATTTATTATATAAATAATAGTATTTCATTAAAAAAAAAAAAAAGAACTACTGAAGCAACAGAGATTTGGAGCACTTCTCTCTGGATCACACAACCAGAATACAGTAGAGCCAGGACTTGATCTCAGATCCTGGTTTCAAAAGCTAACTCCTTACTCACAGTCCCATAATTCTGCACTGCACACACCATATCATTTTTACTTACTTAACAAAAACACAACTTCTTTTAAAAATTACAGCAGAAATATGTGCAAAATATTTGTAGGTAATAAAATATCCTAAAAAATGTAAAACTTCAAATAATTGCAAATGTAAAATTCTAAGATTTACAAAGAACTGTTATTAAATTTTTATTGTATCTGAAAATGCAGGCACAGATATAATGCATATTAACAGTAGTACAATCAAATATTCTATAACTTGTGACCAATTTAATTATGACATGTGCGCCTTTCGATGAGAAGACAAGCAGTTCTCTCTTGATTTTCTGGTTTTGTAGATGGGCTTACCAACATTTGTGTGGCTATCTACTGTTCATAAATATTCACCTGTCATCCTGGAGAAGTATGCCACCCAAGGTCAATCGTTGGCGTATGAACTTAAAAATTAAGTACGAACTTAATTTTCCACTTCAGCCTTGACACCTTGCCATTGTTTTGTTTGTTTGTCATTGTTCTTATTGTCATTCTTTCGCTAACACTCTATACCTAATCTATGGCCCAATAGTAAAGACTTTTTTATTTTTATTTTTTTAATACTAGTTACAGTTTATTAACTGTGTATCCCCCTGTATCCCCCTCCCTCATTCCCTCCCATTCTCACCCTTTCTCCCTTATCTTCTCCCTACCCCTTTTCAAGTCCACTAATAAGGGAAGTCCTCCTCCCCTTTTATCTGACCCTAGTTTATCAGGTATCTTCAGGCCTGGCTGTAAAGTCTTCCTCTGTGGCCTATAAGGGCTGCTCCTCCCTGGGGGACGGGGGTGGTCAAAGAGCCAGCCATTGAGTTCATGTCAGAAATAGTCCCTGTTCCCCTTACTAGGGTACTCACTTGGATACTGAGCTACCACAGCCTATAACTGAGCAGGGGTTCCAGGTTATATGCATACATGGTCCTTGGTTGGAGATACAGTCTCACAAAAGACTCCTGTGCCCAGATATATTTGGTCCTTGTGGAGCTTCTGTCCTCTCCAGGCCATACTAACTCCCCCTTCTTTCATATAATTCCCTGTACTCTGCTGAAGGTTTGTTTATGAGCCTCAGTATCTGCTTTGATACACTGCTAGGTAGAGACTTTCAGATGCCCTCGGTGGTAGGCTCCTGTCCTGTTACTTGTTTTCCTGTTACTTGTTTTGTCCAATATCTATCCCATTTGTCTTTCTAAGTGAGGGTTGATCACCTAAAAAGATAAACAAGAAAGAGGACCCCCTTCCCCCTTTTTTTTTTAAATCAAAGCTGATACTGGCCATTTCTCAGCACATTTTTCTCACAGTCACACTGCCCAAGCCATCATTCTTTCTGAGTTATTGCCTTTGTCTTGCAGTTTATATTACTTAGTTTTTAGTAGAAATCTATTTAAATTTAAACATTTAAATTAGATTAACCATGCTTAAAGACTTTCAGTGAGCCCCCCTGCCCTATAATCCAAAGCGAAAGCCATAGTCTCTGATTCTTCATGAACCAGTGTCTTGTGGCTTTCCCAACCTCTGTTTTTTTGATTCCTGCTCCATATTCCCCTTATATCACTCACATTAAAACATTTGCTATTATTTGAATAAACACAGTTTTCCATAGTTTCTGTGAACTTCTGTTTCACACTGACTCGGAGCCTTTGAGCTCACCCCTCACCTCTTTACACTCCTCATTTCTCCTTTAGCTCTTTAGTCGGATGCTGCTGTAGTTTGTTTATTAAATGGCTGTTGGGCAAGTATACTAAAGAAATATTTTTGGAGAATAAACTTCTAGAGGCGAAAGTGCTGTCTCTTGCACTCCAATGAAACTATCTTCCTCTTCGAATCCTGTGTTTTTGCTCCCACCTTCTTTCTTGCTTCTTTTATTGCAATATTTTCCTGCTCCTCTTCAGCATTGCTCTGTGCTCCTGTCTGCTGTCTGATTCTGGAAGGCTGGCTAGCTTTCCCTCCCTCGTGGGAGCTCTGCAGGCAAAACAGACTCTAGGCAGCTGGTCTGATCCCAGTGGGCCACTTCACAAGGCAGTGATGTCAAGAATGACCTTGGAGTACAACTGAGTTGTCATTAAACAATTTAATAGACGAAAGAATTCTCCTCTTCATATTTTAGTCACATTTATTATCTCCAAATATCTGGCACCAAGTGATAAACACTACTGTAAAGAGAGGATTTTTTTAAAAATCATATTCATCACGTTGTCTTAAATTTCTAGGATGTATATAGGAACTGGGATATAACAACACAAGACAAAGAAGGGCAAAGGTGCTCTGGTTTTCTGTGGTTTAACTGAATCACAGAGGCTGCAAGATGATTATTAAATTCTAGATTTTTGGTCATGCTGTAGAACTGCCCCTATACTCCTTATCACACTCCTTTCAGAAAATCAGACAAATACTGTTAAGCAATTTGTGATTTGTATCGTGTTCAGCATCGCTTGAGTAGCAATGATCGTGGTAAATACTTAGATTATAAAATTGCAGAGTTTTAACTAGTAAAACCTCATTTATTTCCCTTATAATTTTCTGCATACAGGGAAATAAGCCTTCAGAAGGTGGAGGCTGATTCAAGGTCACACAATCAGTTAATGATACAGGTGGGCCCTCTGACTCCCCAGACAGTGCTCAGCACTATCCACAGAAGAGCGTCTCTGAACACAGCCCTGTACTAAATGAAGCTCTACCTGCTAGAACGATCCCGTCCCTTCCAATTGTCCCGACACCCCACAGTTTATTTAGATTACATGATTTGGCCTCATATTTCTTCGGGAGCTAGGGAGGTAAGGATCACCCTATTAGAGTACTTAATTCCGAGCTAATGATCCTTCTTTCTGTCTGAAGTCTTCGTGTTCCAGCTTTTTCAAAGGGAACTTGGTTGCTTGTCCTTTTCTGCCTGCCGCATGATGTGCACATCAGCGCCTCCCCGCAGCCTTCCACTTTTTAATTGCCTCTCCTTCCTAATGAAGGCTGTATCAGCTCCAGTGCTAATTGAACTTCGTCCTTCATTCAGACTGTGTTATTAAACAAATAGTCACAGTGTTTGGTCTCACTTTAATGGGAGCATTGATGTTTGCTTAACATCAAAAACTTATTAGCAATCCATTGCAAAGGCAATTAATGGAGGACACGTGGGTAAGGAAATGGAACTAGTCTGCCGCACAGGACAAAGAACAGCAGAGACACCCTGGTTTTCCACGGTTTAACCATCTGTATCCTGGACCTCATGAGCGGATTGTTAAATTCTGGACTTTTAATCCAAACCAGTGAAGTTCCATGTATGTGTCTAAGAAACTGTAGGGCGAACAAACTTGTATCTCTCAATCGTCTCCAGTCACAAACTTCCTGTCTTTTTTTTTAAGTTCCTGTCTATTGAAATCATGTTTTCTGAGTCCTTTAGCTCTTACACTTGTCTTTGCCATTATGCAAACATTGAGATGTTACAAATAAAGATACAATGTCACTTGTAGTTTCACATCCAGAGGTTAGTGCAGGCAAGCATTTGCCTTGTGGGGCTTTGGGGATGGTTTAGCAGTTAAGAGCACTTGCTGCTCTTGCTGAAGACCCATGTTAGGTTCCCAGCACCTAACAGCCCCCTATAAGTCCAGTTCCAGGAGGTGGGACACATTTTCCTGACCCCCATAGGTACTGTAGTTATGTCATGCACCTAGAGAGATACACTCAGGCACACACACATTAAATAAGTTATGTTCAGGACAGCTAAAGTTACATAGAGACATAGGTGTCGAAAAACTGAAAACAAAATAACAAAAGAGCTGTTTGTCTTGTGTTCTTCTGTGCTCTATTATAACACGGGTATCTGTTGGAATAAAATTAATATTGATCAACTGATTGTTTGTTTTTTTTTTTTAATTGGTAATTTGTCCTGAGAAAACTTTGCTGAACAACAAACTGAGACATGGCAACCATACTGCATAATGAAGACTCATCTTCTGGTATGGACAGGATACCGTTTATTTAATCATTTGTTACAAGATTTTAGACAGTTGCCTCTGATTTAATTGCTTGCATATTGGGTGTTGGTATTTGGTGAGTAACAGTATTACCAGGAAAGTGAATTAATAGGTGTCTCTTAAAGCAGTCACCCTCAGTTGTGTGAGCATATACCATGCTTGGTATTCCTAGAGCACAACATAATAGCCTCTGTAACAGCTTTTTCTGAAGATCAAATTTATTTGTTTTATTTATACTTATGCCAATAAAATGAAGAAATAATAAAAGAAATCAGTCAGGAAATGCTATCATCAGAGTTGTAGATTTTCTTCTATTTTTGAAACCCTGAGAAAATCAATACCCGAGTTCAAAGGACAAACCAACTTTAAAAATATGAACCTCTTAGGCTTCATGTCAGCCTGCTAGTTAGAGGGGTGGGGATATCTCTCACATGGACTATATTGCCTGCTTTTTGATCACTTCCCTCCCCCCCATGGGACTTCCCTACCAGGCCACAGGGGAGGAAGAGGAACTCAGTCCTCATGTGAATAGATGAGCTGGGATGTCTGAATAGTGGGAGGGGGAGGGTCTCTATTCTGAGGAATAAGGGAGAGGGGTTTGGGGAATGAGAGTGATACTGGAAGGAGAGGAGGTAAGGGCTTATGACTAAGGTGTTAATTGAATTAACTAATAAAAAATAACAAAAATAAAAGAAAGAAGAAGAAAAAATATGAACCTCAGGGTGGGTTGGTACCCTTGGCAGCCTTCCCTTCTCTGAGAAGGGGAGGAGGGATGGGGGTAGGCAGCAGGGGGGCATGAGGGTGAGACTGAGAGGAGAAGAGGGTGGGGGCTGGGGTCAGACTGTGTAATAAATACTTAGGTGAAAAAAAGAAAAACATGAACCTCAAAATGTTTGACAATTAAGTAATACATAGCAGATTAATTTTCTTTTTCTTCTTCTTTTCCTCCTCTTCTCCCTCCTCCTCCTCTTCCTCCTCCTCCTCTTCTCCCTCCTCCTCCTCTTCCTCCTCCTCCTCCTCCTCCTCCTTCTCCTCTATGCTAAATGTATGTGAAAGAACAGCCAGTACTGGGTTACTTCGTTTATTGCGGAGACCTTGGATGGGAATGTGAAAGTTCCATCCGTGTTAATATGAGTCATGCATGGACAGTCCCCAGGCAATGTTTAGTGACTAGATGGTGTGGCTGCCTAGCGGGGACCCTTTTTGAAAGAGCTATTCTTGGGAGAAACTGTGTGTATATATATCCTCTAGTTTACTTAGGATTATAATGCATAAACTGTTAGTAATAGGTTTAAAGGATTAGCATAGGCCAGCTTTCCATGTGATTGCTCTTTATATAAAAAAGTTAAATGCTACTTCTAATGCCATCATAAAAGTAAGGCTGGAGGATTATCGATTTTTGGAGCCTTTTATGAGATAGTTTGATAAGCGACTCTTTCAAGATTTTAGCACTTGGCCCTGGCTTGTTGTTTACCTTGCTCAGGCAATTTAGTGTAATTAATTTTAATAGCTGTATTTACTTTTAGAGTTTGTACTATGGTGGAGAGCTATCTCTAGTTCAGACCTCAAAATCTTCTTTGAATTAAAATCACACAATTATTTCAAATGAGAATCTTGTTTGTAAAAATTAAATGACGAGAGTGAATGCGAAATCTTTCACATGTTTATGACAATTTGAAGTAGGAATGTAGGGTAGGGTGGTAGAAAAAGGAACAAAAGCAACTAATGACGTAGGTGATGAAAATTACCTTACGTTTTAGTAAAGGATAAATAAAAATAGCATAAATAAAAGCTTAACCGTGTGATCTTAAATGTTTTTATAATGCTGTGAGTTGGTATTTATTTAACTAAAGGTTTGCCTGAAAAAAGTTGATTATGAATGTAATCATTCAGAGATGACAAGCCACTTTGCAGTCTTCTAAGAGGAAAGAAAAAACGGTGGTGAGTTCAAGAAAAGCCACGCTCCTTAGCAACAGGGACTGGCTATATTCTTAATCTTTTTATTCCTCCTGTTCATGTCTACAAGTTTTCTAGAAGTTTGACTTTAGGGAGGGCACTTGTCAGACTGTGATATTGAGAGACCAAAAGATAAAGTAGCAGCGATTAAGACCTAAAGTATGTGCGGTAAAAAGTTAGTAATGCCCTGAGGGGAAGAGCCACCTGGCTGCGTTCTTTCCCCACCCACTAGAGATACAGTTGCTAGGAAACTGGACCCTCCCCCTAGGGAGGGATACCTGGTCATGGTCAATGGTCTGGGAACCTTCCTATAGCCAATCGATTCAAAATGTAGCATCTTGACCAATAGATGCTTGCCAGGCAGGAATTGCCCCTGCCTTGGGCATGCTGGGATGGACCAGAATCTATATATCACCCAACTAACCTGGGAAAGGTGTGCTCAGCTCCCACCGCTTTGGCGGTGGGGCTGTGTAGGCCCAAGCTGCAGCGTGTAATTTACAATAAAAAGACCCTCATGTGTTTTGCAACGGAGTCGATTCCTGTAGATCTTTTGGGAGCTCGCGAACTGGGTATAACAATATTTATTGTAGGTTGGTGCTCTGTTCTTGCTAATCCTAAAACTATGGCAGATATACAATTAAAAAGTAAGAATACATCATAAGAGTCAAATTTTCATTTACGAGAAGATTTTTCTTAAATAATTTGGAATGAATTTTAATGCAAATCATGCTGTGGGAAACACTATATGCAAAGAGAACACTGAGACATATAAACGGTGCATACCTGTGATCCTAGTATTTAGCAAACTGAGTCAGGTAGACCTGGAGTTCAAGGCTAGCCTGGATAACATAGCTAGAACTAGTATCCAAAAATGGGAGGCAAGAATAATCAGTAAGTACTTCATTCAGAGACACTACCTATTTTGTTGTTTTATTTTCTCTCAGTGTTTTCATTCTCCAATCTCATTACACATTTCTGTATATATGTATACATATATATATACATATATATATGTTTGTTTTTATAATAAAATAACATTGTGATAAAACCATCTGTGTATCCATTTTGTATATGGTTTTATTTCTTTAGCTTTATCTCAAATTACTTTTAATTTGAATTTGAAGTTTGGATGTTACTGAGAAAGGAATTAGTGCCAGTGAATATGCTCATTTGAGAACAAAGTTGTGTGCTATTGAAGAACCCTCCTCCCTTCCAGTAATGGCCCCTGTTTTATGGTGATGGTTCAGGACTGTCTCTGGACAGACTATAATTCTGATGCCCCTGGATGATATTAGGGTTTATATAAAGAAAAATTAGGAAAATCTTGCACGTAAGTTACTCCTAAAAATGTGTAAAAAAGTGAATAATTGTTTGAGATTAACACATGGTATAAATATTTTGTTCTATAAGTTTGATTTTTTTTCCATTGGGGAAAAATATGAATCCGAGTATCCAGAGTATTCTTTCTTTTAAGAGGAAGACAGGTTCAATAATAGAGACTCACAAATGGAAGAATAAAAGAAATACATAGTTTTGCTTTTGCAAACATACTGAAGTGGAAAATAGAAAAACCAAAATCAACAATAGCGACAACAAAAAAATACCACATCCATTTGGACTAAAATACATGTATATATAACACAACTTTCCAAGCATAAAACGAAAAGTCTAGCCAAGGGAATGAAAGAAATACCTTTTAAAAAACTGCTGAAATAGGCCTGTTGTTGAAATAGTTTTATTTCCCCTTTAGAAGATCTATTTATTGCAATTCTGGGAGCGAGAGGGACGATTTTGAATAAAGAATAGAGCCATTTAAGATGTTGTGCACAGTGCCAGAATTTATGAAGACCAGTTCGAATTAAAACTAAATGTCATCCAGCAAATAGAAGCCAACAGAAATGTACATTTCATTTATTGTATTGGGAGCTGGGGAGGGCAGCAGGGATGGGCTCACACTAAACAGAACTCTTTTATATGGCACAGAATTTTATATGGACAATGTTCACTTTGCAAAAATCATGCCTTCAACACTAGCGGTTCAATTTAATTCACTAGTTGCCAAAAGCTTGAAATCCTGCTTCCTCCTTTGACACAGTTCAAGGAGAAAGATGTTCAATGCACTCATCCTTTCAACAGATTTGCAGTCACCATGTTTACTTTTCTGGGTGTTACGCTAGTCACTTATAGGGCCATTGGAAATTCAGTATATTCTTGTTTTTGGATGTTTCTAGAAACAGGGGATAGATAATGTGTAACAAGAAAGGATACAGAGTGGTTAATTTTAAATGTCAACTTGACATAATCTAGAATTAAGGTGTCTGTGAGGGCGCCTCTAGAAAAAGTTGGCCTGTGGGCTGGTTTGTGGGCCATGGTCTTAATTTTATCAATTACTCTTCCTGGGAAGACCCATTCACTATGGATGGCATCATTCCTTGGGCTTAGGCTTTGGACTATGTAAATGTAGAGAGGGGCCTGGGCACAAGTAAGCATGTAAGCATTCAGCCTCTATTTGCTGTTGGCCATTGATATGATGTGCCTAGCTCCTGCTGTCTTGACTTCTCCACAGTGATAGACTATAAGCTGGAATTCTTAGCTAAAATAAACTGTCTTTCCTTAAGTAAGATTATTTTATGACAGAAGTAAAAATGAAACTCAAAAAGGATGCCTTTTCTGCTAACAGTTAAAGTGTGAAGACTTGGAAATCCTTGTCTGATGGTCAGAGGATGTCTCTGTGTTTCACTTGAGGCTCTTCCAAGACAAGGTCTTAAGTCTGCTCATTTCCCCTGCAATTTAGATTAGGGCTGACTTGTAAAGGCTTTCTCTAATGATTGACATTGACCGAAGAACTTTGAAACTGAAATGAAAATGCAGTTTGAAAAGGAGCTGGAAATGCATGTTTTATAAACCAGAGGTTCAGGTGCACTGACATTTTCTCAGCTCTGAGAACATCATAAATTATTTTTTTTATTAGCAGGAATTACTATAGCTCTAGACCTTCATGATTGTTCCACAAGAGGTTTTTCTTTTCCTTTTTTTTCTCTTAAACATCAAGCAGCTGCCACTTTTAATTTCCTTTTCAATTTTACACATTAAAAATATTGTTTTAGCTATTGAACAAAACTGTCTCTTATATTTTGAGGGACAGAGTCAGGGTATGAAATGTGCATTTTGGTTTGATTTCTTCCCCTAAGCCTGGCTCTCCAGTGAAAATCAGCCTAGTATTTGGTAATTAGAAGACTGATGGTCAATATTAACAATGAGTGGAAAAATAATATTCTGTTTTCCTCTTTGATATCTTCATGCCTAGAAGTTGCATATTCAAGTGTTTGGGATGAACACCGCCTCTTTTCTAGTCACGTAACTCTTTGGATAACTAGGGATATCAAGGACCCTAGTTGGCAGGTAATGAGGTACTTATTTATTGTTTATCGGATGTCAGATATAGCACTGGGAATGACCAGATTAAAAAAACAAAACAGACAAGAAACTGATACCACTGACTACACTCTTTCAGATTATGTTCAAAGTGTACGGTGTAGACAGTGGACACATGGTGCTGAGTGCTAAGAAGGAAACCTGAAGAGAGGGAATAAAGAAGCAGACAGGTTGGCTGTAGGGTTTGAAAAGAGAATGCTCGGTGAGTTGCTAATGTGTACATGGGAAGCCAGCGAGGGCCTGTGCTAAAGTGACTATCTGCAGCAATTAGAACATCAAAGGCAAGCACCGTGAAGCAGGGGCATGACTACGGAGGAAGCAGTGAGGCCACTGAGGATAGTATATATGGTCTGGGTAGGTATTTTCAAGCATTTACAAAGAGTCTGGCTTTTGGAGGAGTCAAACTTGAGGTTTTAGGGCAGTGTCCACAGCAATTTCATGCGTTTGTTTTCTGAGAATACATTAAAATGGAGAAAAGATTAATGAGTGAGCTCAACTGGGTTCAATGTCTCAACGTTCCAGCAAGAATTGGTGGCAATTTGGGCTAGCATAGTAGCAGCAAAGGTGGTGAGATGCCGTCTAATTTTGGATGTTTAGAAAATAGAGTTCTACTGTTGGTTTGGAGGACAGTAAGACAAAGAACACAGTAAGAGTGGATCCAGGCTCTTGGCATATGCAACTGGAATAAGGTACTTTCTATTTAGAGATGATAGTATTTGGATGCCAGGGGCATAAGATCAGTTTTTGGAAGACGATGAGAGACTTGGTTTTGGACATATTTGTGCGTACATGCCACTTTGATGTCCACATGAAGGCAATAAGCAGAAAACTGGAGTGATTGAGTCAAACTGGAAGTAAAGGTTTGAGATCAGCCAACGCTTCGTTTACTAATGCCCCTTGCCTTCTAGACTGTGATGCTTGGGACTTGCATGACAATTGTGATCATGACTCCCTAAAGGCTCAAGTTCTTAAAAGTGTCTCTCAAATTGTCTCAGTGCTTCAATACTGAATTGGGAATATCTGTCTATCTATATAATCTGTCTGTCTATCTATCTGTCTATCTATATAATCTATCTGTCTATCTATATAATCTGTCTATCTATATAATCTGTCTGTCTATCTATATAATCTATCTGTCTATCTATATAAACTATCTGTCTATCTATATAATCTATCTATATAATCTATCTATCTATATAATCTATCTGTCTATCTATATAATCTATCTGTCTATCTATATAAACTATCTGTCTATCTATATAATCTATCTATCTATCTATATAATCTATCTATCTGTCTATCTATATAATTTATCTATCTGTCTATCTATCTATCTATCTATCTGTCTGTCTATCTATATAAACTATCTGTCTATCTATCTGTCTATCTATATAAACTATCTGTCTATCTATCTGTCTGTCTATATAAACTATATGTCTATCGATCTATCTGTCTATCTGTCTATCTATCTATCTATCTAAACTATCTATCTATCTGTCTATCTATATAAACTATCTATCTATCTATATAAACTATCTATCTATCGATCTATCTGTCTATCTATCTATCTATCTATCTATCTATCTATCTATCTATCTACCTATCATCTATCTATCTATCTATCTGTCTATCTTTCTGTCTCTCTATATAAACTATCTATCTATCTATCTATCTATCTATCTATCTATCTATCTATCATCTATCTATCTATCATCTATCTATCTGTCTATCTATCTATCTATGTATCTGTCTATCTATATAAACTATCTATCTATCTATCTATCGATCTATCGATCTATCTATCTATCTATCTATCATCATAATCTATTTATATTTCCTCATATAAAAATATATATGTATGTATATATATTCCTCCAGATCCACAATATACAACATCTAGCCACATAGCTGCCTCACATCTTCATTTGGAAATGTATGGGCAAATGCTAACAGGTCTGATATTGATTGATCAGCCACAAGAAAACATGGACTTTTGCTTCTGTTTAGGTCAGCCCTCCCAAAGAAAGCTTTTTTTTTTTTTTTTTTTTTTCTTAAGAGGGCTTTCATTACTTTTTCAATGGATGCATTTCAGAGCTGATTATGACTTTCAGGCTCTATTATGTGATAACCTGTGATATATATACAGGAGATAATTATCTCCTTCCAAAAACATTACAAACATTTGTTAATTGGTTGCTTTCTTACCACCCAAGGCAGGAAAAGCTGCGTTAGCATTCATCGTAGGAGTTTCTCAACAGGGAGGCTTGAACAATAGAGTATGTGTCTATCAAACACCTGGACAGTCAGGAAAAGAGGGATTCATAGTACACATAGTGAAGAAAACTTCATCTTCATTAACTAATATTAGTGGAGCACTTCCAGAGTTCTCCTGATAAAAATTTGAGACCTGAGTGAAAGAGGTGTTTTCATTCCATAGAGGTGACAACTGATTCTCATCAACTTGATGTACAGATAGGAAAGAGAAGCATCAAGAGAGAAAATGAAGAGGTAGGCCACAGCTGCCTTACACCCGTCTTGATATGAAAATGGAGAATTGCTTCACCAGAGGATTTTAAAGATGTACTTAGTTATCTAGCAGAATGAGAATCGACGCATTTGACTGAATGACAATAAAGACAACTTCACTTTTGCCTGTATCAGTAGAAATACCAGAGAAAAATGTTTTGTTTCATGTTTTAAAAAATTCACTTACTGTCCACCACTGTGGCACCTCTTTTAGCAGTTTATGGCCTCAAGGGGATAGACAGAGTGATATATAAACTGGATTATTATTTCTCTTCTCATGGAAGTTTCTAAGGTTGAGGCTAATGACACTGAGCAATTGGACATCTACTTTGTTCCGGGAAATTTTCTGTGACTGCTTTGAACATTCTCATTTGATTCCAACTCTTCTATTAATAAAACTAGGAATAAGGGATAGCATTATGTAGTTGGTGCATATGGTGCATGGTGAGTCCTTAGGCAGAAGAGATGCACTAGGTTTTGGTTTAGCTCTGTTTTCTGTGTGAAGTATTGATGATGAAGGGTCTCCTGGGTTTGAATAATTCACGCTAGCTGCTTAGAACAACACAAGTCAATATATTGCCCTTAACTATCTGGGTTCCAAAATTCATGTATCCAAAATTGTGTCACAGGTCAAAGGAATGAAACTCATTGTTGTATATATTGTTTTCCTTTAAGATTTTGCCCTGAGTAAATAGGAGTTGGATTGCTCTAGTCTCAGATCTCCTCTTTCCTGGTCATCTATATTTAATGAACGTTGTTGGGTTTTGGTGATAAATCTTATTTCTTAGATATTTGGAGATAATAATACAAGACTGGCCTTGGGAAAAATTGAGCATCATGGTGAGTTAGGAACCTTGGATGCTCCCATCTCTGAATATTGCCCTGCCTTGTTTTTTTTTCCATACATTTATAAAACCCTTGCTCTATTCCTTTCAAATAAATAAAAATAGCTTAAATTTAACTCTGAGTCTATTTTTCCATAAAGAGATCTGATGCATGGATCAGAACATGGGCCAAGTCTTTGAGGAGCTCTCAAAACACTTTGTAAAAAAAATAACCTTTTAAGAATTATTCATCATGACAGCATGAATAGAATGGACACTTCCCTGCTTTATAGAACTGGGCTTACTTCTAACCTAATCATTCATAAATTGTGGGCGGTATTCAAAATATTGTAAACACAGTGACTGTTTATTTTTATTTTTTAAAAAATAAACAGCACTAAAATTTGAACATACTTAAAGGATGTGTTTATACACGTTACTTGTTACTTGATAGATATATAATAAATACTATTGTTTGTTACTGGTCAGTCAAGAGTCATTTATGGTACATGTGTATCAGGTTCTAAGGAGAAAGACAGTAGTAAAATGCAAATACTGTAGGTGTTAAAACAAAAGTAGAATGAACACTATTTCATACTGAGTCTCAAGCATCAGCACAAGTGTACTTCTTTCTATATTCCTTTTCCATATTTATTGGTGAATAGAACAGCAGTCAAAGCACTTTCCTCAGTACCCCTCATTAGAGTCCTATTCTTGTCCTTATTGACTCTACCAAACCTCTTGTTCTTTGTCCTGTACTTCCAGAAATCGAACTGGCTGTGACTGTTGCCCCCTCTGATCATATGAGTTTCTTTTTGCTACTTTCCCACATTTGCTCCTCTGTGAGATGCAGAATTGGGGCACAGCCTCCCTGAAATAGCAGTGACCTGAATCCAGCTCTCCTGGGAGCAGAGGAGAGGGGTAGATTCCAAAATTAAGTCTAAGTAGGAGCAGAGGGGAGGGAATTGTTTTATTCAAAATTATGAACATAGAAAGAGAAAGCTTTTTCTGGGGGGGGGAAGGTGACATGTCTGGACAACAGAGGATAATCCTTCCAGTCTGGTCAATATGTGTAGTATACATACAAATGGATATGTATTTGTAGTTATATCTACAGAACTCAATGGAAGTAAAATTTTCGACTCTATTTATTTCTCATCTTCGTACTTGACAGAATGTATGAAATCAGCATCCTTGAAAGTTTAACAAGAGACAGCTTGGACTGTGGAAAAGGGAATGAGATACAGATCAGCCATCTGAGAAGCTTCTGTGATGATATTTAGTGTTCTATGACCCTAGTCTAGAGTTCCAGGAATACAAAGAAGGCAGGGGTAACATATTTTGTAGTGGCGGTGGGTGAAAAGCAAAGGAGAAACGCAGGAACAAACGACAGTGGCCACTTCTCAGTGTTCTCTCAGAGAAGATTCAGCCCTGAGGTCTCATCGTAGATGAGAATATAGATGAGGGACAATGAAGATGAGGAACAAGTGAGGAAGCTGAAAGAGTGATTAAGGTTAAGGAGAAAGAAAAACCCTCATATGAGTGTTTGAGAAGCCGTTTGTTTTGTTTTTGAGCTGCTATGATTCCACAGGAAGGGTGCAGTAGTTGTTCATATTGGACCACATCAAGTGGGTTTGCTTTCCCCCACTAAATGCTTTGAGCATGTTCTGACACTTAAGTTCTTGCAACTGAATTAATTATAGTATCATCAATGTAATAATCTTGATTCAACCTCTAAATGCATCATCATTATCACCTTAAGTATCCAGAAATATGTTTTCATGTTCTATCCCTCTTTAGCAATTTAAGTTTAATTGTATTTTATGATAAAAATGGTGTAAGTTTTAAGGATTGAAGGTATCCAAGGGATCATACAATCTACCCCATTAGGTTGATTTCAACTTGTTAGCAGTTAGTCTTCTGTGCTTTAGTGAGGACATGACCTTCCTCATAATGATGGAATAATTCTATTTCTATAGCTCTGTCTCTAGACAGGTATGCAGAGAATAGAGATTTAGGAAACCTTCATTATTTTTTATGTGGCTTCAGCTTATTCTTATGTTTCAGGGCATAGCAATGTGCATCTTGGAAATATGGAGCTTCAGGAGTGAATATGGTTGTAATTTTAAAGATCTTGAGATAGTGAATAACTACAAGGGTGTATACGTAAAATGATAGTCACAAATGCAGGGAAGCACTTTGGTTTATTTAACAAATAGGAGGTGTTTCTGTTAATTACATTTGTTCTTTGATATTTTCATAATGTACGTTATACATCTTGATTGTTCCATTTCCTACCATCTTCCACTACCTTCTCTTTCTAATTTATTTACTACTCTCCTATGTTCCTGATTTTTTTTCCCACCTTGATGTCTGTTTGTATTGTTTGTGTTCCTCTGGGTTTGGCCAGTGCCTTATGTGTGCCCATGGGATTTGAATTATATATTGGAACTTGGTGGAATCACCTGTGGGTACCAACCAAAAATCATGGCTCCCCTTCTCCCAGAATTTATCAGTAGCCAATTGTTCAGCAAAAAGAAAAAGAATCCTGTGAGCCCCTCTCCAACCATGTTGACATTTGCAAGGACCTGTCCTTTGCTGACCAATTGCTAAAAGCTGTAGCTGCTCTGAGTTTGTGATTGTGTCCTGTCTAAAGGATGAGATTTTGCTGGCCATGTCGGTATCTTCCAGCTCTTGTATTCTCTGTCCACTTTTTTGGAATGTCCCTTGAGCATCAGAAGTGGCAGCGTGAATTAATAAGATTTATTTATATATTTATTTATTTATTTATTTATTTTGACACAGGGTCATACTCTGTATAGCTCAAGGTGGCCTTGAACTTATAGAAATCCCCTGCCTTAGATTCCCAAGTGCTAGGATTACAGGTTTGAGTTACCGTGGTTGGTTTTAACAGACAAGTTTTCATACTCATACAAAAAAAGCATTAAATTTATTTTCCAACATATGAGAGCAGGTGACAAAGGTAGGAGTTTCAAAGATGCATGTTTAAGAGCTGGAGAGATGGCTCAGAGGTTAAGAACACTGAGTGCCCTTCCAAAGGTCCTGAGTTCAATTCCCAGCAACCACATGGTGGCTCACAACCACCTATAGTGAGATCTGGTGCCCCCTTCTGGCATGCAGGCACACATGCAGGCAGAACACTGTTTAAAAAAAGAAGAAGAAGAAGAAGAAGAAGAAGGGACTTCTGGAATCCAGTGTCTGAGCTTGGTATTGCCTCAAAGAACCCAAGGACCCTAATCAGCAGGAAGTAGCTGAAAAGGTCTACATTCCTTGTCCCTACCAATGTGCTTTCTCTCAGAAGTTAGAAGAGAGGTAGAGGCATTTAAGAACCCTAAATAAAGCTGCATGTTTATACTCAGGGAGGTGGAATCTCATTTGAAAAATAAAGCAAGATAATCAAAATGCATAACTTAAAAAAAACATTCATTAGTTGCACTTTATTCACTTTGTATCCCCCATACACCCCACCCTCCTCCCCTCCTAATCCCACCTTCCTTCCCCCTTCTTCATGTATGCCCCTCCCCAAGTCCACTGATAGGGGAGGTCCCCCTCTCCTTCCTTCTGATCTTAGTCTATCAAATTTCATTGGGAGTGGCTGCACTGTCATCTTCTGTGGCCTGGTAAGGCTGCTCCCCCCTCAGGGGGAGGTGATCAAAGAGCAGGCCAATCAGATTATGTCAGAGGCAGTCCCTCTTTTCATTACTGTGTAACCCACTTGGACACTGAACTGCCATGGGTTACATCTGTGCAGGGGTTCTAGGTTATCTCCATGCCTGGTACTTGGTTGGAGTATGAGTCTCTGGAAAGACCCCTGTGTTCAAATTTTCTGGTTCTGTTGCTCTCCTTATGGAGTTCCTGTCCTCTCCATATCTTACTGTTTCCCACTTCTTTCAAAAGATTCCCTGCACTCTGCCCAAAGGTTGCCCATAAGTCTCAACATCTGCATTGATAGTCTGCAGGTCAGAGCCTTTCAGAGGTCCTCTGTGTCAGGCTCCTGACTTGTTCCCTCTTTTCTCCTTCTTCTGATGTCCATTCTCTTTGCCTTTCTGGATAGGAATTGAGCATTTTAGCAAGAGTCCTCCCTATTGATTAGTTTTTTTAGGTGTACAGATTTTAGTAGGTTTATCCTATATTATATGTCTATATGAGTGAGTATATACTGTGTGCATCTTTCTGCTTTCAGAGGCCCTTTGTGGCAGGTTCCTATGGGACCTCATGAAACTGAAACGCTTCTGTAAAGCAAAGGACACTGTCATCAAAACAAAACGAATGCCTACAGATTGGGAAAGAATCTTCACCAACATTTTATCTGACAGAGGGCTAATATCCAGTATATATAAAGAACTAAAGAAGCTGAAAAGCAACAAACCAAGTAATCCAATTAAAAAATGGGGAACAGAGTTAAACAGAATTCTCAATAGAGGAATATCGAATGGCAGAGAAACACTTAAACAAATGCTCAACCTCATTAGCCATCAGGGATATACAAATCAAAACGACCCTGAGATTTCACCTTACACCCATCAAAATGGCCAAGATCAAAATGCATAACTTTGATATGTCTTGGTTTTAGAGAAGGGGAAGTTTAGAGGAGTTGTCACAGAAGAGTTCCACTGGCTAGGAGGCTCAAGATAGTTCATGTAGATGGGGAAAGTTTGAGATGAGACAAATGCAAAGCTTCAGCCATGAATGACCTGGGGTATCCAAATTTAACCTCTCACTGTTCATAACAATGACTGTCTCTCTGCTTAGACATAATTCTAAAAATCTTAAACATCCCAAACGTTAATCAAGAGAAGTTACAGCAACACCATGGCATGCTTCATTCTGCACACATCAGTTTGTAATGGATAAGGTACTTGAAAGTTCCAGGGAAGGTAGTTTACATGGAGCCAGCTTCTGCTGTAGTTCATAGAAAACAATGCACACCTTTATGGATCACCTTTATTTCTACACAGAGCTTATGCATTGCTGTAGGGCTAGGATAAATGATCCACTTCTTTATATTAAAATGAAACAAACAACTTGTTGATTTGCATAGAGCTTGTGAATTACGAAACATTTAGAGAGCTTTTTTTAAATGCTTAATTTACACCCTGTAGGAAAGTCTCTCAAATGTGTTGCTTCTAGAAGGAAGGTATGTTGGGGGCAGCATGAAATACCCAACCCTGTAGCACCCACTAGTCTGCACACAAAGCCACAAGTGAGAAATTTCCCTCCAAGTTTGTTGTTTGCAAAAAGGCTTTGTGCTATAAGTCATAGACTGTTCTGCCTTAATAGCATTGTTTGTGAAGTAAGCACAGACAATGAAAGGTGCAGTGGTTGCTTCTCAATCAGGCAAAACCCATCAGAACAAGCAAAACCCAAAACAGAAAGAGAAAGCCAAACCCAAACAACAATCCTACCACAAGAAACTCCACAAAATTCCCAAACCAAATTATAAAACAAAACCAAAGCAAACAGAAAAGCAATAAAAATAAACCTCAAATAAATCAAAACCACAAACCCAGAACTTCACCAGGCATATTTTACTTCTTAAAAAGTCATCTCTAATTTGTATACTTTAATCTTCATCACATGCATTTAAAAATAGAGATTAAGTCTTCAAACTGGGGATCTTAAAATAGTTATCTCCTTCATAATGTTTTCATAGCACAAAACCCATATTGTCATTATTTTGACAGAAGACGGAACACAGGGCCTATGAATGCCAGGTTAGCGCTCTGCCATTTATCTTTGTCCCCAGCCCTGACTCCTATATTTAACCGAAGATAAATTACTTTATAAAATAGCCACCATTTATGAAGTGATTACCACGTGTGAGCTTTTGACCTTTTTTTAAACTCTCAGAACATTGGGGTGAGTTACCAACAGGCTGAAGCTAGAACACAGCAAAAACGAAAAAGGTATCTGGTGTAGATAAAGGAGACAGCTGATCCCAGAAGGGAGGGAGTTTGCTTTCCTTGGACCTCCCAGTCCAAGTGCCTTTGTGGAGAGCATCAGCTGGGATAGGCAGAGTACTGACTTGTTCCCATTGTTCCCATACAAGCACTTCAGCAGTACAAAGAAGGTAGGTCCTAGCACAAGGCACACCTTGGCTTCCAGGCCAGACTTAGACCCACTGGTACCTTGGTTAGGTCCATGGAACCATGTCCTTTGGCTGTACAGTTCCTCGGGGTTTTTTAATTCAGGTTTTGCCTCCTTATTTATTGACTCTCATACAATTTCTTGGGCTCTTTCCTTCTTCACTGATTTGACAGTGTGACTTAACTTCCTCTGTTAATGATAGTACTAACAATAATGACACAGCTACTGTTCACTTATGGGATCCCACATAGCATTCATACCTTTTTTAGTGGAAATTACCAATCGCTAATTATTATTTTAATGTTTATAACTGTTGCATAGCTCCCCACAGAAATGAGCTTATTTGTGTCAAGTTGTGAAAAGTTCGTACATGGGTACTTTTTTGTTTTGAGTAAAAAAATTCTTCCTGAAGATTCAAACCTCTTCCATAACCATGTATTTTCTTTGGTTAGCCATAAGAGGGTGATGGGGTTATATTGACATTGCTTGCTGACACCAAGACAGAAAATGGCAACTCTAACCCCTAACCTCTCTACCCTGAACAATTTTTGTCTAATTTTATGATTTAAAACCTGTCATGGAAAGCCCCAGAGGTGACATCTTTGGGAATCGCACAACAATTGTTTTCGAAATGAATTGCTTAGAGGTTGTCAGGCTCCTAGACATTGTGAATGTAACCTGTAATTGGAATTTTCTTCTTTTTCCTGATGTTGGGAACAGGTAAATTAAAATCAGATGTTCATTTCTTGCTGTTTAAGTCTGTAGTTTACTCATCCTGTCTTCTTAAAAATAGGTGTAATTAGATCTCTTGCATAATTTACTCAGTTTTCTATAAAAAGCAGTTCAGAGTAGTGAGAACCCA
Source organism: Meriones unguiculatus (assembly GCF_030254825.1). Lineage (NCBI taxonomy): Eukaryota > Metazoa > Chordata > Mammalia > Rodentia > Muridae > Meriones > Meriones unguiculatus. Next base: position 29,330,454 of record NC_083359.1, read on the forward strand.
GAAATGCCGACGAGAATGACTCCCAATTAGGAAATGATTGATTAATTTGTTGTTGCTGATAAAGTGTTAGTGTCATATTTTCAGACTGTAGAATAGAAAATAGACAATGTGTCTCCAAGTACCTAGTGTGTTGAAATCAAGTAGCGAGTTCCCTTGAGTTCAGTTCATTCAGCTGTGTGTTCTGTTTTGTCAGTGTTTCTCAGAGCTAATGCTCTTGGGAAGGTCACAGAAATGCACTTACCCCATGGTTACACAGAGATAGGAATCTGTGTTGGTTTATTGCTGTTGGTCAGTGCATTGCATCTCCCAGTTGTGCTTCCAAGCCAACAGCATTGTACCAGTAGCCATGCCAGTTCTAGTGGCCCCACTAAGGACTTCTGTATCAGATACTGGTGGGTGCAGTTCCTGTTGTAACAAACCCTTAAGGCTTTAATCCTATGTCCATTAGGAAAACAATAGTAGTAGGTTCTCCTCTATGACCAATGACCTGTCTGGTTATAGGTTCTTGGTTTAATAACAATGCTGTTATGGGCCAAGACTCTAGAACCAATGATCTTAAGGTCAGCTTGCATCATTCCCCACCTTTTTATTACTTCTATCATTTTATTCTCAGGTAGAATGACTAAGTCACAGAGTGTGGATATATTAACTCTACAGGAGAAGCAGTTTCATAAATACTTGCTCCAGTTAAGATCCCCACCAATAGCCAATGGAAGTTTAAATGCTTTGCACCCGACTTTGTTAAACACTCCATTTTCCTTAAATAAACCCACTACATATAAAGTAATGTCCAGTTGTGTCCTTCATTTGAATATCACATTTGAACAAAAAAATGAGGTTGAGCAACCACTTCACAGACTTACATATTTATTAGCTCATCATATTTACACTGAAGTTAACTGCTTATTTCTATTTTGTTTTAGAAACGTTACTGATACATTGAAAACTTTATGTTTCCTTCATTTAAAAATGAGAAGAGAGATACTATCTTGAAGATTCTTTTATCTGTTCATTCATAGTGTGTGTAACGAATGCGGGTGTATATGCTCTTTGGAAAGCACACGGAGGTCAGAGTGCATCTTTCACGAGTCTGTTTCTCCTTCCACCTTTACCTGTGTTCCAGAGACAGAACTCAGCTCATCAGGTTTGCACAGCAAACGCTTTTACCATTGGAGCCATCTCACTGACCCTGTGTTATGTGTCTGGTATCTTTTCAGTGCTTATAACTTTATTATAACTATTTCAGATGCATTACAGAAATAAGCTTATAATTTTAATCCACATCTTACTTATGAGTTTGTTTGTATGGTGTCTTTGAAAAATTCTGTATGTAAGAAACATGTTTTATTAGCATATGCTCAAGGTTTTGTTTTCAATTTTTAAGCTTTTAATCTATATAAAAATTATTCATATGTGCAAATATCCAAGTAGGTAATGTCAAGCCTAAGTGTAAAAATATATTTAAATGAGGGGTTTTCATGCAGAGTAAAACAGCCATTGAAAGGGTAGAGTACAGGTTTTGACAAACGTGTTTACATGTAACCACCACAGTCCAGCTGCAAGTGTTTTTATCACCTTCGTAATCTCTTATGCCTCTATAGTCAGGCCACCAACTCACCAGACCTGTCCAGACCCTGATCTTTACAAGCAGAGATTAGCTTTGTCTGCCCTACAGTGGTATGACACAATTATATCAGGGCCACATGATATGTATGGCTTTGCGTGTATGTCTTCTTTTACCCACCGCAGTGGTGATGAGCTTTACTTATGTGTTTAACAGTTGAATATTTTTATGTTTTATTATATAGATACTCCACAACATGTATCCTTGCCAGTTAAAAAAAACATTATTTGTTAAATAGACATTGCTTTTGACTACTATGGGAATGTTGAGATGAACCTGTGTATTATAACTGTGTAAATATATATTCATTTACTTGGCTTCTTGGGATAGCATCTAGGTATCACATTTTGAAAAATACTACCAAATCATCCCCAAAGCAGTTGTTTGAGCCCTATATAGAAGTCTACCATTTCCACAATCTCATTCATATTATCACCAGTCTTACTAATTTTCAAAATTTGAATACGTCTGTAGTAATATCTCACTGTGGTTATGTTGGCATGGAATTGATTTTTTTTTGATGTACAGCAGGAATTCAGCTTAATTCTTATATTTCCATATGGACAACCCGCTGTCTCAGCACTCCACTATATACTGTGTAATTTCCTCATTGACAGGCAATGGCAGTTCTACACATTGAGAGTTCCTGAGACAATATTAAAGCTAATTAAAACTTACATGAAGACATCCTCTCTACTTTTTAAGAGGTTATAATAAAATGTTGAAGTTTATCAATCAGGCACATTGAACTCTGAACTTCAAATAAACCAGCATCTTTATTTTGTTTTGTGGGTGCCTATATCTACATGTTAATGTGTGTGCAGGTGCATCTCTGGGTAGGGCTATACATACACATATGTGCACATTCACATGTGTGCACTTGCTAGTGGAGATTAAAGGAAGATTCAGTTGTCACTCCTCAGTTACCATCCATTCTATTTTTGAAACAAATTTGTAAGTGTGTATTTTTCACCAAAACTGCTTTGTTTAGGTTTATTTATTTAGGGTTCTTAAACACTTTTACTTCCCTTCCAACCTCATGACCTTAGGTAGGAGATTAGTAGGGAAAGGGGCTGTAGACCCCTTTTGTCTACTTCCTGCTGATTAGGGTCGATAAGTCTTCAGGGAATTTCAGTCTTCAGGATACCAACACGTCAGTCCAAAGGCCAACACCAAGCAGCAACACTAAGTCAGCAAAAGCCACAAGACTAAGTTGGATTGCCCAGAGACGTTCTCTGGAACGGTTCTTTTTGCAAAGTCAAGTGTCAAAGCACAAAGATCAGCGCAGTAATGTCCACCCAAAAAGCAATGTCTCACTGTGCATGGGCCTCTATATATCTCCTCTCTTCAGAATCCACCCACAGATGTTCTCAGTTGGCCAAAGTCATGCCCCTCACATGAAAGAGTCCACAGGAAAACATCATATGCCCTCTCACAGCGAACTTCAAGCAAAACATCACATGACAAAACTGAGTCTTTTTAAAAAAATTATTTTTTTTTAATTAATTACAGCCTATTCACTTTGTATCCCAGTTGTAGCCTCCTCCCTTATCACCTCCCAATCCCACCCACCATTCTTCATTTCCTCCCATGCCCATCGCCCACTGATAGGGGAGGTCATGTTCCCCTTCCATCTGACCCTATTCTATCAGGTCTCATCAGGACTGGCTGCATTGTCTTCCTCTGTAGCCTGGTAAGGCTGTTCCCCCTTCAGGGGGAGGTGATCAAAGAGCCAGACTTTGATTTCATGCCAGAGACAGTCCCTGTTCCCATTACTAGGGAACCCCCTTGGACTCTGAGCCCATGACACTGAGCTGCCATGGGCTACATCTATGCAGGGGTCTTAGATTATCTCCATGCATGGTCCTTGGTTGGAGTACCAGTCTCAGAAAAGACCCCTGTGGCCAGATTTTTTGGTTCTGTTGCTCTCCTTGTGGAATTCCTGGCCCCTCCATGTCTTTCTACCTCCCCCTTCTTTCATAAGATTCCCTGCCCTCTGCCCAGAACTGAGTCTTTAAGGAAACCAGAAACTTCCACTTCGCAAACTTTCTCATTGGCTTTTAGTGTACCAAGTAGGTTAGGCTGGCTGGTCAGGGCGCCTCAGGGATCTGTTTGTCTCCACCTGCCCAGAACTGGGATCACAGAAGCATGCCACCGCAGCCAACGTTTTTACATGGGTTCTGAGTACGGGACTCTCGTTCTCAAACTTGTGAAGCAAGAAATTTACTGACTGAGCCACAACCCCAGTTCTAATCAACATTATGTTGAGCTTTCACAAGACTTTAGAATTGTGCTAGGGAGATTATATCTCATCCAACCCCAATTTACTTTTTCCTTCTCCAGGGTTTTAACCTATTTTCTTAAAAATATATTCTTACTCATAAAATTTCAAATGTGTTTTTTTTTTCAAAATGTGTTTTATTGGGAAAGTTTTATATTCTGTTCTTCATCTAAACTCCAGATCCCTGGTTGATTATACTGCCAGTGGTGCCATAGTTTTTTTCAAGATCCGTGCTTAATTTTTTTCTTCTAGTAAAAATGTACAAATCCAAGGAAGATAATTGAAAAATATGGAAAAGCATGAAGGCTAAAATTAAATATCTTCTACAGCCATACTTTCTATAGCTGTATGTGGAGTTTAGTTTGTTTTCTTTATTAAAATTAAATGTGATGTTAAGGAAAAAAGCACAATAGTTCAGTTTTATGCATTAGTCTTTAATATTTTTATTTTGATCCTGTTTCTAACTGTTCTTTAAAAGCAAACAAATAGACTTTTTAAAATCATTATGGAAACTTTCATGTTTTTTTTGTTGCATTATAAGGTTAAAATATAACAAAATGTATTTAAATTATGTAGGTTGTGTATTTCAAAGTTTATTCTTAACAAACAAGTGAAGACAATCATGCCCATAATCAAATACACATAATTATAATCACAGTTAAAAAAATTTATAAAAATTTGAGGATTTTAATATAACTTGAGCTGTGAGTTATGTTTGTTTTTTTATGTTGATTCAAGTACAGTAAACTATAATGACTTTTGGTTTTCTAACATAACTTTTAGAAGAACCTTAGTATGAGGTAAATGGTACAAGTGGAATTCATGTATTTTTATGTAACTCTTGACAGAATTTATATTTTCATCCCAAAGGTAGAACTTTCAGATTTATTTCTTAATATTTAAATTCTCTAGTTAAGAGCAGAGAGAAAAAGTCTAAAAAATGTCTAATCTCTTAGGATTTAAAAATACAAGCAATTATTGTGTGCGTTAGATTTGTTACTTTTGTAGATTACAATCAATGGGAGTTTTGCAATTAGTGACAGAATTGCATATAATGGTCTTATGGTATTAATAGTCTTAGGAAGCCATCTGTAGCTGTTTCATTTCTCCATATAATTGCCTAGAGTAGTTCATGTTTTCCAAGGAAAAATCTCTAGACAAACTATACCTCATTTTCCTTCTATTTTAAGCTTATCTGTTCACAGAAACCGAGATTTTGGGTCATTTTTATTCAGGGATTTGGGAGTTTGCACAAGAATGGCATAATAAAGTCTGGTTTGGACAGGCTGCAAGCTGTGGAGAGGAGACAGCATCATTCCATGCCCATGAGGTGCTTTGCTGATTTCTTTGGTGAGAGTGGGAAGGGGGAAGGGGATGCATGTGCCCTTGAATTAGTGTGCAACTAGATCATATGTACTTTTGACTGTTTCACCACGGAAAATGGACTGGGTAATATGGACACTGTCAAATGACATTTAGTTACATGACACATACGTCTATATTCCCCTTAAGATGGTGAATGTGCACCCATACGTGAACTCAGAGCCCTTTCTGATTTTCCTACTGTGAATGTCTAGTGCCGGAGCTCAAAGCTCAGTCTTATTTAACTTGGGTGATCTCCTTGTTATTCTTTAATTTGCTTTTAGGATAGTATTTTTTCCATTATGCTCAGTCCTCACAGTCATTACATTCTGACTACAGGCATCCTCTTCATTGCTCTCAGAATATGTCTTTCTCATCATGTATTTAGGATATGCCCATAACAAACATGCATTTGTTTTTCTTGTGAGTCTTTAATTCGTATAAATTTTATTATTCTCTAAAACACACTGTCAATTTTCTCTGCCGACATGAATGCATCATTTTATGTTTTCATGAGCTTGAATTACATTTTCCTTGCCCATCCCTTCATTGGTAGTAACTCTTGCACCTTTGGAATCTTGGGATGAGAAACAATGCTTTCATCACAGTCTCTATGTGTGTCGCTTTGGGGATGACTGAGGGTCGTAAGTGTCACTTACACTTAGTGCTTAATAGGCACTCGGGCATTGGTTAGAATGCTCTTGAAACTGTATCTCTAAAATCATATAATACGAGAACATTATATGCACTGAGCAGGTTATGTTTGTATATTTAGGACTACATAGCATAATAAAGAAAATTTGGTGAACTTGCTAATTTGACTTATAGATTTCTGAGTTTTACTATGGACATTTTGGTGATTATTTTTTTGTATATTATTATGCTTAAATCTTTGGTGATCTTAAATATTGTGAATGGCTTTTCTCAGCCTGCTTGTTATATTGAGGGCTTACCATATCTGATAGTGGACCCAGAGTGATCAGTAAGGAATCTAATGATTTTTGTGTCTGTCATAGTAATGTAGTGTTGTGCTGTTGGATCTGGGAGCAGTAAACAGTTAACAGTAAATCTGTGTGCCAATTTCTCAGGTGTAAATATTGACACCATGTATATGAAAAAGGTCTCTAATGCAAATTCGTGTCATACTGAGCTGGTACAGTCTGGCTCTAGCTTACCACGGACCATCAGCTGATCACCTGCACGGCATAATGTGGCTTCTGTCTTTCCTCCTGTCAAATCTTTTCAAATTCGTTTTTCGGTCATGTTTTATTCTGTTTAACTTAATATATTAGCCTTATATGTTGTATTTTGTGGCTCCAAAACTTTTATTTTTTCCCCCAGTTTTTCAAAGCTTTCTGACATTTTTTTTTTAAATAGACCCTCAAAACCTAGGCTGCCGTGAACTTGTAACCTTCTTTACTTTGCCTTCAAAGGGCTGGGATTACAGGCATGATGACACTTCTGGATATTTTTGAAGATTTCTCAATCTTCTTTCTCTTCATTCTTCATCCTTTCAATTCTTCTCAGTTATTTAAGCCTGTTAAGTATTCTTTATTAATTCACATTCTAAATGTTTTAATTCTAGTTTTTGTACTCTGCAAGGAAATGCTTTTATATAAACCTTAACATGATTGGATCTGCTTGTTCCTCTTGTTATTCCTGTCTCTAGATTAAAAAATGATACTGGAGAGGTAAATAAATCATAAAATCAAAATTTAATGTGTCTGGACTGGGTTTTTTTATGGTTCAAGTACATGTGTACATGCTTGCATACACATCTTGGCTACTGTGTGTATATGTGTGTGTGTGTGTGTGTGTGTATATATATATATATATATATATATATACATATGTATATGTAGGTACAGGTAAGTATATGCCATCATGTGAGTATGGAGGTCAGGGGCAAAACCTGAGTGTTAATCCTTGCTCCTAAACTGCTTCAAACAAGGTCAGACAAGCCAGTCTGCAGAATTCCAGAGATTCTTCTGTCTCCACATTTTGTATCACCTTAGGAGTGCTGGAATTATGGATACACACTACTGTGTCTGCTTTTTTAAAAATATTTTTTATTTTTCAATAATTTTATACATTCACTTGTATCCCAGCTGTAGCCCTCTCCCTCTTTCCCTCCCTCATCTCCTCCCTGCCCTATTCCAAGTCCAATGAGAGGCGCTGTCCTCCTCTGCTTCCATCTGGCCCTAGCTTATCAGGTATCTTCAGGATGGTTGCAATGTCCTTATCTGTGGCCTAGCAAGGCTGCTCCTCCCTCAGGGGGGAGGGGAAGCTCCTGAGTTCATGTCAGAAACAATTTCTGTCCCCCTTACTAGGGAACCTACTTGGATACTGAGCTACCATGGGCTATGTCTGAGCAGGGTTGTAGGTTATATCCATGGATGGTCCTTGGTTGGATAAACAGTCTCATAGAAGATCCCTGTGCTCAGATATATTTGGACCTGGTTGGTCCCACTCGGATATACTAACTCCCCCTTCCTTCATATGATTCCCTACACTCTGCCGAAGGTTTGGTTATGGGTCTCAGCATCTGCTTTGATACACTGCTAGGTAGAGTCTTTCAGGTGCCTTCTGTGGTAGGCTACTGTCCTGTTACTTGTTTTCTCCTACTTCCAATGTCTATCCCCTTTGTCTTTCTAGATGAGGATTGATCATCTTACCCCTGGACCTCTTTCTTGTTTATCTTCTTTACGTGTACATATTTTATTATGTTTATCCTATCTTATAGGTCTATATAAGTGAGTATATACCATGTGTGTCTTTCTGCTTTTGGGATATCTCATTCAGGATGATTTTTTTTCTATATCCCACCATTTGCCTACAAAATTAATATTTTCCTTATTTTTAATTGCTGAGGAGTATTCCATTGTGTAAAAGTACCACAATTTCTTTATCCATTCCTCCATTGCTATGTCTACTTTTATGTAGCTTCCAAGGATCTGAACTTAGGTCTTCATGCTAATGTGTCAAATGCTTTACTTGTGAGCTATCTGTTGGTCTCTCTGTCTAACTATCTATCTATCTATCTATCTGGCTATCTATCACCAGTCTATCTATGTATCTATCAATTCATTTATCTAGCTCTCTAGTCTCTGTTTCTTTTTAATACTGTTTTTTTTTTTCTTTTTCTTTTGTGGTGCTTCCTTCATAAGTCACATGTTCAAATCTGCCTCAGGTCCAATTTATTTTATTTTTTAAATAATTTTTATTTTTTTATATTAATCACAGGTTATTTACTTTGTATCTCAGCCATAGCCCCCTTTCTCATTGCTTCCCAATCTCAGCCTTCCTCCCTTTCCCCCTCCCTGCCCCTTTCCAAGTCCACTGATAGGGGAGGTCCTCCTCCCCTTCCATCTCAGGCCCAATTTAAATTTCATTTCATGGTCATTCTTCAGTGCTTAAACTTGATTGTATTACACTCTAAATATTTTAATTTCAGCTTCTGTATTCTCCAAGGAAATGTTTTTATGTAAGCATTAAGTGCTTAAACTTGATTGTAACTTTATTGTATAAATTTTATACAATAAATTGTATAAAATATTTATTTTAGTGATATTTATCTCTGCCTTTATTCCTTGTAAGGGCTTAGTTTCTAGACGGGAGACGATGTCATCAGTCCCCCAACCGCAACCAGCAGAAGGCATTGGGTCATCAGAGGGATGTGTAGAGTCTGCAGTTGCTATGGGGTAGGGGTGAAGTCTTGGTTCTGTTTTCTGAGTTTTCGCTTCCTCACTTCGGTGAAGATGGCATTCTCACTCCTAGGGCTGGGACAACAGAAATGCAGCACTCAGGTATATCAGCTGGCAAGAAAGTGATTCCTACCCCATGCTGCCCTATGTCCTACTCTCAGGAACACACATGCAAACGCAAAATGTATGTATAGGACATTCAGTTAAAAAAAAAGTTGAAAAAAGTGAATGATAATCTCCCTTGGATCTCTCTTTGGCTGACTCTACAGTGTGTGGCTGTTGTTATACTAGAATGAGATTCTTCCTGATGTTGTCCCTCTTCTTTTCAGATAGAAATGACCAGTCTCACAGCGTAGTCTGTGGCTCCTTAATTGGTTCAAGAGATAAACTAATCCTTTCTATTGAATTAGTTGTCCAATGTTCCTTTCTCCCAGGGTAAGAAAGTCTTAATCCATCTCAATGCAGAGGTTCCTTTAAATAATGAATCCTTTGTGGGAACATCTTGTCAGGTTTAAAGAGAATTAAGTGGGTGTAGATTTTTAAAGATATCCTTTATAGCAGCAGGTCTTCTTATATATAAGACCATCTTTATTTCCGTTTTTCCTCTTGTCCCTGTGAGGAAAAGATCATCCAGTTTGTCATTTGGCTAACTGGAGTTAGAAGTGGACTTCTGAGATCAATTTCAACTTAGAAGTGAATCCCTTTTGTACTTGTGGGTACCCCATGGAGCCTTGGAGGTCACAGTGGGTCATATTACACCTAGATATATAGGTTTTTTTCTCTCTTTGTAGCACAGACTCTTGGAACTGTCTGTCAGCTCTTGGTACAAACTCAGGGTTCTGTATGGCACTCCTCTTAGGGATTCTTCTATTCTTACGTTCGTTTAGAAATGGGAACTGTTTCCCTTTAGAATCCACACATGAATTCCAAAATTAACTGTTTAAAGTTATTGAACCCTAGTTTTATTGAACTGTTTAAAGCCTCTAAAACCCTAGTTTTATTTTTACTTATTAATTTATGACACTGTCTTCATTTGACAGTAATATTAAGAGCAGCTTGCTACATTACTTCGGAAAAGGACCACAGCAAAGCTCTTTTGGTGCTGTGTAAAGGCCTCACACCACCAACTCTCTGAGAATGCAATCAAATGGAGTAATCTGTTATACAAAGCAAAACAAGATTGTTTCTGTAATTAGCATGAACACACCAAACAAAACAGGACTAATTACTTGAGTGAGAAAAAGCAGAATGAATTTTGTGAGAAACAGGCTACCTTTCTCACTAGGTGGGTTTCATTTTGTGTGGTTCTTCAACTCTGGAGAATAGGAATTTTCATGACATTAACACAGCTTATTAATGATCATTGTAAGTAACTCCATCCACCTAATTAAATCATCAGCTACAATTGGTAACAGGGGAGAGAATTTAAATGGAGCTGTTCTGACAAAGTAGTTGGCACCACAGTCCTAAATATTTAATACTCCCTGTGGCTTGATTAATGGGAACATTTACTGAGGTGTTTGGCCAGGTCTTTCAAAGGTGACTGACAGTCATTTTTTTATGTTTTTTTCTTTTTAATAAACCAAATTATAAATATTTTTGCATAAAGTCTTCTGTCACTGAGTATGATGTAGACAGAGAAAAAATAATTAAAACGTTTTTCTTTTACTCCATTTATGGGACAGTGGGGCTCCAAAAGAAGAATTGAATTACTTCAAGAATTTTATTAGGACTGGAGAGTAGGAATTAAGGAAATATGTATCTTTGTATGTAAAACAGTATAAAAAATATCTCCAAAGAGACATAATGAATATTGTGCCACTCAGGAGTACTTTACCAGTGCATGCTAGATAAAAGTACTGCAGCAAATACTAAGAGTTCCTGTAACGAGACAGACTTGTCCCTGCGGTATCATATCATGGCACATCAAATATTAAGCAATAATTACAAGTGTAATGGCACACCAAAAATAAAAAGGGAAGAGACAAACTATTTAACCTGGTACTTCAACAGCCGTTGAAGTTGGAGAGAGGTCCAAATAGCTGGAAAGGAAAAAAGAGAAGATGAATCCATGAGAGTAAGCAGAGTAAACTTTTATTTAAAGCTTCTTTTTAAAACTATATGAAGGTTATAGATTTGTGCTTGGCCAAGAACGAGCGCCCCTGGTGGAGCTTTTAAAATTTAGAACAGTTTCAGACCCACAGAGAATAAGCAGAGGTTGCAGACTTCTGCCCTTAGTTTTATGTCAGATCCTTTTCTTTCTATCTCAGTATGCCCTCTGGGATTCCTTGTCTTGTGTAACGTGTAACTGCTGTGCAATATTGCTCAGGCTTTGCCTGCTCTTGGTGACCTTGACACGTTTGAGAAGGACTGATAAGGTACTTAGCAGATTGTCTTTTGATTGGTATCTTCCTGATATTTTCTCTGTGATTATGAGGCTCCTGTGAGGAAGAAGTAGAGAAACTTGTCCTCATCACATCAAATCAAGGACACCTTCCATCAACAAGAGTATCTGTGTTGATACAAACTTTGATCATCTGACTTAAATCATCTTTGATAGTTTCTTCACTGTGAGGTTGTTTTCTCTCTCTTTTGCACTGCACCATGGAAGGGAGTAATTAAACTCTGCATTTTGAAGAGAGGAAACAACCATTATGAGTGGAGAGTCTACATAAGATATTTGAAATCACAAATATATTATTTGGAACACATCAAATTTGTCTGCTTTCTGTTTTATTTAGCTTCACTTTGTTGTTCAAATGGTTTCCCCTTTGTCAGTTTGGAGTTCTTCCTGTTAACTCTTTCTCTTTCTGTCACATCCACTGTGATTATCTCTGTTGGTTTGCTTTCTTGCACTGTAGGATACCCAAGAATCATCTTGTATATTCCCAACCCCAGCCCTAGGATCAGCATTTCTCTAGTATCTACTTCTTGTTATTGGAGAATAATAGGAATAAAGGTTCAACTTTTGACTTGCTTATTGCCACATGGTGTCATTTGTTCTAGACCTTCCCAGCAGACAGAGAAAGGAAAACACATATGTGCACAGTTACCACATAATATCCCGTCCATAAATGTTGGTCCATGTAGCCACATCTATCTATGGCAAACTAAGCCTAAGTTATTACTGATGCTTCCAACTCCAGGCCATTACCACATGATCACTCTAGTTGCTTCTCCATGTTTGAAAACAGCCATCCCAGCAGTGTGAAACCTGGCTTCTGCCATCTGTTATCCATTTACTTAATTGCTCAATTCCAGTATATACACAGAGAAGTTTCAAAATCATCCCAGCTGTTACCACTGTCCAGTTTTCTGATCCAGAGGACATACATTTGATGGTGGCCAGAGTAGAATCTCTAAGCGCCTACTTCCTGTCTTGACTTTCCTTTTACTTCATCCATCTGTCCATGTTCACCTACCCATATCCTGCACACATCCATGTCTCATTTATATATTCACTGAATACGTTTATAAAGCTAAGAGAGGCATATTACATATTCACTGAATATATTTATAAAGTTAAGTGAGGCATAGGTAGTTTTACACCAGAGTTGCTAGTGATAGGCTTGGGTAGATGAAATAGTACTTTTCGTTATGGTGGACCTTTAATGCTTTCTATAAACCAGCATGTCAATTTAACTGAGAGTTTCTATTTCCCCTGAATGTGCACTGGGATGATGATTATGATGATGATGATGATGATTGAGAGCTTTCATCAAGCTCTCCTTTTTTAATTATTCTTCCGTATATCTAGTTCCAACATTTGAATTTTGTACAAAATAAGACACTTGTATATTTCTAAACTGGGAAGACATTTTTTTTCACTTATGTTCATTAATTAAATACTATGTGAACTAATGAAGGTGTCTAGTAAAAATCAGAACTGATGTTGATACCTAGAAATTGTTGAGAATATAAAGTTGGCTATTGAATTATTATATTGAGCAAGATGATTGTAAAACATGGAATTTGTGCTTTAAAGTAAGAAGGGCTTTAGACCTACAGTGTTTCATAAGTGTATTTAAGTCTTTACACAAAGTTTAAGAAACAAATGTAGGAAAACTAAGGTGATGGACTTATGAACAGTGACCATTTATGAAGAAAAATTTATGAGAAAATTTATTTTTGTACTTATGACAGAGAGAAGACATCTGGTCTGCATTAAAATTCAAAATTAACAAAGGTTTATAAAAATGTAAAAGTATCCTACTTTGGTGGCTGGAGAGATGGTTTGGCATTTGAGAATGCTTGGCTGCTCTAGGAAAGGGTCCAGGTTCCGTCCTGTCTGTAACTCTACCTCCAAGAGAGGTGGCCCACTCTTCTGTTCCCTGGCCCTTCCATCACCAGACGAGCAAGAGATGCACACACACATATGTAGGCAAACACTCATATGCATAGAAAGAAAACTTTAAAAAGTCCTCCCACCCTGGTTGTTTATAATTTATTTATCAACTGCTCATCTCAATGAATTTGAGAAAAGAGTTTCTGCTTTGGTTTGGCTCTTGAGCTTTGTAACGAATTCATCATACTTCCCTGCTTTAATTTCGCAGTCCAGTCATGGCTAGCAATTTGTCTTCAAATATTTAAAGAACAGTGGTGAAAATTTGTACCTGCTCCCACGACAGTTTTCAAATGTACTGGATAGGATGAAAACCCACCCTTTCACTTTCTCTCTTCTCTGTGCCCAGGAAGCAGAGATTCTGTCAGCGGTATAAGATACCACTTTTTGTCACAGTGAGTATTGGGGAGTGTTTCTTTTTTCTTTTTTATTTCTGTGTCTTGTTTTTAATTATTTAATTTTATCTTATTAATTACACTTTAATCACTTTGTATCCCTCCATAAGCCCTTCCCTCCTCCCCTCTCGGTCCCACCCTTCCCTCCCCCTCCCCCAGTCCACTGATAAGGGAGGTCCTCCTCTCCTTCCTTCCGATCTTAGTCTATCAGATCACATCAGGAGTGGCTGCATTGTCATCTTCTGTGGCCTGGTAAGAGTGCTCCCCCTTCAGAGGGAGGTGATCAAAGAGCAGGCCAATCAGGTTATGTCAGAGGCAGTCCCTCTTCCCATTACTATGTAACCCACTTGGACACTAAACTGCCATGGGTTACATCTGTGCAGGGGTTCTAGGTTATTTCCATGCCTGGTACTTGGTTGGAGTATGAGTCTCTGGGAAGACCCCTGTGTTCAAATTTTCTGGTTCTGTTGCTTTCCTTGTGGGGTTCCTATCCTCTCCAGATCTTACTATTTCCCATTCTTACATAAGATTCCATGCACTCTGCCCAACAGTTGGCCATAAATCTCAGCGTCTGCTTTGATAGTCTGCAGGGCAGAGTCTTTTAGAGGCCCTCTGTGGCAGGGTTCTAGCTTGTTTCCTGTTTTCTTCTTCTTCTGATGTCCATCCTCTTTGCCTTTTGGGATGGGGTTTGATCATTTTAGTCAGGGTCCTCTCTCTTGATTAGTTTCTTTAGATGTACAGATTTTAGTAGGTTTATCCTATGTTATATGTCTATATAAGTGAGTATATACCATGTATGTCTTTCTGCTTCTGGGACAACTCACTCAGGATGATCCTTTCCAGGTCCTACCATTTACCTGCAAATTTCATGATTTCCTTATTTTTCATTGCTGAGTAATATTCCATTGTGTAGATATACCACAATTTCTGCATCCATTCTTCAGTTGAGGGGCATCTGGGCTGTTTCCAGCTTCTGGCTATTACAAATAAAGCTGCTACAAACATGGTTGAGCAAATGTCCTTATTGTGTACTTGAGCCTCTTTTGGGTATATGCCTAGGAGTGGTATGGTTGGATCTTGAGGAAGCGCTATTCCTAGTTGTTTGAGGAAGCACCAGATTGATTTCCAGAGTGGTTGTACAAGTTTACATTCCCACCAGCAGTGGAGGAGGGTGGGGAGTGTTTCTTTTGACTTTTTTTTTTTTCTTTCCGCTTGTCAGGTCACTTTTACCTAAGCATGAGCCTCAGACAAAGTCACTGGTATGCTCAAAGGTTATTGTGTACCAGCACTTTTTTTTTTCTTTTTCTTTTTTTTAATTCTAGGCCTGGTGATCACTCAGTTAATTTACTCTGTAGTTAAGAGGTGGTCACATCAGGTAAGGCACTCTCCTACACACACACAAACACACACACACACACACACACACACACACACACCACACACCTCTGAGGATAAACCACAATGCCCTAGTTTTCTTGAGAGAAATAGTGTTTTCTACTATTTGTAGTGACCACTGTAGAGATTAGCATGTTGACTCAGGGAGCCCTCACTCGACAGGGCTTCAGGAAGTCGGGGTGAGGACTTTCCAGTAAGTCTTTCCTGAAACATCTTCCTTTCATAGCATCCAAAGCTACACCTCAAGCTCAGGGAAGCAGACTGTGCTTGAGTTTCTTGGGAGACATCTCTAGGGAGGTGTGGTTTCTCTCTTTGTGGAAGGGTGGAGCAGGGAAACCAGCTCTAACATGGAAGGAAGGAATAAGAGATGACACACACGGCTTCTCTTCGGACAACAACTGGTGGGCCCGGCCTTACAGTGTGGGGAGCAATAGCACTCAAGCTTTACTCTGCCCAACTTCTAGCAAGTGTGGAAAGAATCTAGAAAGAGCTTCATAAGGCCCAAGACGGCATCACAAAAGTCCCTTTCCATCCTTAACTACCACGAACGTTTCTTTTTTAAAGTCTTTATTGGTTCTTTGTGAGTGTCACATTCTATCTCATCTTCCCCTACCCTCCTACCTGCCCATCAACCTTGCAAACCGTCCCCTCAACAAAGAAAAAAAAAATCTCCTTGTGGAAGCTGTCGTGTGTCACAGTATGTCCCACCGTACACCCTTTTGTTCACATGTCTTTGTTTGCAAGTGTTCATTGCAATGACTTGTTGGTCAGAGGCCTCTGGCTTCTGACTCTATCAATACTGGAACATCACAGGGTCTCTTTCCGTATACCCTGTTGTTGCCCTGTGACATGGATATCCTGTAATTTTGAATCAAATTTACAAAGTTTGAAAATTTGTAGGAGAGGCCCCTTCATGGACTCCGGCAGGTCACAGATGAGGTAAGTGTTAGGGTGGGCTGATTCAAAGCTCTGGATATGGACCCGAGAGATTTCTGAGCTGGTCAGCCCACCAGCTCTCTCACTCTCACACCCTCAAAGCTGGCTCATCAGCAACCCTAGCTTTACCCTGGGCCAGATTTACCAGGACCAGCTTTACCCTGCTGCCCAGGTAAGGGGCAGGGCCCATTCTTCCAAGTGCTGTAGGTGGTGAGATGGAGGGCCAGGTCTCCTGCTGCAAGTGGTAAGGGGCAAGGGAGGAGGAGGGCATCTCTCTCTTGGCCATGCCACCTCAGGGGAGATGAATGGTAGGGCCAGCTCTCCCATGCTCACCTACAGACCCTGCAATGTGCAGCCCACTCTCCTGAATACTACTGCAGCTGGCGGGGGGCAGGGTCAGCTCTCTGCTTCCATGCCCCGAGGGCATGGTCCCAGGAGGTACCACCAGCTACTCACATTGACTCTCCAGTTCTGCCTCTCTTCATTGCCCCCATGTCCTTCTGTTTCTCTCTCTCTTTCATTTCTCTACCACTTACTTCCTCTTCTTAGTGGCACCTGGGGTCTCTGAGTGTCTGGAGTCATTCTGAGTGGTCTCGGAAGTGCTATGCCACCCTCATACACTATAACACTAGTCAGGGGTCATCTTGGGCATGGTCTGCCCCACAACCCCAGGCCTCTAGGGCTCTTGACTGGTGGTTATTTCAAACTAGCTCCTTGTCCAGGCACCATGGCGCCAGTCTAAGTCATCGTAGGCTTGCTCTTTGGCTGGCCGGCCTCAGTGGCATCATGCAAGGTTTGTTTTTCTGTGGCTCGCTCCCACCTGAGGCCCTCAGTTCCAGGTGGGGTTCCTCTAGTCTCCGGTTCCCTCCCAATACTGGGAGCCATAGGAGCCTGCACGGTGTCAGGCTGGTAGTCCTTGGAGACTCATTTTTTTTTTTTTTTTCATTCAGGGAATGTTAGGCCACTAGTTACTCAGATATTTATAGGTCAAAACACTGGGAGTAGACATAGCCTTTCCCTTCTCTGCCACCCACTGAGAAGTGACACAGCAGCCACACCTGTAATGCTTCTAGGGGCAGGTATGAATTTTTCAATAGAATTTTTAGCTCAAGTAGTTCCTTGTGGCAGTGTGTTCTGGACTTTGCCCACTGCTCCTTGCCTGCTTCCACCACAGATAATGGGCCAGTGCATGGCTTCTGCCATCTTATTCAAGTCTTGCTTCTTCTTGATCACGAGCCCTCCCCTCCAATGTGACAATTTGGCTTCAGCATTTTCTGTTGCTTATTGTTAGTACTCTATGCTCATCCACTTCATGGCCAGGAAGCAGCGAAACTGGTCAGTTAGAGGCGCAGAACCCTCGTCAAAATGGCTCCATTAGATATGGGCACTAGCTAGATTGCAGGGTCACAGTTTTTCAGGGCCTGGTGGAAGATCCTGCAAGGGTTGTGTTCAGTGGCGGTCTGTTCTGCAGCAGCAGTACCAGACCTCCCCAAACTGTTTCCTTTTCATAGCTTCCAGAGTCTGGGTCATGGGGCTGTTACTTTGTTTCCTCTTTTTCTCATCACGTTAGGCAACTTGAGATGACAGATTCTGCAAGCACAGAGTTTGTCTCAGTGGCCAAGGCAGCTTTGATGAGCTGGGTTTTCTTGAGCTCCTGGTCATATTTCTCCTCTTTAGTGAGTTCCGGTATAGGCTTGTGGTAATATTTTTTTGTTGTTGTTGAACAAGGTATCCCTGAATTCAGGATCATAGTAGCCAAAATCTCTCCTGGGTGAGTCTTAGAAGCATTCAGACAGCATGCTTTACTCTGGGGTTAGCCCAGACCAACGCCAGCGTTGTTCTGATATCAGTTCAGGGGCAGGTAAATTGGGCTGTTGCAAGGATCTCAGAGGACTGCTTACTTCATTCTGTATATTACAGCATGGAAAAGCACTGGAACTTACAGTATCTGACAGAGGGTAAGACCTTCATAAAGCAACACTCTGTGAATCATTTAAAAAACATCTAGTATATACATATACTAGATGTAAATATATACTATATGTTTTATACATATACTAGATATTTGCATAAAATGTAATCTAACCTAAGGAAAACCTGTTGGACGTCAGAGAAAAGAGCTAAATTATTTGTTCAATTACATCATGTCTAACAAGTGACATCACAGGTATTACTAACCTTAACTTAAGTTTCTATTTGAATTTCGTAGCCTATCAACTGTTCTGGGAAATACGTTCTCAAGATATATAAGAAAGAGGTTATGTACTACTCATCCCACTTATAATTCTTTACTCAGGTTAGAAAGTAAAGGGAACTAGCATTTATCTTTTGAGCACAGGCCAGGTTTAGTATTCACCAGTCTTGCTAAGAACTCACAGACAGCCATGGCTTTCCTGTTATTCTGGTCAAACTGATGATAAGGCTGATGGTGGAAAATTGCCTAGCTAGATACATGACCAGATTGTCAGTTTCCCAGGGCAGGCACTTAGTAACAATGACAGGAAGACTGTCTGGAGTGGGACGAAGTAGAAGAAAGAGCAAGAATTTGCATCCATTTCTTTTCTTTCTTTCTTTTTTTTTTTTTTAGGAGATATATTTTATTTTTTAAATTAATTACATTTTATTCCCTTTGAACCCCACCTGTAGCTCCCTCCCTCTTTCCCTTCATCAGGTCTAATCCAGAAGGTCTCATCAGGAGTGGGTGCATTGTCTTCCTCTAATTTCTTAATGACTTCCAATCCCACTTTTGTAGAGTTTTTTTTTTTTTTTAAGACACAATTCCTAATATTAAATAGGTGATTCCAAACCTTCTTGGTTTGCTGTAGACTACATTTTGAAATCTTCTGTGTGCATTATTATAACTGCTTGAGTGGTATTTGACTTTTAAGAGAACTAACATGTATTAGGAAAATATCTTCTGATCAATGAGAAAACATTAAGACGTAGACAGCTATTGCTTCAGTGTATCAGACCATAACCTTCGTAGACTGCAGTTTGGTGCTTAGGAAGCTCAAATAATAGATGAGTCCACTTAATTTTCTTGACTGATATAAACCTTGAATAATAACCATTTGCACATTTTCCTTATATGTTTATTGATTGACCTATTCCTTTAAATAGATTCATCCTTTTTATTTTTTAATTATTATTATTATTTTTTTTAGGTTAGAAGGAAGTAATGACTTTCTGGAGTGTAATTGTCTCCTGTTAAATAAAGCTTTTATTTATGATTTGCTTAATTATTTATAAAAGTGTTTCTGTATTAGATTTTGAAATTTAGTTAGACTATTACTTTGTATATGCCAATGCCTTTATATGTATTAGTAATTTCTTTTCATGCTTTCTAAGGCAAAATAAGCTTTATAGGATGTCTTTGCATGACTGTCTGTCCAGCTGCCTAGATGGTCCAACTACGGAGCAGGACGGTGGGTTAAGATCGTTTTTTTGCTGATGGCACATCAAGTAGACAGCTCTAGGATTTGGCTTGTTGTTTGTATAAATGTAAATCATCATCATGAAGAATTATATCACTTCTCCTACGTGTATATGCATGCATGCATACATACATACATGTTTGTACAAACTCACTGAAGAGGAACTTCAGTTGTCTTATATAACTTTTCTAGCAGTATGCGGCATGCTAATTGCCTTTTGTAAAGAATGATCAGTATTAAGGACGCCTCTGCCATTTGATCCGTAACTTCATCTAAGCTAAGGACTTTGAGGGCTTGGGATTGGTAAGAAAATTTAAACAGATCTGATGAGTATTAGGTCTGTAGAGGGATTCTAACAAACACCAAAGAAAATCGACAAACATTTGAGCTTCATTTTCGTTATACTTACAAAATGTATTGTAAAGTAGAAAGGCATGCCTCTGGCAGCTTATTTCAGATAATCAGATCCTGGATTATCGCCATCTCCCAAAGTGGTTAGGACAGGATCCTGTGGGTCTGTGTATTGGAGTGTTACATACATATGGCTTTGTGATGTCCATCCGATGGTATCAATGCCAATTGTGTGTGGCGCGTGAAGTTTCTCCATTGCTGTTTGCAGCTTATTCTGGATACTGTGCTTGAAATCACTGTGTTCCCGAAGTCCTGTGCTAGTATGTGCATTTCTGATCATTTTGAAAAATTACTGGAGTCACTAGGCTTCTGGGCAGCTGCCCAGAAATGGAGAGTTGGTTACTGTTCTCGCTATGTTGGTTCCTCTCGTTTGCTTATAAAATTTTCTATGTGAGGACTTGTTGCGGCAGAGTTTTAATCTTAAAGGCTCAGGTTCCTCCTGTGACTTGGAAGCAACAGTGATAGTGATCTCCCAGGGTCACCGTGAAGACTAAGTCTACAAATAACTGTAAGAGGAGCCGTATGTCTGCTGCTAAATAAATGCCACCCACTAGAGCCACCTAAATTAGCTAACAGGCTACTGAAAAACCTGTACATACTCTTTTTTTTTTTTTTAAATGGAGGATAGCTTTAAGTAACAAATGCACTCTGTTGAGGTTCTGGAGGAAAGAATTTTAAAATCAATGTGTTGTCAGGGCCACATTCTCTCAGAAGTATCCCAGATAAATTCCTTCTGGTCTCTCTTTAGTATCTCGTTGCTCCAGGCATTCATCCGTTGGTCACAGCCCAACTCTAACCTCTGAAGCGGCTGAGGCCATGGTTATCTTTCTTGGTGTCTTTCCTGTTTGGAGCACAGTGAATACACTAGGTTTATGGTTGCCCTCCTAGTGCGGGGCCTCATCTAAACTTTAATACTATCTGTCACCACCCTATTTCTAGACAGTTACCTGCTGAAATAGGATGGATTGAGACTTTCACATAGACCATAGGGGGATACCATTCAGCCTATGACAAAAGGGGTGTCTCATTTCAGTTTACTTAATTTTAGAATATTCTTTACTCACTTTAAACTTGCTCTTACGATGATTATACTTTTATATCCTTACTTTATAAAATGCCTGCAACAATAGCTACTTCCAGACCTCAGCATCTTCTGATAAATATCAACCTCTGAAAGGGCCATTAATTTTTAGAGGTCACTGATGCACCATTGAGCGAACTGGCTCACTGAGCTTTCTGAGTGATGTCCTAGAAGAGTTAACATTTTTTTTTTCTAAAAGGAGAAAACAGTTCAATTGTATCTCACCAGTATTTTCAGACCCATTAATGGACAGGTTTCTGTGACAGACAGCTTTGAGGAATAGATTATTTCTTAGTCTTTTTCCAAAGTGCCTATTGCATTCCTGCTACTGAGTTGTTTATTCTTTGATTTCCATCAAAGAGAGTAATTCAAGGAGATGTCACCCAAAACCTCTCTATTTCTCCTATAATTTTTTTTTGTTATCCAATTTAAGATCTACTGATTATAAAAAGTTATATAATTAAAGAGTTTAACAAGAGCGTTAAATGAAAAGCATAGCATCACCCAGAGTCCACAAAGGCACGATGGTCTTTTTGTTTCGTCAGTAAACACAGTAAAAAGAAGTGCTAATTATCAAGCCAACTCCAGGATTGGAAGAACAAAAAGGAGAGAGGAAAGAGACTATTCTTCAGATGGAAGAACATTTCAGGCTATCTTGTTTGTATGACTGCTGAAAATTAAATTTAGGACACTGAGAAAAGCTCTGTCGCTTGTGGGCTCTTTGTAACAAAATGATCATTTATTTAGCCTGTTATTTGCATACGTGCATGTGCATGTCATTGTACATGTGTGGAGATCAGAAGACAATTTTCAGTATTTCCGTTCTCTCCTCTTCATGGAGATCAAACTCAGGTAGGGTGGCAAGTTACATGGTAACTGTTTGGCCAGGCTAGTTTTGTGATTTTTAAAGGTTGAGTACTAGCATTTGCTACAATCTGTCTGCAGGTAAGTGGGTAGCAGTTTTTGTTGTTTTTTTTCCCCCTTACTTCTTTTGCGGTACAATGAGAGATTCTTCTCCCTTACTCAGACTTGTTCAGGACAACAGCACTGCTGACTCATTCGAGGCCTGTGAAGGCCTCACCTTTTGCACTTGGCCTTGCCTCCCTTGTTTTTCCTCTCGGAGTTTTCACACACATGTGGACACCTGGATTGCTGGGTGCACAGAGTTCGCTTGTGCCAAGCATTTCAGGTGTAACGTGGTGCATTCTGGTTGGAAATGAGTTTAATTTTCGAGACTGTGATATTAAAAGCCTGATAATCCTCAATGCTGATTACAATTACAGGATTTACCGTAAGACTTGATAAATGTTAGAGAATCCAACCCCTGGATGACTGCTGCAAGGAGAGGGTATTGTAACATATCTGCAGAAAGTTTTGCCCAAGGCCTTCCATTATTCTGGGAGATGCTTATTTTATTTTATTTTAGTCTCTTCTAGTCACACCTGATCTTGGTAAGATTTCTTTCCCCCTGCTTTTGGCCACACTGCCATGCTTTACATCATTAACCCTAAACTCTGGGGAACTGATCCCCTGACAGCATCTTTGATATTAGATTAGATTCCTTCCAGGCTGCATTTAATTGACTGTGCTCCTAGCGGGGATAGCAGGCCCTGTTCCCTCTCTCTACTTTGCTTGGCCACTCTTCTTTAGTGGCTGCTTGCAAATTCACTGTGCCTCAATGAGAGAGGATGTGCAGAAGATAAAACAAATGCCTATGATTCCGAATTCACTTTTTTTCCCCCTGCTAATAACACGCCTACTGCTACACCTGTCAATGAGCCTCTTTATTCTTTGTGAATCTTCTTCTGTCACAGGAACGTGCCTGCTTTCCTCTCATGCCCTTCACGCTGCACCTTGCCTATTTTTTGAAAACGAAAGATGGGAAAGCAATGGTAATTAAAGTGCACCTTCTTTTTCTTTCGCTCAAATGCTTCTACTTCTATTTTTAAACTTTTGCAAGCTCTGTTTTTTTTTTTTAAATGACTTTCACATTCTAAACAATTTTCTTGTTGATTTTTTGTTTTGCAGAGATTAAAGGAATAAAACTACTGTGGTTTCCTCCAAATGTGAAGTGATGCTTGTTCAGCCTTAAAAGCTGAATCTTGGTGATATGTAACGCTAAGAGTGGAAGCACCTTCTCAGTTACCCCTCTCTTTTCCATCTTCAAAAAAGGGAATAGTTAGTTTGGTCTGCAAGCTTCCTAATTTTTCTATTTTAATGGCAATATCTTTCTCTTCACACTAATAATGTAAGTTTGGCTAAAGAGACTTAACTCATTTCTGTTCCTTCTCTAGGATGGATCAGGAAGCTCTTGATCAAAGACTCTGGAGTCTGGTTTGAACTAGGGCGTTTGTAATTGGTTGAGATACTTAAAAGTCTAGCTGAGGCTGAAATCATCCTAAGTTCCTTTCTTCTCGCCAACTTTTTTTGGGCTATTACATATGTTCGTATATAGCATCTCATGCCACACACTCCAGATGTTCCTTTGTTTGTTCCTTTAAACCTCCTTCTCCCGATGTATCTTCCCTTGAGATGGCAACTCAGGGTGAGGCAGAAAGGTAAGTGGAGCTAGAGCTTTGCTACTTACTACTTGGGTGGGCTTGGTGGCATGGCCTCATTTTTAAAGTGGGGAAAATGCTGACGGCTGTGGTTGGTAATCTAGTATGGATTATAAAAAAAAACATTCCTGAATTATTCTTTCTGCCATACTATTGTTAGAGGAGAGGCATCAAAGAGAAGGTCTCTGATCAGGTTAATTGAAGTTGAAAGGAAGGGAGAACCCTTACATTTATCAAACTCCAGAGAGAGTCCGAAACAGTTGAAAAATTTACAAACTTTCAATGTACTACCCAAGTCCAGAGATCTCTTCTAGGGACTAGAAAGACCAGGTTTTATGATCATGCCAGGGCTGAGGCAGATGCAGGATGGCCAGTGGACAAGGTTCAAGGCTTTTGTCGCTATTGGGGACTATAATGGTCATGTTGATCTTGGTGTTGCGTGCTTCTGGAGGTAGCCTCTGCCATCCAATGGCCCATCATCTTGGCCAAACTTCCCATTGTCCTTATGTGCAGAGGCTACTGGAAGAACAAGCCTGGAGAGCCCCACACTGTTCTATGTAAGGTGACCGGCCGCTGTGGCTCCGTGCACACATCTCTGCCCTACAAGCACTGCCATCGTCTTTGCTCCTGTACCCAAGTAGCTTCTGCTGATGGCCACTATGGATGACTGCTACACATTAGCCAGGGGCTGCACTGCCACCTTGGGCAACTTTGCTAAGGCCACCTTTGACACTATTTCTAAAACCTGCAGCAACCTGACCCCCGACCTCTGGAAAAAGACTGTTCACCAAGTCTCCTTATCAGGAATTCAGGAACTCGATTACCATCTTAGGAAAATCCACATCAGAGTCTGCTCAGAGGTGCAAGGTTCCAGCTATGGCTACTACATAAAGGTTTTTATATAAGAAAAGTAAAATGAATTAAATATTTATTTTTTTAAAGGGCTTGAGGTGAAACGTCAGTCACATTCATCCAATGCTTAGCATGCTCAGGTGTCAGCACTGACAGTGCATGAATAGGCGAAAAAATTCTGGAGATGGATTGCACTGGTTTGGTTTTGTTGTTGTTTTGTTTGTTTGTTTGTTCTTTCCTTTTCTATTCCAACACACCAAATAAATAGGATTGCTCTTTCTTTTCCCTTGAGTTCTTGATCTTAAAAGCCTTTTTATTTTATTAAACTATTTGGATGAGCGAAGGAAAATAGACCTGGGAATGACTGGTACTGAGTCCTTCCTGACATTCCTGGTAACTGTGGACATGAGAAGGCGGTTGTACTCAAGATGCACAGTTTTGGAACATCTTAAGAGATATTTTTAAAAATCTTTTTTTATTAATTAATTCATTTTACATCTCGCTCATAGTTCCCTCCCTCCACTCTTCCCTGTCCCACCCTCTCTTCTGCATACCCCCTTTCCTAGTCCTTAGAATAGGGAAGCCTCCCTACTCAGACACCACAGATCATTTATTCACATGAGGACTGGGTTCATCTTCCATCGGGGAAAGTGATCAAAAAGCAGGCAACATAGTCCATGTCAGAGATATCCCCCACTTCCTTAACTAGGGGCCCATATGAAGCCCAAGATAAGTAGAAGACCTAGGTCCAGGCCCCGCATTGTTCTTGGCTGGTGTTTCAGACTCCACAGGGCCCTCTGGGCCCTTGTTAATTGGCTCTGATGGTCCTCTTGTGGAGGTTTTGTCACCTCTAAGTTCATTTATTCCCCCCCCTTTTCCACTAGACCCCCTATGCTTTGCCCATTTTTTGGCTGTGAGTCTCATTATCTGTTTCCAGCTATTGTTGGGTGGAGCCTCTAAGAGGACAACTCTGGTAGGCTCCTGTCTGCAAGCACATCAGAGCAGAGTTAATGGTGATTGGTGTTGGCTTTCTTCCATGGGGTGGGTCTTAGGGTTGGGCCTGGCATTGATTGGGTGGGACATTCCCTCAATCTCTGCTCTATCTGTTCTATCTTTGTCCCCAAAGGTCTTGCAGGTAGGGTAAGTTTTGGATTGAGGTTCTTGTGGGTGGTTTGGTGATCTCCTCTGTCCACCAGGAGTCTTATCTAGATAAAGGGTGTCCTCTTCAACCTCTATGGCCCCTGCTACTAGGAGTCTTAGAGTCCCCCTTATATCCTCCCAGAAGCCTGTTTTGACTTAGGTTGCAGCTTGTCACAGAGATGCTCCCACCCACCATTTCTCTTTACTCTGCAGGCCTCTGCCTTCCTGCAGCTACTCTCCCAGGGTCTGATCTCCACCCTTATTTCTCTCTGCATTCCCTCTTCTACCTTGTTCCCACTTTTCATCCACCACCTCTGTGTAGTCTATTTCACATTCTGAGTGAGATTTATGTGTCCTCCCTTGGGTCCTCCTTGTTACTTATCTTCTTGAGGTCTGTGCATTGTCGTAGTCTATCATGTTCTTTCTCCAAATCTTAAATGATTATTGTCATTCTTCTGAAACAGAAAGTTAGCACTTGGTTGTCTTAATCGTCCTTGTCTTAATCTGTGGTGACTCAATTAATTCCTCAAAGCAATGGCATTAAAATCCCTGAACTGTGGACAAGATGAATGGTCCACTGACAAATAATAGTCTTTAATTAGCTTCCCAACACAAATCCCTTTGTTACACTCTATCTTAGTTGCTTTTTCATGTTATTGTGACAAATTACTGGACAAAAGCAACCTAAGGGAGGAAGGGTTCATTTTATCTCTCAGTTAAGGACCATTATGGCAGGGAGTCAGACAGCAGGGACTTGAAGCACCGGGTTACATTCAGCCCGCACTCATACAAGGAGAGCTATGAATTAATACACACTCGTGCTCAACTTGCTCTCTGCACACCTAATTGGCCTAAGAAATTGGTGTCACTCACAGGCAGTGGGCTTTTGCTCCTCAACTCGGATAATCAAGATACTTTCACACAAACACATCAAACAGACCTTTTTTCAGGCAGTTCTAGATTTTGTCAAATTGAGAATTAAGAGCAACATTCACAAGCTTATTGATTTTTCCCCAGTTTCTAAATTTTCATGATGTTGAAAAAATTAAGAATGATTTTTTTAGGGGCTTTATTTGAGGGTAACTCAAACAGAATTATACAATTTCATGTTTTAAATCTTTTTCCTGATTAATAATACAAAATTTAAGCATCTTTATACTTTGTACTTTCAGAAAACTTTGTCATTTATCCAAATAGATTTATTTTGTGCCTATTATTTGCTAAGAATTATACTAAAAATGAGAAGAAACAATTTCCCTACCCTAATGAAATATTTCTATCAGTGCTAAAATTAGAAAGTAAATGAGAAAGGAAATAATATACTTTGACTAGTACAAATGTTAACTATAAAGTCATATGGAACAATAAGGTTTATTAAAACAGCAGAAAATAATATTTGACTATAAACCTGAATGAGATTAAATATTGCTTTATGTAAAAGCTTCCGGGTTGTAGGAAGCAGAAAGTATAATGCCAAGATAGGAACAAATTTACTGTGTTCATAGCAGAACCTGGAAGACCAGGGGTTGGAATGTGGTGAGTGGGGAGGTGTGGAGGGGGGGGGTTTGGTGATCCTGAAGAGCCCAGAATGATCACTGTAAATTAGATTGACTATGATTCTGTAGGCCATGGTGATGATGAGCTTTTATCTCGAACTATGGAGGACCATGTTAACTCAATTAACAACTCTTCTTTAGAACTTTTCAGCAGAACATGCATCACCACTGCCTCTAATGATCATTCTAGGCTTCTCTTATGATACTGTGTTTCTTTGCTTATAAGACAAAAAAAAATTTTCCATATTTTTAAACCAACTTTGGGATGTGACATGCAATTATGAATGCCTTAGGACAGAGCATTATCTTCTTTGATGATATTTCTATTGCACAGTAATGCACAGTAATAAACAAAGTAACAGGATATTTACAACTGATACTCTCATGAGTTATTGAATAATGCTATGTCCCAAGCTCCAACATGCCTCAAATTGACAGCTTTCTTGTATCTACAGTGTCATAATGAGCTGGTGAAAAAGAAACAGTGAGAAATTAATCGGCATCAAGGTGATACCTTACATTGAGAATGGAAACCTCTGTCCACTATGAGCTAGGACAAACCCTTCTGTTAATTTGTTTCTTGTCAGGTTTATGCTCACTTCCATGACAAAGTAACTAATTAGATGGGCTTTCTGCCTTTTTCCTCCCCTCCCCTCCCCTCCCCTCCCCTCCCCTCCCCTCCCCTCCCCTCCCCTCCCCTCCCCTCCCCTCCCCTCCCCTCCCCTCCCCTCCCCTCCCCTCCCCTCCCCTCCCCTCCCCTCCCCTCCCCTCCCCTCCCCTCCCCTCCCCTCCCCTCCCCTGCATGCTCCTTAGTTGATTTCATTTCTCACTGTCTGTAAGCACCCATGGGTCTGGGTTAGTTGTCTCTGTTGGTCTTCTTGTGGAGTTGCTGTCCCCTCCAGGTCCATCCATCTTTCCTCCAACACTCACACAAAATCCACAGAGTTCTGCCCCTTGCTTGCCTGCAAGTCCCAGCATCTATCTTCATCAGCTGATGGGTGGAGACTTCCAGAAGACAGTCATATTAGACTCCTGTCTGCAAGCATAACAGAACGTCATTAATAGTGTCAGGCGCTGGCTCTCTCCTGTGGGGTGGGTCTCAGGTTGGACAACTTATTGGTTGGACTTTCCCTTAATCTCTGTTCCCTCTTTATCTCTGCACTTCTTGTAGGCAGGGTAATTTTTGGATCAAACGTTTTGTGGGTGGGATGTTGTTCCCCTCCCTCCACTAGTCCTGCTTGGCTAGGAGATGGTCAGTTAGGTTTCCATGTATCCCATCCCCACTCTGTTAGGAGTCTCAGCTAGAGTCACAGCCATATCCTCCTTGGAGCCTACTCTGTTGCAGACCTGTAGCTTGTCAAAGAGACATTTGCTGTCCCTCCTCCTCAGTTTACCTTCTTGTTCCCAGCACTCTTACCACCCAACTTGTTCTCCCCACATCTGGTCTCCACCTTTACTTCCCTCCCTATTCCATCTCCTGTCCAGTTTCCTCTTCATCCATTTCTGCTGTCTAATCTGTTTCCTTTTCTCAGTGACATTCCACCACCTTCCTTTGGGTCCTCCTTCTTATTGAGTTTCTTTGGGTTTGTGGCTTATAGTATGGTTATCCTGTATTATAGGTCTAATATCCTTGTATAAGTAAGTACTTACCAAGTGTGTCTTTCTGGGTCTGGGTTACCTCGGTCAGGATGATCTTTTCTAATACTATCCATTTGCCTGCAAATTTCATGGCTTTTTTTAAATTTTTTAATAGCTGAGTACTATTCCATTGTGCAAATCTACCACAATGTCTTTATCCACTTTTCTGTTGAGGGACATCTAAGTTGTTTCCAGTTTCTGGCTATTAAGAATAAACTTGCTATGAACATAGTTGAGCAGATGTCCTTGTTGTATGGTAGAGCATCTTTTGGTTATATGCCTAGGAATGGTATATCTGGGTTTTGAGGTAGAACTATTTTCAATTTTCTGAGAAGCACCATATTGATTTCCAGAGAGGTTATACAAGTTTGCACTCCTACCAGCAATGGAGGAGGGTTCCCCTTTCTCAGTATCCTCTCTAGCATGTGTTGTCACTTGAATTTTTGAATTTAGCCATTCTGACTGGTGTAAGATGGACTCTTAGAGTTGTTTTGATTTGTATTTCTCTGATGACTAAGAACATTGAACATTTCTTTAAGTGCTTCTCAGCCATTTGAGACTCCTCTGTTGTGAGTTCTTGGTTTAGCTCTGTGCCCCATTTTTTAAATTGGATTATTGATTTGTTGGTGTTTAATTTCTTAAGTTCTTTGTATATTCTGGATATTAGCCCTCTTTCTGATGTAGGGTTGGTGAAGATCTTTTCCCAGTCTATAGGCTGTCGTTTTGTTCTATTGACAGTGTTCTTTGCTTTACAGAAGCTTTTCAGTTTCATGAGATCCCACTTATGAATTGTTCATCTCAGAGCCTGTGCTTTTGGTGTTCTGTATTTCCACTATAGTGTCATATCCTCGCTTAAAAAAAGAATGTTAGGTGGATAGTCTCAGAAACTAGGACTATTTGTTCAAACCATATTAACCTTTATTTTAAAATTTATGCTAGAGAAAAGGATTCACTTCTCTTGAAAAGATTTTTACTGAACACCTGTGTCATACACACACACACACACACACACACACACACACACGTTTTGCCTGCCTTACCCCAGATCTTAAGCTGTTTTCATTAGTGAGAAAAAAACAAATATTGTTTCATTTTTTAAAAGTGGTAATATATGCACCCACGTCAGTGTATATCTAAAAGTCAAAAGCTATGATACAATGGGCTGCATTGCTTGATCTCTATCTAAATGTTATGAGCATGACTATTGAAGTTCATTGTCTCAGCAGGGTGGGAAGAGGATGTGGCAACATGAAAAGGAAATTATATTTGCTGAAAAAAAATTGTGGGTGAAAATGTCATCATTAATTGCCACAGGTCATCTCTGATGCACACGGCAAATGGGAGAGGAAAAGGGGCTTCCTGTGAGAGAGAACAGAAGACAGTTAGAAAGATTATTCTGATATGTGGAGTCAAAAGAGACCCCCATTATGTAGCTTGAAGTAAACAGCAGTATTAGTATAATGGGCTGTAATAAATCATCAGTGATTTCTAAGGTTTCTTGTTTGTGTTCTTTCAGGTCGTTGAAAATGGCATACTCTTTTTGTTTTGTGTTGTGTGCGCTACCCTTTTAGACCCAGATGATTCTGGTTCTCTTCCAGATGGCTGCCTTTAGAGTTTTGAAATTAGCACTCAATATATTTTAATTCAATTTGGGAACTAATGGATGCCTGAACTTATTTAGCCCATCCATTCAAGCATCTTGAAGTGCAATAGTAATTGAAGCAATTTTTTCTAATTACAATTTTAATTCTTTATTTTTCTTTTTATCTCTCAAAAAATTAAACTCTGCTCCATTGATGACTAGAAAACTTTAGATAATATAGGAAAGTGGAATACAAATGATTCTTCCAGATTTTTCTATGCATGGTGAAAATGGTTAAGTATGACTGGTGCATTGATGTAGATCTTAAGTCTTATATAAAAAACTCTCCCCTGCTCTTAACCCAGATTTATGAGCAATTGGAGGTTGAATTGTGTTACCTCTGAACAGAATAAAAAATATGGAGTAAAGACATAACTCGACATGGTTAACCTATCAGACAGGTGTTTCTCTTGTTACCAGGCTCCCAGGGTGTTTAAAAGACTTCATATATTTGCATTTTAAGGACAAGCTCAGCATCTTTCCACTTCAGTAAGCTAAGTAAGTATGTTCCCTGTGTGGTTTTGCTTTGCTTGTTGAAAGGCTCTTCCTTCACAGTGGGGGAGAGATGCTTGAAGCCAAACAAATCAAGACACAGCTCTCTCCACCATCACAACAAGGAAATGTTATTTCTTCATGTCAACAAGGTAAAACGTCTGCACAGCCTTTCTTTCGTTTAAAAGCTTTATTACCTAACTGGAGTGGGTACTCTGCCCATGTACCCTTTCAAATAGTTCACCATGGCCACTTAAAATAGGAACGGCTGGCGCTATGGCTATGGCTAAGCTTTGGATGGAATATCTTTCTCAATCACAACAACAATTGATCCTAAGTAAGGGCTCCAGACCTGTGCAAAGACCCGTGTATGGGAACTTGATCTGACTATGAATCTTACATTTTCTGTCCTTCTGACTAATCACTGTCAACTTAAAGAGGGGAGAAATACTGTGGATGGAAGGGGGTAGAGGTAGGGGGCTAGGGGGTTAAGAGCATGGGATGAGGGATTAACTAGGGTTAAGGGAACTGTAAAGAAACCATTTGGAAAGCAAATAGAAGGCCCACTTATGCAATGGAAGCTTGGCTGATCTGTATGAGGATAACCAACTGCCCTCTGAATGATTCAAGACCCACTCCATGAGGAACAGGGGGGCAGGGGTAGTACCTAGTACTGTTGGCCTCACTAACAACCCAGGGATGGAGAGATTATAGTCCCATGTGGGGAACACATTTATTTATTTATTTTTAAAGATTTATTTTCATTTTGTTTACTTGTGGCTGTGTGAATGTGTCTGTGTGAATACATGTTACCCATGTGAGGGTGCCTACAGAGTCCAGAAGCAGTAGTAGATTGCCCAGAGCGGGAGTTACAGGTGGTTATGAGCTGCCTGAACTGGGTGCTAGAAACTAAATTTAGGTCCCCTGGAAGAACAGGAAGTGCTTTTAATGGATAAATGATGTCTACAGCTTGGGAAATATATGACTGATGGCTAACTAAAATGGCAGAGCTGTAAACTCCTATGCTTACACCCATAGACAAAAGCTGCTCCTCACCTAAATCACAGAATTATTTCCTCATGGTGAAGAGCGGCAAATGTAGAGACTCGTGGCTGACCAAGATGGACAAAACAAGCAATGGCTGTGGACTCAACCCCAAACCAGGCACCTCTGCCACCCCATTCTAAGGCACAGGGGACAGGGCAGAGGACAGAATGACAAGTGTATAGGAACCAGAAGACAGAACGATGACCTACAGAACTCCATTTCCTAGGCTCTAATCAACTACTATGTTCATTTCACACCAACTGTAGTTACCTGTATGGGTCTCACACAATATCTGCTCTATTAGCAATCTGCTGAAGATCAAGAAGGAGTTTGCTGGGCCCTCCTTTACATTAAACTGATGACTAGTGTTAGATTCTGGGGGAGGGAATCAAAACTTTTAGTGGTGTATATCCTGATGAACTTATTGGGCACCAAAAGATAGCCTAAACCCATGGCCACACAGATAGCCTTGGTTAATCTTGGTGCAAGAAAACGTAATGAACAGATACGAAAGCAAGAGAGATTTGCATGGAAGTGAGGAGGATAGACAGGGGTGGTAGGAAGGTAGGAGGTGAGACTGGCCAGTATGTAAAGCATACATATGTGAAATTGTAAAATAAAACCAAAATTTAAACAAATATAGAATTAAAAATATCTAAATATATTAAGAGAAGGGAAAAAGAGCTGTGGAAAGAAATACAGGAAGTGCCAGGGAGAGGAAATGTGGATGAATATGATTAAAATACAGTGTTTGGGCTAGGCATGATGACACACACCTTTTATCCCAGCACTTGGGGAGGCAGGGGCAGGTAGATCTCTGTGAGTTTGAGGCCAGCCTGGTCTACAAAGTGAGTCCAGGACAGCCAAGACTACACAGAGGTACCCTGTCTCAAAAAACAGAAGCAAGCACACAAACCAAAACAACAACTAAAAACCCAAACCAAAAACCCAAAACAACATTGTCAGAAAAACTTGTCTTAAAAAAACCAACCAACCAACAAACAAAAATCCTCAAACACCCAAAAAAAATATTGTTTGCATGTATGACATTCTAAAGATTAAATAAAACTGTATGTGGAATACAAATAAATGCAAGAAGAAACATCCTTGCAATGATAGAGGACAGTATAGAACGCTGGATCTCAAGAGCAAAGAGTTGCACCGTCTTCCACGCTAGGTCCTCAGCTTGCAGCATTTACGTCTGGAACCAGTTACCCTACCTGTATTGTTTATGTTCTTTAAAGGTTGGGTTGAGTTGGGTTCTGAAGAGTTGCAGTAAAAGCAGGATGTGTATAGATATGTGTGTACTTCTTTCCATCAGGAGAGACACACGGGGATTGCCGTCTCTGTTACCTCACTCTAGTGTTCCTTTCCTTTCTATGTAAAAAGAGATTTTTCATAACAGCAATATGGAGGATAGACAACTGAGGTTGCAAAGAAATTTGAAATGTGAGTACTACTTTGAAGGAATACATAGATGCTTTTGGGAAGATTGACATGCAAATCATATTTAAAAAAGCCAACATTTCAAAAATATTTTGTAGAACACCAGTCCTAAATTTTATTCTGGGAAGTGAAGAGTTCCTGGCTTCAAGAATATTTTGATTATGTGAATTTGGAGAATGCATCCAATCCAAATCTTCTTGCAAGTTTTATAACTTACAAAAGACCTCAGAAATGCTGACTCTTCAGCCAATTTTCGCAGCATATTGGAATGGGGACCCTTGGTCCTATAAACATGGCCCACTGACACTCTGTGAAACTAGAGATGTTCAGAAAATATTTGAATCCATATAGCTGTGGGAAAAATGGAGCTGTGAGAATTAGGGTCATCTTTGTAGAGGATGAAAATGGCTTCACAAAAGGAGTAAGAATTTGAACTTGACACCAAGGGATGAATTTACCAGTTCAGGAAAGAGAAAAGATATTCTGGAAAAAGTTAGAAAAGAGAAAAGACAGAAAGATACAAATAAAACTAAGACTTATTTGATAATATTAGCTATCCCAAAGTCTTGAAATGGTATAGAAAAGAGGTAAGAGGAAGATGTAAAAGGAGGCAAGTGGGAACAATGCCAGAAATCAGGTAAAGGTTTGTGAGTCTGGTTCAGTGAAGATGCGCTGGGCATTTTCTCCAAGGCATACATTTGATTGCAAAAATAATGTAGTGCCAATATTTCTGAAACAAAGATATATGAATAGATATAGGAATAGACCCATGCATTTTGTGTTTAAATTATCTTTTCTCCTGACTGGAGTTTTAAATTCGTCACCTCCTTGAAATCTCTGTTACCACCTCTAAGTCTTTCACCTTTTCCTCCTGACACCCATGCTTTGAGTACATCATGTGTGTTAGAAACCCTGCTAGGCACTAGAAGTCTCCCCCCACTGGAGAGTTTTCAGTTTTGGTGAGCTCCAAGTTCTAGAATCCCAGAGAAACAAATGGAAGCTCCTATTTGACACATTGATTAAGGTGCGTATTAGGTGCCAAGGGAGTGCTGGGTGGAATGACCTGCTGGGGGGTGCTGTCCCCCATCTCTGCCTGTCTTTTTTGTCAAAGGTCAAAGGGTGCTTCCTGGGAAATGACATATACAGCTAAATTAAAACAGGTGAGCAGAGAAACTATAGATAGAAGAAAAATAAAAACAGGGTATTCAGAGCCAACAGAGCAAGATGTGACAAAAGGCAAAATGACAGCAGACAGCATCAATCAGTCTAGGCTTCAATGACAAGAGAAAAAAGACAAAACTAAAGCAGTAGGTGGAGCAGTAAGGACTTGCATCCTTTACTGTCCTCTGCCTTTTTTTTTTTTTTTTATCCTGAGGTCAATAGCCAATAAAGCATCATCAAAGTGGTCTAAGCAGGGAAGATGAGGTAATTACTTTTGTATTAAAAAATCATGTCAGAGTTTTGAATGGAGAAGATTGAGGCTTGAGGCTGCAGAGATGCAGAAATTATCAACAGCAGAGATGCTGATGACCAGTCTCCAGGGAAGGTGAGGTGTTGGAGAATCAAGGGAAAGAGATGGAGAAAGCAGAGTTGAGGTTGCATGGTTGGTTGGTTACAGAAATGAAAGAAATGGAGGGATGGAAATGTAACCTTTCAGCCTTTGGACTTACCAAGCCTAACGATTAAGAATTTTATGTCTTGTGTAGTTACACATTTTCGTTCTTGTCTTTTCTTCACCATCTAAACATAAGCTTTGCAAAGATCAGAGACAAGCTTAATGGAAGACACACAAAGAGTGGTAGAAATTTTATTACCATCTATTTAGTGTGAGTGCACGTGTGTGCATATGTGTGTGTGTGTGTGTGTGTGTGTGTGTGTGTGTGTGTGTGTGTGTAAAGGGCAGAGGACAACTTGTGAGAGTTTTCTTTGCTTCCAACATATCAATCCTGGGATGCAGCTCAGGTTAACAGGTTTGGTGGTAGCCTTTAACCACTTAGGCATACAGCTGTTTTCGTAAAGACATTTTTTTAATATGAACGAAAATTAATTGTATTGTACCTTCACTTTTTTTTTTTCATTAGAGAAAGCAAATAAGTGCTTGAGTCACCAGGAGCTTTGGGGTAGCTTTTGTAGTACTTAAACACTAACAAATGGGGGTCTAACCAGATTCCTGAACCCCTTTGTTACTAGATCTGGGTGTTGTAGAAGCATCATTGGTGATCCTCTTTCCTCTGGTCATTCTCTAATGGTCGCCAAGTGCTATTTCAATTTCTTCAATGGTGACTATTGTCACATCCCTGGTAAACTTATAAATCAGCTCATTTTACAGTCCTACTTTCTCCTGTGGGATGAAAAGAGATGTTGAGCGTCTGATCTGGACCTTCTAAAATATAAACGAAGAAAGGCAGGAATGGCTTTGGTAAACCTCCATCCTCAGCTCTGAAGGCTCATTAGGGGGAATGAGGACTCAGGCAGACTCCACTGCTGGGCCATGGAGGAGGGATGGAAACAATGGTGGAAAAGAGAGAAAGAACTATCACTTAGTACCTGCTCTCCGTATGCCAGTCACTATGACAACAGCCTGGTGGAGCAAATACTTAGTTCCAATTTACAGATGAGAAAAAGAAAAGCTTGGACATTTAATGAATCTTCTCAAAGCTGTGTTAAAAGCCAAAGAAATGCAAGTAGAACCACAAGCCTTAGATACTATTTGTCACTAATTGGTGCTTTTATATTTTTTTGAAGTTGGATAGGTGCATTAGGGTTTTCTCGAGGAACAGCACTGAGAGAAAATTGATAGATGTCACAGAATGGGGTTTATTAGGTTGACTGGCCTTAGACAGGCTGAGTAAGTCCAGCAATGACTGGATGCTGAAGAGGCTGGAAACCCAGTAGCCACTCAGTCCACAAGGCTAGACACTTAAGCATTCCCAATCTGGCACTGAGGGCCTGGAGGGTTTCTGGAGAGCAGTGAGTCTTCATTCCATAGTGGAAGGTCAAAAGAGCTGAGTTCTGATGTTTGCAAATGATGGCAGCAGTAGGGGTAGGAGCTGAGTAGTTGCACTCACTGGCAAGCAAGGGAGGGGGACAGGAAGTACTGCTTCTCCAAGGCCTATTTATAGCTAGAATGCTTTCAGAAGGTACCGACCACTCTGAGGATGGATATTCTTCTCTTAGTTAATTCTTCCTGGTTATGTGCTATGTGCTATCGGATCTACCTAGAGATGAAGATCTTAGCCTATTCTAGATCTAGTCCAGTTGACAGTCCAGTTAACAATCACAGAGGGGTGTAAGTGTTAGGCATGTGTTTGTAGCATGGAGAATATATACACAGTACTGCAGTGTGAGGAGGGAGTCAGCAGGGAAGGAGACTGCGCTGTCAATGACTGTCACGGGCGTTTGGGCGCATTGGCTATGTGTCTAGCTGTCAGGTCTGTACTTAAGCAATCATCACACTCACTCAGGCTCTAGCCCAGGGTGTTGTGTCTGGTTGCGAGGCTGGTGCACTTCCCCAAGTCAGTGTGCGGAGAAGCATGATCATCAATTCTGCAGCAATGTTGCACTGTCCCCGTGGACTTCAGCGTCCTTATATTTAGTCTAGGCAAAATCCTCACCGAGGAGGAATGTTATTGTTCAAATAGTAGGAAAGTAGTGGGATTGTGTGAACAATTTTATAGAGATTCTATGACCACATCTGTGGATCCACATCTCCTGTAAACAACTGTCTTTCAGGAAATGAGAAGTTTGTGTTGAGAGCCTTTCTGCCTTCTTAGGATGTTTGACTCACATCCTGTGTCATGGTAACAAGGCTTGGAGTAGCCTGGTCTGGTTTCTGGGGGAGGACTCAGGGCAGAGCATTCTTCACACTGTGGAATGGGTTATTCTTTAAAGGGGAATATTGATGCACTTGTCCTTAGAAAGAAAGGGCCACGGAGGGGTGCAGTGAGTGACAGATACCCGCCACATTCCTTGCGCCTTCTTGTTTTGCTATACACATCTGGAACCTGCTTTAATTATTTTATGGGTACAGGTGTTTTGCGTGAATGGATGTCTGTTCCCCACTCATGTATCTGGTGCCCAAAGAGGCTAGAAGAGGGTGTCAGATCTGGAATTGTAGATAAAGATTGTAGTGAGCTACCATATGGAGTCTGGAGATCAAACCCAAGTCCTCTGCAAGGACAGCGGTGCTCTTAACCACTGAGCCACCTCTCCAGCCTTGAAATCTTGGAAGAGGAAACATTTTACAATGACAGTGTTTTTAGGTCTCAAGTGGTTCATCTTCTAGCTTGGAACTTTATGTGGAGAAGACTATATATATATATATATATACATTTTTTTTTCTAACAGTACATCTGTACCAAATGAAGTTCGTGACCACGGGCAAAACCTCACCTTGTGGAGGCTGGGATCCATGTCCAGCTCTCACATTCCTTGTTGTCCATGATGCTCAATAATAGCCTCTTTATTCTCCCCTGGAAAGTGGACATTTGTGTGTGTCTACCTTGACAGATTGGTCAGAACACCACACGACCAAATAAATCCCACCTCCCTTCTACCACCCTTTGCCCTGGGTAGAGGGAATATGGCAGAGTTGCCTGGTTCCCTGGATGACATTACAGAGCAGGATCTCCCTTGATTCCTTTGCCTCCTCCTCCTTGACCACCCCAGCTGATATGGACCCACCATGGACTGTCACAGGAGTGAGGAGCAGTATGATGCTGTGTAGAACTGCTGAGTGTTCACCTGGTGAAGCTGGTTACTATGGATTTATATGGCCAACGTGAAGTATTGTTTTATGGATTTTGGGGTTAGAAACTGCAAACATTTAGTCTTGCTGCATTTATTTTACCATTATTCAACTTACTGCCAATTGATTTACTTGTACAGTATTTAGATTTTCCAGCTTCTCTTAAAAAATTGAAAGCGTAAAATGAGTTACGCTGTGGAGACTGCTCAGTGGTTAAGGGCACTTGCTGCTTTTGCAGAAGACCTGGACTCGGGTCCTTGTACTCATGTCAGATGACTTTAGTTCTAAGGGATCAGATGTCTTTTGGTCTCCTTAGGCATATGTAGTCACTTGGTGCACATAAGTTCAGTCACACACACACACACACACACACACACACACACACACACACTTAAAAGGTAAGTATTCAAAAAGCAAAAAGAAAGGAAAGAAATGAACTGAAAAGAAAAAAAAAACACCTTGCCACTAGCTGGCAACCAGGAAGATCTTGCAGAACTGATTTTTCTTTCCCAGTGAAGGCTCTTTTCTGGAGGTGAGTGAGTAGCTTCTCTGTGGTCAAGGCTCAGGTTGTTATAGTTCCTACTATCACTTGTAATGTTCTCAGCACAGCTGGTTTCCCTCATGTGTTTATTTGTTTGTTTAGATGTCTAGAGGTACACAAGTTTACTTCTTACTAAAATGAAGTATCCAAGGCAGGCTAACTTCATGAGAAAACTATGTTTATTTAGTATGTACATGGTTAGGAGGCACTGGCCCATCTTTGCTCAGTGTCCTCCTTGCTGTATCACATAATGGTGGGAACTTATGTGTGGGAAGAGATCACATCCCAAAATGGGCCGCCAGAAGGATATTGGGCATCTTCAGTTAAACTAAGGACCTTTCATGAGCTTCTACCTCTGTCTGCAAGGTTCCATACCATTGTGGAAACAGAGAGGGCTAAGTTTCTAACTTTTAGCCACGTGGAAAACACACTTCAAGATATGCAAAGCATAGGACATCTCTAATCTGAAGTCTGGGCCACCAAAGGCTCAGAAGTTGTCAATGAATCACAGTCTGGGAATGGAAGCTCAGAGGTAGCCTTGCCTCAGAGCTTCAACCATAGCTCTTTAAAAGTTGTGTAAAAACACCAACTGTATAAAAAAGAAGTCTTACTGCTCATGGCCAATAGCGTTTAAGTTCTTTTCTTGGCTTAAGTTCTTTTCTGAAATAATCTGAATCAGAAAATGGAGAGAGTTTATGATTGTTTCAAACTTCACTATGAGCCTACAGGTAAACAATTTGCTTCCTGGATGCAGGGAGGATCACAGCCAGGAGTGAGGCTGGATTTTCTCATTTCCTTCCAGTTGCATTTTAGTTTATTGATGTTTTTAGATTATTATTTTTAATCGTGTGTCTGTCTCTGTGTGTGGATGTGACCTGTGAGTTCAGGTGTCTAAGGAGGCCTGAGGTGTCAAATTCCTTTTTATCTAGAGTTATAGGCAATTGTGAACTGCTTGATATGGGTGCTGGGAACTGAATTCTGGTCCTCTGGTAGGGCAGTATCCACCATTAATGCTTCAGCCATCTCTCTAGCACCTATATTTATTAATTAGCATACAAAGTAGGTTTCTTTATGGTATAGCATTTTTATATGTACTTAGTTTTCCTTTCTTCTCCCCCTAATTCCCATTCATCTTCCCCATTTTCCAGCCCTCTGATCCTGACTGTATTTTTTTCCTCTTCAACTTTCTTATCACATGTTGTTCTAGTACCTTCTCTATCTCTCTCTTCAAATATCCTTATTTTTCTATTTCCAGGCCCTTTCTAGGTTCCTGGCCTCTGCCCACACTGATTCCCACATAGAGTGTCATGGTCACTTCCCTTCCTGGACACCTACAGGGTCCCCTCAGTGGTGAGACTGCTGTTCAGTGGAATCAATAAGAAAATAACATTGTGTGTGTGCCACTGTGTTTTTTTTCTTCAAAAAAGTATGTGTTTTAAAACATGCCTGCTGTGCATGTGTACATGTGTGCATCTGTGTTTGCATGTGTGTGAGCTGCACGTGTGTGTCCATGTCTGTGGTTGTTGTTGGATGTGTTTGTCAGTCACTCCCCACGTGATTTATGCCCCGAGGGAGTCTCTGGCTTGAACCCAGAGCTCCTCTCCGTCTGTGGGTGTCCTGTCTCAATCTTCTGAGCCCTGGGATTACAAGTGGGCCGACATCTCTGTTCAGCATTTACATGACCCTGAACCCAGTTCTTCATCCTTGCACAATAAACGTTTTACTCCCTGAGCTATCTCCCCAGCTCTCTATCAGGGTATTCTGGTTACAAAAGCCTTATGAAGCCGGAACACACTCAGAAGTTTACCATCTCCCATTTTCACCTGTCTTCTTGCATGAATACTATGTAAGGGCGCAACGTCACACCTTGGTCTTTCTGGCCAAGCAGCTTCCACTCTGCAGTGTACCTCTGCTGCCGGGCCTTAGGACATCATCACTCGCACAGCAGGCTGTGCTTGTGGGTGCTTCTCATTCATTAGGTCTCTTAAATTCAATTAGTGCTCTTGTGCCGTGGGAGGCTGGCTCCCTCTCTGAATGCAAGAAAG
Organism: Meriones unguiculatus; assembly: GCF_030254825.1. NCBI lineage: Eukaryota > Metazoa > Chordata > Mammalia > Rodentia > Muridae > Meriones > Meriones unguiculatus. The sequence goes on from NC_083359.1 coordinate 29,371,123, forward strand.
ACATCAGCCCACAACTCCTCTGTGGTGCTGACTCAGTGTTGTCACGATGCCTGTACCTCCCCCCCCCCCAATCTAAATTCAATTCACGGCAAGGGTAACAAATCAGTGATTGTTGGAATGTATTATGAAGAAATATACATTTATCAAATTTCTTTTTAAGAAGGTGAATAATTTCGACAAAAACAACAACAACAATAACAAAACACCACCATCACAACAAAATTGTGCCACTGACTGACAATTTATTTTATTCCTCCGAGACGCTAGGAGCTGAAGCATGCTGAGTGAATATTGATCAGCTGGATACAGCTAAATAGAATTCTTTATGATTCTTGGGCTCCTAACTTGTTGCCAATTAAGAACTAAAACATCCAAATGCCCCCACAGTATTAGTAAGGACCTGAGGTCTGCTGCGGAGCTGCTGGCTCGTGATTGCCAACTTAGCACTTAATCACCACAAAGATGCAAACAGTTGCGGCAGGACAATGGGAAGCTTCTGTGAACATCTCCCGGCATTTTCTTTTCTAATATTTATTAAATATTTGAACTGTGCTAGATAATGCACCATCTCTTATACCACTGATCTAATTTAGTCCCGCTAACAAGCCAATATGATGGGTTCTGTTTCTCTCTCTCTTTTATCCATGGGGAAAGCTATTTCAGAGATGTGAATTTACCTCCCTTTGGGGTGGCTCGGTGTGTGAATGATAAAGCAATGGCTTGTGTTCAGCTGAGTTGAATTCCACCGCTGCTGCTCAGTGCCTCGTGTTATTGAAGATGGGAACCTATATGGCTATTGACTGCACAGAAGGTCACGATGGAGGAGTCTATGATGGATCTCTCTTTCCAACCCAGGCCAGATAAAAGAGACTCCCCTGGACTTCAAATCCACGGGCTCTGGAAACTCACACAGGGAACCCTTCTGGTGTGAACAGAGTGAGGCTGTTCCTTTGGTATCACTTCCAGCTCAGTGGTCACACAATAAGAGAATTCCTGTGAGGAACTGAAGATAGAATGGTAGGAGATCATGGGCTGGACATATTACACAGCGCTGGGGGGTAGAATCTGTTAGTGTCTACCTTTAGTTAATAGCTCAGCTCTCATCCCGTTTCTTGAACTGCTGAGTGGGGTCTGACAACCCTTCCTTTGTGGTACAATTTTCCATTCGAAGCTGTTCCTCAGCCCTGGACCACACAGGGATAACATACGCAGGCTCCTTCTCACATGGCCTCTTTTGTTTGGCTTACCAGATATCAGGAGACATCTCGAGTACTACTAGCTGTGGCTTTTCTTTTCTTTCTTTTTTTTTTATTTTAGTTTTTTGTATTAACTACAGTTTATTCACTTTGTATGAGCCCTAGTCCTCTCCCAATCTCACCTTCCCTCATCCCCTCCCATGTCCCTCCCCAAGTCCACTGATAGGGGAGGTCCTCCTCCCCTTCTCTCTGATCCTAGTCTATTGGGTCCTTTCTGAGACTGATATTCCAATGAAGGACCATTCATGGAGAGAACCTAAAACCCCTGCACAGACGTAGCCAGTGGCAGCTCAGTGTCCATAGCTGCAGTTTTTCTAATGATTAAATGAAACATTTGAAGAGTATTTCTCAGGTATAAGAAGATGTACGGGAGTTAGGTGAGTAACTAATGGAGAGGTTCATGAATGAAGGGCTGGGAACGACATTCATCTGATGTCCGAGGAATCATGTTGAGGCTGGGTATACCACAGCCAGCCTAGGTCAGGTTCTAGATTAAGTCATTAGCACAGATCATATTAGAAAGGCCCATAGCGGGTCTTCTAGGAACAAACAGGACCAAATCTCCTCCATATGTTTGTTTAGAAGTCTCCAACAACCAGAGAAAATGATTGATTTGATGACCTTGGCAGGTTCTCCCTAGCCTTTCTCCTTTACTTTTATTTTTAAAAATTTTAACTGTCACAAGCTGTTTTAGAAATACCATGAAGAGCTTGAACATGCCATGATGAAACCCATTAATTTGACTGACTGAAAAAGAAAAATATCTGAGGGGTGGAGGTCAATGAGAGCATGCTTTCCTGGAATGTTCAAGGCTTCATGTTCCTAGGAATGCATGTGTTCTCTCTCTCTCTCTCTCTCTCTCTCTCTCTCTCTCTCTCTCTCTCTCTCACACACACACACACACACACACACACACCAGGAAGGAGGGGAGGGTAAAAGTTCCTTGGACTTTCAACAGGCTGGGATCTCCCAATTTTTCTTAAACAAATCTCCTTGAACTTCCTCTACATTTCTATACATTCCATTTGAGTCCAAGGGCCTCTCAAGAGACGCTCTTTGTTCTGCATGAACATGAGTATTGGGGATTGCTAACTATTAAAACTTTGAAGTGCTGTTTGTAAGCCATAGAAGAAGAGGGAAAATAGACTCTGCAGATGCCCACAGACATTTTCTTACTTAGATAAGGAAGCTGGGTATGGTGACTGGTGACACACATCTGGAATCTAGTTTTGGGTTTGGGGAACACAGATAGGGAAGGATCATGAGTTCAATACCAGCTTGGACTCCAAGGCCCTGTCTCAAAAGACAAAACAAAGACTCCAAACCATGCCACCTCCCAGGACAACAAGAGAGACTCCTGTAAGAAGTTAGGATTGTTGGGACAGGGACCCCATCAGATAAGAGTTGGTTTAATGTCCTGAGATGTGTTTGAGTAAAACACTCCAAACAACTCATCATTTGGAAGTTGGCCTAGCATAGTTGTTTGGAAAAGTCTTCTTTTAGTTTCTTTTTTTTTTTTTTTCCCCTGGATGCATTAAAATTTTTGGCATTTGCTGTGGCCGGAGGCTAAGAATGTATTTATGGGGTGCAGAATGTCTTCTCATCTTCCAGTGAAATCCGCCTGGCTTCTGAAGTTGGTGTTCTTTCCACCTGCGGGCATTCTCGCGTGGCGTTAATGAGGAAGGAGTTAAGTGGGAATGAGTTGGTCTGAAGGAAGGCGAATATACGTTTGCACAGAGAGGCTGCGCTTTTCGATTTGAGCTTGGCTGCCAGCTATCTTGGCAGGCACCAACAACAGCTACTGCAGGACTGAAAGTTACAGGAATACCAGAGGGAAAAATCTGATTTGCTCACTAGGAGGCTCTATTAACTGAACATCTGTTAACTGTAAAAATCCCGTGCACCAAATGGGGAAATATAATGATATCCAGAGCTTTTGAGCAAATTAAAATCATAAAATACCAGTGGGCAGGAATCTCTGTGTGTTTACTATTCTAAAACGTACACAGAAATTCAGAACAAAGCAAAACAAAGCAGAAACACTTCAGATTATTTACCGCAGGCGTGGATGGAACAGTGTAATCCTTTGCTGTGGAAGAAAGCTACGAGTGGGAGAAAATGTGCTCAGTGAGGAGGTGCCGGGAAAAGCTCCCCAGCTAATGAGTGTTGACACTATAAAAGATTGTGACTCTGCAGACGGAGAGCTCTCTTCAGGAAGAGAAGCTGGGAAGCTCTTGTCCTTTTTGCAGAGTCTGGACTGTTGGGATATCCAGATGCTACCCAGCTCCTACTGGGAGAAGAGGAAGGAGCAGTGAATGTGGGACTTTTCCATATGGTGTGTGCCCAAGAAAAATGCCTTAGCAATATGGTGTGTGTGTGTGTGTGTGTGTGTGTGTGTGTGTGTGTGTGTGTCAGGTGAGGGTTACAATGCTCATCTCAATTGTCACATTGAATACAAAGGACACCACCAGGTCAACTATTAGATTGGGGGTTTGTTGCATGTTCACAGTAGTGGAAATTCTATTAGCTGCTTTTTTTTTTTTTTGAATTGCATCCATCCTAGACTGGGCAACATGAGAAAAACACAGGTTAACTAGAGAGAACAGATCTATGTCGAAGATAGGGTGAGGTCAGTTTAATTTCAATACTACATAAATCCCCGTGGCCCCTTGGGCGTTTGTTATATTAATGGCCTTGAACGTTTAAGCGGTGGCATTGGAGTTATTTAATCTTGTGATTATGTGTGCTGATTTCCTGTGGGAGAAGAGGAGGGGTGGGGAGTTAACAAGGGAATGTGAAGCATAACAAAGGGGTCAAAGGTACTTGGCACATGAGAGAAATTTTGATTATTGTCAGGTGCGTATAAATGGAATGAGCTTCTGGAAAGATGTGTTCTTCCCCCTGTTTTTCTGAGCTCTAATTGGAGACCTTGCTTCTCTAATTGTGCAGCAAGGTCTGGCTACTGTAGTTAAGAGGGAAGCTGTATATCAGGGGGCAGAGGGCGAAGCTTTTAAATAAGGCTTCTCTCCCAAATGCCCAAGCAAGGAATTGGAACAGTAATATACTGTTGAGCTAAAAAGTCTTAAAGTGGTTCTTAAATCTTTACCACAATTACCATAATATGGAATAATAGAGCCGATACTATTTTTAAAAGCTTTTGAAGGTTGCAGTCATAAATTGTGGGTTGCAAAAAAAAATGTGTAACTGTAGCTTTTCAGAAGCTTTTTATTTTAATGAGAAAGAAAAGATTTTAATCAAGCCAGAGAGTACTAACGGGTACTGTGAGGTAATGGGGGTATTTCCTTAGTGCTTCCAGCACAAAGGCGTCTAAATGATTGGCAACCAAGTGCTTAGTTTTTGAAAATTCTGAATCCCCTCTCAGATTTCCCCTTCCTGTTTGCGGTAGCCAAGTGTGGCAAAGAAAAAGGACACACTGGTGGGGATTTAAATAGTTTGGAGGAAGCACGGCAAATATTCTGGCTTTCACTGTGAAAGGGGGAAAAGTGAAGTGCTATTAGGCTGCTTGGCTACAAGGAGGAACTCAGTGGGGGTGAGCCGCACCCGTGCGGCCGTACCTTTTGAGATTTGTTACAGGTGGGAATTCTGAAAGAAACGTTTCTAGTTGTGATGGGATGTTTACCAATGCCCACTTCCCTTGCCTGCCCAACCTTCCACCTCCCTCCCCCGTTTTCATAAACATGAGGAAATTAAACATCTTTTCAACACCTACATAGAGATTCTGACCCAGAATACCTTTCCCACTTGAAGACAGCAATGAATGTATAACCACCGATCAATCCATAATATGTCCGCTAAACAGCAACCAGAAAATGGTGGCCACCAAGGGAAGCAATGTGGTTAATAGTGGATGGGTCTGATAAGATGGTAGAAAAGGTCTTCTGTGATGCTGATGTAGAATTGTGAGAGGTTTTCCATGGTCTCCTTTCTAGTTCCTTCTTTCTCTCCCTTTCCTCTATCCTTCCCAAAACAGTGAGCAGACGCTCTTTGAAGGTAAGGAATGGGATGGAGTGAAGGAAGGGACACACACCCAGATGCCTTGGGTACCACAATAAAGGAACTGACATGGGCTTACCTGTCCAGGACATGTGTGTGTATTGACATTAGTAGACAAATAATGTGCTGCTTTGATGTCAGTATGCTTGATTCACTATTTAAGGAGTAATTATGAACTTAATAGATGTCACTATTTAGAAAAAAAAAACAACATTACGTTTTATCTAATTTAGTGTGTGTGTTGGGGGTGGGGGCACGTAAAAGTCAGAAGACATCTTGCTGAAATTAGTTTTCTTTTTCTGCTATATGAGCCCTGAAGGTCAAATTCAGGTCACCAGACTGGACAGCAAATTTCCTTTACCTGCTGAGCCATCTCACTGGTAGTATGTATGTGTGTGTGTATATATATATATATATATATATATATATATATACATTCTCTCTGATGCCCTAGAAGCTGTGTCTTTCTAGAGCAGTTGGTCTCAACCTTTCAAATGCTATGACCCTTTAGTACCATTCCTCATGTTGTGGTGAGCCCCAACCATAAAATTATTTTCGTTGGTACTTCCTAACTGTAATTTTTGCTACTGTTATTAATCATAAAGTAAATAATTAATATTTCCGTTGGTCTTAGGAGGTGTCCTGACACACAGGTTTAGGACTGTGCCTCTAGAAGACTTGGGAGCCCAGACACACTAATGTCTTTGCCTTATCTCTTGGAACAAAATTTCTCTATCATCTTGAATTAGCTGGCTCCCTCCTGGTTGCTTCTGGAAAGACTGTATTTTCGTATAAAAGTGTGCTATGTGCACTACATAAAAAAGCACATTAGCTGGTGTTCACATAGCCATACCCAAATACCTGACAAGGAACAATAAATGTAAGAAACAGTTTATTTTGGCTTAGAGTTTGAGAAGAGATACAGTTCATGAGGGTGAGAAGCACAGTGGTCAGGTCCGGAAGTAGCTGGTGAAGTTGTGTCTGCAGTTAAGTAGCAGAGGATGGATGGGAACGCATAAGCCTCAAAGCTTACGTCCAGTGACCCACTTCTCCCATCAATGAACCACCACCAAAAAGATCCATAAGCTTTCAAAATAGCTGCTACCTGGGGACCAGGTGTGCTGACACATGAGCCAACGAGAGGCATCTTTTATTCAAACCATGACAATAACTTTGCCATTTTTTTAAAAATAGAAATGTTCTCCATGTGAAAATTTCTTGACTTGTATGCATATAGATGTTTACATCTCCTAGAACTCACTGCTTTCTAAGTTAATATTTTTACTTACCCAAAGGGATAAACAAGGCATTTGTAATATTTTTATTATAAAAGAGGCCTGAAATTTTGACATTTTCCTATAATATCTAAGTATATAACTCATTTTTAAATTGAGCAATTCAACAACTCTTCGAAACATTCTCTCTTGAAATAGTTTGCAAATATGTTTTGATGATACAGTAATTCATTCTAAGAATTCCACTGACAAACTTTATTCAGAACAATGACACTTCAGGGCACCTACAAAAGCCCTGGAAACGAAGACAGAGAATTTCATTCGAAAATTTTGCGTCTTTTCCTTGGCGACTCAGATCCTTCTAACATTCAGATTAAGTTAAGAAGCCACCATAGTCTTTGTATTAAAACACAGTTAAAAATCTGGAAACTTCTCTTTGCAACAGTCAGGGACTATGGTGGAAAGATCATAAGAGCCAGAGGATCAGGGACTTGGCTGTGAGATTGTGGCTCCTGGTAATGTCAGAAGCTACACCTATAGAGTCTCACCATCATGACTAACCAAATGTGAGCTGAACGAGGATTACACCAATGAGCAAGCCAAACTGGATGCTGAAAAGCCCTTGTAAGGCTTCAGCCCTGCACAAAGAACTGTAGACAACTGAGTAAAACTGGGAATGGGAGAGTCTTCCCTGGGGAAGAACACACCCAATCGGCTGTCCAGTGCCAAATGTCATCCCTGAAATAATTCATACAAGTAATGTTGTGTGAGCTCTTAAGTTTATGTTTAGGAATATATATGTATATAGAATACAATAACAATGAAAAAGAGGTCAAATTAGAAGGAGAGTGAAGAGGGGTTGATTGGAGGGCTTGGGGGAAGGAAAGGGGAGAAATATAATTAAATGATAATATTAAAACTATGTTCTATGGGACTCCTAACAGTGAGAGTGAGGGATGTCTCTAACTCTTTTGCCTGTTCTTGGGACCCTTTTCCTCCTGCTGGTTTGCCTTGTCCAGCCTTGTCCAACCTTAATATGAGAGGGCATGCCTAGTTTCATTGTAACTTGTTACACCATGTTCAGTTGATATTTCTGGGAGGCCTGCTCTTTTCTGAAGGCAATCAAAAGAGTAGTGGATTTGGCAAAGTCGGGGAGGCACTGAGAAGACTGGACGGAGGAGAAATTGCTGTGGAGATGTAAATTATGAGAGAAGAATAAATGAAAATAAAAAGGTAAATTGATGTGGTTTTTTTGCATTTTTAATTAATTATTATTACTTATTTCAATTTATTCACTTTGCATCCCAGCAGTGGCCTCCTCCCTCATCTCCTCCCAATATTACCCTCTCTCCCTCTTCTCCCCCTATGCCCCTCCCCTAGTCCACTAACAGGGAAGGAGCTCCTCTCCTTCTATCTGACCCTAGCCTACCAGGTCTCATCAGGACTGGCTGCATTGTCTTCCTCTGTGGCCTGGCAAGGCTGCATCCCTCTCAGGGAGAGGTGATCAGAAAGCTAGTCACTGAGTTCATGCCAGAGATGGCCCCTGCTCCCCTTACTAGGAAACCCACATGGAGACCGAGTCTATGGGCTACATCTGAGCAGGGGTTTTAGGTCCTCTCTGTGCATGGTTCCTGGTTGGGGTATCAGTCTCTGCAGGGCACCCAGGGGCCAGTTTTGGCTCTGTTAGTTTCCTTTTGGAGCTCCTGTCACTTCCAGGTCTTTCTATCTCCCCGTCTTTCATAAAATTCCATGCATTCTGCCCAAAGTTTGGATAAGAGTCTGAGCCTCTGCTTTAAAACTTCAATCAGTGGAGTCTTTCAGAATCTTTCAGAGGCTGTATGTGGTAGGCTCCTGTCCTGCTCCCTGTTTTTTCTTGCTTTTGATGTCTATCACATTTGCCCTTCTGAATGGGGACTGAACATCTTCCCTAGGGTCTTCCTTGTTGTTTAGCTTCTTTAGGAGTATAGATTTTAGTATGTTTATCCTATATTACATGTCTAATAACTACTTATGAGTGAGTATATACCATGTGTGTCTTTCTGCTTCTGGGTTACCTCACTCAAGATGATCTTTTCTAGTTCCCACTATTTGCCTGCAAATTTCATGATATCCTTGGTTTTAATAGATGAGTAGTATTCCATTGTGTAAATGTACCACAATTTCTGTATCCATTCCTCCATTGAGGGACATCTAGGTTGTTTCCAGATTCTGGATATTACAAAAAGAACTGCTACGAACATGGCTGAACAAATGTCCTTGTTGTATAGTTGAGCATATTCTGGATATATGCCTAGGCATAGTATAGCTGGATCTTGAGGTAGCACTATTCCTATTTTCTGAGAAAACACCAGACTGATTTCCAAAGTGGTTGTACAAGTTTACATTACCACCAGCAATGGAGGAGTATTCCTCTGTTTTTCCACATCCTCTCCAGCATGTGTTGTCACTTGAGTTTTTGTTCTTAGCCATTCTGATGGGTGTAAGGATGAAATCTCAGGGTCAGTTTCATTTACTGTTGTGAGCCGCGTGATCGTCTCGCCAGCAAGAACGCACACGGACAACAGGATCCTTCTGCAGCAGGCTTTATTACAGTCAAGCGATGAAAGGAGGAGAGACCGAGCCCCGAAGTGGCGCTGTTTATATAAGCCCTGGTCGCACTTAAGTGACGTGAAGTGACGTGTCATACCCTGATTGGCTACTCACTCATCACCCCTCTGATGGCCCGGGCTCAGGCAGTGGCTTGGCGCGCTTTTGCAACTCACACATGCGCTCTAGAGGTTCTTTACAGTTCTGAGGGCGGATGTCAGCGCCATTAGATGGCATCTGAATCTCAGCTCTCCACAATTAACAACTCCCTGAGGACTAAGGACGTTGAATATTTTCTTTAAGTGTTTCTCTGTCATTCAACATTCCCCTGTTGAGAATTCTCTGTTTAGCTCTGTCCCCATTTTTTAATTGGATTACTTGGTTTGTTAATTTCTTTATATATTCTGGGTATTAGCTCTCTGTCAGATATAGGGTTGGTGAAGATCCTTTGCCAATTTGTAGGCTGTCATTTTGTCCTGATGACTGTGTCCTTTGCTGGTAAATGGATATTTTGAGATACTCTGCCTGACTAATAGTTGGTCAAAGTGCTCAGAATCAGTGACCATTGAATCGTCATTAATATCTATTCCTTCAAGGCTTAGCAAACATGGTTGATGAGGTTGCAGAAAGATTGCGGATTTTGAGTATGAGTTAGAGTGGTAGAACACTGTCCTCTAGGCATAACATGGCCTTTGCACTTGTTTTTTAATTTTAATTTTTTGTTTTATTTTAATTTTTTTTTATTTTGTATATTTTTTGGCCATTGCATTTCTAAACAGCTGTGATTACCAGAGCTGCACAAATTTGGTCTAGTCAACATTTCATCATGGAGGAGGTGCCCTTCTTGTTTAAGGATCTGTAAGCAGTAAATAGTTGCTGGGGAAAGAACAAATATTTTCTTTAGTGTACAGCCACTGGTAAATTATCTAAATTATCTAAATAACCCTCACAGATACTCCTAAAATTCATAAGTGCAACAACACCCTCTCCCCAAATATAAGCAAGGAAGTAAGCAAGCAAACAAGCAAAAACCCCAAAATGGTGTTTTTTCCTACCTTCGGTGGGTTCCTCATTTTGTAAACCTCAACTTTTAAGAACTTTGCATTGTGAAGTAGTTCTTTACTTTTGCATAGAGTACAAAGACTTCTAAGATCTGGCTTTTGTTTGATGATGTGTTTCTATCTTGTATGCTTCTTCATTATATTCATTATCTTTTCTCTCACCAATTTTACCTTATCTGTTTCCCACCAAATCTTCAAATACCAGGGCATTGATAATTGCATGTGCACAGCACACACTGGGTGAATGAAAAGCCTGCTCACTTCCTTTGTTGTTCTTTTCTTAACTTGTAATTACATATCCAGCTATTTGTTGATATTCTGGTTTGTCTCCTTGATGAAATTGTGATCAAACAAAGACACAAAGAGACTGTAATAGCTATACTTATTACCAAATAAATATTGGCACCTGTTCTGTGACTAGCACGAAGTGGGTGCCGTGTAAGAACTTATTAGTGAATGAAGGTGAAAGCTGTCTTACTCTAAAGCTAGCCTTGATCCTTCGTGTTCACATGGCCATAACTAATGTTATCTTTCTGTTCTTTGAGGCCTGTACACTGTACCAACTCAATACATAATATGTATTGAATAAGAATAAGTTTCAACACCGGCTTAGGCTTTGTTGCTCTTTTACTTTTTGTTTAGTTTTATTTTGTAGTTACATCTGACCCAGCAGAAATGGTGTAAGTAGAGCTTTGAATGTTTGAGTGTCGTATGGAGAAGGAAAGTTATTTGGCAGGGTGCCTGATGCTGAGCATCAAGCCTTTAGTTGTTCACTTACCAAAGCCATGTCTGTATGTGCCATTTCATAGCAATGTGAAAATTGCTTATGACTATACCCAGTAGAATGATCCTCAATCCGAGCTCATTTGCAGTGTTTTGAAAACAAACTCCAGAGCCCAATATCACAACTGTTTCCTTCCTTTTTCTTCTTACCTTATTAGGGGTACAGGGTAAAGTTGGCATAATATGTTGAAACCTGTCAATACTTTGTGTTTCTCATTTATTAAAAATCTTTCGATCCTGTTTTCCTAGTGGCTCCATTTTACCGGGAGGGTGAGTAGGAAAATACTAAACAGGTGTTCTTGACTTGAAAAACAGCAATTTTGAGTAACTCACAAGGGAAGAACTTGGAAACCTCAGATTCTGAACTTGTCACTGGGAGATAAATTTGGGTTACATGTTTGCCTCTCACAAGCAGGCATTCTTTAACATAAATTTCTGCGGTGCATGGGGCACCTGATTTCTCTGAGGGCACACATACTGCATGAAGCAATTGTGCTGCCTAGCGCTTGTGAATATTTTCTCAGATTTCCTCCAAATTTACACTCATGAGCTGGAGTAGTAGGATGCTGAACAGCTAATAGGAATGTTAGCTCTCCTCAGGAAGAAAAAGAATATCTACCAGAGGAAAAATATCTACAGCAAACATTTAGCTTGGCTGATGAGAAGGTGTCTGAGTTTTGAGTAATGCAAATTCAACTTGAAATGCTTGTGTAATTCCAAAAGAAAATTATCTGTCAAATAAACATAAAAAAAGAGTATATTTCTGCATCCATCTCTTCCAACTTAGGATCACCTGAAAGGAAGGGGGAAGTTGTTATTACTCTTATTTTTACATGAGTTGTTTTAATATGTGGTCCCCAGAGCAAATGCCTGAGATTCCGGCAGTATGCCTGTTACAGTGCGTATTAGTAGGTTCTGGGAACAATTAACTTATTAACACACTCCTACTCCTTTGCTATATCAGAATCTCTTCTATATCTCTAATGACCTGCATTAGCGGAATCCTGCTAATTTCAAAGATGTTTGCTTCAGAAAATTACAAATGTAGCTACTTCATTTATCAGAGGATCATTTGAATAATGTTACCATATGGTAAATCTTGGTAAAAGGAGAGAAACACGCATGCTTGTGGATTATTGTGACGTCAGCCTTCTCTTTCCTTTTAGCTACAGCTATTTTATAGGGAACTGTGGATCACTATCTCTTTAAAGAGAATTAGCTTCTACAGAGCCTCATTACCAAGGTAGTTTATTTTGCCCTCAGCAAGATAAGCAAGTATCTCAGCATTCCAGACCCCATAGAATTCCTATAGTCATTTCAGAGAGCTGACTGTATTGACATCTGGTCACTTGGCAATTATAGCCTAGCACATGAAGTCACTGTCCAAGGTGATTGGTATCTCTCTCTCTTTCTCTTTCTCTCTCGTGTTCTAAATACCAGTAGTTTGGAGGCTGGTCCAGACCTCCTGTCAGACTTCCCTGACTCTTGACATTTAACCATTAGTCAATAATTTCCTTGTTACCATTTTTGATGTGCCCAAGTTTCAAGCATTTCTATAGGGTTCCAAGAACGAGAAGTGTGGTTTTGAGGTTATGGCAAATGTTTTCAACTCCCATTGCTAAATCTAAATGTTAAAATTGGTTTAAAACCTCTTTTTCTTTTATATGAAGGAAAATTGCTCCTTAATCTGATTTTATGATATTGTGCTCAAGGAAAGTAGATAAGAAAAAGCCCTTGTAAAATTTGTATGAGGCTATATTTCTGTCCTTATTTTTATAAACACATTGGGAATGACTAATTAGGTTTTCCTATCATCCCCTAAAAAAATCGAAAAAGTAAGAGAGCTGATTGCTTATTAGCTTGCAATATAATTATCTCATGAGATGAAAATTTCCTAGGGCAGTATTTGACAGCAGTGAGATGGATGGTTCAATGATATAAACTTGTCATAGTTTTGCCTTTGAATGTTATGATAGGAATGACCTCATACATTGGGAGTCACAAGATATGTGGTTATGTAAATAATCCACAGTTGACTAGAAGCAAAGTGAGTTTTATTTGCCGTTGTCTTAATACTAAAATGTAAGGCCATTGGAAACCATTTGGGAAATGGAATGAATGATTTAACAGAACATGGAATTGGCAAAAACATTCAATGGTATCAAGTTTCACTTTTCATGGCAAATTCCATTTCTGTAAGTGAATTATCAGTATTAGGGTATGAAGCTTCTGATATCATTCTCATTTATCAAACATTTTCTAAGAATCCAGATTATAGTCACAAACTTAGATCCCAGGAGAGATAATGCCAGTTTAAGACAATGAGAGCTGTGCCTGTGGCAAACTGAAGAGTGCCTATTCTGTCTACAGTACTTAAGGTAAAATTAAAACTAACTTCTTTCCTGCTGGGCAAACAAAATCAGTCAGTTCCTCAATCATGGATTTAAAGTGGTAGTTGTATTCATGTTTAGAATGTTTGTTTTATTTTTAAAAATCTATGTTATTCTGGCTTTACAAATAAGGAAGATGATCTTAAAAAAGTCTAAATTATCCATTGACAGACAAGATATTATTCAATAGACGACATAGTATTCAACTCCAAGTGCCTCATATCTTGGCTAGTTCGTCTCGTCTTCCAGTTAATGGAAACACTGAGCAGTGAATTCACTTATCTACTACACTACCCTCTCTAGACTTTGACGAAAGTCTAAGCTGATGGTGCCTACTTTATCCCACCCCAGTCTGAACTCTTTCACTGACATCTGTCAATATTAACATCTTCTCATGTTATCTCCAGTATTAGAGCCATGAATAAAATGAGAACGGGAGCAAGTGTATCCAAGAGACTTATTTAAACAGAATTCGTAGTCGACTACAAGGTATGATTACTATACTGTGCTGAGGTGATAGTCTTCCCACCAATACATCTCCATTTAGGACTTTGGGATGCGATTTTATATGCAGATATGCTCATTGGAGCTATAATGTATTAGAGATCTAGAGATGAAATCATCTTGGCTGTTGGGTGTGCTTTAAGCCTGACCTCTGGTATTGTTCTAAGAGAAGACAAACAAGACACAGGCAGTGTTATAGAGAGGGTGGTATGAAGATGGGCACAGGCCAAGCACTGAGAAGGTCACTGGCCATCATCAGAGCTATGACAGAAGTGTGGGGCAGGTTTAATCCTTGGGTCCCTTAGAAGGAACCAGTACTATTCACACATAGACTTCAAACCTTTAGTTCTCATTGCTCCATCAGAACAAAATTCTATTATTTCAAACCACATCCTGTGTAGACTTTGTTATAGTTGCCTCAGGAGCTAATCTATCAAGGAATTATAAAGTTCTTCGCCCTTCACCTTTCTCCTTGTCATTCCTATACATACATGCTTTCAACTTTGTGTCTCTGAAAATGTCATCACGAGAATTCTATTAAGGCATCTTTTAATAGATTTCTATCAAAATGAAAATATGCTACAGAAGAAGATAACACACTAAGCTATTAATTTTTACCACAATTTCAAAGTTCTTTAAAAAGTGATGATTGTTGCTAATATCTTAACTATAAAAGCTCTTTTGCTGATTTGGATGGTATTTTATCTGGATTTTAGTAGGAATACCAGAAGGGAAAAGTCAAATGCTTCTGGCTATTAGTTTCTGAGAGTTGCAATTATTATAAATCAGGAGTATATCTTTAAAATATATTTTATATCATGTTAATGTACTAAGGCTCATGGTGATGTAGAGTACTTGATTATGGCTTGCAGCCCAAAGGAAGGTATTTTTAAGTCACTAGATTTAAATTTGCTGTTCAATGCATTCTACATTTTCCAACTATAGTAGTACTGAAATTCAAGTAGTGGCCAAGCTTGGAATAGATAATTAGGCCTATATTTCTTACTATTTTAGGTTACTTGAAGGGTAAATACTTTAATGGTTACATTTTCTCTCTGGTTTCTTTTCAGGTGCTTTTGTGAAAGCTTTATTAAGCATAAAGACATGAGCCCAGTTTAAATTTATGACAAGTCTTTTTATTCATAATAGAATAAGGCATAATTTTTACTTCCTCTGCATAAAATGCTCATATACCTCCCATATAAATTTGAATTATTTTTCTCAGACACGATGATTTCTTTTTTTTCTTTTTTTTTTTTTCAATGCAGTTTATTCAGGAACATTGAACAATCCTCGGACCCCAGGGAAAGCCAGCCCACAGCTTAAATAGCCTCTGGGTAGCCAACCCAGGCGTGCCACGGGGGCAATGCAGATAGGTCCACATACATAGAAGCAAGCCAGATCCTCGGCCTTAGCCAAATGTGGAGTTGTTCGTGACAGAGAGCACTCACCATCGGGAAGGTGGAAGGCGGAAACCAGCTCCATCTTTAAGGCATAGCATTCCGCAGCTCTCTACAGTTCCCCCTTTTTGTTTTAGACGCATCAGGCAAGAGTAGAGGTCTGATCTCTGATATTAGAAATAAATTGGGACTTAAGAATTCTGGCAAGATTTCTGGAAGGATGCTGAAGGAGGACAACCAGAGGCAAATCATAGGTTTGGATATTATTTCATTCTTTGAAGCTTAATCCTCACACAAACTATATACATTTTTTTTCCTGTTGGTGAAATGTTCTGGAATCTTCGCAGCATCATTGCCCAACTCCACGTCTTCTATAAAAACCATTAATTATCATTCTAGCTCAGTTTTCTTTAGTCTTTTAACATTTGCCCCAGATAACCTTTGCTGCAGAAAGCGCTTCTGCGTATTGCATGTCGGTTGTGGTAAGTTCTGTTGTTTTCCCCGTTAGATGTCAGCAGCATCTACTTCAAATTTTGATGACCAGTTTTATCTTTACACTCCAGTGCCTGTCACTTGTGGGCAAAATTTAGTGCTTAAAATTTGATGAAGTTTATACTCCATCATCTTCTTACTGCTAATTCTATCAGACTGGAGGACTATTCAATTAACTGATTTTTTTCCATGTCATTTATATTATAGACCAGTGTAATTTTATAGTTTGTTTACGAATCTTGCATTTAAATTCAGGATTTAAGGTTCAGAGGCTAACACATTTTCTTTTTACATTCTATAATCTTTGTTTATCCTCTCCTGATTTAAGATTCACCAAGCGTTTTATTTTTTCTTTCTTATTTAGTCTAAAAAACTATCTCTTCTCAATGATACCTACATCATTATCTGTAGTTCCAAATATAAATATAAAAACCCATCCCTTGTCTATTTCTAACAGTTCACTTAGAAGCTTAAGTGCACAATGTTTTCATTTTTCTATTTAGTAGCTTGATTTATTCAATAATTACCCATTGTGTATTTTTCCAGAGTCAGGCTCTTTACAAGATTCTTGACATACCATAATAAACACGATTACTTCTAAATATGGAATTAGAGATCAGTTTGAGACAAAGGAATTTAAGAAATCCTTGTGGGTCAAACTTCTCTTGGCTTAATCTTTTCTATACTTCTCACTCAGCTGCTAAAATGCAGTTTTTCTGTCTCTTTCCCATTTCTTGGATTCTCTGTTTTCATTTGGGCTACTATGCTTGTATAGCTTATACCTCCTCCATCCATCATTTGGATTCATCTATCACCTCTCCATACAATTTACATATTGTTTCTTTTTGCAAAGTGCAGAAGTGTTTAACCTAATTCCTTATTTGACTTTGTAGCTTTCTGAGCATTTAAGAGCACCACAACCACCCGGATACAGTTGTTCATTTGGTCCCCTGACCTCTATTACCCAACTGCCTTCCCCGTGAAGGCATATTTCATACACCTATTGTCTTAAGCCTCTCTCTTGGTGAAATCAGGAGACTTCTACCTCAAGAGTTCCTGTACAATAGGGCTGAATAAGAAGATTTTACATACGTTATTTATTCTAGAAGCCACATAAATAAAGATAAAAACATACAGTTGAAATTAATATTTATTTATTTTTATGTGACAGAGAGACAGAGAGAGACTCTCTGTGTTACAAACACCACACTGTGTTCATGGAGGTCAGAGAACAGCTTGTGACAATCAGGTCTTGACCTTCACCATGTAGATCCCGGGGCTTAAGCTCAGATTATCAGTCTGGGTGGCACATGCTTTTAACTGCTCAGCCACTTCAGCGGCTCTTGAAATTAACTTAAACTGCACTTTATCTAACCATATATGTACAAGCTACCATCTCTGAAATTAACATATGTAAAATTTTAATGAGCTCTTTTGTATGTTTGGTGATACACCAAATCTCTGTCTTGTACTTAGGAGCACATCTCATTTCTGATGAACCTCATTGCAAACACTCAATAATTCCCTGTACCAATAGATACCCTGTCAGGTAGGCAAGCTTTGGCATCTTACTAACTTGTCACAAGCATCACACCTCTTGTAGAGAAAGCCCCCAGCAAGGAGGCTTAGCTATGTTGTTTCCCAAACTCCCTTATTCAGATATACCACATCTTACCATTATCTTGTAAAATTTTCATTTTATCATTGGAAAATCCATTTGGGTTTGAGTTGCATGGAAACAAGAGAGTTGTGTTTGTTGAATTCTTCACTGCAGTGCATGTAATAGTTTGAGGTTTACACTATTATGTACCCATAAAGCATGCATACATCTCCTAACAAGGCTGCCATTCATTTCTTTCAATAAATCTTGCACAGAGGTATTAGGGTCTGTGAACTGACAATTGATTTACTGCCTGGAAAATTATTCTTTATTGATTTATGTTACGTAGAGGCGACTGCAAATCTATAGTGTCTCTAATCAGAGAGAAAATGCTGAAGCTAGTGTCATTCTTATTTAGACAGGTAATTCCAAGGAGGCGAATTGGTTTAGCACTCCTAGGTGACATCTACATATTCAATTATGAATTCATTAATCCATAAATTATATTGTATAAAGCCAGCGAGAGCAAAGTAGTTAATTAAAAAACAAAGTATCCATTATACAAACAACTATTTTAAATGTCATCCTGCATTCCTTTCTTTGTGGGAGTAGACATATCAACTTGATTTTTCCTAAAGTTTGTCCATCTTATTCATTTTGTTGTTCACAGGATAAACTGCAAAAATATTTTAACTGAACAAAACCTTTGAACTATAAACTACTACAAGTTGATTAATCTTGTTAGGGAAGTTTTATGAAATGTCATATTAACATGATTTGCTGTTTTCTGTGAGCTTCAGGAAGGGGTTGAGAGAGATCAACTGCTGCCTTGCTTTTGTGAAATTCCTTTTTGTAACCTGTTCAAACCAAAAGCCCATCTAGAAAACTACCTGAATTTAATTGAAATACAAAGGGATGAAATATAGCAGCATGCCCTACACAGATGTAGCTGAAGGGCAGCTTAATCTTCACGTGGGTTACCTAGAAAGGGGAGCAGGAGCTGTCTCTGACAAGGACTCTGTTGCCTGATCTTTGATTAACATCCCCTGGAGGTGGCTGTGTCACCAGGCCACAGGGGAAGAGGATGCACTCAGTCCTAGTGTGGCTTGATGTGCTAGGGTGGGTTGGGGGGGTGCTTTTCTGAGGAGTAGGTTGGGGGGGATAGGGGTAAGAGGGAGGGAGGATGGAACAAGGAGGAAAGGAGAGAGGGAGCTATGATAGGGATTTAAAATGAATGAATGAATAAATAAATAAATAAATAAATAAAGTAAAAAAATAAAGTAAAAAAAAAATTCTCAGCTTTATATCACAGGTTTATTGTTGGATGCATAGGGCCAACCTCCATTTTAGCAAGTAGTGGTTTTCACCGAATCTTTGTTGGATAAATGAATACTCTTAGTTGTATCAGCAGGTCAAATGAGTTTCTTGGAATTCTCTAGACTGTTCAAAGGAAATTACTTTCTTTTACAATGCTCATCAAATGTGGCCATAGTTTAATCAGCGACATGTGGGTGTGTCCTTGCCTGTAATAAAGGCAAACTAGAGGCTACCATTTGGGATCTAGATTGTGATTCTATTTACTGTGTCTTTCTTTACATTGGCTATTCATTTCCCCAGATCATGGGCTGCTCTTCTCAAAATGAGAAGTCAAAAGGGGAAGCATGTAGAAACTTCTTTAAAATAACTTTTAAAAGATAATGAAAGATGTTATTTTGACACCGTTTTAAAGACACTTTCTATTTTATTAAATGAGATATTCAAATCAATTTGTTTGTTCAAGCAGTGACCTAGTAGATTCGGTTTTGGGTACACATAGAGGTATTTGATGACATGGGGAAATGGCTGAACACATACACATTTTAATTAATTAATTAATCAATCAATTAATTACAATTTATTCACTTTGTATCCCTGCTGTAGCCCCCTCCCTCATCTCCTCCTAGTCCCACCCTCCTTCCCTCTTCTCCCCTATGCTCTTTCCCTACTCCCCTGATAGGGGAGGACCTCCTCCCTGTCTATCTGACCCTAGCCTATCAGGTCTCATCAGGACTATTTGCATCATCTTCCTTGTTCTAAACCAGCCAATGATTTGGTGGTTGGGCTTTTGTGTAAATATCAGTGAAAAAGTTAGATGCTGCCTATTTCCTTGGTCCTTTTTAAACCATGAACATTTTTTTCCCTCATTATTTTAAGTATTTATTCACTTTACATCCAGATAGCAGCCCCCTCTCTCCCCTACTGCTGATCACATTCTCCCAACCTCTTCCCCTTTTCCACTTTCCCCTTCTCCTCAGAAAAAGGGAGTCCCCCCTGCCCTGCATCCTTGTTCCAACCTGCCCCTGCACATCAGCTTTGTCGTTTTCCATTGAGACCAGACAGGGAAGAGTTTCTTTTTCTCTTTTCTTTTCTTTTCTTTTCTTTTCTTTTCTTTTCTTTTCTTTCTTTTCTTTTCTTTCCTTTTCTTTTTTCTTTTCTTCTTCTTCTCTCTCTCTCTCTCACACTCTTTTAAAGAGGTAAAAGCTTAGCATTGGCAATATGGACTTCCCACAGTGCATGCAGTAACACAGTGGGGTCGGTGAGACCTGAGCAGCTCTGTTTGTGCTTGTTGAACCCAGCTTTGATGCTCAGGAGTGAAAGCAGGAGGGGAAGGCAAGCCCCCACCCCACCAACTCCACTCACACTCATGTAAAGAAAGCGGGGCTACTCTCTCACTTCATTATTATTATTATTATTTGTTTTCTAATTTTCTATAAAAAACACAAAAGCACTGTCATCCCTATAAATAATGGCAAACCTTCGGCTTTTCTACAACAAAACTCACATATAGAACTTTTATTTACTATTTACTTTTTTTTTTAAACAACCTGAAGAACAGAGATGTTGGGTCTTTTAAACCTGAAAACTAGATATTTTTCGGTTGTTGTAGACAAGTAATTTAATGAAAATGCTACTGTAATGCTTTTTCCTCTATGAAAACTCGTAAATCAATTACAAAGGCAATTTCCTTACACAGTATGATTTTATTGTGTTTGACCAGGGCATTTGATAAGTATTAGTTCTTGCTGAGAGCAAAGAGTAAATTTTATTTCAAGCTTGTCTTTCATGCAAACAGCATGAGAAGCACCACAAGGGCAGCTGGACGGCAGCCCTACCCTGGTAGGAGGAATGATCAGGGCATTATGGGCTGGCCTGGTTCCCTCAGTATCTATATTGTGAACCCAAGATTCTTCTAACAGAAATGTTGGCAAATTCTCCTGCTGGGGCTTATTTCCTAAAGGGATAGGGAATGTGGGATTGCTGCTTACTTCTTCTCTCAGAAAACTTACAAACACCTGACCAAATACAGCTCAAACAAAAGATATGTCTGACAACAGAAAAAAAAAATGTTGCTGTCTCAACATACTGGAGCCCAAAGTTTGGAGCAATGGTTTTCATTTGTGCCTCAGAAGTTGGTATATAGATTGTCCTTGCCCTAGGGCCTAAATGTATAAAAGCAACAAATGCTTGCAAACAATTTACTTTGTGTCTCCTACTGTCTAAGATTGATCTGACTCATCTTGCCCACTCTTTGCTCCTAGTATATCTTCTTTAAACCACCTATGATTTAAGATCTGCCACATGATTTAAGAGCTCAGTGGCATGATCTACACTCAGTGTCTCTCTTCCTAAAATATAAAATGTCAAATGTTCCAGTACCTACACCATTCTCATAGAATCATAATAGTTGAGTGAGTTAGTCTGTATTCTCACAGATTAGCCAAAGACTGCTAGGATAAATGTGGTATGCTGCTGTATTATAGAAACCCAGTAAGAAGGGTAAAATACTTTTAGAAATGAGTTTGTGTTTTTTTTTCTATCATCAAATTCAGTCCACAAATACTTCCTTCTATTCACTTCATTAGCACTGTTATATTATTAATCATATCATGTCACATCATATCATATATTATATGTGATATATATAATATCACAAATTATTACAGCTACACATTTAAATTCCAGCCATTCCTACTCCCTAGTATGTACAATATCTTAAATGTTTGAAAATGTGTCTTAAGTATGTTTTCTTAGGACTCACTCCTATTCTGGGAATAGAGAGAGAATGGAAAAAACAATTCTAAGGCAGGGAGAGGGTACTTTCCATAAAGAAGTCAAGACCTGGAAGAGGCTTTTGAAAGTTGCATAAGAAACTAATTGTACAAGGTGTACAAGGTGGAGACATTCAACACACAGACCACAGAGTGAGAATAGAGGAAAGGGGTAGGAGAAGACAAGAAAGGAAAATTTGAAAAGCGGTTTAAAAAAATGCAGTGAAAAATCTGATTTTTTAAGGTGTTCAAAACTTCTTGCATCTTTGTTAGATGAAGCCTTCTGTGCCTACCTGAGGAATTTAGTAATAGTTTTGAGGCTTAAAAAAGGTAGGAAACCATGTAATTGATCAGGCTTTTAGTGAATCATGCTCAGGGTGCTATTAGAACGCCTACAAGATTTTTAAAAATACATAAAATTATACATTCTTATGAGGTACTATTCGTTAGATGTTTCAGTATGTATATGCATTGTTTTGTGGATTTTTACATTTTATTTATTTAAGTAAGTTAAAATTGAATTAATTAAATTGATTTATTGCAGTATCCTAAGACCATCAGAAACCTTTCAGTACTGTTTTAGAAAATACATTTGGAAATCCCATGGGCATAAGGAGAAAGAGAATTGGCAGTCAATTATGACAAGAATTTTGTTTGTAGTGTTCATAAGACTCCTTAGTTGTGAACTGTGGTTTTACAGATTGCAAAGGCCTGGTGGTCTCTGACCATTCAGTCTGGCATAGGAGAAAGAAAATTACAAGGTAGTGAGATGGTACTATATATATTCCGTACCCAAACCTAAGTTGTAGGGGAAACTTTCCTCAATGACTGAGAAACAAACTGATGTCTTCATGATAAGGAGGAAACAGTTGGATAAAAGGAGAAAGGGATGTTTTGTATAAAGGATGTAAGCCATTTCACTGAGGTTGGAGTGTAAGATTTAAGGGGATGGTGTCTAGAATACACAGTTGAGTAATTAAGATTTTATCATTCTTGTACTTGTGAGTTATCCAATGTCAGAATTTGTTGTGTACCCATATTTATTGGATTTAATCATTCAAGTACTAGTTAGTCATATGATATCAGAATTCAGTGTATGGCCATATTTGGTCATTCTGGTATGTGTGATCTATACAATATCAGAATTTTCTGTATACCCGTAGTTACATAAACTTCTATTTACATAGTTCACAAAGTGATTTGTGAGGTGCTTGGAGATCAGTAGGGTGCTTGGGATAGTTACAGGTGGGAGTTAGTTGTGGTCTGAGGAGCAAAGAAAATAAGGATTTAATAGATATAAAATATGCCCAGAAATAGAACTGATAGCTGCTGATTGTCCAGAGGTGTTGGACTGGGTGTGGGGCAACCCAACTTAAATTCCATACTGATTTTTTGGCTTATGAAACTTGGTAAGTTTAAGTGTTATGTTTTTTTTTTCTGAAACTAGAAACAATAACAAAAATAGAAAACATAAGGGATTTCAATTTGGTGGTTTCTCAGAAAATTAGGAAAAGCTCTACCTCAAGACCCAGTAATAGCACTCCTGGGCACATCCTCAAAAGATGCTTTACCATACTACAAGCATACTTGCTCAACTCTGTTCCTGGCAAGTTTACTCCTAAGAGCCAGAAAGTGGAAACAATTCAGATGTCTGTCAACCAAAGAATGGATAAAGAAAATGTAGTACATTTACACAATGGAATACTGCTCAGCTATTAGAAACAAAGACATCATGCAATTTGCAGGCAAACGAACTAGAAAAGATCATCCTGAGAGAAGTAACCCAGATGCAGAAAGACATGCATGCTATGTACTCACTTATAAGTGGACATTGGCCATAAAGTACAGGATAACCATGCTACAATCCACAGACCCAAAGAAGCTAAGTAATAAGGAAGGGCCCAAGGGAGGATGCTTGAATCTCACTCAGATGGGAAAAATAGAATAGACATCTGAAGTAGATGGAGGGAGGGATCTGATGGGAGGGGTTGAGAGAGAGTTAGGACAGTGAGGATCAGGTGTGGGGAGATGGGGGCGCTCGAGACTGGGAGAGAGAATGGAAATCTATGGGAGGAAGCATCTCTGGGAAATGGGATGCTCCTGGGGGTCTATGGGTTGACCCTAGCTGAGACTCCTAGCAGTGGAGGATATGGAGCCTGAAGTTCCCACCTCCTGTAGCTAAGTGGGACTCCCAGTGGAGGGGGGAGAGGGCCACCAACACACCCACAAAACCTTCAACTTAAAATTTGTACTGCCTACGAAAAGGATAGGGAGTAACATGGAGCAGAGATTGAGGGAATGGCAAACCAATGACTGGCCCAACTTGAGACCCACCCCATGGGAGAGTGCCAACCCCTGCTATTAATGATACTCTGCTGTGACTGCGGACATGAGCCTAGCATAACTTCATCCAGCCGCTGATGGAAACAGATGCAGCCAAACAATAGTCAGAGCTAGGGGAGTCTTGTGGAAGCACGGGAGGGAGGACTGAGGGAGCTAGAGGGGTCAAGGACACCACAAAAGACCTACAGAGTAAAATAACCTAGGCCCATGGAGGCTCTGAACTACCTACCAAAGAGCAGGCATGGGCTCCACCTAGGCCCCCTATGCATGTTTAGCAGATGTGCAGCTTGTTCTTCATGTGGGACTCCTAACAACAGGAGCAGGGGCTGTCTCTGACTCTGTTGCCTGTTGTTGGATCCCTTTCCCTTAGCTGGGATACTTTGTCTAACCTAAGTGGAAGAAAATGCTCTTAGTCTCACTGTTACTTGATTTGCCAGAGGGAGGGCGTCCCCTTCTCTGAGGGAAAGGGGGAGGGGCAAACAGGGGAAGGGAGTGGGACTGGGAGAAGAACAGGGAGGGGGCTTCGATCAGGCTGTAAAGTTATTAAATAAATTAATTAATATAAAAAAGAAATACATAAGGGAATTTTGATGGAAAGTATGGTCTTAGGTGTCCTGACTTGGAAATATCTTTGAAGAATCAAAATGATATTTCACTATAATAAAATGGCTGTTAGGAGAGAGAAGAAGGAGAGACACATATTATCAGGAGCTCCCTATGTATAGACATTAACTGAAGAAATTGGATGGGATAAGCTGGCACAGAGTACAAAATGGAGCCAGGGCAGAATTCTTAGAAACCCCAACTATTTTCTCCTAAATTTATTTATTGAAGTTTAACTTCAACACAATAAAAGTCATCCATTAATGCTCTTGATAAATGTATTCTAACCCCCCCCCCCCCCACCGGCCAACATCTCAGTCAAGACACAGAAAATATCCAGAGGAATGCTGCACTTGGCTTGTAATGTCTGACAGTTTAATTATCAGGAACTCTGGGTGGCTGTTAAACACAGTCATTATTGAAAAGTTATATGATCTTACAATGCAGTAAATTACATTTGAGCAAAACACACTCAAAAGCCTTGTTATTTACTGCTATGATCTTGGGGTTCATTGTAAGGTTTTTTTACTTGAACAGAGGAACTTTGGAATAATGGGATGGCCTAAGTGGTATCATGTTGGTAACATAATATGTGCCATTGGCAGAAGTGTGACATTTTGGAAGTTGACCATTCAGTCTTTTCTTTTTCCTCCTCTTCTAGTCATGGGTGACCTAAGAATAAAAATAGGAATACTGAGTTGCATCTAGAACTATTATGTCTATAGCTACTACTTCATCATTTCAAAAGAAATTGAGGTTGTGTGAAGATGTAGATTTTATTTTCAATTAAGTAAATATGAATGTGTCTGTGGATGCAGTACCATGGAGGCCAGCAGAGGGCATGAGATCTCCTGGAGCTGGAGTTTCAGGAGATTTTTGAGCCACTGTGTGGGTGCTGGGAAGTGAACATTCGACCTCTGCATAGCAGTCATATTTCTCAGTCAGATTCATAATACATAGTAAGAGTATGAGAAAGGGTCTGAAATAGCATATCTCAGATGTAGTCAAAATAAATTTGTCGGTGAAAATAAAATTATTGGGGAAGTAGAATTGAGAGGCAGTGTACTCAGCATTTAATTGTGATCAAAAGAGCAATGACCACAAGGACCAAATATATCTGGGCACAGGGGTCTTTTCTGAGACTGATTCTCCAAACAAAGGGGCATGTATGGATGCAACCTAGAGCCTCTGCTCAGATGTAGCCCTTGGTAGCTCAGTATCCAAGTGAGTACCCTAATAAGGGGAATAGGGACTATTTCTGACATGAACTCAATGGCAGGCTCTTTGACCCTCTCCCCACCCCTCGCCCTGCCCAGGGAGTAGCAGTCCTGCTAGGCCACAGAGGAGGACTTTGCAGCTAGTCCTGAAGATACCTGATAAACCAGTATCAGATGAAAGGGGAGGAGGTCCCCCCCATCAGTGGACTTGGAAAGGGGCAGGGAGGAGATGAGATGAGGGGGGGAGGGTGGGATTGGGAGGGAAAAAGGGAGTGGGATACAGCAAGGATACAAAGTTAACAAACTGTAACTAATATTAAAAAAATAAAAATTAAAAAAAAGGAGCAATGAAATTTGTTAAAAATTCCTTGTCTATGTGGTATTTGACATAAAGAGCATTGTTGCTGTGGTTTGACCATTTGTAGCTTCACAAATTCATTATTGTGATCTAATCCACACGACTGTAGTATCAGTGGGTGTGTGGTGGGACCAGAGAAATAGGTAGGTTTTGAGGTTCGAACTCTTAAAAATAGCTAGCGTACTTATAAAGATTTCCAGAGAGCTTCCTTGCTATGGCTTTTCAGAGTGGGCGAGAGGCTGTTATTTCCCATTCTTCATGTCGGTGAAACTGAAGCACTCAGTCAAATTTATATACACTTCTTCAGAGTTCTGTCTGTTATGTATTTACTAGGACTCCACAGATCATGCCCACTCAGATAAAGTCTCTTCCTTCCCTTCGGCTGGTATGTACATCTCTGTCCTCCACCGTGACTTCCTGTAGCATTCCATAGGAGTATAAACAAGCTGGTTTGTATATTGCTTCTGCTTAGCAGAACATTTTGGCCATACAACCATGTCACTACATCTATCACTCGTACAATAATTTGGCGTAACTTTATTAAGCAGTATTTTGTTGTAGGTGTGCCATTGTTTTTTTCTTTCCTTCCAGTTTGGGGATATTTTGAATATAGAAACAGCTTGTTTGCATTTTTGTATACATGCTATGTTGTGGAGCTATGCTTGTCATTTCTTTTTAGGTAGATAACAAGGAGTAGGCTTCTGATGTCGCATGGAAAATGTGCATTTTACATTATGAAGAGTTGCTTATTTTTTCAAAGTGTTGTACTATTTTTCATTCTCCCTGGGACTGTGCGAGAGCCCCAGCAACTCATGCTCACTGTTGGTGCAGTTTGCTTGCTTTTGTGATCATCCTAGGACATATGTTTTGATACTTCATTGTAGTTTTAATTCACATGCTGGTTTGAGGAACTGAAGAGGTACGGTGAAACTTCTAAAAGCATAAAGGGTTAGTTAGGGTTGAAATTATTCACTGGGGTCACCCTGTATCTTCTGACCTTTAAGAATAGAGCACAACCCATGTAATGAAGAAACTGGTAACATTATTAAATGGTGCATATGTGTTTCCATGTGTGTACCTGTGTATGCGTGTGTGTGACGCATGTGTGTGTGTTTGGGTTGTACATAAGTATGTATGTAATTGTGCTTGTGTGTGGAGGACTGTATGTACATAAGTGTGTGTGTACGATTCAAGATTAGACAAGAAAAACTCTCTCCTTGAGCTCTTTCTTTAAAAGATACTTTATGTCTAGATTGACTAAAGAAAAGAGTATTTTTATTTTTTAAAAATTAGACTGTTATATCGATTTCTTTCTTGTGTGAATTATTAGGTAGGCAAATTTTATACCTCTCCAAATGTCCTTCTCCCTATAATAGCAGCACATTGCCATTGTCTGCATATTCTATATTAGAAAAATATATTTGTACTTCATTCAAGAGGAGGGAATATACACAGACAGATGATCATGGTTTATTTGCTCTGAGTTAACCTTCAATCTAATGTCTTCGAAATGGCTGGCTCAAGCAGAATGCAAGATTCCATGGCCTTCGTGTTTGAGAACTCACCTTCTGCTACAGAGAGGAGCCCTAGCAGAAAGAAGATAAGCACAAACTATGTAAGCCTTAGAGATAAGACCACCTGAACAGAAGAAAAGACTAAACCTTGAAATGATAATTATGTCACCTCCTTATAGAATCTGTAGGCTAAACTTAATAAGAAAGAGCTTTAGGACATTAATGCACTGTTTTCTCAATTTCTTGATATTTGAATGAAGCACAAGTTAATGATTCAATTCTGTGTTTTTTTTTCTTGTTTGTTTGTTTGTTTGTTTGTTTTGTAATAGGCAGCAGGGTGGCTTGTACTAGAGACCAGAACATCATGTGAATTATTACCTGACTTCTCATTTGTTCTCATTCAGCATTTAGCTGGTACTTACATTTTATCAGTGAGTACAAAAGAGACAATGAAGCAGCAAGTTATATACCATATGAATTAATAATTCTGTTAAAGCCCAGGTTTCTGGTTTCCTTTCTGTTTGTGTCCTGAACACAGTCAAGCTTCTGCTAAGTGTTGGGTGGATGGTAATTGCCTTGGGAAAACAATGTGTAAAGCTGGAGCTCTGACATCAAGTTTTCGTTAAGCACGTCTTTGAATAAAACAAAGAGCAACGCCATTCTTGCAAATGACTAAGACGTGTTCAGCAGGCTAAAGGAGGGTACAGAACTCACGTTATCAGCTCTAAAATGAATTTTCATCTGGACACAACAATAGGCCTCACACATCTCCTTGGTGTGCCATTCCACAGAGTTTGATGTTCTGTGTTTGTGTGTTTGTTCCTCACCCAAGGCTCTGAGCTCCTCCAGAGCAGGAATCGCACCTTATTCATCTGTTCATCCCCTGTCCCACACAGCATAATAAGTGCTCGATAGCCTTTTGTTGAAAGAGTGAAGCAATGCAGGGAGGTGATAAATTGGGGACAAGGTTTAAACCACAGAAATAAAATGGAAAGTTTGTTTGAGCACTGACTGAATACTGATTAAGGGAAAGTCAGTGGACTTGAAGGTGCAGATTCAGCTTTTAGTTAACCTCTATGTCCTGCTCCAGTGTACAGCACATGCTAATAATAAGATAAAACTTGCTTGGTAAAGTATATTATAGGTTTGGGGCAGAGTGATGTGTGACCACTTCATTCATTGAGGACATACAGTGTCTAACCTCAAGGAAATGTTTGATGTCTTATACAAAGGGTTTTTTTTTTTTTTTTTTTTTTTTTTTTTTTTTTTTTTGAGTAAGAGACAGTGGCTATGGAAAATTTTAACAACGAGTAAAATAAGTTTTGTACCATTGATAAAAAAAGGAACATTAGTTGAGAGACAGAATTCAGTCTAGCACTTAGTGAGCTCTTGGCAAGAGTCCAGTTTTCTTATTTTTTCACATATCCATGGTCTATACTTAGCAATATGACTTGGCATTTAATAGAAAGAATCCATCATACCCTTGATTCTCTGGGTTTTCTTTCATGTTCATAAAAGCCCATATTTTCAATTCATTTCCTTTTTTTGCTCGTTTGACTCAATCTAAAGATGAGTTATTCCCTTTACTTGTATGAATTAGTGATCAGTGTCTTTCTCTTCTCACCTAAAGATCAAAATCTTTAAATTTAAAGGGTCAGGTTACTTTTTTTTTTTTTTTTTTAGTATTCTATAGACATATCACTTCCTACTTCCTCACAGAGTCTAGCTACTAGCTTGCTGTCATTTTCCCTAACTTTCCATTATTGTGATTGATTTCACTTTCCATGTTAATAATTCATTTATAACTATGGCTCTGAAGTTCCTGAAGTTTTATAAGGACCTTGTCCTCTACCTTAATGTTACTGTGTATATTCTTTGACAGACCACCATACCTTGGGGTTATATAAAATTTCATCTCCTTTATAATCTTGATTGCAAACCATTTCATTCTTCAACTATTAGATTTTGTCTTTTCAGTCCACTCTAATGTCCACACATCAGCCATTTTCTCACTCTCTCAATTTTATATTGCTATTTTCAGTGCTATTGTCTTCCTCACACCTACTTTAGCTTGGGTTGTCTGATCTAACTGTGAAATATTTCTGTTCGTGTATTATGCTGTCACCTCAGAGTCTGACTTTTGCATGACCCAAAATCTGCTGCAGACTTGCACTTGCTCCTAAGAACTGCACCACTCTCAATCAAAATTCATTTGACATTAAATTGCTTTGCTGCATATGCTCAGAATTGAGTCTTGTTCTTTTCCTGCAGAGAAGACTAGTTATGTTGACATAATGAGGAACCTTAAGAAAGAGTTTTATAACCTTTCTGTAC
Organism: Meriones unguiculatus; assembly: GCF_030254825.1. NCBI lineage: Eukaryota > Metazoa > Chordata > Mammalia > Rodentia > Muridae > Meriones > Meriones unguiculatus. Next base: position 29,400,901 of record NC_083359.1, read on the forward strand.
AATCAAAAAAAATTCTTTCAGAATCTTATTACATTTGAATAGATTTCTTTTCTTTCTTTCTTTCTTTTTGCTTCCTGCCTTATAGTTAGCCTTCACAATTTGAGGAACTCACTGTTTATACAAAGAGTGAATGGCCTTTCTCTTACCTAGAAAATGAATAAAACCAGCTCTGGTATTTCCAGTCCTCTAGCAGTTATTTTAATCTTTTTCTTGTAGCTATCTTCAAGAGGACAAGTGGACTGTCCTCTTATTCCTTCATTGCATTTTCTTGATGCTCAGCCTTGCTTGATTCCTACTCCACTTATTTTTGCCTCTGAGGCTGGTAGTTACACACAGCTGCAGAAAGTCTAAGGTATGTTGAGCAGTCTCTCTTGAAACCCACGGCAGTTTTCTTCAAGTGGATCCTTTTTACTCCCAGGCAGTTCAACATAATTTTTCTAGCCCATTTCTTCTATCCTCCTAGATGATCTTTAGGTTTTTCACCTCCTTTTCTTCAAACTTTGAACATATATCTTCTAGTCCTTGTTCCTAGCTGATGAATTTTCTTCTTGCTTCACCGAGAAGGTAGAAGAACTTAGAACCACGTGATGTTTCTCTAAAATCTGACAATCTGGTTGAAGCTATACTCTTTATCTTACCATTCTTTCATTGTGAGGAATAAGATTTTTCTGTTTTTTCTCCAAGGCCATTGTCACTTTGGGTTATCTTTTTCTTTTATTTGCTTTAATATTATAAACAGGCAAATCTTCCATAGAAATATTTTCTAACTTCATTATTCCTTTCCCCTTTTGTCTTCTTTTTTATTTCTATTCTTTTTTAAATTTTTTATTAATTACACTTTATTCACTTAGTATCCCCCCTGTAGCTCCCTCCCTCCTCCCTTCCCAATCCTTCCCTTCCTCCCTCTTCTCCACAAATGCCCCTCCCCAAGTCCACTGATAGGGGAGGTCTTCTTTTTCCATCCTTTTGATCTGAGTCTATTAGGTCTCATCAGGAGTGGCTGCATTGTCTTCCTCAGTGGCCTGGTAAGGCTGCTCTCCCCTCAGGGGGAGGTGATCAAAGAGCAGGCCAATCAATTCATGTTAGAGGTAGTCTCTGTCCCCATTACTATGGAACCCACTTGGACACTGAACTGCTATGGGCTACATCTGTGCAGGGGTTCTAGGTTTTTTCCATGCGTGGTACCTGGTTGGAGAATCAGTCTCAGGAAAGACTCCTGTGCTCAGATTTTTTGGTTCTGTTGCTCTCCTTGTGGAGTTCCGGTCCTCTCCAATCTTACTATTTCCCACTTCTTTCATAAGATTCCCTGCACTCTGCCCAACAGTTGGCCATAAGTCTCAGCATCTGCTTTGACACCTTGTAAGGTAGAGCCTTTCAGAAATCCTCTGTACCAGTTTCTTAACTTGTTCCCTGTTTTCTCCTTCTTCTGATGTCCATCCTTTTTGCCTTTCTGGATGGGGATTGAACATTTTAGCAAGAGACCTCCCTCTTGATTAGTTTCTTTAGGTGTACTATTATAGTTTCTTTAGGTGTACTGATTTTAGTAGACAACTTCCTGAACAGAACACCAACAGCACAGGCTCTAAGATCAACAATCAATAAATGGGACCTCATGAAACTGAAAAGCTTCTGTAAAGCAAAGGACACTGTTAGCAGAAAAAAAACCACTACCTACAGATTGGGAAAGGATCATCACCAACCCTATATCTGACAGAGGGCTAATATCCAGTATATATAAAGAACTAAAGAAGTTAAAAAGCAGCAAACCAAGTAATCCAATTAAAAAATGGGGAACAGAGGTAAACAGAGAATTTGCAATAGAGGAATATCGAATGGAAGAGAAACACTTAAAGAAATACTCAATGTCATTTGTCATCAGGGAAATGCAAATCAAAACAACCCTGAGATTTCACCATACACCCATCAGAATGGCTACGATAAAAAACTCAAGTGACAACACATGCTGGAGAGGATGTGGAGGAAGGGGAACCCTCCTCCACTGCTGGTGGGAATGTAAACTTGTACAACCACTCTGGAAATCAATCTGGTGCTTTCTTAGACAACTAGGAATAGCGCTTCCTCAAGATCCAGCTATATCACTCCTAGGCATATATCCAAAAGATGCTCAAGAACACAATAAAGACATTTGCTCAGCCATATTTGTAGCAGCTTTATTTGTAATAGCCAGAAGCTGGAAACAACCCAGATGCCCCTCAACTGAGGAATGGATACAGAAATTGTGGTATATCTACACAATGGAATATTACTCAGCAATAAAAACAAGGAAATCATGAAGTTTGAAGGCAAATGGTGGGAACTGGAAATGATCCTGAGTGAGCTATCCCAAAAGCAGAAAGACACACATGGTATATAATCACTCATATAGACATATAATATAGAATAAACCTACTAAAATCTGTACACCTTTTGTCCTCTTTTTTTGCTTTTGTTTTCAGAGACTGTAGTTGGAAGCATTGACTGTTAGCTTAATTTAATATATTTTGAAACATCTTCAAGGCTGTATTTATTCTCATTTCTTTATTGCAAACAACTGTAAGGAATTCATAAATTGAATCAGCAGATCAAAGTCCCAATGTCTCTTCAGCTCAGTTTACCATTTGCATCTGAGCATGATGTTTTCCTCTCAGGATATTAGATACCTCTTCATTTCCTTTGCCAAGGCTCCCTCACATCCAGTTTCTATCTTTGGAGCTTTTATCTACTCTTTTATTTACTATCATTTGAGCACAATCTCTTACAGACTCAACTTAAAATCACTTACTTAAAAATTGGTGGCTTCTAAATGTATGTTCCCAGCTTGGGCAAATAGGAGCTCTTATCTGACTGCTCACTTACCCATTCCATTTGGATGGCAGATTAGCATCTCAAACCTAATGTTTCTGCAGTTTCACCTCCAACTCTTTATCTTAACTTGTTTCTTGGGTCTAGAGAGTTGGCTCAGCCATTAAGAGCACTGATTGGTCTTTAAAAGGACTAGGTTCAATTCCTAGCACCCACAACGTGGCTCACCAGTCTGTAACTCCAGGCCTAGGGCATCTGACATCTTTTGGTCTCTGAGGACACAGTATTCAAGTTTTGCACAGATATGCCTTCAGCCAAAACACCCACAGACATAAAAAATAAAAGAAATAAAAATTTGTTCCTCACAAATTTAGTAAAAAAACAAAACAACACAATTGTATTATTCTTATTGTTTATACCCAATTTATACACAACTATTTTTTCATATTCTATCTTCAATACATGAGAAAAATCCATTCAGGTTTTACTTTGAATAAACACACATATACACCCACAAGCGTGCACACATGCACACACACACACAGAGACATAGACAGAGACAGAAATAGAGAGAAAAAGAGTCAGAGTAACAGAGAGACCCACACACAGACAAACACGCATACACCACACACACTCACACAAGATTCTGCATCTTCTATCTTCTTGCTCTTTTCCCGAGTCAGGAGTCATATTCATTCAGCTGACCATTGCACCATCCCCATAGCTGTTTTCTCTTCTTTGGCACTCTCTGACAGTTCTTTTGCAAGTCAGCAATCACAGTGATTCCTTTAGAGCCCATCACATCAGAACAGCTTCCTTGGCTTCTCATGACATCAGACGGCAACATCATTCAGAACGAAGTAATTTTCTTACTGTGGCTTATAACACCTTTGCATACCTATCTCGTATGCCCGCTCAGATGATGCCCAGAACTTTCCTGTATGATGAGCAAACTTCACAACTTCCTCAGTCTTGTCAAACACATCTTCACCTCATTGTCCAAGTTTATATGTTCTTCCTTCCGTCTTAAGTGGTTCTTCTCTCACAGCATCACTGTTTGCTCTCTTTTTTGAATCCATGTTCCAACATTTCTTATTAGTTTGGCCTTTTTGTTTGTTTGTTTTCAGGATAGGGTTTCTTTGTGTAGCCTTGGCTGTCCAGGACATTAGCTGTACTGTTTTGTAGACCAGGCTGTTCTTGAACTCACAGTGATCCCCCTGCCTCTGTCTCCCTGAGTTTTGGAATTAAAGGTGTGCACCACCATACCTGGCTATTAAGGCCTTTTTTTTGAATACTGTAAATAAATTCCAATCCTCCCCCAACTGCTTTCCTTTTCCTTCATTATGAAACTCAATTCTCAATTCTCATTTATTGCTGTATCTACATTTAATTTGGATTTGTTTATAGTTTGCATTCCAAATCAGACACTTGGAGTCATGAATTCTGAAGGACTGAGGAACATGTGTTCTGGTACCTAGTACATGGCAAATAGTCACTGTGGATTGCTAAAATAATTAAAATGATATTTTCATCTATCTGATTTTGCCTTGCAAAATTTTACTCCCCTTTTGCAATTCAGTTTAGTGACTTACTTTGTTATGTCATTTCCCATTTTTTTCTACTTAAATTCAAAGACAAAACAAAGAAGTATGGGAAATTATAGCAATAAGTCTTATTAGGTAAACAAGAATTAGAAATATTAATCGAGTGATAGGAACTTTGGGTGCTTGTTTCAAGGCCCTGAAGATTTGGCTGAGATAAGGTCTGAGTAGGAGGATGCAGCTCTCTGACACTGGAGTGGAAGGCTTGGGGAACAGCCCAAGACTGCGGAAGTAAATTGGAATGCATCCAGAGTGGGTCGTCAATATTCTTTGCAGGCATTCCAATTGATCTAAATTGTTGCAATTAGCACTAAAAACCATTATTTATCCATTTCAGCATTTTAATCAGAATGTCATGTAATCATTAAAATTCACACTCTGTATAAATATCAGGATCCTCCTGCCCCTTGACCTAAGAACTTGGCACTGGGACCCCTGCCCCAAGGAGGGCTCCCTTCCTCTTGCAGCAATTGAGGAGGTGGTAACCTCAGCCCAGAACACCGATGGTGACTGAAAACAATACGGTCCAACCTCCTTATTGTGACCTTGACTAGACTGTGCAGGTCTCTCTGTGCTCCATAAATTATGGTTAATTACGCAGAAATGGGAGAGAGGCTCATTCCCCGGAGACATCAGTGGAGAGCAACTGATTTCACTTAAGGCTGAAGCAGTAGTAAAGTATATTAATATCAGCTTAATTTGTGGTAATTGCAGTAGCAATAAAGAATTATCCCTGGAATATTTTATTCCCATGATTATCTGAGTGTTTAAACTATGAAGGTTTTTTTTTTTTTTTTTTTTTTTTTTTTTGGTCATGGCCCCGTTCTCTCCCACCAGGAACTTAGTATAATCAGTGTCTGGCAGACAACGCTATGTTTAGACATTTCCTCTGTCCCATGGATGCGTTTTTTATTAGGTGAACTACCAAGTAACCTTATTTATTATTCCAGATAGAAGTATTTTGATCTCATTAAGATGGATAATTTTCTCCAAACTTATGTAGTCATACTGCAGCCCCAGCTCCCTTTATGACAATTAAGATATACTGTTTTTTTCCTTTCTCCTCGTGCCCTACTACACAATTAAGATACCATTCAAATCAGTAAATTTATTAGTATATTAACACCCTAATTGGATTACAAACACATCCTCTTATTTCTGAAATGTTTATGATTTAATTGACTTGTTTAAACTAATTTTCATCTCCCTATGTAATTATAATTCGTTGTTAATTGAACTTATTTACACATGGAATACTGATACTTTATTTCCTTGCACCAAGAAAATATGTCTAAAGGTCTCATCAGAGGATTAAGTTTTGGTTTTATTTTTTGGACACCTCATAGTGTAGCAGAGATAATAATGATCACGTAATATTCATTTGTTGAACTTTGTAAGAATTCGTTGTGCTAACTTCTAGGAGAAACTAGTATGATTAAATTAGATTATAATTATTCATTTATTTGTGAATATTTACCTGTGGGGGTTACTGCTTAAGGAGCATATCCTTTTTCTTTTAAATTGTATGGCTCTGTCTCTGGAGACTTGATATGTGCATTGTGTGTGTACGTTGTATGCACACGTGTGGGGGTGGAAGACACCCAGCAGTCTGTCCCTTTCCCCCTTTACTCTCTTGATAAAACGGTGTCTTCCTGAGTGTGAAGTTACAGGAGAAGGCAGCAAGACCAGCTCTTCTCTAGTCTATATCCCTGACAGTGCTGGGATTACAGGGCTGAGTACAGCACTGCCTGGCCTGTCACCTACATGCTCTACACTCAAGCTCAGTTCTCCATGTTTGTGCACCGGGGGCGCTTCTCCACAGCTCCATCGTATCAGTAAATGCCATACAATAATGCAGAGACAACAGGACACTTGGTTCTATTTTAGAATGCTGGCATTCTGTACTGTGGCTTACAAGTCTGAAATGCTTAGAGGTTTTAAGGAGAGACAAAGAGAGAGACACATGGGTGGAGAGGGAGAGAAAGACATTATATATGTGTACATGCTCAACGGTAATGTTCTGGTTCCATGGGGACAAAATTACAGCTTGAGCCTATAACCGTGACTTAGAGAAAAGTAGGTAAAATATAAAGCAAATTTTGGAGGATGATTTTTTAAGACCTATAGACTTCAAAGTTTGCATTTCTTCCCCTCCCCCCAGTTATTTTTGTTATAAAATGTGAGTCATGCCACGTACAGGGAAGTACATAGAACCAAGATGCGGTCCAGGTGAACTTTCCCTAGTCCAGAGCATAACGTTAGCATAGACCCACTTTTGTTCTTGTCTTCTCCAGGTACCTCTTTCCAAAGGAGGCCACCTGATGACTTTGATGGTTAGTGTGGTTAATTTGCCAGAATTTAGAATCACCTTGCCTATAGGCTTCTGGGCATACCTGTGGAGATTAATTTGACCACCTTAACTGAAGTAGGAAGACCTGCCCACTGTGCCTGGTTCCCCTCAAGGCGATCCTGGAGTATATAGTGGAGACAGGGAGCTGAGGAGAATACACTCATTACTCCATTCTGACTGTGGACATAATATGATCAGCTGCTTCTCCCTCCCACTGCCTTGATTTCCTTTCCATGACGGATGTTACCTTGAACTGAGTTAAAGGAAACCTTTCTTTCCATTAAGTCTCCCTTGTTGAGGAATTTTATCACACCAGGAAAATAAACCAAGACAATGGCTTTTGTGGGAATCACTTTCTTACCTTTCCTTATATTTTATCTCTCTCTGCATTGTTAAGCATTATAGTTTAGCTTTAGCTGTTTTTCAGTGTTGTAGGAGTGGCCACACAGTATGTAATATTTGCGTGAAGGTCTATTAGCTCAGTGGTGTTCATAGTTCATGAAACTATGCTAAGATTCAGATGGTTATATTTAGCTGTGGTTCACTCATACTCATTTTGCTGTTGGGTTGTATTTGTCTTATGAGGCGTAATGCAAATTATGCATCCACTGTAAGTGGACGAACATTGTAAACTATAACATTTAATGATGGTCCTGGGTGAAATGAGACTTCAGATCAAAGTCATTTAATTGGCTTTTAAGAAAATCTTAAGAGAATAGATTTTATTTCACATTTTGACCCTCATATTGTCAACAATTTTACCATAATTTTAACTTGCACTTTCTCATAACTCACAAGAATAGGAATCTTTTCTTGCTTATACTGGTGGTTTGGATGACTCATTTGGGCATGATGCCTAAAGTCTCCTGCCAGTGTGTGTGTGTGTGTGTGTGTGTGTGTGTGTGTGTGTGTGTGTAGAGCCCAGAGTTTGACATTAGGTATCTTTTTCTTTTTAAATTAATTCATTTGATCACTTCCCCCTAAGAGGGGTGGGCACAGCCTTACCAGGCCACAGAGGAAGACAATGAAGCTAGTCTTGATGAGACCTGATAGGCTAGGGTCAGATGGAAGGGGAGGAGGTCCTCCCCTATCAGTGGACTTGGGGAAGGACATGGGAGGAAATGAGGGAGGGAGGATGGGATTGGGAGGGGATGAGGGAAAGGGATACAGCTGGGATACAAAGTGAGTAAACTGTAATTAATAAAAAATAAATACATTTTAAAAAATGAAAAAAATTATTTATTTACTCACTTTACATCTGATCATAGTCCCCTCCCTCCTCTTCTCCAGGTCCTACCCTCCCTCTGTCTTTCCCCTCTCCCCTCCACTATTTCTCAGAAAAGAGAAATGCCACTGTACCAACTAACCCCAGCTCATCACATCTCATCAGGACTGAGCTAGTCCTCTTCTCCCTGGCTCATGGTTTTGCTTCTCTCTGCAAGCTCTCTGTCCTCCTTCCCTTGATCTCCCCAGGTCTGGTCTTAACCCTCATTTCTCTCTGAGCTCCTGCTTGTACCTTGTTCCGTCTCTTCAACCATTTCCACTGTCTATTCTATTTCCCTTTTTGAGTGAGATTTAAGTATCCTCCCTTGGGTCCTGTATCTTTTTCAATCACCCTCCAAAATATTTTTAGAAATTTATGCTTGAGAAATTCATACACGTATGCAATGAATCCCTGCAGATGTCCCTGAATATTTCCCCATCCCAACTTCATGTCATTTATTTTATAAAAAATAAGCCACTAAGTCCAATCAGTGCTGTCTATATGTGCATGGGTGTGGGGTCATCCACTATAAGGTGGGAAATACGCCAGTGGCCACAACATCAAAGAAACGTGATTCTTTTTCAATAGCTACCAACTCTCAATAGATCTTCATTTAAGGTTCAAACCTTACATGAGCTTGTCTTCCACCAGTGCTATAACTGTGGATGGCCCAGTCCTGTATATGAAACTGTAGCTGCAGTTTATTAGGAAAATAACTGTGTCCTGTCTAGAAGACACAACTTTTCACAGCACGCCTTCTCATTCATAGCTATTACTGCCTGTCTTCTACAATGTTCCTTGAGCCTTGGTAGGAAGCCATAACAATGCTCCATTCAGGAATGAACACTCACAGTCACTTATCCTTAACACCTTTACTGACCATGACTGCATTCACCACCGTTCACCGCAAAAAGTATCTCTTACCAAGGTCTATGGATGGGAATACAGATATTTACAAGGCAGTTGAACAATGTGCCGGTTAATTTTAATTTTTATCTTAAGAGAACCCATAGTCACCTGGGAAGAGAGTCTGTATGAAGAATTGTCCACATTAGGTTTTCCTGTGGGCATGTCTGTGGAGGACTGGACATACATAACCCTGAAGGCATAAGGTGATTGTGTGATTCAAATGCAGATTTCTTCAATCTCTACATCTGGTTGTTGCGATCCTTGTTTTGAGAATCTGCTGTCTCAATGTTGTATAAACTCTGGATTGTATTTTCCCCCAACATGCTAATAAAGCATCTTACAGCCAGGCTGTGCAGGAGAGAGAATAGGGCTGAACTTCCTGCCAGCCAGGGGAGCAAGAGTTAGAGGAGGAAGTAGGAGATTCAGCCAGATGTCCGGGAAAGAGTAGAAGAGCGAGCTCAGCAAGCAAGTCACAAACTGCAAGCATTTCTGGGTTGTGTCCTGGAAGGAAGCCAGATTAGTTTAAAGGAGTCAGAATAGAGTTAATGCCGCTCACGATTGTGCTGTGAAGCTGGCTAAAATAATATAATAGAGTCTCATTTATTTGTGTGATAGCTGGGTTAAAAGAGAAACTTAGAGAAACAAACATAGCTTTGAAGAAATAACACTATCATATCCCGCAGGTGTATACAGGGGGTTGAAGGGGAAGGTGAACCCCCAGATTTACTCACTTCCATACAACCCTTGCACAACTATTCTTTGCTGATGTAGTAAAATGTATATGGAACAGTTTAACCCAGGCATCATTTGCTTTTGCTAACAGTTGCCGACCTGTAAAATTTTAATTGCATTCATAGTTTTGTCTTCTGCTAGAAGACAGTGTAGTTGGAATCACGTGGTCTGCATTCTTTTCAAAGTGGATTCTCTCATGCAGTGACTGCTATGTAAAGTTTTTCTTCCCTTTCTATATTGTACACAGTCATCTAGTTGGCTGGTTTCCTTCTGCAAGGACTCCATAACTCAGTATTATTTCATTTATAGAGAGCACTTTTACCCTTTCTAGTAAAAGTGTCCTTCACCTGGACACTTCAACTTGTGTTTGTAGCCTGGGAAAAGTGTTCTTTTAAGAGTATTTGAAGTTCTCTAAAGTAACATATTAGCTTATTTTGAATTAGACCTGTGGTTTCTTGCCCAGGAATAATGTTCTGATTTTTTTTTTTTTGCATTCTACTTCCTAAATTTTCTTGAAAACTCTTGTCAAATTTTTCAATAGTTATCATGATGAACAAAGTTATATACATAAAATATAAATCAGATTTATTATATAATGCCTCATAGTCATTAAACAGCATTCAGTGTTCACAGCTTCATCACCCACAATCTTTCTAATTATTTAGGTCTTGGTGGAGAAAAATGGTGTGTTTTCTCTACTTTGTGTTCCCTCTCTTTGGACTCCTCACTGACAGCATCATTATCATCTATGTTTCTGCTAACAGTCTCAGGGAAAGTCTGGGGTTCTCTGTTAGGATTCTCAAATTTGCTCAATCCTCTTTTCATTTTCCTATCCCATAAGCACTTCTATATTTGTAGATATTTGTTATTCAGATTTTACGTATTATAATATCACCAGATTTCCAGAGGCTAAAATACACATTTCTTTTCCTTTTGGTGCTCTAAAATATTGACCACAAAATTTGTGGTTTAAAACTACAAATTTATTTTCATATTTCTTAATGTCAGACATCTTAAGGATCATTAAAATCTTGTCAAAAAATCCATCTGATGCTTAAGTATTTGTCTTCTCCACTTACTGAGCCCACACACTGTCCACGATAATCTATCTCAAGGTCACCTCCCTGTAAACCCTATTTCCACCTGCAGCCTTAATGGCCTTGACATGTAGCATGATATATATCAGGGTTTAGAGCATGGGAATGCGTAAGTGCACATTATTGTGCAATCACAATGGCCACCCAGGGGATAGTTAGGAAAAAAATATCACAAATCACCAATGTATTTTAGTTCATAAAATCTTTGTTCTGAGTAAACTTATGTTCTTGATCTTATTTGTTTGCAATTTTAAAGCAAGTGATTGATCTTAAAATTTTAAGACAGTGTGGATTAAAACTTTCATAGGGAAAATATCATGGGGAAACAAACAAACAAACAAACAAACAAAAAAAACCCTGCAAAAGGTAATTAAGTTCTTGGTCAAAATAGATTATTTCTGGTCTGCAGTTGGCATCGTTTGTGTGAGAAGCTCCCTTTACCCTCTGGCAGATATACAGCCTGAAATGAGTCTGTTACCCTGTAGACGTATTTATCATTTCACCACTTCATTCAATTTGTGTTATAAGAAATTCATTTGGGGATGCTGGAGAATACTTCTCAAATGCATGCTGTTGATTAAACAGGGCAGAGTAGCTGTGGACCAGAATTGGTAAAGAGTTATAGAAAGAGAAGGCAGTGGGAACTGATGTGAGTAATGGTGTCTATCCATGCCTTGAAAAATCCTCTTTAAATTACACTTGTGAGTGGATGGGAAAGCACATTCTCTTGAAGCCACCATCAATCCTCTGCCGAGGTTGCAGTCTCTTTAATACATCAGTGAGCTTCCTTTCTTGAACCCACTTTTCTGCTTTCTTGAAATGAGATGCTGTGGTCTTCACACTGACAGAAGGACACAAGGGCCATTGATCCAGAGTGAAATCACAGGACAGACTATTTAGTCTTGCATCCTCTGGCCAATTAAGCCAACCTCCCATGATAAAGATTTTTCTCAAGAGAAGATGATTTCAACTGGGTTGAACTGAAAATCTGAATAGTTCTTTTCTTTTTGGGTAAAGGAACAAAAAATATATTTTAAGAAGAGTAATTTCATCAGCTTCTTTTGTTAATTCTCAGAGGGCATACTCACATTTTTTTCTAGCTATTGTATGGAAGTTTTTACCCCTTTAAACAGAGATATTTAATACATAGTGCACTAGCCTAATAGAAACAACACGGCAGAGTAGTTTGGTTGCACATAATTTTGGAAAGCTAGCCTGGAATCAAATCCCGGTTCTAATACTAGGAATCCTTGTTAGGTTTAGGGGAATTCACCTAAAAAATTCCGTTATAAAATGGAAATGACCATAACACACTCAATATTTGGTAGGATTAAGTGAGCTAACACAATCTTGGTTGAGTATTGATCCATGTGCTTCTGTATAGCATCTTGGTGTTACCACTGCTCTCTCGTTTTTTGTTTTTTGTTTTTTTCCTCCAGCTTGTCCCTCCCCTAGGCTTTTAAAATTCTCTCAATATCCTTGAAAATATTTCTACTTTCTTTTATTTTGAGTGTCAGGGGTGGCTTGTAAGACAGCTATAAAAAGTTGGTGAGCATGTGGTATTAAATAAAATAAAATACTACTCAGCAGTTAAAAACAAAGAAATCATGAAATTTACAGGGAACGGGTGGAAACTAGATAAGATCATCCTGAGCAAGGTATCCCAGAAACAGAAAGACATACATGTATATACTCACTTATAAGTACATATTAGACTTATAGGATAAACATACTAAAATCTGTACACCTAAAGAGGCTAATCAAGAAGGACTCTGGGTAAGATGATCAACCCATATTCAGAAAGGCAAATGGGGTGGACATTGGAAGAAGGTGAAAATAAGGAACAAGACAGGAGCCTACCACAGAGGCCTCTGAAAGATTCTACCCAGCAAGGTATTAAAGCAGATGCTGAGACTCATAACCAAACTTTGGACAGAGTTCAGGGAATCTTATGAAAGAAACGGGAGATAGAAAGATCTGGAAGGGTCTGGAGCTCCACAGGGAGAACAACAGAACCAAAAAAATCTGGGCCCAGGGGTCTTTTCTGAGACTGATACTCCAACCAAGGACCATGCATGGAGATAACCTAAAATCCATGCACAGATATAGCCCATGGCAACTCAGTCTCCAAGTGGGTGTCCTAGTAAGGGGAATAGGAGCTGTCTCTGACATGACCTCAGTGACTGGCTCTTTGATCACCTGCCCCTCATGGGGGAGCAGTCTTACCAGGCCACAGAGGAAGACAATGCAACCAGTCCTGATGAGGCCTGATAGGCTAGGGTCAGAGGGAAGGGGAGGAGGTCCTCCACTATCAGTGGACTGGGGAAGATACCTGGGAGGAGATGAGGGAGGGTGGGAATCGGAGGGGAAGAGGGTGGGGGCTACAGCTAGGATACAAAGTGAATAAATTATAATAAATAAAACATATGAAAAGTATTCAAACCATAAAAAAAGACTTAAAATATTCATAGCTTTGGATGAAATAGGACTAAGGAACAACCTTGACTTTCAGTTGACTGGCATTTGCTTAGTATAATAACACAACTGGGCTTTGGAATTGTCTTTGGAATTGTCGCAACAGGATTTTGGTGGTTGGTTCTGCTACTTTCCTGGCCCTATGAACTATGTACAGTTTAAACTAATCCTAGACTGCAAAGCAAGTACATTTATGTATTTCTATTAGAGGATTAGAGGCAATAGCTTTAAAGTAACTTGCAAGGGATTGGGGACTGTAGATACATAGTGTATCAGGAGAATGTATTTTATTTTAAACAAATGTGGCACAGGTTCTCACCCACTATAATACTTATTATAGTCATTTTAGTCTTTTTAAAAATTACCTACCCCTTGTCTTGCCGATGCTGAAAACAATCCTTATTTCATGCTATTGTGTAAAAAAAAAAAAAAGCCACACACAATCAGTTGTACTCAGCTTCAAAGTGTTCAGGAAAGAAGGAGAGAAATTCTATTGTTCAACTACATAAAATAAAATATCTGCGCCTGCTGTGCCAAGTAGAGAAACCATACAATGCATTGTCTCATAGAAAGGACTGTATACCTCGTGGGCAGGCAGATTCTATCTAACAACATTGTCTCTTTTATATGCAACATCCATGTGGTTGCTCATAGTACTACAAATTCTATTTATGTGGCCTCTTAGAGGAAAAGGCTGCAGTCAAGTCATGTATACATCAGCTATACACAATGGAGGAGCTTATGGAACCGAAGGCCTCTCTTTGAGTTCTTGGGGTTACTCACAAGCTGAGAGTGTCTTACTCTCTCTGTCCTGTAATTCCTATATGAACAAGTTTGGACAGCACAAAGGCATTCTTTTGCAGTGTTTGGAGAAATAAATGAGACATTGTACATTAAACCCTTAGTAAGCACATAGCAAAATATCAAATATTAGCTGTTTAAAATTACTGTTGCTAACATAGGTTTCTTAACTCTTTTTAAAGTTAGCCCATGAATTTATTTAGATTCTCAAAAATGAGGAGGAAATTGAAAGAGGCCATTTGAGACACAAAATACAATTTCCTAAATGAATATCTTGTTTTAAGCCTTTACACAGCAGCTGAGCAAACTCTAGAATGAAAGCTTTTGCTGATTGTATATTTAATTATTGTTATTCATTGCTTTAACCATGAAAAAAAGGCAGAAATGAAAGAAAGAAATCAGAAATGAAAGCCTGGCAGTTATCTTAGAATCAGTGACAAATGTTTTCTTCTCTTCTGTCATGGGGTTTAGTTTAAAGTAAATAAATTTGGGTGTGTAATGTAGTGTACCTTTTCCCTAACACTTTAAACAAAACATATATAAGAAAATAAAATGCTTTCTATTACACAGTAATTGATTTCTCTCATATTTTTACATGTACCGACACACTATTGTGTTTTCTTAGCCCATGTATCATTTGTTAAATGAAATAACATGGATACAATATTAAATAAAACAACAGGGTGAAGATAACTCAGCAGTTCTTGTCTACAGCATTATCTTTTACTTATCCTGGAAGGCACTAAGGCGTAGCTTCTGATGATTCACAGTAGGAAATAAAAGTTAAAGAAGTTGACTATGTAATCCATCTTTCTATACACAAATTAAATTTCTCTCCCCATGTTTATATAATGCTTATTGCAGAATATAGAGGAGTATGCCTTGTCATATCATCTAAACTATTTTTTTCTTCAATATTTAGCAAGATAGTAAACTGATTTCAAAGACTGGAAACACTCTTAACACTGCCATAACCACCAGATCCCTCCTAGCTTTTTGTTTGTTTGTTTGTTTAATGGATTGTCTTTTTTTAGTATGTTGGTATGAATTAAAAAAAAACATAAACTCCATTAACCTTGTGTTTCCTATTTTTAATACTAGGTTTAATACTAGGCCTATGGACTTTCCTTCCACAGAGAAAGGCTGCCACTGACAGGTAACTATCACCCAGAGGTACTGAGCACTTTGATACAAAGACCAATAGATCCTGAGCTCATATGGGACCCTTTATTGAGGTCAGGAAGATTATTTCTCTTCCCTGAATAATTCTACTATTAGGTACCAGACAGCCAGAGCTGTCTACATCATTCAAACAGTTCAAACACGAGCATGCTTGGTGGCTCATTCTTTCTGCCTTGTACATCCCTTTTTCCAAAACCACAGTCAAGACTTAGTCCACAGAATTCTCTCATTCCCAAGGCCTCAGGACTGATGCTTCTGATTCCTGTGTGTCTTGTGTGGGGATGCGAAGACTGGAGAACAGTTACCAACAAAATTCTAGGGCAGTCATCTTCATATTATCTGGTACCACACGCATGAAGAAGAGAGAAATCCTGGGTTTATTTTAAAGCATAAGTCAAAATATTTTTTCATGATTAAAATTAGCCTTGGTATCTGTTAATAACAGAAAAAGTACATTTTCTTTACCCCTTCAAATGGTATTTTGTAGAGATAGGAGTGATAATAAAATCTTTCCTTCTTTCCATTCACACTTCCTCTCTGTAAATTAGATGTAGTTTAAATAAGGAGGTCTAGCTGGAGGAGGCCAAACTCTCAAGAAAGCCCAGTCTCTTGCAAACTTAATCTAGTCTATTAAATGCTAAACAAGAGGCACAGACTTTGATAGAATAAAGAGAAAGACTTTTTCTTTCTTTTTATTTTTTTTTTCCTGTTGGGGTTTGGGAAACTAGGATGGCAAAGATGGAGGTAAGCGAGAAAATGCTAGAATTTATTCTGAATCCATTCCTTATTGTCCCACTTTATTGGGGCAAAGTTCACATATTGTAACATTTAACCTTCCAGTGTATTCATTTTCACCACTTTTGACAAATGGATACCCCTGCACAACTAGTACCATAATCAAGAAGTATTTCTACCTCTATGTGTGTTGTTTGTTGTTGTTTTTTTTTTTTTTTGTACTTTTACATTAATTTTTATTCCATCCCGGTTCCTAGCAGTCACCAATATTTGCAGTGACTCTAGAGCTCTGTCCTTGCCAAATACGCATTACATATATTTATGTATGTACATACATATGTACATATATATATACATACATATTTTTGTTTCTAACTATTCTTTTTACTTCTGATATAAAACTTCCGCATTGCATAATTACATAATTGAATCCTGTTCATATCTGAATCATATTTAACCACCTGGCTCTTTCACTATCTGTCTTTTCACCACTTGAAAGACATGGATTATTTTCAGCTTTTAACAATTATGAAAAGGGTAGATCAAAGCAGTCCTGGTTAGTTCTTGTGTATGGACATTTTAATTCTTTTGAACAAATATCTAAACTTAGAATTGACAGATAATCTCCTATATTGTCCTAATACATACTGAACAGGGGATCTATCATGAGCAGGAGGTTTTGCCAGGGTGAGGCTCATCCATTACCTTTGACATGTGCTGACACACATGAGGAAAACTCACTGGTCATTTCTGGTAGTGGGAGAATGTGTCACTGTTCTCCCAAAGAGGTATGCTACTTTGCATCTTCAGACACAATGGATGAACAGTGCTGTACTGCCTCCTCACAAGCGACTAATGAGATGAGCATTTTCTTAATTTCTTGGTTTAGGCATGGCTTTAGTTGCATGGTAACATCTCATAGTAGTTTGGTTTATATTTAATAAGTGACTAATGACATTGGCTATTTTCTATCTTTCTTGGGTATGTGTGTATCTGTTCAATTCACTTGCCACTCTATTTTATATGTTTATGTACATTGATCATGTGTATTTTCTCCTTTTCGTTTCTTGATTTGTGTTTCTATCAAGCTCCAGCCTGATCTGATTACTGATCGCTAATATATCTTCTGTTGAAATCTTCTGTTGTTGGTTTTCTGTATTTGACTCTCACTTAGGAAGTTATGTGTATCCTTAAATTTCTTTTACCTGCCTTTGTAAGTTTTATAATAAGTTTCTCAATTTCCACCCAAATATTCTGCAGAACTTCTATTGTAATTAAAGTGTTCTAATTAGGGGCCAAGTAGACCAACTTTGGAGGCATTTCATCTTACTGATAATCTATTTCCTAAGCCCAAAGCATGAACTCTAATGAATTTAATCTGATATTTTTTAATACGTTATAAATAATACTTTCATAATTCCAGTGTACAGGCCTTGTACATATCCTGCCTGCTGATTCTTCACCATTTTATGCAATAATGTAGATATTTTTACTTCATTAACTGTCATTAACAAAGCCTTTTTGAAAAAGCTTTATAGATCTTTTGTGTACCCAAAGTTTCATTTTATCACACGATAAGTATGAAAAACAAAGTAAAACATGGTAGAGGTTATAAACTATTTCTATTTTAAATCCTTCTCATTCACCTCATAACAAGTACTAGGAAGTGTTCACTAACTCACTTAAAGTGTTGTTTGAAGACATAGTCACTATTCGTCCTACTCAGTCCATCAGGCATTATCCTGTGGTTGGTTCCTGGTTGTTCAGATGCATGGAATTACCAGTTACCTACTTGAGGGAGTCAATAAGGAACCTGATGAATTACTGATTAAATGTATATACAGTATGTCTAGTAAACACAATATCAAGGATGTTTCAAATATTAATCAGTCACTGCTACATTTATTTTGATCCTTGGTCAACACTTATATTGATGCTTGTTATATGGAGAAAAACACAAATGAATATTTTGAGTTTAGTAAACCACTCAAAATCTTTAAATTTTAAATTTACTTTCATCCAATGAGTTAAAGAAATAAGCAAAAATGTCTGCACAGGAAAATGTAGTACTAAGCTTGTTTCTCCAACACACTGATGAGGAATATGGAGCTTTCACAAAATATTTGATCACAATTACTACCTGCCATGAGGACCAGTGAAACAGCAATGATTACACAGGAAACAGAACAGATAATCTCACGGGGCATCAACAGCTATATAAAAATTAATAGTTATAGGAAGAGGTGCTTGAATACAGTGATTTAATATGCAGTTTCAGAGGGAAAGTTCACACGACAGTTTGTGGAGCACCGTTTATCACTCAGAAGAAAGGATGGCTTGTAATGTCTCTTTTTATCTCATATTCTCCTGACTATGTATGGAAAAGGAAGCAGAAGCTGCAAATATTTTGGCTGCTTCACAGAAGAGTAGTACTAGTAATTGATTGATGCCAAGTCTACATTAGGATGTTTAGAGCATTCAACAAGAAAACTAGTGAATTCCAATAACGGATCAGCCTTCACCCCACCCCAATTTATATGATATCAGTGTAAAGGTGTTGAATGTTTATTTTGTCATTGTGGTGGGAACCTTTGTAAAATTAAGTTTAAAACTTGAAGACTTAAAAATACTCTTACTTGGACTTGTTTCATGGTTTTTCAATTTCATAGGACTAAACTCTGTGAACTTGGAGGGACCTGCTTGTCATTCATTTGGAGCATGTGATATTTCAAAGATCCTATTGTGGACATGTGATTACAAGCATGGATTGGTAATACTGTCACACTTTTAAATATGTTCCCAGTATAGAGTCACTGGAATCAAGAATTTTGCGTGGAAATCTTTTTTCAGTAAGATCTTTAGAATAATTTTGGCTGGAAGATACACTTTTCATCATAGATGCTCACTATGAAATTATGAAATATGTTAGATTTAGAAGAGTTTAGAAATAAATCCGAGTACCTACATGATACTGAGTTGTTTCCAGAGTGACTTATTTAAAAATATCACATCTTATTTAAAATCAGTAGGAAACATTTACTCTATTTATTTGTAAATAGAGTACCAAGAAAATCAGTTCTAATGCTAAAAATATCAAACTAAAAGCACATTGAAATGACTCAAAACCAGCTTTATGAACAGGAAGTCATTTTATTACACTACTATAAAATCAAAGGAAGATAAGAACAAACTGAACATTATTTCATAAATGGTATGTTGGTTTGATTTAAGTGTGAATTCTTTTTGCAGGGATTCGTCTTTTCAGCCAAATAGGTTTGTATTTTATACCAGAAAGGATTGAGATGGATCAGTTCTGTGTGTGTTTCACATTTAAGTGTGGTGAAACCTGAAATGAAAAAAAAATTAAGGAAGCATTTGGGAGATTTTTATTTTGTACAAGTGGCTATTAGAAGTTAGTAATACTTATTAACTATAGAGTCTAAATGCACAGATTCAACCAGCAGCAGGGCAGAACTATGCAGAGAAAAATTCATCTGCCTGCACATGCACAGATATTTTTCTTATGATTCTAACAACCATTTATATGGTACTTTAATTGTGTTGAGTACTATAAGTAATCATGACATTATTTAGAGGATGTGGGAAGATCTGGGTTAGTAATATGTACATATGATACTAGTTAATATCAAAGACAAACACATTCATGCTGATACTTAATGGTAAAAACCGAGGTTTGAATGTATTTAAAAATGTATTGGCATCAATTATTTGCATAGTTCAACATTAAGACATTAAAATGAGAATATTTTCCTTTTAGCAAATCATGTTTTATTTAAATTGGAAGAGATAGATAATTCTCATTAAAAATATTGTCATCTAAAAAGGAGTGAATTAAAATGTTTGGCAATTTCAAGTATAACTGTAAATGCAAGTCTGAAAACTGTAATAAGTTTTCTTAATTTATCAATAAATTCATAACAAGATAATACTAGGAACCATGACTTGTAATAGGAGGAATACATTTTGCAAGAACGATTATTACCCTTATGCTATTTTTAAAATTCTGGGTAATTAATAGAATGCATATGCTTAATGAATGTCTGTGTATGTTTTTATTTTAAGAGAATATTTAATTTTGGAAATAGCTTTAAAATTAAACTTGTATAGGTCTAATGAAAAAATTGTTAGCCAATAAATATATCTTTCAACAACTTTTTTTTTATATTTAGCTTTACTTTTCCTCTTCTACTTTTCACATTTTGAGTGACAAGTTGTAAGATCACCCAAATAACACTCAAATAGTTCTTATTGGTAGAATCTGTGAGCAAATCTTCTTTCCAAAATTGTTAACTGTTATTTTTTTAAAAGTGATTCAAATGTTACTCTTTTTTCTCACTCCAAGGTTTCTCTTGGATGATGTCACCAACTGATGGGAGCAGGTGCAGAATCCCACAGCCAGACTTTAGGTGGAGCTCAGGGTGTCCTGTAGAGGAAGGGGAAGAAAGATTGGAGGAACCAGAGGGGTTAGGGATACTACAAGAACATGGCCCAACTGATTGAGACTCACGGGGACTCGAAGAGATCAGGGAGCCTGTGGGGGTCTGACCCAGGTCCTCTGCCTAGATGTCATGGCTGGGTAGTTTGGTGTTCTTATTGAAATCTAATAGTGGGAGTGGGGGCTGTTTCTGAGTCCTTTGCCTGCCTGTGAAGCCCTTTTCCTCCTACTGGGTTGCCTTGTCCAGCCTTGATGTGATGGTGTGTGCCTGGTCTTCTTGTAGCTTGTTAAGCACTGTTTGGTTCATATCCCTGGGAGGCCTGTTCTTTTCTGAGGGAAGACAGAGTGGGGTGGATCTGGGGGGAAGGGGAGGTTGGAGAGGAGGGAGAGATGGGTGTGAGGGGAAGGGGGAGGGATTGCAGTCTCAATGTAATATGTGAGAGAAGAATGAAAATATATAAATATTTCTCTCAGACTTTAATGTCTTTTTTTAAATTTTATTTAATTTTATTAATTTCACTTTATTCACTTTGTATCCCCCCATAAGCCCCTTCATCCTCCCCATCTGGTCCTACCCTCCCTCTCCCTTCTTCACGAATGCCCTCCCCAAGACCACTGATAAGGGAGGTCCTCCTCTCCTTCCTTCTGATCTTAGTCTATCAGATCAAATCAGGAGTGGCTGCATTGTCATCTTCTGTGGCCTGGTAAGGCTGCTCCCCCCTCAGGGGGAGGTGATCAAAGAGCAGGCCAATCAGATTATGTCAGAGGCAGTCCCTCTTCCCAGTACTATGAAACCCACTTGGACACTTAACTGCCATGGGCTACATCTGTGCAGGGGTTCTAGGTTATATCCATGCCTGATACTTGGTTGGAGTATGAGTCTCTGGGAAGACCCCTGTGTTCAAATTTTCTGGTTCTGTTGCTCTCCTTGTGGGGTTCTGTCTTCTCCAGATCTTACTATTTCCCACTTCTTGCATAAGATTCCATGCATACTGCCCAACAGTTGGCCATAAGTCTCAGCGTCTGCTTTGATAGTCTGCAGGGCAGAGCCTTTCAGAGGCCCTCTGTGGTGGGTCTCTAGCTTGGTTCCTGTTTTCTTCTTCTTCTGATGTCCATCCTCTTTGCCTTTCAGGATGGGGATTGAGCATTTTAGTCAGGGTCCTCTCTCTTGACTAGTTTCTTTAGATGTACAGATTTTAGTAGGTTTCTCCTATGTTATATGTCTATATGAGTGAGTATATGCTGTATGTGTCTTTCTGCTTCTGGGACAGCTTACTCAGGATAATCCTTTCCAGGTCCCACCATTTACCTGCAAATTTCATGATTTCCTTATTTTTCATTGCAGAGTAATACTCCATTGTGTAGATAAACCATAATTTCTGCATCCATTCTTCAGTTGAGGGGCATCTGGGCTGTTTCCATCTTCTGGCTATTACAAATAAAGCTGTTACAAACATGGTTGAGCAAATGTCCTATTGGGAAAGAATCTTCACCAATCCTTTTTCTGACAGAGGGCTAATATCCAGTATATATAAAGAACTAAAGAAGCTGAAAAGCAGCAAACCAAGTAATCCAATTAAAAAATGGGGAACAGAGCTAAACAGAGAACTCTCTGTAGAGGAATATCGAATGGCAGAGAAACACTTAAAGAAAGGCTCAACGTCACTAGCCATAAGGGAAATGCAAATCAAAACCACCCTGAGATTTCATCTTACACCCATCAGAATGGCCAAGATGAAAAACTCAATTGACAACACATGCTGGAGAGGTTGTAGAGAAAGGGGAACCCTCCTCCACTGCTGGTGGGAAGGTAACCTTGTACAACCACTCTGGAAATCAATCTGGCACTTTCTCAGACAACTAGGAATAGTGCTTCCTTAAAATCCAGCCATACCACTCCTAGGCATATATCCAAAAGAGGATCAAGTACACAACAAGACTTTAATGTCTTAATATTACCTGCTATCGGCATAACGATAACGTAAGAAAATGATCCTTTCATTTTGGTGAAGGCTTTCAATTTGTAGAATCTATATAATTTGTTATTTTTGTCTTGAAATGCCCATGTCCTATCTATTGTATTCCACTCAGATATTTCTTATATGTTTATTTTTCTTAATTAATTAATTAACTTGTTCATTTTACATCCCAATCAATAGCCTACTCCCTCCTCCCCTTCAAGTCCACCCTCCCACCCACTTCCCCCATATCCTTTTCTCCCAACCCCCCACCAGGTACCAACCTATCCTGGTACATCAAGTTGCATCCAGGATAGGTGCCTCCTCTTTCAATGAGGCAAGTAAAGGAATCCCTGCTAGGGAAACGGGATCCAGAGGGAGGCAACAGAGTTCAAATCAGAGACATTTCCCACTTCAATTATTAGGGGGCCCACTTGAGGACCAATCAGCCTATCAACTTCATATGTATAGGGGGCTTAGGAACTGTTTATGTACGTTCTCTGGTTGGTGGTTCAGTCTCTATGAGCGCCTGTGGGCCAAGGTTAGTTGGCCCTGTAGGTCTTATACTTTTATAATTGTTTTAATTACTTATATTACTTAGGGCACAAGTAATGTGTTGCGTACATGCTGTTTCTGCCCTATTGCTTGATTTTGTAAATAAAAACTTTTTTTTTCAATGCAGTTTATTCAGGAACCTTGAACAATCTCTGACCCTGGGGAAAGCCAGCCCACAGCTTAAATAGCCTCTGGGTAGCCAACCCCAGCATGCCACGTGGGCAATGCAGATAGGTCCACATACATGGAAGCAAGCCAGATCCTCAGCCTTAGCCAAATGTGGAGTTGTTCGTGACAGAGAGCACTCACCATCGGGAAGGTGGAAGGCGGAAACCAGCTCCATCTTTAAGGCGAGGCATTACGCAGCTCTCTACAGTACCCCCTTTTTGTTTTAGACGCATCAGGCAAGAGTAGAGGTCTGATCTCTGATATTAGAAATAAATTGGGACTTTGTACTGGTACTGATGTTCATTTAGGTGTCATCCACCCAAAGAGCATCAAACCCGTCTGATACCTTTTTCTCGGAGGCGGGACCTGGGGCATCAACCCGCATGCAATCAGACTTGCTCTTCTCTGGGTCCAAAGCGGCTGACCCTGAGTGCAGTGCTTAGCCTCACATCCTGAGCGTAACATTTTAACTTTTTATGGTAGCCAACCATGCTTGGGGAGACTGTCCTGCTTCAATGGCTGTAAAGGCCTGAATGGTCATGGCTGCATTACGCTGTTGTGAGACTCTAATCTTGCATATACACCACAGGCAAACCAAGGAGACCAACACCAGAAGGCCTGCTAACGCTCCCATGCCCACCCATTCCTTCAGATGATTCATGGCTGCAGCAATCCATGATGATAATCCTGTGGCTAGTCCTGCGTCCACTCTGGTAGAATTTACCATGACAATGGCCACTCTCAGCTGCTCCATCGTAGTATCGAATTCTCCAGTCCAATTACCTAAAATATAGCTAGACAATTGTTTAGACAGATTTGCAGCACAGGGAAAATTCTCATGTTGTATGCTAGTGACTCAAAGTCCAGCATACTTTCATTGACAGCCAAGTTGAGCGATTTGCCATAGGGTATCAATTTGCTCCTGCACGAGGTCAATCCTCTGATTGAACACCATCAAGCCTCCTTTTAGTTGAGCATTAATTCCTTTTTGTATATCTAAGGCATGAGCTACATTGGCTAAAAGGTTATTCAGGGTCTGAGCAGTCTGCACAGTATGACTCCTGGCTAATGCCGCGGTGGTAGCTCCAACAGCCGCCAATGAGATGGCAGTAACAATGGTGGCTGTAATTCCAAGATCCCTTTTCTGTCTGAAGAGAGTCAAAGCATGAGGGGCATCAATGGGCACAGGCACCCAGTGAGGCATGCGAGTAACCAGCTAGTAAATTTACTAGCATTCCAGCATTGGGCAAAAAAGCAAGTATCATTACCACAATTACTTGGCTCTATCTGGCTAATAATGAATAGAAATGGGGGATATAAACAAACAGGTGTGGGCTTATAGGAAATATTATGAGAAGCCTTAACCCCCTCGTTGGAACATCCTGCATCAGTTCTAGAACTAGCAGTGGTGGTGTCCGAGGTCTGAGTAGGTTCAGGAGACCATTGCCCCCAGGGGCGAGACGTGCTCCATGTAAATTGACTAACTCCATGTTTTCCTCCACTTTTGAAAGTCATTTAAGGTTCTTAAATTATTTTTTTCCCTTTTTTTAAAATTTTTCATCAATTACACTTTATTCATTCTGCATCCCCCCATAAGCCCCTCCCTCCTCCCTCTGCATGCATGCCACTCCCCAATTCCACTGATAGGGGAGGTTCTCCTCTCCTTTCTGATCTTAGTCCATCAGTTCACATCAAAAGTGGCTGCATTGTCCTCTACTATGGCCTGGTAAGGCTGCTCCCCCTCAGGAGGAGGTGACTAAAGAGCAGGCGAGTCAGTTCATGTCAGAGGCCATCCCTCTTCACATTACTATGTAACCCAATTGGACTCTGAACTGCCCTGGGCTACATCTGTGCAGGGGTTCTGGGTTATCTCTATGAATAGTCCTTGGTTGGAGTATGAGTCTCCTGGAAGTTCCCTGTGTTCAAATTTTCTTGTTCTGTTGCTCTCCTTGTGGAGACCCTGTCCTCTCCAGCTCTTACTATTTCCCAGTTCTTCCATAAAATTCCATTCACTCTGCCCAACAGTTGCCCATCAGGCTCAGCATCTGCTTTGATAGTCTGTAGGGCAGAGGCTTTCAGAGGCCCTCTGTGGTAGGTTCCTAGGTTGTTTCCTGTTTTCTTCTTCTTCTGATGTCCATCCTCTTTGCCTTTCCGGATGGGGATTGGACATTTTAGTTAGGGTCCTCTCTCTTGCTTAGTTTCTTTAGATGCACAGGTTTTAGTGGGTTTGTCCTATGTTGTATGTCTATATGAGTGAGTATATACCGTGAGTGTCTTTTTGCTTCTGGGACAACTCACTCAGGATGATGCTTTCCAGATCCCACCATTTACCTGCAAATTTCATGATTTCCTTATTTTTCATTGCTGAGTAATATTCCATTGTGTAGATGTACCACATTTTCTGCATCCATTTTTCAGTTGAGGGGCATCTGGGTTGTTTCCAGCTTCTGGCTATTACAAATAAAGCTGCTACAAACATGGTTGAGCAAATTTCCTTTTTGTGTGCTTGAGCCTCTTTTGGATATATGCCTAGGTGTGGTATGGCTGGATCTTGGGGAAGCACTATTCCTAGTTGTTTGAGAAAACGCCAGATTGATTTCCAGAGTGGTTGTACCAGTTTACATTCCCACCAGCAGTGGAGAAGGGTTCCTCTTTCTCCACAACCTCTCCAGCATGTGTTGTCACTTGAGTTTTTGATCTTGGCCATTCTCATGGGTGTAAGGTGAAATCTCAGGGTTGTTTTGATTTGCATTTCCCTGATGGCTAATGAGGTTGAGCATTTCTTTAAGTGCTTCTCTGCCATTCGGTATTCCTCTACAGAGAATTCTCTGTTTAGCTCTGTTCCCCATTTTTTAGTTGGATTACTTGGTTTGCTGCTTTTCAGCTTCTTTAGTTCTTTATATATACTTGATATGAGTCCTCTGTCAGATAAAGGGTTGGTGAAGATTCTTTCCCAATCTGTAGGCGGTCGCTTTGTTTTGATGACAGTGTCCTTTGCTTTGCAGAAGCTTTCTAGTTTCATGAGGTCCCATTTATTGATTGTTGCTCTTAGAGCCTGTGCTGTTGGTGTTCTGTTCAGGAAGTTTTCTCCTGTACCAATGAGTTCTAGGGTATTCCCCACTTTTTTTTCAAGCCGATTTAATGTATCTGGTTTTATGTTGAGGTCTTTGATGCACTTGGACTTCAGTTTTGTGCAGGGTGATAAGTATGGATCTATTTTCATTTTTCTACATGTAGACATCCAGTTGGACCAGCACCATTTGTTGAAGATGCTATCTTTTTTCCATTGTATGGTTTTGGCGTCTTTGTCAAATATCAGGTGTCCATAAGTGTGTGGGTTTATTTCTGTGTCCTCTGTTCAGTTCCATTGATCCACCAATCTGTTTCTATGCCAGTACCATGCAGTTTTTAAAACTGTTGCTCTATAGTACAGCTTAAGATCAGGGATGGAGATACCTCCAGAAGATCTTTTATTGTAGAGGATTGTTTTAGCAATTCTGGGTTTCTTGTTATTCCATATGAAGTTGAGAATTTTTCTTTCCAGGTCTGTAAAGAATTGTGTTGGTAATTTGATGGGCATTGCATTGAATTTGTAGATAGCTTTTGGTAAGATGGCCATTTTTACTATGTTAATCCTGCCAAGCCATGAGCATGGGAGATCTTTCCATCTTCTCATATCTTCTTCTAGTTCTTTCTTCAGAGATTTGAATTTTTTTTCATACAAGTCTTTGACTTCCTTGGTTAGGGTTACTCCGAGGTACCTTATGTCATTTGTGGTTATTGTGAAGGGTGTTGTTTCCCTAATTTCTTTCTCAGCCCTTTTGTCTTTTGTATACAGGAGGGCTACTGATTTTTTTGAGTTAATTTTGTATCCAGCCACTTTGCTGAAGGTGTTTATCAGCTGTAGGAGTTCCCTGGTAGATTTTTGGGGTCACTCACGTATACTATCATATCATCTGCAAATAGTGATAATTTGACTTCTTCCTTTCCAATTTGTATCCCCTTGATCTCCTTCAACTGTCTTATTGCTCTAGCAAGGACTTCCAAAACTATGTTGAAGAGATATTGAGAGAGTGGGCAGCCTTGTCTTGTCCCTGATTTCAGTGGGATTGCTTTAAGTTTCTCTCCGTTCAGTTTGATGTTGGCTATAGGCTTGCTGTATATCGCCTTTACTATGTTTAGATATGTGCCTTGTATCCCTGATCTCTCCAATACTTTGAACATGAATGGATGTTGGATTTTGTCAAATGCTTTTTCAGCATCTAGGGAGATTATCATGTGGTTTTTTTCTTTCAGTTTGTTAATATGGTGGATCACATTGATGGATTTTCGTATATTGAACCACCCCTGCATACCTGGGATGAAGCTTACTTGGTCATGGTGGATGATATCTTTGATGTGTTCTTGTATTTGGTTTGCGAGTATTTTGTTGAGTATTTTTGCATCAATGTTCATAAGAGAGTATGGCCTGAAGTTCTCTTTTTTAGTTGGGTCTTTGTGAGGTTTAGGTACCAAGGTGACTGTGGCTTCATAGAATGAGCTTGGTAATGTTGTTTCTGTTTTGATTTTGTGGAATAGTTTGAAGAGAATTGGAGTTAGCTCTTTTTTGAATGTCTGGTAGAATTCTGCGCTGAAACCATCAGGTCCTGTGTTTTTTTTGGATGGGAGACTTTCGATGACTGCTTTTATTTCCTTGGGGGATATAGGACTATTTAATTGATTTACCTAGTCCTGATTCAGCTTTGGTAAGTGGAATCGATCAAGAAAATTGTCCATTTCATTTAAATTTTCAAATTTTGTTTCGTATAGACTTTTGAAGTAAGTCCTAATGATTGCTTGGATTTCCTCAGTGTCTGTAGTTATGTCCCCCTTTTCATTTTTGATTTTGTTGATTTGGATGGTGTCTCGCTGCCTTTTAGTTAGCTTGGCTAAGGGTTTGTCTATCTTGTTGATTTTCTCAAAGAACCAGCTCTTGGTTTCATTGATTCTTTGATTTGTTTTATTTGTTTCTAATCGATTGATTTCAGCCCTGAGTTTGATTATTTCCAGCCGTCTGCTCCTTCTTGGTGTGTCTGCTTCTTCTTTTTCTAGGGTTTTTAAGTGAGCCATTAAGTTGCTTGAATGCGCTGTCTCAAATTGCTTCTTGAAGGCACTCAGTGCTATGAACTTTCCTCTTAGCACTGCTTTCACTGTGTCCCACAAGTTTGGGTATGTTGTGTCTTCATTTTCATTGAGTTCTAGGAAGATTTTAATTTCTTTCTTTATTTCTTCCCTGACCCAGCTGTCTTTTAGTAGCAAGTTCCATGTATGTGTAGGCTTTTTGCTATTTCTGTTGTTACTGAGGTCCAGGTTTATTCCATGGTGATCAGACAGTATACAAGGGATTATTTTAATCTTCCTGTATTTGTTGAGGCTTGCTTTGTGACCAAATATGTGGTCTATTTTGGAGAAGGTTCCAGGAGGTGCTGAGAAGAAGGTAAATTCTTTTGTGTTTGGGTGTAAGGTTCTGTAAATGTTTGTTAGGTCCATTTGATTCATGACCTCTGTTAGAGATACTGCTTCTTTGTTTAATTTCTGTTTTGTTGACCTGTCCTTTGTTGAGAGTGGGGTGTTGAAGTCTCCCACTATTAGTGTGTGGGGATCTGTATGTGGTTTAAGTTTTATCAATGTTTCTTTCACAAATGTGGGAACCCTTGTATTTGGGGCATAGATGTTCAGGATTGTGATGTCTTCCTGGTGGAATTTTCCCTTGATGAGTATGAAGTGTCCTTCCCCATCTCTTTTGATTAATTTTGGTTGAAAGACTATTTTATCAGATATTAGAATGGCTACTCCTGCTTGCTTCTTGGGTCCATTTGCTTGAAAAGCCGTCTTCCATCCCTTTACCCTCAGGTAATGTCTATCTTTGTGACTTAGGTGTGTTTCTTGTATACAACAGATTGCTGGGTTTTGTTTACGCATCCATTCTGTTAGTCTGTGTCTTTTTATTGGAGAATTAAGTCCATTGATATTGAGAGTAATGACCAGTGGCTGTTAGATCCTTTGAATTTGATGTTGGCTGTGGTCATACGGTTGTGTGCTTGGTTGCTTTTTGTTTTACTGTAGTGGGGTTATTTATTTCCTGTGTTTTCTTGAATGTAGCTAGCTTTCTTGGGTTGTATTTTCCCTTCCAGTGTCTTCTGTAATGCTGGATTTGTTTGTAGGCATTGTTGAAATTTGTTTTTGTCATTGGATATCTTGTTTTCTCCGTCTATGAGGACTGAGAGTTTTGCAGGGTATAGTAGCCTGGGCTGACATCTGTGTTCTCTTAGGGTCTGCATGATATCTGTCCAGGCCCTACTGGCTTTCATAGTCTCTGTTGAAAAGTCAGGCATGATTCTAATGGGTTTGCCATTATATGTTACTTGGCCTTTTTCTCTTGCAGCTTTTAGTATTTTTTCTTTGTTCTGTATACTTACAGTTTTGATTATTATGTGGCGGGAGGATTTTCTTTTCTGGTCTAATTTATTGGGTGTTCTATAGGCCTCTTGTATTCTTATTGGCCTCTCCTTTAAGTTGGGGAAATTTTCTTCAATGATTTTGTTGAAAATATTTTCTGGGCCTTGGTATAGGGAATCTTCTTTTTCCTCTATTCCTATTATTCTTAGGTTTTGTCTTTTTATGTTGTCTTGAATTTCTTGGACGGTCTGTGTCAGGAATTTTGTAGATTTAACATTTTCTTTGACAGATACATCTATTTCTTCCATTGTATCTTCCACACCTGAGATTCTTTCTTCCATTTCTTGTAGCCTATTGGTTATGCTAACCTCTGTAGTTCCTGCTTTCTTCCCTAAGTTCTTTCTCTCCACAATTTCTTCCATTTGTGTTCTTTTTAATTTTTCCAATTCTATCTTCAGGTCTTGAGCTATTTTGTTGGTTTCCTTCCCCTGTCTGACTGTATTTTCATGTTTTTCCATCAATTCCTTCAGCTGTTTGTTTGAACAATCCACTGTTTCTTTTATTTCATTCAATGATTTAAGCATTTCCTCTTTAAAGGCCACATACCGTTTGGCTTCAGCTTCTTCTATTTCTTTTTGTATTTTATTTGTTTCCTCTGTTATCATCTTCTTGAGCATAGATGTTAGGTTGTCTCCTTGAATTTCATTTATGCTGGGGTGTCTAGGGCTATTTGCCCCTGGATAACTGGGTTCTGGAGATGCCATAATGCTCTGGCTTTTGTTGGTTGAACTTTTACGCTGTCCTCTACCCATTGGGCTATCTTAGTTGTTTGAATTTAGTTTCTGGTTGTTCCTGGACTGTTTTAGTGGAGGGAATCCCTTTGGCAGGAAGGTGGTTTTTCCTCAAGGAAGCCTTCCCAGCTTGTTGGGTATAGTCCTTGGATGTCTGGTGTTTTTCAGGAGTTGCTACAGCTCACCTTAGGCATAGAGACCTGGGTGGTAACTGTGGTCCTGATTAGTCAAGAGGGCTCTCCTCTCACCGGGAGAAGTCCTGGGGGAAGCTGCCCTCCTTCTGGGTTTCTTGCTGTAAATTTATTGATCAGCTGCGGTAATCTGTGGCGGGTGAGTACTGCTCTGGTGTCTTGGGGCACTCAGTTCTGTCTGTTTGCAATCTGCAGTCTGATAGACTTTCCCTAGGTGACCCCAGCAG
The DNA here is from genome assembly GCF_030254825.1 of Meriones unguiculatus. Taxonomy (NCBI): domain Eukaryota; kingdom Metazoa; phylum Chordata; class Mammalia; order Rodentia; family Muridae; genus Meriones; species Meriones unguiculatus. The sequence continues at coordinate 29,431,633 of NC_083359.1, forward strand.
CACGGTTTCTTCCTTCTCTGTGGGGTCCTCTCCGGACAGGGGTTCCCAGTCCCTGTAGTACTGGGGCACGCAGCTTGTCTGTACCGCTGAGCTGAGCGCGCAGCTCTCCACACGCGGCAGGAGCTCGGCTGTGATGGCGGCAGAGACCTTCCGGGAAAGACTGGGTGACCTGCGAACAGACCCGCAACCCTGCTTCCCTGTGGGGTCCCCCTGCGACTGGGACTCCCAGTCTCAGGTACCCTTGTGCCCACGGACCAGCCTGGGAAAGTGGCTGGGACATGCCCGCTTGCGGCTCCAGCCCAGAAACCCAAAGCCTGCGTTACCCGGGATTTCTTCCGGGTTCTGGCTGGGTAGCCGTGAGTGGACCCGACCGATTCCCACGCCGTGGAAGCCTCCCCTCACCTGGGAAACACGATCGATGTAGTTTCAGGGCCCCGAGTTCAGTCTCCTGGTCTCTGCACGGAAAGTGCTGTCCTGCTTCTCAGATGCCCTGTTTTCCCGGCGCAGCCATCTTGGCTCCTCCCCAAATAAAAACTTTTTTTTGAACACAGTCATAATCATTTATTTATGTTCTGTGATCTTCATACCTGGACCACATGTTCTTCAGTTCTGATAGAGACTGATAGCTTAAAGCCCTAAAATACGAACTACCTAGATCTTTGCAGAACATTTACTCACTGTAGCCCAGGGACAAAGTGATTTGCTGGATGTTTAGAGGAGAGTTGTTTCTTTAGCAGTGCTCCCTTCTATGCAGAAGAGCTACAGGAATGGAGGTGGGGCGGTGGGGACTTGCTCACTCTAACATGATTCTAAAAGAAGCAACTGATGACCATTGATGACTCATGTCATTGAGTAAGTAACTAAACATATTTCACTACTTGATTCGCACACTGAGTGTTAGATCGGTTTGTGGTTTGTTTTGTTATTGGCCATTAACATATGCTAAAAACAAGTTTTAGCAATGTCATTTTGGGAAGAGGATAACGTGTTCCACTGTTTCTCTTCTGCCTCCATGCCATTTAGACACACACTCAAAGTACATACTGGGAGATATTTACTTCTGTGGACTGAATGATAATGTCTTCAAATTCATATGCAAAATTCCTAACTTTTTTTTTTATTAAAAATGGATTTTTCTCACATAATAGATTCCGATTACACTTTTTCTACTTCTCCCCCAACCTCTACCCTGTCATTCACATCCACTCCCTTTATGTCTCTCGTTAGAAATCAAATAGGGTTCTAAGGGATGATAATAAATAAAATAAAGTAAAACAAAAAGTAACACATTGAAATAGGACAAAACAGAAAAAAGGGCTCAAGAGAAGGCACACACACAAGCACACACACACACATACACACACACATACAGATATAGATATACAGTGTACAAATGTTTGTACACTCAGGAATCCCAATAAACACTAAACTGGAAGCCATAATACAAACAAACACACACCACACACACACACACACACACACACACACACACACACGCACACACACATGCACACACACGCGCACACACACACACAGAGAGCCTGTAGGGTAAAAAGAGAGAAATATAAATCTGAATAAAATAAAACAATCCAAACAACCAAGGCTGTTGCCAAAACTATAAGGTTGCTTTCTAAGAACTGACCACAAGTTCCCATTGCTGAACAATAATGTTTACACAACTTGTTGAAGATAGAGAAGTTGAGCTAGTGCCTACCTAGAACTATCACCACTATATGCCAGTAGTGTCTTTGGTACAGAAAGACATTCTGCATGCTATCAAAAAAAAAGGAATGTAAGCACCAGCCCATCCACAATTTCTTTGATCTCCAGTGGTGTCCTGCCTGCAAGATATGCTAGTGCAATGGTGGCACAAAACTTACGGGAGTAACCGACCAATATCTGATTATACTTAAGGCCTACACTGTGAGATGGGACCTATACCTAACACTGCTTGGGTGGCCAAGAACTTGAGTATAGCCAGGGATGGCCATGCTCACCTTTAATCCCAGCACTTGGGGAAGAAGAGGCAGGCAGATCTCTGTGAGTTTGAGGCCAGCATGGTCTACAAAGTGAGTCCAGGACAGCCAAGTCTGCACTGAGAAATCCTGTCTCTAAACACACACACACACACACACACACACACACACACACACACACACACGCACGCACACACACAAACAAACCAAAACCAAAACCAGAGACTAGATAACCCAGGGGCCTGGGGTAAATCCAAATACTTCTATTCTACTAAAATAACATAACAATAAAATGACTCCGAAAGACATTCTGATATACTTATAGATCAGCCATCATTAGAAAGCTTCTCTTTGCAGCAGAAGGGAAGAAATAGAGAGACTCATAGCCAGACAACATGCAGAGAGAGACTATTGAACACTCAGCCCTAAACAGGATGTCTCCATCAAATCACTCCCTCATGGATCAGGGAACCCTACAGAAAAGGAGGTAGAATGAATGTAAGAGCCAGAGGGGATGAAGGACACCAAGAAAACAAGACATTCTAAAGCAACATGATCAATAAACAGCGTGCACAGGGCCTGCATCACTGGGATAGACCAGATGGGATTCCTAGAGTTGAAAAGAGATATGGACATATGCCCTATCCCTAATGCAGAGGTTATTTCAAACTGATGACAACTTGCAAATGAAACTTTAGTTTCCTCCAAGAGGGACTCACTGGGGATACAAACTACTGTTAAGGGTAGGCTGCTTGCCCAGCAATAGATGGCCAACAAAAAAAAAAAACCAAAACAAAACAAAACAAAAAAACAGACTCGGGCAACTTTGTAGGTTTCTTGTCTTATCATATGGCAAGAGTTTTCCTTTCTTTTTTATTTTTTAAAATTTTATATTATTTTAATTTAATTTGTTGTATTCACAATTTTCTTTCATTTTGTTTTTTTGAGATAGGGTTTCTCCATGTAGAGTTGGCTGTCCTGCAATTTGCTCTGTAAATAAGTTTGGCCTAGAACTCACAGAGATCCACCAGCCTTTGTCTCCAAAATGCTGGGATGAAAGCATGCACTACCATTCCTGGCTGCATTCCTGATTTTCAGTATCATGTTTGATAGAGGTAGAAATGCTGGAGATACTTTGGTTCATGACAGAGCCCTCATGGTAGGGGTTGGTGGTCTTATAAACAGGCCAGCCATCTCTACTCTCTTCCCCATTTCATGTGACTATACAAGAGAAAACTACTGTCTGCAAACCAGGTTAAGCATCCTCTGTAAACACAAGTCTTGGACTTCACTGACTCTACAAAGGTAGGAAACACATGTTTGCCTTTTAAGGCCCTAACCCCCAGTACTGTATCTTATTATTGCAACTCAAGTAACAGAAAATCACCATAAAGAAGTGAACACATGAAAACAGACAACAAAGACATTGCTATAACTCCATGATGGTTTGCATTCATTATGTATACATGTTGGGCTATATTGCAAGCTGATTTGTATACTTTATTATACCGGTATGCAATATATATATGTACATATATATATATATATAATATTCTGCTAATTTATTGTGACCGGTTTTCATAGAAATAAATTCTGTAGCTCCAGTGTAATCTAAATTTTTCCTGCAGTATAAATCTACCCCACCTCCTCACTTGAGGAACTCAACTGATTCTACTATTTACTACATGCTACAACAACTATCCAATAGTTAAAATTTGCATATCTTAATTCATTTCTGGAGCAATTTGTCAAAGTGGAATTTGCACAGAAGAGAGTAAACACATAGGAGTGTTTAATTTATTTTTTATTGTCAAGTAAGTTTTTTCAGTGTGTGGCTCAGCCACAACTTGTTTACACAATGACTTGTTCGGTGACATTTGGGTTGTTTTCAGTGTTTTGCTACAATGAAAGATGTTATTTTCTGCACTCTTTATAAGTTTTTTATAGGTGTGCTTTGCTCTTTAGGAACATTAAGGGATAAATTATTGTTTTAGGCTATTTACAGTCTGAATAGTGTCTTCCAGTCATTTAATTTTTTCTTGCATTTAGTCACTAACTGTGGCCCTTTGGATCAGCTGTGTCACCAATAAGCCAATGAATTTAAGAACTTTGTTTTCAGTTGGTGGCATGGTTTCAGGAAGCTATGGAATCTAGGAGGTGGAGTCTCACAGAAGGAGTGTCACTAGGGTTGGCTCTGAGAGTTTACTGCCTCACTCCATTTCCTGTTCTCTTTTTCTGTTTCCTGTGTTACACTGAAATGTGATGTGGTCTCTTAACTTCCTGTTCCAGCCACCTGCTCTATGGCTTGTAGTGCTTCCCGCACTATGGAATCTTCCTCTGGAACCATAAACTAACATAAACTCTTCTATTAGCTGCTTTTGATCATGGTGTTTGTGACTGAATGCCAGCATGTCTCATTTCCATCCTTTAAAATTTGAGAACCTAGGAATTTGGTTTGATGGAGCAGGACGTTTTTATCGTCAGAACACAAGCTTTGTTAGATGCGTGTGCCCCTGCCAAGTTTCCCCCAGTGCATAGGTTACTTATTCATTTCATTGAAGATAATTCTAACTCTTTTTTTTTTTTTTTTGCTTTTGTGCTCTCTTTGAAGCCCATTTGAAAACCGCAGATATGTTTTCTTATGTTTTGATTTTGTTCCTTTCCTAGAAACTTTGTTTTAGGTTTTTGTTTGTTTGTTTTCATTTTGCTTTAGGTTCATCTGTTTTTCTGCATCTCTTCTCAGGTTTGTGGGTTTCTTAGGTTTTCAGTGGAGCTGCTTAGAAAAAAGTGCTAAGTATGTACTATGTAGCACTAAGTTTCAGGGTCTGGATAAAACACTACCTAATTGTGTAATTAGGTACACAATTAGCTGCTTTCAGCAAGCTGCAAAATAAAAATCTCATGTTGTTGATATGATCATTGCTTGAACATGTTTCTAGCCAGCTACCACGTCTTTGTGACTCTTGCTTTAGCTGAGACAGGTAAATGTCCCTTCTTTTTGTATTGTTACGTAAAAATGACCTGAAAACCCTGGGACTTAAAAATCAAGAAACATTTGGTTGTTTATCATGATTTTCCAAGTTTATTTACAAGAAGCAAGGTAAGGGTATCTAACGTTGCCCCTAGTCATTTTCTGCTGCTAGTCACCTTCTGAACTGGGGACTCACATACGCACTGCTGTCAGCCTCTCAGCAAGCCCATGATCATTTAGTGTCTTTCAGCTGTACAAGTTTGCCATAGCAATGGTGATTGACAGTGAACAAGCAACAGCAGGAGAGGCTGCTAACTCAATTTCCAGGAAAGATGGTGGGCCAGAAGTTGCTCCACCATGTCTTATTTAATAAGAGTCACAACGAGAATGCATAGACTCTATCCCAAGGAAAGGAAGATAATCTCAAAGCTTCAGAGAGGTAGTAATAGAAGAGCAGAGAAGAGATGGGGGAAAGCCAAACAATGCAAAAAGTAAGTCAAATCAAACACAGCTCTAACCTGGGGCTTCCTGGGAAAAAGAATGGAATGGACGGCTTACCTTGAAGGTAAAAATGGAGGTTGTAGTGAAAAACAAAGTGGCAATCAAACCACCAGGCCAACACAGCTATGGCTGCAAGATTTGGTGAAACAGTGATTTCTCTAGCAGGGAGTGAAGGGGAGAGAGTGGTATGGTATGATAGGGGTGTGTGTGTGTGTGTGATCTACAATGGAACAAATCCAATTTTTGTCATTGTATACAATTCTGAGGACAGGGGCCAAGCAGCATATTGAAAGAGAATCTATTGCTTGAAAAAGAAATAGCCAGGGGACCTGAGAATAGGACACAACCTTGAGTCAGGGAGGCAGAGACTCAAGGTAAGAGACACCTGGGAGACTATTGTGGAGAGCAGAAGTCCTAATTCTGAGGAGTGAAAAGTGCAATTAGCAGCAAGTGCATGGGAAATAAGACCTCTTCTCTGGTCAGGAGCAGAACTCCTCAACTGAGAACAAACACAGAGTTGACACCAGCAGGTGGATCCACTTCTGGAGCCACCTGTTTGCCACTCACTGCTACAGGGTCTGAGAACACTAAAGCTCCAGCAGAATACTCAATGTCCATGACTCATGCCTCTAACAGGATGAGCAATACTGAAGGACTATGGAATTATCAAGACGGGACCTGCATCTGCATAGATCTCTGTGCTGTGGTCACCTTCTCCTACTTGTAACACATGTGTGAAGCACTCCTCAACTAGAACGTTAGCCACACTTGCAGTGAGTGTAGGACATGCAGTCTTACGAGGTTTTGGAGACTCTTCCAGACCAAAGGCTACAAACCTAGGCATGCAAAGAAAAGAAGACATCAAGTGAAGGTAGATCCGGCAGACATGGGCCACTTTTCAGCATAGGCACAACACCAACATAAGCATAAAGACTACAGGAGTCCGTAGGTTTGATGGATCCTTTTTGTCTGCTCCCATGAACATAACTGGGAGCTTTTCATTTTCAAGAAGCCAGAAGAAAGCTCCTCTAATGCTTCCTCTTTTTGCTGATTTTGGTCTTTCTCTTCTTTTCCTTTGCCCACTTTATATCCCTAACTTATTTTCTCATTCTGCTAGTATTATTTTTCACTTTATGGTATTTTTAAAGTCTGTTCCATGTTTTCATTTTTAAAATTCTCAGCCACAGTTCAAATTGTTTGCTACAATTTTATTATACTACTGAGCAATTTCTTTTCTGTTCTTCTTCTCCTCCTCTCTTCTTTTTTTCTTTCTACCTTTAGTTGTGTTTTGACTTGTATCTTATTTTTAAAGGCTATGAGCCTTTAAATTTTTTCTCATTTTTGGGAAGTCTTATTTTTCTTTTAGTTACTTTTTAATCTCTTGATATTTCTCTCTCCTGCTACAACATTCTCCATGCTTTCCAACTTATTTGTTTTGTCTAAATTTCTCCCTTTCCTGCCTCCTTTCTTTATCTCACTACTATATCTGTATGTATCTTAAATGATTTTTAATTTCACAACACATACTGCATTAGGTTTCTGGTTTTCTTTTCTATGGTCATGGTGTGTTAGGGAACTTTAATTGATTCATATCTTACACAGTTTGGTACTGTTCTATTCTGACTGTTTTTATCTGTCTGAGTAGTGGTGAGCCCTGAGTCTTGAAGAACAGATTATTTAATAAGGAGATCCCAAATAAAAACAGAAAAGACAGCCAAATTAACAAATGTGCAAATTGTAAAACAGAAAGTGTGAAAAGACATGGTATCGTGACTACTCCAAACAGCTGCTTAACTACCAAGTTCAAGAATATTAAAATAGGTGAAAATTTCAAAAGCTTACTAGCAAAATTGATCAGTGACCTAAAAGAAGACACAAACAAGCAGATAAACTCAAGTCAGGATCTGTGGAGGAAAGTTCAGAGAGCCGAAATGGATGAGAAAGGAAACAGCATAGATTAAATAGCAACATCAAAGACAATTAGCAAGGAAACTGGATTTTTTGAAAAATACAAATGTTTAAAATGAATCTGATAAAAATTACAAAGAAAATATCAACAATATACTCTACCAAACACACTGCCACTCTCCTCCCTCCCCCCAAGAAAGAATGTAAGAACTGGAAGACAATGATATGGAAGTATTAGGTTCAAACATCAATTAAGAAAAGAAGAAGCATGGCTACAGCAACTCAGAACTTAGGGATATGCTCAACAGGCCAAATGTAAAAACCCACAGGATAAAAAGGAGCTGAGATGGAAGTGAAAGGTACAGATAATCTATTCAGTGAATTTAAGGCTGGAACTTTCCGAAGTCAACAGAAATAAACAAGAACTGTTTATAAACTCTAATGGCTATGATGGTCCAGCCTGAAGAAGAGCTTCCCCATAACACTTTAGAATTATTTTTTAATAACTTTTGTAATTTAATTTAATTTTATTAATTACACTTTATTCACTTTGTATCACCCCCATAAACCCCTCTCCCTGCCCCTCCCGAACCCACTCTCCCTCCCCCTTCTTCATACATGCCCCTCCCCAAGTCCACCAATAGGGGAGGTCCTCCTCTCCTTCCTTCTGATCTGAGTCTATTAGATCACATCAGGAGTGGCTGCATTGTCATCTTCTGTGGCCTGGTAAGGCTGCTCCCCCCTCAGGGGGAGGTGATCAAAGAGCAGGCCAATCAGATTATGTCAGAGGCAGACCCTCTTCCCATTACTATGTAACCCACTTGGACACTAAACTGCCATGGGATACATCTGTGCCGGGGTTCTTAATATCAGAAATTCAAGTCAAAGTAACAATATTTAATATCCTAACTATTCACGAAGGTGAAGACCATCAAATTCTACCAAACATTTAATGAAGATTTAACAGCAGCGCTCTCCAAACTCCAGATATACAAGGGGGAGAAGCCCCTCAAGATAATTCTATGAAATCAGTGTAATGCTGAAACCCCCAATAAAGACAGAACAATACAAGTAAGCTTTTATTCTACATTGGCTGACTTCTCCAATGAACATAAATACAAATATTCTTAATGACATAGAAGCCATAAAAATTCAGAAGCACTTTATGAAGGCCATGATTAAGTTGGCTTCATCCTCAGAATGGAAGGGTCTTGCAGCACATCTACACCAATAAATGTGACACACAACACAAGTAGATGGAATTACCGCAGCTGCAGGATCCTTTCAAAAGATTCAGAATGAATTCTGACAGAGCTCTTGATCCATTCAATATGTATATATATATATACATATATATATATATGTATATATATATATATATATGCACACAGATTGTAGTTTTCCTTGTAGTATCTTCTGTAGAGCCAGGTTGCTGTGCAGATACTGTTTAAATTTAGTTTTGTCATGGAATATTTTGTTTTCTCCATCTATGTTGATTGAAAGTTTTGCTGGGTATAGTATTCTGGGTTGGCATCTGTGTTCTCTTAGAGTCTACATGACATCTGCCCAGGCCCTTCTGGCTTTCACAGTTTCTCTTGAGAAGTCTGGTGTGATCTGATAGGTCTACATTTATATGTTACTTAGCCTTTTCCCTTGCTGCTTTTAATATTTTTTTATTTTTTTCTATAGATTTAGTGTTTTGACTATAATATGCTGTGAGGAGCTACTCTTCGGGTCTAGACTCTTCAGTGTTCTGTGGGCCTTTTTATGTTTATGGTCATCTTGTTAAGTTGGGAAAATTTTCTTCTATTATTTTCTTGAAAATATTTTCTGTACCTTTCACCATGGAATCTTCTTTTTCATCTTTTCCTATTATTCTTAGATTTTGTCTTCTCATGGCATCCTTGATTTCTTGGATGTTTTGTGTTTGGGACTTTTCCGATTTTACTTTTTCTTTGAGAGATATATCAAAGTCTGCAACTGTATCTTCAGTGCCTGAGAGTCTCTCTTCCATCTCTTGAATTATGTTGGTGATGCTTATCTTTGTGGTTCCTGAGCTTTTCTCTAAGTTCTCCAGTTCCAGGATTTTCTCTGTTTGTGCTTTCATTTTGATTATAATTCTATTTTCATGTCTTGCACTATTTCTTTCCTCTGTTTGGATGTGGATTCCTGTGTTTCCATTATGGCCTCTATGTTTTTGTTCTTTTCCTCTGCATATGCCACTACTTCTGCCTCTACAAGTGCCTCTATTTGTTTGGGTATTTTGGCCTGTATTTCTTTGAAAGCTTTGTTCATGTCCTCTTTATGTGCCTCTAATAACTGGATAAGCATAGAGATCATTTCCTGTGTTTCTGATGAAGTGGCATATCCATTGATTTTTTTTGGGTTGCTGGTGAAGCCATGATAACCTGATTTGTATTGGTTGTGTTCTTACGCCAACTTCTAGCCATCTACTTATCTGTAAACATTGCTTCTTCTTCTTCTTGAAGTCTGTACTTCACATGCAGTCAGTCTGTCTCTGAATCTGGAGTACTCTTCAGGAAGATGAGAGAGGACCACTGGTTTGAGAGTGGGTGTTGGTGTTTCAGCTTTAGCTAAGGGAGGAAGGTCACAGGCACACTTGCACAAGCGCGGGTGTGTGCATGGAAGTGTGCCTTGAAAGACAGGGTGCTACAGTGTAGATGCCTGGGAGGGTGGAGCTTAAGCGCAGGATGGGGTGCTGGTGTTCTTCATGGGTGCGATGCACCTGTGCAGATGCCTTGAATACTGCAGTCTGGATTCCACTCTTAGACCCACAGAACAGGGACTTCAGTGTTGAGAAAGCTGTCCCAAGGATCCTCATGTTGCCCACAGTGGGGATGTGGGAAGGAGGGATCCAATGTCTGGCTGCTAAGGTAGAGGCACCTTGGACCTGGGGCTCTGCATACACTCACTTGGAGGCACATTCTCTTGCTTGCAGGTTTAATTAGAAAGCACAGGGTTTCCCCCTCTTCGCTACTCTCAGATGTGGACCCACAGGAGCAAATGAGAGTATAGGCGATCCATCAGCTCAGTGGTGTCCAGCATTTGGCCGCCTGGCAGGGAGACACCTCTGCTGTCTCAGTCACCAAGCCCGGAAGCTCCTGTTTGGGCTAGCTGCTGCCCTGCCAAGGCTGCAGACCTGGGAGGCCTGTACAGCCACCCACTGCCACCACAGACTGGGAGACCAGTACTACTACTGCCTCTGCCAAGCACAGAGACTCACAGTAGTTGGGGCAACTACTGCCATCTCTGCCAAGCAGGGAGGCCCATGCTTGGGGCAATGGTCACTGCTGGTCACCTCCACTGAAAGGAGAGGCCCATGCTTTGGACAAGAGGAAATGCAGGAGTTTGAATATTCCCTCTCAATCCCCAGAAACATCCACAGGTGACCTGGATCCACACTGTCCAAGCTCATGGGTTGTCCCCTCTTGCCCAGGAAGCCTCAGTGTTGATGTTCTGGCTTCAGCTGCCCCTCCACTCACCAATTTTGGAGTTTTGGATTCTGTGCCCCTCAGATATGGTGTGTGCTGGTTGATGCCATCTTGGACCTCTCTGCATCAATAGTATACTTTAAACATAAGGAACTGATCTCAGTATAATAAAGGTTGTTTATAACAAACATATATTCAGAATCACACCAAATTTGGAAAAAAGTGAAAATATTTTCTCTGAAATCAATAGAGAGACAAATATGTCCACTTTATTTTTATGTAACAAAGTTAGATTCTTAACTAGAACAATGGGTCAAGAGAAAGAAATGGAATAATTCAAATAGGAAACAATGAAATCAAATTATTACAGTTTGAAAATGACAGACATGTTCTTGTACTTAAAACACCTGCACACTCAACAAAAAGAGTTTTTGATCTGATACCCATTTTCAGGAAAGTAGTAGTCTTTCAGGAAAGTACAAAGTCTTCATAAAAGTCAGTAGCTTTTCTATATATCAGTGATGATGAGAAAGGGGAAAAAAAACACTTTCTGGGTAACTTCAAGAAGATAAAATATCCAAGTATAAATCACCAAAGACAACCACAATGAAAACTTTAAGACATTGAAGGATGAAATTAAAGGAGACATTGGAAGATAGAAAGAGCTCCTATGCTTTTGATTTGCTGAATTAATATTGTTAAAACATGGTTGTGCTACCAAAAGCAATCTAATGATTCATTTGTAATCCTCATCAAAATTTTAGTTTTCACAGAACTAGAAAAAAAATAATCCTGAAACTCATTTGGAAGTTCCAAAGACCCAATATATGCAAAGCAGTCCTATGCAGAAAGAACCATACTAGAGGTTCATGATACTAGTGGAGATCATGAGAGAGGAGGAAGGGCTCTTCAGAGAGAGAGGAAGTGGTAGAAAAGCAGAGGGTAATGGCATATATGTAATATGATTGGAGAAGGTGGTACTATTTGGGACAAGGTGACCAAGAATGGGGATGGGGTAGGGGCTGGGAGAGCAGAAGAATGATGAAGAAGATGTCATTATATATAATGGCACATATACTTGAAAGTGCCATAGTGAAACCACTACTTTGTGTGATAACTTAAAAACTAATTACAAAACAAACAAACAAAGGGAGGGGCTGGCTTGGTGACTCTTCTATGTGGATGGATGGTTACCTCATCATTGCCAACCCACTAAAGTCTGTTCTTGTGTGTCCAAATTGACTTCGGTGGCAGATTTGGTACTTTGGTAGAAAGACTGAAAGGCAACCTTAGCAGGAATTGTCAGCTGGACTATGTACAGAGAAACGTATAGTGACCCCACACCTCTCAGCCAAGGCAGAAGCTTCACAGGTTTTAAAATGCTACCCTGAGAAGCAGCACTTAATATCAGACTTGCTTTATACCTCTCGTTGAAGCATTTGTTAAACTTATTATTTCAAAGAGTGAATACCCACACTGTTTCACTCAATGAGAGAAGTATCAAAGGTTTTCGCATCTCTATTTAAAAATCAGTCATAACTTGTGTCACTTATGTTGACATTTCTTGCAGGAAGATTTACTCACCCTCTTCTGAGACTCTCTCCCAGCAGCCTTATCATTAAAATATCAGTCTAAGATCATATATTAAGTCATCTCCAAGGGCAGACAAAGCTTTTTGAATTTATTTCTTTTTTAATATAATTTTTATTTAATACAATTTATTCATGTTGTATCCAGCTGTTCCCCATTCTCATCCCCTCCAAGTCCAGCCCTTCCTTCCTTCCTCATCTCCTTCCATGCCCCTTCCCCAGTCCACTGATAGTGGAGGACCATTTTTCTTTCTTTCTTATTATTATTATTATCATCATCAATTTTTACAATTTATTCAATTTGTATCCAAACTGTGGCACCCTCCCTTATCTCTGATCGATCCCACCCTCCTTCCCTTTCTTCCCCACGCCCCTCCTCTAGTCCACTGATAGGTAAAGTCCTCCTCCCCTTCTATCTGATCCTAACTTATCAGATCTCATCAGGATTGGTTGCCTCCTCTTCCTCTGTGGCCTGGCAAGGATGCATCCCCTAGGAGGAGGTGATTAGAGAGTCTGCCACTGAGTTCATGCCAGAGACAGCCTCTGCTCCCCTTACTAGGGAACCTACTTGGAGACTGAGTCTATGTGTTACATCTGAACAGGGGTTTTGGGTCCTTTCCATGCATGGTCCTTGGTTGGGGTATCATTCTTCTCGGGTTCTCAGGGCTCGGGGATTTTTTGTTTCTTTTTGTATGTTTTTTTTTATTTTGTTTTGTTTTGTTTTTTGTTTTTGTTTTTTTTTTTTGTTTGTTTGTTTTTTGTTTTTTCTTTGTTGGTCTCCTTTTAGAGCTCTTTGGTCCCCTCCAGGTCTTTCTGTTTCTCCCTTCTTTCACAAAATTCCATGCACTCTACTCAAAGTTTGGCTAAGAGTCTCAGCCTCTGATTTGTTATCTCTATCAGTAGACTCAGTTCCACATGTGAAGAGTTATGAGGCTCTGAAACAACGCTCAGTCTCCCAAGTTGCAAGATTCTGTAATGGGTAAACAGAGGCTGAGCAGAATGCAGGAACCATGGAGAGAAGCTAATTCATGGTGTAGCTGTTCCAGTGAGTAATAATTTTTTGTGCTAAGTGTGGTTTATTAAAACTGTTCTTTCAGAATTTTTTGTTAAACAAATTGTGCTCCTTGATGGAAGTTCCCTTCATTCCTTTAAACCAACCCCTTCTCCCTTCAACTGAATCTCTTTCTTGTTTGTGTCTTTTGTTTCTTGTTCTCCACTGCATTAAATAATGGTTCCCTGCATGAGCCTTGGTTGGAGTTACTTACCTAAGTGAGAACAATGTATCAATGGCTATATAGTTGAGAAATATTATGCACTCTCTAAGCAACCATTAACCTCTGTAGCTTCTAAAACAGGAGTGGGACTTTAGAAGTCCTTCTCCCAGTCATACTGATATATTGATGGATCCAATCCTATAACATCTTCTGGAGGTAGCCACTGGCATTATGAATTCACAGGTACAGCCATGACATGCTTAGACGAAAACATTTCACAGCACCTTTTCTACTTTCTAGCTCGTACATTCTTTATGCTCCTTCTTCTGAGATAGTCCCTAAGCACTGGTGTGCATGATAAATTTCCAGTGTTCTATAGTACAGTGGGGATACTATGCTTGATAACAATGAATAAGATCTTATTCAAAAATAGCTAGTAGAGAGCATTTTGAATGTTCTCATGCAAAGAAATGTATGTGCTCATGATAGCTTTGCATATTACCATTACCTTACCATTACACATTGTATACACTTTTGAAATACCATCATAAGTATGCACAAATGCTTTGAGCTAATTAAAATAAAGTATATTCAAACAGAGGAGAATATATGTGGCATTTAATAGTAGAACAATTCTGAATTTTAACTGGCTGTATCATAAATAAAACTCAGTCCTTTTTTATTTCCTTTCCTAAAACAATTTTGTAATTTTTGTAATTAAGTAACACTGTTGGCCTGGCCTACATCCCTGAAAGGTTGTTTCTACAGGTCTCTTTATTTTCTATTTTCATGTTTCATTTAGTGAAAAATTGATATAGTTCTTTACAAAGTTTCAAAATATCTTATGTATTGGATAAATCAACTTATTCAAACATCATATGCATATGCCAAAACAACTCTATCTTGGGTCTCTCATTAAGCTGCTCTTGGAAACACCCTTATCTGTCTTAGAAGACTTACTGTCGAGGTGAGATGGTCTGAGTATTCTCTTACTATTCTTAGACGACTTTCTCTGCACATGGAAGCATATCTTGGGCATTGACTTAAACTGTCATCTTAAAACAGGTTTCCACCACCCAAATTTGGATCTGCGAGGCAGGCATCATTTGAAGTGTTCTATATTTGATCTTTTTCTTTAAGGTTATCTCTTTGAGAGCTCTGAATGGCTTGGAAATTTGGGTTAACACATTTAATATTTTTTCAGGTTTTCTCTTTCTTTTTTCATTTTATCATAGGTATTTAGAAGGCACTAGATGGTGTGCTAGCCAGTTTACCATTGCTGTGTCCAAAATAGGAAGTGGCTGGGGACCACTTATAAGTTTCAAACCTTGGGCTTCCTGACTTTCTCCCTTCAGCTAGTCCCTGCATCTGAACTTCTCTATCCTCCCTGTGGTGCTTTCACTTCTGTTTCTGTGATAAAATATCCCCCTCAAAACAAACCTGGAGTGTGGAGAAAAGATATCTATCTATCTATTTATCTATCTATCTATCTATCTATCTCTCACATTTCCAACTTAGAGTTGATCATATCAGGAAGTCAAGGCAGGAGCTCAAGCAGTTAGTAACATCATGTCTGTAGTTAAGAGCTAAGAGAGAAATGAATACACCCTTGTTTGCTTGTTGGCTTGCTTGCTTGCACTTGCTCATTCTCAGCTAGCTTTCTTTATTCTTTTTTTTTAATTGTTTGTTATTATTAGTTACATTTTATTAACTCTGTATCCCAGCTGTATCCTGCTCCCTTATTCCCTCCTAATTCCACCCTCCCTCCCTCAGCTTCTCCCTGCCCCTTTCCAAGTCCACAGATTGGGGAGGACCTCCTCCCCTTTCATCTGGCCCTGTTTTATCAGGTATCTTCAGGGCTGGCTGCAAAGTCCTCCTCTGTGGCCTAGCAGAACTGCTCTCACCCTGCCTAGGGATGGTGCCACTCACATTTTTCAGCATGTCCTGCCTCAGGGATGCAGGACACTGGCAATGGGCTGTGTCATTGATCATTAAGAGATCCCCTACAGACATGTCCACAGGCCAAACTGATCTAGGTAATTTCTCATGGTTACATCTTGTTGGAGATGACTAAAAACAGGATTCCTTTGGAAGTATGGACTGGTATTGATATATGGCATGCATTCTTAAAACAACAGGACTTTACATAAAATCTTAGCGTTTCTGCAGTAGACTATGCAATTTAAGAAGGTGATGATCTGTTGTTGTACAGGATGTTTTTGGAAATTCTGGGTTTTTTTGTTTTTCCATATGAAGTTGAGAATTTTTCTTTCAAGGTCTGTAAAGAGCTGTGTTGGTATTTTGATGGAAATTGTATTGAATCTGTACATTGCTTTTGGTAGAATGGCCATTTTCACTATATTACTCTTACTGATCCATGAGCATGGGAGATCTTTCCATCTTCTGATATCTTCTTCAATTTCTTTCTTCAGAGACATGAAGTTTTGTTTTTTTTTTTTGTTTTTGTTTTTTTTTTTCAAACAGGTCTTTCACTTGCTTGGTTAGAGTCACACCAAGATACTTTATGTTATTAGTGGCTATTGTGAAGGGTGTTGTTTGACTAATTTCTTTCTCGGCCCTTTTGTCTTTGGTATACAGGAAGGCTTCTGATTTTTTTGAGTTGATTTTGTATCCAGCCACTTTGCTTAAGTTGTTTATCAGCTGAAGGAGTTCTCTGGTTGAATTTTTGAGGTCGCTCATGTAATAATATCATATCATCTGCAAATAGTGATACTTTGACTTCTTCCTTTCTGATTTGTATCCCCTTGATCTTCTTAAGTTGTCTTATTGCTCTAGCTAGGACTTCAAGTACCATGTTGAAGAGATATGGAGAGAATGGGTAGCCTTACCTTGTCCCTGATTTCAGTGGAACTGATTTAAGTTTCTCTCCATTGAGTCTGATGTTGGCTTTAGGCTTGCTGTATATTGCCTTTACTATGTTTAGGCACATGCTGGAGAGGTTGTGGAGAAAGGGGAACTCTCCTGCACTGCTGGTGGGAATGTAAACTTGTACAACCACTTTGGACATCAATTTGGCACTTTCTCAGAGAATTAGGAATAGTGCTTCTTCAAGATCCAGCCTACCACTCTTAGGCATATATCCAGAAGATGCTCAAGTACACAACAAGGACATTTGCTCAACCATGTTCTTAGCAGCATTATTCATAATAACCAGAACCTGGAAACAAACCAGATGTCCTTCAACGGAGGAATGGATAAAGAAATTGTGGTGCATTTACACAGTAGAATACTACTCAGCAATTAAAAACAAGGAAATAATGAAATTTGCAGGCAAATGGTGGGATCTGGAAAAGATCATACTGAGTGAGGTATCCCAGAAGCAGAAAGACACACACAGTATATACTTACTTATAAGTGGGTACTAGACCTATAAGATAGGATAAACATATTAAAATCTATACACCTAAGGAAGCCAAACAAGAAGGAGGATCTGGGGTAAGATGATCAAGCCTCACTTAGAAAGACAAATGGATGGGCACTGGAAGTAGGAAAAAACAAGAAACAGGACAGGAGCCTACCACAAAGGGCCTCTGAAAGACTCTACCTAGCAGCGTATCAAAGCAGATGCTGAGACTCATAAGCAAACCTTCAGCAGAGTGCAGGGAATTATATGAAAGAAGGAGTTAGTAAGACCTGGAGAGGATAGGAGTTCCACAATGACCAAATATATCTGGGGACAGGGGTCTTTTCTGAGACCAATTCTCCAACCAAGGATCATGCATGTATATAACCTAGAACCCCTGCTCAGATGTAGCCCATGGCATCATGTCTGTAGTTGGTGTGTCCAAAATAGGAAGTGGCTGGGGACCAGTTAGAAGCTTCAAACCTTGGTCTCCCTCATTATCCTAGTAAGAGGGACAGGGACTGTCTCTGACATGAACTCAGTGGCTGGCTCTTTGACCTCCCCCCCCACCCTCCGTGGGAAGAGCAGCCTAGCTAGGCCACAGAGGAGGACATTGCAGCCAGTCCTGATGATACCTGATAAACTAGGGTCAGACGGAAGGGGAGGAGGACCTCCCTTATCAGTGGACTTAGAGAGGGGCAGGGAGGAGATGAGGGAGGGAGGGTAGGATTGGGAGGGAATGAGAGAAGGTGCTATAGCTGGGATACAAAGTAAATAAACTGTAATGAATATAAAAAATAAAAATTTAATTTAAAAAGTTGATGAATGTGGCCCTTTAGCCAACCCTGTGACCCTAAAAGGGAAAATCACATTTGAAGAAGTCTGTTGGCCAAAGCAATGGAAAGAGCAGAGTGATTGCAGAGAGGTTGCATAGAGTTCCATGTGTTAGTGGAAGAAGCATTACAATGTCTGCTGTCATGACTAAATTCTGTTTCATTAGGAATAATTAGTTTGTTTAGTTCACTTATATTTTCACATTATGTCTGAGCATAGTTTGTGTGGGACTTTTTTTTTCACTCTCCAGTTGAGCATATTTTGTTTTTTATATTTCTCTTTCTCTCTCTCTCTTGCCTAATGGGAATTTGGGTCTCTTTTCTTCTTTCACTCTTGACAATGCTGCTTCAAAATAAATAGTATTTGTTTGGACATACACTAAAAAGTTCTTGCAATGATACCAGGTTGGCCTATTGTATGGGAAGTTCTTTTTACAGTCATAGGTTTTAGTCTGGAGGCTGAAGATTAAACAAAATTTATAAGCTGTTGTCAGAAGTAAAGAAATAAATTAAAATTTAAAGTTGTTCAATTTAATGTACTCGAGGGGATATTCATACAAAAGATGTCCAAGTGCTATTTAGAGTTATGAGCATATTTATTTAAATGCAAGCTTTGTTATTGCTCATCTAGTTTCCATGAATGATAAATGCCATTTTTTTTTGTCCTTGGAATTTTTTTTAAGTTTCAAATTAAATCAGTTTATATGAAAGAATATGGGGTCCTACTCAACTAGTTTACATGTTAGCTGAACATAATTAATGAATTACATGAGAACCCTTATGATTTCTAGATACTGTGTGAAAAACATGGGTACTCACTTTAAAATAAGAGCAATGGGGACTCAGAAAAGAAAAAGAAAGGCAGCTTATTTTACAACTTGGTGAAGTTGAGTGTCATCTTAGAATGGCAGACATGCTGACTGGGTGCAAAGAATAATTTCTATCACTTATGACAGCTCCCTTCTTCCCTTCCCTCACTGAATGACTAATTTGGAAGGTATAATTTTACACATTAATTAGATGATGTTTCTCCCTTTTCCCCATAATATTTTCTATTTTGCAACAGATTTCAAGTGTAGAATCATCTCTATAACTTACATCCTTTTTATTTTAAAGCTTGACCATTAAACACACACACACACACACACATACACACACACACACACACACACACACACACACACACCTTAAAAATGTTAGCTATTGAAGTGACCGGTGTAAGTAAGTAATGGGAAACAAAAGCGAAAGGAAAGCAAAAATAATAAATGAGCCCAACTTTTCTTGGTTCTTTGTTTCTCCTATTCATTTAGTTAGTGAGCTGAGAATTTGTACATGAGTTCATCTATCTGACTATCCATTTGCTAGAATCTGAGTTTCTTCCTTCTCATTTACGTGTCTTGATTGTAACTAACAAAGATCAACTACGGACAAATGGAAGTAGAAAATGAATTTCTACCCTTTGTTTCCAGGCTGCCGAAAGGCACACAGGGCTTATTTATGCATTCCTGTCACTGAGTGGTACCTTGCTACAGAACCAAAGAACGGATTGAATGGATCTCTGAAACTGAACCAACATAGATTTTTCTCCTTATTAATTGTTTATGTCCAGTCCTCTATTTCAGTAACAGATATCTGATGAACAAGCCTGGGCTTTCAGAGCCAAGCCAGTGGCTTCCTAGAGCTCACATAGACAGGTGCTCAGTGCTGAGAGCAAAACATCAGTTCGGTCTTGCTGGGAGGATTAAAAAGTGACTCACTCAGGGAACTTTAAGATAGAGGAAATAGTATGTTAGCATAACGGCAGTGCTGAGCATTGGTTCCAAGCTCAAACAGTCTGTGTGCAACACTAAAAAGCTTTGCTTATTTTAAAGGAAAGGGAGGGGAGTTGATGAGTCTTAGTCAATATCTGTGAACTAAAAGACATTCTGGGATATTGAGGAATGGAGAAATAGGAAGAATGTGGAATAGAAATAGGGAGCCCAGTCAGGAGCAGTTTGAGGCAAGTCAGCGAAGATGCTGAAGTAGCAAAGGCACGTGACTTGTTCTAGGAATCTGACTACACGTTTGTCAGAAAGCTGTGTCTGGCTGGAGAAAGCTGAGGAAGAATATGCAGGAAGTATTTTATGTTTGTCTTGTATCACACATTGTAAAGTGCTAAGAGAAGAGCAAATGCTTTAATTAAAAGGAACAATTTGCTTAGGAGAAACAATTGCTCTGTTTGCTAAGCGAGTCTAATGCAGTGCACAGCCAAACTGGGGGTTTAATATATGCCGTCTCTTTAAATGCCAAACGAACCAGCAATAGTTGTGACTGCATATTTATTCAGTGTAATTGATAGAAATGTTTAATTAAGTATTCTGAAGGGTAATTCTCTAGTTTTCTCTATCAGACAAATTGAAACCACTGCTTGCTTCTCAGATTATTCTTTGTGTAATTAAATAAAAACACCCTAAGAATGGAGAAGCAACGCTACCAGAGTTCAAGATGGTTTTTAAAACACTTTGGTTTGTGAAATCCCAGGGTAAGAATGCCCCTGGTCGTTTCTTTTAATCTTCCTCCCCGCCCCTCTCCTCCCCATACAGCTACAGTGTAAAATGACTCCAGGGGATAAGAAAAGTATAGGGTTTCCATCAAACAGTTTACAGACTAGTTGTAAGAGATTAATTGTCTAAGTTACACAGATAATGTATGCCACAGGGAGAAAAGAAAGTAAATTATATTTTCAAATCAAAGGAGGAAAACTCCATTCCAACCGATTCCAGTTTGAGAATTTTCTTGATTACACACACAGAATGCCTCCGTAGGTTTATTTTAAACTCATTATCTTGCTCAGTTAAATACGGAGTAGATGTTTCATTAAAAAAATAAATAAACAAACATTATGGGCTGTCAAGATGGCTCAGCGGGTAAAGTGACTTGCCACCAAGCACATGGAAACCCTAGTTTGGTCCTTGGAACCCACGTGACGTGAAAGTTGACCTGACGCTTTCGTGTTGTTCTCTGCTTTCTAAACGTGTGCTGGGGCACATACAACACATGCATACGTACACGCAGATAGATAGATAGATAGATAGATAGATAGATAGATAGATAGATAGATAGATGTTAAAAAGTTAGAAGTCGAACAGGAAAGAGGCCTCACATGTCTCACTTTTCATGCTGCTATCTCCGGTAGGTTAAATTCTCCTTTCTGATTTTTATATATTCTAGCTATAAAGTGGCAAAGGTGTGATTCCTCTGAAGAAATACTTTTTTTTTTTTTTTTTTTCAGATCAGGCTGGCCTCGAACTCACAGAGATTCACCCGCCTCCGCCTTCCTCCGTGGTGCATGCTGGGTAGTGTGTCGTCACCACACCAGGCTTAAAGAAATACTTTCTTAAAACATGCACACGTAAGTCTTAAAGTGGCAAAGACATTCCAATGTCACTGGAAAGCGATCATCTTCATCAGCAATTTTTGAGCAATTTTTCCTCATCAGCATCTGTATCTTTCCCCAGAAACGAAAAACAACTTTTACCCCTTTCATCTGAGGATTCCTTCCATGTCTCTCAGTAATAAGCTAAGCCTATATGTTTCTTTTTTAATTTTTTTCTTTATTTTTGAGAATTTTATACCGTTATATTATGAAATATATCACATCCTCCTCCATAATATTCTTTCTAGGCCCTCCCTCATACATACTTTCTGAACATGCCTCCCCCCCAGCTTCATTTCCTTCTGATAGCTTAATAAGTCTAATCAGTGCTACCTATATATAAGAGAGTTGTTTTGTTTTGTTTTTCCTCCCCCATGAGCTGTCAACTGCTAATGGCTAAGCAGTACGGGGTGGAGCCGGAAGATCTTCTTTCTCGTCTAAGCTGGGATTCTGGCTGATTTGGTCTTTTGCAAGTAACCATGACTGCTGTGAGTCGATGATTTCCATAGCCATGTCATGTGCAGAAGACAGCGTGTCACTGCCCTCTGCTCCATCCTCCAGCTCTTACATTACTGTCTCATCTTTTCCACCAAGGTTTCCCAAATTTGGGTGGTAGTGATGGTGAGTACTACAGATGTCCTGCTTAAGAAACTGAGCACTCAGTTTCTTAGTCTCTGCCGAGACTTGACCAGGTGTATCTCTGAGTTGACTGTTTCCTGCTGCAAAAGGAAGCATCTCTGACCAAGGTTGAGAGCAGCCCTAGTCTATGGATGTAAGCAAATATTTAGAAGGCAATTTGACAACATATCCATTTATCAAAATAACAGTAGCTTATTTTTACCCTAGGGCCTATGACCTCAGTGTCTATAGGTTTTTGATGAGGATCACAGTGCAAGGCATGAAAGGTCCTCCTTTGGAGAAAGGCTTAGTCCCCTTGAGAAGGCAGGTTTCCCTGGAGCAGTCACATTGCCATTGTACCAGTGGGCACGTTTTGCCTGGTAGGTAAGTATTGCAGCCGGCAGCCTCCAGCTCGGGATATCGTCATGGATTTCTTTTCTCTTCTACCAGCCTGCAGAGCTCCTTTTGGCAGTATGAAATCTACTCAGAGTTTTCTGGTTGGCTTGACCCTTTTCCATGTATCCTGAAGCTAGAGTATGTGGTTCTTGAACAATTGGGTCTACCCAAGTAATGATGTAGGTAACTAAGGGCAATGGCCGTAGTCCGTGTTGTTTCGGACACCTCTCTGTCTTCCTTGACCATACCAAGGAATCCCATGTCTGTTACTATGATTTCCATTTAATAATGTGTATTCTGAGAGCAACATTGTCTATCCATGTTGGATAACAATATTTTAACTCTTTTGTGTGTGTGTGTGTGTGTTTAAAGTTGTATTTTGAAATTAGTATGGGAAGGTTAACCAAAACTAAGGGTCCGTGAGAAAGCCTTATAGAAACCGAGCAGTTAGGAAACTAATTTCGTCTTTCTTTTTTAAATAATGTGGATGTACTGAGGCTTATAATTCAGAAAGTTTTCTATCATGAATGTCTACTTAGTTTATTTTCAGAAAACAATAACTGGTTTTCATTTGGTGATTGGAAAATTAATTTAGAGTTCACTCTTTCTGAATAAAGATGTAATATAATTTAACATTTAACAGATAACCATTTTCCCTGGATGTCAATTTAATTTATAGCAATTATTTGTGCAAAGTAGAAAATTAATGATGTCACAAGGCCAAATGTTTTATGTTTATTATATTTGCTCCATGAAAAACAATAGCGGCATGCCAAGATCTCAATTTTGTTAAGCAAAAGCATGTCTTGAATGTGAATGTTGTTCTCAGCCAAACTGATGGATCTTTATGTGATGGAAGAATATATTGTTTACTCATGACAATGAATTCCTGCTTCATGTAGATACATGTAGGTCGAACCTTTCGGCTGGAGCTTGTTTCTCAATTTCAATCCAATTTCATGGATCCTAGTGACGGATATTTTGAATAGGTTTTGTTGCTTCTCTTTGTTCTTCAAAATATCATGCTCACCTGTGTCAGGGAAAGTATATATCTTTCCCCTTCCATAGAGAATCACAGTGTAAGGATGTCTCCAGACTTTGTAAATCTCTGTGTGCATTGTCTATTCTGTGTAAGTCAGCCTTCCCAACCTTGTTTAATCAGCTGTTCATTGATTTTGAAACATTAGTGAGCCTTGTTTTTGTTTTTTTTGCAATTTACTTTCTCTTAGTATTTACTGGTTTTAGGCCATCACTTCCTATGAAAACAACTTTTCCATACAGAGGCTAGATTCTAATGTTTTCATGGAAGCATCCTTTTGATTAGATTGAAATAGGTGAGGAGTTTTGTAGATAGAAGAATTCAGACTACGGGTTTCTGTCATTGACCAAAGATTTCCAGAGTGTTAGCTGTTCTTCTCAGCTGTATCCAAAGCTTCTTGAGGGGAGGGATGGCTGAAAGTAACGTAAACGAGACTTTCAATAAATTATCCTGAAATATGATTCTAGCAGTCATATATCAACAAAAGCATAATGCCACTTTAAAAAATTAGTGAAAGGTTGGTACAGAGGGTAACTATGTGAAGTCAAAAGGGAAAGTTGACTTTTTGTCTAAATATGACAGCATTGGACCAAGGATGTATTATGTGTGTTTTAAATGAAATGAGTACAAAAAAAGTTAAAGATAGGAAATATTTAAATCACTAGCCAGAAAATATTCATGGGCATAAAAATGTGTTTTACAGATTTAGAAATAATATGATTCCTCTAAAGTGAAGCTGGAAATATACTATTTTTTTTCTGTCAAAGAAGAAAACACATTTATTCTATGACCTAGAATATCTTTCAGTCCAGACAATTATAAAACAAATATGTCTCAGTCACTTTCATTTCTAAACTGTGCAACTTTCTGTACTGGTTAACCTTCTCTGTGCTCTCACATTTTAATGTATAAAGGAGAATAATTATGAAGCTGTCTCCTGGAGTGCTACGGAGATTGAACTTCTCTCACTGTGAACTCAGTTTATGATAACTATGTCGGATGACATCCCCTATCTTTTCCTGAATTGCTCCTAATAACGATAATATGAGTGACCAGCTGTTGGTGAGCTTTACCCTCATGCACGTGCACACATACAAATGCACACATGAGCACAGGCACACACATGAACACCCCCCCCCACACAAAAACACACATATTCGGAGAAAGATTGTTGCTCATTTCCATCGTGTCTTCGGTTTTCACAAACGGATTCTATTTTCTCCATTTGACAGATAGAGAAGCATAGACCAGTTTAGGGATTTCTCCAAGCTCACTTAGTGGGTCAATGAGAATCTGAAGTGAGAGTTGATGTATGGAATGAATGTACCCATAGGTGACTTGCATTCTGGACATGAACAATGCTCTATCTAAGAGGTATCAAGGCTAAGGGAATGGCATGGCCTCATCCACACCGGAGACTGAGATGTTTCTAGAGCAAGATGTTTGTGTAAGAGCTGACTTGTAACAAAAGAGCAGCATTCGAAGAAGGCTCCATCTACTGGTTTCTTGCTTTGGAGCACTGCACAATCACAAGCACCTACTGAGATCACCCAAAAAGATTAGCTGGGCCTCATCTTTGCTTCTCTGTAGATAACACACACACGTTCGGTCTTCTGAGCAGATGCCATGTTTCTATCTGAGTACACAGCTCATCCAATCTCTGCTTCCCTTCTACTTTGTGTTTCTATTACTTCTCAGCTTACACAAGCTGCAGCATTTTTTTTTTTTTTTTTTGTGATACATCTGGTTCTTTTGAGGATCCTGGCCTTCCCTGGCTTAGAACTTTCCTTTGGTGGGTCTGGAAGACATTTGTGAGCATTGCAGATGTCTTCTTTTACTGTTGGGGTGGAGAAGACAACATTTCATTTCAGGATGCCATGTAAATATCACTACAGGTACATATGTGTGGTCATGCATGCATGTTCATATATAAGTGTGTGTGTGTGTGTACATATGTGGAGAGGCCGTTGCTTGATATCAAATGGGTTTTATAATTACTTTTCACCTTAATTTTTGAGAGAATCTATCTCACTGATCCTGGAGCTTACCAGCTTGTCCAGAATATTTGGTCAGTAAGACTCCGAGAACCTCTTGTCTCTGACTTCTCAGTACTGGAACTGATGTATGCCTGGATGAATCCAGCTTTCAATGAGATATAGAACTCAAGTTATCATTCTCATGAAGCAAGCACATTGATGGCTAATATATCTCCCTAGACCAGAAAAAGCCAATTTTCTTTCAGAGATTTAGATTGGAGATTCTTGTCAATGCTCTAGTTTCATTTGTCTCACCCTTCTATCTTACAAGAAATACATGTGTTTTGTGTCCTGACACAAATTGTTATTTTCTTCATAAATACCTAACTGCAGGAG
The DNA here is from genome assembly GCF_030254825.1 of Meriones unguiculatus. Taxonomy (NCBI): domain Eukaryota; kingdom Metazoa; phylum Chordata; class Mammalia; order Rodentia; family Muridae; genus Meriones; species Meriones unguiculatus. Next base: position 29,457,281 of record NC_083359.1, read on the forward strand.
TTTATTTTTGACATTTCAGAGATCTACCTCTGTACAGTGGGATTTCCAAAGTCAACAATCCAGTAAAAGGTAATTCTTATAGATAATGACCCATAAGGGCGCTGCAAGCACAGTCCAGTGGGAAATGTGCTTGTCATGTTTCCTTCAGCAATCTTGATGTCTAGCATCCTAATCACTCAACCAATGCCTGCTGCCTTCTTGTAAACAGTATCATTAAGGTATTCAGAATAATTTACTGTGAACTCAGTTCCTTGGGATGCAAAGGTATAACCTGGGTCTAGGACTTCATTGACAATATTTGGATTTTTTATAGTATAGAGGATTTTTAATCCTGTAACAGAGCTGCACTGGCAAAGGAATCACATCCAAAGACCTTCTAGGGCCATGTGATCCTACTGGAATGCAGACATGCCCTTAGTACACAACCTTTAATCACAAACAATGAAGGTAACGTTAGTTTATAGAAGCAGCCATGTCTGAAAGTGACATCTAATTGAGGGGCAGACAAAGTGATGAATCAGAGAAAGGTTTGACAGGATGAGTCAGATATAAGATATGCCCAACTCTTAGGAGAACAAGACAGGAAGGAGAGGCTACGTAAGAGAAGCACAGGGAGAGAAAAATTTTACCAAGGGTCAGGCAGAACAATTCAGTCAGAGGCCAAGAGAAGCCAAACTGATTCGGTCCTCTTGGAGAGGAGTTTAGGCCAGAACAGCTGAGCTGAACCAGGCAGCAAGAGTTTGGAAAGAGCTAGGAAAGCTTGGAAATGGCTCTCGTCTTATCTGAGAAAATATACACAACATTTACACTTGTGAGGTGTAATTTCTCTTTTAATTATAGTATTACACTTGTGACAAGAAGAAAACTGTGACAAACATGCCAAAAAAATAAGAGAATTAGTCAGCCTAATGCATCCATAAAGATCTTAATATAAATTATTCTTGAGACTTTTTTTAAATTGATAACTTGCTCTCGTAAGTGTTACTGAGGCTCATAACCACAGAAGAGAGGATATGAATGTGAGTGATTAGAGAGTTATCTGACAACATTCCCGCATTGTACAGATTGTATTATTTAAATCCTTCCTTCACATTCCAGGGGTTTCTTAATCACCCATGGTATGAAAGACTTTACCACACTTCTGTTGAAGCAGATTGGAATAGAAAAGAAAGAAATTCTTACATCTTTTAAGACATCTTAAGATATACAGGGTTAGTTATCCAGGAAATTATTGTCTGGGAGGATGACTCTATTTGATACTTTTGATTTATAATCATTGGACCTTATACAGAAGAGAGGAATAGTCCAAGAATGCTAAGGTGTCATGAATGTGATTTAAAGATTTTTCAAGTGGGAAAAAAGTTTTCATTCTAATAAAAGAAAAGGGAACAGAATAATTACCAGAAAATGTCCCGTGTCCTGGTAATGAATTTTACCCATCTCTTTGTTACTGTCAGCCTTCCTTAATATGTTTTTTTTTTCAAATTACAATAACTCCAAGAATTTAAATATTCTAATCAAAGTTAGTGGTGCCATATTGAAAGGAGGCAAATGAATAGCTGAAGTCACAGTCTTGCCATTCAGACTTCTCATTGTATTCAAAAAGAATTTTAGACAAATTCAGGCTCTGAGATATTGTGGGTTCAAGGATATTTTCTTTCTTCTTTATTTCTGGTTCTATTGAGTGAACTTGCCCATGAATCACAGCTATTTATGAAGCTAGTAAATTTCTTATTGATGTTATAATAGTAATTTTAATAAAATTTACTCTATATGTGAGGCACTTGGACCACAATTCTGGTCACCATGACAACTAGTTGTTATTAGTATGCCAGAGCCTAGATTTTATGCCCAGAATTGACCCCTTAATACTGTACTATTTTAAGCTTCCAAGCAAACCCTATCCAATGTTTCTCATTTGAGGATTTTAGGGAAAATCAGTGGTGTTATGTGTGGATTTAACCAGTCTACATTGAGCCTGTGGGTTAGAGGATCCAAACAACCCCAGATTTCTCAAAGTGGGATTTGTAGAATTCAGGTGACGATCCTTGAAGCACAGTTGAAAAGGCAAATTTGGAGATCACATATCTGGATGTTCTCATTAACTGTGTATCAAGCAAATCAAACAAAAACCAGTAAAGTCTGTTCACTGAGCGAAAATCCCAAACAGCCAACCCCTCTTCTGGAAGCCAACTGGTTATTATCACACCTTCTGGCAATTTAAATAGTCAGTTATTTAGATGTTTTCTTAATATCCCAATGGCTTCTTAATCACCCATGGAATAGTTTCCTATACTTTTATTTTTATCATGCTATGATAAAAAGCACACAACACTGGATCTAACTTTTTCGCACTGACACAAATTGATAGTTCTAAAGTACATACTGGTATATATTTCCTAAACTTTTATTTTGCGTGAGAGGAATTATATGTATTAAATTGCATCTTTCCATTTGCTGTATCACCTGGATAATTCCTAACCTTTTGATAGAAAGATTTTGATTGGAAAAAAGAGATTTTTCTCTTTCAATAAAAAACTGTCATAAATTCTAATTATCCATTCAAGTCACCCTTCCTATAGTAAGGATGACTTGGCATATTTGAACTATCTTTTAAATTAAATTTTCACTACCGATATCTTCCAATGGAAAGTCTTGTTTTATGTGGAAAATCTTAGAATGAATGACTGAATCTAGAATTAGGTTTAGGAAACAGATGTGAGTTATGTTTTATTTGTAAAGGAGAGACATGAGAGAGAACTTTAAAGAAGTTCTAACATCTGATATTTATGTACGATTTCACTTTTCTTTGAGGATAGGTTTTCATTCTTTTCTTAAACGAGGGTACATGGTTATAATGTTTCTGAGAAGAGAGACTACAGTTACATACTTTACTCTAATTTTTTCAGCCTCAACCAACTGCAAATGATATGGCCACAAAAATATAGATAATGATTCTCTCTCACACACACTGTATATGTGTGTATATATCTCTATTTTTATCTATCTATCTATCTATCTATCTATCTATCTATCTATCATCTATCTATCTACCTATCTTTCTATTTATCCCCATCAACATCATCATCTATCTATTTATATTGGTTACTGGTTATAAAAATAGTCCTTACACTCAAAAACCAATCTTGAAAACAATGTTTACTTTGAATTATTTGAGTTCTAAAGGTAAAATTGTGATAAAATTTCCTGGTTTTCTAAAATCAAACACAAACCTACACCTTTGTGTTATGTTTTGGGCGAAGAGTGAGATGGAAAGAAAGTGAGTGGAGGGAGAAGGAATGGAGCAAAGAGATGCTGTCCATTTAAGCCGAGCCTCTGAACCCAATCCATATACTTTAAAGGAGCTTATTGACCTTCTACTCCTTTTTCATGCAAATGAAAGCAATGGGCAATGAGCAAATTATAAATCCGCTAAGGCCACAGTATGAGCATAGATTTCAGAAGCTTTATGAAATTGGAGATGGGGGGCAGTCATGCTTTGTCACTTTTTAGCCACATAGAATAATCTGTTCTTTTTATTTTCATTCCTTTGGAGTCCTCAGTTTTAGAAAAATGTGCAGGGGACTCTGCAGAATTATAAGGGCAACTCATTTAAAAGGTTAAAAGATGAGATGCAATTAGCCTCTAAATTCAGACCTGATTATTGAAGTCAGATTATCTGTTGGTTCATAACAATGTAACCAGACATTTTAATGCACTAATGTGTCCACTGGTAGACAATTAGAGTTGTCAGTTTAAGCAGTCAATTGAAGAGGCAGGTTAAACTAAAATTGGTAGTGTCTCCGTGACCTTGCGCTTAGAAACATTTTTCTGGAAATACAATAGTGGGCTTTGAAATGGTGAAGGAAGCAGCAGAATATAATTATGGACAAAGTACAAATGACTTTACTCTTTTCATATGTATCACAACCACTGACCCAGGAAGGGACAGGCACTAGATAGATCTTCTAGAAAGGCAACAATAATTAATACCCAGGTAACTATGAGGTCTTTCTCAGCAATTTTTTTATAGCTTATAATATACCTTTGAAGTTGAGTACTGGACCAAAAAATGGATGATATAAGAAAACATTGCTTTTCTTTTTAATCCACCTATCTCACACATTATGGACATAGAGGAATCCAGTTCTCACCTGAATTCCTTCCTAACTCATGGCTAATTAGTCATTTTTAATGATCTTTATTCACCTTGAGACACTTTATTCTAAGTATCTGGCAACAGTGAGGTGGAAGGTTCATTAAGTTAAACACAAACAGTGGTGTAGAAAAAAAAGAATCTGCCTTTTCCTTTCAAATTTGTATTTAATTGAGTGACTGATGATGGGAGGTGAGATGCAAGATAATTAACCTGTTTTATCAAGACTTGTACAGACCAAATAAAGATCTGGGGTAAGCATTGTTAGTCCCACCTCAGATACAAATCTACATTAGGGAATGCCAGATGAGAGAGCGAAGGCCTGTATTTTAACAGAGTGTGGCCAGGTTTATTTCTGGTATCTTTGATTCTATTCCACTGATTGACTTCTCCATTTTTATGCCAATAACATGCGTTTTTGTGATTTTTTATTTATTCATTTGTTTGTTTGTTTATTTATTTATTTATTTTTAGTACAGTGGCTCTATAGTACAGCTTGAAATCAGGGATGGTGATTATCTCCAGGTATTCTTTTATTGCACAGGATTGTTTTAGCTATCCTGTTTTTTTTGTTAATTTTTCTGTATGAAGTTGAGAATTTTTTTCAAGGTCTGTAAAGAATTGTGTTGAAATTTTAATGAGAATTGCATTGGATCTGTAGATTGCTTTTGGTAAGAAGGCCATTTTTAATATGCTAATCCTACTGATCCATGAGCATTAGGGATATTTCCATCTTCTGATATATTTTTCAATTTTTTTCTTCAAAGACTTGCAGTTCTTGTCACACAGGTATTTCACTTGCTTTGTTAGAGTTACGCCAACATTTTTTATACCATTTGTGGCTATTGTGAAGGGTGTCATTCCCTTAATTTCTTTTTCAGCCTATTTATCATTTGTATAAAGGAGGGCTACTTTAACTTTGTATCTAGCCACATTTCTGAAGGTGTTTAATCAGCTGTATCAGTTCTCTGGTAGAATTTTTGGGGTCACTTATGTATATTGTCGTATCATCTGCAAATAGTGATACTTTGACTTCTTTTTTTTTTCCTAATTTGTATCCCTTTGATCTCCTTTCATTGTCTTTTTTTTCTTTTTTTTAAAAAATTCTTTATCAATTACACTTTATTCACTTTGTATTCCCCCTGTGGTTCCTTCCCTCCTCCCATCCCAATCCCTCCCTTCCTCCACCCTCTTCATGCATGCCCCTCCCCAAGTCCACTGATAGGGGAGGTCTTCTTTTCCTTCCATTGTAATAGGAACAGGGACTGTCTCTGACATGAACTGATTGGCCTGCTTTTTAATTACCTCCCCCTGAAGGGGAAGCAGCATTACCAGGCCACAGAAGACAATGCAGCCACTCCTTTCCTTGTCTTCTTGCTCTAGCTAGAACTTCAAGTTGAATAGATAGAAAGAGAGGGGGCAGCCTTGTCTTGTCCTTGATTTTACCGGAATTGCTTTAAGTTTCTCTCCATTTAATTTGCTGTTGGGTATTGACTTTTTGTATATTGCCTTTATTGTGTTTTGGTATGTGCCTTGTATCTCTGATATCCCTAAGACTGTTAACATGAAAAGGTGTTTTATCTTGTCAAGGGTTTATAAAGTACCTAATGAGATAGGATTTGTTTTTGTTTTTGTTTTTCTTTTTCTATCAGTTCATTTATATGGTGGATTACTTTGGTGAATTTTCATATATTCAACCATCCCTGCATCCTTGGGATGAGGCCTTCTTGATCATGGTGAATGATGTATTTGGTGCGTTCTTAGATTCGGTTTGCAAGTATTTTATTGAGTATTTTTGCATCTATGTTCATAAGGGAAATTGGTATGAAATTCTCTTTCCTTGTTGAGCCTTTGTGTGATTTAAGTATCTGGATGACTGTTATTTTAGTTTTTTGAGACAGGGTTTCTTTGTGTAGTCTTGGGTTTCTTGGAACTCATTTTGTAAACAAGGTGGGCCTTGAACTCAGAGATCTCCCTTCCTGTGCCTCCCATGTGCTTAATTAAAGGGAGAAAACACCACTACACAGCCTTCTTTCCCAATATTTATTCATTTACTTTTCTTCGTTTGCCTTATTGCTAATAGTACTGTGCAAATTTTAACTGAATTCTTTGACATTTGATGCTCTTCCTAGGGCAATGTTTCATAATTCTTAGCAACATTTTTCGTTGTCTAATACTAGAGATACAAATAACGGAAAGATGGACCAGATTTCCTGGTCTAGAATTTTACAGACTCTGTGGGAGCTATATGCCAATGAGGCATGGCTGATTCAGTAAGAAACTCACCTGTGTATCTAATGGATGCAGTTCTTTAAATAATAGTGTATTACATATTTTTTATAATTACTTCTGAATTCATTAAAGTGTTATGAAATTCTGAGGAAACACATTTAACTGTGTAACTACTATTATGTAATTCGGAGAATAATCAGCAATATTTTTAGGTGATGATGAACTAATCCTTAGTGACTGTTACTCTATGTCAGATACTTTTGTAAATATTCTACAGATATCATCACATTTGCATCCTCATTAACTCTATGGAATATGTCATTTCAGTTTATAACCAGAGAAACTGAAGTGCAGTGATAAATTATCTAGCTTGATAATGTATAGTTGGGTTTTGATAACTGAGATGTTAAAAAAAAATAGTGGATCTTACTGAAGAAGTTTAGAGACGTTGCTGTAGTTTAGATGATCATTTAAATTAAAGCAGAATTTTCTGAGAAGACTTTGTTTTGATTATTTGGTAGCTAGCAAAGTTCTAATAGAAATATCTGATTGGTAATATGGAATAACTGGGCCTAAGTTTGCCGCAGTGTGTTTGAAGTGGGTGTGACAGAGAAGTGCCGTTACTGGTCACTATGGCAACCAAAAGATGTATGTGGCGGCAGATACAGCTGCATCTTGTGCGCCACAGGTTTAGTATTCCTCCAGCATCCTTGCTGTGGCCATTTGAGACACCCAGTGTCACAGCAGTCATGGTCTCCGGGGTCTGCAGAATCCAGGCTCTTGTTTGCCAGGCAGACCTGAAATAACTGTTATTTATTTATAGCCTCTGGCACTGTCAGAGACGTTCTGCAGCACAACTAGGTTAACAACTTCAAGTTAATGTAAACACTCTAAAATGAAAGTATCAGTGCTGAACTGCAAATATGACCAGGCAAAGAAGAGGAATAGGAGGAGGCGAAGGTACTGGCTGTGCACATACAATCCAGAGAGCAGAAGCCATTCTCTTAAGGGACATTTCAAAATAACTAGTGGTTGGATAATGTTTGTTACGGGCATGTGACACTCATCATTTGTGAATAGCTGCGTAGGTAAGGGGAGATGGGGAAAGGAAATTTAACGTCAGAGTATGCTCACCAAAACCTAGAGTCATTGCTCAAATATTTCTAAGTCATTGACATTAAGTGTTGGTCCCTGTAACGGTCTTCATCAGTTAGCATCACCTAAGGTCATCTCCTCCCATGATATATGTATTCTTACCTATACCATGTTAACAGAGGACCATTTGGTTTTCTTTGTTCTTTTTTTAAAAGCTTTATTCATTCATTCATTCATTCATTCATTCATTCATTCATTTATTACAATTTATTCACTTTGTATTCCTGCTGCAGCACCCCCCCCTTGTCTCCTCCCAGTCTCACCCACCTTCCATCTTCTCCCCCTGTGCCCTTTCCCTTGTCCCCTGATAGGGAGTGACCTCCTCCCCTTCTATCTGACCCTAAGTTATAAGGTCTCATCAGGCTTGGCTGCATCATTTTCCTCTGTGGCCTGGCAAGGCTGCACCTCAACAGGGAGAGGTGATCAAAGAGCTGACCACTGAATCATGTCAGAGACAGTCCCTGCTCTCTTTACTAGGGAACCCACTTGGAAACTGAACAGCCTATGGGCTTCCTCCAAATATGGGTTTTAGGTCCTCCACAATGCGTGGTCTTTGGTTGGAGTATCAGTCTCTGCAAGACCCCCTGGGCCCAAGTATTTTGGCTCTGTTGTTCTCCATGTGGAGTTCCTGTCCCCTTCAGGTCTTTCTATCTCCCTCTTCTTCCAAAAGGTTTCCGGCACTCTGCCCAAAATTTGGCTATGAGTCTCAGTATCTCCTTCAATACCCTGATGGGTAGAGTCTTTCAGAGGCCCCCTGTGGAAGGCTCCTGTCCTGTTCCTTGTCTTATACTTCTGATATTTATCCTGTTTGTCCTTCTGAATGAAGATTAAGCATCTTTCCTAGGGTCCTCTGTACTGGAAAACAATCTGGTGCTTTCTCAGACAATTAGGAACCTCAAGATCCAGCTATACCATTCCTAGGCATATATCAGAGATATGTTTAACTATACAACAAGGCCATTTGCTCAACCATGTTTGTAGCAGTTTTATTCATAATAGCCAGAATCTGGAAACAACCTAGGTGTCCCTCAACTGAGGAATGGATACAGAAATTGTGATACATTCACACAGTGGAATACTACTCAACAATTAAAAAACAAGGAAATCACGAAATTTGTAGGTAAATAGTGGGATCTAGAAAAGAGCATTCTGAGTGGGGTAACCCAGAAACAGAAAGACACATATGATATATACTCACTTATAAGTGGAAATTAGCCATATAATACAGGATAGACATACTAAAATCTGTAGTCCTAAAGAAGGTAGACTGACATGTTTTCAACCTGTCTGTTTTATTCTTTTTTGTCATTTTTTATTAAAATTTTATTTTTTATATTAATTACAGTTTATTCACTTTGTATCCCACCTGTAGGCCCCTCCCTCACTCCCTCCCAATGCTGCCCGCCCTCCCTCATCTCCTCTCATGTTTTGTTCTTAATTGCTAATCTGGGATGGCTCATTCTCTTACTTCTTCCAAGTGTTTGCTCATTTGTTACTTCCTCAAAGAGGTATTCCTGACCATCTCTTCTACTTATATCATTTGCATATGAAACTGTGCTCCAACAGATAAGCATAAAACAACAGCAAGTTACTTTTATATCCTAACTTTGTGGGTCAGGAATTTGGGGTCTTGACTAGATGCATCATCTAGTATAGCTTATAGCCTGTTGGTAGATGGGCCCTGTGATAGCTACTGTAACAAGTAGTTGGGACAAGAAATTTATATAACGAAAAGGTACATTTTGACTCATGGTTTTGAAAGTTCTAACCCTTTATCATTGGTCTTGTGACTTGGAGCTTGTGGTAGCATAATTCTTACATGCCAGTGGAGTATGGCAGGGAGTATTTTCTCTTGAGAGCATTCAGGAAGCAGACAGGTAGAAGTGGAAGAAGTTGGGATCTCACAGTCATCTTAAGTGATTACCTTCAGTGACCCAAAGCTTTCTGCCAAGGCCAGCCTCTTAATGGTTTTACCTTCTCCTAGTAGTACCACGCAAGGAACAAACCTTTATAAATTGGCTTTGAGGAATGCTTCAGATATAAGAGATATCAGATGCATGTCAGCAGTTTCATTCACATGCTTGGCAGTTTGTTAGGGATGACCCAAAGGCTGACCCCCAACTAAAATTTTTCTTCAGTACAGTAATCATTCGTTACTGACTACAAGCTACTTTATAATTATTGGCTTAAAATAGACAAAATTATTATGATACAGTTTCTTGGGGCGAAGAATTTATCTCTTAGAGACTTGTCTTCTGACTTATTGTCTCTACCAAGGAAACAGTTTAAAGCTCCCTTCAGTCCCTCTGAGGATGCAGTCATTTCAAGTCTTGGAAATACTAACTGCCATGTTCACTAATGTGGCTATTGGCCAGAGATATTAATCCCATGTCACATGATACTCTCTAGAGGTTTGCCTTTGGTATACAACCTTGCATTTTTCATAGTGAGGGACCCGCATGCAAGAGATATCAAGCGATACAGAGAACAGAACATTTTGTAAGTAGAAAGGTCTCCCTAAACACTGGTGATTCTTCTTTGTTAGAAGCAGGTCATGAGGTATGTACCGCAGGGAATGGAAACACAGAAGCAAGTGCATTTCAGAAGTGGGGGGGGGCACATGAATTCATGTGAGTAGCTGACCACTTCAGGTGACCACACCCATAGGTGCTCAGTCTAGCATGTTGCTGTCACTCACAGGGTGAGTATTCAAGGGACGTGGGCAGAAGGTGTAGAGCCCAAAGTCTCAAAGTGTCACTGTCACAGAATCCTATCGTCAAGTGAAGCTAACAAGACCAGACCAGCTTCACCATCTTCCCTCTGTCAAGATGGAGACAAAAGAATTTCTGCCATTCTGATAACCACGTGGCTCTGTATGATATAGTACACACCTTCTTACCCCCACAAAGCAGTTATTCTCCCGATGCCAGTTATTCTCTCCTTAGTTCTTTTGTTTTCAAACAGTTTCAAGCTGTTTAAGATCTAATAACAAAGTGACAGGAATATAACAACTAGGCAGTGAATTTCCTGAGGTCAAGGACATTTGGCATGTCCTTATTGATATGTCCCCAGGGCTTAGAATAGTGCTAGCCACACAATAAGCTTTCATTAAAGCCTTATTTTGCTGTATGTGTGTGTGTGTGTGTGTGTGTGTGTGTGAGAGAGAGAGAGAGAGAGAGAGAGAGAGAGAAGGCTTAGATAATGCATCCCCTGCCTGCCTTGTCAATTCTTTTGTCTAGGTTTTAGCTCCATCAGCCACTGTTCTTCCTTCCTCCTCTCCCTTCTCCTCCTTCATCTTGTTCTTTGTTTTTTGTTTTTTCAAGACAGAGTTTCTGTGTCGCCTTGGCTGTCCTGGAACTAACTTTGTAGGTCAGGCTGACCTTGAACTCAGAGATCACCTGTCTGCGCCACCCAAACCTGTCCTCATTCTTGTTATCTCTAAAACATGCAGATATTGTTCCTAGCTCACAGGTTTTGAGGTGTTGGATGTGCTCTATTAGCTATCTCAATGTATAGGACCTTCATGTTTTTATGACTATGTATGGCAATGTCTCATTGCATAAGGTCCCTGATCAATTTTTTGGTCTTATTTTTTAGTTTTATTTTCTTTATAGCACTTATAAAATAGTTGTTAGCATATCATCTGATTTATCTGTTTTTTTTTTCACTGAAATTATATGAATTTAGGTACTGTTTAATTTATAGTTTTGTCATGTATGACTTAGAGCTGGATCACTTGGGAATGCAAGAAAGCCCAGAAATATGGGTTTTAATCCTCATAATAAAAAGTATTTAGAAGCTGGGAGCAGTCAGATGCCTGGGGCTCACTAACCAGAGAGCCTAGCCTACTGGGTAAAGCTCTTCTGTGAAAATGAAATAGATAGATAGTGACTGAGAAATGACACACGATGTCTTCTGTCTTCTACTTGTATCTTGTATCACACACACAAGTACTGTACACATGCTCCAGCACTCAAAACACAATCTGAGTTATTGTATGCTCTTGGTATATTTCTTGTATGAAGAAAGTCTTGATGATATCTAGAAATAATGTTCATTTCTTTACATTTTTTCTTGTAACATTGAGCTTAAAATCAATGCCTCAATGTTTTCTTTTGTTGTCACTGCCTCCCCAATTTTGCTGCTATAATCTTGGAATCACTGACTGTCATTATACTTATTTTCTTAATGACTTAACATGGGTCTAATGACCTGGAAGTAATTGCAATAGTATGCAAACAGAGAGCTGCCAGTTGGCCAAAACGGTTGATATTCTTGTACACTGAGGCTTATCCCCACACTTAGTTTTAGGTCCATTGCATGAATTAATAGTGAAAATCTGAGGGAGCTTGAAAAAGCCATGCAGAGATTAAAATCCTTTAGAAGGCATACACATAATGCAGGGCAAGTAGAGAAATGAGCTAGGATATAGCCTGTAGGCTACCATTTTGAATCTAGTAAAATTTTAATGGCTGGAGACACTTTTCTCTAAAACCTATCCTCTAGTCTCTTCTCTTTTAATCTCCATGTGCTATGTATTGGGTAGGGGAAAATAGGTGTCATTTCTTCTGCAATGCTGAAGATTTGGAGAAAGGAATGACCTCAGCATACTTTCACTGAGATAAACATAACACCATACTTGACTATGAATATGAAGTTGAGTACCCCACAACTCATATGGGCACAAAGGTTATAGCTGATAGGTAAATGCCCCTAGGAGCTATTGACCACTGTTGTCTTCAGAATTCAGGATTGTGATTTGCTAGAAATAGCTTTCTTATCCTTTGCAAAAAGATAGTAAATCACTTTCTGGATCTTTCTCATTTATAAAACCCAATCTTCTGCCTAAGTGTTCCTCAACGCCCATGTGAAAGTGACAAATTGAGCAACACTTCTCAGATGGCAATGAGATTGCAGTAGAAAAATAACTGGAGTAAGAGTTAGAAGACGTTTTTGTACACTCCTTCGTTCTATCTTTTGGTGACTTTGGAAAACTTGTTTAGGCAATTTTGTTCTTTTACATTAGTGTATCTCAGAAGGTATTATCTGATCAAGAGAGAAGATGTTAAATTGGTTAAATAGAGAACTATTTCTGAAGAATATAAAATGATAGACAAATATAGCAAATACTTCTGTGTTATAATTGTTATTATTTTACCTATACATAGTTACACATATATCATGTCTGCTGAGAGATACGGGTACTAGTGTTATTGCTGGAGAGAGAAGTAAATAAGATAATTAAATAAAAAGATTACAACCTTTTTATAGTGGAATTTACTACACAGATAACTGAGTATTCTGGATTGCTCAGTTTATTATGAATGATACATGCTTTGTATATGGGATATTCTAGTGGGTATTAGTAGTAAAAATGAGACATGATAAACTGAATATCGAGAGGGGCTTGAGAGATGTTTCAGAAGTTTAGAGAACTTTATTTTTTCTCAGTGCACCTGAGCTCAGTTCTGAGCACCCAACTACCTGTAATGCCAGCTCCAGAGTACTCCCTCTTCTGGATTCCATGGTCACTGCATTACACATGCTCATATTCTTCTCTACATAAACACCTAAAATTATTGAAGTTAATTTTGTTTATTTTTGAGATTATGTTTCAATCACATTTTCCCCTTTTCTTTCAAACCATTTTCATAATATTCCTAAGATAAAATAATAATAATAATTGCTGCACATGTTTAGAGATAACCTCCTCTTGCTCCATCTTACATGTAGAGGTAAAGAGACAGATAGGTCCAGTGTCTACCCAATGCCAGAGAGCTGGTAATGTGGAAGAACTTCAATGCATGGGGTGCCCTTCCTGTGACTTTATTCCTCTTGAGGCCTATAGATATTGAATGCAAGTCTTCCTGATGGCCTCATGGAGTTAACTATTAAGTGAATGAACCACTTTTAATTTGAAAGCACTGGTAGCACAGCATCTCCCTGAATCACAAAACAACTTAGAGTGTAATACTTAGAGTGTTACATATTTAAGGGCTACACTTACAATTTAATATGTGACACTCAATTTTTACTTTAACTGCATATAATAAAAGTCTTCCTTCATGTAATTCTTAAATAGCCAGAGTGAATGACTTTACTTTAACATAATGTAGAAAATGAAAGACCAGGTGCTCCAAGACTGATTAAAATTCTTATTCTTTCATGCTGGTGTCACCTTTATAAGGAGCATGAAACATCTTCCCTGCTTTGGACTTATTGATTGTCCACAGAAAATGATTTTGACATCATCTGCACATTTTAAAAATTTCAGTCAATGTCCTAACTTTCATCATGGAGCTTAGTGATTCATTCTGAGAAAGACCCCTGCTAAGCTATTTAATTGCATTACAAGGCTTGTGTGCTCTTCAGAGAGTGAGGTGCCAATCCTGAGCAAAGACTGGCACAAAGATCATCTGTGAGAAAGTCTGTGATCATGAGCTAATTAGTCAAAGAGAAAATTCCTCATATAAATTATACAGAAGCTGTCTGACAGTGCAAACAGATACAGTATATCCTAGAAGGACTTGTGTGTCTCACAGGGCCCGAGAGACAGTGCTCAGATACTCTGACAATGTAAGATCTTGCAAGACACAAGAGTAGCATTGCTCCTTCACAGTTACTTTCATGTCGCCATCAGCAAGTCAGATAGACAGTGTTCATGTTTCCTTTTGAGAAATATTTAAACATGGAACTCTCTAGATATCAAACCAAATTTAATAACACAAAGTCAATACCTTTATTGGGAAGTAGAACGAAGACTTAGAGCTTTCTCCAGATTTCTGGAACTACTTAAAAATCCATTCTCCTGACGTTTATTCTCTTTTGCTTTTAATGACTTGGACATTTACTGAGGTCTGTGTTGTTCTAGTGCTCTGGGAGTTTCTGATACTGAGGTCACATGGAAACTATGACAACAATTTGATCTCTTTGTATCTAAATATTATTATTCAAACTCTAAGATGGTGAAATGGAGACTTAACAAGACCAGAGTTGTCTACAAGCCCCTATAGATAGTAATAATAGTTTTGAAAACAGTCTGGGTGCTTAACAATAAAGACTGTTTCATGAGTCTTTAAGAGAAACAGTGTCTGGTGGTGTGTGGTATTAGTTAGGTAGCTAGGTACATCTTGTCTGAATAGGAGAATATAAGCATTATAAAACACAGTCACTTTATTGTTTTGATTTTTGATACATAATGAAAAAAAATCATTGTAGGTCCCTCATTTACCCCCAAAGCTGAACACAGGGAACTTCCCAGAGACTCATACTCCAACCAAGGACTATTCATGGAAATAACCCAGAACCCCTGCACAGATGTAGCCCAGGGCAGTTCAGAATCCAAGTGGGTTACATAGTAATGTGAAGAGGGACTGCCTCTGACACAATCTGATTGGCCTGCTCTTTGATCACCTCCCCCTGGAGGGGAGCAGCCTTATCAGGCCATAGTAGAGGACAATGCAGCCACTTTTGATGTGAACTGATGGACTAAGATCAGAAAGGAGAGGAGAACCTCCCCTATCAGTGGACTTGGGGAGTGGCATGCATGCAGAGGGAGGAGGGGGAGTGGGATTGGGAGGGGAGGAGGGAGGGGCTTATGGGGGGGATGCAGAATGAATAAAGTGTAATTGATGAAAAATTTAAAAAAAAGGAAAAAATAATTCAAATTTCATCTTAATTGATATAAAAGTATATGTATCAGTGATAGTATTGATTAATAAAGGGAAATACATAAACTCCATTATTTATTTAGACAATTATTAGCAGCAGTAGTCTGTACCCAATATGGTTAAAGGCAGAGAGAAAGTAGAAGCAGAGAATGAAAGTGGATGCATTTTCAGAAAGTCTTTGAAAAATGTCTTTTAAAAAAAGCTTCCTTGCATCCCGTCCCCCAACACCCCCCACCCACCGCCACCACAATCTGTACACTGCTGGTTCTTCAAAGGCTCCTTTGAACATAAATCTCCTCAAAAGCTTCTCTGACCATTTCAAACCTAGAGAGCGTGTGCTTTTCATTGCGTGACTGGCAGGGAGGTTGTGCTGTGTAATAAAATTATCTCTACCAAGTCCTCAACATATATTTGATTCAGCTATTGATGGTGTTGGTTGACTTTTTGAGGGGTGGAGGAGAGAAGTGAACAAACATTTTTTCACCCCAAATAAGACACTGACAAGAAGATACCTGAGAAATGATTCTGTCGTTGGCTAGATTTGGCAAGCCAATGAACACACTGGGGTTACTTACAGTAGCATAAATGAGAACTTAAGCAGGGCAGGAAGCTGAAGGCAGGAACTTATACAGAGGTCATGGAGGAGTGTTGCTTACTGTCTTTCTCCACATGGCTTGCTCAGCCTGCTTTCTCAGGAGCCTACCATAGAAGACCTCTGAAAGACTCTACCTGGCAGTGTATCAAAGCAGATGCTGAGACTCATAACCAAACCTTTGGCAGAGTGCAGGGAATCATATGAAAGAAGGGGGAGTTAGTATGATCTGGAGAGGACAGGAGCTCCACAAGAACCTAATATATTTGGGCACAGGGGTCTTTTATAAGACTGTATTTCCAACCAAGGACCATGTATGGACATAACCTAGAACTCCTGCTAGGATGTAGCCCATTGTAGCTCAGTATCCAAGTGGGTACACTAGTAAGGGGAACAGGGATTATTTCTGACATTAACTCAATGGCTGGCTCTTTGACCTCCCTCCCCCCCTCCTCCCCGAGGGAGGAGCAGCCTTGCTAAGCCACGGAGGTAGACATTGCAGCCAGTCCTGAAGAAATCTGATAATCTAGGGTCAGATGTCAGATAGAAGGGGAGGAGGACCTCCCCTATCTGTGGACTTGGAAAGGGCAGAGGAGATAATGAGGGAGGGTGGGGTTGGGAGTGAATGAGAGAGGAGGCTACAGCTGGAATACAAAGTTAATAAACTGTAACTAATATTAAAAAAATAATTGCAAAGAAGAAAAAAAGAATCTTTCAAGGAGTGGCCCCACTCACAATGGTCTGGACCATTCCTATCAGTCACTAATTAATAAAATGCCTTATAGACAACATGATCTTATGGAGATATTTCCTTTTTTAAAAAATTTAAAATTTTAATTATTATTCTTAATTACAATTTTTTTCACTTTGTATCTCTGCTGTGGGTCCCTCCCTCATCTCCTCCCAATCTCACCCTCCTTCCCTCTTCTCCCCCATGCCCCTCCTCTAGTCCACTGATAGGGGAGGTCCTTCTCCTCTTCTCTCTGACCCTAGCCTATCAGTTCTCATTAGGACTGACTACATTGTCTTCCTCTGTGGCCTGGCAAGGCTGCACCCCCCAGGGGGAGGTGATCAAAGAGCCAGCCTCTGAGTTCATGTCAGAAACAGCCCCTGCTCCCCTTACTAGTGAACCTACTTGGATACAGAGTCTATGGGCTACAGCTGAGCAGGGGTTTTAGGTTATCTGCATGCTTGGTCCTTGGTTGGGGTATCACTCTCTTCAGGAACCCCAAGGCCATTTTGTTTTTGTTTTTGTTTTATTTATTTATTTGGCTCTGTTGTTCTCCTTTTGGAGCTCTCCTCAAGGTCTTTTTATCTCTCCTTTCTCTGATAAAATTCCAAGCATTCTGGCCAAAGTTTGGCTATGAGTCTCAGCCTCTGCTTCCATATTTCTATCAGTAGAGTCTTTTAGAGACTATCTGTAGTAAACTCCTGATCTGCTCCCTGTCTTCTCCTGCTTCTGATGTCTATTGCATTTGCCCTTCTGAATGAGGATTGAGCATCTTCCTTATGGTCTTCCTTGTTGTTTAGCTTCTTTAGGAGTATAGATTATAGTAAGTTTATCCTGTATTATATGTCTAATAACCACTTATAAGAGAGTATATACAATGTGTGTCTTTCTGTTTCTGGGATACCTCACTCATGATGATCTTTTCTAGTTCCCAACATTTGCCTGCAAATTTCATGATTTCCTTGTTTTTAATAGCTGAGTAGTATTCCATTATGTAACTGTACCACAATTTCTGTCTCCATTCCTCTGTCGAAGGACACCTAGGTTGTTTCCAGATTCTGGCTATCATGAATAGAGCTGCTACTAACATGGGTGAGAGTTGGTGTTGGTGTTTCAGATGCAGCTAAGGGGGGAAGGTTGCAGGCATGTATGCACAAGATCAGGACTGTGGTTGAAAGTGTGCTTGGAAGGATGGGGTGTGGCGGGGGGAGCTCAAGTTCAGGTTGTAATGCACGCACAGTGCATGTGCGCAGGACCCCAGAATGGCTCAGTGGCCAGCAGGCCTGTGTAGCTATTTTGCTCCAATATCTCAGATCTGCCTGAGCTGCACTCTCTTGACTCCAGGTATTTTTTACAGGAATTGTTTGTCTGGACTCCTCTGGGAGACCCCCAGAACAGGGGCTTCAATGTTGAGAATACTGTTGCAGGGATTTCTATGTTGCCCACAGGACGGGTGAAGGGATCTGGTATCTGGTGGCTAGCTAGAGGGTTCCTGGATCTGGGGCTCTGTAAGTATTCTCTCACAGGAGTCCTCATTCGCAGGCGAGGCCAGAAAGCCCACAGTTTTCTCCTCTCAAATTTTGGTCCCCTGTTTGACCTTTAGAGTAAGGAGGCCCTGTATCTGCGGTTATGCACTTCCTGCAGCTGCCTAAGCCACCACTGCCACAGCCAGAGCCAGCAAAGGTGCAGCCAGAGTGCAGGGGGTCGATAGTCTGGCCACTCTCAGACCACAGAGAAGTCAATGGGGTCCTGAATCCAATCTGTCCCAGCTCAAGGGTTGTTCACTCTAGCCTGGGAAGCCTCAAAATCAATATACTGGTATCAGCTGGCCATTTCATTCACCAGTTTTGGAATTTCAGATCCTCTGCCTTTCAGAGACAGTGTGTACTGGTGGCTGCCATTTTGGGAGTCTCTGGAGATAGTTTCTTAATTGAGGTTTTCTCCTCTTACATGACTTTAGCCTGTGTCAGGCTGAGATAAAACTATCTAGCACACACACACACACACACACAGACACACACACACACACGAGCATAAATGTACTTTTTGTCATAATCTCAAACTAGAAACATATCAAGTGCTCGTTAGCAATAAAACGAACAGTGTATGATAATTATCAAATGTACTTACATGCACAATGAGAAATAATAAATGACAATGAGAAATATACCCCTACATATTGCAAGATATATGTTACACAAACCTGTGAGAGTGAAGTCAGGCACAAACGAGTAAATGTAAGTCTGCTAATGCAGTTTTTGATATGATGTAAACTAACCAACCGTGGGTGCTAGAAGTAGAAGTGGTCACTTTGGGAGGAATTTCCCCGGAAAGCACACGTGAAGGAACAAAGCTCCGAGAAACAGTAACAATCTTACTTTTCAATCTGCAAGGTGGCTCTATGAGCCCTTTTTAAATATGTCCCTAAAGTTATACATTTATGATTTGTGTGCTTCTCTGTACCGGTTATGTGTGTATGTATGCTTATATGTGTGCATGTCAACCAAAGTTTAAAACTATAAATATTTTTTAAAAGCCCTTGGTGGGAACTAAAGGAAAAAAAAATCTTAAAAATCAAACTGCCCAAATTGCTTAAGATGTGATAGGGGAAGGGTGTTTGTTTAATAGGTGCATTGCTTCCATAGTTGATTCATTTTTTTCCTTTTTTTTTTTATCATGTGGCTTTTCTCAGCATAGTATGGTGAGACTGTTTCTTTAAACATAGATTTTTACTTTCATATTTTATGACAACTGTTTTGAACAAAAGAGATGGATTAATTGATGCTTCAGAACACCTATGAAAATGCTAAGTCCCAGCAAAAGAAATCTACATCTTAAACAATCAGTTTCCAGAAGAGAATGTATAAATCCAGAAAGAAACAGCCTGGCAAATTCATCTGGTGTTCTGTGTAAATACAATTTTAAAATACCTCCAGTTTTTTCCCCCTGTGCTATGCCATCTGCCGAATGGCTCTTGGAATGGAATTTTAATCTCTAATTGCCAAAGTGGGGATTAAAAAGGTTACATTCAAAATGTGCTGGGAGACCAACTAATAATTCAGAAAGTTAGAAAAAGAAAGCTGCACATTTTGCTGGCATAGATGATTTCTGGAAAAGATAACCTGGCACCAGGTCTCACAGTCAGGTGTGAAAGGGGGAAACAGGCCACTCTGATTGGGTTTGAACTGTCTAGACCTTGTCCAAAGTCCAGCTGTTTCCAGACTGTTGAATCAGGGCAAAAATTGGTAACTTCATTTCTCCCTTTTTAAGAAATTAGACATGATGTAAAGAATTAAAACAAATTTAAAAAATGCCATATTTTTTAAATTTAGCAGCGATATAGATATAGATATTTTTTAATTTAGCAGAGATTAAGTTAAATAAATACAGGGAAAAATTCCCATTTGGGAATGGTAAATGTTATGTAAAGGCATCAGGAAAAAAATATAAGGACAAATGAACATCTGGTATTTATATATATTCCTCAACTAGGTAGTTATTTTTCCCTGGTATTTTAGTTTCAAAATATTTGTTGCAGATATTGATGCAAATTAACTTCCTTTGTAAATTTTTTCTTATTATATTACATATTCATTTATTTGGCCAATACTTTTATTCACCTTGGGGATGCTCAAGAGAGACAAATAGTATATTTTGCAACTTGAACTGGTAGTAATCCATGGAGAAATCCTTGTAGATCCTATTGGTGCCTGACAAGGAAATCACAATGTTTACTAGCAAGGGTTAAAGCGGAAAGAAAGAGAGAAAGAGCAAAAAAACAAACAAACAAACAAAAAAAAAAAAAAACAAAAAAACAAAACCGATCCCTGTGTCTCAAAAGCCAAATAAACATAAAACTTTTAGTGGTAGAAAGTACCACCAAAATTATCAAATAAATAGCTCCATCTTATTAAGAGGTAATCAAATAAATTCACCCAGGAGTTTATTGCCAATGTGTTTTCTCCTCCTCTTGATTGAATCACTCTTGTTAAAGAACTGACTTAACTATCCCATGGATTGGACTGACACGGGAATGGAGCACAATGTCAAAGCCAACTGTCCTTGTAGAGAGGTGAGACATGAAATAGAATAGAAAAAAAAAAAAAAAAAAAAAAAAAAACGATAGAAAGATTCTCAGTACCTTTTGAATGCAGGAGAACTCAACTGGGTTATATCATCCTGCAGTGCTGAAGCGAAAAGATTTTGGAAAAGTCACAAACTCCTATGTTCTTATCGGTCTTTGGCAGAGCAACCAGAGCCATAGCACTGGAAAAAAGAAAGGCTCCCTAAATAATGGGGCTTCTTCTAAGTAATGGGGTGTGATTGGGGGGTGGGAGGAGATGTCCTTGAACTTGATGGTCCAGGAGGAAATGAAATATGAGTTATGCAATCTGAAGCAAAAGAGTATCGGCATGCCTTATTAGAAGGCCATGTTTCAAAAGATGCTTTGGCATCTTTGCGATCGTTAGTGGGTGACTGAATTCTTTAAGGAAAGCTGTGTGATTGATAAAATGGAGAAGATGAAGAAGCAGAAAGAAGAGCTAACAAGTCATTTCTGTGCTTCTAAAGAGAATGGGATCTGTATCTTCCATGTCCATTTAATATGTTGCATGAGCTGAAAAAAAAAAAAGAAAAGAAAAGAAAAAGAAAAAAGAAAAGAAAAGAAAAAGCCTAAAATGACTCGCTCTCCTCTCTTTCAGCTATTTTAAAGACAAGGGACCATGATAATGATAATGAATGCACTGATTTCTGAATTTTTAATCATTGTCAGTCTGTGTATAACTTGTATTACCAACAAGGGGCATTTCACAGAAGAAAAGTAAAAATGAAAACCTGCCAAGAAACTGCAGTGTTCACTTTACTGACTGAGCATAGAATTTTGCTTTGTTTCATTGTACTCTCTCTTGGAAAGAGAGTTCCATTGTTAGAAGGGCTGGCCAATGAATGCTTGCCAGCTGTCACTAGGCACTAGAAATGTGTCTGAACCTAATCTGACTTTACCGATGGTGTCTTTGTTGGTAGACACCCACAGAAGGGGCTGCGGTGCTGCTTCTTGATCTTTAGTTATGCAAACGTTTACATTTGTTTGTGCCCCTCAAGCAAAGCTCACAACAGGCAGCAGGACTCTCCTAAGCACTTCAACAGCTCTCTGACAGATTAAATTTGAGAACTCCTATTTTATGAACTGCACCTGGAGGATAAACTTCCCTTGAAAATGGAGCATACGACTGAAACATATCTTGAGATTGGTTTTAAGGAAATGCATTTGGTGGGAACTGGGGTGAGAAGAACCTGCTTGGAGAATATCCACAGAAGGAAATAACTTCTTGGCTGCATATGGAAAGCAATATTTTAAAGTCCTCCAGTCCTTATCATTTGCAAAATCTATTGAATGCCTCTCAGTGTTAGAAATGGCACTGGTGATGGGAAGTTGGCCCCACGCTGTGTTTACCCCTGAATCACTCTTGAATTTGATGGCTGCTTTATGCCTTGTTTCTTGTTCTGAAAATATGTGAATGGTACCAGCAATTGAAAGGGGATGGAGAACAATTGAAAACGGAGAACAACTCTGGAGTGATGGTTTCTGGTTTATGCATCAATATCCAGTGCTTCCACACAGGCAGCTGGGGATGACCTATGAAAATCACAGAACACTAGTGGTGTTAGCAACTGAAGACAGGGCTTTCATAGGCTTTGTGAGCTTCAGTGCTGAAAATAAATATAGTCATAGTGAAACCTTTGCTGTTTTCCAGAAAGATCTATTTTAAACTGTGTAAGTCTTTCAGTGACTTAGTTTAAAAGGAAACACATTATTAAAGCCACTTCTAATAAGCATTGCATCATTGGGAGCCACTTCTTATGGCCCAATGTCTAACGGACCCAAGGTTATATTTAGACAGTAAATTTATTTTCAGTAATGAAGATCAGTACTGTTGTAGCAATCAGTAAAGAGTCTCTTAAAAAATCATTATTTATTACAATTTATTTACTTTGTAACCTGGCTATACCCCCCTCCCTTGTCTCTGTCCAGTCCCCTTCTCCCTCCCTCTTTCCCCTCATGCCACATCTCTAGTCTGCTGATAGGGGAGGTCCTCTTCCCCTTCTATCTGCCCCTGGCCTATCAAGTCTCATCAGGACTGGCTGCAATGACTTCCTTTGTGGCCTGGTAAGGCTGCTCCCCCCAGGGGGAGGTGATCAAGCAGTCCTGGTAGGAAAGTAGTACAGTCAAAAAGAAAACATAGAAAAGAGCCTTTTAAGGATTACATTCTTTCTCAGGGGTTAAACACATTTCTTCACTGTTTTACTTATGAATGTAGATTCTTGAGTCCCAAGTTAGTGAAATAGATTTTTTTGTGTAGTTAAGTTCAATCCACCTTCATTTTTATGAACACTATTCAATACAGTTGAAATGTGGTCATTTTATCCTTGCATTTTGCTTTATTTAAATAAATCATACATTATAACTATAGATATATAATTCTCATCCTCTCTCCCCTTAGGGCACTTTAAACCATACTGATTCTGTGGAGTGACAAGCTTGCTAGTATAAAAATATGCAAAATATTGAATTCAAACTTTGGAAGGTCTATTCATGTCTTTGGTTTCTCTCCCACTTCATTTAACCACAGTTGGGGATCTTTCTCTTTCTCTATGGTTACTGAAGACCTTTAGTTTAGAGGAGCATGTTTATTGCCCCTATAGCTGCCTCATGCATATTAATGAACCATTTTACCTCAGTATTTCTGTAAACAGCTCTTGTAACTCTTCTAATTTTTAGCTCTGATTTGAAGTTTTATATTGCAGATTAGTCTCCAAAAGATGTATTTTGATCTATACTGTCACAGAGGAATTCAAAGTTACCTGACAATACTCAGTTGTAGAAAGAACAAAATTCATACCTGGATCAAGATTTGACAAAGCAAGAATAAAATTGACATTATAATTAACTTTTGCAAGGAGTCTGAAAAAAACATCACTGTTAGGTGTTGTTAGGGAAGCAACAACAAACATGCCTCCTAAGAACAGTTTGAATGTTTTAGGCCACAAACGCAGGCATTCAAGAAAACACGTTTAATTGAACCTAGATTGTGTTTTAACTGCTTGCTGACCTGAAAACAGAATCTTACATTTGGCATCACATTTGTATTTTAATGATCTCAATTAGGTATGGATAAGACAAAGACTTTGCTGATTCTCTTCTGCATGCTTACACTATAGGGGTTTGGAGAACCCCCCTCACCTTCAGGAATCAATATTTCCAATTGATGACTAATCAGTTTATCATACTGTGATCCACAGCACATTCTGGGATATTGTTAAAAACACAAATTCTCAGCTCTTCTTTTTAATCTATGCAATCACAAACTTGTATGGAGTTAAATTCTGAGTGTTTCTGGATTAAGCATTTTGTGCCATGGCCATGTGATGATGTCTGCAACTGGTCACACGCATTCTCTCTCCACTTAGCTTCCAGTTTGGAAGCCACAGAGAACAGATGATGAAGAACAGGGTTGTACATTTGTAGCAAAAATACAACAATTCCCCTCTTGTCCTGAACGCCGTGAATGTTTTCTGAAACTCGTAATTATAACAGGCACTGTGGGCCCATCTAAAACAAAGGATACCTGCTAACTTAACTTTGAACAACAGATATGAGAAAGTTTTAACTTTTATCAAAAGCAGTACAACTTATGATTATTTCCCCAACGGGACTTTCTGGGGTTCAAATTAGCTTTGGGAACAGGAGAAGATGAATTGTTGTTTTAAAATATGCCAGTGAAGTTCTTTCAGAGAGTGATAAAGTATGATGCCATCAGCATGCAGCGAGCAGACCCAGATAAATGATTCGCAGCCTCCCTCCCAAAAAAAGTGAGGAGAGAGGGAAGACTGGCTAGTGGGAGAGTGACCTTGAATTCTACCTCTTATTTTCAAAGGGATTTTTGTTTTCCATTCCACTCGACAACTGTGCGCTGCACCCCAGTGAACCCTTTAAAAAGAATATCAATAACGATGCTTTGCATTGCATCCCTAAGCCACACTGAGGCTGCCTTCCTGATATCTCTCACCTTCCAACTCTTCGGACTATGGCCGGCAACAAAACTAAAGAAGCTGATACAAATCAAAGAGGCAATTAAATGGAAAAGTTTCCTTTCCTTTTCCTACTCGTAAGATGCTTTAGACATAATCTCTTGAGTGCTGAGGTAAAGCAAGATACTGTCTTTAAAATCTTCTGCTCCAAATCCTTAACTGTTACCCAAAAATGCAGGGATGTTTGGATTCTTTTTTTTTTTAAAGCATACATGAGTGGGAAAAAAAGACTTTAAAATGAATCTCCCTTGAAATGGAGGGATGGTAAATTACCACATATATATGATGTGTTTAAAGACCTCAGTTAAAAGATCTACATTGTACTATGCTAGTTTATTGCACTCATTGACAATAACACACTAATTTGAAGTATGATAGTGCTCTACTCAAAAATTAAAGCATTAGCATATATATCTTTTCACAAAAATTTTGATGAATTATCTCCCCCAAGATCAGCTTAAGAGTAATTTATTTAAGGAAACCTGTGATGTTGGAACGATTAACCACTTTTTTTTTTAAAATAATCACTCCAAATCTCACATTGGCCCCCAAGTTGACCAGTGTTTTCAGTCAGCAACTGGTAGCTGTCAAGGTTCAAATTCAAGCCTGTTGAATTTCTTTCTATACTACCACTCTTGTACCAGGATTCTTGTTATTTAGAAAAGGTGTTCTCTGTACCTACAGCCATCTTGACTTAAGAGGAATAAAGGTGTATTTTTCAGACTCATTATGAAACCTTGGGGGAGATTACAGTATGATAGTGTGTGTGTGTGTGTGTGTGTGTGTGTGTGTGCGCGCACGCGCGCGTCTTTGGGATTGAACCTTGGGTCTTTCATATGCTAGGCAAATAATATATTACTGAACAATATCTTGAGCCACACAATATACTCTTTGTTTATTTTATTTAGTATCTATCTATCTATCTATCTATCTATCTATCTATCTCAACTTATTCAAGAGAATAAATTGAAATAATTAAATAAATTATTGTCGCTTCCTCTCTCATCTCCTCCAGGTCCAACCCTTCCTCCCTCATCCCTCCTATCCCATTGTCCACTGATAGGGGGAGTACTCCTCCCCTGACATCTGAGTGTAGATTATCAAATCTCATCAGGACTGCCTGGATCCTTTTCCTCTGCCGCCTGGCAAGGCTGCGTCGTCAGGGGGCAGTGATCAAAGAGCAGGCAACTGAATGCATGACAGAGGCAGTCCCTGCTCCTCTTACTCGGGACCCACATGTAGACTGAGCGGCCTAGGCGTACATCTGAGCAGGGGTCTAGGTCCTCTCCATGCAGGGTCCTTGATTGGTGCGTTAGTCTTTGCAGGGGCCCTGGGCCCAGAATTTTTGGCTTTGTTGGTCTCCTTGAGGAGCTTCTGTACCCTCCGGGTCCATCTATCCCTCCCCCATCTTCCTTAAGATTCCCTGTGCTCTGCCCAAAGTTTGGCTGTGAATCTCAGCATTTGCTTCTATACTCTGTGGGGTGGAGCCTTTCAGAAGACCGCTATGGCAGGCTCTGGTACTGTTCCCTCTCTTCCATCGCTTCGGTGTTTCTCTTGTTTGCCATTCTGAATGAGATTTAAGGATCTTCCCTAAGGTCCTCCTTGTTGTTTAGCTTCCTTAGTTCTGCGGGTTCTTAAATACTAATCGTACTAGAGATAACACTAGATATTTATTATTAACCTATAAGTATTTGTAAAGTATATATGGTTCATTGGCTTATAAAAGATATTTCTTAGTTTGGGCTGTGATGGAAAAAGCTATATTAAAATGTAGCTAATACACAAAAAGAAATTGATTTCTCTATGTTCTGGGGCGCGGGTAGTTCCAGATTCGACACCAACCGATTCCATACATATTGTGGTGTTCTTCCCGCTTCATAAAACAGTTTCTCACTGCAACCTACCATGAGGGAAGAATGAGAGTTTTTCTCTGGCTTCTTCTAAGATGACTAATGTCACTTATTAGAGCTGTGTCCTCGCTGATTAATCACTTCACAGAGGCCCCACCTATTGCTATAGATATCAAGATACGAAACTGGGATGACATGAACATTCAGACTACAGCAAGGTACAATGCAATTTTTACTCCCTCTTTTGATGGGTTGAAAAGAGAAGCGATACTTAAAGACATCTCTGCATATCTCCATTTTCCTTTCTTCAAATGGCCCCAGGGCCTGGGAACTAAAGTACTTTTACAGAGCTCCATATATTTTGTTAATTCAAAACTGTGCTTCTGTGAGAGTCAGGTCTCTTGAGCCTTTGAGATTCAGCCTGCCAGCATTTTAATATGAGTGGAAAGTGAGCGATGAATATTTATTTAACACTAATGACCCCTACTCAGGACTTTGTCAGATGTGATTTCTTCTGCTTAATTCTATACTCCGTCATTTCTACAACTTTTAACTACGCAGATGACACTGAAAATTAGGACCCCTTTTTATTTGAATTATTGTTCCTTATGCTACCATGGAAATTTCTGAGAGATGTGTCTTTAATCTCTGTGCTGCCTATTGTATGATTTGTTGTTGTTGTTAAAGACAGGGGTAGTCAAATTTACTTTTGATTCTACTTGTCCTGTAATTGATCAAATATTGATTTACAGCTAGTTAATATTTATTACTTTGTAGTTATAATAATGATGGTGAAAATAAAATTTACATCAACCAAATTTTATAAGTTATCATTAACCATTTTAAATACTCCAAGGTGCCAGATATAGTAGTACACACCTCTAATTAATCCCAGCATTAGGGAGGCACGGGCGAGCAGATCTCTGAGTTCAAGGACTGCCAGGTCGATAGAGTGAGTTCAAGGACAACTGGGGCTACACAGAGGAACCCTGTTACAAATAACCCAAGGTAAATAAATACATAAATAAATTCCCCGGGGATTACACCAGGGAGAAATCAAAAAAGGTGTGTGTAAATTTTTGTGAGGGTGGAGGGGTTTAAAAATAATTGTGCACGTGAATACACACACAAACACAGAGTCGTCATTGAAAATCAGGTTGGGAAAGAGTATTTTCAAGAAACCAAGACCTTTGTTTTCTCTATTTTATTTTCAGCTTTTTCTAGAATCCTAGGTCAAAATACCAAGGTCTATCCAACATCAGTTAAATTAATTACAATATCATAAGTAGTACATTATAAATGTAAATAGAAAATTATGATATGTGAATGAAACCAAAGTTCTGGCACAGTAATCATGTCAGTATTATTTGGAGAAAAAGAGATGAAAAATGACTACAAATTCACTAAATTTATTTTTGAGTTTTTCATGCAAGATCAGATGCCTTTGGGTAGCCATGAAATTGTTCCTGTCTTCCCTGGTAGATAGCATGTTGCTTTGGCTGCCCAGTGTCCAATCATATATCTTCTGCTAACAGTATCCCTGTTCTCCTTTGAGCTATCACCATTTTCAGTTCAGTTTCTAGGGGAGACGGCTTGATTCCTTTTTCATGATGAATTATATGACCTGCCATAGCTGGCCAGTATCTTCCATTCCTTAGGCAGCAGTGGTTGAATCCGAGTGAGGACCTGGCCTATTCAGAACCATTAAAGAAGCGAGATTATCCCAGAGACCTTTGAAAGTCTCTAGATGTGCCTGTGGAATTATAATTTGGCGAAGCTGTGAACTTAATGTGGTTTTGTGAATACGGAGGAGTTTGACAAAACAAAGGCGGCATGTGGGGAGAACAGACTCAGTTTGCAACAGTGTTACATCAAAGCCTAACTAAAGAAGTTCTGTGATTGATTCTTCTATTTATAAGTGCCAAAAAGTTCTTTTTTTTTTTTTTTTTTTTTTTTTTTTTGCATAAGATCATTGAATTTGGGATGTTTTTCAACTGAAGCTAAGAGCCTATTTTCTGTGCCAGTGTGAAGAGGCATATGAGGAGCAGGCAACTCAAAGTTCTTCACTTTGAAGAAGAGATTAGGTCTGACATGGAAGATAATGGTACGTCAAACATACAAGTGCTAAACTTGACAGTGATACTGACATTTTTGATGGAAGAAAAAGAAAATGGTGTCTTATGCAGAGGCATACCAACAATCAAGGAAGCAACAGTCAACACTGGCTCATTGTCTGTGCACTATGCATTCAACCTTATTTCCACGGGTTATTATTTGTGAGTGCACGTGCTACATCATCCAATTGTCTGTTTACATATTTTGCCAATCTGTTGTCCTGGTATTGGTTGGGAAGCAGCTTCTTTAAAGTTTAGAAATTATAGTGACAATTCCGTTAAAAGTGAAAAACATGAACTATGGCAGGAGGATGACACTGATTATGAATAATCTTCTGATCTATTTCAGTAGCCTTGCTATGGGGAAATAACCTCATAGAAGTTGATGATAATATTCTAGGGCTATGTTGAGTCTGGGAATAGATGTTTTAAAAATTCAGAAATAATAAACTAGAAAATAGTAGAGACTTTGAGTTTCTGCACCAGGATTTAAGGAGCTTAGGAGTTCCCACAATCCTAATAACTAGTAGAATAGTCAATGAACTGGAAAAATAAGCATATTCTTAAGTATATAAAATATTCAGGTTATGGGACAAAGTCCTGCCTCCTAAGCTAGAGTAACAGACAGATGTATACCATTTACTGGAGCAGGAATTCATGGATAGAAACATGACACTCAGAGATGGGAAGAGAAACCCAGGATTGATGCAAAGAGTTGTTGACTACATAGGCAATGCAAACTCCTTAAGAGTCTGGGTGCCTCAGTAAGGGGAACAGGGACTGTCTCTGACAAGAAGTCAGTGGCTGGCTCTTTGACCTCCCCACCCCTACCCCAAGGGAGGAGCAGCCTTACCAGGCCACAGAGGAGGACATTGCAGCCAGTCCTGATGAGACCTGATAGGCTAGGGTCAGATGGAAAGGGAGGAGGACCTCCCCTATCAGAGGACTTAGAGAGGGGCAAGGAGGAGATGAGGGAGGGAGGGTGGGATTGGAAAGGAATGCAAGAGGGGGTTACAGCTGTGATACAAAGTAAATAAACTAATTAATATAAAAATAAAAATTTAATTTAAAAAAAAGAAAAAAAAAGATTTAGAGCTACAGGAGTGCCAGTCATGGAGTTCCCACCCACTCTGTCAAGTATATCTCCAGTGATTCAACCAGAGCCTCAGAGAGAGCAAAATTCCTGTTTGTTTCTGGCAGGGAGTAGAGATGAGCAACCACTCTAAAAGTTACAGAGCATTCTGCTCTTATCAAGACCTCCCCTCAAGAGAAACTACTAGTTTATAACAGTAAGGTTTATGGGAATTATATGTATATATGTGTTCATTTCTTTCTGAAAACATAGACCTATTCATTAACATGTCTGTTGAATCTGCAGATGAGAACGAAAGCCCAT
This sequence comes from Meriones unguiculatus, assembly GCF_030254825.1. Classification (NCBI taxonomy): domain Eukaryota; kingdom Metazoa; phylum Chordata; class Mammalia; order Rodentia; family Muridae; genus Meriones; species Meriones unguiculatus. The sequence continues at coordinate 29,487,264 of NC_083359.1, forward strand.
TTACAATGGAGATACAGGTATGCCATCTTAACTAAGTAAGCAAAAGCTAACAACAACAGTAGAAATTGGCAAATGTCATATGTTGCTTGTCCCAGTACCATGATGGTATACTTAGATCATACAAGGGATGTTCTCACCCAAATGCTTAGCGTGAGTCTAGTTATGATGTAAACAAACTCAGCCATGGGGAATCACAACCATCCCTGCTTTGAAGGATTACAAGTTATACTCAAATGTATCTGTGTGACAGACAAAGTTGTAGGAATTCATTTAAAAACTACTAAAGTGATAAGCTATACAATTCTTGATTTTGACTGGTTTCTTGGTTTCAAAAAATTTGTAAGGGGCATTTGATGACCAATTGGAAAAATATAAACTGTGAATTATTAGTTTAAATAATAATTGTATCAAAGTTCTGTTTGGTTGGTATGATTACAGTATTGTGATTATAGAGTAGATTAGACATTTTAATTTTAATTTCAGGACCTAAGGTTACCATATTACAATATTTGCAACTATGCAAAGTTTAAACAAAGATAATATATATGACTAGTGGTATTTGGTTATGCTCTATATTTATTTTGTCTTTAACTATGAATATAAGACCTTGCAATATAAAATCACACACTACCCATTGAAACAGGGATCAGTGCTATGTTTTGAAAGGCAATGTTGTATATTTTTTGTAAAAGTTTAAAAAATGTATTATATGCTCAGACATAGCAATACCCTTCTTTTTTATTTTTATTATTAGTTACATTTTATTAACTCTGTATCCCAGCTGTATCCAGCTTCCTCATTCCCTCCCAATCTCACCCCCCCTCCCTAATCTCCTCCTTGTCCCTTTCCAAGTCCACTGATAGGGGAGGACCTCCTCCCCTTTCAACTGACCCTGTTTTATCAGGTATCTTCAGGACTGGCTGCAATCCTCCTCTATGGCCTAGCAGGGCTGCTCTTCCCTTGGGGGAACTCAAAGAGCCTACCATTGAGTTCATGTCAGAAATAGTCCCTGTTCCCTTTACTAGGGAAACCTACTTGGTTACTGAGCTACCACGGGCTACATCCCGCTTTCTCAGACAATTAGGAATAGTGCTTCCTCAAGACCCAGCTATACCACTCCTAGGCATATATCCAAAAGTTGCTCAAGTACACAACAAGGACATTTGCTCAACCATGTTTGTAGCAGCTTTATTTGTAATAGCCAGAACCTGGAAACAACCCAGATGTCCATCAATGGAGGAATGGACACTGAAATTGTGGTATTTTTACACAATAGAATACTACTCAGCAATATCATTCTTAAGAATTTATTATATTAAAGTAATCAAGGGAGGTTAGAACAACCTAGATAAAAATATTTCTAGTGGTCATGGATATGACAGAAACAAACAGGAACACATTAACTTCCCATGGTGTGAGATGGTATTTTCTTTCTCAAGATCCCTTCATGCTTACTGTTTTAGCCAGTCAGAGCAGAATATCTTTTTACTTGCATTGATTACCTCAAGTTTAGGCATATGATCCAACGTAGGTAACATCGAGTTTTGATGGAGGATTTGGGAGAAAAAATTACTCTTCTTGTATTTTTACCTGAAAGAATATAATCAAAGACTTTTAGGAATATATTTTAAGGCATTTGCTGTTTTATATTTGTTTGTTTGTGTGTATGTGGAGGAGAGGGTGGAAGACCTGGCTACGGAACCACCTTGTTGGTCTATCTCTGTGTTTACTGTCATGTATGGACACAGTGCTCCTTTGTTTCAAAGAATAGAATTTCTGGCACCTTGTTGGAAGCAAAAAGGCCAGGCAGAACCTGACAGTGCCTTGATCTTGGCCCTCTCAGCCCCCAGACCCTTGAAAGAGTAAACACCTATTCTTTGTAAATTACTCAATCACATGGTCAGAAACAGCATATTTTATTTTTTGTTTCACTCCTGCTTTTTGAATTCTGTTTTGTTTGGATCTTTTCTGTAAATCAGTTTTGAGTTGTACTGTCTACATTGGTAAGAGAAATTTTTTAAATAAAATGATACTGTTAGTCATGCATATTTTAAATGACTAAACAAAAAGAATGGTTAGCCATTCCCTATATAAAAAATAAACCTATTATTTGCATTTATAGATAAAAATAAAATTGTCATTAAATATAGTTTTAAATTGACATGACCATATGATGTGGCTTTTTGTGCTGTTTTAATGACTGTTTTCTGCAATGCTGTTTTTATTCAGCTGTTTAACTGGATGCATCATTGAAAGGAGTCGATTGCATTCACAGATGCTCTTTTGTTTGTGTGACAGATATCACCACGTTTGTCCATATCACAGTGATTTCCTCTTCTATTCCCCACTGAGTCACCTTCAGACTTGGAGGGCAGCAATCTAAATTGTAATTCTCATTGTAAATGGAGAAAGGATGCCTACAGTGAAAGCAAGATAAAAATAAGATTGTTTTTATGTGTGTAAATGGAAGTTACCATTTGAAGTACTGAGACTTTAAAGTGTTTTTATTTTTTTTAATAGTTTCAAATGTTTTAAGTAGGTTGATAACATGAGTAGCTAATGCAGAAGATATCAGCTAATGTTTAGCACCTACTGGTCACTCTTAATGTTAACTTTTCTTTTCTTTCTTTCTTTCTTTCTTTCTTTCTTTCTTTCTTTCTTTCTTTCTTTCTTTCTTTCTTTCCCAAACTGTGATATTAAAATAAAATTAGGGACTAAGGAGATGATTCAGTTAGTATAATCTGAGTATGGTGACATATGCCTATAATCCTAACACCTGATAGGCAGAAACAGGAGGGTTACTGGGATTCGTTGGCTAGCTGGTCTTGCTTTATTTGTGAGTTACCACTTCAGGAAATGACCCTATCTCAGAAAATAAGATGGGGAGTGATAAAAAACAGCTGTTAGTTGAGTTTGAGCTACACACATGAACACATACCTGTACACACACACAAACACACATACACACACATACATAAACAAATTTAAATAACACATGACTTGGAATTAGTGATTTGTAAACTTGCTTACTTACAACACTACTCAAAATGTTTGGCTTTTCTTAAGTGACTTACACTTTGAATATTGTGGATAAAAATGAATGATGACACTCATACGTTTCAATCTCCACTCTTGATCTTTGTGGATGAATCTGTGTTTGGGATATGGTTCCTACAAACATTATGAAGGATCTTGAGATGGTATCCTGTATGAAATTGAGTGACAAGGGTCTTCGTGAAGGACATTAAAGAAAGGAAGGCCACTGGATAGAGACAGAGGGATGTATGACAGCGCTTCCTGGGTTGGCTGGGGTTCTAAATATCTGGAAGATTCCACTTATACAAACTTTGGAGAGAGCATTGTTTTTTTTGACAACTTTATTTTAGACTTTAGGCTTTGGCATCTGTGTAAGAATAAATAAATCTCTTTTGTTTCAAATCACTAGCTTGTGAGTATGTTACAGCAGCCGTAAGACTAAGCCAAATGTTTAGACTGTGATGGTTAAACACTGACCACACTGACATATTTAATTGTGCAGAATGTGGAAATCTGGTTACAGTTCATCTTCTTTTTAAAAAAAAAAATTTAATGGAATACTCCCACACACTCAAGGTGAGGCATTAAAATATTGCTGCTTAGCAACTAGTCATCCTGGGGATATGTGTTTTTCAGAATTGTTGAGATACGAACAAGAGTAAGAACGTGTTTGTTCATGAAACTAGAAAGGTTTTGAATAGTATGTTTAATTCAGAAACTCTTAACACATGCTTAGAATCAAATTTAGATCTCTTTCCTTAAGACTAAAAGTTCTCACCATGTGTAGTTTTTATTTATTTATTTTTAAAATTTTCCTTTGTTGGACTTGGGATTGAATGCAGGGCTTTAGTAACCAGGCTTTGCCACAGAGTTAAAATTGCAGCCTCTCCCCATTTGTTGTGCTAATTTTTGGTATTGGATCTCATTATATAATGATGGACTAAAATTTGTTCTTCTTTTGCTCCACTCTCCTGAGTAACTGTAATTATAGGTATGTGTCACCATGCCTGGCTGGTTCCTTTATATTCATTAACTTCTCCCTTTCTGCTCCTCATTGTAGGCATGTGGTCCCACTTTGATAAATTTTATGATGTCTCTAGAATAGAATAAATCAGTTAAGCTTCATAGATATATCTCTTTGACAGGCTGCATAACTATGGAGACATCCTGAAATTTGTATTACATCTTTTGTCTAAATGAAGACAAGTATAAGTATCTTAAGACAGTTTTAACTTTTCAGGAAGATTCAAGGGCAAGTTTGAGAGTTGTAATTCAATGTGAGAACATGCTTGCCTGCTCCATGATGGCAGGTTTGTGACTGCTCACATGTTTTCTTCTTGGTGAACACATGTTAAGGGAGAGAGTGAATCTAAATCTCAAAATACCACCTAAGCCTGGCATTGGCCTTCAGAGCTCTTCCTTTTCCAATACCATCATATGGAGGTTGTGAGTTTAGCATATGGATTTTGAAAGGACTGAGCCCTAGAAAAATAATCTCAAATGGAGTGGCTAGTGAGCAGAGATCCTTCTTATACAAATGAGGAAATTTGTGTCGGTGTACCTCTCATAAAGTAAAATACTTTTTGGCCTTTCACATACCTTATCTCGTATACTTTACCACTGACCAATACTCTCATTTCCCAATTCATATAGAACACAGCTCCTCTCTATGTTAGTTTGAAGTGGGACAATGTATTAAGTTATTTAGATTTTCAACACTATGAAAACTTGACTACAGAGATGAAATTTCCAGGTCAGTACCAGCTCCCTTCCTCCATTCACCTTAAATGCTTATTTTATTTCCCCTTCCAGGTGAGATTCAAACATCCTCCCTTGGGCCTTCCTTGTAACTTTGCTTCTTTGGATCTATTTATTATATTTATTTTTATTATGGATATCCTGGTATTCTAAGTGCTCAACAAATACTCTTTGAAAATAAGATAACAGATAATTGGATGTATCAGAATTTACTTTCATTGTCTTATATAAGTATTTTCTAATCTAATGGAGTTTTTTTCAGGCCCTTATTGATGTTGAGATGGCTGCTCACAACTGTAGGCCAAATAGGTACAAGTTCAAATTCTTGAAATCTACAAGATTTGGACTGACCAAATCTGAGTCACATGCCAGGCATAGAGTCATGAACATAAGTGGGAAGCATGGTAGATGGCTTCCAAAGAAAAATTACCTCCTGGAAAACAAATAGATGCTTACAAGCAAGAATACATCTCAGAGGTCTTTTAAACCTAGCATAACATACTTCAATGTGGCATGAATATAAAACAGCTTAAATAAAGGAATGTCCACTGATAGGGGAGGTTCTCCTCTCCTTTCTGATCTTAGTCTATCAGTTCACATCAAAAGTGGCTGCATTGTCCTCTACTATGGCCTGGTAAGGCTGCTCCCCTCCAGGGGGAGGTGATCAAAGAGCAGGCCAATCAGATTATGTCAGAGGCAGTCCCTCTTCACATTACTATGTAACCCAATTGGACTCTGAACTGCCCTGGGCTACATCTGTGCAGGGGTTCTGGGTTATCTCCATGAATAGTCCTTGGTTGGAGTATGCGTCTCTGGGAAGTTCCCTGTGTTCAAATTTTCTTGTTCTGTTGCTCTCCTTGTGGAGACCCTGTCCTCTCCAGCTCTTATTATTTCCCAGCTGAGAGTGGCCATTGTCACAGTAAATTCTACCAGAGTGGACGCAGGACTAGCCACAGGATTATCATCATGGATTGCTGCAGCCATGAATCATCTGAAGGAATGGGCGGGCATGGGAGCGTTAGCAGGCCTTCTGGTGTTGGTCTCCTTGGTTTGCCTGTGGTATATATGCAAGATTAGAGTCTCACAACAGCGTAATGCAGCCATGACCATTCAGGCCTTTACAGCCATTGAAGCAGGACAGTCTCCCCAAGCATGGTTGGCTACCATAAAAAGCTAAAATGTTATGCTCAGGATGTGAGGCTAAGCACTGCACTCAGGGTCAGCCGCTTTGGACCCAGAGAAGAGCATGTCTGATTGCATGGGGGTTGATGCCCCAGGTCCCACCTCTGAGAAAAAGGTATCAGACGGGTCTGATGCTCTTTGGGTGGATGACACCTAAATGAACATCTGTACAAAGTCCCAATTTATTTCTAATATCAGAGATCAGACCTCTACTCTTGCCTGATGCGTCTCAAACAAAAAGGGGGAACTGTAGAGAGCTGCGGAATGCTATGCCTTAAAGATGGAGCTGGTTTCCGCCTTCCACCTTCCTGATGGTGAGTGCTCTCTGTCATGAACAATTCCACATTTGGCTAAGGCTGAGAATCTGGCTTGCTTCCATGTATGTGGACCTATCTGCATTGCCCACGTGGCACACTGGGGTTGGCTACCCAGAGGCTATTTAAGCTGTGGGCTGGCTTTCCCCAGGGTCCGAGGATTGTTCAAGGTTCCTGAATAAACTGCATTGAAAAAAAAATCAAGGAATGTCCTGATAAAACTCTTCTCGGGATCTGTCAGTTTTCTAATTACAGGTATTGCCAAAGTAACTGAAAATCAATGATTGAAAATTACAGACAGTTGTCTGTCTGTTTGTTTATTAACATTTATGCATCTTTTTGCCTTATGTTGATGACATGGCCTCAGTGAAAGAGAACATCTTTCTAATAGCAGGACTTTAAGTCTGAAAATTTATGTATGCTTACTCAGCAAACTCTTTATAATCACTAGTCAATATCTGATTAGTGTCTTGAAAAGAACTTACAAATATATGTTTTTCTATACAGGCTATTATATATCAATTTCTTTAAAACTGCTTTGTGGTTGAGCATGTATCTTTCCCCCCTAATATTGGAGGCAAATGGATTTAGAAAACATCAGAATCTGGCTAGGCATGGTGGCACAGATCTGTAACCAACAGTTTGAAGTTGAGGCAGGATGACCAGTAGTTGAAATCAACCCGAGCTGTATAAATAGACCCTGTTTCATAAACAAACAAACACCCTCCAAAAAGTCTTAACGCTTCTTTTGGTACCTCTGGTGTTCATATACATTCAGTTAGGATGTATTCTAGCCAAAATTTGTAGGAGAGGTAACCGTGAAATAGTTATTAAAATAGTCCAGCTTTTGAGTGTAGTGTTTGCCTATATTTTCAGTTAGATTTGTACTTTGTGTATTGAGTGAGATGTTTCTTCATTTAATATTACGTGTTTTTCATGTTTTTCTCAGAGATTACACAGACAACAATAGAAGAGCAAATAAGTAGTTCCCAGCAGCATTTAGAGAACATCGATTTCAAGATCTCACCGAGGTGTTGGTAGGCTTTTTGAAGGGCAGGTGTTGCTGACTAGATGGTGCCATTAACAACCCATCATGGCTGGTGAAACGGCTCTCTTGGAACGCCTCTTTCAGCCAATTTAGAATCAAAGCTGTACTTCAGAGAAATTGCATAAGTATTGGTTATCCCACGTTGTTTTCAAGGCAGCCTGCAATACTGTTATGTACTTCTACTCCCTCTATAATTTCGTGCACAATGAAACAAGAGAATTTGTTCTTTTTTTGGTAAACACTAACATTGGTAAAAAAATATAAACAATGGTTTCTCTCTTACTCTCTGTCTCTTGTACCCTCCTCTATTAAGTAAACTTAGATAGAATTGGGATAAACTATCCATCAGAAAAGTCTCCCCTCCCCCATTCCCTAAATTATAACGCGGCAGTGGTGTATTTCAAAGCGACATGTGGAGAGGAGAATGCCAAATGACTTTAAAATAACATGATCTATGAACAACTTAGCAACTTTATTTTATAATAAACTCTTACTCTTAGCTTTCCTATGCCTTTTCATAAGAAATTCTGTCTCCCAGCAGCAACCACAGTTGAGAAACAAGGAGACAAACATTGTTGTAGTTATCAAAAAAAAAAACCAAAATTAATTAACACTCCATGTTGATTATTACAACTTCTCACCATTCCCTAAAGGATTGTTGATGGTTTTTTCTATAGACCCCCAGTGTATCATCACTCTCCTGCCAAGTACTGGTACACCATGTTTTTTTTTTTTTTTTTTTTTTTTTTTTCTGAGCCATTGGATCTAATCCATTCTGTCTTCTTATACAGAAATTAACAAGGCATATACCCAGAGGCATAGGCTATGTCTACAACAGTGAGGCACAAATGAACTTGAAGATGAGGTCAATCAAGTGCACGGAATACATCACACAGTTATTCCAAGCTTCATGCTGTGTCTATAATTGCCCCTTGTTCTGTCATTAGAGCTCCCTTACAAGTCATTATTCTGAGTCAGCAGAGCTACATGAAGCGTTCCTCCTGATGGTTAGTATAAACTTGAATTGATAGCATAAATATCTCCCAGCACAAAACACAAAGAGCAGGTATTTATATTAGATCTAATAAAGAGTACAGCTGTTCATCTCTTTATGGATCTAAGCTAAAACAATATTCACAACTTTCAATATGGACTCTGCTTCAACAGCTCTGTGATAGAGAAACTGTGTTTCTTTAATAAATGGACATACACCCTATTAGAATTTGTCTCTCTGCTTTTATATGCTTTGCTTTTATATGGTCAATGCCAGCATTAGACTGCCTACGTGGGAATTTTGCTGCAGTCAGCACTATATAATTTTTTTCAGTTTAAAGTATAAACATCATTTATTCATTTGTTTTGTTGGGATAAGTGGTGCTTTGATGCTAAAATAACATACCAAGTTTGTTGCCCCAAGCATAGTTTTAGATGTATTGTCTTCACGGGGAGTAGGAAAATTCAAATTTCTGGCTCAAAAGATGGTAGCTGACAGAGTTCAGAGAAGGCTTGTAGAGAAGAGGATTCAGCACATTTTCTGTGTGTTTTGGGACAGGGTGAGAATCCAACCCCCTGACAAAATGTATGAAGCAGGAAAAATGGTGTGGAAAGAACAAAGTGATTTTTGAAGTATCCAAGCACCCAAATGACAACACTGAAATGTTCTGCAAAATCTGGCTGAATTGCAAGAATCACCATCCCTGAAGTCAAAATACATGGCTTTGGAGAAGATATATTATGTCCTTGAATGGCTTTTCATAATTGTAAATTGAAGTGATTAAACTAGAACAAAGGCTACAAAACAATGCTGTGGAACGTGAATTGGAGCCATTGACATCATTGACTTATCTATTTCCTGTAAATCACAAGTTAGTTGCAAACTTTAAAAATCAAATTTTACAATCTTCAATTACCTATAATCATTGGATTACTAGATAAGGGGAAAAATGCAAAGATCCAGTGCTATGGATGTTTGTGCTTGTTGATCTTGTGTTTGGGGTGAGTTGGGAAGTACTCACGTTGAGCGATGTCTTCATCTTGGTTGGTTTCCTCATCTTTCTATAGCTGGCTCTCTGTTCCTCTGTGACACACACACAACCACACACAGGTGTGCATGTACGCAGTAGCCAGAGGGAACTGTAAGGTGTAGCACTCTGTCACTCTTGGCCTATTTGATTGGCAGAGTCTCACTGAACCTGTAGCTGGGTGGACAACCAGAAAGCTCCAGTGAACCTCCATCCACCCTCACAGTAATGGGGCTGTTGGCCAGACACAGGCTTTTCTTTGAGAACTACTCATCCAACTATGTCCTTATGGTTATGCAGTAAATGCTTTTACCCACTGAACCACCTCTTTTGCCTTGAAACCTAATATCTGTTCTTTCTGTATCTTTGTCTTTCATGTCAGGAGAGCACCCAGAAGTTGAGCCCTCCTGAGGCCCAGCTTTGAACCACTGCTTGTTTGTTCCATTGAACAAACCAAATGATGTGGGCAAGACTATCCGATAATTTTTTGTTTGTTTTCTCAGGCATTTATTACAGTAAACAAACAAACAAACAACAACAACAAAAACTAGACACAACTGCTAACATACCCAAGTTTGTGGCCACAAATACACTTTAAAGAAAAAAAGACATTTGCAAATGTGGAGTCTGCAAATAGTGGGTGCTGACTACGTGTTTATTCTCATCTACTGCCAGTAGCTAAAATGGATTAGACACCAGCGTTTTTTTTTTTTTACTAGTGCCTTTATAACACGTCACTGATACACTTTAAAGTTTTGTTATTTTCCTTTAACTTATTATTTTCTTCTAATGTTTTGGATGTGAAACGAGGTCATGTATGTGACAGAACAGTATCAGAAATTTCCAAAGTATGAAATCCGCATATCTAGGTAGTGTGGCTTCATGAGGATAAAAGAAAAATATTGGACGTTTCTTTATTTTTAGAATATAATTTATATACTTTATGCTACTTACAACTCTCCAAATAACAGGGAAAAATCATTTAATTTGGTGTTCTTCCTGGCTCTTTTACCTTCCAACTTCATGCCATTAAATATTGAATGCATACATTCTCACTATCCAATAATTTTACAGTCACACCAGGTGTGACATTCCTAATGGATCCTGGGTAGCAGCTACCATCTTAATATGAGTGTGCATTTCAAAATACTTCTTCTGAATTGTTTCCTCTCACTAAGATCGTTGTTGTGGATTGTTATTTTGAACTTTTGCTGTAACTTTTCTTAGATTTCTTTTTCAGTGCTCACATGATTATGAAACATGGACACAAGAAGGTCAGTCAAAGATAATCATTTATATTTTCAAAACTCAGATTGAGTTATTGACATACACCATTTGCCTGAATCTGTGTGTGTGTGGGCTTAGGTTCCCTGACTCAGATCTTTTTTAATTTGCAAACATTCTTCTTGATTTCTCAATAAAGTACACCAAAAGAATTGGAATTCCTGATATATATATATATATATATATGTTTATATATATATTTATATATATATGTAAAGTCCAAAATTAATTGTAAAATGTTCTTCAGAGATAGAAAGAGGCACTAGCTAGAATTTATGTAAATACAATAAACCATTTACAATTAATTTTGTAAACACCAATTTAATGTCTGTAAAAGACAATATCTGTATTTTACATGGATAATGTATGGGCTGTTAGAAAAAGAAAGCTCATCCAGAGCAACAGACTTAAAAAGCAGCTGTGCCCCATGGTGAGGTGGTGTTAGCTATGTACCTTCTTTGATCTGGGCTGGCTCATACATCTGGCTGACATCTGGGTGAGGTTGTCTTTTGTGTGTATTCTCACCTCTCATTTTCATCACACCACGTTCTCGGTTTAGGTTTTTCACCATATCATCTCACACAATAGGTCCTCAGACCCTCTATCAGGCACAAAATGCCTTAACAGTCATTTATACTTTTGCTGCTCTTAGTGTCCTGAAGGCTTTCATAAATATGTGCTCCCAAGAGGTCCATAACACTATTTCTTACCTCCTGTTTCCATTGTCCAGTGTATTATTCAAATTACTGTCTATTTTTTATTAGCCATTCCTCTCATTGTTTTTCTTTTTTCAATTTTTCATGTGTGTGTCTTTCATGGTGTGGGCATCTGTGTGGGCACATGTGAGTCTGTGAGTGTGAGTGTGGTGTGTGTGTGTGCACCCAGTGTTTTATTGAGAGACTCTGCCCTAATTAATAAGGTTGAAAAAAGGGTCTTTCAATATGATGTCGAGCTCTCTGATACGGTTTATCTTTATAGCCAGATTGCTCCAGGAATTTCATCATGTCTGCTTTCCAGATGGGCTGCCACACCCACTTGGTATTTATGTGGGTTCTGGGGATTTGAACTCTGGCCTTTACAGTTTTGGGAGCAAGCAGTCTTTTGAATCCGTGTGCAATTGTATACTGGTCCTTGCATTCATCTGTGTACAGTTTCCCTGAATCACCCTTACTGTTATGGATTGTGGCACATTTGCAGTTATGTGAGGTATGGTGGAAGATGATTAAGTTACAGACTTGGCTGAAGTAAATTTAAATGTTTAGAGTGAGGCTAATGGACATTTGCTTTTTTTGGCTGGCTTTTGCTTCTGCACAATGGTGAGAATGGTTTGGGATATTAAAAGCATAGGACCTAAATTAGACTTTTACTGTTCACTTTTGTAATTATGGACAATTATTGTGTTTCTCTATCTGTTGTTACTGAATGACACAGAAAGATAAAGAAGGAAAAAAAAACATAATTGTGGCCCTCTCACTATTCCATTTCACTATTGAAAGTGCTTTTTTTTTTTTTAAGACCATGCATTTACATTAGGATGATTTTAATTTTCTTGAGTGAATATACTTCAAGACCCATTTTTCTTTTCAAAAACATACAAACCACATCAACTTTAACCCTATGGACTGGAGGGGATGCATACATTTACCAGACTTAGTCTCCCAGGAGGGTCCTGCCTATAAACTCAGTCCCGTTTCTTATTGTTTTTGTGGCCTGGTAAACACTATTCTTTGCTGAGGAAATTGCCCTTCTTCCCAGATTTTGTTTCATCTGACCCTGGAGGGTTTTAATGCTCATACAGTTCCTCTGTGACATGGTTTTACTGTCATTAGCAAGGCCATTTTAATGCTCTCGGTGACAAGAACATTCAGAGAAGGATGCGTTATTGCTCCATATTTGGTACTTTCTTCTCATGGATGTGTGCATGCGTATAGTTTACATTGCCTTAATAAATTCCAAAAGCCATTCGTTACTGTCTTAAACAGTGTGTGTACTGCCGATAACACTGAAGAGGGTTATTTTGAGGGATAAAAAACCCCAAAACAACAAAAACAAGTTAAAATGTATATGCAGATGAATTTGTGAAGTGTTGGGAGTGCTCTCCTCACAATTATTTGGGTTCGCACAGAGGAATGCTCAGCTTGAAGCCTGAAGGGGATTCAGTTGGAGTTTATGTGGTAGCCAGGCCTCACAGGATCAAAGGGAAGCTGAATCACCAGGCCTTGGAAGGATGGAAGCCCAAGCACAGGAACATAACACTGACCCTTTTATTTATTTTTATAGATATGTCCAATATACTATAATCACAGTTTTGGAAGAACCCCATTGGCCTGAATGAAGTCATGTGTCCACTACATTGGGAAAAGAAGGTGCAATTAGAGCAATGTAAAAAATTTTTTTTTCCAGTGCAAAAACAGCATGCTGCTGTCCTCTCCCCTAAAAAAAGCAAGCAAGCAAGCAAGCAAGCAAACAAACAAACAAACAAAAAAGTGAGAGTGTTGAGAGAGGAGCAGACAGCAGGGATGACCGACCCGCCCCTGTTTGGAGCAACACAGGGCTCATTAGCACTGAGTATTTTAATCAGGAAAGAGCTCTATTCAGCCTTCTTTGGGCCTCACTTCTATCATTTTGTTTGGTTTATACTTCCAACTGATATCAAATTACCAGGATTTATTGAGTATTTTGTAATACTTCAATGCATGTCTATTCTTTGTAATAGTCACATCAGGGTAACACGTTTATTCCCTCATCATTATGATAGAGTCATTCGTAATTCTTTCTTCCAGCTGGTATGAAGTACACAGCACGCCATCGTTATTTGTGCCGTAGGATGGCAGGTATTTGTAGCTTATCTAGCTGTAACTTAACTTTCCCCAGCTTCACCTCATCTCTCTTCTTCTCCCAGCCTCTGATTAACACCAGGGCTCTCAATGGCCAATACCAGCACTTTAAGATTGACCAAATCATAGAAGTGATATTAGGTAGCTTGTCTTTCTGGATTGGCTTAATCCCCCTAACATAAGAACTTCCAGTTCCTTTTAACTTTTGTTGTTGGAATACCTTCCATTCCAGGATGAAGCTAGAACACCTGTGAAACTGCTCATTCCTTTCTTAGCCATCCCTCCTTAACATTACTCTTTAATTCATTCCTCTTATGCCATTTCCTATGTTTCGATGATGTGCCTGCAGCGGATGTCCAAATGTTTGTTTTAAATCTTTTCAGATAAAATAATATTCTAAGAGCACTGCTTGGGGACCTCCTCCTCCTTGTTTGTGTTCTAGACTATAGCCTTGTTCTCTTTTCTGAAGTCTCTCTTTTCTAGTGTCCAGTGTTCTTTGTCTCTCTTGAATATTCAGCTTAGCTATTGGCCCTTGCACAGGTGTAGCCACTGGCAAAGTTTGTTTCTCGCTGCTGACCTTAAGTCCTTTCTTCCAACTCAGGTGACAATGTCCTGTAGATGCTAACCACCCACAAGACAGCCCACACCTGCCTGGTGTCTCCGTGCTGTCTCACTCTTTTGTACATGTGTCATTTATTTATTGATTATTTAATCTTTCTTACAGCCAGGGTCCTGCAAGTTAAACTTTCTTTGGGTCATTTCAGGATTTGATTCTTAATAGAAAATTTGGAATTGACAGCAGCTCTGGAAGGAGAGAGATGACACATGGATTCTGACAGCAATAACTGCTTATCAAGTGCAAGGCCATCAGTCATCCGAAGGATAACTCAAGATGAGATACAAGAAAGGGGTGTTCATGACTGGTTTGTTATGGAGTAAGTTGTGCTGCTGCCTACTCTGCATTTGCCATTAGGCAATCACAGAACACACCAGTGTTGATCATCTTTTATGGTTGCAGGCAATTATATACATTTGTCATGAGCTCCTATGTAATTCCCATATAGATTTACTTTTATCCATTTTCCGTAGATCATCTTTCATTCTGCTCTTGTCTTTCATCGTCTGCCAAAACCTTTGAAAAGAGACATAAATTGGCTGCAAAGAATGGACATCTGTTCCTTTTTGCACCTTCTTTTCTTTAGGCCAAGATGGTTTATGATGTGCTGCCATTTTCATATTTATTTAACAAATCGTCTTGTAACAAGTAAACAAATAGGGAGGCAAAACATTTCCCACTCTGATTTGTGACAGCTTTCTGGGGACAATTTATTTATTATATAGTGATAGGTAATAAAATGGAAAGAACTTCCTTTAGTCCTGTCCCCTGCTTTCTCCCACAGTCTATTTAATCTTTTCTCATACACACCATTGCTTTGTTGGGCACAGTGTTTCTGCCCAGTTCTTTGTGTTCTTTCTGTGGATCTTTTTCCTGTCGTTATGTTGGGAGAGGGGAGGGGTTACCTGGGGACAAGGATCAAGTTATAAAGGTCTATCTAGAATTTTTGATTTTACCATTCTTTGGTCCCCTCTCAAAAATTTATTTTTTTAAAATCCTGAATGTATTAATTAATAGAAGTGAACATTTTGGAGTCTTTCTGGGTTTTGGTCATTGTACTAAAACATTTATATATAATAGTTAATGTTCACTTTCAACCACAGAGTTCCCCAATACTGACTCTTCTCTGTTCCCTTTAATAGCAAGGAGCATGGCATGTACATGTGGCCATCAAGTCTAGCTACGGCTTCTCTTGCAGCTAGAATATATAAATAAATTCTCATCATTTGTGTAAAAGCAGAAGTGATGTGTACAGATTCTGAGCGTTAAAAAGCAAAGTGCACCTTTCATTATTTGAAAAGGTAACTATTCCAATATTTAGTGGACTAGGACAATTTATTTTCATCCATTATTATGCCATCTGGCAATCTGGGTTATGTGTGACTTACTCATCCTCCTCTTGTGAAGGACTACTGATCGAAAGCCACTTAAGGAAAGAAGGGTTTACTTCCTTGTACTGAATCACAGTACAAGAATACATCCAACCCATCAGGGCCAGGATGGCAAAGGACAGCAGCCTCCAGTGGGTGGTCATGTTGCCCCTGAGGCCAGGCAGGAGAGAGACATGGACACTGGTGCACAGCTCAATTTGTCTTTTTCAGTCAGCCCCGAGACTGTATTCCATGCATTCTTCCCACATCAATTAACCTAATCTATAACCCTTCACTGATGCACCTTACAAGTTTGTCTGCCGGATGATTCTGGCCCCTGTCATGTAATAACTGACACTAACCATCACAGATTGTGACTAGCTAATAGGTTCTCGTGGCTTTGGTTAAACACAAGGCATCTGTGATCAGCTGTAAGATGGATGGTGCGGCGAGCATCCATGTGGAACATAAGGGTTTCTTTTTTTATGCAGAGGATGAACATAGGCATGTTTATATCATGGCTGTCAGTTTTTCTAAACGAGCAAACAAAAGAGTACTAGTCATCCTGAGACCCGAATTCAGATCTATGTGAACCATGTTTCTGCTCTTTCTTAAGTAAAAACAGGCATGCTCTACACATGAGAGGAGTGGAGAATCAAATTGCTCAAGGCTTATGAGCAGGCAGACACACAGACAATGAAAATGTTGCAGAGAATTTCCTCTCTTCCCTTACTTATCCTGCCATAAAAATTTGAAGGCTTTCTCCTCTTCCTTTCACTGAAACATGGGAGCTAAATGTTAATAACGACAGATCAGCATGCTAGAATGAGCCTCTGGGGACATTAAGCTGTGATATTAGAGCATGATGCTCAGCTCATGGAGAGACACAAACTTTTTTTATGTCCTAGTCAATATTATTTTATACTCTATGCTATGGAGATTAAATCAAAATGAATATTGTATTCATTTTTCAAATGATAACCTTGAGCTATAGATACTAGATAACTAATCCGAACTCATAGTCAGCTGTCACAGTAGCACTATTTAAACCAAGTCTCTGGAATGGTAACTGCTTGTGGGCCCCACAGTACTATTTACTTATGTTTAACTTCAAGGAGTCAAAATGGAAGCTTTTATTTTTAGTACGAGGTTATGAGGTTATGGCATCTATGAGATGGGTCCACTAAAGTGAAGGGCTCAGTTATACATTTGTAGTTCAAAATATTATCAGTTCTGTACAACTGAAGAGAACACATGCAAGGCATGAAGACATTAGTGCTTCAGTCACCCAGCTTTGCATGTCTTTTTTTTTTTTTAAGAATCAGGACAAAATTTGAAGAGTAACTAACAGAAACAGAAGCTTTCAAGAGTTATATAATATAAGGAAGGTGCTATACTGTATAAGAGAGGAAAACTCAGTATTTACCTGTTGTTGGGAAAGAAATTACAAAATAAATAAAAATGTTCCAAATATAACAGAGAAACTTGACTATGAGAGTAGGCATAACACAAACAACTTCAATATGAAAATTATTTCTTATTTACGCCTGTGTGAGTCTGTCCAACTGCTCTAAGCCTAACACCCATCATTTGGGGGTTTGATGCAGATGTGTTCGAGCTGGAAATAAAGACTTGTTCTTTACTGAGATTTGATTTCTGTCATCAGTGAGTTGCGCATGCATGTTCCAGGACTTAGACTCCGGCCCTTGCACATGCTGTGAATGTAAGTGATTGACCACTGAGATACAGCCGAAGCCCCTCGCCCAGCTTGTATTTTGGTCTGGGTCACGGGGCAAAGAAATTAGTCAGCCAGCACAAACTGATCACTACCACTTTGATATCGTAAAATTTAGCCGATGTATCATTCCTTTGGTTTTCTCTAAAGGCTGAAAACTAGCCATTTCTATATTGAAGTGATCAGGTTATTAGCAGAGGAGAAAAAGACTTGCTTGGTGCCTATGCAGAGAACCAAGGCTCTCTTACAATTTCTTTCAATCCTTTGTGTACATGATGAGCTAGAGTAACCTCGCTGAACTGAATTATCCTTCCTCGGTATGGTTCAGTGAATACCATTATATTTCAGCACAGCTTGAGTGATTTTTAATGCCAAAAACATCAGCAAGAAATACAAATGTTACAAAAATATTGAAACAATACCATAAAAAAGCCCAGGATCATAAATACTTTACTTTGCAAGGTCTCAGAGGTCAAGATAGCAATACTATGGAAAATTAAAATGCTCTCTGCGTGAGAGATTTCCAGAGGAAACACACACATACACTAAACACACACACACACATACACACACGCACATGATTTTACTATTAAAAGGCACAAAGCCTTTCTAGAATCTATTTTCAGTTTGATGGAAAAAAAAACCCAAATAGCCATTTCTAAGTAAACAACAACAAACAGAAAACAACCTAAGTTATTCATCTGAATGGTGCCTTATTTAGTTTTAATTACTATCCAAATTAAAGGGGAATCACGGTGAATGAAACAGGAATGTGGTCATTTTATTAATTATAAAGACACAACCTATGGTGACTTTTGGATAGAGTTTTGTTATATTTTTGGTTGTAAGCCTGACCTTTAATGGTTGAGCCATTTTTCTAGCTCTCCAAGGACAGAGTTTTCTAAAAACTTAGATATGAACTCTTAGACCATCAAATTCTCCTGTTACTTTCTTTTTCTTTCCTTTTTTTGTCCTTTCTTCTTTTCCTGGGGGTGGGGGAGATAATCAGAGGTTTTATTTTGCTTTTCCCTTTGATTGAAAATAGATTCTTTTCTTGTGAAATATGTCTTGATCACAGTTTCCTCTTCCAGCCCTTACCCCTGTCTCCCCTCCCATCCAGATCTACTCCATTGCTTTTCTAACTGGAAAATATCAGGCTTTTAGGAGATAACTGCAAAATAAAACAAAATAAAGTATATTAAGATAAAACAAAAACCATCACATTAGTGTTGAACAAGACAAACCAATAGAATGAAAAGAGCCCAAGAGAAGGAGCACAAGAATTAGATATCTACTTTTTCAGATTGTCAGCAGTGCCATACAAAACACTAAACTGAAAGCCTTAATATATATGCAGAGGACCCAGTGCAGACCCATACAGGCTCTGCATTTGCTGTTTCTGTCTCTTTGAGTCTCTGCTCATGTTGATTTAGAGGGTCTTGTTGTCCTAGTGTCCTCTGTCCCCTCTGGCTCTAATACTCTTTCAGCTTCCTCTTCCAAGGGGTTCCTTGACCTCCGGGGCAAGGGATTTGATAGTGCTGAATGTTTCAAGGTCCTCCAC
This sequence comes from Meriones unguiculatus, assembly GCF_030254825.1. Taxonomy (NCBI): domain Eukaryota; kingdom Metazoa; phylum Chordata; class Mammalia; order Rodentia; family Muridae; genus Meriones; species Meriones unguiculatus. The sequence continues at coordinate 29,506,026 of NC_083359.1, forward strand.
TCTTTGGGTGTGTAATGTCTGGTTGTGGGTGTCTGTATTTGTTGCATCTGCTGCAGTAGGAAGCCTCTCTGGGAAAATTGTTCTTTTCCCATCCCATGGTACAGAGCTGCATGCTGGATCTCTAATGGATATGCCCACCATTGCTCCAATCCTCCCCGCCACTCCTTTCTCAGGTAACAAGTCATGTTCAGTTTAAGCCAGTGAATCAATGAAAACAAAATCACTGTAGCATTTCTGAAAGAAACACATGGCCCAGGTGCTTGGAAAGACCAGCTCAGCAAACAAGCATGGCTTTCTGGAGCCCAGTTTCTGGACCTCCAGTCCTCAATGGCTTAAACTTGTTGGGGAGCATGACTGAAAGTGGTGGCCGTAAGAAGCACAGCCATGGAGAAGGATTTAAAGTGCACAATGACTTAAAGTCAATCCAGTTCTAAACACATAATGAACCTAAGACACTTTGGGTAATATGGACCATATTGCATTGCACACGTTTTGTTCTGACTTGGTTCTGAAAACATGTATGTAAACTTTGCTCTGTACATGCTGCCACACCAGGCCATGCCAGAAAGTGCTGCTTGAAACATCTCAGGTCATACTCAAGACTGGTGGATGCCGTACATTTCTGTTTTTTTTCCCCCTCTTGTGTGCACAACATTTTCTGCTCTTATAGAAACATATTTACTTAGTAAGGAAAAACAAAAGCTTTAATAGCTTCTACATTATTCCTCAGGATGGCAGTATAAATTTGGCCTGTGTTTGAATTGTATTGTGATAGAATGTTTATCATAAAAACTGCTACTTGAGTAATTTACTTGGGTAGAATAAAAAGCATCATTAAGCCAACCATGGTTTAGGATTCAAACAAAATTTGCAACAATTTCTGAAATGGCCTTGAGTGCACTTCTGCCGTTTTGTGCTACTTGCTTATATAAAGGCTGTTATAAGAATTGGCAATCATAAAATCAAAATATTGATCAACTTCTAAAACCATCGCAGACACTTTCTGTCCTGCAGTTTTAGACACTCAGATAAGATTTAAGTCCTCATGTAAAAATGAGCTACCAAATCTGCTTCCTTAATATACAGGCTTTCTTCCCTCTACAACTAGCAAAGTTACAAATATTTTAAAACAATTCCAAAGAATTGTTTTTATGATTTATGATTTAGCATCATCAGAAGATATTTGACTTATTTACCTATTTGATAAACCTGTATACTTGAGGTTGTGTAGTTTTTTTTAGATGGAGAGACTTACTGGTGGAAAAGTTTAAGAAGCTCTGCTCTAGGTCATCTTGTGGTTTGGGGCACCAATATTCTCTCAAGTCTCTTTTTCCTCACTTTCTCAAGTATTTACATGGGATCCTAACAGTCCATGTAAACTGTGAGCAGTTTGTTTCAGCGCCACTGTGGGAGGAAGTGTGGGCTGGGTGGAGTTGCTGAAGTGGCATTAGTGGCTTCATAAGAGAAGGAGGAAAGCGAAGATGTTACTCTTGTTCCAGCTCCCCTCATGCTGATTTTACCATGTTGGGATGTGACAGGAAGGCGTTCACAGGTTGCCAGAGCCAAGTGTTTTGTTACACCACCTAGAAGCATATAAATCAGAACGCTTTACACTGTTTGATGCACGCTTTGTGGACCTGAGAAATTTAATAATTACAGGTTTTCAAGCATCCTGTCTGTTGACAGAAATATCGTCATTACTACAGTGTGCTATATTGTGCCCCAAAAAAGTCCTATTGCTGCATAAAGCACTTACATTCCTCATCTACATGGTAGTGTGGTTGGGATTTCTCTTGTTCGGAAGTAATGAGAACAACTGAACTTGTTCCAAATGTTATGAGTGGCAAAAAAGATTTTCAGTGCTCTCTAGTTCTATCATTTAGATTCACTTAAAAAGTATCTCACATTGTGGGAAGACAGTTTTATATTTTTATGACCAATTGATTTTAGACAAAGGGATATGGAAAGTTCAGAGGAGAAAGCATTTGAGCAATATCAGAAAAAGCACTTTGATTAATGCAAATTGACTCAACTGTTCTTTAACATTAATGCAAAACCTAAAACTCTAAAACCTTCAGATGAAAATATAAGAGAAAATCTTTATCATCTCAGGTTAGGCAAATCTTCCTTAGATGGGACATCAAAACATAATTATAAAAGAAATAAAAATGATAAATTTGGTTTCATTAAAATCAGAAACTGGCTTGATGAAAGATACTACTAAAATAAAAAAAATTGTAGGCTGAGAGTTGTTTTTTTTTTTTTTTCTTTTTCTTTTCAGAGCACATACCTGAAAGATCAATTATACTGAGAAGATGTGAAGGACTTTCTCAATTTTTCAGAATCCCTGAGTGGGTCTTCCATTCCAAGCTCCATAAATTTCCACTCCCTCAAGACTGCTTTGGAATCTGGTTGGTTGGTTACTTTTATGCTGAGGTTCCCACTGAAGCCTCCTGCTTTCATGAGGCAGTAATCAGATCTATGTGCTCTGGTTTGTTTCTTTTTCTTCATTAATACATCACATGTCATCACACTCTCATGTGGCTGATTCTACATTGAAATTCTCTACCAAACAGGTCAGGATGTTCTTAACTGAGCTAAGGAATATAAACATACTGTTTTGGCATTGCATTTTTAATTAATTGCATTATTTATTTACTCTACAACCTGACTGAGGCTTCCCCTCTCTCTTTTCCCTGTCCCTCACTCTCAATTTCTCCCCTCATCTACTCCTCATCCGCTTTTCCTAGCAAAATGGGAGGCCTCTCATGGATATCAAGCAGCCTTGACATATCAAGTCACAGTAAGACTAGGTGCATCTTCTTCTATCAAGGCTAGACAAGGCAGCCCAGCTAAGGGAAAGGGATGCAAAGGCAGACAACAGAGTCAGAGACAGCTCCTGCTACTGCTTTAGGAGTCCTGCATGAAGACCTAGCTGCATGACTGTTACATAGGTGCAGAGGGCCTAGGTCCATGCCATGCCTGCTCTCTGGTTGGTGTTTCAGTTTCTGTGAGTGCCTATGGGCCCAGGTTAGTTGTTTCTGTAGGCTTTCTTGTGCTGTACTTGACTCCTCTGGCCCCTTCAATTCTTCCTTCCCCCTTTCCACAGGATTTCTTCAGCTCCACTTAATGTTTGTCCATTGGTCTCTGCATCAGTTTTCATCAGATGCTGAGTAATACTCCATTGTGGAAATGTATCACATTTTCTTTATCCATTCCCCAGTTGAGAGATATCTAGGTTGAAAAACATACTTTCTTAGAAAAGTATAAAAATATTGTCAGGTGTGTTGCACACTAGTGCCTTATTAGTGTTTCCTTACAGAATTAATTGTAATATGTATGTGTGTTTATGTTCATGAGTAAGTGTGTGTGTGATTGTATTAGAATTCTATCTAATAAATTTATACTTTATATAATATACATACGTATACATATGTTACTTATCAGTTCAGAGGTACAGTAGATGATGTCTAAATTTTAAATTATCAGTTCACAGATACAGTAGAGGATGTCTTAGTTTTAAATTATCATCTTCATATGAATCAGAAACTCAAATCAGAAAAGAATACTACTCCATGAGGAATGGATTGGTGCTGTCTAACCATGTTATATGTATTATTTTTTTTGTTCAAGATTACAGGGATAGGGTAGTGCTGTAATACTCTTCCCTTTACTTTGCAAGATCAGTTACTTGTAGTCTGTTGTGGTCCAAAAATTGTACATTTAAAATTGCAGACATAAACACTGGAAGTTTTATGCCGCCCCTAGTTGTGCGATAGAATCTCATACAGCATTACTCTTGCATACATTGTTCTTTTTTTCAGTGTTCCTACACTGTACATGCTACTCTGTGGGGCAGGTGAGCCAGGGAACTGGGGTGTTCGTCCCAGAGCAAGCATAAGGTCAAGATACATCCAATCCCCAAAAATGTCATCTTGAGACCAGAAAGAGTAAAGGTCACTCCCTGCCTGTTCTGAGCCTGTTCTGAGGTGCAGTGCACATCGACTTGCCACCCCACCTCTGCCAATCTTGAGGTACCTGCTGGCCAGGTTTTAGGATAAAACCTCCTGTTTCCTTATAAGAACGCGTTCAGCTATCACCTGGAATTCCTCTTCATGCAAATGAAGCATTCCCATGACCTCAGCGCCAGCCAATGATCTACACTCACCCTGACAAAGCCTACCCACGTCTCCAAGGTTTATATAGCCCTTACGGCTGTCAATAAAGAATAGCTGTTTCACTGAAAACTGTCTTGGAGAAGGCTTTTTTTCCCCCCACATTCACTGCAGAACCAAGATCCTGCTAACTCACCTGCCCAGCTAAAATCCTTCAAGCCCAGCCCCGTGAGAAAGTGCCTGGATACCCTGAAGGCAGAAGCAGAACCTGGGCCGGCACTACTCGCTCTTGGATCATTAAATAGCTCTCTTTGCTGTGTTGTGGCATTGCTCTGCTTGGGTTAAACTAAACCAACAGGAGATAAAGGAAGTGTCAGAGATGTAGCATTGGCATCACTTTTATAACCACATATTGTCATAACTGTAGTATTCTATCATTACTTACTGTTAATGTCTTAGTGTTTGTGATTTGCAAATTAATCTCCATCGCAGGAATGTATGTATAAGAAAAAGTAGTACAAGGAAAGGAAAACAGCATGGGTAAATGTTGCCAGTATTCATGGTTTCAGGCTCCCACTGGTAGTTTGGGGACACAGATGAGTGACTGCATTTCATAGTACTAAAAAAAGTTGATCATTAGCAGTTGAAAAGTATACTCTCTTACAGGATGCTTTTGTTAATTGGTAAGTGATACACAGAGCCTAGAAAAGTAAGAGGTGATTATTTACAATACCATATGAAACAGAGTTTATTAAATCATGGCTACATCATTATATTATGATTCTGAACAAAGAAGAATTCAGTTTGTGTTTCTGATGTGTGGTCAAGGCTCAAAAGTGTACAAAAAGGTTGACATCCCTTGGCCGATGGTCATTACTAATTTAATAAGTGGGCTTCAAAGCACTTGCAGACACAAAGGAATCTTAAGTTACATGTGTAATATGCAGCGTGGGCAAAATATTTAATTCTATTCACTTTGAAACCTAGAGGACAGTTATTAAATTTTTATGGGCAAATTAAAATTTAAGATTAAAATACAAGATCAAAAGAATCCTTTTTTTCTCCCTCTCAGCACTATTAAGAATCGGCTTTCTGAATAGAGACTCGATGTTCAATGTCATGTCCTTTCCTTCTGGAGAGCCAGATTAGAGCTAATCAGAACTGACGAGAGAAACATTATCTTTTGTAATTTTTTTTCAATTGGGGATGATTTTTTTATTACGTTTTAATATATACATAACTGTATTCACAGGGTGGAAAATGCAAGTCAAATGAGAGCACAGGGAATTTTAGAGAAGGAAATGTGACATGTTAGAGATGCTTTTATTAGTAACTCTCAACTCCAAAAATTGCAAAGTTTCATTGTATAACAAACATCCAGCGGAAAAATGAACAAACACAGGCACAGACAAGCTCACATCTACAATCAACTATTTATCCATAGAAACATTGGTGGTGACTTCTTGTGGTTCTCTTGCAAATGAGCCAGTACAGTCTAGGGTAGGTTACGAGGAATGATTGAAACCTTTAATGAAAATTTTTCATTTGTCTTGGTGAACTCACACCTGTGAGGACTGACCTTCATCTCACAAATTATTGCATGTGTCACACGTGGCCTGGAACAGAGGACCACAAGTGAGTGTGAAATCTCCATCTCTGCTGACTTGTCTCTCTGGCTACCATGCAGAAAGTGTGGCCGATCACATGGCATCCATAGTTAGAAAACATAGAGAAGAGCAGGATCAAAGCTATAAATCCTCAAGGCCCACACCCAATAGCCTATGTCCTCAACAGAGCCTCTACCCCTTGAGGGTTTCACTTCCTTCTGATACACCATCACAATCTGTGAACAAATTAATCAAACATTGGACATTCAAATCACAGCAACCTGAAGGCTATTTGTATATGGCTTGGGAAATTAGATAGATTTCTTTACTACATCAGTATTTGAAAATTCAAAAGGTTAATACCCCCTTCTCTCTTTCTCTCTCTCTCTCTCTGGTCTGTATCTCATCAAATATGTGAGGCTGGCTAGCCAGTCAGTCCCAGGTAACCACCTATGTCTGCCTCCCCAGTGCTGAGATTCCAAATGTTCTTCCACCATGCCTACCTTTGTTCTAAGGCTCAAAGCAAGCATTTTATCAACTGGGTGTCAGGGCTAGGTGACCAGTTTTCACTCCTGCCTAAGTCCTCAGAGTGCTGGGAATGAAAGCATGTATCAGCCACCACACCTGCCTTTTATGTAAGTGCAGAGAGTCAGACTCGGGTTCCCAGTCTGTGTGATGGGCACTTGATGAACAAATCCATTTTGTCAACCCTCCAACATTTCCTGATCTACAAAACTTTTATGAAATTTAGATTCCAACGTGACATATTGCCACACCTACTCATTTGTATACCACCTTTGGCAGCTTTCTAACTACCGAAGTAGAATTGGATTGTAAGAAGTAACCTATTAGCATTCTGGTCAGCACAGGACATGTTGAAATGATGCAGTTGTAACATGTCAGCACTTCAAATGCCTCTTGCTCTGCAATGACCTACCTATTTCCTTTCTTTTTGTCTATCCGTTATGACATAAAGCAAAAAGTGTTTTTAGCCATGTGAGAGTCTGAATCTCTCAAAGATTTTTATGTCCTAACTTCTGTAAGTTACCTTATATGGCAAATGTGATCAAATTAAGGTTTGTTTGTTTTGTTTTTGTTTTTTTAGATGGGAAGATTTCTCTCAGTTATGTGGTGTTTGTCAATGAAATGACAGTGGTGATTACAATACAGACTTGGGGAAGCAATAGAGAAGATGATGTGGTAGCAGAAGCAGAGCAGGGAGACGTAAGCCCCAGGAGAGTTGTTCTAACAGCCTTCATCAATGGGAAGAGGTGAAGAAGGGTCTTTCCTGAAAGCCCTAGTAGTGACTGTCTCTGAGGTTGTCTTGAATTTAGTCCATTTCAGACCTCTTGTTCCCCAAACTAGAGTGAAATAATTTGTGTTAATGTAAGCCACTGATTTTACAGCACACAGAAACTAATACATTACATCTCACCTTTAAAGCAAAGTAGGGTGCAAATTAGTTATTTTTGAATTATTGCCAAACACCATGTTTACCATCCAGGACAGTTGCCTAAAAAACTACCATGAGTAGCAAATAGCTTTAGCAGATTAAATATTCATCACAATATTGCCAATGCACAAGAAAGCAATACATGGGAAATGCAGAAAAAAAACAACAACAAAAAACGGATATACTTCATTGAAGCTGATTTTTTCCCCCAACAGTGAGAAATGAACATGAAGCTTTAACCAAAATAAACTTGCAAATGGCACATCTTTGAACTCAGCTGAAAATCATGCTTACTAATCATGAGCTGATGAAGTCACGTTTGGTGACAATAACCAAAGAAATGTGCTTAGAACAAAAGAGTTGTTTATGACTGTTGGACTTTTGAAAAGAACAGCTGTTTGAGAAGTTAATAACATTTGGAACAACATCAAGAGTCAATAAAATAAGGAAAACAATTTTGATAGATAACTTGGTTACTGGTAACATGGCAGATGTTACCAAACTGTTCTGTTACTTTGTTGTTGTTTGTTTCGTTTTTTTGAGACGTCAGCCCCAAGCCCGAGGAGAATACAGAACAATGTGTGTAGGACATTTACAGGTAAGCAGGGTTTTTAGGGTATTTTTTTTCCTGGAGGAATTTAGGGAAACAGTTTAGTATAACCTGAAGTAGAGTATCCTAAAATGTGTTATTAATAAAGATGATGATGTACAGAGAAATGGTTTTGTGTGACCAAAATGTAAAGCTCCTGAAATTGCCAGCTATTTAGAGCATGTGCCTCTTCATTGCACTATACACTGTACAGTCATGGCAAAGAATATTTGAAGCTAACCATTGTTCCTAAGCTGGTGGTGTCAGCCAAACATCATTCATTGTTCTGAAATTAATCACTGTCCATTTTATGGGCAGTTATTGGCTGATTGTCCTGATTTTCCCTACCACAGCAAGTCTGACAGCTTATCAGGGGGTGAAGTTTCATAGTAATTGTCTAAATTTATGCCTGATAGCAAAAGTTTCCTCAATAAGCAAAATAAATTTTGGCTATTATGGAACATTGCATGCTTTGGAAACTAATTTCCTTTTACTGAAGACTTGGTAACATTGTATAATGAATTAAAAAGAAATTTACAAAGCAGAACAGTGCTGGTATTTAGTTGAAGCCACTATAAAGTTACCTTGGTAAGAGCTAACATTCCTGGAATTGTAAGTAATGTCAACCCATATTACATACTTGCTGTTTTGTTAAAGAGTGAACTGTAAAAATCGCTAATCCCACACAAATCTGTAACGGTGTATTATCTAAATACCTCTAATATAGTTCTTGTCAGATTTTCCAGCCTCAGAGCAAGTAAAAAGAGAATTTTCATATATCAAAATCCAATTGAAGAGCTTCCACCTAATGTTTAATTGGAAGTGATTAATCAACATTGTAGTGACATACTGAAAGGCAGGTATCAAAGAGAAGAACCTAATAGAATTTATAAATGCCTTCCCAATGATGGATATACTCAATTAGAATTACATGCTTATGAATTAATATCAGTATGTGGTAATGCCTACCATATGAAATGACATTTTTAAAGAGGAATGGGGCAAAATTTCCTTAGAGATCAACAGTAACAGGGGAACATTTATACCTGATTTTGAACATGGGAAGGACTGATTTAATTTTATGTAAGTGAAATACTAACCCTACCCCAAAACAAAAATTTTACTAATTTTCAAACTAGTATACCTTTGTTAAAAACATACTCAATTGTAATTTAATATAATATAATTAATATAAACTTTGGGTATATGTGTGTGTGTGTGTATACATATATACATTGGATCTTTGGACCAGTAGAAGATCATGCACATGATATTGCATATATGTCAAGGTACCTAACGCTAACCTGAATGTTCCTGTACATTTTCCTGGCACTAACACCTTCCTGGCACTATTACTGTCATACATAATTTCTCTCTCCTTGAAGATTTTCTTTTCTTAAAATTTAAATTTCTTTGCAGCCAGTCTTGAAAATACCTGACAAAAGGGAGTCATATGAAAGGGGAGGAGGTCCTCCCCTACTAGTGGACTTGGAAAGGGGCAGGGAGGAGATGAGGGAGGGAGGGTGGGAATGGGGAGGGAATGAGGGATACAGCTGGGATACAGAATTACAAAATGTAACTAATGAGAAAAATAAAATTATGGAAAAAATTTTAAATTTCTTTATTATTTTTAATTAAATTTTAATTTTATATTAATTACAGTTTACTCACTTCATATCCCAGCTGTAGCTCCCTCCCTCATTCCCTCCCAAACCCACCCTCTCTCCCTCATTTCTTCCCAAGCCTCTCTCCAAGTCAACTGATAGGGGAGGTCCTCCTCCCCTTCTACTTGACCCTAGCTTATCAGGTCTCATCAGGATGCCTGCATTGTCTTCCTCTGTGACCTGGTAAGGCTGCTTCCCCCTCAGGGAGAGGTGGTCAAAGAGCCAGCCACTGAGTCCATGTTAGAGACAGTCCCTGTTCCCCTTACTAGTACACACTTGGATACTGAGTTGCCATAGGCTACATCTAAGCAGGGTTTCTAGGTTATTTCAATGCATAGTGCTTGGTTGGAGTATTAGTCTCAGAAAAGACCCCTGTACCCAGATACTTTGGTACTGTTGCTCTCTTTGTGGAGCTCCTGTCTTCTCCAAGTCTTCCCTGCACTCTGCCCAAAGTTTGGTTATAAGTATCAGCATGTGCTTTGATACACTACTGGATAAGGTCTTTCAGAAGCCCTCTGTGGTAGGCTCCTGTCCTGTTTCCTGTTTTTTTCCTTCTTCCAGTGCCCATCTCATTTGTTTGTCTGAGTGAAGATTTATCTTCTTTCTTCTTACCCAGGGTCCTCTTTGTGCTTAGCTTCTTTAGTGCATTGATATTTTGTAGGCTTATCCTGTATTATATGTCTAGTATCCACTTATAAGTGAGTATATGCCATGTATGACTTTCTGCTTCTGGGATACCTCACTCAGGATGATCTTTTCTAGATCTCATATTTGCCTGCAAATTTCATGATTTCCTTGTTTTTAATTGCTCAGTAGGATTCCATTGTGTAAATGTACCTTAATATCTGTATCTATTCCTCCATTGAGGGACATCTGGGTTATTTCTAGCTTCTGGCTATTATGAACAAAGCTGCTACGAACACGGTTGAACAAATATCCTTGTTGTGTACTTGAGCATGTTTTAGATGTATGCCTAGGAGTGATATGGCTGGATCTTGAGGAAGTACTATTCCTAATTGTCTGAGAAATCACCAGATTGATGTCCAAAGTGGTTGTACAAGTTTACATTCCTGCCAGCAATGGAGGAGAGTTCCCTTTTCCCCACAACCTCTCCAGCATGTGTTGTCACTTGAGTTTTTGATCTTAGCCATTCTGATGGGTGTAAGGTGAAATCTCAGGGTTATTTTGATTTGCATCTCCCTGGTGACTAATGAAGTTGAGCTTTTCTTTAAGTGTTTCTCTGCCTTTTGTTATTCCTCTATTGAGAAATCTCTGTTTAGCTCTGCACCCCATTTTTAAATTGGATTGATTTGTTGTTGTTTAACTTCTTTAGTTATTTATACATTCTGGATATTAGTCCTCTGTCAGATAGAGGGTTGGTGAAGATCCTTTCCCAGTCTGTAGGCTGTTGTTTTGTTCTGACGACATTGTCCTTTGTTTTACAGAAGCTTTTCAGTTTCATGAGGCCCCATTTATTGATTGTTGTTTTTAGATCCTGTCCTGTTGGTGTTCCGTTCAGGAAGTTGTCTCCTGTGTTAACAGTTTAAGGCTATTGAAGATTTTCTATAGCAGCCAGCAGACAATATATATTTTATCCATGTGTCCATTAATCTTTGACTTAGGAATTTTTTATATGAGTCACATAAGTAGTGATTATGTATAACAGAATTTAAAACTATACCTATATATGTATACACAGATATGCTTTCCCCTTGTTATGTAAACAGTTACCTCTTGCCTAGTAGTTTACAAAGTCTGAAATATTTACTATCTATCCCATCACAGAAAATGTTGTTGATGCTCACTGTAGATGATGTTATTTCCATGTCTGGATTAACCTGCCTATGCATACCTTAGTTCATACGAATTGAGAATATGTATGGAGGTAGGGAGAGAGATCTCCAATAAACATTTAGAGTGTATGTTCATACGGATTGAGAATATGTGTGGAGGTAGGGAGAGAGACCTCCAATAAACATTTACTTACCTACACATAAATCATTTTATGTGTAGGTAAGTAAAAATGGATGTGAATTCAGCAGTTTCTGAGGTTCAGCTGCTCACTTTCCAGCCTGGGGATGCTTTTCTGTTCAAATAAATCCTGTCTTCAAATTCTGAGCAGTTACAGCAATCTGGAGTGTATCAATCAAAGTGGGAAGAGGGAGAGGAGACATGTGCAACTTTGGACCAGCAGCAGATCATGCACATGACACTACATATATGTCAAGGTATCTAAAGACAACCTGACTGCTCCAGTCCACCTTCCTGGCACCATCACTGTCACATATATGTTTTGTCCCCATAAAGATTCTCTTTAGCAGCCAGTGCATTCTTCCCCCAGTCCTACATCTGGTTGAATAACTAAATTATTGTTTTTGGCAAGATTCTTCTGCCAATGAACTCTCTGCTGAAGGTTGAATGGCTGTGAGACAATGTACTGCAAGACTCTCAGCTTCCTCTCAGCAGAGAGTAGAACACAGTAAATTGTCAAAACAGTGTAGACTCCCATTCTCTGTTTAAACTGTATGAGGTGAAGTGGATTAAAGACCTCAACATAAAACCTGACACACTAAATCAGTTAGAAGAAAAAGTGGGGAAGAGCCTAGAACTCATTGACACAGGAGACTACTTCCTGAACAGAACACCAACAGCAAAGGCTCTAAGAGCAACAATCTAAGAGCATATGGGACTTCATGAAACTTAAAAGCTTCTGTAAAGCAATACACACAATGTTGTCAGTACAAAATGACAGCCTACAGACTGAGAAAGGATCTTCACCAACCCTCTATCTGACAGAGGACTAATATCCAGAATATAAAGAACTCAAGAAGTTAAAAAGCAACAAACAAAGTAATCCATTAAAAAATTGGGTAGGGAGCTAAAAGAATTCCCTGTAGAGGAACGTAGAATGACAGAAAAACACTTAAAGAAACGCTCAATGTCCTTATTCATCAGGGAGATGAAAAAAAAAACAAACCTGAGATTTCACCTTACACCCATCAGAATGGCTAAGATCAAAAACTCAAGTGGCAACACATGCTAGAAGTTGTGGAGAAAGGGGAACCCTCTTCCATTGCTGGCAGGAATGTAAACTTGTACAACCACTTTGGACATCAATCTGGAGCTTTCTCAGACAATGAGGTATAGTGCTTCCTCAAGATCCAGCTATACCACTCTTAGGCATATATCCAAAAATGCTCAAGTACACAACAAGGATATTTGTTCAACCATGTTTGTAGCAGCTTTATTCATAATAGCCAGAACCTGAAAACAACCCAATGGAGGAATGGCTATAGAAATTGAGGTAGATTTACACAATGGAATCCTACTTAGCAATTAAAAACAAGGAAGTCATGAAATTTGCAGGCAAATGGTGGGACCTAGAAAAGATCATCCTGAGTGAAGTATCCCAGAAGCAGAAAGACACACATGGTATATACTCACTTATAAGTGGATACTAGACCTATAAAATAGGATAAACACACTAAAATCTGTACACCTAAGGAAGCCAAACAAGAAGGAGGACCTGGGGTAAGATGATCACTCATCACTTAGAAAGACAAATGGGATGGACATTGGAAATAGGAGAAAACAAGAAACAGGACAGGAGTATACCATATAGGGCCTCTGAAAGACTCTACCTAGCAGTGTATCAAAGCAGATGCTGAGACACATAACCAAACTTTGGCCAGTGCAGGGAATCATACAAAAGAAGGGGGAGTTTGTAAGACTTGGAGAGGACAGGAGCTCCACAAGGAGCAAATATATCTGGGCACAGGGGCTTTTCTGAGACTGTTTCTCCAACCAAGGACCATGTGTGGATATAACCTAGAATCCCTGCTCGGATGTAGTCCAATGGCAGCTCAGTGTCCAAGTGGGTGCCCTAGTAAGGAGAAGAGAGACTATCTCTGACATGAACTCAGTGTTTAGCTCTTTGACACCCCCCCCACATACACACACACTGTGGGAGGAACAACCTAGCAAGGCCACAGAGGAGGACATTGTAGATAGTCGTGGTGAGACCTGATAAGCTAGGGTCAGATGGAAGGGGAGGAGGATCTCCCCTATCAGTGGACATAGAGAGGGACAGGGAGGAGATAAAGAAGGGAGAGTGGGATTGGGAGAAAATGAGGGAGGGGGCTACAGCTGGGATACAAAGTAAATAAACTATAATTAATATAAAAATTTAAAAAATTAAAAATAATTGTGTGCACTTCTTGTCCCTGGTCTCCTTCGAGTGCTTCTGAATGTGATCTCTCAAATAAACCAGACGTCCTTGAATCCTTGGCTTAGTGAGTCTTTGATATACAGGTCATATGATTAGTGATGTATGTAACATATTTTAAAATACTTTTGCAGAAAAGATAGTCATTTTAAAATATAAATTAAGGAAATTATCTATTTAAAATCATTCCAATTAAGAAAAATTATCCCATTTAAAATATTATTTAAAAGAAGAAAATATTTAGAATTAAACTTATCTTCAGAAGTTTAATGTTTACACACTGAAAATTACTAAATATTGATGAAATAATTTGAAGGAGAGGCAAAGAAATAGATGGCATTTATATTGATTTTCAGAATTAAGATTTTCAATTGTCTATAAAGCACTTCTGTAAATAATTTTTTAAGAAACTTAGATTCAACACAATCCCATCAAAATACCATCAGCATTTTCTCAAAGATAGCAAAACAAAAAAACCTGTCTTAAAAGTCATATGAAATTTCAGTGGCTTTCAAATCATTAAAATAATTTAAAAAGAAAAGCAGAGACACACACACAACTGGCGTTGACATGGAATAAAGCCACTTATGTAAGCCAGTGTAACTGTTGTAACAGCTATCTCCTTTAAATTAAAACATTCTTTCTTGGAGGGAGAAGGGAGACTTGTAGGAATTTTGAAACAAACAAATTGTACAAGGCTCAGGGAACTCATGGAACTGAGCAGGACCAGGACACTTAGGAAGTTAGAAGATTCACAAGTCTGCCCCTTTAAGGGTACATAAGCAGTAACAGTTGCCTGGCAGAGGAGAACACTTCTTCAGTTGACCTGTTAGAGAGGGAGATCACAGTTCCAGCTTCCCTGAGTCATCACCTGTCCTGGGGTGGACTTTTTGGTGATAAGGCTGTCCTTGAGTTGCCTGTGCTTCTTCAAGTACTTAATGAAATCAGTGTTTGGCTAAGATAGGTTTGGATGAAACCTTCTTTGGTATGACAGCATTCGATAATGGAAGAAGAGATATTTGATCATAAGCCCCAGGAAAAGTCATACAATACAATTAACACCCAAACTGGGATGGATAGAGTCAAAGATGAGCTGGAGAGGAGCGATTGTATGACACTCATACAATGAGTTGTGGTGACACATGTAACTGAGGCAGACCTGTGAGTATGGAGTCCCTGGATTTTGGGACAGTCTTGACATGCTTACCTTTCCCTGTATCCCTAATGGAATGGTATACTTTTTCTCTGTAGAGGCTGGCACATGGTCTCGAAGCTGTTCAATAAGACAAATAATCAAGGGTGTGCCATCAGAGCAGAGCAGAGTACTCAGAAAGAAACCAGTGCTGAACGTCTTTTACTACATGCTACGGAATGGCAAGCTTCTCTAGTGAACAAGGTCGGTCTCATAAGTATAGATTATGCCCCACCAAGAGCAGCTAATGAACAAGGATGTGTTTCAATCCCTGAAAGCAGGTTGGATGGGAGGAATAGTAAGTAGGCTGTAATGGTGTTTGTTTTGAGAAATGAAAGACATGCAACTGAGGCTGACCTGTCTTCCAAGAAATAATTTAACAATGAACAGGAGGAATTATCACAAGAGAAACACACAGGGATGCTGTTATTCATGTTAGCTTCTGATTTGGTAAGAAAAGCAGAAGGAAGTGAGGGAGGATAGATGGAAGTGTTGGCTTGCCATTTCTTACAGCTGATAACATGTGAAGGAAAGAGAGTACTTTTATGCATGGGAGAACATTTGGCAATTAAAGAAGATGGCCCAGGCCTTAAGAGGTTTTGTCCACCTTTTGTAGAAAGGCCTCATTGTATGCTGCTAGCCCTTGTGTATCTTACAGATTTGGAAAACACTTGTGAGAACAGTAAAAAAAAAAAAAAAAAAAAAAAAAAAAAATCAACAGTTGAAGAGTTTGAACTATGGGATCATGTGACTGACAGAAAGTACTCTGAGGCTGTGCACGTGTCCTATGAAAAAGTTGGATGAGGACACAGGGGGATGATGTAAGAATGTAGAATGGTTGTTCCAGAGACTAGCTTTGCCACCACCATGTAGAGCTATGAGGACTGAATGGATAATCTGTTTATCTTGTTATGGAAGCTATAAGATACTAATACATACATCAGTGCTTCTGTAGACTTGGGCTATACACAGGGCTTTCGCTTCTCATCCTTTCTCCATGGCTTTAACTTCTTCTTCAACGAATCATGTATTTTTTGTAGTTCTTATAATACTGCCATTTATGCCAATTTATTATTCTTGGCTGAAAATTTCATTTCCTTTAATCTAGAATAGAAGGTAAGCAAAGTGATCTCTAATAATTTCTTTTGCTAATATAATTTTTTATTTATTTCAGTTTATTTACTTTGTGTCCCAGCTGTAGCTCTACCCTTGTTCCCTTCCAATCCCTCCCTCCATTGCTCATCTCCTCTAAGAATTTCTTTCAGCTACTGATTGTAGTCCAATTTCACTAACACTTTTGTTGACACTAAAAAGTTTAGTAACTATATAATTGTTGGGACTGGGAAGGTGCTTCAATAAGTAAAACCTTTACTTTCCAAAGACCAACTTCTGAATTGTGTTCCCAGAACCTCTGCAGAAAAAACAGTTCATTCTGGAAACTGCTTGTAATTCCATGCTGGGGATGCAGACAGCAGGATGGTAACTGCTCTGTCCTGGTTGGAGAGATCCATGCCATTGAGTGACTGTGTCTTAAAAGAGGAAGATGATGGTTGGCTACCATAAAAAGCTAAAATGTTATGCTCAGGATGCGAGGCTAAGCACTGCACTCAGGGTCAGCCGCTTTGGACCCAGAGAAGAGCATGTCTGATTGCATGCGGGTTGATGCCCCAGGTCCCGCCTCTGAGAAAAAGGTATCAGACGGGTCTGATGCTCTTTGGGTGGATGACACCTAAATGAACATCAGTACAAAGTCCCAATTTATTTCTAATATCAGAGATCAGACCTCTACTCTTGTCTGATGCATCTAAAACAAAAAGGGGGAACTGTAGAGAGCTGCGGAATGCTGCGCCTTAAAGATGGAGCTGGTTTCTGCCTTCCACCTTCCTGATGGTGAGTGCTCTCTGTCATGAACAATTCCACATTTGGCTAAGGCTGAAGATCTGGCTTGCTTCCATGTATGTGGACCTATCTGCATTGCCCACGTGGCACGCTGGGGTTGGCTACCCAGAGGCTATTTAAGCTGTGGGCTGGCTTTCCCCAGGGTCAGATGATTGTTCAAGGTTCCTGAATAAACTGCATTGAAAAAAAAAGAGGAAGATGAGAGAGATGCCAGAGGGTTCCTCCCATCACACACACACACACACACACAGAGAGAGAGAGAGAGAGAGAGAGAGAGAGAGAGAGAGAGAGAGAGAGAGGAGGAGGAGGAGGAGGAGCATATAACCATGTATAATTGCCCTTTTTTAAAAAATGTGTTTCTTTCTCCCTGGCTGCTTATTGTTCATTGACACTATATTCACTGTATCCAGGTCAAACTATAATTTACTTTTCTTCTACTACATTGCTCATGTTTCCAGCATATGAGGGTTACCTCAATTATTCAGTTTTAAAATTCTCAATGCTGTAGTAGTCTTCGGTGTAGAGTAGTAGATCTTTGACTAGATCTTCATTATCTTCTGTTTCGATGGCTCAAATGTTTGCACAGTCAGCTGTTTCCTAAGATGTTCTTTAGCTTTATCCTTCGTGGGTGCCATTAATCTTTTAAAGGAAGATTTGTTTGTGATTGTGAATATGCTGAGAGTGTTTGAATGTGCGTCTGCCAATGCATTTGGTTATTTTTTACTCCCCCCCTTTGAGTTTAATGTTTTTACATTTTAGAAGAGCTAATTAAACAAGTCTTTCAAATGTAAGCCCCCGTGCTACAATTCTCAGACAGAGCCCTGACCATCAGCATCAACCTTACATTTCTTTGTTTCATCCTCATGTCAGGTTTTAGATGGCTCATTTAACAGTTTTCTATTGATTTGGCACCCATTCAGATGCCCTGCCTTTACCTGAGAACCCAGGTGGAATTCTGTACTCTCATCATCTTTAACTCCCAAATCTTCTTGTTATGAGAATATCAACCTCCCAAGAAGATTCTGTAGGACCTGCTAAATACTAGACCCTCTGGTAACCAGTTTCCTGTTAGTTTTGTCTTATGGGAGATCTAAATGCACACCCAAAGTGTAGGTCCCTAGGGATGCCTTTATGGTTATGGTATTATGGGTAATGTCTTTTAACTCTTAGTTACTATTCAACAAAGTGTGCTTTAGATGGTTTTGATTAAAAAAAAAAAAAACAAACCTTTGATGCAGGACAGTGTTCCAATCAACAGAAATGGAAACCCACAGTTTTCAAATTGAACGAGGCTAGGAGTTTTCACTGAAAATGCTTTAATTTGAAAGTGTAATCACTACTTCTTTGGGACCATCCAGAGTTGAGCAAGATCCTGTCTATGTACAATTCTTGGGAAAAAAAAAAACATTTATTCACTAACTTATGGCAAATAAACAACAGCCAGCTTTCAACACAATCCCCTTGTTTGCTAAGTCAGGTGGTGGCTGGCTGTACTGCTACTAATAATTAATTTTAGAATATTAATGCATTACCAACTGACTCAGAAATTTCTTAAAAATCTCAGAGTTTGTTTCCTATGACAGATGAGCCCATCACTTTATTTAATGAGTTTTTTTTTTAATGTTTAGATACTAAATACACTTTTCTTGTTTCTAATGCTCCATGTGCTGATTGACTTCTTTGCTGATAAAAGAAAAAAAAATTCTAACTTGAAATTTTGGGCCATACTTCAGAATAAAGATCAACAAATTTTTCCTGTAAAATAGTAGGTAATAAATATTGCAGTCTCTGCTGACTACACAGAACACCTGGTACACATTCCTCTCTGCCTTTCGTCTCTCACTTTCTCTCCATCCCTCTTTTTATTTGAACCTTTAAAAATTCCAAGCCCATTCCATATCAGTTCACACCTTGCTGGATTTAATCTGCAAGCATTTAATGCCTACTTTGGAATTTACTTGCAAAATCAGTTGAACTATCTTTGAGGTAATGAGAAAAATCCTAAGTCTTTTGTTTAGTTTTGTTTTTCAAATTACAAAGCCAAGGAGTTTCTTCTGGTGTCCTGAAGAAAAGTCCATTTTGATTTTTTTTGAAACTGTCTTTAAAGTAATATAGTAGTCAATTGAGAAAAATGCTTCATTTCTAAAAGTTTCCTTTTAAATTACTATTGGGTTATTTGTTTTCCCCCTTACTTTGGACAATTTTTTGAAAGCTCTCTAAGTCGAGCTAAACATTAGAGCATGTGGATTACTCTGTCCTTATCCAAATGCTTGAGGTTATTAATTTTTCTTTGTATAAAAATGTTTTCACAGCCTTCCAAACAGGAGTTAAGCTTACTTCCAGTGGTATGTAAGTCTTGAAACCCCACAGCTTAACTACTTTATATTATTTTAAGGGCTGTAGAAATTGATGTATAATCATCAAGAAAATGAAAACAGTTTTCAGAACTACTTTACTTAGAGAATTGAGCCTTTCAAAGCATACCCCCTCCTCAAACACCAAGTATTATATGGTTTAAGCTCCTGTTATTTCTGCAAAGGGCTTAAAAGACTGTCTGACCAGCATGAGAACACAACAGAGAATTAATTGAACAGATTTGAAATAATCGAGTTTTACATTTGTTAAGAACATAATGGAGGATGTTATCAAAGTCTCACATGTGGACGTACCATCCCCAGAATGCTTATGAAAATAACAGGCTGATGATAAGAACAAAAATATATGCTTTAACATTCACCAGGAAACTTCCCACCTAAATGAAACCTCTGCTGTATAATGAAGTCACCTTCCGATAGTTCTCCCAAAAGTTCCCATATGTGTATAGCATTGACGCAAAACTGATGGACTTACATGGCATTGTAGAGCTTGTATACAAAGAATCCTGGTTTATGATAGAAGTCATGAAAAACATGCGATGAAATGAAGGCCCAAAGGGAAACTAGAAGAAAGAAAAAGTCAACTGAGATGGAGAGAAAAGGAGGGGGAGAGAAAGAGACAGAGAGAGAGAGAGAGAGACAGAGACCACACAGAAAGGTGGGGGTGTAGGATTCAGAAGGCAATTGATTGTGAGGAGAGCAATAACAACAAAATAATTAGCATTAAAAATCCAAGGTCTATACTGTTTGTCAACAGAGAAACATTCACTTATTTTAAACTAGAAAAAAATGCAATCATTACAACGTATAGTTGGAAAACAGCAGTGTGAAGTGTTATTTAAGCATTTGTGATATTTTCCAATTTTAATTAAAAGTTTATTATAAATAATTTGCAAATAAAACAGCATCACACACCAAAATTAACCAGCCCCAACATTTCTAATTTTTTATTAAGATAAAAATCAGTGGTTTTAAGGTTTAAAATATCATGCAGAACAAATCTTTAAAAAGCTCATTAAAGCTCTTGGTACTGCTGTATTAAGTGCTGAGATATAAGTCTATTTTAAATTTATCAGACTGCAGAGGAAGATGATGCAGTCAGCCTCGATGACACCTGATAAGCTAGGGTCAGATTGAAGGGGAGGAGGATCTCCCCTATCAGGGGATTAGGAAAGGGCATAGAGGGAGAAGAGGGAAGGAGGGTGGGACTAGCAGAAGACAAGGGAAGGGGCTGCAGTGAGGGTGCAAAGTGAGTAAATTGTAATCAATAAATATAGAAATAAAAACTGAAGTAACTATACATTCCTTATAAATAGAATTCAAACCTTACAAAATGACATCAAGCTAGAACTTCTGAACAAATAATGACAGCACACACAGAATGAACTGCCGTTTTATTATGTATAATTATGTATAAGTGTATAATTATGGCTTTAACTTTTAAAGAAAATTACCCCTATGTAAAGTAAGTAACATAAATAGTATTAGGTTTAAAATATTAAAATTTTTTAAATTACTCAATCAATAAAATTATTTTTATCTATTTTTTATTTTTTTACAATTTAGTCACTTTATATCCTGATTGTAGCCCCCTCCCCCATCTATTGGTCTCATCCTTCTTCTCTCTTCCATCCCTTTCCTTAATATCCACTGAAAGGGGAAGTCCTCCTTCCTTGCCATCTGACGTTAACCTATCAAGTATCCTCAGGACTGCCTGTATCCTCTTCCTCTGCAGCCTGACAAGGCCTCACCACCAGAGGAAAATGATCAAAGAGCAGGCAACTGAGTTCAGGTCAAAGATAACCCCTGCTCTCCTTAATAGGGAGCCCACATGGAGATTTGTCTGCCTTTGGGCTGCATCTGAGCAGAAGGTGTAGGTTCTCTCCATGCATGGTCCTCGGTTGGTGCATCAGTCTATGCAAGAGCCCCTGGGTCTAGATTTGTTGACTTTCTTGTTCTCCTTGTGGAGCTACTGTCTTCTCCGGAACCTTCTATACCCTCCTACTTTACTTCTTCCATAAGACTTGCTGCCCTCTTCCCAAAGTTTACCTGTGAGTATCTGTATCTGCTTCAGTCCCCTGCTGGGTGGAGCCTTTCAGAGGACATCTACCATAGGGTCCCATCTTGTTCCTGTCTTCCTCTGCTTCATGTGTCTACGCTGTTTTCCCTTCTGAATGAGAATTAAGCATCCTCCCTAGGGTTCTCCGTGTTGTTTAGCTTCTTTAGGTCTGTAGATTATAGTCTGGTTATCCTATGTTATGTGGCTAATATCCGCTTATGGGTGAGTATATACCATGTGTGTCTTTCAGCTTCTGGGTTACCTCACTCAGGATGATCTTTTCCAGTTCCCACCATTTGCCTGCAAATTTCATGATTTCCTTGTTTTTAATTGCTGAGTAGTACATTTACATTGTGTAAATGTACCACAATTTCTATATCCATTCTTCAGCTGAGGGACATCTGGGTTGTTTTCAGGTTCTGGCTATTATGAATAAACCTGCTATGAACATAGCTGAGCAAATATCGTTGTTGAATGGTGGAGCACCTTTTGGGTATATATGCCCAGGAGAGGTACATTTGAGTCTTGAGGTAGTGCTATTCCCCATTTTCTTAGAAAGCACCAGATTGATTTCCAAAGTGGTTGTACAAGGTTACATTCCCACCAGCAATGGAGGAGGGTTCCCCTTTCTCCACATCCTCTCCAGCCTGTGTTGTCACTTGAGTTTTTGATCTTAGCCATTCTGATGGGTGTAAGGTGAAATCTCAGGGTCATTTTGATATGTATTTCCCTGATGACTAAGGGCATTGGAGCATTTCTTTAAGTGTTTCTCTGCCATTCGATATTCCTCTATTGAGAATTCTCTTTTTAGCTCTGTACCCCATTTTTTAATTGGATTACTTGGTTTGTTGGTGTTTAATTTCTTGTTTATTTTATATTCTGTATATTAGCCCAGTTTCAGATGTAGTATTGGGAAAGATCTTTTTCCAGTGTGTAGGGTGTCATTTTGTTCTGTTGACCATGTCCTTTGCTTTGCAGAAGCTTTTCAGTTTCAGGAGGTCCCATTTGTTGATTGTTGATCTTAGAGCCGGAGCTATTGGTGTTCTGTTTAGGAAGTTGTCTCCTGTGTCAGTGAGTTCAAGGCTCTTTCCCACTTTTTCTTCTAACAGGTTTAGTGTGTCTGGCTTTACGTTGATGTCTTTGATCCACTTGGACATTAGTTTTGTACAGGGAGATAGACATGAATCTATTTGCATTTTTTATATGTAGACATCCAGTGCCAATTGTTAAGGATGCTATCTCTTAGAAAGAGCTGGATGGGACAGAAGCTCTACAAGGAGAGCATCAGAATCAAATGTCTAGGCAAAGGGAAATTTGCAGAGACAGCTTCCCTGCCACTGGCTTTCTTGTTCTGAAGCTAATGAGCTGCAGCTGCCTCCTCACTGTGCTCAGACAGTGTTGGCTGGGTGGAGCCATAGTGAAGAACCAGAGAGCCCAGAGGTTTAGTTGGTCTGTCTCCCTAGGGAGATAGGTTGAGCTTTGGAGACTTGTCCAAGGCTGTTCCTGTGGTTCCCAGGTATCTGAAGGCCTGAGGTTGGAATTCTGTGCCTCAGTACCCAGAAGGTATTCACTTGCTGGTGAGCACAGCACACAGGCATTCGGCTAGATGCTGGTGACTGAGCACCGGAACATAGGAAATTTTCCGGGATTAGCTGTGTGCCCTGAGGTGGGATCCGATTGTTTCCCCCGCTGTAGGGGTTCCTGTCCATGCGGAGGCCCAGTCTCTGGTGCGTTGGTGGTCCATAGTTCAATCTGGGAGTACAGGGTGCTGGCGTGTGCACGGGTGCTGGAGACCTAGCACCTGTAGAAAACCAAGGTTTTTTTGGGATTATCTGGGTAATCTGAGTTTGAAACCAATTGTTTCCCTCACTGTGGGGTTTCCTCTCACCTGGGGAACACAGTTACATGTGTTTTGGGGTCCATAGTTCTGTCTGTGGGTTGCTGTGTAGAAACTGCTGCTCTGTTGTTCAGACAATGTATGATCCGCTCAGCCATCTTGTATCTCTATCTCTGTTTTTTTTTTTTCCGAAGAAAGTTTTTTAAGGTATTGTCTACAGCAGTAAACAGTGTCCACTTCATCAATTGCTGTCTTGTAGATGGTGTTAGAAAGGTTTATATGTGAGTGAATAGGTTCCTGTGAATCTTACTCCTTGTGTGTGTGTGTGTGTGTGTGTGTGTGTGTGTGTGTGTGATAGATAAAGAAGCTGCTTTATTTGGAGAGTATATGGCAAGTGAAGAAATGGCTCTTAGCCACTCTTTCACGATATGGTTTCTATTTGTCCGCTTTGCTCCAGGTATTAGATATAATGGAATAAATAAAACAGTGCACTTCATGGAACCATCAGACGGTAGGAAGGAAAAAAACAACAACAACAACACATAAAGCCTTAAAGAAAAACATGTAGACTCAAACGTAAAGAAGAGCAAGGTAAGCAGAACATGGCTGCAGTGTACAAAGGCTAGAGATATTCTCTATGATAGAATATTTCAACAAAACCTTGAGTGCATGTTAGGTGTTTCATTTTATGTGTCAATCTGACTGCTACAGGGTCTTCAGTGTATAGTCAATCACCATTCTGGGTGTTTCTGTGATGGTATTTTTTGATGAGATTAATGTTGGTAAAATAGTAGACTAAAACCATATCAGATGGGTCTCTTTAAATTGTAATGGGATTATCCAATTAGATGGCAACCTGAATGAATGAAAAGCTGAACTCACACGAGTAAGGGGGCATTCCTCTGGCTTGACTTATTTTGAGCTAGGATATCAATGTTTTTTCATCTTTGTACTGTATCAGAAAAGTTGGTAATTTCTAGGTCTCAAGCCTGTAGGCATGTGAACCTGAACCACAGTACTGACAGACATGCAGAGACACAAGAGATAATGTTCTAAATAGTACAATATTTCTTGATAATGATAGATTTTAATTATGTACAGCAGGTATACAACCTGTAGAATAGTCCTGTATAGTAGGTATTATTAATATTAGTTTTCATGTGAAGATATCAAGGCATAAAAAGCTACCTTACCTACAATCTACTTAAAGTCAACCAGTGGTGGGGTTGAAATGTGCACTCAGGAAGTCCAAATTCTAGAATTATGTTAAATTGGGTCTGTTCCCTTGTTAGATTCTCCAGAAACTAGATACATCTAGAGAAGAATAATAAGTATTTAATTTAGAACAATTCATTCTATTAAGGTTAGGGGAAAGAGGACAATTTGCAAATATGAAGATAAAATATCAGTGACACAAGTGGGGTCTTTGGTGTAGTCAGGGAGACTGAGGAAGGGGTACACTTCAGTGAATAAGGACTGAAGATTTATCCTCTTGCTGGAGTGTACATGGTGAAAATACCAGATTCTATATTGTGGAGTCTCTGGAAAGGCCTCTTAGAGATGCTTCAAGAGAAACTGGGCAAAGAGTTCTATCTAATGAAAGGAGCCATGAATTCTTGTTAAATGTCCAATACCAGGAACAGAAAAATATAACACAAGTCAACATCATCATCATCATCATCATCTTCATCATCATCATTATCAATAACAACCAAAGCCCAGCTCTCCTCAAAGAAGACAACAGATAGTGTGGGCAAATATTAGTGACTACTGACTATGAATCCCAGATGTCATTTCTCTACCATAAGAAAAGAAGGTTGTTTTGTTTTGTTTTGTTTTTTTAAATATATAGTAACAGAACAAAGACAATATCCAAGCAAGACACTTTAAAATACATTAGTGGAACTGTAAGGTGGATGAGTTAGAGCAAATATGTTATTGGCTTCAGATGCTTTCTTACACACTTTTAATTTTGGGGGTTGGTGAAAGCTATGGATAAGTGTGTACAGTCTGAGAGGGTTTACCTAATAGAAGCAAGGATGCTAGGTCACAAAGGTTGGCAGTAAATTGCTATTTAGGGGCCTGTGATATCTGAGGATAATTTGTTTTTGGACCTGCAGAATGCCAGCTTTGTGTTGTTATTGAGATTCCAGTCAATCAGCCCATTTTATAAAATGTTTAATACAAATGCAACTTTTTTTTTCCTTCTGGGAAATCATGTGATAACCAGTTAATTTACTTCAGAAATGACTACTTTCAAAGAACACAAGAATGAGATTAAGGAGGAGCCCACTCTCCCAAGGAGGGTGCATATGTGCTTCATAATGACAGGACAACAGTATTTTAAAGTATTGATTACATGCTCAAAAATTCAAAGTGATGAATAAAAGACAAATCATTTTCTTGGTTTGTTTTTGTTTTTTCAAGCAACTAATCTATTTAAAGAGAATGAGAGAGCTAGAAAATCAGTTTGGCTACTGTCATAATTGATGCAGACAAAAATTAATCATGGCTTTAAAACTTAGTGGACTTTTACCAAATAGCAGAGTATTTACACAATTTCAATTTGCTTCTCAATAATATTCTTACCAGTACAAAAGCAAAAATGACACCTTTGAAATAGTGAAGTTGGGGAAATGGCTCAGTGGTTAAGAGCATTGTCTGCTCTTCTAAAGGACCTGGGTTCGATTCCCAGCACCCACATGGCAGCTCACAACTGTCTATAACTCTA
This sequence comes from Meriones unguiculatus, assembly GCF_030254825.1. NCBI lineage: Eukaryota > Metazoa > Chordata > Mammalia > Rodentia > Muridae > Meriones > Meriones unguiculatus. The sequence goes on from NC_083359.1 coordinate 29,531,772, forward strand.
GTTCCAAGAAGACCATTGCATCATCTTATCCCTGGAAAAAATTCCTTCCATAGATGCATGAGGTGGATCTAATAAGGGAGTGTCAGTCACACTGGTCCAAAATAAGTAAGTTTCTGTATAGTGCCTGACTTGACACTGACAATGTCGAGGACTTGATTGTGAAAATTCAATACCTGTATGAATGCTAGGCAAACATGATCAGTAGATAAACTGTGTGGCCTTGGATTTTTTTTGTTCATGTTGTATTTTATTGGAACAACTGACAACATCTGAATGAAAACTCTGGTTTAGAGGAGGCTTGTTCCTTTGATAATTTTCATACTTTTAAAAATTTGGTATAGCTGAAAATAATTTTAAAAGCTTAATATAACATAGCTGAAAATTTTTGCATCTACGCAGATATTCTTCATGCTATCTAGATATTAAATGTCACTAATACAGGATGTACATATGATCACAATGCATTATGAAATTCTTAAATAGCTAATGAAATATTACATTAAAACAAATTAAATGAATACCACAATGGCTAAATCTATTGCGCTAACTATTGATAATAGTTGGGAGAACTGGTCAGATAACATCAAGCTGACCGAATATCTGCTCAGTAGATCTGCCTCCGCAGATACTTCACAAGGATGCAACAAATATCGAGTGGTTTCAGGGGCTTTCACATTTTCTTTGAGAAGAAAGGATACATGTAGATGATTAAATTTCAGGGCAAACAAACAAATAGCAAGTATGGAATAGATGCTTCATGCGCACAGGGGATGTTGCTATGCTATGACAGGACAGTTGGAACCACAACACAGTGAAATCCACTCGTGTCGGGTGTGTGGGATTAACTAAATTCCTTCTCTTTCCTGAGCTTTAGTCTGACTTTCTTTGACAACCCATTTTTGTACTGTGCTTATTCATATTTTAATTATTACCTTCATCTGCTTCTGGATGCCCTCTACCCAATCAAAACCCACATCAGCCTTGATCAATATTAATGTGTCATCTTACAGGCAGATGTATGTGGACAGAATAAGTGAAGTTTATAAAAATGTATATATTTTCTCCTGAGGTTTATGTTTTAACATTGAAAGCGAAAATTTTTATATGATCAAGATATTTCAAACAGGGACCAATTGATTAAGAACAGGTCAGTGTTGAGACACTGATAGTGTTGTCACCATCAAACCCTGTGCCACTTGTGGGTGGAGTTTTTTAATGTAGAGCTGAAGAGCAGAAATAATAAAGGAGTCAAGTTTCTAAGGGAATGTCGACATCTTGATCTTGCTGTAATGAGTAGAATTTGACAGAGAGGACTTATCTAGTCTAACAATGGGAGTTAAGTAGCATTCTCAAACATTGAACTCTATACAAGGACATTGAATTGATCCAGCATGTAGTTGAGAGACACAAAAGAAGTTTAAGAAGAGGAGGTCATGTACTAGGCATAAAAATATTACCTTTAAATTAACAGTGATAATTTCTTGCATTCCCAAAGAAGCCTGCTAGGCCCTTGGAACATCTGATTTACCTACCCTCTTCCTCTAGTCCCCTGCCTGCTGGTTCAACTTGGGACACTCTAGCAGAGGTTAGCTGAAGGCTGTCCACTGAGCCTCATTGCCAACCTTATAAAGGAGGCCTGCAGGTCCCTAGAAGCATCCCGTCCTGCTGGATCCCAGCCTGGCTTTGACCTCTCCCCACCTGACAGAATCCTCCTTTCAGCATGCTGAGACATTGACATATCTGTTCCAGCATCTTGTATATTCCAGCATTCTGCTTGTTTCTGCCTCAACTGCTTCAATTGCTATTTCTCTTCAAAGCCAGCTCCCAAGAGATCTTTGAAGAAAGCTACCAATCTTAATTGATCCAGCATTTTAGACTGTTCCAAAGAGGACTTTGATTAAGCCTAAAATTTCTCAACATTCAAAGACTGGACCACAAATGTTATTGCTTGCTTAATTAACCAATTTTTCCCAATTTTCTTTGGGCCCCGTAAAAGGATTTCTACATGTCCAAAACGTCAGCTAGAAGAAATCCATAAGAACAACCTCCAATTTTCCTTAAAGGGGATTGGGTTGTTTTCTATAGCTATGAAATTTTATTTTCATTGGGAAACATTTATAAATTATTAATGATCTTATTCAGAGTGACACAAGGTTAGACTCAGGGATTTCTCTCTTTTCCTTTTTCTGTCTTTCATTCTTAGATAAGGAGAAAAGGGGCTAAAAGAAAATAGTATACAGGGATATCTTATAGGAATAAGACAAAAGGTAGATTATTGAATATACTCAACTTAGGGTTTTATTTGTTATTCTCAAATAAGATTAATTCTAACTCTGGTATAGGAATTGGCATATTGATGCAAAAATAAGTATTTTTGATACATTGTTATAAGCTTTAGGATATTGATACAAATTCAAGGTTACTTCCAATATATTTAAACAGATATTAAAAACTGGTTAGAATATTAGGTAATGTAAGTTAATTGCTAGTTAATCAACTCATAGTCATGTCAAACACTAGTCTACTTTATCACAGGAGTATACATCCTAGGTTTAACAGATAGATATGATTTTGTGGACAGTTCGATTACCTAAAGATAGATAGTCTTCAAAAACTTTAAAGAACTACAGAATGTGACATTTAAACATATCTTTATTATTTTAAAGATTCTTTGACAATGAGACAAGTCATCTCCTGGCAGCACCCTGCCTACCTCAAAGAAGATAATGAGCATTGAAAAACCTCTACATGGAGATGGCTTCAAATATGGCAAACAAGCCACTCAGGTAATGAAATTACCCTTGCTTCACAACAGACAAATTCTGCCTAAAATGGGCAAGCTTAAATGCAGGAAAAGTCAACTGCTGAATTCTGCCAAGACAGGGTAAGCAAGTCCTAAATAGTTCCTGCTTCACATACATATCTGTCGAATATTCTGAGCCAGAAGGCTGAAGATGATGCTCCAAAGTTATAAAGAGTTATAGGTGACTGTTCAGGCAGCAAGCTGTCTCTGTCAAATTTTTATTTTTTGGAAGCTGCTAACATGCACTTCCTATTTACTCTAATAACTAATTTTATTCCTTCTCAAGTCTCTGATGGAGTTGAAGACCAAATAGTTATAGTGCCACAATTAAGCTTGAGTTGTTTAGAAGTTAAGAAATCTTTTTAACTAATCAAGAGAGAGGACCCTGACTAAAATGCTCAATCTCCATTCTGAAAGGCAAAGAGAATGGACATCAGAAGAAGAAGAAAATAAGAAACAACCTAGGAACCTGCCACAGAGGGCCTCTGAAAGGCTCTACCCTGAAGATTATCAATCTTTATGTAAGAAGTGGGAAATAGTAAGATCTGGTGAGGACAAGAACCCCACAGGAAGAGCAACAGAACCAGAAAATTTGAACACAGGGGTCTTCCCAGAGACTTGTATTCCAACCAAGTACCAGGCATGGAGATAACCTAGAACCCCTGCACAGATATAGTCCATGGCAGCTTAGTTTCCAAGTGGGTTACATAGTAATGGGAAGAGGGGCTGCCTCTGACATAATCTGATTGTCCTGTTCTTTGATCACCTCACCCTGAGGGGAGAGCGGCCTTACCAGGCCACAGAAGATAACAATGCAGCCATTCCTGATGTGATCTGATAGACTATGATCAGAAGGAAGGAGAGGAGGACCTCCCCTATCAATGGACTTGGGGAGGGGCATGCATGAAGAAGGGGGAGGAAGGATGGGAACGGGAGGGGAGGAGGGGGAGGGCCTTATTGGAGGGATACAAAGTGAATAAAGTGTAATTAATAAAAATAAATAAATTTAATTATAAAAAAATTTCACCAGGAAAAAAAAAGACATCCTTTTATATAGGTAATACCAATAAGGATAAAAGTTAATTTAGGTTTAGAACTTTTAACATGTCAAGATAGATAGGATAATCAGGTACTTTCTCCTAAGTTGCTAAATACACATGGACTGGACATTGCACATGTAGATTTTACCTAACAGTTTTCATAATTTCATAATTATTATTGTATTGAATAAAAGGAGCCTTTTATTGGACTTAAAGGGGGAAATGTTTGTATAATGTTGTTTTGAAATGTATATACCTTATCCTTGTTCATTCAGATGCTCATTCCCCCCCCCCCCCACTTTCTGGTTTCAATCTGGATATTGCATTGTGATACTTATTCTAAGCATCCTGTCTCAACTTTGTGTAAACAGGCCAAAATAAAGCAACTAGCCATAATGTTGAGCAAGGGGAGGAGCCAGAGGGCAGGAAATAGGGGAGGAGCCAGAGGGCAAGAAATGAGTGGGAGGAGAAAGGGCGAGGGAGAGAAGAGAGAGCAGAGCGGGAGAGAGATCTTGGAACAGTGTGGAGAGAATGAATCAGACCTAATATTTCACAAAAAGCAAGTATAATGTGGGAAATCTAAATGTTAGTAAACTATGAGGGCTTGGAGGTTTAGGATGGAAGAACTATTAGCCACAGTTGTGTTCTAGGTTGATTAAATAAATCCCAGTGTCTGTGTGGTGATTTGGTTATACAGCTGTTTAAGATTAAGAGCAAGCTTTACTAAAAGAACATCAATAGTAAATATTAATCAACACCTACAACATGTGTCTTTCTGCTTCTGAAATACCTCACTCAGGATGATCTTTTCTAGTTCACACCATTTGCCAGCAAATTTCATGATCTCCTTGTTTTTAATTACTGGGTAGTATTCCATTGTATAAAGGTACCACAATTTCTGTATCCATTCTTCAGCTGAGGGACATCTGGGTTGTTTCCAGATTCTGGCTATTATGCATAAAGCTTCTATGAACATGGTTGAGCAAATGTTATCACCCTGTAAAAAACTAAAATCCAAGTGGATCAAAGACCTCAACATAAAACCAGACACACAAAACCTGTTAGAAGAAAAAGTTGGGAAGAGCCTTAAACTCACTGGCACAGGAGACAACTTCCTGAACAGAACACCAACAGCAGAGGGCTCTAAGATCAGCAATCAATAAATGGGACGTCACATTAATGGGGGACCTCAAAAGTCTCCTCTCAGTGATGGACAAGTGATTGAGACAGAAACTAAAGAGAGGATTAATGAAATTAACCAATGTTATGATCAAATGGACATAACAGATATCTACAAAATATTCCATCCAAACACAAAAGAACATGCCTTCTTCTCAGGATCATATAGAACCTTCCCCGAAACTGGCCATATAGTTGGTCACAAAGTAAACTCAACTGATATAAGAAAATTGAAATAATTCCTTGTATCTTACCAGACCACCAAGGATTAAAGCTGGACTTCAACAAAAACAACAGAAGTAACAGAAACTCTACAAACTCATGTAAACTGAACAACTTTCTACTCCATGACCACTCGGTCAAAGAAGAAATAAGAAAAGAAATTAAACTTTCTAGAATTCAATACAAATGAAGGCATGACATACCCACACTTTTATGGAACACAATGAAATCAGTGCTATGGAAGTTCATAACACTAAGTGTCTTCATAAAGAAATTGCAGAGATATCATTCTAGCAATTAAAAAGCATACCTGAAAACTCTAGAACAAAAAAAAGTAAACACACAGAAGAGGTGTAGATGGCAGGAAATAATCAAACTCAGGGTTGACATCAATAAATTAGAAATAAAGAACATAATACATATAACCAACAAAATCAAGAGCTGATTCTTTGAGAAAATCAACAAGATAAATAAACCCTTAGCCAAACTAACTAAAAGTCAGAGAGACAGTATCTAAATTCATAAAATCAGAAATGAAGAAAACATAACAACAGACACTGAAGAAATCCCAAGAATCATTAGGTCTTACTTCAAGAGCATATCCTCTACAAAATTGAAAAATCTAAATGAAATGGCTGATTTTCTTGATAGATACCACCTACCCAAGTTAAATCAAGATTAGATAAACAGCTTAAACAGATCTTTAAGTCTTAAGGAAATAGAAGCAGGAATTAATCTTCCCCCTTTACTCCCTCCAAAAGCCCCGAGTTAGTTTGTATTGGCACAGAATTCTACCAGACTCTCAAAGAAGAGCTAATAATAATACTCCTCAAATTATTCCATAAAATAGAAACAGAAGGGACATTGGAAAACTCATTCTGTGAGGCCACAGTGACCCTGGTACATAAAACATAAAGACTCAACAAAGAAACAGAATTTCAGATCAGTTTTCCTTATGCAAAACTGCTCCATAAAATACCCACAAACTGAATCCAAGAACACATCAAAAACATCATCTACCATGATCAAGTGGACTTCATCCCAGGGGTTCAGAGATGGTTCAATATACCAAAACATAGCAATGCAATCACCATATAAACAAACTAAAAGAAAAAAATCCACATGATTGTCTCATTAGTTGCAGAAACAGGTTTTAACAAACTCCAATACCACTTCATGTTAAAGGCTTGGAGAGATCAGGGATACAAGGCACACACATAAACACAATAAAGGCAATGCACATCAAGCTAGTACCCAAGATCAAATTAAATGGAGAGAATTTTAAAGCAATTTCACTAAAATCAGGAACAAGATAATCTGCCTAATCTCTGTATTTCTCTTCAATATAGTACTTGAAGTTCTAGCTAGAGCAATAAGACAACTAAAGAAGATCAAGAGGATACAAATTAGAAAAGAAGAAGTAAAAGTATCACTATCCGCAGATGATATGATAGTATACATAAGTGACCCAGAATTCTACCAGAGAACACCTTCAGCAAAGTGGCTGGATAGAAAATTAACTAAAAACAAACAAACAACAAAACCAAAACTAACAAACAGTAGCCCTCCTTTATACAAAAGATAAACAGCCTGAGAAAGAAATCAGAAAACAACACCTTTCACAATAGCCACAAATAACATAAAACATCTTAGTGTAACTCAAACCAAACAAGTGATATACCTATATGATAAGACTTCAAATCTCAGAAGAAAGAAAGTGAACAAAATATCAGAAGATGGAAAGGTCTCCATGCTCCTGGATCAGTAGAATTAACATAGTAAAAATGGCCATCTTACCAAAAGCAATCTACACATTTAATACAATTTCCATCAAAATTCCATTACAGTTCTTCACAGACCTTGAAAGAGCAGTTCTCAACTTCATATAGAAAAATAAAACACACAGATTAGCTAAAACAAACAACTCATGGAGGTATCACTATCCCTGATTTCAAGAGTGCTGCAGAGCAATAGTAATAAAAAACTGCATGGCATTGGCAGAAAAACAGACAGGTTGATCAATGGAATTGAATAGAAGACCCTGAAATAAGTACATACACCTAAGGATACTTTATTTTTGACAAAAAACCAAAACCATATGATGAAAAAATATAAAGCATCTTCAACAAATGGTGCTGGTCAAACTGGATGTCTGCATGTAGAAGAATGCAAATAGATCCATATTTATTACCCTTCAAAAAATTCAAGTTCAAGTGGGCCAAAGACCTCCACATGAAAGTGGATACACTAAATCTGATAAAAGAGAAAGTAGGGAAGAGCTGTGAAAACATTGGTATAGAAGACAGCTTCCTAAAGAGAACTCCAATTGCTCAGGCACTAAGATCAAAAATTAATTAATGGGATCTCACAAAACTGAAGTGTCTGCAAGGCAAAGGCTACCATCTACAAGACAAAACATCAACTTACAGAATGGGAAAAGATCAGTAATCCTACATCCAACAGAAGGCTAATCTCCAAAATATATAGAGAACTCAAAAAACTTAACTACCAAAAATCAAATAACTTAATTTAAAAATAGAATATAGAGTTAAACAGGATTATCAACAGAGGAATTTAATGGCCCAGAAGCACTTAAAGAAATGTTCAACATCCTTAGTCATCATTGAAAAGCAAATCAAAACTGCTTTGAGATTCTATCTTACACCTGTCAGAATGGCTATGATTAAAAACTCAAGTGACAGCACATGCTGGCAAGGATGTGGGTCAAATGGAACTCTCCTCCATTGCTGATGGGAGTGCAAACTTGCACAACCACTTTGGAAATCAATCTGGTGCTTTCTCAGAAAATTGGAAAGAGTTCTACCTCAATACCAGCTATAACACTCCTGGGAAAATATTCAAAAGATGCTCAACCATACAACAAGGACATTTGCTGAACTATGTTCATAGCAGCCTTATTTGTAATAGCCAGAAACTGGAAACAACCTAGATGTCTGTCAACTAAAGAATGGATAAAGAACCCCTGCACAGATGTAGCCCAGGGCAGTTCAGAGTCCAATTGGGTTACATAGTAATGTGAAGAGGGACTGCCTCTGACATAATCTGATTGGCCTGCTCTTTGATCACCTCCCTCTGGGGGGGGGGGGGAGCAGCCTTACCAGGCCACAGTAGAGGACAATACAGCCACTTTTGATGTGAACTGACAGACTAAGATCAGAAAGGAGAGGAGAACCTCCCCTATTAGTGGACTTGGGGCGTGGCATGCAAGCAGAGGGAGGAGGGAGGGTGGGATTGGGATGGGAGGAGGGAGGGGCTTATGGGGGGATGCAGAATGAATAAAGTGTAATTGATGAAAAATTTAAGAAAAAAGGGAAAAAAATAATTTAAGAACCTTAAATGACTTTCAAAATTGGAGGAAAACATGGAGTTAGTCAATTGGCATGGAGCACGTCTCGCCCCTGGGGGCAATGGTCTCCTGAACCTACTCAGACCTCGGACACCACCACTGCTAGTTCTAGAACTGACGCAGGATGTTCCAACGAGGGGTTAAGGCTTCTCATAATATTTCCTATAAGCCCACACCTGTTTGTCTATATCCCCCATTTTTATTCATTATTAACCAGATAGAGCCAAGTAATTGTGGTAATGATACTTGCTTTTTTGCCCAATGCTGGAATGCTAGTAAAGTTAGGTATGCCCTGGTTACTCGCATGCCTCACTGGGTGCCTGTGCCCATTGATGCCCCTCACGCTATGACTCTCTTCAGACAGAAAAGGGATCTTGGAACTACAGCCACCATTGTTACTACCATCTCATTGACGGCTGTTGGAGCTACCATCAGGGCATTAGCCATGAGTCATACTGGGCAGACTGCTCAGACCCTGAATAATTATTTAGCCAATGTAGCTCATGCCTTAGTTGTACATAAAGGAATTAATGCTCAACTAAAAGGAAGCTTGATGGTGTTCAATCAGAGGATTGACCTCTTGCAGGAGCAAATTGATACCCTATGGCAAATCGCTCAACCTGGCTGTCAATGAAAGTATGCTGGACTTTGTGTCACTAGCATACAACATGAGAATTTTTCCTGCGCTGCAAATCTGTCTAAACAATTGTCGAGCTATATTTTAGGTAATTGGACTGGAGAATTCGATACTACGATGGAGCAGCTGAGAGTGGCCATTGTCACAGTAAATTCTACCGGAGTGGACGCAGGACTAGCCACAGGATTATCAACATGGATTGCTGCAGCCATGAATCATCTGAAGGAATGGGAGGGCATGGGAGTGTTAGCAGGCCTTCTGGTGTTGGCCTCCTTGGTTTGCCTGTGGTATATATGCAAGATTACAGTCTCACAACAGTGTGATGCAGCCATGATCATTCAGGCCTTACAGCCATTGAAGCAGGACATTCTCCCCAAGCATGGTTGGATACCATAAAAAGCTAAAATGATACGCTCAGGATGCGAGGCTAAGCACTGCACTCAGGGTCAGCCGCTTTGGACCCAGAGAAGAGCATGTCTGATTGCATGCGGGTTGATGCCCCAGGTTCCGCCTCTGAGAAAAAGGTATCAGACGGGTCTGATGCTCTTTGGGTGGATGACACCTAAATGAACATCTGTACAAAGTCCCAATTTATTTCTAATATCAGAGATCAGACCTCTACTCTTGCCTGATGCGTCTAAAACAAAAAGGGGGAACTGTAGAGAGCTGCGGAATGCTATGCCTTAAAGATGGAGCTGGTTTCCGCCTTCCACCTTCCTGATGGTGAGTGCTCTCTGTCACGAACAACTCCACATTTGGCTAAGGCCGAGGATCTGGCTTGCTTCCATGTATGTGGACCTATCTGCATTGCCCCCGTGGCACGCCTGGGTTGTCTACCCAGAGGCTATTTAAGCTGTGGGCTGGCTTTCCCCGGGTCCGAGGATTGTTCAATGTTCCTGAATAAACTGCATTGAAAAAAAAAAAAGAATGGATAAAGAAAAGGTAGTATTCCATTTACACAATATTCCATTTATACAGCATTCCATTGTGTAAATGGACTACTATTCAGCTATTAAAAACAAAGGCATCATGCAAATTGCAGGCAAAGGGATAGAAATAGAAAATATCATGAGTGAGGTAGCCCAGACTCAGACAGATATGCCTAGTATGTGCTCATTTATAAATGGATACTAACCATAAAGTACAGGATAACCATGCTACAATCCATATACCCAAAGAATGTAAGTAACAAAGAAGGCCCAAGGGAGGATGCTTGAAAATCCTTCAGAAGAGGAAATAAGATAGACTTCTGAAGGAGGTAACTGGTAGGGAGAAGGTGTGTGTGTGTGTGTGTGTGTGTGTGTGTGTGTGTGTGTGTGTGTGTGTATCATATTCTGGGAGGGGTGGAGGACTGGGAGAGAGAACAGAAATCGGTTGGGGACATCTCTGGAACAGGGGAGGCTCCTTTAAGTCTCTGAGAGTAACCCTAGCTGAGATTCCTGACATCGGGGGATATGAAGCATGAAGTAGCTCCCTTCTGTGGCAGAGGGGACTTCCAGTGAAGGTAGCAGGAGTGGGACACCGACCCATCCACAAAACCTTCAACTTTGTGATCTTGTTTGGCCTCAGTGGGAGAGGATATGCTTACGCCTGCTGTGACTTGATGTGGCCAGGTGGGTTGCTACCCATGGTGGCCTCTCCTTCTCTGAGGAGAAGGGGACAGGGGATTGAAAGGAGGTCTTTGTAAGGGTGGTACTAGGAGGAGAGGAGGGACAAGCCTGCAATCAGGCTATAAAGTGAATAGATAAATAAATTAATTAATAAATTAATTAATGAACAGTGGCATGTATGACAGAACATGTATGAACTGAGTGTGCTTAAAGGAGCCAAATCTATTTACTGTTGAATATACTTAAAATATCAACATTTGCTAATAGTTACTATTTTAAAAATTATCTATTTATATAATTATTTTTGCCAAGGACTGAGATACATACGCCTAAACTCATACATATCTTGACAGAGGTTTACCCTAGAAACCAAAGTTTTTTTTTTTATGTAACTCCTATCATTTTTAAAATTTATTTTAATTGCAAAAAAAAGACATTTGGAGCCATTTCTACAGAACAGTATATTAATGACCATCATAGTTATAGTTACCTGGAAGCAACAGATATATCCAGAGAAACTTATTACTTTATAAAAAGTTCATCTCTAAGTGTCTTCTGGACATAATCTTTTAATAGTTAGGGTCTTGGTTATGTCTCCCGAGTCTAACACAGTTTATAAATGGACTTAGGAAATGCAAAACTGCTACATTTCAAATGGTGGCCATATGTCATCTTTTCCATGCTGCCTGCACCCATAAAACATCTCATTTTTGTATATGACCTTAGGGAAAGCCTCTTTTCCACATTCAAATAGGAGGGAGAGAGATTGGTTTTGGAAAGTTGTAACAAATGGTCAAGCTAGAAATGTGAGGGGGATACAGAAATAAGGGGTAACATCTACAAATGTTTCCCAGGGTTTACTTTTGAAAGGCAGGACCAAAATCACTCTTGAGAGAAACTCCTATTAAGCTCATGAGGAGTTTCCTGATTTTTATGAATACATCTCTACCTCAATATTGAGACTGTTCATCTTTCTAAACCCACAGAACTGTAAAAGCAGCCCATGCCATGTATCCAAGGACATAACATAAATGCTAAGATGTTTTTACAGAAATTATTTAGGTAATTTGTCAGTTGTCTCCTGTGCTGTGAAGTAAATAAGGGGTATTATCAAAAACGAACAACAACAAAACAAACAAAAATGCACAAAAGAACTTGACGCAACTGTAGTAAATATAGTTTCAAGTCTAGTTCATATGGTGTTTGTTGTGATGTCAGGGAGACCAGTTCTTTTTTCTGTCTATCTTAAACGTCTCCCCTCAAGGATGCAGCGTCTTCAGGGCCTTAAGGAGACTGTGGATTCCTGGAAAGCGTGTTTCTGCATGGAGGAAGGTGATAGTCTGGCCCAAGTGTTAAATCTCGTCCGTAGATTGTGAAATATGACTTAAGAGCCTTAAGGATGATGATTTGCCACTGAGGGTCAAGTGTAGCTCTTCAACGGTACAAGCAGATGAAGTGGAAAGAAATCATACCCTTTGCCGTTCTTTGTTCAGAGGGACCCTAAGTCTCAGTCGTTCAGAAAGGGAGCGTGGCTTTAGAACCAATGTTACTATTTACTCAGGCTTTCGAAAAAACAGTCACAGTGGTGGTATTTTCATTATTAGACAAGAGAGTAATGAGAGATTAATTTTTTTTCCATTGTGTGATAAAACACTATGATGAAGGGCATCTGCATTTTGGGCTTAGGGTTCTAGCTGAACAACACCCCATGATGTTGGAATGAAGGAAGCGGGTGACAGGAAGCAGGGGCAGCTGAGAGCTCACATCTCCAGTGATCGCGCTGCTCAACCTTGTCAACTTGATTGGGTCAAGAAACACATGCGTGGCTCGCGGAGCACACTCCCGGGAGAGTATGTGAGATCGTGTCTGAAGGAGACTAACTATGGATGGACTCGGACCTGCCTCGAATACCCGTGGCACCGTAGTCTGGGGCTCCAGGTGGAGTAAGAAGGCGTAAAGTTCAACCTCACTGAACCTGGGTAACCTCCTTTCCTCTGGCGCTGGCTTTGCTCGTTGCTTGATCTCCTTTACAAACTTTCCATGTCCTTGCCCTCTCTGTTCTCATTACTGAGTTCTTATTCGTTTGTTTGTTTTACTTTATGCTCAAAGCTCTCCACAGATGCCTTGTGGGCTGCGTGCAGATATTCCAACCCCGCTAGCTACACATCATTTGGTCTCCTAGCCCTTTCTCTGAAATTCGGATAGGGTCCTTCATTTACTCAAAGTCTTCCATGCTATGCGACTTTAAAACCAGAATCAGATGGGTGAGGCATAAGTTCGCCGCCAGTTTTAGCAGTTACTCCCGTTCTACTTGTGGCTTAGGTGGTGTCTTGAGTGGCTGGATGCAGGGAAAACCCTTCGCAGTATCCCACATTTCACAGGGTGTTTTTTTTTTTTTTTAATCAAGAGAAAGTCTTTTAAACACACGAGATATTAGCCTTGATATTTGATAGGATCTGGGAAACGATTGAGAAGTCTTCAAGGCATCTTTCCTGCTATCCCAATGCAAACAATTTGGCTGTTTTGAAAATAATTGTAATATCTTAAGAAACTGTGCCTTATTTATGCGCATTATTTTTTTTACCATACTGAAAATATTTTGAATCTTTCTATTCTGCTTTTTGGCTGCAATTTTCGCTATAAATCTGGCTAAATGCAGTTGACAATACACAGGCTACACCCCGAATCCTGAATTGCCTTGAAACACCCTTAACCTGATCAAATGGTTTCTCACCTTTAAACCTACAGCTTGAAAGAGACAAAATGTGAGCAAGTCCCTTGCCAGAATGTAAAACAAGCTACTTTTAACCTACTTCTCACTAAGATCCTTGACCCTACTTAAAACTCTGCTGTCCGCACTCTAAGCTACAACTAGAATCATTCATTAAGTTGACCTTACAACATTCTAGGGCTTCAGCAAGCTACATCTTCAAACTCCTCTACATTTATTCTCCAAACTGGTTCCAAAGACTTAAGAGATATAGGATGGAAGGATTAGGGTTAACTCACATTTTCAGAGTCTTCAAAATGTCATAGTAGGGGAAGGATGGCACAGCAGATAGAATTGCAGAGTGCAGGGAATCAATCTGTCGTATAAAAGAAGGTGGAGTTATTGTGATCTGGAGAGGACAGGAGCTCCACAAGGACCAAATATATCTGGGAAACAGGTTTCTTTTATGAGACTATTTCCAACCAAGGACCATGTATGAATATAACCTAAAACCCCTTCTTGGATGTAGCCCATGGTTGCTCAGTATCCAAGTGGGTTCCCTAGTAAGGGGAACAGGGACTATTTCTGACATGAACTCAATGGCTGTCTCTTTGACCTCCTGCCTCCACCTCCACCCTCAAGGGAGGATCAGCCTTGTTAGGCCACAGAGGTGGACACTGCAGCCTATCTTGAAGAAACCCGATAAACTAGGGTCTGATGGAAGGGGAGGAGACCTTCCCCATCTGTGGACTTGGAAAGGAGCAGGGAGGAGATGAGGGAGGGAGGGTGGGATTAGGAGGGAATGAGGGAGTGGGCTACAGCTGGGATACAAAGTTAATAGACTGTAATTAATATTAAAAAAATAAAATAAGTGAAAAAAAAAGAATTACAACCTTACAGCCAGGAGGTGAGAAGGAGAGAGTTCTGGCACTAGCAGGCATTTTTCCATTGCCTCCATTTTTTTTTTCATCCTGGCTCCCAGCTTACAGAATGGTGTGCTCTACACTCAGAAAGATTCCTCCATTATTAGTTGATCCCAACTGAAAACACTTTCACTCTCATATTCAAAGATGCGACTGGTCTTAGGCATTTTTACTCCGATCAACTAGACAATAAAAACTAACCACCACAATCATGGCAGATATTTTGAGGAAGGTTAACATTTGGTTCTTACAGCATATTCTAGTAGCACATTTTTATTCACTGAGGAGTTAACTTATAGCAATAATGTTTTGTCTATGTCATTAACAGTATACAAGGTGAGTAGTTTTACAGCTGCTCTCCCAGAGATAATATATTACCATAATGCAACTGTCTTTGAGTAAATTTTTGCTTCTGTAAGTAAGCACTCGCCATCTCCTGTAAATAAATGCAATAAAACTCATTAGTTCACCAGTTTGACTGTGTTAGGTCGTCAATTCTTTATTTGGGGTGGGTGGATGTTCACATCTCCACACGGATAGTGTTACACTACAAAAACATCTAAATATGTAAGTATATCTGAACAAGTTATGCCACATAATTTTCAAATGTTTAGGTGGATCTTCAAATAATACATGTACAGATGGAAAGTAATGTTCTTACCGAGGAGAGCTATGTGTTCTCTGCTAATGCCTTATATGACCAGGAATCTGTCAGTAGAGGAGCATTCAATTGTGATACTAAGTACGTTCTGATGGTTCCCTAAGAAATAATTAAAGGAGCATTAAACATCAGAACATTTATTTTAATGGGTGAGGGTAGAGCTTGTATAAAGGCACTGAGTATAAATTGTGTGTTAAGTGAAAGATATCAAATGTATGTCATGATTTACTCCAGATTCTTCACTGCATTTGAAATCAAGATTTGTAGATATAGAGAATATATATCATTAATTAGATAGTAATAAAGTAATTATAATAGCGTTACATATATAAAGAACACATCTATGTTCACACACATATATGTGCAAAATTTTAAACTTTGTCAACCTTGTAGACATATTTTTAAAGCTCCTCCTCCATTTTCTTATTTCTTTGTGTGTGTTTAAGGAATACCATGGTTATGGTATACACAGGTAGAGTGAAACGATCTGAAATGATCTCCGCAGTAAGTTAATTTTTATATCTGTTGTTTCACATAGTTGTTGTTATAGCATCTAAAGTGTAATACCATCATCACTTATTCTCAGCAATTTCTGCAATCACCACCCACCTCTGGAAAGGAAAGCTTCTTTTGTTAAAGCTGAGAACAGTGTGTGTCTATGGGTATAAACATACATTCAGAAGGAAGCTCATATTCAGTAACTACAGTATTCATTTGATCATGTCATCATGTTCCATCCTCCACTCCCACCCCCACATCACAGGTCTGATAATCCCTGTGGCTATGAGCTATTGACCAGGCTAATGGTACTAGGCATGAATTCTTCCCCATGGAGCAGGTTTCAAACCCACAGCACTAGTGAAACTCTTACAGAAGTAGGCGTTTTGCTTGGCAGGTTGATACGTAGTTTACAGAATTTAAAGCTGGATGAGATCACTCATCCTTTTTCCACCACATCACTTCCCCATTGCCAGAATAGCAGAGAACTTTCTGGAACTCTGAGACCTAGCCCACAGAGAGGAAGCTCCCATTGCATTTTTGCTTTGATTTCTTTGCAGCATGCACTCAAGGTATTCAATCATCTAGTGCTAGCAGATAACTGTGATGGTTTGAATCAAAACGTGGCCCTTGTAGGTCTATATGAGCTAGTATATTCCATGTTTGTCTTTCTCCTTCTGGGATACTTCACTCAGAATGGTCTTTTCTAGATCCCACCATTTGCCTGCAAATTTCATGATTTCCTCGTTTTTGATTGCTGAGTAGTATTCCATTCTGTAAAAATACCACAATTTCTGTATCCGTTCCTCCATTGATGGACATCTGGGTTGTTTCCAGGTTCTGGCTATTACAAATAAAGCTGCTACAAACATGGGTGAGCAAATGTCCTTGTTGTGTACTTGAGCAAATTTTGGGTATATGCCTAGGAGTGGTATAGCTGGATCTTGAGGAAGCAAGAACCTCTGCTCGGATGTGGCCAGTGGTAGCTCAGTAACCAAGTGGGTTTCCTTAGTAAGGGGAACAAGGACTATTTCTGACAGGAACTCAATGGCAGGCTCTTTGACCTCCCCAATCCCCAAGGGAGGAGCAGTCCTGTTAGGCCACAGAGGAGGACTTTGCAGCCAGTCCTGAAGATACCTGATAAAACAGGATCAGATGAATGGGGAGGAGGTCCTCCCCTATCAGTGGACTTGGAAAGGGGCAGGAAAGCAATGAGGGAGGGAGGGTGGGATTGGGGAGGGAATGAGGGAGCAGGATACAGCTGGGATACAGAGTTAACAAAATGTAACTAATAAGAAATTCTACCACAGTAAATTCTACCAGAGTGGACTCAGGACTAGCCACAGGATTATCATCATGGATTGCTGCAGCCATGAATCATCTGAAGGAATGGGAGGGCATGGGAGCGTTAGCAGGCCTTCTGGTGTTGGTCTCCTTGGTTTGCCTGTGGTATATATGCAAGATTAGAGTCTCACAACAGCGTAATGCAGCCATGACCATTCAGGCCTTTACAGCCATTGAAGCAGGACAGTCTCCCCAAGCATGGTTGGCTACCATAAAAAGCTAAAATGTTATGCTCAGGATGCGAGGCTAAGCACTGCACTCAGGGTCAGCCGCTTTGGACCCAGAGAAGAGCATGTCTGATTGCATGCGGGTTGATGCCCCAGGTCCCGCCTCTGAGAAAAAGGTATCAGACGGGTCTGATGCTCTTTGGGTGGATGACACCTAAATGAACATCGGTACAAAGTCCCAATTTATTTCTAATATCAGAGATCAGACCTCTACTCTTGCCTGATGCGTCTCAAACAAAAAGGGGGAACTGTAGAGAGCTGCGGAATGCTGTGCCTTAAAGATGGAGCTGGTTTCCGCCTTCCACCTTCCCGATGGTGAGTGCTCTCTGTCACAAACAATTCCACATTTGGCTAAGGCTGAGGATCTGGCTTGCTTCCGTGTATGTGGACCTATCTGCATTGCCCACGTGGCACACTGGGGTTGGCTACCCAGAGGCTATTTAAGCTGTGGGCTGGCTTTCCCCAGGGTCAGATGATTGTTCAAGGTTCCTGAATAAACTGCATTGAAAAAAAAAAAAAAACAAAAAAAAAAAAACCAAAAACGTGGCCCTTAGACTAATAGGGAGTGGTATTATTGGAGGTGTGGCCTTGTTGGAGGACTTAAATCACAGGGAGTGTCTTTGATATTTCAGAAGCTCAAGCCAGTGTCATTCTCCCTGCTGCTCAAAGATCCAGTTGTTGAATTCTCTCAGCCCCTTCCTGGCACTTTGTCTGCCAGACAATAATGGACTAAACCTCTGAAGTGTAACTCAGATTTGAGTTAAATGTTTCCCTCTTTAAGAGTTGTTGTGGTCATACTGTCTCTACACAGCAATAGAAATCATAACTAAGAAAATGAATAACAGGGAGATGAAAGTTTAGTGTTTGTTGGGGGCATCTTCTGAATCTTCTCTGTACAGCTCAAGAGGATCTACTCCATTTCCAGGAATGGGGTTTTGTTAAAGAATTCACAGCTCTTGGGATCAGCTTTCTTGAGGCTGACAAGTCGTCTATCTCCCTTCAAACTACTTTTTAATTATAAATATTTTAAAAGTTTAGCTGTGAGACAGTTTCTGTATGGCTTTTGCAAACCTTCCTTATTTTTGGTATCTTCTTCCTTCACATCTTCATCTTCCTAACTCCATCATTCTTTTTCTGCTTTCCAGCCTCAGTATTTTCCCTCTCTATTTTTATATTACCTATATTACTATCTTCATCTCCCATCTTCTTCTGCATGGCCTTGTTATAGCTTCCTGGCTAGTACAGGTACTCCAAGCTGATTACACAAAATGAGAAATTTGAAAGTAAGCTCTGCATATGAGAGAGAACATGTGACTTTTTTTTTCTGGATGAAGTAATCTTATTCAGTAGTGTGTGTGTGTGTGTGTGTGTGTTAATAACAATTCCATCCATTTACTAAGAAGTTTTCTAATTTCATTTCTTTTCTTTACAGCTGGATAAAATTTCATTGCATGTATGGACCACATGCTCACAATCCATTCATTACTGAATAGACATGCAGAATGATGCTAATTCTTAGTTATATGGCCCAGAGTGGAAGCAATGTATCACATGATGACTTCTAAACTGTGTTCAAGCACCTCGTTGCTCTCCCTCTCTCCTCACTTCCCTTTTTCCTCCTTTCCTCCTCTACTCTTCCTTTTCAGTATTCTCTTTCACACTTTCTTTACTCCTCATTTTCATTCCTCTTCCTTTCTTCTTCCTTTCCTTTTTCTTCTCTTTCCGTCTTTGAGCAAGGAGAAAGAAAATAAGTTAGTATATTTCAAGGGTAAATATGATAAAAATAATGTTTCTCTGGAACTCTAATAAAGAGATACTGGTTAATTTTAACTCTATGAAAATTCATCAAGAATGAAGGATGTTTTACTTTTCTTGTGGAAATATTTTGCTTAATATCCAGCATTTTAGATACTCCCTTTAAACAAGTATCTGCTGTGAGAGATATTGTGTAGTCCTCACTCTCCTTATGTTTTTAGACTTCATGCTGAATGAGATAATCATGTACCACAATCAATTTTATGAATATTTTATTTTAGCATGTTATGTGTTACTATAAAATATGATTATTTCATTATTCTTAAAGAAAGAAACAGGTTCTGGCAAACTCTTAACAATATTTAAGTTGTGCAAAATTATGGGACATTTCATTTTAAAGAATATGCAAATGATAAATATGGAAATGAGCCAGATTTTCATAAGCATCAACAGCGTTGATAATATTGGCTAGCAAAGACTGTATCAGAGTCTTGAATATGTTCATAAAGCTATCAAAGGAAGAGGAATATAGCCTCTGCATGTGTATTTTATGCTTATGATGATCAGGATTCTCAATCATTGCCTAAGTTATGGAATAATTTTAAATTCTCTTTTGTCTGAGCTCTTATTTATATTTATAAGTATGCATTTCCTTCTCCTGTTTCCTTGTCAAAGTAACTTACTGTCTTATTGTAATGTAGCAAGTAGAACTGTCCTGGAAACAAGCTAGGTTCCCTAATAAGGTATTAAGCAATGCAATGCATTTTGCAGACTCTTTCTGTAATGCATCAAAGCTTAGAAAAAGTACACGGCAATTGTGTTATTAATTATAAAGCATAAAAATGAAACTGCTAAAACAAAATACTTTTACATCTTTATGAAAAACCTCTTAGAATGAAGTAATACATTTTAATTAGAGAATAAACCCCACTCTATAAATGTGGTTGTTCTGAAATGAAAACACATAGAACGAATGTATGCCATTGAACATGTTGAAAGTTCACCTTTGGATTACTCAGGGTTCTCTAGAGTAACAGAAATGTGTGTGTGTGTGTGTGTGTGTGTGTGTGTGTGTGTGTGTGTATCTGTATGTCTGTCTATCTATATGATTTTCTTACAGGCTATGGTCAGGATAATCTAGGCATGGCTGTCTACAAATGGAAGATCCAAGGATCCAGTAGTTGTTCAGACCATGGGGTTAGGTGTCTCAGCTGGTCTTCAGTATACATTGGAGTCCCAAAAAGGCAGGCTCTAATGACAGTGAAGGAAGAGAGTCACTAATGAGCCCAAGAGCAAGCAGCTGAGAAGAGAGCTTTTTTTCTTCCTCATCCTTCATAGAGGTTGCCAGTTCAAGAGGTGATTCAGATTAGAAATGGTTTTTCCACCTCAAAAGATCCAGATTAAAGGTTTATCTTCCTAGATCAAAAATCTGGTGTGCCCAGTCATTGGGGTTTTACTTAATTCTAGTTATAGTCAAGTTGACAGCTGAGAATAGCCATCATACTTTTCATCTTCTAGAGTGATGTTTTCAGGAGCATGGTGTTGAAGGTGTTGGAAATGGCAGGCTTCCTACAACTGGAAACCAATTTCTTGATTACCTACTGGAAGGAATGCAGCAGTACTGCTGAGTGTTAAGCGGAAGTCACCATGAGGTTTATTGTCACTTTCTATGCCTCTCTTGTCTTCCTGCACCAATTTTTATTTAACCCACAGACTCATGTGTCTTATTCTGCTCAGGGTGCTATAATGAAATATTAGCTGGTTGGCTTGAAACCAAGGTTATTTTCTAACAGTTTGGGTGCCTAGAGTCTAAGATCAATGTGCTGAGGGGTTTTGTTTTTGTTTTTGTACTGCAGTAGGTGGCAGCTTTTC
Organism: Meriones unguiculatus; assembly: GCF_030254825.1. NCBI lineage: Eukaryota > Metazoa > Chordata > Mammalia > Rodentia > Muridae > Meriones > Meriones unguiculatus. The sequence continues at coordinate 29,552,620 of NC_083359.1, forward strand.
TCTCTGGAGCATAGAAAACTCTGGTTTTATTTTTCTTAGTTAAGGCCTTTGCACAAGCCTTTCTTTGTATACTATTTCTTATGCAGTCATTGTAAAACCTTCCCCTTATCATTTAAACATAAGCTTAATTTTCATCTAGCTTGGAAAGAAATCTGGAGCATCATATCTTGAAAGCCAACATTTCCTCCTACTAACTTCTATCTTGTCTATTGCTACAATTATTCTGCACAGTATCAATATTACCTGAAAAATTTGCTCTTTGTTGCCCTCTTCTTTTATTAATCTGTGCTTCTTTTTATTATCAGTTTTTAGGGCAGAGGTCTTGCCTTACTTACTCTGCCATTCCCAAGTCCCAGAGTACACCTGGTACACAACCTACACTTCATTCTTTCTTGTTGACAGGAATTATTTGAATAAAGAGTTACTTAGATTTGCTTTTACTTATTGACAAAATCAGATACCTCCTATCAGGCCACTGAGGAAGACAATGCAGCCAGTCCTGATGAGACCTGATAGGCTAGGGTCACAGGAAAGGGGAGGAGGAGCCACCCCCTATCAGTGGACTTAGAGCGGGGCATTGGAGGAAATGAGGGAGGGAGGATAGGATTGGGAGGGAATGAAGGAGGGGGCTATAGCTTGGATACAAAGCGAATATACTGAAATTAATAAAAAATTTAAAAATTAAAGTCAGATACCTTCCTTTTCAATGAATTCTGTTCTTCACTAACTCAGCCCTCTCTAGTAAGATGATGAAGCACAAGAAACCCAATACAATGCTGAAGATGCATTTGCATTCTTTTATCACAGACTAGTTACTGAAACCCAAGAGAGACTTTTTCTACATATAAATCCCATTTATTAAAGAAAAGCCACATGTGCTTCTGATACCTTTCAAAATGTGTCACTTGAGACTTCACACTTAACTGAATAATTTTGAGGTATCCTTCTTTCCCAGATATGAAACATTTTAAAAGAAAGAATATCCATTTCCTCAAGCATACAAGTGCATTACTAATGCCTCGGGTACTTGTAAAGAAGAGTAACAGATTAAAACTCCACAGAAGTAGATTTTATTTGACAATCCTGAGACTTTTCTCAATGATTGCACAAAGGTGTTAAGTAGAAATGGCCTAGGGATAGGTGTTGAATCAATATGCACCAGTAAGTTTGTGAAATCAATTTTTTTAATCCTCTGATGCAGGAAAATTGATGTAACTAGTGCTGTGTAACTCCTATTAATTGCCCACAGTGACAGAAGATTTATCAATTACTTATTGACTTCCTGAAGACCATGAGAAAATGGCAGTGGCTCCAAGGTTAAGTGTAGACTATAGAAACCTTCTCTAGGTAAATGAAAGTGCAACTACAATCCAAATGTATGAATGTGAGTATATTTATATTTGAGTTCACCAATATGTGTCTTCTCTACTCATGCTTTACCTTAGATATTAGCCATCTCAGCTGTGTGTTTGATAAAGTTGGCAAGAGAATTTCTGTCATTAAAATTACTAGTAAACCTTTCCTGTCACTGACCATTTTCAGGGGATAGGGTATTGGAGAAAAGAGAAGGAAAGCAAAGGAGGGGCAATGAAAGGGCTCCACAGGAATTGATGCAAGTAATACCATTGGAATCCTAGCTAGTTTTATGTCAACTTGACAGAAGCTAAAGTCACCAGAAAGAAGGAAACCTCAATGGAAAAAATAAAAATAAAAAATAAACACTGCTTCCATAAGATTGGGGTGTAGGAAAGTCAGTAGGGCATTTTCTTTTCTTGAAAATGGATTTTTTTATACAGTATATCTATATTGTAATTACCCCTCCCTTTACTCCTCCCAGTTCCTTCCTACCTTCTCTCCCATCTAGATCCACCCCTTTTCTGTTTCTCATTAAAAAAAAAAATCAGGAACCTAATAGAAAAATCAAATAAAACAAAACAAACACATCAGATCAGGACAAAGCAAACAGAAGGAAAAGAGCTGAAGTACAGGCATAAGAAATAGGTAACAATACAGAGACTCACTCTTTGGGATAGATATGAATCCCATAAAAACACAAGATTGGAAGCCATAATATATACGCAAAGGGCCTTAGTGTCTGACGTGGAAGGACCCAATCCACTGTGAGTGTGGAGAGCCCTGGCTTGATGGTTCTGGGTGGTAGAGGAAAGCAGACTGAGCAAGCCTTCACGATGAAATCAGGGAGAAGCATACCTCTATGACTTCTGCTTCAGCCCCTGCCTCCAGTTTCCTGCCAAGTGTGAGTTACTGTCCTGACATCTTTCAATGATGAACTGTAATAAGGGAGAATAAGGAAAATAAAACCTTTTCTCCACAACTTGCTTTTGATCATGCTGTTTATCACAGATAGAGTAACCCTAAGAAAGATATTCAGATAACATCGCTAGATGCTGTAGTCTCCTTTGCAGGAAAACTAAACAGGGGCTAAAGCTAATGAAATTTTGCTTATAGGCATATTGCCCAGACATGGTGCATTTTCAAGGCAATGCCTTACAATAGACTTTTTATCTTCCCCTGACATGTTTAATTTGTGGTATACTTTCTTGTGCCTAATATAACATGGTTCCTCTAGGTATTGCTCCAGGTATAACAAGCAATAAACAGAAAGGCAGGAAAACAAAGGGCTATAATGGAGTGCCAGGTAACTTCACCCGTATCCAAAAGCTTTCCAGCAAACCCTATTCAGAATACATTTTTAACCTCTAATGGTAAATCAGAGCAAGGAAAGCCAAACATTAAGTGTGAACATTAAAGCCCCAAATAAGTTGAAAATTATTCCCAAGGACAAAGGAGAAAGTTGGTATTGAATAAATAACTTGTGGATCTACCCCAGACAATGAGACTTCTTAGGTAAAAATAACTGGCCAAATTCACAACGACCAAAAAAGGTAGACCCAAGATGTTCATCAGGTTTTTCTGGCTAACTTTCCTAATTATACACAATGGTCCGTGTATTAAGGAGTGATGCTTCTATTGGTACTGTTCTGTGAGCTGAAAATGAAGTTGTTGACAAAAACTGTAAAAACCCACCAAATTAAGACATACCTGTGAGAAAGAAAATTTATTTATTATCTATTTTTTTCTAGAAAAAAAATACTTAATACACTGTAGATACAAAATTAGAACCACTATTTGGAGATTTGATCCTGGATCATATTATACAGTAAGTCATTCTCTTTTCCACTGATGGGCAGATAGGTCAGGGTAACTGTTATATCAATGTTATCCCACTTATTGTTTTTTAAATGACACTGGTTTTGCGTGTTTGGTGAGAATAGTAAAGGCCTATCTTCTTAGCAAACTAGAAGCTACAGCTGCTCTGCTGTGTGTCATGTCTCTAGAATTCAGGCACAACTGACTAAAATTTTCCCATTCCTTTAACTTCAGGCCCTGAAAGTCTTTACTTGGGAATTCTTATTCTAATGGACAGCAGATCCTGAAGTATCAGTCTCCCTGCCTTTGATATATGTCATATAGCACTGAGTCATCTCGATTTGCCTATGATATCTCAAGTGTTAGGATTTTCTTCTGTTTTATGGCATATATATATATATATATATCATACTATTCATTACTATATATCTACATCTATCTATCTATCTATCTGTCTGTCTGTCTGTCTGTCTATCTATCTGTCTATCTATCTATCTATCTATCTATCTATCTATCTATCTATGCGTGTGTGTGTTTATATAATTTTATCTACCCATTTTTCCACCAATTTCCCTCCAAAAATGTAGGGAGGGATCTCCTTGCTTGCCACGTACACATGAGGATCAGAGTTTGGAATCCTGTAAAACTCAGGCAGGTATGTGGGATGCTCCATCTGTGAGTCCAGCTTCCTTAGAAGATGGAGCCAGAGGATCCCTGGGGCAAGCTATGTAGATGGACTAGCCAAGCCAACTTGCTTTTGGTCCAACAGAGAGACCATGGTTTAATAAATAAAGTGGAAAGTAAGCCAGAAAAACAGCAGATATCAGGTTGGAGGTTCTACACACACAAGTGCACACATGCTCATGTACCCACATGCATGTATCTCTATGCATTTTAGTGTCACACGTGCATGCACACACACACATACACTCACACACACACACACACACCATACATACAGACACAGTACCCAAAAGAATAATAAACAGGGCACACAGGTGAAATGAATTATTTTAAAGATGTTTTTCTATGGATCTACTTTTAACACAAAAGCTTTAATTATCAGAAATATCAAATCAAAATTCTAGAAATAATCTGACTACTTATACTATGTGTGTTTCATTTACTGACACAGGGTAGTCTTTGGATAAAGGAAGTTAAATGTTTATTTTAAGCTTAATAGGCGATAAGCCAGAAGATCCAAGATCTGATTACAATTTGTTGGTTCTTCATTAGATTTGTTTGTTAGATTTCTCTTTATTTCTGATTTTAAAATATCATTTCTTTTATCCACTTGGACTTTAGTTTTGTGCAGGGTGATAATAAATATGGACCTATTTGCAGTTTTCTACATGTAGACATTAAGTTAGACCAGCACATTTTTTTGAAAATGCTGTCTTTTTTCTGTTGTATGGTTTTGGCTTCTTTGTCAAAAATCAAGTATCTGTAGTTGTGTGGGTTTATTTCTGGGTCTTCAATTCATTTTCTTTGATCCACCTTTCTGTTTCTATGCCAATACCACAGTTTTTATTACTATTACTCTACAATACAGCTTGAGATCAGGGATGGAGCTGCCTTCAGATGATCTTTTGTACAGGATCTTTTTGGCAATTCTGGTTTCTTGTTTTTCCATATGAAGATGAGAATTTTTTTCAAGGTCTGTAAAGAATTGTGTTGGTATTTTGGTAGAAATTGCATTGAATCTGTAGATTGTTTTTGGCAAGATGGCCAATTTCACTATGTTAATCCTACCGATCCATGAGTATGGGAGATCTTTCTATCTTCTGATATTTTCTTCAATTTATTTCTTCAGAGACTTGAAGTTTTTTTTCCAACAGGTCTTTCACTTGCTTGGTTAGTGTCACACCAAAGTACTTGATGTTATTAGTGGCTATTGTGAAGGGTGTTGTTTCCCTAATTTCTTTCTCGGCTCTTTTGTCTTTGGTATACATGAGGGCTACTTTTTTTTTTAATTTTTTATTTAACTTTTATTAATTACACTTTATTCATTTTGTATCCCCCCATAAGCCCCTCCCTCCACCCCTCCCAATCCTACCCTCCCTCCCCTTTCTACATGCATGCCACTCCCCAAGTCCACTGATAGGGGAGGTCCTCCTCTCCTTCTTTCTGATCTTAGTCTATCAGTTCTCATCGGATGTGGCAGCATTGTCATCTTCTGTGGCCTGGTAAGGCTGCTCACCCCTCAGGGGGAGGTGATCAAAGAGCAGGCCAATCAGATTATGTCAGAGGCAGTCCCTCTTTCCATTATTATGTAACCCACTTGGACACTGAACTGCCATAGTCTACATCTGTTCAGGGGTTCTAGGATATCTCCATGAATAGTCCTTGGTTGGAGTATGAGTCTCTGGGAAGTTCCCTGTGTTCAAATTTTCTTGTTCTGTTGCTCTCCTTGTGTAGTTCTTGTCCTCTCCAGCTCTTGCTATTTCCCACTTCTTACCTAAAATTCCATTCACTCTTCGCGACAGTTGGCCATCAGGCTCAGCATCTGCTTTGATAGTCTGCAGGGCAGAGGCTTTCAGAGGCCCTCTGTGGCAGGTTCCTAGGTTGTTTCCTGTTTTCTTCTTCTTCTGATGTCCATCCTCTTTGCCTTTCAGGATAGGGATTGAGCATTTTAGTTAGGGTCCACTCTTTTGCTTAGTTTGTTTAGATGTACAGATTTTAGTGGGTTTATCCTATGTTGTATGTTTATATAAGTGAGTATATACCGTGAGTGTCTTTTTGCTTCTGGGAAAACTCACTCAGGAAGATCCTTTCCAGATCCCACCATTTACCTGCAAATTTCATGATTTCCTTATTTTTCATTGCTGAGTAATATTCCATTGTATAGATGTACCACAGTTTCTGCATCTATTCTTCAGTTGAGGGGTATCTGTTTCCAGCTTTTGGCTATTACAAATAAAGCTGCTACAAACATGGTTGAGCAAATGTCCTTTTTGTGTACTTGAGCCTCTTTTGGATATATGCCCAGCAGTGGTATGGCTGGATCTTGAGGAAGCGCTATTCCTAGTTGTCTGAGAAAGTGCCAGATTGATTTCCAGAGTGGTTGTACAAGGTTACATTCCCACCAGCAGTGGAGGAGGGTTTCCCTTTCTCCACAACCTCTCCAGCATGTGTTGTCACTTGAGTTTTTCATCTTGGCCATTCTGATGGGTGTAAGGTGAAATCTCAGGATTGTTTTGTTTTCTTCCTTTCCAGTTTGTATCCCCTTGATCTTAATTTTTTTTTCTTTTTTTTTTTTTTTCCTGTAGCTAAAGCTTCAAGCACTGTGTTGAAGAGATACAGAGAAAATGGGCAGCCATTCCTTGTACCTGATTTCCGTGGGATGGATTTAAGTTTCTCTCCACTGAGTTTGATGTTGGCTATAGGCTTGCTGTATATTGTCTTTACTATGTTTAGGTATGTGCCTTGTAGCCCTGATCTCTCCAAGACTTTAATTATAAATGGGTGTTGGATTTTGTCAAATGCTTTTTTGGCATCTAAGGAGATGTGTTAATGTAATCATGTGGTTTTTCTCCTTCAGTTTGTTTATATGGTGGATTACATTGATGGATGTCTGTATATTGAACCACCCCTGCACGCCTGGGATGAAGCCTACTTCGTCATGGTGGATGATATCTTTTCTGTGTTCTTAAATTTGGTTTGCAAGTATTTTATTGAGTATTTTTGCATTAATGTTCATAAAAGAGATAGGGCTGAAGTTCTCTTTTTTTGTTGGGTCTTTGTGTGGTTTAGGTATCAAGGTGACACCTCTTTGAGTTTGGTAAGGTTCCTTCTGTTTCTTTTTTGTGGAATAGTTTGAAAATACTTGGAGTTAGCTCTTCTTTGAAAGTCTGGTAGAATTCTGTGCTGAAACCATCTGGCCCTGGGCTATTTTGAAAGGGAGACTTTTGATGACTGCTTCTGTCTTCTTGGGGAATCCTCTTTATCTTAAGGTAGCCTCAAAAGGGATACAATATTCCTACCTCAGTCTCTGGGTGATGGGATTAAAAATATGAGCTACCTTACATTCTTCTCACTCTTTAAAAATTTCAAATATTAATTTGAAATATGGAATCGTGGAAACCAACCTAAGTAACACTGACCTTAAATACAGTTTGAAGTTCTTCAATAGCACTATACTTAGTTTTCACATATGTAGAACTTTGGAATTTCTCTAAATGTAACATTTGCTACAAGAATTAACAAAGACCAAATGATTACTCAGTAGAGTTCAACAGATTACTGGAGAGATCATCTTTGATATAAGCTAATATAACCTCAAAAATAATTGAGGATAAATAGAATACATCAGTCAAAATGGGAAGAGAAAGTCATTTATTTTAAGATGTATAAATTATCTCCCTGAAAGCTTTCTATGACTTGAATGCAATTCAAGGTAAATTGCATATAAGACTTCAAAAATTAAAAAAAAAAAAAAAAAAAAAAACAACCTCATAGGTGTTTTGGAAATGAAACAGAAGAGAGTACAAAAGCTTGCCCGCTTTTAGGAGTTTAGGTGACAGATCTTACCCACCCCATGCCACCCAGTGAAAAGAATCATGTTCAAAATTGAGCGGAGCAGAAATCATTTGCACCACGTTAACTTAATTTGCACAACCTCTGCTGAAACCCTAGGAAGTCATTCTATTGGGGAAAAGCTTAAATTATATGTAGTGTGTTATCTGCACAATGAACTTGAGTTATTAAAAGTGCTAACTAATCTGATCAACCACCTGTGGTTAGGAAAATTGTGAAATTCATTATAATATTTTCCCACAAAAAAAATTTCAAGCAATTCAACCAAATGAATCTATTTTAATTCTCAAGCTTTTACTGAGTACCTATTTTTACTCCTGCTAAAACATTATGGTGGATACACAGCCGAGTGAGGTTCAGTCTTTCCACTTTTCCCTCCTTCAGGGAATTTTCATCTTGTACATTGATGTTCAATACAAAACAACATCCCTACACCAGTGGGCATAATGGAGACAGAAGCATTATCTAAAGGAATATGTATTCCTCAAAGACACGACCTTGGCCTCTATGTCCGTGGCTTCTCTCCTCTAACTGTGAGGTCTAATCTATGTGTTAGATGAATAATTAGAAAACCAACGAAAGTAAAGACGGATCAAAATTGGGCAGAACATTAAAATAAATATATATGAAATGCTTTAGTTGTAGCTAAAGAAGAACTCATACAGAAAATGTTTTGAGCTGGTTGATGGAAGAATAATGTTTAGTTACAGTTCTTGGGGGAAAGAGTATTTAAGAAATAGAATTCACCATGAGCGAATCCTTAAATAAAAGGAAGAACACAACTAAATCCAGTGAGAAACAGGAAGCATTTCTACCTGGCAAAGTTGAACATCAACTAAAGGTAGCTGATTTGGTAGGACAGCTGAATTGGTAGGATGTTTGCCTACCATGTTCTGGCCTTGGATTTGATTACCAGCATGCAATAAATTAGGCATGGTGATGCACCCCTATTTCACAGCACATGGTAGATGAGACAGGAAGATCAAAACTTCACTAAATAGGAATGTTTCGAGGTCAGATTGTGTCACCTACTTTTCAGCTAGAACAGGACTGACACTCATATTAATGCACACAGTCTGGCAGCATGTGCAGGGGCTTCACAGGCCCAAAGCAGACGGGTTCTCAGTGCTCAGAGGGCCACATTGGCTCAAGTGTCCACGCCTAACCAAAGAGCTATCTCCCATTGATGGATACCTAAAAGAAAAAGATTGGTTTGCTTTAATGAAATTTCACTGCTTGTATAAACCACACTTAATAGCAGGCCTCGTCTCCAGCAGTGGATGGCTCACACAAAGCAAGCTCAGTGGCATTTTTGGAGATACATTTTGTCTCCCGCTGCTTTGCTTAGGGGATATTTTAACCTTTCTGGTCTTTTGCTTATATGTTAATGATTTTTGATTTTGTGGTTTTCATAGGTGCATGTGTGTGTGCTTTTCATGCTTGCTCTTTGTTGTGGTATTTTATTCTTACTTTTGCCTGTTTGCTTTCTAAAGAAATAGAGAAAGAAGGAGTGGCGTTTAACTGGAAGAAAGGTGGGGAGGACCTAGGAAAAGATGAGGGAGGGGAAACTGGGATCAGAATATATTGTATAAAAATTATATTTTTGATTTAAAAAGAAGAGACTGAAACTATTTTAAACAATAAAATAACCAAATTAACATAAAATTGACCAGAAAGATAGGTTTTTGAGATACCCTATAAAGATTTTACCTATTAGGGGACCAGGCCATAAATATTTATTGCATGTTTTTATTTATTTATTTATTTATTGAGCATCATTCTTTTACCTTTTCCTAATGAAATGTCTGTAATTCAAATGGGAATATTATCTTTTTCCTTAAATTTAATGAAAAAAATATTTGAGACATAAAATTTAGGATCAAATATAGTACGTAAGCAATAAGATATTTCATAGATGGTTAAATATGCTACATCAACCAAAATGAGGCTCTGAGCCCTCAGAAGGTTCCCGGTGATGGTTATCATGGACTGTCTACTTCACATGGTGTAGAATCTCATAGGAGAACCTCTGTGCATGGCTGTGAGGGACTGGCTTAGATGAAGTGGCTTCCCATCCTCAGTGTAGTTGGCACTGCTCCAAAGCTAGAACGCTAAAGTTGATAAAAAGGAGAAAGTGAATTGGTTAGAAACGTTCATTCTTGGTGCAGAGTTCTGGCCTGTTGGTTTTTTTTTTTTTTTTTTTTTTTTTTTTTTTTTTTTTTTTTTCAATGCAGTTTATTCAGGAACCTTGAACAATCATCTGACCCTGGGGAAAGCCAGCCCACAGCTTAAATAGCCTCTGGGTAGCCAACCCCAGCGTTCCACATGGGCAATGCAGATAGGTCCACATACATGGAAGCAAGCCAGATCCTCAGCCTTAGCCAAATGTGGAGTTGTTTGTGACAGAGAGCACTCACCATCGGGAAGGTGGAAGGCAGAAACCAGCTCCATCTTTAAGGCGCGGCATTCCGCAGCTCTCTACAGTTCCCCCTTTTTGTTTTAGACACATCAGGCAAGAGTAGAGGTCTGATCTCTAATATTAGAAATAAATTGGGACTTTGTACCGATGTTCATTTAGGTGTCATCCATTGTCTAGCTATATTTTAGGTAATTGGACTGGAGAATTCGATACTACGATGGAGCAGCTGAGAGTGGCCATTATCACAGTAAATTCTACCAGAGTGGACGCAGGACTAGCCACAGGATTATCACCATGGATTGCTGCAGCCATGAATCATCTGAAGGAATGGGTGGGCATGGGAGCGTTAGCAGGCCTTCTGGTGTTGGTCTCCTTGGTTTGCCTGTGGTGTATATGCAAGATTAGAGTCTCACAGCGTAATGCAGCCATGATCACTCAGGCCTTTACAGCCATTGAAGCAGCACAGTCTCCCCAAGCATGGTTGGCTACCATAAAAATCTAAAATGTTATGCTCAGGATGCGAGGCTAAGCACTGCACTCAGGATCAGCCGCTTTGGACCCAGAGAAGAGCATGTCTGATTGCTTGCGGGTTGATGCCCCAGGTCCCGCCTCTGAGAAAAAGGTATCCGACGGGTCTGATGCTCTTTGGGTGGATGACAGAGTTTGTTTTTATTTCCAGCTCCCAGTGTGGATTTTGCTTCTGAGATTCCAAGACGGTGGTGATCGCATCTGAGGGGCAGAAGATCAAAGACTCCGAAACTGGTGAGTGGACAGGCGGCTGGATCCAGAGCATCTACCCTGGGGCTTCCCAGGACTAGAGGGAACATCCTGTGAGTTGGGGCCGATTGGATACAGGCTGTTGTCTCTCAGGTCCGGAAATCACAAACTCTGAACGCCCGGCATTTTCTGCACACGCCAGGGAGTGTGGAACTACAGGTGTAGGGACCTTCCCTTCTAGGAGCCAGAGATCAGATCACTCTTGCTTACTATCCTGAGGGCGGCTTCAGGTTTCCTGGAACGTTTGGGCCTATCAGATCCTGGCCCTCTGGTCTATGAGTTGCGATCCGTGGGCCCTCAGCACTTGCCAGGTCCAGGGACACTCCTCTCTCGAAACCAGACTTCTGAGCCCTCTTGTCTGCCCTGCTGAGGGCAGCATCAGGATTTCTGGAGCAGCCTTCCCAATATTCAAGACACGGTTCTGCTGGTCACCCCGTAGAGACCAGCAAACAGTGGAAGCCTACAGATCTTGGATACTGGACACAGCCCAGATCAGTCTGAGTGGCAGAGACATGGTGGTCCACTTCCATTCTGAGACACCCCTGATAGCCACCCATGCAGAGCTCATCTGGGCACCTCCACACTCATGCTGTGGCCACATATAAACCTGCACCTGGACCCTGCCCTGCACACACATGCCCCCTGAACTTCAACATACATGCTGACCCATGCCCTGAGCCCAAGTCTGCTCTTGCATCCTGCCCTTCAAGGTATTCACCCCAGCCCTGAGCTACACCCCTTAAGACAACTGTACCAGTGCCCTCCCTTCCTTAGCTGTATCCCAATTTCCAGCACCTATTCTTGAGACGTGGACCACTCCCATCATCCTGTAGACTGCTCCAGACTCCAGAGACAAGTGGTACCAGTCTGCAATACAGGTTCCAGGAACAAACATTAAAGGATGCAGACAACCAGATGGCTAGATGCTGGGTAAGAATACAATCAACAAATCAAGGACATCATGGCTTCATCAGAATCCCCAAAAATCATATCCCCCAAAATGGATGTTGTAGTGCAACTGAAACAAAGCGAAATGATCTTAAATCTATGATTGTGCAGTTATTAGAGTCACATAAGAAGAAACAGACAGACAAATAGAGACCATCATGGACAGACAGGAATCCACAAACAGGTAAAGGAAATAAATAAAATTGTTCAAGACATGAAAATGGAACTATAATAAATAAAACACAAATTGAGAAATCCTGGAGATGGAGAACTTAGAGAAGAGATCAGGAACTACAGAGGAAAGCATGATGAACAGAATACAAGAAGTAGAGGAGATGATCTCAGGTGCTGAAGATAAAACTGTAAAAATCAAAACTGCTCTCAAAGCAAACATAAAAACAGAGAAGTTCCTGACACAAAACACCCAAGAAATCAAGGACACAATGAAAAGATGAAACCTAAGAATAATAGGAATAGACCAAAAGAAGACTCCAATCTCCAAGGTCCAGAAAATATTTTCAAGAAAATCATAGAAGAAAATTTCCCCAACCTTAAGAAAGAGATCCCCTTAAAATACAAGAAGTTTACAGATACAAAACAGACTAGACCAGAAAAGAAATCCCTCCTACCATGTAATAACCAAAACACTAAATGTGTTATTAAAAAATATAAGTTCCTGTGTCATTATTCAGAGCTGGGGCAGACATAGAAAGTCCATACAGTTTTAGCTGGCAGTGTAAGGCATGAAAAATTGACAAATGGCAAAAGATTGATGGTGTTCTTTAACATGGTCTTGGTGTTCATTCATAGCAGAGGTATTAAGGGGATTTAATGTCTCAGAGGGATGCTTGAGAAATATGAAAATACAAAGCAGGATAACAGCTGGACAGAAAATTAGAAATTGTATACTCTGAACTGCCTCCTGTTGAAAAACAAAATAATAACATGGAGATGTCTTTTAAGCCAACAACAGAGAGGAATAGATGCTTTTCATATTCAAATAATACATGCCTGAAAATCTCCATCTGTGACTATGTTGAAGTCCTGCAGGAAAAGCCATGGCAAGTTGGTAAAAAAAAAAAAAAGTCTACTTTCCCTTTACTACAGCAATTGTCTCTTAAAACAAGATTCATAAACAGAGATCACCTTTAACATAGATGCCAAAAATGTAATATTTGTAGATATAAGTAGATAACACCAACATTGTTTGCAAATGTGTTTATTAAAATTATTTTGGGTATGTTTTACATTATTTATTATTTTGTTATCTATGCCACTTTGTCTTACACACTCAAAAATATTAAAAAGCTCAAACATACGATTTTGTCCTTGAGAGATTTCAGTGTGTATAGTAAAAAATGGTTTTCTTTTTATACTTTCAGTAAATTTGTTCTGTGCCTTTGTTTTGCATTTTGAATTTTACTAAATGCCACTTTGCTCAGTAAGTCTTGAGTTAAACTACTTGATTAAGATTGCAGCAAAAGATTCTGGAAATGAATCTGAGCATGCATCCCAACCCTTTTTTGACTTGGAAATGCTACCATGATTACAGTGCTGAGAGTTCTAGGACTTACTCGGAATCATTCACTGAATGTCAACTGAAGGTCCCATCTTGGTGAACAGCAGTCAGTTACACCAAAGCATGTCAAGGTGCTCCTTCACAAGGAATTCTTAACTCTATGCATATTAGATCAAGCTGGCCTCCAACTTAGTGCATAGCTGAGGCTGACCTTGAAATTTTCTATCCTCCTGCCTCCTCCTCCCAAGAGTTTCATGTGTAGATGTACCCCCACAGTGCCTGACGCAAAACACCGCCATTCTAATTTTTATTCAACCTTTTCATATTTCTTTTCTAATTCCCTCTTTGGGCACGATTCCAATGTGAATTGATCTTAGCGGTTAAAATGTTCTCTTGATAAACATGTCAACAACTTAAACTTTCTCCAAGGACAATAGAGTGTCTCCAGGGAAGACACGATTTAACAATAAACATTAAAGCAATGGAAAAAGAGAGTTCTGCTGGAGACAAGATAAAATTAGATGACTGTGTTGAAAAAAGTCTGTGAATTCCTCAGAAAGTTGAATAAAGATTTACCACAGGACACACCAGTTTCAACAGGAATGTATGCAAGAGAAAAATGACGATGCATTCACATAAACTGTATTCATTGAAGCAACATTAATCATAGTACCTAAAAAGGCAATAGCAAACCAAATGCGTAAAACTCTGATGGATGAATAAATAAAATGTTGTATGCTCACTTGATAAAATATTATTTTTCTGTAAATATGAATTAAATGCTGTGCATGTTACAGCTGAAATAAACATCACAAACAATGCCCCATGAAGAAGCCAGCTACAATAGACTATGACAGTATGTTATTGATGTGAATGAAATGTCCATATTTTAGTTTGTTTTCTGTTGGTACAACAGACTACGTGAGATTAGCTAACTTACAAAGGAATGAAATATACTTTGGTTCAGGGTTCTAGAGATTGGGAAAATAAAGATCGCAGGAGAACAGGCTATTTCATCTCTGGTGAAGTTGTCCTGTGGTTTCTACTTATTGCTTACAAGCAGAAAAGGCATGGCAGAAAGAAAGACACTAGGAGAATACTTGGTTTATAACAAGTCCATTGCAGTGGGAGAGACATAAGTTCCTCTAAACAACCTAAGCAATCTTAAAGGCAACACCCTATGAATTAACAGCATGGTGATTAAATTCAACCAATCAAATTCTGAAAGAGATAAATGGCATCCAAACCATAGAATTCATAACAGGCAAAGCCAGAAAACTGGGGGTTGGGTGTGCTCCTTATTGTCTTGTAGCAGAGACAAGAGCATTCTAAAATTGATTTTAGTGATATCTATACTAAAAGCCATCGGGTTATATTTACTTTGAATGACTTTATTGCATGGAAAATGAGATATAACTCAATTGATTTGGTATATTAAAAAAGAGATATAGTTTGAGATATACTGAATTTACATGTATAACATATAAAATATATGCCATCAATAACCAGTAAAAGATTCATTTTATCTGCCAAGCATTCTTCACAATATAGGAGGTATTAATTGAACATTTATGAAATTATAGACATAATGAAGAAATCATGGTTTTATTTTTAATTTTTTTATTAGTTTATTCACTTTGAATTCCAGCTGTATTCCCTCCATCATCCCCTCCCAATCCTACCCTCCCTCTCTCATGTCCTTCCATGCCCCTCCCCAAGTCCACTGATAGGGGAGGTTCTCCTCCCCTTCCATTTTAATTTTAAAAACTTAAAATTCAGTTTTTAAGTTGCTAATGTACTCAGGAGAATATGAAAAGCAGTGGATGTGGATCACAGGTTCTGTCTACCTTACTTGGCTGCAGACATGTAAAATGTGTGTCAAGTCTGAGTTTCTAGGGAACACTTCCCATCAGGTCTCATAAGGACTGGCTGCATTGTCCTCCTCTGTAGCTTGGTAAGGCTGTTCCCCCCTCAGGGGGAAGTGATCAAAGAGCCAGCCACTGACTTAATGGTACTTGGACACTGGGCTGCCATGGGCTACATTTGTGCAGGGGTTCTAGGTTATCTCCATGAATGGTTCTTGGTTGGAGTATCAGTCTCAGAAAAGACCCCTGGTCCCAGATTTTTTGCTTTTGTTGCTCTCCCTGTGGAGCTCCTGTCCCATCCAGGTCTTTCTATCTAGCCCTTATTTCATAAGATTCCCTGCACTCTGCCCAAAGTTTGGCTATGAGTCTCAGCATCTTCTTTGATACCCTGCAGGACAGAGTCTTTCAGAGGCCCTCTGCAGTAGGCTCCTGTCCTGTTCCCTGTATTCTCCCTCTTCTGATATCCATCCTCCATTTGCCTTTCTGAATGAGGATTGAGCATCTTACCCAGAGTCCTCCTTCTTGCCTAGCTTCTTTAGGTGTACAGATTTTAGTATGTTTATCCTATATTATATGTCTAATATCCACTTATGAGTGAGTATATGCAACGTGTGTCTTTCTGCTTCTGGGATACCTCACTCAGGACGATCTTTTCTAGATCCCACCATTTGCCTGCAAATTTCTTGATATGAAACATCATAGGAGATAGAGCCCTACCATGCATGGAAAACTACACATGTGAGTTCAAAGCATTAAATTTAGAACTAGAAATTTTAAAAATGAAGAGAAAGGGCATATAATACAATGGAAACATAAAATTTTACTCTTATACTGAGAAAACATTTTTTTTCTCATTCTAGTTTTTCTACAAAATTACCAACTGACCTTAGGGAAGCTTTAAAATTCTTTAGATTTAAGTCTTCCTACAGATGGATCAGTAGATTGGCCTGTCAATTTGCACATGATGGGGTAGGTGAAGCATTCTGCTCTGTGTCTACTGATGTATCTTGGGAAGCAGTTAGAAGGGTTCTTGACAATATCTACTGAAATATAGTGGATGTTTCAAAGAATTTAAAGTTGCGTATATAGTCCATGTGCTCTGTCATGAAGACATTGTATCCGGACCTTGTGGAGTATTATTTATTTTTTTTACTAACTAGTTTTTAACATTAAAGATTTCATTTAAAAGTGGTTACATAATTTGCTCCTCCTGCTTAATGGAAGGATGGACGTAAGTGAAATTTACAAAGTTTAGGAAGGTCCTGAAAATTATAAGATCCACAAGAGTTCTGTTCAATTATTACATAAACAGTAATAATTACTGGGGTGAAAAAACTCTTCAGAAGATTGATATAATAATGTAATTTTCCAGTTGTGTACACAGCTCTAGGATGACTTTTATGAGTTATCACCTATTGTAGGGTTGACTTTTCAGTGATGCAGATGTCCTTGAGTCATCCAAGCTTCTGTAAGTAGCTCCTTACCCATACTATCATAAGTAACCCTAATAACCCACCGATTTAATAAGAAGGACTTGGATTTAGTCATCTCTTTGGACTTTTGTCAGTGCCTTATCTTGAGTGAATAAAAGTTAGTTCATAACTCCCCAGAGAAAGCAGGCTATACAACTCAATTAGTTGGTCACACAGGGACCAGCAGAACCAAAGATGAATTAGGGATGAGTGCCTTCATGGCCTCTGCTGCAGTGAATACTGAGACATGCAATTAAAGTTGATCTATGTGGGAGCAAAGCTTCTAAAAGGGGGTAATCCTGATATGGCTTCCTCAGAGAACATGAGATTGCCATGGTTACTGTGTAAGTAATAAGAAATGCTCCTTATAATGGGTTCAGACATGCTTCCAAGGTTAACATGTCTCGAGTGGAACACTTTTGTAAGGAATCTCAGGGTAGACAAGTCTCCCTAACTGTTGTGAGATGTCCCATTTCCTCAAAAGTGGGCTCCACCGTTTGAGTTTGGGAATGCTTCCAGACAGCTAATCAGCTAAACAATGTGTCACAAACCCTGAAAGTAAAGATTGTAGGAAAGAATTGTAAGCAGGCTGTGGCAGCTGTTGCATGGACTTTGCTGTGGGTCAGAAGACATGCAACCATGGTTGACTTGTCTTTCCTGAATGAAATTGCCTGTGTAAGGGAGAAATTACAGTGGGTAAAAAAAAAACCTTACCGGGATTCTCAAACTCAGAACCCTTGGAAATAATCTGGTAGTGAGTGATGCTGACAGTGGTAGAAATGATAAAAATGACAAAACATACTTTTTCGGTCTAAACTTTAATATAGAAGAACATTATATCTACCATTCATCATGTGTATGGGTTTTTTAATATGGCCCAGAACAGGTAACTATGATAACCAGCATGTGAATTGTTTATCCAGTACTTTGAACTGAAACATGGAAGAGCCTCTCACAGCTGGACTTGTAACATGGGGCAAACATAATAAGCTTGATGTCACAGAAGTAGAACAGCTGAATAATGTAACCAACCACCTCTCCTTCTCTGAGATGTTGTGTTCACTGGAGAATTAAGAAAGAGGTTGCTTCCCTGGGTGACTTTGGGAATGGCATAAAGCTTTAGCAGCTTTGTTGAACTTCAAGGTAGGGCATGATCTTTGTAAGAAAAGAGAGTCTTGGTCAGATAATAATAATCTGGAGCAGCATGCAGATTCGGTTTTTAAGTTGCTAATGTACTCAGGAGAATATGAAAAACAGTGGATGTGGATCACAGGTTCTGTCTACCTTACTTGGCTGCAAACATGTAAAATGTGTGTCAAGTCTGAGTTTCTAGGGAAAACTTACAAGTTCCATGCTAATAAGCTTCTGGAAACCTGAGCAACAGTTGACGTAAAACATAAATGATAAAACAATGTAAGTAAAAAGATTAATCTTCCCCTAAGGGTGGGCAGTTATCTCTCAGTATATGTATGCTACCCAGAGCTCTCCACTGCAAGTACACTGGGCATTGTTTATC
Organism: Meriones unguiculatus; assembly: GCF_030254825.1. Taxonomy (NCBI): domain Eukaryota; kingdom Metazoa; phylum Chordata; class Mammalia; order Rodentia; family Muridae; genus Meriones; species Meriones unguiculatus. Next base: position 29,570,843 of record NC_083359.1, read on the forward strand.
TGTTCCAGGGATCTGCTGGCATTTAAGTGTGACAAATGGAAAGGCAAGAGCCATAGTGTTTCCTCAGACTATGTCAGAACAAGGTAGCCACTTCAGAGGCAAGCCTCCCTCTTATATTTGAGTCAAGATAAACAGTGGGCTACAGAGGGCCAAATGGGGCACTTTCTTCTGTTTATACTGTTTTGTACCCAACACTGGTCTTTTGAGAAAAACAACCGATGTAAGCAGTGACATCTTTTTGTACTGTATCACACCTTGCCTACATTTACTTTCCTATTATCCTCTTAGCTTCCCAACTTCAACTGGCACTTACTCAGAATAGGTTATAGTAGGCCTTCAGAGACACAATCCACCTTCTGTAGAACAAAAAAGTTTCCTTGCACAATGTTAAGTGTCTTACGGAGTAGTTATAGCATCTGGAAGAACAGTGGAAATATCAGAAAAGAGTTTAAGCGAAGGCAACTTGCTTAGAAGACAGCACTCCCAGGGACCTAAAGTGGCTGCATAAAAAGTTCCACACAAAGAGTGTACTATCTGCTTATCCATCGCTTTCCAGGGTCCAACAAACAATATGGTTGTTTCCATTACTGTTGACTAAATGACAAAACTAGGTAAATGAGTTCTTATTTCTACTGAGGTCCTTAGCTGGAGGGCATGGAAAAGTCAAACAAGCTACAAAGTTTTTTCCAAATTCCTGATTTTCATAGCGCTGGAAGGTGGGATGCAGTTTTCTGGGGAAGAATTGTAGAGAGCAATCCCCAGTTAATAGATTTTGTGTGCTAAACTATCTCTGTGAAGGAAAGATGTGCTTCGCAGTGTAAAAGTTGCATGACTATTATGAGTGCCGTCAACTGCTTTCCAATAGAACTTAGAAGGTGCTCGCCAGCAATGAACTCGTATCTGTACAGTGAAAAAGAATTCTATGGTGAAGAGATTGTAGGCACCAGTGTTGAGACTACCAGCTATGAGCAGATAGCAATGGTGGAGAACCCTCCCCCCCTTTCAGTGGACTAGGGGAAAGGGACAGGGGGGAACATGGAGGGAGGGTGGGGCTGAGGGGAGTTGAGGGAAGGGACTTCAATCAGGATATATAATGAATAAACTGTGAAAAATAAATAAAAGCAAAGGGGGTAGAGTGCTGGGAAGTGGCAGCAGCGACCACAGTGGGAGAATCAGCACTCTAGCTGCCTGCAGCCACAACCTGGGAGGAAGACGCTGATTAAATTGAATACGCTGACTGGAAAGGAGATCGACGTTGACACTGAACCCACAGACAAGGTGGAGCGAATCAAGGAGAGTGTGGAAGAGAAAGAGGTAGCTCCCCAACAGCAGCGGCTCCTCTACAGTGGCTAATGAATGATGAGAGGCCACTGATTCCAAGATCCTTAGGCTAGGCAGTTCTGTCCTCTACCTGGGGTTGGCTCTTAGAGGAGGGGTTAGTCTTGGGCAATGACGAACCTCAGTTCCATTTTACCTCCTCGCCCTGTTGCTCATAATGAAGCATCACGTGTCCTCTCACTCTCTGGAACACCAGAACTACTGCCCCTTCCCTTGGATGCCCAGTCTTGTGTGTTTACTGGTGGGGGAATATGAGGACCCCAGGATGCAGTGTTCCTGGCCCAAATGGCCCTTGCTGGCTGTCAGGTTTTAGTTAGCAGTCCTGTGTGCTTCCCTCTCTTGTGGCTGTGCCCTTGGTTGTCAATAAAATATTTCCTGGCCAAAATAAATAAATAAACAGGATGGTCTGAAATTAGCTTCAAGGGTATAAAAACTTTCACTAGGCTGTGGGCTTTTTGTTCTTTTCTTTTCTTTTCTTTCTTTCTTTCTTTCTTTCTTTCTTTCTTTCTTTCTTTCTTTCTTTCTTTCTTTCTTTCTTTCTTTTAGCACGAGTGTTTCAACATTCCTCTATTTGTAGTGCCTAAATGACCCACACATAATATATGCTCAAAAAGAAAAAAAATGCCCAGTGACTCAAACAGCCTGACCTTTAAATATGCCTTTTATGAGCGGAGCTACTGCTGTATTAAAGACCTCTTCTTGTTCAGTAGAGGGTCAAACACGAAATCGTGGGTAAATGATTTATCAGTACCAAGCACCACCAGCAAAAGGCAAGAGACAGAAGGCATAGGGGGAAGGAGAACAAAAACAGACCACGCCCCTCGCTCCTTTCAGCCCCAGGGAGAGCCACTTTAGGCTTCGTTACCCACCCGAGGCTTTCTGGGTACAAAAGGAGAGGCATGCCTGGCAGCCCTCATTAATCTCTTTAGAGACCAGGGGCAGACAATGCAATGCCACTCTTAAGAGAAATTCCCCTCACCTCTTCTTTCAGGGTACTATCTCAGCAGGTGTCCGTGAGGAGTGAAGCTGGCTCGCCCAGGAGCCTCCCGGAGGCTGGCGGGAATGGAATGGCCCATCTGGGCTGTAGAAGACCTCGGAACTCAGCAGGAATCACTGTGTCCGCTCACTCTCAGACACTGCCGATGCCTAAAGGTCTGTCCAACGCAACATGGCAGGGCGAAGCGGTTTGAGAAATAGGAAACTCCAGTGGAGACAACAACCGTTAGCCAAAGTCCTAAAGTGCCAGAAAGGCAGAAGCTGAGCCAAAGCGGTGCCCTGTAACTCACCAAACTAAACGTCCCTTTGCCCTTTGCGTCCTGTTACAACTGGAGCTTTAGGCGCCCAGTTTCAAATTGACCCCTTTGGCGCCAGCCAATCGGAGCTCATACAGCCTGTGAGAGGATCACGGCTTTGCCTGAAATGGACACCCGGCTTCCTTATGATGGCTTCCCAGTGGTGTTCCTGCCTTCCTGGGAGAATCCTCCAGTATGGATTCCTCCGCATGAGAGAGTGTACCACCCAGACTAGAAAAATGAGTTGACCCAGTTTCTACCCCGAATTGTCACACTGAAGAAGCCTCCTGGTGCTCAGCTGGGATTTAACATCCCAGGAGGACAGGCCTCCCAGCCAGGCATCATCATGAATCCAAGGTGACTGCAGACTCTGGTCTGCAGGACTTGAAGAAGGGGACCAAGTTCTAGCCATAAGTGATGTGGATTTCCAAGATACTGAGCACAGCAAAGTTGTTGAAATGCCGAAGACAGCGTGAGAAATCAGCATGCGTGTGTGCTTCTTTCTCTACAGTCATCATCGCCAAAAAGAGAGGACTTGCAGCCCTCCATGTGGAAGCCGCCAGGGCAGGCTGGCTGGCCCTTTGCCAGTCATGACTTTCTACTCTCAGCACCTTCCTGGCTTAGTGGATGGGGAGGATGGGGAGACAGCATACCAGCTGTGTTATATCTGAACTGTATTGAAATGGGAATTCCCTAGTTTGCCAGGTGAGTTTCATAAAGAGAAAGATGATGGTGTCTAGCCTGTGGGGAAAGCCAGCTAAAAAACAACTGGTGTTATCAAGTACCATAGATGGGTCACTTTAGCTTATTGCTTTATTTGTAGAAATCAGTGGAAAAGAGAATCTTGGGGACCTTCCATCTGGTTTTCCTGGCTGTGCCATCCAGTCCTTGTACATATACTTTGGAATCCCTTACACTTGGGAGACTCCAAAGAGACACTTCGCTACTTCCTCCTCATCTCCCCCAAAGTGAAAACACCATACTGAAAAAAGAAAAGAAAAGAAACATGTTATAATTTTAATGTTGAAGGTCTATTTTCATTATTCATTAATGTACCAGTTAAGGCTCATGCCTCAATAGAATTCTTGCTGTGCCCCAAATCCCAAACTTAGGAAAAGGCTAGATTTGAATCCTTTTTTTGCTGAGTTGTGACTCAGCTCATTTCTTTTTAATCATTCTCTTTTTCCCTCTTTTAATTAACCAATTGAAAGAACCCCACATCCCACTGAAGCAACACATGGACTGCGTTGGTAACCCCAGGTGTTGATAGAATATCTTCAGATAATTTAAGGTTGCGCTCTACAAGGGATAATCACTAAATGCCTGGGATACAATCTAAACTTGGTTGATATCATTTGGACAGAAAAAAAAATCTTTCTTAGGCAAGAGAAAAGTATTTACTTTTAAACAAATAATATTTATTTTGGTGTATGAAAAAGACTTGGTAAGCTCTGCTATGTCATTTTAAAAGACACGAGGAGGAAATTTATATGTGACTACAAAGAAATCCACAATTAATTACATTAAATAATTTTATGTAACAAGAGAGTTTAAACTGTAGGGTAAATATTGATTAAGATGAAGGTGACATATTAAAAGCTATACAGAAAACATTCTTTTCTCATTACTCATTTTCTGTTTTGAGTAGAGTGGGAATGGGAAGGCAGTTATATAGTCTACAGAGTTTTTTGTAACATTAAAGATGATCAGAGATGGACTTTGTTGTAAGAAAATAACAATGCAGCTAAAAGGGAAATCTTCATCATCATTTCCAGTAGTTCCTTTAACTTAGTTCCTTTAACTGACCATGACCTGTTTAACTTTAACTTTAACATCAACATTTCCAGTAGTTCCTTTAACTTTAGTTCCTTTAACTGACCATGACCTGTTTTATGAAGTTGTTATTATTAAAAGGTTTCATGGTTGACATTTATTTCATTACAAACACAGTATTGCTACTTTCAATAAGTTTATATTTTAATTTTTGTTAGATTTTTATGCTATGTGTTTTTTTTTTTGTTTTGCCTGCATGTCTACGTGTGTATCATATATGTGTTTGTTGACTATGGAGGTCAGAAAAGTGTACTGGAGACTCTAAAACTGGGTTTATAGATGATTATGAACCACTATGTGGACCCTGGGAGTCAAACACAGATTCCCTGTGAGAGCAACACATTCAGCCTCCAGGATTGATATTTTTAAATAAATGTAATGCACGAGGTTGAGCATTATCACACACTAAGACGTTTAAAAATTATAATTAAAAAAAAAACCTTAAACCCAAGTTTTAGTGTAAGAATAGAACTTACTTGATTTTACTCTTAAAAAGGTAAAATGTAAAGACAATTTTATTATCTGGTATTAGGAGGTGTCTCATTTTGTCACAGGCAAAGAGGAGTTCTCATTGATTTACAGATAACAAGCAACACTGCAGAGACAAAGTATAGATGCTGTTTTCTCGTATATTCTTCCAAATAATAACCAGAATTTAATTTTCATGGTTGGAATGAACATTCTGTTATTATGCACAGAAGAAAGAGCTGCCACCTTGCATATTCTGTGGTTGAAATGTTGCACATATGGAAGAGAACATATTTCATTTATAATTTCAGAGAACATATTGCACAATATTCTCTTTTGTAATCTTATTTTCAACCTAGGGTAATCATCATCATCATCATTGGAAACGCTAATAAGATTCATTATTGTTATTGCAAGCTATTATTACTCTCATTGCCATTTCTAAAGGAAACTGTTTAAATATCTATTAGGCCAATTGTTCTCTCATTTATTGGTTATTGGCTTTACCACTCTGATTCCAGAGATAAGTTGTCAATCTTATCTCTCTTTTATTATAGTCATCACTATTGCTTATAAATATTTGGTGAGAGCTTTTTGAGGAAATAGAAGACTGAGATGCAATTTTTTCTACTGTGACTTTTTATTTTTTCATTTTTTACAATGTGTTCATTTTATGTACCTATTGTAGCTCCCTAATCTCCTACGGATCCCACCTACCCTCTCTTTCCCCCCATCCCTTTCTTTACCTTAGTCCATTGAAAGGGGGAGTTCTCCTGAGACTCACAGCCAAACTTTGGGCAGAGTGCAAGGAGTTTTATGAAAGAAGTAGGGAGGCAGGTATGGGATGGAAATAGGGGATAGAAGGATCCAGAGGAAACAGGAGCTCCACGGGAGATTTTATAAAAATTTTGTAAAAACCTTTACTAAAGAAAATTAAACGATAATACTCACAGGTTAAGAATCAATTTCCATTTGTTTGATGTGAGTGTTCACAGAGTTAGAGGCATTTCTGACCTGAAAGTATTGATCCAGTGATATTGGCAGATTCCTCAAGAGGCTATCAGTTTCAAGTTCTATCTTATTAACATCCTTATGTATTCGATCCATGGTCTTTTTTGATATATATATATATATATATGTGTGTGTGTGTGTGTGTGTGTGTGTGTGTGTGTATGTAGGCAGCTTATCATGTGGACTCAATCCTAAAATGTTACTTCTTTAACAGTCAGAAATTTCATTGAACTTGTTTTTGTTTTGAGCTTTGTAATTTAATTAAAAAAACATTGTGCATGCTCTTTGCTCTTTTTAAAAAATTTTTTATTAATTACACTTTATTCATTTTGTATCCTCCCTGTAGCTCACTTCCTCCTCCCCTCCCAGTCCCACCCTCCTTCCCCCTTCTCCACACATGCCCCTCCCCCAGTCCACTGATAGGGGAGGTCTTTCTCTCCTTCTTTCTGATCCTAGTTTATCAGGTCTCATCAGGAGTGGCTGCATTGTCTTCCTCTGTGGCCTGATAAAGCTGCTCCCCCCTCAGAAGAAGGTGATCAAAGAGCAGGCCAATCAGTTCATGTCATAGACAGTCTCTGTTCCTATTACTATGGAACCCACTTGGACGCTGAACTGCCATAGGCTACATCTGTTCAGGGGTTCTACGTTATCTCCATGAATAGTCCTTGGTTGGAGTATGAGTCTCAAAAGACCCCTGTGCCCAGATTTTTTGGTTCTGTTGCTCTCCTTGTGGAGCTCCTGTCCTCTCCAGGTCTTACTATTTCCCTCTTCTTTCATAAGATTCCCTGCACTTTCCCAAGTTTGGCTATGAGTCTCAGCATCTGCTTTGATACCCTGCAGAGTAGAGCCTTTCAGAGGCCCTCTGTGGAAGGCTTCTGTCCTGGTCTGTTTTCTTCCTCCTCTGATATCCATCCTCTTTGCCTTTCTGAATGGGGACTGAGCATTTTAGCCAGAGTCGTCCTCCTTGATTAGTTTCTTTAGGTGTACAGATTTTAGTAGGTTTATCCTATATTATATATCTAATATCCACTTATGAGTGAGTATATACCCCGTGTGTCGTTCTACTTCTGGGATACCTCACTCAGGATTATCTTTTCTAGTTGCCACCATATACCTGCAAATTTCATGATTTCCTTGTTTTTTATTGCTTAGTAATATTCCATTGTGTAGATGTACCACAATTTCTGTATCCATTCCTCAATTGAGGAGCATCTGGGTCCCTCTAAGATCAGGGATACAAGGCACATACCTATCCATAATAAAGGCAATATACAGCAAGTCTATGGCCAACATCAAACTAAATGGAGAGAAACTTAAAGCACTCCCACTGAAATCAAGGACAAGGCAAGGCTGCCCACTCTCTCCATATCTCTTCGACATAGTTCTTGAAGTCCTTGCTAGAGCAATAAGACAATTAAAGGAGATCAAGGAGATAAAAATTGGAAAGGAAGAAGTCAAAGTATCACTATTTGCAGATGAAATGATAGTATATTTGAATGACCCCCAAAATTCTACCAGGGACTATATGAGTGAGTATATACCATGTGTGTCTTTCTTCTTCTGGGATAGCTCACTCAGAATGATCTTTTCTAGATCCCACCATTTAGCTGCAAATTTCATGATTTCCTCATTTTTGATTGCTGAGTAGTATTCAATTGTGTAAAAATACCACAATTTCTGTATCCATTCCTCTTTTGAGAAACATCTGGGTTGTTTCTAGGTTCTGGCTATTACAAATAAAGCTGCTACAGGGACTACTTGTGGCAGGAACTCAATGGCAGGCTCTTTGACCTCCTCACCCACCAAAGGGAGGAGCAGTCCTGCTAGGCCACAGAGAAGGACTTTGTAGCCAGTTCTGAAGATACCTGATAAAACAGGATCAGATGAAAGGGGAGGAGGTCCCCCCCTATTGGTGGACTTGGAAAGGGGCAGGGAGGAGATGAGGGAAGGAGGAAGGGTTTGGGAGGGAATGAGGGAGCAGATACAGCTGGGATACAGAGTTAATAAAATGTAACTAATAATAAAAATAAATAAATAAAATTCTACCAGGGAACTCCTACAGCTGATAAACACCTTCAGCAAAGTGGCTGGATACAAAATTAACTAAAAAAAAAAATCAGTATACAAAAGACAAAAGGGCTAAAAAGAAATTAGGGAAACAACACCCTTCAAAATAGCCACAAAGGACATAAGGTACCTTGGTGTGAACCTAACCAAGCAAGTCAAAGACTTGTATGAAAAAAATTTCCAGTCTCTGAAGAAAGAATTAGAAGAAGACATCAGAAGATGGAAAGATCTCCCATGCTCATGGCTTGGCAGGATTAGCATAGTAAAAATGGCCATCTTACCATAAGCAATCTACAGATTCATTGCAATTCCCAACACAATTCTTTACAGACCTTGAAAGAAAAATTCTCAACCTCCTATGGCATAACAAGAAACCCAGAATTGCTAATATTAAAACAATCCTGTATAATAAAATATTTTCTGAAGGTATCTCCATCCCTGATCTCAAGCTGTATTGTAGAGCAACAATACTAAAAACTGCATGGTACTGGCATAGAAAGTGATTGGTGGATCAATGGAATTGAATAGAAGACACTGAAATATATCCACACACTTATGGAACCTGATTTTTCACAAAGATACCAAACCATTCAATGGGAAAAAGACAGCATCTTCAGCAAATGATGCTGGTCTAACTGGATGTCTACATGTAGAAAAATGCAAATAGATCCATATTTATCACCCTGAACAAAACTAGAGTCTAAGTGGATCAAAGACCTCAACATAAAATCAGACACACTAAACTTTTTAGAAGAAAAATTGGGGAAGAGCCTTTAACTCATTGGCACAGGAGACAACTTCCTGAACAGAACACCAACAGCTCTTTGCTTTAAAAATGTCAGAAAAATCAAGTGCTTCTATGTCTTAGGCTGCTACCATTGGTACCACAAGAATACAAAATATTTGTTGAGTTTATAATGATTTTATCAGCTTTAAATGAATAGCCATAACTTTTAAAGTTATTTTTTAGAAATGTGACCTACTTTACCTCACATTTATTTTGTGTTATTTTTTTGTAGTGCATATTTTTCTCTGTCTTTTGCTCTTTGTTTGTAGAGTTTTATTTGTGTTTTCATATGACCACTGCACACCCACTTTCCTCTACTGAAGAATGTATGACTTCTGTTCATTGCACATTGTTTTTCTTACATTTTCTTTTGTATATACAGATAACACTTTTGCAGTTTTATTGCAGTGTTTTACAGACTCTCTCTGCCTGCTCTATTAATGCATCACTACTAATATAACATAAAAATCTCACTCAGAGCTAGGGATGAGTTGCAGTAGTAGACTGTTAATGTTTGGGACTAGAGATTTGACCCTTAGATAACAAATTAGTTGTCTTTCAAACAGATGCAAACTCAAATTGTCATGTCAGATATTAACTAATTACTTATGCTATTTTAAAACATTCAGCAAATTCATTCCTTTTTGCTTTCTGATGAAGTATGAATTAAAAATCTAATCAGCTATGATCTCATGTCTATATTTTAATCACAGTTTTTTCTCACAATCATAAATGTAACAAATTTGAAAGAAGGGGACAAAAGAGCAAGTGAACTATGTGAAATAATTAAATTATTGGCAAGCAAGAACACTCTACCCAGATAAAGGAAACAAGAAAGGATGATAAATGTAAGTGGGCTGGAGTTGGGAAAGAGTACCACAGTTTCAATGCAAACCCAAAGAGAAATCTTCATATGTTTCACAACTGTTTTATCCTTTGTCACTGTTCCGGTTTCAGAACAAAGATTAGTCACCAATTCTAAATAGTTGAAGACTCCATTCCCAACTTCCCATTTTTTTCAAGTGCAAATTACTGGTTCTTGTAAAAATAAATGTCATTGACACCATCTTGAAGGGTTCAAGTAAAATGAATGATCAGTTGAGATGAACAACCCAAGGTGTTCAGGAAAGTATTCACAGATTAGGATTTTTGTTAAAACTGGATGAACTACAGAAGGTCACATTTGTTCAGGAAGAACCATTCACTATGAATAGTAAATTTATACCCAGCGAAAACCAATGAAGTAGAATGCTTCTGTAAGGACAGACTGATTCCATACTGTCAGATTATGGCTCTGCCATCACATTGTGAACATTTGCCTTTCTGTGGTGATAGAAATGTTCCCGAATAAGTAAACTCTAAAATATTGTATTCCTAGAATTATGGCTTCCCATCATTTCTTTCTAACAGCAGCACGCACTGAGTAAAAAACAATAAAACCTTAATTTAATTGCTTTTCTAGGTGGGTAATTATCTTCCCTAGCTTGTCTAACTTATGTTCCATGCTAATTTGATTGACATAATTGAGAGGTTTTTCCCTTTCCCTATTTTTTTTCAGTTTTCTATTATCTCTGCGGTACATTAAATTTCTATGATTTACTTTTGTTTACTGCCTCCTTACGTATGTGAAGTTCTTTTTCCCACAAATGTTTCTAATACCAGTGGAGTACTCAAAGATTCTAGAGAGATCCTTCTGGCTGAATAATGACCCTTAAGAATTACTGACATAATTTTCCAAGCTTATCCTTGAAGTCCAAAAGGAGATTCATGAACATAGCGTTGCTTTACATACAAACTTATTTTTATTAGGTCAGAAGTATTTCCTCTATGTATTTGTACACATCTTTTTATGCAGCACCACAACAAAAATTAAAAACTTACTAATAAAATCATTCCAAAGAGTAATGACTTTTCAATAGCTGTCTTATGTAAGGATTATCAGTAGTAACTTAGATGTATTATTTTTTGACTTCTCATAGTCTCATGAAATAGATACTATTTTGTTTTAAAATAAACAAAATAAATTCAGAGTTGCTAATGTTATTTGTCCATAGTCACATAGGTGTACTTTTTAAAGTAAGGGGTTGATCACAATACCATTTGTAACTTATTTGAAACCATATGAATTATTTTGAAAAAAAAATAGTATTACATTTCAAGTACTTCTGGGAGAACTTCAGCCCACTAATCTCGCATAATAACACGAAGTTTCAACTTGAGGGTTCTTTTATAGTTGCAATCTATGGCTATGCAAAAACCATCCTAACAGCAGTACAAACATAAATCATTTTTGTGCTCATGGGTTTGAATATCAGTAGTCCAGACAGGCTGTGTTGGAGACTGGTTGAGTCCATGATACCTTGAGCTTCATCTGGGCTGGCTCATTTGTGGTCATTCACCTTGTGAAGGTTAATTGGCTTTGTCAGTGGTCATTGGATTGGGAATCATCAAAGCGATTATGAAAGCATTCCTGAGAGTGGGTCTGTGTGAGCAATGCCAGCATTCCTCTGAGTGGGTCTGTGTGAGCATTACCAGGGATCATTAACTTAACAAGTGGAAAACTGTCCAGAATGTGGGTAGTGCTATCCTAGAGATTGGGAGCTTAGATGGACGAAATGGAGAGAGAGAGGAAAAAAAGCCAGCTAGACCAGACATACTCATTCTGTTTCCTGCTGTGCTGATGTAAACATCTGTCACGCCCTCCCTAACATATTAAACCTTTGGAAATCCTGAGCCAATGATTTAATTGTCTTTACTTGTTCTCTCATATTGTTGGTTGTTCTTTTTTTTTCTTTTTTTTTTTTTTTTTTTTTTAACGACCACAGAAAGCTAGCTAATACATGCCTACTGCCCTAGTCCTTGTCTCCATTTGGATTCCTTGGCTCTCTTCTGTATCCTGTTTGCCTTGTCTGAAATGTCCATAATAACCTTATTCACTGTAACTGAACTGGAGAGGCTGGAATCGTCAAGATCATTCCTTCTTCTGGGGACTGACTTCACAGCATGGCTAGCTCAGAGTAATTGAAGTACTTACAAGGCATCCAGCTTCGGCCAAAGCAAATATTCCTGGTAGTCCAGCTGGAAGCTGAGGCTTTTTAGGAATCATTCTTGAAAGATCCAAAGTAGTTTTGCCCTTGCATCCTTTTGATGAAGGGTAGGTAGATTTCCTATGACTTGAGTAGCGCTGTGTGTAATGGTTAGATTGGAGCTCTTTTGCTAGCACTACATAACTGATAATGCAAAGAGAGTGGCTTCACAATACAGTTCTGTTTTACTAGGCCACTGAGAAATGGAGAAGAGCTGGCATGTAAGCAGCCATGCCAGAGATCTGTAGGCTACCCCTCATCCTTAAGAGTCTTTAGAGATGGCAAGCCAGCTAGTCAGAAAACCACTGACTACAAACCAAAGATCAAAGTGTACTGTTGCTTGGTTATGGAGTAGATGACACTTGATTCCAGTTCACATCCTTTGTTGGTGAGTCAGCCCTATGTGGGGTGCATGCAGGCTGACCTTATACAATTTCAAGATGGGCTAAAGCATAGTACATGGTTTAAATGTAATAATTTTTTTTTTTTACATTCAGAAGTTCTTTTATTGTATAGTAGTGTTTTAGATATTCTTTTTTTTTTCTTTTTTTTTTCAATGTAGTTTATTCAGGAACCTTGAACAATCATCTGACCCTGGGGAAAGCCAGCCCACAGCTTAAATAGCCTCTGGGTAGCCAACCCAGGCGTGCCACGTGGGCAATGCAGATAGGTCCACATACATGGAAGCAAGCCAGAAAAGTTAGTGGTTAAGTACAGATTTATAATAAGCATGTATTTATTGCAATAAGTTAAATATATACGTATTTTGTCATCAATTATATCTAATACTAACTAGCCTATTTGAGCTTTTGTTGTTGTTGTTCACATATCTAAATAAAATTAGGTAAGAGAGTTTAGTGTCTACTGTAGTTATGACCTTTGTACTTGGCAACAAAACAACCTCTGAAATTTCCACTTTGAACGAGGTTTTATTTTGTTGGTGATTAGAGAGGGGGCATAAGAGACATTTAATCTAAATAATCATCTAATTCTAGATTCAGACATGGGCTTCACAAGGAGAAGTCACATGGGACTACACAAGGAAAGGAAGAGAATATACTAGGATGATAACCAATACCAATTCTTAGATCCAAACGCTATATATATTTTGGTATAACCACGTACATCTGAATCCCTTCCATCTTATTCATCAGTGAGACTAATCACAACTGGAAAAATCTGGAATAAGACTTCAGAGTATTTGTTAGAAAATTCACAGATATTTGTCTAAAGATCATTTGGTTTCAGACAAACCTGCTAACTGAAAGTACCTTCTTTGAAATGAATGTGAGTTACCAAACTAAGATTGTGTAATATGTGCAGAAATGGAAAAATGTCATTTTTTTCCCAGAACTTATCATACCTATCAGAAACTATTCTCTTTTTTGTCTTCCTGTATTAGGCTCCATCTATTACCCAAACGGACCAGAATCTATTGAAAAGAATGTCTCATATTTAATGTGATTGTGCTAGCAGATTGAGGAGTAGAAAACAGAATATATTATTAATATTGAGAAAAATCAATCTCCCAACTTTCGAAGCTGTTTTCTTGTTCCTTTCCATTTGTTTCCATTTATCATTACCTGTTGGCTTTTATGGGCCAGTGATGGTATTTACTTTTGATGAGGTTACTATATTTCAAGTCCAGAGACTGGAACAACCCATTATTCACTAATAAGCATCATTTATTTTCATTTGGGTTTTTAGGTTCTTAGTCGGTGGATGTTTATTAAATTGAATAATAAATACACTTGAGGACTATGGCATACTGCAAAACATTTTCTTCTTGGTGTTCTTGAGATGAAAACAATTATAAGACCATGTGACCCCTGGGTTTGATTTTTCCCAATGTAGCTCCTGGGTGACCTTGCATACTTACTTCTAAGCATTCTGTCCCTGAAAAGTTCAGTGTAATTTTAGGAGCAGCTAGAATGAGATTTTGAGGTTTTAATTTTTATTTCATTTGTGTGTATGTGTTTGTGTACTGTGTGAATATATGTGGGTGTCTGCAGACGTCAGAAGAGGCCTAAGCCACCCTAAAGCTGGAGTTACAGACAGTTGTGACTCACCCAGCACAGATCCTGGAACAAACCGCCAGTCCCCTAAAAGACAAGGAAGCACTCCCAATTACTCAGCCATTTCTATAGTCCCAGATTCTGAGTTCTTTAAAGATCATTATATTAATATTCCTAATTTTAAGGAACAAAATTTAACATTCCTCTCAGGTTTAATACAGCAAGGATGGTGATATTCCTGTCCTTAGGTAGTTGCTTGAACTTTTCTCTTTTAGGGCAGAAACTCACTTCTCAATGAATGTTATATAATTCATGTCCTAGAGAAAAAAATGATGCTGTTGTTATCTGAATTATAAGACATCCAATGCCAGTTGATTCCTCCTCTCCTTCATGTGTCTTGGACATGAGACAGCTTTGTGCCACCTCACAAGCCTGCCACGATGTCATCTTGCACAGCTGTGTTGATGTTAGGCGACCATTTGAAACTAGAAATCACAAAGACTATAAATGCTGTGAAGTCTAAGGACGTTATGTATATAAAAGTTTGTTATTTGCTGATAGCTTCATACAGGTATTTATAGATAACACAATTGGTAAACATTATAAACTATGCATTAAAAAATATCTATTTGCCACCTTCCAGACAACTGCTTAGCACTCCGTTTAACTGAAAATGAAACAGGAAGTAGTCAACACTCCAATTTTACTAAGCTTATGTAAAATTCCAACTTTGTTTCTGGGAAGGATACTACTGTTCTTAAGAGTTATAGTCATTTTTGTGGTTGTTGATTTCAAGACAGGGTTTCACTATGTATCCCTGGTTGTCTTGGAAATCACTCTGTAGACCAGACTGGTCTAGAATTCTCAGAGATCCACCTACCTCCTGAGTGCTGGGGTCAAAAGCATGCACTAATGCCCAGCTGTAGTCACATTTTTTAAAGGCGAGGAGTCTCCTCCAAATCATTTAATGTCATTCTTCCCTATTGGTTTTAATTCCCGGTAAATTCATAACTCCAGAATTTGCAAATTATAGTTCTTTCCTGACAGGAGAGTGTAAAGAAATTCTTCAACAGTCAGAATGCTTTAGCACCACTTCCAACATAACTATGAACCTGAGCTACCTCATCCTCATAGTAATTGATTTATTATTATTTGAACAGAAGATGTTTGATATTTATAGAAATTCAAAGAGTACAAGAACAAAGATACATTTCCCATGCATATGTTCCACTATTCAAATTCCATTTGAGCATCTTTCAGGGAAAAAATAAGTCACTTAAATCTCTTCCAAATGCATGGAAGTTAACATGCACTTTCGAAGGTCATTTGACTACTATTTAAATACATTAGCAGATACTCAATATCCATGTTACTTTTTAAAAAATGTGATTCTGGTTGACTTAATGAAGAATTATAATTCTATCATAGTATTTTAATAAGCAATGATATTTTATTATTAAGGCATACTTATGATTGGATATTTCAGGTGTTCTACTATGAATTATGCATTTTGTCATGTGACCCTTTAAAATTCAGCATTTGATTTTTTTTTTTTACTTACTAGGTACTTAAGTTTTAGAATTCAAACCAAAGATATTTACTTTTACTAAAACTTTGATCTCTGAGAATATTTTAGTAGAAAACAGCTTTCTCCCTTTTATGACTGTAATCACTATTTCTTTTCTTAGAATTCTACTTACTGTGAACTCAGTGTCTGGCTCTTTGATCACCTCCCACCTGAGGGGGCAGTCTTACCAGCCCCCTCCTGGAAGACATTGCAGCTAATCCTCCTGATAGGCTGGGGTCAGATAGAAAGGGAGGAAGACCTCCTTTTATCAGTGGACTTGGGGATGAGCATAAGGGGAGAAGAGGGATGGAGGGGTTGGGAGGGGGCAAGGGAGAGGGCTACAGCTGGGATAAAAAGTAAATAAATTTTAATAAATAAAAATATAAATAAACTAAAAGGAAAAATAAATAAATAGAAAGAAAATAAAGAATTCTACTTACAATGTAAAATTTAAGAAAATGTGAGTAAACAACTTTTTGAGAAGCCAAGCATACACACACACACACACACACACACACACACACACACACACGCCTCAGTGATTTAAAAGGCATATCAGAGATCCTCCATCACTACTTCTGAGTCAGTTTGTGATTGAGAGGGAGAAAAGTCCTGTCCAGTGTTTGATTCCTTACGTTTTTTTCTTGATTCCCTTTTAGCCACATTGTGGTGGTCAGAAAAGTTCAGACTTCAACAGATGATAATTGTCCAATGCTGGAGTTTTAATGAATCTTTCTTCCTAAATTATTTAATGCTCAATTCCCCCTGAGCTGGGGGCAGGCTTACCAGGCCACAGAGGAAGACAGTCCTGATGAGACCTGATAGGTTAGGGTCAGATGGAAGAGAAGGAGGACCTCTGCTATCAGTGGATTGGGGAAGGGACATGAGAGGAGAAGAAGAAGGGAGGGAAGGTGGGATTAGGAGGGGATGAGGGAGGGAGCTACAGCTGGGATACAAAGTGAATAAATTGTAATAAATAAAACATAATTTTAAAAAATGAAAAATAATACTCAACTACAGGGCTGACAAAATAGCTCAGTAAGTAAATGCACGTGTTGCTAAGCCTCATGACGAGTTTGAGGACCCACATGGTGAAAAGAGAGAGATAATTTAATCAAGTTCTCTGACCTCTACACAGACACCATGGTGCATGCACATGCGCTTGCGCACACAAACACACACACACACACACACACGAGACAGAATTTGATTATTTTTTTTTTTGTCATTTCAATTTAACTTAGCATGAATATCTACATTCCACTATCTGTGCATCCGTTTTTGTTGTCGTGGTTTTAACAGTTGAAGTCAAAGCTAAATTTGTACATTTTGAAGATCCCATTTGAGAACCCTGCTTTGCTTTTAAAACTGAGTACAAATGTGTGAAGGACAAGAGTTACTACAATGTACTTTGCTAATGACCAGCATTTTAAATAAAACATCCTTTATTTATTATATTATAATTTCATACACGTAAACAGTATATCTTGAACTCATCTATCCCTCACACATCCCCACCTTTTTACCCACCCCACGGGATCTTGCTCCCGTGACCTTATCCAGGTAACCACAGCTATGGTGAGTTTATGAGTGCAACAGTCGTGTCCTACAGATACTATATTCTTTCTGAGGTGTTTTCTGTAACGTTCCTTAAGCCTTGGAGTATTGCGGGAGGTTTGATATAGAAGTTCTATCTAAAACGGAACACTCAATAGTCACTTATTCTGAGCACTTTGACCAATTATGAGTCTTTAGAGTAATTGCTGTCCAATACAGCGAAGAGCTTCTCTGGCCGAGGTCGAGGGCAGGATTAACCAATGAGGTGGAAGTTTCCGGTTTCTTTGGAAACTCAGTTGTGTCATGTAAATATGCCTTTTGTTTTGGTCTGAAGTGTGGGATATGAGAATGCTTTACCCCTGCTGAAAACAGCCCCCTGTGTGAGAGGTTTTCGTGAGTTGTAGAACATCCTCCCATGCACTTTGAGAAAGGTTAAATAGAAGCCCACAGACAGTGGGACAATGTTTTCTGCCTCTCCATGCTTTAGCCTTACTATGCTTTACAATGCTGGTCTTCACGGAGAGAAAAACGCTTCAGAAAAAAATGCCCGTGCTGCTTTGGTGGTGTTTTGCCGCTTGAGTGGAATTTTTCGACTTTGGTGGACTCATGCCATTTGGGCAGAGTCAAGTCACTCTTACTGAATCTTACTTTTGCTGAAGCGTGTTGCTGCTGCTGCTTTTCTGTATGACTAGACTGCTGATAGTTTGATAATCCCCGAAAAACCTATTGACCCTTATCAGCAGGACGTAGATAAAAGAGGTCTACAGCTCCTTTACCTACTAATCTTCTTCCTAGGTTGGGTGAGTTAAGGGAGATAAAGGCATTTAAGAACTTTAAATAAAGTAGGTGTTTGAAATATCTAAGCCTACAGACCTATGTATATAAATTGAGTTATTTAGAAAGCAGTTATTTAGACCAGCACAATTTGTTGAAGATGCTGTCTTTGTTCCACTGTATGGCTTCTGGCTTCTTGGTCAAAAATTAAGTTTCTATAGGTGTGGGTTTATTTCTGGGTCTTTGATTCTATTCCGTTGACCTAGCAGTCTGTGTCTGTGCCAGTACCATGCCGTTTTTATGCTCTATAGTACAGCTTGAGATCTGGGATGGAGATGCCTCCAGAAAATCTTTTATTTTACAGGATTATATAGCTTTTCTGTTTTTTGTTTGTTTGTTTGTTTTTCCATATGAAATTGAAAATTGTTCTTTCAAGGTCTGTAAAAAATGTGTTTTTTTTAATGGGAATTGCAATAAATCTATAGATTGCTTTTGGTAGAAAAGCCGTTTTCACTATGTTAATCACACCTTTCCCCTGCAGAGACCAATACTCCAACCAAGGACCATGCTTGGAGAGGACCAAGACCCCCTGTCCAAAGGAAGCCCATTGACTCCTCCGTTCCCAAGTTGGTTCCCTAGTAAGAGGTACAGGAGCTGTTTCTGACATGAACTCAGTGGCTCACTCTTTGATCACCTCCTCTTGGGGGGGCGCAGCCTTGTCAGGCCACAGAGGAAAATGATGCAGCCAGCCTCCAGGAGACCTGATAAGCTAGGGTCAGATAGAAGGGGAGGAGGTCCTCCCTTATCAGAGAACTAGGGAAAGGGAATAGGGGGAGAAGAAGGAAGGTGGGAGGAGGGGATGGAGGGGGCTGCAGTGGGAATACAAAGTGAATAAATTGTAATAAATAAATAATTTAGTTAATTAAATTAAAAAAAAGAAAAGAAAGCAATTTAACATGTCACTTTTCAACTTAAAATAATAAGTTCCTCCTATTGACTCTCTAGCCATGGAACTTTTACAAGGCTTACATACCAGACATAAATTCCCTTCTGTGAGGAAAGCTTCAATTCTAATCTAAAAACAGTTGCTTAGTCCTATAACCTTTGTGCCACTTTTGCGTCAGTGGGTACAACTTGCCCGACAGGTTGAAATTGTAGCATTCAGGGGTCACTGTTAAGTTATACCATTGATGCTTTTTCTCCTTCAGCGTCCTTCACAGCACTTTCTGGATTAAAATATTTTGTTGTTGTTGGCATTGTAATGTCATAAATTTCCTGGTTGAATGAAATGTATTTATAAGTATGTACATTTCATAAGCATATTTTCTTCAAGAAATAATAAAACAAAGAATGATTAATGGACATTTTATAGAGTCTTGAATGTCACTGGAATTACATATGCTTCTAAAACAAATAAATGTATGTTCTTCCTTTTATACTAACCCAGTTCTATTGATCAGACTGTTGAATACATGTTGAATTTGACCTTGTTTACTGACAATAACTCTGAAGGAGACAATTTACATTCCATAAAGATTCAGAAATATCTTTACTTGTAATATTTAATGTGTTCACATAACTTTAATTGCTGCTTCTCAAATTATACACCAGGAGGAAATAATTAAAATAATTTGTGTCATTATTGATTTCTCTCCACAGTAGAGAATTGTGGAAAATAGGCCATTATAAAACTACAACGGAAAGCTACAAATTGATTCTACTGATTCTACTCACAAGTCAACTGATAGCTTTATACAAGGCAGGTCACTTTAGCCTGATTGTGCCAGAACAGGTTTTCCTGAAAGACTCACTGTGGCCCAGGTGACCTATTTTGTTTCCTTTATATGTCTCAGGCTTTTCATTTTGAAACACTATACCTTGGAATATGAAAGTGATTGACATGAATGGACATGACCTAACCCATTTCTCCTCCCTGCTCTTAGCCTTGTCACTTCAGACTCTAAACTGGTTTCTCTCGACCTGAAAAACAGAAGGACCAGTCAGAAAGCAGGGTTATCACATTTGCTGGCCCCTCCTTTCTAACTTTGGCTTGACATTCATAGAAGCCTTTCAAACTCTTCGTGTTTCTTGTTATGTATACTTCAGCAAGGAACCCACAGTCAGCTGGACGTGAATTGTTCTAAGGTTCATGCTGCTTCTTTTCCATATATAAATACATAATTAATATACATATAATTCTATGTAAAAAATATTGTAGTACGTGTATAATTCATATAACATATACATAATATATTACACATATATGTATGTGTAGACAAACATATATATGCATATATATATTTCATTCCTACAAAATCTTACAAAAGCACATGTGTCTAAGCACATACCAGTGACAATTAGCTTATTAGTCACCACTCTCAGTTTCTAATTTCAATAGGTCTAAGAAAAACACAGAAGGGGTAATTTATTGACTTTTGTAATTAAAGACTCTTAAGGTTGATGGATAGCTTATATGTAGATGGATTACAGCAGTTCAGATGATGTTTCTTAATTCTTAGCTTCTGTGTTGTCCATCATTGTTTCTGCATATATTGGCTCTATTATCAATGAGACTTGTCCCACTGTGGCAATACGATGGCTCTCACAGCCAGACAAAGATACTTCACTAATTACATTTAATGGAAGTGACAAGCTCCATTTTTTACCAGCATCCAAAAATGTTGCAATCTGACTCTAATTGGACCAATTTCAGTCTGGTAGTCATTTTTGATGTTTGTGGAAAAAAAAAAAACATGTTTGAGAGGGAGGTCTGGATCACTTAACCTTACCTTGGAGCCTGGGATGGATAAGTTTCTCTGCCTGTGCACAGTATTTAATATAATGGTTGGCTGACGTTGAAATGAGAAGCTATTATGAGAAAATGGCACCAGAAGTTATGTTCGTGAGAAGTAGAATAAACATGGCTTTTCCACTCACAGTCAGAAGAGGAATCAATCACATCACATCACATCAATACCGTGCAATGTCCCTGTCTAACTCAAATGTTTTCTTCACCCAATTTGACCCAATACATTTGCTTACATTTCAGCCTGGGCATAGTAAGAAGCATTGCTTCCAGAAATTTCAGATACCTCATTACATTTGACTTCTAATTTCTAAAATTCACAACAAATAAATGAGCATATTTATTTGTTTGTTTGTTTATTTATTCATTCATTCATTTTACATCCTGGTCATAGTCCTTCTCAATTCCCAGTCCTACCCCCCTTCTTCTCTCTCCTCCCTCTCCCCTATTTCTCAGAAAAAGGGAGTTCCCCTTCCCATCCACCACAGCTCATCAAGTCATTTCAGGACTGTCCTCTTCCCCCTGTGAGGGGGTCCCCTATTAAGGGGAGCAGAGGCTCTCCCTGACAGAGACTTTCTTACCAGCTTTTCAATTACTTTCCCCTGGAGGGACTGCTAGATGAGCATCTTAAAAGCCTTCCTGTCTTTCTCATTTGGATATTGTTCGATGTACAGAGACCATTGTAAGTCACACTATAGAAGCCTTTGATGTTTACAAGAGCATGACTTCTGCTTTGGGATTTCACAAGCGGAACTTGCTTACAAGGATTCGATTCTTTTTTTAAAATTTTATTTTATTTATTACACTTTATTCACTTTGTATCCCCCCATAAGCTCCTCCCCCCTTCTCTCACAGTCCCACTCTCCCTCCCCCTTCTTCACGCATGCCCCTCCCCAAATCCACTGATAAGGGAGGTCCTCCTCTCTTTCTTTCTGATCTTAGTCTATCAGATCACATCAGGATTGGCTGAATTGTCATCTTTGGTGGCCTGGTAAGGCTGCTCACCCCTCAGGGGGAGGTGATCAAAGAGCAGGCCAATCAGATTATGTCAGAGGCAGTCCCTCTTCCCATTACTATGTAACCCACTTAGACACTAAACTGCCATGGGCTATATCTGTGCAGGGGTTCTAGGTTATCTCCATGCCTGGTACTTGGTTGGTACTTGAGTCTCTGGGAAGACCCCTGTGTTCAAATTTTCTGGTTCTGTTGCTTTCCTTGTGGGGTTCCTGTCCTCTCCAGATCTTACTATTTCCCACTTCTTACATAAGATTCCCTGCACGTTGCCCAACAGTCTCAGCATCTGCTTTGATAGTCTGCAGGGCAGAGCCTTTCAGAGGCCCTCTGTGGCAAGTTCCTAGGTTGTTTGCTGTTTTCTTCTTCTACTGATGTCCATCCTCTTTGCCTTTCAGAATGGGGATTGAGCATTTTAGTCAGGGTCTTCTCTCTTAATCCAAAAGAGGCTAAAGTACACAATAAGGACATTTGCTCAACCATGTTTGTAGCAGCTTTATTTGTAATAGCCAGGAGCTGGAAACAGCCCAGATGCCCCTCAACTGAAGAATGGATGCAGAAATTGTGGTACATCTACACAATGGAGTATTACTCTGCAATGAAAAATAAGGAAATCATGAAATTTGCAGGTAAATGGTGGGACCTGGAAAGGATCATCCTGAGTGAGATGTCCCAGAAGCAGAAAGACACACAAAGTATATACTCACACATATAGACATATAACATAAGATAAACTTACTAAAATCTGTACATCTAAGTGGATTCTTTTTAAATAACATCTTTAATTGTTCCAGGATGCTGTCCAAGAAATTGTGGTTGGACTCTTACTTCCATGAGCAAAACTCCTATCTCATATAACCCGAATTTTCATAATTGCATCTTTTAAAGCAAAGGTCACTTTATGTTTGTGAGAACTAGAATAAACATGGTTTTTTCACTCACAGTCAGAAGAAATTGCCTCTAGATAGTGAGCTCAGGCTGTTACAATATGAAGAAATCTTACAAAAATTTAAAGGATTTGGGTAATATTTATAAAATAACATTTGTAATATATGTCAAATTAAAAAGGATTTTTTCCATAAAATTGCTCTTTTTCTGTTTCACACTTTCATCTTCTATGTTATGTGATTGTGATGATATGTTCTAGTTTCATTCTGTTGCTGTAATATAAGGAACTCTGGACAAAAGAAGCTTAAGGGTGGAAAGAGTTTATCTGGCTATATGTCCAGACAACAGTCCATCACTGAAGAGAGTTAGAGCAAGGATTCAAAGCAGAAACTAGTGAGAGACTCCATTTGCTGGTTTACTCCATAGCTTGATTATGCTTAGTTCAATACATATTATCCCAATATCACCTTCATAAAGGAGCTATGGTGCTTCCTAGAGTGAGTAGATACTTTCGCATCAATTAATAATGAATACAAGACTATGCAGACATGCCAACAGCCCAATCCAATATAAGTATTTCCTTAGTTGAGGCAACTCCTCTCAGATGACTCTAGGCTTTGTCAAGTTAACAATTAAGGCTAACAAAACATGGCCAAATAAAGAGAGCCCCATTTAGGGTATACGTCCATTAACCTAGAGCCATTTGTTGGAGGATGTAAAAATCTGAAATATAGCACTGATATTACATATGTTTCAGATAGCCCTTTTGTAGGATAGCTTAGCTCATTGGTATTGCTATACGTCAGTATGCTTGTTTGAAAATGAAGGAGAGGGCTGCTTTGGATTAATCCTTGATCATTAGGTTTTTAATGTGAGCCATTAAACCAGATATTCCTCTAGTCACTTTGATAGATATATTTTGAGCATCTACACTCTAGAATTATTCTGGCTTGGTTCATTTTCTACCTTCATGTGTCCAATCAAGGATCATACTCCATTCTGAAGATTCTAAGCGCTATTCTATACAGATAAATGGAGTCAGGAGAGAGAGGAGAGAGCAAGAGGGGGGTGGGATAAAACTATGGTTAAAAGAACTCAACAATACCTACATATTCTTAGTTTTGAATTTTAAAATAGATTATCTTAGTTGGATTTGTTATTCCAAGGAAATGTCACAAAACATTCAACAAATATGGGAGATATATTATTGAAGATATATTTTGACCATTCTTTGAGGTAATATGTTCATTGAATTTATTATGTTCAAATATTAAAACACATGACATTTTTTATACATATAAGTGCCTAGTATTTGTATCTGTTGTAAAGAATGCTATGAAATCACTTCTTGATTTGGCATAGGTATAGTACTCATGAGTTAACAGCTCCTGTGTTTACCTGCACAAGACCAACACAAGATCAAGCTGGAAGCTACCAGAAAGAGAGACCCACTCTTCTTTTGAGATCTGTTCATTGCTCTAGAGGATGACCCCCCACTCATGCCAATGGGCAAGACTAATTGGACTCAGTGAGTTGACAATAATACAAAGAAGAGGTTGTAAAGTTAAAAGCAGGGTAGGATGGGGAATCAACTGAGTTTAATGGGAAAAAAAATACCGTGGATGTTATCAATTGTTATACATGTATAAAATTCGCAAAATACATTAAAATAAACTGTACTAGGTAAAACTGGGATTAGGTAAAATTGAGTTTATTTAACTTTAAGAACATATTATAGATACAGAAAAATTGTAGTGGAAATAAAAATTTCAGAGTACACATGGGCAGGTAAATTAAGAAAATGAGAGATGAGAGATGAGGACAAAGTATGCTTATGCCACTGAAGCCATAAAGTAAAACAAACACTGAAGAGATACGCTGTGATTTTCCTCAAATAGTGCATTATTCATACATGAAAAGTTTTAATACCTGTGTCTATATGGTAAGATTTAACAATGGCCCAGAAAGCACTCACTAATAGCAATAAGGCACAGATTTGTCTTCTTAAATAGTTAGCACTCTGGTATCCCACCTGACCTTAAGAAAATGCCAAGTAATTCTCTGGAAATAGAACTATAAAATGGTAACCTCTTCGAAGGATAGCTCTGTCTGTAACAGGTCTGCAAATCATTTCCATTTCTCAGTAGAAATCAATACCTAACTGTTGTTTAATTGGAGAATGTAGTGTGACCTAATCATCTTGATGAGGTCCTCTATCCAGGAAGTTCATCCCTGGGGAAAACAGGATGAGCCTCAGGAATAAGGAATTAATTGCAGAAAGATAATGAGCATGGTTTCAATCAGGCTGAGAGAGAGAGAGAGGGAGAGAGAAGATGGTATAGAGAACTTAAATCTCAAGGTCCTGATTTACCTACTTTATCATTAATTAGCATGAACTTTAATTAAGCATGACACCAAAGTAGGTACTGTGCCAAAGACATAGACTAAACTTATTAGCCAGGTCTGAAAGAGACAAACTACAAACTGAAATCTGGTCTTAGAGTTTTCTTTTTAGAGTCAAAATGGGAGGCGTTCCATACATGTGAATAAAGAGTAAAGATGCTTTCAGACTTTTCTCTTCTTGTTCACAATACTTTCCTCTCTTCCTTGGCTTATAGACAGATTCACAGACAGGTTTTCACTTTAGAGTATATAGAGAGGCAATATCTCTCACAGACACCTGCAACTTTCTATGTTAAAACCCCAAATGAAACAGACAAATAGACAAGCAATCATAGCATAAAAGGGTCCTGCGATTATCCAGCTGTGGCAGCCCACATAGTTCATGTTGTTTGGATCAAGATCTGTGTGCTGGCACCCTGTAAGAACTGCACAACATATTAACATGTCTGTACTTCCAGTTTCTTGATGCAAAGTGGTAGAAGGAATCGTTTTCTCATAATGGTTATGATTTTAAAAAGGATTGATAGAGGAAAAGTTCACAAGACAGGACACTGCCCGTATTAAAAAGTCAATAAACAAAAACATTGATGGGTATTATTTATAATTATGACTGCTAATTTTTGCCTGAATTTTAGTGTAAAACAGCAAACAAATGACTACATTGTAAGATTCAGTGAAAATGAACCTATGGCATGTTCTAAGAAGCCAAGCGAAGTTTGTTTTACTATGAAAATGTATTATAAACATGACACCTAAATGAACATCGGTACAAAGTCCCAATTTATTTCTAATATCAGAGATCAGACCTCTACTCTTGCCTGATGTGTCTCAAACAAAAAGGGGGAACTGTAGAGAGCTGCGGAATGCTATGCCTTAAAGATGGAGCTGGTTTCCGCCTTCCACCTTCCCGATGGTGAGTGCTCTCTGTCACCAACAATTCCACATTTGGCTAAGGCTGAGGATCTGGCTTGCTTCCATGTATGTGGACCTATCTGCATTGCCCACGTGGCACGCCTGGGTTGGCTACCCAGAGGCTATTTAAGCTGTGGGCTGGCTTTCCCCAGGGTCAGATGATTGTTCAAGGTTCCTGAATAAACTGCACTGAAAAAAAAAATATATATTTATTTATTACTACTTTTATCTGCAGTTTTTTTCTTTTCTTTATTATCCTTTTTAGTTAATTTTTTTTAATTTATTGCAATTTACTCACTTTGTATCCCAGCTGTAGCTCTCTTCCTCTTTCCCTCTCAATACTGCCCTCCCTTCCTTTTCTGCTCTCCCATGCTCGTTCCCCAGTCCACTGATAGGGGAGGTCCTCTGCCCCTTCCATCTGATCCTAGCCTATCACTTCTCATCAGGACTGTCTGTATTGTCTTCCTCTGTGGCCTGTTAAGGATGCTCCCCCTTCAGGGTGATCAAAGAGGCAGCCACTGAATTCATGTCAGACACAGCCTCTGCACCCACTTGGACACTGAGCTGCCATGGGCTACATCTGTGCAGGGGTTCTAGGTTGTCAAGGTCCTTAGTTGGAGCATCAGTCTCAGAAAAGAGCCCTGGGACCAGATTTTTTTGGTTCTGTTGTTCTCCTTGTGGAGCTCCTGTTCCCTCCAGGTCTTTCTGTCTCCCCCTTCTTTCATAAACTTTACTGCACTCTGCCCAAAGTTTGGCTATGAGTTTCAGCATTTGCTTTAATACGCTATTGGGTAGAGTCTTTCAGAGGCCCTCTGTGGTAGGCTCCTGTGCTGTTCCTGTTTTCTTCCTCTTCCAATGCCTATTCCATTTGTCTTTCTGAATGAGGATTGATCATCTCACCCAGGGTCCTCCTTCTTTCTTAGCTTCTTTAGATGTACAGATTTTAATATGATTATCCCATATTATATGTCTAATATCCACTTATAAATGAGTATATAGCATGTGTGACTTTCTGCTTCTAGACACCTCACTCAGGATGATCTTTTCTAGTTAAAAACACATATTGGGACTGATAGCAGAATAATATCATGAGGGTAACAAAATAACTTGCTAGATCTTTACTATGTACTTACTACATTAACAAGAACTGTACAGCAAACTGAACAAACAAGGTTTTGATGGAAATAAATTAAGACTCACTCTTTGATGAGGCAACATTTTAGCATGGGAGGCACAGACAAATGAGTAACTGTCATGCAACTTACAACTCCCCATGTCTACACAGAGGATTAATTATTTGCATGGCATTGAAGGATTCAGAGCGAGCTAAATACCAACATTATATAGTGGATATACAGAGGAATGGTAGAGCAATGACTTTATTGCATGGATTTTGAATTGCTAAAGGTGTGTGAACATGTGCCTAAGTAGTAATATATCTAGATATGAGATTTAGAATCTAGTGAGAAAAGGAAGTAAGAATAAGTCATGTAGCTAGGGATGTTGGCACACATCTTTAATCCCAGCATGCAGGTAAGTAGAGGCAGGCAGATCTTTGTGAGTTTGAGGCCAGCCTGGTCTACAAAGCAAGTCCAGGACAGCCAAGGCTATACAGAGAAACCCTATATTGAAAAAAAAAAGAATGAGTAATGTGTAAGAGTAGTCTGCTTTATGCATTTAAGAAGGTTGATATTTATAAGAAACTAGAAGATAGAGGAAGTGCATGAAGCTGAATGGAAGAAGTCTTTGTCCTTATCTTACAATAACTATATTCAGAAGTTGTGGAAGTGAATCAGTGTGCACAAGATACAAAGCAGATAATTGATGAGGACTCCACAGAAGTGGAATAATTAATAAGTGGAATTTATTCCACTTATTAATTCACAAGTATCAGGAATGGTCTTGGTAACAGTAAGATCAATGTCTTATCTAGTTATTATAGAATGCATTAGTCAAGAAAAATCTCACTGGCCTCTCCAATTCTTTTCTTTTTTGTTTTCTGATAAAGTTGCTATTGTGAATCCCTGGCTATCAAAATGCTTGAGTTACTAAATCACATAAACGCGAGTAAACAAGAATAAAGGTGGTGGAGCAATTGGTAAAAGTTGGTGTGGGTCTAGTGTGCTTTTCTACTGCCAGCACAGAATACTAAGTCATGTGTCAAAGCCAGCTTCAGTTCTGTGAGTCCCAGGGCCAGCATAGATACATGTTACCCTTCTCCATCGTTCTGAATTCCCTTTATGTTTATGAAGGTTATTCGATTTAATCTTTTTTATTAGGGGAACATTGCAAATTTCTTTTAGAAGGCAATAGAAACATGGTTAATAACAGCATATTTTAGAACTAGTATACATATTGAATATATAGATGGTTATATCACTGATGACATAGGAATGATTTGTGAAAATGAATATTCTGTGAAAATGGATATACAAAAAGGAACCTTGTGTTAATTTTGAAGTCCTGTTAAGTCTTGACGTGAAAAAGTCCTGTATTTATTTATTTATTTAAATCTGGTAGGTGTTAGTCTAGAAACACTAGCCTTGGAAGGACACTGGAAAACCTGAGGCATTCACAGCTCTAAAGGCTATTGTATCACACATTTTTTTCCATTGCAATTCAATTAAATGAGGTTCAGAGTCAGCCAAGACCTTTTAACCTTAGCCCCATTTGTTCCTCTCTATTTTGAAATTGACCATCATGCTAAAAGATACCATCCCCTCTTGATATGATCACAAACTGAGGGAATCTCAAAGAAAACAGAACTGATGTGAAGTGTAGCATTGTCCTTTCTAAGAAACTGTCAGTATAAATCTCTAGACACAGAAAGACACAAGAAAATTATTTTTGAAGTCTCTGATTAAGCCCAGTAAATTAGTTAAGTGATGCCACTGAGATTTGTCCCCTGGAAGAAGAGTTCAAAAGTCCAGAGAGATCTTGTTGAAAACCCGAAGAAAGAAAGAAATTCTATCTCATAAAACCATACATGCTAGTGAAGAAAATAGGCATGAGTCCACAGAAGTCTTAGAAGATACAGGTATGTGGGACTCTGCTTTTATGAAAGCATAATGGGAAAAGTTTTATTTTTCCAGAAGCTACAAATGACACTCTGAGGGCTATTGAAGAGCTTAACCATTTAGATAAGGACACTCTCTACCCAGAGTCCTTCATACAACTGTCTGGACACAGCAGGGGGTGGCATAGTTCATTCAGGAACAAAATCTTTTGACAATGTAACATATTTTATGAAAACAAATCTTCAGTAGTTTGTGTGTGTCGCATGTGTGTTGTATGTATGACTTTGTGTGGTATACATTCATGTGTGTGTGTGTGTGTGTGTGTGTGTGTGTGTGTGTGTGTGTTCATGTGGAGGCCATAGGGCAATATCTTCCTCAGACACATCCTACCTGGAGTTTTGAGACCAATTCTCTCACTGAACTTGGAGTTCATTGATTCTACTAGATTGGTTAGCCAATATGCTCCCAGGATCTGCCTGTCTCTGCTGTGATTCCTTCCCTGCTTTTACATGCATACCAACAATCTGAACTCTGGTCCTCATTCTTGCACGGCAGGCCCTTACCAAGGGCTCTGTCTCTCCAGCTCCTCATGGTAGTGCTTTATAGCTCCCTTTAGTCTAATATTTAAATATCCTTCAGTTCTCAACACACAATTTTTCCATTTACATAAAAAGTGTGAAGACACCACTTCCCCTGCTAGCTTTCTAGAAGATATGAAGTTCCAATTGGGCCATAATTGGAAACCAAGCTGAAGGCTTAACAATTAATCCCCAGTGAAAATATATGAATACAGCAGAAATGTTATCAGCTGGGTGTTTTTTTTTTTTCTTTTTGACTAAACTTCTGCCAGCTCTTGCAATGTTTTATGCAGAGATGTTGGCATATTCAATAAATCTTGACTGGCCGTTGTCCAGGAGAAATTATCGCCAACCCACTGAAGAATCTCTGGATTCTTTTTAGGAGAGAGAGGGGAGAAGGCATGGTTCTGGTTCATTCTGAGTTGTACATTACACATTAAATTAAAATATATGTTTTACCCATTTAGCAGTCTGAATAATAAAAGCTGTATACAGCTGCAGCAACTCTTCTCTATGCATTTTAATGACTGATTTGTGAATATACTAGAATTATAGCTGCTATTCAAATATTTTCTCATTTTAAGAAGTCACAAATCCCTCCCTTTAAAAATGCACAGACAAACAGTTTATAATCTTTTAATAATTTGTACAAAAGAGTTTTAAAGCTTAGGATATGTGGAAATTATTTGTTTTAGGACCAGTAAATACAATGGGCTTGTCAATATGGTATTTAAATAACTGTCAAAATATTTGGAGTGTCTCTAACAAAGGGAACCTAACTCGATTTCTGCATTCAAATGAATTCTAAACAGAAAAAGTGATATACAGTTCAAAAAGCAGCATTAGACTATAAAGCACCTTTCCATCTCTCTAAGGAATTATGATCTACTGCTCAAATAGACTTTTAAATGGTTGCTGGGTTTTCAGGCTTCTCAGATGTTCATGCTTAAATCAGTTTGCACTAGTTAAGTAGACTCACAATTAGAATTGTAATTTCTTTTCTCTCCGTTTTTAACCAATTGTGAAGAAAGCTAATAAAATTGGGGGACGAACATCTGCACCCTTTAATATGATAACTAGCTTTCAGAAGGGTGGAACACGCTTTGTTAACCTCTGGATTTCATTTTTTTTTTCCTTTCTCTGCGCATCACACCCATTTTGATACTAGAGCCCTGTGCTCTTTGTGTAATGACTCATAAATCACAAACCAGAAGATTTCTCTAATGGGCTCAAAAACCCAGGAATATCAGATTCAATTTATAAGGAAAAAATGATATAACAAAAGTAGTAGTATCAAAGCTTCAATTTCTTGTGAAAATGTACAAAAGTATGTATCAGCTAAGCAAAAGTTCAGGCTATCTCTGATTAATGTAAAAATTCTCCGTTGCTTCCTGTAAGTTCAGCTAGTCTTTCGGGGGCTGGAAATGGATCCGTAATGTAGAAGTCTGTGGAATCTTTATCAGAGCTGAGGACCTGAAGGAATCCCCTTTATTGTCAGTTCATTTCATCCCTAAATAACCCTCAGTATCTTAATATCGCCCCTGGGATCTCATTTTACAAAGGGTGGTTTCAAAGAAAACAATTGGAAGAAATTTTAAGAGGTAAGGAATAAATTTTATTTCTAGTGCATCTATGGTTTGTAACACAGGCAATTCAGACTTCCTCCTAAGCAGTTTTTGGCCTCTGTAAGGTGATCTAAACGTCTGTTGTGAGTGCTAATTTAGGAGAGATCATTTAGGGATTAGCTTTTTAGAGAAAAGATCAGCAAAAATTTTCTGTTAAAGGGCCAAGTAGTAAATTAAGCATTTGTAGACCTCCCAGGGATGTCCTTTCATAATTATTCGACCTGGCCACTGAGCTACAAAATCCAAGACAAATGTAAACATGTATGTGTGGATGACACATTTTCCCATAACCAGAATTTGGCAATCCCTACTATAAAGAAAAGATGGCTAAATTGTGAATATGTGTATGGGGAAGGTAGATGATGGCATTTGAGGACTTCTTTTGGAATTTCCTATGGAAAGCTTCATTCCCACATCAGCTTATAAGAATTATCTTTCCTTTGGGTCTGGCAAAGTGTCCCAGCGGGTAAATGCACTTGCCACCAACCCTGATGATCTGAGCTCAGTAGAACTCACTGGAATTTATTCTGAAGACAAATGGATTATTGCGTAGCAAATGATGCTGTCATTTCCTTACCCTCAATTACATAGAACTTGAAGGTTAACTAATAAAAAGTTAATAATACAGCATTTGGAGAAGGCACTGTCCATCAAAGGAGCTGGCATTTAGAGAGAATCCTCCATAATAATCAACGTAGAGAGCATAAGATGAATATCCCAATTTAATCCATAACTCCAAATCTCAAAACTCACTGAAAGCAGTTGTTGTATTTCATCTCCCTAGTACAGATCTAAAATCCCATTGCCAGGACTAGAGAGATAGCACAACAGTTAGGGGCACTCGTTGCTCTTACAGAGGATGCAGGTCACTTCCCAGCAACCACATCAGGCAGCTCAAAATTACTTTAACTCCAGTTTTAAGAGATCGGACACTCTCCTCTAGACTCCTCAGTCCAAAGGCAAGTATGTAGTACATATACAGACATTCAGGCAAATCATTTATATACATAAAATAAATGTTGTAGGAGCCAGGGGATCAGTGAGTTTGCTGTGAGGCTGTCTCCTAGCTACACACATAAAGTCTCTTCATCATGACTAACTGAACATGAGCAGAGCAATGACAATAGCAGACAAGAACAACATGGGTATGGAAAGCCTGGGAGCCCTCAACCCTACACAAAGAACTACAGGGAACTAACAAATGCTAAAAGTCAGAGAAATAGTATTTTCCAAGAATGAGCACACCAGTTGTTTATCCAACACCAAATGGTTACACACAACATCAACAGCAGCAACAATAACTAATGAAAAATAGGCCTTGAATTTGAAAGAGAGTAAGGAGGGGCATGAGAGGGTTTGGAGAAAAGAAAGAGGAGGGGAAAATGATGCAACTATATTAGAATCTCAAAAATGAAAAAAAAATGTATATATATATATTTATATTTTAGAGTTCCAATACCCAGGCAGAATAGAACACAGATGAATTAGAAATGAAAACGTTAAGAACATTGGTGGCAAATTGCTGGAGTAAGTATGACCTTCTGCTAAGCATTTATGCTCCAAACCCTGAACACAGAATTTCCAGACAAGACATCTGCAAGACTACCACACGACTTGCAGATTTGTGAGATCCCAGTCTCTGGCCACAAAAGGCAGGATGGGGAACATGCCAGTATTCCAAACTGTTAGCATTGCTGGACTTCAGTGGCTCAGAGCTTGTCTTATCTCTGTCCATGGTTTGGTCAGGTAAGCTGATTCCAACCTTACTTCTTATTCTGTCCTTCTGCCTTACAGAATACTGCTTCTGGCAAGAGAGACACTTCTCTCAATTTCCCCACTCTTCATTACCAACTGAAAAAAACTAAGTCTCTCCCTGAAGCCTTCTAAATTTCTGTAAAAACTCTGGCTATGAAATGACACAAAGTGAAATGCGGAAAGCATTATATAATATATCTTTAAAAAGTTTTAGTTACCAATGTCTGTGTGTGAGTATACTTGTACACTCTTTTGTGTCTACTTTTATCCAGAACTTCTTTTTTCATTCATTTCTTTATTCACATTACATCCCAACCACGATCCTCCTTTCTCTTCTCCCAGGCACCCCTCTCTCCCCTTCCCTATACTACTCCTTCTCCTCAGAGAAGGGGAGCCCCCTCCCGGGGGTACCAACCTGCCCTGGCACATTAAGTCACAGTAGGACTAGGTGCATCCTATCCTGCTGAGGCCAGACAAGTAAGTCCAGATAGGGGTAAGGGATCCAAAGGTAGGCAACATAGCTAGAGACAGACCCCTCTCTAGTTGGGAGACCCAAATGAAGATCAAGCTGCACATGTGCTACATAAATGTGAGGGCCTAGGTCCAGCCCACACATGTTCTTTGGTTGGTGGTTCAGTTTCTGTGAGCCCCTATAGACCCAGGTTATTTTACTCTGTAGGTCTTCTTGTGGTGTCTTTGACTCCTCTCCCTCTCTCAATCTTTCTCCCCACTCTTCCACAAGATAGCCTGATCTCTGCCTATTCTTTACCCGTGGGTACCTGTATCTGTTTCCATCAGCTGCTCAGTGAAGCACCTCAGAGGACTATTATGCTAGGCTCCTGTCTATAAGCATAGCAGAGTATCCTTAATAGTGCCAGAGGTTGGCTCTTGTACTTATATATCCACCTGGTATGATGAAGAGGTGAGGTCCTCTGTAGGTCTTTATGTGGTTCACAAGTCTCAAAATTCATGCTGTAGAAGTCAGCTAGGCATGGCAATGCATGGCTGTAATCTCAGCACTCAAGAGACAGAGGTAGGAAGATCAGAATTCCAAGGCCAGACTCAGGTACATACTGAACTTGGGCCATTAAGACCTAGTGCCCGGTAAACCAAAATTCAAATGAGTGTGAAAGAAAGATTGTTTTGAGACACAACTGCTGTCCTAAATCCTACTAGGATGCCTGTATTGTAAACACTGTTTACACCTCTGTTGTCCTTCACCAGCAAGGGTCTGAGACCCACTGGCTTCTGACTATGGCTTAGGGGCCCTTTGTTGGGAGAACAGGAGAATTTCAGTAGTGCTTACAGTCTTAATAGAACCTGTTTACTAAGTGTACGTTTCAAACACATGGGCTGCATACATCCGCTCTCTTACAGGAGCCCTGACATCATCTCCCCACTGCATGTAAAATGAATAATTCAGTGAAACTAGCTAATCTGTCCAAGGTCACACAGCTCCCAGGAGCACCTCTAGATAATCCCAACAATCAAACCCATTCAGTTTGGCATTCTCTGTGGAATACAGTTTGATCTGCTATGCCGAAGCCTCCTCTGCCTTTCTCAGGGGCCCACTCCACTAGGTATTTAATATTTGAATGCTCTGTCTCAACTAGAATTTAAACTCCTTGATGGCAGGGATTGCCTCCCCAATGCTTTCTACCCAGGAAGGGTCAACATGAAAGCGTCCATGGCAAAGAATCAATAGGCTAAAAAGAGAATTCTGAAATTCGGGAACTTACTCTAGACTCCTCAGGTTAAGTTCCCTTTTGTTCTATCTTCTGTGAAGTTTGTTTAACTTGGCGTGACCTGGCAGTTATTAAACTCTGCCTCCCTTGGTGAAAATAGCCATGTGCAATCATATATACTATCCTATCAATGACTAAAAGTGCAGTTAGCCTTTGGTTTCCACATATTAAATACTTACCCTTAGCTGCACAGTGGGGATGAGCCATGGCTGTCACACTTGACTTTACCTCTTATAGTTTCTGGACTAGCTACCAGTACTGGGCCCATATTGCCCAGGACAAAATTTGAATTTAGGCATCTGTGATCCTGATACAAGGAAGTGTTCTGTTGTGGCAACATTCAGGTACATTGCTTTCAGAGCTCAGGACATTTTTTTTCCAGGTTCTTCTTCTTGATTTTGGCTTTTTATTTAGCCTATTTTGTAGGATATTGGTAGTGTTATGTTTTGAAAATACAAGTCACTAACTTCTGGCTTCTTTTCTGCTGGCACCTTCTGTCACTCCAGCTCCATGGACAGATGTGACACATTCTCTGAATGTTCTTTCCTCTTTGTACCATAGTCAATACTCATCATTCCTAGAGCAATATCGCAGATTTATGCTGGTGGGGAAGTTGACGCTCAGAAGTATTAAGGAATTTGCTCCAGCTCGTCAATAATTTCTAGCTGAAGGAGTGTTCAAAGGCGCTTCAGCTGACAAGAAAACCCAAAGCACTTACCCATATTCCCTTTATCCTGCCTTTCAGGAGACTAGTTCATACAATTTTGCTCTTCTGAGAACAGATTGCAATGCCTTTTTAAATATTAAAAGTAATACCTTATAACTGGAACTTCTTATAACTGAAATTACGATTACCAACCCACTGAAGTGACATAAATTAATCGGGTGTTCTCAAACTCACCGGTGCTATATTTTTGGTTTTGCTTAGAATATTTCCTGTGTACAGCACATTTCTTTTTTGAGGTCAGCTTCTTTCAGTTAATCATATCTATTAGCAAAACGCAGTATAAAGCACTGAAATAAAAACTAAATGAAGCAAGAAGACAAAGGTTGAAAATATCCTGGGAAATCCCCTTTGACAACACGTAAAAGCCCAATCGGGAATTTTTATTGTCTTTCAAAAATTAGTAATTACTAAAAATCAACAGTGAATAAAAACAACAAATATTTCTGTGACACCTCTTTATTCACAAGGAATGAAACAGGATGAGATCCACCCAGCCCCAACTCATTCTGCTTGAGTGTTGAAAATTTGAAAAAAGCATCAATGTAGTAAAAAAAAAAAAAAAAAAAAAAGACTTTCTGAGCATTTTGATTGATTGAGGGTTAAAAAGAATTGCATCTTTTTCCTTTCCTTGGGCTTAAGTCCTGTGGGGACGTCTCAAGATCTTCAAATAGTTCCCTCCAAGGGAGAAAAATCCCAGTACTTATAACATGCCACCTCAGTGCCTGGGGACCCGCTGTCATCTCACTTTGGAAAAGTAGTTGGTGAGCTATGCAGATCACGGAGATTGGGTAATAAAAACCTGCCGCCATCAAGCTACAGAAATCTATTACTCACCTCTTCCATTAATAGAGTTGGAGTTCGATTTCACACTGTAAAAAGCTAAGATTTATTTTGCTTACTTGAATCTCAAAGCAGGAGTCGTCTTCTATTTGGGAAATGTAAATTCTGCCTCCCTTTAACTAAATAATGCTTCTATTTATAACACTTGTCATAGCCTTTACAAACCTTTCTTTCCCCCATCCCACAGAAAGTGATGTAGTATTCCTCCTCTAATGTTTCTAGCAGAATATGTTTAGATTTATTAGAGAATAGAAAAAGTAAGAGGCAGTATCTCTAGGGTGCAGGATTGAGCCTGGAGAACTGCTGCCCATTCCAGCATTTTACAAATGAGAAGGGGAAAAAAAACCCATCTCGTTCATTTGTAAATTCACATGGAACTAGTCTTGTCAGTGAGCTGTTTGATAGCAAAAGCATGCTGTGAGTTTTGTTTTAAGACAATTCCCATTTCTCAGGATGCGCCTATTGTTTGTGTATCTATCATTTAGAAAACAAGGGGGTGACAGGAGAGGCCAAATACTGGCGTTAGCAGGTAATAGGCAATTCTGGTTCCAATTTTTATGTGTGAAAGAATTTCTCCGTCGAGCCAGGGAACAATTAAACACAAAATGAATATGACTAACCATTGGGTGGCACTGTTGCTCCATTGAGTTCTTGCTGAAAGAGCATTTTTTCATATATTAAAAAAGAGAAGAAAATGAAGGATGATTGTGCCTTAAAGAAATTAGCATTGTCTAAATGGGAAAATTGGTTTGCTTCTGCTTTTTTTGATTTGTGTGTGTGTGTGTGTGTGTGTACACTAAACATCTCTTGACGAAGGTATAACAATTCTATATTCAAGTGATGATATTAACTGTGTGACTGGTGCTCCCTACATTGTCCTATTAAAGATGCTGATTCTTTAGTCAAACCAATAAGAGGAATATCACCGGTTGGTTAACAATGCTTGATAGAGGAGTAGGATAGTGGGATGGTGGCATACTGGGTGTTTGCTTTAGCTTACATTTAGAGTTCTAAACCCAAAATGGTGGCTTGCACCTACACTCCAAGCACTTGAGAGGAGGAGGCAAGAAGATCACTGTGAGTTCAAGGGCCATCTTGGGATACATGCTGAATTCTAGACCAGCCTGAGCAAGTGTAAAACCTAGCCTCAAACAACCTAATAGAAAGTAAAACAAAGCCAATAATAATAATAATAATAATAATAATAATAATAAATCTAGAACTCTGATTAATAAATTGTGCACTATTATTGAGGCTAGAATAGAGAAAATATGGCTAGAACAAAAATTACAGTAATGACAGTTAATATGTTAAGATATTGATGTGTATTGTCCAATTCTGATAATGTGAATATGACCTGAATTAAATGAATCCTCCTTTCTTGCTTCATGCAATTCAGGCCAGAGTTTTGTTTTGTTTTGAAGGGGGTTCCTGTTTGCTTATTTTTTAACCAGGGAAAGGCTGTGGAGTTGGGTGGGTGGGAGATGGGGAAGATGAGAGGATTTTGCAAAGGGGAAAGCTTGATCAAAATGTATCGTATGAAAAAAAAAACTTTCAATAAAAAACATCACCCTTGCAAAAAACCATTACAAAAAACTGGTGTCATTACCACTAATAATGAATTAGAGTGACTGGTGCTAAAGGCTGGAAAACCAATTAGGGAAGTTCTTATTACTGTTTTAAAACTCAAAGCCAAAGTTACATATTTATCTTAGAGTTTTGAGTGTTATGTTTATTTGATTTCTGATACATTATGGTTTCAAAATTATTATAGACCACACAAATATGTGAATGTTTCTACCTTTCTAAAATCCTTCTCCTACTCTGTGACATGTGATGCTTATTAAACATACTATAGAGTTTATCACCAAGATAATAGTTATTACTCTTGATGAGTTGAATCTTTAAATTTTATTTAAGTTCACTAGCTGTAAACATAAACAACCAAATAGAGATACTTTTTCCTTTATTTTGTTCCCTGAAGAAATTATCTTGTGATTTGAGAAATATATAAATGCTCTTTCCAGTGCAATAGTACTTAAACATCCAGTGTTGGTAAGGTCACTATGGCTTGTGAATGTTTCTTCATGTGTGTCACTGCTGTAAACATGCTATACATTTAAACTTTCTAGTAACATATCGGTAAATAATCTTATTCCCACTTGCAAGATGATGAGACTTAAATATGAGCAGGCCTTCAAAAGAACACGTTGACTGTTAAGGTAACTTTTATTCCCCTGATTTAATTGTCTTGGAGGTTTACTACTTCCATCTGCTAACCTAGGCCTAGTCTCAGAAGTGTCTAGCTTCCCTACTATCTAATCTAGACCTAGAATGTTTTTAGCCTTGAAGCTGGATAAGCTCACCCTTTCTAGTTTTTTTTTTTTTTTTTTTTTTTTTTTTTTTTTCTGAATTCCGCCTGTCTGGCATAACTTATTGTCTGGCTCAAAACTCCTCTCCAAGCTGACAGATTCACACTGCCTTCTCTCAGTTTCTCACCGAATTGCTCTACTTGGCCTCATAATAACTCTAGCAATCTGTTCTAATCTTTTGGTTGCTTCTCATTCTCTGACTCAGTCTGTCTTCACCTATGTCTAGCTTATTCTTTCTTTAACTTCCCTCTGTAAAACTATCCCAGTGGAAACTGCCTCTGAATTCCACGAACTGACCTGCCACAAACTCCACCATACTGCCGCTCAACTCACTGATGCTATTGAACTGTCTGAACAGAACTAAACTCAGAGATCTGCATGCCTTTGTCCCCTGAGTGCTGGGATTAAAGATGTGTGTCACCATGAAAGGACCTAAGCTTTTTGTTACGTGAAACTTGCTCTAGATCAAGTTGACCTTGAATTCAGAGATCTGTTTGCTTCTGTCTCCTGGGATTAAAGGTGTGTCTGTATTCCAGCCAGAGAAGCCATTTTGCTGGATTAAAATCTCTCTGCAGCTGACCCTCTGAACTGGCTGATTATCTAGTTGACTTCTAACAGAGATCAGCAAAAGATATTTCAAAACAAAGAGAATGTGGAACAAGAAACAAGTTTTTCTCTGCCCACACCCACTCTCCCTCTTGTTTCTTGTTCCTCACTCTCTCTGAAGCAAATAATAGAAACTAGAACACCTTTCCCTCATAGCTAACTGTAAAGCCTAAATATTACTTTAAGTTATCACATCCTTTTTTTTGTGTTGGCCACAAAGAAATAAAGAACCTCATTTGAGCAGAATCTATATACATAGCTGGGACAAAGAAATGGTACAACTGTGGGGCAAGGAAAAAGCTATACAAACAGGTCTGGGTTGGTTTTTCTAATCACTGAAGCTTCATTATCTTAGGCTCCTTTTTTTTTCCTATTAAGTTGCTACATAACTGTCCTTGCTCTACTCATTCTATAGATCAACATCAGACATCTTCTTCCTTCTCTTCTGAGTAGTCAGCCTAAAGACTCCAATGCCACATTAAGCTTTTATTAAATAAATTTATTATGCTATTTTCTCTTTACCTGTCTTTGACGTGCAGTATCCATGGTGAACCCAGTGATGGATGAAAAAAGACCCACCCATTCCTTGCCAGCTCAGTGACTGTCACTGAAATGTGACACTGAAATGTGTCTGCAGCATTTGCTTAGAAAGGAAATTGAGCCAGGGTTGAAAAGAGAAAAGAATGGCAGGGGAAGTTGCACTCCATGTAGCAAATGAGTACCATTTAACAAGGAACATGGTAGCCATGCTGTTACCAGAATGTGTCCTTGGGGAGCCTTCTCTTGCTTCCTCCTCTTTAAGTAGCTTGTCACAGTATTCCCTCTACCCAAACAAGCTTCTTTCCCTGGAGGCTTTCTGCAAATATAATATTCTATGACTCATTACATTTACATTGTCCTTCTAATGTCTTATACAGGAGACTGCCTTGGCTGATCACCTGTCTCTGGCTCTAATCCAGGTACAACTAAGGTTGTGTGACGACTAGGAGAGGGCAAAACTTTTTTTGAATGGCAAAAAACCAGGGAAGGTCTTTGTTATAGACATAATAATGCAACTACTAGCCCCAAAGATGTCCATATTCTAATGCCCATTGCCCATGAATACTTTACCATATATGGCAAAAGGAACTTTTCAAATACATTTATCTAAAGGATCTTGGATTAGTTGGTTAGGTCCTGACATTACCACAAGGCATGCTTATAAAACATAAATATTGAATCAAAAAAGAAGGGAAAAGCAATGGAATGACACAGAGACAGAGACAGAGACATATGGAGACAGAAAGACAGACAGAGACAGAAAGTTAAAGTTGAGAGTAACAGAGAGACAAAGATACATAAATCAAGAGACAGACAGACAGAGACAATGAGAACACACATGCAAGAGAGATCCAAATAACATGGGATGTGGTTTGCTTAAAGAATACATTCTCATCAGTCTATGAAGGCCCCCTGGGCCCAGATTTTTTGGCTCTGTTGGTCAACTTTGGAGCTCCTGTCCTTCCCCCTCCCCCCAGGTCTTTCTATCTCCCCCTTCTTCCATAAAATTTCCTGCACTCTTCCCAAAGTTTGGTTATGAGTCTCAGCATCTGCTTTGATACCCTGCTGGGTAGAGTCTTCTGGAGGCCCTCTGTGGTAGTGTCCTGTCCTGTTCCCTGTCTTCTCCTGCTTCCGATGCCCATCACGTTTGTCCTTCTGAATGATGATTAAGCATCTTTCCTAAGGTTCTCCTTGTTGTATAGCTTCTTTAGGACTTTAGATTTTAGTATGTTTATCCCATATTATATGGCTTAAAAACCACTTGTAAGTGAGTATATACAAAGTGTGTCTTTCTGCTTCTGGGTTACCTTACTGAAGATGGTCTTTTCTAGTTCCATCAACTTGCCTGCAAATATCATGATTTCTTTGTTTTTCATTACTGAGTAGTATTCCCCTGTGTAAATGTACTGCAATTTCTGTATCCATACCTCAGTTGAATCAACCACTGACCATGAATGGAGAGGACCTTGATCCCCTGCTCAGATGTAGGTTATGGGCAGCTCAGTCTCCATGGGGGCTCCCTAGTAAGGGGAGCAGGGGCAGTCTCTGGCATGAACTCGGTTGCCTGCTCTTGGATTACTTCCCCCTGGAGGGGTGGTTTTGCCAGGCCACAGAGGAAACGGATGCAATCAGTTCTGATGAGACATGCAAATTGGTAGGCTGGAATCAGTTGATAGGGGAGGACTAGGGGAGGGGTATGGGAAGAAGAGGGATGGAGGGTGGGACTGGGATGAGATGAGGGAGGGGGTTATGATGTAAACCTAATAAATTTAAAAAGTTAAATTAAAAAAAGAATACATTCTCCCCAGAACCCTGCAGAAGGGATGCTACCTGCAGATGCATCTTGAGCTGATATCTGGTTGTATCCTAACAAGAATTTTGCTATCTCAGCAGTAAGAAACTAATGCAATTTCTTGGGAAGAGAGCATGGATAAGCTTTATGAGCAGAAGAGTATCATCAGGTAACGGCTTAGGCACGTGGTTTGAAATGTTATAATAAAACGTTAAGACTGGATAATTTATTAACAACAGAAGTCAATCATTTACAGGTGTGGGGACTGAGCAGCCTAAGACCAAGGTGTTAGCAGACCCAGTATCTGGGGACAGCTTCCTTTCTACTCCAGAGACATAGCCTATAATTGAATACTCACAAAGAAGAAAGAACAGACAGGCTGGCTAATGCCTTTTTTTTTTTTTTTTTATGAGAGCATCAAATTTCCTCAATGAGTCTTATGACATAGCTACTTCCCAAAGACCTTGCCTCTTTATACCTTTGCCATGGATATTTATGCTTCAACCTGTTAATTTTGAGGCAATGGGCACAGATATTGAGATTGTGTGTAAAGGCAGGGTGTTTCGGGCAGAGAACTCAGAAATTCAAAGACTTACTGCTACAAAGAAGTACTAAGGGCCTGGAGGCTGTGCATCCCAGCTTGCCTGCAGTTTGCGTAGGTTCCAGGGAAACAGGAAGCTGAGCTATGGCTTTTCTCTTTGAAGCTCTCTGTGGTCCAGAAAGGGGAGTTTCTGGTACCACGACTAATCACCAGAATGA
This sequence comes from Meriones unguiculatus, assembly GCF_030254825.1. Classification (NCBI taxonomy): domain Eukaryota; kingdom Metazoa; phylum Chordata; class Mammalia; order Rodentia; family Muridae; genus Meriones; species Meriones unguiculatus. Next base: position 29,613,014 of record NC_083359.1, read on the forward strand.
TAAGACCAACACCAATACCAGACTTTCTTCCTCTGGACCACACGTGGACCTCAGGAGTCTCCTGTGGACTTGATCCATGTATTTCTCTTCCCACAGAGATCAAGAGGAAAACCCATAACTATTTGCTACAGGAGAGGATAAAAGAGTCAGAGCACGGGTCACCATTAAAAATAAGAAAGTGACTTGAAAGAGATAAAACTACTCCTGTTACCTTAGATAGAATTTTTAGCCAGCATTAGGAAGTGAATGAGAAGAGAGCAAATTATCAATTTCAGGTTGTACAAAGGCACATAAAGGAACTCCTTTTGACCCTTATAAATGTGTCTTAGGCTTTTATCACTTTTTAATATATATATGTATGTATGTTATATCGGGAGAAAAATGAAATTGGTAAGAGATTTCTTCTGAAGGGAAAGCTTTTAACTCTCTTTGGAAACCTTTGTGATAAGCCAGCCTTCTTGAGGGAAAAACTAATTTTGCAAGGCCAGATGAAGATGCCTCAAGCCCTTAAAAAAACTAAAGACATGGTAAGAACAAGTAAAGAAGAGGTCAAAGGGGAATTTTAAGTTTTGTGGTATGGGCTTCTTTCCACGATGATATTCATCACTGAGGAAGATTTCAAATGTCTCATGCAGGAAAGAAACAGAAGACGCATGCCCGCAGAACAAAAGTAGCAGATATCTAGGTTTTCAATATTTTCTGTCTGCCCCTACTAACTCCCTGGCCTTTTTCTATCTGGATTGATTGTCCAGACTCCAGTGGATCCAGGGTTCCTAGGAAGTCAGCTCACAGACAAGGTAAAGTCTAAGGTGAGATAAGGGGTGACTGAAGAACTTTCTTGGACTCAACATCTAATTAGTGGCAAACTAAAACCTGGTAGCGAAGATAAATGGCACTTAGAATTAATTTAATATTTTTAAATATCATTAATAAAAAAAATCCACCATGCCACTTCAGAGCCTGATGCAAAATTAAAAAAAAATCAGTAATGCACATTCTGTCTTTATTTTTAAAATGTTTATTGTTGTTTCATCATTATGGATTTGGGATTAGTTCCTTAAATATAGCTAATTAAGCACTTATATATTCTAATTTTTCTTCTTTTTATTTTCTTACACATATTATTGTTTGCACATGTACCATGTGTGTGCAGTGCTCCTACAGAGGGTGTTTGATCCCCTGGAACTTGAGTTATAAATGGTGGTGAGCTGCCATGTAGGTGCTGAGAACCAAACGTGGATCTTCTCTAAGATCAACAAATGCTCTTAGCTGCTGAGTCACTTCTCCAGCCTCCATTTTTCACCCTTTGTGAACCTCTTTTTTTTTTTTTTATCTTAAACATACTAGATGAAAATTTAAAATCATATTACTTAAGGTTCATTAATTTTCTACATTTGATATAGCAACTGAACACATTATGTATAAACTGTTAGTCTCATATGTCGAGAGAGCAGGACACAGTGATGGAAGAAGCCATGGTAGACATGTCTTAGCTGGTGTAGCGTTGTAACTCTTTGGTCTTGTTCTTGCCACACTCAGGTAATCTCATAGCTAAAAGTTCTGGCTTCTCTCTCTTGCTTTTCACTTCTTTATCTTCTTGGTTCCAGGGAATCTGTGGCTCCAGTTTGTGGAAGGGGGTTGAGAATATTGACCTATGTGGATCGCTGCCTGTCCTCCTAGGTATTTATTATTCACACTGAAATGTAAAAGGAAGGGGAAAATGCTGTCATGTTAATTTAATTTTAGAAAAATATTTCTAGGCTAAACTGCCCAAAAGGAAGAGCTCATTATTTCTAGTGAAGTTGCAATTATAGTTTAATTTAGAGTATGTGTCTTTGGTGGTTTTGGTTTTTTTTTTTGTATATTTTTATGAGTAAAAATATATGTATATAAAAATATATAGCTCAAGATAAGCTATATGTGAATAAATGAAACAATTATAAATATAGTTTTAACTGTGGTAATAATAAAGCATCTGTTAATCATCTTTTTATGCGTTCATTCACATTTTCATTTATTTTTAAAAAATAACAATTGCACTTGCTAACAAGTCTATGAGATTTTGAAATATCTATGGTATAATTTCATAGAACTAAAGAACTTCTATAACCTCACATTTTTATCTAATAGTGAGTGCACTTCAAAATCTACTCCGGGGATGACTCAGCAGGTAAACATACTTGCCTCTAAGCCTGATAACCCATGTTTGGTCCCTGGTACTCACGAGGCAGAAGGAGAGAATGAACAGACTCTTGCAGGTTCTCATCTGACCTTGACACACATGTGTTCCCCACATAAGCACACATAAAATAAGTAAATGTGAAAATCTAGTTTCAACAGTTTGAAAAACAATAGATTGTAAAATAGATATTTTAATTTTTATGAGTGCTAAATTTTGGTAAATGATGTTGAATTAGTTAATTATTTTGGGCAACTGTTATTGTTTATTACCACAATTTTCATGAACTGATATGCTATATGATCAGTCAGGTAAATGCAGAAATAGACATTAGAAGAAGAGAAAATAATTTTAATAGGACCAGATATGCGTCAAACTGTTTGTGTTTGTGCATAATAAGAAGTCTCCAGGTAGTTAACCTACTGGACATATGATAATGAGGTGTCTTTGGATTTTGACCAGAAAGGCACACATGACACATGGAGAGACTAATGAAGAGAAGACACACTATTGCAATCATGACTACATTTACAAAGTGACGAGGAAATCAAACATCCAAGAGCTTAAGGATGAAGACACAACACAGGAAGCACTGGGAGGATAGGACACATCCTATGTTAGCAGGCACAAAACAACAAATGGAAGAATCTACCTGTAAAACATAGTCTGGCTTTGTGTGAAAATCATGGTCAATAAGGACACAATGAAATGGCAGATCCTTTATAAAAGAAACCTCTCTGTTCACCTGTACCCAAGGATTACCAATGACCTTGGGTCTAGTTTTAAAAGGTAAGTTCAAATAGTTATATGTCTCCTTTTGCTTAAAGATTTACAGAACATGATTATATACCCTGAACCTAGCATTTGGCATGGCTGGAAGATCAGGTCTTCATGAAATGCTTGTATGTTTGTCTAATCTCTCTAAAATACACATAATGGTGGTTCCTAATACAGTGAGCTGATGGGGGATTAAATGAAACCATAGATTTAGGTTTCATCCTAGGGCAGCCACAGTCATATTTTAAACCTAAAGCACTTTGTATCAATTACTCAGCAACCATGACTGACACAGAACTGTGCCCTGTCTGTTGATGTCATCAGAGAGCCCAATCCCTCTAACATTTATGTCTGTTTCTTGTAGACTAATTCCTATGACAAAAACATTTTTTAAAAAAGAATCAGCTACTTTTCCCCTCTTAATATTTCTTCTGTTTCTTTATATAGGCCTTCCCTGACTGTTAACCCTGTTATAGGACCCGTCTACTCTCCAGTGGTGACCTCCTGGTCCACTGCCATGAGAGTGTGCTTGTAATGCTACTTATAGGCTCAGGCATTTCAGCACATTGTTCCCCAGTTAGTGACATTATCTTAGGAGGCTGATAACTTTTTAAAAGATCCTCATCAAAGGAAGCAGGCCACTTGCCATTGGCCTTGAAGTTTTATAACCTGACCTCCCTTCTTGTCCTCCCTCTGTTTGTTGATTTGCAGACACAAAGTAAGCAGCCTCCTCAAACTCTTGCCAGTGTGCCCTCTTCTTGATGATGGACTACATCTCTCTTTAAACCACAGTTCAAAATAAACCCTTCTGCTTTAATCGGCTTTTGCAGGATCATTTGCAACAGCAATTAGAAAAGCAGTGAACACAATTACCCTATATAATTTTTCTCCACCTCATCTATCACTTTATAAAATTGTTGATTTTATTCTTCCTTTTTTTTTTCTGACACCATCCATTCCACTGATATCAGTGAAGATGTAGGCTCTGTGTAAGTTAGAGCATCACTTGGGACAACTGTTTTATTTACCACAGCATGCTTAGAATTTAGCATAGTACATCCAATGCTGGGTACACAATAATATATTAAAGAACGAAATCAATTGACAGAGTGTCTATTGTCCTGTGGATGTTAGCTCTTGTTCGAACAAGAGTACCATGTTTCATGCACATGTTCAACATTGGAAATACTGTATGCCCAAATGAGATGGGAAATTTAGGTCCTGTGAGAGCTGTTCCTGGCTCAGGGCTCAGTGGGTTTCTTCTCTGAGGCCCTGGCAGTCATAGCCTTTTGTTTCAGTCGTAAAGGACTATTAGCTTTTACTGCCTGAAGTATGTACTGTCACACTTGATCATTTGAACTTTCATGGCATCCCAGTGCTGATGTATTTAAGATCTTAATAGCAAAAGTAAAAAGAATATTTACATAGTTCATAAAAGGACACCGTATGCTTCCATTCGGCACTTTACAGCACCTCATCACAGCTGAGAGTAGATTCAGTGAGGCACTACGGTCTTACATTATCCCCGACTTACACCACAGTCAAATGACCACCCTGATTTTAAAACTTCCCGAAGCAAATCAACCATTGCCACTGGTGCTAAAATGATAGTTCTCTCTTAACTCTCAATAAATCGCCCAAATGTTATGCAAATTGAAAAATACCCCTGTCAAAAGACTGTCAGATAACACCTCTCATTCCCAAGGACTATTTGTAAGCATAAAGAAACATCCAGAAAGATGTAATAAATTGTTATAGCACACTGTTCTGGCAACCATTAATAAATCAATATGAAGGGGAGTTCTGAAGGGCAAAATGTTGCTGTCGGTGGGTGTCCGATTTAATTTTGCTCTAAATTAATATTTCGAATATGATGAGTGAGCTGGCAGGAACAGATTTCATGATTAATTCTATGGAGTCAAAAATGCTTTGATGGCACTTTAATAGCTGGGCCACTGATCTAAAAGAGTCTGAAACGGACTCACGTGGGCAAGCTCACAAATTGCATGATAATGTGGATCCCACCCAAGGAGGAGATTTACTTTTTATTTTCAAATCTCTGGCGTACCTTGGGATAGATGCGTTTCATCATGCAGGCAGAGACATTTTTATAGCATTGTGAGCCGTGGCTGAATGATACATGCGGTGTGAGTGAGCAGAAAGTGCCATTAGAACCCTCCTGTAACTCCTGCCTCCCGGAAGCCACATAAATCAGCTTACAATGGAGCCATTGCTCCCCTGAAAATGAGGGTCCCTACAATGAAAACACTGTATTTCAAAGAAGCCAGGAAGATAGAGACAACCTGAGCTCATGAATGTGAAACACAAATGGGAACTGACTGTTTATCTTGGGGTTAACCAAGACTTTAAACTGCTGGTAGCATGATAGGCTGACAGTGGTTCAGCAGGAAGATGATCATAAGAACTTAGTGTTTGTTAAAAGTTTACTCAGGACATTAAGGATGTTGCTTAACGACATGACACTGCAGATGAAGGCAACAGAGCACCAGTAGTAGCAGTGTTCAGATTTCAGCTCAATAGACCAATAGCTCAACGGAAGGAGACTGAGCGGGGCATGACAAAAGCTGTGTGGGAACTGCATGAGAGGACAGGACAGCTTTTTCTGAGCTCTTCCTAGCTTCGTATCATCCTTAAAGAATGTGGAAGTACACACACATGCATATGTGCATTTGTTAGTAAGCACAGATGTTCAGGTAAGTAGGCAACAAGCAGATGGGGCTTCAAGCAGAGTGGAAAGTAACATGGGGTTAAAAGCAACATGGGGTCAAAAGTTAAACAAAGCTCTCTTCACTGAATCTCTTTGACTCCTGTCACATAGCGTAAAGCCTCGCTTCCCCATCTTTCACATATGACATAGACCACATATTAACTAAGCCTCCTTCCTACCCATGCAGGACCTCCCTTTTCTTCAGAAACCTTTATAGACACTTCACTTTGTCTGGTGAGAACAGGCTTTTCTTCAGTCTTCCACAGTGCTGCACTGCCTGTCTGCCTGTGGTGTTAATAAAGCCTTTACCCAAAGAAGGATTCAAACCAGTGCCTTTCTCTCAAACCCATTCTCTTGCTTCTCTTTCTCCCCTAAACTAAACAATGTTGAGCAGAGACAACAGAAAGAAACTCATAATGATGTGAAAACCTGTGTTACATTTGATGAATAATATTGAATTCAGGATGATTAGAGCCCAGACCCTTGAGAAGATGAAAGGAAGTAAGTTAGAACCTGGGTTTGAAGTCAATGAAGAGTTCTGAATGGCAGGTGAAATGGACCGACCATATATATATATAATTATTCATGGATTTCCAAAGGGGGGGGTCATGATGTTCACCTTCAGGAGATTCATCAGAAGCTCAGTTTATATTGAGAATTACAATGTTAAAAGACATAAAGTCTTTCTTTACCTCGCTTATTAGTTAGGGCTCATGGAAACCTCCATTATTTAATACACATGGAAGAGCAGATTGGGGAAAGATGCTAAGTTTCAGCATTGATTAAATGGGCCTTAAGCCTGCTAAAAGGAGCTTAGAGTTCAGTAAGGAATAGAACACGTGGATGCACTGGTGAAAGGAGGCATCTAAGTTGTGGGAAATGGGCTGAGGACCAAGAGTCTGGATAAAGTGGAGAGAGATGAGGTCTAAGGTTCACAGCTTAAAGTATTACAGACTAGACATGAGTGGGATAATGAAAGGAAAACAACAAAATGAAGGTGTTAAAAAAAATAAGGGGTCATTAATATCAACTATTTTATAGGGAACAAAGTAGAAACTAAGGCATGGCTGTAGAAATTACCAATAAGAGATGTTATGCGGCATCCCCAAAGGTTTAGTACAAGTGAAATCTACATTAAAACCCATAAGATTAAAAGTGAAAGCTAAAGCATGGTAAATATAGTGAACATTCCAAAACCATGCTCAAGTTTGATTTAAAGAAAATAGTTCTGTTTCCTCTATAGAGTAAAATCCAAGATTATATTCAAAACAAACTTTTAAGCTGTTAGTCAAAATAGTGTTTATAAAATAAAGGCACATGCTTATGTACAAATGGTCCTCATGCATCTTTCAAGCTTCTTCTAGTCCCGTGAAACTGTAGACATCATGAACAATTATTAGATTGTAAGGAATCTGTCTTTCCAATCATTTTGATGTCTCCCAAGGGTTTATTGACTTCAGGGTAGGTATTCATTATCATAATCAATCCGTGCTCATTGAAGAGTTCATGGAATGTTGATCAAGGCCCACGGGAGAAAATGAAGAGGCAAGACTTAAGACTTTCACTTGAGTGATTGAATTTAAATAGAAACTTCTTATTCTTAAGTAATCAAAGCTGTCAAGCAAGCATATATGGAAGAGACTTACTCGTTCAAATATCTTTTATTTTCTTTAAAATTTTGTTTGTTTGTTTGATGTGTGTGTTTCTCCTCTTTGGTTCAGTTGAACTTTAAGCTACAAGTGAAAGATTTATATATTTCTGTGTACATTTGAGGATATTTGTTGGAAATTTTTTATGTTATAAAATTTCACCCACATGTTGACAATTTTTAGCTCTAGTTAAACTTTACATTTAAAAATATTTGTAGGAATTTGCATAGAAACTATATTGAAGTATGTGTAGATCTTCCCAGGTATTAGAAGATTGCATGCTGGTTTTCTTCGATTAACTTCTAGACAAATCATGACCAGTACCCAGAAATGCTTTATTAATTTAGTATGAATAGTGAGTCTTCCAATGCAGAAACATATCTTTGGGCCTAAAATTAATCTTTATGACAAGTGAAGCTGCTTCTGTGTGAATGAGTATAAATAATGAGTAGGAAATGGTAAGACAATTCCTTTGTGTAGTTTGTTTCAAATATGGGCTGAGCACTTGATGGTGTAGGCACACTGATTGGCATTTGTAACTCATGGGTGCCAAAGCAAACACAAAAGAAAAACATCGTGTCCTGTGCTTTTGGTAAGAAAAAATTGTTTTATAATGCTTAGTGAATGCTAGAGTAAGTGCAAGCTTGTGAAAGTTTCTGTGGGCAGAAAAGAAAAAAAAAACACACCTAAACAGCTCTAATTTAGTCATTTTTTTTCAATCTGCTGAGTTGCATGTTAAGTTTTTCTTTCTTTACTATTGCTATATTAAAGTACACATGAGTAATGTTTAGGATTATTTACTATGCATTGGCATTACACCTTTGCTATTAATATTCATTGAAATCCTTGAAAACTGATTAGCTAATTAAGTGCAAAGACCTTGTTGAGATCTTTCTAATTCATTGTTTTCTTTAATAATCTTCATATACAGAGCATCATTCACTCATTTTGTTCACACTTTCCTAGAGGACCCTCCCAGCAAATTATTACTCAACAAGCTCACAGATCTTAGCTAGGCTGTTAGTTTTACTGGCTGTCTAAGCCATCTGGTTAAAAAGCAAATATCTGAATCTATAAATTTGCAAGGATGTGAGAAAATCAGACTCATATGAATGAATCTGCTTTTGTTCATTCCAGACTCCACAAAACAAGTCTATTAATGGAAACTTTTTAGGGACAAACATTAATTCCAACTGGTCTTGTCCTGTCAGGAACACAAGTGAAAAAGTATATGTTGCTATTCTCCAAAATCACTTTGATGACTGAAATTACTCCAGTGAAGCCAAATTTTACAAATGTTGGACTTTAGATGCCAAGCCCAACCCTTTCCAGCTGTTCATTGGTTGCCCAGAACCCTGCCATTTACCTTTTATACATTTGCTCAGATTTAGAGATACCAACCTCCCCAAACCTGAGAAATCTTAAGTCTTGTAACTATAATTTTTAAAAATAAAATTTGATATATTGGATATTGGTTTTGTACTGTAAATTTCAAAATACTATCTTCATAATTCCATTACAACAATTTTGTTGTCAAGAGAAGAAAATATCATCATCATATTGTAAGACCTGGGGTCTCACAGCTCAGGAGTTCAAGATCGCGCCTTTCCCAGAAACTCCCCCAGACCAAGACTCGTTGCAAAAGCAAGGGGTTTATTAACCATTGCACAATGGGGTCATCCCCGCCGGTCAGCAAAGAGTGGCACCAGGAGACAAAGGCCTTTAGGTTTTTAAAAGAAAAATTGTGGGAAATTTGAAGTTGCAGTTTTGGCAACTTAAGATTGGATGAGGAAGCTATAAAGTAAGATAATTGGTTAGTCTTAGGTGCTCAAGCTTGGCCAGTCCTGCCAAGTGTGGATGCAGCTGCAATTTAAGGTGGGGGTGGTTAGCTCATCCTTGAAGATTAGGGGCTACAGACTTTTGGCTAGAGGTCAAAAGCTACTCAGAAGAAGTCTAGGTTCGTTGCTAAGAAACGCTATCTCAAGGACAAGAATCTGGTCCTTCTTTTGCTGAGTGAAGGTCATTGCTTGCTTGCCCTTTTTTTTATATCTGTCCTCACAGATAGGGTCACATTCCTTCACTCTCTGGAAAGGTACTAAGAGGCTTTAGCTTAACCTGGACCTAAAACTCAAAACTATAGGCTTGAGAAGACATATAGCTTACAAAGTTAGCCTAACCCTTTCAATATGTAACACAACATTAAATTAATAGTTTTATTATTATTTCAATATTTAGTTATTTTGCATTTAATGTGGATACTTTTCTCATCTTCCATGAAATGGAGGCTGTATTTGGGTTGTCAGGCTTCTTGGAAAGTGCCTTCACCAGCTGAGTCACCCCACCAGTCCGAGCCTTCTTTTTGATACTAGCATTCAGCTCCAGTTGAAATTCATACATGCCTTGTCTTTTTTTGTTTTCCACCATGATAAAACATCATGACCACAAGCAACTTGGGGAGGAACGGCTTTATTCCATCTTAGAGTTGTAGTCCTTTATTAAAAGTACCAAGGGCAGGAATTTGAGTCAGGAAAGTGAAGCAGAGGCCCAGGAAGTTCACAGGTTACTGGACTGGTCTTTCTGGCTTGTTTCCCATGCTTTCTCATACACCTCAGAACTATCTTTTCAGAGGTGGAACAACCCCAATGCACTGGGCCCTCTTAAATGAATCACTAACTAAGAAAGCTCCTGACAGGCTTGTTTCTAGGACAGTCTTAGGGAGGGAGGCATTTTCTAAATTGAGGGTTCCTATTCTCGTATACTTCTAGGTTTGTGGTAAATTGACAGCAGCCAACCCATACAATTTCCTTTTTTTTTTGTCTTGACACACAAACCCATTGCTTATCAATCCTTTCCCAAATTTTCAGATTAAAGTCAATATCTCATGCTCAGTTCCTATCCAGAAAGGCAAAGAGGATGGACATCAGAAGAAGGAGAAAAGAAGGAACAAGTCAGGAGCCTGACACAGAGGACCTCTGAAAGGCTCTGCCTTGCAGACTATCAATGCAGATGCTGAGAATTATGGGAAACCTTTGGGCAGAGTGCAGGGAATCTTATGAAAAAAGTGGGAAATCGTAAGATCTGGAGAGGACAGGAACTCCACAAGGAGAACAACAGAACCAAAAAAATCTGAGCAGAGGGGTCTTTCCTGAGACTGATACTCCAACCAAGGACTATGCATAGAGATAACCAAAGACCCCTACACAGATGTAGCCCATGGTAGTTCAGTATCCAAGTGGGTTCCATTGTAATAGGAACAGGGACTGTCTCTGACATGAACTGATTGGCCTGCTCTTTAATTACCTCCCCCTGAGGGGAAGCAGCATTACTAGGCCACAGAAGAAGACAATGCAGCCACTCCTGATGAGACCTAATTGACTAGGATTAGAAGGAAGGAAAAGGAGACCTCCGCTATCAGTGGACTTGGGAGGGGCATGCATGCAGAGGGTGGAGGAAGGGAGGGATTGGGATGGGAAGCCTGGGAAGATGGAGGGAACCGCAGGGGGGATACAAAGTGAATATAGTGTAATTAATAAAGAATTAAAAAAAAGAATACATTCTAACTTTAAAAAGTCCTATGGTCTTCAAGAATTTAAATACCTTTAAAGTCTTTTTTAATAATAATAATAATATTTACAGTTTGTTCACATTGTGCCTGGCTGTAGCCCCTCCCTCATCTCCTTCCGGGCCCTCTCTCCCTTCCTCTTCCTCCTATGTCCCTCCCATAGTCCACTGATAGGGGAGGTCTGCTTGTGGTGCTCCTGTCCCCTCCAGGTCTTTATATATTCCCCATCTTCCATAAGATTTCCTTCACTCTGCCCAAAGTTTGGCTATGAGTCTCAACATCTGCTTTGATACACTGCATGGTAGACTCTTTCAGAGGCCCTCTATGGTAGACTCCTGTCCCGTTTCCCGTCTTCTCCCACTTCCAATACCTATCCTGTTTGAGGATTAAGATCTTCCCTAGGGTCCTCCTTGTTGTTTAACTTCTTTAGGACTATATATTTTAGTATGTTTATCCTATATTATATGTCTAATATCTACTTATAAATGAATATATACCATGTGTGTCTTTCTGCTTCTGGGTTACCTCACTCAGGGTGATCTTTACTAGTTCCACCCATTTGCTTGCAAATTTCGTGATTTTTTTGTTCTTAATTGCTGAGTAGTATTCCATTGTGTAAACACGTGCTGGAGAAGATGTGGAGAAAGGGGAACCCTCCTGTATTGCTGGTGAGAATATAAACTTGTACAACCACTTTTGAAATCAATCTAGCACTTTCTCAGAAAATTAGGAATAGTGTTACCTCGAGATCCAGGTATACCACTCCCGGCATATAAAAGATGCTCAACCATACATCAAGGATATTTGCTCAACTATGTTCATAGCAGCTTTGTTCATAATAGCCAGAATCTAGAAACAATCTAGATGTCTCTCAACTGAGGAATAGATACAGAAATTGTGGCACATTTACACAAGGAATACTACCCAGAAATTAAAAACTAAAGACTTTCTCAAAGTTCAAAGCCTCTCTCAACTGTCCAAAGTCTATCTAGAATACCCCAAGACTCTCGCACTCCAAATTATCTATCAAGTCTCTCTAAAATATCGAAGGTCTTATAGTTGTAGGTTCCTGTGGTAGTTTGAATAAAAATGTTCGTCATTGTCTCATATGTTTGAACACTTGATATCCAGTTAATAGAACTGCTAGGGAAGGATTAGGGAGTGTGGGATTGTTAGAGGAAGTGTGACTCTGGAAGTGGCCTTTAAGGTTTGAAAAGCCCATGTCTAATTAGCTTCCTCTCTTCTCTCTCTCTCTCTCTCTCTCTCTCTCTCTCTCTCTCTCTCTCTCTCTCTCCTTTGTGGTTATGGATTACGATGTAAGCTCTCAGCTACTGCTCCCACACCGTGATGATCATGGACTCCTCTATGAAGCCATAAGCTCCCAATACACTCTCCTATAAAATGCTTCCATAAAATACAAAATAGTAGAAAATAAAATACATGATGCTTTCTCGCAACCATTGAAAAGTAATCAAGACAATTCCTGTGAAAGAAAGTGAAATACCTTCTTATTTTATGAGAAAGTAACAAGGGTAAAGTCAAAATGATATTAAGGCAAAAACCAAAGAGTCTAACAGTGTAAAAAGCAGATGTGGCAGAATGGCAGCTCAGTCTCCATGTGGATCTCTGAGTGAGGGGATCAGGGGCTGCCTCTATCATGAGCTCAGTTGACTGCTCTCTGATCACTTGCCCCTGATGATGCAGCCTTGCCAGGCCATAGAGGAAGAGGATCCAAGCAGTCCTGATGAGACTTAACAAGCAATGGGCAGAGAGCAATAGTGGAGAACTCCCCCTTTCAGAGGACTAGGGGAAGGGGATAAGGGGAAGATGAAGGGAGGGTGGGACTGGGAGATTTGAGGGAAGGACTTCAATCAGGATCTATAATGAATAAATTGTGAAGAAAATTTAAAAAAAATAAATTTTAAAAGGAAGTTTTTAAAAAAGCAAAAAGTCAGACACATTGGATTAATTAATAATCCCCTGGGCTCCTCCCATTAGTCTGCTTCTCCAATTTTGCTATTGATATAGTTTATCTCCTAGACTTATGCTAGCTCTGCTTCATACCTGGGGCTGTTCCTGGTGGTCACCCCATGGGTCTGTCATTTTCAAAATGCTGGGATCTCTGCTGCAACTTGGCTGCACCTTCACTAATAGTCTTTCCTAGGCTCTTTGCAATGACTCTGGCCCTGACATATGGTGCCAATCCTCAATTTCTCTGCATGACTCTTTTAATTCTGAGGCCTCAATTGCAACTGAGGCTGCTTCTTCACCAACTGCCTCTTCTGATTGCTCTTGGTGACAAGCTTTATTCCTTCATTGCCTTGAAAACCAGTACCACTCGGGAGACTCTTGCATATTACGAAGTTCGGTTGCAAGAACAAGGTACAACCTTGGCCCCCTCTGGACCACCTTCTGTGTGATGACCCTGAATAAACACTTCCCAGAAGCTTTTGCCTTGATGATATTGATCTCTTCTTAATCATAGCTGATTCTTCAGCCTCAGGCAACCAGCATCAATTTTCTCAGCAAATCAAAAGTTTTACTTAAGTGGTTCTGGTATATCTTTAATCACTGCCAATTCTTCAATATAAGCTGACCAGGACCACAGGTTCTTAATTCAAAATATTAAATGGCCCCCAAAGAGCCTTCTAATGAACCTCAAACTTCTCTCACAATCAGGCTTCCATCATCTCTCTGAACAGATCTAAGTTCCCGCAGAAAAGGCTACCGAGCTCTGTTCAGTCAATATCTTTTCCAGCCCAAAGTTCAAATGTCATCACAATTTTACCCCAAACACATGAACAGGTCTTTCATAGCAATACTCCACCATCTGACACCAACTTTTGTGCTAGTCAGGGTTACTATTGCTGTGATAAAATAACATGACCAAGAGTCACTTGAGGAGGAAAGGTTTTATTTGAGCTTATAGCTTGTAGCTTATCATCTGGGGAGGTCTGGCAGAAATTCAAGACAGTTAACCTGTTGGCAGGAGCCGAAGGAGAGGCCGTACAGAAATGCTGCTTCCTGGCTTGTTCCTCATGACTTGTTCATTGAGGAGGCACAAATACCATGTTGACAACTCTGCTCACCATTTTGAAATTTTATATCTCATTTTTTCTTACACTGTCTTGCAAAACAATTGATAACGTCAGCATGCTTGTACATGCAGACAAACATACTGGCCATTTTTTTGCTTTTAGTTAATTAAAATTTCCTTTCTTCTTCTTTAATTAAGTATGTTAGACTTTTCTCTTCTTTGTTTTAGAAATGAACTTTAATTTCTGTATGTTTAGTCTTTCTTGTTCTCTATTATATAGTTAAGATTTTAAATTTCCCTAAAAACACAGACTTAGTTACAGTTCATATGCATTGATATGCAGTTTGAAATCAAGCAGTTTCTAATCTCCATCATCTTTCCCCGTTGTATTGGTTATGCTCTTTAGCTCTTCCAAGCAGTAAGCATCTATGCAAGTTATATGACTAGTAGTAAATCATATCCACATCCTCTGCTGTCTATATCACACATTTCTAGCAATGTTTTAAAGGAATAATACTAAAATATCTTCATGAGTTGACAAAAATTTTATTTATAGGCATACCAAATTTTTTCTTTATAAATTTTTCAGACTATGACATTTGATTCACAGAATATGTGTTTTAAATCTTGTCAAAAGTCAAGAAGTTGTAGCTGTATGAGTTTATTTTTGGCTTCTCTGTTCAACTGATGAACACATTTGCTTTTATGTCAGTACTATGCTGATTTTGTTACTATGGTTTTACAATATATTTAAAGATCAGTTATAATAACAACTTCAGCATTGTTCTATTCATGCAAGATGGATTTGACCATTTGGGTATCTTTTCCCTTTACATATAAATTTTAGGGTTTTTCTCCTATTTCTATGAAATGCCATTGAAATTTTTGTTGGGACATGTTGAATCTGTAAATTGTTTTCAGTAAATGTAGTTATTTTCACAATGTTAATTCTGCCTATTCATGATCATAGAATATCCTTCCACATTATAATGTGTGTGTGCCTCAATTTATTTCTTTAATCTTTAAAATTATTTATTGTAGAACTCTTTCACTTCCTTGGTTAAGATTATTACAAGATATTCTTTTTAGTTTTTATGATTGGAACTTTTTTCTTGATTTGTTCTCAACGTGTTTGCCATTGGTAGAAAGGTTTCTGGTTATATATTGATTCTATATCATGTAATTTGAAAGTACTTATCATTTCTCAGATTTTTACACTGATGTCTACAGTGTGCCTGACATATAGTATCACATTACATATAGAAGTAATTTGACCTACTCTTTTCAAATTTGTATCCTTTTTGTTTCTTTTTAATCTCTCAGAATATAAAAACAAAATCAAATATAAATAGAATACACTAAGGTAAGACTTGAAACAGCTAGATGAAAACAAAAGGAAATCTCTTCACAAAGTAGTCACAGACAAGGTTTTTTCCAGTAAGGACTCAAATAGCCCAGAAAAATAAAACAAAAATTTCATGAATATTTCATTATACAAGGATGATGGGAAAGTAAAATAGTCAAAATACAATGGACATCAGTATGAAAGTTTATCAAGCAACTAAAAATAGAATGACAAATATGACCTAATTGTACCACTCATGGGTATTTAAAACGAAAGGAACCTAAGTCACAGAGAGATTATTGCAAATGAATTCCCATTGCTAGAATAGTCACGACAGCCAATGTATACAATCAGTCTCCATGTCCATCAACAGAGAAATGAATAAAGTGTATTCATATACAGTGGAATTAGATACGGCCATTTGCAGGATAATGGGTGCAATTGGAGCTCATCAGAGGAACATCATGGGATTTTCATTCATTTGTGGCCCTGAGATTTTATGTAGATTCTTCATACTATTATATATGTGCATTAGACATGGAAGTAAAAGCAAGAATCTCTGGCAGAGTGGAGAGAGATAAAGGGAGGAGAGGAGAAAGAAGAGGCTGGAGGATGTGTGAAGACAAACAATGCATGTGATATAATTGCATGAAAATGTCCTTATGTACAATGAATACATATCAATTCATAGAAAAAAACTTTCTGTGTGTGGAAAAATCTTTTCTTTAATGTATTTATTTTATTATATATTTGGTAGACATTCATTGTGGTCACTTCATATTCCTTTAAATATCTGTTAATATGTGAATATTTTGTCTAACTTTTATTTCTAGAGGAATAATAGATGTAAATAATCTTGTTTACCTATACTGGAAGACAGTCCAAGTTTCTTACAGTAAATGCAGAGTGTGATGTTAGCAGTTGTGATTTAATGAGGGAAGATAAAGAGGTGAATTAGAGTCATTTTTTTTTTCAGGCAGATGATTTTAATGATTTTCACAAACTCATAATGCATACATAATGCTTCCTCATTTCTCAAAATGGATCAATTTCTAATGGTCAGATTTCTACGTTCAAACTTTATTTTTAGTCTTTTAAAATTTTTTTATTTATTACAATTTATCCATTTTGTATCCCAGCTGTAACCCCCTCCATTGTCCCCTCCCAATCCTGCCCTCCTTCCGTCTTCTCCTATGCTCCTTCCCCTGTCCACTGATAGGGGAGATCTTTCTCCCCTTCCATCTGAGCCTAGCCTATCAGGTCTCATCAGGAGTTGCTACATTGTCTTCTTCTGTGGCCTGGTAAAGCTGCTCCCCCTTCAGGAGGAGGTGATCAAAGAGCCAGCCACTGAGTTCAAGTCAGAGACAGCCCCTGTTCCCATTATTAGGTTACCCACTGGGAGATTGAGCTGTCAGGGGCTACATCTGTGCAGGAGTTCTAGGTTATCTCCATGGATAGTCGTTGGTTGGAATATCAGTCTCAGAAAAGACCCCTGTGGCCAGATTTTTTTGGTTCTGTGCTCTCCTTGTGGACCTCCAGTCACCTCCAGGCCTTTCTATCTCCCCCTTCTTTCCTAAGATTCCCTGCACTCTGCACAAAGTTTGGTTATGAGTCTCAGCATCTGCTTTGGTACACTGCTGGGTAAAGTTTTTCAGAGGCCCTCTGTGATAGGCTTCTATCCTGTTCCCTGTTTTCTCCCTTTTCTGGAGGTCAATCCCATTTTCCCTTTCTGAATGAGGATTGAGCACCTTCCCCAGGGTCCTCCTTCTTTCTCAACTTCTTTAGGTGTATAGATTTTAGTGGATATTAGACATGTAATATAGGAAGTAGAGTCTTAAAAGTTGTACTGCAGAGATAGATGCTAATGGAATTGTAAAGATCTTTTCATTAAGAAAGTACTTAACACCCATGTGTGTATGTATGATGTTTTCTTTTATATATATATAAAAGAAGTGTTATATATATATATATATATATAAAACACTTCCACTGAACACTTTATTGAATACATGCTTAATACCATAACTCATCATAATGTACTTCTTTTGAGAACATTGTTGATTTTGGATTTCCAAACATGTGCCAAACTAATGTCCTGTTAAACAGTATCTTCAAAAACATAAGATCAAATAATAGCTTATTGTCATTTATAAACTAATGATTACCATTTACATGGACAGTATTTGTTAAATTGAAAAAGCTAAGTTGTTATTTAAACCTCTACTGTAACAACACTGGGATATTTTAGTTTGAAAGAAAACATTATTCCAATCATTTGAGAAACAATGTTACCATATAACTAAGGCCATTAAATTTAAAAATTCTCAGAAAAAAAATTCTTATTAAAATGCATTGATGAGCTATATTATACCATGAGTCAGAATGTGCCTGTTTCATAGTTAATATAAGATGCTGGAAAATATCACAGCTGAAGAGAATATACTCAAAAAATAAATACATAATTTCAACTGGGTTATTATACTAATCTGTGATGTCTTCTTTTTAGGTTAAGCTGGGACAGTTGTGACATGCCTTTAGCTAGCAATGATAGGGGAAGCAAAACAAGTTACAAAAATGAGATCACAGACTACAAAAATGAGATTCCCCAAAGTTCAAGGAAGGATGTCTGGCTGTGTTCAGTGTGGATGGTTGGTATTGGCTAAAGAAAACAGACAAGGGTAGGCCAACTATGGTGTGTGAGAAGAATTTGGAGGAGCCAGGTTACAGTGAAAAGCAAAACAAGACAGGCAGATTTTAGAGGAACTTTCCTCATCAGAAACCTTTCAAGGAATGAGGAGTTGAAAAATCAAAGTCAAATCAAATAAGAAGCCATTTTTTAGAGGTTTACACCCATTTTAATAATTTACATTCTGTAATAACGCTGTCAAGCACTGCATTTTCTTATCTCTTTTCTTTTTTACTATTAGTTATTTAAGAGTTTGGGCCACCAGCAGGGAGCTGAGTGTTGTTATTTCACTTTATAAATCACTCAATTATCTCCCCCTGAGGGGGAAGCAGCATTACCAGGCCACAGAAGAAGACAACGCAGCCACCTCTGATGAGACCTAATTGACTAGGATCAGAAGGACGGAAAAGAAGTCCTTCCCTATCAGTGGACTTGGGGAGGGGCATGCATGCAGAGGGTGGGAAGGGAGGGATTGGGACGGGAAGAGGGAGAGAACCACAAGGGGGATACAAAGTGAATAAAGTGTAATTAATACAGAAAAAAAGTCACTCGTTTTCTCTTTTTTTGTCTTAGTAAAAAGTAAAAGTTTAATAAAAATTACACGTGTTTTGTTTGTGCTTACAGATGCCAGAAGCAATTTGTCTTCCCTTTTCTAGTTGTTCTTACCCAAAGCTCCCCTGCTTGCTCAGTGTTTGTTGAGGCTGAGGAAAAACAAAACAAAACAAAACAAAAACAAACAAACAAACAAAAAATAGGTGCAGGTGAATATTGTTCTTCAATATCAAATATCAGTTTTTGTAGGAGTAGAGGTGCAAGAAAATCGGGTCTCATCCTATCGATACTTGTGAAAAACTGCAGTTTGTTTCAATATGCAATTAGAAATTTTCTGTTTGCATTCTGCACAATGAAAATCACAGGAGTCCCATTTGTAATGGGACATGTGACTTGCTCTTTTCCTATTCTTGGTAGGATTAGTGAACAAATTTGCTGGACATTGTGCTATCCTTCTTGAACAATATGGTCCTTCCTCCAACTTCAGACCATAAGCACAACATACTAATGACTCGTTTATGAAATGAATAAACATCACTGGGTCAGTGCTGCTGTCAGGTGGAAACACTGGCCATACATAGCTGCCTTTTTGTTGGGTAACAAACAGGTTAAAACAATGACCTAGAGCTTACTTTTCCTACGTTTGAATCCTAGCTTTCTCACTCACTAACTTTATTAGAATAAGCATGTTACATAATCTCTATGAGCCTTGTTTGTAAAGTGAAAATAACAAAATTATGCAGCTCAAAAGTATGTAATAAGGTTTCAATTAGGCAATTATCATGGAGCTTACAACTAGTGGTAAGTGTAATATTTGGTAGTGATATATTTATTATGCCTGCTTTTTATTATCTCTTACATTTCCTGAAATTGCTTGCTGTCTACTTGTAGGACATTATGCAGAAATCATAAACAATGGAAATAAAAGTATTATATAAACTTTTTATCATTTATATTGATAATTTATATACCATAAATTACATATATTTAAGCTTGGTTAATCACTAAGTCATTTTAAATAGTATTCTGTCTAAAGTGAAATATTTAGGAATATTTATAAAAGTGAAAGTTATGATTATGTCCTATAAAATATATTTCTATTGGCCTATTTTTTAAAAAGCAAACTTTATTGTAACAAAACTACATATAAGACCAAGAAGATTTTTATAAATATTTTATTTTTAAGAATGTGGTTTTTGAGGTCTTTCTTTGTATGCTGTTGGGATGCTTATTATCTTGAGTTCTTAAATCAGATTGCGAAAAGGCAAATGTTTCTGTGAAGTTTCCTCTCATGTATAAAATTCTTCTAATCTGAATAGGGTATCACTGAATAGGGCAGAAAGAGGAGATAAGCACAGACCCCATGAGGCTTGATGCTAATTCTATATTTCTATCTCTTCAAGAGGAAGGTACTTTTCTCTGTTGAAGACTTAAAAAGAACTACAGAATTTGGCATTCTCACTTGAAGTTTCAGCTAGGATAGAGACTGACAGTTTCTAACTTCTCAGAATTTTCAGAAGAAAAAAAAATAAATTATAAGTGCACCTTTAATGGAGCCAGAAACTAAACAGTACTCTCACACGTGTCGGGAAACATCACCAAGTTGGGAATATCAAAGACAGCCAGAGAATAAAGATTAAAGAAGGTGAAAATATTTGCAGAACTCAGACAAAGCCACACGTGCTCAGTTCCACAAGGTTAGGCACACACTCCACAAGGATAGCGGGCACCAGCAACAGAGAGGGCATGGGGAGGTCCTGCCAGCACTCTCAGTTGCCAGAGTCTTTCAACTCTTATCTGACTCTGAACAAGGATGATTGTTCACAGGATTGTGCAGGAAGGAACACACTGATCCGTGTGTCACTAAGCAGTAAGGGCATTTGATAAGCATATGAGAGATCTAAATGGGATGAAAATTAATCATGTTATCTAACTGATATTTATCATGCTTTAGATTTTGACAGTAAGAATTTCAAATAGTCAATAAAATAACTTTAAGATTTTATTTTATACTAAGCATTAAAATTAAAACCTTGTTTAAAAACATTCCTTAGCCACTCTTGAATCACCATGTGATATAAGTGAAATTGTTAAACAAACAAACAAAAAACAATTAAGACAACAAAATTTCTCTATAATTTTTTGAAACAAAGCAGAAGTTGAAACTCAGATTACAAAGCTAGGCATGAAGGCACACAACCTTAACCCAAGCATTCCAGAGACAGAGGCAGAGGGATCACTGTGAGTTCTAAGCCAAACAGGGTTACCTAGTGAAGCCCTGTTCCAAACAAAACAAAACAAAAACAACCAAACAGGGAATCTAAGATTACAGAATATTTAGAAAATGGTGGCAGTGAAGATACACACTCAGGAGTTCTATTTCCGAAGAACTCATGCACACATTAAAATCCCACACACCTAAAATATAAAATTCTAAATAATAAAATCGAGATAAACTCAAATAAGATAGATTAGCACACTAACTTGTTAGTAAACAAGATATAGAGAAAGCAAACAGAAAACAGGAGTAGGTATGAAAGCTGATGTGAGTTAGTCAAAGAGTGTAATGTAGAGAATGTATTCATTTAGACCAAAATAAAAGAAATGGGAAAAGCAGAATAAGATGTAAAAAAAGAACATACATGCTGGGGGAAATCAGCCGCCAGCCATAGAACACAATTTTTCCTACTCCAAAGGGCAAAGAGTACCCTTTAATCACTACTCATGGGTCTTCAGAGTTAGAATTTCAGGAAAACAGCCAGTAGCACAAAATAAAACCAGGTAATAAAACAGCATATCATAAGACGGGCTGGTACAAAGTCACATTTTCTGTCTCTGAACTTTTATCTACTTTAAGGTGGAAATAGTTCTTGTCTGTTATAGACTCCGAGATATATTTATGTTTCTGTCTATACTTGCAAATTTAAATTTTAATGTGGAGTTTTAGATAGTATTTTTGTTTTGTAATTATGAATAAATTGAAAAATTACCTATCTGTTTATATGTGTCTGTCATCTATCTGCCTATCTATCTAACATCTGTCTT
Organism: Meriones unguiculatus; assembly: GCF_030254825.1. NCBI lineage: Eukaryota > Metazoa > Chordata > Mammalia > Rodentia > Muridae > Meriones > Meriones unguiculatus. The sequence continues at coordinate 29,634,574 of NC_083359.1, forward strand.
CCCATCCATCCATCCATCCATCCATCCATCCATCCATCCATCCATTCATATATCCTCCCTCTGTCATCTGTCTTTCTCTCTGTGTCTATCTGTCTATCTATCTATCTTATTTTATCTATCCATCTATCAATCTATCTGATAAAGAAATGACCTTTGGTACCACATCACCATCTTATCATCATAGGATGTACTATTATTCAATTTCTAACTTTGTTTAAATTACAATATTTTGCCAATTGCTTCTCAACACACATGTAAGGATAATTTTAAATAAAAATTCAGGCACTGTTTTAACCAATTTTATGTTCATTATTACTAAAATTCTTCTTGTGACAAATTGCCCCAACATAATTATTAACAGGTACCTCCCCCTTTTGAAATTTCTCTCATCCCAGTTGATAGAGCAAGTCATTTTACAGGTATAGAGCCAATGGGTAGAAGAGAATCAATAACCTATTTCTATAATATTAGAGAAACTTTTGGAGCCTCATGAGCCTCATAAACTTTTATCAGCTCATAAGTTTGGAAAAGCTTTATATATATATATATGTCTTCATTCTACTCATGCAGACATAATTAATCAATCACAGTGATTTTATTTCACTGTGTTAGACTGTTTCAAAAGTTCTATCACCATATCATATTAATATCTTTGCTCAAGGACAGCATATGTTTACAAATTATTTTGTCAACCCTGCATAGCATTTTATACTTGATTAAATGGGGCCTAGTCCAGCCTAATTAAATCAAAGTGTTTATGAAGTCACAGTAGATTCTAAACATTAGACTTCAGGAAATTAATTAAATTGCTTTCTTTTTTGCTTTAGAGCCTTGAAATTACTATTAATTTTAAACAAAGAATATTAGTAATAATTTAAAGTATATAAATATACATATAATTTTATCAAGAATCTGCGTTTTCCTAAATTTTATGAAAACCAGTTTACCCTGTTTTCCCAATTATTTTCTGCCCTTAAAAGTAACTGCTTAGAATTCATGGCTTGTTTTTTTATTATTACCCACATATTTCCATATAATTTATCTACATTCTCACTTTTTATGTTATTTTATTGTCTCTGTTGGTTAAATTCCTTAAGATGTTTACCTCCAACTCTTCTAGAGTGTTTTTTGTGTTTACTCCTATATTTGAGTGGAAAAACGGGTGGCATTTAACTTGTGTTTAACACTTACTTAACCTCATTTCTACCACATCTATACCCCTGTATCAATCATGTGGTCATAGTTTATAAGAAAAATGAGTCCTTCCTACTCTTGCCTCAGAGAAATAATGCAGTCCCATTTCTTGCTTCCTTAGGGCAATTTGTCAGTGAACTGCTTCACAAGTAGCTTCCTGCCTGTGGTCTGTCTTCTGTCTCACTTTCAGGAATGAGTAGGAGAAATTCCCAAGATTTCTGATTTACAAAATCTAGATATTGTTGCTTTATAACTATGTCACATGCTCTTTATCCTTTTGCCTTCTAAGTCCCCAAGTGCTACAACTGCTTCCTTCTATCACCAAGATCTTCATTTTGCCTTAACATTATGCTGCTTTTGTAATTTTATTTACTTTTGGTAAAAAAAAAATATATATATATGTATACAAAAAATGCATGTAATCTACCAACCTATGTTTAAAATAAAATTATCTTGTGAAATTCTTTGAAGCTGAGCAGCCCTTTCCAAAGTACATGTCATATATAAGGTTAGGATGCAAAATAGACATGAATAGAGCTTGTTTTCTTCGGGGGAAAGAATAATTCCTACCCCTTTCCATACATCGCTAAAGGGCTCCGGTGGGCTGAGTGAATCATATGTATTCTAAATGAGTAGCTTTGCAGAATATAAAAGATTAGCCACAATCTTGATGAATTTATGATTCAGTAACACTACTAACATAACCACAGAAATATTTATAAAATATGATACAGTGCTTCTATTAAGTTGCGTGAAGATGAGCATAACAATGGTTTGAGTCCTGTAACAGATGAAAAAAGATTAGGGTTGTTTATAATGATAATAAAGAAGCCCTTGGCTCTGGTGGCAAAGGTTGAACATCACAGCTACCTGGGAAGCTGAGGCAAAAGGATTGCAGGTTCAAACCATGACTGACTGGACTACAGAGTGAGTTCAAGGCCAGAATGGGTTGGTTACAAGGTCTTGACTCAAAACAAACAAACAAACAAACCTAACCAACCAATCACTGAACAAACAAACAAAAAAAGCTAATTAAAACTAGGCATGGTTTTGATACTTAGTGATAGATCTCTAGTCAAATCAGCACTTGCTTCTAGTCCCCCATAGCGAAGAGAGAAAAAAGAAAGGGAGAAACAGCGAAGCAATTACTTCTAAATTCTTTATCCCTTACTATAATACTCTGTGGTTATTAATGTTACTTAATACTTATAATATGTGACATATATATATATATATATATATATATATATGCTATGTATGCCACAGTTACATATTACACATTCAGATAGAGATAAACTGTTTATGGGTGGGCATGGTGACTTATGCCTGTTATCCCATCATTAGAGAGACTGAGACAGGAGGAGAGTATCATGAATTTAAGGTCAATCAGTGATAAGGAGTGAAACTCTGATTCAAAAACAAACAAACAAACAAACACATGAAGATTACAATGAGGGTGTAGATAGTAATACAACAAGCATAGTACCAGGACATAGAAACATAGTTAACAGACTAGAGTTTCTGTTTGAGACTTTAGTACTCAGCTAATTAAAAATCTTAGAGTCATAAAACACCACTTTTAGTTATTATATAAGTCTCATCCCCCAAAAATACCAGCTCCACGGATAAAGCAACTGACACACTGAAGAGTCATCTAAGTCTCCTCAGATTGACTTTAGTAATAACCTATTCATAACCTCTTTCTAGGCATCATGCTGACACTTAAGTATCAAAAGTCTAGGGCATAGTTACTGTAATTTCACATATAATAAAAGGCTCTCTTCATTGTTGCATATAATGAAAGGCTCTGTTCATTTTCACGTGATGATCTCATTATTCTTATCTAGCAATTTATATCATATATGACCATATGGCTCAGTAGTATAATATATGAGAAAATAAGCTGTCTGCAGATATTAAAAATGGCTTGCTTCTCATAGAGATTCATTCCACTTAACCACAAAAGAAAGCCTATTAATTAGACTTTTGAATCCCATTAGGAAAAACAAATACCAATACTTAACTGCTCAAATATGACATGATAGAAAATTGCTAACATAATTAGATTTTTAATAGTGTTAATGACTCTTGTATCTTATTAATAAGAATTAAAACTAATGTAATATTATATGAAGAAAAATTGCCACTGTATGCTCTTCTGCAGAGAAATGTAGCACAGCTATGTCTATTTCCACATGAAAGGGTTTTAATTTTTATTCCTGTGCAGTTGTAATATAACTCACATGTTTCCTCACTTAATATATTATCCCTGACATTATGTGACAGGAGGTCCTACAAGCATGCCATTTAGGATTGCAGTCTCATTAGATAGCCCAAGTCAAGCATGATGTTGACTCTGACCATAAAACTACTCATGTTAAAGGTTGAAATGTCTTTTCTCTGCCTTGTTTTTCTACCTTTTTTTCAGATTATCACTCCTTCAAAGCCTTGTTTCAACCTCGATCGGCTTTCCCATTTATTAGCAAATTACATTCACTGCTTATGCCATACAATTTATCATTTCTGGCATGCTTTCTCTTACTTTAGTTATTCTATGTGCATTAAAAACACCACTGAATAGGTTTCATCAATTAGTTCATAAACCAATATTCATTCGGTATCTGCTATGTGTCCATCATGCTAAAAATATGGTATCAGAAAAGGCACTGACTTTGTATTTGAAGAAGGGGTTTATTTATCCAAATTCTATGGATGGGTTAGAAAATTTTCTTTTTAGAAACTTAAGAGAACAATATTCATATTTCCATGATCCCTTCCAGGAGCTAAATTCACCATCCTAGCTGCGACAAAGACAAATGGATGCTCGTTTCCAACCAGACACCAAGCTGAACATCTGAGAAAATAGCCAATATTTGAGATAGATGGCTTGCCAACCCACTTACAAACCTGCCAGATACATACAGATTATAAAAGATCCAGTGGAATGACTTATGATGAGACCAAAACTGTATTTGTTCTTTCTCTGTGTGTGCTGGCATGCTACCTCTAATTCCATTCTTTTGGGGAGTAGATTTCTACTACATGTATGGTCCATAGACGCAGAGAAGCAACAGTATTATCTAGGGGTTTCTTGGAACTTCAGAATTTTGGGTGTTATTTCAGAAACCATGATCTACAATTTAACAAAATCCCTGATTTATTTTTCTGTTACTACATTGATATATTGGACAGTGGACAACTTTATAAAGAAACTCATAATTTGGGTGGCTAAAAGTAGAAAAATTATGGTCTGGCAAGGGTCCTCTTGGATTACATCATTTCATGACAGATGGCACTTTAACAGCTAGAGTGTTTGTGGGAGGTGAGCTACCATGGCATGTCCAAAATCCAGAGCCCAGAGCGGAACCAATCTTGCCATCCTCTTCTGGGTCCCACCTGTTAAGTATCTACCAACCCTTATCATTTCCACAATACAGACCAAGTTTCTAATGTGGACTCTGGAAGTATATATTCAAACCATCACCAAATCATAGTGACCTCCTATTTACTTTCAGTCATGTACCACTTCCAGAATCACTGGACTTTGTTTTTGCTTTAAAAAAAAAAAAGTAACTATTTTTCTTGCTGTACAAAGAAAGGGAAAGTTAGCCATTATTTTAACCTTAATTTGTTCAAGTTGCTATAACAAAGTAACATAGGCCTCATACACATCAGAAATGCTAGAGACCAGGAAATACAAAATGGAGAAGCTGGTAGAAGTGATTAGTGAATGAGTCTTGCTTTGTCCTCAGCTCGTAGAGAGAGCATGTCTCTCCAAATCTCTTTCATGGTGCTACTAACATTCATTCCTTTGACCTAATGACACGATTGCTTCCCAATGGTTCTTTCTCCTGATGCCAGCACTTTTATCCTTTGTGTGGAGCTGAAAGAGCGTTATGTGATTCCAATCCTTTCAGAACATAAATGTCTCCTTACCGGACAGAGAACTAATGATAGACCAAAGTAAGGATACCACTAAGGCACAATTTGGTGAACAAATGGGCTGTATTGGAGGTCACTTATGGTAGTATGGGTGAGGAACTTCTTAAGAAAAGAAAAAGACAGCTGTATCACTAAACAGCCACCCTGGAATGGGTTACAACTCACAAAAGATAGAGCTTACTCCACGATTTTCAGGTCACTTCACTTATTTAAAGAACAGGGGCCGTAAGTTTGGGTAAGTTGTGTCTTCATTTCCATTGAGTTTTAGAAAGTTCCTAATTTTATTTTTCATTACTGTCCCGACCAAGCTGTCATTGATTAGAGAGTTGTTTAGTTTCCATATGTATGTAGGCTTTCCTGAGTGAGGTATTCCAGAAGCAGAAAGACATACATGGTATATACTCACTTGTAAGAGGATATTAAACATATAATATAGGATAATCATACTAAAATCTGTACACCTAAAGAAGCTAAGCAAGGAGGAGGACCCTGGGTAAGGTGATCAGTCCTCACTCAGAAAGGCAGACCTTGGAAGAGTGGGGAAACAAAGAACAGCACAGGAGCCTACCACAAAGGGCCTTTGAAAGACTACCCAATAGGGTAGCAAAGCAGATGCTGAAACTCATAGCCAAACACTGGGCAGAGTGCAGGAAATCTTATGAAAGATGGAGGGGATAGAGGATAGAAAGACCTGGAGGGGACTGAGCTCCACAAAGAGAGCAACAGAACCAAAAATCTGGGCCCCAGGGATCTTTTCTGAGACTGATACTCCAAGGACTATGCATGGAGATAACCTAGAACCCCTGCACAGATGTAGCCCATGGAAGCTCAGTCTTCAAGTGGATGTCTTAGTAAGGGGAACAGGGACTGTCTCTGACATGAACTCAGTAGCTGGCTCTTTGATTACCTCCCCTTGATGGAGGAACAGCCTTACCAAGCCAAGAGAAAGACAATGCAGCCAGTCCCGAGAGACCTAATAGGCTAGGTTCAGATGGAAGGGGACCTCCCCTTTCAGTGGACTTGAGGAGGGGAATGGGAGAAGATGAGGGAGGGAGGGCAGAATTGAGAGGGAAGAAGGAGAGTGCTACAGCTGGGATACAAAGTGAATAAACTGTAATTAATAAAGAATTAATTAATTAAAAAACTAAAAACAAAAAAAAAGAATAAGGTATTTGAAAGAGAGACTTAGGAATGTGAAATTAAGCACTTACAATTAATCAGTTAGTAGTAAGAACTTGATACAAACAAAGATTTGTCAGAATCCTTTGACCTTAACCTTATATAGATTCTAACATCGCATCTGTACTCAAAGTACCCTCCAATCCTGAGAGTCCATGAGTCTAGGACATGCCCTGTAGTAATCACTCTGCTACTTATTTGAAGACAGATTTAATGGCCAGGGAGTTTTACCTAAACAAACTCTGATAAACTTAATGAATTTTTTTAAAGCACTGGTTCAAAGCCTAGAAAATAGAATGTCATTGGAAAGAGCAAACCTGAGTTAAAGGCCCTGGAATCTTAATTAAAATAAATAAATATATAAATAAGTAAATGAATAAGAGAACAAGTAATAAAACTAGGTAATTTGTAATGCCAGTACATTCTGCGACAATTCTTTCTCACACCATGTACTGTGATTGAAAGCATATTTGTTTTTACTCTTGCTATTTTTTTAAATTGTAATCTATGTTAGTTTACAGAACTAATTATGAGTCACCCAAGTGTAACCAAGGAGTGCTGAGGGCCCCTGAAAGAGGACAAAGGGAATTCATTAAAAAATAATGTTGAGTCCATAGTTTCAAAAGGTTGTTAGAAACGCTAAACCAGAGGACACAGTTGTGTAAACTGTACTAAATTCAGTCATTTATTAGTCCCAAGGTTTTGAACATGTGAATATCGGCTGGGTCATTTGTTCTCCAAGCAGAAAGACAGCCTCTACACCCTTGTCATGTACCTTTTTCTGTCTTTTTCTCCCCCATGTCAAGATAACATCACCAGCATCCTGATAGCCAAGGGATACTGAGTGTTTGCCCAAGTATATTTCCCCTAACTTTGATCCAAGTTATCACCTATCTCTGTTTCTATGTTGATGGATGCTGCGGGGTGCATATGGCAGCTTTTTATGGGAGAACTTGATGAAGTCAGACTTTAAAATCTTTTATCAAAGGTAAACACTTTGATTTAACTTATTCTTTGAAAGTGTTATACGTGTATATAATAGATTCTGGTCTCACTCATCCCCACTTACCTCTCCAGCTCCCTTCCCCAGTGTCACCAGCTTCCTCCCCCCTTCAACAACTTCCCATATTACTGTCATGTCTTATTAGTTTGTATATCATGTGCTTTGACTGTATTCATTCCTTCTCACATTTTAATGACTCTTTTTTTCTCTCCTATTATTCTCATTCATTTCCTCAGGTAGTTTTATTTCCACTGTCATAACCCATATACATATATGATTTTGTGCAACCATATAGGATGTATATATGTGAATAAGGTAAATATGAAACATTTGACTTCTAAGTCTGACTCTTTTGCTTAGTATGTTTACCTCTGGTTGCATCCATTTTCCCACAAGTGACAGAATTTCATTATTCTTTGTGACTGAAGAAAATTCATTTGTGTGAATAAATTTTCCTTATTCTTTATTCAATTTCATTTTTGTGAAAGAGATGAAAACTAGAAGTTTCTGAGAAGAGGGAACCTCAACTGAGGAATTGCATTCATCAGAGTGGCCCATGGTCATATCTATGGTGCAATTTCCTGATGAATGTACGGGAGGGTTCAGCCCACTCTTAGTAGTGCCAGTCCTAGGAGTTTAGCTCTGGATAGGATAGAGCAGGCTGAGCAAGTCATGGAGAGAAAGCCAGTAGGCAGTGTTTCTTTATGATCTCTGTTTCTGTCCCTGCCTCCAGGCTTCTGCTTTGAGTTCCTGTCTTGGCCTCCCTCAATAATAGGCTGCAACTTGTAACCCAGATAAACACTTTCCTGCCTCGCATTGCTATGGGTCATGTTGTTTTTGTCACAGCAATAGAAGACAAGCCAATACATCCATTCTTTTGTTGATATATACCTCTGCTTGTTCCAGAACTTGGCTATTGTCACTAGTGCTCCAGTAAATATAGATGTACAAATTCTATTTGCTATGTTGACTTAAGTCCTTAGGACATATACTCAGAGGTGGTATATTCTTTTGATTTATTGTTCTCAGACATTTAAAATACAGAAAGCTGTTCCAGCTTATGGACTATATACAGCTAGGATGTCAGCCAGACTTTTGATATAGGTCATAGCTTGCATGTAATTTATTCTATTTCTAACACAGCCAATGATTTCTAGAAGAAATGTAGTTTTCTAGGTCTACAGCTAATTAATAAATGGATTCATATTTTATGCCGCTACTAATATTTTTTGTAAAAGGACTTCAGAGTTAAAAAAAAAAACTCGATAAAGCTCTCATTGCTCTGTAGTATGATGTGACTTTGGTTCATGAGCAATAGAACATATAATTTGGTAAACTGTCTTATAGAACAAGGGCCTGAATCTGAGGTAGTACCTACGTATGTGTCATTGAAAACTCTGATTCCTAAGGTACAACATAATTGTAATGAGTGTAATGAAGTGAGAAGCAGGTCCTGTGTGCGCTGTCACGGTCTTTGTGGGTTCACATGTGCATCAGCACTATTGTCTCTGGAAAATGCTGTTTTCTCCTTGAAAATTTTTACTCCTTACATCAGCTAATGGGAGAAGATGCAGAGAACTATAGCCAAAAATAAGGCAGAGCTCAGGGTACCCTGTGGAAGAGGGAGAGAAAGGATTGTAAGAGCCAAAACGGTGGAAGACACCAAAAGTGTTCATCTCACAGAATCTACTAAGCAGAGCTCATGGGGACTCACAGAGACTGAAGCAGCAATCACCGAGCCAGCATAGGTCTACACTAGGTGCTCTGCATATATGTTATGGTTGTTTAGCTTGGGGTTTTCGTGAGATTTCTAACAATGGAATGGGGGTGTTGTTGACTCTTTTGTCTGCTCCTGAGACTGCTTTGCTTCTACTGGGTTGCCTCATCTAGTCATGATATGAGGATTTGTGCCTAGTCTTACTGCATCTTGGTATGCAGTGTTGGTTTGATACCGATTGGAGGCCTGCCTTTTTCTGAAGGGAAATAGAGGGACACTGGATATGGGGAAGAGGAGGGAGTGGGAGCTGCAGTCAGGATGCATTAGACAGAAAAGGAGAATTGTTGGAGATAGGTCTGATGGGTGTTACTCGCCCTTAAGATCTGATTACACCTATCTTTGTTTTGTAAATCTTCCTAAGACTGATCTGATTATTTGATTAAACAGCCTATACCTAGACAGGATAGACTAGGATAGGCACGGCTAATGTCCAGGCTTTGGGGGCTCAAGAGAGAATAATGGGAAACAGATAGAGAGAAAGAGAGGAAGGAGGAGGATTGGTTAGCCTGGAGAAGAAACCATGTGGGGCTGAGAGGAAGGACTCCATAATGGCGTGAAAAGGCCCAGATGAAATATAAAAGCAAGTATTTATAAAATTATGGATGGAAGGTAGGCGGATTAAGGAGTCTGGCATTGGATGAGGGGTGGGAGATGGATGGTGAGGTGATTTAGACAGCGTAGGTAGGAATGTCTGCCAGGCCCAAGGTAAATAAGACAACTATAAATCTAACAGGTGTCTGTGTCTTCTTATTTGTGAGAGCTGGTTGGATATTACTGCTGTGATAATCATGGGGCTAATAATACATATTATATAGCCCAAAACTCATTTTCATTATTTACAACATCAAGAAGCATAAATAAAAAGAAAAATATTAGAAGAAAAAGGAAAAAGAAAAATTCCATTCCTAAATCAAGAATCTAGTTGCAATTGATAGATAATTTAAATAGGGAAGGGAAAATTAGTTTTCTTCAATGAATGGACACATTCTGGTATGGGCTCCGTGCACAAGAGTAGTTGACCAACAAAAAATAGTGTACTTTGTGGGGTTGGTTTGGAAAATTGTTTATTTATTTATTTGTTTATTTGAGGGTGTGTGAGAGAGAACATGAATAGTTTGGTATATAGGAAGAGGGTGATTTTGGAGCAGTTGATAGAGGAGGAAATAATATAACTAAAATACATTAAGTGAATTTTTAAAAATAAAGTAAACCATGGTGTGCAAAAGAAAAAAAAGAATGTGAGGAGCAAAGAGGATGCAACCATTCATTTTTTTCCCTGATATTTATTATGTGCACTAAAACAATGTTGTTACTTTAAAATGGGGAAATAATAATACTTCATATTTTCAATAAAAGTAATTCATAACTGTTTGTTCATTTATACTGTCCACTAGACACAACCTAGAACCACCGGGGAAAGCTTCGATTGAGGAACTAAATAGATTGGCCTATAGGCATGTCTAGGGATTGGCTTGATTGTTCCTTGATGTGGACAAGCCATGCTAAATAGAGGCTGTACCATTTCGGTGTCTGGACCCTGGGCTGTGTAGCAACAGAGCAAGCTGGTATGGTATTAAGGAAGCAAATGTGCATGTTTAGGCCTCTGTGTCCTAGACTGTAAACCTGACACTGTTTCTGCCTTGACTTCTTCACAATAACGTCACCTGGAATTGCAAGTATGCCTTTTCTCCTCAAAGTTGGCTTGTATGTTTTATCAAAGCAACAAAAATGAAAATAGAGCAGTAAGTCCCCCTTGGGCAGACATGGTTCTGAGTGCATATGCACTGACTATGCTTCATAGAAGCAATGTGAAAGCGGATGTTTTTATTAAATTTAAGCATTGGGATGCTAGGGAACAGTGACATTTGAGTGAGCTGCCTGTGATCTCACAGATAGAAAGTGACAGAGGTGGGCTTTGAAACCTTTCATGCTCATTCTCCTCCACACCTTCTATTTGTTTCCCACTACAGTGAGAAACATGCTTTCTGCTGTGTTAATCATTTAATATGCATTGTGTATGTGGGCTCACATACCTCTGAAGTTGTAGATAAAGAGGATGTGGGCTCTGGAGTAGAGCTCTGTGGACTTAGTTTTCTTCTTTATACCATGACCTTTAGTGAGTTGCTTAACATCTCCATCTGCTCCAATTTACAGTTTAAAACTGACCGCAACAAAAGTTACCTTATAGAGTGTTTACAAGTCAAATGAAACAACATGTGAGAGACTGACACAGGCATGGTTTCTGTTTCAATATGTGTCCCATTATTCACTTGCTCACATATTTGTTCATTTTTACATTTCCTTCTCACCATCACAAGGCAACCTTTTATTGTATACTGTTTAGTGGTGAAAGTAATGGAAAATTTAAATAAGATAAGGATGCAGCTTTATTCATAAGGTGACGTATATACAGTATCTTAGGAGGACTAATCATGAACATACGAATGTGGCAAAAGGTTTGAATGGTTTAATGTTATGATATGTGTCTGATAATTCAGAAACAGCATGCATCATATCTAAACTAATTTGCTAATTTTGACCTTGACAGATAGAATGATTGAACAATGTTGCCTTTGATATAAACACAGAGTGTCCAGGAAGAAACTCCCAAAGGTGGTTTATACTTCATAATGTCATTTGGAAAGCTATATAAAGAGGGATTTAGCATCACATGTACTGACAAAGTATCTGAGTAAAGAGATGTCTTATAATATATAAGAAAGCTTAAATATATTTCTTACCATCTTTACAATAATTCTTTAAAATGCCGAGGCTTTGTTATATTTTTGGTAAATATTTGGAAGACAGATCTTTGTAACTAAGTAGGGAAAGACCATTGCTATGAGACCTAGATAACACTGTAAATGTTGGTAAACTTCCCTTTGAAGCAAAAAAAAACCAAAAACAAAAAAAAAAACTGAAGAAAATGTAGAAGAATATGGCAAACATTTCTATTTTATAGACAAAGAAAGGGGCACGATATCTTGTGAAAGGCAGAAAAAGAGTTTGGAGTAGAATCCAAGAATTTCCCATCCTAATCCCAGTTACAGTTTTTTTTTTCTTTTTTTACCACATGCTGTCTTCTGCGTTTAATGATTCCACTTCTTGTAAGCTCTCATCACTTCAAATAAAAGATCAAACAAATTTATACGTCATCAAAACATTACAGGTCTGCTGCAATAAATACACCAACAAGATTTATCTTCTTTTCACAATTTTCCCCAAATCTAAGTGATAACACAGGTGTTAGCAGTTTTTCTGTTTCATCAAAAAAATGACCTTACCATTTATTCATGTGATCTATTAATTGATAGAAAGACTATATTTTGTCTACTATACTTGACTTCATAGAGTAACATATATAAAGAATACTAGTAAAGGGGCCATTAAAATAACTGAGAGGTAAAAGGACTTGCTTTCAAACCTGCTGATCTGAGTTCAATCTGTGAAGACGTGTGGTAGAATGAGAGAATCAACTCCTGCAAGTTATTATTTGACCTATATGTACACACACAAAATCACACACATGTGTGCACACAGATATAAATACGCATAAGTAAATAAATTAATGTAAGCGAAATTCATTTTTTAAAGAGTACTAACAAAATAAATCTCGTAGGTGTAATTGCGTCTTTAGGAAATATATTTTTGAAAAGTATCTAAGTACTAGTTTGACTCTGTGACCTCTTAGAGATTACCTTCCATTAGTTACAAGAACCATGTTCAACAATAGTGCTAATGATGAGGGAGTAAGATAAATAGGATCAGAGATAGAAAAAAAAAAGTATTTTGCCAAAACAATGGTTAGTGAGAGAGAGAAAAGGGAGACCTCCTGTAGAAAATAGCAGACATTTTTAGGTTATTCCTCAAGGGAGTGGTGGAAGTTATTGTCAAGGAGAAACAGCCAACTTTGGACAAGATACAAATATTGATCCTTTAGCTGAACAGTGGCAGAACCTGTAGTCTTGCTCGTTACAACAGCCACCCTGAGCTCAGACAATTGCAGTGCTGTCCCTGGGGTTATAACTTCAAAACCTGATACTGCAAGTAAAAGCATTATCGGGAAACATAAAAGCAAGGTAGATTAAAGAAAATTAAATTGGGAAGTGGACTTGAAGACGAGAATAATGTACAGTGAATCCCACGCAATGTTTTTCTCATTTTTTTCTATTCATAAACAGATTTCTGTATTGATATTTTAAAGCCTAAATTGTATTTCTTTATTTCTCTGCCTCTTTGTGCATATTACATATTAAAATTGGGATACTATCATGTTCCTTAGATGGATTATCATTCAGACTGGATAAACACTAGAGTTACAGCTACCTTATCTACTGACTATGCAGGTAACAAGGCAACTATATTTTCACTGAGTAGACCTATCTATCTTTTTTGTTGTCATGTCTTCTATAGGAAAAGACGCACTAATATTTTTGATTGGCTCATATCACATAGTTTATACTAAAAAGTTTTGTATATCACTGTGGGTTGTTTTCACTAGGAAGTACAAGAATGAACATCATGACAGATAAAGCAATAAATATAATGATGAAATCCTCACACAGATTAAATATGATGGACACAAATATACATGTACGGTTACAAGGACAGTGAATGCTACAGCATAAGAAGTTAGGTTGCTAATAGGGTAACCTGCATCTGAAGCCTGGTGTTAACAGGAAAATTCAGATCTATGCTTCTGTTCTTCCTCGTGAACAATTGTCGGTTTTCTAAATCCTATATTTCCCATGGTTGCCAAGAAATTTTCTTCCAAAATTTCATACACTTACACAACATATTTTGATCCTATCTTCCTCCATCCAATTCTTCCTACAATCCACTCACAACTTCATGTCCTTTTTCCTGTTTCTAATCTACTGAGTTCAACTACGGCTGCTATATAAGCAAGGATGCTCTGCCATGGAAACATGGGTAATCTATCAGAGGCCATAACCAAAGTAATATGCCTCTTCTTTCCCACCAGTCACCAACTGGCAACAGCAGCTAAGCTAGCAGATTTGGCCGCATGAAGCATAACTGCATGCATGCTGAAATTTTGACTAGCTTGATATTGTGCAGGCAAGCAGAGCTGCTGTGAGTTCATGAATGCAACAGCTTTGTCGTATCCAAAAGACATTATTTGGAGGAAGTCTTTTTTTCAAGCCCTGGCTTTTATAATCTGTCTTCCCCCTCTTTGGGATGTTGCCTGAGCCTCAAGGAGAGAGATGATAGAGATATTGCATTTAGGGCTGAACACTCCACCAACTCATTTTCTGCCCTTTGACTAGTTGTGAGTCTGTTTAACCTCCTGATGACTTTCACTTGTTCCCCATTTCCACTGCTAAATTAGCATTTATCCTCTTTGGAAAAATCATCTTACCAAGAGGCTCATGGCACTTCAATGTTCCCCTCTCTCACCTTGTTCCCTAGACCTTGCATGTTTTGTGAAGTGACTCTTGCCCCAATCTCCCTTTGCACTCCGGTTGCTGTCAGCTACTTCAGGGCTTTTAATCATCTTCATGACCTCCTATCCTAATTTTTAACTTTATCTTCTTCAGTGACCTTCATTTCCACTATCTGCCTATTTAGTCTTCATCCAAATGCTTAGTTGCTAAAATTTCTCCCAGTTATCTCATCTCCAGAATGCTAAAAGCATTGCTTGCCCATAGCCTCTCACCCTCTCAGTTTCCTTAGTGACAATACTAAGTCTATTTTCTCAAGTCACTGGAACATCTCTATTCTAGGCTCTGATTAGCAGACTAACATATTCTTGAAAGGCAACCAAAATTGTTTCCTTGTTACTGATACTTAGTAGGCACATTAGTCCTTTCTTAATTACTGTCTCTTCATTATATAATACTGAACGTGTTTAGGGCTTCCTAACTTTTACTCTTCTAAGTATTTTTCTGCTTATGTCTTTTTTTACTCTTACTTGATCTCTTTTTTCCTTTAGTCTGATTGTGTTTATTTTTACAAGGTCAATCATTCTTTCCATTCAATTATGACTGTGCTTCTCTTACAGCTATTAATAGTTGTATAAGCTACTACCAAGTAGCATATATTTTTAGATATTAAGAAAAATCCTAGATTCTGTGTCATTCCAGTGTTTTGCTAAATAGGTCTTGAGATCATATTCCATGAATAAAAAGGTGAGTGACTTTGAAGAACTTTACTTTTTATGCTTTCAATGGAGATAAGTGTAATAATGCCCCCAGAATTACTATGAAGACTGAAGAAAGCACCATCCTTAAAGTATGTTGCCTACAGTCTGCTTTGCAGTTATTCAAGTAAGATTAAAAACAGTGACCAAGACAACTCCTTTATATCTTGATAAAACATGTTCTTTTATATTTGAATGACCTCTCTGAGGTCTGAAAACATCATTTTGAATGGTTTTCTTTTCTTTCTCTAATGTGTCTGTCATCCCAATGTTCTGGTATTTAGTTCTGTCCCTACCCCAACTCATACCTGTTATTAGATGTATCCCTCTGGACTGAGTGCTTGTCTAGACCTGCATATACCAGCAGCTCCATAGTAACTTTCAAATAGATATCCACATCACTTTTAGCAACATTTTCCTTTCTTATAAGTGGAGTCAAACTGTACATCTGGTCTACCTTTTGATAAAACATCATAAACAAAATTCTTATTTTTGTCTTCATATTGTTGTTTATGTAAATTTTTATAAATTTATTTATTTTCATTTTTTATTTTTAATATTAGTTACAGTTTATTCACTTTGTATCCCAGCTGTAGACCCCTCCCTCATCCCCTTCCAATCCTACTGTCCCTCACTCATCTCCTCCTGTGCCCCTCCCCAAATCCACTGATAGGGGAGACTGAGCTGCCATGGGCTACATCTGTGCAGGGGTTCTAAGTCAT
Organism: Meriones unguiculatus; assembly: GCF_030254825.1. Taxonomy (NCBI): domain Eukaryota; kingdom Metazoa; phylum Chordata; class Mammalia; order Rodentia; family Muridae; genus Meriones; species Meriones unguiculatus. The sequence goes on from NC_083359.1 coordinate 29,650,551, forward strand.
CTCCATGCAAGGTCCTTGGTTGGAGTATCAGTCTCAGAAAAGACCCCTGTAGCCAGATTTTTTGGTACTTTTGCTCTCCTTGTGGAGCTCCTGTCCCCTCTAGGTCTTTCACCTCCCCTTTCTTTCATCAGATTCCCTGCACTCTGCCCAAAGTTTGAATATGAGTCTCAGCATCTGTTATGATACAATGCTGGGTAGAGTCTTTCAGAAGCCCTCTGTGGTAGGTTCTGGTCCTGTTCCCTGTTTTCTCCCTCTTCCAATATCTGTCCCATTTGCCTTTGTGACTGAAGATTGATCATTTTACCCAGGGTCCCTGTGTAAATTCTTTTAAATTGCCTGATTTTTTAAAATTCCTGCTCAATTAAATATAAATTTTAGTGCACTTTATCTGCTCCAGTTTGAATATGAATTGTCTTCGGAGGCTCATGTTAGCTGTCCCTGTGTCAGCTGAGGGACTTTGGAGAAGTGATTTGAAGAAGTCCCATAAGGGACCTGACCTTATGGATGGATCAGCCTTTTGATATGTTCTTAGTTGATGATACTATTGGAAGGTGCTGGAAACTGCAGGCTGGGACTTGATTGGAGGAAACAGGTGACTGTTTTGGTGACTGTTCTACTGCTGTGAAGACACCATTATCAAGGCAACTTGAGAAACAAACTATTTATTGGTGACATATAGCATCAGACGGTGAGCCTATCAATATCACAGTCATACATAGCATAAGTCAGTAAACATTACACTGGAGAAGTAGCTGAGAGCTGACATCCTTATTGAAAAATAGCAGACAAGCAGAGAGAGAGGATGGATAGACAAGCAGACAGGCAGACAGACAGACAAAACAATTGAGATTGACAAGGGTTTTTGAAATCTCTAAGCCCATTTCCAGTGGCACAATTCCTCCAATAAGGTCACACTTACTAATTCTGTCTAAAAGGTTCTATCAAATAAGGAACATGTATTCAAATATAAGAACCTATGAGGACCATTCCCATCCAAATCATCACAAGAGTAGACCTTGGAATAATAATGCTTGGCCTGTTTTGATCTCCTCTCTCTCCTTTCTGGATGTCATTCAGTTAGCAAAGTCCAACAACACAAGGTTGTGAAGCCATAATAGTCTGCTCCATCTTCAGCCTAACGAAATGAGTCTACTTGATGATAGACCCTGAAGCCATCAGTTCAAATAAATCTTCCCTCTTTTACAGTCCAAGATATTATTTTATAAAAACATGAAAAGTAACATTGTGTTCACATGGCATATTCAGTTGAGAGATAATATTTAACTGATAATAAGAAAACCGCTTGGGTCACTAAAAATGCAATAATAAGGCTACATCATTATGTGGAATTATACTAATGGCTTTTTTTCTTTCATGGTTGACTTAAACCCTACTTTTGTATGTTTGTATTGGCTGAAGAGAAATATTTTATGAGTCCTTCCATGTCTTGGTGAGACTTTCTTGGGTACAGGATAAGCAAGGTGGCTGAATATGGAAAGAGATGGGAGAAGAAGAACGTTTCAAAAACAATTTTTTCCTAGTTTTATATTGGCCTCTCCCTTACACAAATTTCACAAATTGCCTTTAGAAGTACAGATGCCAAATGAAAGGCAGGCTCAGTTTTAATGTCTCCTTGTTATTCTATTTTCTGTTGTTTAATTGAGAAGGGCGACAAGAAAATGAGCCAGGTTCTTTATTCTCTTCTGTGGTATCTCCGGCAGCTGGAGAATGGCAGTGGTTGACAAAATGCTCAGTTAATTGAAGCCATGTAGTGGATATTGATGATCTTTCTGAATTTAATGGTGAAATAAATCTGCTGCTAGAGAATAAAAAAACATAGATAGCTGTTTGGCTGATGTATGTCCACACAATCCTCTTCAGGCAAATGAAAAAATAATAATCGCTTTCCCAGATGTAATATGTTAATGCTTGATTGTGCTCCACAGAACATCTCAAGCTTAGGAAAAGTAATAATATGCTGTATTCCTTGACTTTTAACTGTTAGATATACTGGAAATGTCCTGTGATTAAAACATTTAATTCTCCCAGCCACCTGTTGGTGACAGCAGAGTTACACAAATTCCAGCTTTGGAAGCACATTCAGAACGCACTGTTCAAGCTCTCAAAACATTTGCAATATAATGGGCAATATAAAAGATATTTATTAAATGGGGCCATTATGAACACCTTTAAAACACTGTGGATGGGATTATTTGTACACTGGTTTGGACCTTTTGATCCTTCAAACTTATAATGGTTTAGCTAAATAGCAACTGTGTTCTCCTCTGAAATGTCCCTCACCTCATAAAAGGAAAGCATCAACATTGCAGGGAATAGAGCCATGCATGACAGGAAAAGGCTTTTTCAAGACCATAGAACACCAGGGGCTAAAAGGTTTCAATGTTAATTGCATTAAACCGATTATCATGAATTTTGAAAATGCAAGCATTAAAATTGTTTTAATTTCTGCCTTTTTGGAAATACTGCCTCAAACAAATTAGAATATTCTTTCTCTCATCTTTTTTACCTGACAGAACCAGTGAGTTAGGAAAATTGCTGCTGATACTTTCTATATCAAAATATGGCCTTAGATACTCTGGTATGGAGCTCAAATAGAGTTCAAAAATAAAAATTAATAAGTGTTAAGAATTATGGTTTCAAAACTGTTCTCTTCTGATTCCAGTCTTTTCTGTTATGTCCGTTACAATCAACCCCCTTAACCTGGTTTCTTCCCAGTCCTGTCTCTGATCTTTCTCCCTGAAGCTTCCATTTTCTTTTGTTCTTTCCACCCTTCCAGGCATATGAAATTGCAGGTCTACATGCTCAGACTCTTTCCTTCTCCTTCTTGCTTAAGGTTGTGTCCTCAACAATTTCCTGTGTGCTAAGACACAGAAGAAATCACACGTTTAAGTCATAACTGATGGTCAATCGTTCAGGGGCCCTCTGTGTTGAGAAAGATGCTGAGGTTCACCCTGGTCTCAAAGAGAAAGCCTACAACAATGAAGTACTGCAATGTGCTCAGCATGTATGCAGGGTAGACAATTCCAGCATTGCCTTAAGTGTGGCTTAGAGCGCTGATGCACCAGTTTTAGCTGGTGTCAGAAATACCCATAAACCTTATGGAGATACAGATTTCCGGGCTCCACCATGTAGTAAGTTTATTTATGTTTCTGTATATCTGGAGTATAGACCAACTATAAGAAAAACTATGCTATATAAAAAGAACTGATGCCAATTGTCAAGATCCCAGATTATGCTGACACTGCTGGCCCAGGTACATGCTTGAAAATCACTGATCCAGAAATTCAAGGTGCAACTTAGTGGGTAAAGTGCGTGATATTCAGTCATGAGGGCCTGATTTCAGATATCAGCCTCCATATGAAAGTTGAACACTTTGAGTACTTGTGGTAGTAAGCAGAAATAGGCAGATCTCTGGGAATCACTGACCAGGCACCCTAGCTAGACAGTGAGCTTCAGGCTTATTGGAAGATCCTTTCTTAAAAAATCAGGTGAGGAACAGATGAAGATAATGTCATCCTTTTTCCTCTACATCTGCATGTATTACACTTCACTCTCACACACATGAACACACAAACTTTTTACACACACACATACATACTCATGTACACCACAAATCCAGTGCAACATTGGGGGGGGGGTTCTTTTCTTTTCTTTCTTTTCTTTTTTTTTTTTTTTTACGTTTTCCCTTCTATTTTTCATGTATGTGTTCACTGTATTTAACTGAGGAATACCAAGTCATCTTGATGACTTAAAAAGAACGTAAGTAAGTTCTATCCCAGAAAGTCTGATTTCTTTCACTCTCTAATTAGGTGTTCACAAAGGCATCCATCTCTCTGAAATATTTGCAGGCAAATAGATACCATTTTGTCATTTTTATGATTTTTCTTTTTCTCTTTTTAATTACAATATATTCACTTTTTACCCGAGCTGTAGCCCCCCTCCCATTGCCTCCCTCAGGCCCTCCCAATCCCACCCTCCATCCCTCCCTCTTCTTCTCTTATGCCCCTCTCCTAGTCCACTGATAGGGGAGGTCCTCCTCTCCTTCCATCTGACCTTAGCCTATCAGGTCTCATCAGGACTGACTGCATTGCTTTCCTCTGTGGTCTAGTAAGGCTGCTCCCCCCTCAGGGGAAGGTGATCAAAGAGCCAGCCACTGAGTTCATGTCAGAGACTGCCCCCTGTTCCCCTTACTAGGGTACCCACTTGGACAATGAGCTGCCATAGTTATCTCCATGAATGGTCCTTGGTTGGAGTATCAGTCTCAGAAAAGACCACTGGGCCCAGATTTTTTGGTTCTGTTGGTCTCCTTGTGGAGGTCCTGTGCCCTCCAGGTCTTTCTATCTCCCCTTTCTTTCATAAGATTCCCTGAACTCTGTCCAAAGTTTGGATATGAGTCTCAGCATCTGCTTTGATGCCCTGCTGGGTAGAGTCTTTCAGAGGCCCTCTGTGGTAGGCTCCTGTCCCGTTCCCTCTTTTCTCCCTCTTCAATGTTTATCCCATTTGCCCTTTTGAATTAGGATTGAGCATCTTACCCAGAGCCCTCCTTCTTGCTTAGGTTCCTTAGGTATACAGATTTTAGTATGTTTATCCTATACTATATGTCTAATATCCACTTATAAGTGTCTTTGTGCTTCTGGCATACCACATTCAAGATGATCTTTTCTAGTTCTCACCATTTGTCTGAAAATTTCTATTATTTATTTCATTGAAAACACAATTGGTTTATTATGATATTTGTAAAAGCCAAAAGGCACAAGCATTTGTAGTTGTGTGTGTGGGGGGGAGGCGGTATTTCATTGTGTAGCCCAGTCTGTCTTTGGCTTCACGATCTTCTTGCCTGGTCAACTTTCAGGCTGGTTACACACAAGTTGTGCTATGAGTGTAGGCTGCAGGTGTGTTCCATCATGTTTAAGTAACAGAGATTTTATGAACTGTATTAGATGCTGGTATTATAAAAACATGAATAAAGATAAGTGCTTTTAGAGAAACTACACACATAAAATCTCACCATCATGCGTGCCTTAATGAGACCTAAAGAAGAACAAACGTTGAAAGGGGAAAGCTCACAAGGCCCCAGTCCTAGACAAAGAACTATAGACAGTTAACTATAGACAGTTGATTATCTAACACCAAATGGTCAGCCTTGAAACCATAGACATACCAGTAATGCTAAATAAGTTGTGTTTATATATTTAGTGATATATTTTACATTTATAATATTTATTATATTCCATATATATACAATTAAAGAGAAAAAGGCCATGAAAAGAAAGGGATATGGGAAATTATTAATTATAATATAGTCTCAAAACGATTTTAAAGCAAAAGCAGTATTTAATATTTAATAGTCACCATAAATATCTCCAAATACGTCGAGAGGATCAAGAAGGAAATAAACACAGATTTAGTGAGTAGACTGTCATGGATAGCTTTCTAGAGGAACTGAACTGTTGATTATGTAAGGAGTATGAATTTCACATGGAGAAATGAGTGCACTGTTTGAGAAATAACGTTTCAATGTATACATATCATAATTGTGGCTAAAATACATTGTCCCAAAGAAAGAGGGACTTTTAAGTCAATGATCCAAAAGTCAGGTAAAATGAATCGAGGCTAAACAATGCTGGGTCTCTTAGGCTGTATTAAAGATTCTAGATTTTTGTATAAGAAACAAGAAGGACACCCAGAGAATCATACCTGAGGTGTTTCCTGGCTGAAATTTTACTTGTGTTCAAGATGACCTGAACACCACCATGCTCCAGAGTAACAAACCAGTAGAAAGGCAATATGGGATAATTCAGAAAGATGTATCGATGCGTCAGTATAGATTTATGGAAAATGTTCGATAAATTCTTCTCTAAGGTACTGTGTTTCTATTGTAAGTAGTACAGAGGGATCACAATCTATCTAATATGAGATTAAGTAAGAAATGTGGTAATGGCTACAAAAGAAAACAGAAAAGAAGAATGGATAGGAAAATAGAGACTAAAAGAGCCGGTGGAGGCGGTGCTGAAGATTTTCTTGGCATTGGGATCTAAGTACTCCACTTGTTATGTCGAATGTAGCACAGTGCTACCCTTGTTAGAGATTTTGTCCCCGGGGTGGTGCTCTCTGGAGGAGATAAAACCTCTAGGAAGCTGGATCTTGCTGGAAAGCTTTAGGTCATTGCAGTCTGAGGCTCAAAGGCTAAGCCCTTCAGTGCCGGAGGGACAGCATGAGTAACTGCTCCAGGTAGAGAGAGAAACCAAAGCATAGAGACATAAGGAGATGAAACTTCTGGATTTAACACTTTGCATTTAGTTGATACGTGAGGCAAAGATTGATTTATAGTTTGCCCCATATTTGTCAACTAAACTCTAATGTTTAATATGTCTGTTTGTATGAGTACATTTGTTAAGTATCACTAGTATTTCCTCTTTAAAGATCATGAGTTACTTAGTTTGTAGAGAAGACAAATCTATACAAGCTAGTCTTCAGCCTCTGGAGTGTTTGAGTTGTTAGCAAGAGCAGCGAACTGCCCTTAATGATTCTGTCTGAGTAACTTCCATAGAAGTGATAACACAGTACTGTGTGTACACAAAAGAGTTTGTATGATAACAAATATTTATACATGGCATAATGCTTTCTTAAGTAATTTCTCACATATTGTAAGGGTTTACTTTCATAGAAAACCTCGTAGTGACATGTAAAATATCATTGCTGTTAGACAGATAAGAAGAATAAAATATCTATCATTCAAGGGTTTTACTAAAGTCTCAGGAGGAGATAGTGGCTCAGGAAAGCAGACACAGAAAGACTTAGCTTACAGCTCAAACCTCTACCTGCAGACACATCTCTTAACACTGTGCAGGAGGCATTTGCTCTCGCTAATTTCAAATGAAAATTTTATTTCATTATTCATGATTTTCCTAATAAGTGAACTGAAAATTAAGCCACCTTTAAAAAGCTGACTTTACAGGGTGCTCTGAGGGAGAACTGATTAAATCTAGTTGTCAGTTTCTGCCACTCTCTGGCTATAATAGACACATTTGTCAATATTGCAATTCATTGTTCAGAAACACTATAGAAACTAAGGTAAAGTCAATCTATAATGGGATTGCTGCGTTTTCTTTATTTCAAATGAGAAAAGGATTCTGCACACACATTATATAAGGGGAGAAAGAACAGAAGTAGAAAAACCTGACAAGGTGATAGAAATGAGCTGGACTGTTTCAGTACCTCTTGAATTATTGGCAAATACAACCTATCATCTCTCAGGCAATTATGTTGAACCCCATTTCACTCTCTTGTGATGAAACAAGGTACTATACAATAGATGCCACATGCTATAATCTCAATTGTTGAATTGGGAAGGCTTGAAATAAACATTTACTGTCACTCAATTTGGGTTGAAAGCCATTTAACAGCTGTAACAACATTTGCAGGCAGGCTGCAGGGTAAGTGTCTGTGGTGTGTCAGTTCAACGTGCCTGTAACAACACAGATGAGGCTACCTGTGTGATGCTGATAGATTTACAGTCACTACCCAGAGCTCACAGATTTATATTAACAACCCAGATGTAAGGAATGAGAATACAGGAAGTACTTACACAGACAACAAAAATCCCATGTTACTGAAATGTATGAAGGTATCTGTGATTATTATCTGTGCTATGGACTGTGATAAGTTTCCACATTTAATACATAATTATATTAGTATATTTTTTAATAAATACATTGGAAGTTTTAACTGTGCATCAGTAAAATATGAGACAGAAAGGTTGAAAAGATGGCTCAGCATTTAAGAGCTTTTCCTGCCCTCACATTGGATCAAGGTTCACACTTCAGGAGAGACATCGAGGCTCATATTTCCAAGGGGATCTGACTCCTTCCTTGTCATCTATTGGCAGTACACTGATGGAAAGCACTTGTATACACAAAGACAAGTGTTGATACACATAAAATAAAAATAAGTAACCTAGAGAAAGAAATGAAATATAAAATGCACAAGAATTAGGACAGCAGATTTAGAGACATTAAGGATCAGGAAGTCAGTAAGTACCTTGCCAAAACACAATCTGTCACTAGATTAAATCTTACCTACTTCAGTAAATCACCAGTACATTGCCAAAACACTATTCTTCCTTCAACAACAAAAATATCCACTGCATGTTACTTGAACCTCAAACATGACAATAGTGTCAATTAAAGCAGTTTCATTATGTTTACTGAAGCACCCATAGACTGTTTGCTGCAACTTTTTAATGATCTGACAAGCTATGTCATTAAATAGCTCCACTGCTTTCCTACCTGCATTCTCTCCACTTGGTCAAGTTTCTTACTGAAACTCTTTTCAAGAGGAAATGAAAAAAATATATAACAACTACAAGTATTTCTCATTCTTACTTTAATATCAAGTCATACATTTGAACCATTTTTTAAAAAATGCATCCATCTAGCTAAGTGGATGATCCAATGTGCCAACACTGTTAAAGAGTGGAATGAAAGACAAGTCAGACTCTGCTTTCAAGTCAGTAATGGAAGTTTATTTTTATAGGAACCAGGGTGCATATATACTAACTTGTTATTTTTTTTAGGGAATTACTGATATCAGGAATTTTACATGTGCATAACAAATGAGATTTTACATGTGCATAACAAATGAGATGAAGGAGAAAAGACAACTTCAAGACGATGTTGACTTAGATTGTGGGAATGCATGGCACTCATTCTTCTGGCACCACAAGACATTACAGAGATGCAGATTAAGACAAAAAGTGGTACTAATGTAGCCCTTTGCTGACTAGGTTGTGGAGTATCATGGATTCCTATTTTCGTTGGTGAAGATTTAAAAGGGTATATCTTTGTTAGAAGACAATCTGGTAATTTCCTATTAATCTAATTGTCCCTCTACCATATTTTAAAGCTATTCTGTTTCTTGATGAAATATGATTCTTGAACAACTTAAAACTATGTCAACCTAAACCTTAATTAAAGACATTTGTTATTGCAAAGAGTTGGGATGTTGGACCAACACACTGTGGCAGATATGCATTAGAATTTTGTTCCATAGTGGAAAGATTAATTTACTAAAACATATAGCAGCTCAGATAAATCATAAATATTATTACAGAAATAAAAGGCTACAAAACATTCATTTTTATTTTTATTACATTTTGTAAAATGCAAAACTCTAGTGAAAGTTCAGATTAATTTACAAAATTTAATGAGAGTTAACATCAATAGATTATACATAAAGATTGCTTCAGGGTAGCAAAAGTATTTTATACCACGTTGCAGTCTATGTTTTATATGATATGCGGATAAATAATACTATATATTTGTCAAACCCTATGCAATGTTGCAGTGCAAAGTGAGAAATAAAATATGCACATTAAAAATTAAGAGTGCAAGATTTTAGGATTAAAGAAAGAATGTACACATTGATGAAAGAAATGAACTGAATTACAATGTCATATATTATTTATTAGTTATGATTCTCTAGAAAAAATAGCATCAATAGTACTCATGTACAATAAAGGAGCTTGCTTATTAGTCATGTGGTTATGGAGGCTGGCAATTTGTAGAGGAGAGATAAGGACCCAGGAAAGCCAGCGATGAAACCCAAGCTAAATGCTAGCAGAACAGCCTATCACTCAGCTTATATCCAAAAGCAGAAAACAGTCAATGTCCCAGTTTAAAGGAATCCCACCAGATGGGGCAGTCTCTCATTTTGGGAAGATCCATCATTTTCTTCTGTTCAAGCCTTTTTAAAATTTTATTTTTAAATTTATTACAGTTTAATCCCAGCTGTATTCCCCTCCCTCGTCCACTCTCTCATCCCCTCCCAATCCCACCCTCCCACCCTCTTCTCCTCCCATGCCCCTTCCCTAGTCCACTGATAGAAGAGGTCTTCCTTCCCTTCCCTCTGACCCTTGCCTATCAGTTTTCATCAGAACTGTCTGCATAGTCTTCCTCTGTAGCCTGGTAAGGCTGCTCCCACCTCAAGGAGAGGAGATCAAAGAGCTAGTCACTGAGTTCATGTCAGAGATAGCTCCTGTTCCTCTTACTAGGGAAGCCAATAGGAGACTGAGTTGCCACAGGCTACATCTGTGTTGGGGTTCTAGGTTATCGCCATGATTGGTCATTGATTGGAGTATCAGGCTCAGAGGGATCATTCCCCAGACACTGCTCCTGTTCAAGCCTTTGGGTAAAGCCCATTCACATGAGAAAAGTGTGCTGTATGATAATGTTATTCTCACCTGAACACCTTTATATACATGGCTAAAATAACAGAGTGAGTTCCAGGACAGCCAAGGCTACATGGAGAAAAGTTGTCTCATAAAAAAAAAAAAAAATAGCAAGATTGTAATAATCACAACATCAAAACTACTGATGTTATGTTATCTTCAATGAAATCCTAGGAAAGGAAGTATTCTTCCTGTTAAAATGATATCATTCTAAATCAACAACTTTGATTTGATTATAGTAATAATGTTATTTCAAATAAAGTAACCAAATTCATTATATAGACTTAATTTGGATTCAGATTAGCAAAAGCATATAAATAAAATATAGTTTTATGCAAACTAAAATATATGAACATGGATGTTGCTTATGTTTAAATATAAATTGTAAATAGTATGTATGATATGCACATAAGCAAATATGTAGGTCATTCAGTGTATTAGTGATCAAAGACATGTAATAATAATGACTTGTATTGGTGTTCAAGAATTTTTAATTGTGCATGTATAGATACAAATTAACATGTGTTAAAAATATATATACACTGAAAATATGTAAGCAGAGTATATAAATTATACACAGAATGTATATCTGCAACTACGCATATATATTAAGATATAATACAAATGTCTCTACAACATTTTAGTTTATACAACATATATAAATATAGTCACGCACATCTCTGTCTACATAATTAAGGCCATTACAATAATGGATTGAAGAACTGTTAAATTTTTTAAAGTTAATTTTTAATAATAGTCCTTACTTAGTATCTGTGATAAAAGTTAATCCAAAGTGAAAAAGTGAAAGCAAGCAATTTTCTTTTATAATTCACAGATTTTCAATGTATGCCTTTGATAATTAATGGTGTTTAACAATAAATGAAAGTGTTAACAGAACAGAATGTAAAGCTAAGAAAGAAAATCATGTCTGTACGAAAACTTTCCTGACAAGAGAATATTATTCCAAGCCTTATAACTCCAGGTAAATTTTACAAATACTGAGCATTCAAATAGTAAATTGTTACATGAAAATAAAATAACTCCATGAGTTCCAGCAAAGGGAACATTTTAAGTAAGCAAAGAAGGCTATAGACACAAAGAAAATAACTGTATCATCTCACTGCCCTAGAAGAATTTCTGTTAACTGAAAGTCCTAATTAAAAGCATAAATGTTAGAACAAAAATAAAATATATTTAACTGAGAAATAATTCATTCCTCATATGCAAAGAAATTTTGGAGATTAATAAGATAACTCAATTTCTATAATATAAAAATCTAAATAAGCAATGAACATAAAGATTGTTCAACATTTTAAGCCAGTAAGAAATGAATTACTATAAATATTCTGGATATTAGCCCTCTGTCAGATAAAGGGTTGATGAAGATCTTTTCCTAGTCTGTAGGCTGTCATTTTCTTCTTTGCTTTACAGAAGCTTTTCCATTTCAAGAGATCCCATTTATTGATTGTTGATCTTAGAGCCTGTGCTGTTAGTGTTTTGTCCTGGAAGTTTTCTTTTGTGCCACTTTTGCTTCTAACAAATTTAATGTGTCTGGTTTTATGTTGAGGTCTTTTATCCACTTGGACTTTAGTTTTGTGCAGGGTGATAAATATGGATTTATTTGGATTTTCTACACTTAGACATCCAGTTAGACCAGCACCATTTGTTGAATGTGTAATCTTTTTCCCACTGTATGGTTTTGCCTTTTTCATCAAAAATCAAGTATCCATAGGTGTGTAGGTTTATTTCTGGACCTCAGATTCAATTTCATTTTTCCACCATTCTGTTTCTATGCCAGTACCCTGCAGTTTTTATTACTGTTGCTCTATAGTACAGTTTGGGATAAGGGATGGGAATAACTCCAGAAGATCTGTTGTTGTACAGGATTGTTTAGTTATTTTGGGTGTTTTTTTCTTTTCCCTATGAAGTGGAGAATTGTTCTATCCAAGGCTGTAAAGAATTGTGTTGGTATTTTGATGTCAATTGCATTGAAACTGTAGATTGCCATTGGTAAGATGGCCACTTTTACTATAAAGAATTCAAGAAATTAAACACCAACCAACCAAATAATCCAATTAAAACTGGGGTATAGAGCCAAATAGAAAATTCTCAGCAGAAGAATTTTGAATGTCAGAGAAACACTTAAAGGAATGTTCAAGGTTCTTTAGGAGTATAGATTTTAGCATGTTTATCCTATATTATATGTCAAATACCACTTATGAGAGAGTATATACCACATGTGTCTTTATGCTTCTGGGTTACCTCACTCAGGATGATCTTTTCTAGTTTTATGCATTTACCTGCAAGTTTCATGATTTCTTTGTTTTTTTTTTTTGTTTGTTTTTTTGTTTGTTTGTTTGTTTTTTTTTTTTTTTTCAATGCAGTTTATTCAGGAACATTGAACAATCCTCGGACCAAGGGGAAAGCCAGCCCACAGCTTAAATAGCCTCTGGGTAGCCAACCCAGGCGTGCCACGGGGGCAATGCAGATAGGTCCACATACATGGAAGCAAGCCAGATCCTCGGCCTTAGCCAAATGTGGAGTTGTTCGTGACAGAGAGCACTCACCATCAGGAAGGTGGAAGGCGGAAACCAGCTCCATCTTTAAGGCATAGCATTCCGCAGCTCTCTACAGTTCCCCCTTTTTGTTTTAGACGCATCAGGCAAGAGTAGAGGTCTGATCTCTGATATTAGAAATAAATTGGGACTTTGTACAGATGTTCATTTAGGTGTCACCCACCCAAAGAGCATCAGACCCGTCCGATACCTTTTTCTCAGAGGCGGGACCTGGGGCATCAACCCGCATGCAATCAGACATGCTCTTCTCTGGGTCCAAAGTGGCTGACCCTGAGTGCAGTGCTTAGCCTTGCATCCTGAGCGTATCATTTTAGCTTTTTATGGTATCCAACCATGCTTGGGGAGAATGTCCTATGGCAAATCGCTCAACCTGGCTGTCAATGAAAGTATGCTGGACTTTGTGTCACTAGCTTACAACATGAGAATTTTTCGTGTGCTGCAAATCTGTCTAAACAATTGTCTAGCTATATTTTAGGTAATTGGACTGGAGAATTCGATGCTACGATGGAGCAGCTGAGAGTGGCCATTGTCACAGTAAATTCTACCGGAGTGGACGCAGGACTAGCCACAGGATTATCAACATGGATTGCTGCAGCCATGAATCATCTGAAGGAATGGGCGGGCATGGGAGTGTTAGCAGGCCTTCTGGTGTTGGTCTCCTTGGTTTGCCTGTGGTATATATGCAAGATTAGAGTCTCACAACAGTGTGATGCAGCCATGATCATTCAGGCCTTTACAGCCATTGAAGCAGGATTTCTTTGTTTTTAATAGCTGAGTAGTATTCCATTGCGTAAATGTGTCATAATTTCTGTATCCATTCCTTCATTGAATGACACCTAGGTCATTTCCAGATTCTGGCTATTACAAATAGAGCTGTTATGAGCATGGTTTAAACAAATGTCCTTGTTATATAGTTGAGCATATTTTGGATATATGCCTAGGAGTAGTATAGCTGGATCTTGAGGTAGCAGTATTCTTAATTTTCTGAGAAAGCTCCAGGTTGATTTCCAAAGTGGTTGTACAAGGTTATATTCCCACAAGCAATGGAGGAGGTTTTCCCTTTCTCTACATCCTCCCCGGTATGTGTTGTTACTTGAGTTTTTGATCTTAGTCATTCTGATGGGTGTAAGGTGAAATCTCAGGGTTGTTTAGATTTGTTTGTCTCTGATGACTAAGGACATTTAACATTTAGGGAAGGTGCTCAATCCTCATTCAGAAGAGCAAATGAAAAAGACATCAGAAGCAAAAGAAGACAGGGAACAGGACAGGAGTCTACCACAGACAGTCTCTGAATGACTCTACTGATTCAGATAGAAGCATAGGGTGAGAGTCATAAACAGATTTTGGGCAGAATACATGGAATTTTATGAAAGAAGGGGGAGATAGAAAGACCTGGAGGGGACAGGAGCTCCAAAAGAAGACAAAGAAAGCCAAGAAAAATCCTGGGTCCTAGGGGTCTTGCAAAGACTGATACTCCAACCAAGAACCATGCATGGAGAGGACCTAAAATCTGTGCTCAGGTGTTGCCCATAGACTCAGTCTCCTAGTGGGTTCCCTAGTAAGTGGAGCAGTGGTTTTCTCTGGCATGAACTCACCAGCTGACTCTGATCACCTCTCCCTGGGGGATGCAGCCTTGCCAGGCCACAGAGGAAGACAATGCAGCCAGACTTCATAAGACTTGATAGGTCAGGGTCAGATAGACTGGGCGGAGGTCTTCTCCTATCAGTGGACTGGGGGGGGGGCGGAATAGGAGGAGAAGAGGGAAGGAGGTGGGATTGAGAGGAGATGAGGGAGGGGTCCACAGCTGGGATACAAAGTGAATCAATTGTAATAAATAAGAATAATTAAAATTTTTAAATATTCAAAAAAAGAAATGCTCAAAGCCCTTAGTTATGAGGAAAATGCAAACCAAAATGACTGAGATTCCATCTCACCCCATCAGAATGATTAAGATCAAAAACTCAAGGTACAACAAATGCTGGAGAGGATGTGGGGAAAGGGAAAACCTCCTCTATTTCTGGTGGGAATGTAAACTTGTACAACCAATCTGGTCCTCTCTCAGAAAACTGGGAAAAGTGCTTCTTCAAGACCCAGGTATAGCACTCTTGGGCATATACCCAAAGATTCTCAACCACACAAGGACATTTGCTCAACTATATTCATAGCAGTTTTATTCATAATATCCAGAATCTGAAAACAACCTAGGTGTCCTAACAATGGACACAGAAATTGTGGTATATTTACATAATGGAATACCACTCAGTTATTAAAAACAAATAAATCATGAAATTTGCAGGCAAATGGATGGACCTAGAAAAGGTCATCCTGAGTGAGGTAGCCCAGAGGCAGAGAAGCATGCATGATATATACCACTTGGAAGTGACTAGTAGCCATATTATCTAGGAAAAACATAGTAAAATCTACAGACCTAAAGAAGTTAAATGACAAGGAAGATCCTATGGTAGACACGTAATTCTCATTCGGAAGGAAAAACAGGATAGGCCCTGGAAGCAGTAGAAGAGAAGGAACAGGACTGGAGCCTACCAGAGATGTCCTCTCTGATAAGGTATCAAAGAGACTCACAGACAAACTTTGGACAGAGCACAGGGAGTCTTATGGAATAAGGGAGAGATAAAAGTATCCTGAGGGGACAGGAGGACTTCTTCTATCAGTGGACAAGGGGGGGGTGGGGTGGGAGGAAGTGTGGGACCAGGAGGAGATGAGTGAGGGGGCTACAACTGGGATACAAATTGAATAAATTGTAAATAATAGTAATAATAAAGAAACGAATTACTATCTTCATGTGCCATTGCCATATACTTCCGACACAGATTTAAAAAAAGAAAATTGGATAAGGGAAAGCATGGTTAGAAGGTGGAGCTGCATAGACACACAGAAAGCTTGTGTAGGAGAGGAAAGTGATACTGTGGAGAACAATTGGTACCCTGTTGTCTGCACTGTTCAAGCCTGATAAATAACCCAAATACCTATTTATAGTCACCAAACCATACAAATTCTGATATATTAAAAGTTAAATAGCAAGAAGTTAAATAACTATAGTTATTTACATCACTGTTAAGTAAAAATGCAAACATAAAATAAGCATTATGTATTTTAAACATTGCCTAATACATTTAACACTGAAAATTAAGGAAAGCCAAAATATGTTGTTTACTGAAGCATGATTGAATAGACAATATTTTTGAAAGGTAAAACAACAGAGAGGAGTAAATCAAGATACTGATACCTTACAAGAGGCAAGGGAAATGTAGAAGTTACGGGCTATAAGGCATATTTCATTTCCTTACTCAGAAGATATTTACAGATTTTTTGCATGCTTACTTTACAATCATCTTAGCTTTAATTTTAGAAGTCTGTATGCTTTTCATACATGTGTTTTTATAATTTTTCTTTTATTTTAGAGAGAGGGGAGGGAGAAGAGGAGGAGGAAGGGAGAAAGCAAAAGGGAGAGATAGAGATGAGAGAGAGAGTGCTACAGGTTTTCTGGTGGCAGCAGAGGCCAGATAAAAGCATCTGATCCCCTGTAGCTGCAGTTGTAGGTTGTGATGGGAGCTGCTGGAGGTAGGTGATAGGAACTGAACCAACCAACCTTAGGAATGTCATCATGCACTCATTCCTGCATTCTTTCTCCATAATACAAGTATTTTATATCATAAATTTAAGGTGGAAAGACCAAGACAGTAATAAGAAAGCTGAAATCCAAATGTGAAGGTTTTCTGTGAAAGGCAGTAGACAATTGAGATGGTAATTGGAGGAGGACAGAGGGGCCAGATAAGAGATATGTTTGGTTCAAGTATATAGATTACACCTTACGTTGATTAGATTTATTCTTCTATAGATGATCTTCTTTGAGGAGGGTAAAAAACCAATGAGGTGGAAAGGGTTTGCATTTATTCATCCCCTGCTAGTCTACATAAATATGGAAATGACATGGCACTGGAAGCTGGTGTTGACATCATATTGTGAAATGATTCTATAGATGGAGGTAGTGTTTTGATATAAACTGTCACCAGAATTTTGTTCTTTTTATGTTTCTACTCCAATGGTATGGGAACTCAGAAGTGTTAGCACTGACAGTATGAAATCAGTGACACATTATGTATGTATATGTGTGTACATATACATGCACACAACTTGCATTATGACTGTAGCAAGTTGTGACATCTAACAAGTGAACAGAGAGGTGGAGACAGTGAGTCACATAGAACTTATTGGAAGAACATTTAACCCCTTTACCAGTCAATGGTTCCTTCCTCTACCTCCAGCAAAGAAGCAAGTAAAAGAAGAACCTATATAAGCCTTTTTATAGCTATTAATAAATCACCCCCAAAAGAGAAAAGCTGATTTATAAGAGACAGTATTTTTTATGGAAACATGAGGCATTCTTGTTTATTCTAAAAACTTGATAATGGATAGAATCTGCACATTGCATTTTCTTTGTTCTTTAATTCCTCTGAACAGGCTCCTAGATTCAGCACAATTGATGCTGCAAGAGAGGCACCAAGGCATCATTCTGACCTAAGAGAACAGCATATAGACCCCAACACCCACTAATACAAAAACAAAGATCTGCACCAGCATAGTCCTTAGTCGTAGGAAAGTTTCTTAAATATATTAACCTTGCGTCAAGTGTGTCACCAGGATATGTTTTTTATGCATAAAAAAAAAAGACCAAGAATAGTAAGGCTTGTGATTACCTGATTTGGATAAGTTCCCTGGGTAGCCTGTCAGCTCACAAATACTTTCTATTGGCTTTGAGAGTCTTGGTGCTCTCTAAAGGAGTTACCGCACAATATTTCACTAGTGAGTCATCTGGCACGAATGTTTTGGAGGCGTGTCTCTTTCTGGCTAACTCCAGCAACATCTTTTTCAATTTTTTTTCATAAACATTCCTCCTTCAAGCAGGCAGCAAAAATTATTTCGTCTTTTGGTCTCCGTATGTCTCTCATTTTGGCCACTTGAATTTCACGTGTTCCTTATTAGTTCTTTATATACTTTAGGAAAAACGTGAGCACTGAAAAATCCCCAACATCTTGCAATTTCTAAAATCCAAACCAACATATCTGTCTGTATTTGGTCCTGGCAAGCCTTTAACAACTCATTACTCGGGCCTTTGGCTCAGATTTTGACAGTTCTTTGTACCTCGGTGTTTCGTGGTATTGTTGCCTGTAGATATCCCTCTGTGGGATATTTGGAAAGATTCAGTATACTGCTTTCTTCCTCTCATTTATCAACCACTGGTTTTCTTTTCGTTGTTATCGTTTTTGCATAAAATCCCTGTGGCATTAGGGACACACATCTTTTTCTTAACTTTAAAAAAATTGCCAAGTCTTTGATCACCTCCCCCTCATGGGGGAGCAGCCTTACCAGGCTACAGAGAAAAACAATGCAACCAGTCCTGATGAGACTTGATAAGCTAGGGTCAGAGGGAAGGGGAGAAGGACCTCCTCTATCAGTGGACTTGGGGAGGGGCATGGGAGGAGATGAGGGAGGGAAGGTGGGATTGGGAGGGGATGAGGGAGAGGGCTACAGATGAGCTACAAAGTGAATAAACTGTAATTTATAAAAATACAAATGAATTTTCAAAAAGTGAAAAAAAAATAAACCATTGCCAAGCAGCTCAGCAAATCCTTATCAGAGTAGAAAACCTATTTTAATCCTCATCATGGACAGTGAGTTCACGAAATTCGAGTAAGTTACAGAATCTTTAAAGGAAATGGGAACTTGGTCACAATGAAAGGGACAGTCACAAAGACTTAGAGAAGATGAGTTCATTTCTACAAAGAACATTTGCAATGCACTGATTGCATGCATGTTTGATTATACTTTTGACTGCAGCATGCTACAGCCATGACATAAATAGGAAAACTTGATAAGATACAGAGAATGGTACATGCCAGGCATGATGGATCAACTGTGTAATGGACAGATCTTTTACTGAAATCAGCACTGATAGTATTCCTCAAAAGCCAGCAGAGTAAAAGGGGCTTACTAATTTCCCTGTACATTAATATTATCTGTTTCACAAAAGATCTTCAAGCAAGCACCAGGAAACAAAGGACAGTTTTAAAAGGGTTTTCTTCCTTTACCCTCCATTTGATTCTCTAGTATGCTGAGTAGGAAAATCTAAACACTAAAAGAAAATTCCATTGGGGATAAATTGATCCACTTCTGACTGAGACTAAAGTCACTTTCACTACTTCAGCAGATTAAATGACTGTTTATTGAATTTGGGGTCATTTCAGCAGCTGTTTGACCTGGGGTCTTCTCCATCAGCCTCTCTAGCTAGGGAGAGAAACACAAAGAAAGCTTGAATGCCATTTATGCAGTTGGGTGATGCTCAGGGAGCGATGGTTGTTTGTATCTCATGGTACTTAGTGTCTAAACAAAAAGCATTTTTTTCATTATCATTATCATTATTTACATTTTATTCACTTTGAATCCCAGTTGTAGCTCCTCCCTTATCTCCTGCCAGTCCTACCCTTCTTCCTTTTTCCTCCCTTATCCCTCTTTCCTACTCCAGTGACAGGGGAAGTCCTCTTCTACTGTCTGCCCCTAGCCTTTCAGGTCCCATCAGGAATGCCTGGATCCTCTTCCTCTGTGGGCTGGCTAGGTCACCACATCAGGGAGAAGTGATCAAGGAGAGGGCACCTGAGTTCATGTCAGAGATTGTCTCTTCTCTCCTTTCTAGAGGACCCACGTGGAGACTGAGCTGTCTATGGGCTACATCAGAGCAAGCGGTCTAGGTCCTCTTCATGAATGGTCTTTGCTTGATGCATCTGTCTCTTCAGTCCCCATTGGGCCCAGCTTTTTTTTGGCATTGTTGGTCTCCTTGTGTGGCTCCTGTCTCCTCTGGGTCTTCCTTCTTCCATAAGACTCTTTGTGCTCTGTCTTTTTTTTTTTTTTTCCAATAGCTTATGCTTTAGAGTGAGACAGTTGGCTTTAGTCCAGGATAATCATCCCAACAAATATGACCTGCAGCAGTGACATACTTTGCCAAATCTGTTTCTTTATCTATTAAGCCTGATCTTCCTCACTTGGTGGGTTTTAACAGTATTGTGTTTAGTACTTTGTATTAAGTTCTCAGCCTAATCATAAGTGCTCCTCCCCTTCCTTCCTTCCTTTCTTTCTTTTTTTTCTGGTCTAATATTCTTGATCCTAAAATAATATTGCTTCTGTTTATGAATTGAACAGTATCTGTTTCAATGAGGTATTTAGCTCTTGCTTCCCACGGTTAGTGCTTTGACCAATGGAATCACAGAAGAGCTCCTTGCAGCATTTTGTCTAATGTTTGTCCTCTCATCTTTTCAAGAAAGACTAGAAATACATTCAATTTCTTCTCTCTTTGTTATTGAGTCTCATATCAATTATATTATATATTTTATATATATTACATAATTGCTTATATATATTATATATAATATAATATAATTGATTATATATATGTTTTTGTATGTCATGTTACATATATATATATAAAGCTGGGGTAATAAATCCAAATATTTCCTAACAGCAGATTTGGCTTGGCTAAGAAGCACATTTTCAAGCATGGCTCTTGGTTGATGCTTCAGTTTCAGCAAGTTCCTCTGGGCCCTGGTTAGTTGGCCCTGTTGGTCTTCTGGTGGAGCTCCTGTCACCCCCATGTCCTTTTCTCTTTCTTCCCACTTTGTCACAAGACTCCCTAAGCATCACCCAATATTTGGCTGTTAGTCTTAGCATCTGTTTTGAGGCACTGATAGGTAGAGTCTCTCAGAGGACAACTCTGTTAGACTTCTGTCTGAAAGTTTAACAGAGTATTGTTTATAGTGTCAGGAGTTGGCACTCTCTTTGGTTGGGGCAGGCATTGGTTGGGCCTTCCTTCAATCTCTGCTCCAACTGCTCTCTCTATCCCTGTACATCTTATAGGCAGGGTAAATGAAGGGTTGATGTTTTATGGGTGGGTTGGTGTTCTCTTCCCTCTACTAGGAGGCTAGTCTAGTTAGAAGGTGTTCTTTTCAGTCTCTATGACCTCTGCTACTAGGAGTTACTGTTTGAATCCCCCTCATATCCTCCCAGGAGCCTATACTGACTTAAGTCTCCTGATTGTCACAGAGAAACCCCACCCTCAATTTCTCTTTTCTCTACAGGCCTTTGTCTTCTCACCCTGAAGGGATATGGAGACTGTATCAGACAAGGACTCACTTGTCAGCTTTTTAATCACTTCCTCCTGTCTTACCAGGCCCAGGCCATGGGGGAAGTGGACTTGCTTGGTCCTGATACAATTTGATGAGCTGAGATGGGTAAGAAAGGACACTCTTCTTTTTTGAGGAATAGGTGAGGGTGGAGAGGCAAGAAAGGAGGGGAAGGAGGAGGAATTGGAAGGAGGAGAGGGATGGGGCTACAACCAGAATGGAAAGTGAATAAAAATTAATAAAAGTAAAAAAGAGGGATGAAGGGATGGCTCAGAGGTTGATAGCACTGGCTGTTCTCCCAAAGGTCCTGAATTTGATTCCCAGCAACCATATGTTTGCTCATAACCATCTATAATGAGATTTGATGTCCTCTTCTGGCCAGCTAGCTCACACACAAGCAGAATACTGTATAAATAATAAATAAATAAATCCTCATTTTTAAAAAAATTATAAAACAAAAGATGATCATTTTCCTACAGCTTCTTTCAACTTTATTAGTAATTAGATTCCATTGCTCAATGTGCTTGATCATCTTCCTGTGACTCAGTGCTGTAACTGTGGTCCAGATCAATTCATTAGAATATTTACTAAAAGAAAAAGCCAGATGGCTGCCTACTATTGCATTATCTACAGGTTAAATTAAGTATGGGAGAGAAATTTTCCTATGTTCACCACAATGTGGAAATACGTTGCCACTGATGTAGTCACTGTTCTAAAGTCCAAAACCAAAACTGTGCTCAATGCACTTACTACATCCTTCTAATGCCAGTACATCCTCTTATGCAAAATGAAACTACAAATCCCCAAGTGATTAACATGTACTTCCCTTCTTCCCATGTCTATCGAGCTGGAAATGGAAGCCATCCTGATAATAACCAGTTACATAAAAGGAGAGCACATTCCATAGCTACAAATCAAATTTATCACCCACTTCTTCCCCTGTAATTTGACCTAGTCAAATGTGAGTAGGAGATGCTTTGCTAAACCTACATCCATTTCAGCTTCCCCTTTTCGGGATGGAGTCTACCCTTTGCTCTTTTATCCCACTTGCGAAAGGTCTTGGAATGAATGTGTTG
This sequence comes from Meriones unguiculatus, assembly GCF_030254825.1. Taxonomy (NCBI): domain Eukaryota; kingdom Metazoa; phylum Chordata; class Mammalia; order Rodentia; family Muridae; genus Meriones; species Meriones unguiculatus. The sequence continues at coordinate 29,672,644 of NC_083359.1, forward strand.
CAAAGAAAATTACTCTGTGACTGCTAGAAATAAATAGTTTTAATTTTACTTCTTAATCTTCATTTTAACTTTCATCTTAAAGTTCCCATTTTCAAGTATCTGACAAAATTGATTTGATGCTTAATGCTTGCCAAATAAATAATGAGGCTCTGAATGAGTCCATATGTAATAAGGCAAGAATTTCATTCCCCCTAACATCGCTATAATCAGGCGATGATTAAATTATTTCTAACATTCTTAATATCAATGTGAAAATATGCTAAAGAGTCAGAACAATTTAAGCTTCCCACCATGTTTTGTATCAAGCATTTCTATTTCCGGCAGTTTATCTTGATGTCGCAGGAATTGGCCTGCGAGGGTTTATGCTAATGATAATGGAAAGAACTCATCCACAGGTGTCCACTTTATCTCAGCTACATCTTTAAAATCATTTATGAGTTCCATGGTAACAACCCTAAGGACTACCAGCAGGAATGCTGATTAACACTTACTAGAGGGGGGAAAAAGACTTAAATAATCAAACAATTTGCAAATTCTGGAAACCTAGACAGATGTTCAACTCTCTCTCTCTCTCTCTCTCTCTCTCTCATATATATGGTGTTTTTTTTTTTTTTTCAGGAGGGTGGGTGTTGCTCATAACTGAAGGAGTGCCTGCCTTCTTCTTCTGAGATGGAGAGACTTTGGCATGCTTCACAATGAAGAATGCTGATATCTGTTTCCATTCCTTCCAGATTACAGAAATCAGGGTAGACCTATTGTATCTAAAGGAGATCCTCAACCCCAGCTTCTGAGTTATATGTGCAGTATATTCTGAGTCGAGTCTGACAGTAGCACTACCCAAGACATGATTTGCAGCATTAATACATGCCTGCAGGATGGTGATATCGATGAGAAATCTGTATTAGAGCACTATGAATCATCATTAAAAATCATTTAAAATCAGCGTGTAAAATACAGGATTTGTTGCACTCTCCACACTCTCATGGAAACATAAAGTAGTGCATTAAAATAATGGTATGTGTGTTAATAAATATGAAGTATTGAGTACTCTATTACATCAAAATGTGACAAAAGAAGGATGCCTATAGTTTACTTTCCAGGTATTTTCATTATAAAACACACATTTTATAATGCTCTGGAGCCACAGTACAATATTTCTGGCTGCTGAGGTATCCATTGGTCGTGAGCATCCAATTTAAAGGGCAAAATGTTTTACTATTGTTTATGTTGTTTATGAATTCCATTTATGAATTTCTTTTTTAATATATTTTTCTATTATTATTATTATTTATAATTTATTCACTTTGTATCTTGGTTATAAGCCCCTTCCTCATCTCCTACCAGTCCTACCCTTCCTCCCTTTTCCTCCCCTCTCCCTCTCTCCTAGTCCCTCCATAGGGGAAGTCCTCCTCTCCTACTGTCTGTCTGCCTGTAATCTATCAGGTCCTGTCAGGAATGCCTGAATTCTTTACCTCTGTAGGCTGGCTAGATCACCCCACCAGGGAGAAGTGATCAAGGAGCATGCAACCAAATTCATGTCAGAGACTGACTCTTCTCTCCTTCCTAGAGGACCCTCATGGAGACTGAGCTTTTTATGGGTTACATCTGAGCAGGGGCTCCTCTAAGTCCTCTCTATGCATGGTCTTTGGTTGATGCATCAGTCTCTGCAGTCCCCTCTGGGCCAAGCTTTTATGGCTTTGTTGGTCTCCTTGTTTGGCTTGTGTCCTGGGTCCTTTTATCTCTCCTTTCTTTCATAAGACTTCCTGAGCTCTGTCCAAAGTTTGGCTGTGAGTCGAGTCTCTGTATATGTTTTAATCCCCTGCAGGGTGGAATCTTTCAGAGGACATCTGTGCTAGGGCCCCAACCTGTTCCTTTTCTTCTATTGATTCTGGTGTCTATTCTGTTTTCCCTTCTGAATAAGAATTAAGCATCTTCCCTAGGGTCCTTCTTGTTTAGCTTCTTTAGGTCTATCGATGTTAGTATGTTTATCCTATATACTATATATAAGTGAGTATATACCATGTGTGTCTTTCTGCTTCTGGGTTACCTCAATCAGGATGATCTTTTCTAGTTCTATCCATTTGCCTGCAAATTTCATGTTTTCCTTGTTTTTAATAGACGAGTAGTATTCCATTGTGTAAATGTACCACAGTTTCTGTATGGATTCTTTGGTTTAGGGACATCTAGATTTTTTCAGATTCTGCCTATTACAAATAAAGCTGCTATGAACATAGTTGAGCAAATGTCCTTGTTGTACGGTTGAGCATCTTTCGGAGTGGGATAGCTTGGTCTTGAAGGAACACTATTCCCAGTTATTAGAGGTTAAGAGATTGCTGGATCTGAACATAAAGTAATTTCTAGCTGTCTGAATTTTAAATTTAGTTATTTTGTAATTAGAAAGCAATGTATGGATGCTCAGTCTAGCAACAGGCTAGATGGGTGGCAGTAATGCGTGTAAGGATGCAAACTTGGAGTTGAGATTGACATACAAAATGTCCCTTTCCCCACCCCTAGCCAGACATTTGTGGTGAAGACTTAGTCTCCCACTGGAAGCACTGTTTTGGAAGGTTCTTGGAACTTCAAGAAGTAGAAACTGGCTGAAGGAAGCAGGTCTACGGCGGCTTTAGTTTGTTCCAGGCTCTCTTTTGTCACTTTCTCTGCTCCCAATCAGCCGTGATTTTATCATTATGTTTTGTCACATCAAAGACACAAAAGCAATGGAGCCAAAGACAAAAGCCTCTAAAACTGTGAATTCAAATAAATGATGACTTCCTTTCTGGTGTTTATATTATGCACTTTGTCAAAACTGTGAAAGATTCACACGATCATCACAATAAACCTTATTCTCACCGAAGTTTCTGTACATCAAGATAATTTGAAAACAGCCATCCACTTAGCTTTTAGTGCACAATATTTCTCTTGTCTGAATTATCTGGAAAGGTATACATGAAAATACTCGAACTAGCAACACAGAATAAAAAGGATTATATCTGGGAGAACAAAACCTGTGTGTGTGAGAACATATATATGTAATACACTGATCCATTGATGCAACCAACCATCATTTCATCACAGGCATTTCCATTCTTTGAGTTTGGCTTGCAGGTTCAAATGCCTATGATTTTCCTAAATTTCTGAGATTTGCCTACTCTTCCTTGTGGCTTACAGCATCTATTTCTTATTTGCAGCTTATCAAACACTTTCCTCTCCCTCCTGACATTAGATTGAAAGTGTTGCTAATTCACATTGGACTGTTTTGTTTTCTGTATTAATTACTGTTCATAATGTATATGATGGGCGAAAGAGGTGCTAGACCTCAGTATCTTCCCTCTAATCACAATATATTCCCTACAATCACAAATCTTCAGCCTGTGATTCAACAAACTGAAGAGAATGTTGTGGAGACTTAGAAACCGTCCAAGAACTATTTCACGTCCCTTCTGTGATTATCCCTTCAAACTGTCAAAGGAGGATTTTTCATCCTTATGCTTTGTGGTAGAAGTTTTATTTCTCCTTGACACAAGCTTAGAGTTATTTGAGAAGAGGGATCTTCAATTAAGAAAATGCTCCCACCAGATTGACTTGTAGACAAGCCAGTGATGCTTTTTTTTTTTTTTTAATTCACGATGGATATAGGAGTGTCCAGACCATTGTGTGTGGTGCGAAACCAGAGCAGGTAGCTCTGTGTTTGACAAGAAAGCAAACTGAGAAAGTCATGAATACCAAACCAGTAAGCAACACTCCTACTAGCCTCATAATCTCTTCCTGCCTCCAGGATCCTTCTCTGCTGGTGTTCTTGTCATGACTGCCTTGATGATGGATGGTGATGTGGAAGTGGAAGTGAAATAAACCCTTTCTTATCCAAGTTGTTTATTGTCATAGTGTACTGTCACAGCAATAGAAGCCCTAAGACACCCTTTCATAGTATGTGTATACATTTTTCTATTAATTGGCTTTTCCAGAACTTTGATGATTTGATATGATGTTAAATAATCAGTTGTTGACAATGAACTTATCCAAAATTAAAGCATCAAAATTATACAAAAGATGTTCATATCCATTTTAGCTGACATCTTCTTTAAGGATATATTAACCTATTCTCCATTTAAGGGCCTTGCTGGTGGTCCTCTGTCACTTCACATCACCAGCAGGCACTGGAGCAAATTTCCTTGATTCTACCAAAAAGGGCTAATCCACATGACTAAGGTTCTCTACAGTACTTGACATTGTGTATTGTCTTCTTCTCCCTGTCCTTGTCATTAGCACCACTGTCTCAGTCCTTCTGTCTCTACATATCTAAGAATCCCTCCTTTCACCTGATGAGGTTCCCATCATCCTCCCTTGTTCTCTTACCCGTTTTCATTCTGAACATGCTCTGCACTCACAGAGATAAATTGTGAATCTCTATTACACCTCTCTTTTAGTTTAATTCTCTTTTCAGCTCATGATATTACTTTTTTTAACCTAATGCTTGACTTAGAAATCTCATCTGTCCATCAGTTCAACAACTTCATAGCTACACTAGCCATCTCTCTTCCTCCTGACTCTACATCATCTTTCATTCTCCATCTCTAAGGCTTGCAATCTCTAATCTCTGAAAATGTCTAAATTTGTCTGCATGTTGCCTCATCTTTTTATTGGACATACTATTTTGAGCACTGATGTTTCTGGTCTTTGTTCTTGATGCTTTCTTGAATATAAGCCATATATAACTATAGCTATCTATCTATTTTGATTTTCTTCATCTTTATTTTTGATAATCTACAACTCATAATCAATGATTTCTCTCTCTTCCTGCTGTTTCCTCCCTTGTGAATGATCATTTTTCTCTCTGTCTCTCTGCCTGATCTTCAGAGTGCATTTTTAATGCTCTTATGTTTGTCAGTTTCATAAATAATGCTGATGTTTTCCAGGTTCTATTCTTCTCTCTATTTTTATTTCATTCCATTCCTTGTAACTTGGGAAAGTGCCAATATTCCAAAATTTCTGTGGCCATTCCTTTGCTAGGAAATTTGAAAGTTATACTCCCTGTCGGTGTTTAATAGTAATTTTTTCTTGGTATCTAGGAATATGTAAATATTACACAGGAATATTTTAACATGTTAAAAGTGAGCACAACATTTTCTTCCAAATATAACTCTCTCTTCTGGAATTCCTATCAGTATGAAAATATAGTGATTCACTGAGCTGCCCTGCCTAAGATTTTGGTTTATATGAATACATTTTAGGCCTCCAGTCTGTAGATTTCCTCTCCAAATTACCATTGCTGTCATCTTAGGTAAGATAGTTTTATCTTTATCAGAACTACAGCTGCCTTTTAGCTCAGATCTGCACGTCCAGTTTTACTGTTAAAGCCTTCACTACATGTAACCAATGAACGTCCCAAAATCCAAGCAGGGTTATAGCATTTCTCTGTACAGATCTTTAGAAAACATGCAATGGCTCCAGAATCTGGAACTCAAGCTCCTTGCCATGGCATGGCTAGCCCTTTAATTACTGATCCACTCTTTCACATAGGTTGGCATAGTCTTCTGCCATTTCCCACTTTCTCTTTTCTTTTCTTTTCTTTTTTAAATAGTAGTTACAGTTTATTGACTTTGTATCCCAGCTGTATCCTGCTCCCTTGGAGCCCTTAGTTGTACTGGACTTGTGCTGATGCTTGGAGTGTCATGCCTCTCTCTATTGACCCAGCTTGGCAAGTCTCAGATTCTGCTTTTACTGTCTAGTACAGTCTTTGCAACCACACTTCAAAAAAAAAAAAAAAATCACCGTGCTTATCTTTCAAGGCTTAGCTGAGAGAATACATCGAAATCTCTTTTTTTTTTGCTGTTATTTTTTTTAACTTTTATTACTTACACTTTATTCACTTTGCATCTTCCCATAAACCCTCCCTTCTCCCCTGCTAATCCCACCTTTCCTCCCCCTTCTTCATGCATTCCCCTCTCCAAATCCACTGATAAGGGAGGTCCTCTTCTCCTTCCTTCTGATCTTAGTCTATCAGATTTCATCAGGACCGGCTGCACTGTCATCTTCTGTGGCCTGGTAAGGCTGCTCCCCCCTCAGGGGATGGTGATCAAAGAGCAGGCCAATCAGTTCATGTCAGAGGCAGTCCCTCTTCCCATTACTATGTAACCCACTTGGACACTAAAGTGCCATGGGCTACATCTGTGCAGGGGTTCTAGGTTATCTCCATGCATGGTACTTGATTGGAGTATGAGTCTCTGGAAAGACCCCTGTGTTCAAATTTTTTGGTTCTGTTGCTCTTCTTGCAGAGCTCCTGTCTGCTCCAGATCTTACTATGTCCCACTTCTTATATAAGATTCCATGCACACTGCCCAACAGTTGGCCATAAGTCTCAGCATCTGCTTTGATAGTCTTCAGGGCAGAGCCTTTCAGAGGCCTTCTGTGGCAGGTTCCTAACTTGTTTCCTGTTTTCTTCTTCTGATGTCCATCCTCTTTGCCTTTCAGGATGGAGATTGAGCATTTTAGTCAGAGTCCTCCCTCATGATTAGTTTCTTTAGGTGTACAGATTTTAGTAGGTTTATCCTATATTATATGTTTATATGAGTGAGTATATACCATGTGTGTCTTTCTGCTTCTGGGATAGGTCACTCAGGATGAATCTTTCCAGTTCCCACCATTTACCTACAAGTTTCAAGATTTCCATGTTTTCATTGCTGAGTAATATTCCATTGTGTAGACGTACCAAAATTTCTGTGTCCATTCTTCAGTTGAGGGGCATCTGGGTTGTTTCCAGGTTCTAGCTATTACAAATAAAGCTGCTACAAACATGGTTGGGCAACAATCAGTAAATGGAACCTCATGAAACTGAAAAGCTTCTGTAAAGCAAAGGACACTGTCATCAAAACAAAATAAATGCCTACAGATTGGGAAAGAATGTTCACCAACCCTCTATCTGACAGAGAGCTAATATCCAGTAATATAAAGAATTAAAGAAGCTGAAAAGCAACAAACCAAGTAATCCAATTAAAAAATGGGGAACAGAGCTAAACAGAGAAATCTCAATTGAGGACTATAGAATGGCAGAGAAACACTAAAAGAAATGCTTAACCTCATTAGCCATCAGGGGAATGCAAACCAAAATGACCCTGAGATTTTACCTTACACCCATCAGAATGGCAAAGATGAAAAACTCAAGTGACAACACATGCTGGAGAGGTTGTGGAGAAAGGGGAACCCTCCTCCACTGCTGGTGGGAATTTAAACTTGTACAACCATTTTGGAAATCAGTCTGGTGCTTTCTCAGACAACAAGGAATAACGCTTCCTCAAGATCCAGCCATACCACTCCTGGGCATATATCCAAAAGAGGCTCAAGTACACGATAAGGACATTTGCTCAACCATGTTTGTAGCAGCTTTATTTGTAATAGCTAGAAGCTGGAAAGCTCTTTTCTTAACCCTACCAAAGGACACTCTACTTATTGCTGTAGCATCATCTACACATTTTAAGGGTGATTGCTCGCTTGCCCACCTGCCCCATCACTTGACTATGAAAACCTTGAGGACAAGAGTTCTTCCTTTCATCATACAAACCATCGTAGAAGGCACCTGAACAGAGTAAGTGCTCAGTCAATGTTTTTGGAAAAGAATGTAGACAACGAAAAGTTGCTAAACAAGCTCAACCCCCTGAGACACATCTGCAATCCAAGGATCTGGGAAGCTGAAGCATGGTTATTGCGAGTTCAAGACCATGGGCTACAGAGTGAGACCATTTAATTTCCAAAAACTGAAATGTTATCTTTACTTTTGATTGCCTCTGGGAGAGAGATGGATGCCATTGTTAGTGTCAGCTCTTGCCACACTTGTGTGGGTATCTGATTCTTGCACACACTAGTCTTTATTTCTTGAACTTTCAATGTTAACTCCCAATTTGTCTTAAGATTGCAGATTCTTCTTAGGTGTTTTAATTTATTTTTTTTATTTTTTGCCTTTGCAGTGATTACTTAGAGCTTCCCATGCTGCCCTGTACCCCCTTCTGTTATAACTTACTTGTCTGCTTTATATGCCTATAGACAACTCTGCTATGAATTTTTAAAAAATAAAGCACAGAACACAGCATCCTGGAGATGGCGAACATTCAATTAAACCCACCGCATTGTTGGGTGCTATTTTTGTAAAGGAGCCAGCCATTTAGTTTTGATTTAACCTCAAATCACAAATCTCATCTTCATGACATAAAATTAAAAGTACATTTATCAGAGTTTCCCTCAAGATAATTGAATATGATTTTTAAAGGAGTGAAAATATGAAACTAAAGCCCCCTAATAATTATATTGGATTTCAATCCTATTGGTATGATCATTTCAGGTGCAATTTATTAATTGCTCATGTGCAAGGAACTGCTAATATTCTAAATAATATTTGTGTCACTTAATTCTCAAAACTATAAAAAAATGACTCAAACACTGTTTTGTTAAGAATAAGGAAAATTAAATGCTGCATAATTAAATGCCTTATGGAAGTTGTCTCTGCTATTAATATCAGAAGTAGGCCCTAAACTTGGGTAAGATTATCACTGTACTCGAGGTTAAATTTCTTGTCCCTTAAAAGCTTTGACTCCTAGTGGGCAGAAGTCTTTTCTGGCAAATTCTATGACTAATATTTCCTATGATGGAATTTCCAGCATAATCACCTTTTGGTGTGCATGTTCATGTGAGACTTTAGGGTCTGAGGTGCATGTGGAGGTTAGAGAACAACCTCAGCAGGAGTTCCTGACCTTCTTCCTTGCCTCAAGAGCTTTCTTTTGTTGTTTACTGATGTGGACCCCAAGCAAGCAGCCCCACACATTTCTAGGGATTCTCCTGTCTCTGCCTTGTATCTGCCCAGAGAAGCACTAGAATGGCAAATACTACTGTGTCTGGATTTAAATTGGTTCTGGGGCTTAGAACTCATGTCCTCCTGCTCATGTGTAGAAAATAATTTGCTCACTAAACCCAATTATGTGTGATGAGCTTTAAAACACTCGGTAACAACAAATGTCTACTGTCTGTACTTACCAAATTGATGAGCAGCAGTTATGAAAGCAAATCAAACTACAGAAGAAGCAAAGTGTCAATACTTATTTCCTCTGTCATGCCTAGAACAGCCTGCCAATTCCGTCAATCAGCATCGATTGAATAAATAGCATCGATAACAGCAGGACAAAAAACTCACAACATTTTTCTAAAAAAGTATGTTTCAAACAGAATTTAGAGCTGCGGAATGCTATGCCTTAAAGATGGAGCTGGTTTCCGCCTTCCACCTTCCCGATGGTGAGTGCTCTCTGTCACGAACAACTCCACATTTGGCTAAGGCCGAGGACCTGGCTTGCTTCCATGTATGTGGACCTATCTGCATTGCCCACGTGGCACGCCTGGGTTGGCTACCCAGAGGCTATTTAAGCTGTGGGCTGGCTTTCCCCTTGGTCCGAGGATTGTTCAATGTTCCTGAATAAACTGCATTGAAAAAAAAAATCAAAAGTAAAAAAAAAGTCAAAAGAGCTGAAATACAGGGTTGTTTTATTTTTCTTAATCACCACAAGAGAAAATAGAGTAGAGACGTTGCCAGTCTCAATATAGCAGAGTCTGTATATTCCAGATAAGATTCCTGGAGACCTGGATTTCCCAAGTATCCCCAGGAAAAAAGAAAGGTTTAAATCTACTGATAAAATAGACAAGGGCATTCTGAGCTAGAGAGGGAACGCTCTTCTTGTGCAGTTGCCCTTAGAGCCTTGATGAATTCTGTTGGTCCCAGACCTAAAAGGCCCAGCACAAGAGCTTGCTGATACCTCCTATTGCAAACATATTAGCAGACATTTTCCTTTTTACCTTGTGGTTTGGAAATTATACTTTGTGAGGCCATGTCAGTCTAGAACCATTGGTGGCAAATATGATTGGCTGTGGTAAAAGCAGTGGCAGGTGGAGTAGGTGATAGCCAAACACTTCATTACAGGAAACAGTTAGTGGATTACTAGAGACCAAAAGGAAGGAAGTGTGGAGTTACTGTTTAATGGTTCTGGAGTTTGGGGTTGGATGGTGTAATTTTCAGAAATTTGAAGAAGGTGATCTTTGTATAACATTGTGATATAATACCATAGCCAAGCAGTTAAAATATGGACTGGGGACATGACTACAAACATTCACTCGGTAATCGTGAGAACCTGAGTTTGAATCCCTACCAACGGAGTAAATAAGCCTTGTATGTAACCCCTGTATTTCAGGAAGGGTATAGACAGATCTTGAGGGCAAAATAACTACTCAATTTAGCCTGAACTCTGAGCTTCTGGTCTCTTCATAAGAAACCCTATCTTAAGGTGGTAAGGCAGCCAATTTGCCTTATTGTTAAAACGGCAAACTCTGTTATACAAATCTCATCGTATTTAAACAACCAACAATCTAATATACTCAAAACCACTCTTCTTTATTTAAAATGGGTTTAAGTGTTGTAAATTGTACTTCAGTAGGCTCTTTAGAAAGCTCTCTATTAATTTCCCAGGCTTGACAATTAAATATAAATTAGGCTTAAAGTAATATAAATGTGTTGTCCTGTGGGTTTAAAAGCCAGAAAATACATTTGAGATGTCCATAGAACCATGGTCCCTCTTAAACTCAGGGGGAGAAGTTTTCCTTACTGTGTCCTACCTTTTGGCATTTTCCATCATCTTTTGGCTTGTGAGGCATCATTGCAATCTCTGTCACTGTATTAACTTCTGTCTTTCCTTTTGCGTCTCTGTCTTTTCTATGTTAGATTTTATACTTATTTTGGTTATCCAGGAAAGTGTTATAGTGACATCCATAATCACAGTTGCAAAGACTTGCTAGTTCTAGATGGGATAAAGTATTCGGAAAAGAGAGTACACACACACACACACACACACACAATTTTTAATGCCACCACGCAACCTTCAATAAGCTCAGAACCTCAAATGACTGCATGTGTGACGTTACGGGAAGAATATTTTTATGCGAATTACTTAGATTTCAAAACAACCCGGAGCAAAATAGACAGGATCATTCTTTATCTACATACCACTGATGAGAAAACTGGATTAAATAACTTGCTTATTGTCATGCAATAAGCACTGTTTGACAAGCTGCTGAGTCGAAACAGGATTTGACTGAAGAGTCTGACCGCTTAGCCCAACAATGTGATTCTTCTGTAGTGAACAGAACTATAGTGTGCATAGGGGGTGGGTGCTGATATACGTCTTCATATTTTCTCCCATTTTCCGTCTTTCATAAAGTTTCATAATTACTGTATAGTGAATACCCAGGTCTTCTCTTTTCCTTTTATCTGCTAAGAAAGTCTTCTTTTTTTGCTTCAGAGTCTGGTCTTTTACTCAAGATAAAAGTTTAGGTTGCAATTTGTCTACATTTGATCTTAAACTCTCTCAAAAATCTCTCTTACAAAAAGGTTAAATGTCATAAATTGAGGTTTGTAAAAATATGTGCAACTTGTGCTAATTATACAACTCAAGGGTATTGTGATAGAAAACGGTGGCCAAGTGTAGGCTCTCAATTCTTACCTGAGCTTAAAATGACACAGTAACTACCCTCCTGAAGAGAAGTTCAAGACCACATACATCTAAGTGAACACTGTGAAAAAGAAATAACTGGAGTTAGGTGGGTTTTTTTTTCCTAAATCACTTTTATTAAGACAGCTTTTGAAAGCCATTTCTGTTAAAATTTACTGCAATGGAGAAACACGATAGAGCAATTACTGTATATAGCAGTCATCTTCAATCCCGAGGATAATACAGGATATTCAGGGCCTGGGACCATTGCAATCTGGTTACTCCAAAGTGTCTTGTCACAAAAGATTAATGATAGCTCCGCTCATCGATAGAGCACTTAGGAGTTCAGTTACCACCATGCTAATATTCAAAGGAACATTTCTCCGATCTGTGGTTTTGTATTTCCTCTTGTAACTTTCATTGCCTTGCCTTTTCAATTTTACTTTCTGAGTGTCAGAGTTAATTTTCATTTCTTCCTTTGCTCTTTCTAGGTTAAATCTCAATTTTATGAACTATCATATATTGTAATCCAGCAGAACACTATTTCCTAAACACAATTTCATCTTTAGTTCATGGCCACAGAACAGTGACAAAGTCGTGTTGGCCACGACTTTGACAGGATACAAAGTACTTTCTTCATATCAGGCTTCAATTATTTTTTTTAGGACATTAATAGATCTCTCTGTGTCTTTCTGTCTCTCTCTCCCTTTCTTTCCTTCTTTCTTCCAACTTTGATGATCACAATTAGAAAAAATAACACAGAAAAATAAGAAAAATAACTATTTTTAGTAGTGATAATAACTGTGATAACTGATCAGTTTAATGATTGGGACATTAGGGGATTTGATGTGAAATACTACATGAAAATTAAAGAGCTATGAACCTTCTTCACATATTAATATGCTGCTATGACTTAATTCCACTTACTTAGACTTTGAAAAACAATTAAAGATATGTCACATTTTCTCACGATTTAGTGTTTATATCATTTTTGGAAAAGTTCAGACTTCAAGCACATGAGTGCTTGTTTAGTACTCTGACTTGAATTAATGAGGTGACTAACAAATATTAAAAATGTCCAGTATTTATTGTTGTAATATTCCACATCATTTTGTGTTTATATATATTATTTAATTTTATCGTTCAGAGCAAGATAATTGGTCATGTGGAGAAGACTCAGTGATTAAGAGTACTGGCTGCTCTACCAGAGCACCCGGATTCCATTCCCAGCATCTGCATAGTGGCTCACACCATCTGTAACTCCAGTTTCAGCCTGTATGATGCTATCGTCTCTGGCTTCCTCAGGCACCTACATTCATGTGGTGCACATAAAATCACAGAAGCATAGACATATGTGAATAAAGGTAAAATTAACCAAATACTTTAAAAAGATCTAATTTCTACAAATAAAATTTCTTTAGGTGCAAAGGTGTTAATTATGAAATTTGCCCTAAGAGTGTGACTGCCAGCAGATGGAATAGAGACAGGGCCTGCTGTAATTCTTAGGCAGTACACTTCACTCTTTACTGCCTCTTCTGTGGTCTAATCTCTTCAGAATGTCAATCTGTTATAAGGATGACAAGCGATTGGGCATGTGCTGCAGATTGAAACCCCATGAGGACTAAGTAGCTTTATTCTGTTTCTTGGATCCAGAATGCGTCTTCTCTCAGCCCTCTTCTCCTTCTTGCCTCCACACAGCAGCTTTTTTTCCTCATGTGTCACTTCCTCACTCACTTGCTAAAGTCAAGGGGGTTTTATTGTTTTGCTTTGTTTCTTTGAGCCTGGCAAGGGGGTGATTCTGGGTTCCCTAACCATTATGAAGAAATGTTGCATAACTGAAGAAACCTGGGTCTTCATCGCATGATTCATGCATGCTCAAGAAAGAATTTTTCCTGGAATTAATTATTTCCTTTTTAAAAATTAAGAATCTAGTTTCTGAAACTTTGTTTTATTTGATCTGATAGGGAAAGCTGAAATATTTTTGCCTGGTTTAATGTTTGTGTTTATCTGATCCACAAAGGGAGACAAATGGCTTCAAAATAAAGTAGGGTTCAGATGAGAAACAAGCAAAACATGTGACTTAAAAAATAAACCATGGGCTGGGGCATCTCTAAGACAAGCTGTGTACCTGGGAGAGTATAGGGGTAACTCTAGCTGAGACTCTTAGTCTCAGCTAGAAGAGGCCAGCCTCTAATTATACCAGACTCCAAGTGGAGGAAGGGGAACACTAACCCACCCACAAAAATTTCAGCTAAAGTTTACCCTGCCTGCCAGATGTGCAGGGATAAAGATAGAGGAGAGATTTAAGGAATGCCCAACCAATGTCAGGCCCAACCTGAGACCCACTCCATAGGAAAGAGCCACCCACTGACACTATTAACTATGCTCTGCTATGCTTATAGACAGGAGACTATCATTGCTGTCCTCTGAGAAGCTCCACCCAACAGCAGATCAAACAGACACTGAGACTCAGAGTAAAATATTGGACGGAGTACAGGGAGTCTTGTAGAAGAATAAATGGATGAATAAAGGGACCCAGAGGGGGAAAAGGCTCCACAAGACCAACAGATCCAACAAACCTGGGCGCGGCAGGGAGGGGGGGGTTACAGTGCACCAACCAAGGACTCTGAATGGCCTGGACCTACGCCCCTTACACATAAATAGACAACAGGTAGCCTGGCCAACCTGTGGGTCCCCTAGAAAGGGGAGAGGGAGCTGTCTCTGACGTGGACTCTGTTGCCTGCGTTGCGATCACTTCTCCCTGGAGGGGCTGCCTCTCCAGGCCACAGGAGAAGAAGACATGCTATGTCCTAATGCGACTTGATGTGCTGATCTGAGTTGCAAAGGGAGAGGTTCCCCTTTTCTAAGGAGTAGGAGAGGGGCCATAGGGGAAAGTGGAAGGGAGGATGGGAATAGGAAGAGAGGAGGGAAGGCCTACAATTGGGATGTAAAGTTCATTAGTTAGTTAATTAATTAAAAAATTAAAAGAATCAACAAAGAGAACAAACATTTATAATCCAGTCTAGTTACAGGACCACCACCTTCAAGAAAAGCAGTTTAGCTGGAGATGTTTATTAGAAGCACAATTTTTGTGGCTATAGAATATGTCTTTCTTTGATTATGAACTAAATATTCAAAATAAATTCCCAGTGTGTAGAAAATATGACAGACATTTTTTATTGAATCATTTTTTCTGAATTTTTTGAGAAATTTGAATTCTTTCATCATTTATTAAAAATCAGTGTGAAGCTGACCTGCCTAAATTTTCTCATGTTAAATTCATATCCTAATAAATAAAATAAGAAATATAACATCTTTCTAATTATGGAAATTTTAAAACTTTAGCAGAGGGAGCATTCTTGAAAGAGAGGAGTTTGGGATAGAATGGAGATATGCTGAAATGAAGTTGAGTTGTGGGTTCTTCTAAAGAAGACTCTGAAGACCAATCTTCATGGAGCTCATGGAGCTTGCATTATTTGGATCTCAAGATTACTTATCATCTTACTATTAGCCACTGTTTGGGGTCATTTTTTGTTGGCATGGATAGGTGTTTAACATCACAGGTCATTTGGCAGCATACCTGACCTATACCCATGGACTTTACAACCTATTGCTTGAGGTTTAAGATCACCACAGGGCTCAATAGGCATGACTTAATAAGGGGCCCTTTCAAATCTATGCATTTATGATGTCTGAATTTCACTACCCCATGTAAAGACCAGCTTTCACATTTGGTCAAGTTATTTTGTAAATGTTGGTTGCCTTCCCTAATTCAGATCAAAATGGGCTATGGTTAAACTCTGGCATGTAGACAAATGATGTTTATAAAGAGGTGCATAAATATCCCCGTAACTTATTCCTTATATTAAGATAAGAACTTTGCTTAAATTCATGTTGTGAAGAGGCAATGATATACCAGCCAAGAAGCTGCAAGATTTCTACTTAGATGTGGCCATGAATTGCTTGTTCTTGCGAGTAACAGATTTCAAGAGTTCTCTAATTGCATCACTAGTCCAGAGACATTAAACATTGAGTCTCAATAGTGCTTTTCAACAATGTATTCTCAAAAAAGCCATTTTTGTTGAATTTCTGCCTAACCTCATTGCGTTTTAAATGAACTTGTATTTACTTTCTCATGTGTGTGTGTGTGTGTATGTGTGTGTGTGTGTGTGTGTGTGTATACATGTAGAGATTGGAGCACTTTTCAGAGTTAGTTTTCTCAGTCCACCATGTTCCGCTCAAGAATGGAACTACTCAGGTGGTCAGGCTGAGGGCCCAGTGTCTTTGTGTAATGAACCATGACTTCAGCCCACAACCCAATTTTAAAGATCCTGTAGGCCAACTAATAGATACAGTGACCAATGTCTATCATATTTGAAGCACTAACCTCAGCCAACTTTGAAATGGACACACTCATTGAGAACCTTTTCATGCTCATGAAACAACTGGAATACAGGCCCACAACCAGGATACTTTAAATGTTTACTTTAGTGACCATACAGTGAGGACAAATATGGTTTCCCCAAAAACATTCATCATGTAGCTGGCGATGCTGCTCTGTAAGGAAAAATCAAGGTCCTTGGTACAAAGTATCAATAAGGAGTGGGGCTTGGCGAGGGGGGGGAGGTGTCTAAAAACCAGGTATTAGTCCTTTTTTTTTTTTTTTAAATAAACCCTGCTCTTAAGGTTGAATTCTGGCATTGGTATTTCTGGATAGCCCCTGAGCTAAGATTACAAGTCAAACCCTTTCCTGATAAGAAACCTGTTCAGCAAGCACATGTGGAATCCTAAAAACACCCACTCTATGCTAATGAGGTGTCTTGGAGTCTTGGCTTTCAACCAATGATCTTTAACCATACCTGGAATTCTTGCCCCACCCATAGGATAAGTAAGCACTGTGTCCCCCCTCTTACAATAGAACTGTGTACTATCTGTAAATAAAGTATCTCTGGTACCCCAAGTCCTAAAGAATCAAACACATTCACCCTCTAAATCCCCTCCCACCACCCAAGGATTATATTTCAAATGAAATAAAGGAGCCAGCCTCATCTATTTCACCATGATTGTCTGAGACTTGTCACTTATTCTGGGGAAGGATAGACTCCCCTCCTCTCTGAAGAATTCATTGCTAGACCCCTGGGCTGGTCAGTCTCTGAGAGCTTCCAACATTTACTAGTGTGCCACCATTTTTCTAGTGCTGCCCACCTCAGTGCCCATCTTTGGGTGTAAGCAGTTGGCTGTTCTATACTGACTGCTCAAACCTATTCGCCCAAATCAGGTCAGGCCCTCCTTGCTGCCTGACTCAGCTTTCAGAGCCCTTTGATCCTGTGCTTCACCCTTTTCTGCCCAGAGCATGCACTTCTGGTTTCATACTCAGCAGGGACGACTCCCCAGGAGAATACCCAACAAAGCCCTGGCTACTACTGGATGTGGAATGACAGAACCCTGGGACACTTTCATTCTTCATTCATGACGAAGCCTGAGTCCTCACTGGAAACTATTTTGGAACCTCTTATAAACTGTAGAAGATGGGGTTTAGGGAGAGGAGTTAGGATGCTGGGGGTGTGTCTTTGTATGGTTTACCTTGTCTCCAGCATCTCCTGTCTCTCTTATTTTATCTACCATGCGCTGAAGAGCTAAAACCTTCTCTGCATTCTCCATCTCCCATGATGCTTCCCTCTGTCGATAAAATAAAATAAAATGGACCAGATTACCATGCAATATAACCACAAGCCAGAACAATTCTTCTTCCATAACACTTTTCTTTAAGCAAACAAAGTGATTAACACAAATATAAACATGTCTAGATCTTCTCACACATAGGAGGTAGGATCTTAGTTATCCTTGAAATACATATTTTTAGATCTTGAAGACAGAACAACTATGAACTTATTGTGACACAGGTCTTGTCTGAGTCCTGGTGTGTTAATGTTCTTGATTCTTTCTGAATTTGAGAGTTCCCAATTTCACACTGTTGTCTTTTTCTTGTAATAATTAATATCTTTTAGCTTTCTAAAGAGAAAGTTTGGTTCTGTATGTAAAAGCATATTTTCATTTGATGAATAATTTAAAAGGACAGGGGAATTTTTCCTAAAAAAAGTAGCATAGCAATTAATAAGTATCTATTTTGCTCTATCCACTGCTGAATATTTATGTACAGACATGTACATATATAACTTTATACATATATAAAACTGCATATATATATAATATATACATATACAGATACACATATGTTCTTTAAAAACCAATAATTTAAAATTGAATTACTTCTGCAGATTTCAAAATATCATAAAGTTCATAATTAATTTTCTATTTTAGTTATTAGAATTCCATACCTAGTCCTCATGCCGTAATCTATTTTGATGTATATTATGAGAATAAGCATCCCATTTGGGGGCCCATAACCACTCCAGATTAATAATAGTGAGTTAGAGTTTTTCATCTTTCTCATTTAGAGCTTTGAAACATGGCTTTTTAATTTCTCTTTTTAATTTTAGGAATACGCATTGGTGCCGAGATTCAAACTCAGGGCCTCCCAGGCAGGGCATTCTCCATAGTGAAGTTGTACCATCCGTCCTCCACATAGCTGGATTTGAAATGCATTGCCTTATACTTGTTCTTCTCTCTCTGAGCTTCTCTTCTCTTTAGCTTTGCTTTAGCACTCTCAGTGTCTCCACCCTGCAGCTCTGACCGTGGGGCTGTGCCTTGTAAACGTTCATACTTGAAGGGTGTACCCTTACTATTGCTTTTCATAGACACCTCTCTGTACTGACCTGGTTGCTCTGTAGCCATGCACCGTCCTAACTCCTTTCCTAACTGGCTTCTAGCCCTTTGGAGGTGGAAATATGCTTTAGCCGTCATTGCAATTCATAGAAGCTAACAACTTAGGATGAGCGTCAATCACTGCAATCTGAGGTTGACTGGAAATTTACAATTCCAGTTTTTCTCCAATTAGATATTATGATACATTAGAATGGGTGCATTTTATGTTACTCGGAGAATTGCTTTTAGAGAGGGCACAGTGAAAATACTTCTAGAAAAGAGGTTGTGACGAAGAAGGCATCAGCACTTCAATGTCCTGCCAGGTCTGAATGACCAGTCAGGGCTCTTAGGACCTGGTAAAGGATGGGGTAAAGTGTGCGGCTTAGGACAGGAACAGGGATATGAGGCACTCTGCTTTATGGTATTCAGTAAAATTAATCAATGTGTATATTTTTAAAGAAGGGGAAATTTTAGGAGCATAGAATAATGACAAAAGTTTGATATACAGATTCCAAGGAATGTCCATGCCCATATAAAAACAGTTGTAGAGGCAGATGGCCAACAGAAAAGCAAAAGCAAGATGGACATTTTGCAGAAAGTGTGTGTGTGTGTGTGTGTGTGTGCTCGCACATGCACGCATGCATGCGCACCACTGGAATGAAATGCTGGGTAAGCTTCCTACTACTGAACTACACTCTGGATACATTAATGCAAATTTGAGAGGTCAAATAAAACAAACAGTAATAATAGCAGAAGCAGAATTATGTCTCAGGTGCTTCATGCTTCGCTGAATTATCTCATTTTATTTTCTCCAATAAAATGAGCTTGCTTCATTCCTCCACTCTCTTTACTGCTGAGGAAACTACCAGAGTAAACCAGTTTTCAGAATTAGCCAGAAAGCAGAAGGCAGAGGAATGTGTGTGTCCACCCTACAGCTTTGCAGCAGTCATTATGTTTTTCCACCTTCTTATGTTGTCAGTTTTAAATTTAGTCTGTTTTCTACTAGTCCACTATAAACAGAGCAGTAAGTATGGGAGGAAAAAGAAGAGAATCCGGGGGCAGCTCCTCTGCTTAAACCTTTGCTCCTCCATTTTAATTGTGATGAGCCACAACAGAGGAGTGGGGTGGTTCCAAGCACAACTTTTAAGTGGGACCCCAGCTAACCACCTGCTCTTGGTCTGTGTGGTTACACAGACACCTGCCAGCAACCCTGCTGTTCACTCATCCCCTTGCTCTTTGCATTTCAAGAGATTCAGGGTGTCTGCAGGCAGGAATTCTTTCTTCCTGCCAAGTGCTGAGAAGGTCACCAGCCTACCCTGGCCAAATGTTGAAGGTGACATACCAGAAAGAGAAATCTTTCCTAAAGGTCTTACACAAATGAGAGGAGACCCTAGGAACCTGGTTCCTGCCTGCCCCCACTTTGGCAGCCTCCCTACACCTCTGCTTCTGATTTTCTGAGCAAAGGATGGTACCTGATTTTGATAATGATGGCTATCAAGCTGAACTATTCAAGAATAATAATTTCACAATGAACATCTTTGCCATGTTCCTTCTGAAATAATTGTCATTCTTCAGAAAGAATTCTCCTTTTTAAAACTGAGCGTTAGAAAGAAAAGGAAGCTTAGGAAAATTCCTCAATTTAGAAAATATTAAATAGATAAAATCCCGAATTTAATATATAGCTAGGTTTCCCACTTTAAAACCTGATGACCATAGTATTATTAATTATAATCATTAATTATTAATTCTTGTGTTTGGAAAATAGAATAAAACCTGCATGTTTCTAATTCATGGCTTTTTAACACTGAGTTATTTTCTTCCCTTCTGGATGCTTGCCGTACGAAAGTATAGCTTCTATTTGTTTTTTAACTTATAATGATTTTCTTCAATCTTTTGTTTTTTTAAATAACTATTTTCTTCGGTATTTTCAAATATGCTTATAATAAAACTTCTAATGTACATTAAATAAATGCAATTATTAAAATAGAAATTGCTTAATTATGTAACACCTACAACCATATCAACCCCAGCAGCCGCTTGCTCCCCTCCCTGTGGTCACTTATTTCCCAGGCTAAGACAAGAAGCTTTTATAGATGATATTAAAGATCTGTGGAACAGTCTTAGACTCTGATGGATACTATTTTCAAAGTAAATGAGATATATGAATGTGTGCACATTCTTGATTTCTTGACTTTAATATTGACAGTTTCTAAGGGGAGGCATCTTCTTTCGCCAAAGCATCAAGGGACGTACAGTGAAAAAACCGAGGTGCATATAAAGAGTAGACGTCCATTCCTTCAGAACTCCTTGAACCTCAGCAGGTGTCATTTGTCAGATTAGACCTCACTTTCCTATGTGTTCATTCTACTAGAGCTATGATATGTGGCTGACTCCAACATGAGTTGGACATCCTGAATCCGAAATCTGAACCCTGGTGTGTTCCAAACTGAAAGATACCCTGACACAAGGAGAAACTTCACAGCACAGAATTCCATTCTATGGACAAAACCATTGCAAATTAGCCCAGTGTGTTGGTTCATAAGTGTGATTTCAGCACTCAAGAGTTTGAGGGAAAAACATTGCAACACATTTAAAGACAGACTATCTGTGCTACACCATGATAGAGTGTAGCTCTATCATGGGCTACCTTCTCAAATCCCAAATAGACAGGCAAAACAAGAACATATATAAAACAAAACTAACAAAATTGCATTCAAATTGTGGATGTATAAATTTTGTACCTAACTTTACTCTCCTTTTCAAGACATCTCATTAGGTTGATGTAAATACTCATAAATGCTAAATAGAAAATAATTTTGGCCCTAACCGTTCTAAACAACAGACTTAACCGGTATTATTTATGAGGGTCATTAAAATTTGTAGATTTTATTTATTTGTATTTTTTTCATGTAAGGGTCTTTTACCTGCATATATATTTGTGCACATGTGCATGGAGCATTTGTGGAGGACAAAAGAGGGAGCTGCACATCCTTGGACTCAGGTTATAGGTGGTTCTAGCCACCACGTGGATACAGGGATTTGAACATGGGTCTGTGGAAGAGACACCAGTGCTCTTATCCTCTGAACTAGCTTTCCAGTCCATGAAGGTCATTTTACTCTTTTAGGATTTGTAGTTTGTATCTTCTGGACTGAAAGAGATCCATTTTCCTATTTATGCGTTTGCTTTTCTCTTTTCACAATGCTTACATATTGGAAAGAATTAAACGTAAACAAATAGAAATCCTGCCATGGCCCTCAGCTTCTGACAAGTTGGTTTCTAGGCCACTGGAATATGCTAGCTGAGCTGCTGAGAGTTTGTTTACCTGTGTCCTTAAGCCACAGAGGTCGAACTAACAAGGTCTGATGATGGAAGCTTTCAGTCAAGTCTTATCTGTTCTTTACATAGTGAATTTGAAACCTAAGGTCAGATACACTGGCATTTGACATAGCTACATGATTTAATTCCAATTAAAAAAAGCTAAAACGATGGAACATAAAAGCCTGTTGAGTTCCTAGTTGTGGATACAGTCTACATATTGTCATAAGCCATTGATGGGAAAGGCCCCTCTGGCTCCACTGGAAGAATATAATTAGAAGCTCCACATCTGGGTGCTCATCTGACCTCAAATCCCATCCCTAGGCTGACTTTAAGCTGCATTCTCTTGATGCTATAAAATGTAAGGTGGAACCAAAGGACCATCATAACTGAAGAGCTAAGAAGTCAGGCGTTAGTGGCTTCATTGTTCAACAATTGTGTAACTTACTTTGGACAGTTATTTTTTTATAATAATTTTTATTTTTTTATATTAATCACAGGTTATTTACTTTGTATCCCTGCCCCCATAGCCCTCCCTCTCATTCCCTCTCAATCCCACCATCCCTCCCTCATCTCCTTCCTGCCTCTTTCCTAGTCCACTGATAGGGGAGGTCCTCCTCCCCTTCCATCTGACCCTAGCTTATCAGGTCTCATCAGGACTGGATGCATTGTGTTTTATATTTTAAATCTATTACTGGAAACATATTCTTCATCTGTTGATGGGAGTAGAAGCAGGTAAAGATCTAAAAGCATATGAAGAATCTATTTTCAATAACAAAATTTAAAAAAATCAGTAGGTCCTTTTTCATAAAAAGTGTTTTGTTTGATGTAGCTAGTATAATAATCCTTATTTAAAAATAAGATTATATTCAATGTATTTACTTACCTATTTTTATTTATTTGGTTATTTTTTATTTATTTATTGTGGTATGGGGATTAAACCTAGATCCTTGGCTCATGTTAAGCATGTTTGTTCTACCACTGAGCTGTATTTGGCCTATATCATCTGTCTTGATTACTAAGCTTTTAATGTCCCTCCAATCTCTGGCCAAGGGCACAACTTCACTCACTTCACCTTAGTCTTGGCCCTGGTGAAGATTAACAATAATGATGAAAGTAAATTGCACAACACGGGGTCAGTATCTGAGGGAGCACTCGATAAATAACATGTCATTGTTGCAAATCTTGCTGTTGTTGTAGTAAGCAACCTGGAGAAGACTTTGGCAATTCAAAACTATTTTAATGCACATTAAAGCAACGATCAAAAAAGCAAAGCACCACGATATCCCCATAAAACCTTCACCAGGTGCTGGCTAGTATCTTCAACTTGAGGAGAAACATTGGAGTTTATTCCCATGGGTAGCCTGCAAAGATTGAGCAGGGCCTGTGTGCTGCTCTTGAATTTGTTATGTGAGACAGAGTAAAGGAATAGGCTAGAGGCTCTTTCTGAATGTTAGCACTTATAAGAAAAGATGTTGAATTTGTAAAGATTATCTCAAGACAAACAGTGCACTCTACACTCCAAGAATTGAAATGTTCAGAGTATGGTGGTCTTGTTAGACAGATTTATCTAGAGAGATTTCTTTTTTTTCAGCTTTGGCACCTGCTGTTGAAAAAAATCTCAGTAAATGTATTCCCTGACTTTCATACCACAGTAACCTGCGGAGGTGGAACTAGAAATCTTTCATTATAGTGGACATATGTGGTCTTTGGTCCAAATGGTATATATAGAAAATGTTAAAAGACAGGGCTGTGAGTTTCAAAACTAAGTGTCCCTATAGTTATTTCCCCCTTGATTTATAACTTATATTTGGAGAGACAAAATAAAAATACTTTTTAAACAGTGTTTGTTTTGTTTTGTTTTACCAGTTCCTGTAAATACAACAAAGTGATTAAAGCTGTAACTTCTGAATACCTCCCAACCCTAAAATGATTGAGTTCAATCACAAATAGTGAATTATGAAACTTGTGATGAAGTGCCCATGGAAGCCACTGGATGGTAGATCTTGGGGAGCTTCTAACCTATACATGCCACAAATGTTCTTCTCATGACCCTCCCATATTTTGTTTTATGCTTTTTGTCTTTTTAGGTGCTTTTCAGGTATGATCTCCTAAATAAATCAGGAAATCCTATAAACTGTCTATGCATTTTGTGAGCCATTGTGGCATTTATAGAATCTGAAAGTATTGGGAAAAATTTGGATGTATGACCAGTCAGTGAGATACATGCTTGCTCTTGAGACTTGCCACAGCTTTCTAGGTGATCGTTATGCATGGTAAAGGCAGAGAACCATTGCTCCTTGTTTAATCCCAAGGTAGGTGAGAAGTCATCAGAGAAGCCATGTTAAATAATGACATTATAAAGTATTCATTTGCCCATGGCAGAGACACTAGACTTTCAGGGCCACAACAAGGCCTGTCCTAGGAAAACTGGGAGAAGCTGGTCATCGTAGTCAATTGATTCTTTGTGTATATGAAAAACTAGAATATATTGCATTTACATTTGTTTTTTACTGGCTATACATTAATTTTTGAATGATTTCCCTTAGGCTCCAGGCATGACCACATAGATATGGCTGTCTTTTGGATCATAAAGTTGGCAAATCCAATAAGATACCCAGTTAGGGTTGACATTTTGTTCTTTCTCAGACTGCTGGGTTTGATTACACTGGAGAGTGTGATCCATGACTTGCTTCTCTTAATTCTTTCTCATACAGATGTAATTTGAGCAATGCTACTAAAAAATGTCAGGGGCTGAGGCTCATTTTAGAGCCCTTTGAAGTCACTTATTTTATTTTTTTACTTGTATGTTTCTATTTATTCAGTTACCATGAATTCCTGTTTCTTAATGCAACTGAATTTTTCACACATTTATACTTATAACAATAAGGCTCATTTTTCAAAACATTTGATCGGCATTTCTTTTAGCTCTAGGGACAATAGCAGTATCATAGATGCCACTGACAGTTGATTAAGACAGTTAATAGAGATGACACAGTGATTATGTTTGAGTGTGGCTTCATTTAAATGCATACTTTGAAAGTTTATTTCTAAGGAGATAAAGTAAAAATTTCTTTAAAGAAATGGGGTTTATCTTTTGTGAAATTCCAATAAAAACCAAAACATTTGGCAATTCATCTGTCTCAAATGAAATCTAATGGGCTGGTGGGCGGTGTTTTTCCAAAGGTAAAAACTCTGTACAAATTATTTTTTAATGTCACAAAAGATCATGCTATATTGCTTTGTTTTGTTAAAGTTTCTACAGTGAAGACTCAATTACATCCTCATTCATAAATAATTAGATTTGTCTATTCAGATACAAACTGTTATTGTCAACATTTTGCAGCATTATCACCCCAATAAAAACATTCTAAGTTGCCTATTTATGAATGCACTCATTTTGTAAATTGTTTCTTACATGATTTAGACTGTAGCATAACTCTTTTTCCTCCATTTGTCTTTCTTTGTAAGCAATGTTTTCTTTATTTATTGACACAACTTTCTGGGTAAATCCTAGGAGCTACCTCCAAAATTTGAACTTTCTTTACTGAACCAATAACTCACTCTAAAATGTCAAAGAAGTTCAGAACCCAGTTAAATTATAAATGTTTCTGAAGGTTCTACTATACATGTCTGACATAATAACCATAACATAACATCCAATGTACACTAGAATACAAACTTCTGCCCATGACAATCTGTGATGTGTTCGGTATTAATCCAGGTGATATTTTAAAGCCTTTACATGTAAAAGCTAGGTAATCTCCAGCCTGAACAATTAAAAATCTTCTAAGAAGGTGGTATGTTTGAAACCAACATATTTTCGTTTTGACAAAAATCACAGTGAATTTGTCTCCTGAGTATGGAAAAGACCATTCATTTGTTATTTTATTGAGGAAAAGGTAAAATGCTTAGCTCTTGTTCTCTGGTCACAACAAAAAATAGTAAGTCTTCCGTTGAGTTTCCATACTGGGGGGTAGAGAGGAAAGAATGTCTGAAAGCCCACAGGTCAATTAGCCTGGTGTATGTAATAGTGAAGAGCAAGAGAACCTGTCGCAAGGAGATGGGAGGCAAGGACCGCCACCAAAGGGTGACCTTCATGTGTATGATGTGCTATGTGCATGCACGCATGCTCTCTCTCTTGGTCTTCCGTTAGTCCTCGAAATAAGAATATACGGGTTAAATGACTCTCATGGTCACTTAGAAAGTGGGCAACAATGCCAGATCAGACCTGGATCAGACTGCACAAGGGAAACACCTAACTTTGCCCTTGTACTATACACTAAAGTTCTCAATTATGAGCAGTCTTCCATGGCATTGGGTAGCTAAGAGGAAAAAGCCGGAACCACAAGGCAGCTCAAAATTCTGCAGTTTCACTCATGTGAACATTGTTAACGCTTTCTCTGCCACGGCCGTAGCCTTGCTGACATAAGCACCGTCAGCAGTATCTTTGGTTCAAGTCCCTGCAACTCTAGACTAAATTCCCAGTGTCACGCTTCCCAACAGAGAACACAAGCGTGACATCGTTATGCCTCTGACAGTGGTTGGAAGACATCATTTGACAGTCTTTTCTAAATTCAAACTAATGACTGAGTGAATTCTTTTGCATGTAGCTTTGTTCTGTGTCACATTCTGCACCCTCTACTGCTAATTTAAGCCAGTCATTGGAGAGGATGATTCAATTTCCGTTTCTACAAATCCTCCGCAAACTACCAAGTTCAAGATCTGCTAAGTTATGTTAAGCACAGCCATATGCAGATGTCTGGTTAGTTTTCTGAGTAAAAAAAAAAACAAAGTTTTACATATTAGAACAACACATCTATTCATGTATGTCCATTATTTCTTGGCTGCAATTTGCTTCCCAGAATACAAATGCACATGTGTGGGACTGTGCATTTAGAGGTTCTTATCATAAGAAGCATGAGCACAATGGCCTGTAAAATTATGACAGTATCTCCTAAGTTTTCAATGAGCTATCTGGGAATTGAAATAACCAGGCACATAACTTAGGCTTTGTGACATGTCAGCATTTTTTTCTTAATTTTTAAAATCACTCTTTATTAAAGAAATGAAAATTTACTAACCTTTCACTCAACACAAAATAATGATGGAATTCTAAGCCATTTATATTCAGCTGGGGTAACTTATTTATTCAGGTGCCAAATGTAGAGTGTTAATGGATTAAAGTATATGGGCAAAGTGAGCAATTGTACTGTAAATGTTACTTAAGTGAATTTGGCCTGCAAGGGTATTATTGATTTATTTTATCTAATTTGGTTTGTATTGCAATTCAAGCTCAAGATGGAGGGTTGAAGTCATCTGTCTTTTATAGGTGAAATGACTCCAGGTCACTGAGGAACTAAACTAAATGAACAAGAAGTCGCTTCCTCAGAGGAAGCGATGAGAATGGAAATGTTTTCCAGTGGGGTGGGGCACAAAGAGGGAAGTGTTTTTTCTTCTCCCAAGGACATTGGGAAATCATATTTTACCCAGGTGGAAGACAGACAACCCCCACTCGATGCAGCATTTGGCTTCTCCATCAATATTAAAACAATATCCCCCTTAATTGCTGAAGATGGCGTTCTGCGAAGGGAGGCGTGGAGCTCAGGGATGCTGTTTCCCATCGATCACCTTATAAATCAGCAGAACGGAGAGAAGGTGCCTCCTTAACTGATGGATAGGGAACACTACCAAGGTTTTCCCATTCACAGCCTCCTTTCTTATGTAGTAAAGAAAGAACACATAATAGGCACAAGAAAGTGGGGCTCTTTCTCTGAATATTTTTCTCTAAACATGATTTCAGTTAATGCTAAGCTGGTTTTTGAGTGATGGGATGTAAATGATGAAAAATGAAAACTGTTCCTTACCTTTAAGTCACCATCGAAAATACCATTCTAAAGCTCGAATCTAATAATTACTGTCAGAATTTGTGTTGACTGTAAAGAGTAATTAGCATATTAAAAAACAAGGTTGTAAATAAGTTTTGGTAGAATTCAGAAGTGTGGGTCCTAGCACATTTCTGCGAGACAAGGAAGGACTCTATAATTGGATAGGGAGAGTGAAGCCTGTGGAGACCTGATGACCAGGCTGAGACCACCTGGGGGACCATTGCTGTTAGTTCTGAGCTGGAGAACTCGTTGGCGCTGTGCACCAGCATTCATCCCCTGGTTTTCTGCTTCTGGGGTTGCAAAAAGATCTATTAATTAAACAAAGCAGTCAGACAGAACCCCGGGAGTCTTCAGATATGAAGTCTCTAATGACTCCCTGCACAATGTCCCAGACCTGGAACATCTGTTCTGCAGATACAGTCACGTTCCACTTCGCAGTTCCAAGGTAACAACTTATTTCCTTTATGTTTTATTATTATTATTTTTAAATCACATAACAGCTGTCCATGTATTTCAGAGGACAGACCTTGGATTTAAGCCCCAGCCAGAGACTGTTATGTAGAACAGTCTCCACACTTCACTGTAAGCGCTAATTAGATGCTTCATACACAAATACATAAATTCACTTATCCACTGATGAATTTCTGTTGCCAAAGATCTTCAGTATAAATGATAGGAAAGTAAAATTAATCCAATGGATTTATCACTTATTTTTATGTTAGCTCGGACAGTTTTTCTAGAATCAGTTTATTTTTGCAAGAGAGAATTGTGTGTCCAATACATTTAGATTGTGAGATCTTTTTTTTGAAACATTTCTTGGAAAAAGAAGGCCAGTTTTCTCAATCAAGAAGCATGTAGCCAGACAACTAGAGTTAAACCCAGAAGACCTGGAGCAAAAAGAAGAGAGATAATCCCTTGGTGACAAGTTCGGAAGGCCCTAGGGAAAGAATGAAAAGTATTAAGGAAACGATAAAGGTGACCTAGGACATCACTGCAGCATGGGATAAATTTGTCTCTTGCGTGAGGCCTGCGGCCAGCGGAGAGCAGTTACCCTGCTCCTTTGGGTGGCATCCTTCCAATGTGGGATAGCAGGTAAATGTCAGAGCTTCTCCTCCTCCCACCCAGAAACACAATTTCATGTGCTGCTTCTTTCAAAGCTCTCCCCCTTTCTTACTTTATCCTCATTAGACACACAGAAACACTGGCTGTGTTTTGGGCCCTAGAACAAAACAGAGAAGGTCACATCTCTTATCTGCTTTTATGCAGCTCACAATCTTGTGGGGAAACTGTATAATTAAAAGGCAAGCAAATCCATAATAAAGATAATTTTGAGTAGCAAGAATTGCTATGAAGATTATAAATATAATAACATGATAAAGAATTATTGAGAGGAACAGAGATCCTCTGGGCAAGAGGCTGATCATGAACTGTCCTCCCCAGTGAGGTGAGTTAAATTACTTCAACGATGGGAAGGAATTAACCACATAATGCTTGGAGGAAGAAATTTTTTTTTTTTCCAGAAGAAAAGCTAACATGACAGTTCGGAGGCCATCAGGAATTTAAGGGAACAGAAAGATGGTCAAAGGATTTAGGGTATAGTGATAATAAGAGACAAGATGAAGCAAGGAGGTTAATGGGTAAATCACAAAACATCTTAGAAGCCATAAAATGTACATGGATTTTCTTTTCTAGTTCAGCACTGATACAGTTTTTTTTTGCATAACATCTATGTTCAACATATTACACCAAATACTGAAAAGATGCTGTTTCATGAACCTTTATGAAAACCTTGTGAGAAATGCAATAGTATTCCCATTTTGTAGATAAGAAAACTAAGACTCACAGAAGCTAAATAATTCCTCCAAAATGGTTTGGATAGTAAGGGGTATAGCCAGGCTTCCGTCCACACTTGACACTGCCATCGGAGACCTTATTACTTTTTCAGTTTAAACTGTTTCTTTTGATCTCACTTTTCTGAGTTAGCTAGTAGGCTGTATGTGTAACACAAATGAAACATAGACAAAGCAAATACATTCTCAAACAAGTGCACCAACAGCCTGAAGGCGAAGAGAAACAATGTGTATGAAAAAACAAGGACCAAATATATCTGGGCACAGTGTCTTTTCTGAGACTGACATTCAACCAAGGACCATGTATGGATATAACCTAGAACCTCCACTCAGATGTAGCCTGTGGTAGCTCAGTAACCAATTGGTTTCCCAAAGTGAGGGGAACAAGGACTATTTCTAACAGGAACTCAATGACTGGCTCTTTGGTCTCCCCACCCCCGAAGGGAGGAGCAGTCCTGTTAGGCCACAGAGGAGGGCTTTGCAGCCAGTCCTGAAGATACCTGATAAAACAGGATCAGATGAATGGGGAGGAGGTCCCCCCTATCAGTGGACTTGGAAAGGGGCACGGTGGAGATGAGGGAGGGAGGGAGGGACTGGGAGGGAATGAGGGATCGGGACACGGCTGGGATACAGAGTTAATAAAATGTAACTGATAAAAAAAATAAAAAAAAATTAAAAAAAAAGAAAAAAAATAGGAAAAAAAAAACAATGCTTAGAGTTGGAGGTCAATGGTAACTGCATGCTGAATGGTCTCTGTTGACGGAGCTACCTCAATATGGTCTGTATTCTTAATTGTAGCCAGACAGAATATCTCCATGGTAGAAAGACTTCATATTTGTATTTGTATATGATGTAGTCACATATGCATGTACATGCACAAGTACACAATTCACATCATTTGTGTTCTGGTGTAAGTTTGTATGAGTTGTGTGTTGAGGAAGATTTCATTTACATATGGTCAGAGACATTTTGAGGACAGTGGTGCTTTACCAGAAACTTGAGATTATCCCATCAATAGATAGTGTCTATTTTTTCCTCTTAGAGAAAAAATGGAAGACTCAAGACTATGAGTGGTTACTAGATTAAATAGCATTCTGCAGAGTTTTTAATCTGGGCTATAAAATGTGATATAGGTCCTTTCTGCCTTGTTCATGTGAGGCTCTGGATTTGATACCCATAACCACAATAACCTTCTTCTTTACTAAAGGTCTCCACAATAAATCTCACCATTTTTAAACCACTTATATTTTCTATAACTTTTATGTAGCTTATATATCTTGTGTAAGTTATGTAATGTAAGCAATTGGTACAAACACATTCAATACTTCAATACATTCTTTAAATGTAATATATATGTATATTACAAACACTCATGTAACTAAGTGTTGATGTTTGATGTAGTTGCTGCACTGGGTTTGACATCTGGCAAGCTAGTTAACTTAATACTCATTTTGTTCATCTAATAAGTAAAAGCAATAATGCTTCTATTATATAATTTCATTATATAAAATAAATAGAATGTTTATGCATAGATAACATGCATAGTATCTTACACACATTAGCTGTCAGTAGTTGATACCATATAATGAGCTTACTGACTTATAAAAAGTTGTTTATTTGACATAATATTTAATATATTTACTTGATGGGAATTATTATTTTCTAGTAAAATTATTAATTTTTATTGTTCCTTTACCATTGAACATGGCCCCACTTTACAACTTTCATCAACTCCCATAGGAGTTCACATATCTAGAGATTGGAAATGCATGTGCAAGCCAAGCAGGAGAGTTTCTTAAATTATCCAAGAAGCATGGAAGAAAATCAGAGATGGGGATAATCTGAAGTCCAGCAAAATGTACATTTCAATGTAAAAGAGAGATTCAAAAGCTGGAAAACATTCCTCCAGCCAGGATGAATGTGTGCTTTCTCATGGGTTTTATCCCATAGTAGACCTCAGCATGAAGCTTTTAAGTTAAGAGCATTGGTGGTATTAAGTTTTATCACCAGCAAAATCAGATAACACATATTAAGCATTTCAAGGGGAAGAAGGCCATATTGTCATGGAAATACTTCCCCCCTCTGTATAAATGTGACTGTGGATATAACAGTGGGCCTGTGGTTGTGATGTAACATTGCCTTGTCTCTTTTGTAGAGGACAGCTGCAGATGACTTGGTATTGTGCTTGAACTGCTTGACTTTAGTATGCCATTTCTCGAAAAAGCAAGGGTGAGTTCTGGTGGTTCTGGAAGTGTGTAATGGTTTAACTGTTATGATATTAGACTCCTGGATGCTGCAAGTGACAGTGTGTTGTCTCTTGCCTGTCATTTATGAAAACACAGAAGACTAAGTTCAACCAGCACTGGTTTGCAAGATGTTTCCATGATTGGCCTTAGACATTTTATACTCATCTCTGGATATTAAAAACACTTTTCAATATTTTCCAGAATTATTTGTCCCAGCAGGTTTTGGAATTTGGTACAGTCACTCTGATTCCTAGCTCACAAGTTACAGGAAGGGACCTTAGAGTACTAGTTCTTGAACTGGACACCATTGAAGAAATGGTGTAAATAAATACATTGGTTTGTAAAAATAAATAAATAAATAAATAAATAAATAGTCTTCTTAAGAATCCATAGAATAATAGAGTATAGACAGATAAGCACATCTCTGCTTTCCTTGCATCCAGTCTCTCAGCTTCTTTATTAGCCTTCTCACTCCCTGCTGCTCCCAATATTGCTGTAAGTATAGTTTCAGAAGAATTAGAAGTAATCCAAAAATGCCTGGGTTAAAAATCTTAGCTAAGTTCTCACATCTTAACATATATGGCTGCATTTTCTCATCTCCAAAGGCTCCAATCATATTGTCACTTCACGTGAAAAAAAGATATGATATATTATATATAGCCTGTCTCATCTAGTACAAGACTCATGATCTAGCTGTAGGTACTGTATAAAACTCTCAATTGTAGTAGCGTGTTCCTGTCTTTGAAAACTATAGTGACTCCCCATTGTTAAACTAAAAAGAAGAAATACTTGATAGCATGGTAATAATGATTTCCATGTGTATTTTTTTTTTGCCACCCTCAATTCTTACTTACTATTTATCCAATTTCTTCTACTCCAAGCATGGCTGAGGCTCTCAAGACTCTGTGCTTTGGATACAGTGTGTCCACACAGCATTGTTTTTGTCACCTGCTTACTTTTTTTTTTTTTTTTTTTTTACTATCAGAAGTGACAGCAAGGAGTGTGGAAGAATGTGTATTCTGTGTCCGCTGTCCTGGGTTCAAACACTGGCTCACTCATATATTGCACATAGGACCTTGTGTGAATTACTTATCATTTCCATACCTTCATCTTAGTATATGTGTAGTGAAGTTTGGATTATTATCTGCTAAGCTACAATAATTAAACAAAGTCACAGATGTAATGCTTAAAGTATCTACAGTTGTACCTTCCATAAAGTCAATTCTTTGTGAAATATTAGTTGCTATCATCATCATCATCATCACCACCGCCATCAGTTTTTTTTTCAGAACGTGTCCATGGATGCTTTTCATATTGCTCTACCACTACCTCTCTTGTATCTTTAGATTGGAATTTAAACATTGTACTATATTATCATATAGCAAATGACTTGAATGTTTGTTACCCCATAAAATTCTATATTTCTTCAGGGAAGAGGCCATGATGTCCTTTTCCTTCTCTTACTTTTCAAGGATCTTAGAACCATGTTGACTCAGCATCACACTCGGTCTGAGATGAGCAGGAATGCAGGTGTCCAATTCCTTTACTGTCTGCTTATTCATTGTCCATTCTCTTGCCTGAACAAGAACGCGGCCCTTGGTTGTCACTACTTGAGCCCCCGACCTTAAAATAGTTCCTCCTACCGCAGAGGCACCCGGGACTCATTTGTGGAATAAAATAAGAAATTAATGAACGAGTCTGTGGATGAATAGATCAATCAGCAAGTCACAGCATCATTTGGAATTGGAAAACACGTGCTTCCATCCTTAGATTCCCCACGCATTTCCATATTTAAGAAAGCCTATGTGTGTGCAGAATGCAAAATTTAAACTGTATCCAGTGCGGGATACAAATTGGACACTTGGGTAACTACTTGACTAGGTAACATGGAGATATTTGAACAACAACAACAACAAAATCCCCTGCCTAGAGAAAAGCAGGTGGAATTTGCCTTTTCAACATTTTTGTGCCAAGCCACATAATTTACTTCTCACCCGGGAACAATTTCTCTCCCCAAGCTGCCATGTGAGTTTCATCACAGCTGTGGGGTTAGAGTCAAAGTCGAAGTAGATATTGCTGTGTCACTTGCTGGGAAACGACTTTTTAGTTTGGGTCTGTGTCCTTGTCTGGCAGCTTTCTTATTTGGGTTTAAAGATACCCACTGCAGAGAGGTACACATCTGTTCCTGAGTGCGTAAGTGGAATGTGGAAGGAATGTTTTTGTGTATGGCTTTCAAATCCTGGACTCTTTAGCTCTCCCAGTACATAAATTTTGACTTCTCTTTTTCCACCTAGGCATCAGAAGTTGCCTATGTAAGTCTGAATTATACACTTGAAGCAGTGATACTTAAGAAAAAATGCATGGCTCTTTTAAATCATCTGTAATGCAGTACTCTGAAGCACGCAGCCTTATCCCTATGATGCTGGTGTCTTCCATACTCTCTACTCCCGCCCTCCTATAAAATCTCCATTCTTAGCACCATATGGTGAAACTGGAATATAAAATACTGCCTGTCCTGCTCTTTTATATTACATCTTTTCCTTCTGCTGCTGGCGTTTCATGAGAGGGAAAGAGCTTGAAGCAGAAATAAAAGTGACAAAGATTACTACAGAGTAGAACAGGGCAAGTAATGTGGGGCTCCTATTATTTTAGCCTCATAAGAAGAATGACTGGGCTTTCTACTGTGGCACCATAATAACTGCTTCTCATTCCTGAAGGTGACTCAGACCCTGGCCTGACAGCATGGGATATAAATGGGGAAATCAGCTTTTGGTGTTCATGGCTTCCTGGCACCAGTCATAGAGACTGTAATGTTACAGAAGATGAAGAGGAAAAATAACTTTTGCGTTATTTATGTGTTGGTAAGTAAGAACCACAAGGTTTGGATGGTTATGGATCATTCTTCTGTGCTCACTGAGCTAACGCTAGAATCATGCATTCGCTCTGCAATTAGAGATGTGTTTCTCTGAAAATCCACACTATTTATTACTCTTCGGATTCTCTTTGAGACATGCGAATGCATTCCTGTATGATATGAAGTATTGTCACACAAGAACTCATTCATAAGAATTTGTTAATTTAAGGTCAGTATAAACAATTTGATCCTAATAAGTAATTAGTATCCTAAGGCACTGTTGGATAGGTCATTCAGTTAAGGAAATATCAAGAAGTCACTGTAAGGGTATCTCTCAAAGAAAGAGCACAAGCCCCAAAGAAAAAGAACAATGTCCAGAATCCAGTAAAATCTATCACCGTACTTTCCTTGTGTCCATCAAATGTGAAGTGAAGACAAAGGATAAGCTATATTAAATAACACTTAACTCTCTTGCACTCACTTGATTCTTAGAAGCAAAACTAAGTCAGACAGTGACTCATGATGTACAGAACTGGGGTAGAAAGCACAATAGAAAGGAAAAACAATCCCACAAGGAAATAATCATAACCTATGGGGTGTGGTCAGTGTTTCCTTTCTCATAAATAAAGATTTTATTGATAATAATTTCGATAATGTCAATAATCATTTTATTGATTTATGTAAACCTTTCAGTTCCTTGGCAGAAGTCCATATGTTCAACAAAGATCTGGATTACAAGTTCAGATACTTACTGTCTGCTTGTGAAAAAACAGTCTGTCATCCATTTTTCAGGCTCTTTGTTGTCATACGTAATACTTTAAACACGGGAATCAGCAATCAAGAATCCATAAAAACTTCCTAGATATTATTTTATGACCATGTGGCATCTTGAAATTCCATCTCTGAGAGTTTTCATTAACACTGAAGTTAAATATGATGTCTCATTTAATGTTAATAGATAATCACCAGATCAGCTGAAACTCAACTGACGTTCACTGAGCTAATTATTTATGAAGTTTTTGATTCTTTTCATCTTTTGCATACTATCTATATACTAGCTATCATTTGTTTTTTTCCTCCATTTTTATTCAATTGTTTGAGCTGCTGAAAACCTCACATTTCAAAACAATCTGATACTCTGTGTGTGTGTGTGTGTGTGTGTGTGTGTGTGATGGAGAGGACACTTCAAATATACAACTACTGAGTATTAACATGAAATGAATTTTATATAAATAGAAGGTGGAAAATGGCTGCTATAAGCTGAAGGCAGAAGATACGCCTTTATGCTAAAACCATGAAATAGTTTATTGTGATAGGGTGTGCATGTATGTAATAGAAAAGACACTTAAATCCAAGAAGAATCATGTTTTACACACTCACATGTCCACAGTATAGACTCAATACACTGTGTTATAAAGGAAATAAGGTTTTGAAACAGATATCTCTGTTAAATGGGGATAAGACCTAAAATTTTACAGAAAATGATGTATATTCAAGTGGTAAGCAAACTGACCATTCTTAATGTCTA
Organism: Meriones unguiculatus; assembly: GCF_030254825.1. Lineage (NCBI taxonomy): Eukaryota > Metazoa > Chordata > Mammalia > Rodentia > Muridae > Meriones > Meriones unguiculatus. Next base: position 29,708,604 of record NC_083359.1, read on the forward strand.
TCATCATCACTGATGTATTTAATGTGCTGGCATAGTTGAAAGTGAAGAAGTTTTCAATATGACCTTGAATGACCCAATGTGATTGGGTTTTATGCTTGATTGTTTCCTCCTACAAAGGATCACTGTAGACTTCTGATCAAAAATTCTTCTGTAGACGGGGGACTTTAAAACCACATACTTTAAGCAAATGAAGGGAAAAGGACAGCATTTCCCATTTCTGACGTGACTTCACATTTTCTTTGGAAAATTTAAGCCCCGGGATACATTATGTGCTTTCTTCTTTGCACCTGGTCATACACCCTTTTAGTAAATGCTTGCCATTAAAATGATAAATGGATGCTATTAAAATACTTTAATGCATAGTGCACCAAAAGTGTCTACTTAGAAGCTAGTTTCCCTTCAGAATTTTGAAGAAGATGCCTTCTCAGCTTTTCTTTCTTGGCACAATTCTTAAGGGAGTGGGGAATATGTATGTGTCTGCATTCCTCTAAGGGTCCACCAGAAATACCATATTGCTCTTAGAACCTCGAGTGACTTTAATGAGATAGTTTTAGTTGTAAACAGCTCACCCTTGCTCCTTTGCACCTCCATTATGAAGTCTGTGAGTCTGATGGAGGTGAAGTGACAAAGACTACGCTTTGAGCTAATTTTACTTTGCTTATGTCTTGTTTTCAGAGGTGCTAGTCTGTAGTGTATGTTGTTTCTGAGTGAATGAAAGATTACTTTACAAATTTAAATGTTTAAAACTTTGTTAGAAACAAAAGCACATTTTATGGAAGTCAATAAAAATCATCAATAATTGTCTAAGATATTGAATCCTTTTGAATAACACAGAAGTTTACTTCTCTAAAATTCTACAAGAATAATGGTTTTTTAAGACACGAAGATCGATTTTTAAATGCTCTTTGAAACTGCCTTGTTCCTGCAATTCTGTGTTTCAATGTGTTTACCACAATGTTTTATGAAGTGATAAAAAAATTCTGTGATTTCATATAATTATGACAAATTTGGCATGGAAAAAGATGTCACTTGCTTTAAATAGTAATTTTATGATTTTATTCACATAATTTTTGGATACTTTAGATGAAGAGGCCATCATCATCACCGGCTGAGCAATTACATGAAATACATGCAACACACATGGAGGTAATAATGACTTTTTTGTTTTGTTTTTGTGGTGTGAGACAGGGTTTATCAGAGTAGCTTTGGCGGTCCTGAACTTGTTTGGGAGAACACGCTGGCCTTGAACTCATAGACACCTGCCTGACTCTGCTTCCCCAAGTGCTGGGATTACAGCCATAAACTACCTCAATGATTATTTATTAATACAGCATCGCTTTATGTAATTTAGGCTTCAAAGTAATGATCTTCTTGCTTCTCCCTCCTAAGAGTTGAGATTACAGGTATGTACCATACATGCAATTTTTAACAGCCTTAGTTACACATATAAAGACTCTTCGGTGTTTGTGTCTGACATCTGGTTTTATTTGTAAGGTGTTATTTTCTTTTTTAACTGCATTCCCTTTCTTTTCCCTACATCTGTCTAGGGAAACTATACAAGGTATCTCTAAAAAATGTCAACAATTTTCTGCATCCACTTTGCTTTCCTTCTGATGATAAATGTCTCCAGTTGTTTGAATTTGCTTGAACATCAAGAAAGCCATGCTGTCCGCTTTTAGTAAGTCCTTCCTGAGAATCTGAGTAACAACGAGCTAACACTAACTTCTTACCTTCCTGATGGATCCCATTGTCAAGCGAGGTTGGTACAAAGCTGGTGTGAAGTGGTACCAAGTGGAAATAAATACCTGGTTCCCCCACAGGCAGTCGTCTGAACTGCCTTCCATCATCTGTAATTTCTCTGACATTATTTGGTGGATATGATTTATCACCTTGCCACTGCATGAATCAGCCGTGAAATCTCCATGACTCAACGGTACATAACAAAAGCAATCAGGAAAGTGACGTTTGAATGAAGGGTTAGTGGATGGTTGTGAATGAGATTTCATTAACTTAAAGAACAAAGGCAGAATAACCCCCACACTTTTTGAAATCTCTTATGAAGTCACTATTTCAGCTTCTTCTCTTCATCAATGAATATTCTAACTTGGAAAATAATTATGATCAGTGGGAACAAACAACAAATAGGTATTTATAGGAAGAAGCAAGATAGACTTATTCGCATGTTACGTTTAACCTTATATTTTCTCACTGTGTTCAGAACAGCCCTTTTAAAACTTTTTGCAAATCAATTTTCTGCTGCTTTAAACCTTGTTGCTAGCCACTTGTTTTTCCCAGGTGGCAAGTTGGTAGAAAAATGAATTTATTCTTTCATTAAATATTTATTACCTCTGGATTCTGTATCAGGCATTGTGCAAGACAATGGGATTGAAGGAATGAAGAAGAATTCTTAAAATGAGTTGTACTTATTTTTTCTAGGCAAAAATCCCATTAATTTAGATTGGAAAATTCCCCTTTGCAGATCTTTGGAAACATTTCATATATAAGCAATTGACAATATTACATATGAATATTCATTTCATGATACATCTATTCCTGCTTGGAAATAAAAGATGAGGATTGGAATGAAATATTACTGGCTGTTTTGGAATGTGCTTCTCATAGTCCTGCTAGTAGTCTGAGAGTTTGTATTAAATATCATTTTCTTGTTTTTGCAAATGAGTTTTTACCTTCCTCTGGGCTTCCACTGAAGCTCATTTCATTGAAAAATGTCAAACAACACCATTAGCCAGGAATTGAGATCTGCTTCTCATTGTACCCACAGGAGAATCAAAACGAAAAGAGTTCTGAAGAAAAAGTCACTGTTGGTGAAAACATGAACAAAAGCACATTTTCAGAAAGAAGCTAAATTCTCTGAACAATAGCCATGCAACATTCCCTCTATAGTTGGATGACCTGGCACAGGGTCTGGAATAGAATAGTAAGAGAATCACGATATTTTCTTCTAAGCATACTGGGAATCAGGGACTGTGGTAAACGCTGAGTGAGCAGTGTTGATGAGATGAAGGAGTCTTTACAGAGGAGCATGGCATAAACGTTTCCTGATAAAGTCTGCAGATGTTCTCTCAGTCCTCAGGAGAAGAAAATGCCAAATGTGAAGAGACTTTGCATTTTGGGATGAGTTATGTTCAACTCTAAGGAACAGCAGAGTCAAGAACACAATAGGAGTTTGATTAAGATCTGGGCACTTATGTAATACCTAGGCTGAGCTATTCCATTCTTGATTGGCCTGAAAATAGGATACAACCACATATTGATAACACCACAATGAAGAAAATGCAACTACAGAGCATATGATGTATTTTTACCCATACTAACTTGAGACTAAAGATCAGAAGCTCATCTCTGATCCTGGCCTGTTTGAATTTCCTTCCCCACCTAGTTTGAAGCCGTTATGTTAAAATTATGCAACTAGCTTTATAACTTGCCTCTCATAGTCTGATCTGTGATTAGGGTTCAGGAGAAAAACTCAGAAAAAAAAAAGATTGGGAAAATGTCTCTACAAATTTAGGTTATTCACTCAGGGTCAAAATGATTGTCTTCTTAGCATCAAATTAATGTCTCAGACATTAAAGTAAATCTTGGGCAAAAGACATCAACAACAAAGATCTCAAGGTAACCATCTCTAATTTCTAAAGGAGTGAAATTATGATTTCTTTCTCCCTCCCTTTGTGTGTGTGCGCGTGAGAGAGAGAGAGAGAGAGAGAGAGAGAGAGCGAATGTGTAGGGCAGAAGTTGATTTTAGGTATCTTCTTTAATCTCTTTTCACTTTAGTTTTTTGAGACAGAATCTCTTTAATTTTTTTATTTATTAAAATTTATTCACTTTGTAGCCCAGCTGTAGCCCTTGTCTCTTCCCAGTTCCACCCTCCCTCTCTCTTTTCCCCCTATCTCCTTTCCCTAGTCCACTGATAGGGTAGGTCCTCCTCCCCTTCCCTCTGACCCTAGCCTATCAGCTCTTATCAGGATTGGCTGCATTGTCTTCATCTGTGGTCTTGCCAGGCTGCACCCCACAGTGGGAGGTGATCAAAGAGCCAGCCACTGAGTTCATGAGACAGAATCTCTTACTGAGTTTGGAGCTCTCGGTTTGCCTGGAGTTGCTGGTTTACAAGTTCCAGAGATCCTTCTGTCTCCATCTTCCCAAAGCTGGAAGTATAGACATATTATCATCATCAAGGATGTTTTACCTATTGAGCCTGTTTTTTAATCAATTTGTATCCTGCTGTGGCCCACTCCCTCAGCTCCTCCCAATCTCACCCTCCCTCCCTCTTCTCCCTCTATGCCCTTCGCTTAGCCCTCTGAGAGGAGAGGTCCTCCTCCCCTTCTATTTGACCCTAGCCTATCAGGTCTCATCAGGACTGGTTACATTGTCTTCCCCTGTGCCCTGGCAAGGCTGCACCCTGACCTATGCCCCCACACCGGGGGAGGTGATCAAAGAGCCTGCCACTGAGTTCATGCCAGAGAACGTCCCTGCTCCCCTTACTAGGGAACTCCACTTGGAGACTGGTCTATGGGCTACATCTGAGCCAGGGTTTTAGGTCCTCACTATGCATGAGCCTTGGTTGGGGTATCATTCTCTTCAGGGGCCCCAGGGCTCAGTTTTTATGGCTCTGTTGGTCTTCTTTTGGAGCTCATGTCCTCTCCAGGTCTTTCTAACTCCCTCTTCTTTCATAAGATTCCCTGTACTCTGCCCAAGACTCTTTTGATTGAGGTATCAAAGGAGAGGCTGAGAATCACCCAGGATATTAAAATATGAATCCTGGCATATTTAACTCAGACCCTCATGTTTGTACCATCTCCCAGGCTCTCAAATTATCATTTCTTCATAATCACGTGCAAGGAAGAAGACTTAAATGGGATATTGAGTGGCTTTTATTCGACAGAAATGTTGGCATTAGAGAAAATAAGTGATTGAAGGAAGAAATTCAGTGAAGAAATTCTTGACCACAGTGGGACAAGTGTGGCCTGTAGTTTTGTGTGTCAATCTCAAGCAAGAGGCTGAAGAATACAAAGTGCTGATAGTCATAAACCCCCTTCACTGTTAAAGATGTCATGCTATTGTAAATGAGATTGAAAAAATTGGTTTCCTAGAACCTCTGCTCAGATGTGACCCGTGATAGCTCAGTAATCAATTGTTTTCCCATAGTAAGGGGAACAAGGACTATCTCTGACAGGAACTCAATGGCAGGCTCTTTGACCTCCCCACCTCCCAAGGGAGGAGCAGTACTGTTAGGCCACAGAGGAGGACTTTGCAGCCAGTCCTGAAAATTCCTGACAAAACAGAGTCATATGAAAGGGGAGGAGGTTCTCCCCTATCAGTGGACTCGGAAAGGGGCAGGGAGGAGATGAAGGGAGAGTGGGTGGGATTGGGGAGGGAATGAGGGATACAGCTGGGATACAGAATTAACAAAATGTAACTAATGAGAAAAATAAAATTTAAAAAAAGAAAAAAAAAGAAAAAATTGGTTTTACAACTCTAGCTCGAGATGAATTAACTCTGGTCCTTTCCACAGTACATTGTGCTCAAGCCCAAGGGTCCATTAACTGGATGTATAAACACACTTTCACACACTCCATATCAGCTCTGTGTGCTGTGCACAGAGGCACACAGTATTCTTCTGCTGTGCCCTCATGGAGCATCCTCATGGCAGTTAGGATCATTGTCTCCCTCAAGCCTTCCCGTCAAAAGCAGAGCATCTCTAAGTGGAAGGCTATAGATCAGTGACTCGGTAAACCAGCTAAGGAAACAGTGTATCACAGCCCATCAGTCCTCTGAAGATAACCCACTTCGAAGATGGTGAAATCAGAATTAGGAGCCAGAGAAGCATTCAGGATGTGGGCCACTTCACATGACCATTTTAGCTGACAAGAGTTTTTCAGTTTAGGTCTGGCTGCAGAAGTAGCTTTCAAACTCTTTGACAGATCATTGTTGGATTGTGGTAGTATCGTATAATACGGCCAATGGTTGTTGAATTCTATGTGCCTTGCTTTGAGCTAAGTATATACACACATGGTATCAGCTGGTGTGTTACATTTTCCTAATAAGTTGATAATGCTTTTTTTTTTAATCTCATGATAAGTTTAGAGAAATAAACCCACTACCCCAAACTGCAGAATCAATTTAACTATCAGATTCAATTACAGAGCCACATTATCCCAAAGCCCTCGCTCTTCAGATTGTAGACAATATTACCTCAAAGCCAGAATCTAGTATGAAGGAACTGCCTCCTCCAAGGGAAAGTAGTAATTCCCACTATTCAATATGTGTTAAGTCCTTTAACAAGAAGAATATGCATAAGTTGGAAGCTCTCAATCTCTTCTCTTTCTTTAACTCTCAGTTTTTCTGTTATATGCATATGTGTGCATGTTTTTATAGGCATACAGGCAGGTTGTCTTCCTCTATTCTTCTACATCTTGTTCTATTTGGGACAATGTCTTTCAACAAACCCAGAACTCACCATTTTTTGGTTAGACTAGCTGCACAGAAAGGTTTCAGGGTTCTCCTGTTGCTGAATTTTTACATTCACCAGTGCTGATGAAAGTATGTCTTTGCACTATGTTTTTATGTGAGTACTCTGAATCAAAATTTAGGTCTTTGTGCTAATTACTTAAACACTTCTCCAGTGAGCCATTTCCCCTGTCCCCAGGAAACACTGTTTTGTGTATTCATTCAGTGGTTCTCAATCTTTCTAATGCTGTAACTCTTCAAAACAGTTCCTCTACTTGTGGTGACCCTCAACCATAAAATTATTTTTATTGCTGCCTCATAAGTGTAATTTTGCTGTCGTTATGAATCTTAATGTAAATATTTTTGGAGATGGAGGTTTGTCAAAGGAGTTGCAACCCACAGGATATGAACTGTTGCATCTCTTGGTGAGCTATCAAACCATGAGATAGTTTGATAATGGTTTGCAGGTGAGATGGAATTCTGGGAAGCAGGATCTGATTCTGATTGTTTAGTAGAACTAAATTCATCCAGAGACAGATCACTAATCAAGAAGATGGAATGGGAAATATTGTGTACAAGAAATGACAGCTGCTGCTTGAAGGAGGAAAAAAAAAAACAGGGAATTGTAAGTAATCTCCACTGAGTTTTAAAATAAATCACTGGGCTACAAGGACACATGGAATACATTTAATAGAGAAAAGCCTTTTAGGTTTTGGAAGCCATTAAACAACAGCAAAGCCATAGGGATGTCAATCAGAAGGCTTGCTTGTAGCAGCAGAATGTTGAAGTATTTGTATGATTTAATAGATTATTTTTCACTTTTCATAAAAAGAACTACATTTGATGTCTGGGAAATGTAATTTCAGGAAAAAAACAGGTATAAACTAGCTTTTGGCTTTATCAAATTTAAATTTTGAAAAGGTATAATTCATGCAAATGTTTAGTGGTTTTCCATTGTAAAAGGGCAAAACCTGCCCTGGCTGGTATTTACTTTTGTAATTAGAAGTGCTTGAGTGATGTGAACAATTAAAATAATACAATACCTTTACAAGACAATTAATCTTTCCTTTGTGATTCATCCTACCACATCCCAAGCTGATAATGTTATTTACCTCCCAGTTAAGGCGATGTTAGAATGTAATTGCACCCATTTGCTTTGACTATCAAAGGAGAAAAGATCATGCAATTTGCATCTCATATATCTAGAAATTAAACTGAAGGACTGACCACTTGACACTGCAAAAGTTCGTGAAATGAAGCCTGCTGAGCTCAATTTGTTGTGGCGGCTAAATGATTCCTCTCTCCAATTTGAATGCATGATGAAACTTCTATTAGAACACTGCACTATAATAATTGACAACATAATGAAACTGCCAAAGACAAAAATGCAAACTCTTCTCTCCTGACCCCTAAGCTCTGTGCTTCAGACTCAGAACAGAGCAAATGCTTTTTCCAGATCAGAATCATTTCTCTTAAATCTACCTCCTCTCTACCCGTCAGGGGCTGCTCAGACATTCTTTCAGACACCCGTCTCTTTAGAATCTCACAACTGATAGTTAAGAAGTTACACTGCATTTTACATTTGGTGATTGGAGAACAAGTGTATAAATGTACCAAGGAAAAATATCTGAAAGCAGCTATTCTTGTCCTCTATCACCACCATCATCTTATCAGATGAATATATGTAACACATGAAAGAAAATTATGGAAACGTTACCTTAGTGTGATGCTGTTATCAAATAATTTAATTTCCTTAAAATACTCCAAGACTTTCATTTTGGGGGTCGCATTTCTTCTGTTCTGTGGAAATTTAATGAAGCATTGTCCTTGATCATTGGAATCTCTCATCTAAACACACAGGCTCCTCTTCTCTAAGCACCATCTCGTTCTACTGTGATTCGGCCTCTATAATCCTTTTAGGACGCACAACCAGCAACATCTTCCTTTGGTCTCTGTTCCCCACTGGAGCTGGAGGTGGTCTCCAGCACTTGCCACTGATGAACATCAGGCCAGCTCTTCCATGCTAGCTTAGCATCTCTTCTCAGGAGTCAGTTTTTCTTTTTCCCTTCACAAGTTTCTTTTTCCTTCTTTGTTGAAAACTTGGATTTTCAGAGTTTTGACTTAATGCCCTTTTGTTTCGTTTTACTTTGTTTTTTTTTTTTTTCTTTTTCTTTTTCTTTGTCTCTAGTCACATTTATCCCCATCCTAGTGAATTAGTAAATGTTGTTTCCATGGCTTTCACTAATTACAAGGCTTGATTCCCAGGCCAGATCTCATCTCTCAAAATCAGATCAATATCTTCAACCATTAGTTATTTCCTCCTGAATACCACAAAAACTCCTCAACTGTTTGAAAACTGGGCCCATATCTTTCTTAAACTTTCATAACTTTGGCTCCATAAATAGAGCTACTATTCATTCTTATCACTCCATCTTGTTCACCTAAATATCACCTTGACCTAAATAGCAAGGCCTGCTATTTCTGCCTCTTAAATCCAGCCTATACTACCTCATGTCTAGATTACTTCTAAAAGTTGCTAAGAGATGTCTCCAACATCATGTTTACTAAAACAAACTATTTCCTTTATTATCATTAAAACATGTTTGTTAAGCTATTCGTCAGATTCTAAAGCCGGCTGCTTGTGTTCCGTTGGTCTCTCCATTTTCATCCAGTTAGGGTCTGCACAGTAGGACCTGGCTTGCATCACCCTGTTTTATCCCTACACTGTTCCTTTTAGCACTGGCTGATCACTCTACTCTGTTTTGATCCCTTCTGCCTACCTCATGGATCATGAGAGAAATTCTCATTTTATATAACTTTATGATTATAAGTAATACATGACATATTAGTTACTGTCTATCTGTGGTAAAACACCATGACCCAAAACAACTTATAGAAGGGAAAGTTTATTTTGGCTTATGGTTCCAGAGTGATAAGAGGTCATCATGGTGAAGAAGTGTGTCATTAAACAACAGATATGGTAGCAATAAGCAGGAATCTGACCTCCCACTCCTCCATTATCTTTCATATTTATTTAGTTTCTTCTGGCAAACTAAAGTAAACGTTACCTCTTACTAACTGTCCCAGTCAATCTTTGGTTCCAAGTGATCAGCATATGTTACTTCCTGTAAGACTGTTCCCCCATCTTTGTTGGATTCATTTATGTTCTCATTTACTAATTCTCCACTCAGCCTTCTCAGATGTTTCTTCTTCCCTCAGTCTGATAAACACTTCAATAAACAAGTTACCCTGCATAGATCCTAACTTACTTCAGGTCCATCAAGATATGACAGAGAATGATTTAAGTACAAAACTTTGACTCACCTAGATACAATAGCATTTTCTTCAATGTTGTGAAATACAAATGAGCTAAAGATTTTGAATGTAACTTTTACATATGGCTTTCCTGATTGTTTCATAACTGTTCTTACTGTGTATAGTTTATTATAAATGAGTAAAGTCCATATGTATTTGGAAAATAAAAAGAAAGATATGTGGTGTACCCCAAACTGACTGGATGGTAAAGAAGTCTTAGGACACATCCTCACCATATTAAATTTATTAAATTTCCAGCATCCCACCATGATCTCTCTTACTGTGTTGTACTGATACCCTTATCACATAACATTTACACATAAACATTTAAAAAAAGGACGTAAAGGGGATGGGAGAATTTTTTATTTAATTCTAGCTTTGGAAAGCAAATCACATTCGCTGAAAAAAAATGAAATGAAAGAAGGGGGAGATAGAAAGATCTGGAGGGGACAGGAGTTGCACAAGGAGAGCAACAGAACCAAAAAATCTGGGCGCAGGGGTCTTTTCTGAGACTGATACTCCAACAAAGGACCATTCACAGAGATAACCTAGAACCCCTTCACAGATGTAGTCCATGGCAGCTCAGTCTCCAAGTAGATTTCCTAGTACAGGGAACAGGGGCTGTGTCTGACATGAACTCAGTAGCTGGCTCTTTGATCACCTCCCCCTGAGGGTGTACAGAGGAAGACAATGCAGCCAGTCCTGATGAGACCTGATAGGCTAGGCTCAGAGGGAAGGGGAGGAGGACCTCCCCTCTCAGTGGACTTGGGGAGTGGTATGGGAGGAGAGGATGGAAGGAGGGTGGAATTGGGAGGGGATGAAGGAAGGAACTACAGCTGGGATACACAGTGAATAAACTGTAATTAATTAAAAAAGAAATAAATTTAAAAAATAAAAGAATTGCAGAATTGTTGGTTTCAAAAGATTTGGGATTTAACATACTGATTGAAAGAAGATTTCTGTTTCCTGCTTCTGTCTTTTCTATGATAATAAATGATATACTTCAAAAATAATGGTGAAGATTCTTTTGGTATGGGTATTATATTTATACAATCTAATACATTAACTTCATTCATAAAACTTATATTGGATTGGGCCCAAAATGTCAAGGGGCAATTTAAAGATCAGTGTTCATATATCATGTATGTTTGTGTGTGAGTGTGTGTGTGCATGTGTTGTGGGGAGCTGGCATGGGTCAGGAACATGTGTGGCTCAACTTTCTACCCAGGAATAAACAGAGCAACTCATTTGTTCCACTTTCTTCTTTTTTGTATTGACTTCCTCACAAGATTGTCAAAGAGAAGAATTTCGTAGCAAGCTATTTGAAAAGCCCCAAATAGGAAGAATGATTTCAATTGATCATAGCAGCATGGGAGATGTTGTATGTGACTGAACACGCTTTTGATATAGATTTCCTAAAAGGAACTTGCATTTTGACTTTTTCAGATTGAACGATTTAAAGTTGGCACTGAACCTATTATTTCTGTGAGTAGTTCTTGCGAGGTAGGGTGGTAATTACTCTCTTCCTTCATTTATAATTTTATCTTTTAATGAGAGCATGTAAATATGCCTCATGTTAATGTCGGGGTGATTTAAGAATGGACTAGCAATGTAAAAGATGAGAGCAGTCTTTCAGACTCAGCTTTTTATTTAATTGTGTGGCTAGTGGCAGAGCCGAAAGGCATTTGGTGGGGAGACTCAGCTTCTCTTCCAGAAGTCTCCTCAGAAGCCTTTGGGACAGAACCAAGAACAGCCATCTATAAATCAGCTTGTCTCTTTCTGGGCCACCTAACATAATTTGAAGCACTGACTCTAGGCCATTTCACCCTTGGGTAGGAATGATGAAGTCAGGGCTTCTAATAATTGCATCTGATTACTGTTTCCAGTTTGAAGGTAGTGAAGGAAGCCCATGCATAAACCACTCTGGCCAATCCAGAGGGTCATTTATGGAGCATATCACAAGGTAAAGGCTCTCTAGTTTGGTGTGTGATTTCTTTGTCGTCATTTAAAGCAGGGGAAATATTTATTTATTTTTTTTTAATATAGAAATTCATTCTAAGTGCCTTTGTCACCATTATTCCATCTTCAGGTCATCTACATGTCCTCTCTCATGTCAGGAATGGCATGTACAGTCTTCTGACTGTTAGGAAGAGGATCTTTGAAAAACTGCATATTTGAATACTGATGGCTGCAGTGTTCAAGTAGATGCTGTGCTCTGTTTGTGTTAAAACACTCTTCACAAGTGAAAGCAACAGTAAGATTGAGCTGTGCTACAAGCCATTTGTGTGGAAGTCCAAACTATGCATGTAATAGTGATAATTGTATCCTATTAGCAGAGTGAATTGTATTTAAACAATAATTGCAGACAAATGACATGTAAATCGATACGTGAAAAGGCATCAAGCCACATGCACTATTGATTTTCTGCCATGTTCTTCTCTAGGTTAATGCTCTGAAAATATGATTTACAGCATTATTTTAATGACTTGCTTTCGTTGAGATTTGATAAAGTTCCATAAAAGTTTAAGTTTTAATTCCAGCACTACCAAGCAGCTTTCCAAAGCAGAGTAACGAATTTATCACAAACACAAATCGGTTGTTGAAAAATGATGGAGCTTTCAGATGGAAGACGTTCATAAATATTCTTTGTTAGTTCAAAACCAGCTACACATTGCACAAAGTTATTCATTTTTTCATATGAGAGAAAATGAATATGACTTTGTTATCTTTATGTATCACTTCAAACGTAGAGACAAAGAAGGAACATGTAAATGAAAAACAACAGAGCAGAAGGAAAAACTCTGGAGGAATAGCTGAATTCTCTGTAAGCTAGTGAAATTCAGTGTGGAGTTTGATGTGACCTGAACTCAACAAGCCACCTTAGGAAATTACTGGTGCGGTGAATTCTCCTGTCTGATCAGGTTGAAAGTCTAAGATTTTTACTAATTGTGACACGGTTGAAGAATATGACATCCAAGGAAGATGAAGAAATTAGACTACACTTTAACACCAGAAATTAGCAGAATTCTTGTGAAGTTCTCAGGCATTAAAATTGTGTATCTGAATAATTTCTACAAGGATTTTAAGGTCATGAAGGCTTCAGCTGTCATAGAGATTGAGTTGCACTGAAGTATGTTTATACCCTATTTTACTAATATAAACAGTATTTTTTTTTTGGAGCATAAAATTCAAACATAGACTAATTGTGCTATATACATTGATACCGCAAATAGATATATATGTCTATAATATGAGAGTACAGGGTCATTAACATAGGGCTAACATCCTCTCATTTACTGATAACTATTCTACCAAAGGACAACTCTAGCCACTAACTGTAACTGATATTAACTCAGCTGTTTTCAGTTAGAGTCCTTTTTCTTTACAATTTTATAACAGATTTCACAGATTGTGAATTGATTTATTTACTTTTTTATGTATGTGTGTGAGTGCTTGTATGTATGTACATGCACCATGTATGACTGATGACCACTGAGGCCAGAAGACGGAATCAGATGTGTTTGAATTGGCATTAAACGTGGTTTTGGTTTACCACGTGGGGTCTGGGAACCAATCCTCTGTAAGAATAATAATTGCTCTTAATCATTGAGCTGTATCTACAACTCCTGAATTGATGTTTTTTATTAATTTTTTATTTTTATATTAATTACAGCTTATTCACTTTGTATCCCAGCTGTAGTCCCCTCCCTTCTCCTCTCCCAATCCCACTCTTCCTCCTTCATCTCCTCCCATGCTCCTCTCCAAGTCCATGGATAGGGGAGGTCCTCCTCTTTCATCTGACCCTAGCTTATCAGGTCTCAGCAGGACTGGCTGCATTGTTCTCCTCTGTGGCTTGGCAAGGCTGCTCCCCAACCAGGGAATTTTTAAAGCCATGCAAGTAAGATTATCCCATTGATGTTGTTTAGAACTTGCTATCAGTATCTCTTAAACTTATTTTATTTTTTTCTGACTTTGTTCTTGGATTAAGACGAAGAGGATAAATGATGAGGTGTTTTGATTCATGAAATAGTTTAATTACAATGTACAAAATCTTTTAATTACAAAATGTTAAAAAATTTCATTTAATGTTAATGTTAAGACAAAAATATTCTTATATTACCAGAATCCTGCAAAAAACACACAAAATATAAAAAGAAACAATTCCTAAAAGATGAAAATAGTAAACAAATAAAATCTTAGAAACAAACTTGTGACTATAATTAAAGATTAACAGATTAACATTGTAATTGAAAAGGAAAGACTCAATATCCTCTTTGAAAGCCAAGAGGCTGCAATAATATCTCACAGTATGTTCCATGTAATTATATTAAGATCTTTTTTTTTGGACTGAATGATTTTGAGTTATCACCCAGATACTACAAAATGAGTTGGTCCAGTTGTATTGTACATTCGAAAGTTCTGTCTAACTTCAATCTTTCTTATCCAGATTTTGAAGTACTTTAAGGACTCTGACTTCAAAGCTTAATGAATAAAACTGAATGAAAGCACGCTAAAATAAAAATGATGTCTTCAGACCTTGCTAGTAGATAGTGGAGCAGCCTACTCAAGAATGTGCACTGGCCTCTCAAACTCAGAAGACCAGGCCATCCATGAACCTGCCTCTATGGGCAGGGAATGGATCTGAGAGCTTTTCATTACACTATCATCCAAGGGTTATATAAACTCACTAAAATATTTTATGTTGTTCCCTTTGTCTTTGTTGGGTCATTTTCTAAAAACATAGTTGACTATGTTGACTAAGATACAGAAGCAAGAAGTCTTTGTAGATAACTAAATGACAACTGTAGCAAGTCATGTCTATATTTTTAAAAGCTAGTAATGATGACTCTGAACAAGTTTGCTCTATAGAAATGATAAATGTTTAAGGAAATAAATACATATAATCAGATCTAAACCCTAACTCAATAACATGTACATTTTTATTTTAATGTATTAATTAAAATTTTAAGGAAAAAAGTTGATTAATCCCAATAAGCTTTAAAGGAGAATTTCAAACTACACAGAGGGTCCTGCTTAAACTCAGTGAGTCATGAAACAAAACAAAAAAAATATGAATATAGGAAAAGGATTTGTAAGAAAGAGGGGGAAACTGATGAAGATAAAGTGGGAGGGAAGTAATCAGAAGGTATTATGCATATGTATGAAACTGGCAAATATAAATGTAATTAATAAAAAATGTTGCAACATTCAAAAGCATAGGCAGTTATTAATGAGTTGAAATGTTAGTAAGGTTAGACATAATTATCAGCTAATGCGAAATAGTCTTTTTTTCTTCTTTTGTCAATCAACAAACTCTTTCAAAGGCACACATACATATACAGAGCTAAGAGAGAAATACGAAAGCTTATGCAGTTTTGTTTATCTAGTGGTCTCAAATTTTTGTGGGGATTGCCTTATATTATTTCCATAATTTAAAAGGGAAATGCATTCAGTAATATCAACTGAACATGGGACTATCAGCCACCAAACCTAAAAAAGTGTTAACAAGATAAATTTTTTTAAGAAAATGAATAAATGAATGATCATTTCTACAGCTTTGGATGTAAAACAAATATTTGGAATTTAATAACAATATTTTTAACAACACACATCCAATTCAGCTAATGGAGTAACTTAGGCTCATAAGGTCATGAATGCATGCACACACTATCACACAAACACACTCATACAGAAGCACACACACTCTCACACCCCACTTCTCAGACTCAAGATGATAAATGGCAACTGCAAAGACAAAAGAAGAAAAACATTATAAAATATTTCTCACCTTCTTTCCCAAGATTCCTCTCTTCTTTTCATAAAATAAATCAACAAGAGCACCATTCATCTAATCCTTGGTGACAAACTTTGACGCTAGAAGCTGATAGAGTGAAGCAAGAGCTAAAACAGCAAAGCTCCTATAAAAGTTTACAAGCAATCGGGGTGACTATCACAAAGGCTACCCTATTATTTCTGCACGTTCTCTAAGGTCATTGTATAAGGCTAATTGATCTAGTGTGTTGCAGAAAAATGCTAAATGCGCTCCTATCATCTGCTATAGCATCAATGGAGTAAACCATTTGTGATAAACTTGAAAGGGAAATTTAGATAATCTGGTTTGAAATTAAAGTATTCCATTCTGGAGCCTGTGATTTAAGATTACACTTTGTAATTTCTCCACTGTCATGCAAGGAAAGCCCCCTTGAAGGCAGCTAAGACTGTAAGACACACATCCAACTCTTTAGTTTTGTCCTATAGAAACATTTTCTACAGTTAATTGCTTTCCATAATCTGATGTGTAAACAGGCTTTGTATTGTAGGTTTCTCACTGGTTTTCTGAACCCCCACCTCCAAGTAAACCCAGGAAATGACTGTGTCGAGAGAAACTTTGCTATGGATGATATCAAATGTTCTTAGGGTATAGAAATGGTTTAGGGAAGCTGGACACCCGTTCCATTCTCTCCTAAAAGTACAGTTCGCTGGCAGCATGGCACTGCATCCCTACAGTCACTGCACTCTTTCCATTTCTTTGGCCAGCACTGCACTGACTTCTGCTCTCTCGGGACCTCATGTTTAGTCCCCCGGTGTCTCTCATACTTGTCTTTTCTTTTTCTTTTTTTTTTTTTAATGTGATTTTTACTATTATTTGATATGCATGGGTATTTTTGTCTGAATAAATGTCTTAGCACCATGAGTCTGTGGTGTCTCTGAGGCCAGAAAAGGGTGTAAGATTCTCCTTGGACTAGAGGTACAAATGGTTGCAGACTGATATGTTGGTGCTGTTCTGAGCACAGATCTGGGGACACACCAGCACTCTTAACTGCTGAGTTATTTCTCTATTCTTCTGCAGATTTCTGTCTTCCATTTCTTAGAGGCACAAGTTAAAGTTACCTGAGGGCAGAACATTAGACCACATCTTACTTGTGTTTGACTCCTGAGTCTTTTATGGATCTTACTATTTATATTTGTGGCGTTTCTTGAATTGATTTGGCTATCAGGTATTTAAATTGAAGCAAATTAGAGACTAATACTAGTTAATTTATAGTTTTTATCCTTAACTTGTACATTTTTATGTCTATTATAAGTGCTAAAGATGTCTTTTTTCAACCAAGAAGGAAGTAAGTATATTTTAAAAAATGCAGGCTGTATGCTATCTATAGAGACATGCAAATACTGATGATAAAATAGAACTGGATGCCATTTTTATTTCTTTCAGTCTATTCATGTATCAGTCAGGATATTCTAGGTATTTATATAATAACAATTAGTCCCCATAACTTTAATATTTATGATTTAATTTTTATAAATTATTCATTTCTCACCCAGGCTCAACTAGTTGAAGCAATTTTTCATATACCTTTATTCTGTTGATTTGTACAGAACATAGCCTTCAAGCCCTGTTTGTCAGAGGAGGTGAGAAAGGGTCAATTATCAGAAGTTAACATTTTATCTGAAAGTCACACTTGCAACTTTTGTTCAAATTTATGTATCAACATCATTTGGTTTCAATTAACTTCAGGAGGATAATAGCACAAACCTACCAGGGGAACAAGAAAAGTCAGGAACCAGATAGCCCCGGGAAAGTACTGACATCTGCCACATTAAATGTCGTCTAACAATTGGAGCTGGGCCTGTCTCTGTTGCCTGCCTTTGGATCCCTTTCCCATAGCTGGGATGCCTTGTTTGACTCAGTGGGAGAGGATCCAATTAGTTCCTCTATGACTTGATGTGCCAGGGTGGGTTAGTACCCAAGGAGAAAGAGAAATGGGAGGAAGGGGAGGGAGGGTGGGACTGGAGAAGAAGAGTGAGTGGGGCTGCTTACTGACTATAAAGTGATTAAATAAATTAATTAATGAAAAAAATGAATACTGTAACCCACAGAGCTCAGCTTTTCATTTCTTCTTTAGAGCAGACATTTTTATACTTTCTTAGGTTACGAGCGCTCCACTAAATTTATGCTAGCCTCAATACGGTGATTTGTAGCTATGAAGTACCATACAGTGGTAACAGATTAAATAACTTAAAGATAATAACACAAGCAAGGGCTTTGGGGAACCCACCAGGGACAGGAGACATGTGCAGATTGGCGTTCCTGTAGGTTACAGGGAAACAATGGAAGAGATAACAGGTAAATAAGGGAAAGGCTTCAGTGGCAGAGGATACCTTTAGTACTGTTGCAACTTGACATGCTACAGTGGGTTGGTCCACCTTGCAGTGTCTCCCCTTCTCTAAGAAGGAGAGGGGGTGAATGCGGGGAGGAGGCGTGAGGGTGGGACTGGGAGCAGATGAGGGAGGGTGTTGGGATCAGGCTGTAAAGTGAAGAGAGAAAGAGAAAGAAAGAAAAATTCCTGAAATGATTTTGTTAACTGGGATAATGAGCAGCTCTAATTAAAACAATAACAACATTCCTTTTTACTTATACACACTGGTATTAAATAATATTTCAATATTTTGGTCTCACAACATTTTCTACAGACGCAGGTAAAAACTACCAGTCCAATTTTAAGTACCATCTGAGACGGATGCTTTGCAAGTCTCCATGGAAGCAACGCCAGGAGACAGGTTCGTTTCTAGGGACCACGATTGTCTTAATAAAGAACCAATTACAATACTGAACTTTCTTTCTGTGTTCTGTTTTCTGTGTGTAATGTGTACATATTTATGTGTGTGTTTATATATACATACATATGAGAAATTTACACACTCATACATATATGTGAAACATATTTATATTGTGTATATATAGTGTATGTAATACATCCTTCCCCAACTAGGAATTTTCACTTGTATGATAATTACATTAAACTAACTGGAAATATATTATTATAATAAAATGAGATCAGTAAGCAGTACAATTTATTTACTTTTAAATATCATAACCCTAAAATTAACCTTGAATATTGCTTCAAACACTGGTGACACATTGAGGATTTAGGTGTATAGTAATATTTTTTACTTTTTGACATAGGATAAGATCAGCCCCTTTGGGGGCTTTAGAAAATCACTTATTGTCCACTCTGAGAAGGTTTGGTTGAATCTGAAATTGTGCTCGTTTTATAAAATGTGATGCTAGGTATCATGTAATAACTGATATAACACTTGGGTAGGGATATCTGAAGCATTTTGCATTAACTGGACCATTTTGTATGTAAAATGTATGTTTATAAAAATATACAGCTATAAATAGCACTTAATTATATAATATACTAATATAGCTATAACACAATTATATAGGATATAGTAAATACAGTTTCACATAAGTTATGCCATTATATTTGACACGTACTTAGTTTTTCCTGTATTTGTGTATTTATATAACTAAGATGTGTATAAATAAACAATACTGATATCTCTGCTTTTAATGAAATGCTATCCTTTGGTCATGACATGGATGTTGTCCACATGAACTCAGGGCAGCAATAGTTACCAGCACAAGATCAAGCTCTTAAAAGTTTCAATATGGTAGGTGGAGGGGTACCCAAGTCCCCCTCCCTAGGTGAGGAGCTATTGGATGCTATTAGCTACTCTACTGAGAAGAGGGGTGGAGCAAGAGGAAGAAAATCACTTCTTTTAGAGATGTGGGGACTGGCAGTTTTCTTTTGCTCTAGTGGATGGGTCACCCATATGTGTGCATATAGACATCACTAATTGGTCTCTATAGGTTAATAAAAATCAAAGAGAAACTTGAGATGAGGAATCCTAAGAAGACATGGGTTTATAGTTTCAGGTGTGGATATAATCAATATACACTGAATACATGTATGGAGATTTTGAGAGAATAAATAAAATTATATATATGTTTTTATATAAATATATAGTACCATTTTATTATATATAAAATAAGGTACTTTTGTAACCTACCCTTTTCAAACTGTTCTCCCCAGAGATAGACTGAGTCTTGCTCATACTCCTTTCCTTACACTGATAGGAAGAACCAACCACGAAAATTACAAGTTTACAAATCTGAACAAACACTTGCAATTTCAGATTGAACTAGCACAGTCTATAATTTTAGTCTACTAACAGATTTTCAAACACATTTAGATTTTTAGGCGAATTATTAAAATTTCGGAAAGAAAAATATCAAGACTGTAAATAATGTTAACATCTTAACTAAACTTCTGTTGTTCATTTAGAATGATCTGGAATAACAGAGAAGGTTAGATCTAATTACTAGAGAAAGCTTTTTCATGAATGCAGCTTGGACTTGGATGTCAGGAAGGGTGGCCATGTTGAAGACCAAGGAGGCACAGTGTGCTTTTTCAGTCTCATTAGGTATTCTGTAGCTTGTCTTTAATGGAAATTTAAGGAGGACTATCTTCCTAGGTATTACCATTCATCTACCTTTTTGACTTAGTGTACTTAGGTTGATTCAAAATACTCAAGACTGGCTGACTTATGAAGAATAAAAAATTATTATTCGTGTTTCTAAAGGCTGAGAAGTTCAAAGTCATGTTTCAAGCAGAGTCATGGTTTGGTGAGCCTCTGCATCCTGGTTCACAGATATACTTACAGGAAGAAGGATGAAGGATACTTATGTGGGTTTCCATGAAGTGACCCTGATCTCATTTCTACGGGCTCTTCTTGCATGTTCTAACCATCTCTCCCAGGCTCCACCTCTAAATAGTAGCACTTTAGGGGTCAGGATTGGACATATAAATTCTTTGTGAGGGTGTTGTATCTTTTCAGTTGACAACATTGTTTTTATCAGAAAAGGAGTGATTTAATTTATATGTAAAAGATTTATCAGATGTTAATTAACTTTCTTTTATTGTAGCAAGTACTTTAGATAAATTAGATTAAGAAGGTCTCCAAAAGAAGACCAACTGATCCAAAAAAACCTGAGCCCTGGGCCTCCTGCTGAGACTGATACCCCAACCAAGGACAATGCAAGGAGAAGACCTAAACTCCAGCTCAGATTTAGCCCATAGACTCAGTCTCCAAGTAGGTTCCCTAATAAGAGGAGCAGGGATTTTCTCTGGCATGAACCCAGTGACAGGCTATCCAATCACCTCCCCCTGGGGGCTGCAGCCTCTTCAGGCCACAGGGGAAGACAATGTAACCAGTCCTGATGAGACCTGATAGGCTAGGATCAAACAGAAGGGGAGGAGGACCTCGCCTATTAGTGGACTAGGGGGAGAAAAGGGAGGGAAGGTGGGATTGGTAAGAGATGAGGGAGAGAGCTACAGCCAGGATACAAATTGAATAAATTGTAGTAAATAATAATAATAAAGAATTAAAAAAACAAAAAAAACATAATATATAATAAGTATTAAAAAAAAAGAAGAGGAAGCATTACATATTTTTGGCTTTTTTTTTAAGCTCCTAAACAACTGGCCCATTAGCTTAGAGCCTAAATGCATTGCCTAGGGGTAGGAGTATAGGCAGAGACCTGTCAACCCATGGCTGGGGGAAAAAAAGGAGAAATATGAAAGGCTAAGAGTTCTATAATACACAGAGGTATCTGAGGAGTTTTGGGGAGCACTTAAGGTCCACCCGCCCCAATGACCTAAATCCACTCATTAGTTCAAACCTTTAGTTCTTCACCTTTCCACAGTGCCATGGGCAGGTGTCTAACCCTGAAGAAGTTTTATATATATATATATATATATATATATATATATATATATATCTAGCACAGGCTTTGGGTAAGTGGGTATAAATACGAATAAGCAAACCTTTGAGAATGTTCATCTAAACCAAGCCTATCCATTGAAAAGACATGTCAATATGGAGAGTAATTTTACATGGTAAGAGCATCATGTGTGCCTTCCTGGTTGGGCACATTCAAATGAGTGTGTGTATATGTGTGTATGTACCTGAGTGTGTGTGTGTACTTGTGTGTACACCTAAGTGAGGGATTATGTGTGTATAAGGTAAGTTAAGGTAAGGAAAGGTAATTTAACTTGTGAACAAAGAAGGGGTTCCTATAGTCCACTGAAGAACGAGAACCTACTGTGAAGTGGTCATTTCATGTTGCATAATATTACTCTAGCTCTGCCACTGTTCAATAATAAATAGGTTCTTTTTAAAATAATTTTTATTTTTTATATTAATCACAGGTTATTTACTTTGTATCCCAGCCACAGCCCCCTCCCTCATTCCCTCTCAATCCTACCCTCTCTTGTTCATCTCCTCCCTCCCCCTTTCCAAGTCCACTGATAAGGGAGGTCCTTCTCCCCTTCCATCTGACCCTAGTTTATCAGGTATCTTCAGGACTGGTTGCAATGTCCTCCTCTGTGGCTTAGCAAGGCTGCTCCTCCCTCAGAGTAGGGGGGGGGTCAAAGAGCCAGCCATTGAGTTCATATCAGAAATAGTCCCTGTTCTCCTTACTAGGGAACCCACTTGGATAATAAGCTACCATGGGCTACATCCGAGCAGGAGAAGCACTTAAAGAGATGCTCAACGTCATTAGCCATTAGGGAAATGCAAATCAAAATGACCCTGAGATTTCACCTTACACCCATCAGAATGGGTAAGATAAAAAACTCAAGTGACAACACATGCCGGAGAGATTGTGGAGAAAGGGGAACAGTCCTCCACTGCTGGTGGGAATGTAAACTTGTACAACCACTTTGGAAATCAATCTGGCGTTTTCTCAGATAATTAGGAATATTGCTTCCTCCAGATCCAGCTATACCACTCCTAGGCATAAATTCAAAAGATGCTCAAGTACACAACAAGGATATTTGCTCAACCATGTAAGTAGCAGCTTTATTTGTAATAGCCAGAAACTGAAAACAACCCAGATGTCCATCAATGGAGGAATGGATACAGAAATTGTGGTACTTTTACACAATGGAACGCTACTCAGCAATTAAAAGCAAGGAAATAAATAGGTTCTTTAATGCCATATAGTCAAGGTCAAAATTACATGGATATTTGTTTACTTCAGTTTTGAAACATTGTTTTAAATGTATAATTGAACCCTCTTCAGAGGAGTTTCTTGCAGCAGACGGAAATCAACATAGAGACACTCAACTGGGGCATATTCAGAGTTAGAAACTTTGGATTACTCAGTGCTGAATAGGTAACCTGTAGCAAACCTTTTCCCTCAAGGTTCAGGGATCTATGCAGAAGAGGAGGCAGAAAGATTATAATTGCCAGATGTAGTAGGTGCCTCTCAGCAAACAGTGTCCTTCAAATACAACAGGGAAGATGTGCATATGAACTTAGAGTCTGTGATGACAGAATCTGCACAGGTTTAAACCAGACAATATCTCAGCATGGAGAAGTCGAGGTGAGCACCCGATGCCACCCTTAAACAAGAAGCTATTTCAACTGATAGCTGCCGCAAGAGACAAAAACAGGTTTTTTCTATGGAGTGACAATAGATAAATCAATTACACCCCAGGGCTGACCCCATGCTCTGTGATGGACAAAACAAAACAAACTCCATGTTTCTTATTTTCTCTCTCTCTATCCGTCTCTGTCTCTGAGAGAGAGAGAGAGAGAGAGAGAGAGAGAGAGAGAGAGAGAGAGAGAGAGAGACACACACAGAGGTAGATAGAGAGAAAGAGAACTTATGTTCATGAATGCGATTTTCGTTTTAAGAAGAAGAAAGAATATGAGATGGGATGGCTAGGGAGGGGAAACTCAGAGAAGCTGGGAAGGGAAAACAACTTAAACAAAATATATTGTATGAAAATTAATAGATAAATAAACACACAAAACATTTTTTAAAAAGACAGTTCAACTCTGTTTTGCTTCAACCAACAAGAGTAAACATTCAGTACTTGTTTACCTCTATTTAAAAGAAAACACTCAATAATAAATTCAGCTTATAACCCCTTACTCCAAAAACAAATAACAAAAAAAGTGTTTCTAAAGCTATTTTTTTTTTACTTAGTTTATGATCCTAGTGGTTCAGAAGTTGAGGCAGAGGGCCTTAAAGTATAAGGACTGTAGGGATACAGCTTGAGTTCAAAACCAGCCCAGGCAACTTAGTGTCAATCTATCTCCAAATAAAAAGCTAAAAAAGGGAGTTGGTTGATGGTATAGTTAAGCTATAAAGTAATTACCTAGCATGTGGGAAGGCCAGTCAAGGTTCAGTCTCCATGACCCAGAAACAAACTAGCAAAAATACCATACAAATATTCCTTAGCCATAGTCATTGTTAGAAAAACAAAAATAAAATAAAATAGAAATAAAACATAAATAAAATAAATAAAATAGAAATACAGTTTCTATTTTAAAGGGATTAAAATAAATCTCCTTAATAGGATATGTAAGTATGGAAGATTTCACTGTACATACTATTATTTATAAATATACTTTAAAAATTAGTAGAACTGGGGTTGGGAATTTAGTTCAGTGGTAGAGCACTTGCCTAGCAAGTGCAAGTCCCTGGGTTAGGTCCTCTGCTCATTAAAAAAAAAATAAAAATAAATAAATTAGTAGAATTACAGTACTAACCAATCTAGCAGGCTAAGATTATATTTTTAAACAATGTGAAATGATACCCATTTAGATGTCCATTTAAAATTCTTTTTCAAATGTTTTTTGATACTGAAAAACCCCAAGAGGGATTGGACCATGTTATTTTGCAGTACAATGGAGCTAAATAAGTCTAGTTTTTAGTTTGAATTCCTTGGAAGGTTTATGGAGACAGTTGGTTTAACAATAAATTGATTCTTTGTTTCTGGTTAAATATATAATACAAATATGAATAGGAAAATTGAGGAACTTTATGATTATGGAATTAATTTATTCCAGTCCTACTGGGTAAGAATTTCTCTTGGCTAGATTGACTGTTCATGATAATTCTGTTTGAAATTTGGTTTTTAAAATAGAAAGTCTTTTGAAAGGTATGGCTGATAACCTACCTAGAGAGTGCAGAATAGCTGTTCCTTTAAGCAGTGCTGATTAAAGGACTGAATTCAAGGCTTTCAGTGTATTGTATACACTAAGGACAGAGGCCACTCACTTAATAATGTACTTGAGGCAGGAAGTAAAGTCACCATAAAAGATCTCAGAGGGAGGCTGACTGACATTGTGTATTTGTGCATTGATTTTTCCTTCAGAAGAAATGGAATAAAAGTAGCAAACTTTCACTAACAGGATAATGGAATGAACGGTATTTTGTGGATATATACCTTTAAAATATGGGCTTTTCTGTAGAATATTAATCATAGCCATAAAGAACAAATCCCATAAAACACAATATTAATTCTGAAGAGTCCAAAGAAGAACCTATAAATGTGTACACATATTATAATTTTACATGCTCATACATTCTATATACATATACAATCATAACTTAGTTTGAAACTTAATGTTGAGGGTCTCTTTTAAGTTTCTGATAAAACAGTCAAAACTATCAAACCTACAGATTATATTTCTGAAGCATTTCAAAGGAGGTGAGTCGTTTTGAAAGGGGGCCTATTCAACTGCATCATGGTTTTTTCAACAGTAATTGATGCCTCTGCTACCAAAGTACCTTGGAAATGAACCAGCTCTTTCCACTGCACCCTGTTTTCTTCCCTTGGAAATGTGTAAGAGAGGATTTATTTCTGACAAAACTTTTTTTTTCTTTGTCGCAATTAGTTAGAAGATAGGAAAATAGAATACTCAAAGCATTGATTCTATGGAATCCAGCCTACGTATTGATTATTGGGACGGAGGATTAAATCAAATATTTTGTATAACAAAATTTTACCAGTCCATTTTCATGTTTTCCAAAGGGCAGATGCTGTTTTCAGGGCCAGTGAACATTCTGCAGTTGTGTGTCTCTAAATTCTGGGTCTGCTGATTTAGTGTCATCCTCTCAGCTATTCTCAGTGAGTTATGGAGCCCTGGGGAGCTCTCTCAACCCTGGAAGTGTTATTAAACCAGATGGCCATGCACACACAGTACTTGGAGTAAGTACTTATTACTTAGTAATGCAAATGCCATTCTAGTAATAAGCTTCAATAAAACCATTCTTGGAATATATTTTAAATAACAAATGTATTTACATGCATATTATTTTCCCTTAAAAAGGCTGCAGGGAGAATTTGGTGGGAGAAAAGAGGCAGAAGTCATGACCCAGACAGCACATGGACTCAAAACAAACAAACCCCCAACTAAATAAATATGAATATTTAAAAGGTTGCGATCATTAATGACATTGAATATAATTTTTTTCTTATTGATCCTGGAGTAGTTTAAGAACTTTTTTCTTCTTTTGTAAAATGAATTTCAATTAAAAATGACAGTTTCACACATGTATAAAATGTACTCAAATTACTCTTCCCTCTACATTCTCTTTTATTTTCCTCCCATCTCTATCAACCCTCCCTCACCTCTACAAATCCTTTTTTCAGGTTCATACTTTGGATTTGGTCTTGTGACCCATCTAGTTTAACCAGGCCATCTGTGTGATCACTGCATTGGAAGTGTCTATTGCAGCCTGGGGACATCATCAGTAGATATACCACTGAAGGCAATGAATCCCACTCATCTTGAGTCAGTAGCAAATAGTTCAGTAGTAGGGGTTCCTGAGTTCCTTCTTGCACCACTCTCCCCATTGCCTGACTTCTGACAGGTTCATTTTTTAATTTTTATTTTTTATTAATTACAGTTTATTCACTTTGTATCCCAGCTGTAGCCTCCTCCCCCATCCTCTCCCTCTTCTCCCCCATAACCCTCTCCCAGTCCAATGATAGGGGAGGTGCTCCTCCCCTTCCATCTGATCCTAGTCTATCAGGCCTCAGCAGGACTGGCTTATCGTCTTCCTCTGTGGACTGGTAAGGCTGCTCCCCCCTCAAGTGTAGGTGATCAAAGAGCCAGTCACTGAGTTCATGTCTGAGATAGTCCCTGTTCCTATCACGGGGAACCCTCTTGGACACTGAGCTGCCATGGGCTACATCTGTACAGGGATTCTAGGTTGTCTCCATGCATGGTCCTTGGTTGGAGTATCAGTCTCAGAAAAGACCCCTTTACCCAAATTTTTTGGTCCTGTTGCTCTCTTTGTGGAGTTCCTGTCCCCTCCAGGTCTTTCTATTTACCCCTTCTTTCATAAGATTCGCTGCACTCTGCCCAAAGTTTGGCTTTGAGTCTCAGCATATGTTTTGATTCCTTGATGAGTACAGTCTTTCAGAAGCCCTCTGTGGTAGGCTCCTGTCCTGTTCCCTGTTTCCTCCTTCTCCTGATGTCCATCCCATTTGCCTTTCTAAATGAAGATTGAGCATCTTACCCAGGGGTCATCCTTTTTGATTAGTTTCCTTAGGTGTACAGATTTTAGTATGATTATTCTACATTATATGTCTAATATCCACTTATAAGTGAGTATATAGCATGTGTGTCTTTCTGTTTCTGGGATACCTCGCTTAGGATAATCTTTTCTAGATCCCACCATCTGCCTGAAAATTTCATGGTTTCCTTGTTTTTAATTGCTGAGTAGTAATCCGTTGTGTAAAGGTACCACAATTTCTGTATCCATTCCTCCATTGAGGGACATCCGGATTGTTGCCAGCTTCTGGCTATTACAAATAAAGCTGCTATGATCATGGTTGAGCAAATGTCCTTGTTGTGTACTTGAGCATCTTTTGGATATATGCTTAGGAGTGTTATAGCTGGGTCTCGAGGTAGCACTATTCCTAATTGTCTGAGAAAGTGCCAGATTGATTTCCAAAGTGGTTGTACAAATTTACACTCCCACCAGCAATGGAGGAGGGTTCCCCTTTCTCCACATCCTGTCTAGCGTGCATTGTCATTTGAGTGTTTGATCTGATGGGCTTAAGGTGAAGTCTCAGGGCTGTTTGGACAGGTGCATTCTTCTTCAGACCCAGGGCAGTCATCTGCAGCTGCTCAGAGTGCATGGCCGCCTTGAGGGTGTCCTACCCAGGAGACGAATTTTCACAGTTCCTCCATTTTCTACCCTTTAAACTTTTGACCCCTCTTTAATATTCCCTAAGCATTCGAGGATATGGTGTCGGTGGTGTTTAGGGCTCAGCACTCATCTATCTTTTACTTCTAGAGCTGTGTAAAGTATGAATCAGCTTCTGCATTCACAGGTGTTCTCTGGAAAGAGAGGCTTCTTTCATGAGGACCAAATATAGCACTTGTCCATAGGTAACAACACAAACATTTAGAAGACAGCTTGACACTAAATCAATTTAGCAAAACAAGAGCATTCAATTTCCCTCTAGGGAGAGCCATCTTCACTGCCTTGTTTGCTTATATGTTTGTTTTCATGCCAGGCACAGATCCCCACCTATGATGTGGGTCTGAAACCCAATCATAGATCAGTTGGTATCAAACAACACTGCCGCAAATGTACAAATAGGCACATCTTGCCCGACAGGTTGGTCTCGAGTCACATTGCTGCCGTTCGTCCTTCAGCAGTCAATATGGCCCTGTCCAGGACTTGGAGGCTAGCCACAGGGAGGCAGCATTCAGTTCAATTCCAGCTTGATTTTTCTTTTCCATCCCTGTTAGTGGTGTCATCAGCAAAGGAGTCATAATCTGGTGCCAGCGGGCAAGCAAGAGAAAGCTCAAACAGCATGAATTACCATCTTTAAAAAATTCAGATATCTTACAAGTATAATGAAAGACTTTCAGAAAATGATAATGATTTTAAAGATGAGACCCAGTGTTTTCAGAGACTGGATTATTATTATTTTTTCAAATGTTGGATTCCCAGGTAAAAATACTGTGAATCTAGTCATGAATCTTTTTCACACTGACTATTTGGCATTAGAGAAAATGAATTAGAAAAAGGTAAACAATGGAAGCAGAAAAAATAAAAATCACAATAGTAAAATTTTGTGTGCTGTTATTAAATATTAAAAGTATAATATATTTATAAAATCTAATGTAAATAAAATAAAAGCTATAGATATTTATGTTAGAATGGGAGGAGAAATAATTGACCAGAACATTTATTTGATTATGAGATTTTATTTTGGAGAGGTTTGGCCCTGAATATCTGTGATATTTAAAAAAAAAAAAATGTTTCCACAATAATACCTCAAAAAGCTGACATGACAATGATTTGCCTGCAGTCACTTCGGTAAACGAAATATGACTAATTCCCTTTGTTATCTGGCAACTTGTAGCAGCAGTGATCCCATGGAGCAAAATACCTCAAAAACTGCCTCCTCACTGTTCTCCGGCTCTCACCCTTGTCACTCCGCCATCTAGTTACCGGAAGGCAGCACAGGAATCCCTTTAAAGCATGTCACAACATGTCACTCTTTTGTTCAAAACACTCTAATATCTTCCCACCTCAGAGTAACATCCTAAGCCCTCTCTAACCTGTGTGGTGTGATGCCTGCCTCCCCTCCTGCCTCTCTCATTTCATCTCCTGATTCAGCCTATAGCCACGCTGGGCTCTTTGCTGCTCCTTTCACACATGCAGAGGATGGATCACTGCCTTGGTTTCTGCAAGGACTATTCCCTGCCCTGGTATCATACTCTATGTAGGAGCTTAGTAACAAGTTTCTCACTTCACTGGAGCTTTTTCATATCAAGTCTTCATGCATAGCTTGATTGGTGCCATTCTTTCCTCCAAATTATCATTATTTTCATCATGGCCTGATCTAGAAAAAAATGCATCCTGCCTTCATTTATTATTATGTTTTTCATTAAGATTCAAACTCCCTTAAGATAGAACATTGTTGCTTTTGGTAATCCTTAGCCACACCAGAAGTGTAAGTGTATTTTCACACAGCAGGTATTCTCTATCCTTAGCATAGACTTTGTACCAGATAGACGTTTTCTTTCAGCTTATTGTTCAACCATCTCCTTCCTTAATTCTTTTCCATTCATTCTCCTTCTATCTTTTTTATGCTGACCTTTATTAGTTTTCTCATTACTATTATCAAACAGGACAAGAAACAACTTAAGGGAGGGAAGATTATTTTGGCTCACAGTTGAAGGGTCCAGTCCATCATGGTCAGAGGGAAGTGAGGCAAATGGTAACATTGTAATTGCACTTAGGAATGGAGAGAAATGGTGTTTATGCTCATGCCCCCTTTTTTCTATTAACTAGAGACCCCCAACCCAAGGAATGGCAATAATCACATTTATAATGCATAGCCCCTCTTCAATTCACCTAATCTAGAGACCTCCTCACAGACAGGTCCAGAGGTTTGCCTCTATAGAAATTTCCAAGCACATCAGTTTTACACTCGAAATTAGCCATCAAAGCTCTACTCATTGAAACATATAATTTCAAATTATCATATTACTCTCGCATCCCTAAAGTTTTATTTTCATCTTAAAAAAATATCTTTAATCTATTGCTGCAGGTCCCTATAACAGTCCTAATATTGTTCTAAAGTCTGAAATTTCCTATGGGACTCATTGCTATCTCTTTATGGTGGATCACTATGACATAAAAAAGAAAAAGAAAAAAAATCAAACCCAACTTCTGTACTTTAATCTACCATAGAATGGTGGTTTAAACATTCCTATTTCCCAACAGAAGAAGAGGGATGGCAAGGAATGATCAGATCAAAGCATAATGAAAACTTAGCACAGTAACATGAACTTTTGTAGTTCTGTCTATATAATCTGGAGCTCGTTCTGGAATAATCTGGGTTCCAAAAGACCTGGATAGCTCCATCTTCTACTTGAAGCATACATAGCTTCTCTCACTCTCGCTCTCTGCCAAGAACAATCTATGCCCACAGCTTTCTAAGACAGATGTCCTTGGTCTTGGTATCTGCAGCATCCTCATGTCTGCACCGTAAGCCAGATTTCATCTTTACATAGTGGCTTCTCCAGGCCATCTTTCAGGAAATGAAA
The DNA here is from genome assembly GCF_030254825.1 of Meriones unguiculatus. NCBI lineage: Eukaryota > Metazoa > Chordata > Mammalia > Rodentia > Muridae > Meriones > Meriones unguiculatus. Next base: position 29,739,117 of record NC_083359.1, read on the forward strand.
TAACCACCACACTTTACCTGACTTCAGTGGCTCTTTAGAACTATGGTCTAAGAAAATCACATCAACCCTGAACAAACCAATAAACATGATGCTTTCCAGTTCTGCTCCAAAACCAGCATAGTCTCTTCCCTGCTTGGACCATAGTTGCATTGTCTTCTATGTACTGAACTGTTGATTTTAAGAGAGGATCCTTTTTAGCAGCAGTATTGAATTAAGTACTCTCCATTCAAACTATTGTTTTTTTTTCATAAGATGGGGTCCGCAGTGGATTGAATCTCACTATCAAGATGCCCCTTTTTTCATCTCAGAATAGGATTCTAAGTTTATCTTTGACACCAATTTCCTTATAGTTCCAGCTACTCTCCAATTTCTCTTATCAGTAAGATTAAAGATGCTCACAAGCTCCTTTTTTTTTTTTTTTTTTTTTTTTTTTTTTTTTTTTTTTTTTTTTTTTTTACCAAACTGCAAGTATTTTTATGATTCTTTTTGCTGTTGTTGTTCTCTCTCACTGTAAGTCTGGTTGAGGCTAACAATGAGTAGCCACACCACAACATGAACTCTGTCCTGTCATGAAATTTTCTACACCTAACAAATTAGTCCCCTAGTATTAAATATTTGCTGAATAAAATTCTCATGTAAGGTGCAGACAGCAGCCAGATTCATTGTCAGAATGTTATACGAGGGTATCTAACCCAGTGTCCAACAGACTCTTTGTTTACTCTGAAACATCATGAGCCGAGCATCCAGTTTCTATGAACTTCTCAACATTCTGATCTTCCGAGCACCCATTAGGATGGCTCCTTAAAGTGTATCTCCAGATTTGAGAATTTTTAAACAAAAAATCTCATATTCTTCCACATTCCTTCTGTAAGCCATTTCCAAAGGCTGAAGAACCAATGGTCAAACTTATTACAGTGACAGACATACTTCTTGGTTCCAACTTTTCTTTTCTTTCTTTTTTTTTTTTCACTTAAAAAATATATGTTTTTACAACTAAATACAATGTTTTCATTTACTATAATTCATTCACTTTGTATCCCAGCTGTATCCCCACCCTCATCCCCTCCCAGTCCTGCCCTCCTTCCCTCATATCCTCCCATGCCCCCTCCCCAGTCCACTGATAGTGGAGGACTGTTTCTCCTTCCATCTGACCCTAGCCTATCAGGTCTCATCAGGACTGTCTTTCATAGTCTTCCTCTGTGGCCTGGTAAGGCTGCTCTTTCCTCAGGGGGATGTGACGAAAGAGCCAGCCACAGAGTTCATGCCAGAGACAGCCCCTGTTCCCCTTACTAGGAAGCCCATTTGGAGACTGAACTGCCACAGGCTACCTCCGTACAGGCGGTGTCTGGGTTATCTCCATGAATGGTCCTCCTTTGGAGTTTCAGTTTCAGAAAAGACCACTGTGACCAGATTATTTGATTCTGTTGCTCTCCTTGTGGAGTTCCTTTTCCCTTCAGGTCTTTCTATCTCTCCCTTCTTTCCTAAGATTCCCTGCCTCTGCCCAAAGTATAGCTGTTAGTCTCAACATCTCGTCTGAAACCATGGTGGGTGAAGTCTTTTGACGATCCTCTGAAATTGGTAGGCTCCAACATGTAATTCCTATATTCATAATACCATTTGGAAATCCGTAATCTCTACTGAACCAACATGAAGGACTGTCATTTCTTCTTTCTTTCTCTGTAAATTTAAGTTAGGCTTGGAATGAACTGTGGTGTTATTTATCCCACGGCCCGTTGAAATGGCAGTGAACTCTTTGTAAGTTCCTGGGCTTGTAGTGAGTTCCTGAACTACTCAATCTATCATCCCAGGAAAAGGGCTAAATATAGAGGTAGATAACTGATCAGAGTGGCTTAACATGTCGTGTTCAAATCATTTCTCGATTATAATATATTTAAATGCAATCCTATATCAACCAACGTAATGAAAAATCATGGCACAGTAATTTGTGTTCTCTAATTTAGAACCATACATTTAAGCAAATTCATTTACAGTAACCGTTCAAGTTCAAATCATCTTCCACAAAAGGACAATCAGCCAAATAAAAATGTTCAGAAGGGTTACTCTACAGAGGCCCGGAGTATTGATTCATTACTTATACAAACAGAATTTACAAAGATGGAAAAATGATTACTACTCAACAGAACTCTTTTATTTCATTAGTTTAAGATACTATTAAACATAATTTCATAAGTAGTGATTTGCCTGATGCTTTTATTGAAATAGTTGAGTCATTACTTATTTTGAGCACTGATTTCTGTGTCATTTTGAAGATGAGTACAATTTTTGAAATAGGACATATTGGAGCAATTTAAAAAACATGTCTCATAATTATATAATCATTTAACCTATTTTATTTTCATATTTTGTGAACATTAAAATATTAGGCTGCTGTGGAAGTGATGTACAACCAAAATTTTTCTCCTAAAAATTGAAGCCTGAAATGTAAATTGTTCATGAATTGGGGCTTTTACAAACTTACAAATTACAGTGATTTTTTTTTTAAAAAGTAGTATTAATCATAGAACAGTTCTGTCAAATTGGTTTAATGCCAGTATTTAATTTTTTCCCTTATTAATTTATTTATTTAATCACTTTAGAGCCTGATCCCAGGCCCCTCCCTCTTCTCCATTTTTTTTCCTGAAATGAAGGATATTTACTTTGTATAAGACTATGGAATCTTTAGTGTGGTTATGAATGACTTAATTTTCCATGTAGAAGTAGTATTAAATCAGTCACAAACCTTTACCCAGCAAATGTCTTTTCATTCTTTGAAGTCTTATATTTACAAACACACTACTTGTCATATGAAAACATGACATGAAATAGTTTTATTGTGATAAAAGGTAGAAATAAATGAACGACTTCTAGGTAAATGTTTCAACTAGTAATCTTTGAGGGATGGATAATAATTGACAAAAAGAGACATGATGTAATCAAGAATTTTATCTTTCCAACTCTTAGGATAAATAGCTTGTTCCAAAGCAGCTTGTTTGAGATATTTTCTGCATCTATGTTTATTTTCACAAGTAAAAATGCTCCTAATCAAAATAGGAATAAATCAAATCATGAATAAATGCCATAGTGGGGGAGATTCTGAGTAGATAAAGAAGAATCAAATTTTGTATGTGGGTGTTAATACTGGAAGAATACTTAGAGATTAAACATTAAATTTACATGATTATCAGATTGCATGCTTCCCACCCTGAGAAGCATGCTAATAATAAATATCAGATTGCAGAAGTACTTTAAAAGTTTTTGGGTCCCAGATAGCAGAAAAAAAAGTGTGATAATTGTATACGATGTGTTTCTTACACCAGTTTCATTGTCTTTGATTTGATAGAAGGTCTGACTACTCTGACTCAAAACAAGCAAGCAACCACACAAAGTAACAGTTAAACTCAACATTATAGCTTAGTGCAGTCAGAAAGATACCTATCCATACCATAAAGAGAAATGGTGTATATACTGTAGGGTCTCGAAAGGTACTGAGGCAAGCTTCTAGTTTCTCCTTTATCCTTTCTCAAAGGAATTGCAAGACTATACTAAATCACCCCAGTAAGAATTTGTGAAAACTGATACAAAGCATTACCAGTTGGAGAAACATACTAGAATCCTAAGATCTAAGTTTTTTTATTGACATTGGTCATGTATATCTGACCTTAGCTTCTTGGACTCCTACTTCCTGGAGTCAAACTGATGTAGAGTGATCTGAAGCCTAAGGCATAGAAAGAAATGGGTGCTGTCCCTAAGTCAACATGGAAGAGATGGCTACGTAGCAGAAATATTAGGCTAGTAAGATACGTATTTGTTCAAGGAATGACAAGAGTCAGGCAAATACATACACAATAACAAGAAGAGGGAGAACTGAGTGCTACAAATATTGATTGAATGTGAAAATCTAAATGCACCTTACAAATGGAGAAAATACATTATAGACATGAATGAAACCATTTCAATATGTGTAAACCATAGGTGTTGTGTTCCAAGCCTTGAAACCCAGCTCTCAGGAGGCAGAAGCAGGCTAATGGATTTCTGTGTGTTCAAAACCAGCCTGGTCTACATAGCAAGTTCCAGAGCAGCCAGGGTTACTCAGTCAGTCACACACACACACATAGGTTCTCTTTGTAGAGAAAAAAAAATCATATTGTTATAATAGTAAAACCTCATCACTTACAAAATGAAAGTGGTTAAATTAATTCAAAGTTATAAGTGATTCTGGTGGGAAAGGTGGGTATTAAGCTTATCCTCTTAATTGTAGCTAAAGGTCTGGGATGTGTTCTAGTGATGGGATTCTTGCTTTACATTCATGATATCTTTAAGAAAGAGAAAAAGACTCGTAACTAGCCATTTCTATTAAAAAACAATGAATAGGTTTAATAGTAGACTAGAAACATTTAATACACACTTAGAAGACCTATATGCAGTAATGGCAGCTAAGGGTGGTGGGCACTTACCAAGGCAGTAGTTTATAGGCAGTAATTATCTCTGGGTGAGATTATATATATATATATATATATATATATTTCCCCCCCCCCCAGTGATGTAGCCACTGTGTAATGAGGAGTATTAGATATTGTGCTGGCTAGTTGTTGTTGTTTTCATGGTATTTTGATTACTTTTTAAAATTGAAAATAGATTCTTCTCTCACAGTTTTCCCTCTCTTTTCTCCTCCAAGCGTTTCCTACTCCACACTTCCATAGATCCAGCCCCCTTCTCTTCCTCTTCAGAAAAGAGTAGGCCTCCAAGAGAAGACAGCTTGACAGGACAAAAATTATATATACAACAAGACAATGCAAAAGCTCTCCTATGGAGTCTAGATAAGGAACCCAACTAGAGGAAACTAATCTCAGAAATAGGCAAAGGAGTCAGAGACTAGTTTTTATGTCAACTTGTAATAAGGTAGGGTCATCTGAGAAAAAGGAATCTTAATAGAAAAAAAGTCTTTATTGAATTGGCCTGTAGGAGAATCTGTAAAGCATTTTCTTGGTTGGTCATTATAAAGAGAGGGCCCAGACAATTCTGTGGTGTCACTCCTGGGCAGAGGTGGGGTATGCAACCTGAGAAAGCCAGAAGGAATTAACATAAGCAGCAATACTCCATGGCTCTGTGTCAGCTCTTGATTCCAGGTTCCTGCCCTATTTAATTTTCTGCCCAGGCTTCTGCCAATAGAGGACTGGGCTGTGAAACTGTAAGCTGAAAGAAACTCTTTCCTCCCTAAGTTGATTATAGTCCTGGTGTTTTTCACAGCAACTTAATCCTAACTAAGACAGATGCTGACTTAATAGAATCACTAATCTTTAGAGAACTACCCTTCAGGCATATCTGCAAGAGATTACTCAGCCTCTAAGCATACAAATAAGGGATTATCTTGACCAGGTTAATTTGTAAGAGATGATAACCCATTTTAGTTATTCAGGAAACTCCTGGGTGTGGACCTTGACTTAACATAAAATTGAGAGAGTGAGCTGAGCACTAATGTTCATTGCTTTCTGCTCCCTGACAGTGAGAACAATGTGACCAAATGCTTTAAACTCTGGCTGCCTTGACTTCCTTACTATAATCGAATGCATTTCAAACTGTGAGCCCAAGTGAACCCTCTTTTCTTGCATTGCTTTTGTCAGGGCATTTTATCATAGCAACAGAAACCTGTCTGAGACATATAGGAAGAGAGACTATACTCTTGAAAATGATCTGTCCCTCAGGATCCTGTAAGAAGCTCTGATAAAAGACAGTGCATTAGCAAATAAAATAAGGCAAGCAAAGAAATAAAACATGAAAACAGAAAGGGAAATAACTGGCAAGTGGAAAAGAATCAACAGAAAGGGGAGGGAAACAAATGAAAGGGTAATGGGTTGAAAATACATTATATGCATGCATGAGAGTGTCATAAAGAAACAAGTTTTATGTATAATTAATATATGTAGATAAAAAATGAATAAATAAAGATAAATAATACTGCAGGAAATGCATTTAACAAACTGCAAGAAAGCCTAAAGCAATAACTAACAAGTCTAACGTACAGAGAGACAGATAATAAAAATGTGCAAGTGTAAAGCATAGAAGAGTAAGTACAGGCCTGTGTTTAATTAGAGTTTAATCAGTGTGCAAAAGAGGGAGTTTCATGAGATAATAACGGATTATTTTCCAGATATGTTCAATTGCAAGAATCTTCAAATTCTAAGAGCTGTAAGTTCCGTGTAGGCAAAATATAAATAATCCGCACAGTGAACAAATCTGCTTTTCTGCCAGGTTTAAAGAGTCTTCATCATCTGCTTTTACCATGCCTCACCAGCTATGCTTCCTACTAGCAATAACACACACGTGGAGTTCTTATTATACAAATCTGCTTGTTATTTCACCTGTGTCACGGTTAGTCATTGCTATAAGCTTGCTTCATAATATGACATGCTTTTCTTCTACTTGTCAAAATTTTACTCATTCAGACATACCTTGTTCCCAAATTCCCCTTTGATTAGTCTAGCTTATTTTATTGTTTTTTCCTTACACTTGCATGATACCTAATGTTACACAACTCTTCATTCATTCATTTGTTCTTCTTATTAATAACTAGGTAATAGGTCTAGAAACGAATAAGAAACAATCTTTATTTTTAGTAATAATAATATTCAGTCAAAATGACAACAAAAGTAATTATAATATGAAAAACTATAAAAAGGAAAACATGCCAGCATAGAGTAGGTAAGTAAACAGATATGAGGGTCAGTGCAGATTTCTTAGAGAAAAGTTACATATACATGAACCTGAATAACAAGTAGAAATCAGTCCAGCTCAAGTATTGGGGTAGGACTACAGAAGAGAGATTCAGGCAGTGGGAGGCTTTAGGGTAGGTGGTTCTCAGGCCTAAAGGGGTTAAGCATAATTGAAGTATACAGTGTAAGGCAAATGAAAAAGAAAATTTTTACCCCCCCCCATTGGCCATGTCAATATATTAGAAGTGCATCCTACATATATTGAAGAGACTTTGAAGGAGCTGAGAGACAGTGCCTAAAACAGGTAGGCATTTGAAAACACAACTAGGAAAAGAGGCTAATTTATTGGTCTATACTTGGCTACAGCTTAAGTTTTTATACTAAAGATAGCAGTGACAGATGTTGGCTGCATTGTATCCATCAGGGTAGCAAAGACTAAACAAGTTTACCCGATGCTTATAACTATTGATCTTGCTTTTTTGATGGATAATTTTCTATTTTTTTCTCCAACTATATTATGAGCTATGTAAAAGGAAAGACAATGCCTTATTTTTGTTGCTGTTATTTCCTCTTCCAACAAATGTTTCTGCATATTTAGGCAGCATAAGGAGCTCTGGCAGTCATATAGAGTACAAAACTACACCCGGTTTAGCCTTTACACTCATATCTCATATCACAGGAATCATGGTATTACTGATTGGGACTGAAATAGAAAGGTGAGAACAAGGCAGCCTTTAGAAAAGGCATGGATTATAGGCTGGGAAAGGACAACTTTCTGGGGGAAAATTGTACCTGCATAAAGCTGTTGTCCTTCCTTCTTTTCTTTCCTCTTTCTTTCTTTCTTTCTTTCTTTCTTTCTTTCTTTCTTTCTTTCTTTCCTTGATTTTGTTTTTCCTATCTCTTTCTTCTTTCTTTATATATCTGTACTAATTACTTGAGAATTATATATACTGTACTTGCTCATATTCATTCCCAGCTCCTTTCTCTAACTCTTTCCAAATCTATTTCCCATTTTCTCATGCCACAAACTTTTGTCCTCTTTTAAGTTTTTAAAATACTCTGTTGAGTCCTATTTGAGCTGCCCATATACTCTTGAATGTGGCAGCATACAGAGGAACATTCTTGGCCTGCCTGGAGGACTGGCATTGAATAAAACTGACTTCCCCAAGCCGGGAGTGGTGACACAAGCCTTTGATCCCAGCACTCAGAAAGCAGAGGCAGGAGGATCTCTGTGAGTTCAAAACCAGACTGGTCTTCAAAGACAGTTTCAGGACAGCCAGGGTGACAAAGAGAAACCCAGTCTCAAAAAAAGCAAAAATTGAACGAACCAACCAACTAACCAACAAACAAACCAAACAAACAAAAAACCAAACTGACTTACCCTTCCCTAGAAATCATCAGTTGTCCACAGCTCTTCAGTTAGGGGTAGGAATTGATGAAACACTCTACCTAATGCTAAAATATGGACTGCCTTGATCTTGTGTGGATCTTTTAAAGGCCACAGATGCTGTAAGTTCATGAATGCATGGCCCTTTCATGTTGAGAAGATAATATTTCATTCTAGTCCTCTCCTGGATTTTGCATTTGGCCATCCACTCTTCTGTCATAATCCCTGAGGCCCGAGGGGGTATTTGTAGTATACATATATTCCCATTTGTGGCTGAGCACTCCACAGTCACTTCTTCTCTGGATTTTTATCAACTGTGAGTTCCTGCACTGAAAACATTCTACTGCACAAAAAAACTCTAATGAGGCCTGATAGCTGAAGTAATCCACTGGTAGACAAATGTGTTTGAAGGGCAGTTTGATACTATGTCTATTCAGCAAAATGAGAATAACAGAACCACCCCCGGGGCCCGTGTGCTTCCAAACCATGGATTCTCTGATAGATTGATAGTAGCAGATGTTTGTTTCCTATTGTAGAGTAGACCTTAAATACAATCAAAAAGCTGCTAATAGCATTGTGACACCAGTTACTGCATATTATTTCACGTATCTTGTATGGTTGTCATGACTGTAGTTAACTGTTATGACTTCTTTCCCCTGTAAGCCTGCATAGGTACTGTGAGAGTAACCCTGCCCAGAAGTCAGTACCAGCATCATTTCTCCATGTCCCGTGAGTAAAATGTGTGGTGTTTTTAGTAAATGATCTTGCCAATACAGTTTGGGTGAGCAACCAAGGAAAATGGTTTTAGCATTGAAAGACCAAAGATAAGCAGCGATTGTTATGTAGAGTAGGCGCAGTATAGCGGTAAGTTCCCTGAGGGGATAGCTACCTCCGCTGCATTCTTTCCCGCCTTCCGGTTCCGGGTGGGTACGTGACCCTGCTCACAATCTGCCTTCCCGCCTTCCCTGTTCTGGGTACGTGACTTAACTACGGCTTTGTTCAAACCACCCAATCAGAACCCTGTAACTGCTTCTCGCTTCTGTAACCGCGCCTCCTGCTCCCGAGCCCTATAAAAACCCGTCACCCCAACCGAGAGGCGCGCAAGTCCTCCGATAGGCTTGGTCGCCCCGGGTACCTCTTGCGGCTTGCATCCGAAGGCTGGTCTCGCTGTTCCTTGGGAAGCGGGGTCTCCCCGTCTAGATAGGCTCCTGGCAGTCTTTCAAGCATATATAGGTATGGGAGTTTTCTGGACATTCTTGATCAACAGCTAAAAAGGAGCCATGTAAATCTGGTCTTTTTTTTTTTTTTAATTTGGTGATCTGTGGCTTCTGGGAACTTCGAAGTCATCACTAACAAGGACTTATAAAATTTTCTGTAAAATCTTGGGAAGGAAATATTAAATTATTGAAAGTTTTAAATATAATCATGTGGAGTAAATAAAAATAGCGAGTAGAAGATCTGAGCCTTCCATAGTTGAATTTTCAGGGTAGTAGTACAAATGGATATGGGATATAGAGTACTCAAATATCCTTCAAGTGGCCAAGGAGTGCCATCAACATGGAGATAAAGAGTAAATCAATAGTCACAGCAGTAATCTTCACAGTAGAGGATGAAATCAATGCTGGTGACAGATTCCGGGTTCATGACAATTTAGAATACAGTAAGTGAAGTTAAAAAAGATATCTGTAGTACTGTAGACTCCTAGATGGAACTGAAAGCCATTTTTATCCCTGAGATGGTTTGTGAACAATGTAAATAACCACTCAACACAAGTCAGGATACTTCTTTTTCAAATAAATAATGGGAATATCAGATAATATTTAGATTACTCCATTATGTTCAAAGGGAAAAAATTAAATATATAAACTTGAGCATTTCTTTGTTAGAATACTCAGCATACATTTAATGAAATTGATTGCTACTGTTAGAGATGAAAATACATATTCTCATTAAAATAATTTCTCATATTTTGTAAAGTGGTAAACATAGTGTCTTATGAAGCGTAACATATAAACTGCATTTTTTAATGTTTAATTAGATAGTTTTATAATAAAATTAAACACAATCCATATATGTTGTAGTAAAATTTTATGTGAATTAAAAATGTGATGATTTTCATTATATTATAAATCAGATATGAAGATTTCATAGACAAGAAGAAGTATTTTATTTAGTATTATATTCAGTATTAAATTTTTTTTTCTGGGACAAAATACTTATAAAAAATGGGGCTAAAGAAGGGATGTAGGGACTGCATTTCACAAGGACTCACCTGCTAGCTTTTAGGTCACTTGCCCTAGCAGGACTTCCTTGACAGGCCACAGTGGAAGAGGACACTGTCAGTCCTGAGGCAGCTTGATGCACTAGGGTGGATGGGAAAGGGAGTTCCCTTTTTCTGAGGGAAAGGGGCTGGAAAGGAAGGAGAGAGAGGACATGGCACTGGAAGCAGGGGGGGGGAGGAGCTATAGAGATGTAAAGTAAAGAAAATAAGCCAATGAGAAAAAAGAAAAATGCCTTTTTTTTTACTTTTTTAAAAAGATGCTTATTTAAAAAAATGCTTATTTTTTCACTCAGTGGTAAAATGTTTAGCTAAAATGTTTTTTTTTTTTGGATTTTGAAAAAGTGATTTAATATAAAAATATTAGAGCAGCCTGGAAAGATTAGTATGCATTCATAACAACCTCGCCTTAGTGGATGAGGAGGAGCTCAGTCCTGCGGAAACTTGATGCGCTAGGGTGGTTTGGAGGGGGAGGGCTCCCCTGTTTACAATTTGTCAGGCTTCTGTGATAAAACATAGTGACCAAGGTAATGTATACAATAAAACATTTAATTTATAACTTACAGTATCAAAAGGTTAGTGTTCATGATGACAGAGCAAATATATGCTTACAGGGAGAAATGAAAGCTTACATTGTTCTTCAAGTTAAACACACACACACACACATACACACATATACATATACATACATACATATATATACACACACACTAGAGAGAGGGGAACTTTGTGATGGCTAATTCGAGGGAATAAGCTTGCCAGGCCACAGAGGAGGACATTGCAGCCAGTCCTGATGAGACTTCATAAGCTAGGGTCAGATGGAAGGGGAGGAGGACCTCCCCATCAGTGGACTTAGAGAGGGGCAGGGAGAAGATGAGGGAGGGAGGGTGGGATTGGGAAGAGATGAGGGAGGTGGCTACAATTGGGATACAAAGTGAATAAACTATAATTAATATAAAAAATAAAAAATTAATTAAAACATTCTTGTAACCCCAAAGCTTGCCCACAATGGCATACCTCCTCCATCAAGGCCATACCTCCTAATCCATCTGAGACAGCACCATCAACTGGGGACCACTTTTTTAGTCCTGTAGAATTATGGAGGTTATCCTCATTCAAATCACCATGCTTATATAAACCTGGGCTAAAATTGCTACCAAATTGCTTCAAGGTTTCAATGATTTGAATGAGATATAAAAATTAAAAATTTGGCTGTGTTTTAGAGTTTAGTCTTTTTCTGTCTTTTGAGTTATTCTGTTAGTTGTTAAAAGATGAAAGTCTGTTTTCATCCCGCATGAGAATACCAACCTTTTCTTGTTGCTGTAACAAGATCCACCCTACTTAAGATACATGGTGACTTTTCTGTCCTTCTTCTTCTTGAAATAATCTTCCTGCCTCAGCCTCCCAAGTTCTAGATTCATTAAAATGTGTTTTTAAGAGAGTCTCAGTACTAGAAACAGCAACAATAATAACAAAAAGAAGAAGCTCCTCAATTGTTTTGTATCATCATTATTGATATAGATATAGATAGATAGATAGATAGATAGATAGATAGATAGATAGATAGATAATATATTTCTTTCCTGGGACATCTATCTTTATGGTATTATTAAAGCTGCTAAGTAATACATGCATTCTTGTGTGTTCATTGCTTGGCTGTTCTCTGTGAAGGCATCATGTTGATATAAAACCACATTCTCCTTGTCTTCCGTAGTCTCATCATGAGTAGTTTATTCTACATATTGACACAGTAATGACTTAGCACATTGACATACAATAACACATTACATTGACATAGTAATGACAGAAAGTAAAAGATAAGGGACTAAATGGATATTCCATAGTTTGCTCATTGGGCATAGAGGGTAGAAGATGTTCTATATGAATGATATAGTCTTCAGAAAATGGGTTCAATTTCAAAAGGTGGCAAAGGCACTCTAAAAACACAGAGGTAAAGAAGGGAACCATCATGAGGAGAGTGGCAGGTCACTTATGGACACTGTAGCAAAAGAGATGATGAGCCTTATATGAATCATCTGAAGAGGAGCAAAGAAAATCTTGATATAGTCTACTTTAAAATTAACCAGATGGAAGCTGAAATGTTTCATCTTATCCTGTGAATACAAAGCCAGCCATTTTTTTCTCTGCTTTTATCACCATTAATGCAAGAAGAATCATGCTAGGATATTTCTATAAGTCTCATTATATACCAGGAACTAAGAGTATATCTTACTGCTGCTTCGTTTTCTATGTCATAGGGAAATATAAAAGAGGAATTTGTTGTTGTTGTTGTTCATTGTGGCTTTGAGATGGCTGAAGAACTAAAAGCTAAAAGAACCTTGGTAGAGTTATAAGGGATGCAAATGGATTCACAGTGATACAAAACTGGTTAGTCTGTCTGCCAAAATAAGTTTTCCTAGACTAAATCATTCTATTTACACCTTGATTTCACAACAACACATTTTTATATTAATATTTTTTATTTTTAAATAATTTTATACATTCACTTGTATCCCAGCTGCAGCCCTCTCCCTCTTTCCCTCCTAATCCTCCCTCCCTCCCTCATTTCCTCCCTGCCCCCTTCTGAGTCCACTGAGAGGGGGTGTCCTCCTCTCCTTCCATCTGGCCCTAGCTTATCAGCTATCTTCAGGATGGTTTCAATGTCTGTGGCCTAGCAAGGCTGCTCCTCCCTCAGAGGGGAGGGGAAGCTCATGAGTTCATGTCAGAAACAGTTCCTGTCCCCCTTACTAGGAAACCCACTGGGATACTGAGCTACCATGGGCTATGTCTGAGCAGGGGTTGTAGGTTATATCCATGCATGGTCCTTGGTTGGATAAACAGTCTCATAGAAGATCCCTGTGCTCAGATATATTTGGATCTTGTGGGGCTCCCTGTCCCCTCTAGGATATACTAATTTCTCCTTCCTTCATATGATTCCCTACACTCTGCTGAAGGCTTGGTTATGGGTCTCAGCATCTGCTTTGATACACTGCTAGGTAGGGTTTTTCAGGTGCCTTCTGTGGTAAGTTACTACCCTGTTACTTGTTTTCTCCTATTTTCAATGTCCTTCCCCCTTGTCTTTCTAGATGAGGATTGATCATCTTACCCCTGACCTCTTTCTACAACAACACATTCTTAACATACTGTTTTGTATTTGAAAATGAAACCCTACACATTTGGAAAGAATTTTGGAAAAATAAATATAAACCTACCTCAGCAAACACAGATACCAATATTTAAGTTTAAAGTAAAATTTTCTTTAATCCAATAAACTTTGTGTGACTGTTACAATAATTACAATAAACACTTTTTTAGACATTGAATTAACATGTTATTTATATAATTTGAGTAGATTTACTTTACTCCTTCAATATTTTTTACAAGAAATTTTGATCTGTTTAATAATGGATATCCTGACTTACTTAAGGTGTTCTTGTTGACATGGAGATGAGCCTTTTTGGAAAAGTCTTTAAGATATCTATGTCTAACTGTATTATTTATAAATCCCCATGGAATGTGATGCTAGTGTTTTTTCCATTTCTGAGTTGCTGAGCCGTAGTCACGCACATTAGTAACATAGGTAAGTGTGACATATGAGGTTCCAGAATAATTGTCCTAATAATTGCTCAGTTCCTAATTATGACAGTACATTTTTTATCACTGTCACTAACACTGAATATTCCATTCATTAAAAAAAGACTTGTGTGATTGGGCAAAAGACTAAATGTTACCTAAAAGAAATAAATGGTTTTTTTTAATTGTTATATATTATTGTGTGTGTGTATGCATAGTGTTTATAGCCATGCAGGTGTATGGGAGTGAGAAGCCAATCTATGGAGCTGGTCCTCTTTTTTACCTTTATATTGGTTCTAGAGATTGAATTCAGGTCACCACCCTTGTGTGCCAAGGGGTTTTAATTGTTAAGCCTTTTTGCCAATCCATAAAGTTCATACTTAGAAATAATTTACCTAATTTGTCAATTTTTCTTTAGTGGTGAGTAATTCTTTTAGAAGTTGACTTCTTGGATCCCTTTGTATTTATTAAGATCAATCTTTATCTCAACATATGGCAGTAATATTTTTCTCTAGCTACATTTAACTTTGCTGTGGTAATTTTAGAACACACAATTCCTTCTTTATTATAATTAAAATCTTTCTTTATTATAATTAAAATTGTTTTGTTAGTTGTGAGTTTGATAACTTTCTCACTGATAACTTGTGTAGTAGATTTTAAAAAGTCTACACATCAGATTCATTTAGCAGATGCTTGCGTGTGATTAATATCTGGTTCTCCTGGTCTCTAATGAGTTCCGAATCATTTGTTCAGTAAGTCGCTGTTGGCACCAGCACTTTGCCCTGCTAATGTTAACACGACTGGCTTTATAACCAGGGTGGGCACACAACCATTGGGCATATCTATGAAGTTTTTTTTTTTTTCTTCAGAGAGATTTTACTGAAGAGAGAAGATCTGAATGTTGGTGATCCCATCCCATGGATGAATGTCTGGTCTGAATAAAAACCAGGAAGCAGGCTGGGCATCAACATTCATTTCCCTACTTCATGACTATAGTTGCAATTGATTTACTGTTCCACACTCTTGACACCCCTATGTCTCCACTGTATGGATGGCCAAGGTAAACCTTAAATTGTTGTTAGTATTTTTTTTTTTGTCACAGCAATGAGAAAACAAACCCTGTCCTCATCAGATACTTAATGCATTACTTTTGTTCTGCCTGACATTTATTTCATGATTCCTATGCAAATTACACAGTTTTAACTAATTAAACTGTGTTTTTTTTAGTATCTTAAAAAAACAATGCTTTACTGTTCATTAAACTAATGATTTTTCTTGAAGTTTTCTTCTGCTTTGTATTCTTCCATACCCTGTGCTAGGTCTTGCATTTTCTTCCAATTTTTTTCTCTCCTAATCATGAATCAGTTCCTCGGACCTACTCCAGAACTTCCCACTTTGTTTCCACTTAATCTGCAAATGTACTTACTCATTTTGTACAATAATCACACTAAGAAGCATCCAAAACTATAGATCTTAACCGAATAACCTTCAAATATTTACACACAACTCTTCTTATCCAGTTTGAAGTCCTACAGGCATGGCCAGTGCAATGAATTCAAAACCAAGTTCAACAATTTTAGATGTCTTTATTTCTAAAAATACATAAATGATAATATCCTTTTATAACAATACAGATGTAATATGTCTAGGACCTAGAATAATGACTTGTTTTCTGTAAATATAAGCATTTTTATGCTGACTGTGAGTAATGTTCTGGATTTATTGCTAAAGATTCCATATATAGTCTGCCTATATTCTTGATCCTTTCTTTTAAATTTTATGGAGCCATCTTCATTTTTTAGACCACTCAATGACAAACAGAGGTTTATAAGGAATTTTTGTCAAATAATGATAGTGTAGAAAGCTGAACAGCTGGGCTTTTATCGTTGATTGCTGCACCACACTAAGACTTGGTCTGTTAGTGCAAACTGCCCCGTTTAGAGGGTGATTGCCAGTGTAATATAGTGGCCTTCAAACCTGTGTCCATACCCTTCAGGTTTGTATGATTCAAGAAAGAAATATCATGATATTTTCAAAAGTATCTCCTGTACTTAATGAGCTTTGAAAAATAGGAAGTGCGATTCTTGATAATTACATAGCAAGTAGAATGCCTCGGTGAAATGGTCTTCCCTTATTTAACAAACAGTAACTACAGATAACTTCAATCAGTGTGTTTTTTTGTTATGTGTTCATGCCTACTTTAAGTTTTTAATATGGAAGATATAGATCAAGGACATAACGTATTAGACAAGTACACACTCTTCAATTTCTTAACTTTTAAGATACATAATTGCTTCACTATGAAGACTTAAACAGGGATTGTCACTTTTGTAATTAATTCTTTTTGTTTCATCCTTCCTACTAATTGAAAATAGGCTTTCAATATAGGATGCTTTGAAATTGGATGAAGAGACAGAATTGGAAATGAACTTAATTAACTACAAACTGTCCAAATCAATCAGAGTTTGACAGCACCTCGGTAACACACAGAGTTCATAATTTGCTTGAAATCTGTTGTAATGCATATGCCCATAAATTGCTCAGAAGCCATGCTCACTGTGCACAAAATTTAGTGCCAGGCCATGTGATCTTGCTCTGGGAGAAAATTGTTCTTTCAGCACATAGGACTATTTTGGAAATATGCAGTTTACATTTTCATTTAAGCAACTAATGAACTTTTGAAAATAAATGCTTTGCTTTTGGCCCCAATTGAATTTGTCATAGAAATTCAGAAAAAGAAAAATGTTTGTTTCTAAGCGCTTCAGCATTATGAAGGAATGTGTTTAGAGAGAGCTGCCGGATGGGTTACAAAGTGGCAGAAAGTCAGTCTCAGGATAAATGAAATACTTTAAGTTTATGAATAAAAATTGGGGCTATGATAGCCTATGACCCCCCTATCTCCTATGAAAACATTTTAAATATTGAGTAATCTGAGTTATTGGTACCTTGTAATCTTTTTTACCTTATGATTTTCAAGAAATATATGTCTTCTTAACACAGGGACTTTTAATCTATATTTCTAACAATTTTTTTTTGTTGTTTTTGATGAGGAGATTAATTGGTACAGGTGCTCCAGTGTAACATAGCCTGAGTGCATTAGACACAAGCTGCCAAGAGACTGAAGAAAGACAGGCGGACAGACCCAGGGCTGCACACAGTGCAGTTTATCTGGACTCTCACCGACAGAAACATTTTCTTTAGCATTAGCAATTCCAGTTCAACCCTTGCAGTCTAGGTCAGAAGAGGTAGCATATATATCAGTCAGGACAAACTTGATGTCCCAGGTAGAATGTGCCCGATTTATCTAAAGCACCTATCAAAGAGTCAGACACATGCCTTCAATTAGAGTCCTGTTGTAAAGCTCCGTATAGTCCTCTAATGGTTTTGTCTACGGTTCGTAGGGGGAAAAAATGCAAGAAAAGGTGACCCAGGGTTACTCTGGAGCAATTGTAATGTTACAAATAAATGAAGTCAGGGCAAGCTTGCATGTATTTGCTCTGGTTCTGTGATTCACAGTTTAAAGTCAGTGATCTATAAATTCTATGTACTTAAAAATGTGAAAAGCCATATTATCACCAATGTAATTTAATTATATAACATATACATTTATTTAGAAGTGAAAGTAATGTATATTATATGTATTTAATATTCAAGCCAGAGAATCCTACTGTCCCGTAGCAGTTACTTCTGAAATTAAACCCTTCTATCTTAGAAGAAAGACTGTTAAGACACAAAGTGATAAAGGGGAGCTGAAACAACAGCAAATTATAAGGGGGAACCTATTAAGACCCAGGATGCTTAAAGGGAAGCGGATCGACAAGATTTTCCAAGTTTATCAGGTCTCATCAGGAGTGGCTGTATTGTCTTCCTCTGTGGCCTGGTAAGGGTGCTCCCCGCTCAGGGGAGGTGATCAAAGAGCAGACCAATCAGTTCATGTCAGAGATAGGCCCTGTTCCCATTAATATGGAACCCACTTGGACACTAAACTGCCATGGGCTACATAGGTTATCTCCATGAATGGTCCTTGGTTGGAGTATCAGTCTCAGAAATTACCTCTATGCCCAGATTTTTTGGTTCTGTTGCTCTCCTTGTGGAGCTCCTGTCCTTGTACAACCACTTTGGAAATCAATCTGGTACTTTCTCAGACAATTAGGAATAGTGCTACCTCAAAATAAAGCTGTGCCACTCCCAAGCATATATCCAAAAGATGTTCAAGTATACAAGGACATTTGCTCAACCATGTTTTTAGAAGCTTTATTTGTAATAGCCAGAAGCTGGAAACAACCCAGATGTCCCTCATTTGAAGAATGGATACAGAAATTGTGCTACAACTACACAATGGAATATTACTCAGCAATAAGAAAAAAAAAAGCAATCTAGGGTCAGATGGAAGGAGAGGAAGACTTTCCCATCAATGGACTTAGAGAGGGGCAGAGAGATGAGGGAGGGTGGGTGGGATGGGGAGAGAGTGAGGGAGGAGGCTACAGCTGGGATACAAAATAAATAAACTGTAAATAATATGAAAAATAAAAATTATAAAAAAATAAATAAACAAGGAAATCATGAATTTCTCTTCATTCTTATGCAAAAGATGGCTTCAGGTTTTCAATGAGTTACGCTAGATTTTAAAGAAGAGATAAATTGGTCATTACACACATGTCCAGTGTCTGATAATGTCATGATTTCAGAAGAAATAATGGCTGGGGATGATAATTTTTCACCTTTTGGGAGGTTCACAGAAAACTTATGAAAGTTTATAATAACTTAGATCAATGATTATTCAAAAGTTGCCAAAAAAAGCTGTATGCTTATCTATGTGAAAATATGGTAACTCTAGGGCAGTGAGCTTTAAGAAAGAGTAGGTGACATGTAGAAAGTAAAAGTTAAGTGTCCAAAAGCTGAGGATAGTGGCAGCATGCAGAGGATTTTGTTGTGGAACAATAAAAATCTCCAATGTCTTTCTGTAATTAAAAAAAAAAAAAATTACCAGTCTATGTACGATTTCTTTAAACTTTTAGCGTCTATTTTTTTCCTTGATGAATTTATGATTTATCAATAATTATGGATGAAGGAAAAGCACACAAACTCATGTTTATTTCATGCATTTTCATGTTTTTTTCTAATGGGATATTCTTTATTAGCGCTGTATTTTTTCAACTGTTAATTGGAATAAGAGCATTCAGATGTGTGCCTAGAACATCATTATGATTCCCATTTAAATTACAACATTGAATGCTAATTGAATTGAACTCAACCTTATAATATGAATCTGGGCTTAAGAAACAGGAGATAAATAGATAGATGTAACTGTCCAGATTCTGATATGAAATACATTTAAATTTAGAATTTGGTACACAACAAAATTATACAAAATTATTGTTCATAGAGTTCAGTTAACAAAGAATGGAAAGAAAAGTATAAACCAAATGAAAATATAACTAGGAAATTAATTATGAGTAATTGCCCTTATATAGAATTTCTATCTGAACTAAATAATGTGTTTAGCAGTTATAACAATGTAAAGAAATTATTCCTGAGTCATATATATCAGAAAACAAAACTATGGCATGGAAAATGAGGTCCATGTGTTTGACCACAACTAGAAAAGCAAACCTTAAAAAGCATACTAAAAAAATTATAAATTTATATTTTATGAATG
The DNA here is from genome assembly GCF_030254825.1 of Meriones unguiculatus. Taxonomy (NCBI): domain Eukaryota; kingdom Metazoa; phylum Chordata; class Mammalia; order Rodentia; family Muridae; genus Meriones; species Meriones unguiculatus. The sequence continues at coordinate 29,758,724 of NC_083359.1, forward strand.
TATAGGACACCGATGCAGATTGATAAGTAAGCACATTTAGATATGTGGTCACTTTGTGGAGTTGTGTGAATGGGGCATCCTGTACGTCACTTAGACATGGCTATTAGCCTCTCTGTCTCCTAGCACTTTGTTTTAATGTCCCTAATGGGTGTGGGGGGGTACTGTAAAATGGAGGCAGCAGCATCTTTACCCAACTAACTTGCAAACTGTTGATTTTGTGTCTCACTTTATCCCTTGCCAGTTATTATATTCAGAGAGGCCATTTTCTGATGTTTAGAAATATAGAAGTGTTTTTTTTTCTGGAGCTGAGTGTGATGTCAGCCTCAACAATCATACATGTTCAGAGTGGAGCAAGTATGCCTCTCAGTGAAAATCCAATGAACTTCTCTACCTATGAAGTTACGTTCAAAATAATATATATCAATTCAAAGTGACTGAAAAATATAAAAGGTTTATATTCACTTCCATTTTCCAAAAGGATAATCAGGTATTTCCCCCTTCCATGTCCATAGGGTTTATGTTTCAAAACCCCTGTTGAACACACAAAAAAATTATAGATAGTATCAGACTAGATATGAATAGATGAATAAACTATATATGAATAGAAAATAGGATTTAAATCTCAGATTAGGTACAGATAATAAATAATAACACAGAGAGCGATTGCAAACTACACTACAAGGACAGCTAATTATGTGGATGTTTTCCCCTTGACCCTGTCTATTTCCCTGCTCTCTATTTACATCTGACCCTCATGACTAAATGAGATGCTGCAATGAATTCATGGATTGCTTTTTAAGTTCAAGAATCCTAGCATCACGTGTTTTTATGCTTTGGGGACAGTGGTAAGTGAAGTAAGGATTATCTCAAGGTCAGCGCTGTGGGCTCATGGAACTGGATATGAAGATGTAGCAAGACAGAGAAGAAGACAAATGGGTAGAGTGCACAGTGCGGACCCTCTGGCCAAATCTAGTTTCATGATCTAGTTGAGATGGCATGAGGTTTCTTCCCGCTACTCTTCCCTGCATGCAAATTCTAACTCGTGAGTTATTTACGAGTTATTTACTTTGTGAATTTACCATTTAATATTTCTTACCTGTTGTTGAATGTAATGATCTGGAATTGTATAAGGCAAAACTGCCTGATTGGAAAGCGGTTGATATTTTATTTGAAGGAGAAAACAGTGTAGGTATCCGTCAAGTAAATGCTTTTAGCATAGCTCTCATGTTACAGACACAGTCCTTATCCACACAGATTATAGTAGAATTATTAGCATGTTTCACGTGCACCATGCCTTTCCCTTCTCAAACATAAATGTCACTATACAAGAAATTTCGTATTCCACTGTTACTTACAACAATGGAGGTATGTTAAAATACATTTGAACAGTTTATTAATGTTATGGTTAGGAGAAAACTAATTTGTACAAACATTTTCAAAAAATAACATATACCAAGAAAAAGAACTATACTAAGGTTGTTTTGTTTCAATAGAAATGTATGTGAGGTAGATACAAGGATCAAAGGGTTCAAAGTAATACTCTCTTTTGTAGCATCATTCATAACTTCGCTCCTTATGTGAGAAATGAGCAAAGTTTTAGTAAGTTGTTATATATTCCTTATGAATTTAGAGTCTTCTGGAAACTAAGCAAGAGTTCTAAGCCATTGGGTATTATCTCAGGCCCAAGATACCTTTTCTTGCTTTTCTATTATCTCTAGGACCCAATTTCTCCAGATATACTCCAGCCTTGAGCTCTCTACAATGCGTTTTCTTCTTTGTTTCTTATGTACCTTTAGGGTGGCCTGATATGGTGCAGTTTTATCTTACTTTGTTAATCTGCTGGTGAACTAATCATCCTTCAAGAACTCTGAGGGTGGCTATCACCCTCTCTTCTGTACATAGCTGTTGTTTTAATTTCATAATGTCTGTATTTTTATGTTGAGTATTTAAAATTACTCTTTTTTACTATGAAGTTTTTGATGGTACACTTGCCATTCTATTATTTTTTCATGTCACAAAAAATATGTGTGTCAAGGTTCTTACATATTGCTCCCAGATTTAGGTTGCTCTTCTGCTTCTAAAGCAAATCTTAGGGTCTTACTGCTTATGGCTAATCTCTTTTTTCCTATTTATTTATTATATTGATTATAATTTATTCACTTTTTATCTTAACTGTAGCCCCCTCCTTTATCCTCTCCCAATCCCACTCTCCCTCCTTTTCCTCCTCCCATGACCCTCCCCAAGTCCACTGATAGAGGAGGTCCTCCTTCCCTTCCATCTGACCCTAGCCTATCTGATTTCTTCAGGACTGGTTGCATTGTCTTCCTCTGTGGCCTGATAAGGCTGCCCCCCACCTCAGGGGTAGGTGGTGAAACAGCCAGCCACTGAGTTAATGTCAGAGAGGCCCATGTTCTCCTTATAGGATACCTGCTTTGAGACTGAGCTGCCATGGGCTACATCTGTGCAGGGGTTCTAAGTTATCTCCATGCATGGTCCTTGATTGGAGTATCTGTCTCAGAAATGACCCATGGACCCAGATTTTTTGGTACTGTTGCTCTCCTTGTGGAGTACCTGTCCGCTCCAGGTCTTTCTAGTTCCCCTTTCCTTCATAAGATTCCCTGCAGTCTGCCCAAAGATTGGCTATGCATCTGTTTGATACCCTGCTTGGTAGAGTCTTTCAGAGGCCCTCTGTGGTAGGCTCCTGTCCTGTTCCCTGTTTTCTCTCTCTTCTGATGTCTTTCTCATTTACCTCAGGGTCCTCCTTCTTGCTTAGCTTACTTAGGTGTACAGATTTTAGTAAGATTATTTTATATGTCTAATATCGACTTATAAGTGAGTATATACCATGTGTGTCTTTCTGCTTCTGGGATACCTCACTCAGGATGATCTTTTCTAGATCCCACCACTTGCCTGCAAATTTCACAATTCCCTTGTTTTTAATTGCTGAGTAGTATTCCATTGTGTAAATGTTCTGTAATTTTTTTTTTTATCCATTCCTAGTTTGAGGGACATCTGTATTGTTTCCAGCTTCTGGCTATTACAAATAAAGCTGCTACAAACATGGTTGAGCAAATGTCCTTATTGTATTCTTGAGTATATTTTGGATATATGCCTAGGAGCGGTATACCTGGATCTAATTGTCTGAGAAAGTATTAGATTGATTTCCAAAGTGGTTGTACATGTTTCCATTCCCACCAGCAATGGAGGAGGGTTCACCACAGTAGTTCTCCAGTGAGTAGCTGTGAAAGATGTGAGATAGCTTGATCACAGACCAAATTCCTCTCAGTCTTTGTAGAAGAAGTTTGCTGACTTCTGGTATACTATTGTGTGATTTTGTTGTTTTATAATTAATTTGGGAAAATTGAATATGAGTATTCTTTAGTTAATTGCCCAAAAATATGCTCCTGAAGTGTAATAGTCCCTTATCACAGTAGCCAAACTTAGTTGCATTGGTGTTTGCACTTATTTTAGTATTTATTGGTTTTTGTTTTGTGTGGAAAGTGTGTCTGGGCACTGGAGGTCAGCTGTAATGAAGGAGATCACACACTCACTTTATTTACAACACATTTTATTAGCTTAAAGTTCCCTTTACCTCTATAAGCAAGTGTTCTAGGTGAAAAGTTTTATATACCATTTTTATGGATGCATCAGAAATATTTTATTGGTTGTTATTATAGCCACCAAAAATATACTTTAGATAAAAAAATACCCTGTTGACAGGAGATATTTCCATGATGAAAATCTTGTGATCACTTGAGTTATAGAAAACATTTTGTTTACTTTACTTTCAACTTAAAGTTACCCCAAATCTTCTAGCTTAGATTACTGTTAGAAGAACCCTTCCTTGAAGGGGACAAAGAAATGCCTTGCCTAGTATTTCACCTGCCAAGAAGTGGTTGAAGTTTATAACCTGAAACTTTACTTTTCAAGTGCAACCTCAAAGGCATGTTTTAGAGACAGTTCTGAGTTCCCGAACATGATAAATTGCCTGGGCTGGGAGAGATTTTAATGAGACAAGGACTTTACAACGGGAGGAAAAGCTTGCAATTTGTCTTCAGAATTTTCAAGTATAGGTACTCCAACCCTAAATATGACCGAAACACACTGATAACTTGAAGAATATATGATCAGCAACAGGTATATAGTCAAGAGTCATATCACAGTTTATTTTTTGTCTATATTTTGTTTATATTTACTCACTTTCAGAAGTCACAATTACTATTGAGCTCAATAAAATGTAAAATAAGGAGAAAATTCACTTCATTCTTTATTGGGCTGATTAAATGAGACAATGTAAGCCATAAGTTATCCAGTAGATTTTGATGAAAATTGGAAACCTATGAATATTATTTGATTAAATAGCTAAGGCTTAGTTTAATAATCTAATAAAAGCAACACACGTCTACATATTTTTTAGATAGCATACCATTAACAATTAATAGTCAAGTTAGGGCATTTCTCCCTTGTGCTAGGCGATCTCTCAGACCTCTGAAAATCATGTCTTGTCACCGAAAATACAATTAAGTATGGCCTTTATGGATCATTATTTAATAGCCATTGGAAATAGAACCTCACAAATCAAAATCAAATGATATAGAGCCCTTCAAAAATGAAGAACCATCACCAATTTATTCTGAAATTACATGCCAGTCTCCCAAAGCTGACACCTTCCAAACTGGATCATATTTCCAGAAAAAGAACACCTCCTTCATTACTAAGCTTTTGAGCTAGTGGGGTTCTGTCTTCTCATTTCTTCTTACACATTTTATATCACTGAATGGTTAGAACACCTTGAAAAGTTCCTTTGTTTGGTTCTTAATCATTCCGCTTTAAAATGGCTCAGGTTGCTGGCCAAGCAGGTTTTGGAGAGTTCCCCCTGACACTATAAACTAATTGGATGTTTTAAATTTTAAATGAGAAATTATTAGCATTGTAATCAGGTAAAACTGTGAGTAGATCATACCCATATAAGTACCTAATGTGTCATGCTTCTGGGAAAGATGTGAACAATTAAGATTTAAACCTTGACACTAAAGAGGTTTAGATTACAATACATTGCTTACGAAATCTCAAAGCAGTATAAAAAGATAGGTTTCTGGAAAGACTACCCACAAAATGAGACACTTTTCACATATTTTGGCCAGAGGTCAAACAGCAGTATTCCAAGATAGTAAATTTGCCATGTTTGGTAAGGTGTGGGAAGTGAGTTATAAATCTCTATTGCATTCAATTGAGTAATTTCAGTAGAAAACACATGAATTTCACAGAGGTGAAAGCTAAATTACCTTTCCACTAAATCACTGTAGACAGTTTATTGAAAAAGAGGTCGAGTCCTTCTCTCTCTCTGTCTCTCTCTCTCTCTCTCATGAGCGCATTTGTATGTATATTTGACTTATCCATTTAAATATTTGTGGGGCTATAGAGATACCTAGGCCATTAAGAGCACATGTTGCTCTTGCAGAGGACCTGAGTCTAAGTCTCAGCATCCACATGGAGGCACACACTGTGACTCCATTTCCAGGGTTTCAGATTGTTGTTTGGCCTCCCCAGGCACTACATGAAACATCTACATTCAAAGATACAGGCAAACACTCATACACATAAGAAGCAAATAAAGAAATCTTAATTTTAATATTCATGCAGCCTTTTGTGTTTTTCTTCTTAGAATTATGTCATGAATCTTTTCAATTAATCCATTGATGTTTGTAACAGAACACTCAACACATATTATGTTAGTTTACGTTATATGTGTTTGTGCAAGCCAAAAGTTTTTTTTAACATAAAAGTTAAACAAATATGAAAAATAAAGAAATAAATGAGAATGAACTCTGAATTGCTCTATTAGAATATTCTTCTTGAGACAACAAAGATATTTAATGACTTGGAGATAAGAACAAAGCTTTCTCCATGTGAGACTTCAAAGAGTGGTAGGAATGCTTTTATTTGAATAAAATAAGGTTCAATGGGGAATACAGGTTTTTCAGTAGGTAGTCAATAAAAGGAAGTTGCCTCAGAAGATGGACAACAGATAGAGGAAAACAGCCATTGCAGCATGGAATGGAGCTTGATTGTTTCTGGGGTGTATGAAATGGTGGTCTTCCACTTCTGAGAGATATTGTCGAAGTGATATAAACTCTCACTTTCTAACTAGACCCTCAATTTAAAAGCAACAGTTCACTTTTTGTTATGTGTTTATTTAATATGTGCTACTTACGATTGGCATCCATCAAGTAAAAATGGTCTCAGTGTTGTGGTGAATCCCAAGTGAATGAATGCATCTAAACAAATCGAGACTATGAGACAGTTGGAACTTAATAAAGTTAGGATAACTGTTTTATAGAGATAAATAATTCATGTGCTAGTAGAATGGTTGGGGAAGTAAAATAAACAGCTGGGTTTCACACATTCATCACTGGAGTTTGGGTTCCTAAAATTTGAAGGTCCTTTTGAATTGATCTTGGTACCTCGAGTCTTCATATCTATATAAAATATTATGGAGAAAAAAATGTGAAAAAATGTATTGTAATCAGCATCTACTAATTGATCAGTGCCAAAGAACAGATCTGGGAGCTGAAGTGCGACCCCCCCTCCCCATCCAGAATGTTACAGAATTTGGAAACTACAAATTATCTGTGCCAAGTTACAGTTACATTTTTTTTCACCAATCAGGATTTAGAGATAGGTATTTCCTTAGGAACATTGTGAGTGTGTGTGTGTGTGTGTGTGTGTGTGTGTGTGTGTGTTTTACTTGTACTGATTGGTTGGTTTATTCAACTGTGGCTCTGGCTAGGCCACTTGCCTAGCATTCTTTTCTCAACTTGCCAACCAGGATATCAGTCTCTGTCTTAAGCAGTATGTCAGTTACCCAGAGAAGTATTGGGAATGTAAACTTTATTTGACCCCCTATTCAAAATGGAAGTTTTATTCAAAATGGCTTCAGTTCTTTTACTTCCTATGCAGATACTCAGAATAGGCTGAAGATCATTATGAGAGGAATCACAGCTGACGTGCATTTGTTGCACAGCGCATAGAGGAGATGGTTAAAGGAAAAAACTGCACTGCAGCGTGATATGGAGTTCTGTCCTTGGTTCTGAATTCAATACAAGTTTAGTTAGGCACTGTATTGCTTCTGAGATGTTGCTTTCTTAAAATAAGGGCAGTAGTGTTTAAAAGAGTTTTATGAAATTTAAGAAAATGTTCAGCGGTGGTGGTGCATGCTTTAATTCTAGCACTAGGGAAGCAGAGGCAGGAAGATCTCTGAGTTAAAACATGAGCCTAGTCTCAACAGCTAGTTTTGGAAAGACCAGGACTACATAAAGAAAACTTACCTTGAGAAAAAACAAAAACAAAAACAAAAAAAAAAACACAAATAAAACAGAAAACGCCAATCAGATTATGTCAGAGGCAGTCCCTCTTCCCATTACTATGTAACCCAATTGGACTCTGAACTGCCCTGGGCTACATCTGTGCAGGGGTTCTAGGATATCTCCATGAATAGTCCTTGGTTGGAGTATAAGTCTCTGGGAAGTTCCCTGTGTTCAAATTTTCTTGTTCTGTTGCTCTCCTTGTGGAGACCCTGTCCTCTCCAGCTCTTACTATTTCCCACTTCTTACATAAAATTCCATTCACTCTACCCAACAGTTGCCCATCAGGCTCAGCATCTGCTTTGATAGTCTGTAGGGCAGAGGCTTTCAGAGGCCCTCTGTGGTAGGTTCCTGGTTTGTTTCCTGTTTTCTTCTTCTGGCTTTCAGAAGCCCTCTGTAGAAGGTTCCTAGGTTGTTTCCTGTTTTCTTCTTCTTCTGATGTCCATCCTCTTCACCTCCCCCTGAGGGGGGAGCAGCCTTACCAGGCCACAGTAGAGGACAATGCAGCCATTTTTGATGTGAACTGATAGACTAAGTTCAGAAAGGAGAGGAGAACCTCCCCTATCAGTGGACTTGGGGAGAGGCATGCATGCAGAAAGGGGAGGGAGGGTGGGGTCGGGAGGGGAGGAAGGAGGGGCTTATGGGGGGATACAAAATGAATAAAATGTAATTAATAAAATAAAAAAAAAACAGAAAACGCTTATGCACTCGTTTTGTAAATTCGCCCTTATCCTATATGCATGAGGTTTGTTGTGATAACAAGCAAGCTCTTCTTCATCCTATTATGACAGGAATAGTCAACTTAAATACCACGTATTAACAGTTTTGGAAGTTGAGGATAGGGTAAAAGCCTGATGAATTTAAATGGGAACAAACTTATGGGTTTCCCCATACCATGAATTAGGATAAATGGAGAAAATAGCATTCAAACTTGATGCTCTCTTTTCACTAGGGCACTGATCCTATCATCGGGGACCCATCCTGTGACCTAATTACCTCCCACAGATCCTAGCACTAAATAACACCACACTGAATACCAGGATGTCAGCATATTTGGTGAAGAAACGAACATTTGTTGCAAAGCAAAAGTTGACATGATTCGAAGTCAACAAAAGGTGTTCGTTTAGGTTAAATATCCGCTTGATTTAGAAACATTAAGATAGTATTCAATTATCTTTCCCTAAATCCTAAATATTCACCTTAAATTAAAAAAATTGACTAACTACATTCAAATGAAAAAAAAAATAGGTTTTTTTTTTCCCAAGGCAGTTTCACTGGGGAAACAAAGCACCAAACCACTCTTGAGGATAGGTCCCGTATCTAGCTGCCTACGGCCAATACAAAACAGACAGTGGACTCTTTGGAGGTTCTTTTTCTCATAATGTCGTGTCAGAGCATTATTTTTACTTCTATTTTATTTTTTACCTTACAGGTGCTTTTTGTATGTACCCTGGATTCTGCTTTTGTGTTTTGATCGAATTCCAGTGAGTTTAGAAATATTATTGTCTACGTTCCTTGTGTTGTTTTTGGCTGCTTTTTTTTTTTTTGGCTCTTTTTCTTGTTTGTTTCATCCTATTTTATCTTTTATTTTTTGTTTTAGGTCCTTTTACTTTCTCATATTATTATTCATTAGATACCTGTTTGTTTTCTAACCGGAGAGAAAAAGGGTGTAGACCCAGTTGGGAGGGGAAGGGGGAAAAAAACTGTAGTGAGAGCATATTTCAGAAAAAAAATTATTTTCAATAAAGGAAAAAATACTGGTAGCCTGTTCCTAGAGTGTACAGCTTAAGACTCCATAAAATGACAAATAATATTGGAGAGAGTTGTACAGCCTTCCTGTAGTTCCCTATGGTGATTTCTGATCTGCATGAAAAGCAACACACAGACATAAGTTAAATTATATATATATAATAAGTTAAATATATATATATATATATGATCAGATTTTATTGTCAATCTGACATAGTCTAGACTCATTTGCAAAGAGAGAAACTAAAAGAATTATTTTGTTCTGTAGAAATATCTTTGGGGCATTATCTTGATAGGTAATTGACATAAGAGAGCCCTGCCCATTGCGGGCAGTTCCATCCTTAGGCAGGTGGGTTTATGCCATATAAGGCCTGAGCTGAGCATTGACCTGAAAGGGAACCAGTAAGGAGTCTTTTTCTATGGTTCTAGCTTCCAGGTTCCCTTCTTGAGTTCCTGCCTATTCTCTCAACAATAGGTTGTGACTGAGATGTGTGAGATGAAATAAACTCTTTCATCCTCAAGGTCGTCTTGGTCAGAATCAGGAAGTCTTGAGCAGTATGTCAAACTTGAATATATGTGTGTGTGTGAGTGTGTGTGTGTGTGTGTGTGTGTCTGTATGAGTGTGTCTGTATATATTGTAAACTCCAGAGAGTCAGCACCTGTTTTCAATCATGTGGCTACCAGGAAGCTGTGACTCACTGTGACGCAACAAAACAAGAAACTATTTTATTAGTGTGCTGCTAGCCTGTCAGAAGATCAAAATTAATAATGTAAGAAGAGATTCTCCTGAAGGGCTTTTGTTTTTGTGCTACTATAAAGTGTAATCACAGTAATTCAGGACCACCTGAAACCATGTACATATGTATATAGACATATGCACAATTATGCATGAAGGGACATATGCAGACACAGATCTGCATAGTATATTCCCAAGATCGATAATATTCCCATAGTCCATGATAGTAAGACACTCCAAGTGCCACATTCACATGGTAATAAAACTGCAATCAATGATGAGAATTGGGAGTAACCTGATAGCTTTAATCCTGGACTTTGTCAAGTAGTGATATAGATATTGACTTTTAGTCCTGACCTTACGTGAATTAATTAAATTTTCTGGGCTCATTTCTTGTTTGCAAAGTCTGAGGTGTTGCTGGGAAGATTTACCTTACCACAGTGAATCCTGTCTCTATGGCTTTAATCTCTTGAAGATTTTGGATCTCCAAGTACTCCCCTGTGGAATTCAAGCATATTTTGGTATGTGAAGTTGAGCCCTAGGCTAACAGCCTGGCTATTAGTTGTTAGCATTAAGTGTCAGCCTGCAGGGGAAAAAAAAAGATTGGTTGGTGCTCAGCAGTGGATCTGATATTGAATGGTACACAGTAAACACAGAGAAGCAGAACTCCATGAGTTGCTGCTGCTTTAGGGAATATTTTTTTCCCAACGGTTATTATAGTTAATTAAAAAATACATGTCACAAATGAGAAAATATTCAGCAAAAAGATGTTAGTGACTTAAGTCGCATGATACGAGCAGCTCATACAACTTAAGTCTTTACCAAGCGGGAAATCGGTCATTTAAGATAGCTTTGCTTTTAAAGTGGGCTCATAATGTGAGATACCATTTGCAAAGAGAGTATAAATCTTTTCCAAATCTTCATGCTTCTTTCCAATTTGACTTTTTTTCTTCTCCCACCAGGAAGTGCTTAGAAACATAAAACAATAACACGGATGGAATTTCTCAATGTTTTGTATCTTGGGGGGAGGGGATTCTGATTGGTATTATTTTAGCTAACATTTTATGTACTGTAAAAGACTATGCAAAATTTGTAATTAAAAATGACATTATGGGACAGGAGTGCTCCAGTAGATGAAGCTTTAAGAACATCTTTGTGAAGTTTATTTAACGTATTGGTCTGTGAAGCTATTTTCTTAAGGCTTATAGCTGGGCACTTCATTATATGACACTATTTTATAACAAGGGCTTTCAGAACTGCTTATGATTAAATCTCTTTGTACAGAGAACTAAAAAAAAAAAATCTTATAGGAAACTTTATTTCTAAGACCCTGGGTTACTTCAGGGTTCTAAGGCATTGTTTAGAGTTGATTGTGTGAGAGAGGTGAGTAGAACTATTTTAAATGGATTTGCTGGGTTTAACCTGTTTCACGAAATATAGGGTGGCTTTGAAAATAACTAAGCCTTCAGAAATGAGTCTTTTGAAGAGATTTGAGATTTTGTTAATGTATGTGCTTGATGAAATTCCCAAAAGGTAGCAGGCGATGAGGTTAACAAAGACTATTTAATCCGACTACTGTGATGCCTCTACACCTTCATAAGACCTACTAAGGACATGGTCCTGGCTGTTATCAGTTTTGTATTTATAGGCAATGTGTGTACATCACATAGACTTAAGGTGTTTTTACTCTTTTTTTTAAATATATTTTATTAATAATTGGGATACTAAACAGTCATTACATACTATTCTACAAGTTACAGTTTCTCAGACCATGGGTGGGCACTGATCAAATTAATGTTAGATGAATGGGGGTCTCTATTTTCTTTGGCAACATTTGATGGTAGCAAGTTCTAAGCACCATGTGTCACAGGAAGTGGATGACAGGAGGATGGTATTTAGTTGCAGAGGCGCAAATATGAATAATGGAACTGAAGAATCTATAATAAGTTACTGCAGGTGGTGACTCCAGAGGAAGACAGTTCTGTGTAAAAACAGCCCCAATTAATGACAGATTAAAAAAAAAGTGGAGAAAAAAATTCCTTTGGCATATCTAACAACCTAAGTCACCAGGGCTATAAAAATCTTGAGTATTTTAATGTGGATTATGAATTTTAATTTTGTCTAATATCGTTAAAGTATTTTAAACTTAACTTTTTTTTTCGGAATAAAGAATTTACATGCTATGTAAGGTGTTCTTCCATACTTTGAAGGTTAATTCATTTTAGGCCAGGTTCTTATCCGGAGGCAGCATTCAGTTCCACGGAGTGTGAGGCAAAGATAAGTCCAAATTGCTACAGAGTTAAGCACAGAAGAATGCTTGAGGAGTGATCACATTTATGTCTTAGATAAAATAGAGTTATAATGTGTTTTCCATGGTTAGGAGTGGAAGCTGTGAAAAGTGTACAAGGTTACAATATCCAAAAATACAGTGGTTGCCACCCAAATAGTGTTTCCTTGTGTAAAATCCATGGACCCCACTCATTTTTTGAAATGGAAGAATCACAGATAAAACGAGGCTGCTAAATTATGAATCTGTGGTCACGGGAAGTGGGGATCCTCCACATAGGCATGAGGAACCTGAGTTTCTCTTCAGCTATCTGCATTAGTGCCAGGATTCAGATATGAGGAAATCAACAAGAAAGTCACCTTTTTGTCGCTCACAGACAGAGACCTTAAGCTTAGTTTTGGCAAATAGGTACTGAATGATGAATGCTTATCTAGTAGAGGGGCTAGTCAGGGGAGGTGTTTGAGCTGTAGCTTTCAAACCTCTGAAGGGCCTGTTCTTGCTTTGTTTTTTAATCAATCATTTTATAGTTTTTAAAAAGTCTTTCTCAATACAGAGTAAAGCAAAATAAAACAGAACCACCATTAATGTTGATTGTTTCTTTCTCACTAACACTTTGCAAGTCTCATTGTTAACCTTGGCCCAGATAGGACAAACACAGCACCTGCTTATACTCTCTTAGTGGAAATCCTCCTAGTCATGGGTCACTTAACTTATTTAAAAGAAAATGGATCTGGAGCCAGAGGTTGTGTCACTGTGTCCGGTCAGATTCTGAACCCACAAAACACTTCCACCATCATGTTACACCAACACCAATACAAAGAAACACTTTCGCTCTCTTCAGCTCAGTCATGTTCATTGAAGCACATTAGAATGACAGGTGATTTCACTAAGACATTTAACATTGGTCCTTTGTCTTCACACTTGTTTAATTGGAAGCTAAATGGATTCCAAACCTAGACCAGGAGTACCCTTCCTTGTACACATGCCCTAATATCAGTCCTCCGTAGTCCACACTAGCACACAAAACTTCTCTTAGGATTACTATGAGGCATGTTATAAAGGGGTCAGCCCAACTCCATGTCAAAGCTCAGAACTCTATCATGAGATAAATAGTTCTGAGCCATCACGACTCCATACTTTGCTATTTCGTATACCCAGTGACTCCAGCATCCTCAGTGAATTCACGAGCATTCTCCCTAAAGGCCTGATGCAGGAACTTCCCACTTTGCTGCGCCACATGCAAATAGTTCCCAAACTGGATTTTGGCCACCTATTCCTTTCTATGTTTATCTCACGGCGTAACTAAAAAGCACCATGTGTGTATGTGTGTGTGTCTGTGTGTGTCTGGTGCATGTGGGGTGTGTATGTGTGTGTATGGTACTTCTTTTAGCCACTTAGCTACCTCAGCTGTCTCCATTTTTATTTCCCCTCTCGGCCCCTTTCCCAACAATACTCAAGTTCTATTCTTCTGACGGGTGAACCACCCACACCTTTTTTCTTTTTTCATTAAACAACATTTAATTGACTAATTTTACAGTGATTTGACAAGCTATTACAGAAAAAAAGTTGTATCTTCACTGAAGTAAATTGCTTTTGCAAGTAAAATTTCACTGAGCAAGGTGTTAAATGCATTATGCACACCACATTCTAAGTGTAAAATTTGTTTCTTCTCTTTTCTTATGACACCATCTTGCAGAGGATGCTGGAAAGAGTTTTTTGTTGTTGTTGTTGTTTTTTTTTAAGGACTCCAATCCCCAAGGACATTCTTATTTTAGCCAGTTCCATTTCTTTATGCAATTGACCTTCCAATAACACCTATTATAGAGCATTTCCACAAAATGAATTTCATTAAGAAAATATGTGTTTAAAGATGTGCTTGTGTTTATGTTGGGTCATTCACTAAAGATTTCTAAAAACAGTAGATTTTTTTTTTATTTTCAGTCTCAGACTACTGCTCACACATCATGTTTTAAATAATACTGTGTTATTTTCATATTTAAATTATTTTTCTTTCACTGAACATTTATACATGAAGATTTTAAAAGGGTACTCGTATTTCTTTTTTTTTTTTTGGTGTGATTTCATAAGGTTTTCATCTGAAGTAATGGTATCCTGGCTCCCTCTTAATAATCATGATTAAAATATATAATATTAATGCTGCTCATGAGCTTGTGGAGTTTATTTCATGTAAATAATAGTTTACACTATTTTGTTGCTCTCTATAGATGTCCTCTGAAAGACCCTATCCAGCAAGGGATCAAAGCAGACTCACAGCCAAATTTTGGGCAGAACAGAGGGAGTATTATGGAAGAGTGGAGGGATGGAATAAACCAGAGGGGACAGAAACCCACAAGAAGACCAAAAAAGTCAGCAAATCTGGGCCCAATGATCCTGCTGAGACTGATGCACCAATCGATGACCATGCATGGAGAGGACCTAGACCCCTCCTGCCCAGGTGTAGACCCAAGGCAGCTCAGTCTCCATGTGGGTTTCCTAGTAAGGAAAGCGGGGGCTTTCTCTGACATGGACTCTGCTGCCAGCTCTTTGATCACTTCCTCCTGGTAGGGCAACTTTGCTGGGCCACTGAGAAAAAGGATGTAGATAGTCCTGATGAGGTTTGAAAGGCTGGGTTCAGATGGGAGGGGAGGAGAGCTCCCCCTTTCTGCGGACTACTGGATTGGGATATGAGGGAAGAAGAACAGGGAGGGAAGGTGGGACAGAGAGGAGACAGGGCTATCATTGGATTACAAAGTGAATAAATTATAAGAAATAAATTTGTTAAAAAAAAGAAATGAATGAAACTAAAGTACTAAGAGGAAACACCAAAGGCTAATATTTCAGTCCCCATTATATCTCCGAATTGAGCATCTAGGACAGAGCCAGCCATAAAATGTGCTATGCGCTGACCCAACAGAACCATTTGTCCGCACCATGATACGTTTGCACTTGTGAGTTTAAAAAAAAAAAAAGCTGATCAAATTAATCACATCGTTCCTATGTACATTATCCATAACTGTATTAAAAATTGTGGGGGGGATCTGAGTAACTTGAACTGGCATGAAGCGGAAACTGATGGTGTTATTATTTACTGTATAATGTTCTTTGTCAAGAAAATCAAGTTGAAGGAGGGGCTGTAGAGATGGCTCAGCGGTCAGAAGCACTTACTTCTCTTTTGGAAACTAGAGTTTGGAAACTAGAGTTCGGTTCAGTACACACGTGGAGATGCATACCACTTCCTGCAACTCAAGCTCTTGGTATCAGACTCTGACCTCCAAGAGCCAAATAACACATACGTGGCACACACAGACACATGCACATAGATAAAAATAAAATCACATATATATATATTTTTAAATCAGGTTTAAAAGAAGACTGTTTTGTTTGTTTGTTTTTGTGTTTTGAGACAGGGTAGTCTTGGGTGTCCTGAACTCACTTTTGTAGACCAGGCCCCCCTCGTACTTACAGAGATCCCCCTGCCTCTGCCTCCCTGAGTGCATGCACCACTGCACCTGGCTTGACAGAGGACATTAAAGTGCACACCTGCAAAATATTTTGGATAACTACCCTGGACAGACATTAATTAAGAACATTAATACTCAAGATGCTGAATGTTTGGAATTGTTACGTGCCTTCCCCTAGAAGTGGCTATTGTTGTTTTGCTTTTTCCTTGAAGGACTCTGTTCATGACACTGCTTTCAACTTTTTGAGTTTTTGTGATCTGGGAACATCTACGGCTATTGAGGGGGGGAGAAAAAGTCTTTTATGTCCTTCTAATTTACTAGCCTTAAAGCAAACAACTTGAAAACATCTTTTTCACAGTGAGGGATTAATTCTGGCAATCAAACCCCACCAGCGGACATGTCAAACACAATCAAGCCTGGCATTTGCGTTACTCCGGCATCAATATGATACCTCTGTTGTCCTAGAAAACTTAAACCGTCATTGTGAGCATCAATACTGGTATTTTTGCTTTATTTAAGAAATTGATTACTTTTAATATCACAGAATGAAAAAATGAACTTCTTGTGGATCGATAGAGCGCTACTCTCTTTTGGGCTTCCCCTCCCCTACCACCCGATAAATGTTCTTGATAAACGCTACTTTTGACTGCTTGCCTGATGGACAGATTCTACATGCAACATTTGAGCAGCTGTTACTGATGTGCCGTTTCCTCTTAAATGTCCTGCTTCATTCTCATGATCACAAAAACAGCCTGCATCCCCAAGTATGGATCATAACATAAAATTATTTTAATAGGAATTAAGAAGGAACATAAGCCAGTGTGTGATACAAAGTTCTCTGGATCATACTCATACTTTGGAATAAAGCCAGAATTCTTGATGGAAATGGTTACCAAAGTCAGGGGAAATGCACATAGAATATTGCCTGCAATAATTAATAATAAATAAAGATGGCACAGGAAGAAGGAAAGTTACACATATAAATCGAATCACTGATATTTACCTGTGGTATGATGTGATGTCATAGTCCTTTGTGTTCTAGCTTCTGTACATAAACACAAAAACATGTATTTGGCATGGGAATAAATGTTGTATACAGGTTATTTATCAACATGTGCTTGTTTTAATCTCGATTATTAACCTATTCTTTTAAATTCTGCATCTATCTTTCCTCACACAACTCAGTTTCATGGGATCAACGATTGTGAAACACAAAGGATCTGAAACTTTTTATTCATTCAATGAGTTAGTGAAACAGTGAACAAGTTGGACAAAGTACAACACAAGAGAACATGTATACTTTTTTGTCTCTTCTGACAGTGGGAAGCCATTTTAAAGTGCAAAGTTTAAAAATGGAATACAAAATAATTATTTCAAGGCAGTGAAAATGCTGTAAGAAGGAAAGACTCTGTGTCATGTGAGCAGCCATGGTTCATTTTTAAACTGCAGATTGTTATTCTAGGGTTGAGTGCTTTTTGTGAAAATATTTCTATTGAATACAGAAATTGGCTTGTACATTCAGGGTATGCCATAGAGACGTATACTACACGAAGCACAGTACTATATATTTGACACATAGCGTTTCATTTGATTTTTATATGTTCAAGAAATGAGTATTGGAATTGTACTAATCGAAATATATTGAGGGCAAAGTTTGGAGAAGTAATAATTTGTGCAGAACCAGAAAATACTATGGACAGGATTCAAATCAGGTAGAGAGCTGAGTTCTTTGTGCATCTTTACTGTTGTTGATGTTCTACCTGAGATGCCAGCAGGAATAAAATGCACAGGTGAACAGTAAAATATCATTATTAAAAGTGTGGAAATGGCAGTTCACATGACAACAAATGCGTTAGGAAAAAGTTGACAAAACCAATTCTGCTGAGTATCTGATGGAATTAAAATTATAAAATGTTGATAAGGATATATTGGTGGAAAACCATCATATAAGCATTTTTTGTGCAGGGTCTCAGAAATGTTTTATCTCAGCAGTGTGCTGGCAAGAACAGCCCAAACAAGAGACACTAAGGACATTTGGGGCCAAGGGAAGGTGTTTTCCTTTCATCCTAAAGGAAAACATTAAGGTTTTGAAGTGCTGGAATGTTACAATAAAATCAGTCAGTATTAATCAATGCCAATAGTTTATAATATATCTTTTTTAATGACTGTTGTTATTAATGGGAATCTCTCTCTATCTGTATGTATGTGTGTGTATATGTATGTGTGTGTGTATGTGTTGTGTGTGTATGTTGCTAAGAGAGAGCATTGTATATGAGAATTTAAATGTAAGGATTAATAGGAAGAGCAGAGCCATATTGTAAGCATTTAGTGGACAATGTCTTGACTAACATTACCAACATGGGAAATACAAATGGGGTAGGTTGTTTATGTGAAAGGCAATGTGAGGAAGAAGCAAAACCAGAATATAACGTGAACGCACCATATTTTTTAGCTGTTGTCTTAGGTTGAGAGAAAGAAGAGCTCAAAAAGGTCAGTGAGGAAATTGGCTACTGCACCATTCACAGCTGCCCTACGTATCAACTCCACTTGTGCTACTTGTGTCTTGAATTTGGGAGCTCTACAGTACCCCCTTGGGGGGGTCTCCCTTGCAATAGTCCTGATGCAGGATCTCTACAACTTGGCTCTCAGAAAGGTCTCTGTAAAACTTATCTCACCTCAGCAAATCAGGGAAAGAAGGTGAACAGGGCTGAGTTTTCCCAGTGGCTCTCAGGAAGCATTGTAACATGCAGAGCAGCTGGCAGGGGGGAGTGGAGCAACATTATTCTAATATGGGGAACTTATTCTAATGAGCTGCATTCTCTAAAATCAGAATTGCTGATGTTGGCAGGAAATAAATTTAACTCCCCCACACAAATAGATGCAAAGCGGAATTCTCTGATCCATTTCATTTTCCACAAGGTAATCAAGATTCATAAAACTCCGCGTTAGGATCAGGGCACCAGGGAGTCAATGTCCTTGAGGGAAACACAATCTTCTAATGAGAATTGCATTTCAATGGGGTTAATCTCACAGGATCTGATAAATGGACACAGTGGAATTGAATCTTATTTTACTTGGCTTCATTGTCCTTTCTGCCACACATTTCATTCAATACCAAGGTAATAGAATATCTAAAATGTGCATTGTTTGCTTCTGGGTCAGAAGCAGTAGTAGAGCCTTCAGCTGAAGAAACAGGAGGACAAGTTGATAGCACATTATCTTCCATGGTTATCAGTGTCTTCAAAATCACAGTAACTTCTTAAGTCCCCTCTATATGTGCCCAAGTCAAATAACCTCTTTTTCTCTCCAGATTCCCATTCCAATCCTTTTCAGTTTTCCCATCCTGCCAGATGTGTCCATTGTATTATCAATAACTTCCCACATAAATACCTATTTTAAGAAGAGCTTTGAGAGATAGGAGACAGGGGGCCGGGAAGAATGGTAACATGTGTTTTAGAATCTGCTTATTTTAAAAACATAACATCCTGACTGTTTGGATGTAATTCCATATAAAACCCAAAGTGTGTATCTGTCGTGAAGTGCACTCAGTACCCTCAGGGCAGACTGCATACTGAATTGAATGTCAAGACTCATGGCCGTATATAAATCATCAGCTGAGTTACTCCTCATCAACTGAAGACAATAAATTGCATCACTGAAATAAAAATAATTGTTGGCCCATTTAAAAGTATCCCCTTCTATACAGGAAAAAAAAAATTCTGTTCAGGGTATCAACTCTTTTCTCCTGAGTGTTGTAGGTGTTTGACCCTGCATACTTTAAGGAACCACACCAGTGCTTACGTCTATGATCAGACGAACATTGGAAAATGGTAGGGGAGAACTTTTTGTGAAGTAGACAGGGTAATAGTAGCTTGGCAGGCCCATAAGGAAATTTGGAAGTGAATTACGAAAGGCAGAATACATTAATTAAATATTGGGTGTTGGAAATGTAATTTATTTTAGTTTGATATTTAAAGAATTGATCGGACCAGACGGTTGTGTTTGTCAATGTGTTTGGAAGGGTTTCATCATCTATTCTCAGATAAAATAGCAGAAGCCACTCGAGGGGAGATGCCATCACATCAGGAGGAAAGTGCAGAGTCCATCCTGTGGTCTGCAAGTTCCCTCATGAGTGAGTCTCAGTTAGTGTGCATAAGAACCCCGGGAGTTCTGTCTAAGTTCCTGTCACATTCACCTTAGACCTTAATAGTTTTATTGTTGGGAGTAAATGATATCTTATTAATTCTTTGAGCATTTCACCCCCTGTATTTTTTATTTTAGATAGCATCTAACTATTAGCCTGGGGTAGCCTCAAACTTGAGAGGCTCCGACAGGGCTCTCCAGGGATACTAGACTATATTGTTTTGTTTTTTGTCAACGCAGTACAAACTAGAGACACTTGTGAAGGGGGAATCTCAACTGAGGAATTTCTTCTGTCCATTTGGCCTTTTTACATCTCTGGGGCATTGTTTGGATTGATGATTAACGTGCAAGTGTCCAGCTCACTGTGGGCTGTGCCACCTCAATAGATGGGCCTGGGTTGTTTAAAACAGGTAGCTGAGCAAGCCAGGAAAAGCAAGCCAGTAAGCAGCTTTCCTGCATGCTCTCATTTTTAGTTTCTACTTCCAGTTCCTTGACTGAGTTACTGCTCTGACTCCCCTTGGTGATACAGATCATGGTGTCGAAACAACAACCAAATAAACCCTTTCATTTCCAAAGCTGGTTTTCGTCATGGTGTTTGTCTCAGCAAATGAAAGCAAACTAGAATAAAGTCCATATCTAAAGGTAGTAAAAAACAAAGCAAAACAAAACAACCAAAAACAGTTCCATACATTGTAAATCAGATGTTTCTGCATTCTTTCTCATTTTCTTTTTTATTTCTGATATTATGATATGATTTCCATTTTCCTCTCTAGGCCCTGCTATATACCCCTTATTGTTGTCTTTCAAGTCTATTTTAAATTAATTATTATTATATGCATATATGCATATTCCTTCATAGAAGCTGTTCAGTCTACATAATGTTACTTGTTATGTATGTTTTCAGGACTGAACATTTAGCATTGGATTAGTAGTTTAAGAGTACCCAGGTGATTCAAATGGACAATACTAGTGTCTGTAACATACCGTGTGTGTACCTAATCTAAGAACAAAATTCATTTGCATTATTTTTCATCCCTTCAAAATGTGTCTGTTTGTTTAGCCTTGATTAGAAATCCTCACATACTCATGTTTCTATTCCATACTGATTTATAATCTACAGTAACTGCTATTCAGCATGGCCCTTTTATGTATTTACTGATACATCTTGTGTGTCTAGAGCTATGCCTGGTCCATGACAATATTTTCTAAGTATTCAGTACATGAATGAGGCAGTGACTGAATGAGATGTCAACTGAAGAAAAACTATGCATAGAAAAATCTTTCCTTTCCATGAATTATTTGTTATTAAGTCATAATGTTTGCCTTATGTTATAGAATACATTTGAACTCCTTTCTTTTTTGTCAGTATATTTTTCTCCCCTCAAGTTTTCTTTTAACTTTCTTAAGACAGTAACTCAAAAAGGCTTTGGATCAAAGAATATGCAGCACATGTGCCAATGACCAAAACAATTTTCTATCAGAAAATCCAATCACAGCTTCTTTAATCAGGACATAAATCTTTCAGACACACATCACAGACTATACCACATCAAGCCAGGGCTGCCATTTCTTTTTACTTTTTGCTATCCTACCATCCATTTTGCAATTACAACCTATCAGTGGAAGAGGAACAGCCTTGACTAGAAGAGGGAAAGCAATACCCTGAAAAAGCAGTTTTAAACATGATGAACTTGGTACTTTTAGTTTATCTCAGTCTGCAATTTCAACTCTCATGGGACACGATGAAATGGAATCAGGCAATGCCGATCAATAATCTGAATTTCTGTTGTAAAAGGTATGGTATAAAATAAACATTAAGACCTGGAGGTTGTCTTTGCTCTTCTTTTTTCCCCAGCAAGAACCTCATTTCCCCCAAGACTATGGGTTTTAAGAATGATGATGACTGTAGATTATATTGTAGGTATTCTCTATTTTTGTATAACCCAGGAAGAACATTAAATAAGAGGCTGAGTTTCCTCTGATCAAACATTTAATCAGTTTCATAGACCTGTCAGAGAATGCCTTTTCTTGTTCAGAGACATAGTGAAGATAGTGAAAGAAGGCCAAAGGAAAGCTTGATTTGATAGCACCTTTTAGAACCAATGAGTACATGTCTCTTTATTATGAAGATTTTTACAAGAAATGTCTAATTTTAATTTTGTATTGCTCTTTGAAAGTTTAGCGCTTTAGCATAGACAAAAGCCATGAAAACTGAAGCAGAAAATAAAACAAAAATAAATCACTATATATCAAACTTAGACACATATATAGTCATGTATATATATATGTATATATACATACATATATATAAATATACACACACACACACACACACACATATATATATATACGACTATAGATGGTGTTTTATTTGGGTGTTTGTTGAAGTAAGTACATTTTTAGTTTTAGTTTTCTCATTCTTTCTTCACAATTTAAAATGGGTTAACAAATTCACAAAACATTACTCTGGCACTGTGAAGGCAGTAAACGTTCATGTTTCTTTTTTATTGTTCAACCAAAGTCACATAGCCAAGCTTTATTACGCAAAGCATTTCTGATGAACAAAATACATTTATATTAAAAACAAGCAATAGTTCTTATGGATTAATATAGTTCTTAATAAAACACAATTATATTTATCAGTAACTTAATATACTTTACCGTACCCATGGAAATCAGAATGTTCAAATTAGAATTCCTATATTAAAAGAAAACTTGAAGACTTATAATATGCTTTAGCCTGGTGAGATCACTTAGAGGACAAAGGCACTTGATGCCAAACCTCGACCTGATTCCCAAACCCTAGGATCTACATGATGGAAAAGGAGAATTGAATCCCACGAGTTACTTTCTGACTTCCAAAGCTACAATGGGGAATGCCATGCCCCTTTCCCTGCACTAAAGGATTAAGAGAAATAAAAACAATTTATCTAGAGTAATGGTATGTCAAATACTTTCTGAGGTTCTGTGTATATTTGTGGTACCTTATCATCACAGAAATTGTTTGAAGTTTCAGGATCATGTATCTAGAACACACACATCACTGTATTCATAATGGCAAATTCCTTATGTCAAATTTCCTGTATATCAATTCTCCAGAAGGCCCATATATTTAATCAAATATATAATGCTTTTATAGTTAATTAATTAAATGAAGAAAGATTAAGAGGAAAGTCAAGTATTCTAGACAGAAATGCCTCCTGCCTCCTAGTGTCCCGAATCTCCACAGGGCAGTTGCATCAGCTATCTAGAGATTTTCTGTTTTTTTGTTTTTTGTTTTTTTGTTTGTTTATGAAAAATGTCAATTATGGTTACATTTTGAATTTCATATAAGTAACATGTAAGAGTTATGTATTTTTACTTTGTATGTATTAGTGCTTTGTTTGCATGCATGTATTTGCCCAGTGTGCGTGTTTGGTGCCTGTGGAGTTCAGAATAGATAATTGAATTTCCTGGAACTGGAGTTACAGATGGTTGTGAGCCTCCGTGCTGGTGCTGGGAGCTGTCATCTCTCCAGGTCCTAACATATTTTTTTCATTAATTTTTATATTAATGACAGGTTATTTACTTTGTATCCCTGCCGTAGCCCCCTCCCTCATTCCCTCCTAATTCTACCCTCCCCCCCTCATTTCCTCCCTGCCCCTTTTTAAGTCCACTGTTAGGGGAGGTCCTCCTCCCCTTCCATCTGACCCTAGCTTATCAGGTCTCTTCAGGACTGGCTGCAATGTCCTCCTCTGTGGCCTAGCAATACTGTTCCTTCCTTAAAAGGTGGGGAGGAGGGGTAAAGGAACCAGTCATTGAGTTCATGTCAGAAATAGTTCCTGTTCCCCTTACTAGGGAAACCCACTTGGCTACTAAGCTACCATGGGCTACATCGAGGAGGCCAGAAGTGGTGGCTCATGTTTGTTTTCAGAGAAGGAATATTTCATCCCTCTCTCTCTCCCTCCCTCCATCTATCTTTCCTAATTTCCCCTTTTGAGTAGGTGTCACACTGTAGCCCTGATGGACTCACAGGAACTATTGTCTCCCTGTTGCATGTTCTCTGAAAACAAACATGAGCCACCACTTCTGGCTTCAAGAAAAGGAGAGATGGAGATGTTGGGTAGAAGGCAGACACTTTACATGTTTGGTTCACAATGCAAGTAAGGAATCCTGAAAGAGTGGTTACTGTCCTCACCTCTAAAACGGACAGTAAAATATACAGTATGTTCTAACCAAAACAAACAAACAAACAAACAAACAAAGGCTGAACACATGTGAGATGTGTTCCTCTGCTGACTGATGGTTTCTGACTTATAAGAAAAACAAAAACAAAAACAAAAACAAAAAACCTCACAACTATGGTCAGGTAGCCACAAACTAATATCAGTAGTAATTAGCTTATATTTTTACTTTTTAATTGATTTAGCAAAATTTATTCACTTTGTATCCCTGCTGTAGCCCCCTCACTCACCTCCTCCCAGTTCCACCCTCCCTCCCTTCTCCCTCCCCCATGTCCCTCTCTTAATCTACTGATAGGAGAGGTCCTCCTCCCCTACTATCTGGCTGTAGCCTTTCAGGTCTCATCAGGGCTGGCTGCATTCTCTTCTTCTGTGGCCTAGCAAAACATTTGCTTTATGGTAAAAATTTATAGACAACAACAACAACAAAACAAACAAACAAACAAACAAGGTTTGGCACAGTTAAAGAGTGAAAGGTGGCTGTTGGTAACAGCTAAGGAGGCAGTACTCAGGCTTCGCCATTGTTATTATTGAAGAGATCCTGTCTGAAGCAGGACAGTGTTGTAATACTGAAGCCTTGCATTCAGTGTCCTGAAAGTCGTATGTTGCACGGGATTGCACCCCCACACAAACTTATTTGAGCTGTCTTTAGAATGATCAATACATCTGACAGAGATACATGTGCCAATATTTTCCCCAATCAATGTAAAGAGGAACAAATGTATCAGCAAGTCAACAATCAAAGTTTCCTTCTTTCCTTAAGACCATAATCATAATTTATTTTTCAAAATGACTCTTAATCATTTATCAGCCGCTTATTGTTGTCTTCAGTTTTGCCATTTGGTGGGTAAGCATTACTATATGTTACTTGCATGAATTAGAAAACTATACAAGCTATGAAAGTTATCGTTTGGAGTCTATATTATTGACAGACACCTGCAGAAAAACATTGAAACCAATTCAGGTTGTAACTAATTAAAGCCCACAAAATCAGTTCATTACCAGATCCCTGTTAGTATTCAACCAATTTCTTGTATTATTTTAGGTGCTAATATTGTACTACTTCTCTCTCTGTCTCTGTCTCTGTGTGTGTGTTTGTGTGTGCATGCACAAGACAATGAAATGATGCAAATTTAACCCAATACATTGTTTTTCCTTATACCTTTGCATACTTACAAATCTAAAACACTTTTTGGATGCCTGTTGGACTAAACTCATATTTAAATCATAGAGACTGAATATAAGTAAGAGTTAATGAAGTAATGGATTACAATTACATTTGGAATTGCATTTGATTTGGTCTTCCTTTAAAGTAACTTCATGTTCTATACCTTGCAAATTTAAAGTTAAAAGTGAAAGAGGCTGGATGTAGTTCAATTATTTGCCTTTTATGTGGGTTGTATTCTCAGCATGTAGGTTGGAAGACAAGGAGGGAAATATAACAGTGTTGTATAAAGAAAACTAAGTCAAAATAATCAGTGAGCTTTGAGTAGATATAAAGATATTGATTAAAGAGTATTAATTTAATCTGAGAAAGAAAAACATGTAGAATATTGATTGAGTCTTGCCAAGTAGGTCCACAGTATTTGACTCATAGTACTAAATGGTCTAATGATTCATGTTTAGGAGTTGGCAACTAGAGAGCCATTACTTCTGCTCAGCATATATATATATATATATATATATATATATATATATATATATGTTTGTGTGTGTGTGCTTGGTGACTGCAGGCAGCTGTTCCTTATACATTTTGACCTGTTTTGAATTTTGCATCAATGTATCTCAACAAATATTGCTTGCTTGCAGCTTCTCTTTTCTTTAGGTTACTAAATATACCATTTTCATAGAATAACTCACTTAATTTAAGATATGAAATATGTTAGACAGTTTTTTTTTTCATTTGTTTTATTAATATCTAGCCTCTCAGGCTGTCAGCCAGCCACTTTGAAAAACTTTACCATCTTCAACAACATTCTACTTTCATTTTGGAGACAGAAAGATATGTCCATATTTTTGTGTATTGGTTGTTTTCCAAGACATAGAAAATAAGCAGTACTTTGTTCTCTAAGGATTGGCAATGTTGCATAAATTTTAAAACTAATGTATTTGGTTTCCTAATTATTTCTTTGTCCTCCAATGCCCAATATATTAAACAAAACAAAATAAGCAGAAACTACTTGTCTCACATAATAGCAGAGTGAAATAATTTCAGTTGCTGTGTTTAGATTCAGCTATGATACAGTTTTCAACATGGGAGTAGTCTGAATTTCTTAGATTTTCATCTACCTAGTCTTTGCAGATTTCATTTTTTTTTCCTCCAGTTGGAACTCAGTATAGTAAAATCCATGTTTCTAAACATTTTTTCTTTGCTGTCTACAAAATAAAAGAGAACGGACTATATCTGAATAATGATCTTGTTTGCAGAAATACTGTTTAAAAAGACACATAAAGTGGCTGTTGTCTGGTAAATATTGTTAATAAGTATACATATTATTTTCTTCGGAGTGTAGCAACATATATGTCTTTCATAGACACAGCTCCCTATGCAGTATGGCAACTGGTCTCAGTAATGATATTTACTATCAGAACTGTTTTGTGACCCAGGAATCCCCACTCTGGATATATGCCCAAAGAAAAGAGTCATCTTATAGAGGGCTTTGCATTTGCCTATCACTGTTGTATTCAGTAGTGTCAATGCAGGACAACCTGGTATTTTTAGAAGACTGACTAAAGGATGGGCTACATACTTATTCATATGGAAATATGTATGTATATAAAATGGGACACTATCCAGTCTTTA
This sequence comes from Meriones unguiculatus, assembly GCF_030254825.1. Classification (NCBI taxonomy): domain Eukaryota; kingdom Metazoa; phylum Chordata; class Mammalia; order Rodentia; family Muridae; genus Meriones; species Meriones unguiculatus. The sequence continues at coordinate 29,785,487 of NC_083359.1, forward strand.
AGGAAAACAATAAATGGTTGCTGTTTGGCACAATGTGTTTGATGCTGGAGGATAGTACACTAAGTGAAATAAAATGACATAAAAAGAAATTACATGATCTCATTTATTTGTGGAACTTAAACTATCCAAACATAAGTTGAACAAGACAGTATGAATAGGGGAGGCGCTGTGGAGACATTGGAGAACTATACGTGAGAAGTTTCAAATAAGTAGGTCAACAGGATGAATGCGCTAACACTATAAGAGCCAAGAGTGTTTAAACTTCATAGATTCCACAATCCGTGCCATAGATGTAGGGTTGCTTTTGCTGCTCATTATACAAAACCTAAATTACAAAATGAGCAATTCTGAGAGAATGGTCATGTTTGCTTAAATAAGTATCATTTTTACCATGCATGGCATGAATACCCTGTTGGATACCTTAAATAAGACAGACAAAGAAATTTAAAATCATAACCATCACAAACCAATTTAAACCAAAGTATCACATCTCCCAAAGACAAGGCAGTGTTTTTAGGTATAAAACTACTCTTACCTGGTGCTTTAAATGTGAACACGTACCACTACTTGTTTATTATTATTGCTAAGCAGTGCTTTATCCTCTGTGGACTCTCCTTGGGTTTTCACATTTTTCATTCTCCTCAGTGTGCAGGCATCTCCTGGCCCCATTTCTGACGGATCCCACCACTACATAGCTAGCAAGACTGAGCTCATGCACTTAAGCCTTCATATTTTGTCTAAACGCCATTATAACTCCATCTGTACTCATTCCTACAGCTTTTTTTCCATATGAAAAAAAAAAAAACATAAGTCTTTAAATTTCTTTTCTCTCTCTTTTTTCTTTTTGTTGTTAAAAACAAAACCCAGATCATGGAGCTTAAACACTGCCAATGAGCTAATTCCCCAGACCCAAACATCTTTTTATGCCTGAAGTTAACCTCTCTTCGCCGGCCTTGGATTGCATCACAGGCTAACTTGAGGGTCATTTTGCTGCCATTATTGTACTGCTTGTTTTGAATTCAAGTTGTTTCTTTTAATTGAGCTTTTGTTCAACATCCCACACATTCCCGTTCCCTGGATATTTACCTCCTGGCTGTCTTATTCCTGTGGGTTGTGTATACATTTTACACATCCTTCCTCTCAAAAAATTTGACTCCATCTTCTATTAAGATGGTGTCTTCCAGGTTTTCTTAGTATTCTGCTAAGAACAATATGTGGATGAACATTTTACATTTAATAAAATCATCCCCAGATAGCCAATGTATTTTCTTACGCCAAAATCAACGCCTTAAATATGTAATTCTTAGTCACTGTGGGCCCCTCTCACATCCTACATAGCCCTTTGGATGTTTCTTTTTTCACTATTTCCAAATCAATATTAACTTAATGATCTGATCACATAAAACACCAATTGAGTAATATATGAGTGAGTGGTTACTTTTGTTCAGTGTTAAAGGCACAGCTTTCCTATGCTACAAACAGGTAGGTCTTAGTTTTGTTAAAGTTTTGAACATCTACATTTACTGTGCGTACTATTATCTGATAACTATCTTGTACTTTTCTATCTGAAATTCTTTTTTAAATTAATTTACTCTTTATTCACTTTACATCTCGGCTGTAGCCCTAACCCACCTCACCTCCCAGTCCCACCGTCTCTCTCTCCTCTCCCCTCTCCCCTATTCCTCAGAAAAGGGGTGCTTTCCCATCCACCCCAGCTAATCAAGTCACATTAGGACTGAACGTATCCTCTTCCTTTGTGGCCTGGCAAGGTCAAGCTATCACAAAAAGCTGGCAGGAAACTCTGTCAGATGCAGTTCCTGCTTTCCTTATGTGAAAACCCACATGAAGGCTAAGACACCCACCATCTGCATTTTGTAGCGAGCCTAGGTCCAGTTCATGCATGGTCCTTTGTTGATGTTTCAATCTCAGCAAGCCCCTTTGGGCCCTGGTTAGTTGGCTCTGTTGGTCTTCTTATGGAGCTCCTGTCATCTCAAGATGCTTTTCATTTCCCTCCTACTTTTCACAAGACTCCCTAAGTATTGCCTTATATTTGGCTGTGAGTCTCAGCATCTGTTTCGAGGCACTGGTGGGTAGAGCCTCTCAAAGAATGACTCTGACAGGTTCCAGTCAGCAGGCTTAGCTGAGTACGTTCGTAGTGTCAGGGGTTGACACTCTCCCCGAGGATGGGTCTTTGGTATGGCCAGGCATTGGTTGGGCATTCTCTCGCTATCTGCTATATCTCCTTGCATGCCTGGTAGGCAGGGTAAAATTTGGGTCGAGGTTTTTGTGGGTGAGTTGGTGTTCCTCTCTCTCTACTAAGAGAGTTGTCTAGTGAGAGGCTGTCTTCTTCCATCTGTATGGCCTCTGCTACTAGGAATCTCTGCTTGAGTCCCCCTCTACAAAATTAAAAACAAAGAAATCAGAAAATTTCAGGCAAATGGATAGAAGTAGAAAAGATCATCCTGAATGAGGTAACCCAGACCCAGAAAGACACACAATGACATGCACTCATTTACAGGTAGATTTTAGCCATATAATACAGGATAACCATACTACAAGGCACAGACCAAAAGAAAACAAGTAAAAAGGAGGATCCAAGAGGGGAAACAAGGCAGGAAAGGGGCCTCAGAGAAATATGAAGGTGGAGGTAAGACCTGGGAGAGCAAAAATTAGAGGACAAAAGACCTATAGAGAAAACAGAAATTGGGGGTGTGAAAAGCCGGAAACCTATAGTAAGATGATAAAATATTCTAACAATATAGTGAGATTAGAGATTTCAGTCTTTCAACACCATAACTCAAGAAAAATGTATGTATAACTCGGTTTATGCAATGATAGTGTTTTTGTGGGAGGAGGTCACATTATTTTAAATTTCTTAATTCAGTTTTATTTTTCACAATTTAGGTATAATATAATGTAGGATATGTGCTTAATATTGAATTAATATTGATGTTTGTTATGATAGTGGATTTTTGAGACATTATAATGTTTCAAAAAATAATGTACATAGATAAAAAGTTAGATGTGAAAATCTGTGAAGAAAATTGCAGTGATTTCTAATATATGTGCAGACATTAGCTCTATTCTTCTATAAGCTTATTATATTTATAATATACCACTGCATACTTTCCATTAGGTAATCCTGATGTTTTTCCCTTTCTAGGTCTTCATTATTTTGGTAATCTCCAATAAATGCGTTTTCATTCATTGCTTTATTTGTCTGCATTTAAAGAATGTACTTGGAAGGACCATGCATGGAGAGGACCTAGATCCCCTGCTCAGAAGTAGCCCATAGGCTGCTCAGTTTCCAAGTGGGTTTCCTAGTAAGGGGAACAGTAGCTGTCTCTGACATGAATTCAATGGCCAGCTTTTTGATCGCCACCCCCTGGGGGGTGCAGCCTTGCCAGGTCATAGAAGAAGATGATGCAGCCAGCCTTGATAAGACTTGATAGGCGAGGGTCAGAGAGAAAAGGAGGAGGACCTCCCCTATCAGTGGACTAGGGAAAGAGCATAGGGGGAGAAGAGGAAGGGTGGGTAGGAATGGGATGAGATGGAGGAGGCTACAGTTGGGATACAAAGTGAATTAACTGTAATAAATACATAAATGAAAATAATAAACTGTAAAAAAAGATGAATGCACTTAGTTCTAGAGCTTGTAGCACCCTAACTCAAAAAACCTCAGTAAGGAAATCATTATTATGCAGGGACATGTGTCAAGAAGCTGCCTCCCCCACTCTGTCAGTGGTATATCTACAGAGGCCAGCCAGCACTCTTGACCGTGTTATTCCAAATCAGTTCATGTATGTTTTTATTTTACAAAGAAGCCAAACCTTCATTCCATTATAAACTAGATATATTAATTATGTTGGCACAGTGATACAGAATTCTTCTTAAGAGAAAGCTGTTTTGATGGTGGAAGATTTTAACACTGGGCTCTAACTTTTATAAGTAACTGATAATTTTTATCAGTTACTGCTTAATCTTATCCTAAGCTTCTCAGTAGGTTTGATTATGGAATACTTTTAAAAGTTTAATCTTTATTTCAGGTCATTATATCTTGAATAATATATAAATGGGATTTAGGATTTAAATAGATGCAAAAGAGATTTCATCTCAGTAGGCAAACTGTCCTCATCAACTACTTTCATCACTTTTTTTCATTTTCTCTTCCCTGAAACCAGAACCGAATCTCCATTCTTTACAATTCTATTATGGTTCACAATGTGCCTCTCAATTCTAGAGTTAAAAAAGAAAAAGAAAAAAGATAGTCTTAACATTAATAACAATTTTTTTAACATGGAATTTATCTTACTCTTGAGTGTTTTTGTAAGAATGAGTGTGTTTTTCAGTTCGTATACAGTAAATATGCTTGTGTACAATATCAACAATAGTAAGTAACTATGAATCTTTGAACAATTAAACACATGTATTCCATGGGTATTAAATGTGATATAAACTTTAACTGTTTGGGTTACAGTATTTTGATTTATTTTTCAAGCAGAAATTTGGATCCTATAACATAACAACTTTGATAAAAAGTGATTTTGTTTACATGTTGAGTTTGGGAATTAAAAAAAAAAAAAACAATACTGTCTATGGAGAATGATAAACCTAAGTGTTTTTCTTGCTTTGAGCAGATGCAAGTATTTTTGCTTTTATGTGGGTCAAGACCTTGGCATTGCCCCATTGTCTGTCCCTGTACCTGTGCAGACTCCTGAAAGTGCTTATCTTTGAGAGATCATTTGGGTCAGTGTGGGAGGGGAGTTGGGAACACATCTGCTGGATTCAAGCAAAACAGAAATGGACCAGATGGCCCGAGTAATGAGGGTGAAGAGCAGAAAGGAATATTCCCTAAAGATGTACCAATGGCATTACTGCATCTGCCTAAAGACAGGAGGAGTGAAAAGGGAGCAGCATGGTTTCTGGACATCAGATTGAGCTGCACAGTCAGGGACTAGTCTGCTGGATTGCATTATACTTGCTTAGGAAGCAGGGACTGAATGAAATAGGAAGTTGATCAGGAGCATTTTGTCAGATTTCTCTTTGAAAACAGATCTCTATCTTTGGGAAACACAAATGTTTGCTAGCCACTAATAGGCTTCTGTTTTTAAGTGCCTCACATTCTGGAAAGAGAGCAATTAAAATCAATACCTAAACAATATGTTATCAACTACAATAACAAGCATGTTTTCCCCAAACCTTTTACTTAAAAAAGAAACGGGTGGCTTTATCACTATAAATGCGAGATAAAACATTTGGGTTCTAAAGATAATAATTAAACAAATCATTGATTTTTTGCAACAATTACTTTATGGAATTGACAGGCTGTTTTATATACAAAAATCACTATACAAATGCCATCAAGGGATCTTTTCTACTAAACTTTTAATACACTTTAAATTTATGTAAAAATAATGTTTTTCACTGTTTTTTCTCTGCCTATTAATAATGAGAGGTATCATTTTTTTAGATGATGATATAAAAATGGTTGAACATTTATTTTGACATGAATTTATGGGAAAGGGAGAGAATTTTGTGAAAAAGATAAGGCAGGGAAAACATGAACTAAAGCTGTGGGGAAATAAAAACAATAGCATTTATTTTCATCTTTTACTGAATTTGATAGGGTTAACCTAAAGTACTATTTCATCTTGGAGAGATATGCTTATGAAGAATATTTATAGCAGCTTGCATTATCTCAGAACCTATTAAAACTGGAAATGAATAAATTGACGGACAACTGGTAAAAGAGTGACAAACGACAGCAGGGAAGTGATGTCATCCCAAGAATGATCATACAGACATATACAGCCATACACAAACACATGTGTTTGCTATCCTGTAGCCTTGAAGACATATCAAATTAGCTTTCAAATATTTAAAGACATTTTTATCTTAAAATGTCAGCCTTGAGACATTGTTCTCTTGTGTTGATCTTTAGTGCCACAATAGAATTTCCATACAGCTAATATTAAATTACGTATAACTCATTTGACCGAGAGTACAAGTTGAAACATTTTTGAATCTGAAATTTTCCTGATTTGGTGGTGAAGAAGTTTACACTTGATAGAGTTTACTGGTGCTTTCCGGTTTTTCAGATGCTTCAACTCAACATTCAATAGCATGTTTCAAGTTCTTAGTTATAAGAGAAAATATAACCTCTCTTTTCATCAGTCCTAAGAAGTCTTCTATATTGAACAGAACTGTACTATTTACTCAGAATAATAGATATTAATACTTGCTAAACATGCAAGTTATTCCTAATAAGAGAGCCAATATTTAATAAGTAGCTCATGATGACCTAACTAGTATTGCAAGAGATTGTGCTTATTATGGTTTTTAACTCATAATGATCCTGGGAAAAGAATACTACAATCACATTCATTCTATTCATATCCAGAGGAATTATATAACTTTCTTGTGTTCGTGTAGCTAAGAAGTCACACAGCTGGGCTTGAAGCAAGGCAACTTATCTTGGGAGCCATAATCTAACTTGTCTTTGATTTGCCTTCAACTGTGGACAGCTTTAGCTGTTATAAAATACCATGTAAGCCTGGCACATTACACACTCATGCCTATAATTCCAGCAATCCAGGGGCAGAAGCACATAGAGATCTATGAGGCCAGCCTGCTCTACAAAGGAGAGTGCAGGACAGCCAAAGCTACTCAAGAAACCCTGTTTCAAAAAACAAACAAAACAAATCAAACCAAGACAGAAAATACCATGTCGGCATAGTGTTCTGCATCTTTCCTTCTTGTAGATTGTATTTACCAACATTAATCTTAGAAGTAACACCAAAATTTAGACATACACCCAGTCAACATTATAATTATAGTTATACAAACAAATGGCACATACTACAAAGGAGTAAACTTCAACTACACGTAAAAGAAGTAGAGCTACAAGCACACATAAAGGCTGATTCATAAAAAGGAAGGCTATAATTGGCAGGGTAAAGCTGTTTAATAACCTGTCATAGAAACAGGAACATAGATGTTAAATGGGCTTACTTTATGAGAAAAAAAAATTTCAGAAAAATAAAGTGTATAGTCTTAGCTATGGTAGATTGAGCAGACGTAGCCAACTGACAATCAAGGTCGAGTGTTTTGCATAATAAATTAAGTTTTAGGTTACTGATTTTGGTCCTTAAAGAAAGGTATAACAAGACAAGAAGAATAAGAAAAAGGAGAAAGAGGTGGGGGGAAGTAGGAGGAAGGAGGAAAACAGAGGAGGAGTAAGAAAAAAAGTAAGAGGAGGAGGACTAGAAAAAAGGTTGAAAGCCTGCAAAAAAAGAAGTCCATATCTTTTTTTTAATTTTTTTATTTAACTTTTATTAATTACACTTTATTCCTTTTGTATCCCCCCATAAGCCCCTCCCTCCTCCCCTCCTGGTCCCACCCTTCCCCCCTTTCTGCATGCATGCCTCTCCCCAAGTCCACTGATAGGGGAGGTCCTCCTCTCCTTCTTTCCTTCTTTCTGATTTTTTGTTGTTGTTGTTCTTCTCAATGCAGTTTATTCAGTAACCTTGAACAATCTTCTGACCCTGGGGAAAGCCAGCCCACAGCTTAAATAGCCTCTGGGTAGCCAACCCCAGTGTGCTTTGTGGGCAATGCAGATAGGTCCACATACAAGGAAGCAAGCCAGATCCTCAGCCTTAGCCAAATATGGAGTTGTTTGTGACAGAGAGCACTCACCATTGGGAAGGTGGAAGGCAGAAACCAGCTCCATCTTTAAGGCGCGGCATTACGCAGCTCTCTACAGTTCCCCCTTTTTGTTTTAGACGCATCAGGCAAGAGTAGAGGTCTGATTTCTGATATTAGAAATAAACTGGGACTTTGTACTGATGTTCATTTAGGTGTCATCCACCCAAAGAGCATCAGACCCGTCTGATACCTTTTTCTCAGAGGCGGGACCTGAGACATCAACCCGCATGCAATCAGAAGTCCATATCTTAATGTTAATCTATTTGCATGACATACCACCCTTCCCTGATCATGCCTGACTGCTATATACATGCGCCTCTTAACGTGGGATTCTCTGAGCAGAGAGATTCAGCATTTCCTAGGATCTTGTTAGAGATGCAAGCTTTTCGGAACCTTCTGCACAGTCACTGAATCAGGAACTCTGCAGCTGTGATCTGGATGTAAAGGCCCTCCGTAAAATTGTAACATACGCTAATGTTAGAGAACATATCATACAAACCTGAACAGAAGTCCACTGAACTCGCAGCCCTGTGTAAGTGGTTCTTCAAGAAATTAAGACCTTGGCTTCAGGTGCAGCAGTTGTTATAAAGTCACATGGAAAATAAAAATTAAGGACTAGAGCGAGAAATATAAAAAGAGTAATTATATTCAATAAACATTTGCCTAGAAATGATTTCTTCAGTCCAGAAACCACTTCAAGAATAGATGGAATTCACATTTGAGAAGCAGCTTCTTGTGCCCAGTTTAGACCTCATTCAACTTGAGGAGTTGTCAGGCTTTTTAAATATATCGGCAAGTGTGTTTTGAAATGGCCTCATAGCTATCTTTGACTGAAGACTTTACTTTAGTATCCAAGTTATGGTCTGAGAATCTCTGGGGAGATTTTCTGGCAATGATCATTTCTATATGGTGGATACGTTGATTTTGGGAGGGTAGGCTCATTCTTTGATAAGCTGCTGGGATCGAAAGCATTGTCATTGAACTTATAGATAACTGCTGACTTAGGATTTTTAGAAATTTTACAACAGTGCTAGAACAATGCACATTCAATAGTTTGGATTCTGAATTCTGATAGCAACGTATGTACTATCTTGTGGTACTGGAAAATTCTTTTTAGATATTTCCATTTCCAGATGGGTTTATCAGGACATGGTCTTATCAAAAACTGAGGGGCAGATAGAGGTATGGAAGGAGATCAGGAATGTTTGATAACCAGCAGTGGTGTGGGGATGTAGAAAGGAAGGCATGTCATATGCAGAAATATACTCTAGATAAACTACTCATAAACCATGCTATTTGTAACAGTCCCTGATTTTTGGCTAAAAGAACAATGAGAAATTCCACTTACATTGATCTTTGTTTCCTCTCAATCTGTGAGTCCCTGAAAGAACTATCCATCTCCAGGCTCATCATTCACTCTGGAGTCTAGACAATCCGCTCTTGTCTAGACAATAAGATCATCCTATTTCCCAGTGACAGTTTTTAGTTTGGAGACTCAAAGGGATTTAAGTGCAATCCAATTATCCTTATGGACTTATGAGACAAGGCCCAGAATTTTATTTTAGCAATCAGTATGATCAGTGCTTTTCTTTTTCCTGATGAATAGAAGCTGTGAGTATAATGTCTGGAGTTCTTTTCAATCCTGGCATTTTAAGGAGATAGTTTATTTTAGGGCAGAGGCAACAATTGAAGGTGCACAGATTGATAAAGCACACGTCAGTGGGTATTAAGCACTTAACCAAAGCCACAACTGAAATTATAAACTTTACCAGCATATATTAGCATAGAAAATAAAGATACTTCCTGTTATATTTTAGATTTATTTTACCTTACATGTATAAATACTTTTGTCTGCATGTGTGTATGCATACCACATGTGCACTTACAAAGGTCTGCAAAGTTCAGAAGAGGATTTTGGATTCCCTGGAACTGCAGTTACAGATGGTTGGGAGCCACCATGATGATGCTGGGACTTGAACCCAGGTCCTTTGCAGGAGCAGCCAGTGATCTTATCCACTAAACCATCTCTATTGGTTTAAATTTCTTGACTTTTAAAGCCAGTTCAAGTTGTAACTTGTTATATCTGAGATTACAGTGATCTAATCTGACAGAGCAGTAATTCCCCACGTCAAGAATTAAGCAGGAAAACCATTGGCTGGTTGGTTGAGAAAACAGTCAATGTTGGGCTCCAAGAATGATGAGAAGAAAACTGTTCTGCGCAAGGAGGCCATGAGAATGGCTGACTGTAGGATGTTGAACACAGCAATCCATATGTGCCCATTAAGGATTCTTGAATAATGCAGTGTGGATACACGCCTCACTGTTGAGCTCAGTGGGAAATACGTTGTCCCGGCTCTGCAGTATTCAAAATTAAAAGCAGTACTCTCCTAAGAATCCATAAGAAGTATTGATTCTAAGGCAGATCAATACTTGGTACTTTATTCCCCAAACTAAGAGCCATAACTGTGAAAAAATGAATCTCAGTGTTGATAATTGCAAGGAAACAGTCGTGTTCCTTCTCATGGCCCTTAGCTTTCACTGTTTTGAGGTATAATGATGTCTCCCTTCAGCCATTCTCTACAGTCCTTTACCTATCAGCTGTCTACAATCCTCAGGTCAAACACTGACAGGCATAACACACTGAGGAGCCAATGAACCCCCAAGAAATAATCCTTCACCAATGGTGAAAAGACAATGAAGATAATTTTTAAAGGAAATATCTGTACATCTCCCAGACATTGCAAACAGTGTTATCAAAACAATAACCTGAAGAGTAGCCCATACTACTCTGGTTATTTTCCTCTCTGTATTTCATTCAGCTCCCAAACTAAATCTTCGAACTTAAATTATTTCTTATTCTTCATCTGATTTAATGACAATGCCAAAAATTAAAAAAAAGAACTAGAAAAAGCAAAAATGATAAATATAATAAATAAAAACAAAGTGTGGAAGAAAAGCTTATGAACAATATCACATAAATTGGGAAGTTCAGAATCTGGTCCAAACACAGAGAATCGGTGCCTGTAAATGAAAACACCCACTTACAGGAGCTCCAGTGAGAGAACACTTTAAACCCAACCACACATTTCGGTAAGCATGGCTTTCCATCCAACAAACTACTCAAAAGTTCTATGGTCTTACATACAAAGTTCTACCACTTGGATTCTGTAGTTAATGTGTAGATTCTCGCTAATGTTATTGACACAGGAAACTTGTCCATTCAAAAAGCCAACTAACAATATTTTCCATAGTCAAATGATGCTCATTTTCTCAGTAGGCAATAGTGGATGAGTTAGAATAAACTTAGGAAAACTTTGTTTAGAAATAAACAAAACACTGTCAAGAAGCTCTGCCTGAAGTTTAATAACATACAAGCCATAATGTATTTTCCTGTTGCCATTAACTAGTACTGATGGAAATTATCTGTAGAAAGAGCTAAAAACAACATGGGCTGATAAATTCCTACATTTCAGGAAGTTTGAAAGAAAATCCTGGTAGAGTTTTTTCTTTTATTTAAAAAAAAACAAAGATAGTTATACTTAAAGCAAGCAGAGATTTGAATACACTTTCTCAGGAATAATAGGTTCAACCCTGCATGGGAAACAGTAACAATGGGATAATAATAGAGCTAAAAACAGGCAGAAGAAAATGCATCAGGCAGAAACATGTTGTCCAAAGGGAAAAATAATCTTTATCCAGCAACAGGACATTAGCCAGTCCAATGTCCCCCGCCCTTCAACACTTTGTTAATATTTTACTTTAATTTCAAAATAAGGACAAATACCATATCCCATGTCTGCTGAACTAAAGAAATGAGCATAATAAAATCTATTTTAGCAGCCAATGACCATTATACTTTCCACTTCATAATTCCATTATGTTCATTTTTTTTTGTTCCCTGCTCTCTCTTTAGGTTGGCACATTGATTTGAAATTCAATGAAAATCTCATTAAAAATATTTTTGGAGGCAGTCCAGAGAACACGAAGGAAAGAATGACCTGAGGGTAGTCTAGAATGCGCTGGATAGGAGACTGCTCTGCATCTACTCTTTCTCAACCCAGCTGCCTCTGTTCTTTTGTTTATGTACATCCTTATTCCTTTGATCTGGATGATACATCTGTCTCCTAAAAGACAATAGAGAATCTTAGGCTCCTAGATACCTACAGGACCATTTTCTTTAGTGATCATCAATAAATGCCCTAAACTTTTCCGGTGATTGACTCTGACCCTGGGTGATGATAGGCAAAGTGCCAAGTTGAAAGCCTGCGCTCTCTCAGTGCCAGCATGGAAAACACAGTGTGTGTCTAATAGGTTGGTTGAATTAGCTTCATTCCATAGCACGCAATGTGTGTACAAACGATAAAAATGATGAAAGAACTCCAGTCTAAGCAGGAAGTAAATACTCAGAGAATCGTATTTTACCTAATTCATATAGACTTTATTGGAGAGAAGGTAACTATTTCCTTCCACTTTCATAAACTGCATTGTTGCATTATTAACTCAGCACAACAATAACAAGAGCAACACACAGATTTCAAAGCTAAACTCTTCAAGCTGCGAAGATGGGATTGCATTGAATTATAGGAGGGAAAAAGGATAAATTTACTGAAAAGAAGTTATAGAGAAAAAATAAACTGTTATATATTTTTTTCTTTTAAGGACTTGAGGCATAACAAGTTGTGAGAAGCAAATTTCAGTTCATCATGATTGAATTTCTACTCTTGAAGCCTGAGCAATTAATACTTATGGAACAAGTCATTCATTCAAAAGTTTGGATTATTTTTATCCTTTTTGAAATGGAGACAAGGAGTTACAAAAAGTAATGCCCAAGGACTATTTACATACTGAAAGAACTTAAAGCTATTTCCCCCAAAGAGGTAATATGATACCCAACCTACAAGGAGTGCCTTTGCAGCACATTACATTTACATTCATATGATGTTTTGAATATATCTGAAAACGGTGATACAGTAGACAAATACAAAGATTTGAGAAACAATGCTCCAATTGGCAGGAGTCAGTATTCACATATTAATTCTGAGCCCAAGACAGAATAGATCAGAATTTTATCTGGAGATGAGGAAAATAAGCTTTAAATTTAAGGGCTTTCGGTGCCTTTTTTCTAAACAACACTTAGGTTTTTCAAAGATTGGAGTCCTGTCATCTTATCAATAACACTTTCAGAGAATGGTAGAGTCTACTTAAGGTATTGAGTAGAGTAGAGGAGATGGCTTCGGAAGTTATGGTATTCCATGTTATTTCAAGATTTTTTAATATTATTATTTTCTTTTTGGTAGAGATCTAGGTGAAAACGACTTCACACAGCATGTCTTGCTAAATGCCACTGTTTAACTAAGTGCAGTGATCAAGGTACTCAGCGATGTTATTGATCTGTTAAGTCTCAGCCTCCTTTCTATCCTTTGCATATCCGATTTACTTCCCCACCGCAAATCAGAGTTGTTGATCCTTTCTGTTTTAATACTCTTTTAGATCATAATATTTTAATATGAAACATGTCATCCCGTGCTCTAATTGAGCAAATATAAAATTTTCTATTTATACTACATGTCATTTGTAATCTGTACCTCTAGGAGACAATGGGTAATCATCATCTTCTAGATGTCTAGATCTTCTACATGTCTGTTCCAGAAGAACCATTTCCATCAGTGATACTCAAAAAGCTTACCGAACTCATTCTCATAGTGATTGGCTCTTTTGTTGTCATTTAATGGCCACCTAATGCCTTACCTTACTCTAATTTTTGTTGCGTTTCTTCCTATTTTATAGCTCTCATATCATAGGCTTATTCTTATCTCTCCAGTTATTGACTTCCAATCATATAAAACACTGCTATATTTCCTTTTGTTTACTGCTATTTTCACGTTATTTCAGACTTTTGTTCTTACTCTGTAGGCTTTAGGCAATACTACAGCTTTCTACTTATTCCATTCATATGCATGTTTTTAATTTATGAATAAGGAAATTGATATAGTGAAAAGGTAGTAAAATACCTCAAGGTCACATTTCTATAACAATTAAAGCTAACAATGTTTTCCTTCTAACAACCACCTATACCTCTGCTACACAGAATCATATGTGTTAATGAAAGCTACACGATTTCTGTGGCATAGGCAACCAGGCTTCCTGGTTGGCTTCACTGCATCGCTCCTTTATGCGAAAGTCTTTACTTCTATTGCCATATTATAATGCCTCAGTTGTTAGAGGCTCCACTGTTTAAAGAGTTGTTACTTTTAGCTTCAAGAGAGACACAGCTGTGGCACGGATGACCAGTGATTAGAATGTGAAGATTTAAATAAAGACTTAAAAACAGAATGGTATCATTTTGCTTATATGTAACTAGCCAGAATCACTCTAGACTTTACAAATCTGAATAGACAAAGATATTTTTACTGAAATCTTATGTGAGTTGTCAGCACAGAGTATAAGAGCAAGCTTATCTCAGGGGTCACTCTGGCTTTTTGTTTTATTTTATTTTATTTTTCTTTATTAATTACACTTCACTCACTTTGTATCCTCCCCCCCCGTGGTTCCCTCACTCCCCCCATCCCAATCCCTCCCTTCGTCCACCCTCTGTATGTATGCCCCTCCCCAAGTCCACTGATAGAGGAGGATCCCTTTTCCTTCCTTCTGATCCTAGTCAATTAGGTTTCATCAGGAGTGGCTGCCTTGTCCTCTTCTGTGGCCTGGTAATGCTGCTTCCCCCTCAGGAGGAGGTAATTAAAGAGCAGGCCAATCAGTTCATGTCAGAGACAGTCCCTGTTCCTATTACAATGGAACCCACTTGGATACTGGACTGCCATGGGCTACATCTGTGCAGGGGTCTTAGGTTATCTTCCTGCATAGTCCTTGGTTGGAGTAGCAGTCTCAGGAAAGACCCCAGTGCTCAGATTTTTTTTGGTTCTGTTGCTCTTCTTGTGGAGTTCCTGTCCTCTCCAGATAGATCTTACTGTTTCCCACTTGTTTCATAAGATTCCATGCACTCTGTCCAAAGGTTGCCCATAGGTCTCAGCATCTGTATTGATAGTCTGCAGGGCAGAGCCTTACTGTGGCGTTTTTTACCTGCCATTGTCATTGTTCATGTTCATATTTACCTTGCTTGTTGTGATGTCATTTGTTACAAAGTTATTGCAAAGACAAGAGGGTTCCAGTACACATCCTTGAACCTCATTAGTGGCTAGACAAGCCTCTATTACTTTTAAAATCTACCCAGGGTATCTTATTTTAGAAATGGAAAACAAATATTTTTCTTACAGAAACATTTAATTATTGTTTCTTTTCTGTTTTAAATTCATTTCCTCACATTCACTCCCTACTAAAAATATTTCTTTATGCTTCTTTGCATAATATTGTAGTTAGCCTCTGTTACAGCTGAAATATCAAAACTTATAGACAGTGCTTAATAATATTATGAGTAATATATTTGGGATAATTAAATATTTTAATGTGAACATACAAGGGTATGTGTGTCTTCATATAAAATATGTAGAATATTAATTTAAATTAATTTGTTAATAACACAATAAAAGGTGTGAAGAAACTATAAAAAATCATGCACAGCATACCACAGAGATAGGATGACCTCTTCCCTAGAAGATGTTTCAACTCAGATTGCTTAGCACCTAGGTTAGAATCTGCTTAGTGATAATAGGATAAGCACTTCACTAATGTGATTCTGAATGAGCAATTTTCATATTAATGGCTTTCTCACTGTATTAATGAAAACACAATTTGCCACCATAATGGGGACATCACTTAAATTAGATCAAAATTGCTAACATGAACAGGGCTGTTAATAAGGCAAAACTATTGTATATGCTAATGGTTCTCCTATTGTAATAACAGTGTTCTTATATCCAAAAATTTGTATGACATTAGGAAGGATGGAGCTGTGTTATTGATGGCTTGATAATGTCACTTACTGTATGTGCAAGCCGTTGTTATCACATTAACATTATGTAGTTCTGCCAGCATCTGAGGAGAAGTCAAATGGAAAAATGTGCCATACACTTGAAGTAGCAATGAATGCTAAATGTTAGGATTTTTAATTTTGGTATGCTTATTATCAAGGATTTAGGATGGCATCTAACAGTGCTAGAAAAATAAAATAGTGTAAAAGAAGAAAAATAAATGTTAAGAGTTCTAAGCACCACTCTGGATACGTATTCAGTTGCCAAAGATTTCATCACAAAATCCTGCATACCGTATGGGTTACAAGCAGGTGTTTGTTCCTTCAGAGGTCAGAGGTTCATTTATTGAATGCCTGGAGCCCAGCTAGTGGTGCTTTTAAGAGGTAATTGGATCATAAAGGCTCTGACATAACTGATGGATTAATCTGTTGATGGATGCAGGGTTGGGTAAGTTATTGGAAGTTGATGGATTCTGTGGAAGGTAGGGCTTGATTAGAAGATGTGGGCCACACCTGTCATGGACTGTATATTGTCCCTGGCCTTCTTTTCATCTCTGGATGCTAGAAACCACCAAACAAGCATTGCTGCTCTGTCATGCTTTCTCCCCTCCCTCACATGATGGTTTTCTGCTCATCTTGTCCCAAAACAACAGACATATGGATCACAGTCAGAACCCTCGAAACTTAGTGCCATGATAAAGGTTTCCTCTTTTGAAATGTTTTAACCAAAGATTTTTGTCCCAGAGTCTGACACAAAATATATTTATGAAAGATTTATATGTGAAGTTTGGAACATACAAAATTACCAAGTTCATGATAGCCTAAAGAGTTTTGATTTCCATTATATATAAAAACAAGATCACAAGTACTGAAATACTTTATCTACTTTTTCATGTCAGAAAGGATAACTGAAAGTTACTGTAAGTTTTATTCATGTATATAGATATAAAAGAAACTAGAAAAGGTATTTAATGAGATGTTTTTGCCTTAGAAAACACTTTTGTATGTATAAATAAAATTTAAGGGAGCTTCCAAACTTTATCAAAGAAAACATGTCTTTTACTGCTACCAGTTGAGATGGGTCATACATTTTGTACTGATATGTAATACCTGGTAGCTCCATGTATATTTATCCTGATGGAGCTGCCAAAGAAGACTCTTTCCCACTCCATTACAAATATGCACTCTCTCTGTAAGTATGTATGTAGTATGTACGCATGTCAGCCATTTCTCTCACGCTCTGTTTTTATATCTATATCTCTATTTATAAAGAGTGTGTATGTACATGTATATATAGACACACACACATATATACACATACATATATCTACATATATATACACATACATATATATACATATATATATACACATACATATATATACATGTAGATACATGTATGTATATATATATGTAGTGAGAGAGGGAGGGAGAGGGAGAAAAATGACTGACATGCACTTAAACAATGAGTTAATAAAAATAGCATGTTCTGTTCTAGATATAGGACCATGATAGTCACATAAATAAATTTTGTAATTTATAATTCTGTTTTTTTTCCATATAGTAGGGCCCGCTTATTTATTCGTTATTTTATTTACCTGAGGTCAACACTTCCAAAAATATTAAATGGAAAATTCAAGAGACTTAAAGTCCTTAAGTTTTGCACTGTTCTAAGTTGCTTGATGAAATATCTGTGACATTTTGAACTATCCATCTTGGCACACGAATAATCACTTTTTCTGGCTTATTTACCCTATTTTAGTATCTATCTTGATGATCAGGTGGTATCAAGGTATTGCAATGTTAGTGTTCAAGTAACCTCATTTTAATAAAATGAATAGTGGCATAAGAGCAGCACCAACCAAGTCATGAAACAACAAAAGACACATTAATATTGATATTAGGTGACAGCATTGAAGAGAATGTAGGAAAAACATTGGCACTATGTAGGGCTCCATGCTATCTCAAGTTTACAACAGCCACTAGGCGGCTCAGATCATAGTGCCCATGGGTAGTAGGGAAAATTACCAAACAAGGGAAATTGCAAATAATCTTCAGAAGAGGATTTGGCAGCAGTACATTTTGAATATCCCATTTGAACGTACTTCAGAGACTTTATCATTTTATTCTGGACTCTACAAGGGTTCATGTTTTATATATTCTTTTTTTTTAACGCCCTGACTTGTGTTTTATTTATTTTTCCTTTTTTTCTTTATTAATTACACTTTATTCACTTTGTATCCACCCTGTGGTTCCCACCCGCCTCCCCTCCCAATCCCTCCCTTCCTCCAACCTCTGCATGCATGCCCCTCCCCAAGTCTATATTCTTATTTCCAGTAGGCTTTTCTATTCTATTCTAAGCAACTTTTCTATTCTATTCTAAGCTGCAAAAAGATTCTCAGCGTATAATTAAAATATTAATACTTAATATTGTAAATCTGATATAAGATTAAAAACATATATACTATTTTGTGTCAGAAAGACAGTAAATAGTTTTTTTTTTCCTTTTATAAACCTGAGGCCTGAAATGCTTCGATAAAACGATAAAGTAATTTGGAATAATTTGTTTTAGCATCACTTCTTGTAATGTAAAAAAAGCACTAAATAAAGTGAGACTACATTTTAAAAGTATTTGTCTTTATTTGACTGTTTTTATTTTCTAAACTCAGAGTATTATCATATAATAAAGAAGACATATAGATAACACCAGGGCAAAGAGACTTGACTTATAAACTGAAAAGTGGATCACAGCTAATTTGTCCAGATTTTTATTTAATCGATTGATTGTGTGTACATGTGTGTGTGTATGTAGTGGGGTGTATATGTGGGTTTGGACATGTCTATGCCAAGGGATGAATGTAGTGATCAGAGGGCAATTTTGAATTTGTGTCTCTCTTGCTGCCATGTGAGTCCAGGGAATCACTCTTAATAATCATGCTTGAAATCAATCGCCAATGCCTGCTAAGCCATCTCACAAAGCCTGTCCCTAGTTCTTTCTTATTAGACAGAATGGCATGTATCTCTGACATGGTGTGGAACTCCCTATTTCATCAGGAATGGCTTTATACTCTAATCCTCTTGCCCTCACCCCCCCCCCCCAAGCTTATAGTAAATTAGTGTTTATAAATGCAGGTAGAAATACATTTTAAGATTATTTGAAATTATAATTTCAGATAAAGAACTTATATTCACCATTCAGAGCATTTTTTAATACCCTAAAAGCTTATTTTATTTTTGTTCATGTGTATGGATATGCATTCATGAATACGGGTGTCTATGAAGGTAAGAGAGAGCCACTGGGTTTCTGTGGGGTCAGAGTCACAGGCAATTGTGAACTGAATTGCATGGGTGTTCAGAACTGAATCAGATCCTCTGCAAGCACAGCCCATTTTCTTAAACACTGACTAGTCTCCCCAGACCCCACATTGTTTATTTTTCAAGCAAAAATTTTATCACTAATATCTACGGAAAAACATTTTAGCATTTTCTTAGTTCAAAGGAAGGATCTTGGTTATTGACTTGACTCAGTAACTTGTACCAACTTACACAAAACATTTCTGACTTGAGAAAATTGAATACAATCTGTTTAATTGGGAAGTGATATAATATAGCATAATCCTCAAAGCATGCATTTGAATATAGTGCATATATATTTGCATAGTAATGAATCTACAAAATAAAGGGTACGGAATTAGGTGAAAGCTAAAAATGAAATAAGATATTGCTAGCACAAAACATGTGGCGGCATCACATTAAATTTAAATGGAAACTTTCTTTGAAACTCATTCCAAATGCATTTTTGTACTTAAGGAAAATAGTATTGGGGGAAAATATTTTCTAATCTCAGAGTGTGACAGATTGCATTATATTGCATATTATAGTCTTGACTGGAATAAAAATCAATAAATGTCCCAAATAATAATGCTTTTCATTAGTAAAGTTCATTGTTTTATAAAGTATTTTTTTTCTCAAGGCAAACAAAAGAAATACATCTACTGAACGTTCATTCTTAGATAAAAACTGCCGTTGCTTTTTATAAGTATTACTTTATTTAATCTTTCCAACAAGATTTATCTTATCTCTGTAAGATAAAAACCATCCTCAAGTTTTAGATGAGAAATACCAGACATGGTTATATTAAATAACTTTTCTGAAGTTTCTCATCTAGTAATTGTAGAGTGGTGGGTTTAGCCCTGGCAGTTTCACCCCAGAACTGGAGCCTAAATCATCAAAGCATATTGCCTCTGTGCCACACTCAGACATTGCCTTGATCCTCAGCAAAGGCTTGTAACGTTGTGACTTGCATCATAATAAATTCATTGTTGTTTTAAACCATCTCTCCTACCACACTACCAGTAAATAGTACATGCCATTTTTGGTGCCAAATCTTGGGGTACAGATTATGGCCAAAACAGAAGATTTTATCAGCAAAAGTGATTTTCTCTTCCTCATAACTCTGTGTATAGTGACATCCCTACAAAAACACCAATTTTTGGGTCCTAAACTTTAAGATATTTATTATTGTATGAATAATATAGAATTTTGTCCAATCATCTATAATCATCTGAAGGAACCTTCAATTTTAGGTGCTGGGGAGATGGATCAGCCATTAAGGATGCTTTCTCCTCCTTTAGAGAAACTGAGTTCAGTCCCCAGCACTTACACTGCATGCCTCACAACTGCCAACAGCTACACCTTCTTCTGGACTCCAAGCTCACTGATATACCTAAGGTAAACATTCAAATGGGTCAACACACATACACATAAATAATAAAAATAATTCTAAAAAGCCTTCTGTCTAATGAGAATATACAATAGAAGGAATCTTTGTATTATTGAGTGAAAGCAAAGCCTTAATGGGTTAGGAGATTCTCTTCTCTGTGTCAATACAAGTTTTTGCACTTTACTCACCAGGCTTTCAGAAAAATCAGTTAACAAATCTCGATAGTCTAAAGCAATGTATCCGTATGTGTCACGGTTAGCCAACTTGGCTTCCTGTTTCTCTTTAGACATCATATATGTGCTCATCCTTTCAGTCATTTGGTAAATAATTATTAATAAAGTATGTGACAGCAAAATTTTAGAAACCTAATTTATGGTAAAGATTTAATTAGAGGACTCTGTCTCCATAGAATTCATGTGTTAATGAAACTACTGCATCTATAAACAAAAGAAAAGATCAAAGTACATAGCGTCAGAGAGTAATAAATACTAAAGACAAAGCCAGCATATAGCATAGTAATGACAGAAAATTCCACTGGTATGTAGAAGAAGGTGAGGGTTTCATTCCAATTGCCATGAAATAACTTATCATGAACTGCAGTTATTTGTTATTATAGATCCTATGTGCAGAGATTTCAGGTTTAAGTTAGCTTTTCTGCTCCGAACCTCAAAAGTTCAAACTCAAGTTTACAGTAGTAATTTGGTATCATATGAAAGATTAACAAACTGTTGTAGATAGAATTCAAGGTGGTTGATTGCTCATAGCCAGAGGGAGAGGAGAGAAAGGGAGGGAGGGAAAGGGAGAGAGAGAGATAGTGCAGAAAGACGGAGAGAGACACGGAGAGGATTCTACTGCTCATAATCTCTGTAGACATGACATCCTCAAAATTTCTTCATCATACTTTTGTAACACACTACTTTTTTTAGGTACTATGGGTTAGGAGAAGGTCAAAATTGCCACACACATTCAAGTGAAAGTACCATATGGTGTGTTACTGAACCAAAATGATTACAAAAGGGCCTGAACCCTCTGTGCAAAACTCTTGATCTTGAGGCCTTCGCTGTCTATTTAAAATGGCAGTGATACCAGGTTGCTGATTAAGAGTGAGGGCTATAGAAGACAGAAAGAAAAGTAACCATACTGATACTGGAGGGTAGAGTGTGAATGGCACACTCTGGGGATTTGCAGTTTTACTACAATGGAGGCAGGAAGGTAATTAATACTGCCTGGTGGAGCTGTGGCTAGACATATCTTACCATGGCAGGAATAGCATTCTCACGGCTGGTTTAGGATAAATCATAGTAGTCACGGAGTAAGGGGTCCTTTATAAGCTATTAACAAACACAAGCATGACACCATTAGCATGGGTGAGGTAGGTATCTGCTTGCCATATATTTGAAGATAAAAGGGGATTTCTTGAATGAATATGTATAGAGGATAACATGGAAATGTCAGAGGATAACATGGAAATGTTTTCTGATATTTAGTTATTTTACTTTAATGTGTATGTGTTTTATATGAGTGTATGTATCTGTACCATGTGTGCAGTTTCTGTGGATGCCAGAAGAGGGCATCAAAACTCCTGGAACTAGCATTAGACAAGGTAATAAGCTACTAATGTGGCTGCTTGGAACCAAAGGCGGGTCTTCTTCAAAAGCAGCAAGTCCTTTGAGAGCTGAGGAATCTCCCCAGTCCCTGATATAAAGATGTTCCCATAAACGCTTTCCCAAAAATTTTACATAATAACTTTCCCTATGCATTATAGCACATAGATATCATAAATAATCTAAGTACAAGATTATTTACTGTAGGACATTTTAAATTAAAAAGTTAATTTTGTCATACTTTAGGCCTATAGAAAAGTTCAATGTGCAGAGTTCCTGTGATCTAATCCATATCTTTCATGATATACATACGCACAAAAAAGGAGGAAAAACCATTAGCAATAGTGATAATCACTAAGCACCATGCTTGGACAAAGATGTGGTTGACATTTCCCCGAGTATCAAATTTCTGTTCCAGGATTCTAAGTTACAATTTTATATTTCATTGTCTTTAGTCCGTGTGTTTCTTGTGCCTTTTAGCTTTCCAGATTTTCCTTTTAGTTTTGCAGGAGATGGTGTGGGTTGTTTCTGGTTCCTTTCTCATGGTTAGACTTGGGCAAGGTGTGTGGGAGGAAAAGCTACAGAATAAAGTTGTTTATAACACATCACACACATCCTGGCACGACAGCATACCATTTACAATATCAACACCATCACTTTGCAAGGTTAGTGTTTACTTAGTTACTGCGACATAAAAGCACATACTTCTTTCTCATTCTGAATTTTTCAGAATTTTGTGTATCTTACATTGTCTATGAACCATTTGTCAGCGTCCTCCGTTTGCATATTAATTCTCTAATTCATATAAGTAGGTATGCGGTGGTATTTATTTCCTATTTGTTCTGTATATATTTTACATACCAAGCATATTTTGTACTTTATAATTCAGTATTGCTTTGTTGCTTTAGTTACTCAGATTGTCACAGCCTGGGCATTTAACTCTGTGTTAAAGTCTTCGGATTTAATTGTGTTTCTCTAACATGGACCCAACTTCCTTGTTGACATCTTCTTTACTTTGTGAACATTAAAAAAAAATGTATTAAAGTCATCCCAAAATTTTATTGGTTCTTGGTTCTAGAATAATCCATTTCTGAAGGAGCTCTTGCCCTTTTTCTTATGGAATAGTAGTCAACACGGGGATCTCTGATATTGTTTATTCTCACAGCTACACAGTGCCTTAAAATAGATAGACATGTTTATGCAATCTACATGTCCAATCACAAAGTTAATTAAGTTCAGCATGATAAATCTTTCCAGGCACCTTGGATGTAGTAAGTACTATATAAACATGAAGTGAATGTGAGATTTAGCATTATTAATCTATGAAAATAAAGCAATATATTAGTAGAATGCTGTCGTGTGCATGAATGTTAACACACATAAGAAGAAAATGGAGAAAATTGTGTGTACAGAAAGGGTTCAAGATTACACAGATGATATTTAAATGTCGCTTTAAAAAGAAAAACTTTAGTATCTATATAGTGAAATAAAAGGGAAATTTTTATTAGATATATTTCTCTCTATACTTTGAAATTAAAATGATTATCCGCTCAGCTGTAGAGTATCAGTATATGACACTTATTTTAGATGTGGCTCTACATTACATAACATTTGAACATGTTTATGATTAATGCAAAAGGACAAAGTCGTATTCTAAAAGGAATCATTTGGTTTATTATAATTATTATTACAATTAAACTATTATGGCATGGACTCTGTTAATTTCTGTATTTATCTAAATTCCTTCTTTCTATATCACATCTTCTTTAGAATTCGGTGGATTCAAATGTCTTCTTAGAATACATGACTTTTTACTTAACACTAAAAGGAAAAGTAAATTTTTTATGAAAGAGTTTTTCTATTATCATATACCCTGACAAGTTTTTATGTCAACTTGACACAAGATAGAGTCATGTGGGGGTAGGGAACCTCAAATGAGAAAATGTCTCTAAATATCAGGCTTTATGCAAGCCTATAGGATATTTTCTTTTTTTATTCTTTATTTTTATTAATTACAGTTTATTCACTTTGTATCCCATCTGTAGCTCCTTCCCTTTTCCCCTCCCAATCCCACATTTCTTCCCTCCCTTTTTTTACACCCATGCCCCTCCCCCAGTCCACTGATAGGGCAGATCCTCCTCCCCCTCCATCTGACCCTAGTTTATCAGATCTCATCAGGACTGGCTGCATTGTCTTCCTCTGTGGCCTGGTAAGGCTGCACCCCCCTGAGGGGGAGGTGATCGAAGAGTAGACCACTGAATTCTTGTCAGAGTCAGCCCCTGTTCACATTTACTATGGAACCCACTTGGATAGTGAGCTGCCATGGGCTACATCTGTGCAGGGGTTCTAGGTTATCTCCATGAATGGTCCTTGGTTGGAGCATCAGTCTCAGAAAAGACCCCAGTGCTCAGATTTTTCTGGTTCTGTTGCTCCGCTTACAGAGCTCTTGTCTTCTCCAGGTCTTACTATCTCCCACTTTTTTCATAAGGTTCCTTGTACTCTGCCCAAAGTTTCACTGTAAGTCTTAGCATCTGCTTTGATAACCTGAAACGTAGTCTTTCAGAGGCCCTCTGTGGTAGACTCCTGTCCTCTTCCCTGTTTTCTTCCTCTTCTGATGTACATCCTTTTTGTTTTTCTGAATGGGGATTGAACATCTTATTCAGAGTCCTCCTTCTTGATTAGCTTCCTTAGGTGTACAGATTTTAGTATTTTTCTCCTATATTATATGTCTAATATCCAGTTATGATTGAGTTTATTTCCTGCGTGTCTTTCTGCTTCTGGGATACCTTACTCAGAATGATCTTTTCTAGTTCTCATCATTTGCCTGAAAATTTCACTACTTCCTTGTTTTTCATTGCTGAGTAGTATTCCATTGTTTCAAGCATACAAAGAGGACATTTGCTCAACCATGTTTGTATCAGCTTTATCTGTAATAGCCAGAAGCTGGAAACAACCCTGATGCCCCCGGTTGAGTAATGGATATAAAAATTGTGGGACATTTACACAAAGGATGTTTTCTTAATTAATGATCAATGTAGGAAGGCCCAGTCACTGTGGGTGGTACCACCCCTGCTCCTGAGTTCTATAAAAAGAGCAGGCTGAACAAGCCATGAGAAAAAAATCCGGTAAGCACCACTCCTCCATGGCTTTGGCCTCAGCCCCTGCCTCCAGGCGCTCATCTGGTCTGAGTGCCTTCGCTTCCCTCAGTGGACTGTGGTTCAGGAATTGTAAGCAAAATAAACCCTTTCCTCTCCAAGTGGCTTTCACTCATGGTGTTTCACCACAGCAGTAGTAACCACATAGCATCAAATTGATAGCCACAAGGACTCTGTCCTGGAATAAAATAGTATAGAAATAATGATGGCAGAGACACAGGGGCTGTGGAGGTATGCGTGGGCAGTATTGCCGCAGATAAAGAAAGACAGATTATCCTCAAGCAAACTGTGGTTTTTGTGGTGAAGGAGCATGTGACTGGCAGCCTAACGTCTTCTAAGAAGGATCTCGGAGGCAGGAAACAGCTGCATATGTTTTGGTGACAGAAACAAGCAGGCTTCCAAGATGTATTTCAGTGCATGAAAGCCAAGAGACCTAAGTGTTCTTTGCCTGGAATGCTTCCATTTGAGCTTTTGAGCATCCAGAGCACTGTCACGTTTGCAAACTGCTATTAATTCTACCCATGACTGTTTGTCTCCTTGGACCAACCTTACACTACATAGTGATTAATCTACCCATTGGACTGGACTGTGTTCAGTGGATACACAAGATTTCCTGTTAGCACAACAAGACTCACCGTGACCCAGAGTAATCCCTAAAATATACCAAAATAAAAAAGAGCAAATATAAAATGGAGGGACTCTCAGCACACAGCTCCAAACACAAAAATCAACTTTGAGATACCCAAAATGTATATACACTGATGAGCTAAGAGCTAATGCATGTCACCATTTGCAATAGCAACAAAATAAAACAAAAACAAGAACAAAGAAAATGGGAGTGAAAATAGAAAATAAAATGACAGTATAAGCAATCTTCAGACGTAATCTCTCAGTATGCCTAAAACTCAGCAAACAATTAAAACAAATGGAGATAAACATGCCAGAGAAGAGTTTAAAATCCAAATACATATGCACTTCCTGGAACTTTTACATGCTTCACAGTAAGAAAAATACAAAATTACAGTTTACTGATTAACTTGTTAAGTTTTTCCAGATCTCTGTTTACCCTACATCAAAAGGAAAGGAGAAATATAGAAAATCCTCACCCTGATATGGAGTCTAGCTAAGATGCAATAATAAAGAGAAAATGGATATACTTTAAGAGAAGAATAGCAAAGGAAGAGAGGTATAGAGAAAGAGAAATCTGAAATTTGCAAGAAAAACTATGTAGAAAATCCCCAGGAATTGTGTAAAAAAATATTTGTGAAAAGAAGCCATGTGTTACCATCAATTATTTTCAGGTTTATTTTCTGTTTGAGACTAAAAGAAGTGGAGACATAAGATATTTCTCACAACAGTAGCTAACATGTATTGGTGTACTTCCTGTGCGAGAAGTTTACTTGCAATAGCTTCATGCATTTGTTCAACTTGCAGCACTCTTTGTGGGACTAAGTGTTGCTATCTTCTTAAATAAGAGAGGAGCTGCAGTGTCCTTTGCAGAAGGCAAAACTACCCACCTCCCTTCCACACTGCACTTTCCATCCCTCACTCTCCTGGATGGAAAAAGCATTCTGGAGTCCTGAGATGCAGTCAGCTGGTACATGGCCTCTGAGTTCTAATCCCAGATCACACATTCTTTCCCATCTGTAGTTAATGATAGTGACCTGGTACTAACTATATACAAACCAGGCAACGAACACACCATTTTAGATTTAGGATTTTACAGCGGAATACTGCATCTAAACTACTTCTCTGCCAATTCTAATTTCCTGATTCTATCACAGACTGATTCAAGCTCAGGCTCATTAGTATAGCCACTGTCTACTGTGATGTCATCAACTTACCTCTATCTGTCATTATTTGTTGTAGCAGCATAGACTTCCAACACAGACTCCCCTCTCTTATATACTATCTTGTGCTTGCAAATTATTTCACTTCCTTATGTGATCCTGGTATCCTATTAGCTTATCTCTATTGTTGTTTAAACCTTCCTTGTTTAAATCTTTCCAGGGTTCATTCATCTTTATCTCTTGTGGGCTGAATGTTGTTTGCCTGATACTTATGGGTTATATTCTTTGCCCTTTTTCCTAAGAACCTGGGATGGAACCTTTTTTTAGAACTTGGATTCTTGCAGATATAACTCACAGCTTGTTAAGTCATACTGAAATGAGAGGGGCCAGTATTCCAGTGTGACCCAGGACCTTGTAGAAAGGACTTATGTCAGTGAGAACATTTTGTAAATATCCTAGTCATGTTGCTACTAACAACAAAATACCTGAGAGTCAGGAAAGATCTGGGGCTGCTGCTACTCTTACTATCTCTAGTGTGAGTCTGTCTTGATGGCACCTTGATTTCAGATTTTTATTGTTCTAAATAAGCCACTTATTGACACTTTGTTTCAACATATCCAGGCTGTGTTGATGCCATTTTGGGTCATCTTTCTTGTTGATCTGGTATGTTGCCCAAAGTTAATATTGCTTGACAATGAAGAAAAATCACGAGTTTTGTTGCATACTGGACACTACTTAAAGAGTTTGAAACATAAAATTTCACTTTCTGTAGCCCCAGATGATACACTGTTGCTATGATGAGTTTATGGAAAAAATAAAGCTTCATAGCTTTTAAATCATTTCTCTGTTTCCCTGCTGGTGTAATAGATTGTTAAGACTCTATCACCTTAATTTTGGTATATAGACTATTATCAGTGATTTTTAAAAGTTTGGACACATAACTAACAGTTTCCTTAAATAACATATTACTGTGTCAACATTTCTGTATTTACCAACATTGAAATAGTTATTATGAATTTTATAATCTACAATTGCTCTAAACTTAATGTTATTATACTTAATAAGTTGTTACAAGTTATAAAACAACAACCTCTCTTATTATGTGTAGGCTCAGCTAAAAGATTAGGATATTAATGATATATAATATTAAAGGTAGCTTAACCACACAGTAATGAAATCATGGAAAATCAGTACCAAATCAAATTGATAGAGATAAAGTGCAACCTGGTGAAAGTGTTTCTTTCCAAATTATTATTCTAAGATGATTCCACAGGGATGCCTTTCAGAACAAGAAAAATGTTTCATGTTTTGGTTGTTTCTTCCCAGATTTATTATAGTTCTGGAAATATAGGATGTTCTATGTTAAAATCTATGAGAATATCATTGGCACTGTTCATATTGCCTGGGGAAAATGTTGCTATGATTTAGTGCAAAAAGCTCTTTTAAAGCAAAATTTCCTTTTTCTTTTATATGCAAGTTTCCAATTCTGATCCAATTTCTATCATGCATTTCTAATTGATCAATATTTATGTTGAAAACCTCCAAATCTGTATTTACTTCTTTTTTAATTTTTATTTTTTAATATTAATGACAGGTTACTTACATTGTATCCCAACCATAGCCCTCTCTCTCATTCCCTCTCAATCTCACCCTCCCTCCCTCATCTCCTCCCTGCCCCTTTTCAAGTCCACTGTTAGGGGAGGTCTTCCTCCCATTCCATCTGACCCTAGCTTATCAGGTATGTTCAGTACTGGTTGCCATGTCCTCCTCTATGGCCTAGCAAGGCTGTTCCTCCCTCAGGGAGCGGGGGGAGGTAAAGGAGCCAGTCATTGAGTTCAAGTCAGAAATAGTTGTTGTTCCCCTTACTAGGGAAAACCCACTTGGATACTGAGCTACTGTGGGATGCATCTGAGCAGGGGTTCTAGGTTATATCCATACATGGTCCTTAGTTGGAGTAACACTCTCATAGAGGAACCCATGCCCTCACATATTTGGTTCTTGTGGAGCTCCTGTTCTCTCTTGGCCATATTAACTCCCCCTTTTGTCATACAATTCCCTGCACTCTGCCAAAGGTTTGGTTATGAGTCTCAGCATCTGCTTTGATACACTGTTAAGTAGAGTCTTTCAGAGGCTCTCTGTGGTAGGCTCCTGTCCTGCTACTTGTTTTCTCCTACTTCCCATGTCCATCCTGTTTGTCTTTCCGAGGATTGATCATCTTACCCCAGGTCCTCTTTCTTGTTTATCTTCTTTAGGTGCACATATTTTAGCATGTTTATCCTATCTTATATCACAGCAAAACAACAGCCTACAGACTGGGAAAGGATCTTCACCAAACCTGTCTCTGACAGAGGGCTGATATTCAGAATTTATTAAGAACTAAAGAAATTAAAAAGCAATAAATCAAGCAATCCAATTAAAAAATGGGGTATAGAGCTAAACAGAGAATTCTCTGTAGAGGAATATAGAATTGCAGAGAAACACTTAAAGAGATGTTCAATGTTCTTAGCCATCAGAGAGATGCAAATCAAAATGAGCCTGAGATTTCACCTTACACCCATCAGAATGGCAAAGGTTTAAAACTCAAATGACAACACATGCTGGAGAGGTTGTGGAGAATTGGGAACCCTCCTCCACTGCTGGTGGGAATGTAAACTTGTACAACCACTTTGGAAATCAATCTGGTTCTTTCTCAGACAATTAGAAATAGTGCTTCCTCAAGATCCAGCTATACCACTCCTAGGCATATATCCAAAAAAGGCTCAAGTGCACAACAAAGACAGTTGCTCAACCATGTTTGTAGCATTTTTATTCATAATAGTCAGAAACTGGAAACAACCCAGATGTCCATCAACGGAGGAATGGATACAGAAATTGTGGTACTTTTACACAATGGAATACTACTCAGCAATTAAAAACAAGGAAATTATGAAATTTGCTGGCATATGGTGAGATCTAGAAAAGATCATCCTGAGTGAAGTATCCCAGGAGCAGAAAGATGCACATGCACTCACTTATATAGTATTTATTTATCAAGAAAATTACCTTGAATTAAAAAAGAACTACTTGTTCCCAAAACAGATTTAATTCAAATGAATTTTGATATTTTACAAATAACAGTTCTTTAAAGGAACTTTTGTACTACATGTCATCAGGTTGTATAAAAATTGTCATAGATATTTTTCTTTAGAAAGCCATCACTTGCTGTATATTTTTATATTTACACAAAATGCATGTTCAAATTACTGGTGGGACTATGGATTTCTGTATACAAATGAGTGAGAATAACTTAAATTAAATTCTAAGGGTACTCTAACTTAAAGAGTCCAACAAGTACCATAAATGGAAGCAGAAAGACACACATGGTATATACTCATTTATAAGTGGATATTAGATATATAATATAGGTTAAACATACTAAAATCTGTATACCTAAAGAAGCTAAGCAACGAGGATGACCCAGGGTAAGATATCAATCCTCACTTAGAAAGGCAAAGGGGACACACTTCGGGGGAGGGAGAAAACAGGGAACAGGATAGGAGCTTACCACAGAAGGCCTCTGAAAGACTCTACCCAGCAGGGTATCAAAGCAGATGCTGAGACTCATAGCCAAACTTAGGGCAGAGTTCATGGAATCTTATGAAAGAAGAGGGAGATAGAAAGACCTGGAGGGGACAGGAGCTCCACAAGGAGAGCAACAGAATCAAAAATTCTAGGCACAGGGATCTTCTCTGAGACTGATATTCCAACCAAGGACCACGCATGGAGATAACCTAGAATCCTTGCACAGATGTAGCCCTTGGGAGCTCAGTGTCCAAGTGGGTTCCCTAGTAAGGGGAAACAGTAACTGTCTCTGACATGAACCCAGTGGCTGGTTATTTGGTCACCTCTCCCTGATGGGGGAACAGCCTTACAAGACCACAGAGGAAGACAATACAGCCAGTTCTGATGAGACCTGATAGGTTAGGGTCAAATGGAAAGGGGAGGAGGGCCTCCCTATCAGTGGACTTGGGGAGGGGCATAGGAGGAGAAGAGGGAGGGAAGGTAGGATTGGGAGGAGACAAGGGAAATACACCTGGGATACAAAGTGAATAAACAGAACATAGTAAAAAAATAAATAAATTAAAAAATATTAAAATAGAAATATTCTGTGCATTTCATTTGTTCAACATTTCTCTAGAAAAACTTAAAAAAATACTATAGCTGTGACTCCTACATACTACTTACATTCATTTTTAGGCCAATGGGAAATATATAAATATATTTCCTCCTGATGTTAAGAAACCTCCAAAGTTAATTACTGGAGATAGCTGTTTTTTTTTTTTTTTGCTTATCTTTATTCTAGTGGGACTATTCACCATATGCATGTAGCCATGTAAGGTGAGTTCACTTCCGACACAGTCAATTATATAAGTCTATCAACAGCTATTTTATTATGGGAACAATAGAAACAGAAGGCTTCGACTCTCTGATGAATGTAGATTAGACAGAGGTCACCCTGACATACATAATTAGTTTTAGAATGTTAAATTAATAGGTAGTGTGCCCCTAAGGCAACCATACATTTAGGCTGAAGCTGCAGGATCTGGAGCCCAGCCCTTGTATGCTGTTGTCAGCACTGACATGGCTTAGTGCACTGCCTGTGAAGTGACATAAGGTATTATGGAAAAGCTAAATGGCTGTAAAAACAAAATTTGCATAATACTGTGGTCAGACTACACATATTTCCCTTCAGAAACATTTTTGCAGCTCAATTATTATGCAAATTCTTAACAGGGTGTTGGCTAAACAGATAAATCTTGGAGTGCCTTAAATAGATCTTTTAACAAGGATTCAATAAGCAATCAATGGCAATATTTCGAATGATATTAAATTTCTGGTCTGTACTTGTTATAGATGTTAGCTGAAGAATAGGAAGGTGAAATGAAAGTCATTTCCAGATATAAATGTTTTCCTACTCATATGCAGGTAAAAAATAATAATGTTTCGGCAGAGTTCATTTACAAAAGAAGGAGTAAATTTATATCCCAACTTTCCTATGCTTCGATCAGTGGGTTAATCATATTCTATGCTATTGTTGTGGTTATTAACATGCTTGAATATAGGAAAACATAATTTTTATACAGAATACATATAAAACTATCTAAACATTCATAAAGGAGGTTAACTTTAAATAATATAGAGATGTATCCGTAGTTTAATTTTTGTTATATGTTGCATTATATTTTTTTCAATAATATAATTTATTTTCTCTGATTTTTCCATTTATAATAATGGAATAAACATGGCATAATAAACCATGTTCTTTATCTTTTTATACACTTTAATGTACACAGCACCCTGGCAAGATAGACTCCAATGCCACATTTTGTTAATGAAGTAAATGAGTTCTCTTGCTTGAGAATTCTTTGTCATACATACAGTCAGATAATGACAGAGGATTGAGTATGAAAGTTGATAATATAATGCTTTAATATAATCATCTATCTATCTGTTGATAGGTAATAGAAGATAGGTAACAGGTGTAGATAGATGATAGATAGATATATGATAGATATAGATGAAATAGTGAAATATAGATAGTGCATGTGACCTAGGCAAAAGATTGATCTAGGCTCCTCATATTAGGTTTGGATTAAGTGATTATGCAGCATATTCATTTCAGCACCAATTTAAAAATTATTCAGAGAATTCTGTAAGATATTTTGATATACAACTCTCCAGTCTAGAGAAAATGAACTTTCTCAACATTATATGATCACAGAACAAACACACTCTTGGTTTCTACAGTTGACTTTAATGTTATCACAGCATTGATTCCAGTGGACACTCACCCTGTGAAAGCTTTAGCATTTTTAAGGTTGCAGTAAATACATTGAGTTAGTGTATATATAATTTAAAGTTCATTCACAGTAAATCTTACAGAATAACTAATGAATTTAGGGATTTAATTGATATGAGTGTGTAGACAAGATATCAAGAAGGC
Source organism: Meriones unguiculatus (assembly GCF_030254825.1). NCBI lineage: Eukaryota > Metazoa > Chordata > Mammalia > Rodentia > Muridae > Meriones > Meriones unguiculatus. The sequence goes on from NC_083359.1 coordinate 29,818,373, forward strand.
CAGATCCCGGTATATTTGAGGTTGATTCCATCCGTCGGTTATGAAATCAAAGTCCTTGTGATTTCTGTCTTTCTACTCTTTTATTCTCTGTACCTTTGGCCATATTTATTCATGGTAACAAGGTATCAAGATTAGTGTTGGGTATCATAGGAATATATCACCATGTCTATTGCTCGTTCAATTCTTTGGCAATATGCAAAAATATGGACTATTTATAAAACAATAAAATCACTTCAACAGTTTTTATTTTCTTACCTGTAATTGGGGTGATGAAAAAAGAAAGTACCAGATTAAAAGGGAATTGAGAAAGGACCAGCAGCGGTTTTCAACCTCTGTATAGGGAGAAAGGTTATCTCTACCAAGAAAGTGTACATGGTGTGTGATGATGGAGGTAATACCCATTCAACAGACAAATGTCCATGTTCTACAGAATCACACCTCAAATTGTTCCTCATGTAAATACACAATATACATAGATCCATACATTCAACAACATAGCCATCTACTTCGTAAGATGTAGTTTGTGAAATGCTAGCCAGGTAAATGCTACTATTTCATCAACATGCTTTGTTCCAGGAAATCAGAGAACAAAGAAAAAAGCTGAACATAATGTTCACAGCACTAATAAAATGTCCCTGTACTTAAGTGCAAAAATAAAATCAATTATTTAATTTGCAGTCGCTGTTTTTATGGAAAATAAACTTTGGAAACAAATTGAAATATTTTCAAGATTAGAGTCTCACAACAGCGTAATGCAGCCTAATGATCATTCAGGCCTTTATAGCCATTGAAGCAGGACAGTCTCCCCAAGCATGGTTGGCTACCATAAAAAGCTAAAATGTTACGCTCAGGATGCGAGGCTAAGCACTGCACTCAGGATCAGCTGCTTTGGACCCAGAGAAGAGCATGTCTGATTGCATGCCGGTTGATGCCCCAGGTCCCACCTCTGAGAAAAAGGTATCGGACGGGTCTGATGCTCTTTGGGTGGATGACACCTAAATGAACATCAGTACAAAGTCCCAATTTATTTCTAATATCAGAGATCAGGCCTCTACTCTTGCCTGATGCATCTAAAACAAAAAGGGGGAACTGTAGAGAGCTGCGTAATGCCGCGCCTTAAAGATGGAGCTGGTTTCCGCCTTCCACCTTCCCGATGGTGAGTGCTCTCTGTCACAAACAACTCCACATTTGGCTAAGGCTGAGGATCTGGCTTGCTTCCATGTATGTGGACCTATCTGCATTGCCCACGTGGCATGCCGGGGTTGGCTACCCAGAGGCTATTTAAGCTGTGGGCTGGCTTTCCCCAGGGTCAGATGATTGTTCAAGGTTCCTGAATAAACTGCATTGAAAAAAAAAAAGAAAGAAATATTTTCAAAAGAGAAATATTTGGATTCTGTGGTGACTGTATACTGTTGGGAAACACTATCTGACATCAAATGATTGATAAGCTATAGAATTATTTTTTCTGTAGCATACTTGATCTTAATTACATTATTCTAGCAATATAATATTTCAGTTCTATTATTATTTTGCTTGGTAACTTTAAATCATTCTTAATTCTCCAAAGTCAGACTGAATGTACAACATATAAAGGATCCTTAACAAAACATATAATTCTCAGCAGAGAATAGCATTTTTTTCTTTCTTTTGGAAAACAAATATGCAGGGAAATATATGCCTATATTTCAGTGAAAAAGAAACTTAACTTCATTTTAATGCATGCTTTGAACACATACTACGTGGTGGCATGCCACAGAAAGAACTGTTTTGAGAACTGAAGGGGTGGTTCAGCCATTAAGGGTGCTTGCTGAGCTTAAAGAGAACTCATGTTCAGTTCCCAACATATACATCAGGTGACTCACAATGGCCTGTAGGTCCAATTCCAGTGTCCTTTCAGGCATTGCATTTGTGTGCACAAACATGCCAAGGACATATATACAGATAGTTAAAAATAAAATAAAATGACTTTTGTTGTTTTGTTGTTGTTGTTGTTAAGAGCTAACTTCCAGGTAAGTTGACCAATTAGAAGCTACTGTGTCATGCAGTGAAGGAGAGGAGTAAAGAGGGACTTGACAAAAAGTAGTAAGTATGCACTGCCCTAGCCACATGGCTGGCTGCCATCTGGAGCAGAAGCAAAAACCTCAGGCAAAAGGTAAGCCAGATGGCCCTGGTCAAAAATTTTAGTATTGCTATACACAAGACATGACTGCAGTCTCAATGCAGTTGCATTTTTGGGTGAATAAGTGACTGTCACTAACTCACCAGTGGTAATGGGTACCATTTTGCCTCTTTCTGTGATTCTGAAGGCTGAAAGGGAAACTAATGTTTAAAGTGAGGTACATTATCCACCTAAGAACAAAGAGCCATTACAAATCAGGGATTCCCATCAACCTGCTACAGCCCGGGTGACAGGCATCCATGGGAGGCAACTGCGGATAAGGGGACATACGGATGCTGAGTAAACTGAAAGATCATGGTGCAGGATTATCTCAGTCATTAATATGATAGAGAGAGGGTCACTGCCCTCCGTAGAGTAACCTTGGTGCCCAATGACTTTGAGTCTGAGGTCAGTGTGGGCATCAAACTCTGGATCTGCCTATTGGTGCTCTAGAGATGGGAAACTCAGAAACTCCGTTGTTCATGGACTACTTGACACCACAGCTGTACCCTATAACAAGGTGTCAAATGCTCGAGGAAACATGAAAACACGGAGAGAGGTCCACAGATCTTCATGCTCTGTTAGCTCTTGCTTGCAGTGAAAGGGTGAGACTTAGAACATTATTCTACATTTTACATATGAACTTGGAAGAACCTTCTCAGCTTGGACACTTCAAACCTAGGTATAGTTACAAGACTCCCTCACAAAAGGGGAGATACTGAACTACAGACTGCTCTGTCTGGTGTCAGACAGTTTTCTCACAATGTCATAAACCTCAGGAAAGGACAGTTTACAGGTTCAGCTGATCCTCACTCTGCCTGTCCTGCAGATAATTTCCATTGTACAGGTCTCAGAGAGAAGGCTCTTTAATTGTTTAGTTTTTCACCTCTTATACCTCTCTCCTCTTATTTTATTAAAAATTTTAGTGTTATTTTTAACTTCATCTTAGATTTTAGAGAGTTTTCTTTTCAGTTTTCCTCTTACATATTTTTCCTCATTTTTGCCATTGAAGTGATTTGGCTTTCTTATTCCTTTTCTGTCCTCTTCCTACACTTGATGTTACATTCTAGGTTTTTTTTTTTTCTTTTTCTATTATCTTATTTAATGTGGCTTCTCTATTCTCCTTTATTTCCCTACTTTCATGGATCCAGAGTTTTGCCTCACTTATTATTTGTATATTTTTGCTCTTAAAAAACATTTTTCTGTAACATAAAAGCACATTCCATGTTCACTTTATCGTTTTATATTCTGTGGTCATTGGTGATGTATTAGTTAGGTATAATAATTTTAAAATGACTTTTTTATATTTTATTCGGTTCAGAGAAAAGTTTCAAACTTCAGGAACTGCTAAAGGAAAACAGAAAAATGACTCAAGACAGGCATATGCAAGAAATTTTTGAAAAGGACTCCAATAATTTAGTTAATAATTTGAAGAATTGACAAATGGATTTCTATACATCAAAGAAAGCAACTAGATAGCAGAAAATGTAAGAAAGTCTTTGCTAACTACCCATTAGACAGGGGATTAACATCTGAAATTTATAAAGAACTCCAAAATCTAACTGCAGTAAAACCAAGTATTTCAGTCAATAAATGAGAAATTAATTGAAGAGACAGTTTTAACAGAAAAATTTAAAAAGTTGGTCAATAAATATTGGAAAAAAATTGATATTCTTTTTTCCCACTTATTTACTTATTTAATCACTTTACAGCCTGATCCCAGACGTCTCCTTCCTCTCCTCCCAGTCCCCTTCTCAAGCCTCCCCTCTGGACACTTCCCCTTCTTCTTATCAGAGAAGGGAAGTCCCCCAAGGAGACAACCAGTCCTGGCACCTCAAATCTCAGCAGGATTAAGCACATTTTCTCCCACTGGGGCCTGACAAGCTAGCCCATCTAGGGAAAAGGAATCCAGGGGCAGGCAACAGAGTCAGAGACACGCCCTACTACCATTGTTAGGGATCTACACGATGACATCTGCTGCATATAGGTAAGGGGTCTATGTCCAGCCCATGCATGTTCTTTGGCTGGTGGTTCAATTTCTGTGATTCCCCCATGGATCCAGGACAGTTTACTCTGTAGGTCTTCTTGTGGTGTCCTTGACCCTTCTAGCTCCCTCAATCCTTTCTCTCACTTTCCACAAAACTCAAGCTCAGCCTATTGTTTGGCTGTGGGTCTCTGCATCTGCTTTCATCAGCTGCTGGATGAAGATCTCAGAAGACAGCTCTGCTAGGCTCCTGTCTTCAAGCATAGCAGAGTATCATTAGTGTCAGGGGTTGGCTCTCGCCCATGGGCGGGGTCTCAAATTGGGCCAGTCATTGGTTCGCCATTCCCTCAATATCTGCTCCATCTTTATCCCTAGACGGCTGTAAGACACATTTGGCCAAAGGTTTTATAGGTGGGTTTGTGTGCCCCTCCTTCCACTGGAAGTCCCACCTGGCTATAGGAGGCGGCAACTCCAGGCTCCATATTTCTTGATGCTGAGAGGCTCAGCCAGGGTCAGCCCCATAGACTTCCGGAGCCTCCCCGTCCCAGAGATGCCCTGCTGATATTATTATATATTAATTTGGAAGAATAAATAGAAGAAAACTATAAAACATGGGCAACCTTCCAAGAAGCATTGTAGTATGTGATAGGCCTGGTAGTAGAACCCTTCCCCATTGGCGAGTACAATAGGACCCTAATTCAATGCTACATTTTACATAAAATTTTTGAGATTAAAAGTTTACTTTTGTTTGACTCACCCACGGCTTATATTCACTCAGCGTGACTTTTAGCTGCGTTTGTATTTGAGAGTCTTTCGTGACATTGATGGCAATCAGGCATCTCCACGGCCAGCCCCCAAGGGACTTGACACCTGGGACCTCTGGGACCTCCTTGGGCCACTCCCGGAAACTCAGTGAGAGCAGCGCGTGTCACCACCAGTGCGACACGAGCACAAAGCTTTTATGACTGCTGCAAGCCACATGTGCCCTTTGGCGCATGTGCTGGGTCGTGTTTCTCATGCTTGAGTAAACAGCCTGGCCCCGGAAATGTTTGTGGTTCCCTGCTAATGCAGGCGTATGTGCCGTCAATTCCTGGAGAGTCAGGGTACATGGTGTGGAGAGCAAAGAATAGGGTGGAGCTCAGCTCTGCCCAACTTGATCATGTGTGCAGTCTACGGGTCTCACACTCATGCTTGGTATCCCTCTGAAGCTCTAGCCAACTGAAGAGTTTTGCTAAACTGCTTTCTTGATTATGAAACAATGTTTCGCTTTTCCATATAAAATCATAACACTGGATGTATCTTTTCCAACAGCATGCTTTATTGTAGCATCCATTAAATTCAGCTGTATCAAACCCCCACGCCCACCCCTGAAAGGATCACTAATGTAGAAAATGTACGAAGAAGTAAAGTTTAAACACATTGGGTGTTATTTTGCTGAGCTCTGTAGACATCTGGGTTTTGCTTTAATGTATTTCTTATCGCAAGATGCCACCTTTTATGATGATTTGTCTGGAGAACATCTGACCCTGTTTGTCGTTTTCATAGATCCAAGCGAGCTCACAGTCAGTGATTGCTGCCTCTTTGGAAAGCCTTTGCTTTTCCGTTAGTGCATCATGTGTTGCGGGAGCATTTGGAAATGTCTAGTAAATTTAAAAGTTTACAACCTGCAGCTGTGTTTTGTTCCCAAATGCTTCGAAAGAAATTGTGAACAAGTTCAAACTACAAAGAGTAATTCTTATGACTACTAATAAAACGTACCTATTATTCAATAGGAAATCGCCCAATTGAGAGTTCTCTCTTTCCTGTTCATAACAGAGCTCATTTTCTGTTTCATAGTTCCAAGAAACAAATAGACTTTCCACAGAGCTGTTTTTCCCCCTCTTTCTAAAATCTACATGTTGCTAAGGTCTTCATCAAACTCAGTATGCTGATGACAGGTAGAAAGAAATGGCAGACATTTAAATGATCCAAATTATAATTGGTAATTAGCTTCCAAATTATTTCTGTCTTTTTCAGTTGGAAGACACTTTTTACAGTTATGTAATTATCAGAAAGAAACATAAATTTCCTATCTGGAAGCAATTTTCATGTGGAATATAATCTTCAGGAGTAGAAACTGTGCATTTCTCTGTACAATATAAATACAAATTTAAAATGTTTTAGTGAGGTTGGAAAGAAATTTCCTTTTAAAAATTAGATTTTTATCAATAAGAGTCTTTACATTTTTTTTACATCAAAAATATCGTTGGGAATTTCATTGCTAGTTTGATTAGAAAATGTCTAGTTAGGGAGTGTTTGGCATTTCTCTCCATTATTTTATTTACTACACACATTTTATTTTAAAAATAATTTAATAAAAATGCTAATAAAAACTAGCAATATTTTCTAGGGAGTTCTTGAGAATTAACTATGTAGGTCTCACTCTTCTATTCTACTAATCTTCTTTGCGTCTTTAGCTTAGGGAAGAGGAGCCCATCCCCAACTGACATACCTAGGTGATTCTTTTTATTTTAAAGAAGGGCCTACAGAAGTCCTGATATGGTTTCTAATGGTTTAAGTCCTGTCTTTACAATGATTGACTTGGTTGAGAACTTTGGAATGAAAAACAGAGATTTACAGATTATGTGATTTTGTTTATATATTTTCACTTACGAGACAGGGAGGTGGTTCATCTATGTGGAAAAGGTGGCCCTCGGTCTCCTAGGATAATTTATGACTGAATTTGTATTTCCAATTACAAATCCAGTGGACCTATCTTGGCAAACTTTTCTGCCTTCTAACTTTGTTATCAGGGGATGTTTGAAACATAAATCCAAGTTACTAATTTTTAATTTGAAAGGAAAAGTTTGAAAATCATACAGGGCCTTTTCTGGTTTCAAGTATCTCAATACATTCTAACAATTCAGCACATTGTTCCTTCTGTATGCAACTGGAGATCATAGGAGGTTTATTAAAGCACAGAAAAAGACAGCACAGTCTTATCACACACTTTTGTGGTAAAGATGAAAGTTGAATGCAATGATGCTTTAAAAGGTTATGGACTTGGGTTTGGTTATTGGAATCTTATTTTTATTTTCCTCTAAGTGTTTGAATCCCCAGTAATTGGCTTGTTTGTTACTGAATCCACTCACTTAATGTAATCCACTTATTTTCCAGTATTAAATCAACTTATTTATTATTACTAAATAGCAATCTACAGTTTTGTCTTTTTTTTTCTCTCAACTAAAATATGTGTTGGATTTTACTTTAAGAAACTGTAAATAGTTTTCAGTTTAATTTGCAATTCTGGAAATGAAAATATAGATTGGGGAAAAAAATCTAGTTTAAGCAGACCTGAACGCACCTGCAAAGCACTTGGGACTTGGATAAAAGTGAGCACCATGTACCCAGTAGTTACCCAGACATAGCTTAGTGCCTTCAGGATGATTTTCTAATTACTTCAATTCAAACAATTCTTATGTTTTATGCAGTCATACTGGAATCTTTCAAGATAGAAACAAATTTTGTAATTTAGGATATAAGATATTTGTCTACTATTCAGCCACACACACATCAGCTCAGTTAAAATGGAAAAAAAGTTTTGTTTGTGTCACTAAAATTAAAAAAAAACATACTTAAGAGCAGATATGACACATAGGAAAAGTTAATCAATTGTCTTAAAATGTATTAGGATTATTTCTTCGTACTGTCTGACGTACACAAACTGCTCACTACTTCATATTTTAAAGGTGTGTGTAGAATCTACAATACATTAAAACGGCTATTCTTCCTAGTCAAAACTTAATTGAAGTTTGTTACCTAAGCCAAGTTTTAGAGAAGGAATTTTGAATTCCTGTGCTCTTTGTTGTCACCACCTCAGCTGTCAGTACTAATTACACGGTGATAGTGAACTGAACACAGAGATATCAAAGGATTATTGGTTTCTTTCTCCTTTGTTTCTATTGCCCTAGCTTCTTAAATCATGTTTTATACAGCATATGATAAAATATGAATCTTTCATTCTTTATTGAAAGTGGGGGTGACACTGTTACTAGCCTTGAGCAGTTTGCTCCCCATCTGCTACTATAACAAGTTCTCTTCGTGAGTGTGGATGTGAACATTTTCCAGATTCTTAGATTGATTTTTGTAAAGCTATTTTTCCAATGCCAGAGTAGAAGTGGCCTTAGAGCACTGGATTTATGTTTCAGTAATGAATATGGGTTAGTTCACAATCTCATCCAAGTACATGTTCATATCATCTTTATGACCCACATAATACATTATGGAGCTATGGGATGGAAGGAAGCTAATTAACCTTTAATGAGTTGAGGGCTCTGTAGGACAGTTGGCACTGTGAAAACACTGGAATTCCCAGAGTGGGACATTCACCTGGGCGCCATGCCACTGAAGAGACACTCTCTGTTTGGGAGCAGCCTCGTTTTCAATATCTACTTAATTTATTAAGGAAACCAAAGAAAAATACGTGACAACCTTACCCGAGGGGAGCTGATGCAGCCGTCTCGGTGTAGAGAAGGTATGTTTAGAAAAGCGAAACTTCTAACATAGCTGTCCTCAATGTCGATGGTGTCACATACTTTGTGAGCTCATCGCATATCCTTCTGCTTTAAAAACTTCAACCATGCAGGTATGAAATTAAAAGAACACTCTCAAACCAAACAGTGGCATTAACATGCTCACTGCCATCGCAGTGGAACACGATACATTTTTCAATGCTGTTTGTTTCATATTAAATTTCAATTGAAGATAAAGGTTCAGTGAGTTGATCTCTACCCAGCTTCCAGGATTCACATAATATCTGAAATTACAGAGACAGGATTAGTTGTCTGACAAATGTGCAAAAGAATAATGCACACAGACTGTTTATTAATGTTCTGAAAGTTGAGAGAGAAATCTCTTCGGGATTGTTTGACCTTCATTGTTATCATGTGAGCTGACAGTCTGGGAAGAAAATACAGAGCCCGTAAAAACATCTTTCTCTTTGTATTGATCTTTCCATTGAACGTGGACAAGCATTTTTATCCAGTGGCACATTAATGTGGTAAACACTTTAGGCATTTATCTGGGAGAAAGTAATGATGTCATCCAGGCTTCTCTACAGCCCCCTGGTTCAATTTTCTTCATGTAAAAGACACAACTCCATTTCCTTCTCTGCGTTCAAACAGGTTGAATAAATTGTGGCTGGCTACTTTCCTTCCTTCGTGTATTAGGCTGAAACAAGACCAGTTCTCCATTGTCTTTGGGAAATGCATGCACATTATACATGTATTAAGTATTTAAGTTTAATACTTAAACATTATACATGTTTAAGTATTAAGATGTTTAAAGCTTTACTTTATGTTTTGTTGGCAATATAATCAATAAAATAATAATATTGTCACACTAGTAAAGCAGGCTTTAATTTTTTTTCTTTGCATTTAATTAACTGCAGTGCCCTCTATGGTATCTTATTGGCTGTAAGGCTAATAGTTCGTTCTCACCGCAAATGTTTTAATGATTAATAGAAGCAATACCTTTATTAAGTTTTGTTTAGATGGAGTAGTGTGGCAGAGTTTCTTGATAATGGCAATGGAAAACATAGTAACAAATTTAAACTATTTGCATGAACTCTTTAATGGATGGTGAAATTTTATCCTAGGGTGAAATAGATTTTTGGTTCAACAACAAACCAGAAGAATTCAGATGAAATTATCATACACCCTCACTACCATATACACACAGAATTTTTCCCCATTTAGAAAAAAAGAATCATGTACTAATGGGGAGTCAGTGGACAATGTGATGTGAGCCTGAAGCTCTAAATATGTTAGGCTGGCTGGTCAGTGATCCCCAAGATTTTCTGGGCTTCCTGCTTGCCCCTGAGCCCTGTGCTGAGATTGCACAACATCACCACTATGCCCACGGTCTCTTTGGCATAGGCTCTGGGGATCAAACTTGGTTCCTTAGGCTTGCATAGCAAGTCCTTGGCATACCAAGTTCTTTGCCTAACTCCCAGTTACCCTGCTAAAAGCTAACTTGTTGTTTGCACTTCTCCTATAATCTGAATACTATAGCCCTTATCAGTGATCAGTGTACAGATACCATCAGTCTACAGATTTCCTTTTCACTTTCTTAATTATTTCCTGTGATATGTACAAGATTCTTTTTAATTAATTAATTAATTACAATGTATTCACTTTGTATCCCCTTTCCTGTCTCCTCCCAGTCCTCTCCACGCTTCCTCTTCTCCCCCCATGCCCCTTCCTTAGTCCACTGATAGAGGAGGATCTCCTTCTCTTCTATCTGACCCTAGACTATCAGGTCTCATCAGGGCTGGCTGCATCCTCTTCCTCTGTGGCTTGGCAAGGCTGCAAGCCCCCAACCCCCAAGTGATCAAAGAGCCAGCCACTGAGTTCATGACAGAAAGAGCCCCTGTTCCCCTTACTAGGGTACCCACTTGGAAACTGAGCAGCCTATGGGCTTCCTCTGAGCAGGGAGGCTAGGTCCTCTCCATGCATGGTCTTCGGTTGGAGTATCAGTCTCTGCAGGCCCTATCAAATGGCAGAGAAACACTTAAAGAAATGCTCAATGTCCTTAGTCATCTGAGAAATGCACAATATTCTTAATTTGATGCACTCCCAAATTTCTGTTTTTGGGTTTATTTCCTGTGTTTGGTGACCTTAGCCCTTTCCTGTGTCCTGAGGCATTTACTTCTAAGTTTTCAATCTAATTTGTGTTGATATTTGTATTTGTTCCTATAAGGGGTTCTGGTGTCATTTTCTAGGCATGTGGACATGCAATTTTCCCAGTACTATTTATTGAAGGCTGTCTTTTTCCCCAACATGTAATCTGAACACTGTTGATGAAAATCAACTAACTTCTGTTTTCTGTTCCATTTCAGTGGCTTGCATATCTGTGTTATGTCAATATCACACTGTTTTCACTATTATTGCTTTGTAGTACAAATAAGAAACCAGTCAATATTTTCTTCTTTGATCTTCTTTTCAAAAGCCAGCCAGAGGAGGGTTTGGGGGGTTACATACATACATATGGGGGTTTGGGGAGTCTTATTTAGGTTTTGGAAGAATATAATTGACATTTTGTTGGGCATTGCATTGAATTTTAGTTTTTCTAATTAACATGGATATTTTAACAGTGCTATTTGTTTACATTCATGGTCACAGATATCTTTCTGTGTATATCCTTTTTAATTTATCCTTCAGCGTATTCATTAATATTACTATTATTATTTTTTGCTGTAACTAACCTTTATGTATTTTATATAATACATCCTGACCATAGTTTGCCTTCCCTCTACTCCTCCAAGTCCCCCACCCATCTTCTCCAAATCCATTTCTCCTGTGAAACCTTCAGAAAAGAGAAGGCCTTCTAAAAATATCAACCAAACAGAGCATAACAAGTCACAATTATATTAGGGACAAAACCCCATATCAACATTGGATAAAGCAATCCAGTAGGAAAAAAAAAGGATCCCAAGAGCAGGAAAAGGAGAGACAACCACCACTTCTGCTGCTAAGAGTCACACAAGAACGCCTAGCTACACATCTAAAACATATATACAGAGGACCTAGCACAGACCCATGTAGACTCCGTGATTGCTCTTTCAGTCTCCGTGTGTCCCTACGTGTGTCCCCGGGTCTTAGTTGATTCTCTGAGATGTGTTCTGGTGTCTTGCAACACTCTGGCTTCCACAATCCTTCTTCCCCCTTCTTCCTCCGGCTTCTCAGAGCTCTACCTAGTGTCTAGATGTTCATCTCTGCTTCTGCTCCCATCAGTTGCTGGATAAAGCCTCTCTGACAATGACTCAGCTAGCTTGATTTATGAGTATAGCAGAAAACCATTAAGAATCATCTGACTTGCGCTGGTGAAATCGTCTTTTCTTCTCAATATTTTCTGTGCTTTTGTAAATAGAATTGCCCTCCTGATTGTTTTTTTAATAATGATTTAATATTAGAATAAAGACATGCTGCTACTGTTAGGATGTCTGCTTTGTGTCCTGTATCTGTGTTCGCTTTATTTATTAATTTCAGTGATGTTGGGCCAAATCTGTAGGGATTTCTCTACATAAGATTGCATTGTCTTCTGTAATGATTTGTCTTTATCTTTTTCTAATTTGGATGCCCTTTGTTTTCCTCCCTAGGATGCTCAGTTAGGACTTCTAATATTATGTTGAATAATTGTGGTAAAGTGGACCTCCTTGCTTTTTCCTAATCACAGAGAGGAATTTCATTTTCTCTATCAAAGTTAAGATGGCTGTGGATTGCTATATAACCCTTATATTTACTTATGTTTCTTTATGCTATAATTTGTTGAGATCGGTTTTCTTTTTTTTTTTTTTTTTTCAATACAGTTTATTCAGGAGCCTTGAACAATCCTCGGACCCTGGGGAAAGCCAGCCCACAGCTTAAATAGCCTCTGGGTAGCCAACCCAGGCGTGCCACGTGGGCAATGCAGATAGGTCCACATACATGGAAGCAAGCCAGATCCTCAGCCTTAGCCAAATGTGGAATTGTTCGTGACAGAGAGCACTCACCATCGGGAAGGTGGAAGGCGGAAACCAGCTCCATCTTTAAGGCGCGGCATTACGCAGCTCTCTACAGTTCCCCCTATTTGTTTTAGATGCATCAGGCAAGAGTAGAGGTCTGATCTCTGATATTAGAAATAAATTGGGACTTCTTGAAGGGAGACTTGCTTTTTTATTATATGCTGCCTCCACATCTACCGAGACAATCATGTTTTCTCCTCACTTCTTATGTGCTGTATCTTATTTATTGATTTGTTTGTGAGGATTCACCTTCACAGTCCTGATATGAACCACATTTTATCATGGAAAAGTCTTTCATGTTTTGCTGAATTGTGCTTACTAATATTCCTTGAGGATTTTTGCAGGTACATTCATTATGAATATTGGCCACCTGCATATATCAATTAGGATTACCTTTAATTTCTGCTTGTTGACCATCTGAGTACTTGAATTCAGTATCTTGGGCACACACATTAGAAAATGTCCCCCTAAGTGTTTTTCTTACATAGCACAAATGCTGTGTCACATGTAGGTACATGAGAAAATTTGCTGATGTGCACACAAATATACACACAACACACAAGAGAAAAACAAGACTAATAGGTGTGGAAAATACAATAAAAACCTTCCAAGGCAGAGGCTGGCAGATCTCTGTGAGTTTGAGGCCTGCCTGGTCTACAAAGTAAATCCAGGACAGCCAGGGCTACACAGAAAATCCCTGTTTAAAATACCAAAAAGCAAACCTAACCAAACCAAAACCAACTAACCAAACAAACAAACAAAAATGTCAAAAACAAAAAACAAAAAGAAAACTTTGTAATATTATAGGAGCAATATAAAGATGGCCTTGCAATATTTAACAGTAAGGTTTTATTATTTTCCATCCATTTCTTTCAGTTGGAATGATCACTTCATCCTCTATCTTATATTACTGACTTGGAAAGAGAAATCCCAAATTAAGCAGAATTCTAATGATTAGATTTAAGAGCCTGAGGAATGTGAGTTCAAGCCAACATCTCTACCTTCCTTTGCTACCACTACCAAGGTTACATATAATGCTGCTCACAAATTGGACATTTCAGTGATTCTTGACCCCCCCCCCCCCGTTTCCTGTTTTTCCCCTTTTTTTCTGCTCTTGAGAATTTTCTGGACAACACCCACAGATATTATGGAAGCTCAAGTCTCACTCTAGGTACATGTATTCTCTTCATAACTTGCTAGTTAGAAACTCTCTCCCTCATTCAAAACACTTTCCCAAAGTGCATTTTATATTCCAAATACAATGTATTTTTCATTCTTTGCTTTTAAAGTAATTAATCATCTATTTTCTTCAAAAGATAGATTACAAATGTCTTGCAAGTTGAAAGTAGATACTTGGAAGGCAGGAATGAGCTTAACTTTCCTTTCAGGGCTGTAAGTATTTATGTCCAGGAATGGCTGCAATAAGGCAAACAGTAATTTGCTGTGTATTTTGTCTGTGCGTAAAATGGACATTTATTTTTAAACTGGTTTTGTGCATGTATGATTGTAAAGTTGTACATAGTTGAATAGTACAATTTGGCTATCATGGTGGGGGTGGTGAGGCAATAAGAGCCAGAACCAAGATAATTAAATATTACCTGTAACCTTCCAAAATTTTCTTATTCGCTGTTAAAATCTCTTCCACGTTGGCCATTGTGGTGTTCACCTTTATCCACCATGGATAAAGAGACAGGCAGATCTGTTTGAGTTTGAGAACAGCCTGATTGAACGACACATAGGCTGTATAGTGAGACCCTGAATCAAATACATAAGTAAATAAAAATTTTAAAGCAATAATAAAATTTAAAAAATCCCTTTCTGTCTCAAAGCACAAGAAAACTTTGTTGTATTTGTCTCAATGTGGATTATGACTTTTTGCAGAATTTTCTGTAAACAGATCGCTCAGGGCATCCTTTTGTTTCCCTGATTTTTTTTTCTTGGGAAATGATTATACTGAGGTTGGAACATGTAGCTGCCTGTTGACAGGTATCAACATTTTCATACTGTGAGTATTACAAATAAAAACTTTTACAAATATTCATATATGAGTCTTTACATGAAAAAGATGTTTTAGCTTTTCTGGGCTGGATCATAGGTCTCTGATATGTTTAACTGCTGTGAAGAACTTTGTTCTATAGTGATTTACACTCTCAAACTCCCCACAGCAGCTTATGTGTTCCTTTGTCTCCTTACTTGTCAACAGACTGCATATGGTCAAGCCATTGAAAAAGATAAAACTATTCATACTGGTGCATAATAATAAAAACTGGTGCGTTTTTATTCTGTATTTCCCCAGAGATAAATAACACTCATCATTTCTTCTCTCTCTCTCTCTCTCTCTCTCTCTCTCTCTCTCTCTCTCTGTGAAATTCTTTGCCATGTACTGGATGTTAACAGTCTATACACACATAAACACACAGAGCTGCTGTTAATTAAATATTAGTTGCCTGGCCAAATATGATTGAGAGTCCTCACTGGGGAACATGCACCTAGAATTGGGAAAGTGATTTAATATATTGAGTGACTAAATATGTAAAATGTCATCAAGGATATACTGGAGAGCTCTATTTCTTTCTTGGACAGCAGATATTTAATATGTAGAGGAGGTGGGAGAGAAAAAGAGGGGGAAAAGAAAAGAGGGAAGGAGAGGAGGAAAGGAGAGGAGAGGGAAGTTTTGGTTTATAAGTTTCAATTCCCATCTTTTATGAGACCCAACCACTTTTTGACCTGAGACATTAGAGCCAAATTATTTTTCTGATGACATGATTTAGGTCCAGTTGTCTACAATAATTTGCTACCAAGGGTAACAAGAAATACTTACTTAATTCATTAAAATATCTCTGCTCAGTTGAGGAAGGTTTTTAAGGGCTGAATAATTATTTTAGAGTAATTCAAATATTTATTCATTAGCCAGGTGCCATATTTAGCAACTGTAATTGCACTGCATATAAATAGACTATAGTTCATTGTTTTCACTTCCAGCTCATAATAATAACCTCTGTATATAGTGTTTTCAAAGGATTAATGGTTGGTTGGGGTTAATGGCTCTCAGCTATGCCATGGGCCGTCAACTCTCCTCACTTGGCCATCAATCCCCAGGAAATGTCTTGTACTTCAATCATTATGGCTTAATTAGGTCATTAAGAAGCTGCTGGTTAATTGCCACATTACAGGCATCCAGATATAGGCAGGTGGCTGGAAAGACCAGAAGAATCATGGCAGTCACAAAACAAAAAATAGTAATCAACATATGTAAGTATGTGTAGCAGATAATAATTAGAAAGGGCAGGTTTTGCTTCTATGTTTTTGCATGGTTATTTTTAAGGTATTTCATCTAATTCAAAATATTTAAGGAGAAATATAATGATATTAATAATCGATCAGAAAGATTGCGTTTCTCATTTTACAAAGAACAACTAACTCAGGATATCCCAACTGGGACCATTATAGTAGAACCTAGAACAGAAGAGATTCAAATACAGAGAACTCATCAACCACCTCCTCCATGTAAGGTAGATGTTTCCTGTACTTGTTCTCAAATATTGTCTCTGTAAATTGAGAAATGTATTAAGATTTGGAGTGCCTTGAGATATCTGCAGGTTAATGACTGAAACACGTACTAGGTTAAGAATAGGCTAATTCCATATAAATTAATTGGATTGCACTTTTATTCAATTCTGTTTTTCTCACACTCTGTAATTGGGACTATAAATATCAAGTTTTCACAGATCATCAATATCACTACAATAATGTAGGTAATCAACCCTACAGATATTTAAACCAGAATACTGTGAAGAACTCATATCAACGAATTTGGGCATCTATATTAATATTTTACCTTTTTGGAAACATGACTTGGTGCTTTCTTAGAGTAAGTACAGAACAAAAAAAATTTCATGGCTTGTTAGTGAATATGAAATTGTGGTCAAAACCAATTTTTTTCAAAGGAATACGCTACACAATTTGTTCTGTCAAGTATTTGGCAACAAAAATCACATTTATTCTCACAAAATTTCCCATATATAAACATATTTTTTTCTTTAATTTTCTTTCTTCTGGAAGACAATTTGTATTAAATGGAAATCTACCAGTGAGATTTCATGACAAGATTTAGAAGTCATAGGAAATGAGCGAGCATTTGCCTTCAGAACACAAATATAATTTGAAAAAAAGTTCAGTGTCAATAATCCTTGAGAAAAAGTATATAAATTTATGTAAATAAATAGTTAACATCATAAGATATAAAACTGTGGCCCAAAATAAATTCAAAGCACAACTCCTGAGGTTCAGGTAGAAATGAACATATCTCTCAGCAAGTTCAATTTTAAAGCAATAATTAAGCATTTGTTTCATAGTAAGTACTCTAAATATTTACAAAAGAGAGGAGAGATGGAGTCCAGGAATACTGATAAGGTGGCTTGCTTTCTCTGGGAAGGCTCAGAGCCTTGCAGTCCATCCTTGTTTCACCTAGGCAGTCCATCTTTTTGGTTGGTGTGTATGTTACCTGGAGACATTTTTTGCTCTCAAGATCATTACTCTACGCACACCTAAAATGCTTGCTGGTCATAACAACTGACTACTTCAGGACCAGAGAACAGACCAATATATGGGAAGGCTGTTGTTATGTGGCTATTAGTTTAAAGATGTGTCAGAATTATAATTTGCTTAAAAAGTGAAAGTAATAAGAGTTTTACATATTTAATACACAGACTAGATGAGTGTCAAGAGCAAATCAAACTAGTTTGTTTATGTATCTGTTTGAAGTTATCTAAATGCTTCCACAACATACTGCTTTTCACAAAATTGTGATTTATGAACCAAATAATTGTTCATGTTTGAAATGAAGAGTGGGAAGAGGGCACAATCTTTTCAAACGTCAAGGGCTTTGCACTCATACAATTATGGTTACTCTTCTACAAGATGGGTGCAGGTTCTCTCACTCAGCTGATATTAGGGTACACAGTATGTGACATAACCTCGTGGTCAACCTGGAAGTGTAGTCCGGGGTGAAATGGAGATTTCTGTTTTGATGAAGCCTCCATTTTAGTAGATAAGGGAGATACAGCAAACAGGTAAGTATGCATTCTAATAGATGCCAACATTCTATACAGTACTGTAGAGAAGTTAGATAATTTAGTTTGTTTGCTGAAGGAAGACCTTTGGGGAGATCTGCCTTCTGAGATGAGCTTCCAATGAGACGTAAATGCCAGTTCTGTGAATGCAGAGGATATGGCTAGTGCTCAGGCAAAAACATGGCAGTCAGAAGGCAAGTCTGAATGGAGTACTGTTGGTAAGATAGACAAGAAGGCAGCCAGTTGAGCTCAGACTACAGGGGACTTAGTCGGCAGCTGAGAGGTTGAGGCTCTGTCCCAAGTACATTAACAGACCCCATGAGAATGTCCAACAGTTAGAACAGGTCAGTTGGAACAAGACTCTACAATATCAAGAAGGGACCAAAGCAGCCAAGCCAGGTCTGGAATTTAGTGCAATAGAGAGAGGACTAAGTATAAGTATCAAGACGCAGAATGAAAAGCTAAACAGAAAGTGCCTTCACTGAAAGCTATGTTACTTCTGTGTCATAACCATGATCATATACTTTATGTTCTCAGCTATGCTTAAGATATAGGAAACAGAGAAGACGGGGTGGATAGTGAATGAGGCAGATCCCAGTATAGAAATGTGAGAGTTAATTCCAGTAGCTGTAGAGAACAAGCTTCTATACAGTGGTCCTCAACCTTCCTAATGCTGTGATCCTTTAATACAGTTTCTCTTGTGATGACCGCCAACCATAAAATTATTCTGTTGATTTTTTTGCTATGCCATAACTGTGACTTTTGCTACTGTTATGAATCATAATGTAAATATTTTGATATGCAGGATATCTGACATGGGACCCCAAAGGGGTTGTGACCCAGAGGTTGAGAATCACTGTTCAGTTATGTGCTTTTAACATAGACTACCTTCTTCGAGTTCACCTCGTTGCAAGCACAAATACCCATCGCTTGATACACACTATGCTCACAAGCACAGAACAGCCAACTTTCTGCCCACACCCGCAACCCAAGGGCTCTCCAGTCAGCAATCTCAGAAGGCACTTCTCAAGGCCTGGGAAGCTGTTGATTGAGGAGAATTCTTAACTATAATCTCTAACATGAAATGAAGCATGCTATTATGCAGCTTATGTTCAAATTGCTAAAATTTGTGTGTTTTTTTATTCTCTACTCCATGCATATGTCACAACTATATTAACCTTTTTGAAAGATTATTGTGTGTATTGTTATAAAAGGTGCCTTATTTGTCAATCTTTTTTTTCATATTATATGAAATCTTAAACAACAGTTTATGAAAGAGACAGCAAAGCCCAGTACTTAAAGAATTTCACATTTCTCATTTCAGGTTTCCCTTACCTTTCACTAAGTCAGCTCTGGATCTGGATAATCACCCTACCTTTAAAAGTGTCCCTCTGGCTAAGACTGTCCTGGCTCTATTGAGAAAGTGCTCGTTGTGCAAACTCTGAAAGGATACATACTAAAAAAGTTTCTGAAGGATATATTTTCTTTCTCCAAAGGAAATGAAACCACTAAAATCTTGCAAGTGTGCTGGAAAGATTGTTTTCTCTGTATAGGCTGCTCTTTCAGAGGACCTTGGTTTCACTTTTAGCACCCATATTGGAATTGGCCACTTCCTGTTCTTCAGCCCAAGGTGATCTGGCACAATCTTCTATCTGTACGGGCATCAGGCACCAAGTAAATTATATGTCTGAGTGTGTGTGTGTGTGTGTGTGTGTGTGTGTGTGTGTGTGTACATATATATTTTAAAAACATACATCTCAGAACCTGGATAAGAAAACAGGAACAACTATTTATTTTCAGAAATGATGAATGCTGGAAATACAAAGAGGGAATTGTTGAATGACCAGAGTTTATCACAGAGTTTATCACATGTTTATCACATGTGAAGAGATGATATAAGAAAGCTGAGAGGATAATGTTATTACCAGACCAGAAGTGATCTTTACATTGGTTACAGAAGCTGCTTTCATGTCATTGAGAGACACTTCACGTTTGACATTTTTTTCAGCACAGTCACAAGAAGTAGGGATTACTAAACAATGTTCTTATGCTTCACATAATGACCCAAAGCATATGCTTTGAAGAGAATGAATAGCAGAATTCACAGAAGAAAAAGTTGAGGCTCTAAATGTCCCCAGGCCTACAAATGGTCATCATTGACAGCTGTCTATCCTATCTTACTTCACAAATAAGCTACATTCTACACATCTAATTGTCTATTGCCAAGTACAACCACAATTTCAAAGAAATATGCTCTTCACAGAACGGCAAGCAAATAATGGTCTCTCTTTTGTCTTTTGTTCTCAAGAGAGTTTACTCCTATACATAATGAATATGAGTTTTTCCCTAGGTCAGATTGATTCTATCACTAAAATTAAAACTCAGGTTATGCAGAAACCAGTATGCATCCTGCATCTTGAGCTAAACTCAGGTTACTGTGCCCTTAACTGAAAAATTCAAGCGCTTCCAGTGCCCTGTGCTTTGTACATGCAAGGCCAACAAAGATTAAAGCTGAAGCGAGGAGCCAGAGTTTCTATTTTACCAGACACCAGAGCCTCGGAACCTTTCGACATTTTTGTAAGAATTACAATATAGCTAGAAAAAAGGTAGTAACGTTAGTCATGGTGGGCCAGTTCATTTCCAGCAGTATATCATGTATTCACATATTGCTTTCCATGATTTCAGTTATGCATGATCCACTGTTACAAGAATATAACAAATAAGAAGTTCTGAAAATCAACAGTCCATGAATTCTAAATGGTGTCCTTTCATGATCTGAATGGCATAAAGGCTCCCTTTCCCCACCACAGGGTCTGTGTCATCTTTCATTCCAGGGTGCCCACTTGACTGGGCGCACTGCTCACCTACGAGTGCTTAGTAAGTGTCTGGGTTATTCCACCGACTGTTTTAGAATCGCATTGTTTGTGTGTAGAGCACAGTATTGTAAAAGGTTAGTTAGCAGGTAAGGAAGTCCTCTTTGTGTGTGTGTGTGTGGAGGGTGTGGGGATTTTATTCTTAGTTGAAGCTCTTGCTTAGTAGTAGAGGGATTGATGATTTATCAGCCTTTCTTTTAACCGCAGTTACTAACTGTGCGTTCCCAGTCAAGCTCACCAAAGACGCTTTTGTGATTCCTCCGTTGGACATTTGACAACTGTCTAGGGATTCTTTTCCTTGTTTGCTCAAAACAAGCCTACTGGGCAGAATCCGGAGATGTGTTTGGCATTCCACACACAAAGCCACGTTTTTGTTGTTGGTCGTAGTCTTTGTTTTGTTTTCTGCTAAACACACGATGTTACCAAGATCCAAATGTCCACAGAGCAGTGCTTAAAATGCTCCATGTGAGCCATGAAATTTGATGTCACATTATAAAAATCAGGAAAACCATACATAAAAGCATCTTGCCTTCATGGTGTTTTCATTTCGTTTGGGCAGAACTCATTAATGAACTAGTTGAGATCATTGGCTTTAATTATACACCATGAGTTCCTTGTGAGAGAATAATAGAGAAAAATTGACCCAATTCAGGAAAAAAAAAAACTAAATATTTTTCTAAAGAAATGACTGAGTATAAATTACTAGAATATTTGAGTGGGGACTTTTTATCAATTTATGTATTTATTATCATGCTAATAATATATATTGTTAAATTTGTTCTGAAATTTTTCTTTTGAATAGGATAATAATAGTAATTCACAAAACAGAGGTTAATCTGATCTCTGTTGTCATTGGTGGCTTCATGTTTTAAATTTAAATTTAGCATGTAGCAAGGGAGAAAAAAGTTTTAAAAATGTAGCTTGCCTTGTTTTGCACATAATAGAGAACTTGTCAACCTCACATTATAAAATATGTTAAATATATGCATATGTTTTTGTGTATGTATAATGTTTATATTGAAGATCTCTGCCAGATCTTTTACATAATTCCTTACTTTTTACTCTTATTTCCTGCACACAAACACATAATATGCTAAACTCATTTGATACAAATTTCAAGTCCCTATTTAACTGTTTTCTTAACATAAAGTCAATTCCCTATTCAGAGTTACATTTTTTAAATTTATTTTTAATTTATATATTTACTTTTCACCCAGATTATAGCCCCCTCCCTCCTGTCCTCTCAGTCCCTATTTTCCACCCTCTTTACCCTTTCCTCTCCCCTTGTCCTCAGAAAAGGGAAGCGCCTTTCCCCCACCAACCCATCCCAGAACATCAAGTCAATCAGGACTGGTCTCCTCCTCATCCACTATGGCCAGGCAAGGCAGCCCCACTAGGGCTAACTGATCGAAAGCAGGCAACAGAGTCCATGGCATAGACAACGCCCACTCAATTTACTAGGATACCCACATGAAGATCAAACTGCCCACCGGTTAATTATGTGTAGAGGTTCATTTCCTGTATGCTCTTTGGTTGGTGCTTCCCTCTCCGTAAGCCCCAAGGCTTAGTTGACTGTTGATCGTCTTGCACCATTCCTTTACCCTCTGGTTCCTTCTGTCCCTCTCTTCCACTAGTCCACAGGACTTTCCAAGCTCTGCCTGTTGCTTGGCTGTGAGTCTCAGAGTCTGGGGGGAAGGAGAGTGCCCTCAGAGAACGGTCAAATTAGGCGCCTGTCTGAAAACATAGCAAGGTATCATTAATGGTGCCAGGGGCAGGCTCTCTCCTCCAGGGTGAGTGTTAGGTTGCATCAGGCATTGTTTGGTCATTCTTTCCTGGTGAGAGTTCTTAGCTCAACTTAGATTTCACATAGTTTTCTCTTCCTTCTGCCTCCTAACCCATTTACTTCCTGCCCACGCCTCCTACCATGTATTACAGTCAGGAAAGAAACTGTAACATTGTTGTAAGCAGATTTACACATTGAATTCTTGTAAAGATCTTTCCATGTCTGTGCTTTCCACCATTTCCTTGGTATGGTGTTGGAAATCGGAAATGGTGGCAGAATCTTATTAAGTATTTAATTATGCAAGTATTTCAATAGCTAAAGATTTAACACTCAGATCCACATGAACCAGTATTCATGTGGATCTGGATAACCTGGATTAATTAACCTGCTATTCATATACTTGTATTCATATAGTTTTAGAGTTAAAGTCAGTTCTTTAAAGATTTTAAAGTCAATCACCTTCAGCATATTTTGATTTCCTAAAATCTCATAGTACTTACCCAAAGTCTGAAAATCAATTAATTAGAAGTTAAAATGTTTACCTCTTGCTCTTCAGATGGGGTTGTCTCTGTCAATTCACTTTGCATTTGCCCATTCACCACACTCCCACATCGGGGCGGTCATCATTTCCTGGTGTCCAGTCTCTAACAGAGGCCTCATGAATGCAAGTATGAGCAACCATGACGTTCTTTCCATAGTACATCCCCAGCCATACTCACCTCAAAACTGGCCTGTGCATAATTATTTCCCTTACTGTTCACATAGTAATTGACTATTTCTGATGTGCTACATCCCCAGTAAACTCTCTTTTCTAGCAAACTACAGTACAATATTTACAATTGTGCATTCTACTTAGGTAATCATGTGAATATTCTCCTCAAAATCTTAACAAATAGATGAGCTGATTTTTTTAGCACATTAGCCCTCATCATTTGATATCTCAATGATGCTAAATCATGTTCTTTATTGTGTCACATAAACCTTAGCATTTCAAATGTTTATTCATAATTTTTATAGTATCCTTATAGAGAATTCCAATATGCCTTTATTGATCCATACATAAGGTACTAAATATTAACTTTCAGGATGACATTACCAACTTACAATTGTTAAATTCAAACAAAGCATAATATATATAATATTGCATCATTAAAATCATTGTCGCAAACATGGTGTATGGAGTGCTTCAGAAAATATTTCATTATTATTTGTTTATCATTGTGTCTTCATAGTCATTTTATTTTTATCTGTAATTGATAGCACAGCCGTTTCACTTCTGAAAGCTTACCTCACTTCTTCACAAATCACTCTTTAGCCACAGTACCATGAAAGTTTCATCTGCATAATCTCAGCACTCTGTGTGATCCTGGGCAGGCAATGGGTTAATGTATGCTGAAAGATAAAATGCATGTGGTATTAATTTAAAATAGAAATTGGCAACCAAGATGTTGTGGTAGGAGAATTAATTTACACAATTAAATCTTTCATTTCAGTGTGTGTCTGTGTGTGTGTGGTGTGTGCATTAGGTAAACATATTTTTTTTCTGATTTATAACCATGTGCTGTTGTTCTAAACTTAAAAACACACTAATTATTTTAGATTCATATGTCAATGGGTTTATGGCTTATTAGTGACAGTGAAAGACATGTGTTTTGATTTGCTTATTAAAATGTTTTGTTAGTGAAAGTTTTGCACAAAGATCTAGCTACAAAGATATTTGTCACTAAATTATTTATAATTGAGGGCACAGAGGTCAACTCATACCATCATTGTAAAATAGTAGAAAATCAGTTTGGTAAAAAATCCTTCTTAAACACAATAATGTACAAATATTGCATAAAGTATATTTAATAGCAAAATGTGTTTAGCTAGAAAGGCTATAAGAGTGTATGCATATTATGACTTCACATAGGTGCAGCTAACCATGAAGATACTTTAAATACAATCAGAAGGAAAAAAAATCAGTGTTTCATGGACATTTTCTAGGAGTAACTAATGTATATACTTTTTTTTTCTTTGAACCTTTGGCTCCTTTACTCTGCAATTAACTTGTTATATTTTTACAAGTTAGTTCTCAAGAAATGTAATAACTAGTACACTGGAAAGGGTTCATTTCCTGTGCTTCTGTAGTTTCCAAGGAAGGGTTATATGTCCAGATTTTATAATTGCTTTTTATTTGACTTTTGCATATCATCGCTTAGCATCTCTTCACCAGACAAAACTGGAAGGTAGGGATTAAACATTTTAAAGCAGACCCAAGGACACAGCAAAAGTGCATGTGGACACATGTAAGTCAGTCAAATATTTCACCTTGTTCCAGTTCTGTTATAGATCGAAAGACACCAAAGGTATAAGGCACAGTTTCTATTCCTAAAGACCGAAATTGAGAAGAACAAGATTTCTCGAAAGTATACAAGAAATTGAACAAAGAATCACTTAAAAGGTTGGATAACTGAGGAATGGATACAGAAATTGTGGTAGATTTACACAATGGAATACTACTCAGCAATTAAAAACAAGAACATCATGAAATTTGCAGGCAAATGGATAGAACTAGAAAAGATCATCTTGAGTGAGGTATCCCAGAGGCAGAAAGACACACATGGTATATACTCACTTACAAGTGGACATTAGACATATGATATAGGATAAACACACTAAAATCTGTACACTTAAAGAAGTTAAGTAAGAAGGAGCACCCGGGGTAAAATGCTCAATCATCACTCAGAAAGGCAAACATGATAGATATCAGAAGAGGATGAAAACAAGGAACAAGACAGGAGGCTACCACAAAGGACCTCTGAAGGACTCTACCCAGAAGGGTATCAAAACAGCTGCTGAGACTCATAGCCAAATTTTGGGCAGAGTGCAGGGAATCTTCTGAAAGAAGGGGGAGATAGAAAGACCTGGAGGGGACAGGAGCTCTACAAGGAGAGCAACAGAACCAGGAAATCTGGGTCCAGTGGTCTTTTCTGAGACTGATACTCCAACCAACGACAATTCATGGAGATCACCTAGAACCCCTGCACAGATGTAGCCCTTGGCATCTCAGTCTCCAAGTGGGTTCTCTAGTAAGAGGAACAGGGCTCTGCCTTCTCTGACATGAACTCAGTGGCTGGCTCTTTGACCACCTCTCCTTATTGGGGGAACAGACTTGCCAGGCCTCAGAAGAAGACAATGCAGCCAGTCCTGATGAGACTTGATAGGCTAGGGTCAGATGGAAGGGGAGGAGGAACACCCCTATCAGTGGATTGGGGGAGGAGCACGGGGGAAGAATTGGGAAGGACATGGGTTTAAGAGGGGGAAGAGGAGAGGGGCTACGGCTGTGATACAAAGTGAATAAATTGTAAAAAATAGTTAATTAATTAATTAATTAAAAGTTTGAATTTTACATGCAACACTTTGAGGAACTGCTAAGTATTTGCTAAGAAAATCCTGAAATGCATAGCCTATCAAGGAATATCACAGAACATCAGGGGCCTCCCATGAAACATCTACTATCCTGACGTATGCAATGTATTTCTTTCAGGATAATTATAAATAAGTAAAATACACTCTGTTCTGTTGGTTTGTTTAATGCTTCTTGCAGCACTACTTCCCTGAAAACCACAGCAATGCTTATTAATGGATTATTCTCAAGCATGACTATATCAATTAGAGAAGCAAATTGGAAAAAAAAAGAAACAGAATGTAAATCAATCCTTTTTCAAAGACAACAGGGAAATAAAAGAAACAATACACGAATCCCTGAAGTATTAGCCTCTTGCCTCTAGGAAGAGTATTTGAAACAAAACCAAAAACCAGTATAACATCAACTGAGCATGAAACACTGTTTGCTTTGTTTTGGTTTTCCTTAAGTTACATTGATAAATTTGAATAGGAAACTTCAATAATAAAAAATGAGAATATAATGGTAAAATGGTTGTTGTAATAAACGATTCATCATATAGACTAGATTTGAGTAGTTCATCAAAACTTATAATAACTTTGATTATTCAATATATATTGTTATTAACTCCAAATAGCTATTTAAATATATATAACCAATAACTATGTCAAAATTGGAAAAAAACGAGTTATTCTTTCTAGAAAATTACAAACTTTTAAAAAAACCAAAGAGAGTCCACCTGGGCTTTGTCAGAGAGTGGCATGTTTTAAAGATTTCTTTCCTTCTGCTCATCTCTACTTTAAAATAACAGTAAAATTCTATTTCCTGGCTGTGTAATTGGAAATCACCCAGTTGGACCAAGGCCAAAGCTACCTCAGTGTTGTAGCCATCACCTAGAGCATCGCTGGCCTTCAGTCAATGTTAAATATTAATACCCATAAAAGCTTCCATAAGCAAAGCTAGATGAAGAACAAGGCGACACAAGCAATCACTTACTCCAACACTGGCCACTTCACCCAGATCAGGAAAGATCATCCACTGCAATGACCTAGATGCCTTCCTCCCTTTCACAGCAGCTCCCTCTGGAGTTCTCTGGACTATGTTCGAAAGCTCTGCAGCAGATCAGCAATAAGGTCTAAAAATCTTTCAGAAAATAAGCTGAAACCCTTAGACTGTCGAAATGCTAGAGTTCCATGAGATTCATTTGCTTGGTTTTAGACACAAAATATTTAAAGCCTGTTGTCTTAAATACTGTCCTGGCCTTTTAAATTCACATCAGTTCCAGCATTCCTCTCAGATGGCAATGGGCTAGGGCAACTGTGACTGCGAGAAAACTTACAACTGGAACTGAGACTCTTCAGGGTTCCATTCACACCTTGCCTTTTGCGTATTCTATGACTCCTTTATAAAAATATATAGGGGAAAAAGAACAAGTTCCCTCCCCCATAACCCATCCCCTACACCCCCCCTTCACACACAAACAACTTTGGCAAAATCAGGACTATCAAATTTCTGGTAAAAAAAAAAAAAAGGCTATGAGTTATACTTGGAATCCTTTAGAAAGTGAGTAAGCTTTTACAGAATAGACCTTTTGATGCTCTTTACAACAAGCATAAAGCCGAATCTAAGAGCATCTTCACACAGAGGAGGACTTTGCAGCCAGTCCTGAAGATATCTGATAAAACAGAGTCAAATGAAAGGGGAGGAGGTCCTCCCTCATCAGTGAACTTGGAAAGGGGCAGGGAGGAGATGAGGGAGGGAGGGTGTGATTGGGAGGGGATGAGGGAGGGGGATACAGCTGGGATACAGAGTTAATAAAATGTAACTAATAATAAAAATTAATAAATAAAATAATAAAAATTAAAAAAAGAAAAAACTAAAGTAAGAACAAAACAAAACAAAAAAAAGAAAATAAGCATTTTTTTCAATAATTATATTGTATTTCTTTCCCTGTTTTCTTACTTTCCTCTATGACATTTACTATTATTCTTCACAAGGATGTCCTTCCTTCATAAGGATGGACCAGAAACCCTGTACTAATTATGGTGCCATAGTTGTCATTCACTCACATTGACTCAACATGCCAATAACTTGCTTTTTAAATGCTAAATTCATTGCAGTGTTTGCTATTTAATTGGCTACACTTAGTATGAAAGCTTAATGTGACAACAAAACTCTGCCTCTGAAATCCTTTGTGGGCTCATTAAAGAATGCTGCGGGGAGGTAAAGACTATTGCAGTTGATCTATTGATTCAGTTTTTAGTGATCAACGTATATCGAGGAGGTATAGTCCTTCATGGGAATGTTTTTGTATAAAAGGAGCCTTGCGCTTACTGAATATGACAAATATAAATGAGAGAAAGGAGTTGAACTAGCGATTGCATAACAATTTTAGAGAATGTATCTGTGTCAATATTGGATATATAGACATAGGTTCATGCTAGTTTCATTTAGTGGTTCCTGAAGATCAGCTATTTCACATTAAGAGCACTCCTAAAATGGCTGCCCCCCACGTTAAACAGGAAGCTGTATCTTATTTATGGAAATGGCTGCATTTAAGTCATTGTCCCTGGAGTGTGGCAAACTGGCAGCGCTGTCTAGGTCCCATCCTTTGTGCAGGCCCACACGCTGTTACGGGCTCTGGACAGCTGCTGTGCAGAGACCAAGCAGGCTGCACGGAGAGAGAAGGTGGTCTCTCTACCATCTGGTGATCAAAGGTCCTTGGGGGACACGTATTAGGTCACCAGCCCCTGTATCACCATATGACAGGAACTTGGCTGAACACGCGTTTTCCATTTCTCACGGCGCTCTGGAGGCAGCATGCGGGGTATGTGGTGGTTTCCCTAGGTATGCATATTTGGCCTTTTCAATCCGTCCTCAATAGAGCAGCCAGAATCATCTCTATAAAACATAAATCAGATCACATCACACCCTAGCTTCCTCACTGTACCTAGGACAAAATCCAAACTCCTTTGGTTATAACTTGCCTGATCTGGCTTCTCCTCAATTTCTTCTTCCAACTTATGGCTTTCTACTTTAGATCCCTTCTACTTTCCTATGTGTGGAATGTGGTTCTTTAGAATTTGCAGTTCTTCTCCATTCTTCATCTCAACTCAGCTGATAGATAGGGCATTCTGTCTGGACAGCATTAAAGCGTCCTCCTCCAGGTATTTCCATTATTTTCTGTGTTTTCTTACATGCTTACAATAACTATAACTCATGTGTATTTTATTAATGAGTTCTCTGTTTGTCTCTCTCTCTCTCTTACCAAGTACTGTACTGGAATGAACCTTCTGGAAGGTAGAACCCATTACTAAAACTTTCCCCAACCACCTGTTGGTGGTTTTTTTGTTTTTGTTTTTGTTTTTTGTTTTTTAACTGCCTTAATTTTACCATAAAAGTTAACTGAAAGTGTATTCTTCCACAAAATTCATATATGGTAATTCTAACTCCCAAAACAGTGTTCTTTAAATGTAGCCAGGCACTTTGGGAAGGCAATGTGGAGCTTTCTTCATTTCTGTTAGTGTCCTTTCAAAAGAGATTTCCAAGGGCTCTCATTTGCCTTCCATCACAAAGGGATGTATTCAAAAGATCCCTGCTTATGACCTAAAATTTGGCTCTCAGCAGCCTTTGAACCCTTGATTTCAGACATTTTAGGCATCAGGGTAGCCAGAATTGCTTGATTTTGAATCTTCTTTGTCTACGGAATTTTAAATTTTATTTCATAATTTTATTTCTTTTTATTTTCGAGTAGTCCAAATAAACGTATCACTTCCTGATAGATACACTGTGGCTATTCACTTGCTATTTACAGCTAGAAAAATACATGGACAGATGACTGTAGCTGAAAGATTGAATGAAAACTAAAAACATGAACATAGCCTTTAGATATTATCTAGCCCCATCATATTTTAATATAATTTATTTCAAGTCCTACTTTCAACGAAGGAATAGTCTATCAAAGGATACCAGATTTTTTAATATTTGCATTTAATAACATGTACTGGCTGTGGATAAGGTAGAAAAGTGGTGTTAGGGACTGTATATTTCTTTCTTGTACATTAATTCATCTCAAATATTCTGCATGGAACTCCATGGAAATAATGACAAAAAGACCCAAGACAAAGAAACTACTAAATAAGTATTTCTGTTCATTTACCTTCTTATATTAGATTACCAGTGACTTAGATCTGTCTATTTAACAACTTGGACTGATTTTAGCCTATATTTTGAATATTTTATGATCCAAGCAATAAAGCCAGGAAAAATATGTGAAAATGCACAAATCCATTTAAAATCCACTTACTGGGTTGATAAAATGATTATCATAAGATGACTCAGGAAGAAAAGAAACCTGTTTCTAAGTCTGATAATTTGAGCTCTATTTCTAGGACCTACGTATTGGAAGGAGAACACTAACTCTCAAAGATATATGACATCCATAAACATGCAATACACACACACACACATACAGAGAGAGAGAGAGAGAGAGAGAGAGAGAGAGAGAGAGAGAGAACAAACAACTTTTAAAATAAAAGCACACCAAAACAGCAAGAAGGCTCATTAAATAAAGAGCAAAATATTATAAGTACTGCTTATATTATAGCAATGGTTCCCAAGCTAGGGGTAGTGACCCCCTTGCATATCAACTGACTGGATGTATATCAGACATCCTGCATAACAGATATTTACATTACAGTTCACAACAGTAGCAAAATCACAGTTACATAGTAGCAAGAAAAATAGTTTTAGTGTTGGGATTACCACAACATGAGAAAAATGAGAAAATTCATTAAAGTGCCCAGCATTAGGAAGGGTGAGCTCTTCTATAGTATATTCATAAGTTTTTAATTCTGTAATTTATTTTTTACAAAGAGGTGTTATATCAGGTAACTAAAGAAAGCTGAAATTAATAGTTCTAGATCCATGAGCCGAATAAGCTTAGCTTAAATTATATGAAAATGATGATGAAAGCTGTACTCACTGCTAAGGGAATACAACACAGCATCAGAGAATGGTTAAATTTATCGCAGCCATCTATTTAATTATAAAATGTATATTGTTTCTTAGTTTTATTGATCATAATAACAAAAAAATCATTTGTCTATAATTTAATGTATTATGTTATTATAAGTGAGACCGAGAAAATTTCCCTAGGGAAGGAGATGTTGAAAGTTCTCTGGCAGTATTTGTTTCACTATGTTATGAAGCCTCCAATTTTCTAATAACTTTTAAGGTGGCCTTATAAATAAATCACTGTTAGAAATATGTTAAGGCAAAAAAAAAAAGAAAGCATATGGGGAAGTTAAGATTATTTTAAAATTCATGTCAGAGAATTAGGAGAAGTATCCAAAAGTAGTTTGCTATGGGATTTGCAATATTTTCTAATTGAGTGTGATGATGAATATCTTTACTCCTACCCCATAAGAGGTGGAGGCAGGTTGATCTCTGAATTGGAGGCCAGTCTAGTCTATGTAGTAAATTCCAGGGGAGTCAGAATTACATAGCAAAACTATTTTAAGTGACAATTATATTTACTGTTGGTTTATCTTTTAGTAAAGCTGTTGTTAATCCTAAACAGCTGTATAACCAAATCACCACACAGAGACTGGGATTTGTTTAATTAATCTAGAACATAATGCTGGGCAATAGTTACTCCATCTTAAAACCCCATGCCCTCATAGTTTCCTAACATTTAGATTTCCCACATTATACTTGCTTTAGTGATATATTAGGTCCAGTCGATTTCTCCATGTTATTCCAAGATCTCTCTCCAGCTCTCTCTCCTAACTCTCCTTTTGCCTTTTCTCCTCCCACTCATTTTCTGCCTTCTGGCTCCTTCCCTTGCTCAACATTGTGGCTAGTTGTTTTATTTTGGCCTGTTTACACAAAGTTGAGACAAGATGCTTAGAATAAGTATCACAATGCAATATCCGGATTGAAACCAGAGAGTGTGTGTGTGTGTGTGTGTGTGTGTGTGTGTGAATCAGCATTTGAATGATCAAGGGTAAGGTATATACATTTCAAAAGAACATTATACCAACACAAAACCTTATCTTAAAAAATCAAATTAATTTTGTACAAGGTGATAAATATGGATCTATTTGCATTTTTCTATATGTGTACATCCAGTCAGACCAGTACCATTTCTTGAAGATGCTATCTTTTTTCCATTATATGGTTTTGGCTTCTTTGTCAAAAATCAGGTATCCGTAGGTGTATTTGTTTATTTCTGGGTCTTAGATTTGATTCCATTGGTCAACCAGTCTGTTTCAATGCCAATACCATGCCATTTTTATTACTGTTGCTCTATAGTACAGCTTGAGATCAGGGATGGAAATACTTCCAGAAGCAGATGTTGAGACTCATAGTCAAACTTTGAGCAGTGTTCGGGGAATCTTATGGAAGAAGGGGGAGGTAGAAAGACCTGGAAGGGCCAGGAGCTCCACAAGGAAACCAATAGAGACAAAGAAAATCTGAGCCCAGTGGATCAAGCAGAGACTGATGAATCAACCTAAACTCAGTTGCTTGCTCTTTGATCACCTTCCCCTAGTGATGATGTCTTACTAGGCCACAGAGAAAGAGGGTCCAGACAGTCCTGATGAAACCTGATAGACTAGGATCAGATAGTAAGGAAGGAGGACCTCCCCTATCAGTGGACTAGGGGAGGAGCATAGGGGGAAGAAGTGGGAGGAAGGGTGTGACTGGAAGTAGATGAGGGAACGGGCTAAAGCAAGGATACAAAGTGAATAAAGTATAATAAAAATTAAATTAAATTAAAAACTCAACGAGAGAGAAATAAACCAAGAGTCTATTGCCATTTTATTTTCAAGTGACAAAACGAATAGTTTCCATTTTTGTAAGTAACAGAAATCATCTGAACTAGATGGTCTTCAGAAATCAACTCTTCCTAAAATCAATGAGAACATAAGCAAAATTTGCCAAAATCAAATATTTTGAGAAATGTGGAAAATATGTATGGAAAAATTTGAAGAGCAAAAAATGGTTAATGATGAGATCAGTGACTTAGTGATACAACATACCCTGGTCACACCTTACTTGGTGTATTAATCAGGTTTCTTTAACAAACAAGCAAGCAAACAAACAAACAAACAAACAAAAACCCCACAGAACTTATACAATGAATGACTGACTTACAAGCTGTCATCCACTTAATCCAAAATCCTTAGGTATGAATGGAAAGTCTAAGAATTCAGAGTTGCTCAGTCCATGAGTCTGGATGGCTCAGCTGATCTTCAGTAGATGCTGGAATCCCAAGAAGTAGGTTTTAATATCATTGAAGGAATGGGCTTGTGATCAAGGCGAGAGTGAGCAGTAATAAAGCAAGAGCTACCTTCTTCCATATCCTTCCTTATACAGGCTTCCAAAAAAGAAGTTTGGCCCAGATTAAAGATGTATCTTCAGAAATAGAGGTTACTGTCAAATTCTGGAGGATAGGTAAGATCAGTTCTGTAAGTTTTGAGCATCTACAGGGCTCCAATGGCCAAGAAGTTCAATAGAAGCAACCTGATCTTGGCATTGGACTTTGTTACTCTGTGGCCTCTATTGGAAGCATCATCACCTCATTAGAGGGTAACATCATTTAAATTCTTTTTACATATATGTGTCTATTTCTTGTAAGTTCTACAATGTTAGATTCATATAACTTTTTAAAAAGATATTTAGTGTTAGTTACCCCGTACTGATTCCCCCATCTTCAATTTGTTTAACCTCCCTGTTTATTATCCACCTCCCCCCTTTATACAACATGGCTTTTTATAGCCATTAGAGGTTTAGAGACTTGTAAGGGCCATTGGGTGGAGGGCTTTCAAAGAGAGGAAATAGGAAGCAAAATTCAGATCTTCAAATTCTATTTTCATGTTGCCCATTGCTATATTATTTGCCTGGAGATGTTCAAAATCGCACACCTGGCTGTTGAACATCAGGCTAAGGTTTTCTTTCAACTGGATCCTAGATGTTCTTCAACTAAAGTAAGACTAAGAATTTTACAAAATTATCTCAGTTGTATTTTCTTCATTAGCATATAGGAAGAATTATTACTTTATTTTTCCTTTTTTTGAGACCTTTGACCACTTTTCAATAGTTAAATTCAATATTTAAGAAACAACTTCGTAAGGGCAAATGGGTTTTCGTATCTTATTTAGTAGCTGTGCGTAAAGTTTTGTTGACAAGGTCTTAATTTTTTTTTTCTTTTTGGAATCTTTGACTTTATTGGTCTAACCCTAGAAAGAAACATCATGAAAATATGTAAAAGCTATTAATCAATACACAGTTTCTCTTTTCTTTTTTTTTTCTTTTCATGTAAATGGTGACAGAGTCATTTGTTTTAGCTAGCTTAGTTAGATATCTATGGAATCCTTTTTATGATAAATAAGAGAAATAACTAAAGAATAGCCATGTCATAATGAAAACATCAAGCTTCTTGTCACTTCGCAATGTTTTAATCTTCTAAAATTTAGATAAAATTCTTTTTCTGAATTTACAGTCCCTACCTAATCCCTCCAGATTCTAGGTGTTTCACACATTATCAGTTTAGCATTTAAGAGAATCTAAGCACATATGCTCTAGACACAAATCTCAAAGGCTTATAATTTACAAGAATGGAGCCTTTTTTGAAATGTTCATTCATCCCTAGACTCTACCCAAATTAGTTGAAAAAATAATGTAATAAAATAGTACTTAATATATAGTCTTCTGTGTTCTTCTCTACTACCTACTTTATGCACAGAGAGGAACATTTGCATCTAAAAGATTTACCTTACTTGCAGTCATTTATTTTGCTAAGTAAAATAATGTTACCTGCAATAAAATGAGGTGCACAGGGCATGAATAAATATTTCTTAATTCCTTGGCCATCTTCTGAGAAAAGTAAGTTGAAAATCCATTTGACTATATTAGTAGCAGTAAAAGTGTATAAATTAATGTAACTTATTAATGAATCATTTCAGGAGAAAATGCTTATTCCTCAGGAAAGAATGGGGTTGTTAGTATGGAAAGTCTCTCTTAACAAAAAAATGTCAGAGGCATTGCGATGTAATGTTAGTATTGATTGGATTTAGGATTTGAGTGTTAGAAAAGGGTACTGAATGGAGTGTTCTGAGCCTGTAAAATCAATGACATGTTCCCTGCTGATTTGGATTTGCCTATATCTGAAGCAGAGGCGATTACCTGTGTAGGATGGGCTTTAAATACCTTCCTAAGCTGTGAGGAAGTTACAGCTGAGAGGTAGGACAGTGGGAGTTGCTATTACTCTTGCCCTTGATGTTGTTTCTCTGTGCTGTGGTACAACAACAAATGAATCCTCAAATGCTGCTCTGTAAGTTCCTGCTATACTTTTCAGATATTTAAGGAAAATACCAGAAAGCTTTCCAAGAAGCTTCCAAGAAGGTAGATAAACAGAATATTTTTCTTATGCATAGTTTGAAAGTATTTCTTTTCATATGCATACCTCTTAAATGTCTTCCGAGACCACATAAAAAAAGCTGTCCTACCTCTGAAAGGCTCTGCCCTGCAGACTATCAAAGCAGATGCTGAGACTTATGACCAACCTTTGGGCAGAGTGTAGGGAACCTTATGAAAGAAGTGGGAAACAGTAAGATCTGGAGAGGACAGGAACTGCACAAAGAGAGCAACAGAACCAAAAAATCTGAGCACAGGGGTCTTTCCCGAGACTGATACTCCAACCAAGGACCATGCATGCAAATAACCTAGGACCGCTGCACAGATGTAGAACATGGCAGTTCAGTGCCCAAGTGGGTTCCATAGTAATAGGAACAGGGACTGTCTCTGACATGAACTGATTGGCCTGCTCTTTGCTCACCCCCTCCCGAGGGGGGAGCAGCCTTTCCAACCCACAGAAGAAGACAATGCAGGCACTCTTGATGAGACTTAATAGACTAGGATCAGAAAGAAGGAAAAGACCTCCCCATCAGTGGACTTGGGGAAGGGCATGTGTGCAGAGGGGGGAGGAAGGGAGAGATTAGGATAGGAGGAGGGAGGGAACCATGGGGGGGATACAAAGTGAATAAAGTATAATTAATAAAGAATTAAAACGTGATAAAAAAGCTGTCCTGATTTTTTAAAAAACCTAGCAAAGTATGAAATAGAAAATTATATATTTGGGATTTATTATTCAATAATTACACATATATTATAAAATCATAAGTATTTGAATTTTTATACGGTGTTACTCATAATAATATTGGCTTTAAACATTGTCTATGCAGTCAGCCTCATTTCTCGTAAGTGATCGATCACTCTACCACTAACTCACATCACCCATCTAAAAATACTTTTTGTTGTTCTCAAAACTTCTGCATCCTTGAAGATAGAAAATGTATATGCTAATATAGCACAATAATGAGACCATTATGTAGTAAATTAAAACATATCAGTAAAATACTTTTACATTATAAAATAAAACAAAAATATTATATAAATACCTTTATATATATATATATACATATACATCTATATATTTCTTATTTAGAGTAATTTCTGCTTGTTTACATTACTATGTATGTGCTCTGCATATGAGGGGCATCTTCTGGTATATGTACGCCTGTTCTGGTATGTGCAGGTAAACATGAATGTGCGGGTATGTGGAAGGCAAAGGAAACCTTTAGTGAGGTTCCTCAGATGCCTGACCTGAAGTTCTCTAAGTAGGCTAGGCTGCCCAACCACTGCTTCCTGGGTACAGGTCTGTCTCTGCTTCACTAATATTGGGGTTATAAATACATGCCACCTTGCCCTGTTATTTACATTCTTTTTTGTAAAACTTAGTTTCTTCCCAAAGTTTGGCTATGAGTCTCAACATCTGCCTTGATACCCTGCAGGGCAGAGCCTTTCAGAGGCCCTCTGTGGTAGGTTCCTGTCCTGTTCCTTGTTTTCTCCATTCTCCAATGTCCATCCTCTTTGCCTTTCTGAATGGGGATTGGGCTTCTTAGCCAGAGTTCTCCTTCCTGATTAGCTTCTTTAGGTATACATATTTTAGTATGTTTATCCTATATTATTTGTCTAATATCCACTTATGTGTGAGTATATACCCTGTGTGTCTTTCTGCTTCTGGGATACCTCACTCAGGATGATCTTTTCCAGTTCCCACCATTTACCTGAAAATTTCATGATTTCCTTGTTTTTTTTATAGCTGAGCAATATTCCATTGTGTAGATGTACCACAATTTCTGTATCCATTCCTTAACTTAGGGGCATCTGGGCTGTTTCCAGCTTCTGGCTATTACAAATAAAGCTGCTACAAACATGGTTGAGCAGATGTCCTTGTTGTATACTTGAGCATCTTTTGGATATATGCCCAGCACAGGGAATCTTATGAAAGAAGTGGAGATAGTAAGTAACACCTGGAGAAGACAGGAGCTCCACAAAGACAACAACAGATCCTAAAAGTCTGGGCACAGGGGTCTTTTCTGAAACTGATACTCCAGCCAAGCACCACTCATGGAGATGGCCTGGAACCCCTGTACAGAGGTAGCATATGGCAATTCAGTATCCAAGTGGCCTCCATAGTAATGGGGACAGGGACTGTCTCTGACATGGCCTGCTCTTTGATCACCTCTCCGTGAGGGGGGAGCAGCCTTGCCAGGCCACAGAAGACAATGCAGCCACTCCTGATAAGACCTGATAGACTAGGGTCAGATGGAAGGGGAGGAGGAACTCCCTTTTCAGTGGACTGGGAGCTGGACACAGGTGGGGAAGAGGGAAGGTGGGATTGGGAGGGGAGGAGGGAGGGAGGTACAGGGGAGGTACAAAGTGAATAAACTGTAATTAATAAAAATAAAAATAATCAAATAAAAAAAACCTAGTTTCTTACGCTTGCTCACAAAAACAACAACAACAACAACAACAACAAACACTTTACGGAGTAAACTATCACGCCAGTGCTCATTGTCCCCTTTTGAAAAGCATCGCAGTCAATATCAAAACCCTTCTGGCAATTGCATTTCTTCTCCGTCCTCACGCTAGCCATGAGTTCCGTGTACTTAAGGAGATAAAAAGTCCTTCAAAGTCCCTGCCCCACTACTCAAAGCTCTCCAGCTCAGCCCTGTGGATAACACTTTTCTGGCCCCCTACAATTCACTGCTGTGGCATCTACACTGCCCATTTGAAGGGCAAGGGTAGTTTACATAGGCAAAAATGTGGGGGTGGTCGTCTTGAACCCGGAGAGCAAATAACAGGTTCAAGACGACCACCCCCACATTTTTGCCTATGTAAACTACGCTTGCCCTTCAAATGGGCAATGTAGATGCCACAGCATTGAAATTTTTTTTTAAGTATTTTTATCTAGAGCTGTTTGTCTCTCATGCTTCTGAACTTTCGGAGGACATTATAATTATGTCTGCCTCTCTGTACAGTCATTGCTGATTTATTTATTTATTTATTTATTTTTTACTTATTTGAATTATTGGTAACTAATTGGTAGAAAGAGTACCCGATTGATCTTTATAGTTTTCACAATCCTGTGCATAGTATGGCAAGGATATAATAGTAGAATCACTTATATCAATGACCTTAATATTTGCTATTGGCAACATTTTAAAGTGTAATACACAGGGCTACTGACTTCATAGGCACCTAGGAAAAGTTAACGATCACAAAGTTTCCTCTAATCTAAGCTTTCCACACCTGTGTTCCACTGAATCCTCACTAAATTATTTTTGGAATGTTCAACACAAGAAATAAATGTTTCCGTCACTCAAACAGAACACCATCACATGCTCGCTGGTTGCCTGATCACTCAGACTCTTAATGTTTTCATTGTTGGGGAGAAATGGAAAAGCGACTCCTGTCTTTAAGAAAAGATCATCAGTCTCTAATGCCGCCATTCTTCAGGACAAAGCCTGAGAAGGGGAAGGGAAGGCTGCTAACTACTCCTGAAGCTTAGAAAAGGCGTTTCCATGCCTTATCCATTTCCTCAGTCTGTAAGGAAATACTGTGGTCAGACAATCAGAAAAGAAACCAGGAGAAACTGCCTCAGCTTCTGCAGGGCTGTGCTTGAAATTTAAAGCTTCCATTTCATGGGCTGCTGCCATTCAGAAGAGAGCTAGGGGAGCTGGACTTATTTATTTCTATAATTAAAGAGATACCCAGTCATTGAAATATAATGCCTTTCTCTGTGACTGACAGCCACTATGATTGGATGTTAGCAATGGACCACATAGAAGACGAAGTCAGGTAATCTTCAGCTTTTTTTTTTCCCCTTTTCCTTTCCTCTCTCAGAGATGCCTCAAATTGACACTAATTTGATAGTCTCAAGTCCCAGAGCCCCTTGGATACTGAGAATCGAATGTAAAGAAATTCTCCTTGGTGTCAGTCAGAAACTTTCTCCTTTTCTTCAGGTTACGAAGGCAATTGACAGGAAAGGGAAGATCGCTCACTGCTCAACCGAGATGAACTTCCAAACTGGATTGACAGACATCTGTTTGGAACTTTAATTTTTTTTTTCTAATTGTGAAACCCACCTTGATGAAGATGACAAAGAGTTCATGGGAAGATGGAAGTCTTTAGTTGTCATTGTCCAAGTCAGACGGCCCCACAATGAAACCTGGATTTAAAATAAAGCTAGATTTTGCTAGGCGTGTTCTACTCTTTGCTTTATCCATTTCACACAGAAGTCAGGGATGAAAAGTGAGAATGCGTAACTCTCTCCATAGTTTGTACTATAATTGCTGAGGACTTCCTACAAAAACTAAAATAAAAAATAAAAAGTGTTCCTCACTCTTTATCCTAAAAATCACCATCAATGAGGAATACTGTGAGTCAAGTTAAAGAAAACAAAATACACAAATTATACTTTCCTTAAAAAAAAAAAGCTAGAAATTCAGATCAAGTGGCTAATTTGAAGTGTTCCTGGGGAATTGTCAGCCATCTAGGAAGAAGCTGTCTATTTGTGGACTCTGGGTGCCTTAGGGAGGACAGAGCCACCAACAACAGTAGATAATGTGTAGCGGGTTTCAGTACACCCAGCTTTGCCCTACTTGACTGGGTCTCTCACGCCTTTGGGACCTGAGCTTGATCACACATTGCCACACAATCCAAGTGTGGTTTTGCCATTATGTGGAATTATCTCCAAAGTTATACCTCAGGGGGTTGTATTTGGATTAAGGGGCTGGCTTCTCCCCCAGAGAGACTATTCAGAGTGTAAACATCGCCAGTCATTACATTCTGCAGCCTGCAAAGTGGTTCACTCAAAATATGACACTTTCCAAATACCAGAGAATACAAAGCCAAAATAAATGTAACATGTTATTACTAATTTAAATTTCCAATCAATTATCTGGTAGGCAGTTACCTTTAATGATAAAACCTAAAGCAAATATTCTTAACAGTATAAGCAATCATGTGTTGACTGTGTGACCTTCAGCGCCCAGAAAACTTTATGATTTTAATTATTTAATGAAATAATAATTCCCCTAAAGTTCAAGTGTTAGGACTATAATCCCCAATGGGCCTGTATTGGTATTCATGAGCCTCATGAAAGTTCATTAGGGCATGAGGACTCTGCCTGTATGGATGTGACCCCATCATGGTTGTCAATCATTTTCAGGATGAATAGATTTCTTACAAAAGCAAGCCTGCCCTGTTACTCTGTCCACCTTACTATTTTGCGTTATTATTTTGCCTTGGGGTAAAGTTTCCTGATGGCCTCACAAATATGAACACCAACATCTTGATCTGAGGATCCCCAGACTGTTGAGCTATGAGAACTGCACCTCCTTTTTTTTTTAAAAAAAAAAAATGGTATATGTTCTATTTTAACAATGTAAAAATGGGCAAATGAATATGCAAAACACTCTGAAATCAGGATATATCTCCTAAATGTTACAAAGCTCAGATGATCCAAACTAGCTTAGAATCAGAAAACACATTTCTATACTCCTTTTCTACAAATGTGACTCTCTTTAATAACAAGTATATTCACATTTCTAAAAACAAAACAAGCTTACCTCATATCATGACCCCTTTCATCTCTGTGACCATTTGTTTCTGGTGAATTCTATATATTACTTTAAGTACCCAGAATTTCTATGACTCCCTTTGAGGAGAACAGATACACAAGGACTGCTGGTCCCACTGAGTTCACTCAGAGCCTAAACAGCATTGTGTTTTATAGAAATAGCCTGTTTAGTTGGAAAGATGGCTCAATGGTTGCAGGTGCTACTGCTCTTTCAAAGGGTCAGAGTTCAGTTCCCAGTGTCCACTTCAGGTATCTCACAACCACCAGTGATTCCAACTACAGAGGATCTAATACTGCCCTCTTTCTGGTCTCAGTGTGCAACTACACATACACACACACACACACACACACACACACAGAGAACAAGAGAAAGTGAGAGACAGACAGACAGAGACACAGAGAGAAATGATGTCACAGAGAGAAAGAGAAACACAAAGAGAAATAAGGACAGCACAGAGAGGGAGACAGAGACAGAGAGACAGCGATAGAGAGGTTACTTATCTCCTGAGATTTTATTGCCCCGTAGACAGAAAAAAGATGTTAAAAGTATTAAAATGATGTTCTTCCATTTTCCAGATGTGACAACATGTATCTTTCATAGAGAAGGTGCATTAATTTATTCAACACATATTTACTGAACATTTATGTGTTCACAAAGAAGTGTGTAGACAGTCACAGTTCAGAGGGTAATGACAGTTATTCTAGGTAAAATTCCCATTGATAGGATTCAAATTGTATGCTAGCAACTATGAATCCGGAAAAAAAAAAAGAGGGCTGTTCGCTGTTCTTCTGTCCTACATGAAAACTAAGAAAAATACAATATATATTATTTTAAGTTATTCACAGTAACCTCAGTATGCACAAATATTTTAAAGAATCAAACAAAACAATATAAACAACTTCACCATAATAATTATAATG
Source organism: Meriones unguiculatus (assembly GCF_030254825.1). Lineage (NCBI taxonomy): Eukaryota > Metazoa > Chordata > Mammalia > Rodentia > Muridae > Meriones > Meriones unguiculatus. The sequence goes on from NC_083359.1 coordinate 29,860,086, forward strand.
TAATATAAAATATCTTATTATTTTATCCTTTATTTGGAACCTATTTCTGTGCTCTGTTGTAATGTTTACACAGAGTAGAAGGCATTTTTGTGGCATTTATGTCTGATAAAGTAATGGAATGTTAGCTGGATATTAATAAAGTCTTTATTTTTCCAATAAAGGTAACAAAGAGGTTGTTTTTCCAGCTTTCGTGTGTTTCATCTGGTCACTCTCTTATAGTACCTTAACTTAAAACAAAACAAAAATGGAAAACAAAACTGCTTACATAGAATAATTCCTCAGTTCACTGAATCAGAACAACTGAGGTTTAGCTCAAACACTTTTTTTTTTAAATACACTTTCTTCAGAATGGTTAAGATCACCTCACACAGTTTTAACCAACAAGAAATTTGTAGTGGAAAACTTTACGAAATTTACTTCTCTTAGTATTCTCAAATTTTATCCCACTGATCATTACAATGAACTAAAATTAGACCTTTTAAAGGGAAAAGAGTCACCTCTGGCTCAATTATTTCTCTGAGGACACAATCCCCAATGAAGTAGGTGGTGTGGCTGAGGATAAACACACCAGGATCCACGCATGTGAACACTTCTCTAAAACATCACTGCTAGGGTGGTCCTTGGATGCTCATTTGGAATCAACCACAGAAAGGAAAATAACAACAAGAAAGTTGACAAGTTATATAGAAGAGGCAACTGTAGGTGACAGTAATTGGCAATTTTCCCACTAGTGCAAGAGTTGTAGTTCATACTCTGAGCATTGAAAGAAATCAAACACAGCTGAAGTATAAAATGCAAGGAGTTCAAGGACGTGAGGAGACTGGAGTGGGATGGTGCTAGGAGGCACAACAAATGAAGCAGTGGAACAGTATGAGGTTTGATAGGTAAGGAGGAATCAAAATTGGGCAAGGTCATAAGGATCTTATAAAATGCTCTTATGAAATTTGGAGTAAGCCTGACAAACCCATGGAATGCTTTTGAACCAGCTCCGCACCCATGCTCTCGAGAGGCCATTGAACTCCAATGAAGAGGAGAAAATAGAACCTTGGGGAAAAAATAAAGTGAAAATAGACACGAAGGGAGACCAACAATTGCCAAAATATTTAAATAAAGAGTTCAGTAATTAGAAGGCCATGGACACAGGGCATTAAACATGTTTACATGCGACATGCCGGATTGCTGCTTAGGTTAAACTTCATCTTTCAAGAGGACCTAAATCTAAAACATATTCATATATGGTCTCATATAAATTTTATCTGTGCTCATTTAATAAGCAAGATGTATAAACTTTATATAAGATAAATATAGGCAACTCAATTTCTAATATTAAATCAGTCACTTGAAAACAGGAAATAGGAGTTGCCTGTATTGGAGGTAAAAGCAAAACCACCATGTGCAAAATTCTGCCCTTTTTTCGGCTACGCATATACTCATTTCCGATGTACAGATCTATTGGACTTATTAAGGTAGAATTTAATTGTAATAAAATGTATCCAGTTTGAAGTATGCAGTTTTAACAAATGCATACACTCAAGTAGGATGAAAATAAGGATATAAAATATTTCCATTACCACTAAGTATTCTGTTTGTTCACAGTCAATTTCATGTCCATCCTATGTCCCAGACAGCCATTGATCTACTTTCTGCCAATATAAATTAGTTTTATCTATTGTGGAATTCTATATAAATAGAACGGTGCACTCCAGACTTGATTTGACTTCATTAACACAGCATAATGTTTTGGAGACTCATCCATACCATTACTTTGCATTCCTGAGAAGTATTCGACTGAGCGGATATAGCACAGAGTGTGTTTTTGCCCTCCTGTTGATGGGCATTATGGTTGTTTGCAGGTTTTGATACTATGAATAATGCTTTTAAAAAAATCCATGTGCCATTCTCCTAGAAAACATATGCTTTTAGTCTGTTAAGTTTAATTTGTTTCTTTCCAAAATTGCTCAGTTACGTAGTCTCTATTCAACTCTATTTGTAAGAAAAAACTGCAAAATTGCTCTCTAAAATCATTGTACCATTTTCCATTTCCACCAGCAATATATTATAGTTCAGGTGTTCTGTAACCTTGCCAACATCTGGCGTTCTGTTTATAATTTTGACTCTACTCTTGGGTATGCCATGCTGGCTCATTTCAGGTGCAATTTGAATCCCATAGATGCTTTAAAAAGACTTTTTTGATGTATTTATTGATCATTTATTTGTTGTAAAGTATTTGAACAAAGATTTTTCCCATTTCTTTTTAATTCTTGTTATATATCATAAAGCTGAAAGAATCCATACCTATCTATCTATCTATCTATCTATCTATCCATCTATCTATCTATTGACTCAGTTCTTCAGACATATGGATTGTATTTTTGCCTCATCTGTTTGCTTGACTTTCTGTTTTTGAACAATGTTTTTCAAAAAGGATAAGTATGGATATTGTTAAATCCCTCTTTATCAGTTTTTCTTTTTATTATCATAAAATATATGTGGTTGTTTTCTTTGAAATATTTGGATTTATGCTGATTTTCATCTAGATTTCTTCATGGAGCCTCATCTCATCTTTAAATCAAGGGTTGTTAGATATTTTAGGTTAATTGTCACGTTTGTGCAATAAGTGTAGAGGCTGATATACCTTTGTTTATCAGAACAGACACAACAGGGATTGTTTGTTGGCAAGCATGCCTATCTTTTGAATTACCTTAGAAACTGTCACAAGCTACATTCGATTGGGAATAATCTCAAAAATTCAAAGTTGTTATAACATGTACTGTACTGTAGTGTATCATCAGAATATTTTGCCCAGTAATTTCAATTGTCCAGAATTGAAAATTTGAAATTTGTACAATTACAAAATTCCAAACATATTTGTTATTAAAAGAAAAAAGAAAAAAACTTTCAAAAAGTAGAAATGCTGAGACTCGGGGTTTTCCATTTCCGCAGTCCTCTTTCTCTTCAATGAGGCAGCCGAGCGAACCCCAACATGCAGACCCTAATGGGCAAGACCATTACTCTTGAGGTTGAGCCCAGTGACAAGACCAAGAATGTCAAGACCAAGATCCAAGACAAGGAAGGCATCCCACCTGACCAGCAGAGGCTAGCAGCTGGCGGATGGCCCCACCCCATCTGACTACAACATTCAGAAAGAGTCCATCTTGCATCTGCTGCTGCGCCTGTGTGGTGGCATCATCAAGCTACCCTTCCATCACCTTGCCCAGAAGTACCAGGAATGTCAAATAAAGCTGGGGCCATATGTGGCCCGTAACCCCGGGACCAAATAAAGTCCCCTTCCATTGGCTGGATCAGTTAAAAAAAAAAAAAGTAGGAATGCAAGAGAATTTCTTCAAACTGCTGAAGTATTATAGCTGACATCATACTTAATGGACTGGTTATAATAGTGTGATATAGAGTCCTCATGGCTATCTATGCATATAATCATGCCATTTGGGAATAAAGATACATACATTAATCCTTTCAAATCTGCATAGTCATTCTTCTTATTGCCTCATTACACTCTCTGAAAACTCTAGTGTAAATCTGATTACTAGTAATGAAGAGACCTCCTTGTCTTTTTTTTCTAGTCTCCAAGTGGAGATAGAGTGGTTGATATGTGCGCTTTTCTGAGCTGAATTTCGCTTAGAAATGATGTCGTATTGTTTTGTATATTGCTGGACTCAGTTTATTAACATTTTCCGAAGATTCTCCTCGTATGCTTATCAATGATATGTATACCATTTTTCCTCAAGTTTCTCCAGCTTAGGTAACATAGTAGCTCTGTCCTCATACTCTATATTAGACACTTCGCATTCTGTCATCATTTTGATTACCTGAGTTTTGTCGTTTTACTTTAGAGAGATGAACTTGGATTTAGCAGGAGGGACACAAATTTTAGTTGGGTCTAGTTGAGACTTGCCTCTTCTCTTTCCTCCATTTGGCCTCCCTCTTTCCTTCTCTCCTTTTCTCCATCCATCCCTTTCTCCTGCCCTTCCTTGCTTTATGTCCTCTTCATTTTCTTTTTTCCTGTATTTCTATCTTACTTGCTCTTGAACTAAGAGTAGCTATTGACTTTTTGATCCACTTCTGAGACATTATTCTTTGTATCAAGTCTATGCCTTTGTTTTATGGTAGTGTCTGTCACCTCTGCCTGCTTGGGGTTTAATATCCCCTGGAGCACTCTAAGGTCTAGATACTGCTTTTGCTTATGTAACAGCCCCTGCATGCTGTAAGCTCAAAGCTCAGTGATGGCAACAGGTAAAAGTGACTCACCCATTCAGGTCTTTCTGTAACTCTCCCTATATCTTCATACTGCTTCTGAGTCTTTACATGTCTTCTTTCTATCACCTTGTCTTCCAGAAAATCTTTCTAAACTTTCTTCTGGAGAATTTCTTTAGGTAGGAATCTGGTTTGGGCTGCTGGAGAGAGGTTGTGCAGGTGAGAGCATCTACTGCTATGGCTGAGGACCAGAGCTGGGGTCCCAGAATCCAAGCTGAGCAGCTCAAAATGTTCTTTGGGTTTGTGTGTGTGTGTGTGTGTGTGAGTTATGCACCCTGGTAAAGTTTCCTTCAAGAAGAACAAAACAGACTCTTCAACATACAACATCTCATGGTACGGAGCAAACGGGTTCTTTCAGGAGATAATTTGTGAGTTTAGTTAATTAAGACTCACAGTAGTGTTACACTAGGATAGAAGTTAGCTGATGTGTATAATGTGAAAATACTCCCAAAAACATGAACACAGAAGGGCAGGATACTAAGGTTTTCATTGCCTATTATTTTTTTAAGTTTTATTTATTTTTTTATTTATTACAATTTATTCACTTTGTATCTCAGCTGTAGCCCCCTCCCTCATCCCTTCCCAAACCCACCCACTCTCCCTCTCTCCCCCCATGCCCTTCCCCTAGTCGACTGATAGTGGAGGTCCTCCTTCCCTTCCATCTGACCCTAGCCTATCAGGTCTCATCAGGACTCTCTTCATTGTCTTCCTCTGTGTGGAGGTGATCAAAGAGCCAACCACTCAGTTCATGTCAGAGACAGCCCCTGTTCCCTTTACTAGGGAACCCACTGTGAGACTGAGCTGCTATGGGCTACACCTGTGCAAGGGTTCTAGATTATCTCTGTGCATGGTCCCTGGATGGTGTATCAGTCTCAGTAAAGAACCCCGGACTTTTCAGAAGTCTCATAAAAGACCTCTGAGCTCCTTGTGGAGCTCCTGTCACCTCCAGGTCTTTCTGTCTCCTCCTTCTTTCATAAGATTCCCAGCACTCTGACCAAAGTTTGGCAATGAGTCTCAGCATCTGCTTTGAATCTTTAATACTGGATATTAAAAAGATTATGTTCATTCCACTTACCAAGAAATGGGCAAAATACTCATAATAAAAATGACACAAAGAGAAACAAATGATTCCTCATATAAGGTGAATGAGTGGAGGAAAAAATGAAGAGCAATGATATGCTATATTCTGAGTATGAAACAAACCTTGCAGTGATGATATTATAGCAGCTATGGTTGCCTCCACTAGGAATGCACATGGGTATTGATGGATTCTGGAGGAAAGACAGCCATTGTCTTAATCTGTCTATACATGGGTGAGCCCGCCAAGCTTCAGTTGACAATGCCACACCAGAGGTATACAAACAGTTTGTGGTAGTTTGAATGAGATTGCCCCCGTCAGACATATATACTTACATTTTTGGCCCCCAGTACGTGGAGCTGTTTGGGAAGAATTGGGAGGCTTAGCCTTAATGTAGGAAGAATGTCACTGGGGGCATTCCAAGGGCTCACAAAATTTCCAGTCTTTGTACCTACCTAATGCTTGAAGATCAATGTGCCCTTGATCTGAACCCCAACTCCATGTTATCTAACCCTATGAAATCTTAGACCAAATTAAACGCTTTCTTTAATAAATTGCCTTGGTCATGATGTTTTGTCACAGCAATAAAAAGTAACTAAGACACAGTACCAGTCAAAAATAGAACAAAAATATGGAAATATGATAGAGACTTGTAGAGAAGAAATGGGGTTGAGGAACACAGAAGGAAGAATGAGGAAATTATGGATAAGAATAATCAGAATGTATTGTATATATACATATTTGAAATTATCAAAAAATAATTATAATGATAAAAGCATAAGGATGTCAAAGAAAAGAATAAAAGACTTTAAAGTATGGAAAATTATGGGTTGTAGACATAATTCCATGGGTAAAGAGCTTGTTATACTAGAATGAATATAGATTTTAGATATCTGGTGTCCATCTAAAATCCAGGCAATAGTAGTTTGCATCTGGAACTCCAGAGCAGTGGATAGGGTGAGTAGAGAACACAAAACGAGGGGAGCTCCAGGTGCCGTGAAAGGCTTTGTCTTGGGAACTAAGAAACTGCACTGGTTCTCGACCTTCCTAATGCTGCAACCCTTTAATCCATTTCCTCATGTTGTGGTGACCTGCAAAGGTAATATTATTTCATCACTTCATCATAACTGTAATTTTGGTACTGTAAATACCTGATATGCAGGATATCTGATATGTGACCCCCTTGAAAGGCTCCTTTGACCCACAAACAGTGCATGACTTAACAGGCTGGAAACCACTGATGTAGTGGTTTGGCTGAGAATGGTCCTTGTAGGTTCATGTATTAGAAGGTAGAAGGTTTGTTTCCTAGTTGACTGACTATATAGAGATAAAGAGGACTTGGAGTCTTGTTAAAGGAGATGATACTATGGGTGGGTTTTGAGGTTTCAAAAGCCCATACCAAGCCCAGCCATGCTCTCTTTCTGCTTCCATCTTGTGGATAAGAGGTAATCTCTCAGTAACTGGTACAGTCCCATGTCTCCTGCCTTCCACCATGTTTCCCACCATGGATTAGTGACCTTGGGTTAGCAATCTAAAACTGTAAGCAAGCCCCTATTTAAATGTATTCTTTTAGAAGTTGCCTTGGCATATATCCAAAATATGCTCAAGTACACAACAAGGACATTTGTTCAACCATGTTTGTAGCAGCTTTATTCGTAATAGCCAGAAGCTGGAAACAACCCAGATGTCCATCAATGGAGGAATGAATACAGAAACTGTGGTACATTTACACAATAGAATACTACTCAGCAATTAAAAACAAGGAAATCATGACATTTGCAGGCAAATGCTGGGATCTAGAAAATATCATCCTGAGTGAGGTCTCCCGAAGGAGAAAGACACACGGTATATACTCACTTATAAGTGGATACTAGACCTATAAAATAGGATAAACATACTAAAATCTGTATACCTAAAGAAGCTAAACAAGGAGATTCCGGGGTAAGATGATCAATCCTAACTTAGAAAGACAAATGGGATGAACATTGGAAGTAGGAGAAAACAAGAAACAGGACAGGAGCCTACCATAGAGGGCCTCTGAAAGACTCTACCTAGCAGTGCATCAAAGCAGATGCTGAGACTCATAACCAAACCTTGGGCAGAGTGCAAGGAATCATATGAAAGAAGAGAGAGTTAGTTAGACCTGGAGAGGACAGGAACGCCACAAGGACCAAATATATCTGGGCACAGGGGTCTTTTCTGAGACTGGTTCTCCAACCAAGGATGATTCATAGAGAAACCCTAGAACCCCTGCTCAGACACAGCCCATGGAAGCTCAGCGTCCAAGTGGGTTCCCTAGTAAGTGGAACAGGAACCATCTCTGACATGAACTCAGTGGTAGGCTCTTTGACCTCCTCCCTACCCCTCACCCTCCGAGGGAGGAGCAGTCTTGCTAAGCCACAGAGGAGGACATTGCATTCATTTCTGAGGCCTCATAAACTAGGATCATATGGAAGGGGAGGAGGACTTCCCCTATGTCTGTAGACTTAGAAAAGGGCAGGGAGAAGATGAGGGAAGGAGGGTGGGGTTGGGAGGGAATGAAGGAGGGGGCTATGGCTGGGATACAAAGTAAGTAACCTGTAATTAATATAAAAAATAAAAATTATATAAAAATTAAATAAAATACTCCCCCCCCAAAAAAAAAGAAGTTGAGTTGACCATGGTGTTTTTTCCCAGTGATATAAAAGTAACTATGCAGCCAGTCTGGATGAGACCTGATAGGCTAGGGTCAGATGGAAGGGGAAGAGGATCTCCCCTATGAGTGGACTTATAGAAAGGTATGGGAGGAAATGAGGGAGGGTGGGATTGTGAGGGGATGAGGGAGGAGGCCACAGCTGGGATACAAAGTGAGTACACTGTAATTAACATAAAAAATTTAAAAAATAACTACGGACAACAACACTGGATGACAACTGAAGTGTGACTTAGACAATCATGCACATACAATTAAAAAATCTAAAGTATATAAAATTAAAAGGCAGCATATGACACAATGTTTATAAGCATTTTGTATCAATTCAGAAAGCTGAATGATCTTTATTCAAGGTTGTCTTGTTTAATCATGAAAAAGGCCTGTGGGATAAATCTCATTATAGAAAACGTCAGATTAAAAGCAATGAAAAACAAGTAAGGAGGTGAAGATGTCTTCCTGAAATTCTCAGTCCTTTTAGTGACAAAGCCAACATTTAAAGGTCTCACTTATGGGTTGTACAAGCTCTTAAACTGTCCTGGTGTAACTGGACTTTTCTGAAATCCTTTCCATTCAGAGACTATTTTATCATATATCCTAACACCTAAATTATGTACAGTGACTTTTCTCTTCTCACTCACATTGTTTTTCCCTTGAGAGAATGACCACTTCACATGTTCTTTGTGTTCTTCACACTCGGGGACAATTTGATTCAAACCAGAGGCTGATAAAGAAAGTCTGGTAGTGATGGGGGAAACAGATGCGTTTGTGGGAGTATTTGCCTTTCACATTACATGTCTCCAGAGCTCCTCAGCACAGCCATAACTCAGAGATGAAAATTATCACCAAAGAGTTCTTTCCTCTCATATTGTCTTTGCCTACCCTTTCTCCTCTTAGTCCTAATGAGATAAGAAACAAATTGACCATCTTCCATTTGACTACCGTATTTTTACATAAACTTCTCTTTGTGCATTGTCCTATGAGATGATGTTTGCAAGTGGAGATGAAGACTGCATGCCACTTGACTTTTAGGTCTATGCTGTTTCTATTTCAGGTTTTTAAAAATTTGTTTTTACTATTTGGAGGTTAATATTACCTTTTTACTCACTTGACCTTGTCTTTTAAATTTTGAAATTATAATAAAATTTTTACTACTCCCTTCCCTTTCCTCCTCCAAACTCTCGCATACACCTCTCCCGCTGTTTATCAAATTCATGTCCTCTTTTCACACTGTTATTCCATGCATATATGTGTATGTATATACTTATGTATTCTTGAATATAACCTTTCAGTCCATATAATTTTACTTGAATATATGCTTCCAGGAATGAACATTTGACCCTGGAATAAACTGATGTGCTCTTCCTGGGGAGGACCACCTTTCCCACTTCTAGCATTCCTTAGTATTCTTACAGTTCTTTCTGTAGGGATCAGGGCTTTTGGGCTTCTCCCCACCAGTTTGTTATCTCTTTTGGTGTCATCCTTATACAGCTTGGATTTCGGAAGTAATGCTGGTAAGACTTTAAGGATGTAGTTTCTGATGTTACTAGGAGACACAGTCACAGAGCAAACCCATGATCTCTGGTTCTTACAATCTTTCTAGACATCCCTAAGGTGGAGGTGACAACCAAACCTGTCAACTCATAAAACTCTGAAGAAAATTCAGAGACCAGGGGGAACCTAGAAACATGGAGTAAAAATGAAAAAAACAAAAACAAAAAACAAACCCTCCCCCCTTACTGTGAGCTGGTCAGTAAGTATGAAATTGCAACCAAATTTTATATAAGAGTACTATCAATTTTCTTTTTCTAACAATATCTCATAGTTAGTTAGATCAACTGCCACTGAAATTGGAGGCTTTAAATGCCATAGGATCATCTTCTGGTGTGCGAGTCCCGACAAAGTGAGAGGAGATCAGCAGTGCAGCAGGAGTTCAGCAGAGTGCCCCATAAATAGTGATGCACTGGAATGTGCAATTAAAGAAAAGAGGGAAGGGACCATGTGGGTGTGGCCATTCCCAGCCATCTGCACCTTCACACAGCCTCAGTGGTGCTTATGCTTGGGTCATGAACTGGTCACACCACTGATTCTATTGCATAAACAAAGTTCATATGCTGTGGGTCTTTTTGCTCTTTGGAAAGATTGGTGGAACCATTGTGATCTTTGTTTTTGTTTGGGATGGGAAAGGGGAGGGTTTGCACACCAAACATGTTGCCACTACATGTGTGGAAATCAGAAAACAGCTTGCAGGAGCAATTTTTTTTCTTTTCTTCTTTCTTTCTTTCTTTCTTTCTTTCTTTCTTTCTTTCTTTCTTTCTTTCTTTCAATTCTACCAACTGGGTACTGGGGATGAAACTCAAGTCTTAAGTCATGAAGCCTTTGTCAATGAAACTGTCTCACGGGCCCCATGGTGATCTTGATGAAGAAATGCATACATGAATTAATTTTTATTACCTATATCCAGTATTAATTACCAAATGACAATACCCATGATGTCCAAGAGAATTATTTTCCTGATGTATTAACCTGATGTGTTTTCAAGCATTTCTCAGGAACTGGTTAATACCGCATTCTATTTTCCCTTTACCAAATCTGTCTGACACATCTCCTTCTATTTAAAAATCAAAACCCACTCAAGAAACTGTATCATTCCCTTGGGCATGAATATCTGTAACAAATATACCAGCACTTTGGTTGCAAAGAGAATTAAGAATGCAGTCGCTGTTCAGCATTTCATGAATGACAGACTCCATGCTCATGCCTCAAAGGTAGAAGAGAACAGAATTGTTGCCTGTGGGCTTTAGAACTGACTGCTCTCATAATGTGACATTGACAATGGTGATATGAGAACGTTGCAGATTTCTTACATAACAGGCCCCATTTCCTGACACAATATTTGATTTGTGAGATAAAACATGTCCCACAAAGGAAGATAAGTCGATTGTGGTCACCTCTCCAAAACAGTATGAAGCAGTTTCCGTCAAAAGCAAAATATCAGAGGTGGTGAAGAGATGGTGCAAGCACTTAGGAACGTCAACAAACTCTTGTAGAGGACTGAAATTTGGTTCCCAGCACTCATATCAAGTGTCTCAAACTGACTTGTAACTCCAGCAGAAGCGATCCCCTTTTATCCTTTCGGCCTCCACAGGTACCTATACTCACATTCCTGCACTCCTCTGTGCACGTGGACACAAACACAAAATTTAAAAATAAAACAATACCTTTAAAAGACCAATGTCTGTTTGCTCTCTAACAGTCGTTTCTAGAATTTACGCTAAGGAGTGAAAAATGTGAATAAGAATATTCTTTGAGTATAATTACAATTTACAAAAAAAAAAAGAGACATGCTCTTGATGAATGAGAACCAATTAAAATAACGGTAGTAGTCTGTGCTACAATAAAATATTTTTTAGACAAATGTATATGAATGCATTGGCAATAGGGATCTGGCAAATTGTGTGACATACAAATAACACAGTGTTTTTAATATTTCTCTGGTATTATTTATTTCATTTATTTTTGTGAGCTTAAGTTCCCAGAAAAAATCCATCTCAACATTAGAGATTTTATAAGGTTGATTGATGCATAAGACCTTTCTGATTGTGGAAAGTTGGAATGTTGCAGATCCAGAGATATATTATCTTGGGTTATCATTATACTCATAGCCATTCTTTAATTTTTTAAAATTAAAACATTAGATATTTAAGTTTTGTTTTAAGTGTATGCCTATGTTGCCTCCATATATGTGTGTGTACCAAGTTGTGGTCAGTGTCTGCAGTGGTCATATCCGGGTACTATGGTACCAGATACTTGTGCATTACCTCATAGAGATTGGGAACTCAGCTCTGGTCTTTTCAAGAGCAACAAGTGCTCTCTGGAACTTCTACTAGTTTAAAGGTATTTTTTATTCACATGAGGTGATAAAATGACAGCCGGTTCCAAGCCTTTTTAGTTCCTTCTGTTTTCACCTATGTCTAGCTTGTTCTTTCTCTGCAAACTGCCTCTATATAACCGTTCTAGTAAACTTTCCTCTCTCTGTCTCTCTCTTTCTTCTTTCTGCACTATTCTTTTCACTGACTCCCCACTGACCACTGCCAGCTGAATGACCTCAACTCAGCTGACCTGATCTCTGCCTCTTTCTGCACTTTCTTAAATTACCTCTCTTTCCTGTCTGTTCTCTGGACAAACAGAGTTGGATGTATCCTATCTCAGACTTATTCTGTCAAACCTTTCTCTGACTTGTTACCTTGTCTGCCCCTCAATGAAATGTCACTATCTAACATGCATGCCTCCTTCTACAAACTATCTTTACCCTCATTGTTTGTAATCAAGGATTTGCACTAAAGATGTATCTGTATTCCAGCCAGGTCACACAGACCTAGAAGGTCTTTGGATGTAATCTCTTGCCAAAGCAGCCATGGTACTATATTAAAATTCCTTTATAAACTAGCAATAATTACCTACACAAGACTTACACAAGACTGAGCCCATTAACGTTTAATCATGGGAATAAGGAGTTGGTCATGGTCCTATTCTTCCTGAGGACTAATCAGGAGAGACACCCATGAGTCTATGTACCATGTTGAGGATTTAAAACCAGCTATCAGTTGTTGATGGAAAGGCAATTTTTTCAGTGGCATAACCACTTGTACATTATCCATTGTCCTGCATGTAACCCCTTACCTCTGTTCCTATGAGTAGCTCTAATGATGCTCATTTGTTCATCAGCCTAAACTCCCTTGGAATCTTCTCTGTCATCTGTCAATGGGACCGTAGCTGAGATGAACATACTTTGTTCCTCCAGGAGAAGTTCACATAACTTTTAAAATTGTTATTATTATTTCATTTGCCTCAGTTTCTGCCTCTTGTATCATGAAAGTCTGATATCTCCTAGAAGCATGAGTAGAGCTGATGGATCAAAGCAAATATTGTGTCTGGCTTTGCTTTTGTTTTTTGTTTGGTAGCTGTGTGTCTTTTAACATAGAGCCATCTCTTTTGCTCTAGTAATTGACTAGAGTAATTTTACTCTAGAAATTGACTTTGTAATTTTAATGTATTAAATCCTTTTGTCAATTAAAATTTCCATGGGATACCTTAAACCTTTGCTAACAAACTACCTTTGTCAACTGCATTTTAAAATAATGTCTCTAGAATATTGTTAGTGAATGCTTTACTCCCTATAAACCTTTGACTTGACATATTTATATAATTAATATGTAAGATAATTTTATGAGATAAAATTTGTACCTCACAGTTGTTTTCTCCCAGAATTTGAAAGTGTCTTCTTCAGACAGTACCTTCCAATTCTTCCAATCTTTAGACTCCTTCACATACTGAGAAGAGTTATGTTTTGTTTATTTTTTACCTTTTTTTGCAAAGCAATGTGCCCCATGTCCCATGCCCATGGAACCTTGCCTTTGTCAACAAAATGCTTTTTGGGGGACAATTTTCTGACTAAGACATTTACTACTACCTAGAATATAAGAAAGTTGAGGCCTTGCAACCCATGTTATGACATTTATTTGCCTTTTTATACAGAATGACTTTTAGTAATATTAAAATGATAAAAGCTTCACTTACATTTAGATTACTTAAAAAATTTCTGCATATTATTTTAGTCACTTTTCATGGTCCTTATGTGTTGGAGTCCGTTGCTATCCTGGCAGGAGAATGGCAATAGGCAGGCAGACATGGGCTAAAGCAGTACCCGAGAGCTTACATCAGATCCATAGGCACAAGACAGAAAGAGAGGAGAATAAATGGTTATAGCATTGGTTTTTAAAGTCTCAAATTCCACCCCCTAGTTACACAACTTCTTTATCAAGGACACTTATCCAAATCCTTTCCAAACAATTCCACCAAGTGGAACCAACATTCAAATACATGAGACTATGGAAAGCTATTCTTATTCAAACCACCACACGTATAACCTGCATTTTCACATCAAATATCTACACACACACCCAGGATCAAATAAGTAGGGCTCACAGGACCTCACAGAGACTGAAGCAGCAGTCATGGAGACTTCATGGGTTGTGCTAGGTCTTCTGTGTTTATGTCATGGTTGCTATGTTGGTGTTTTTGTGGGACTTCTAACAGTGGAAATGGGTGTGTCTCTGACTTACTCATCTGCTCTCTTTCTGGGTGGCCTCACCCAGCCCTGACATGAGGGTTTGTGCCTAATCTTATCGTAACTTGTTGTACCATATTTGATTGATATCTCTGGGAGTCTTGCTCTTTTCTGGAGTTAAATAGAAAAGGAGTTAATCAAGGGAAGGGTGGAAGGGGTTGGAAGAGTAGAGAGATAGAAAACTGAAGCCAGGATATATTGTGTTTGAGAGCAGAAAAAGTTTTTTTTTTTGAAAATATTTCATATAATTCTAGTGATACATGAGAATAATTTGAGAACTTTCAAACAGTGGTGATGGTCCAAACCCACAATTTCCACCCAGTTTGTTAGGCTTGTCTCAACTTCATGTCTTCTTTTAGTCTGACAAGGTCATCCTCAAGTCAGCAACTCCTTAATTTCCTGTCTAACTCCAGTATTTGCTTCTGTAGGATTTACTTCAATGCTTGCTTTCCATGTCTGTATGCCTAGCCCCTGTGCTAATCATTCTCAGTAATGTTTACTAGAATTATCATAATAATGGCTTCATAAATAGTCTCACTAATTTTTCTCATGGGATTAAGTCTATAATGAAAATGAACAATAGTTACCATTTACTGAGAATTTCTAACATGCTAGGTGTGATACTAGATATTTCACATTATTCTGATGACTATGACCTTGACATTGAATTTTCTTTTCCATATCACAGAGATGGAGAGTGAAATAGTAAGAGAAAATGTGCAATGCGTTAAAATAAAAAAAGTGTCAAAGTCATGATTGCAGTCAGTTCCGAGATGCTCATGGAGTAGGACCATTTCCACCATGCCTGATAACCTCGGTTTGATCCACAGGACTTAGACTGTGAAAGGAGTTAATTGACTCCTGTAAGGTGCCCTCTGACCACCACCACAACCACCACCATGCATGCATGCACACACACACACACACACACACACTTAAAAAAGTGGAATTTTAAAATGAATCCAATCCAGTCTGTTCTCTATGCAAGTGTCTTCTTTTGAAACAACTCCCCTCATTCCCACTCTGTGAGACTTTCTCCTCTTGAGTTAGTTACACAGCTACACAGCGTGTGTCTTTATGGCAGGAAATTTATCTCTTGCACATAAAATTGTTCTGCAGGGTTTCCTGACATTGCTTATTAAAATTAGAATCATAAAAAATTAACAATAGAAGATAAAGCTGATTATCTTTATTTTTTTAGACATCTTTTGATTTTTGTATTTTTTCTTTTGAGTCAAATGTAATCCTTCATCTTCATGATATTAATTTGTTTATAATACCAATTATTTAAATACAGTATGAAATAAATTGTCGGCTTATTCATAATAAAATCCAGTGTTACAAATTAGTGAGTGAAAAACTACATGAATTTTATTATTTAGCTGCCAAAATTAATCTTTTTAAATTAAAATTTATCTTACAGGGAATTAGCTATAACTGATACAGTACAAAGTATTATTTTATAGGCATAAAGAAATGCTATTTTAGGAATTTGAAGAATAACTTTGTATTATCCTGATTATATATAAAACATGCAGGGTGAAATGATGGGCAGGTTATTATGATGAAATTGTTGAATGTTTGTGGGCGAGGTGGATTTTTAAACTTCTGTCATTCTGTGTTTTAAACTTTTTAAATGACAGACATTTGATACTTCAATGTTAAATGCAATTTGCTTTAAAACAGCATATTAATATAATTACATAAAATCAGTACAATCTAAGGCAAGTGTTCCAGAAAAAGCATAATTCCTTCTTTCTTTCTTTCTTTCTTTCTTTTTTTTTTTTTTTTTTGAAATGCTGAGACAAAATCTAGGGTCTTTGCAGTCCAGGCTGACCTTGAACTTATCATAGTTTCTTCTGGGAGAGTCTCTCAAACATTGTGATTTCAGGCATGTGTTAACATGCTCGGCTGAGAAATTTCTGACTACATTTTTAAGTTACCCTTACCACGACCGCAGGATTGAAGAATGGTAGTGAATCGGGATAAATAGAATTTTCAGAATGTCTTAAATTCTGAGGGTGGGGTGTGGGGGAAAGATAGACAAAATAAGTCAGAGAGAAACATATAATTATTTTTACCATATTGCCATATTGTTTGGATAGAATATTACTGAGCCAGAACAACCATAGCTAATTTTGGGCTGTTTTCTATAACCTATAACAATAACATGTTGCTTGAGACTTGATGATGTATAAATGAATGTAGCTCATAGTCCTAGAGACTAAAACTCTAAGATCAGGTAGAAACATCTGGCAAGGACCACGAGATATAATATAGAAGGGTAAAACTGCAGAAGGGCAAGTAGCCAAATCTTAGAAAAAGCAAGAGTGAGCTGAGAATGTTGGTCTTGCTTTTACAACATTTGGTTAAATAAGTGTCCTTATTCCATACTAATTAACTACTACCCTGGAGAAAGGCATTCATCCTAATGTCTAATCACCCCTGAAGCTCTTCATACCGGTACACTGGAATAAATTTGAACTTGAGTTTTAGAGCTAGAGAGGGGCCAATCATACTGGACTTTTCAAAACTCTTGATCCAAGCGGCTAATATTTTCTTGGATGAATACATAGCAATGTGAAAGCTCATTGGCACTGTCCTGGAGTAGAGTATGTGGACAGAGGAGCAATGTCTAAGTCACAAGATGACTGCTTCCATGGGTACCACATGGACATCTTCAGCACTTACAAGTATGTTTAGCTGTTTTAGTGGAAATAATACATTATCGTTATTTTTTAAAAAAAATAAGTATCAGGATGAAATATATACAAATGCTGAAAAAGATCATCAAGATTAATTATTTAATGACAGAAATAAGTAAAGCATAAATTCTCAGTTATAAAATATTATCTAGTAATATTCTGAATCCCTCTTGAGATTCTGAGATGTGTTAAGAAAGTACACACTCCAGGTAGACACAAAGCATCTAAATTCACTCTAGCACAGCAGTCTTCTAGTATTTTAAAAGCAAGATCAAGGCCAGTATGGAGGAGTTCAATGAGTAGAGATGGTCTGGTGAGATACAGGGCCCATTAGATGAGAGCTATAGGGCATGATTCTATTCTTGTGGGTGTGACGTGATAGCTGAGTGTGACTGCATGGATCTGTAAACCCAGGCCCTGGGAGGCTGGAGCAAGGATTGTGAGTAGGAGAACATCCAGGAAAACATAATGAGAACCCATATAGAAAAATATATATATATGGGTACACAGTAGGGGTTAATAGAATAACAAAGAATACCACAATTCTCCTTCGCATGGAAATGGGAGCAATCGGATGTCATTGAATAAGTCAAATCAGAAAGACAACTAGATCATGTTTTCTCTTACTTGGGGACCATAGTGTATACATAGATAGACATGTACAAGTATGATGTGAAAGCAGAAGGTTGACTGGGATGGGGAGACTAGTGGCAGGGAAAGTGAGGGAGGAGGGAGGACCTACAATGTTCTTAAGTAAAAATCTTATCATTGGCTTCCTCAAGAGAAACGCAAGGTAGGGTGGTGAATAGGGCCAGGGTGCCTGATATATCTGAACAAAATTATCTTTATGAAACTTAACACTATATATAATGAGTAAATGTGAATTTTTTTAATGTTGTGGATGAGTAGAAGTAAGATGAATGTTGTTAGGGTCTAACAGAATACACGTAGCAATTGAAATTGATTAATGGGAAGACTTTACTTGGCTATGGGTGCCAAGAGTCAACGTGAGACTTTAAAATATTCTTAACATAATAGCAGCCTGGAGAGACAGTGAAACACGTTTTAGGATCCTAAAGGTAACTATGGTTAAAGAAGTGCTACTTGATATAGATATTATGATACTATTCTATGATACTATGAAGGAGGGAAAATCCTTATCAAACCACTGCCCTGTGTGGAAGAAAGGAACTGATTACATATCCCACGTTCCCGTTTTCTGCAAATGAATTTACACATGACAGTGGAAGCCAGAGCATGTGAATACTGAATATAGACACTGCTCTTGAGATTCTGAGCGTAGGAAGGAGGATGAGAGCAGATCCATAGGTGCAGAGAGAAAATACCTAGTGTAGGACATTATAAAGACAGCAGCACTGGTGGCATTTAGAATCCAAGCAGCAGCCACTGTTAGAGATTATGGTGCTTAGTCGAGGGACCCGGCCATGGAGATAGTGACAAGAAGTCAAAGATAATGTGAAACTACAATTGTCCTCATTACATATTTTTTTCTAAGTCATATCTTTCTCTAGACCATACCTGGTTACATTGTCCTTAAACCTGTAAGACCAACATAAGCATTAGGAAAATAACACACGCACACGCACATACACTCAGAGAGAGAGAGAGAGAGAGAGAGAGAGAGAGAATATTAGAAGTATGTAAGAATGTTATGATTGATTTTCTGTGTTAATTATTTTAATTATTTGGAGACTTTTTTTTACAATGAAACTACTACAAATTATGCCATTAAGTTTTCCACATTTTTGGCAGCTGAAGGGATCAACACATAAGCCTCATTTTGCTCAATCACCTTTTTGATTATGATATCTCCCCTTTCATGTAAACATATTATCTTAGAGTTTCATTTTTTTCCTTCTTTTTTTATTTTATTATTTTTTTTATCAGTTACATTTTATTAACTCTGTATCCCAGCCCTGTCCCGATCCCTCATTCCCTCCCAGTCCCTCCCAGTCCCTCCCTCCCTCCACCGTGCCCCTTTCCAAGTCCACTGATAGGGGGGAACCTCCTCCCCATTCATCTGATCCTGTTTTATCAGGTATCTTCAGGACTCGCTGCAAAGCCCTCCTCTGTGGCCTAACAGGACTGCTCACCTTATGGCAGCTGGCATCACTAAGTGCGTAGGTCGCACACCCTTTCAGGAGGGCCCTCACTCAGAGAACCAGGTTCTGGGACAGCGGCTTCACGAAGTCCCACGTTTCCCTGCTGCGCTTTGGGGGTCAAAGGCGGAAAGTTCTGTTTTCCTTCTTTTTTAAAAACTAAATTTATGTATGTATTCACTTTACATCCCCATCACAGTCCCATCCATCCTCTTCTCCCGGTCTCATCCTCTCACCTGCTTTCCCCTTTCCCACCTTCACTTCTCTTCAGAAAAGGAGACTCCCTACCAACCCACCCCAGCACAGCTCATTGCATCAGGACTAAGTGCATCCTCTGCCACTAAGAAGAAACAAACAGACAAGGCAACCCAACCAAGGGGGAGTGATCCAAGAGCAGGCAACAAAGACCATGTCAGAGACAGCCCCTACTCCACTTGCTAGGGAACCCCAATGAAGACTAAGCTGATCATCCATTGCATATGTGTCCAGGGCCTATGTCTAGCCCATGCTTCTTCTTTGGTTGGTGCTTCAATCTCTGTAAGCTATCATCAGACTAGGTTAGTTGACTCTGTTGGTCTTCTTGTGGAGTTCTTGTCCCCTCCACGTCCTTTGATTTTTTTTTTTCCCTACTCTTCCACAAGACTCCCTGCACTCTACAAAATGTGTGGCTGTGAGTCTCATCATCTGTTCGATCCATTGCTGAGTAGAGCCTCTCAGAAGACAGTTATGCTAGGCTCCTGTCTGCAAATATAGCAGAGTATCAGTAGTAGTGTCAGTGGTTGGCTTTCTCATATGAGGTGGGTCTCAGGTTGGAATTTATTGAACCCTATTTACCAAATATTAAGTGGTTTCATATTTAATTATGTTAAAACCTCTATAAGGAATATAGTTTCTCTGTTTTGAGATAAACCTGAAAGATTGTTTCTTCAAGTCAGAGAAGGGAGTGTCATTCAGAGCCTGCTTTTAAAAATTGTTTTGTTTTACCAAATGGTCATGCTATTAACTGTCGTAACTTAATATTCCATGAAGCATTTACTGCCTCTTTTTTCTTTTTTGATGTTCTTTCATATATTACATCCCTAGCACAGTTTACCCTCCCTCCTTTCCTCTGTACTCCTCCCCATCATCTCCCCTGTATGCCTAATCCTTCCCATTCCTCCTCTGTTTTCCTCAGTGAAGGTCAGGCCTCCCAGGGATATCAGCCAAACATGGTATATCATGTTACAATAAGACTAGGCATTTTCCCTCATATTAACAGTGGACGAGGCAACCCAGTGGGAGGAAGAGAGTCCCAAGAGCAGTCAAAAGGGTCTTAGACAGTCCCCACTCTCACAGTTAGGAGCCCCATAAGAAGACAAAGCTACACAACCATAGCATAAATGCAGAAGGCCTAGATCGGACACAGGCAGGCTCCCTGGTTGTCAGCTTGGTCTTAGGAGCCAATCTCTCCACTGGAAGTCTTTCATAGTTAGAGGAGATAGCCAGTTCAGGTTTCTTATCCTCCGTGATGAGGAGTTTTAGGTAGTATCACCCCCAGATTCCTGGGAGACTCAATATACTAGCTTTCTACCTTACTCCCAAAATACCCCCCAAAATTCCAGTTGTCTTCCCCAGTACTCTCTCCCTCCATCCCTTCCCACAATTAATCCCTCTAATTCCCAGCCCTACCTTACCCAGTTCACCCATGAAATCCATTCTATTTCCCCTTCCCAGGCAGGATCATGCATCCCTTCTTGAGCCCTTCTTCTTACTTAGCCTCGCTGGGTCTGTGGATTATAGCATGATTATCCTTTACTTTACAGTTAACGTCTACAAATGTAATCACTGGTGTACATACCTGCTTGTCTTTCTGAATCTGGGTTACCTCACTCAAAATTTTTTCTAGTTCTTTGCACTTGCCTGAAAAGTTCATGATGCTATTTCCTTTTTAACAGCTGACTAACCGTCTACTGTCTAAATGTACCACATTTTCTTTATCCAATTTTTAGCTGAGACATCTAGGTTGTTTCCACTTTCTAGCTATGATGAAGAATCTTCTATGAACATAGTTGAACAAGTATTCTTATGGTAGGATGGAGTATCCTTTGGGTATATCCATGACTTGGGGTAAACAGATTGCCAATTTTTTGATAAACAGCCATATTGATTTGAAAAGTGAATATAAAAGTTTGCATTCCCACTAGCAAACGAGAAGTATTTCCTTTGGTCCACATCCTTGCCAGCATGAGCCATCACTTGTGTTTTTTATCTTAGCCATTCTGACAGATATAAGATGGAATATTAGTTTCCTCGGTCTCAAATGAAGTGATTTTTCTGTTGTGGGTTTGAAAACTTATATCTACCTCAACATTTAACCCCGAGTTTTTAGTCTAAGCAGCAGATTATGCATGTTTAAAGTGTTTAAAGTGAAACATGAAACTCTACATCCAACAATGAGTGAGTACCATGGTCCAGTTCACAGTAGTAAAGTTGCATTTATGTAGTGGAGGTTAAAAATATGAATGAAATAGAAGCTAGTCTCTGTCTATGCTGGTAAATGGAGCTATAATGACCCCTTTATATTCATACTTGCGCGCACGCGCACACACACACATACACACACACACACACACACACTATAATTCAAGATGACCTGATCTGTATTGTCAGCACAAATCACTTCCACCTCTAGCATGTACAAAAATTTAAAATTATCTCCTCCTTCTTTCATAAGATTCCCTGCACTCTGCCCAAGATACCTGGAGAGGACAGGACCTCCACAAGGAGAGCAACAGAACCAAAAAATCTGAGCACAGAGGTATTTTCTGAGACTGATACTCCAACCAAGGACCATGCATGGAGATAACTTAAAACTGCTGCACAGATGTAGCCCATGGCAGCTCAGTATCCATGTGAGTTCCCTAGTAATGGGAACAGGAATTGTCTCTGATATGAACTCAGTGGCTGGCTCTTTGATCACCTTTCTCTGAGGGGAGAGCAGACTTACTAGACCACAGAGGAAGAAAATGCAGCCAGTCCTGATGAGACCTGATAGGCTAGGGCCAGAGGGAAGGAGAGGAGGACCTCCTCTATCAGTAAACTGGGAGAGGAATAGGGGAGGAGAAGAGGGAGGGAGGGCAGGATTGGGAGAGAATGAGGGAAGGTTCTTCAGCTGGATACAATGTGAATAAACTATAATAAATAAAAAGGGAGAAATTAAAATTATAGCTGATGTTTTGTATGTTCACAGTCCTTGTATTCTAGTTCCTAATTGTCTGGAAATTCAGGTGAGATTTAATCCAGAAGTTGCCTCTTGTTCTACATTCCAAGAAGCAAAGTTGCAAACCTAGGGATTATGTGCTAACTCTTGCATTTTGTTCTCTACCTTCCGCATGCTGTTTTACCTGTCACAGTTTAACACTTTTCAGTTGGATGATAATGTCTTTGTTAGTGTCTTTCCAACTGTACAAAAGTCAGGTCCCCTAATCTGGAAGCACAGATCGAGGTCTCCTGTCTCAAGTTGACAATAGTGTTACTTTACCTTACACGACTGATGCCTGGCCTCTATGGAGAGACCTGTGCATGGTGTACAGCCCTAGACTGGCATTCTGTATTCTTCCCTTAGCCAAAGTTTTGAGCGCAACTCATTCCCTATCCAAAACGATCTTTTTTATATCTGTTCTCCACTGCATGTTTTTTTTTTCTCACTGCACCCCAGCAGCCGTATTTGTATACTTAGTATATGTGACACATTTTATTCTACCGAGATAAACAAGTTTGTTGGCTTTGCACCAGTATATAAGTGAGCTATGTTAAGAAACTTTATTTTTACAAGATTTGAAAAGTATCATAAATTTTAACTAAAATTGTTTTCACAACAATAGCCTGACATGAACTCGGTAGCTCCTATTTGATCACCTCCCCCTGATGGGGGTCAGTCTTATGAGGCCACAGAGGAAGACAGTGCAGACAGTCCTGATGAGACCTGATAAGCTAGGGTCAAATGGAAGGGGAGGAAGACCACCTCTATCAGTGGACTGGGGAAGGGAAATGGAAGGAGAAGAGGGAGGGAGGATGGGATTGAGAAGGGATGTGGGAGGAGGTTACAGGTGGGATAAATTATAATAAATAAAAAATAATTTTAAAAAGTAGCCTTTACTGTGTTTTTAACTATATTCACGAAAAAACCTTACATATGGCCAATGCATACATTAAATTTATCTAGAAACATAATGATAATAAGTACAAATAATGACAACTGTGAATGTGAGCTGTCATTAATTTTCAGTTTTAATTAGGGATTAAAATAGTTAAAGTAACTTTTTCAAAGAACACAAAAGTAGCTGAGGCATGAGAGCTACCTGTAATATGAGGTTCATATTTGTTTTTAAGGACACAGAATCATATTTATATTGACTCATTATCATAAATGAAATGATAGATCTGAATCAGGCCATGGAACACTAAGGAAATTAAAGAAGAGCAGATAGGTGGTAACTCACTAACTGAGACAAAGAAAAAGATAGTATTGTACTCATCAGTATAGAAGATGCAATGACGTGGGCATTTGGGGGAATAAATGATTGAGTGTATATTGAGGTGAATCAGTTGTTCTGCATGTCAAAAACCATCTTAAAATTTTGTCAGAGAGTTAGGGTTGCATCTCAGTATCTAAAATGTCTTAAATTATAATTTATTTTCACATTTTAAAAGTGCCTTTATCACCAAGGATTAAAACACAATAAATCCAGTCTGGTTTAAGTCTAGGCTATAAATATGCGAGTACGTGGGAAATACATTTTGTCTACACTGATTGACAATGTGTTTCATACTGACACTTTTCTTTTGACCTGAACAGTAAAATAGAGATTGGGACCAAGTATAGTTTGTGTGGCTTATGCTTCGGTTGATTGAAAAATGACATCACTAGAGTAACAGCTTATTAAAGCCACCTTGTTGTAAGTATCACCATGCATTAAAACTGTGAAATTACAGTGCCTTCCTTAGTGTTATAGGCTCAAAACATATGCAAATATAAATATTTAAATTGTACACAGTAGACTGAGAAGCTCAATTAAACATCTGTGCCATTGTTTTGGCGACACTTATGATAGGACTATGACAAAATTTCAGTTTATTAACATCTTTTTCTAACTTCCTCATGGAGTAACTTCCCAAATATGAATCAAGCATAGATGTCATTTCACTGATGTCATAGAAAA
This sequence comes from Meriones unguiculatus, assembly GCF_030254825.1. Taxonomy (NCBI): domain Eukaryota; kingdom Metazoa; phylum Chordata; class Mammalia; order Rodentia; family Muridae; genus Meriones; species Meriones unguiculatus. The sequence continues at coordinate 29,884,281 of NC_083359.1, forward strand.
AAGAATATGTAGGTGACGACCCTATTAAACACACACACACACACACACACACACACACTCACATGCAAATCCTGCCTTGGGGTAAATTATCTTGCTTACATTTTGGATAATGTTTCATCTCTTGTTTTTGCCACTATTTGCTGACTATTCTTCAAATTAAGTTACAGCTGTCACCTACGTAAAAGTGACTCAAATGAGAATTTTATTTGCAATAAAACATAAAAAATACTAAATGATAGGTAGACAGACATACAGATAGATAGCTGTGTTTGGGGAGAGGTGTTTAAATTATAGTATAACGCAAAGAATACTAACATAGGCAGAAAAAATACGTTACCATTTTCTTCCATAGGAAGCAAACTTGAAAATAGACATGAAAAAATTATTTAGATATATAAGTAAGCATTTGCATATACATACATATGTGTAAGTGTGCATATACATACATACATACATATGTAATACATCTAAATATATTTCATTGAGATGGTGACTCATCTATTATATCTCAAAACTTCTTGGAGTCAATGAACAGAAGAGAAAATAAATAAAAAGGACTCCCTGTTTATAAGAAATTCTGTTAGGAGATGATGGCAGCATGCACAGGCCTGCACAGGCATGGAGATGGGAAGTAGACACAGGCGTCCACTCCTAACCGAGAAACTCTGCAATTGATACAGGCTGGAGAATGGAAGTTACTTTCCTCTGATTGAGTCTCATTGGATATGTCAACCACACACCACTGTAGATCTCATGCCCAGGAGTAGTTGGCTAACACAGAGTGAATTCAGTAGTATTTCTTTTTTGTGTACTCTTTGCCTCATTGTTCAGGCTTTTTTGATGTTTTGCTTGTACATTTTGGATTCTGTGTTTGTGGGAAGTTTGTGTGTGTATATGCTTCTTGTTTTATTGTTGTTTTTATTTGTTTTTCAACAGAGAGGTAAATGACATGGGTTTGGGTGGGTGGGGAGGTTCAGAAGTTGGTAGAGGGGAAAAGTGTGATGTGATCAGAATACATTTTATGTAAAAACCTTATTTTTCATTAGAAAATTAAAAATTTTTATAATTCAAATTCATAAAAAGTTCTGCTAGATAGACAAGGTACTAATGGTATACTATGTATTCTGCAATGAAACTGCAGGGAAAGGTGGATCATTGAAAGAGGAGTTGTAGAATGAGGAAGGTAAAAGTAAAAACAATGTATAGGAGGGAAGGGAAGGGTTAAGTGGGCTGAATAAAATGACAGAGAACATGACTGACATGTATGAGGTCCGGGGTTGAATGCCAACAACAACAATAACAAAACACACACACACACACACACATGCACACAGCTTAGAACTGTATATTGTCTATATATAGAATATATTTAGGCTTATGACTGTTCTCTGTCTTTCTAATGTTTACCATAGTAAATAATAGCACAGAGAAGGCAGAAGGAAAACTCTAGTGGTAATATGTTGGCTAATAATAAAATGAAGGTTATATTAGGATGGTGAGAGATAAGAATGGAGAAAAATAAAGTATGTAGTACTCATTGAAGATATGTTACAATTACTCAAATGAGTATCGCGAGGTGAGTATTAGAATAGCCATTTTACAGGATGATAAAGAGAAAACTAAGAAAAAGTGGGGAAGAACCTTGAACTTGTTGGTACAGTAGACAACTTCCTGAACAGAACACCCACAGCACAGGCTCTAAAATCAACAACCAATAAATGGGACCTCCTGAAACTGAAAGCCTTCTGTAAAACAAAGGACACTATCATCAGAACAAAACATCAGCATACACATTGGGAAAAAGTCTTTACTAACCCTACACCCAATAGAAGGCTAATATCCAAAATATAAAGAACTCAAGAAGTTAAACATCAACAAACCAAGTAATGCAATTAAAAAATGGAGTACAGAGCTAAATAGAGCTTTCTCAACAAGGGAATATCAAATGGCACTTAAAGAAATGCAAAATGTCCTTAGTCATCAGGGAAATGCATAGTCATCAGGGAAATGCAAATCAAAACAACCCTGAGATTGCACTTTATACCCATCAGAATGGCGAAGATCAAAAACTCAAGTGATAATACATGCTGGAGAGGATGTGGAGAAAGGGGAAACCTCCTTCATTGCTGGTGAGAATGTAAACTTGAGTAACTGCTTTGAAAGTCAATCTAGCATTGTCTCAGAAATAGTGCTACCTCAATATCCAGCTATACCACTCTTGGGCATATACCTTAAAGATGTTCCACCATTCAACAAGGACATTTGCTCGACTATGTTCATAGCAGCTTTATTTATCATAAGCAGAATCTGGAAACAATCTAGTTGTCCCTCAATGGAGGAATGGATACAGAAATTGTGGTACATTTACACAATGGAATACTATATAGAAATTAAAAACAAGAAAATCATGAAAGTTGCATGCAGATGGTGGGGACTAGAAAAGTTCGTACTCAGTGAGGTAACCCAGAAGCAGAAAGACACACATGGTATATACTCACTTATAAGTGGATATTAGACATATAATATAGGACAAACATACTAAAAGCTATACTCCTAAAGAAGCTAAATAACAACCAGGACCCTAGGTATTACACTTAATCCTCATTCAGAAGTACAAACAGGATAGATATTGGAAGTGGGAAAAGACAGGAACAGGACAAGAGCCTACCACAGAGGGCCTCTGAAAGACTCTACCCAGCAGGGTATTGAAGCAGATGCTGAGACTCATAGCCAAACTTTGGGCAGAGTGCAGGGAATCTTATAGAAAAAGGGGAAGATAGAAAAAACTGAAGGGGACGGTAGCTCCACAAGGAGACCAACCAATCCAAAAAATCTCGGTCCAAGGGAGCCTGCAGAGACTGATGAATCAACCAAGGACTATTCATGGAGAGTAGTACCTAGACCCCCTGTTCAGAAGTAGCCCATGAGCAGCTCAGTCTCCATGTGGGTTCTCTAGCAAGGGAAGCAGGGCTGTCTCTGGCATGAACTTGGTTGCCTGCTCTTTGATCACCTCCCCCAGACAAGGTGGTCTTACTAGGCCACAGAGAAAGAGAATCCAGCCAGTCCTGATGAGACCTGATAGGCTAGGGTCAGATAGTAGGGAAGGAGGACCTCCCCTATAAGTGGGCTGGGGAGAGGAGGGATATAGGGGGAGTGGAAGGAGGGAAAGTGGGACCAGGAGGAGATGAGGGAGGGGGCTACAGCTGGGATACAACTTGAATAAATTGTAATTAATAATAATAAATAAATAAAAAGAGAAAACTAGTATGTAAATTTTGAGAGCTCCAAAAGATTGTCAAAGAACCAAATACCATATTGTTTGTGCTTAGTAAATAAATGAAGTGAAGAAAAAAAATTCAAATAACATGAAAAATGAGAATATATATTTTTGTGATTTAAGCTTCACTTTTTGTAGGTCTTTTCTTTTTTCTTTCTTTCTTTTTCTTTTTTTACTTTTCAAAGAATAATTTGTGAAGTGAATTAAAAGAATTCCAGACTAAGAAACATAGCTTAAACAGAATTCATTCACAGTATTAGTACTGAATGCTGAAAAAGCAAAATTGCTTCTATCTGAAGTAATCACATAGCTCATTTTATATGATTCTTGAAAAGGATTCTATCCCTCTAGTAGATGCAAAAACCTGCTCCAGAGCTTTGACTATGAGTGACTGAATAGGCAATATACTTTATATTCTTTGATAAAGTCACTTAATTATCTTAAAAGACAAAATAAGAAAATAACAGAGAATACAGAATGGCTTGACACATTTCACAGAAAATAGACATCAGACATGCATTACAGAAGGTAAAGGAGCTTAGTCACTCCTTCCGTCTTCACACTGATTGCAGCACACCACTACTTCAAACCCTCATTTGTGTCTCCCTTTCCTGTCCAGCCTTCTTCTTCTAGTCCTTTCTTCACTTCTTCCCTCTTTTTAATAATTTGGATCCTGGTGAATCTTCTTACATGAAGGATGAGGACAGAAAAAAAATATTATTCAATATAGAAATAAAATTAAGCACCATGTAAAGACCTAAATCACATGAAGATGGAACTTCATTGAAATGACGTGGCAGTATTATAAACCAGGCATGGGGTTTTAAAAACTGTAGCCCTAGCCCTTAGAAGGCTGAGAAAGGGTCATGGTCACTCTTAGTTCAAGGCCAGCTAAGCTCCAGAGAATGAGAGCTTATCTCAAATCAAACAAGACACATATCAACAAAAGAAACACTATATTCTTTTCATGTGTTAGCTATTATGTCTCAGTTTCTTTGCTTGTTGTTGTGATAAGATGCCTCCATAAGTGCCCATCAAGTGAAAGGGGATATATTTGGGAACAGACTCCCAGATTACTGTTCATCATTACAGCATAATCACAGAGGCAGAAGATTGAAAGAGTGGTCATGTGACATCCATGGATATTTTGGGAAGTGATGAATGCACAATACATTCAGCTCCCTTTCTCTGCTTGTATAGTACAGGATCCCAGCCACCGTACCACACACAACTGGAGAGTTTACACATCAACTAACACAGCCAAGATAACCTCCTACATTGATGCCTAGAAACCTCTTTTCCTGGTGCTTTTAGATGTCATTAAGATGACGTTTAACATGGAAGATATCTGCAAAAACAGAAAACCATGGTAAACTAGAACATCTGTATCTCAGACTGTAACCGTGATATTAAAAAAAAACATTTTATAAAATATGAAGAAAGGATATCTGTTTTCATTGTATAAAACAGTGCTTTACAATAAGGTGAGTTTAATTTGCTCCAGATATGCTCCAGATATTTCTGATTTTATAGAGGGCGACAACAAAGTGGGTGATCTTTGATCAATACCTGAACGCTTAAAAAATGTTGTAGTGCTGGGCAGTGGTGATGTATTCCCTAATCCCAGAACTTGGGAGGCAGAAGCAAGCCAGCCTGCTCTATAGAGCTAGGTCCAGGACAGTAAAAGCTATGCAGAGAAACCATGACTCAAAGAACCAAAACAAACCAAGAAAAAGACAACTTGTAGCAATGTTACCAATGTCAGTCTCAAATACAATAATTTCAACAGTGATATTATTGACCTTACATAATTCATCTGCCTGTGGACAGCTGTCAAAAGCATGCTTGGGTACATATCAACAGTATTATTTTAATATAAAGGCAAATGTCTTCTTTCTAGTTGATATTCTAACAATTTTAACATGAAATGTATATTGTCAATTTTCAAAAGTGGACGTATCAAATCAGTATATCGGGAAAAGACATTGATCAATTCATTGGGTAAATTATAATTTATCATAACAGATCCAGAGTCATAATGATATCATGAGGTAAACCGAACATTATCATAATCTCTGACATATCTTTGACAGTGAGAAAAGAGGATGTCTGTCTCTGGTCTAGATGGTTAAAAGTACCAAATCTACTTTCTTGATTAAATAAAATATTATTTTAATTATTGTTCTTTTCATTATTTATTTATTTTATTTATTTTTTATTTTTTTATTAATTACAATTTATTTACTTTGTATCCCCCCTGTAGCTCCCTCCCTACTCCCTTCCCAATCTCACCCTTTCTCCCTTTTCTCCACCCATACCCTTTCTGCAGTCCACTGATAGGGAGGTCATCCTCCTCTTCCATCCTAACTCTAGTCTATCAATTCTCATCAAGACTGGCTGCATTGTCTTCCTCTGTGGCCTGGTAAGGCCATTCCCCCCTCAGGGGGAGGTGATCAAAGAGCCAGCCACTGAGTTTATGTCAGAGACAGTCCCTATTCCCATTACTAGAGTACCCACTTGGATACTGAGATGCCATGAGCTACAGCTGTGCAGAGGTTCTAGGTTATCTCTATGCATGGTCCTTGGTTGAGCTGTAAGTCTCAGATAAGACCCCTGTGCCCAGGATTTTTGGTTCTGTTGTTCTCCTTGTAGAGCTCCTGTCTTCTCCAGGTCTTCTATCTCCCACTTCTTTCCTAAGATTCCCTGCACTCTGCCCAAAGTTTGGCTGTGAGTCTCAGCATCTGTTTTGATACCTTGCCTAAATGAAAAGGTTATTTTAAATGATAGCCTTTAAAACTCTTGATTTTATACAGCTCTGAACTGACAAGTGAGATATGCTAAAACAGAAAAAAAAAAGAGAAACTTTTGAGAATTTTATTTCCAAAAGTTTAGAGTGGATGAGTTTTGTGACGTTGAGCAAGAAGAACAAACTCAAATCACCCTTTGTGAACTTCTGATGTTTGGAAATGGAAGCAACAACCCAGTGATTAACAGACTTGGGTGCTGTGGATAAGATGTCCTGCTGCTGGAGGAAGAACCACAATAAAGGACTAGAAAGAATTAACCTTGCTGATCATCCAGGGCTGGAAACCGTTTCTACAGCAAACCCAAAGCAAGTATAGTTCGTGTAGCGTCGGATAAATTGTGCAGAAAGAACCTAAACTGTTTGGTGGGGATCAGGTAGACTCAGACCTTTCTAGGATGGCCCAATGAGTCTTACAAGTAAATATGAAAAAGATTAAACATTATTTACAAACCAATAATGTAAATAAAGGTAAAGGTGCTTGCTGGCAAACATGACTGCCTGAGTCTGATACCCAGAATTCATGTGGTCAATGGAAAAAGATTGCAGTCTTCCACAAGTTACCCTCTGCCTTTTGCAGATGTATGTGCAAAGCCATACATATGCATGGGCTTGTGTGCACTGACACATACATTCAAATACGGAGATAATTATCTATTTAAATCTTTCTTATGGAAGACTGGAGCGATAGAAAGACCTGGAGGGGACAGGAGTTCCAAAAAGAGACCAACAGAGCCATAAAAACTGAGCTCTGGGGGCCCTGAAGAGAATGACACCCTAACCAAGGACAACACATGGAGAAGACCTAAAACTCAGTCTCCAAGTGGGGTCCTAGTTAGGGGAGCAGGGACTTGCTCTAGCATGAACTCAGTGGCAGGCTCTCTGATCACCTCCCCCTGGGGCATGCAGCCTTGCCAGTCCAAAGAGGTAGAAAATGCAATCAGTACTGATGAGACATGATAGGCCAGGATCGAATAGAAGGAGAGGAGAACCTTCTCTATTGGTGGACTAGGGGAGGGGCATAGGGGGAGAAGAGGGAGGGAGGGAGGGTGTGATTGGGAGGAGATAAAGGAGGGGACCGCAGCTGAGATACAAATTAAATAAATTGTAACAAATGATAATAATTAAAAAAGGAAGAAAAAGAAAAATTTTAAACATTTAATTCAACCAAACACTACAAAAATATCTCCATTTCTCAAAAGAAATATTCAAGACTTGTGATTCTTCCTCCAACTCTTTCCTTCTTCTTTAACATTTGCTTTCTTTTTGCTAGAGCCTCCCAATGTAACTCACACTAACCTGCATTTCAGCCTGCCTCCAGTTTTCAGCCTGCTGCTGGAAACAGGTGTACAGCTCATGATTTTTTTTTCCTTCAACAAAGCTTAACAATTATAAACAAGTTTCACTGCAATAAAAAAATAAGGTGTGTCCAAGTCATACAAAGGCATTCTGAAACAAAGGAATAAACTAAAAATTAATTTTCAAAAATATTCCTATTGACAAAATATTTGAAAATTTAATGTGATGCCATGTTTAATTCATGAGTCAAGGAGAAAGTCAAAAGGGAAGTGAAAATGAGGTAAAACGTATCAGAGTTTGTGGAGTGTTTTTAGAAAGGAGTTTTTAAATTATTATGTTATTTTTATTAATTACAGTTTATTCACTTTGTATCCCAACTGTAGTCCCCTTCCCCATCCCCTCCCAATCCCATCCTACCTCCCTCTTCTTCTCCTATGCTCCTCCCACAGTCCAATGGTAGGGGAAGTCCTCCTCCCCTTCCAACTGACCCTGGTTTATCAGCTCTCATCAGGACTGATTGCATTTTCCTTCTCTGTGGACTGGTAAGGCTACTCCTCCGTCAGGCGGAGGTGATCAAAGAGCCAGGCCATGAGTTTATGTTAGAGACAGCCCCTGTTCCTATTACTGAGGAACCCTCTTGGACACTGAACAGCCATGGGCTAGAAAGGAATTTATATAGAAAAAGTATTTCAAATTATCTCACTTTTTAACATCAAGAAACTAAAAAAAGAAAAAAGGAAACCTACTAAAAATGTTAAAAGAAGAAAAAGTAAAAATAATAGTAAGAGCAGAGAACAATAAGACAGATGAAAACAATATTAAGCAAATTAATTAAACAAGTTCTCTGAACTCAGCACAAGGCAGGAGCAGGATGCATTAGGAAAGAAGAGAATGAACAGTTCAGTAGTTTCTACAAGAAGAACAATGGCATCGTGACAGATACTACAGGCATTAATGTATAATAGAAAGCATTATGAATAATATTATATCTATTAAATGGACAATGGACATGAAATGCACTTGTTCTTTGAACAGGACAAAGTATAAAAGCTCAGTCAAGAAATGAGTAGACCCAAGTCCATTAAAGGAACATTAAAATATTCTCCTAGGAGGCTGGGAGACAACTCAGTTGGTCATGCTTGCAATCCAAGCATGAGTTCAGATCCCCAGAACATATGTAAAAAGCTGGCCATGCCTCTAAACTTAGTTCAGAGGAGTTGGAGCTACAAAGACCAATGGGGGTTGCTGGCAAAGTAATCTGGCTGTATCAGTACACTTCAGGTTCCATAAAAGATCTTGTTTCAAAAAGTGAGTTAGAAAACAATGGAGAAACATCCCTGGTGTCCTCTGTTCCCCACATGCAGGTACACACCTATCCATGCCTATGTGTGTGCAGCAGTGTGCACACTTGTACACACACACACACACACACACACACACACACACACACACACAGTTTATCAAAATAAAACACAAATGCTGGGTCTGGGGCATAGGTGTGTCTCTCATCCCAGCTAGTTATGAAGCCAAGTCAGGAAGAATTTCAAGTGCAAGACCAGGGCAACAGTTTCAGTTCACGGCCAACACTGGCGACTTTCTGAGACCCTGTTTCAAAGTGAGTACGAAAGAAAAAATATAGGGAACGAAAAGTCTGGAGACGTAACTTTGTGGTGGAATCCTTGCTTAGCATACTGGTTGGTCTAGGCTCAATTAAAAAGAAAACCCTGAGGCAGCCATCTTCCCCAGTGAATTATCAGAAAACATTAAAGAGAATTAATACGAAATTCACACTATATTTTCCAAACTAATAAACAAGAGAATTACTTTGTGTTTTTCTAAATGTGAATTACATAGAAGAAATTCACTGACTGACGGCCCTCTTATAAAACCATAGGGGCTGGAGAGATGGCTCAGTAAGTAAGAACATGCTCTGCAAAAATTTCCATTCTAACCCCCAGTGTCCACATGAAAAAAAAAAAAAGAATTGCCAATAATGTTTAGGATGGCAAAACTATTAGGGGTAGAGAAACAGGGATTTCTGGTACTTGCTAACTGCCAGCTTGACTTCAATTTTGGTGAGAGATGTTATCTTGAAGAAATAAAGCACAAAGTGCTGGAACAGGGTGACACCCATCCTTCTCTGCCCTCTACCCTTATGCATATATTCATACACACACACACCAACGGAGAGTGAGACAGAGAGAGAGAGAGAGAGACAGAGACAAAGAGAAGAGTAAACCAGCATTGGAGGAGAATATAAAGTTAGAAGATTAGCTAACTCTACTTGACACAATACATTTCATTAATTTTTAGTAACTGGGACAGCAGAGTGTTGGTATTAAAAGAACTATATAATGGAAAACAATAGAGTCTAGAAATAGACCCAAGCATACAATCAAAATACCTAAGTTATAAGAAGTTCGTGATCTAATCTAGGAGATGATTTGTTAGTCATTAGATTCACTATCAAAACAACAACAACAAAAACAAAACAAAAACAAAAAACCAGATGTTGTCAAATGTAAGCCTTTTTATTATTTTTTTAATTTTTATTTTTACATCAGTTGCAGTTTATTCATTTTATATCCAATTGTAGCACTCTCCTTCATTCCTTCCTAATCCTACTCTCCCTACCTCTTTTCTTCCTATGACCCTCTCCAAGTCCACTGATAGGGGAGGTCATCCTCCCCTTCCATCCTGACTCTAGTCTATCAATTCTCATCAGGACTGGTTGCATTGTCTTCTTCTGTGGCCTGGCAAGGCTGCTCCCCCATTAGGGGGAGGTAATCAAAGAGCCAGCCACTGAGTTCACGTCAGAGACAGCCCCTGCTCCCCTTATTAGGGAACCCATTTGGAGACTGAGCTGCCATGGGACTACCTCTGTGCAGGGGGTCAAGGTTATCTCCATGCATGGACCTTGATTGGAGTAAGGGTCTCAGAAAAGACCCCTGGGCCCAGATTTCTTGGTTCAACAAGAAATCTAGCTAAGATTAGATTTGCTACTTGTGGAGCTCCTGTCCCCTCCAAGTCTTTCTATTCCCCCCTTCTTCTATAAGATTCCCTGCACTCTACACAAAGTTCATCTACGAACCTCAGCATCTGCTTTGATACCCTGTTGGGTAGTGTCTTTCAGTGGCCATCTGTGGTAGGCTTCTGTCCTATTCACTGTTTTCTCCCTCTTCCAATGTTGGTCCCATTTGCCTTTCTGAATAAGGATTGATCATCTTACCTGGGGTCCTGCTTCTTGCTTAGCTTCTTTAGGTGTACAGAATTCAGTATGATTAGCCATACCACTCCTGGGCATGTCTCCAAAATATGCTCAAGTCTACAAGGACATTTGCTCAACCATGTTCGTGGCAGCTTTATTTGTAATAGCCAAAATCTGGAAACAACCCAGATGTCCCTCAATTGAAGAAGAGATCCAAAAATTGTGGTACATTTATGCAATGGAATACTACTCAGCAATTAAAAACAAGGAAATCATGAAATTTTCAGGCAAATGGTGGGAAGTAGACAAGATCATCCTGAGCGAGGTATCCCAGAACCAGAAAGAAACATATTATAGACTCACTTTTTTTTTTAATTTTTAATGTGTGGAACAGGACTTAATTCAATCCAAAAACAGTTAGACTGCTTTCATGCCATGATAGCAATAATTATCAGGTCTTGCCAGATCAGTCAATTATTCTAGCTTTCAGGGTTCACATCTGGATAAGACTGGTGATTACTTTTAGTTTAGTGAACAGAGCAACTTCCAGCACTATAAAAGGTATCTAGTATGTAGAGAAGATTCTATATTAGTATGAACATAATTTCATCTGGTTCTATGACTCAATTATGTAGTGTCTACAGCAACAGAGTATTACTATCACGTTCTTGGGAGTAGCCAATGCTATTGGCAAGAGTCTATGATGCTTAGGGGTTCTATGGGACTTCGGTGGCACATAATAGCAAAAGAGGTAAACAATTTCTGACACTGGATGTTTTTCTTGTTAGCTTTTGGTGTCTAGTAGGGATATTATTACTATGAGGATAACTCCAATTTAATTATTTATATGTATACATATTTAAATTGAACTTCAGTTTTATGTTAGTTAAATATACACAAGTGTCCTATATAACTATACATAAAATACATATGTATGCATATATGTATAGTATAAATACTATATATAAAATTATGTGCATATATATACTTTATCATAAATACATATATATCATATATAGGATACAAACATATATCCATAGAATGTGTGCATATATTATGTATAATGAAGGTTATTTAGTAGTAGGTTGTCATATGACTTTTCCCAAAGGTCTTCCTGTTGGTCATTCGTCCCAATATGATCTCTTCAACTACACCAGCACATTTCCTTTCCTAATTTAACCCTTCCAGATCCTTTCGCACCTTATACTCCTGAGTTCCATGACCCTTCCTTTGAAAATTCCTCCAGCATGGTCCCTAAATAATTTATTGAGTTGTATTGGAATTCTAGATGAAATAAACTTATGCATAACTGAACATTCAAAGGTAACATCCACAAATGAAAGAGAACATTTGTCTTTCTGGATCTAAGTTACCTTACTCAGAATGATTGTTTATATCTCTCATTCAGTTATGTGGGGATTTCAAAAATTTGTCTTTCTTTTTCTTTTTTGTCGTTAGAATAAGATTAACTAATTTCATGGTATCATTTAAAAAAAAACTTGTAAACAAATAAAACCTCAACCATACCCAAAGACTATGTAAGTTAATGAATAATTAATACAGTTGAAGTTGGCATTTAAAATGGGTGCTCTGAAGCTTCACAGTAAGTGTATATAATTATCAACCACCAAACTATAAAATAATCCATGACAGAATTAGAACAAGTAAAATTATAACTATACTATATATATACAGATATATATATATGTATGTATGTATGTATGAGCTCATATCCACTACTTTTGTTCAGTCTCTTTCCTTACATTTAAACTTTATTATTCTGTTTTCTTCATGCTATACTGTGTCCACATTTATAGTTATGTACATATTCACATAGTATTGGTTAGGTTCTGCATATGAGAGAGAAATGTGATTTATTACTTTCTGAGATTGTGTGACCTTGCTTAATATAGATTCTAAGTGAATTGATTTTCTGGTAATTTTTCCAGCTTCAGTTTTTTTTAGAGCTGAACAGTGTATGCACGTGTGTGCTTGTGTTTGCGTGTTTGTGTGTGTGTACATACACAAAATTTTCATTATCCATTCATCTATTTATGGACAACAAGGTTGACTCTAATTCTTTGAAACAGTGAATAAAGCAGTAATTAGAGATGAGTAATATTCCATCATGTAAATATGCTACCTTTACACTATGGACTTATCAATTGTGGGTAATAGGCCGATGTTTCCACTCATTGCCTGACTATTATGAAATGAACAGCAAAAGACGTTTCTGACATTTATGTATTAGGACATGAATTCCATTGGAAATCTACTCAAGAGTTAGCTCTATCTTTGGGGGGAGGTTCACACTGATTTTCATATTAGTTACAATAGTTTTCACATCCACCGTCAGTGAATTATGATTCTCCTTTTTTCCAAATCCACACCAGCAAAGAGGAAAGAAGAGAGAGAGAACAGTAAGGTGTGGTAAAGGGGGAAGGGAGGGTGGAGCTGCGGGGAGTTGAAGGAGGATGATTATAATTAAAACACATTGTATACATGGAGTTTTATAAGTATCTAAGTTAATGTTTATTGGTGTGTAAAATTTAGCAGGTTGATCATTGGTCTTTGCCTTCGGGAGTCCAGAGCTAGGCAACCAGAAGCCTTTGTACCCCTACAGCAATGAAGAACACACCCAAGTTTTCTAAGCACTGCATTTATGATGGTTGCTAGGAAGTCGGGAAAAGATAACAACACCGCTCACCAGAATAACTTTAGAGCCAACTAGAACATTTCTAGATGTTTCTAAAAGAACTAGATACTTATCCAACATGTACCTACTTCTACAGAAGCCAGTAAGTACTAGCTTTTACTCACTAAACATTTAACCAAAGAATGGTCAAGGGGAAAATCATGAAAGACAACTATATTTTTGTGAAGTTTTTATTTTGTCTTATCACATAAAACATGAAGAAGGAAGTTTTATTGTTGTTGTTGTTATGATTGCTGTTTTGTTTTGTTATATTCAGAGTTGAAGTATGCACAATAACAGAACTGTCACATGCAATCAGAAGTTTCTTTTTTTTTTTTTCTCATGGTCCCTTCAAATTTTCTCATGAAGGGATGATTCCCCATCTTCAGCTCTCTGCTGTAGGAAAACGTGGACAGATCTTAGGTTTTTCTAAACTTCTTAGACATTTTCAGGTGCTTTTACCTGGAAATGCCAAAAATTAAAATTTAAACATAAATTTACATGAGTGAAAAATTTATATTGGATTCAAAGTAGTTACCATGGTGTTTCTTCATACCACCAGAACACTGTCAGTGAAGAACTGAAGAAAAGAGTGCAGTCCTCTATTCTATCTAATTTTGCTTCCTGAATTTCTGACATGGTTAAGGGCATGAAGGAAAAGGAATGCTGTATCGGAGAGCAGAGAAATCTAAATTGTCTGGAGTGTTTTAAAATGAATTTATATTCTCCCTGCCCAGCAGTATAAAGAACAGAGTTCTTTGTGGGGCTTTTGCAAGGTCTCCACAGTCCTGTAATGCGAACACAACTGAGTGTCCCAGACAGCACATTACCCTGAAAGTCTCATTTGCCCTCTTCCTCTGGCCACACACATCTCATTGTTGAGGAAGTTAGGAATTCACTGTCCCAGAAAGCATGATTCTCAACCTTTCTCTGCTTTCTCCACCCTCCTCCTTGCCTTCCTCCCATCATCATCTTGCTGTTCCTCCTTTTCCTCTGTACCCCTTCTCTCTCCTGGTGCATATCTTGTTATAGAAAATATGTAAACAACGTTTGTTCTGAGAAACAATGTGGACAGAGGCAAAAAGGCAAGTTTCACATCAGTAGCAAACTCTCAGTTTTTTGGTTTCTTGTGTTTAACCACTGGCTAAGTAGTCAGTTTCCAATTGTGTGTATTTCTCAGAGAGCAAACTTTTTAAATGCAATGACTCTGATGTACTTCATCTTTCATCTTCTGATTGCTTTCACACCATTGACTATCTCCAGTCCCCATGGAGTACAATATAGGTGACACTGTTTTCCTGAAGGATTCTGTCACATAGAAATTAACTTCTGTCTTCATTTTAACCTTTTATGTAATCTCACTGAAATTGAAAGAACTTTGAACAAATTCTTTTATATAGGTCAGACTGTGAAATTTAAACTCTGATCTTTGTGACCCAGTTGAAACCTCCAATTTATCATCCAGACATGGTATGTCATTGTATAACTATGCAACCTTTCACAAAGAAATGAGCAACAGAAATGTTGCTCATTTCTCCCTACCTGTAATGTCTACACGTGGGAAGCTATCCTGTACAGCATTCCAAATATATACAGTGGATGGAGAGAATAAACAAGTCAGTTAACAAATTTTATTTGGTAAAGCTGCACAAAATAGCTCCATTCTCAACCTAATGGGTCAGATTTAATGAGAGTATGCTTGCAGCCATGAATTTAACCACAATAATATACTAGCATATGGATAATAGAAGAAACATGTCTCATTGCAGTGAGGCAACCTAAATGAATGCCAAGAAGCTCCATGAAGCCCAGTGATTACTTCACAGGCTACACTCACATTTTCTCATATTGTTGATTCCTCGAGTTGCCACTCTAAGACATTCAAATGCCTGAAGAAATGTATGACCATGATGGCTGAAAAATGCAAGAACTGGTTTCATTCCCAATTAAATCTAAGTATTGCCAAGAATTCATCTTCCTCCATTGACTGAGATTATTTTTTTTTCTATAGCACATTGTTTCCTGGCAAAGCAGTCTCTGGTAGATCTGATTTAATGTGTTATGCAACAGAATGGTGAGGAGAGACTTCATTTTTGTTTTCATGGTTCTAATTGTCATCAAATAGATAGCTCAGAAAGTTCCCTGAGTGTGCAGGTCTGTGTCTGAACCACTTGTTGTAGACAATGGATGAGTTACATGTTATCTCAATTATTTGATTTAATGAAAACCAAAAAGTAGATCACGAATGAATAACACATGAAAGAATTCTAGATTTTTGTCATTCCAAAGAGACAAAGACCATAAATAAGATTTTCTACTTAGCTATTTACTTTACTACACATAAAATTTTTAAAATTTTTTGACAATCTCTACTAAATTTGATATATTATTGATTGAAGTACAAAATATTTTTTCTTCTAACAATAAACAAAAACAGAGTATATTGGCTATGTTTTGTTTGAATGGGGGTGACAATAAAGTGATGACTTGTTTTTCCTCATAATAGGAAGAAACATATAAAGATTAATGTATTCGTACTGTGTTTAGAAGGAAAAACCTAGACTAAGCTTTAGAACTTACAGGAAATTGATTTTTATATTAATCAATATTATAAAAATGTTTGGTAATGTTAACCAATTTCAAATAAGATCTATGGTCTTATAGGCAACACATTTCCTGGATTTTCAAGACAGTATTTCAAGTATTTAACTCAGGAACTACAAGGCCAAGGTTATAGTAATAAATTTATCCTTACTGTTCAAAATGACAATGCATGAGAAGAATGTGAACTTTTCTGTCTGTGTGTAACAATTTTCTTCAAGTAGAAAAACTTCCTCCTTGGAAGGAATAAAGAAACTCATGAAACTTCCACGGCTTAGGAGGCTCATACAAGCCACAAGGATCAAGAATCCTGGAAAGCTACAGTGCCCTCCCCAAAGTTATACAAGCAACACCAGAGAAGCTGAGCTCCTTTTAGAACCCCAGAAAAGTCAGTGTTTCATCAAGGTAGACTTGGTGGATGGAATCTGTTGTGGTGTTGTATGGGTGCAGACAATGGAAGAGTAACAAAACATTGGTTGTATGTGTTAGCACACTGTTGATGTGGCACAATGCCCATCGGCTTTCCATTGACAAATTACCTCCCTTAAAAAAGGAAAGCTTTGTCTCCTATCCTGATTTCACAGACAGCAATCCACAGTACCTTAACATAGCCCTTGGTGCCTGAGGTGGTGTTAAGTAACATAAAAGATGTACATGGTAGAGACAAAAGGAGAAAGAGACACACACACACCGACCAACATAGACAGTCAGAGAGAGAGAGGAAGAGAGAGAGACAGAAAAAAGAGAGAGAGAGAGAAAGAGACAGAGATAGATGGAGAGAGAGAGAGACAGAAAATAATTGTTTGGGAGAGAGAGAGAGAGAAGAGAAAGAGAGAAAGACTATTAAAAGGCACACCTCCATTACTTACTTCTGCCAGTGAGGCCTCATTTCCTATTAGTTCCACCGCCTCCAGCTGGGGCCAAAGCGTGGTCTTTGGGGAATCTAAACCAGAATGCTTCCTGCCAAAATGTTCCTCTTCTAGCTACATATGACAGCAATAATGATACATTTAAATATACAAGAACATACTTTCTCACTAATATTAGGCTTCATGAAAATTTTATGCCCTTTTCAAACTTCCATTATTTTCTGTACTCCAATAAGAAAATTACAAATTTGAACTTAGCTTTATTGGAATATTTTTTTCATATTGTTAACTGAATTGACATATTTTTCTCTTTGAAAATGCAAACAATATTTAAAGAAGTGAAACAAATTTATGAGGTTTTTTTATGATGTTAGGATTAATTCACTAATCAAAATTTTGAAAGGAATGAACTATGCTCATTCTGTTCATTTGGGCATGACTAATGTTCAATTATTAGCCTCTTGTGTTGCGCCAATTATCTATTTATGAGTGATCATCCACTAATTTGACTTGTGGAGGATGCCTGGGATGGACTGGCAAATACACACTGAACATTCCTTAACTGTTTTAAAAATTAAAATCAATCTTGCTTGTTTTTTATAGCAAGGATACTAACTCAATACAAATATAGAATATACTATTTTACTGTAACATCTCATAAAAACTAGTTATTTCACTTTATATCTGTACATATATTAAAACCACCAAGGAAGTATTCCTTTATACAAATGCATAGGGTGTGAGAATTGCAAGAGGAAAGAATATAAATTTTGTAACTGAATGTGAATTGAAAGGACACCAAGACTTGTTCTATCTGGGAGAGAGAGGTGTTTTCACATACACATATTTAAATATGCAAACATATATAGATATACATATATTCATCTTACAAACATTGGCACCAAAACTGAATTATAGTATTAAGTAAGTCAATAAATGGGTTGCTCTGGTCATAATTCCAGCCAAGCAGCCCTATTTTAATCACACCTAATATGTGTGAAGGAAATTTCATCTACAGCTTACTTCTGACTTATAAGACTATTGTAAATTATTCCAAAATTGTGGATTAATTAGATTTCATTTTTAAATATTAAATGCTTAATTTTAATTGTGTATATCTATGCGTGGATATGTGAAGTTGAGTGCAGAACAGTCAGAGGACAGAAGAGCCTTGGTTTGCCTGGAGCAGGAGTTATAGGTAGTTGTGAGCTATTTGACAGTGGTGTTGGGAAACTCAGCTTTTCTGTAAGATCATTACAAGCCTTAAGTACTGAGTTACCCCTCCAGACTGTTGATCTCCTTTGTGGACTTTGTAGTTGAACTTAGAAAAGTAGAGCATTAAGTGAAGCCAGTGTTGAAAATGAGCTTTGGAAATGACTATGGCAAACCTGTTTTATGTTATAAAACAGGAGAAATAGCTAGGACAAAATTCACAGAAAACCAGAGGGCCAGAAGCAAAATAAGTTTTTAGATAATGGGTAAGAACCAGTTGTCTACAGTGCGGCCAAACATATGCGAAAGATACCATAGAGAAAGAAAGACCAGGGCAGTGCTTCTTGAATGTCTCTCAAGTCTTTCCAGTTCTGGTCAGGCCAAGGTTAAGCATTCTTTCCTCTCCATTTCCCCCACCCTGTCATTTTAATTAAAACTTTCAATTCTGAAAACAGAATTACTGCTGCATTTACCCAGAGATAACATAGATGAATAGCTATAAAAATAGTTGTATGTTAGTTTTTGCTGGAATTCTTTTATTTACTCTGTGACCTCCAGTAGGTTGCTGAAGAATCGGTGGTTCAGTTGCTTCAACATTTCAGTTCAACTTTATTGAGCTTCACTTTACATAAAATATCACGTGCTCATTTTGAGTGTATGCTTAGGTTAGCGCAGAAACCTGTAAATAAGCATACTGCTGAACAGCACCATCAAAGATCTGTTCAATTATTCAAGTCTAATTGTCTCTATCTATGGTGACTGCCACAATCTACTAACTGACATGACTTTTATGAGTTTTCATGGCAGGTTGTATAGGGCTTCGTTTACATTTACATGTCTCTATGTCTTTATACACTCATGCATGTGGTTAGCAGCAGAGACCAGAAGAGAGTTTTAGATGCTTTGGAGTTAACGTTATGGCGGCTGCTTGTTCTGGATGCTGGAAATCAAACTTGGGTTCTCTGCAAGAGCTTATGCCCTCAACCCCTGCTTCTTCTCTCCAGCCCTGGACTTCACTATGATTTTCCTTTTCAAGATTGTTTGTTCTTATCAGTGATATACACACACTCACCTATCCATGCACATACACACTTCTATATGTTACAAAAATGCAGCTCAGCTACATGGACAGAATTCACATTATTTTTTTGTCAGTTTGTGAAGAATTAGCATCATAGTTCTTCAAACAATTTCTATAGATTTGCTCATTTGATTTCACTTACTAAGTATTTTATAATTTTTAATATACAGATGTTGCACATTTTGTTAATTTTGATCTACTTAAAGTTTCAATCAATTTTCAAATGAACACATAAATAAATTATAGGCATTTGGGGACCCCCCCCTGCTCAGATGTAGCCCATGGACAACTCAGTCGCCATGTGGTTTCCCTAGAAAGGGGAGCAGGAGCTTTCTCTGACATGGACTCAGTGGCCAGCTCTTTGATCACTTCCCCTTGGCTAGATGGCCTAACTAGGGCCCAGAGAAAGAGGATCCAGACAGTCCTGCTAAGGCCTGATGGACTAAGGTCAGAGAGTAGGGGAGGAGGACCTCTTCAGTCAGTGGACTAGGGGAGGGACATAGGGGAAGAACAGGGAGGGAGGGTGGGACCAGGAGATGAAGGAGGGGGTACAGCAGGGATACAAAGTGAATCAATTGTAATAAATATTAATAAAGGAAAACATTTTAAAATATACTCATGCATGCCACTGTTTGTATGTACATGTTTTTGTTATACGATAGTTTATTTGTAATATTTTAAAGTCAATTGACCTAAGTTTATTTTCTTGTATTCCTTGATACTGAATATACTCATTAACCATAATATGCTTCATAGCATATGCACTGCAGATGTAAAAGTTACTGTTTAAGAACATTACTGTATTATTTTTTTTCTGCTGTTGTTGTGTTTGGTTCTTTTTTTTTTTGCCTTTGTAGACTGGACATCCAGTTCAAAGATGAATACATAGGTTAAAAGTAAATGATGCTAATTATGATGAATGAGTGTTGAATTTTTCATGTGTTTATAAACATTTATTAGAATGATACTGCAAGTAATTTGTTACTATGGAACATTATGATGTGTGTGTGTGTTTCTTATTATCTCCAATTTGAATTCCAAAGATGAAGTGTTCTTGGTCAGGCTATATTGTAATATTCATGTATTGGTAAATCCTTTTTAAGTTTTATGTTAAACATTTTGTAGCATAAGACTTTTTTCCAATATCCACTGGTTTGGTTATCAAGATAACTTAAATGACATTAAATTAGTTGTTGTTTCTTTTAAATTTATGCAGTAAAAAATTGGGGTGCTTTGCTCATAATAATGTTACATTATCTTTGGACGATAAATTGTCAGAATCACCTACCTACATAAGAAGTGTTTTAAACAACAGCTGGAAACACGTATGAGTGAAATACTAATTTTCTTAATAGATATTTTAATAATTTTGGCTTGTGTGTAATTCCATTTCTCAAATTATCTTACAATATGAAATGAAAAATACATTTCTCATGCAGTGTTTATGGAAATCATGTGCACTCATTAGTTAATATTTAAATCAATATTTGGCATTCAGTAAACATATGCACAGAAAAACAATTATCTATTAAAGTATAATCAAAATAATTACAAGGGTGTGATCAAACCTAAAGTTAATTTTATGTTCCTGTTAAATCTTAAGCACAAAAAAGTTTATGTACTATTTAAATTTCATTTTCATTTTTCTTAAAAATATTTTTTAATTACAGTTTATTCACTTTGTATCCCAGCTGTAGCCCCCCTCCTCCATCCCATCCCAATCCCCACCCTCCTTCCCTCTTCTTCTATATTTTTAGAAGGTAAAAATCATCAAACTGTGAGTTTCATGTATCTGTGGACAAGGAATTATATGTCTAAACATTTAGAACAATAAATTCCCCATTGAATTGAGTAACAGAAGCTCTCACTGCAGTAGTTTTAAAGACTGATACTCCAGCTAAGGACCATGCATGGAGATAACCTAGAACCCCTGCACAGATGTAGCCCGTGGCAGCTCAGTATCCAAGTAGGGACCCCAGTAAAGGGAAGAGGGATTGTCTCTGACATGAACTCAGTGGCTGCCTCTTTGATCACCTCCCCCTGAGGGGGGAGCAGCCTTGCCAGTCCTGATGAGACCTGATAGGTTAGTGTCAGATGAAAGGGGAGGAGGATCTCCCCTATCAGTGAACTAGGGGAGAGCATGAGGAAGGGAGGGTGGGATTGGGAGGTGATGAGGGAGGAGACTATAGCTAGGATACAAAGTGAATAAAGTATAATTAATAAATATTTATACATTAAAATTAAAAGAAGAAAGTAGATTTTAAAAAAAGATTCAGCATATACTAAGGAGTCTTGAACTAAGGTTGTCTGTGGAGTTGGTTAATCCAACATTGGTTGATTTCACTCAGTTAGTTTCCACCTTTTTTCATATTTTTTTTTAAAAAAACTGTGTACCTGTGTATACATGCTCATTGTGTGTGGTCACATGGGAGCACATATATGTTGTGTGTGTGTGTGTGTGTGTGTGTGTGTGTGTGTGTGTGTGTATGCAGGTGCAAGTGTGTGTTTGTACAAGTAAAGGTTGCTCTAGCTAACCAGCTTGCTCTGGGAAACCCTTTCTTATGGAATTGTGGTCCAGCACACATTTCCAGCATTCATAAGGGTTCAGAGATCTGAACTCTGGTCCTCACACTTGCATGGCAATAACTTTTACCCAGTGAACCATCTCCCAAAGTCCCTTTTTTTTTCTAAATTTTTATCTTTATTGTAAAATCGGATCCTCAATCTAGTCTTTGTATTGAATGAATTACCTTTTCTTTCAGTTCAGCTGGACGAGGCTTGAGAATAATAACTGCCACCAAATAACTATCTTAGTCCTTGAATTCTTTACCAGTTACTTGTAAGCAAGATACTATGTACCATGGTGACTCACAGTAAGCGATGTCTCCTGGTAAAGATGGGTTTGTTTCATTAAATTACAGTGAAAATGATTATGGAGTAGTTGGAGTGGATGATCAACATGCTTACAATGGCAGGAACTTTTTTTCCCATCTTCCTTCCTTCCTTCCTTCCTTCCTTCCTTCCTTCCTTCCTTCCTTCCTTCCTTCCTTCTGCTCTAAGTTCTACAGGATCATTTTTCATCAATCTTTGTGCATAAAGTCACACAGTGTTGAAGGTGATGCCGGGTTTCATTTCCAGAGTGTAACTTTTCAGAGGGAGCGTATTCTCCGTTCCTTCTTTCTTGATTTTGGATATGGATTTAATGACGCTGTTAGCTTAAGGAACCATCTGGATCCACACTGAAAACGATGGCAACAGTCAGTCTGTGTTTTTGCTCATCACTCTTGTCTTCTCTGGCTTATTTAAGACTCTGTTCACCATTTTCACGTGTGGTGGGGACTTTATATTTTCTTCTGACAACCACTTATTTCTAGTGCCAAGAATTCAGAGACACATTTAATCCTCAATTAGGGTAAACTTATTTTTCCAGAAACTAACATCTGGGTTATATTGCTGTAGCTTTAAAAGTATAACTCTGATTGGGACTAACAGAGATATGTGTCCCAAATCTCTGTATCATTAGTTGGATAACTCTGTGTAACTTCTAAAACAAACAAACAAACAAACAAACAAAAAAAAAAAAAAACAGCTTTAGCAAGTGCCGGCAGGCTATCTCCTAAGTCTTTTCTAAATAGACATTAGCTTACCTTTATTTATATATCATCACTTGAAAAAGACACAAGGAACTATGAACTGGACGCCCCTACGGTTACTCCCAGTCACCAACAGTCACAGAAACAGGAGGAGACCATTTATTCATCCTGTCAGTGCCTTCTCACTGATGCTTTTCCAGACTCATTCATCAATTTCACTTCAGTTTATCTCAGTTTCTATTTGGGGACCTATGAGATAGTGAGGCTTTTTGTTTGTTTGCTTCTTCACAGACAACCCCCACCCTCGCCCGCCCGATATCCTCTCCAGGCAGTCCCTTAAGAATACCCAGACTATAGAAATCCATCTTCCACTACACATTTATATTTGAGTCTAAGATAACTGATCTTTATTTTCTAAAGTTAAAGGGGAAAAAAAAAATCCCGTTTCTCTGGCAACCTAGAGACTGTGTAGATTCTCTAAGTTTAAGATTACCAGAAAAGTATCTAAAAGACTTTTGTGGAAGGTATCCATGCAGTTAATGAGAAGAACTTCTACCCTCGGAAAACACGGTCTCAGAGGGGAGCCCAAACTTTATGATGAACGCTCCTAGGAGGAAGGGCTAGCCGTTTACCATCCAGCTCGCGCTCTTTCCGCTCCCACCAGCCGGCTCCTGCCTGCTGGGTTGCAGAACACTGTACCACTGCGGTGCTTTTCCAGCGAGCAATGCGCTGCAATGGTTTGGGGCTTTGTCTTTATTCACAACACATTCATGTGTCTCAGCAGGGGGGAAACTGCACAGTTGCCTGCCAGTCTCCAGTCCGTCCTCTTTGACAGTCTGCCTGCTGGAGAAACCGGAACGATAACTCTTAATTGAGAGAGAGAGAGAGAGAGAGAGAGAGAGAGAGAGAGAGAGAGAGAGAGAGAGAGAGAGAGAGATCGCAAAAGAGGAGGGAGGGGGGAGGATGTTCTCCGCACACTCATATATTAGGTCTCCTGCAAAGGCGGAAGGCTGCAGAAGCTGCAGGAGCAGGGTTTTGGGCGCAGATGCTAACTAGTGCGTGTGACCACTGTGGTCAGGAGGACTTGGAAGAGGCAATCTATTTACTCACAGAACACTCTAGCTCTGCCAACACTGAGAGCGCAAACACCCCTTGTTCTCTCGTTCAGAGACTTGCATCTTGGCGCTCAACACTTCCAAGGCACTGCCACTCCAGGTAAGACGCAGTTAAGATTTCTATGTTTGTGACATCATTACACTTTGACACACTTGAAACGGTGAGTCCGTCTTAATGCCTGGTCTGTGTTGAACTGCTTTCCCCCCCTTCATATTAATCTCCTCCTGCACAAACAGTTCACAAGAAAACTGTCATTAAATGAAGAAAGAAAAATTTATCTTCATGGAAAATCTACATGATTGCATTTCTAGGAGTTTCAGGTTCACAGTTGGGACTCTGAACTCATGCTGATAGGTCATGCAATTCACAATGTCTAGCATCTCGACAGAGACTGCATTGCCCACTATCATTTGTATAATAAGCCACAGTCTTTTCCTGGCTAAAGCAATGTGCTGTGCATGTGTTTAAATAACTAATGTGATCGTCTCCTCTAACTTTTGAAATTTGTGGGAACCAATGGTAAAACACCTAAGTTGTAGAGTTTGATCAAATCATCATGGTGTAGCGGTAATTTACCATTCAGAAACATCTCCACAGAAAGTCATTCGTGAAAAGATGTCATCAAGAGTTCATACATGCACAATTAACAGGTAGCACACACAAGTAAATGTTTGAGGCTAAAAGAAAATGTAAAGTGTGTTTCATATGCTGCAAGGTAACACTGAGTCTTTTTAAGTAAAAAGGTTTTTTATTTTGTAACTGTATCCATTTTCACTTGTCGTTATTATTTTTTTTAATAAAGTAATCTCTTGAGCAAGGACAGTCAGTATTGCTGATATTGCTGAGGAAACTGTAATCGAGGAAGCATTAAGAATGTATTACATGTCTGTAGAGAATGTAACAGCAGCATTGTCAACAGGTTTGTGAAATTTTGGTCTGCTCAGTTTAGATAAGAGTATTCTGTAATGTTAATCACTTGTAGCTTGAATTGCATTTTGTTGTTCCCTTCAGGGACCCAGTAACTTGGAATTATAATTATACCACTTTATGTGATCAAAGGTTAAAAATGTGTAAATCAAATACAATGCCAATTTCCCTTGACCCTTACACATATGTATATATTTATATGCATATATATATATAATCTTCTCATTTTATATGGATAATGTTTTTCTGTCAAGACTATTTCATATAAATGTTGTTCCTAACCAAACTCTTCCATGTGAAATATTCATATGCTCCTAATCTGGAATCATTACAGTGACACTTAGTTAATGGCTTTAACTTTGGCATACAATAAAATATGCAGCATAAGATTAAAGTACATTCTGGCAGAGTACAGTAAAGTATTGTGAAAATACGAGCATTTGCATGCAAAAATGCATAATTCATTGGAAGACTTGTGAATCTTGTTCCTGTGCATGACTTATTTCATTTTCCAATTTCACTTACAAAAGGTTTAAGTCCACAGGGAGTGTATGTAAAATACTGAATTGACTAAGGATGTGAAAATTAAAGGAGGGAAGAATTATCACTTCTATGATTTTTGTAGCACTGTTGGGTAGCTGACATGCCTATAAAGAATTCAAGTGCACGTCTTGCCTAGGGTACACTAAGAAAATCAAGAGAAAGTTGATGGGAAATATGTCAATACAGAACATCATTGGGATGAAGAAAATGAACTAAGAGAAGGTGCAGGGAAGTGTTTAGCCTGTAAAAGGCAGAGGATTCTCCGTAAATATGCAGGCAAGTCTATATTCTTCCTTTGGTTACTAGCAAGAAACAGGTGTGAAGAATGACATTGCTCAGGAATAAATGACATAACCCTGGCGAAAGAGCAGGTTGAAAAATGGTCTTTGTTACTCACTTACCAATTTTGAATATGCTGCTACCAAACTTATAGCTTGGGTGGAAAAGTTCCTGAAGTTGTTATTAGAAACTTTATTTATATATTTTTGAAAGTTTATTAATATTCATTTTTATTTGATTCACATGAATTATATGAGTATTGCTTTTTTAAGAAATAAATATGCTCAACAAACTGGCATGTGTTTTTCTTTAAAACTTTCCACAATAGTTTGAAGTTACACAGTCTGGCTCTGTATTCCTTTGAGAAATTACAAATGCATCAAGTTTCTGTTTCCAAAGATCATTGTCATATGAATGACTTTCTGGTGTGAATATGAGTTATCATGTTAATTTTTAAATACGCAAACTGTCAAGTTTTTCTAACGCTGTGAAATACTTTTAAAATGTCCAGGATAGAATTAATCAATAATTAATGTGATTTCCAGGGATGTGGAGTTTCTAAAAAATTTCAAACAGAAAAAAAAAAAAAAGAAAGAAATGTAACATTCTTTCTACTCATTGGTCAATTCCAAAGAGCTATAGTGCTGAAACATGTCCTCATTCTTTACAGTTTCAAAATTTTCAGAGAAGTTTAGCCCTATGTTATGTAATACATCAACACTTGGATACTTGTCTGAATTGTCAATGGGGTCAAGTTAGGCCTTACAGCTGCTTTTGCACTGTTTTTGCCATTGCTGCATTTTAGTACTATTCAAAAAATATTATTGAGGCACAAATTGATTAAGTTAGTTTATAGCAATGTAGTTAAAAATAAAAGACTCCCTTTCTCTGTTCTTTGAGAAATTTCTCAACTTTATTCTAAATATAAATATACTTTATTGATTATATATGACTTATTGAAGTTGGATTTTTTTATTAACATGGTAATAATATATTGGAATGTTTTTTATTTGTAAAGTTATAGTAATTTTATTTTGTTAGTTCTTGGGGAATCACATAAGTCTTACTGCAATCATGGGCAGTTATTCTGAAAGTACCCTCTAAAAATAAAAACTTATATCCGTATTCCTGTAACAGTAATACAAAATCCTGAGCAGATGCCATTCCAAGTGAGAAATTTAAAGATAATAAACAGAAATGAATAATAAGGGACCCCAGAAGTGAAAGCTTCTCATTAGACAACTAAATAGAACTAACAACTCCTTATACTGCCCATAGGTACCAGTCTAATCTGACCCTTAAGAATTTGCTTGGACAGAACTAATTTCACTGTTTTAAGTTACTAAGAGTAAAACACAGCAGTCTGTCTGAGTAAGTTAGGAAATACGGCTGAGTCTTGCTTTTGAGATTAACTGCACTCTGCATTTTAAGGGTCTTTACACATAATACTGAAATGGCCAACCTCAATGATTGGAAAAGTATTCAGACACTGCTCTTTTTACCAAATAATATTTCTATGACACACATAACTACCATTACAAATGCAGCTGCAGGTGCTTCCTGCTTCAAGGACTGCTGATATAGAAACACCAGTTGGTTCAATGAAAAGCAAAATTATAAAATGTATTACTACTTTAAAATATATTTTTCTAAAAAGACAGTCAAAATACTTTTGAAAGAGTAATTTTAGTTAAATTCATTAAAGACAATTCATACCAATGACCATGTTACTAAAAAGATGTTTTATTCACCACTTATTAGAAGCCTAAATTCACCTCCAAGTGATGGGACGTAGGGTTTTTTGTTTGTTTGTTTGTTTGTTTATTTGTTTTTTTCCATAAGTCCATACACAAATGTGTGACATCTAAAACTGAAGCCGTCCTCACTTGAAAACAGTACCTATCTATTTGCCTTCCTACTGTCCACAGTAACTGGCAAAAGCATATCATTAGTTTGGATGTTACCTAATCACAATATAGCTAACATGGTCCTTAATTATGCACACACGTAGAAAGGTTAGAGTGTTTGTTTTGTAGTATATGAAAAGGTGGAGATTAAAGAGTCTTCCCTAATGTGAACTTTCTGTCTTAGATTAAAGGGCTCCTGACATTTCGGCAAAGTTCTGTTTAAATTAGCTCACTGTGTTTTTCTTTAATCTGCACAGGCAAATAGTAAATGCTTTAAAGTCCCTCTTAGAAGGTAACAGATACCAATTAATTAGTTTCTGCTGGCAGATACATACATTTTAAATACAAACCATAGGGTTCAGATAAAGAGGTTAATTCAGTTTCTAAAGATGGGATCAATAGTCTTTTAAGTATTATAAGAAAACATACTAAACATTAGGCAATTATAGGGTGAAGGTCTATTCCTAGTCATGATTAAAAGATTACATTAGTGCCTACATTGAGAGCATATAATTCTTAATATGTGTTTACTGAGCGAAGTATGACTCGGCTTGGTCTGTTAGAAAACTCTTATTATCCCAAAGGTTGCTTACTTCTTTGGAATGTAAATCATCATTGACATTTTTTTCTTAATATGTCATAAAAGTAGGCTCCCATGTAATTCGATTTTTCATTAATTTGTTCAGACTATAATAAAAATATTCATGTTAAATGAGGGAAGATCCTATGATGGATCTTTTAGTAAATTTCTTCAGTTTAGAACACCATTTTATGCCCCTGCTTGTAACAATAAATCCATCATTGTGTGTTTAGGATGCAATTCTCATCACCTGACAGTTATAAGATGCCACTGCAGTATCTTCCTCTTTAAAAATCCAGGTCCTCTGGATGATGTTTCAGTTCCATCTGCAAACATGTGTTGCGTCCAGATGTTCAAACACAGTTGCTCCCTACAGGCTTACAGTTCCAGGTTGGTTCAAGAATTGCTATATATGAATATATACATCAGAATCCCAAGTTAAAATTAGAACACAGGCTGTGAAGTGCATAAAAATGGTGTAAGACTACAGTTGGCTGTGGAAACATCTTGCTCAAATGCAAATGCATTTTCAGTCCCATTATTACAGCACATGCTGTACACTTAATAAATTTTAACAAAAGAACACACAGACACATGGGTAGGTGTCGTAGATATGATGACATTGTCTAAACAATAAATACAGCTTGCTTGGCAACTCTGGATTTTAAGTAAAATTTGGAAAAAAAATGATTGGTCTATTTAGAAAATTCTGGAGCTTGAGTTGCTTAAATTGAGTCATTCTTTTAGGGTATTCTACAGTCCTTAAAGTATAAAGAAATAGGTTGATTAGAAAAATAACTTAATTGCTGGAATTTTCTGACAGCTTATGCAGCCTTCAAACTGACAAGAAGAACATTTGGAGAATGTTCATTATGGAAAGCTGGAACTTTCTGTTTGGTGTATTGCTGTGTAAAGGTATCAAACAGAAGCCAGTCACACATACCAAAGAGTGAAAACAGCAGACAGATTTAAGAATCGCACGAGGACATACCTAGGACCTTCGTTAATTGGGTCCTCTAACATTGCAGACTTTGTACCTTCACTTTTCCTATCTTTCTTCAGAAGCCACACTGCCAAGAGTCTGAACAAGGGTAAGGGACCCATCAAAGACATTTTCTCATTTTGAAATTTATTGTACATGTAATCAGATCTCTCAAAACAGAATAACTTTCCTTCCAGTCAGAGCATTGTCACAATGATAAAATAGTAAGGCTGTAAAAGAAAGAAAAGAGAAAAACAAAAGAGGAAATAATCTATTCGCTATTCGTGCGTGTTGTTTATATTGATCTGGATAGGAAATGAAGCATATTATAGTTGCATGAGAACCATATTGGAAATCCCAAAGTCCACCCACCTAAATATAACTGACCCTTGAACATCAAGCTTCTGGTTACACTTACTTGACAAGGTTTCTGGGGGTCTCTGACAATTTACTCCAACTTTCAGATGAAACATGAAATAAATAGCAAAAACAAATATAAGGAGAGCCTAGGTACATAATAAAATCACACAATTAGTGTGGATGATAATCTATATTATCATTTACTACTATAAGATGAGTACAAATCTATTGCTAAAAGCATTAATATTAAACAGACTTCATTCAAACACAGAGGGCACATGACGCTATTCAGAATCAAAGGCATAAGAAATATAAAGGCGAACATTAAACATGACTTAATCAGATCTATGTAGAGGATATTTTACAATTGTAATTAATTTGTAGTTCTCCCCAGTTAATGTTGTGAAGGGTAATTTTTTTTTTAACTCTGAGGCTTGCCACCTCTCCTGCCTATTTACTTAAGATTCTAAAGCATTCCCCTGTTTTAAATGTATTTTATTACGGTCTATGTCCTTATGTACTTGGGCCAATGGAGGATACATTTTTACAAACATAAGAAGGAGAATAATTGTCTGTACTGCAAACTTCCATGAAGTTTATATAATCACGTCTAAGACAACACATATAAATTCATCTTTCTTACAGAAGGATAAACAAGGTGGAGGAGTCACTTAGGCTTTTCTCACTGCTTTCACTTCGTAACCCTCTGAGTGAAGATGTTTGTTAAAGTATCACTAGAGTATTTCCTAGAGAAATACTGCCTGCCCAAACATAGGGAACATTGACAATAATTAATAATTCCCATTGTGGCATGTGATATTGCATCTGACAGATAATTGATTATCATATGCAATCCTAGATATTATATGCATACTCCACTTAAAGTGTATGATGAAAAAATTAATGACAATGGTAAAAATTAGAAAATGCATACGCTTAACTTAATGTATTTGTCAAGGTTCCTCTGATTTGAAAAAGTCAAGTTCAGAAATGAAAGACAGCCCAGACTTTGGGCGGAGTGTAGGGAATCTTATGAAAGAAGTGGGAAGTAGTAAGACCTGGAGGGGACAGAAGCTCCCCTCCAGGAGCTCCAAGGAGAGCAACAAAACAAAAAAATCTGGGCACAGGGCTCTTTTCTGAGACTGATACTCTAACCAAGGACCATGCATGGAGGTAACCTAGAACCCCTGCGCAGGTGTAGCCCATGGCAGTTCAGTATTCAAGTAAGCTCCATAGTAATGGGAACAGGGACTGTCTCTGACATGAACTCAGTGGCTGGCTCTTGGATCACCTCCTCTTGAGGGAGGAGCAGCCTTTCCAGACCACAGAGGAAGATAATGCAGCCACCGCTGATGAGACCTGATAGACTAGGATCAGAAGGAAGGGGAGGAAGACATCCCCTCTAAGTGGACTGGAGAGAGGCAAATGTGGAGAAGGAGGAGGGAGGGAGCTACAGGGGAGATAGAAAGTGAATAAAGTGTAATTAAGAAAAAAATTTAAAAAAGAAAAAAGATTCAATATTTAAAATATTGTTCAACAAATTTGCATGCTTTTAACACTGTGCATAAGGCCCAATAGAAAACAAAAAAAGGAAACAATCATAACCATGTAAGATCCAATAGATTTCAAAATTTTACTATTAGTTTATCATCTAGATAGTTAAACTTTGCTGGTAACTATGCTTCTTCATACTCATTTTTCTCATTTTACAAATCTAATAGGTGTATATTTAGAAAATAATGACTAAAGAAATCCTGTCACAACAAAGGAGAGGAAAAGAAATGAGCAGTTATGCACACTTAGTTTATCAGGCTGTTAACATCTACCCTCACATAATGCCATGAGCATCAAATCTACCTGTGAGGTTTTTCTCAGTAAAAATCACAATTCAGGCTAATCGTGACATAAAATGTCCACCTCCCACTCAGTGTCCTTCACCTCCCCCCTAGAAAAACACAGTGACTCTGTTTAAAAATTAAAAGAAGTTCCAGCTGTTGATACTTTCATAAATCTGACTAATGTTCCTTAGAACCATTAAGACCACCAAAAAATTAAGAAAGATTGGAGAAGTTGTAATACTAGATTAACATGGCATGATCGATAGATGAGATGAATCCTGAATGCAATCCTAGGACAGAAAACAGAATGGTACATTGTATGGACTTTAGTTAATAACATTTATTGCCAATGGTTCATGAATTCTAACAAACCAACCGTAGGAACACAAGGTTTAACTCTGGGTTGAATGTGCGGGAGTACTCGGTATTAGAATCCGGCACTTCTAGAAATCTGTCTGATTAAAATTAAGATTTATGTGAAAAATGACCATATATAAAAAAATAGAAAATACATCTTGGGGCACCTACTTGTAATTTCAGTATTTTAGTGTTGGAGGTGGAAAGATCTTAATGGAATGCTAGTCCCTATTATATAGGAATTTTGAGGTGAACCTGGGCTACATGAGACCTTGTCCCAATAAATAAATAGAATGAGTCTCAATCATGAAGGATCTTAAAACAACCAGATGGGACAAACTCATTATTAAAACATTACAATTTTTCTATAAAAGCACAAATTAATTTAATTATAAAATATAATTCCATGCCCACTTTAGGGACTCATAGTTTGAGTAGAAAGTAGTGTGTTTATATCTCTAGTTTCATTAAATTAATACTTAACATTAAAGTGACTTTTTAGATTATGTTGCATAGTGCATAGAGATCAGAATTTAACTTAAAACACTTTCATTCACTCCTAGAATGTGTGTGTGTGTGTGTGTGTGTGTGTATGTGTGTTGTATACAGGTCTATATGTGTGGGCACAGATGGAGACCTAAAGACAAACTTAGCTGTCATCTCTCAGGACTGGCTACCTCATACTTCATTTTGTGTTTTAATTTTCTGTTTTAGAGTCTCTCCCTGGCCTGGAACTTACCAAGTAGGCCATGCTACCTTGCCAGTGAGCCCAGGTGCCTCCTGTCTCTGCCTTCCTTCTGCTAAGATTACATGTACAGGGCACCAGGCCTAGCTTCCCTTACATGAGTTTAGACATTGCTCCTCATGTTTTTGTACCCTTAAGGTAAACACTTTCTGAAGCGACTTAACTTTACACCCCCTCAACACTTCCTTTTAAAAATAATCAAGTTGCAAGTCATACTTCCTGTGGTCCATGTGGAATAAGGTACTTAGTGCCCTTTTGAGGTTTCCTTAATGATTGTGGTTTTCAGAGATTCCTAGCAAGGACCCTGGTAGCTTGAACGCTAAGACCTCTTGAAAGTCCACCTTATTCATTCACTCATGTGTCACTCCACTAATTTAGAAAATTACTCTTGCATTCCTATAGTGGGTATAACAAAAGGTACAATCCATCTGCTAAAGAACTCATCGGTTCTCTATAAAATTCCTAGTATCAGCAAGCACAAGGGCTCCTCCATACAAGCACTTTTAAAATGTTATAGTCAGAAATACTCAAAATTCTTTCCCTTGTGCCTCTGATAGTGTACTCTGCAATACAAAGAAGTGAATACTGACGTGGTTTTCCCCCCTAAGGGCCAGGCAGTATTATCTTATTGCAGGCTTCCCATCGTTGAAAATTAATTTTATGAAACACTGTCAAGTTAGAACACTCACCCACTGAAGGGGTCACCCTGCGTGGATATTGTAGAAATAACTTTCATGACTATAAGCTTGAAAATTTGATCACTCCCCCCCACTCATTTGTGTTTAATTTTGTCTTGCTTTGAAGTTTTTGCTCCTAAGGCATAATTAGAGTGAGAATGACGAAAGCTGACTGGGCAAAAGATAGTCATTCATTTCTGCAGGTCTTTGTTTGCTTGCTTGTTTTTTTAAATAATTAGTTTACTATTCATTTTGCATCCCGATAGTAGTCCCCTCCCTCCACTCCTCCTGGTCCTACCCTCCCCCAATTCCCCCATTTCTCCTCCCCTAGTTCTCAAAAAAGGGGAGCCCTACCCTACCAACCCACCCTAGTTCATCAAGTCGCATCCGGACTGATCACATCCTCTTCCCCTGAGGTCTGGCTAGGCAGCCTCTTCAGGCGGAAGTGACCAAAAGGCAGGCAATGGCGGAAGAGGACACCCTCAGTCCAGATGCAACGAGGTGAACTGAAGTGAATGGGAAAGCGAGCTCCCTTTTTCTGAGGAATAGGTGAGGGGATGAGAAAGGCTGGGCTGTGAGGGGAGGAGGGATAAAGGTACAACCAGGATGTAAAGTGAATAAAAAATAAACAAATTTTAAAAAGGGGGTGGACAGGCAATAGCGTCCCTGTTGGAAACAGCTCATACTCCTCCTATTACTATCTCTGAGCTGCCCATTGACTACATTTATTTACAAGGCCTAGGTACAGGCCATTCATGGTCCTTGGTTGGTGCTTCAGTATCCACAAGCCCCTCTGGGCCCTGGTTATTTGGCTCTTTTGGTCTTCTTGTGGAGCTCCTGTCACCTCCAGGTCCGTCTATCTTTCCCAACACTCTTCCTCAAGACTCCCTACACTTCACCCAATGTTTAGCTGTGAATCCCAGCATCTGTTTCTGTCTGCTGCTGGGTGGAGTCTGCCAGAGGACAGTGATCCTATCTGTGAGCATAAAAGAGTATCGTTAATAGTGTCAGGGGTTGGCTCTCTCCCATGGGGTGGGTCTCAGGTAAGGCCAGGCGTTGGTTGGGCATTCCCCCAAAATCTGTTCTATCTTTACCCTTGCACATCTTTTTAGGCCATTTGTTTTTATTTGGTGTTTAATTTATTATTTAAAAAATCTGATTGATAAAGAAAAAATGTTTAAATATTGTAATGTTGCTGTTTAATAGTTATATATATATTTTTAATAGTTATATTTTATTCTTTAAAAAATTGGTTCCTGCTGGCAAGCTTGAATTATTACAGCTATAGAATTTCATGTTTTGTAAATCCAATAATTTAATACATTTTAAGCTATTTGGAAAATTTAATATCTCAGTAGCTCAAAAACATTATCTATACATATGTATTGTATGAATTGTTTAATTAAAAAAAAAAGAAACTAATGAGGTGTGACTGGCAGTCTGATTGCGAGGAACTTGTCCAGCCAATTTCTGTTAGTGGAATTGGGTTTTTCTCTTTTGGTCCTGTACTCTGCCTACCTTGCTGTATTTAAATTATTGTATCACACAGATGCCATCCTGGCCTTTGAAAAATATCCTAGTACAAAGCTACCAAGTTAATTATAGGGCAGAGAACAGGAGGATGGACAGAATCAACTATCTGTAAGTATATTTCAGAAGAATAAAACACAGAACAGAAGAAGTACAGCAATTAATTAGATGTAACAATTAATCTGAATAAGATTTGACTAAGGAAGGGTACGGTTATGTGGCTATATAGAATTTACACATTTGTGGGTATTATAGTATATGCTACACCTCATAGTAATATGTCATGCAGAGCAGATGATAACTGCAGGAGACACAAGTTCAGTGTCATTATCATTGCCCTGAAAATCAGAACTTTTTGCCAACATTCTGAGCCATTTACAAACCTATGTTTGTAGTTACTTTCTGTCACATACTGTCTTTTGTCATGTGTCACTTGTCATGATTGTACACAGTGTGTATTTAAAGGCTCTTCCACATATACCTTCTGAGTCTAGATCCCACACACACCATAAATTCTAATGATGCTGGTGTCAGATGCAGAGCTAGCATTGACAGAGTAAATTCATGAGCCCATCATTTCTTTTGTGCCATCAATATTCCATAGTTTGATCTCATCTTGCTATCACTGAATCAAATTCCATTAGTTCCAAAAATACATTTTAA
This sequence comes from Meriones unguiculatus, assembly GCF_030254825.1. Taxonomy (NCBI): domain Eukaryota; kingdom Metazoa; phylum Chordata; class Mammalia; order Rodentia; family Muridae; genus Meriones; species Meriones unguiculatus. The sequence goes on from NC_083359.1 coordinate 29,919,423, forward strand.
ATCTAACCATTAAATAAATGACTTAATTTTTTTTTCACTTTTTCCCCCAATGGGTAGATTATTTTGAAAGCAAATCTGAGTCATAAATAACAGGACATGTATTAGTGTTTTGGGACTTTTAAACTTTAAGTATTTAATAATTAATAGGCAGCTACCTGTACCAGACATTAAGGTTAAGTGGCTTAACATATTATTGTATTTTATTTCTTAAAAATCCATGAGCTATTCTTGCTGCCATTTTACTCATTTAGAGTAAATGCAAGAGTCTTGACACTGAGTCTCTACCAAAGTCCAGCTAACTCCACAGTCATGCCTTTTATTATTTTCAGGAACTAAAAATTCATTCCCTATGCGTATAAGAGTGTTTTCCATGCACAAGGTAATTTTTTAAATGTTGTAAAAATTAATTTCAAGTGAAATCAAATTCACCATTAAAGAGGAATGGCGATTTACAATGTCTACACTATAAAATAGTCCAATAAAATGTAATATTATTATTTAATATACTCTTCCCCTAATGCTACTTCTGTGAAGAGAGTTCATTGCTCCCCTGCTTTGAAAAGCTTCCATAAACATTGGAAATGCTTTCTCTCGAGTAGAAGGACTCATAATTTGTTTTCTATTAGACTACACACTGAGACGTATACAGACACATATCCATTATAACAGTAGTGGAATTCCTTTTCTGTGTTGTTGCTTTTTCTCCAGCCACTTGAGATGGGGGAAGGCAAATAAGAAGATGAAGTAGCAGAGGAGTTCAATTAAAGAAAGGTTGAGCCAACTGAAGATCAATTCAAAACAAGGGCTAAAAGCCCTGAGTAGATAATGTAAATCAATATAAAAGATGATGGGTCTGTGAGAGGTGTGAGTTTTCAAACTGCTTTTCAGGAAACTATTGTATAAATTAATACCACCGCATTTCCTTCTAAGAAGGGATCGTGTGTTTAGTTCCTTAGTCGTTCTACTAACTTTAATCCCGCACATCACAATTAATGCTTTGTAGGAACTTTCATCCCAAGTGTTAGGACAGAACATTTAGGTACCTTCTTTCTTTATGATGCCCAAAATATTAACTACCAGTAGTCCATTGGTACCCAGCCACTCACCTGTGGCTTTTCTTTGATCTTTAATTCAGGAGCCATTCAATACTGCAGAAAGAGTTGAAAGTCACAAAAGAGATATGTCTATATACCAGGTCTTGTTATGATGATCCTAAATATGTCTATACACTGATGTCTTTGCACGAAGATCCAAAATGCCAGATGCCGTAGCCATTGTTTTCAGCCTGGACTTTAGGAAGGTATGTTTCCAGTATGTCACAGCTATCATTTAAGGAAAGGTAAAATGAAGTATTCTTTGTCTCTAACTCAAGCCTAATCTGAACTAACAGCTGTGATTTTAGAAGACTCCCTCAAAATAAAAAAGAGAAAGTGTTTTTGAAAATGAGCTTAGATTTCTGGTTGACACTTACCAGCTGTATTGCACAGTGAATAAGTCACAGATATTTCTCTTTAAAATGGTATATAGAGAAAGGAATGGAAGTGTATGAAATGCTTGCTGTACCCTGGGCCCCACACATACATGTCAGAAAGACTGTGTTTACACCATAGGATCAGTTTTCCTTGTTTAATAGAATGGAGTGATTAGCTGATCATGCCAATAATTCATGAAGGAATAAGATGTGCCTCTACCCACCATGCATCATAGAATCGCATGCTTTTGCAATGAATTCACATAGAGAAACACGCGTCTTGTTTTGAATATAAACTCTTAAAAGTACTAAAAATCCCAAAATTCATGTTACCTCAGCCCTTAGCAAACATTACAGAAATGGAAATCACTTTCTTTTTCATTATTAGGAGTACATATTTAAACAAAATTTCTTTCTTGGAGAATATCTTAGAGGTTACTTGGTCATTATTTAATGTCACCACTCTTAGAACAATGTTAATTATTTGCTTCCGAGACTGCTTTAGGCGTTGAGTGAAAAATGCGGAGTGAAAGAATAAAACATGTCTTTACAAAATGGTCATAAAACAGAAGGTTTTAGGGTCATAAAACAGAAGCCTAAATAACAAGAAACAAACACAAAAACACAAGAGACAATCCCCTTCTGTCTGGAGTCAGTTTGCATGAATGATGGGTTTTTATGTCTCTAGAAAGCAGCAGTGCTTTCTTGTTGACATGCACTGTTCAGACTGGATTTCATAAAAGAACATAAGACAGAAATACTCTTCTCTTGAGGCATCTTGATTGGGGACAGATGGCTGATCTGGGTTTTGTCAATGGATGGTGCCCATCAAAATATAATAGATTTTTTTTTTTTTTTGCATGTTGGCTTTGTGGTTTTTACCCTTTACATCCTTCTAAGAAAATACCTTCAAAGACTAAGATCAACTTTCCTGAATGAGACTATCAAGGTATCGAAATGTTGCATACCTTGTATTCATTCCTTTAGGTCTAGAGGGTCCCTCAATTATCCCTTTCAGATTCAGAGCTCTGGGACTATTACACTCTAAAGTACTTTCAAATATTTTCTCAAGCTCCACGCTTTCTCCCAGGCATCTTCTTCCAGCTAAATCTCACAACTGTATTAGACTCAGTTATTCAAAAACTTGATAACTCATCTTCTTTTTTAGACATGCCTTCCTAGTTTTTATTAATAGAAAACTCCTAAATTTTAGTATAGTGTTTCTCACATACTTGGTGGAACTGCTGGATTTTTCATTAGTTGTGATTGTCCCATTGCCCCTAATGAAATGGTAGGATGGCACAGAGATGAAGTTTTAGGAACAGTACTGAAATTACTTCAATGAGATTTTTTTGTGAAGGAAGTTAAATTAAAGCATTTATTTTGAGGTTGGTGTACTTTTTCAAATGTGTGTTTTTGTGTGTATGTGTATGAGAGAGACAGAGACTGACATACAAACAGACAGAGAGACACAGAGAGACACACACACACACACACAGACAATTTAGGTGGTCAGCTGAGGTTCTGTGTGGGAACTCTCCACAATGTACTTAAGTGCACAGAAGTCATCAGCTCTAGATATTAATGCAATTACACTATTGTGAGTCAGACTTACTACTGTTGCCATAGACAATTCCACATCTCAAAACTGACAGACACTAAGGATGTTTAGCTCTGATGTCATAGTCACTCACTGAGCCGAGCCAATGCAGAGTCTATTTCATTTAAGGATGAGACTACACCTTTGTCTTAAAAGAAACCTACTGACAAATTCCTATCATGTTGATAGTAGCTAAATGAATCAGGGAAATATGACTCCTTGAACACTGTTCAGCAACAAGCAATAATATCCCGTAACATTTGCTGTCACACGAAGTGAGATATAGTTATAGACAATTGATCATGAAGTACAAGTGCTGAGGGATAGAGATCCACCCCGGCCTGTCCCTTTCTTTCATTCTGAAATGCTAAGTCCCCTTGTATTTGGAGGGATGACCCTTCCTCAGGTGAGTGGTACTTAGTGGATGCTTTCATAATGAGTTAGATGCAACAAAGGCAGAACAAAGACTGACAGCTAACTCTTTTTAATCATTTAAGGCTGTAGTGAGAAGCTGGTATCGGTCAATCACAAGACTGGCCTCCACTTCTCCCCATGTCTGTTGCTCATTTGTTCTTGAACTTCCTTGATCTTAGCTTTCAGGATTTTTGAAAAAGCATTATCTATTTTAGATAAAGTTCTCAGTCTATGCTGTTTACACTAATATTTATTTTTATTCATGATTACATTTATTGATTTGTTTTTTGAGACCTTTTGACAATGAAAGAGACCAAAAAGATAGGAAAGATCCCAAGTTTTTAACAAATAACAATAAAAAACAAAACAAAACCAAGCAACAAACCAAAACAGCTCACTACACAACATCTCGTGTGATAGACTCTTAATATGCTTCAAGTTCAGGTCATGTGTTTTTCACTTTATTATATGAAGTTATTTAAAGGATTTCACAGAATTTTTCTAAAAGAAGAATTCTGCAATCAGATCATTCCACAGGTATCCTTTTCATTTGACCTTTAAGAAACACAACCTTGAAATCTTACCCAGTATTTCAGAGCTGTGGTTTAGACAACAAATCCTGTAGCTATCTGAATATTAAAATCCACTGAAAGCTAAGGTTTCTTCTGCACAAACCAGGGAGCCCGTGGCATATTTAAATAAAGTTCTTAAATAAAACATACGTGAAGGTCTAAATTTTTACCGTGAAGGTTCTTCAAGCTTTGCATGCATGTTTTCTTCCCCTGCCACTTTTATTCACCTTATAGTCTTCTGGGGTACACTCTTTGGCTGACACTTCAAGAAGGATAAATGATACCTTCTCTATCAGGGCTTCTTCAGCCACCTTCTTATGACAAAGTACAGACACACACACACAAACCCACAGTATCAATAAGTGTTATTGATCACTGAAGCACACCACATATTTGTGCTTAGCAGTTTACGTGGAAACTGCCTCTAGTGTTGGAGACAACCAATGGTTTGTGAATTTCAGTGTCCAATACTTCCATCTAAATAATATTAAAAGAGCAAATCTGCCTTCTGTTGTGGAGCTAGACTGATCTAAAGCCCAAGAAAATCCTTGAGGCTGTCCATCATAAGAGGCTTCTGTCACAGCTAAGGCCTAATGTTTTAGCTTAACATCCTAACCTGGGTGTTCATTTAGGAAATCTTTTTTTTTATTTTTATTTTTATTTTTAATTACAATTTGTTAATTCTGTGTCCCAGCTGTATCCTGCTCCCTCATTCCCTCCCCAACCCCACACTCCTTCCCTGGTCTCCTCCCTGCCCCTTTCCAAGTCCACTGATAGGGGGGACCTCCTCCACTTTCATTTGACCCTGTTTTATCAGGTATCTTCAGGGCTGGCTGCAAAGTCCTCCTCTGTGACCTAACAGGACTGCTCTTCCCCTGGTGGGGAGGGGGGTGTCAAAAAACCTGCCCTTGAGATCCTGTTAGAAATAGTCCTTGTTCCCCTTACTTTGGGAAACTACTTGGTTACTGAGCTACCACGCGCCACATCTGCTATAACACATAGCAGAATTTCTATGTTATATCCATAGATGGTCCTTGGTTGAGTGTCAGTCTCAGAAAAGACCCTGCCCGGATATATTTGGTCCTTGTAGAGCTCCTATCCTTTCCATATCATACTAACTCCCCTTCTTTCATATGATTCCCTGCACTCTGCCGAGGGTTTGGTTATGAGTCTTAGTGTCTGCTTTGAAACACTGCTAGGTAGAGTCTTTCAGATGCCTTTTGCAGTAGACTCCTGTCATAGGTTCAATGCATATCCCATTTGTCTTTCTAAATGAGGATAGATCATCTTCACCCATGTCCACTTTCTTGATTATCTTCTTTAGGTGTGTAGATTTCATTATGTTTATCATATCTTGTAGGTCTATATAAGCGAGTATATACCAAGTTTGTTTTTCTCCTTCTGGGATACTTCACTCAGAATGATCTTTTCTAGATCCCACCATTTGCCTGCAAATTTCATGATTTCCTCCTTTTTGATTGCTGAGTAGTATTCCATTGTGTAAAAATACCACAATTTCTGTATCCATTCCTCCTTTGATGGACATCTGGGTTGTTTCCAGGTTCTGGCTATTACAAATAAAGCTGCTATAAACATGGTTGAGCAAGTATCCCTCTTGTGAACTTGAGCAAACTTTGGGTATATACCTAGCCGTGGTATAGCTGGGTCTTGAGGAAGAACTATTTCTAATTGTCTTAGAACGTGCCAGGTAGCTTTCCAGAGTGGTTGTACCAGTTTACATTTCCACCAGCAGTGGAGGAGGGTTCCCCTTTCACCACAACCTCTCCAGCATGTGTTGTCACTTGAATTTTTCATCTTGGCCATTCTGATGGGTGTAAGGTGAAATCTCAGGGTTGTTTTGATTTGCATTTCCCTAATGGCTAATGAGGTTGAGCATTTCTTTAAGTGTTTCTCTGCCATTCGATGTTCCTCTTTCGAGAATTCTCTGTTTAGCTCCGTTCCCCATTTTTTAATGGAATTACTTGGTTTGTTGCTTTTCTGCTTCTTTAGTTCTTTATATATACTGGATATTAGCCCTTTGTCAGATAAAGGGTTGGTGAAGATTCTTTCCCAATCTGTAGGCAGTCATTTTGTTTTGATGACTGTGTCTTTTGCTTTACAGAAGCTTTTCAGTTTCATGAGGTCCCATTTATTGATTGTTGCTCTTAGAGCCTGTGCTGTTGGTGTTCTGTTCAGGAAGTTGTCTCCTGTGCCAATGAGTTCTAGGCTGTTCCCCACTTTTTTTCCAACTGATTTAGAGTATCTGGTTTTATGTTGAGGTCCTTGATCCACTTTGACTTTAGTTTTGTGCAGGTTGATAAATATGGATCTATTTTCATTTTTCTGCATGTAGACATCCAGTTGGGAAATCTTAAACAAATCAACAGTAAGCACCCACACCTCCCACATCTAACATATATTTATATTTTGATATTTTTTCTTCTTTCAAATGACAGCACATTGTCAGTCTGTGTTAATTATTCTGGCTCTTTCTGGCTAAACGCTGACACAATAGAAAGATGGAGGCAATTGTCCAATATTGCTCACTAAGGCAGCTCAAGCAAAAAGAGTCCTAGCCTCATTGTTATTTTCTTGTTAAGAATAAAATGAACATGGGTGTAAACAAGGAAAGAGTTTCACAATCCCCCTTCAAAACTGAAGAGAATGCCATGTAGACCATAAACTAAGAACTTTCAATAAATAAGCAGCAGTGTGTATCTGTCAAGGGAGAATTCATTGCTTATTAATCACAAACTTGGTTTATAATGGTTTATACTTGTTTCAAAGCCCCAGTTTCCAACCCCCAAGTTAGCAGCATTTTTTTTCCTAATTAAATTGGATTTCTTCCAGAATGTTTCAGCACAGTCACTGAGATTTATTATTCTTATTTTTTTCCACGTGGAGAGAGTAGTATAAACAGCAGGTCTAAAGATTTTCCTTCAACCAACCTTAAAATTTTAACTGAAGAGTTCTTCTCTGTATTAATGTATTCCAGCCAGCTGACAAGATAATGCACCCGTGATGCTCTGTATCTGATCTAACCTTTTGTCTTTGTCAGGAAAGGCAGGATTTTTCACAGAGATATCTGAGTTTAAAGAATATAGCTCACCACTTAAATATCATAGCTGGGAGTTTGACATAGTATGTATAGTTATGTTCTGGTACAGACATTTATCTTTTAATATGATACGGTCAGATCTATGAAAGAATAAATACACTAACTAAAGTTGTGTTCTTAGATTTTAACTGCTAAAGTAAATAGGTTTTAATAAAAAACAAATCTCAACTTGCACCATTTTTAGTTTTTTTTTTTTTGACAGTTTTCTGCTTTTGATAGACTATCTTTCATTATCACAAAAAGAATTAAAACATTTCTCAGCTATAATTTTATCAGCAGTAAGATCAGCTGCTGTTTTTTTTTTTTTTTTTCTTAAGCATGCTTGGCTTGTTCTCCTGATTAGTGATAATGTTTAATATTCAATTCTTATTAAAGTCTTATTTCAGATAAAAACTAGTTACAATTTCATTTGCAATTTCAAGAGAAGCATTTTATTTTCATTATTTCATGGATTCTGAAAAGCAGGAACTAAATGTTGTTAGAATAGGGGACTGTAGCAGCATGCACAGGGTATCCACACGTCCAAGCCAGAAGGTCGCAGTACCGAGAGGGAAAAGGAGGCACAATCCCCCATCCTTAACCAACAAGCTATCCCCATTTCACATCTGCTTGATAACAATTAGTTTTCTCCAGTGGTGTCCCACTGGGTATATTATTAAGGGTATACAATTAAGGGAAGGCCACATATCCAGCCACAAGTGGCCATCTCAAAGCCACCTCAATGCTGTCTTTATAAATTTCTGTCTCTTATTGCCTTACTTAGGCTTTTTATGGGGGGGGGTCATCGATCTTTTGCTTACATATTACAGTCTCCGATTCTGTGTTTCTATGTGTTATGTTTGTGTGTGTGTGTGTGTACCTGTGTGTGTGTGCACCTACGTGCATGCTATATTTCTAACATTTTTTTTTTGTTCCTGTGTGTTTTTTAAAGAGGCAGAGAAAGGCGGGATGGAGTTGGAAGGGTAGAGAGGTTAAGAGGACCTGGGAAGAGATGAGAAAGGGGAAACAAGATCAGAATATATTGTACAGAAAAATATTTTTTATTTTATTTATTTTTTGTTTGTTTTTTTTTTATATTAGTTAGCTTATTAACTTTGTATCCCATCTGTATCCCCCTCCCTCATTCCATCCCAATCCCATCCTCCCTCCCTCATCTCCTTCTTGCCCCTTTCCAAGTCCACTGATAGGGGGGAACTTCCTCCCCTTTCATCTGACCCTGGTTTATCAGGTATCTTCAGGACTGGCTGCAAAGTCTTCCTCTGTGGCCTACCAGGGCTGCTTCTCCCTCAGGGTCAGTGGGAGGTCGAAGAGGCTGCCATTGAGTTTATGTCAGAAATAGTCCCTGTTCCCCTTACTAGGGAACCCACTTGGATACTGAGCTACCATGGGATACATCTGAGCAGAGGTTCTAGGTTATCTCCATGCATGGTCCTTGGTTGGAGAAAAAGTCTCATAAAAGACCCCTGTGCCCTGATATATTTGGTCCTTGTGGAGCTCCTGTTGGAAAAAAATATTTTAAAAATGAGAACTCGTGTAACAAATCTTTTAAATAACTTACTTTCCCAAAGTAGCATATATGAAAGTTTGTTTGTACAGCTCTATAGCCAATCCTTCTCTTCATTATTTTTGTCCTCTTTGTCTTGGCAAATATATAGAAGTAAAATGTGCTTCGGTAATGCATTATTATTTGAATAAAATCAGCGTTTCAAAGATCTTTTTCTTATGCTTTTTTAATTTTTATTTTACTTTCTTATTATTTACTTATTTGTTGTACGAGTGTTTGTGAGGGTATATGTCTGTGTGTGAGTATGTGTGTGTGTGTGTGTGTGTGTGTGTGTGTATAAAGGTGTATAGTCACATTGCATATGTGGAGATCAAGTTGATTCTCTTCCATTAAGTGGGTTTCAGGGATCAAATTCAGATCCAGGTTTGCCTGTCTTGGAGGCAACTGCATGCCAAGCCATGAAGGCATATGTGTGTGTGTGTGTGTGTGTGTGTGCGTGTGTGTGTATACACATATATACACACATATACATATATTTCCAGAAGCTGTCACCTATGGTACTGGAACTCAAGTTGTATCTTTGGAGCAGTAATTCCACAGCAACCACCAGAAATGAAGAGACACAGGGTTCGTGATAACCAGCAGAAACTGACTTGGCACGACATATTTTTAAATTTAGAAAATCTCTAGGAAAAGGATTATTCTTTAGGCATAAAAAAGAAAATAGCGGCATAATTGGGCACTACATCCGCATACACTAACTACTGACAGGTACCCGTGGTACATCCAGGTAGACAACAATACGTGGAATTCTACCAATCTGAGGTTTGCAGTGCTGTTCTGGATCTTAAAACAGGTGCTGTACTATAAGTCCTCTGTAACGTAAGGTGGAGTCTTACATTCTCTCTCTCTCTCTGTGGTCTTACTGTCAGGGAAATTATCACATAGAACTACAGAAAATCATTTTATTGTAGGGTTAATAAAAGAAAAAAATCGTTAATCTTTAAATAAGGTTATGTTTAAGTTTGTTCACAAAGTATTTTCCCTAATTAAAAGCATTTTGTGGTCAAAGCTGAAAATTTAAATTTAATAACAATTAAATATAAACTAGTACGATTGAATAGTGAGAAGTAATATTTGTGAAAATAGATCTGTGAAATCATATATAGATCTCAATATAATCAACTTTGCAAAACCTGTCATCCTGCAATGCTTTAAATTTAAAATATGAATGGTGGTGATCTAATTTTAATCACTAAGTTTCTGGCAGCATAGGAGAAGGGAAATCGCTGTTCCTGTAAGTATTCTGACCAGAATGACATTATTCTTGTAACTGTTAAAATATTATAAAATACAGCATATGCTACATCTGGTTTTCTCTTTGGCTCTTTAAGATACAATTCTAAGTCTATTTATTTTTCAGACTATTTTAACTTTGTAATTGCTCCTAAGTTTTTGAGTCATTGACATCCTACATAAGCAGGACAATTTTCCATGCACATAATGACTCTGTGTATGATCACTATGTAGCTCACAAGCTGACCCCATAGTGCAGTCTAAAGGGATGGTAGTGGTTTTCCGGTTTATGTAATGCAAATATTCTGTTAATATGCCCACTCTAAAACATCTCTGGAGGTCACCAACAAGAGCCCCCCCATACTTAAAGTAACAGGACTTTCTCTCCAGAAGCAGCTCATACTTTCACTGTAGTTCAGAGTCCTCACTTTGCTCTTGTGGTTTCTAAACAGCAGTTATTTTATAGTTTCAACATGGGGAGGACCACAATTAAACATACCTAGAAGAACAAGTTTTGGTGTGTTGTGTACTCAGGAAATTCTATATTGAACTCAGATAATTATCACTATACAGATGAAAGACCCATCAAATCTATTAAAACAAAGCAGTTCAACTCATAGTTTTGCTAATTTTTTCCATTCACTTTGTTCAGTCAATATTTATTTTATTGGTGTTCTGTGAGGCTAGGTGGACAAGATATACAGAATAAAGTTCTTATGTGGTCCCTGACACCACTGAAGGGAGGTACATTCAGTGTCTATCAATCTATAAATATGAGAACGCCTCTCTTGCTAATATTTTAAGACAACCTTCTGTTTACCACATGGTTTTATGATAACTCTTGTAATTCAGTCTGGCAGTCAGTTCAGCTTTGTTTTAGATGTCCCATAAGTAGAAAATAGAGCATGCATATGGATAGTGAAATGGAAAGAGAGTCTAAAAGAGTGGGTGAAAGTTTGAAGGTTACCACAAAAAGACATAACATATACATACAAATGCTTGTAAAAACAGATGTAGTACTTGGTTTTCTATTGCTTGAACTGTAAGAATATGTCTTGTGGTCATGAATATGCAGAATGACTAACCAGTGGAGACTTGTTTTATCTCCCAAGAAATCTCCCCAAGGTTATGTGAGTGTTCCCTGTCAAAACTGGGGCTGAGTTTTCCCCTGCTGAGAACATAGCTTCAGGCTCATTAAGTATTCCCCACCACCAATGCACAGGCTAAACATAACTTTGGAAAATGAATCAAGGAGACTTCTAATGTAGGGTTTTAATCAATGGCCAATTCATTAATAAAATATCATGGTACTCATTAGCAATATCAATCAGCCTGGCCTTGCTTGCCTTCATATGCATTTCATTCTATGATGCATCTCTGCAGCCTGGTTAGACCTGTGAAACAAAACACCTCCTCAGTGTAACTTTCAAATGACATAGCATGTAAGTTTGGATAGCGTCAAACAGTGTAAACAGATGCAGAGAAAGCCTTAGCCTCTTTTTCTTTCTTTCTTTCTTTCTTTCTTTCTTTCTTTCTTTCTTTCTTTCTTTCTTTCTTTCTTTCTTTCTTGAAACTTAAGGAAAGAAATATAGATGAATGGGACAGTTTTCAGTAGATAGTCAGATGCAGCTTCATCAAAGAATCCTTGAAGAGAAAGCTTGGTTCCATAGCTATGGCCCCCACTCCATGCAAAACAAATTTCTTGTGATTAATATTAAAAAAATAAAAATTATTTTAAAAAGTTTCCCTGTCTTCACAAAAAGTATCTACATCAAACAAATAACCAAGATGAAAGGAAAATCTACATTACAACTCCCAAATGCATCAACAGTTACTAGGAAATTGTATATTTAAGTGTGCTACGTAGCTTCCTTTAAAAAAAATGGTTAAAAATATTTGTTTTATATTATTTTCCAAGTTTTTGCTTGTTTGTTTATTTGTTTGTTTGGTTTGGTGGGAGACTTGATACATGACACTATTTCTCAAATGACTGTCTCAGTGAAAATGTCTGAAGATGTTTCGTGTGATAAATTGGTAAAAAATTCATTACGAGGGAACAGAGTTAATGAAAGATTTTCTAAGCAAGACTCTGTGTGGTAGAGTTTAATATGTATAAATTAAATCTTCTACTTGGAAACATACTAATAAAAGCAATGAATTAAACATCAGGACCAAGATATTCAGGCTTATTAATATGGTGTAACTCTATTTAGCAAACCTTAATTTGTGGGATGCTGATGATACCAGTAAAATTAATAACTAGGAAGAAGTGGATCCAGAAAATACAAATATATATTATATTAAACTTTAAATTTTAATAAACATAAAATAGAGTATTCAAAGTTGAAAATAAAAGAAACTTGATAATTCTGAGCAGGTATCATGATATGACAATCTTGGATATAGAAGCACACATTATTAATGTTAAATTACCAGTCATGCTTTGGAGACTTAAAATGGCAAGGATAAGTTCTCAGAAAGAAAAAAAAATCTTATTTATCTTTCAAAAATCTGAGATTTTAGATGTTGTATTTCCAAGCCATCCAGTAACATGCATCGTGCTGATACTGACTACCAACACTGAAATGAACAGTTTCACGATGCATTAGAGACATGAGGGTGATAAATGTGTTGTTTTCCATTTTGCTATCCATTCATCACAATAATTCTTTCTCATGCTTGAAGTTTTAATGAAAGGTGCATTAGAATTTTGAGTGCTTTTTAAATGTCAGGCATTGTTCTAGGTGATGGGGACACAGGGGTGACTGAGACAGCCGTGTATTCAGCCATTATGAAACATGGTTTTTTTGTGACATATAAAGAACAATTAAATAAAGTGACAAGTGACAAAAGAAAAAAATAGTTTAATGAAATGGAGGATATGTATTAGAGAGAATGACTTTTTCCTGACCTGCAGGGATATAAATACACAGGAATGACAAATCAAACCTTGCAGGTATAATGGTTTTCTTACTATTTAATTGAGACTTGAGATCATCAGTTTGAAGGATTGATTTACCTAGATAAGATTCTTATATATTACACACACTCAACTAGTCCTAAAGCCCTACTCTGGCCAAAGCTGAGGCCTACCGTGACTTCTGTGTTCAAATCAATGCTTACATTCTATTTTCCAGAACAATTTTGTTGTAGGTACACTTTGGGGGAAGTATTCGAAATATTATCTGTTAGGTTCCAAATAGGCAGCATGTAGAAACCAGGTGTCATTTGTAAAATAGTCAAGTCACAAAGGAATTTGGTTATTGTTGGATTATGGTAATTGTTCTTACTTAGAGAGACAGATGGAATTTAGTGTTAAAAACCTTGAAAGTAAAGTAAAATAATTGAAGATTTGAATGAATACAACAGAGGAAAGAAAGCCAGAAGATGCATCGAGTTTTAAATTTAGAAAAAAAAAAATCTCCTCTCTCCTCCCCACCTCTCTCTCTCTCTCTCAGAGAAGTGTACCCAGCACACACAACGCATATCTAGCACACATACACAACACACAATCACAACATACACACAGCAGTGCACACAACATACATACAGAACATACACACAAACACACACTGAAATGAAGTTAGCTGTATTTGTGTGGGCATCTTGGTCATTAAGAGGAGAGGTCTGAGAATAGCAGGTGCCAGATTTCAGGGGAATTCTATGAACCTGGGAAAGTGGTCCACAAAGATTACTTTTAGAGAAGTCTGATATTTAAGAAAAGGACTCTTCATTGGGATATGCATACTTACACACTGCATCTTTTAGATACATTTTAAATCATTTTAACCATCACTGAAATGTGAATGTTCCGTAACAATAATATATCCCCTTTGTCTATTAGATTTTTTTTTCCTTAATGAAGTATAAAATGATGGTAGGTCTAATTATGATGGTTGTTTTGCTTTCATTAAGTACTTCTATCCATGGTAAATAATAATAACAAGTTAGGAAACCTTTGGGTGAGATAATTAACCTGCAAGAACCCGAGTCTCCATTTTTAAAAGAAGAAAAATATAAAAGCAATTCATGCAATTGTGAGTACCAAATAAGAAAAAATTATGTAAAGGTGCTTTGTAAAATACTGAGGATTACAAAATGGTAGAGATATAATAATCATCATTGGCCTGAGCAGGCTTGCTCTTTGGTTTCAAGATATAGTGTACTTAAGCAGGGAAAATAGATTGATTGTTCTGAAATTAACTAAAAGCATCCATCAACTGCAATTCAATCCATAAGGAAAAACAGAACGTAACAAAATAATATAAGATTTGCTCTTAGTTCAAAGAATATTATTGAGGTGTTAACATTTTCATGGGACCCACGAATAACAGAGCATGCAAAGCGTAGAGACGCGCACTCATCTGAATTACCTGATTTCACGGGACTTTATACAATTACAAAGATGCTGGAGCCAAACTGCATCTGTTGTTGTATTTCCTGGATATATATGATCATGAAATGGACTATACAGTATTTTTTATTCTAGTTTCCTGTCCTATCCAAACAAAAAAACAAACAAACGAAAAAGAGCTATCATTTCAAACAGTACTTTTACTTGCCAGCATTTCATACTGCCCTAAGATATAGTGTATGAGATAAAAATTCTGGCTCCACAGATTCTAGGTCAAAATGGATGGAATGATTGCAAGAACAAAAGGAAGAATTATGAAACTTTACTAGGAGACAGCTCTAGCTTCTGACCTTAGGCCATCCACTTAATCTCTCCTGTTCTGCATCTCTCTTAGATACCTAACCTGTAAAATAAGATTCCTGATTCCTGATAACTACATCTGGTTATCATGCTACAGCACACATATCTCCATTGGTCAGCTCATAATGTTCATATCTACTTGCACAAAAGATTTAGGATTTGGTTAAAATAAGTCACATGAATCTAAGTTGAGTATTTGTCTGGGCAGCCATGTTTTTAAAAGAAATGTAAGGATGAGGACCTGCTGTTGTCACATTTCAAGTAAACGTCCACAGGCAGAAAAGGAAATGAGACAGAGGATACACCGTGAATAAGGCTGAGAACTTACCAAGCTGGTAAATATTAGTTTCTGAATATAGAATAGTGTGAGTAAATAATAGCAAGACAGTGCGAACATTAAAGTAAATATCAATCAAGATGGAATTAACAGTGTTGTTATTGTCAAAGATGATTTCCTGTGTTACATCTATTCGCTTCATCTTGAATTTCTCAAAATATTTTTCAATATTAGCTTTCCATTTTATTGTTACTTTCACATCTAAAAGAGAAACTGGAATGCCTTATTTGTAGGAATTCCTTTTGAGGTCAGATCGTCTTTCATCAGGGACTCTTTGGACATTGGAGTTGTTGGTAATAAAAGGTAACAGTTATTCAGCACTTTGCTGAATTGCTAGAAAAGCTATTTATGCTCTGTAATTTTTACATGCAATGACCCTCTAAATTATACAGAATATTGAGACATTAAAATTAAAATGTACAGCATAGTCTCTTTTAAAGAACTGATATATTTATGATAGGTTTTTTGATCATTTAATTTTTGAGACAGGGCCTGATGGGTGAAAGCTGGCATCTACCTCTGCGTTAGGCTTCTACCCTTTAGCTAAGGGTGGCTTTGATTTTCTTCATCCTTTGCTTGTACTTCCCAAAGTGCTGAGATTACAAGCATGTGCTACCTTTTATCCTATGAGAGACTTTGCATAACATTGATCATGGAGATCCTGAACAAAACTTCATTTGGCATTTTATATTCACTATCAAGTAAACTTCTCTTTGGCAAAAATGCTGCCCCAAACAGTCACTGTCAGTATGTTACCTTCTACTTCAAAACTCTCTGCAAGCTACCCATGCTTACACAGAATAAATTCAAAAGCTGCTTTATTTCGAAAGCCTGCTGTTATTTCAACTTCCACTTCTCTGCACGGATCATTCTCCATGAATCTTGATAATGGAAAGTCTGGATTCACCCTGACTTATGAGATCTGGACAAAACCCAGCCAGTGGTTTTGGAATGATAATCTATATCTAGTTTTCAAACAACCATGTGAATTATTTCAAGGCAGAGTAACTGAATATCAAAGAAAACTGCTCCAGGAGATGTAGACTGGCCCTCTTATAACTGTGAGAAGATATACTACTTCTCATGAAGTGGTATACGAAACACATGAAGGTGTGCAGTGTTCAGGCGGAAGAGAGACTGAGTCCTGTCAGCATTGTCTAAAATCCTGGATAAGGCTTAAATCCTCTGTGCATTCTCAACCATCAGTCAATCCTATCCTTTTCTAGGCTCTCTTGTAGATTATAACCCCTTTAAGAGCAGAATTGTCTCAAAAGGATCCGTAGCTCAATTTCAACCTTGTTATGTTTTATTATTATGATGATTAATGTACCAATGTATCTGAAATAATCTTCCTAACCAGAGGAATGGTTTGGCTTGCCTGACAGGTCAGAATGATCTGTCCAGAACTGGGTTGGCTTTTGTGTCTATAAACAAAAGAACACATCATATTGTTAGCATGTGTTGAGAAAGCTGTTCACCTCTTAGCTAGAAAATGAAAAAGAAAAACAAACAAAAACAAATGAGGAAGAGACTGGTTTCATAATTTTCTTAAAGGGTCCATACCAAATGGCTTAAAATTCCCCAGCAGGCCTCTTCTCTCTCTCTCTCTCTCTCTCTCTCTCTCTCTCTCTCTCTCTCTCTCTCTCTTATTTAGTTTACATCTCAAGGGTCCCCCCTTCTTCCTCTCCTCCCAGTCCTTACACCCTCTTTCTTCTCCCTCCCCCTTCCCCTCTTCTTTCCCCCAAGAAAAGCAGCAGCTCCCCTCCCCTCACATCACCCCCCCAGCACATCAAGTCACATCAGGACCCAGCATATCCTCATCCTCTGAGGCCAAGCAAGTCAGCCCTGCCAGGGGGAAATTATCCAAAACCAAGCAATAGAGTCCATGTTAGAAACAGCCCCCCTCCACCTCCACTCACAAGGTGCCCCATAGGAAGACCAAGCTGCCCATCAAACTCATATGTGCAGGGGGCCTAAGTCCAGACCATGAATGTTCAGTAGTTGATGTTTCAGTCTCTGTAAGTTTCCATGGGGCTGGGTTAGTTGTCTCTGTTGGCCTTCTTATGAGGTTCCACTCTCCTTTAGTTCCTTCTCTCTGTTTTTTTTTTAATTACTATTATTTTTTACAATTCATTCACTTTGTATTCCAGTTGTAGCACCCTCCCTCGTCTCCTCAGGTTCCCACCCTCCTCCCTCTTTCTCTCCTATTCCTCTTCCACAGTTCACTGATAGAAGAAGTCCTCCTCCCCTACTGACTAACCCTAGCCTATCATAAGGACTGCCTGGAGCTTCTTTCTCTGGGGGTTGGCTAGGTCACTCCACCAGGGAGAAGTGATGAAGGTGTAGGCAACCATGTTCATGTCAGAGACTGCCTCTTCTCCCCTTACCAGAGGACCCACATGGAGACGGAACTGTCTATGGGCTACAACTGAGCAGAGGTCCTTCCATCTTTCCTCCAACACTTCCACAGTATCACTGAAGCACTGCCCCATGCTTGGCTCCAAGTCTCAGCATCTGTCTGGATGGCTGCTGGCTGGAATCTCCCAGACAACAGTCAAGTTAGGGTCTCATCTCTTAAATGTTTGTACTGCCTCCTAACAGTGGCCAGAGGCAGGCCAAGGCTATGATACATATGCTTTTAAGAACAATCATAATTTAAATTAGTTCATGCTCAAGCTAACATGTCTCAATAGTTGTCTTTGCAATAAATTAAGACACACAGAACTCTGATCATTTTCATATCACTGCGTTGTTTAAAATGAAAGATGCTAACCTGCAGACAGGAGCCTGTCAGAGTTGCCCTCTGAGAGGCTCTACCTGGCAGCACCTCCAAACGGATGGATGCTGAGACTCACAGCCCAGCATTGGTAGATGCATAGGGAATCCTGAGGAAAAGTGGGAGGAAAGAGAATGGGACCTAAGGAGCCAGGAGCTCCACAAGAACAACAGAGCCAACTAAGGAGCACCCAGAGGAGTTTGCTGAAACTGAAGCACCAACCAAAGACCATATATGAAACAGACCTAGGCTCCCTACAAAGATATAGGCTTCAAATGGGTCCTCTACCAAGGGAAGTGGGGGCTACATGAGACAAGGACTCACTTGCAACCTTTTTATCACTTCCCCCTGTTGGGACTGCCTTGCCAGGCCACAGGGGACAAGGCCATGCTGAGTCCTGATGCAACATGATGAGCTGGGATGGATGGGAAAGGGAGCTTCCCTTTTCTGAGGAAAGGGAAAGGAGGAGGGGGAGAGAGAAAGGGTAGAACCACAAGGGGAGGGGAAAAGGGGCTACAAGGATGTAAAGTGAATAAAATAAGTAAATGAGAAAAAAAGAATGAAAGAGTGGAAGCTGTCTCAAAGATTTTAGAAAGTAAAACAGCTTAATTACCACATAAACAACACTGGAAACACTAAGAAATTCCTGAAAAGATAGAGCTATATTTTATGGGGTTGTTTTGTTGTACACACACACACACACACACACACACACACACACACACAAATTTATAGTGTCTGTCTGTCTATGTGTGCGGGCATGTGTGTACAAATATCAGAGGAAAACGTGTAGGAGAGTTGTTTCACTTATTCCGTCTTGTTTAAGTGTTCAAGCTCTGGCCATCAGCTTGGGAGCAAGCACCCTTCCCCACTGAGCCATATTGCAGTCCTAGAGTTGCCCAGAATTTTAAGACTTAGTTTAATCTTCTTTATTCTCTGACAAACTATGGCCAAAATCTGTTAGTTTTCAAATTTATTTATTGCAATTTATTCACTGTGTCTCGCAGCTGTGTCCCCCTCCCTTGTCTTCTGCCACTCCCACGAACCTTCCTCTTCTCCCCACTATGCCCCTTCTATCTGATAGGGGACATCCTCTTCCCCTTCTATCTGACCCTAGCCTATCAAATTTCATCAGGGCTGGCTGCATCATCTTCTACTGTGGCTTGGCAAGGCTGCACCCCCCCCCCCCAGGGGTCATTATTCAGACTGAAACTCATAGCCAAACTTTTGGCAGAATGCAGAAAACCTTATGGGAGAAGGGGGAGATAGAATGACCTGGAGGGAACAGGAACTCCACAAGGAGACCAACAGAGCCAAGTACCTGGGCCCAGGGGGCCCTGCAGAGGCCGATAACCAACCAAGAACCATGCATGGGAAGGACCTAGACCCCCTGCTCAGACGAATCCCACAGGCTGCTCAGTTTCCAAGTGGATTCTCTAGTAAAGGGAGTAGGGCCTGTCCCTGACAGAGTCTGTTCTTAATTTTGAAAGCTCAAATTAATAGATAAAATCACCTCTTCTAATTAGTTTGGATTGATATTCCATCAAAAGAGCTTTGAAGTAGCCAAGATTATTATAATGATCACAAATACACACTTGCTTATAGGTAACAAAGAAAAGGACCCAATTTAATGAGCTAATCATGAATTTTTTCTGCTTTTATTTGTGGGCTAAACTCATGAACACACACATACATGCAAACATACGATACACACACACAATGCACACACATAGGGAGAGATGAAGGGAGAGAGGGGAAAAACTACATGAAAAGCATATGTCTACATTTCTTACACTGTAATATTCAATTACCTATCTATCTTACATCTATAGGGAGTTCTTATTTAATTATAATAATCTAAAAGTCAGTACTGTTACCGATTCAGATGATACAGGTAGAGATTGAGGCACAAAAATATTAAATCATTCAAGTGAAATGTTAAATTGTGGGCCAATTTAAAATTTTAAAACTGTCCACCCAGATAATGTGCTCTCTCTCTCACACACAGTCTTAATTATCCTGTTGAACCATGTCTATGAACTGAATGACACATTGATTTCTCAGAAATAAGCATAGTTCCCTCTAGGTCCTTCCATCTTCTCCCAACTCTTCCACAGGACCCCAGAGCTCTGCCCCATGCTTGGCTGCAAGTCTCAGCATCTGTCTTAATCAGCTGCTGGCTGGAGCCTCCCAGACTACAGTCAGGTTTGGGTTTTTTTTTTTTGTTTGATTGTTTGTTTTGTTTTCTGTCTGCAAACTTAACAAAGTATCATTATTAATCTCAGGGGTTGGCTCTCTACCTTGGAGTAGGTCTCAGGTTGGGCCAGATAATGGTTGGACTTTCCCTTAATCTTTGTTCTCCTGTTAACTATGCACTTCTTATAGGCAGGGTAATTTTTGGATCACAGGCTTTATAGGTGGGTTTTTGTTCCCCTCCTTCCAGTAATCATACCATAAGATGTGGTCACTTCAGTCTCCATGCCCCTTTCTCCCCATTAAGAGTTTCAGCTAGAGTCACATCCTCACAAGAAGACCAACAGAGACAACAAACACAGTCACATGGGGGATTTCAGAGACTGAGACATCAACTAAGAAGCATGCGTTATCTGGACTTCTTAGACCCCCTGCATACACGTAGCCTATGGGTTGCTTGGCCTTCATATAGGTTGCCTGGCGAGTGGAGTGGAGTGGGAGGGGTGTTTCTAACTTAGACTTTATTGCCTGCTTTTGGATAACTTCCGCCTTGCAGCACTGCCTTGCCTAGCCTCAGGGAATGAAGATATGCTCAGTCCTGATGTGACTTGATGTGCTGGAGAAGGTTGATATGGGGAAGGGGAATTCTCCTTTTCTGGGGGAAAGGGCAGAGAGGAAGTGGAAAGGAGGGAAGTGGGGGTTGAGAGGAGAGGAGGGAAGGGGCACCCTTGGGATGTAAAATAAATTAAAAATGAAAATAAAAATAAATTGAAAATAAGAAGTAAGTATAGTCACATTGTGCTTGGAGATTGAAAAGATCAACCCCCACCTTCCTATTTGTTTGAATAATTCTTAAAAATCCAAGATGCCTTTTTCTGGCTTCCTCTCCAAATTAAATTTAAATCTACTTGAAGAACACAAATTGACCAAATGTGTTTTTATAATCCGTATTACACCATCTAAGTAGAAGTTATCCATCAAATGTTTAGAAGTTGAATTAGAATTCCTTTTCTTGTTTGAGTGTTTCAGTATTGCTATAATTTCTGTTTTGGTAATGTGTTATATGTGAGAAAGTCAGAAATAAGGAAACTTAAGGACAGTTGAATGACTGGACATACTTTGTAGATAATGAGTTTCAATGAATAATACAAGCTCTCAAGTCAGGGGACATTTTACAAGCTCTGCTGTAAATGTAAGGAAGCCTATTTGGTTGAAAACAACGCTCAAGTGTGGAAAAATTGAATCGTCTGAGTATATTGCACAGTTACTTGTCTGCTGACCCTGAAGAGTTTTAGTGCATTTAAAACTATCTTTTCTGTGTGTCATGATACACATCAAATCATAGAGCCCACAACCACAGTTTCTGATGTAGAAAAATTGATTCTGGTAGTACCTCAAGTAGTCAGCAAGTTTACCTTCCTACAGGATGGACAATACAGGCTTTCTTGTGTCTACTATAGAAGTTTGTCCCAAACTCTCTGAGCAATTTGACAACCTTTTCTAACAATTTTCAATAATGCCATGGTTTGAGACTAATAATTTAATTGTCCTCTGAGCCTCAATTCATTCCTAACATGATCCTCAGAATGGTTGAAATCTTTATCTTACAGTTGTTTATACACTCATCCTGAAGTTAAACTGTTAACTTAGCATTATAGGTTGGAACATAAATCTACAAATGCCAGAACATGCAACATTCCCATGCTCTGAGAAATAGTAATTTCATCCCTTGCACTTAAATAGCTTTTTACTTGAACTGGGTCTTTTCCCAATATTTACATAAAACAGATTTCTTGAAAACAAGAGAGAGAGAGAGAGATGGCAGGTGTTTAAATTATTTTTACAAGAAATTTCTAATACTTACACAATAAATTTTATAAAAACCATCCATGTTATAAGGAACCTTTATAGGAAATTTGAATTTATGAATTTTGTCCTAAGAATGAAATAGAAGAAAATGTGGGCAAATGGTAGTAGTTATACAGAAATTGAGGAAACCGTATTATAGTTGAGTTTTCTGATCCAACAACAACCCTATGTGTGAAACTGAAAAAAAAAAAAAAAAACTAGGAACCTGCCACAGAGGGCCTCTGAAAGCCTCTTCCGTGCAGACTGTCAAAGCAAATGCTGAGCCTGATGGCCAACTGACCAGAGTGAATGGAATTTTAGGTAAGAAGTGGGAAATAGCAAGAGCTGGAAAGGACAGGAACTCCACAAGGAGAGCAACAGAACAAGAAAATTTGAACACAGGAAACTTCCCAGAGACTCATACTCCAACCAAGGACTATTCATGGAGATAACCTAGAACCCTGACAATACAGCCATTTCTGATGAGAACTGATAGACTATGATCAGAAAGAAGGAGAGGAGGACCTCCCCTATCAGTGGACTTGGGGAGGGGCATGCATGCAGAAAGTGGGGGAGAAGGGTGAGACCGGGAGGGGAGGAGGGAAGGGCTTATGGGGGGGATACAAAATGAATAAAGTATAATTAATAAAAGTTAAATAAAAAAATTTCAGAAAACTGTAAAAAAAAACACCTTGAAGGAGTAGAATTGGAAATTCTCTAATAAAATAATTTTAAAATGGTTATTACTGTTTGTCCTTCTTACTTTCTCCTTAGAGTAAGGTAAAGTAAAACATAATTGTGTGGATAATCTCTTGTGGGGAAAAAAAAATCAAATATGCTTAAATCTTCAGAGCACAGTCCTTGTGGATTACACAGATGTGTATACAACTTGTTGAGAAAGCCGAGAATTTTTCTGAGAAAAGTGATTATATGGAATAGGAGCGACTCTTTTTTCTCTCTTTTCTTAAAAAAAAAAAAAAAAAAAAAAAAAAAAACAGTTAACAGAATCACAGTTAATTTCTGGTAGATGGTCACAGATTCTAAATTTGAGATTGTGCCCTCATCAGGCACTATACATATTGAACAAGAAAGGAAAGGTCAAAGTGGATAATATGCTCTTGAAAATTGCTGTGTAAGCTCTACGCGGCAGCATAGTTCAGCTGGTAAGTGTTAAGAGTATTATTTTACATAAATATTCCCCAATATTGAATGTAAGTTTTTTTTCTGCCTATAATTAGAGCTCCAATTTACTTAGGGAAAGAATAATTATAGAATAATAATTAGAATGTGCACCTCATAATGGCTAGAATACATATCCATTTTCTTGGTTAAACACTACAGAAAACACATACTTGCTTAAAAGAAAGCACAACATATCTTCAGATAACATACTAGTTTAATAATTTTAACTTGAAATTCAGTGTGAATGGGTGTTCCATATCTGCATATGCTAACACTGAAAGTAGCTTCAGTATACACAAAGTATTTTAAAGTGAATCCTTTCATGCAAAGTTCTTTGAAATTCTTGATTTGTGATCTAAAACAAGGAAGAGTATCTGTTCAGGTCTCACTCTCGATGGAGTGCTGAAATTTGTGCCAGCATTTTAATACATTTGTAAGTCACATGAACTAGATACTTCCTGTAATAAGACATTCGGTCATGTTTTTTATATTTTCACCTCTGCATATGCTTTACATGTTTTCTTCCTTTAACCTTGGGTAATAGCCAAAGTACCAACACTAGTTGATTATACTTTTCTTCAAATCAGCTGGGCATTTGTGCTTAGTGGCTAAAATCTAGCATGTTAAGAGAAAACCAATGTGCATTGAGTAGATGTCTTTTATAGTGTTGCATTTCCTTTGTGGCCCCAAATGGTCTACAGGAAACAGAGAAGGCCTTTTATTAGGTTTATTAGGTTTTATTAGGCCACAAGTATACAACTATGAATGTTGCTGTGATTTTCCTGTTGGCAATTCCTTTGTTTTGCAAGAAGAACATCAGTTGCACAAGGACTTATACAGTTGTTACTATGTGGTATAATTTTTAAATGTTGATCATGCAAGCTTTTCTGATGTAGTTACATTATCACCATCATATAGCCTTTATTTAGTTTAAATGCTTCCAATATGTGTACCCAACATTAGTGTACTCAACTATGTAGCTACACAGAGAAACCCTATCTCTGAAAAAAGAAAAAAAAAAAAAAAGAAAAGAAAATAGTAGGAAAACCCAAAGCCTCATAGCATTCATCCCAGAATGCTTCTTGACTCCATTTTATTTTTTCAGGCTAACTTGAATGTAGTTAAAGCCTTACTAAGATATATATATTGCTATTACATCATTTTCAATTATGTATTTCCAGCATTTGTGTCAACTTAGAGAATTAGAGGTCCTCAAGTTCCTAAACGATGGCTCACCAAAACTTAATAATATATTCTTATAAGGAATATCTGATTTTTTTGTAACATATAAAATGTCAAAGTCTGTTAGAGAGTTAAACACATGAAAAAAAAAAACAAGCAGGATTCCTCTATACACTTTAATAAGTGTTGACAGAGATAATAATTTTGAAAGGATGACAGATTTACTTACAGCTTAAAAGCCACTACCAAACACTGCCTGGAGAATCCTGCCATAGTCCCCAGAATAGTTTCAATTCTTTGGGATTTTTGTTGTTGTTGTTCCTAAATTTTATTTATTAATTAATACAAAGCATTCCAGACCAATGTGGCTTAATCCTCATCTTCTCCTCCTCTTCATCCTGGTTAATCTGGCAGCAATGCAAGTCATAACTCTTTGCTGTTGGCAACAACAAGCAACAGTCTCAGAGATAGTTCTTCTTCAAATATTTTTTGAAATATTATTTTGGTAGGATATCTCAAAAAATTTTGAAGAAAGTCATCTCAGAAGTGCCAGTGACCTTGTTCTCGCTCCTTTTGATGGTCAGAACCTCTCCACCAAGATCCCCAGCTTTCCCATTCACTTTGATTCTCTCTTAGACAAACTGCTCAAAATTGGCAGTATGCATCATTCCATCTTCCACAGGAAGGGTGCAGTCAGTCAAGAGTGAACTTCAAAACCTCATTCTTTAAAGGCAAATTGCCAACATACGTGCTTTTGCCATGTCACCTGACATGAAGCCCTCCTGAATGAGGAATGATGGAGCTGAAGACCACGTTGGGTGAATCTGTCATGCTTTGTCAATAGAAGGCAATGTATTGTTGAACTGAGGGAGAGAGAGGGACCTCCTGATCTAATTAAGAATCACATAAGATCTTTGGCATAAAATAAAGCTTTATAAAGGCATTCTGTAACATCATTTCCCAGATTTGTTGTCATCATAATTCACCACAAAACCTTAGCAAGCATAAAGTTTACTTCCAAATTTTTGCTGAAGGAATTCACTTTTCTTGGTGTTCTCTCTGTGGAAGCACATGCCTGCACTTGTTGAGGGAGGATTGCATTGAACATGGTAAAAATAAGGTAAATTTTTCCTTTCCTTTTTCTTCTCCCCGTCCCCCCCCCTTTTTTTGAATCATAATGCTCTTTTTTTCTTTCTATAGTCTAAAGAATTCAGTTGCTTTACGTCTAAAGCTGCTTTCCAAACAAATCCAAATGATTTGATTCTAGACTTTAAACATCTTTTATATGTTTAGGAAATATGCAAATGAAGGGATTGGTAGGCTTGTGTGACTTCAAAAGTGAAATAAAGTCAGCAGCCATGAAAACACAAGATAAAATGAACAACAAAAGGAGCCAGTGGCAGGGTGACAGAGCGGGAAGCCGAAGGACACTCTGCTTATTCGCCCTGGCGGAGAGGACAGACTCGGGGATAATGGGATAGAATGCTAAAATGTGCAGAGGAGAAGGATCCTGATGGAATAAGGGTAAAAAAATGTTCTGACAGTGGGAATTGGATTTTGAAGGACTGTCCTGAGGGAATATTGGAAAATCCATTCACTGAATATTTGTGCAGGAAAGGAGCAAGTCTTAGAAGCTTTGTGGAGGGTCCTGAGTTTTGGGCTGTTCCCTGGAGAGAGAGAGCAGGGAGTGCAGGTGAGAGCAATCTAATTTCTATTACTAACTTTAATTATTTCCAAACAAATTGACTATTTTTGAGTGAATGTGCGTGGAAAAGTGAAACTTAGGAAGATTTCGTGGAAAGCACCAGGGAAAGGGAAGGGTACGAGGATTGTTTTCTATGACTGTGGTCCAAGAATAAAGAAAAGTCATGACCAGAGACATGAGTGTGTTGTGCCAGGGTCATTACCAGACGATTTGGTGAGGTTGTCATCCTCTGGCAAGAGGAATGCACTTCTGCAACAGATATGACCAAGATTTTTCAAGAGGCTGAGGGTTGTTGTTGTTTGTTTGCTTCCTGAGAGGATCAAAAGGCCCCAAACAAATGGTTACCTCTAATCTCTACAGACTAATGGGAATAACATTTTCTTTAAAGACTTGCCACATAACAATAGAACTTTAACTTTAGACTTTATCTTTAAACTTCTTCTGCTGCTTTGTTTTTCCTCTTTAAAAACTATTTCTGAATGTTTGTGTCCATAATTATTACTTAAAGTGAAAGTCTGATGTACCTATTTTAACTGTGGAGCCTAACAGAAGGTTATCAGTGTGTCTAATAGACTTGTGAAGGGAAGAGAGAAAGACAGGGTCATCATTAGTGTCTGTGGGACACCAACAGTCTTTAACTGCTCTGAGAAGCAGTTTTGACATTCTGGAATGGCTCTAATGACCATCTAAAGTGACTGCTGAAACTATTGTATAGAATAATTTGTGTTACGATTAGCGCTTAGTCAGATTAGGAGTTACTTAAATGCGTTGAGAAACTATCCCTTATGAATGCTTTCCTTTCCATTCTTCGGTTTTATTCATCTGGAAGTTGAAGGATTGGGAAGAGTGAAACTGGAATATACGTGGAAATCATATTTCTGTATCCATAATTTAGTCATAAAGTAAATAAGATTGAGAGGGAGAGTGACTTGTCCATACTGAAAATAAAATGTGCAGAGTGCAGGGAATCTTATGGAAGAAGGGGGAGATAGAAAGACCTGGAGGGGACAGGAGCTCTACAAGGAGAGCAACAGAACCAAGAAATCAGGGCCTAGGGGTCTTTTCAGAGACTGAAACCCCAACTAAGGATCATGCATGGAGATAACCTAGAACCCTGCACAGACATAGCCCATGGAAGCTCAGTGTCCAAGAGGGTTCCCTAGTAATGGGAACAAGGGCCATCTCTGACATGAACTCAGTGGCTCGCTCTTTGATCACCTCCCCCTGAGGGGAGAGCAGCCTTACCAGGCCACAGAGGAGGACAATGCAGTCATTCCTGATGAGACCTGATAGACTAAGATCAGAGGGAAGGGGAGGGGGACCTCCCCTATCAGTGGACTTGGAGAGGCCCATGGGAGGAGATGAGGGAGGGAGGGTGGAATTGGGAGGGAATGAGGGAGAGGACTACAGCTGAGATACAAAGCAAATAAACTGTGATTAATATAAAAAATAAAAATACATTAAGAAGAGAAAAGAAGAAAAGGAACTGTGCGTATTTTTAATCTAGCAGCTCCATTCTTGACCTCTTGGAGTCTTCCGTGTGAGTAATGAGACAAGAAGTCAGGTGCTGCGTTGAGTAGATTTTTCCAAATCCATCTCACCATAGAACACTTTTTGGTTAAATGATTCTTGTAACCAATGGTCAGTTGAGCACATGTGGAAAAACTTTCTCTGGGAAAACCTGTGTGTACATATAGATGGATGGGTGGGTGGATAGACAGACAGACAGACAGATAGACAGACAGACAGACAGACAGACAGACAGACAGACAGATAGATAGATAGATAGATAGATAGGTAGATAGATAGATAGATAGAAAAATCCTTACCCTTAGTGTTAACATATTGGGCCTCTGTTTATATGGAAAAAGATGGCAGAAGGACTGACAGGGATCACATTATGAATAAATGAATGAGTAGTACTAACAGGCTTGATCTTTAAGTTTCCAAAGCAGGAAATGATCCTACTGAGCATGACCATGATTTTTATTATTTTCCTTCATATCGCTGGCAGTTCCTGTAGATGGTCACGGAAGCCACTTCAAAATCACCAAAACTGTCTCAGAGAAATCAAGACATTTGCCAGATGTTGCACAGACACAGTTTCAGTTTTGAGAATGCGAGTTTCCAGAGCTTTAGTCATCGTTCCAAAATTAGACAAATCGACTTTCCTGTCTCATTGATAAGCTTCTCTTCATGCAGCGCTTAGAGGAAGCCAGATCAAGATGGGGGCGGGGTCAGAGCAGAATTTAAGACGCTGCGGTCCTGGAAGATTGCATAAGACAGCACAGAAGCTTATGAAACCAGAACAGATGAGGCACAGTGAGCACGAAGATAGCTTGTCAGTCCTGAGCCCACACGCTGCTTCTTCCTCTCAGAGAGTCCAGGTGCCAAAGCATACAGGTGCTAAACCTGGAGAAAAGACGCTTATTCGGGCTGGTGGGTTTGCAGGATCCCGAGTCCACAGAAACAGCTTTACTTTAGTGTTAAATAGCACTTTTTAACAACAAAGTTCTTCCAGCGACACAGCAACATACTCTTCCGGTGCTACAGCTCTCTTTCTTGGGAGGAATAAGGGCTATATAAACCTTGGGGAAGTGGGTAGAGGTTTTAGGGAGAGTGAACAGCATTGGCTGGGCCTGAGGTGGTAGGAATGCTTCACTTGTGTAGAGAGGAATTCCAGGTGCTAGTCCATGTGACTCCCTTGAGAATTGTGAGGGTGGGGGCTGCAAGACTGCGTGGGCAGGGGCAAGCAGGCGCCCAACAGGAAGGGAGCAGAGCGACCCTTATTCCTGGCGGTCTCAAGATTGAGAGTTTCGGCACTTGGACACATCTTGACCTCACTCTAGCTCTAGGCTGGTTTCCATGGTCCCACAGTCCTCATGCCCCACACTAGCCTTCTGTATTTGGTGTATAGTAGGAGGACATTGCAACTTAACTTTTCATCAGTGAGTGAGAGACAAATGTATGTTATTCAGCGATAGATAAAACCCCAATAACACTTTTCTAAGTTTTATGGCCTGGAACAACTGGAAAGGGCTGAAAAGAGCAAGTGCCCCCAAACTTAAAGATTCAGTTTAGACAAATACATGGATAAATAAGAAGAGTAGTCATTCACCCAACGTCCATTCTGCCTCAGACACTTTAATCAAATTATATCAATACCTTTTAAGCTAATCAATAATTATACCTCTGCTTTGTGGATACCTGTTGTCCTGGCTGGTTTTGTGAGTCAACTTGACACAAGCTAGAGTCATCAGAGAGAAAGGAGCCTCAGTTGAAGAAATGCCTTCATGATATCCAGCTGTAAAACATTTTCTTAATTAGTGATCAACGGCAGTAGGTAATGCCATTCCTGGACCAGTAGTCCTGTATTCTACCAGGATCCGCCCTGCTTGCATTCCTCTCCTGATTTCCTCTAATGATGGACAATGATGTGCAGGTGTTAGTGGAATAACTCTTCCCTCCCCAACTTGCTCTTTTGGTTACCATGCTTTGTTGAAGCAATAAAAACCCTAACTAAGACAACTGCGATGATGATAAATTGGGCAAAATTTTCCAAATTCCATAATGACTAAGTTGAGACTTTAACTCAGTTCCAATATGTTCTCAATTCCTTATGCATTTTGTTACAATGTATTCTCAAAGGATCTTCAATGCCACCTCAGTTCTCAGTGGGTGCTTTGAGGCATAGTGTGGGATCAAGGGGTGTGTATAGATGTGAGTGAGAGAAATCAGAAGGGGAGGCCAGTGGAAAGAAGGAGAGGAGTTAAAAAAGGAAGAGAGTTCTATTTTCTAAGAAACTATTTACCGTGCATTGTTAATGCTAATTTTTAAGGGGCATTGTGTGAAGAGTAGTAAATTAACAGAGGTAGCTTCTGAAAGCTTGAGTCTCTGTTTTGTAATTGTGGGCATCTCATTCAGAAGCACACCATGCATTTCAGCTCCCACATTTTAAATTAAATTTCCTTATTACTTTTTAAGTAGCCTGTCATGGATTATTGAGTATTTACTGTATGTTTATACTGTAATTCTCTGAAATGACATACAGTAATTGCTTTAGCTACTGCATCTGATGTCTAATTACTATAAATGTATGTAAAGAAGTAATTAAATGGAAAAAATAAACTTTCCCCCTGAACTTTGTATTACAGATGAAGCAAAGGATGTTAGTTTTCTCTTGTCCCTTCCTCTCTCTTTCTCTCTCTCTCTCTCTCTCTCTCTCTCTCTCTCTCTCTCCGGCTCTCTCTCAATTTTTGGTAATAACAAATTCTTATGCAAGCAGAGTGATAAATAAGATTGTAAGTAAACTGTGTCTTACTCAAAGTCTAAGCTAAATGATACTGAAGGTGACAGAACATTCCTAAACTTGAGCATGAGATGGGCAATCAGTTTGTCTCTTGCTCTATTCTAAAGTCTAAGCAAGGCTGTCCCTGCTCAAATGTTTCTCCTCCACCTTACAGTTCTAACACGGGAAGCAGTAGGGTGTTTCAAGATACCTCCCTTAAAGCAGGAGAGAATCTCCCCATGAAAGTGTCACTAAAAAGAAACAAAAAACCCAACAACATCTTGACAAATGCTTACCTGTCCTGTTGTTAAAATTGAAAACCAGTAACTTTCCAGTGTTTTGTGAGTTATATAAATTATTTAGAGTAATAAGTTAGAATCAGATTTAA
The DNA here is from genome assembly GCF_030254825.1 of Meriones unguiculatus. NCBI lineage: Eukaryota > Metazoa > Chordata > Mammalia > Rodentia > Muridae > Meriones > Meriones unguiculatus. Next base: position 29,950,011 of record NC_083359.1, read on the forward strand.
ATGCCTGGAGAAAAAGTACCATGGATGAATATCTACCTTAACATCAAATAAAGGGGTACTGTATTGGTTAGGCAATGCCAGAAATCATCAAATAATATCCCAACCCCCACCCAGGACAAAGGATCACAGCTGGGAAGACTTAAAGCAAGATCTGAAATTAAGGACTCCATTATCCCTCTCATCCTTCCTAGGGCAGGTGAACACAGAGGGGCGTTTTCAACCACTGGGATAATAATAAAGACAGACACAAAGAGCCCATTGCAACCTTGCTGCTGTAAAGTTTAAGCTGATCCAATCCTTTTCTGACCTTTTTATTTGCCAATTGGAAAAACATAGCAAATGGCCCTCAGCTGAGAAGCAGCTCAGGAGAGTTCTGAGCAGCCTGTGGTCGGTCTATGAAGCACAGAATTTGAAAGGGGGTTCAGGTTTGTACTCTGTTTCCTATAACCACCATCTGTGACACAGCAGTTAGGTCTGAAGTTCATCTCACACCACTATCAAGCTGAAACTAAACTCCAGTATTTATTTCTCTTTTAGGTCTAATACTGACCCCAGGCTGGTAAATCTGACATTGCAAGTAGCCAATAGTCTTAAATTATCAATCAGTTGATTCATTTTGTTGCCATGATAGTAAAGAAAATGCATCTGCATACATGAAAAACTTGTCTCTTGTTGAAAAGAGAGAAATGGTACCAGGGAAGAAAATACAAGGATGCTGTAGCCCTGACTGACATTTTTTTTTAAGTTTATAACTGTGTCCTCTTTTGCAACATTACTTTATTTTAAAACATTACTGTTTTGCAACCTTACATATACTTTCAAAACAGGTTTTAAGCAACCATTCAGAATTGTCTTTCTTTACTCTCCACTCCTTCTTTTCCTGAATTAATTCTGAAACTCTTTCTTGGAGCTCAAATGCCTTTTAGAAATTAAGGTTTAAAAAACAATGTCTCTTTTAGAATTGACCTACTCATTCATTTTCCTGCTAATATGCTTTCTCTTCTGTTCAAGCAACAGATGTTTTACATGCTAAGCACTGCTTATACTTTCCTTAGGTAGCTGACCTCTGCGAACTGTTAACACTAAAATTTGCCTATGTAAAGATAACTTCCTGAATGTTTGGAAGGATAATTTTCCAAAGACACCTTAACTTCTGCTTATAAGGACATCTGTTTCAGCTTACATAGGTTTGACATCAATAGGACTATTTTTCGTAAGTGTACTCAATAAAATAGTTCAGTATTCAGTGTCTGCTGAATAACAATGGAGTAGCCTTAAATGCTCTAAAATTATATAAGTGACATTTGCTGAAGTCATCTTCATTGACTAGAAAACATCATGAAATAAATAATTATTAGAAGTAGCATACATATCAAACTTCTTGTATTTTTTGACCTGTGTTTATTATAATGGGTTATTGATATCGTCATAAAGATGGGTGCTTAGAGCAAACAAGGATTCCATGACTTATACAAGACTGTATAGTAGGAAACAGCTCTGAATCCAAGCAGATCTAAATGCATAAGCACTGACTTAATGTTGACATTTGAAGCACAATGACGTAAAGGGAACAAGTCCATAGACGGAGCATCAGAGAAACAGCATTTGGGCTTAATGAGACGTCGGCTGAAAACATACCTGAATCTGAGCAGCCACAGCATAGTTACTCCGAACCAACCCCCCCTGCTGTGATTAACCAACCCCATCAGTGATTAATATTTTTAACTTGATGCTATGGTGGGAGCCACTTGTTATGCGTTTCAATTTAGAATGCACCGATTTTAAAATTATTTTGATACACTTGAACCAACGTTATTGACATCCTAATGTGATATGATCTCCATATGTGTGTAGGAGTCTGGATGCCGTATGTCAAAATTATATCCTTATAAACCAAGTATCTGAGCATTGCATAGCCCCACAAGGATCTAGGCTGATGAATGTACCTGAAGAACAGTGCTCCAAACACCAGCAGTGTCTTATGCAGTTTGAACGGGAAGCACATCATATTTAGAGATGGTCAGTAATGGGGTGGAACCTAGGGAGGTCAGCCTCACAGTAAACGGGAAGTTTTGATTCAGTCCTGAGAGATAGCTCTGGGGGAGACACGAAGAAGCATTGTCGGAGGTCAAAGGTAAGTAATTCTAAGAACAAGTGTCAAACAGCAGTGAGGTAGGGAACTGTGGCCGAGGCTGCCATTTTTCTGAGTCTCATGTTCTCGATTGCGGACGTTGGGAGGGTTTTGTTTGGTATTGTGTTTGTTTGTTTGCTTGTTCAGCACTTCTCATTCCAGAAACATGGCCAGACAACGAAAATCTCCCCTTTTATCTTGCTGGTGTAACACCCATATAGAGCTAATGGAAAGGCTGATGCAAACGCCAGCAGCACAGTGCACCTCGAAACCTCGAAAGAGTTTTAATTAAGTTGTAAAGCTGAGTTTTATCACTTCAGGCAACCTCCTTAAATGCTGAAGAGAACATTTCCCCCCTGATCATTATGGAGAGTGGGAGAAGCCATCAGTTGCCATTCATACAGGTGCTGGAAACCAAGAAACAACCTCCATGCACAGCCATTCTTTTCACATAATGAGGTTGGGAATCCTACAGAGCCAGCCACATGCAGAGCCCACAACGCAAAGGACTCTGCTATAGGTGGGTTTATCTTCAAAACAAGAACAGTGGTGGGGCTAGCCCGTCTGAATTGTCTGAGAACTCATAATATCAGTGAATCACCAGTCGTTGCAACATACACCATCATATCAACCCCATAGTATTTCAAAGCTGCCATTTTTTGTTTGTTTGTTTGTTTGTTTGTTTGTTTTTTGTGCAATAGCTTCCATAGAGTGGGTTTCACGTGCACAGTAAGATATAGAATCCAGGTTCCACCCTCGGCACTGAAAATTGATTCTTCCACTTTCCTGACTCAGTTCTGCCAAGCTTTTCAACTAACTGGCTTTCTAGAAAGTTTGCTCCTATTCAAAGTTAATAGACTAACCAAAAGCATCTGGTTGCCATTCCTGGCTAAGAATATACAATTATCCAAGTCAAGGGTAGTCAAAATAAGATATAGAACAATTGGCAGTGCTTGGAAAACAAAAATCTGTAACATGTAATCTAGTAATTGTGTTCCAGACTATCCCGGGGGGAGGGGGTAGCTATTTAAATTGTAAGTTATTTTGTACACGCCTCAACCAGAGAATATTATTTCTTTGAGCTCTGCTAGATTCTTCAGGTCAATATACAAAGAATAGCAGAATGACCCAGGTGGGGTGGGAGGGATTCAGTTAACCTAAGTCTGCTTAAATGCTGGTAGAGAGCTGTGTTCCTGCAATTAGGGCTCACCAGCCAGGCTGGCAGCATCCCAGAACAAGGGGAATGCGCGCTATGGAGCTTGTGGAGTAAGCTAGAGTGCAGGGGCTGGGAGATGTTGTCACAGAACTTTTCATTTCAGTTCCGAGAGGAGTCACAGTGTGAGGCATGTGCTTAATTGTTTGTTTGTCCTGAACATTTGGAATCTGTGTGCATGGGCCCACTCTGTAAAAAAGGAATCAAAAATCCAAAGCACCTGAGTGTTTCAGTGCGACTCTGGAAACTGAAAACTTGTTGGTAGCCATGAGGCAGAAAATGACAACTGTCACAGGAGTGAGAGCAGGAAAATGGAAAGAATGGTCATTTCCTGAGGATGCACTATTTTGCAATTTTCTTGCAAAGTAATAGGGACCCATTAAGACATGGTCACTGGAATGGAAGGAAAGGTGCTACGCCTTAGGGATGCAACTTAATTGCTATGTGGGATAATTGAAAATGAGTTAGCCTAGAGCACTGTGTGTGTGTGTGTGTGTGTGTGTGTGTGTGTGTGTGTGTGTGATGAGAGAGAGAAAAAGAGGGAGAGAGAGAAAGTAAAGAATACACATTCTTGCTTACATGTTTAAAACAACCTTCCACTTATAAATTAGGGGCATGTTTGAACTGCAGCACTTTACAAGTTAAAGCAGAATTCCAAACTCCCCTACAAATAAGGTGTGTGTTTTCTGGAGCAGAGACTTAACTAGAACCAGATATAAGACATGTATCCTGGAATACCAGTACATAAGCATTCACTGGGCTTCTTACTTAATATATATATTAAGTTAATTTAATATTATATATATATATAATTTAATTTAATATTAAATATATTTAATATTTATATATTAATTTAATATTATATATATATATAATATTAAATTAACTTAATAAGCACTTGTCACTCAGTTCCTAAGAAAGAACCAGGAAAGGAATTTCACACGGTTCTCTTCTCTGCTCTGTTCCCCTAGAAATAAAGGTACTTTTGCAATGTCACTACTAGTGATTTTTCTTTATCTACCTAACATGAAAAAATTTGTTAATATGAGAGATGGCCCCAAGTTTCTGTTCGTAAGGCATTTGTGCTGACCGTCATCATTTCCATAAGAAAGACCATGGCCCTGCATTCTTTCTCTTCAGACATTTCCAGAATTAAACACATAACCTGCTTTTTGTCTTCTTCTGGACTTTTGGTAGCATTTTCTCCTTGAGATGTCTTTTTCCCCTAAGCATGAAATGTATCCACTTATAACTGCCTATTGCCTGTTCTATTAGCATCCAAAAATGTGGAAGGCCTCCCAACCACCATTTCTGCTGTGTCCTTAGGATGTGCAGTAAAAAATATAGACCTGACAGTTTATGTTATAGAATGGCTTTATTTACTTTGGTGACTGTTTATAGTTTTTAAATAAAAGACTGAACATTAAAAAAAAAAGAGATACCTCTGATTATGGAAAATTTTAAACATTTTTACTTTTTTCATATTTTTGCTATTCTTTTTCCATCTTCCTCTTTAACAATATAAAAATATTTGTTTTGAGCAGATGAAGCAAATTTTCAGATCATAGAGTATGGTTGAAATAGTGTCTTCAAAATGAGTATAGGCTAATTTGAGCAAAAGATAGTGGAGATGATCCTAGGTCAGCCTGAGAAATTCCATCCTTGGGGATGGAGAAAGGGACAAGAGGGGGTGGAGAAGAGACACTCTGTGCCTAGAGGCATGTTCTAAAAATTGCCAGTTGAATTCAGTTTCAGATTCAGCCTAATTAGGGTGATAAGGAAAGAATAGTTTGTTAGGAAGAATGATCAAGTATGAAGATAAAGACCCTTCCTTCTGGTGCAGCTGGGTCTCTTCAGAAATTTGAATGGACAGATTTAAATGTTAGATAAAAGCTCATCAGGAGGAGTTTCAAACGTCTCCATGAGAATTTCTAACTCTATGGGAGAAAGTTAAAGATCCACTGAACAAGATTCACTTTGCTATCCAAGGATGCCCATTCTGAAATACCAACCTGCCTCACCATGGTTGTCTGGATAAAGAAAGTGTTCTTTGTGCAAGATAACTGTTTTTAAAAGGAGCAGTCGGTGATGACCTGTGAGAGACCCAGAGTAAAACAAAATTAAACCTGCTACAGCGAAGACACTGGGAACCTTTTGTACGGTAATATAGATGAACCTGGAAGAATTAAAGAAAACAGATTAAAAGACATCACCATGGGAAACCTCCTTAGAAATCTGAGCACTTTATCTAGGGTTTGAAACACCTTAGATCTGAGAGAAGTGAGATTGCAAACAGGAACTTACATTTGACATTTTTTTTTCCTTTTTTAAAATTTTTATTAATTACATTTTATTCACTTTGTATACACCCTGCAACTCCCTCCCTCCTCCCCTCCCAATCTTCCTCCACCACCTACCCCCCCATCTCCATGCATGTCCCTCCCCAAGTCCATTGATAAGGGAGGTCTTCCTCTCCTTCCTTCTGATCCTAGGCTACCCGGTCTCATCAGGACTGGCTGCATTACATTTGACATTTTTAGTTCTAAAAGATTTCTATAAGAAACCAATGAGGCTCTTTAAAATAAAGATGTGTACTTATCTCCAGATGCAGTATCTATCAACACGGTCCTCTTCTCCTCTCACACCCTCGTTTTGCCTTGTATTTTTTTTACATACTTTACAGCAGTTTTCTCCTCAGGAAGCATACATATCTAGTGGTCTCACGTTTAGTGATGCAAACATTGATTGTTGGTGCAAATAGTTGTTTCCTGATCCATCTATTGATAAGTTGTCATCAGTCATGTGACACTAATATTTCATTTAGTTATAGAACTAATCCTTCATTAGTGTTTGAACACTGTAACTGTCCTCTATTGCTTCTTCTACATTAATTCAGATTGCTATAGGCTTTCCTTCATCATGTAGTGTAACTCTACTACTTTGCAGAATTCACACAAGGCATCTAGGAAAAATTGCAGTGTTCCTTTTAATTGTCCACCAACCCCTTTTTAAAAGAAAAGTGGCTGATGCATTGGCTATGTGCAAATGCAGATTAGTGGATTAGTGTTTTGATAAGATTGTTTGCAGCCTATAATTACTCCCTCCCTAGCTGCCTCTATCTTTTTGAGAGCATCATGAACTCATAGATTTTTATGCATTCAGTATGTTTCATTCAATTGCAGTCAGTCTTTTAATGCTTAAATTGTCCCATCGAAAGCCATTTTCCAGCTGGTTCCTGTGCACTTTTAACATAACCTTCTTAGTCTTTGAAATGTTTTTGCTTTTATGCCTCTCAAGATTTTCCAGGCTCATCATCTGTAATCTTGCTCTAGACTGAGTTCAGCCATTTTTTCACCCCTTTAAGGAACATTGTTTCCATATATTAGGAAATGATGAAGTTGAGACATCCTTCTAAGTACTTTAAGTGTTTTGTACTACACATAAACAGTTTGGGAAAAAAAATTCTTAACTATTAGCTTAGCTGTTTTTCCAAAACTAAGAAAATACATACATGCACATATATAGTTGCATTTTCTGTTTGTCTTGTATAAAAATACCATTCTATATTTAGTATACTATTCCTTTAATTAATATCTATTTAACTAAATAATATGTGTTTGAAATTACTCCACATACATATATACTCCATATATGTACACATAATATATATATATATATTTGCATATATATACATACACACAGAGAGAGAGAAGGAGGGGGGAAGATTTTTAATTTGTATTTAAAGTTTGTTAGTACTTTCATCTGTGGACACAAACAAACCAAGATTAATTCAGTGAGTTTCTTTCATGCAAAGAGTTGCCATTATTTATGTCTTTTGTTATTGCTAATAATGACACAATGAATACCCTATATGTAAGCTATTTTGCTGTTTATTTGTTGTTGTAGTATAGCTCTGGATAGACATCCTGGACTCAGATTGGACTCAAATGGTATTTCTGTATACAGATTTGTCAGGTTTCTTTTCTTTTAAATTTGTTTTATTCCAGATTCCCCTTCTTGGGGATTAGATCATTTTTCATTTGTATCCTCAAAGCATGAGCAAAATTTTCTCTGGGTACAGTCTAAAGGTTGGCGTATTATATCAATGGAGTAGAATCTTGGATATCTGAGAGGCTGTAAACACTATCTCAAAGACTTTTTAAGCAATGTTTGTTTTTTGTTCCCTGCTTTTAGAATGAACTTGGGCTTTTATTTTTTTTAAGCTGCTAATTTACATGCTGTATATTTTTTTAAACTATCAATAAATGTGGGGAAAAGGAGCTCAATAAAGGAGAGGAAGCAAGTTACTGGACACAATGGTCCCTTCATATTTTAAACAGACAGTACCTCCACCAGGACCCTCAACTCGAAGGAGATTGTTCCTGACAAGCAACAGATGGAAAACTGCAAGCCAGTACAGACCAACATGCTTAAAGAACAAGATCCGTGGTTGCAATTGTCTAATCTCTCTCTCTCTCTCTCTCTCTCTCTCTCTCTCTCTGTCTGTCTCTCTCTCTCTCCCTCTTATTTTTCCTCTTTGGTAAAGTAAAAAACAAAATCTGATAGCATTGTCAACAGTATAAATCCTTAGAGTCTCTGACCTCACCTTATTCCTGTGCCACAGTGGTGAACAGACTCTTCTTCCCATGATTGGTTTCTCATCTGTGTTTCCTTAGTTATGAATGTCACACTTTCTCCTTACTTTATATTTATCTCTGGTGATAGTAATAAGCATAGTTTCTTAGTTCTTTTTGGTGATTTACAAGGACTAGGGAAGATAAACTCGCCACTTTACAGAAATGATAATGCGTTCCATCAACCAGCTACAAACTCACACTCTGAATTTATTTTTTCTTTTTTCTATTATTATTATTATTATTATTATTATTATTATTTACAATTTATTCACTTTGTATCCCAGTTGTAGCACCCTCCCTCATCTCCTCCCAGTCCCAACCTCCCTCCCTCTTCCTCTCTTCTTCATCTTCCCTAGTCCACTGAGAGTGGAAGTCCTCCTCTCCTACTGTCTGACTCTAGCTTCTCAGTTCCCGTCAGGACTGCCTCGATCCTCTTCCTCTGTGGACTGGCTAGGTCACCCACCAGGGAGAAGAGATCAAGGAGCAAGCAACCAAGTTCATGTCAGAGACTGTCTCTTTTCCCCTTACTAGGGAACCCAAATGGAGACAGTTGTCTATGGGCTACATCTGAGCAGGGGGTCTAGGTCCTCTCTATGTATGGTCTTTGATTGATGCATCAGTCTCTGCAGTCTCCTGTGGGCCCTGCCTTTTTTTTTCCTTTGACTCTATTGGTCTTCTTATGTGGCTCTTGTCCCCTTGGATTCTTTTATATCCCCCTTCTTCCATAAGACTCCCTGTGCTCTGTCCAAAGTTTGGCTCTGCATCTGCTTTCATGCCCTGCTGAGGACCTTAGGGAAGATACTTAATTCTCATTCAGAAAAGAAAACAGGATAGACACCAGAAGCAGCAGAAGAGAGAAAACAGGACTGGAGTCTACCACAGATGTCCTGTAAAAGACTCCAACACCGCTGAATTTATACACTCATTCAAAAATACCAATCTTCTACATACTAATGACCTAGATATTTCTGAAGTTTTCTCATGTTTGCTCCAACATTATAATGCATTGGTCATCTCATGCTTTAAATGTCAGTAAGAATGGCATTGCTTCAGTTTTGTGAGTTTAATACTTGCGGTGCACACAGAGGAAGTACAGTCTTTCATATTTCAATCCAGTCATTGCAATTCACCAATTACCCTGGTGAAAAGAGTCGGAGGAAAAATTTGCAGCACAATGCAAAGAGTGACAATCTAAAAGGGCCTAAGCTAACAGATAAGTGAAGAGCAATGTAATAGAATAGAAACCGTAGAATGAGGAAGAAGCGCCCGGTATTTTAGACGAAACCACGTGAAGGCGTTCACTTGTGTGGACAGTAGCACTCCTTGTATAGGAGAACATTGAACAGGGTATTTCACAGCCTAGTGCTCTGGGAGACTCAGTAACCAAAGCTTGCAGTTCCGTATACTGGAAGCTTAAGAAATGTTAGTCATGACTCTTAGGTGGCTTAGAGAAGTTAAAAAACAATATGGGGAGGAAGAACCTTAGGAAAACCGGTGGACTCAATTATTAGCAAGTCTCAGGAGACTTTCGAAAGGGCGGTTTCCGCCAACTAGAAAGGCAGGAAAGCAAACTGCAGCCAGTTAAGGCAATAAATACTTGTCATAGAGAAATCAATAGGAGCAGAAATCAATAGAACCAAGGAAGTTCATCCATTCGAGCCATCGGAGAGTGAAAATAAAATACTAAAGTAAAATGCTAAAGTGATCCGACAGGTTTTCTCTCTTTTAAGGCAAGGATTGTGCTGGAAAGCAGAGGGCAGTTGACAGGATGAGAGGGCTGGCTGGCAGGGCTCGGCAGTTGTGAGGGTGATCCAGCTTAATGCCATGAGAAACGGGGTGAAAGGGGAGGAGGCCCATTCCTGTGAGGGTAACACACAGCCTGATTTCTATTCTGCTAGATCGAGGGCATTTTCTTACTAGACAAAGTAGCTTCCCATCATATCTAAAGCTAAAGGACCACAGAGATTATGTGACCCTGACTAAAGGTTGTAGCAGGCTAAGGCATTAATGGATTAAGCTCAAAACCATAGGATGTGTTTAACTGCCATTGAAACAAATGATCTAAAGTAGAGCTTAGGTCCCAAACGGTCTTCTGCAGGGAATGTAATTTAACAGTAATGCGCTCACTCAGGACCTTCAAGGAAGGCCTACATATGTCAAGCATCAAATATGCCTGTTAATTCTACTGTAGATGCATTTAGGCAATAAAGAAATAGTCTGTTTTATTTCTGACTTTAATAAAACATCTGACCTAGATAATAAAGCTTTCTGTTTAGTCTTCAGAAATATTTTTTTTTCCTTAAAAAGATTTTTTGAGGGGCCTGGATTATTGTTTTTTTTTTTTTAATACACAAGTCCTATTTTAAAAGCAATTATGAAATGCATTAGCAAGCAGATGTCCATTCTTTCAGGCTGTTGTGATGAGTCAAAACAAATCTGTCATAAAAATTGTATTAAACGGCATAATCTGCTCACTGAAGCAAGTAAAACATACCAAACACAAACAATATCCAGAGGGCCATGATTACAGCAGTTATAATGAGAGCCTTAGAACAATCTCGTGAGGTTAAAACCGTGAGGCTCCTGGAATTTGATCGTGTATGCAGTTCCATTTAAGATGGGAGAATTTTCTTAAGCTCTCTGCTTTTCAATATTCTCATCTTTGGGATGGTAATAAGAACCCATAACCTCTCAAAATAGTAATGAAATAAACACACAAGTAACAGCCTGCTTCTTAGGAATTGCTACATATAGCAATTGTAGTTTTGGCCAGTCATGTTCATTTCAACCCTAGGTCTCCGGGCTATCCAGTCTCTCCGTCCTGGCCAAGCAGGTATTGTAGAGCATGGACTCACTCTTGCGTCATGAACCTCAAGTTAACCCACACATTGGTTGACCATTACCACAAGTTATGTGCCACTGTTGCTGCAGCCATGTCTTGCAGGCAGGGCTCTTAACAATGGGGTGAATGTATATCTCTGACTCTTTTGCCGGGATGGGGGTAGCTCTGGAGGAGAGGACACATAGGGAGATCTAGGGGGAGGGAAGGGGGGGAAATTGTATTGGGATGAATTGTACGAGAGAAGAATCTGTTTCAAATAAAAAAGAGAAAAAAGAAACACAATTGCTATGGACATTTAACTTTATAGATGCACACATATGCATATATGTGTGATAGATATTTTATTATTTTCCTGTCCTCGTGTGATAAAATACACTGGCAAATGTAACTTAAGGGAGAAAGGATTTATTCAGATTACTGTTCTAGGCTATAGTCAGTCCACCACAGTAGGGGTATCACATCATGAGGAATTTGAAAGACCTGGTCACAGTACATTCCCTGTGAAGGGAAGAGAGTGACAGATTAATACATTTCATGCTAATGCTCAGCTCACATGCTTTCTCCTCTCTTACACCGGTCAGGATTCACTGCCTAGCGAATGGTGCCACGTGTAGTGTGAGTGGCTCTTCCAAACTGGATTAATTCAGACGAGCTCCTATAGCCATGCCAGGACCCCATTCTATCCTACCAAAGTGAAAATGTAAATTATGTGCATATATATGTTCAGATATGAAAGTATAATCGTGCACTAGCCGTTGAGAGTAACTGACTAAGGGAACAGTGCAGACTCTGCCTGTGGACACACTTAGCCTGAAAATTCATATGCATGACAAAGCGTTCTTCCCCACTTCCTTTCTCAGTGTGCATGTTCAACTGAAACAATTTGAGGAAAATGCCTATCTATCGAGGGGTACTTTGGCTAATACAAGCAGAAAAGGTGGGAAACATCTCAAATCTGGGTACACATTTAGACTAATTTGTGTACCTATTGCTTTAAATCACCATGTTGCAAATGTTATAAGTAAAAACATTTACTGAAAAAAAATATTTTAAAAGCCAGATGATAAAGAACAACAAGGTTCTGAATATTTTGAAAAGGCCCTTTTCAAGTACATCCAAATAGCTAATCTGTTGTAATATTGTAAAGACAATCTAACCTTTAAATGATTCCTCTGTTTTCTAAAGGTAGTTTTGTTGAATTTCCTGACTCCCTGGGTAGATCTTTGCTTTCGAATATTCATCTGCTAAACAGCATTCCTGTGGAGATACACTGTCAGGCTAAGAACAAAAAAAAGTAAACATAGATCCTGGGTATTTTACTGTTAAAGCCCCAGAAGCAACAATCTTATCTAAAAGTCTGTAACACAAGCAAATTAATCTGATTTGCATGTCATTTAACCAGAGCATGGATTTGGATGGCTCTGGATCATCTCAAACAAAAATTAGATTAGCAGCCATTTTAATCTGGTTTGATGAAAGAAAGGAGAAAGCATATTTAAATAATTTTAAATTTAAAAGAGTGAAAGAAATGTATAGATCCTTCTTATAAAAAAAAGTGATGCTCTGTCACAATGATATAATTCAATCTAAAAGAATATCCTCTAACTCTAATATAATAAGAATTGAGATTCTGGGTTTTTTTTTTTTTTGGTTGTTGTTTTTTTTTTTTTCTGGATTAGAATAAAAATGTTGCTCTCAAGCACTCTTCTAGTTCTGTAACATCTATGAAACTAATCAATCATCACAGGACCTAGAGCTTAAAATAAGTCAAGGATGTACATGACCAGAAATCCCAAGACACACACACACACACACACACACACACACACACACACTTGCAATAAATTCATTTGGAAATTATTTATCTAAAAATGCTAATGTTTCATCTACTTTCAAGCTTGAAATTGTCTTTCAAAGTGATTCCTTTTTAAAATATTCTGTATTGATTCCCATCATGAAAAACACACCCTTCTTTCCCACGAAAGATTCGATATATCAAAGAGTTCATACCCTACCATGGTAGACACATATAAAACCACACTGGTTCAGGACCTCCACTGCTCTGTTGAAGGCGAAAGCAGCAGGGTGAAGCCGTGCTTCCTTTGGCCACCCAACCTCAGGAGTCATGCGGCGTCACTCTGATTCATTTATTGTTGAAGACAGTGGAGAAGCTGTGCTCCACCTGACGTCAGTACTGGGCAGGTATAGACTTCAGCTTTCAGTGTAGTGAGCATCATAACACTGAAAGTTTACATGTGGGGTGACCTACACATGAGCTCAGCTTTCTGTGACAAATGGACACTGCGGGCTCCCGCCTTGTTTGGTAGAACACAGCATAAAGTTGAGCCTTCACTGTGGTCTTGTGTTTTCGTTCTTGTATAGTAAATACCTTCAAAACAGTGCATGGTGACCTCCCTTAGGGAATCGAAATGGTCCTTGTTTAATGCCAATGATGGAGACCTTCCACTATGAGAATTGGGAAATTTTTGGTAATCTCTTGAAATCTAAATTTTTCAAGAAGTACTGAGGAAGAGAGTAAATGGGGAAATATATTTAACAGAAGTAGAATGATCGTCAATATAGATTCCCTCCTGACTTTCATTTGTGGGTTTGGTGTTAAGGATGAAACCAGAGCCTATAAAATGAAAGTGCATGATCCACAATGATCTCCACCCGTAGTCTCTTAACTTCCAATGAACAAACATATCAAGTGTGAACATGTGAAAATGCCAAATTGATGATTCTAATGGTTACCCACAGGTGACTAGAGATGGCTGGATCTAATGCATTTAACAGACAAATTATTGATTCACAAAAAATACTCACATTGTGCAGAAAACATGTTTTGTGTATTTTATTTGAAATACATATTACATAGATATTTTGTATTAAAACATTATTTTAGATGAGTATTTGGAGAATTAGATATCTGCCTTTTTAAAAAAACTGTCTTTTACATCCCTAGCATAAGCTAATCCATATAGGTACAGCACATTAATTAGACTAGGATTCAAGGTTTGTGTGCTGGCCAATAAAGAGAAATCAAGAAGAGAAACTATTCCTCTCTCCAAGCTTAAGAAGTTTTCCAGAATATTAAGAAGTTTTCTTAATATTCACCTTTTCTCTACTGTTATATGTCCTTTGATGTAAAAAAGACTTATTGTTACCTCAATTTACCTACTCTGGGGCATCAAGATTTGAACTCATAACTTCAGTAATGACAGATTAGCCTATTAATCCACTGTATCCTCTTGGCTTGCTGCCCAGTTTTTCACAGTCAGAATGATTCATGGAACTAAATTTTTCTGCATCACTCAGCATTGGCAATCCATCATCAAAACAAATGATACATTTGTCTCCCATCAGTCAGAATGTGTTTAGATTATCAAAGTTTCTCCAAATAGTCAGTCACCTTAAATCTGTGCTAAGGGGACCAACACAATTCAAGAAGTCACCCAAACACCAAAAGATGAAAACAACCTCTCAATTAAGAGTTAAAAAAAAAGAAATAAAATATTGTCAATTTTCTACTTATAAGAAGGTAAGTAAAACAATGAAAATATGAGAGTAGAGTAACATTTATAATTTAAAATTTTATTTTTATCTGATTAATTCATATCAATTCAAAGCACTCATTACATAAAGGGTTGTACTCCTTGTTGTCTCAGTATGCTCACTAATCTCGAACGAGCCTGAGAAAACATGAAATTATTGCGATGGGCGGATCTAAAGAAGAAGAAGCCTAATGTGTAAATTCAGTGTTCGAGGTAGAGAGATCTGAGGAAATTTTGTCTTGTTGGGTGGTTCTCTGACCTCGCACTGCTTTCCCACTCAGCATTGTTTGTAACTCAGTTTTTATTTTGATGTGAATATTCATGATTTTGGATGGCTACACTCAGGGTAAGAAGTCCTCCCACAACCTTCTAGTTTTTAACTTGTGTGATACAGCTAGACTCTGTCCACGTTCCTTCTTGAAGATATTCTGATTTACATGAAATTCAATAATATAATATTAAATATAAAGGAACTACATGTCTCTGAAAATTAAATTATTCTTTCTTTGCTTTAGAGTATAAGAAGAAACACGTAGATAAAGACACAAGCAAAATAAGCTAAATGAGTATAGTTTTAACAGGTTTCTGGAGTTAATGAAGGATCATAAAATACACTCAACACAGGAAGAGAGGAATTTATAGTACTGTTTCAGCAGTATATTGTGGTAGTGCTGGCGAAGAAGAGAGAGTGGTGTTTTCTTGTGTGCCCACTAATAAGATCACAAGTAATAAGTTATGCAAATCATAATTGGATCAAACACAGAGTCAAACCTTTCAGTTAAGACGTCTCCTCTTTTGCTACCACCAAATGGGTATTTACAGAAACTCTCTCACAACCCTAGCACGTGGTTTCAGGACTCTGCTTAAATATTGGCAGTCATATAAAACACCACTTCTGGACTCTCCCACATCGTTCCAACCAAGTGGGACAAAAAATAATAATAATAATAATAATTATCTTCCTACAGCTTCCATTTACTGTACAAACTCTGTGTTCTTATCTCTTTCTAGTGGGCAATATTTAGAAGTTAGACAGACTGGTGCATATCCTTCTGTAATGAGTCTTTCCGGTTAAGCACCAAGAGCTTTTTATTCTTATCATTATTCCAATCATTCTATTTGCTTTTGTCAGTGCCTCCAGATAGATTGTAGTGTGATGATGCTCCTTTTGCAATGTGGTGCTGAGATCAATACGTAGTTTTATGATGTTCAGGTGATATGTGTGCTCTCTATAAGAAGTGAAGTCTAATGAAGTCAGTGGCTGGCTCTGTCATCACCTCCCCCTTTGAGGGCTAAGCAGCCTTACCAAGCCACAGAGGAAGACAATGCAGCCAGTCCTGATAAGACCTGATGGGCTAGGGTCAGATGTAAGGGGAGGAGGACCTCCCCTATCAGTGGACTGGGGAAGGGGCATAGGAGAAGAGGGAGGGACAATGGGCTTGGGAGGGAATGAGGGAAGAGGGCTACAGCTGGGATACAAAGTGAATAAAATTCTGAGTGAAATATCCCAGAAGGAGAAAGACAAACATGGGATATACTCACTTATATAGACCTATAAGATATGATAAACATAATGAAATCTATACACCTAAAAAAGATAATCAATTGAGCGGACATGGGGTAAGATGATCAATCCTCATTTAGAAAGACAGATGGGATGAGCATTGAACTTATAACAGGAGTCTACTGAGTGCATCTGAAAGACTCTAACTAGCAGTGTTTTCAAAGCAAAGACTCATGACCAAACCTTTGGCAGAGTACAGGGAATCATAAGAAAGAAGGGGAGTTAGTCTGATGGGGAAAGGATAGGAGCTCCACAAGGACCAAATATATCTGGGCACAGGGTCTTTTCTGAGACTGACATTCAACCAAGGACCATGTATGGATATAACCTAGAACCTCCACTCAGATGTAGCCTGTGGTAGCTCAGTAACCAATTGGTTTCCCAAAGTGAGGGGAACAGGGACTATTTCTAACAGGAACTCAATGACTGGCTCTTTGGTCTCCCCACCCCCGAAAGGGAGGAGCAGTCCTGTTAGGCCACAGAGGAGGGCTTTGCAGCCAGTCCTGAAGATACCTGATAAAACAGGATCAGATGAATGGAGAGGAGGTCCCCCCTATCAGTGGACTTGGAAAGGGGTACGGTGGAGATGAGGGAGGGAGGGAGGGACTGGGAGGGAATGAGGGATCGGGACACGGCTGGGATACAGAGTTAATAAAATGTAACTTATAAAAAAAATTAATAAAATAAAAAATAAATTCCATCCAAGGCACCAATGGGGCTATCCAACACACTTGCCTGTTAAAAAAGAGTGAAAAGGGAAGGAGGATGGGAGGAGATGAGGGAGGGAGGGTGGAATTGGGAGGGAATTACCGAGGGGGTTACAGCTGGGATACAAAGTGAATAAAGTGTAATTAATAAAATAAATAAATAAATAAAATTTAAAAAGAAGAGTGAGAAAAGGAAGGGAGTTATTCTCTTAGCAACCTTTGGAGATGTAATTTGACAACCACCTAACTGGTATTTGTGGCTAATTAATTGTGACTCTTTTGAAGACCTGTACCTACACTTGCCTGTCTATCTTTTCAGTCATCTCTCTACCTCCTAACTTTTATGCTTAAGTCTATATTCAAATATCTTTATAAAATAAAAAGAGAAGTAAAGTCTATGTGATACATGAAAGAAGATTCATAGATCACACCGAATTCCTACATTCTTTCCTCTATATTTAGAATTTCATGTTCATGGTAACAATGATAATTATGTAAACAGGGTTCTAATATAGCAATGTCTACGTTTTCCATAAGAAGAAGATTTTGAGTTTGGGGAAGATCATGACATATAAATTAAAGACTAGTGCTGTGGCTAAAGCCCAGTTGGTGGAATGCTAGCCCAGCATGAACAAACCCCTGGACTCGATTCCTAGCATTTGATGGTGTTTACCTGTGAGCCCAGGACCTAGGAGGCATAGGTAGGACATTCAGAGGTCCACGGTTACCTTTAGCTCCATAGGGAGAGTTTGAGGAGAGAATGGACTATATGATACAGAGCATACAAAGCAGCAAACAAGCAAATAATTTACCTCTTTGATTCTGGGGAAAGAAGAATGGTTGCCTCTGTCATTTACTCCTTGCTTAAACGTGGACTAGTCACTATCACCTTCCAAAGTCTCAGAATTCACAGATAGAAGATTAGAATGAATGTTGTTTAAATGGTAGGACTCTAGAGAAAAGAAAGATAAATGGTACAATTTTACCCTAATATGATCGTGGGGCTTGTATATCACTAAATATTTTTACCTAACTATGTATCAAAATATGGTCTGATATTCAATGGCAACTCTGTATGAGTTGTCTCAAAACTTCAGTCTGGAACAGCATTATCTTGAGATTTATTAAGCAACAGAAAACTGGTCATTTTTCTCATTTAGTTGGTATACTATGATGTTCAGGAACTAGATTCCTAGCACATTCCCTGCTGCTGTTGATGCTGTTATCAGGACCACTATAGATGGAAGAAGTAGAGGAAGGTTTCATAGACTTTGTAGAATAGTGAGAGAAAACAGGTACCTGGACGAAGAAAGTGGATGTGGGGATGGGTTTCAATAAGATATTTGCCTGACTGCAGAGTAATCAGATACAGAGATAAAGGGGAAAAAGCAAAGACAAATGAGATGAAGTGCTATTGATGCCACAAAACAGAGGAAGCCTAGAAGCTGAGATTCAGATATTTTATTTGAAAATCAGATGGTTATCTGAAATTCCAAACAGTTGGTCATGGAGGCTGGCCCTAGTTCATTATGGTCTACAGTTTTTGGGTTAGTTGTTGAACTAAAAATTTTGTTTTTTTCTCCCTGCTCCAAATGTGTGTGTGTGTTTATGTGTGTGTGTGTGTGTGTGTGTGTGTGTGTGTGTGTGTAACAAAAATCCTTTAAGTATGAGTCAGAAATGTGTTTAAAGTCTGTTAAAGTTTGGATATAATTCATCCTCCCAAATTTAAACCTTTGTCCTCACCTTTTGTTGCTATTTTGGAAGATTTTTAGAAACTTTGGAATGTTGGTCCTTGTTGGAAAACTTAAAGCACTTAGGAGTCTGGTTTTGTTTTGTTTTTTACCAGAATCTTGCTTTCCATCTCTTTGTCTTCTTTATTGCTATAAGAAATCCAGTTTTGCCTGTCCACCCCTAACAGCATGGTTCATAGGCTCTTTACAGTCCAGTAAATAACAGAACTAGCTGACCATTGGCTAAAATAAGCCAAAAATAAATATATATATATATATTTTTTACTTTATGTTTGTTTATTTGGTTAGCTGGTCCTTTTTTCCCCTATTTTTTTCACAATAACAGAAAAACTAACAGAAAATTAGAACCGTAGAATATTTGAAACTGATGAAATAATTTAGAAATTAATCTTGAAAAACATAGATATGGAGTAGAGAAAGCCTAGAGTGCTACAAGCCAAGCATAATGTGTAATGCTTATGGGCATACCTTTTTAGACTACTTTATTGGATTCTTATATCTATACCTGTATTCCACCCTAATCCCTTCCAACCACCCCACACTACATAGGAGAGAAAGGTTAGAGTGAAAAGGGAGCACAGACCTCTTTAAACTACTTCTGCTGATTAGGGGTGTCAGGTTCCTAGGGGCATGTCCAATCTTTGTCTTCAGAATATCCAGCAATCCAAAAAAAGCAAATGTTGCAGCAAGAACTAGTATCATCATTGGGGGGAGCAGCAACTGCCAGAGTCCCTCTCAGGGCTCTCCTATTTATACCCTCTCCAGAGTCTCCAGAATTAAATGTTCTGCAGATTAAAAAAAAAAAAAAAAAGACATTGACAAAATCACACGCCTCCTGGAGCAGGAGACAATCATACTTAAAAGCTGTGGAAAATCTAAAACAGCCCCATGTCCCACGCCTGGGATTAATAAAAAAGCATACTCACATACCATAATTGGGTTTTTAAAGAAACCAAAACTCTCCCTTACAAATGCTACTGGACACTGATGAACAGAATGCCTACAGAAACCGGGAAGAGCAAAAACGGTGTACAAGAGATTTCAAGTGGGAAATGAGAAATGTTTTAGGACATTTTAGGACTAAAGATCCTGAGTGTCATATGTTAACAAAGAACTTGGGGACATTTGATCTGTATCCTGGGAATTTGATGAAGGCTGAGTTTATAAACGACAGACTAATTGATCAATTAGAAGAAATTGACAGCAACAGAGCATTCAGGCTATAGCATAGTTATCACTGTCTGCTTTTAGCCAAAATCACAGAATTTGGAGCAAAAGCAGAAACCATTTTAAGAGCTTTTAGTTTGTCCAGAGAAGACACATGTTCAAAATTGCAGAAAAGAAGGTGTGATTATTAAAAAAAACAAGAGCTAGTAAAGGAAAGCTAAATCAGTTGTATATGAATGGTATGAATGATGTTTTGAAGACATTTCAGGAACTAGTGACACAGCAGCTTTAAGAGTGTTCTTAAAAAGTACTTTACCTTGAGAGAAAAACTATGGTGCATCTTGCTTGCAAAAACTCTCATAAAGAAGTATTTCCCCATCTTCAGCTCTCCAAGCACCCAGAGGCTTTGTCCAAATGTTGGTGGATGACCTTTCTGCCCTCCACCTACAGCTAGCTTTCCAGGCTGCAGAGTGCAAAAAATTGTTGGTTCACGAAGTCACCCATTGAGATTTCAGAAAAATGGAGACTGGGAAGTAGGCTTTGAGCCAGAACCTGTACAAGGGTGCTCCTGAGAGGAAAACTTGAATCTGTCTTGAACTGAAACTAAAGATGTAATATACATTTTAAGAAGTTTGAGGTGTCAGAAATGTGTGATGTGTGCTGAGAATAGCTGCAGGTTGTGAGCAGAGCTGGCACAAGAGGAACAGTAGGTGGGCTGCAGCTGGCAAGGTAACAGGGAAGGGCTGTCCATGCCCTTTAGAGCTCATAGCACATGGATGATGCCATAGACACTAGACAGGTGTCCCAGCCTTCACTGTTTACTTTGCTGCGTTTCATCCCTTGGGGTCTTATCACTCTTTTTCTATGTTCCTGGTCTTTGTCTTGAAATGGGAATGTTTCCTTACTATCATTTTACCTTAGACTTATAAAATGTTAACTTCCTTTTGATTTTTTTTTTCAGAAGCTTGTACCTAAGAGCTTATGCTGAGTCAAAGAGAAGACTTTGAAGTTATATTTTTAAAAATTGTTTATGCAATTGGTATTTATTGTCCTGTAGGGTCTTGTACTTGCTAGGTAAGTACTCTGCCACTTTGTATTACATCCCCTGCTCTCTTCATAACATTCCTATTATACCTTTTTAAACTTTGAAACAGGTTCTTACAAAGTTGCCCACACTGGCCTGAAATTCCATCAGTAGTTCAGGAAGGCCTTGAAATTGTGATCTTTCTTGTATTGCCTCCAAGGGACCTAGGATTTACAGGCTTGTACCAAAATGCTTGCATTGACTTTGTACTTTTAGCCAGTACAAAAACTGTTAACCCAGTGGAGAACCGAGGGGACTGAGCATAATTTTGGGATGAGGAAACTTTGTATGGGAACTGTAACCATCCATCCTTCTAACACAAAAGGCACAGGTATTGAAAGGTTGGTTGTCAATGCGATTAGTTTGAGATGTTCTGCCATCTTTAGAATGGCTGTCCTAGTTGGAGAATATAGAAAACTGATATTTTATCCTTGTCGACTGTATCTTTTCACAAGTTCCTCTCTGTCTCTCTGCTTTCTACTTGCCATGAAGTGACTGGTTTTTCTCCCCTGTGTCCTCATTCCCATGATGCTCTGCTTTACCTTAGCTCAGAAAAAGCAGAGTAGGCTCATTATGTATTGAAATTTTTGAGACAGTTTGCCAAAATAAATCTGTCTTTCTTTAAGCTGTTTAGGTTGAAAAAAGTTAACAGCAATAAAAATCAGCTGCCTTTTGCTTTCCTTCATAGAGAATAAAGGGTTATACTAACTTACTATAGTGAACAATGACTTGAAAGAAATCACAGAGCATAACAGAATGACAGTAGGAGGTTGAATTATCACCAGATACAATAGACATCCTATTCTTTTGGCCACGAGAACAACATGCGGTCTATGTAAATGACATTAGGTATGACTGTAGGATGGGGGGAGGAACACATTTGCTGTTCTAATCAATTCCAGTGAACACACTGCTACTCTCTTTTACTAATCCACTAAATCTAGTGCTATCTTTTATTATATGAGTGATTCAGTGCTTGTCTAGGCTGTGTGAAACTATTGGCTTGGCACTTGCACTGCAGAAAATAAACAAATGAATGAAAAAGAAGTGACTGACTGGCTTTCCACGCACTAACAGTGAACTGGTCTATAAAGTCTACAGCAAA
Organism: Meriones unguiculatus; assembly: GCF_030254825.1. Taxonomy (NCBI): domain Eukaryota; kingdom Metazoa; phylum Chordata; class Mammalia; order Rodentia; family Muridae; genus Meriones; species Meriones unguiculatus. The sequence goes on from NC_083359.1 coordinate 29,971,766, forward strand.
GCCAAACGTATTCTCAAGTTTTAAACATGTTGTTACTTGTGTTAAAAATGCTACATTAATAAGACCTGGTATTTTGGATACAGTGAGTTGACCAATAGAAATTAATCCCATTCAAGGGGCTATTTGTTCAGTAATCCTGACCACCCTTTACTGGTGTGATGCCCTGTTACTAAAACAGAAAGAATTTCCAGAGAAACAGAATGAGTTAGACCTAATGGGGTGGCAGTAAAATTTTCATGTGTGGAAGGAAGGAGAGTTGATGATATAATTCAGGGAGTTTTTTAACAACAGGCAAAAATATAAAAATTAAAACAAAAAGAGGGGTGTGAAGAAAAGCTAAGGAAAGGAGTTGTCCAAGAAGCTAAGGCAACAAAAAGAAAATTTAATTAATTTTATAAGCTGTTTTGATCATAACTTCTAAATATTCCTGCAGCTTTGATCTATTATTTTTAGCTAAAAAAATGTAAACCTTAATACCTTTATTTTCTTCCATAAAATTTACACAGGAAGAATGAGTTAAAGAAAATATATCTGAACTCAGATTAATATTTGTAGAGGAATTTTAATTCAGAACATGGCTGTTCTCGCAAGAGATCACATCCAAAGACCTTCTAGGTCTGTGTGATCAGGCTGGCATATAAACATGAATTTAATCCAGGAGACATAGGCAAGTAGATCTGAGTTCAGGGCCATTCTGCTATAGAGAAAATTTCAGGTAAACAGAAGCTTAGACCCAGGTGTGGTACTACAGGCCTTTAATCTCAAACAATAAAGGCAAAGTTAGTTTGTAGAAGGAGGCACCCATGTTTAATAGTGATAGCTAACTGAGTGACAGAAAAGGTGACAAATCACAGAAATAGTTGACAGAATATGATACACCCAATTCTTAAGAGAAGAGAGAGAAAAAGAAAAGCTACTTAAGAAGCAATACAGAGAGGAAAAGAGGAAGTTTTTGTTGGGACAGTAATAGAGAGACAGGTTGCAGACAAAGAACTCAGGTGAAGATGGAATGAGCCAGAGAATGAGAAGGAGCCAGGGGGATTAGAACAGATTGCTTGAGTTAGTTTTGAGCAAAACAGAGCAATTCAGAGACTGACAGAGAAGCTAGATTGAGTAAATCGGCTGCAAGAGGAGATTGAGCCAGAATAGCTGACTTGAACCAGCCAGCCCAGAGCTCAGTAAGAACAAGAAAGAGTGAGCTTATTAAGTAGTTAAACCTCAGAGGCTGAAAATGTTCCAGGCCTAGGTTAAATTGTATGGAGTCTAGAAGCTTCCAGGTCTAGTCTCAGGTTAGCAGAAAGAGGCAGTAAAGTAATCCTCTGAGACAACAGTTGAATGAGTTGAATAAAAGTTACTTTTGCAAATTTTTATTATATTTGTCATAGAAACTACTAATAGTTTAGAGTACCTAGCATTTTTCTTTTTAAATATTCAGTTTTTCAAAATATATTTGTCCATTATAGTAAAAAACTCATTAAGTGTGTGTGTGTGTGTGTGTGTGTGTGTGTGTGTGTGTGTGTGTGATGTGTGGAAGTGCACATGTAAAAGTCAGAGGATAACTTTGTAGAGTTGGTTTTCTCCTTCCCCTTTCATGTGGCTTCTTGGGTTTGAACAAAGTGCATTTACCTGCTGGCCATCTTGCTATGCCTAGCAAAAACCTTTTAAAACTACATTCAACAAATGGAAAACATAAATGCAAGCACAATAAAAATTTCCAATTTATTGTAATTCATCCATGTTCTGGAAACCGAAGTTTCCCGAACACCCATATGAGGTTTAGAACAGATTTCCATCTTGATAGATAAGGGGAAAAGCTAAAGTTTGAGCTTTTAATGTTTCAGCTGATTTCATTGTAAGAGACTCGATACACATATCTAATTTTAACAGCTCAGTGTTAGAAAACATTTTGATGAAAATGATATCATGTAGAAGTCCAAAGTGATGATTACATCAACAATTAGCTAGAGCTATGTCCCGTACGGACTGAACTATGTGCCTTGAGTTAAATGATGAAGACTGAATATTGCCACAGCTGCAAGTAATACTGCCAAAGCAGCTCCATCAGTGTGCAGTCAGGTCTCCTGGCACCATTTAAGCTGTCAGAGACAAGGGGTAACAGCTGAGCAGAGGGCAGTGTTTCAGCATGATAGGGCGATTATGAAAATGGTGCTACCAGTTCAAGTACGCCAACTCACTATTTCACATCCTCTATACAATGTTACTTTGGGGAGATGACTTGGGCATTGGAAATAGAAGAGGGAAAAATGAAAACCCACAGGTTTTGGCTTTTGGGTTTCTTTTGTGATTTCCCTTCTTTTTTTGTCATCAGCATTCCCAGCTGGTCAGAGAATGAGAAACACGTATCTATAAAATGAGTGGTCTTGCTATAGCAGAGGGCTCTGCATGAGTCAAGCTGTTGACTCTCTAGAAATAAAACAAAAAAACAAAAAAACAAACAAACAAAAACAAAAAACTTTTCAGAGTAGTCACATCCACATTTAACAGTCGCGTAAGATAAACGCAAAACAAGGTACAGTTTCTTATCTTTATGACTGTCTCATTGGTTTCTTGTCTGTGGAAAAAAAAATTAAGCAACATGGTCAAACCATCAGTTTATTTAGTGAAACAAGCTAAAATGTAGCACTTTCATCACAAAGACAACTTCCTAATACTGTGGTGGGATCTTCTTTTGTTTAACTCTTATTTCTGACACTTTGAATCACGATTTAAGCATTTATGCTGGGAGAGGTACTAACAACATTGTAGAGAATTGCTGTCAGCCTTTGGGAGAGAATGAATAAGGAGTTCAACAAATTATATAGCAAATACAGTGGGTCAATAAAAGAGGGATGCAATGAAAAATAAAGAAATAGAGGAAGGCGTGTGAGCTGGAAACAGAGTCTCATCTGAGTGCCTAAATAACCAGCATTCCAAGCACAAAGGTTTTCAATTTTTCTTCCTTCTGATCCTCCTTCTCCTTTTCTTCCTCTTTTTCTTTTAAGCTCTTCCTCATTTCAAAGAGAACATTTAATGGAACAAAATTGTTTGAGGATGTTATCAAGAAGTTGTCATTTTATTCTAAATTTTAAAAATTATCCATGTAGAACTTAAAAGGAAAACATTACAAGATACGAAATGGAGAAAACTCACCTACCTGAGTGAAAAAAATTCAAATCTTGGGAGTATCTTTATATGCTATAGGTAATCAGCTTGGAAAAACAAAACAAACAAAAAAAAAACAAACAAAAGGAAGACTGAAAGTAGAGATCAAAACACAAGACAAAGGAAAGAATGTCAATACAATTTGGTATGCAAAAGTATAGGAGACAAAAAACTGGTGGACAGGAAAAAGTCAATATTACAAAGCAGGAAAAATTATGTTGAACTATAACACAGACACTAAGAGAAACTGAAAGTAGAGAGGGCACTCCAAGTGAAATCTATGGCTGAAGTTCACAATGGCGATGACTTTGACAATTCATCTAAATCCTAATGGATAAAAAAGAATAAGGAAAATATTTGTGCTAGTCATCAGAAATTCATACTTGTATTTATAAAAAATTGAAACAGATATTTTGATTTTAAAAGTTTCAAACACTATAGAATTGCTTTGGTGCCCCATTTATTAAAATATCTAGGCAGCTTATTTATTTATATCAGATACTTATATTACTAAATATCCAGTAATTACTTAAGGGAATATATGAAAGACCAATCCATGGTAACAAGTTTATTTTAGATAGAAGTCATCAGTCATTCCCGTCATTTTCCCTTAGGAAACTGGGAGGAGTGGTCTGGTTTCTATTTTCAGACTTGTTTTTATTATTTTTTACTTATGCGTTTCCATGTGTGTCTGTGTGTGGGTATGTGCACAGGAACACAGATGCTCTCAGAGGGAAGAAATGCCGATGCCATTGGAACTTGAGTGGGAAATAGTCCCAAGCACCTCAGCCCCCAACTCTCTGCAGAAAGAGAGGGTTTAACTCCTGAACCACCTCTCCAGCTCAGTATTATTTGATTTTTTTGTGTGTGAGTTCTTTTTAAAATGAACAATTTTTTGTTTGCTTGTTTGTTTGCAGAAGGCATCTTAGACTCTTTAACACGGCTGGCTCAAACTCATGATTGTCTTGATTCAAACTCTCAAAGATGAGGATTACAGGCTTGGTCTCATACCAAGCAAACATTTAAAAAAAATGAGGGAAATTTAAACAAGCAACCAATGACCGGTTTCACAGAGTTTAATTTATCCTGCTTCAGGGCTTTTCAAATATTTCAGTGCTTAAAATTACCGTAGAGGTCTAGATAGACAAATTCCTGTAGATTTTACCAAATCTTTTAGGGAAGTTTCAATTTTGACCATAAGGAGTTTTCACCTTGATACTATAACTCAGCAAAAGCTGTAACTCTAAGGCAATTTGTAAAGCATTCAAAAAATAGTATTTAAGAAACCTCTGCTTCCAAGTGGGTACCCTAGTAAGGGGAACAGAGACTATTTCTGACATGAACTCAATGGAGGGCTCTTTGATCTCCCCGCCCCCCCACCCCAGAGGGAAGAGCTGCCCTGCTAGGCCACAGAGCAGGACTTTGCAGCCAGTCCTGAAGATACCTGATAAACCAGGGTCAGAGGAAAGGGGAGGAAGTCCTCCCCTATCAGTGGACTTGGAAAGGGACAGGGAGGCTATGAGGAAGGGAGGGTGGGATTGGGAGGGAATGAGGGAGTGGGATACAGCAGGGATACAAAGTTAATAAACGGTAACTAATATTAAATAAATAAATAAATAAATAAATAAATAAAAGAAAATGCTTAACTTTGGGAGAGATTTATAACTATAGGTCCTTTTGCATTTGAAATTTTAAGGGAGTAATTCAGCTATTCTCAAATGTAAATTAATCTTCGAAGAATGCATCACCTTACCTTCGGCAACTGGTTTCACAAAGATGCAAAGGAGAACCATTGTGGATGACAACGATATTATAGAATAACTCAGGGTCACCCAATGTACTGGAATTCAAAACTGATGAACTGAGCCCACCTGCAAAAAAAAAAAAAAAAAAAAAAAAAAAAAAAGCAAAAAGTTTAAAAACTGGCTATGTGGACTTCCTATGAATTTTTGGGTCACACCAACATTAGATTTCCTTCTCCGTCCATAAATTATCATCTAATATAAATGTATGACAAAACAAATTAGTGTAGATGGACATCATGTTGTTCTAAAGGAGGCTGGCAAAGGACTCATAGCTAATCTTGCAAGTTTGAAAACACTAGCTATTTTGTTAGAGCCTGTTGTTTTTGTGCAATTCAGCGACAGTTTAACATCGGTACCTACTGCTGGCCTTATGTTCCTGCATCTGCTGTGTGAAGAAAACATTTTTCCCTTAAAGTAGCATCCACCATGCTAATTGTTTTCACTCCCAGTTCATGTTACGCGTCAGATGAGTGATTTGTCTTTCAAGGCATGTACAGGAACTCATTTGACCCTGGCAATGGCTGTCCTTTTCAAGGGATTCAAAGAGTTTGTAGCTCTAGGACACTGAGATCACCTTCCATGGGTGGTACTTGCCTCAATTAAATCTAACCCAAATTGAATTTACACAACAGTTAATGAAGCAGCGGAACTGCAGAGTACTCCATCAACTGATGCTTTACCCTACATGACAGGAGTGTAACTAGCAACACTGAAAATTATTCATTATCTCTCTGTGTGTCATTTGTACGCCATTAGTAAGAGACATCTGCCATATTTCTTTAAGTATTTTACTTTGCTTACTTGGAAAGTTTACAGTTAGAATCTTTTAACTACTCCACTGTCAATTCTCACCTGATCAGTGAGCTGCTTTGTATCTTTTTCTACTGGCAGATAATTGAGAAGACATTCTCATCTTGCTGCTGGTTAAGTCTAATTCTGCTGTTTTGATGCAATATTAAATGTGACCTCATTCCTGTGACATTGGGTGAGATCTTTCTGATTGTGCATCATGTCATCACTGTGGGAAATATTCTTACATTATTGGGAAGACATTGCAGCCAGCAGAAAGCAGTCACAAATAGCTTCATTTCTCAAGTAGATTCACTATTAGTTAACTGACAAGAGTTCAAGTTGCCTAAAGCCTTTTGATTTTGTTACCCTTTTTCTGTTGGACTGATACCCTGTTTGTGCTGACATCCTTGATTATTTATGTTTACTTCCCTGACACTAGGCTTTTAACCTGTTACCTGTTAGGCGGTAACAAGTAAGTTTCTTTCCTTTTATTAATTTTTTTTAAAAATTTATTACGAGTTATTCACTTTGCATCCCAGCTGTAGCCCCCACTCTTATCCCCTCCCAATCCCGCCCTCCCTCCCTATTCTCTTCCCATCACCCTCCCCCAGTCCACTGATAGGGGAGGTCCTCCTCACCTTCCATCTGACCCTAGCCTATCAGGTCTCATCAGGACTGGCTGTCTTCCTCTATGGCCTGGTAAGGCTGTCTACCCCCCTCCCCTTAGGGGGAGTTTGATCAAAGAGCCAGCCACTGAGTTTGTTTGGCCCAGGTAGAGCCTAATTTCCAGGGGACAGATGATGGGAACTCAAGAGACTGGATCAATGCAATTGCAAGAGGTTTATTTAAGCCATCTTGCGATGTGGCTGAACCCCGGCCCCCGAGCGCCCCAAATCAGCGAGGAACTGCAGCTAGAGACGGAAGCCTGGAGTTTTTAAAGGAAAAGGCGTGGGAATTACGGAGGTTGCAAGCTTGGCAACACTGGATTGGGTAGGGTAGTTGACTTTTAAAATGATTGGTCTACTTTAGGAGCCAAGACCAATCAACCCCCCCCCCCCCCCCCCCAGTTGTCAGACGTTATCTGGTACTGCAGATCTGGACACTCCTCCCCAAAGGGGCGGAGACCTTTGGCATTCCTTTGCGACAGGGTGGGTCTTGCCTCAATTCACCTGCTCTCTTCTGTTACTCTCCTTGTGGAGCTCCTGCCCCTCCAGGTCTTTCATCTAGAGGGCTACTGAAAGAAGCCAGTAGGGTATTGAAGCAGATGCTGATACTCATAGTCAAACAGAGTGCAGGGAATCTTATGAAAGTTTCTTTGCGCTTAAACAAAAGCTGCTGAAAACCAGTGGCTTCAGGATTTCCTTCTTGGCCAGTATTTCTCCTATAATCGTTTGATCTTATATGTTTTTAGAATATAATCATATTTTCTTTCCTTCCTTCCTTCCTTCCTTCCTTCCTTCCTTCCTTCCCTTTTTTCTTACAGCATGTTCTGATATTTCAACTTTTTTTCTGAACATTTCAAGCTACTTCTTCTGGTCTTTGATCTTTGATCTATTGATTATTTATGGACTTATATATAATAGAATAGTCTACTAATCCTTTCTTTGGAGTCTTAACATTTTTGCTACTGAAGCAATATACTACATTCATTTTCTCGGTTATTATAATGTCTATGCATAGATGTTTTCTTTGGTTCTTTTTTTTTAATTACACTTTATTCACTTTGTATCCCCCCCATAAGCCCCCCCTCCTCCCCTCCCAAACCTATCCTCCCTCCCCCTTCTTCACTCATGGCCCTCCACAAGTCCACTGATAGAGAAGGTCCTCTTTTCCTTCCTTCTGATCTTAGTCTATCAGATCACATCAGGAGTGGCTGTATTGTCATCTTTGGTGGCCTGGTAAGGCTGCTCCCCCCTCAGGGGGAGGTGATCAAAGAGCAGGCCAATCAGAGTATATCAGAGGCAGTTCCTCTTCCCATTACTATGTAACCCACTTGGACACTAAACTGCAATGGGCTACATCTGTGCAGGAGTTCTAGGTTATCTCCATGCATGGTACTTGGTTGGAGTATGAGTCTCTGGGAAGAACCCTGTGTTCAAATTTCTGGTTCTGTTGCTCTCCTTGTGGGGTTCCTGACCTCTCCAGCTCTTACTCTTTCCCACTTCTTACATAAGATTCCATGCACTCTGCCCAACAGTTGGCCATGATAGTCTGTAGGGCAGAGCCTTTCAGAGGCCCTCTGTGGTAGGTTCCCAGCCTGTTTCCTGTTTTCTTCCTCCTCTGATGTCCTTCCTCTTTGCCTTTCCGGGTGGGGATTGAGCATTTTAGTCAGGGTCCTCTCTCTTGATTAGTTTCTTTAGATGTATAGATTTCAGTAGGTTTATCCTATATTACATGTCTATATGAGTGAGTATATACTGTGTGTGTCTTTCTGCTTCTGGGACAGCTCACTCAGGATGATCCTTTCCAGGTCCCACCATTTACCTGCATTATTTGGTTCTTTTTTATTGACACTAAATTACTCATAAAAACCCCCTTTATCTCTTATTTTTTTAAACTAATGACTTTCATTTTAAATTTTATTTGATTATTCATCTAGGGCAGTCTGATTCTTTATCATTAGTTTTAAGTCACTTCTTGCCCATTCTTTCTATTGAATTCTGAAGAAAAAAAACTGTTAGAAATTATTGTCTCTATCTTATCAGGGAGGTATTGCTGTCCTTTTGGAAGACTGTTAAAGCAGGAGAATTAACACTGACACAGTCAGGTCTTGAGATTGTTCAAAGAAGAGTCATTCTGCTTGAGGTCTTTGTTATTTTCACCCTGTTCTAACTGATTAAGTAAATGTATCCATCAGTGATCTAAACTGAATGCTCTGTTCTTACCTGTTGTCCCTCCATCTTTGAGACCTGTTTTTGTTTGTAGCACTGAACAGCCAGTTCTCTGTCCTCTCAACAATCAGTTTTTGCTTGTATTGTGAATTTTCACTCCATCAGTCTTAGAAATCAGCAAATTGAGAATGAGTACAATAATGACTAGCACCGTGCTGTGTCTTAGTTCTGTGAATTATTCACATACTTTACCCTAGTGTGTTCGTGTCTGTGTGTGTTCCCGACCCACCAGCACCCAGCCAGGAATTACACAAACACACATCAAAACAAACAAACAAACAAACAAACAAACTGCAAAGCAGGACTGTTTGCCTGAAGAACAATTCCTGTCCTTCTAGCACCTTGAGCTCTCAGGCTTGGTTGCCTTGCTTGTCCTCAAACAATAAAATTTCACTAAAGACCTCTTAGCTCTCTTGAAAGTAGATGCTTATCCAAGTCTAGCTACTACATAACAACAGAAAAAGAGTCTCCAAATTGCTCAATAGAGCATAGGCTCATGTGAATCAATTAGAATCCATAGAAGAAAAGGGAAGCTAAAGATTTTTATGGTGATAAAGTAAAAGTAAAATGGAAAAGAAGGCTCTGAACCATATTTGCAAGATCTTTAAATCTATACATTAATAACAGTGATAAATATAAAAAGTAACCTTGCTTGTGTTACCTGTGGTCAGGCCTATGATAATCATTATCCTTTGTCTCTTCACCTTTAGCTCTGCATGGTTTCTGAAACTATATGAAAGATATAAAAATGGAGACTCAGGAAAGAGTTTGCAATGTCTATTTTCCCAAGTCCTGAATAAATAAATCCCCACAGGTGTATAAAATAACTAGGTCAATTCTCAGACATTCTAAGAAGCATTCTAAGGTACTGCATTGTAAAACTATGGATAAAAATCAGTTGTTTGTTGGAAATTGTCCCAGTTTTGAATCAGAAATTTATTGCTTTTTAACATAAACATAACAAGTCAGTTGTTTATACTACATAAGTGATGGATAGCTTGCCAAAGCAGAAAATATACCAAATAAATTCAAAGAACAAATTCAAAGAAAGATAAGAAACATTTGATTGATCTGAAATTACACTTGCTTGGATAAGGCTGCTGAAAACATTTATTCTCTCTCCTCTAATGTGCTTTGAAAACAGCTGAATGCCTTACCACTGGCCTGTAGATCTCAAGTGCCATTTCCTATTTAAAAGAATCAGAACTCCCTGGAGAATGCTTGCATCGAGTTTAGAGGAGGAAACATCAAAATCAGCCAGGAGCATGTCATGCCAGAACAGCAGGAAGCACTGATAGTCTCTTAGGACCTCTTCCAAACAGCTGAGGAGTCAACAGGAAAAGCATCCGATGCTCAGACTTCAGCATTTAAGCATCAGTAAGATAATAGCTACAAAGCATTTAAATCTACATACTGGTAAAGGCAGTAAATATAAGAACAAACAAAAACCCTACTACTCTCTTTTATAACTCATTATTTTGGAAAGAGGCAAATAAAAGTGGCAATTCGGCATTATAATTACACTTGATATACTTTGTGTCTCAGAGTAGCCAAGCAATTGTTAAGGAATAAACATTTCTCTTGATATAGAAATAACATTCGATAATCACTAATGAAGAAATAACAGGACTGAGGCATCATTGTTTTGTAATATAAAATAGAATAGTTTTCTCTGGCAATGATAATTGATGAATGCTAAAATTATAAAGATAAATAAATAAACTTGAATTACGTATCTTCTTAATGGAAATACATATAGATAAATGAATGAAAGTAACATCTTTAATCAGCAAAATCAAACTGGAATCTCTCATCTATCTTCTGTATTGAATGTCACCACAAATGCAGAAAAAATTCTGAAGAGTCGAATGTATTAGGATATCTAGAATGGGCTGAAATATGATGTGCAACTTTATTCCCAGAATCTATGAGTCATAGAAGCAGGCCGACCTGGTTCATATAGCAAGTTTCAGGCCTTCCGGAAGTATGTAACTTCAAAAAAAATTTACAAAGAAAACTAGATATTTTATACATTAGGAAATAATTCAGGTACCCATCTACAAATTGATCATGTTTGGTTCTCAATTCAAATAAACAAAAATATTAAAATACCTTCATAAGAAAACTAAAACAGAATGTATATTGGATATGTGTGTGTGTGTGTGTGTGTGTGTGTGTGTATGAAGACATCCAGGAGTTACTGTTAAATTATTTAGAGATAGCATTGCCATGTAGTTATATGACTTTCATAAGTTTCTACCTTACATATATAAGCTGACATGGGTACAGGTAAAATTAAATACTGTGATTAGTTTTTTTTTTTTTTTCAAAATGTCAGAGAAACTGGTGAGGTGAAATTAAATAACCTCATAATTATTAGCACTAAGTTCCCTCTATTATCTCTATATTGGTGGTTAAATAAAAAAGATTATTGAGATCCTGGTTTGATTTAGGAGTGTTTACTGCTTTTCTACAAAGTTCTTACTTCTGAACACAAACACAGGAGAAAATAGAATATATTTAATAATGCTATATACGTTAAGCAACAGAAAGTATGAGGTTTTTTTTTAAAGAATAACTCAAATTGCCTATATATATATATATATTGTTTGCATTGTTTTCATAGAAAAGGGACCTCTCAAAATCCTTCCTCTCAAAGGCTGGCATTTATCATTATCGATATTGTTTTCAGAAAACAATATTTCATGTTGTCTGTGTGACCAAGCTCAACATGTATGGGCATTCTTTAATCAGAAGGAAGAAGAACTAGTTATGCCACCTTCTACCCACAAACACTCTAATAGGGATCAATCACACCCAATTAAAACTCCAGGAACTATGAATCTTTAATAGGCTTACCATGAGATAATTCAGCTGTTAAGTCTCCTTAGAACTGGGCCTTAGAGAAACTCAAACTCAAAATGAATCATATTCATGACTTCATTTCCAATGAAGCTTTCTGAGTGTTTGTTTGTTTGTTTGAAACACAAAGGGATTTGTAATTTTCACAGAATAAGGTTCCTGGGGATATATTGAAAATTTCTATTTCTATGGTACTTGTTTGGATTATTGTTTATATTAAATACTGTCTATTTGCTCTCAATAATCAAAGAGCCTAAATATATTTAAACACCTGGGTGACTTTTGTTTCCTTTCTGCCACTTAACCTAGCCCCTTTCAATGCCAAACCCCATCTGACCTAGGGTCACCGTGGGGACAGCTCTTTATTCCATTACAAATAAAAAGTGCATCCGAATAAGTGACTTGAGCCTTCCTCACCTTTATCTCTGTAATGCAATGGTCAAGAGAGCTGACTTCAGCACAACGACCCCTGACCTGACATTTCCTACTTAAGCAGCATCAGCAGCTCCCCACCTCTTCTCATCTGCGAAATCCCGGGAGCATCTTCCCTGTTCACTTCGGCTGAAGGTTAGGCGAGATTTATATGTGTTGTTTCATCTCAGACAGTGCCTGGTGCCTAGTGGTGTCTTTGGTGTTGCCTATCGTAAGCAATGTGGCAATACAGACATGGTTCTTTCACCGGGAGAGGGGTGAACCTGTGGGTGTCTAGGAAGAGGGTTGCATGGCCAACCTACGAAGGCATCCGCTCATCGCTACGTTTGAGATATTCTGAGAGGATGGCATGGGGAGCACAAAGTTCTAATAAAATTTATTTATTTTTTTATTTTTTGGCTAGAGTATTTGCTTCTATTTATTTTTAGGTCTGATCAACATTTGAAATCAACTTTTCACAGTGTTTAAAAGAACAGTCAGCAAGCTCTGCTGGAAATGTTTGGCAGAAACCCAGCCAGAAGCCTCATCTTCACTGAAATTTTCTCTGTGTTGCTAATTTTATCCATGAATATCTATTTAGAGAAGATTTCCCCCTAGCTTTTCTTTTCACTCTGTGCCTCACATTTTTGTAATATAATTATACTTATATAATGAGTTTAAATAAGTCATTAAGATACACAAACTTAATGCATAATTAATTGATGTGATTACAATAAAGAATGAGCACACAAAATACATGTTTGCATAAAAGCATATTTCAACACAAAGGCACTGTGCAGGTTACAGCTTGGTAAAGATAGAGCAGGGTGTCCTTTGTCAGCTGTCCTGCAATCAGAGGCAAGATATAGCTAAGGAAGAACAGATCCATTTTCATTCTGTAAGTATAAAAAAATCCCGCTTTTGTGCATGCCTTATAATTTTATCAGGGTCCTTTAAAGAGCATTGTGATGATGTGCCTTCAAGTAATGCCCTTACATTAGCCTGAGATAATCTCAAAATTATTTGAGAAGTTTCTTTAGCATTCTGTTCTAATGTTTTATAAGAAATATACATTGTAGTGATCTTTGCTAGAGATCTAGAAGATAGCTTGTTTGATTATGACTAATTATCCTTTTTTCATGAGCTAATAACTGCATTGAATAAGATATGGATGTGATCCTCCTGATCTCCAGGTAGATTGGGATGATCTGGCTGGGTGAGTGATTGTCTGCTTCCTTCCCTCTCCACGTTGTTTTGTTCCTGAAGATGCATGATGAGTTGAAGAAGACAGCTTTGAGAAATAGAAATAGAGGAGAACCCATCTTTCATGAAGAGTGTTAAGTAGCTGTGTTCCCCTGTCAGAACACCCAAGCAAGTTTATATTAATTCTTTGTTATTATTTTTTTTAACTGTGTGGTCATAGGACTACCAGAGCTGACTCACCTTGTCCACCTTGTGAGTCCTTGTGACTGAACTTGGCTTGTCAGATTTGGCAGTGAGTGATTTTTACCTGCTGAGCCATCTTGCTGGCCCTATGTTTGTTATTTCATTCACTAATCTAATCAAGGATCAAGCAGGTATGTTGTCACTCCATTTATGTGTGTAAATCTTCCTCAAACACACACACATCGTCATACTTGGTTTGGCTACCATGATAAAATATGTATGTATTATACATATATAATATATATAATTAGTTTATATACATACATAATATGATGTATATTTTATATATATATATATATATATATATATATATATACATATTATGGTAAATTAAAAATACCTCACTTTCAGCCAGGCAGCGGTGGTATATGCCTTTAATCCCAGCACTTGAGAGGCAAAAGCAGGTGGGACTTTATGAGTTCCAGGTCAGCCGGGTCTACAGAGTGAGTTCCAGGCCAGCCAGGTCTATGCAGAGAAACCCTGTCTCTAAACAAATGATCACATTTTAAAGGTGAAAATGCCTTTAAAAATACATCAGAACATATTCTTAAAATTCTTAAATTCTGAGGAGATGGCAACATAGACAAATGAACTTTTCTTTAGTTTCTCTGTGCTTAAAAGCTTTATGGAAGTCAAAACCATTAGAAACAAAAACAAACAAACAAACACAAAAGACAAACACAAAATAACTGCTAACACCAGACAAAACACCAAAGAAAAGAAAAAGAAAAGAAAACTTTAGTTACAATGTTTTTTCCATGCTAATCTGAAACAACTGATTCTATGGTGATAAAGAATAAATAATATTCCCACTGAAAATGTGGAGTACCTGAGACATTAAAAACATTTCAAAACTCAGTGGCTGGCTTTTTGATCACCTCCCCCTGAGGGAGATGTAGACTTACCAAGTCAAAGAGGAAGACAGTACAGCCACTCCTGATGAGACCTGATAGGCTAGAGTCAGAGGGAAGTGGAGGAGGGCCTCCCCTATCAGTGTACTAGGGGAGGAGCATGGGAGGACCTAGGGAGGGGGCTATAGCTGGGATACAAAGTATATAAACTGTAATTAATACAAAATAAATAAATTTTAAGAAAGCATTTCTAAAAAGCACTGCCATACACTCCACTTCCTCTGGGAAGGTCTTTTTACAGATAGATAGATAGATGGATAGATAGATAGATAGATAGATAGATAGATAGATAGATAGATAGATAAAGATTATACTAACTTAATACTTAATTTAGGTCAAGATGCCTGTTGGGGTGGCTAAAACAATGGCTTCTATTTCATCCTATTACTGGGTACCTGGCATCATATGAATTCAGCCACCCTCTGCATATTACCCAAGCTTTTATTTTACTTACTAAATTAATTCTCTATATCCAAAATGCCATCTCTTCCCTTCCAAATGAAATGCAGTCTCCCATGGGTCTATCTGGACTCTGTTCCTCTAGTCAAAATAGATTATCTTTGCCACTCTAGAATACATTTTTCTACATATCACCTTTGCCTGAATCACTGTTTTTAAAATCATTGTAAAGTCCATGTCAAAGACAGTCTCCACTCCACTTGCTAGGGGACCCACATGAGATCAAGATGCCCATCAGGTATATAGGTATTTGGAGCTTAAATCTAGTCCATGAATGCTCTTTGGTTGGTGTTTCATTCTCTGTGAGTCCCCTTGGGCCTAGGTTAGTTGTCTCTGATCTTCTTGTGGATTCTTGTCCTATCTGGGTCCTTCTATCCTTCCCCGTGTTCTTCCAAAAGACTCCTCAAGCTCTGTCTAATGTTTGGCTCTGGGTCTCAGCATCTGTCTCAATCTGTTGCTGTTTGGAGTCTCTCAGAGGACAGCTATGGTCGGTTCCTGTCTGCAAGCAGAGCAGAGCATTATTAATAAAGTAATGGGTTGACTCTCTCCCATGGGATGGTTCTCAGGTCTGGCCAGTCATTCATTGGCCCTTCCCTCAATCTCTGCTCCATCTTTATTCTTGCACGTCCTTTAGGAAGGGTATATTTTGGGTTGATGGTTTTGTGGATGGTTTGGTATTCCCCCTCTCTCCACTGGAAGTCCTGGCTGGCTTGGAGGTCTCCTCACCCACCTCCTGATTCCCACTACTAGGAATCTCATCTAGAGACACCCCTATATCTTCTCAGGAGCCTATCTGGTTGCAGGTCTTCAGCTTGTCCTAGGAATAACCCACCCTCTCAGTTCCCTTCTTTCTCCCAGCTCTTTCACCTCCCACCCTAGCTCTTTCCATATCTGATCCTTGTTCCCCTCCACACACCCTGTCTCACCCAGTTCCCCCTTTTAATCCACTTCCAATCTCTATTCTTTTTACCCTTCTGAGTGGGATTTAAGCAGTGTCCTTGGGGCCCTCCTTGTAAATTAGCTTCTTCTTTTTTTTTTTTTTTGGTTATATCATTTTTTTTTATTTTATTTTTTTTATCAGTTACATTTTATTAACTCTGTATCCCAGCCGTGTCCCGATCCCTCATTCCCTCCCGTAAATTAGCTTCTTTAGGTCTGTGTATTGTAGCATGGCTATCCTGTACTTTATGGCTAATATCCACTTATAAATGAGTAGATAGCATGTGTGTGTATCTGGAGCTGGGTTACCTCACTCAGGATGATTTTTTTTTCTAGTTCTTTCCTTTTGCTTGCAAATTTCATGATTTCCTTCATTTTACTACATTTTCTTTATCCATTATTTGGTTGAGGGACATCTGGGTTATTCACAGTTTCTGGGTATTACGAAAAAAGCTGCTATGAACATAATTGAGCAAATGTCGTTACTGTATGGTAGAGCATCTTTTGGGTATATGCCCAGGAGTGGTATAGCTGGGTGTGTCGAGGTAGAACCATTCACAATTTTCTGAGAAAGTGCCAGACTGATTTTCAAAGTGGTTGTACAAGTTTGTACTCCCACCAGCGATGGAGGAGTGTTCTCCTTGCTCCACATCCTTGTCGGCAAGGTGCTGTCACTTGAGCTTTTGATCTTAGCCATTCTGATGGGTGTGAAATGGAATTTCAGAATCATTTTGATTTGCATTTCCCAAATGACTAAAGGTGTTGAACATTTCTTTAAGTGCTTCTCAGCCATTCAAGATTTCTCTGTTGAGAATTCTGTTTATCTCTGTAGCCCGTTTTCTGATTGGATTAATTGCTTAATTCTTGAGTTTAATTTCTTGAGTTCTTTATTTATTTTGTATACTAGTCCTCTGTCAGATGCAGGGGTTTTGAGGCTCTTTTCCCTGTCTGTAAGCTGCCATTTTGTTCTGTTGGCTGTGTCCTTTGCTTTACAGAAAGAAGCTTCTCAGTTTCATGAGGTCCCATTTGTTATGACAGGGTAAGAATGTCCTTCATATTTCCTGCTTCACAATTATGTCTGTTAGATATATTGGGCCAGAAGGCTGATGGTGATACTCCAACATTACAGAGAGAGAATGGCTGACTAACCAGGCAGTCAAATGTCTGTCATCTCTTAGTTTTGGAAGCTGCTTGCTTACACTTCCTGTTTAAGTAGTACTTTTCTTCCTTCTCAAGTCTCTGATGGATGAAGACTAGAGAGACATAGTTTTACAGTTAGATTTGAGTCGTTTAGGATTTAAGAAAATGTTTTAAGGCCTAGAAAGATGTCTTTCTTGAAGTTGATAAATACAAGTTATGACAGAGTATGTTTTAGACACAAAACTTTCGACTCACCTAGATAGGATAGATAGTATTTTCTTCAAAGCTGCCAAATACAATTGAGCTAAACATTTTGAATATAACTTACTTATGGCTTTCCTGATTGTTTCATATGTATTTTATTATAAAACAATAAAGTCTATATACATTTGGAAAAAAAAAATAATGTGAAGGGATGAGCTCAGGGATTCAAGGTTAGCAAACGACACTAGGCAATTCCAGATGGGGCCATCGGTGAAGGCAGGGGGTCCTACAAAGTCCTCAGAAATGCCCTTTCTAGAAATGACTTCCATGAACGATTACACCTATGACAAAAATGTCTGTGGACATTAAATATCCAGAGACGTTGAAACGCCTCTCTCTGACCCAAGTTCAGACAATGTCAGTAAAGCTTAATACACAGTCTGTTTTTCCCTATGTCTTCTACTACTTGAGTTTAAATTTCCAACAAAAAGTATAAGGCTTATAAAAAAAGAAGGTCATTATAATAAACAAGAATTCATGAAAAACTTAAAAATAAAGGTAACAGTGTGCCAAATACTGTTTAACTCCAGGTATAGAAAATATCATAAACTATGTTATATTGTATTGCTAGATTGTTGTCTTAAAGTTGTAACACCCTCACTTCCCAGCAGAGTGGCACTGGGAATATTTCTTGATTGTTCTATGTTTTGCTTTGCAATTTTTTTTAAAGGGGGATAGATGATGTCTTAGGGTTTCTATTCCTGCAATGAAACACCATGACCAAAAAGAAAGTTAGGGAGGATAGATTTTATTTGGCTTACACTTCACAGCACATCACCAAAAGAAGTCAGGCCAAAAACAAAAAGAGGGCAGAAAACTGGAGGCAGGAGGTGATGGAGAGGAAAGGAAGGGTGCTGCTTAATGGCTTGTTCAGTATGGCGTGCTCAGTCTGCTTTCAAATAAAACCCAGGACCACCAGGCCAGAGGGGTAGCACTACTCACAATGTTCTGTGTCCTTCCACATCAATAACTAAATATAAAATGACTTACAGCCAGATTTTATAGAGCATTTTCTCAATTGGAGATCCCTCCTTTCAGATAACTCTAGTTTGTGTGTCAAGTTGACATATAAGATTAGCTAACACAGATGATGCCACATACCTGGGAGCTACAGGGAGAGGTCAATGGTATAACTTCTGTTTGTTGTATATAAACTACCAAGTTTAATTCCTAGAACTATTAGTAATAATGATAGTCATAATTGTAACCAGTTGATCAGGTTTTATCCGCCTTTTCATAAAGGAACAATAATTTAATGCTATTAATTGCACGCATACTATTAAAATAATTGATAACTAGTATAGACAGGTGTTTGTGTGCTAGGCTGCAATGGTCACTATTAAAAAGCTCCCTCTTCTTTGAGTACCATTTGTGCACATGAATAAACTTGCAGTGGAGACATAAGTGAAAAAAGCCTAAAATTAAAGGCCACAGAGAAGTGCTTGCTTTGTCAGGGCCACAGATGATGCTGTAAGCCTACTGGGCTTCCTTGTAGCAATGGAACACTGTAAATAAGAGTCTGAGGGGATTGACTAAGACAATGCTTATGATTAACACAGGAGTGTATACTGGTTTCCCGGAAGCTCCTTCCAGTGTCTTGGTTAGTGCTTTGATAGAAATCTAAGGATAAATTAAAGTATAAGGTATTAATTATTTAGCAACCAGCTTGACCATACACAATATTCTTGGGATATAAGCAATGATTATATCCTGTTGTATTTTCTAAATGTTATCACATTCAAAGCAAAACAGATCTCTACATGTAGATATAAAGTCACAAGCATAAGTTGGCATTTTACATTATATTAATCTCTAGTAATTAGCAACCCAAAGATCCGATCACATTCAGCCTTGTAAAATAACAGAGCTATATGGCTATGTATGGGAAGGCAGTTTTTCCCCAAAAGTGAAAGAAATGGAGGGATAGTCAAGTCAAGAAACACATCCTTGCTTTCATAGTGCCAGACCAGCACGCGCTGAGAGGAAGCATTCATGCATAAGCCCTGGCAGTGATAAGAGATAATCTAAGAAAGAAAAAAAAAGAAAGAACGAAACACTCTGAATGGAAATGCATTGTTTCTGCTTCAATGAATTTGTGCCCTGGGATAACCAGAAATAATTATTGAAACAAGCCTCTTGTTAATAATAATTACACTTCATTCTATGAAAACAAGAACAAACAGCAATTATCTATAATTTCTCATTTGCAAAACACTCTCATTATGCTAAGACTCCTTGTCTGTGTTTGATAATATGTTATGCATGATGGAAAAACTTTATAGTTTTTTTTTTTTAAATGTTGAAACTATACTGGGCTTAGCTTGGTCACTATAATGCAGAATTAAATGATTTCTGTTTTAAGATGAAATGGTTTCTTTGGGAAGCATAAGTCATAGAAAAATAATAATTTTGCTTATTTTAAAGATGATATCTCATTAACCAGAATTCGTACACATTATTTCTATGTCAGCAAAATTCAAATGAAGAAAAGAGGAATAGAAATCACCCAGGCAGTTAGAGAAGCAATATGTAGGAAACTAGCAAGCATTTCATTTGGATGAGTTTTTACATTTCTGTGTTATTCTTGTATTTATCTATTTTGTCTCAATACATGTGTGCTTCATTTGAAAACAATTATTTAATCAGATGTCATATATCCTCATCTGCTTTACTGCATTTTTATCTTAGACTAAACACTCATTGAGGGGAGGAGAAAGGTAATCTCTTTTTACTTCGGTTCTCTACTGACATATGGAAACTAGTGATTTCAATAACAACTTTTAGTGTCTCAGAATTGTTGGCTGTTTATGAAGTAATTGAGCTGCTCAGCAGGTGTGTAGCCTCTCCATTTCAAACACCGCTTTTACCTTCCATATAGCAAGAGGTGACAATGATCCCCAGAACACGATTTCTGAGATATTTGAATGAAATGATGCATCCAAAACATTTAGCATAGAGCTTGCCATGGCATTAAGCTCGCAGTGCATGCCAGTAATGGGTCACTTTATATGTTTCCTTGTAGAGCTGAAAAGATACAATATTCTTTAATTTTTTTTTTCCTGAAAAAGGGGTCAAATAATATTTATTTGTCCCATTTGAAACCGCATAGGGCTCAGTAATGCCTTTCAACAAGATGAAGTTATCTCAGTAGCACTGTACATTTGTAGTCTGAATGTGGCAGGATATTTCTTCCAAGCAAATGAACCAAATACCCTGGTGAAATACAGGTACAGACTTCCCTCTCATAGCTACTTTGTTACATTGGGAAATTATTCAAAATTTAAGGCTATTTTTCATATTATAATGCAGTACTGATGTTAAGTCTTGATAATGCACAAATTAAGAAATTGTATATTTAATTTATGAATTAACTGTTATATTTAGCCCCTCTTTGGAATTGGATTAACAGAACAATTTTACAGTTTATCAAACTAATTTTCATTAATATTGGTCTGCCTTCGTTGGTCGGAATGGTTTTGCTTGAAGGTAAGGTGCTTTCCAGAGTAAAACTGCCAAGACAGTTCTCAAAAGAAATGTTCCCAATAAATACTTGAAAATATTTTCAACATACATATCTATCATGAGATAAGAATTGAAACCACTCGAGAATCCATCATCCTTCAGTAAGTATGGCAGTCGCTATGAAAACAGACAACATTGTTAATTTTGATGGGTACAGAGGCATACAGGAACCCTTATATTCTGCTGGTGGGAATGTAACAGATACAAACACTAGAGAGAACTAAAAACAGATTGGCATATGACCCAAGCATGTATATACATAGATATATATGTATTTTTTTTCCAAAAAACTTCATCTATGCTTATTGCTGCATTATTCACAACAGCTGGAAAATAGAATTCATCTAGACATTCTTCAAGAGAAAACTATACAAAAAAACAAAAATATAATATGGTTATATTCCACTGGAGAAAGAAAAAATTGAGTTTTTGTTTTGTTATGTTTTGCTTTGCTTTTTTTTTTTTGTTTGTTTTGTTTTGTTTTTTTTTTTAGGAAAATGGCTAGGACTGGAGATCATTATGTTGAATAAAATAAGCAAGAGTCAAAAAAGCAAATGCCAGCCATTTTCTGTCATATATCTAATCCATATTTAATTGAACAACTATTCAGTTATTTTAATGTTTTATATTTTAGGCATACGTGATAAAGGAAACATAGTTACTATAGAATCTGCAGTTTAATTATTTTCTTTAAGATTAAATAGGTGATGAATGGAATACATACATTTAGATTCAGGCAGGAGGCAACATGGTCATATTCTCTGCCTGGAGTGCTGGAGAGCTGTCCCATTAGCTGACAAAGCTTTGTACTTCCCCCAAAAGCTACAGAGCCATCTGTTTTCAAGCATCAAGTTCAGGTTTCCCCTGAATTTCTTAAGAGATCCCATTCTCTAATATTTAAATATGCTACTCCCATGTATATAAAACATGTAATTAATTATTAATATATGTATTCACAAATATACATTTTTAAAGATTTATTTATTTATTTATTTATTACACAGTGTTCCTCCAGCATGTATGCATGCATGGAAGAAGGCACCAGATCTCATTATAGATGGTTGTGAGCCACCATGTGGTTACTGGGAACTGAACTCAGGACCATTGGAAGAGTAGCCAGTGTTCTTAACCTCTGAGCCATCTGTCCGGCCCACAAATACACGTTTATCAAACAGTATTTTTAATTTGTCTACCCACTCACCAAAGTTACAACACCAAGTAGCTAATTTTTTTCTTAAAAAATAACATATAGCAACTCCTGACACTAACTATGATACTCCACTATGCTTGCAGACAGGACAGTAGCATAACTGTCTTCTGAGAGGTTTCATCCAGCAGCTGATGGAAACAGAGACCCACAGCCAAACAATAGGCTGAACTCAGCGAGTCTTGTGGAAGAGTGGGAAGAAGGACAGAGGGAGCTGGAGGGGTTAAGGACACCACAAGAAGACCTACAGAGGAAACTAACCTGGGACCACGGACCTCACAGAGACTGAGCTAACAACCAACGAGCATCCATAGGCTCGATCTAGGCCTCTTACACATATGTAGCAGATACGGAGGCTGGGCAATACATGGGTCTCTGACTCTGTTGCCTGCCCTTTCCCCTAGCTGGCTTGCCTTGTTGGGCCTCCAAGGGATAGAATACCTTTAGTTCTGCTGCAACTTCAGATACCAGAATACCCCTTGAGATCCCTTGGAGGTCTTCCCTTCTCTGAGAAGGAGAGTGAGTGTGTAATAGGGGAGGAGTCATGAGGGTGGGACTAAAAAAAGAGTAGAAGAGAAGGGAGGGGATGGGATCAGGCTGCAAAGTGATGAAAGAAAGAAAAAAGGAAGAAGGGAAGAATAAACACACATAAACCAAATCTGTCATTTCTGGAGTGTTTTCTGACTTTGCAAGCAGAGAGTATGGCTGTGGCATTTCTTTAAGGAACAAAGTAAGCCTTTCGTAATACATAGCCGCCTTCGGTGTGAGATTCAATAATTTCAGTAACAAGATTCTCAGAAGTGCCCCATGTATTTCATTGTTTACCAATATACACAGGCTAAAAATCCCATTTTGTAGATAGTTTCCCTACAATTAACCCAACTGCAAACTGCATTTTAACGTCTACTCTTGGAGTCGATCATTAGCACAAATTTTCCTCCAAATATCTAAATCTGCTAGATAGGAGCTGATGAAATGTGCTGACAGGCCAACCTCACCGAAGCCATCATCTGATGTTTCCACTCAATTAAGGAGCTAACTATATTATTACCATTTCAAATGGAGAAACATTTGGAATATTTAGAATTCCTGAGATGAGGCTCATTCTCTGGTCATCATGTGTGAGATTATAATACAGAATTTAACCCCGCCCCCCTCCACCGCTGCTATTTAATAAGTCCAATTTAATTCGTAGAATTACAATACGAGCAGAAAATTACTGTCTGGTTTCCCCTTTTCAAAAATAGAACCTAAATCTCCCAAGCCTTTACCCAGTACAGATGCCTTTTAAATGTCTCCTGTTGATAGAAGCCCCCGCCCCACCCCACTTTCCTTTGAGTAAATCGCAGTGACACACGTGCCAACGTAAACTCAGCCTCTGTTTTCTCTCCATTGTAATTATGCTGAAGTACCCACTTTGCACTTTATGAGTTTATGCCTGTAAGATTACCTGACTCTGTAAAATGAGTGTAAAGAGCTTTCCTTGCATGTCTGGATTTTGTGATAAAACATTAAAAAGGTTGAGAGTTGTTGGGAAAAAGAAGCATCCCCTCACTGAGGAGGGCTTGAGTCTCCTGTTTTCAATGAGCTGATGAGTGTACAAACACTTAAGATTCCAGCATCTATGTTTGTCTGTTTGTTTGTTTGTGTGTGTGTTTGTTTGTTTTTTAACTCTCTGTGTAGACTTGGCTGACTGGACTTGATTTTTAGACCAGACTGGCCATGAACTTACAGAGATCTGTCTGCCTCTGCCTCCCTTTGTGCTTGGATTACAGGCCTGTGCCACCATGTCGGGATAGAATCTATTTTTTGCTCTTTCTCTCAACCTGCCTTTCTTCCACCTATGCTTATGTTAAGACTCTCACTTTTAATTACAAATGTTCATTTTCAATATAAAAGAGGAAGAACTTCACTTTTAAAGTAGTATTTTAACACAGCCAGTTTTGTACATCTTACTAATTCATTTTTTTAACCTAAGCATTTTCCCATTAAACAAAGAAAATGTAAACACTCAAGCCTGATAGGTGCTTGAAAATCCCAGAGTTCCTTAGTTATTCTATGCATTCCTTGTCGAGATGGAGACATGTGAAGTTAATTTAAGATATACAGTCATGAGCTTGTGCACATGAAAATATTGTTCACAGTGGCAATTATCCTGCAACTAATTTGCTTTTAGAGCACTGCGCCTTTAGGCTAACAAACAGTCTAACTTTCTTTAATCTTAATTAAACTTTTCTCTCAAAATTAACTTACCCTATTGGCAAATAAAAAAAAATAGTTCCTCCTCAGTCTCATGCATACTTACATTAAAAGGCAAGGTGTTTGGAATCTCTTAAGGGAAATACACTTAGGTTTTCATATACACCTCAGTTAGGTGCTGACAGCTCAGGCATGTAATCATGCCCACCTGTCTATATTTCCTAGAGAAAGATGGTCCTGTTATTTGATATCTGCATTCAGATGCTAAGATAGTGTGGTGTAATTAAGGAAACAATGTTGATTTGACTGCTCTAAACATGCTCGACTACATTGTTACTGTTTTGCATTTGGTTTAGTTATTTTACTATTACTGACACAACTTTACTGTTGTCAAACTGTGGCTAGCTGTGAAAGGAGGAAGGACAGAGCAAAGTGCACTTAACAAATACTCAAAGGCATTGATCAGAACTGCAGAGTGGCATTACTTCTCAATTTCTTGAAGCTGACACAGTAGCCTCTAGAATTACAGGTACAAATCTTTGTTACAGACCTTTCAATCTGACACTGGTTCATTTATACAACTCTCCCTGGGACTTCTTCACAATGACATCTTTTGACCTCTAAAATTTAACTTAGAGAGGTTACAAAGCTCATGCTATGTAAATCTTGCTTGAGTGACTAAATAAGTTAATTAAATAGTTTGTAAGTCTTCTAGAACCCAAAGCCAAAATGCTAAATTTTACTCTATGTATTTGTTTGCATACCATTTGTCCACAATTTATCTATAATTATCATCTCTCTATCATCCACCCATGCATCTATTTGTCTTCCCACCCATCCATATAACAAGTATGTGTGTATGTGTGTATGCATGTATGTATGTATGTATGTATGTATCTAGCTAGCTAGCTATCTACCATCTATCTATTGTATCATGTCAAGTAACATGTAAAATGATATTGATATTACATCCAAGAATACTGCTGATATTTTCTTCTTCCTGAAAAATCAACTGGAATAATCAATAGAGGCACTGTATGAGATTTCAATAATATCTCCAAAGGGATTTTAAACATGTAATATGATTAATCAGTTATTTGAAAATATAAAGTCAGAAAAGTATATGTTATTGACATTACATCAAATACAAGTTTTATAAGATTGAATTTTTGGCAATACCAGATGTGAATAACCAGGATATGAATATGCCTGCTTCCAAGTTTATTAACTTTGTTTAATATTCTTTAGTAGATCTTTTTAATTATTATCAAGAAGTTTGACTCCCTCTTCATGTTATGTAATCAAAGGATGCAAGCACCTTCTACAATTTTTCCTTTCACTTACATTTTTGCTTTATTTTCTTACTATGCTTCTTACGGTATTTAAGAAAATAGTGAATACTTGCTTTATAATATTTTTCATATGCAGTATCTTGCCTGAGTATGTCAGGTGTTTCTTTACAATAGGTGCAAAGTAAGATCTTGTTTCCCATACTTCAGAAAGTGAAAGCTTTCTGTTCTGATACTAACTTCCAATAAAGACTAAGAATACAAAAATCTAAAACAAATGCACAAATATCAAACATTTAAGGTAAAGGTAAGAGTGTCTGCTTATTCCTTAACATCAATGTAATTACTTTTAATTTTTCACTGTTAGTGTTAAATATATTTTGATTTACAAGTTATTGTTATAATTAGTATATACATATGTGTATTTATACATGCATACATACACATACAAACATACTTATATTAATATATGTACCTTAGTAATCATTTTTAAACAATTTAAATAATTTTATAAGATTAGTAATCATTTTTAAATAATTTAAATAATCTTCATAAGATTATCTTCAACTCAACTCGGGTTCTCTAGAGAAACAGAATCCAGAAAATGTGTATTTGTATTACAAAAGACTTAACTGAAGAACTTCACACGACACAAACTGGGTAGTTCAATGATGGTTGTCTACATGCTGGAGAGGCTAGGAAATCCGTAGCTGCTCAACCCAAGAGGCTGGATGTCTCAGCAGAGACGGTTTGGGGCCAGAGGATTGGGGGTTGGGGGAGACTACAGGAGAGCTGCTGGGCTTAATTCACCTAGGAAAAGAAGCTGTGTCACAATCTCAGCAAAAGATTGGCAGCTGCTATGCCTGCTGAGTAAATACAGTCACCAGCAAGGAGCAGCAGCTGGCAGACAAAGGCAGTCCTGCTTTCTCTTCAGGCCTCATTATATCTGGGCTGCCACTGGACAGCACTCCACACTTGAGAGGTGGCCCTTCCCCCAGTCTGTTCCTCATTCCGAAAGATGCTCTCATAGACCTGCCTGAGGCAGGACTCATAGTCTATCCCAAATCTAATCAAGTTGATAACCATGATGATGAGGCAGAGTTTTCTCTGTATTTTACTAAAATGATCAACATTATTAAAAGTCTTAGAACTACACTTTCTTGCATTTTAGGAAAAATTCTTTCTTGGCACCATATTATATTTTTAATACATTGGTTAATTTAATATACTAAATTTCTTAGCTTGTTTTTGCCTTCCTCTCTAGAATTATTATTAGCTTAAAGTGTTCTGATTTAGTCCCTTCTTGGATTTTCTTATCAGTATTGTTTTCGGGTTACAAAACAGGCTGGGAATTTTATTTTTGCTTTGAATGCTCCAAAGGGCTAACGTATAAAAAAGCCATTATTTGTTTTTTGAAAGCTCAAAAGAACTGAGCTATAAAACTGCTTAGACTTCAGGCTATTCTGCAAGGTAGCTCTTAGACTACATTTTTTTCAGTTTCTTTTCTGCTTATTGGTGTGTTCCATGCTCTGCTTCTAGGATGTGTTTTGTTTCTTTTGTGTGTTTTGGATTTCCACCGATTTCAGCCTTCTATTTTCTTTCAGAACTACAAAGTGTAAATTTTGCCTTCTAAAACTGCCTTTCTTCTTTCCTTTCTTACCTCTGCTGTTGTTTCTCAGCACCGCAGAACATGAATGTCACTGTGACCAATTCTGAGCACCACTGTCAATGGATCTCCATCAGCCAGCATGCTTGAAAAGCAAATATTTCCCAGCCATAATTCACATGTATGTAGGTCTGTCATATATACATGGCAGAAGGGTGGTTAAAATTAACTTATTCAACACTTGAAGAGTATTTTTCTGCAAATGCCTGGTTATTTTGAAAAACTTTTAATCCACTAAGTATTTATTGTTTTGTGTAGATATTCCATAAGACATAGTTAAGTGTACCCCGTTGTTGATTAGGAATGTCAATTACACTTAGGCATAATTATGAACAATTTAAGTGATTAAAATAATTACCACATAAAGAAAACCACAGTATTCTTTAATTTTTTTTTAGTTTTTAATAATTTCTTTCATTCTCTTGAGATTATAAAATAATTACATCATTTTCCCCTTACCTTTTTTACCTCCAAACTCTGTCATATATATCTCCTTGCTCTCTTTCAAATTCATGGCTTCCTTTTCTACTGATTGGTGTCATCTGAATATATGTATATATATGTGTATACATATGTATTCCTAAACATATCCTGCTTGGTCTGTATAATGTTACCTGTATTCACTGCTGACCACTTAGTACTGGATCAACAACTGCTATGATCTCTTTCTATTTTTTCCATACTGTAAACCTGTTTGAATTTCTCTTCTGTGGTTACACATAATATCTACAGTTGCATTAAATGATTCTGTGAAAGGACACGAACATTATGCTCATCGCCTTTTTATTTTTTCCCTGTTACAGCTTCTGTTCTAGGTGCTGGGAACGAATAAAACATCACATAAATTACAGGCTTAGAAACAAACAAACCAGCATGTGCAGTAAAGTAACAGGCAAGCGAAGGTTCACAGTGACACACCAGAGTGGGACCCTGGTTTGGAGTTTTTCTTTTGTTCTGTTTTTGTGTTTTTGTTTGTAAATCCATTGATGCTTTAAGTCAATATGACACAGGAAATGTGTTGTTGTTTAGATTTATTTATTTATGTTTATGTGGATGAGACTTTGGGGCACATGTTTGTCTGTACACCATATGCTTTCTGGTGCTTTCAGAGGCTAGAAGAGGTAGTTGGAGCCCCTGGAACTTGAGTTTGAGACTGTTGTGATCCGCTATGGGTGTGTTGAGAACTTAATCCAGCTCCTCTGCAAGAGCAGTAAGCGCTATTAAACACTAATCCGTCTCCCCAGCCCTGAAACCTGGGGTTTGGAAGGCTGGTCAGATGTGTCTCCACTAATAAAAATAATATTTTCAAGAGAGGTTGCATGTATGAAGGGCAGGCAGAAGCCATGTGCATATTTAGAGAAGACACTCTCTGGAGAAGGAATAAGCAAGAATGATGAGACTAGGACCATTCTGCTGTGCTTAAGGGACAGCATGACAGGAACTGTGTGCCAGGGGACAGAGCATTAACATAAGGACTCAGAGTGCGAATAATCATAGTAGGTCTTGACTATGTGAAAGCCTAGAGGGTAAATTTTGGTGGGGTAAATGATGTGTAGCTGCTGTATGGTTTTTCACACCATTCCAGGATACCAAACTATCATCACTTCTAAGCTCATAGAATAATTTTCTGCTTTTATACATTTGGAAATAGAGATAAAGACATTCCTTTTTTTTTTTTTTTCCTAGAAGTATAGGGTAGGAAGAAAAACTCCTCAGTAACTTAGTTACTGCTACTAGTAACTAACATTAGTGTAAATTACTAGATTCAGCAGGCATTTAAGACCTAAGATCTTAAGGATATAGAGGTCCGGGGATTGTCAAGACTTACTTCTTATAAAACGTGTCACTTTATTATTAGATTAGTTTTGAATTGTACTGTTTTGTTTTCTTTATAAGTTTATTTTAAGAAAATGTATAATATTGACACAAGGAAAGGTATTTATTATTATTAATAATTCACTTTTTATGCCAGTTGTAGCCCCCTCTCATCTCCTCTCCATCGCACTCTCCCTCCTCCCTCTTCCCTCACTCTTCTCCTCCTCTATTCCACTGATAGGAAAGGACCTCCTCCCCTACTATCTGACCCTAGCCTATCAAGTCTCATGGGGACTGCCTGGATCCTCTTCCTCTGTGGCCTAGTAAGGCCATCTCGCCAGGAGGAGGCTATCAAAGAGCAGACAATGGAGTTCATGTCGGAGACTGCCCCTGCTTCTGCTTACAAGGGAACCCACATGCAGACTCAGCTGCCTTTGGGCTACATCTGAGCAGGGGATCTAGGTCCTCTCCTTGCATAGTCCTTGGTTGATGCCTCAGTCTCTGCAGGTTCCCCTGGGCCCTGCATATTTTGGCTTTGTTGGTCTCCTTGTGGAGTTCCTGTCCCCTCCAGATCTTTATATCTCCCCCTTCTTCCATAAGATTCCGAGAGCTCAGCCTGTGAGTCTCTGCATCTGCTTCGATCCCCTGCTGGGTGTAGTCTTTCAGAGGACATCTGTGGTAGGCTCATATCCTTCCGGTGTCTATCCTGTTTACCCTTATGAATGAGAATTGAGCATCTTCCCATCTCTCTAGTGTTCTCCTTGCTGTTTAGCTTCTTTACATCTCTAGATTTTCATATGTTTATTCTATATTTTAAGGAAAAGTTCTTAAACATCAACTCCGGAATGCTCAGTTCGTGAGTAAAGTGTGTGTCACACCATCGCAGGGATGCTGGATGTTTCCTTACCTCTCCAGCCCCCTGCATGCAAACGGTAGAAGTCTGAAGTCAAAGGTTAATTTTGTGGGTGATATTAAAATGCCACTATGCAGAACAATTCCCTTCTGCAATCACCCCTGAGAATTTTTTGCATTTACCTTTTCTCATGGGATTTTTGTCTTTTTATGCTTGTCCTCGCTGCACATTTGAGAAAGAGATGGCTTTAAAAAAAAAAAAAAAGAAGCAATAAAATTATTTATTGTGTAGTGTAAATGTAAAGCTCATAGTTTTCTTACATCATCCTTTGAACTTACGAAAAATCATAGAATATGTTTCCACTGATGATTTCCATATCATAAAACTACACATTATAGCAGGACAGGTGTCATTATTAATTTTCAATGAAGTGATTTCTACCACCAAGGTTAAGTGATTTGTTCTGTGTCACACAGCTACATGATTATTACTGTTTATATAAGCTTTCTAAATGAAATTGGACCTCTACATCACCCAAACCTAAGCAGGATTCCCAAGGCATCTGGCCAGGAATGCAAAAATAGGCTTGAGTCTTTCTTAGATCATCTGGTGGAAGTTGAGTGTACATAGTCAAATGAGACCAGGGAGGGTTATATTTCAGACTTCCTTGTCCCACTAAACAGTAATTACCTCAGTCGATCAGCCCTATTGGATTAGATTTCTGTTACCTGTCCATTTGTTTTATCCACTGAGGTATTTTGTTATTGCTGTTGTTCTAGATTTTCTTCTTCCCACTCAATATTTGGGCAGAGAAAATGCATGATTCTGGTACAAGGGAACTTGAGGAGTTAAATATATTTGTTAATTATGAGTTTGGAAAATGCATTTTATAACCTATAGTTTAAAGTTGTTTCCTGCTTTGCACAACACAGCACTCATTGTTTCCTTCTTCACAGTTTCCTTATTCTTCATCAGTATAGAAGCTGGAGGACTCTTTGTCTGATAAAACAAAATCATCCAAGAGCAGATGAAGCTATAATTACAATCAGAGTTCACACTTGCAGGAGATGAAATAAAAATCAAAAGTACTAACTCTGTGACACTTTGATTATCTGGAAATTCTCCAAGTCTGACAGATGACTTTAGGGGCACATGGCTACATTTAAATGTAGACATAAGAGGCTCCTTGTGAATCACATAAAATTGTAGCCAACTGGTGTTCATGTGTATTTCCCAATTCTCCTGTTCTTGTGGAATTCTAGGTTTTTGATTGAAGATGTAGTTGTGACTACTGGATGGCTTTTTTTTCCCCTTCAAATTGAAGTTTGATTAAATGGAAAAGCAGCACTCATGAATTTTACAAACGGAAAAAGATGAGAGAGGAAGAGAGCAACAAGTATGCTTTCCAGGGAGAAAGTACAGTAGAGTAAGTTGTCATGTTAAAAAGGAAATAGGTTTAAAGGGTAAGTCTGATAACAAAGGCCTTCTACTAGGCAGGGGATGTTTTAATTAAGACTCCATTGTGTGGAGCAATAAATCAGTATTCACGGATTATATTGACTTGCTTTAAGTCTTCCAAAACTCACAGAAGGATTTCCTTAGATTTCAAAAAGAAATGGTATAGTTATCTAGATCAATAACTCCAAGAACTACCAAGAGTGTCCAAAAGTTGTAGTAGAAAAAAAAACCTCTAATGCAACTTCTCTTCCTGTCTCCTCCTCAGCTCAATTTTCAATGATTGGTGATGACAGGATGCTGTTCTGCAAGGGCTGATATCTGGCACACATGAAATCTGATATAAGGCACTTCGTTTCTAAAAAAAGAGAAGGGTTTGTTGCATGACAAAAGAGTCACAACAAAGAGCCTAAGAACTTTAAATGCAGTCTCTTCTTGATTGAGTTGATAGTCTGGGAATTTGTAGGTTAGAAGAGAGGAGATGCTCTTTCTCATTCAGATGAGATGGACTGGACTATTTGGGTTGTTTTATACAAGGTGATTATGTTCATTGTGTCCTTCAGAAGTCACTGTGTGCTCCATCTTGATGGTACTGAGCTTGTGACATGAAAAAGTCATCGACAAGATGAACTTGCTTCTGCACATATCTATCATGCTTGAACGGAATGTTTCTTACCATTCTTGGGTTCTGTCTTAGTTCCGGTTTCTGTTGCTGTGAGGAGACACCATGACCACAATAATTCTTATGAAGGAAACATTCATTTAGGATTGTCTTACAGTTTCTGAGGTTTAGCCCATTATCATCATGGAATTGTGCAGGCAGACATGGTGATAGAGAAGGAGCAGAGGTTTCTATGTGTTGATCCACAAGCAGCAAAAGGAGACTGTGTGCCACACAAGGCCTAGCTTGAGCATCTGAGACCTATAGCCCGACTCACAGTGACACTTCCTTCAACAAGGCCACATTTTCTAACAGAGCCAAGCATTCAAACACATGAGTCTATGAGGATCATTCCTATTAAAACCACCATAGGTACATTTTGAAAGCTTTTCTTGGAAAAATAACTTAAGATATCATTATTTTAGGAAATTACATATGAGTGTGGCCAATATCCAGCCTATTCCAATGGTTTTAGGCAGAGAAGCTGTTGTAGAAATATAAGAACTTCCTGTTCCTCTCTACATGTGGGGAAGTGGAGGCTGTTGCAGTAGCCTGCTATGTTTCAGGAGCTTACTTTCTCCTCAGGAGTGGCTGTGCCTCTTTTGTCCCTCAGACTTTTGTAACATTTCTGCTGCTTAACAAAGAAAGCATAAAATCTAAACTCAGAAAAATCAAAACTTACAATAGAAAGTATGAAGTTTTACCTATTTTATACTTTCTACTTTAAATGTGGTTTATCAAAATATCTATTTAGAAATCAGATTTTTTTTACTTTCTACTGCTTTCCAAATTTGCTTTTCTTTATAATTGGGAAACAGAGCTTGTGAGTGGGTAAAGGTGCTGACCACTAAGCATGAAGCTAGTCTATCCCTGAGATCCATATGGTATACCATTTTCTACAAGTTCTTCTCTGACTTCATCTACACATGAGCTCAAAATATGCATACACACACACACACACACACTGACAAAATTTATTAATTAATTTAAAAATAAAATGTGGAAAATTAGATCTGCTCTATGAATTCCGTAGGTCATAGGATGATGGAGAGAACATAAAAGCTGTTACAAAATTTGGTAAGCTAAATTTTAGTTCATCCTTTAGCATTGCTTTAGTCTGTGGAGAAATAAGCTGCAGTGCTCACTCCATGTGGGCATGGCTATGCTAGCGGCACTTGACTCACATTCCTCCACACTTACCTGATGACAAAAAGTACTTTGGACTTCATGAGTGTCAGTATGTCTCAAAACAGTGTTTCTCCCTCTTGAATCTTGTAAGTCATGACATTAACTCCTGAACATGTCTATCCATGTCTTCAAACTCTTTAATATGATCCATGTTTCTAAGAAATGACCCACACATAATTTAGTAGGTAGGATTCTCCTTTTTCTCTGTAAGTAAACTGAAAGAAAATGAAAATGTGTGCATTTGTAAATGCCTGAAAGGAGGACCTGGAAACGAATAAAAGGAAGAATACCAGACCTGTAGAACAAATCAAATTCCATCATGTGTTGCAAAGCAGCTGGTGGGGAATAGACTTAGGAGAAAATTGATACAGTCACTTACATTCTTACATAACAGACATGCTTTATTTACAAGTTTAAATGGAAGCTAAAATAAGTACCTGATCCATGCCCTTAAACAGAATGGGCACTAGGACAAACAGTACACACAACCAAACAGAACTGCTCAAGGTGTGGTCTGTTCGCACCTTGTCTGAGCTCTGGCTATACAAAGGGGTCTGAAATAATCTATAGTGCTATTGGCTTTTCTGCTCCCTGCAGGAGCGTCACTTGTGCCTCAATATATAGCCTTGCCTTCATGGAGATGACAAAATTCATCTGGCCTGGAAGGCTTTGCTCTTCCAGGGATCCCAGATGACAGCAGACTTAGGACAATGACTTGCCTGTGTGCCTTTCTTTATCTAAAGTAAAAGAGACAGGCAGGTACAAGATGAAGGCAGCGATGTCATGCTCTCGTCTACTGCTCATTACCACGTGGGGTCAAGTGAGGATTTGGTGCTTTTTTTAAAAAAAAAAGCCTGTAAGCACCTGTTTCATTTCCCGCCTTGTATTTAATCCTTCAATCTTGCGGAAATTAGGGTGTCAGTCAATCTGACTCTGTAGGTTTCCTGATCCAGTGATAAATTACTTCATGAGAAAAGGACAGGCTACAATGGCAATAGCATATAAGGGAAAAGACTCAGATACCTAACTGTGAAAGTAGAAGCCACAACTGCAAAGCAGGATATAAGAAAGACTCAGCACCAGAAAACTAATGAAGAATTCCAATGGGTGCTCTCTTGTCTGTCCAATAGCTCCAGAGCTTCCAAGGGTGAATTCTAGCATAGGGATTCAGTGTCAATCAGCCTTTCATAAGCCACTGTCCTTACGCTCTTGCCTTAAATGAGCATGGAGAGCTGGTACAGGAACTCCATTTTTCTCACTGGCTTTTAGACCTGGTCTCCTTGAGTAATTAAGATGTCCAAGAAAACATGATGCTCTGCTTTCCCTCAGAGTTCAGGGATTTTTGGCAAGTAGCATTATGCGTAACTCCACTTCAACTCTGATCACTTCCTCCCTTGGATCTGAATCATTTTATCTGAAATTACCCCTTCTGTGGCTTTTTCTCAATTGTCTCCCTTCACCAGGGTAAAAATCTGTCTCACTTTGTCTAATCTAATTCTACTTTAGGGAGGTGAATGACACATGCCAAAACCTATAACCTATAACCTATAACCACCCACTCTTCTCTTTTTGCCAAATTTAAAAATTTAAGCAACTAAGACCATGTTGAAGGAATGAATGGCCCTTCACGGGCATCTGCCTGCTTTTGTTGTTTGTTTGTCTGTCCTTTAGAGCTGGTCTCACAACATAGCCCTGGCAAACTTTTGCTCACTTTGTAGATTTGGCTGGCTCAGAACTCCTAAGAGTTCTACCTGCCTCTGATTCCTGAGTACTGAAATTAAAGGCACACACATCACATGCAGCCCGGGTTCCATTAAAAGTTGATTCTATATCACAAAGGTGTAATCTTGGTCTCAAAGCTTACTTAGGGCTTTCAAAGTAATATTTCTATAGAATGGTCACAGAAAACAGTGACAGTTAAGTAAGAAAAATGAAAAGTGCTATCAATAAGAGCAAATATTTAATAACTATATTAGATAATTTATGTGATTCGTTTTTCCACATGTTTGATTGCAAAAGTTTTACAAAACGATCAAGACTTTGGATAACAAAAGACCTTTCACACCTGTGGGGTGTTAAAGAGACTGAGACATCAACTAAGGAGCATGCATTATCTGGACCTTGGCTCCGTGCACACGTGAGGCAGATGGGCAGATTGGTCTTCCTATTGAGCCTCTGGAGAGTGGAGTGGCGGGGTTTGGAGGGGGCTGTTTCTAACATGGACTCTGTTGCCTGCTTTTGGATAACTTCACCCTGGCAGGGCTGCTTGGCTTGTCCTCAGGGAATGTAGTCCTGCTGTGACTTGATATGTTGAGGAAGGTTGATATGGGGGGAGAGATGGCTCTCATTTTCTGGGGGGAAAGGGAGAAGTGTGTGGGGAAACTGGGAGGAGAGGAGGGAGTGGGCATCCTTGGGATGTAAAATAAGAAGAAAAAAAAGACCTTTAAGAGCCAGGCTTACAAATTTACAGTAAGCATCGCTATAAGCAGAACAGTCACATTAATTTCATTTTATATTGTATTTTAGGGCAAAAATTATGATGAAAAACATGGTGTCTGAGGACAAACCAATGATCCTAACTTATTTTTCATAAATACATCTAAATTTGTTTTAATAAAGAGAATAAAATAATGTCAGGACTAAGTTATTTTTATATAGAAATCACATACATAATTCGGTCAAGCAGAAAATACTAGTTTAGAGAATACTTTCAGATGACCAATCTAACACCGTTTAATTATGAAAAGCCACTGCTTGGAAGACACAGTGTGCAGGTTGCCTAATTATCTTTACTCAGAGATAAGTATCGCAATACGTGGAGGCTGCAAACACAAGCCTTGAAAGGTTACACTGCGCATAATTTTAATTTGGAGGATAACATCTTGGGGTGTCTTCCTGAGTTTTATATGTTAGAAGACGTATTTACTTTATGGACATAAATACATTTAATATACAAAGGAACCGTAAACAATCAGCACCATATTTACATGGCCAGCCTTTATATGTAAGTGCTAGCTTCTATTTCTGTAGCAAAATTAAGACTCCTTGGATCTGTGGGATAATACATTTAAAGCACTGATAAAATAAAAACTTCAAATCTCTTACAAATTTAGGGAACAAGGTAGTCACCACAGTAGACTCATTTCTTGATGAAAAACATTTACATATATTTTTCTCTCCTTCCCACCCCCGTGTGTGTGTGTGTGTGTGTGTGTGTGTGTGTGTGTGTGTGTGTGTAGTGTAGTGTATATCAATGGACAACCTGTAGGGGGTCTGTTTTCTCTAACATTTGAGACCCTGTGGATAAAACTAAGGATATCAGACTCAGACTCAAAAGTATCTCAGAATTGTTGTGGAAAAGGAAAGGCGGGGATCATTATGCACTAATTGGGAGAACTATCCATGGGTCAAACTTCAGGACAAAAAGTCAAA
Source organism: Meriones unguiculatus (assembly GCF_030254825.1). NCBI lineage: Eukaryota > Metazoa > Chordata > Mammalia > Rodentia > Muridae > Meriones > Meriones unguiculatus. Next base: position 30,008,135 of record NC_083359.1, read on the forward strand.
ACTATATTTCTGCTCAATCACTGAATGATGAGAGAAGGCAATTGATACCAGTCAAAGTAGAAAAATCAGAAAAAGGGCTGGAGAGACAGCTCAGTGTTCAGAGCTTATCCTGCTTTTGCAGAGGACCTAAGCTTGTATCCCACACACTGGACAGCTTACAACCATCTGTAACCACAGCTCTAGAAGATCCCTTGCCTTCTGCCCCTCTGTGGCTCTGCCCTCAAGGGCACATACCTATACACAGTTACATGCATACACATAAATAAAAGTGAAAAATAGAAAAGACCCTGTGATCAAAGTGATTCCAAAAGCTGTGTGACTATTCCCTTTTCCAGGGTCACCATTTTGAAAGAGGCTGATGTAAAATAATAATAATAACAACAACAACAACAACGGCAGAGTGCCTTTTCTTCTGATTCAGTTCTTAAAAGCTGTAATCAAGGTTTTCCTGGGAGCGAAACCCACAGGCTACAGCAACCCCAACAGGAGAGACTCAGTCACTTTTCACCAGTGTATCAATTAAAGACAAAATTATTGTTGAAAAGCAGAGAGAAGTTTACATAATGTGGCCATATTGGGAAGAGTAACAAATCAAGGGAGTCAGAGATGTCAAGTTCATCATTGGGATGCTGATGTGAGCTTAACACTTAAAAAGGTAAAGGGTTAGGGAAAAGGTATGAGGAGGCCAAGTTGTGGTGGCCTGCTGCTCAAGATTGTAGTTCCGATTCCATAAACTGGGCCCCCAAAGTTCTACTATCTGCCATCCCTTGAGGGTATCAGTTAGTTTCTTACAGGATGATCACTTCTGCTCAGTAGTACATCTGTGTCTTCATGGACATTTACCTGGTATAAGGGTCAGAAGTCTGTCCGAGTTCTGTTCTCCTGGGAATCCAGGAGGATTGCAAGCTGACAAGACGGGCTTATCTTTGCCTCTTCAGCTGAAGTAAAGGAGAGATGAGTCACAAATGAAAGCAAAGGGTCAGGTTTTAATCTAGTTTTTGTTACCTTGTGGGCTCCAGTTTGGAGTTCATACCTGTGAGAATAAACATAGCTTCTAAGAGTACTTTTCATGAGACCTCTTCTTACTGTGGATTTGGAGAATGGCACATGGGAAAAAGAGAGAAAAGAAAATCCACTTTTTGTTTGTTTGTTTGTTTGTGTTTTTGTTTTATAAGGAAGACACCTGCAGGATAGCAAATCCACTTACCTTCAAAAGGTGTTGATTCAGTTGAAAGCCCCCAATCCCCAAAGTCCAATCCCCTCTGAGTAGTCTCTACCTCTCAACATTGCTTCCCTGGGGGCCAAGTTCTAACACATGCTTTGGGAGGGAAAACACTCAAACTGCTACACTGGCACACACCGAGTTTATTGACTGAATATGTAACAGAAAGAATGTTAAGAGACACTAGCAGCAAACATGTATATTTCAGGAGACACACTGAAACTCATTCAATGGAAATATTCCAGCACAAGACAGCATTCTTTAATAATTTATGGATAATTTTTCTTAGAGAATCAAGGAAGTTTGCATAGAAAAGAAATTCTGAAACTGAAAAGATAAGTTTATACGTGGACTTCTATCTTGGTATTTTAGAATCTGGTCCAAATAAAGACAACAAAGTTAGCCTAATCTTAGTCAATAGAAAGATTTGATTTTCTGTGCTGGTCAGGTTTTTTGGCCATGTGACACGAGCTAAGACAATCTAGGAAGAGGGATCCAAAACTTAAATGATTTCTTCAACAGATTGTCCTGTGGGCATATCTGTAGGGCATTTTCTTGGTTAATGATTGACATGGTTGGTCCCAGGCCACTGCAAGGAGTGCCACCCCCAGGCAGGTAGTTCTGAACAAGCCAGTGAACAGAACACGCCTACAGCCTCTGCATCAGTTCCTATCTCAGGTGCCTGTCTCTAGATTCCTGCTTGATTGGATTCCCGTTGTGCTATGAGCTGTATGGTTCAGTGAACCTTTCCTTCCTCAAGTTTGGTTGAGGCATGGCGTTTATCACAGCAATAGAAAGCAGACTAGGACACTTCCTAAGTCACTTATTCCTTATAAAGCAGAAGTTGAAAATACGCTCAATAAGGTGGTCAACCCTCATTTGAGAATTTATGTTATTTATTAAATTTCAGTAAGCTGATTGACCTGTCTTCCTTCTGCTGGCCGAAGTAGCCTGTACTCAGCACCTTGAGTGTGTCAGTATGGCTCCAGGTGTTCTATGGAATTGTTCCTCCCTTTTGACATTCCTTTTCAGTTCTTGTTATATTACAGTTTAATCAATTCATGCTGTGTAAAACTGCAATTACAATTAATCAATACTTCTATTGACAGAGACAGCCCAATAATGAGAGACCGCTGATTAGTAATAAACAAGTTTGAGCCACATTTTATAAATAAAGGAGGTCTGGTCTTATTGACTAACTTACAAATGATTTACAAACCATATTCAAGCTTTATCCAGGCCCGGGTGTCTCAAACTCAAAGATGAGTTGCTGCATTCCTGTAAAGATGAGCTTTCAAACTGTTACTGAATACGTGACTTGTGTGCCTGTGGGAGTGAGTTCAGTGACTGGCCAACAGAATACAAGGGTTCTTCATGCTAAATCCTCATCCAGAAGGGAAAACAGGACAGACATCGGAAGTAGAAGACAGGGAACAGGCCAGGAGCCTACCACAGAGGGCCTCTGAAAGACTCTATCCATCAGGGTATCATAGCAGATGCTGAAACTCATAGCCTAACCTTGGGCAGAGTTCAGGGAATGTTATGGAATAAGGGGAAGATAAAAAGAGTTGGAGGGGTCAGGAGCTCCACAAGGAGACCAACAGAGCCAAAATAACTGTGCTTGGGGGAGGGGGAGCTGTAGAAAATGATGACTCAACCAAGACCAGGCATGCAGAGGTCCTAAACCCCATGCTCAGATGTTGCTCATGGACAGCTCAGCCTACTTGAGGGTTCCTCTAGGGGAGCAGTGGCAGCCTCTGGCAGGAACTCAGTTGCCTGCTCTTTGACCACCTCTTTCTGGCAGGATGGCCTTACTAGTCCACAGAGAAAGAGGATCCAGACAGTCCTATGAAACTGACAGGCTAGGGTTAGGTAGTAGGGGAGAAGGACCTCCCCTATCAATGGACTAGGGGAGGGGCATAGGGAGGGAAGAGAAAGGGAGGGTGGGACAAGGAGGAGATAAGCAAGGGGCTATAGCTAGTATACAATGTGAATAAATAATAATAATAACAACAACAACAACAAAGCTTGCTTCAACAATAAACTAATGGCTTCTTATTCAGACTGCTACCTGAAACCCTTCTTGAAATCTCATCCCACAGAAATTTTCTTTCTTTCTTTCTTTCTTTCTTTCTTTCTTTCTTTCTTTCTTTCTTTCTTTCTTTCTTTCTTTCTTTCTTTTTCTTTCTTTATCTCTCTCTCTGTCTCTGTCTCTCTCTATCTCTCTGTCTCTGTCTCTGTCTCTGTCTCTCTCTCTCTCTCTCTTTCTAAATGTGTAGCCCAGTCTGGCCTCAAACTCGTGGTCCTCCTGCCTCTGTCCCTTTTAGCAAATCATACCCCTGTATACCACCACAACCTGCCACGTAAGTTTTCTGACAATTGTAAAAGAGTTAATTCTTTAACTAGCTGGTTAACTTTTACTTCCCCCTCCCACTAATTTTTTAACGTTGCCATATTTTTACATTTGTAAATTTCCTAACGATTGATTTCTTGTTCCTTTTTTTAAATCAAATTCACATATTCATGGTGTTTATTGGATGAATGTACAGTGTGCACTGCACAATTAATATTTTATAACATGCCTACTTACTCTCTACACGGCCTGTAATCATTTTAATATCTTCAGGACGACAAAAAATATTGATGACAGAAAATAATTTTTAAACTCACTCATACCCACAGTTTCATAACAAGAAGAGCACGTGGTAATGACTCTGAAGCACTTACTGAATGTTCCATAATCTTAGAATTACATGAGTCAATAGCAAGAAAACAGGCACAGCTGACAATTATGAGATACTACAGGATATTTACCCTTCAAAACCGCAAAGACTCTTCATGTCAATGAAGTCTTGATTTCTTGGGAAAAGCAGGTTATCTTGCAAGAGTCCCAGGCCTCACTCAACTTGATATCTTCACTACTGGAGAAAACATACTAAAAACCATTGCTAATTCTACTTTCTGAAGAAGAGTTAATGTTACAATTCTATTAGAACTTAATTTTAAATGAAAAAAAAAGTTAAATGCTATCAATTTTTTTCAATTTCAACCCACCATAGGGACAAATGAAAAAAATCCGTATTCAATGAGTTACTTCAGTCAATTAGGAATCACGTGTTCTACTTTGTTTTCTTGTAATAAAACACTGAAAAAGGCTATGTGAGAGAAGAAATGGTTTCTTTGGCTTTAAACTTCCAGGTAATAGTTCATCACTGAGGAATGTCAGGTCAGGAAATCAAGGCAAGAATGTAAAGATCAGAACTGAAGCAAAGACCATGGAAAACTCCTACTTAATGGCTTCCTTTCCTTAGATTGCTTAATTACTTTTCACATAACTATCAGGCCTACTTACCTGGAGATGGCAACACTAATGGTGTGCATCAATTGAGAATTAAGAAAATTAGAATTAAGAGAATTAGGTAAATATCCTTTAGACATGTCCACAATCCAATCTGAAGGAGCCAGTCTTTCAAGTGACCTTCCCTCTTTACATATGGATTTATTTCTAGTTGACAGGTGAAGAATAATGGAACACTCACCCTTATTAAAAATTAATCCACTATTTTGTTAATATTAGTCCTTTTACTTTACTGAAGTTTCTGTGCATGCATATATATATATATGATAATTCATTGGTTAAATATGCCAGATTCTTAGATAAAATCAAACAATTTTCTGTGCTTGATGTTTCATATGTATATGTAAAAAAGTAGGTAAAACAATTTCGATGAAAGTATTGCAGTGTCATCCCTTGAGTTTTTTATCTTAGCCATTCTGATGGGTATGAGGTGGAATCTCAGGGTCATTTTGATTTGCATCTCCTTGATGGCTAAAACTTTGAGTATTTCTTTAAGTGTTTCTCTGCCATTCAATACTCCTCTGTTGAGAATTCTCTATTTAGCTCTGTACCCCATTTTTTAATTGGATTACTTGATTGTTGGTATTTAACTTCTTGGGTTCTTTATATATTCTGGATATTAGCCCTCTGCAGATGTAGAGTTAGTGAAGATATTTTCCCATTCTATAGGCTGTTGTTTTGTTCTGATGAGAGTATCCTTTGCTTTACAGAAGATTTTCACTTTCAGGAGGTCCCATTTATTGATTGTGAATCTTAGAGCTTGTGTTGTTGGTGTTTTGTCCAGGAATTTGTCTCCTGTGCCAATGAGGTCAAGGCTTTTCCCATCTTTTTCTTCTAACAGATTTAGTGCCTGGGTTATGAAGAAAGGGGATCTCCTCCATAGCTAGTGGGAATGTAACCTTGTACAACCACTTTGGAAATCATTCTGGCACTTTCTTAGAAAATTAGGAACAGTACTACCTCAAGATTCAACTATACCACTCCTGGAAATATATTCGAAAGATGCTAAACAATTAAACAATACAACAAAGACATTTTCTCAACTATATTCATAGCAGTTTTATTCATAATAGTCAGAATTTGGAAACAACCTAGATGTCCCTCAACTGAAGAATGGATACAGAAATTGAGGTACATTTACACAATGGAATAATACTCAGCAATTAAAAATAAGGAAATTATGAAATTTGCAGGCAAATGGATGGAATTAGAAATGATCATCCTGCCTGAGGTCACCCAGAAGCAGAAAGACACATATCATATATAGTCACTTATAAGTGGATATTAGCCATATAATATAGGATAAACATACTAAAATCTGTAGTCTTAAAGAAGCTAAACAACAAGGAGGACCTTAGAGAAGAGGCTGAAACTTCCTTCAGAAGGACAAACAGGACAGACATTGAAAGTAGAAGACAGGCAACTGAACAGTATCCTTCCACAAGGGGTCTCTGGAAGACTCTACCCAGCAAGTTATAAAAGCAGATGCTGAGACCCATAGCCAAACTTTGGGCAGAGTGCAGGAAATCTTATGGAAAAAGGGGAATATAGAAAGAGCTTGGAGAGGACAGAAGCTCCACAAGGAGACCAACAGAGCCAAAACAAACAAACAAACAAACAAAACAAAACAAAACAAAACAAAACAAAAACAACTGTGCCCAGAGAGGCCTGCAGAGACAGATACTCCAACCAAGGACCATGCATGGAGAGGACCTAGACTCCCTGCTCAGATGAAGCCCACAGGCTGGTCAGTTTCTAAGTGGGTTCCCTAATAAGGGGAGCAGGACCTGTCTCTGGTATGAACTCAGTGGCTGCCTCTTTGATCACCTCCTCCTGGTGGGTGCAGTCTTGACACACAGGAAGATGATGCTACCAGCCCTGATGAGACCTGATAGGCTAGGGTCAGAAAGAAGGGGAGAAGTCCTCCCCAATCAGTGGACTAGGGGAGGGGCATAGGGGAGGGAAAGAAGGGTGAGTGGGTCTGGAAGGAGATGAGGGAGGGAGCTACAGCTTGGATACAATATGAATAAATTTTAATAAATAATAAATTAAAAAACTTTTAAAAAGAAAGTACTAAAAGGGTAAAAAATAATGCAGTGAAGTTTCAGAAGGAAAAGAGAGAAAACCTAAAAACGACTGAGTACATAGGTCCCTTAATAGGGATCACCATATCTTTGTTTTCACTCTCTATTGCAGTAGGAAAGTTGTGAAAAAGAACTTTGAAGATACTGTAATAATTAATTTTAATTGATAAATTGACTGAATTAAAAGACATATTGGGCACATTGATTTTTAAAAAAAAGTATTGCATAGGATTATATATAAAATATCTCTCTTAAGCAGAGTGCTTCTTAAGTTTTAAAGATGAGACTAAATTGTACATTTATCCAGTAAGAATATCTATTAAAATGACACAAAAAGAAAGAAAAAGAAAGGAAGGAAGGAAGGAAGGAAGGAAGGAAGGAAGGAAGGAAGGGAGGAAGGAAGGGAGGAAGACCTGGTTGCCAAAGATGGAGAGAAGATGAAAGCTGTGTCCACTGTGGGCTGTAAATTGGTGTTGCTACTGAATAAAACCATATGGTGGATACAGTTCAACCATGTGACTCAACAGTCTCATTATTGGTACTTCCCTAAGGAAATAAAACCAGCCTTTCACAAAGTCATCTGCATTCAGTGTTGATGGCCGCACCTTTACAATAACTAACAAGTTGTTCTTCTGTGGATGAATGGACACTGGATGTGGTAAATGTTCGTTGTAGAATAATTTGCAGTCGCACAAGGGGAGAGACTGATTTTCAGCAGCATGGGTAGAATTGTAAGCCATCTGCTTAAGTGAAATAATCTAGGCAAGGAAAGACAAAGGCCACCTGACTTTGCTCATGTGTGGGATACACAGTTACTCTAGCATCAGAGAACAGAAAAGTTGTCACCAGAGACCAAAGAAGTGGTTAGTCCATGGCTATAAAACTACCATTCAACAATATGAATAATTCTGTTTCACAATTGAGTGGCACTTAAGAAGGATGGTTTTGTATTTTCAGGTGTCTGAGAGAAGAGGATCTTAAATGTTCTCAGCACAAACATCTGATCAATGTTTTCTGTCGCATATATGTTAACTGTCTGGGTTTAGTCATTACACTACACACATATATCAAAACACCGGGCTGTACAACACAAACATTATTGTGCATGAATTAAAGACACAAATGCAGATAAAAACAAATGAGTTAAAATTAAGGCGAAAATGTTCAAAAGAAATTATTAAAACTAAGGCATAAGTAACTTCCACCTAAACTGTTAGAGCTATTTTTAAAAGACAGAATTATTTTAAATACTTCACATATTTCCTGTTTGGTTTGGTAGTTACTTGTTTAGAAATGTTTTTCAAGATAAGTAAAAAGGTGTTGACATGATTTTCTTTTATATCAAAAGAGCATAGTTGAATGAATTAGAGGGTAATAGGCATATATTTCTCTTAATAAATGATACCTTTACTATGAAATATGTTGTAGGACAACTGACTATATTTATTTTAAATGAAATTCCTTGATGCAATATTGCTTTGATTTATTAGGTAGTTTTCTGATTTAGTGGAAGGCAGTTTTGAATCAGATGGGAGGGTTGATTTACTGGAGATGGCATTTGATTTGATGGATGATGCATCTTATTCCGTATTCAATAAGTAATGATTCAATAGTCGATGTGTGATTTCACAAGTCAACTACTAGATTTGATTTTGATCTATTTCTCAGTAAGAGATACATTTATTTTAAGAGTTGATGTATCTATTTTAATGTACAGTGTGTCAAATTTATGATTCCATGTTCTTTTTTCTGTACTTGTGATTTATGAATTTTACTATTAATATATATGTTTCAATTAAGTTATGTGGAACATTCATTACAATCCACCATAGAGCTGAAGCATTGCAAAACGTATCTGAAAGTTTTAACACATAGTGTTTGCCATTAGTAAGGTGATAAAATAAATCTCAGTCCATGGAAATATAAATGTATCTTTGATAGAAACCAGTGGGATGTGCATATACCTCTTTGAAATTGAAGTGAAGGAATATTACATATTTGCATTAGTATATAAGTTTCCTATCTCCCTGCTCCCACTAGGGAGTGTCTGCTCATGTTTTTGTTCTCTTTCCATCACGAATAAAGGGGCTTTGTTGACGATTTATTTTTAATGTAGATTAGCCCAATAAGTACTGTTATTAGTATTTACTTCCTGCTTTAAAAATCTTTATGTGTTACTTGCCTGAATTTTGTGGATTGATATACGAATCTCCATGAATTCCAGACAATGATTCTACTTGACCTGTTTTGGAACTGCCCAACATTCATAATAGTTGTAACTCACCAGAATTAATCAGAAAGCTGCACATGGTTACACCATAAGCTAAAACAGAAAATATGATGAAGGCTCAAAAGAAATAAAACAGTTGCCTGACAACTGTGTTTTTTTTTTGTTTTTGTTTTTGTTTTTGTTTTTGTTTTTCACATCTGAAAACTTAACAGCAAAAAGGGAAACCTGAAACATACTTGAGACTGCATGCTTTCTTGTGGTTTCTGTTCTCTGGATAGTGGTATCTATTCTCGCTTCCTGCACCTGCATCTGTATGTTGTGGCTGTGCATGTGTTTGTACAAGTGAGGACCACATATACAGGTGGAGGCCAGGGAAGGGTGTCACGTGTTGTATTATGCTCAATCACTCTCTGATGTATTCACTGGAGGGAGAGTCTTCCACTGAACATGGAACTAGCATGGCAGTCAGTAAAACCCAGCAGTCCTTCTTTCTCTGCCCTGAAACAGTTCTTGGGTTGCTAGGCCTTTTCCTCTTTGTTTTGACTTGTTTGGTTTTTTAAAGCCCGGTGCTGGGAATATGAACCCAGATTCTCATGCTTTCACGGCAAGCTCTCCTGCCTAGTGAGCCATCTCCCCAGTCCTCATTAATTTCTTAATAAAAGGGGAAAATACTATGTCACATGAAAAGTGAATGGTAATACATCCTTTGTGATCACCAATCTTGTTCACATCTGGGCTCTAGATTTATAATTCTGTTCTCCTGCAAATCTGTTCAGTGTGTTGGTGTCACTTTTCTTTCTTAATGTAGATAAGAGGATGGTGGCATTAGGGATTAATACTTGAAAGAGAACTAGAATGTTTGGAACATCATGAGGAGTCCATGAGTCTGTTAAGTGAAGGCTGTATAAACATGGCCAGGGTTTACAGAAAGCCACAACAAAGATGCTTATGGTGTCATTCAGTTGCTGTGCTAGCTGACACAGCTGGGCTCTGGTTGGTAAACTTGAGCCCCAACTATGAATGCCTATGAAGAAGACAAAGGACTGGAGGAGAAAAAAAAAAAAAACAAAAAAACAAACCTCTGGAAAGTCCTTCCACAGGTAAAGAAAACAAAACACCTAGCAGTTTAAAGGATAAATGAGCCCTGAATTTTAAGATGGATATTTGTATATATTTTTATACAGTCTCAAAATGAAAAACTATATAAATGCATTATATAATATGATGATCCATCTCAAAAGGTTTTCTAATATCAAAATAGACAATAATGTCAGAGGACATTTTAACTTACAAGTAATCTTTTGTTTCATAATCAAATGCTCTGATTTTTAAAAGCACTTATTGCATTAATGTTGAACATTAAACTTAAAATTGAATATCATAAAATGATTTAGTTATAAAATACATTTTTTAAATTTGCTTTGCTCACCATTATGTTTTTATTCCAAGATGTGCAGTTAACCTTGACTAAGAATAAAATTTTATGGCATAACCTAAGCTCTGTGAACTCTTTAATTTCTCCATTCCAGAAGTTAATGTGGAAGGTCTGTGAGTTTGAGACTACTCTATCATACAGAAAGAAGTAAAACAAAACAAAACAAAAAAAGATCTCTGGTAACAACTCACGTTCAGATTTAAAACTACCTTAGTTCAGGATTCGAATTTATCAGTGCCAATTGGCTTCCCATGTGGAAGTCTGTCTGAACATGTGGAATCAGGCTTCCTCTCTTTCTTACTTCTCCCCACCCCCATAACAAACACCATAACTTTTAGTAGTTTTCTGGGGAGCACATTGTTTTCTGGCAACATCGCCCACGATGGTCAGTATTGGGTGGTGATATTGGTGATGGCTGGAGCTGTGCACTTTCCTTTTCTTTTCGTAATTGAAGTATGAACATACAGACAAGCCACAGTTAAATAAACAGCATCCATATGTTCATATTGCCCCAAAGTGGCTGTTAACTAGGAAAAAAGCTCCTTGGAGGGGTAACTAGAAAGAAAGGATTGGGGATGGCAAAACAATGTTGCTTTAAACCCACAGTGGTTGATTTTATGTACTAAATTATGGCATAGTGCCTGGGTGACCTTCTTCCCTAAGAATTAAACACACTGTCTTCTTAGAAGAAAGAAAATAATGCACATCCCTCTCTACTAGGTAGAATAAAAGGATTAGAAGCTATACATTAGCCAGGCACTTTTGAGCACACTTTCATATGCGTGTTAACCTGATGAGGTAGTGGTCTCTGATGGGTGGAGGAAAGCACAGATATTCAAGGGCTGTGTGGTTATTTCTCAGAGATGATGCAGAGGGTGTTGCTAGTATAGGAGAAAGATGATAATAAATGGTCTTAAAGCTTCCAGTGAACTTATATTTTCTCAGTTCTGCATAAACTCTTTTTGTTGCGAATGAAAATGTAGTCCTTAGTTATGTTCACATGTGGGAACCTTTGTCTGCAGTCATTCAAAGAGGAAGCTGAGAGGCCATTTGAACTTGAGGTTTCTCAGCTCCCAGTAATAACCACTGCGCTTGGAACCATTGTATAACCATTTCCCAATGCATTTCTGTGATGGCATCCTTCTTGAGACACTAACACTAGGAATAGAACAACAATAGCATTAAACACCACTGTCATCTTGCTGCACCACACGCCACCTCATTTATTTCTTTCAACAGTGAAAGACATGCTATCATTAGCTCTATCTCGTGGGGTAGCAAAGGGATTTATTAAGTAAAAGTTAAAATCCCCAGCTGGAATATGGTGGAATTAGCATTCTGGATGCAGAGTATCATTGGAGGGTTAGATGTTGGAGAAGACACAGTAGAGAGACAGCATGAAACCTCAAATTGCTTCAGAGTGCACATTAGTTTTGTCTCTACTTTGAGAGGCACTGTGAGGCCCATTCCCCAAGGTTACTACTAAACAGCTTACATAGCTACAACCTCTCCTTTCCAGATCTGTTGTTACTGTTTTGTTTCCCTAAGTCTCCCTACAGTCAAATCAACATATTCATACTTAGGCTCAGTCATTGACGTTTATCCTATAGGCATGACAAAACTATGAACTGTAGAGAGCAAAACCAGAATCTACCTCATCAAGTTAGAGATTGGAGGCTGGCATTTACTTCTGTTTTCAAAATATACTACCAATGCTCATGATGTGGAGAAGAAGCTGCATATGTGATCTGTGATTTCAGTCAAAATTGCCTTAAGTAGCTGCTGGTGCTCATCCACTAAAAACTGTCGAAGCTGCAAGAAGTCCTAAGAGAAGCCATTGACCAAACTTACTCATATCCAACATTTATTATTATTAACAGAAAACTTAGCCCTAGGTCTCCTGCACGAGTGACCTTTCAGTGCCTTGCTATCTAATTTCTCATTTCTCTGACATCTTACTGCCATGTTGTAGAATCTCATGTGATAAAATTCTCAGCAGACTTCTGGTTTTATAAATGTACATTGGCTTACATGCATATCACAGTGATAGAACATTCAGGCAAAGGCCATGTATGTGAGTTAAGTTCATGATTAAAAAAATAAATGCTTTGGAGCTAAATGTCTCCCTGGAAATCTCTCAATGTATTCCCAATCATATCTTCAAGAAAAATAGAAAGGTAATGAATGAAAACTGGGAAAGGGATATTTGGTAAAAGAGCTACATGTGAAATACAGAGGCAAAAACCATTAAATCTCGAAAAGCTGAAACTCTGATTAAATTATATAGAGTCTTGCTATGGTTTGACATCTTTTCTGCTCTTCCTTTTTAATAGCATGACAAGTTTTCAAGTTTCCACAGTAGTATTAAAATGTATCTCTGAAATGTGGCCACAAATGTGGACTAGATATTGAAGTAATTTTGAACTGTCAGATAGTACATGGATCATTAACCATTTTCAGGAAGAAAGTGTCCCCAAATAGATTTTGACATAAGTAAAGCTGAGAACATGATTCATGAGCATGTTCCAAAGGTTCTTTCTGGTTATTTAAGGGACTTAGATAGAACAGATTTTACCAGTTCATCTTTCCAAGCAAAGTCGTATTTTTTAAAGGGCAGGAGCAGTAAAAAGGAATAGGGAAGGGATTGCCAGTTTCACATTGCGGTAAATTATTAAGATATATGACATTTTATGGCTTACAATAATTTTACAGAAGGCTATTATGAAAGAAATTGTGTTTCTTTAAAATTCATATGTTGGAACTCTGAGGCCCTTTGCCACGCAATGTGACCACATCTGGATATAGGTTTTAAAGAAAGAGGCAATTACATAAAAATGGGACTACTTGAATGGGCTCTAATCCAACCCAACTGGTGTCCTTATAAGACCAGGAAATAAGAATGCACCCAGGAAAGACCCTAAGCATGGGAGACAGAGCCCTTCACAAGCCGCAGAGAGAGGGTTTAGACGAAATCCAGGCTACGATACCTTATTTCTAGGCAAACTGCCTCCTAAAATTTGAGAGAATAAACTGTCAATTGGCCACAAAGTCTGTCTTGCTCCGTTCTGGCAGCTATATCCAACTAATGCAAATACCAGAAAATTCGGTAACAGAACTGTTGGAATTTTCTAAACACAGTTATCTGAAACCCAAATTATGTTATGTAACATCTTTAAATGATTACTTGCTTCATACAGTTAAAACACAAGTTCTTGTACTTTTCTTCAGTGTCCAAATACTTGCCTGGATATTGGTGCAAGCTGTGTATAACTGAAATAATTATCTAACCATATCTACATCCTCACCAAAAAAAAAGAAATGACTGAAATGAAAGAAAATGCAGAAATTGAAAAGTAATGCATATATACAGACCCACTCTTTTATATTTTCTTCAGTAAAAATACCTCTTTGTGTGAGAAGAATCTTTTTTTATGTGTGATTGGAATTGAAGAAATAAAAATCATTAAAGATAATTTGGAACTGGGCTTAGGAGAGATGTCTCAGCAGTTAAAGACATGTTCTTCTCCTCCAGAGGACATAAGTTGCTTCCAGCCTCCACAAGACTGCTCACAATGTAACTCCAGCTTCAGAGGACGTGATGCTGTCTTCTGGCCTCTGTGAGCATCAGGCATGCACGTGACACACATGCGTGCACGGGGACAAAACACCCACAAGCATGAAATAAGTCAATCCTTTCTTGAAAGTTCATCTTCCTCCCAGTGTTGGTATAATGTTCTTTGGAATGTATACAATTTACCCTTATTCATTCAAATGCTGATTTCTCTCCCCAACTATCTGGTTTCAATATGGACATTGCGTTGTGATACTTATTCTAAGCATCACCTGTCTCAAGGTTTGTATAAACATGCCACCATTTGTTCTCTAAATTGTCAATTAAAACAACCAGCCACAATGTTGAGCACAGGAGAGGATAGGTTCGGACATCCTGGTCCAGAGTGGGAGGAAGAGGAAGGAAACAGAGGGAGGAGAGGAGGAGGAGACTCTGAAGGAGAGGACTTGGAACCACGTGGACAAATGAACTGGACCTAAGATATCACTAAAAGAAAGTATAATGGGTGAATCTGAATGGTAGGAAACTATGCAGGCTCGGAGGTTTAGGATGGAGTAACTATTGCCCAGAATTGTGTTCTAGATTAATTAATAAATTAATAAATACCAGTTTCTGTGTGGTGATTTGGTTATACAGCCGTTTAGGAATAACCGCTGCTTAACTAAAAGATGTATCAATAGTAAATATTAATGACCTAATACAACATACCAGGAAATAAAATTAAATATGGTGAATATAATTAAACTGATTTTTATTTTTATATATTGTAAATACATTTTAATATATTTTTATTTTATTTACTTTTTCAATATTTTTTGGTCCCTTTGGGGATGCATATACAATGAAGATAACTGTAAACAACATTTCAAGCGCATCCTATGCATGGCATGGTTTCGGAAGTAAGTACCATTGGTATGTTCATTTTATGTGAGGTAGTTTAGGTGTGCAGAATTTCTTATAGTTAGGTATTTAAACATGAATAATTATGTTTCAGGGCTCAATATTATATCTTATATTTTTAATCAACCAAAACCAACTGAAGCAATTCACTTGCATCCAAACTTAGCTCTGCCTTAGAAACTTCTTATTACAAAAGTCAGGTCTAGTACCCTAGATCACCCTAAGGAATGAAATAAAAAATCTAAACAATTTTTTTTCCTGCAAATCATATACAGCAGAAGTGATGTCTGTGTGGGATTATTTCTGGGTTGCATTTCTAGCCAGCCTTGTTCATGTCCGGTGAATCATTTTATATTTAGTGGCACAAAAGCAAAATTGTAAGGCTTGGACGATTTGAATCAGTGAAGTGCAGTCATTGCAAGCATGAGGACAAGAGTTCAAGAGCGCTGGGCTCACTACGAAGAGCTGGACGTGGTGGTATGTGCCTTTAAGCCCAACGCCAGAGGATGAGAAAACAGGGGGATCCTGGAGGTTTTCTGTGCAGCCAGTCTGGCAGAGTCAGGACCTTCACCTTCAGTGACAGACTGTCTCACAACAGCAAGGGAAAGAGAATAATAAAGACACACAATCTCTACCGGGTGCCTCTTTGTGTGCACACATGCCCATGTGTAAGCGAGTGCCTGCAAATAGATAGACCACACACACAAATAAAAAAAAAATGAAGAAAAAAAAAATAACAGCACCCCCTCACAAATTTCCACTTTCTTGTTCATTTATTTCTGGTCCTCTTCCTTAGCTTACAACTCAGAAATCCTTCCTCTGGGTTTCACTGCCATCCTTTCCAATCACACAAATGTTTCCCTTCTGCTTTTCACTCAGCACTCATTACCTGTCACTTCTATCCCTCGGTGACACTTGAAGTTTAGCTTAAATGTTGATAATCTTCTCTACAGCTTCATGCAGAGAGCACATTGCAAATTACTCCAGTGGAATCCCTGTTCATAAGAGATTTTCAGTTCTGAAATATACATTTCAGTTTGCTTAATGAGTGCTAAAAGTCTTTCTAAATGCAACATTCTGGAATTTGAAAATGTGGTGCAATATGGGTCATTCTAGAAAAATATGGCTACATTATTGAGCAACCCTTTAATAGAAGATAATGGTTTTTTTCAACACTCCATACCATGTCATCATGTAAAAATAGTATATTTTAGCCTTAAGAATATTTATATTATTTTTTTATTTCTTTCTGTTCTTTGAAGACCAGAATATTGTTTAATACAACATTATTTAATATTCCTTATAAAATATATTTTTATTATTTTGAAACAGATGTCTTAATGAAATTCAGTTTTTTTTTCCTTAAGTGTTATTGTCATAACTAGAAGTAGAATATATTTAAGTGTCCCTTAGCAATGATTTGACCTGTGTCCATCTGCTTTCTGGCATAAAATATATTTTTACAATTAACTAACCTGCTGTTCTCAGTTGCAAAGAGAAAAACACTAATCCATGCAAGGTATACCAAAAAGAATTTTCATACAGTAACATACATCTACTTACTATATTCTCTTTAATTTACTGAACTTTTTTTTATTTTCAGGAAAACCTAATTATATGTCAGTTATAAAAGCCACTAGATATTTGGGCTATATCAATGAAGAAGTGTTTAGAAATTTCCTTGATGAAGAGTATCTTCTGAGGAGAACAGAGAGGTAATCAAAATGGGCCTGAGAGGTTGGAAACGTAGCTACTCAAGCATGGAGATCTGAATTCAGAACTCTAGCATCAAAGAAAAATCTGGTTGTAGTGACACATGACTGGTATGCTAGTGTTGCAGAGGCAGAAAAAGGACGGCTCCTCATGTTTATTTAAGGTTCAATAAAAGACTTTTACTTGAAAAACAATGAAGTTGAGAACAAAAGAGATAGACATTTGACTTTGACTTCTGGTTGCTATATGTGTGTGAACACAAGTGGATGAGCACTCCAGACACACGCACAAACACACTGTAACATGCACACACATATACCACACACGCACACACACACACACACACACACACACACGTATAAATCACAAAATTAAAATAAATTGTACCAGAAGTTGGTATCATATTATGATAATAGATAATAGACACAAAAATATTAAAGTAAGTCAAGTATATAAAATCATAACCAACTACCATCACACAAGAGCATGGGCTGAGTCAGTTGAGAAACTGAATCATGTGCAGATTAAGACAGAACCTACTAAAGTAATTATATTAGTTTTTAAAAATGATGAAGAGGATAAGTCCTCAGTGGTAGGACATTTATTTAGAGTGTGTAAGGCTCTGAGTTATATAGTCAATAGAAGAGACAAATCAAGAACAACTACAAATAAACTACACAAATGGCACAAAGAACAGAAAGTATAAAGTCTTACAGGGGAAAGATGCTACATATTTGAGAAAGATCAAGAAAAGAAGACCCCTGTATCTGGAGTGGACTGAGGTGGTGGGTTGCCTAGTCACACCTCCAAACACTCAGTAGTTGGTGCCAATATCTCACTCAGATGCCAAAACCTACAAATGCTTAAGCCACTCATGTAAAATAGATAAATGTTTGCCTATAACCTATGCGTACACTTTGATTCATTTTTAGGGCATCTAAGCATTTAAAATGATATAAATTGCTAAACTCTATTGTTCAGATGCACTGGAAGGAGTAGAGTCTGTGAATCTTTGTACAAATACAATTAAAGATATTCTTAGTTCTCAGTTACATGAATCATCTGAAGATGTGAAAGGTTAACTAATTCTGGTAGTTTATGGGATGTGTCTTGCTGAAAAGGCATTGTGTAGAGCGTTGAAGGTACTATGCAGTATCCTTGCTATGACTCCTGTATAAACACTGTATGTGCACCACCTCACATATTCTTCTATGTTGACTGATTAGAGAGGGTCATAGGTTTTGTAAAAGTCCATAGAATAAAATTTTAACCTGCAGAAGCCATATGGTCTCTATGACAACTACTCATTGTGATATAATGATGATAAAGCAACCATGGACAATAATGGACAATAGCATGTGCAAAATACGTATATATATATATATATATATATATATATATATATATATATATATATATATAAAACTATGTGGCTGTTTGTAAGAAACTGTAAATAGCTTTTGAAGCAGACTTCACTGATCCTGTGGAACTTTTGGCTGCTGAACCTTGTTATAGAAAACTTTTGAAAATGTTTGCTATCCATGGGAGGTCTCCCCTTCTCTCAGGAGAAATGGGGGTGGGGAGCAAAGGGGAGGGGAGAGGAGAGGGAGGGGCTAGGAGGAGAGCAAGGAGGGATTGGATGGAAAGTAAAGAGGGGAAGCTCCAACCGAGAAATAAAGTAAATTAATTATCTAATAAAAAAATAAAATTATACATCAGAAAAACAATATATTTCTTATATTTCCCAGTACTTCCTTTTACCTTTTGCCTATTGACTTTTTTGTGTCCTAAAATAAAATGGTACCCTGGCATGATGGTGCAGGTCTTTAATTACAGCACTTGGAAAGCAGAGGCAGGTGGATCTCTGTAAACTCAGGGCTACATAAGAAGTCCCAGTCTCGCACAGGGTCTTTTCTGAGACTGACATTCAACCAAGGACCATGTATGGATATAACCTAGAACCTCCATTCAGATGTAGCCTGTGGTAGCTCAGTAACCAATTGGTTTCCCAAAGTGAGGGGAACAGGGACTATTTCTAACAGGAACTCGATGACTGGCTCTTTGGTCTCCCCACCCCCGAAGGGAGGAGCAGTCCTGTTAGGCCACAGAGGAGGGCTTTGCAGCCAGTCCTGAAGATACCTGATAAAACAGGATCAGATGAATGGGGAGGAGGTCCCCCCTATCATTGGACTTGGAAAGGGGCACGGTGGAGATGAGGGAGGGAGGGACTGGGAGGGAATGAGGGATCGGGACACGGCTGGGATACAGAGTTAATAAAATGTAACTGATAAAAAAAAATAAAATAAAATAAATAATTAAAAATAAAATAAACATTGAATAGCAAAAAAAAAAAAAAAAAGAAGTCCCAGTCTCAAAAAACTAACAAGTGTACAAACAACAAAGTAACATATATACTTTCATACTTTATTTGTTTTTTTTTCCTTTTTTTATTTTTTATTAATTTCACTTTATTCATTTTGTATCCCCCCATAAGCCCCTCTCTCCTCCCCTCCCGATCCCACTCTCCCTCCCCTTTCTGCATGCATGCCCCTCCCCAAGTCCACCGATAGGGGAGGTCCTTCTCTCCTTCTTTCTGATCTTAGTCTATCAGTTCTCATCAGAAGTGGCTGCATTGTCCTCTTTTGTGGCCTGGTAAGGCTGCTCCCCCCTCCGGGGGAGGTGATCAAAGAGCAGGCCAATCAGATTATGTCAGAGGCAGTCCCTCTTCCCATTACTAGGTAACCCACTTGGACACTGAACTGCCATGGGCTACATCTGTGAAGGGGTTCTAGGTTATCTCCATGAATAGTCCTTGTTTGGAGTATGAGTCTCTGCGAAGTTCCCTGTGTCAAATTTTCTTTCTGTTGCTCTCCTTGTGGAGTTCCTGTCCTCTCCAGCTCTTACTATTTCCCACTTCTTACCTAAAATTCCATTCACTCTGCCTGCCAGTTGGCCATCAGGCTCAGCATCTGCTTTGATAGTCTGTAGGGCAGAGGCTTTCAGAGGCCCTCTGTGGTAGGTTCCTAGGTTGTTTCCTGTATTCTTCTTCTGGCTTTCAGAGGCCTTCTGTAGCAAGTTCCTAGGTTGTTTCCTGTGTTCATTTGTTTTAAGTAATAACTTTTCACCCTTTTCTACCCCATGTTCATAACAGCAATATACATTCAGGATATGCTACCAATTTCATTTCCTTTCATAACTATATCATACTTCATGTGCAGATTTGCTATTATCTTGCCAACCAATCTCTATTGGATGGACATTTGATTTATCTTCAATATTTGTCTGCTTCAAATAACTGTGTGATTTTGGTATATGAGAATACACATGCATACCTATATTTAAAGCATCCTGAGTGTTTCCCCTCTCTCTCTTCCTTTTTCTCTCTCTCTCACAAACACACACACACAAACACACAGATTAACTAGAATCTTATGGTTTTATAAATAAAAATAAAACAGGGTCAGGAAATATTAAATATCATATACAGTTTGTTAATAAGTCTATGTTTATGTATATATATGTTCATATATACATACTATGAATATGTATGTTCCTAAATGTAATTGTTGTACCAAAGAGAAGGTGTATCCATACAGTGTACCTGCTCAATATTGCAAAGTTCCTTTCCACATTTACTATATAATGTTGCAATACCTAAGTCAAATAAATGCCGGGTTTTCTACAGCTTTGCAACAGACTGTGCTGTCAAGATTTTGAACTCTTGCCAATATGATATATGAAGAATAGTATATAAGTGTAGTTTTAGTTTTCATTTATCTTTTTATGAATGAAATTGAACATCTTTCCATCCATTGAAGGGCTATTAGATTCAGCTTCTGTGAAGAATCTGATCTTTTGTTCCCATTTTTTACTGGGTTACAGTATGTATTTTCAAATTAAACCCAAGTAACCTTCCTAACATCTGATATGATATGTGAGAAATAGGAATTTCAAGAATAGCTCTAGGGTCTTCAAGTTCAGTAACTGAACTTTATCATTATAAAATTGGCTTTTAGTGGTGTTGGGAAAGGTATGTTGAGCAGTTTTGTGCAACCTATCAATGGTCAAGATTTCATTTTGGACAACACTGAGGTAATGTGTTCATTAGGCTTTCACACAAGAAAACGGAAGTATTTGGACATGATGCCCATGGGACGTAAGCATGTGATACAAAGCACAGAGTCAGTGGAATAGAGAAGACCCAGGAGGACACAGAATGAGCGGACTAAGAGCTAAGTCTTAGGGGATGTGACACTGAAATGTAGAGAGAAGACAGAAACGGTGGCACAGATCAAAGCAGGAGGAGGCATCAGACGTGAAGGCAGGTGAGGTACAGCGTGACAGAGCAATTGGTAAGGAAGACTGACACTAGCTCCAAAAAGATGATGGCAGTAATTCGTATATTCTTTAAACAGTGCTGGTGCTTTTCGATTACTGAAAATAGATTCCCTTCTAGTATAATACACTACAGTAACAATAGACCACAATACAATACGATTACAATACAGTTCCCCTCTCTGTACCTCTCCCAGCTCATCCCCACCTACCTTCTCCTCAAAACCCACTCTCACCCTTCAGACGAGACCAGGACCCCACAAAACAGGACACATTTGATGGAGAATAGAAAGACTGAAGCTCATTGAGCCCATGGTGCCTCAAAAAGCATGGTAAAAAGACAGACCTGACAAGAAGCTATTGAATCTAATAACAAGAGTGAATGCACTTGAATATATAAGTAAAATCTTGTGATTAAATTTAATGTGGTATTTGTTCTTCTCCCTTTCATTATAAGTCTAGTAGTCACTCTATAGATGCATTTCACAAATGCCCTGAATGATTAATTTCTTCTTCTTCAAGAAAATTATAATTAGCTTTGGTAAAACCATTTAAAAGTACAAGTACAGGAATCACCTATTTAAACACCCATAAAGTCATCAGGGGGAGACCCAAATAAGCGGCATACATAATCAGTATAATTTCTATGAGGTAATTAAATAAAAGAGATTGCTTAATCATTAATTATTTTTTGTTTCTGTAATGATAGCACTACGTTTTGAAATCAAGAGAAAAATTTCAAATCAACAAAGAAATAAGATTTTTTTATACTTGCTGTGTTCAACATGAAGTTGTTTATACTAGAATTTGAAAATTAGGGTCAATCCAAAAACATGTGAGTGACTATAGAGCTGATTCAATATCTAAGGACACAGGCTGCTTTTGCAGAGGACCTGGGTCCTGTTTTCAGCACACACATGGCTGCTAGCCATCTGTAATCCCAGTCCCAGAGAACCCAAGAACCTATTCTGGCTGCTTATAAGCACTCCAGGCCTGTGGCGCAAAGGTATATATGCATGCAAAACACGTATGGATAAAAATAAAATAAATCTTAAAATATAAAGGTACTTGCCTCTTGAAAAGAATAATTAGAGAGTAGGTGTCTGTGTCTTCTGACCAGTCAATGCTTTGCAGAATGCTCAGTTAGTCATGGAAATTGCTGTTGTGTCAGCTGACCTTGACCAGTAGAAGTCCCTGTACTACCAGCACTCTCCAGGTTTTCATACCTGGACTACTCTGACAGCTCAGGTTTATTTGTGCAACTGAGCCTCTCCCAGGTAATATGTACCCTCATCATTTGTTGCCTCCGCCCTGAAATTTTCCTTAACAAATTTGTCCCTCTCTCTTACAAAAACATGTGATCATCCCAAGGGTAATGGTCATCCCTGCTTCTTTGTGGCTGAAATTTGTGTTCCTTTTGTAGCTAAAATGTATGTAGCAAATATTTGTTGAACAAGAAAAAAATTTGGAATTTTATGTGTAATTAAATGTACACATCTCTGCATGCCATTCACATGTGGTGTGTGAGAGCTTTCTCGTCTTCCCTCACTTAGTAAACTCAACGCTCATTTTTCTAAATAAAATATACTTTAAAAAACAGATATATTAGCACTAACAATATTATAGCAAGTGGGGTATCCTGGTAGATATGTGGTAGACAGAAAGTGATGGTTTGTTAAACAAAAAGATACCAAGATATAAGAATAAATATTATATGTAGTTTGTTAATAAGCATCTTTGCCATATAAATCTCCCTCAGGGAAAAAAAAATATTTTACATTGTAAAATGACTCTTAGTGAAAGGACAAAAATACAGACTTTAAAAATTCGACATCTAAAGCATTGTCCTATTTTATAAATAGGGCGGGAATAGAATAAACATTCATGTTCTGAAACTAGATTATCCAATAGAATGACACACATCAAAATTTTGTTTAAAACCACATGAGCTCCTGAAATTTTTAATTCTGAGTGTAAGTAGCATGATATAGTCCATTGTGAACTACGGAAGATAAAGTCAGAGGAGTATATCAAGCAGGATGCCAGGGACATCACAGCAAGGGGTGTGACTATTGACTGAATGCCTGTACATTCAGTTTGCATTATTATGCTATTTGAAAATATATAGCCAAGGTAAACACCACTGAAAGTGGCCACCGGGAAAATGCTACAAGGTGTTGTGAGTTCAATTTTTATCAGAGTAAAGGGTTCACAGAGAAGCAAGATGGTTTTGTCATACTGAAATCTAGGTGTCATCATGTGATTGAGCTCTTCACTCATCTGTCACCTGCCCTTTCAGCTGCTAACCCTGAACTTTTGAAATGATACTGAATTTGTGAAGCTGCAATTTTTAACATCTGCCTTTACCTCTCGGTATGCATTTTAATTACTGGTTCCTGATTTACACAGACTGATCAATGCTGCGATGATAATATCTTGAAAACTCGGGATTCACTTCATCAAGAGCTAGTTATGCAAATGAAATCAAGTGACTCAGGAAGAAAAAGAGAGAAGAGGCTCTAGCAAGGTCTTAGTCCCCTGCTCTGATTATAGGCAGTGGCTTTCTTCTGTTATGTGCTACCCAAGCAGTATTTGATATCTTGGTTATCCTAGGCAATGTCTTTGGTGTTATCAAACAAGCCTCATTAGCAACATTAGTTGTCAGAATTACAATTGTGAAAATACACACAATCAGATATGTTCTGCTTTTAAGTATCTCCCACAAATGCTGAACAGTGAACAAATAAACAAATAAGAGTTACTATCCCAGGGATGAATGGGACAGTTATTGCTCATTTAAACAAAATCTGCAGACTAGTAGCAGCTAATTTTTAAATTTAAATGACTTCAGGGGTTTTTCAATAACTCTGACTAAGGTTTTTGTGTTACATTCTGGAAATACACACTCTTGTAGATGATTGACCCAGAAACGGGGTGGGGGGGAGGGGAGGAAGCACTGACTAAATGACTTGTTATGAAAGTGAAAAAAATCAATCATGTCTACATAACTGTTCTTTGTTTTACCTTTGTGTTTTCACTTGGTTTTGTTTTGTGTTGCTTTTGTTTCACTTTTCATTTTTTCTTTTATTAAAAATAAATATTTTTCTCATGTAATTTATCCCAATCGCAATTCTACTTCTTCTATTCTCCCCACCAATCTTCTTATTTTGATCCACATGCTTTCTCTCTCTCATTAGGAAACAAACAGGCTTCTAAAGCATGATAACAAATACAATATAATAGGCCAAAAAATATAAAATAATACATGAAAATAGGACAAAACAAACAGAAGAAAAAGAGCCCAAGAAAAGGCATAAGAGATAGATATAGACACAGAGATCCACTTGCTCATACACTCAGGAATCCCATAAAAACACTAACCTGGAAGCCATCATAGGAACACAAAAGACCTGTAGGGTAAAAAGAGAGGAAATAAATAATAAACAGAGAGGAAAATAAATGATATAAAAATTAATAGAAAATTAAACAAACAGACAAACAAGCAAAAGCCCTGGGACATTATTATGTGACAAGGAATCTCTACGGATGTCTTGAGCTCGTTTTCTGCTGACCAAGTACTGCAGGGCTACCCTTAAGAATAGTTTCGGTGTTGGTCTCCTTGGTTTGCCTGTGGTATATATGCAAGATTAGAGTCTCACAACAGTGTGATGCAGCCATGATCATTCAGGCCTTTACAGCCATTGAAGCAGGACATTCTCCCCAAGCATGGTTGGATACCATAAAAAGCTAGAATGATACGCTCAGGATGCGAGGCTAAGCACTGCACTCAGGGTCAGCCGCTTTGGACCCAGAGAAGAGCATGTCTGATTGCATGCGGGTTGATGCTCCAGGTCCCGCCTCTGAGAAAAAGGTATCAGAGGAGTCTGATGCTCTTTGGGTGGATGACACCTAAATGAACATCTGTACAAAGTCCCAATTTATTTCTAATATCAGAGATCAGACCTCTACTCTTGCCTGATGCGTCTAAAACAAAAAGGGGGAACTGTAGAGAGCTGCGGAATGCTATGCCTTAAAGATGGAGCTGGTTTCCGCCTTCCACCTTCCCGATGGTGAGTGCTCTCTGTCATGAACAATTCCACATTTGGCTAAGGCTGAGGATCTGGCTTACTTCCATGTATGTGGACCTATCTGCATTGCCCCCGTGGCAAGCCTGGGTTGGCTACCCAGAGGCTATTTAAGCTGTGGGCTGGCTTTCCCCGGGGTCCGAGGATTGTTCAATGTTCCTGAATAAACTGCATTGAAAAAAAAAAAAAAAAAAAAGAATAGTTTCTTTTTTCAGTGAGACTTCTCTGAAGAAAACCAAATTTTGATTTGCAAGTGGTTATCGAGAGGAGAGAGCCTCTGTGATAGGAACAAGGGCATGCATCAGCTTATTTCTCCTTTCAGCTCTAGGACCCCATCTGATGCAGTTTCTGCAGGCCCTGTGCATGCTGCTTCACTTCAGTCTTTGCAAGTTCCTATGCACATCTATCTTGTTGATCTAGGGGGCCTTGTTTTTCTTCTCTATCTGCTCTGGCTCTGACAGTCTTTCTGGCCTTCTGTAGAATTCCTTGGGCCCTTACGGGAGGGTTCGACGGAGACATCTCATTTAGAGCTGAGTGTTTCTGCATCTTGTCTGGTTGTGGCTCTCTGTCTTAGTTCCCATGTACTTCTGGAAGAAGCTTCTCTGATGATGGCTGTGTGAGACACTATTTGATGAGTATAGCAGAATGTCATTGGGAATCATTTTCTAAGGTTTTCTGAGTAGAAAAATAGTATTTGGTTTCCCTTGGGTCCCTGGCCTATCCAGTCTTAGGTTCTTCATCATTCAATCAGTGAAGAGTCTGGGTTCCATTGGCGGGGGTGATGGGGAAGAAAACTTACAATGACTGTGGTAGTAGTGTTTCAGAAATTCACTCAGAGATTGAGAAAGTTATTCAGGAAAAAATGGGCTGCAGTAGAATTAGCAAGAAGCCTCGTTGGCCCACCTAGCAAACTAGCCCTGCCCTCTGAAAGTGAAGGTGAGGACAATGGTTCCTCAGAGAGTGAGTTAGAAATGCAAACTACCTTTTTGTCATTTAGAGAAGGAGATAATCACTTGGGAAGTACATTATCCCAAGCCTCAGGCCAGCCCACTTTCTCCTGAAGGGTAGACCTACAGAAAATTAAGTCTGTAACAGAAACTTCCTAGGAGAATAGAGTTTAATCAATCCAAATGGTAGAGGAAAGAAACTGCTCCTCTCTGTCTTAGAGTGTCCTTTCTGTGGGACTGTTTGAGGTGATAGTATCTCTTGTCTGTGGGCTTGCATGCGTTTTTTCCAGTCATCTGTCCTCCCATTCCTGTAGCTCTCCAAAGCTGCTTTTGGATAACAAAAATATGCTCAAGGCTCTGAGCATGTCATTCTGGAAGAAAAACCAGCCTTTCCAAGGGAAAGGCTTTACCTTTCTGAAGCTCAGCTATGGTAGACCCTGCAGATGGGTCTGCATGGTTACTTGCATGGTCCTGTTTGCCTTCTTGGACCCAAACTGTTAGAGGAGAGAAATCTCCTGGACAAGAAAATCATATTTCTGTCCCGAAGGGAGACCTAACATTCTAGTTGGTTTGGTTCAATTACTTTGGCTGAGGGACCATCCCTAAGAAGGTGAGCTCACTTGAAAGCCATGCTAGAGACAGACTGAATAATTTGTTCTTTAATGAGGTACTACATTATTTTCCTCCCCAGAATCCCTACCCTCAGTACAGAATCTTATGGGCCACATCCATGAGGTCATAAGTCTGGCGACCCTTTCTGAATTCAAGAAGGTGTGACTTACTGCCTTCTTTCTACCTCTTTGCTAAGTTTACTTCCCTTAATATTCTGTCGTCCCCATCCCCCACCCCGACACGCACACATACACACACGCCATTTTCTCCAACGCCTCCCTTCCTACCATTTGACTGCTTGTTTGCCAGGGATTTGGCCCCATGCCAGCCTAACAGGGCATGGATTTTCCCTTCTCACCTCCATTCTTCTATGGGCATTTGCTGAGGTTTCACAGCTTGATTGCTTGGATGGGGCTTGTTTGTTTGTATTTAAAAAAATACCTTTTTGAGCTTCCATTTGAATTTCTTCTTAAATTCTTTGATTAATGAGACTAAGATGACCACTATCAAAACACTGACTCCTCCTCACCACAGCTTGCTCTCCAACGATAGGCTATTTACTCAAATCTGTTTCCTTGGCATTAAATCATTGCAATAACAATAAGTATTGTATGTGGACTGTGATAAAAATTATCCACAAGTAGAGTAGAGAGCAAAGCTTCTGGTAGAAATTAAACACTTAGAGTCAGTTTCTTTTCAATTGTTTGGGACTGTTTGATCTTTGGTCCTGAGGCAAAGAACCAAAATTTCCTTGTAGTCCTTCACAGAACACGAGTGCTCAGCCCAATCTTTCTTCTTGGCAAATGAGCATCTAAAAGCTGAGGAGCCTTGACGCTGATATGGTTCAAGTAGGATTTGCATATGGTGACTACTATTCCAGCAAAAAGAAAATCAACCAGTGCCCAGACTCCACTGCATAAATGCCTGCTATAAGAATCAAAGCATTATACTATGTTGGCCAGAATGGTTCAGAGCAGTGAGCTTGGGTGATGGAGGGTGCATGGTGATAAAAGTTACAGCCAGCACAAGTTAGTATTGTACAGCACCTGAACATCTCAATCCTGCCCTGCCTGCCAGAATGAGTAATTATCACTTATATGATCCAACTGTTTTGATGGTTCTTGTACGTTTGAATTGTTGGTTCTGTGGTTTGGAAATTGAAGCTTCTTCCTTTTTTATTTTATTTTATTTTTTTCTTATCAGTTACATTTTATTAACTCTATATCCCAGCTGTATCCCACTCCCTCATTCCCTCCCAATCCCACCCTCCCTTCCTCATCTCCACCGTGCCCCTTTCCAAGTCCACTGATGGGGGGGGGAACCTCCTCCCCATTCATCCGATCCTGTTTTATCAGTTATCTTCAGGACTGGCTGCAAAGCCCTCCTCTGTGGCCTAACAGGACTGCTCCTCCCTTGGGGGGTGGGGAGGTCAAAGAGCCAACCATTGAGTTCCTGTTAGAAATAGTCCTTGTTGAAGCTTCTTTTAATACAATTTATTTATTTTTATTTTATGTGTGTATGTGCCTGAATGTACATTTGAGCTCCCAGTGCAGGCAGCACCTGTAGGTTTCAAAAGAGGAAAGTAGATCTTCCAGAAATGGACTGACAGACAGTAGTGAGGTGCTGTGTGGGTGCTGAGAGCTGAACTGAAGTCCTGTACAAGAGAGGCAAATGTTCTTGGCTGTCAAAGCATTTCTCTATCCCCAATTGAAGCTTCTTAACTGACACTGTGTATATCAGGGCTATGATATGACCCAGATTTCAGCACTTGGGTCCTGATAAAAAATAAGATGAAATGAAAATTTTGTCCTGTTTTATATGTAACTCTTTTTGTATGTGCTTAGATTGAATAAGTTACCTGGTGTTTTTATATTGAATATAATGCATCCTGAATACTCTCTCACCATACTCTTTCCTATCTCCCTCCCATTCCTACCATCCCTCCCCAAGTTTCTTTTACAGATTCATGACTTTGATTTTGTTTTGTGATCCATTTAGTTTAAGCAAGCAGGTCTATTTTAAGATAAAATTCTTTACAAACATAAAGTTATTAAATGGAGTGGAAAAAAGAGTGATGTTACTATTTTTTCACAAAGCAACTGCCAGCCTCTTATTGCTTACTCTCATCAGGAAGCCACGGAGATGAAAGCAAGTTGCTAAGTGTCTAGTGTGCACATTCCCAGGCTGAGTCTGAAAAATGTCTCCTGATGGTGGGAGGAAGGGAAGCGACAGGATCACAGGGCAGTGACAGTTCGAGGGCTGAGAATCTTTTTCAATTTATACATTAACACCCCCCCAATCATTTTGTTTATAAGTAGAGTTGGAGAAAGTTAATTTTCCAGAGGTGGATAACAGAGATTAGATTCCACCAGAAGAAACCAGGAAGTGTGGCGAAAGGGAGTATGGTTAAGCAACAGGCTTACAGATGCCTATGATTAGAGAGAGCAGTTATGACAGTGTCCTTCATCATGGGGTGACACAGCTAACTTTACGATGTCATAAATGTTAAAATAGCTGAAAGAACTATTTTACTTGTAATTACCACAGAAAAATAACAAATGTGTAAAATTGTAGTGATACTGGTTACCTCCATTTACAATGTACTCACATGAACACACTACATTGCATCCCACAAATATAAATAAGTACAAAGGTATCAATTAAAACATAATAAAATCCATGTGGAGTGTAACTTTTCCCCATGCATTATCCTTGCAGGAAAACATGGGATGATAGCATTTTCCAGCTTATTTCTGATAAGTTGACGCAAACTAAAGTCACTTCAGGAGAAAGACCTTAAGGGGAAAATTGCCTACACCAGTTTACTCTGTGGCCATTCTGTGCAGCAGCATGTTCTTTACTAATGATTGATGTGGGAAGACCCAGCCCACCGTGTGACATCACCACTGTGCAGGTGGTCCTGGGTTAGATCAGAAAGTCAGATGAACTGGAGACTGGGAGTAAGCAGGTAAGCACAGCCTGCTTCAGTTCCTGGCCCAGGTCTGTCTTGAATTCCTGGCCCATCTTCCCTTAAGGATGGACTGTAACCATAAGCCAATGAACTTTTTTTTTTTTTTTCAAGTTGGGTTTTGGTCAGTGTTTCATCACAACAATGGAAGAGAGTGGAAATTTCCATTATAGAAAAGATTCTGCGGTTTTTATACCTTGAGTTATTGTGCGGTAGGAAGGTGAGGTGTTTTAAAACTTCGGGCTGTAAAACAACCATTTAGTTCTCTGAGCTTAATATGGTGTTTGTGAACATGAGAACTGTAGATAATGACAGCCGCCATAACATTTCAGAGGGAAGCAACGACCGTCAGGGATGTTTGTTTATTTTGAAGAACCTGTACAAGTGAAACCTTCTGTGCTTTACTGGGACAGCTGATTCAAGTTAGTTGGCAGCTGACAGCTCAGCTATAATGAATGAGAAAGCAGCACCAGGGAAGCACAACCTTCCGAGAAGTATTTCTTCAGAGTCAATGCACAGACTCTGTGATCCAGGTGGGACCAATGCTGCATTGCAAACTGGCATCTGAACATAGAATTATGTAGGAGTCTCCCAGGTAACAGTGGTTTTGATGGCATTGAAGCTCAAGCACATGCAGAGAAGCTGAGGCTTGGAACCGTGAGTGGCCAGGAGAGGCCATTGGGTGAGGAGCAGCCCAGGCACACTAAAATCCCAGGACTGAATGGGTCATAGAAAGAAGCTGATGTAAAGTTTGAATCCCACCATATGGGCCAGAGGCCATTGTTGAACATACAGCTTCTGTTGCAGTAGAGA
Organism: Meriones unguiculatus; assembly: GCF_030254825.1. Taxonomy (NCBI): domain Eukaryota; kingdom Metazoa; phylum Chordata; class Mammalia; order Rodentia; family Muridae; genus Meriones; species Meriones unguiculatus. The sequence continues at coordinate 30,038,408 of NC_083359.1, forward strand.
ACCACAGCACATTGTATGTGACAGGACCACACATGGGATGATTATCAAGGACAAGGACAGGTATGCAATACAGCTGGCCTGGGTTTATAAAACCAGCTGTTTGTGTGACAGAGTGGAATAAATGGAGCCTTCCAAGCCCTTTGGAGCTAAGAAGATCCTGAGTAAGTCCAAGATGTCAGACACTGTGAAATTTACATTTACTCTACTATTTTGCTTTAGCGTAATTTTTATAACCTGTTTCTTTCCTTTTGAAGTAAGATGATGTATAACTTATGTTTGAGTTTATAGGAGCACACAAATGGAAAATTTGTCCCTTTAGAGAGATATTTAATATTTAAAGCATTGGAATAATTTTTAATGCCAGTGAGACTTTTAAAATAGTGATATTAACATAAGATCTTGCAGATAAAAAAAATCAAAAAAAGATTGGATTTAATTGTTATGTGTCTTTGGGTCAAGTTGACAAGGGTTTGGTTTATGTGTTTGTTTATGTATGCATGTTTTATTCACGTTATAGTCTGATCATAGCCCTGGTCCCTCCTGTCCTCCTAGTCCTACCCTCAAACCCCTTTCTGCATTCTCCCATCTCAGTATTGTCAGAGAAGTGGAGACCCCCCCCCACATGGGTACCAACCCACCCTATTACATCAAGTCGCAGAAGGACTAGGTGCATCCTCTCCCACTAAGCAGACTGGGCAGCCCAGCTACCTGAAAGAGATCCAAAGGAAGACAACAGAGTCAGAGACAGCCACCGCCCCAGTTGTTAGGGTATCCACATGAAGGACAAGCTGCTCATCTGCTACATATATGTAGGGGGCCTAGGTCTAGCCCATGCATGCTCTTTGATTGGTCGTTCAGTCTCTGTGAGCCCTCATTGGCCCAGGTTAGTTGACTCTGTAGGTCTTCCAGCGTTCTGGCTCCCATAATCCTTCCCCCAATTCTTCTACCAGACTCCCTGAGTTGAGAATATTGTTTGGCTTTGGGGCTCTGCATCTGTTTCCATCAGCTTTTGGGTGAGGCCTCTCAGAAGACAGTATGCTAGACTTCTGTCTACAAGCATAGCAGAGCATCATTAATAGTGACAGGGGCTGGCTCTCTCTCATGGTGTGGGTCTCAAGTTGGGCCTGTCATTGGTTGGCTAGTCCCTAGGGCTCTGCTCCATCTATATCCCTGCACTAACTGTAGGCAGGACAAATTTTAGGTCAAAGGTTTTGTGGGTGGATTCTTAGTCATTTTTTTTTTTTTTGTCATCATGACACAAAGTGGATTTGCACAGGAAGAAGGGACCTCACTTGAAGAAATGTTTTTATTGGATTGGACTGTGACATGTCTCTGTGAACATTTTCTTGTTTAATTATTGATATGGGGTGGCCCAGGAAGCCATGGGTGATGCCACCACTAGGAAGATAGTTCTAGATTGTATAAAAAAGCAAGTTGAGCAAACCATGGATATCAAGACAATAAACAGCATTCTTCCATATTCTATGCTTCAGTTCTTCTTTGGCTTCTTTTGATTATAGAGTGTAAATTCTAAGCCAAATAAGCCATTTTTTTCCCCAACAGGGTTTAGTCAGTACTTTACCACCACAACAGAGAAGGAAAAACTATAAACAAACAAATTACATTCATTAATGGCTAAAATTTTGGTTTTCATTTTGATTAAAGTTGTTTTTAAAAACAATTGTTTCAAAATAAGGCTTCTATAGACTTAATGCTATGAATGATTAAATGAGAAGTGTATGGTTTCTTAGACTATTTCTTAGTCTAAGAAAAAAAAGATTTTAAAATGAGGGAAACTTTTACAACATTTCTCAAATTGGTACTGTTCTGTTTAATAGTAGCCACCTCAAAAAAAAAAAGAAACAGTAAACATTTTTGATGATATCACTCATATCATAAAGTCTTTACAGTTATTTTTTTCCAGAGCAGAAAGAAATAAAATGATAAAATACAATGTGGAAAGATGAGTCATATTTCTTTCTTTCTTAGAAATTTATGACTTAGATATCAGGTCACTGAGAATTTAAAACCAACACATCAGTATCAGAACAAGACAAACAAAATACATAATGGGCATGATAAATTTGATTTGTTTTAGACAGAGACTCACCAACTGAGAAGCATCTTTTGCTGTATGAAATTATAAATGCTATGGTTATATGCTGGAGAAGATAAACAATCACTTATTTCCATTGATTTTTCCAGAGCTAAATTTAAACTAGAGAAATATTTCTCATTTGGTGTGCATTTTAAGATTTAATCCTATGACCAAAGTAAAGGAAATTGCATGTAGATATACAGACATATCAGAAAAAAAACACACATAAACAAACAAAAAAACATATACATATGTACACACAAATGCATACACATACATACTCTCTTTCTGTTACACACACAAAGAGAGACAGAGGGAGAGAAAGAGAGAGAGAGAAATATAGTTTTTTGCAAGTAATTCTATTTAACCTCTTCCTTGCCATTCCAATGGAAGGGACTCATGTGAGTAAAGACATTTGATTTTTAGCAAAATATTTATTTACATTTTGATTAAATTGCTTTTTGCCCCATGCCAATTCCAGACTGTCTAAAAGAGGTCATCCCTGACATGTTAACCTGTCATCATCTTCCAGATGCTGCTGTTGTAGGAACCTCTCTGCCTTCCACAAGGAAACAGGACACAGAAGGAAGGAGAATCTTACAGGTCAGTACTTGATCCAGTAGTTGAATCTTTCAGTGTTCAGTGTCCTTTGAAGCCCTTAAGATTCTGTGTATATCTTTGTTTGTGGCTAATGTTCCTCATCAATGAGAGAAAAATCTCTGTGGCCTTTGAGAAACAGCCATCAAGTTTCATTGTTGCCCTTTCTCCTAGGATAGTAATCAATGTGCTGCTGAAGATATTCTTTGGATATGGCAAAATAGAACTAAAGTTTATAAATTTTCATTTTGCTTAGGAGCTAAAAATTTAAATGCATACATTTAAAATGCTCCCTGAGACTACTCTCATGTAATTACACAATATCCTAAAAATCACAAATACATGTTTATACGATACTTGGAAAAAGATTCAAAAAAAGTATTTTGTTCTGGGCATCAGAGTATTAAAAACCAAAAACCTCTCTAGTGAGTGTTTGTATCATATTACCATTTTAAATGGAGTAACTAGATGTGCTCTTCCATCAATATCAATCTTATAATCAAAATGATAGAAACCAAACCAAAATTAATTTAAAAGGAGCAAGTAATATTGGTTGGCCTGAACAGAATAAGAAGAAATTAAACAAACAAACAAAAACCAAACAAACAAACAAGGAAATGAGTAAGCTTCTCAGTGAGGGACATGCTGGATGCAGGAAACCAGGGAGGCACTGATCCTCTTTCAGCCTTTTCTCTCTACTCCTTTTACTACAAATCAGCTTTGTCCAACAGACAATCTTGGGAAAGAATCACCTTAGGTATTTTCATGAGAAAGAGATTTATTATATTTATTATGTAGTTTATTAATTACTAAAGACATTTCGAAACTGTGCCACTAAGACAACTTCTATCTCTTCGAATTCAAAGATGCTAACACGTCTAGAGGTGTTCTCAGGGAGAAGATGGGAGCAGTGCAGAGATCTCGAGCCACACATTATGGGGGGAGAAAGTCTAAACTGGAGGTCTCCGTCATGTCCCTTCTCAGTTACTGGGGAACCCTGTGGAAGATGGGAGGGTAAGATTGTAGGAGCGAGAGGTTTGGGGGACACCAAGAGAACATAGACCACTGAATCACCTAAGCAGGACTCACGTGGGTTCACAAAGACCGAAGAGGCAAGGTTGGGGCTTGAATGGGTCTGTACTAGGTCCTCTGCATATAAGTTGTGGCTATTAGCTTGGCAATTTTGTGGGACTCCTAACAGTGGGAGAGGGTGCATCTTCTGACCCCTTTTCCTGTACTTGGGGCTCCTTTCCTCCTATTGGTTTGCTTTGTCTAGTCTTGATATAAGGACTTTGGGCTTATATCTTGTTTTGTCCTGTTTGGCTGTTGTCTCCTGGAGGCCCCCTCTTTTCTGAAGAGGAAATGGAGAAGGAGTGGATCTAGGGGAAAGGATTGTCTTGGATTTAGGGGTTGTCTTGGAGGAGTGGTCTGGATGTATTGTATGAGAGGAAAATCAATTTTCAATTAGAAAGAAGAAAAGAAAGTAAAAGGAAGGAAGGAAGGAAGGAAAGAAAGAAAGAAAGGAAGGAAGGAAGGAAGGAAGGAAGGAAGGAAGGAAGGAAGGAAGAAAGAAAGAAAGAAAGAAAGAAAGAAAGAAAGAAAGAAAGAAAGAAAGAAAGAAAGAAAGAAAGAAATCATCAAATTGGGAGGCCAGCACCAAAAAGCTGGTCACAGGACCTCTATTTCTGTCCCACTTTACACTAGTGAAAATTCACCTTTCTTCTCCAGATTCGATTCTGAATTCTTGTCTTATGATATGTTTGATTGGCAGAGTCCAAAGTTCACTTAGAACCCAAAGTGAAAGGAAATATGCTCGATGTAGCTTTAGCCTTTCAGTTTTAAGAATCTAAGAAAGCATTCCAGGAAGAGGTTGGAAAGGTAGAGAGTACTGAATGATTGTTCTAGGGAGACTTGAAGTGATACCTGGAAATTACTGAGTTTTCAGTTAGATACTCAGCCATTGGAAAGGGTTCTTCAAGACTTATCTGGAGGTATGTGAAACACAACTGCGAAAGAGAAAGCGATAGAAGGAACAGATAGTGGAAAGGTCACTATTAGACAACACATTGGTACTACTATACTATGGTGAAGGAAGGAATAGTGAAATGAAGAGCCAGAAGGACCAATATTTACCATCATTTCATACTTCTAATGTTTGTTATTTATTTTATACTTTCTGGAGATACAACATTTTTAGGTGAAAGGAACAAAAGCTGAAATTAAAACTTATTTTTAATAATTAACATATTACTAGATGTATGAAATAAAATTATGTGGTTAAACTTGCAGGGCCATCAGGAATTAAAGAAACCCATTTCTTAAAGTAAATTATGGTGGTAACATTACTATGCCCAAAGTAACATATCCTCTAGTTTTAAAAAAAAAAAAATCTGAAGGCAGTGGGAAATTCTATAATGTGTTGCCAATTCTCAGGAAAGCTGACTGAAAAAGCAGCATGTGGACTGAGAATATTTTTGAGGTTTATTTTTGTCATACTACAAAGAAGATTTGAAAAGCTCTTTTTCTTGGGATGCAAAGATTAAGCTGATTAAATGAGAACAAAATGTAAGTAGATAATAATATGCAAAAAAATTTCAAAATCTTGAGACCACTGCTATTATTTTGCATTCCATTTCTGCAGATAAATAGACCCCATTCCAACATGGTTATGTCCTCATGTAACTCTAAAATGGTGTCAACTGCATTTTAATCACTTGCTTTGCACGATTTAGATATGGTGGCATGTGTTTTAAAGTGTTGGGTGGACCAGAACCAGTAATGATAGGCAGGAAAAAAAAATTATTCTTCTCTCTTGCTTGGCTGACTCACTTTTACTTTGATGGTTACAGCAATTAGAATTTAGGATAATTAATTTTTTCAGTCCTTAAAACTGTGTTTCATCACTCCATGTTTTTAAAGTACAGTGCTAATCTACAGTAAGAGGACTTGTAACAGTCCTATTTCTGGGCTTTCCTAGAAGGACCTACATTGAGTAGTCACTACACACTGATAACGTGGATCTCTCTGCACCCTGCAATTTAGGGATCCAGATTTCACTGAGAGGAAGCTAGAGAAGTTCCTATTTTGGTCTGTAAACAATTGGTACATTGTACAATTTACCAAGTCTATTGCCCTTTAGCTCAAGTCTATTGCTCTGTTTCTGTGTTACTTATTTAACCTCTGTTGACATATGTCTTACTTATTCCAAGCTTGAAAGTTTCCATTTGTAATGTTAAGAACTTAGAAATTAACACTTATCCCATGATAAAAACAAAACAAACAAAAAACCTAGTAAAATTATAAGCATTTTTTTTTTTATTCTTACTGCACCTGAAAGAAGAGAAGCTGGAATGTTTCAGTAGCAGGATTACTCCCACTATATGTGAAGTATCAGTGCATTTAATGTGGCTTTCCCCTCTGTTTAGATTCACAACTTTCACAAATTCATGATAGTGGTTGAACCTCTCTTTTGAATGCTGTCCCTTATACTTTTATTCCTCAAAACCCAAAATGAAAGATTTAAAACAAGACAAATGGCTATTACTAATAAATGTAATTTAAATATAGGAAGGAATATTCTAATTATTTTTTTCTTTTCTTACTCTGGCTTGGTTCCAAATCTGAATCAGAAAAGATTTCAAACCTCTGTTCCTGTTGGCCTTGTTTATTCTCAGTGAAACCTTGAAATAAATTTATTGTTTTTCATTTATATTTAAGGTCAGAAGAAAGATAAGTTGGGATTCATTGTACTTCACTGTAGCAACCAATAAAATATTTCACCACAGTCTGGGGAATACATATGACCTCATCAGAAATAATATGAAACAGAGGCTATTTCAGAGGTTCCCATTTCACACCGCATACATGGCCCATGTAAGAGAATATCTTACAGGTTTATTGGCCCAGTGGAGGTTCCCTTGATAAAAGGTAGAAGAGCGTGCAACATTTGACAAATTCTGCCAGCCAAAATTCCTGAACTTTGAAGTCTAGCATTATTTTCTTTCTCACTACCCATTAAATAAATATTTGTATTAAGTGGAAAAATGTTTTCACTAAGAACCTATATAGTTTTTTATTTGAAATATATGTATATATACATATATATAATATACTATATAGGTTACATATATATATGTGTATATATATATATATAATATTTAGATCCAAATTGTCTCCAACCAGTAGCTGGGTCAGAGTCCCCTCACAGTATTATTTTGCCATTGGTCCATAGTATTTTCCATTTCATAAATGAATTTAACAAATTACCTTTAGAAAATGTCTAACCTTTGAAGTAATATTTTGATATATCACTTACATAATGATTTCTAATATTTAAGAATACAATTTCATATATTTTAACAAATGTATCTATAGTGTATCTAAATATATCTATAACTCTTGCCAAAGTTATGGCATGGAATGCTTTCATTACCTCTGGTATATCCTTGTGGTTTTTCATAGTCCTGTTGATACAGAGACAAAATCCCTATTAATTTATCTACAAATGTAACTGCTTTTATTGATGTGTGTGTGCGCGTGTGTGTACATGTCTGTGTGTAGGAGCTTAGATGACCTAGCAAGCTTGCAGAGGTCAGAAGAAAACTGTCAAGTACCGATTGTCTTCTGCAGCCTTGTGTCATTTCAGGATTTAACTCAGGTCTTGGTTGTGATGGAATTTCCTCTACCTGCTGATATATGTTTTGGCCACTGAATTGCCTTTGATTAAAAAAAATTGAGTGACTCCCTACTTCCAAATCAAGAGAGATTTCACAGTGGTCAGTGACACACAGTAGGTTTTATAAAGCATGAAGTTGGTACTGAGGTTAGAAAACAATAGAAGTAAAGCTAATTGATTATTGCCAAGTTACTCTGGATGAAACTTTGTTACCCTAAGGATTGAAACAGTATACATTCTCATTATACTGGTTAGGTAGATGGAGATATTTTTATTTCAGAAAAAAAAAAACAACTGTAGGTAGGTATTGTTTTTTTTTTTTCTTCCTTTAAAAAAAATGTGCATGTGTGTATACATGTATGCTCTTCACACACACCAGAAGAAGGACCATGTGGTTGCTGGGAATTGAACTCAGGACTTCTGTAAGAGCAGTCAGTGCTCTTAACTGCTGAGCCATCTCTCCAGCCCCCGGTACAGATTTTCTTACTTTGATTTTCAGCGTGATTATGCCACCTTAGTACAAAAGACTCCGTTTTGGTTTGTGTGTCTGATGACAGGAGTGTAAGTGTTCAATCTGTTTTGGTCTCTTCAAGTACATTTTAAAATTTGCAGCTCATCTTATTCCCTCTCTATAGCAGTCAGTTCCCTCGCTGCTAGAAGTTTACAGCTCTTAAAATGAGATATGCAAATAGCATCAAACATATGCAGGCTTTTGTTCTTGGCTTCTGTTAGTTAACACATGCTTTTGATCCTCCTCTAAGTGCTAGTAGATTGTTCTTTTACATCTTCTGTGTGCCTTCTGATATGTTTTCAGTTCCATGCTAAGTGGAGGTGGGGACAGTCAGTATGTTGTCTTGCTTTCTTTCTGCCTTCTTAAAAAGTTTTCCTTTCTTACAGTGTGCTTAATTTACTTATTAGAGTTACGATAAGTAGCTCTAGATTAGACCTCTATATTAATATGACACGTTGACCCTAGATTTTAAAATGAAGTGAAAGCCAATGCTATTTTTTTAAATATATATATATATATTTATTAAACTGAAATAGCATTATATCACTTTTCCTCTTTCCTTTTTTTCCCTCCCATTTCTGGATACCCTCCCAAGCTCGCCTCCCACTTTCAAATTAATACCCTAGTTTTCTCTGATTCTTAATTTTTACACACACACACACACACACACACACACACACATACATTCTTACACACAACCTGCTGAGTCAGGTTTTGTTGATCTTCTCTATAAGTTGAACTACTCACTCATTTGGTTGTTGTTTCAGTGAGTCATTTGGTTTCACTAAGTATTTGGTCTGCTCGATTTTCTCAGTTGTCTATAGTCTTATTTTGTTTCCTTTCTTTCTGCCTTATGCTTTCGTGTTTGTTCTCCTTGCTTCTTCTAACTTGTTGAGTCTAGTTTTCTCTTTCAGGTAGGTTAAATTTCCTACCTTGTCTTAAGTCTTGACTTCTCTTGACTGAGCTTTTTATCTGTTTTAACATGATGACTGAATGATTCCCATTGCCTTCCATGAATGGCTTTTCTTGTATCTGGAAATTCTGCCATGCTACATCTTTATTTCTGTTCTTCTCAACTATTTCCTAATTATTCTTTTGACTTGTTTTTATGGATAAGCTATTTGATAGATATTACTGAATTATAAAAAATTGGGGCTATTACAAATATCTTCCTATTATTACATTCTAATTTCACACCACTGTTTATAAAGGGATTATTATTATTATTATTATTACTATTTCAACTGCCTACAGGAAGATCTGTCTTACAGGTCAAAATTTGATTCATCTAAATAAATACTTTGATCATACTTGAAAACGATCCTTCTATATTATTCTAATGTTGATGAAGTATTGTTATAGGTTGTTGATGAGTCTAATTTTTTAATTATTTGTATATTTGATGATTTTTCTGATCTCCTTCTGATTGATAAATTACCAAGAAAATTTTAAAACTTTCAGTTATTATTCCACACAAGGAATCCTTTACCCTTGATATCACAGACAAGGGAATTATATCATTCAAGAACTTATTAGGAATTTGACAGTGTTAATTTCAGGAAAAAAAATCTTAAAGTAAAATATATGTGTACCATTAAATTTACTTAAATTTCCCTGTCTTATACCTGTAGTAATATTTTTAAAACATTGTATTCTGGATTTTTTATTATTATTTCTCTTAATGTTCAATTTAAAAGCGAAACCCTCCTCCACTGCTGGTGGGAATGTAAACTGGTACAACTACTCTGGAAAGCTATCTGGCGCTTTCTAAGACAAATAGGAATAGTGCTTCCTCCAGACCCACCTATACCACTGCTAGGTATATACCCAAAGTTTGTTCAAGTACACAAAAAGGACACTTGCTCAACCATGTTTATAGCAGCTCTATTTGTAATAGCCAGAACCTGGAAACAACCCAGATGTCCATCAACGCTGGAATGGGTACAGAAATTGTGGTATTTTTATACAATGGAATACTACTCAGCAATCAAAAAGGAGGAAATCATGAAATTTGCAGGCAAATGGTGGGATCTAGAAAAGATCATTCTGAGTGAAATATCCCAGAAGGAGAAAGACAAACATGGGATATACTCACTTATATAGACCTATAAGATATGATAAACATAATGAAATCTATACACCTAAAAAAGATAATCAATTGAGCGGACATGGGGTAAGATGATCAATCCTCGTTTAGAAAGACAGATGGGATGTGCATTGAACGTATGACAGGAGTCTACTGAGAGCATCTGAAAGATTCTAACTAGCAGTGTTTTCAAAGCAAAGACTCATGACCAAACCTTTGGCAGAGTACAGGGAATCATAAGAAAGAAGGGGAGTTAGTCTGATGGGGAAAGGATAGGAGCTCCACAAGGACCAAATATATCTGGGCACAGGGTCTTTTCTGTGACTGACATTCAACCAAGGACCATGTATGGATATAACCTAGAACCTCCGCTCAGATGTAGCCTGTGGTAGCTCAATAACCAATTGGTTTCCCAAAGTGAGGGGAACAAGGACTATTTCTAACAGGAACTCAATGACTGGCTCTTTGGTCTCCCCACCCCCGAAGGGAGGAGCAGTCCTGTTAGGCCACAGAGGAGGGCTTTGCAGCCAGTCCTGAAGATACCTGATAAAACAGGATCAGATGAATGGGGAGGAGGTCCCCCCTATCAGTGGACTTGGAAAGGGGCACGATGGAGATGAGGGAGGGAGGGAGGGACTGGGAGGGAATGAGGGATCGGGACACCGCTGGGATACAGAGTTAATAAAATGTAACTGATAAAAAAAAATAAAACAAAAAAAAACCATTGTATTCTGGATTTTTTATTATTATTTCTCTTAATGTACAATTTAAAAGTGGGGTTAGGGAATTTATGAAAAACTAATGTGTGTGTTTGTGTGTGTGGTGTGTGTGCAAGATAGTGAAGGAGGAACCCAGAACAAGGCTCTACTCTGAACTTAATCTCAAATAGCAAAGTGAATTTCTCACCATCTCGGTTTAATATTGTTGCTTTTGCTTATGCAGATCTGTCTTGCAAACCAGAACATAACTTGTCCTGATGAATAGACTCTATTAGTTTGTCTTATGTGGTAGAAGAAAACTGAAAATATTTAGATTTGTCTTTAGGTTGAAGTTATGATGAGTACTTTGAAGTATTAGAATGCAGTTATAAAAGAAAAGCCACACATCTATTTGCAAGTTGGGAAGTAGGGCTTGAAGGAGAAATCTGGGAGGGTGGCATCTTAAAATGAGATCTGATTCTTCAAAACACAGCATTGTCATTCTGTTGGATTGCTATTTTATTTTGATGGTGAAAGAAGTCACTGAAGAATCATAGGATGGAAAAATATACGGGTAAAATATGAGATTTCTCAAGAGTACTGTGGAAGGAAGCTGTCTAATCACAGTAGTAAGAAACTACTGGACATTTGGAAATGTTATATTCTAACTGAGTAGCAACAAAAGTGCAAGTGATATGTAGGGCCTCGGTTGCACCTAGTTGGTGGGGGAGGGGCTCTGCAGCACATGTACTGGACTAATAATCATTGAAGTTCTTACATTTTAGGTGCATATTAGACAAGGGATTTCCATATGATAACGGTTGATAAAAGTTGTGACAGACATCAAGCTAAAAATACAAGATAATCCTTATCAGAAGGCAGGCACATGCTTTGTTAGAATTTAAATATACACGATTCAGACCGCCTGTGGGTTTCTTAGGAAGAATATTGTAGACTGCCTTAAAGACAACTTTGAATTTTAGCATTGAATACGGGAAGCAGACTGAATTGTCCAAAAGAGAGGGAAAGGTCACATGTGGACAGTAATACAGGCAACAAGACTGGGCTAGAAGTGGCCTTATGAAATTTGTTCACACTGTGGATCTATTTTGGAAGATTGCTGATTAAGTAGGACTTTACCCATTTTATTACATGCTGCTCCCAACAAAAGCAACATAAAATGATATATTTTTGGCTTTGGTTTCTAAAACTACTTTCAGTTTCACAGAGTTCAGCTTACATTTTGGGCCAAACTTTCAATAAAGAGGTTTCGGTTTTATTTCCTTCAGTGTTTCTGATTGTGGGTAATAGTATAATTTTCCTCCAAGTTAAATATATTAATTTTGATATTTTGAGAGCTCGTCAATCCTTTTCCTTCTTCAATCAAAGAGGACGTGAACCTGAGGGTTATGCCTCTTCAGGGAACTGGATAAGCACCATTAACTTTAAGAATGCATAATTACTTTGCTCTTTACTGCTGAGTAACTTTCTTTTGTGCAAAGCCTGTTAGGGAACCAAAATCATTCTCCTATCCTCCTATCTCCATTGTCACTTGGCATAGATAAGCCATTGTTGAATGCTAGAGTCAAGAGCACATTGATCTCTCATAGCAGAAGCAATTTCCTGTTTTCAAAAACTTATAATGAGATTTAAAAAATGCAAACAAATCTAATATATCCACAAGAGAGATTGCAGAGTTGGATAAACACAGACAAACTGATGTTTAAACTTTTGTAACCTTCTCTAAAATTCTTTTATTAATTTGCCAGGAAGTTTATTTGCTCAGAGGCTATACAGATCTGGAGACAAATATTCACAAAATATATGTTCTAAAGTTGAAATTACAGTCATTTGTGGATGGAAGACTTTCAGAAATTGTGTGTGTCTATGTGTGTGTAAGTCTCAACTATTTAAGAAATTTTTTTGTTTCAAAATATATGTATGAGGAATATGCTATATTTATTGGGTTGAGTTTTGAGGATAAGAGTAGATATACTCAATACTTCAGGACATTTACCTCCTCCCCCAAACAGAAAGCTGAAGCTTACTTATTGAAAGACATCTGGTAAATTAATTCTATAAAACAAATTTGGGGTGCTCAACATGGAAGGGATTCTTTCAGCCATTTAGCAAACTTATTTATTCTACTCTGACAATTGAGCTATAATTACATCACTATCCTGATAAAATTTAATTGTCAGTGTGCCATCACCTGTGAAGAAGGAAGCCTGTTTGAGGAATTACCCAGATCACATAGGCCTGTGGGCATCTCTGTCCACTGTTATCTTGATTGCTGATTAATGTGGAAGAGCTCAATCCACTGTAATCACTATGATTCCTAGATGGTTTTCCTGGGTTATAAACAAACAAACAATGACAACAATGACAGAATGAGCCAGTGCTTAGTTATGGTTCTTGCCTCCAGGTCTGAGTTCCTGCCCTGACTTCCTTCAATGATGATTATAATCTGGAAATGTAAGTAAATAATATCAATACCAATGCTGATACCAATGTGGACACCTACACTGATACCGGTACTGATACTGAAACAGATACCCCTGCCCTCCCCCACCCCCCAGTAAGTCGCTCTTGGTCAGAGAGATTCATCACAAAAACAGAAAAACAAAAAACAAAACAAAACTAGAATAATGGAGAACGTGCCAAGCTTCAGGCATTCATACTGACAGTAAAATAATAGAAATCCAGAAATATCTTCAAGATAGATATATTTTCCACACCCCTTATGCATGATTTATATACTTTTTCAGTAAGTCCATAAGGTGAGCTGAGGTGTTTCCAAACTAAACAGTGGGCTAATGATATTGCTTCCATTTGGCTCTCTTCTTTTCCTTCCAAACTTCACACCCTAAACTCTCTCCTCTAGAGCAGCATTTTTTAAAGTTTCTCATTAGGTTATGAAGCAGAGTGGCAGGGCTGCCAGCTGTGAGCTTTATCTCTAGAATTTAGAAGTCATACATATATTTTCTAAGTGAGAGATAAGGAACCAAGCCAGTTTTGGACTGATGCATTACAGGGCTGGTTATTGATGGCAAAGGGGGAGAATCTTTTATTTTTGACCTTCTATAGAATATTCAAACTTAGAGAAGTTTTCCTCTGAAATGGAAAACATTTTTTCTGGGAATAATTCCAGGGTCTGCACATGCTGGGTAATTTTGCAAACACTGTAGCAGTGAACGACCTATTTCAGGAATGGGATTTCAGAAAGCTTTTGTTGCTTAACAGTGACCATTTGTTTTGTTTTGTTTTTAAATTTTTTATTATTATCATTTATTGCAATTTATTCAATTTGTATCCCTGCAGTGGCCCCCTCCCTCATCTCCTTCCAATCCCACCTTCCCATCCTCTTCTTTCCCTGTGCCCTCCACTGATAGAGAAGGTCCTCCTCCCTTTCTATTTGACCCTAGCCTATCAGGTCTCATCAGGACTTGTTGCATTGTCTTCCTCTATGGTCTGGCAAGGCTGCTCCCCACAGGTGGAGGGGATCAGAAAGCCTGACAGTGAGTTCATGCCAATGGAAATCCCTGCTCCCCTAGGGAAGCCACTTGGAGACTGAGTGTATGGACTAAATCTGAGCAGGGGTTTTAGGTCTTCTGCATGCATTGTCCTTGGTTGAGTTATCAGTCTCAGCAGGGACCCCAGGGCTCAGTTGTTTTGTTATTGTTGTTTTGTTTTTTGCTCTGTTGGTGTCCTTTTGTTTTGTTCTTTTATTATTGCATCAGCTACAGCGATTCCTTCCCTGTGCACTGCACTGTGCTTTATTTGCTTTAAGCCACACACCAAATCTTAGGTAGCAGTTGTGGGTCTTGGTCAACATATGAGTTCCCTAACAGTGGTAGTAGAGGCTATCTCTGACTCTGTTGCCTGCTTCTGAATTCTTTTCCTCTAGCTGGGCTGCTTTGTCAGTCCTCAGTGGCTTAGTCCTGCTGTGACTGAGGTGTCATTGTGGGTTGGTACCCCTTAGGGGCTTCCTCTTTTCTGAGAAGAAGGCAGAAGGGATTTGGGGAAGGGAGCATGAGAAGGAGAAGAGAAGGAAGGGGGTTGGGATAAGGCTGTAAAGTTATTAAATAAATGCATAAATAAAATTAATAAAAAATAAAGTATTTTATATTAAAATATAATGATATCCCTTTCTTTCTCTTTTCTTCCTCCAGTCCTTCCCAGGTACTCTCCCTGCAACCCCTTCTATGTCCTTCTCAACTCTCAAATTGATAGCTTCTTTTACACACACACAAACACACACACACATGAATCAAATCTTATACCTCTCCAAGTACATGTTATAACTTTGCCTCTTTTGAAAAAGGGTGTATTTCAGATAGGGTAGTACACAAATACTTTCATGTATGCCATCTTTGATAAACTGTAGAATACATGGAACACTAATACGTTCTTGCTTTCTTCTAGCCATGAGCTGAAGGTTTTTTTATTCTGTGTCATATCTTAGTCATGATGTGCTTGTTCCCATGACCCCAAAGTAAAGAGGTTATGCAATGACAGTTCAAGCTTCCAATATTGTGAGCCCAAATGCACTATTTACCCTTATAAGTTATTTATTTGTCTTATAGGTTTATTTGTCTCGGATACTTGTTATAGTAATGGAAATATGACTAACACAGGTGCCTTTCTGCATTTGGTGATCGTGGCTTCCCAGTATGCTTCCGAAAAAAAAAAAAAAAAGGGCTGTAGTATCTGCATATGTTAAAGTGTCTTTTGATTTCATGATTTCCTCCAGTGTTCTATGAGCTTCAATTTACCCATTGCAAATTAAGGAATAATGTGAATTTATATTTAAAAATCCTAATAAGTTTGTAATACCACATTACAGAAGTCTGGGTCCATAACTCTATCTGCTCAAAGGAGATTCTTTGTTTGAGCTTTATTATGTGTTATGAAACTAAATGAAATACAGAAAGCCATGATTTAGTATGCAGCATGGATTTGCCAACACTAGTTCAAATTAGACCTGCCAGCTAACCCCTATTTCTCACTTGTGAGTCCAACAAATAAATTATAAATGTTGGCACAATATTTATATTATTACTTTTATAGCCTACAATTTACAACCCTCGCTGTCCTTGAGAGGCTCCGTGTATTTGTTACAGTCCCCTCCAGGGAGGATTCATCGAATGAAGGCTCAACATCTGTGCTCAGGGAAAATTCGGGCTCATTCTACTAGGTTCTATTTCCCAAGAAACATTACTATTCCACATTGATTGTGTAACAGTGGATTAATTATGCTGTCAGGTAGTGTATTTATGTCCTTGGTGGTCATATTGGCTTGCTGACTATAAAATGGTCAGTATGCATCCTTCAGTGGAGCACGTATTTGTTTTATAAGCTGCATGCATGCTGCATACTGCAAGCGAACAAGTGCTGTGTCTGTGTCTCAGGAAGATGAGTGGAAAGGCTTCATCAGCTGGATTTTATTTTAACTATTTGCAGGAATTTGAGTAGGTATGTTATTCGCTAAATTGGCCTCTGGTACACTCTGATTCAAAATGAAACTGCCTGTATTTGAATCCCACATAATCAGTTATCAGCTTCTCAATTTAAGATGGGCAGATAGTTTAAACCGTCTTGTGACTGATACTCTAAAACGTATCTACCATATTTGTTCTATTGTTATTGTACCATGCAACTCACTGAGGAAAGCATTAACACATAACCTTGCCACCGTGTGTGTATGTGAAATGCTCTTTCCCTAACTGCAGGAATAAGCTCCAGTCAAAACACACAGCCATCTTAAATATGATTTCCTTTCCAAGACCTAAGGTAAAGACTATATTAAAGAATCATAAAAATTCAAGTGCTGCAGCCATGAATCATCTGAAGGAATGGGCGGGCATGGGAGCATTAGCAGGCCTTCTGGTGTTGGTCTCCTTGGTTTGCCTGTGGTGTATATGCAAGATTAGAGTCTCACAACAGTGTGATGCTGCCATGATCATTCAGGCCTTTACAGCTATTGAAGCAGGACAGTCTCCCCAAGCATGGTTGGCTACCATAAAAAGCTAAAATGTTACGCTCAGGATGCGAGGCTAAGCACTGCACTCAGGGTCAGCCGCTTTCAACCCAGAGAAGAGCATGTCTGATTGCATGCGGGTTGATGCCCCAGGTTCCGCCTCTGAGAAAAAGGTATCAGAGGAGTCTGATGCTCTTTGGGTGGATGACACCTAAATGAACATCGGTACAAAGTCCCAATTTATTTCTAATATCAGAGATCAGACCTCTACTATTGCCTGATGCATCTAAAACAAAAAGGGGGAACTGTAGAGAGCTGCGTAAAGCCACGCCTTAAAGATGGAGCTGGTTTCCGCCTTCCGCCTTCCTGATGGTGAGTGCTCTCTGTCACAAACAACTCCATATTTGGCTAAGGCTGAGGATCTGGCTTGCTTCCCTGTATGTGGACCTATCTGCATTGCCCACGAGGCACGCTGGGGTTGGCTACCCAGTGGGCTGGCTTTCCCCAGGGTCAGAAGATTGTTCAAGGTTCCTGAATAAACTGCATTGAGAAGAACAAAAAAAAAAGGAGAGGAGGACCTCCCCTATCAGTGGACTTGGGGAGAGGCATGCATGCAGAAAGGGGGGGAGGGTGGGACCGGGAGGGGAGGAGGGAGGGGCTTATGGGGGGATACAAAAGGAATAAAGTGTAATTAATAAAAGTTAAATAAAAAATTAAAAAAAATTCAAGTGCTAAGATAGGCCAGGGATAAAACCTGAAATGGTTTATTTTGTTTCATACACTTAATAAACTTTTGAAAACAATGTCATGAAAGATCTTGGTCTCTTCCCTGATAGTAAGACACTGAGGCCTGGCAGTGGTGGTACATGCCTTTAATCCTAGCACTCCGGAGGCAGAGGCAGGTGAATCTCTGTGAGTTTGAGGCCAGCCTAATCTACCGAGTGAGTTCTAGGATAGCCAAAGCTACCCAGAGAAACCCTGTCTTGACAAAAAAATACTGAGATGTGTAGATGACACAAGCACACAAGAAACCTCATCATTAGTGATATAGGAACTGGAGCACATCCTTCCTACAGCCTGCTGAACTGGTGTGTTTCTTAACCTATAAGAAAAGCCTGACATTATCCCATTCAGTAGTTTGGGTTTTTTTGTTTGTTTGTTTGTTTGTTTGTTTTTGGTTTTTTTTTTTTTAGTTGGAATAAACTCCAAACTCCTTTCCACAGCCTACATGCCCTAACATAAGAAAGATACACATGTTATATACTCACTCATAAGTGGATATTAGCCAAATAATATAATATAGGATAAACGTACTAAAATCTGTACTCCTAAAGAAGCTAAACACCAAGAAGACACTAGGGAAAATGCTCAGTCCTCATTCAGAGGACAAATGCGGTAGATACTGGAAACAGGAGAAGACAGGGAACAGAACAGTAGCTTACCACAGAGGGCCTCTGAAAGACTCTACTGACAGAGGTATCGAAGCAGAGTCTGGGACTGACAGGCAAACTTTAGGCTCTGGAATTTTTTGAAAGAAGGGGAAGATTTTAAGAAAGAAGACAGGAGCTCCAAAAAGAGACCAACAGAGAAAAAAATTAAAAAAAGAAAACAAACAAACAAACAAACAAACAAACCTGGGGCTCTGCTGAAACTGATACCCCAACCAAGGACAATGCATGGAGAGGATCTAAAACCCCAGCTCAGATATAGCCCATAGACTCAGTATACAAGTGGGGTCCCTAGTAAGGGGAGCAGGGGCTTTTTCTAGCCTGAAATCAGTGACAGGCTCTCTGATCACCTCCCCCTGGGTGGAGGTGCAGCCTTGCCAGGCCACAGAGGAAGATAATGCAGCCAGTCCTGATGAGACCTAATAGGCTAGGGTCAAATAGAAGGGGAGGTAGACCACCTCTATCAGTGAACTAGGGGAGGGGCACATGGGGAGAAGAGGGTGGGAGGGTGGGTTGGAAGGAGGTGGGGGAGCACATCTGGGCTACAAATTGAATAAATTGAAATAAATAATAATTAGAAAAAAAGAAATACCTTTTTTCCTCCCTGCTATTGGTTCTTGTTCTTTCTTGAATGAAAGGTTCCAGTCAGACTGATCTTGATTTCATAACTTATTTTCTGATCTAGGAGGGTGTTTCTTTAAGTATGTTCCTTCTAGAAAGCTCTCTCTCTCTCTTTCTCGCTTAGGTCATCAAGTGCTATGCAAAGCAATTTCTTCTAGGTCTCTGAAAATATAATCTGTGTGGTATTGCTGTTCTCAGCCACCCTTTTTAGAGTAATCCTACTGTCTCTTTTCCATCTCCTCATATCCAGTTTCTCTTTATGATACATATTGATATTTGTAATTTAAATAATATATGCATTTATTCACCTGTTACATGCCTCTGTCCCCAGGAAAACAAGGACTTTAGCACTTTATTTATAGGTATATCTCACAGACAACAGTACAGAACAATGTCTTAATAAGCTTTCTATTATTGTAATAAATAACTTATACAACACATTTATAAAGAATAAAAGCTTTCTTTTGCTTCAGAGGTTAGGAATTTTGAATTATAGGACTCATTGCAACAAGATAGCTTGATATGGCAGAAATATGCTCAATTCCTACATGCCCAAGGATGAAAGACAAGAAAAGAAAGAAAGCAGGTTCCAAAACCCATACTTCACTTCAAGCTTCCGTGTCTGGAGACATGAGGCCCTCTCACTAGGTATAACTTATTGAAGAGGTCTCAGAAGTACTATGCTGGAAACCATTCCCTGACCACAGACCACAAAAGATAGTGAAGATCTGAGCTGTAACATACAGGAACCAAAAATGGCTTAGAAAAAGTTGGTCGGAAAGAATAGCAGTTGTTTGCAGGGACCTGTACCCCCAGACTAACAGCTCATATTCACTGTTTAAAATGCAGTGAATAGTAAATCCAACCATTATTAGTTTAGAAAACAGTTTTTATTGTACGGTTATCTTGCTTTTGCTTTCAAGAGAATACTACCTGCGCTATTCATCCTAATTTACTATTTAATCATGCAAATAATACTAATGAATAAGCTATCACTATAAAATATGTATTTTATCAAGTAAGACTAAAAAGCTATTGAAGTGAATATTAATAGCCATGACTCATTTGCATAATTCCAAGGTTATGCTGTTCACCTACCAAAAAGTTTGACCTATCATTTCAGCACAAGTCAGTGATAACCCTCTCACTGAAGCAGTATTTTTTTCCTATATCTCAGGATTTTTTATAAGAATATACAGTTATGAAAATGTCGACTGTTTTGGCTAGTGTTTCTTATTGGCTTGGCTGAATTTTAATCAGAACTTGAAGTTGTTTGGTACAAAAAAAAAGAAAAAAGAAAAAGAAACAGAATTTATGTTCGAGTTAACTCTGCCAGCTTTGGTGCAAATAATTAGATCATAGTAACTAAATGTAGGCGTTCAACAGAGAGAAATAAAAACAGTTCTGATAACAAGCTATTAAAACAAAATGGAATTTGTTCTGAACTACAACTTTGAGCTGTGGGTGTTCGAGCCATTGCTCTGCACTGCTTCTTATGTAATCAGCACTAAACAGAACCACTTCAGGTTCTTCCCAGAAACTATTTTCCTCCTAGGTGAAATTATAGGTCTGTACCTCTGTGATATATTCATCGGACCATATTTCAACAGAAAACAATAAAGCCTCCAGTAAAACCTTATAGAAAAAGCTCCTTTTATTAAAGAAGAATTTGTAAAATATCCCTAGTAATCTGGGAGAATGTAGACACAGATTGCCAGTATATGAACAGATTCTTATAGACATGACAAGATTTTCAGAAATAATTATAAAATGCTTAAAAATAAGAACGACTCCCCTATAAAGGTTCTCTCCACACCACGAACAGTGGATGGGAGGAACAAGGCACACATTCATCCTGTAATTCTTTATTGATTTATCTTACATGTCCCTGTGTCCCAGATGGGGTGTTGGCAATCAAAGTTAAGCAATCCCAAGAGGCCCTCGGTGTTTATTAGGTGATTCAGACACATATGTAAGCAGAAAATATCTCTGTTCCCAAGAGATGAGCCCCAAAGATCTTGCCTATCTTTCCAAGTACAATTTACACCTGTGTCTGAATACTACTGTATAACACAACACAAAAATATACTGTCCAATGCCTTCATATCTATTATTCTTAATTCCATAACCAGATCAATCTATGTCCTGTAATGTGAAACCATGACCTGTTAGTATGGTTACACATCCAGCACAATGAAGGACTCAGAGAAGACATGAATCACCCAAAAAACAGACAGTCCTGACTGTGTTCAGTCTTGGTCATAGCACAACTGAATTGTGCTTCCTAGTAAAATACCAAGTTAAGAAATCTAAATCATCTAACTGTTGTTCACTTGTTACCTTCAAATAACAATTTCCTAATTCAAACTCCTTCCTCTAAAAATACATTTACCCATATTGCTTTTCATTATCAAATGCTTTGTACTTTCTGTATTTCATTTATCAAAACTCTCCTCAGTAGATTGGAAGCTCAATGGTGATAGTGATTTTTTTAAAACTTAATTATTTCACAGGGGATTTCTCAGTGGTTAGAAGCATTCATTGCTCTTCTTAATGATTTGTTTTTATTTTTAAAACCTCAAATGACTAAAACAGTGCCTGATCCACAAAAAGTGTGAAATAGGTATTCAGAGGATGAAATAAGGAGCAATTACGTTCTTCAGAAAAAAGGCAATGCAGTTTACATTGCATGTTAGAAATTTATGAGAAATAAACGTATATGTTTTCCTATACGTAAAGAAATTAATGAGCATGATAACTTTTCATAGGATCACAAGTTCCCTGAAGTGTTCTAATATATGGGTGCAGAGCAAACATATACATAATACTTGTTAATAAATTGAAAATAAAACTGCATCTTAATAGGCATTTATATATATGTATATCTTTGTATATAATGTGATGATGCTTTAATTATTTTCTCTCCCCATAAAGGCTCATAATCCATTATGTCCAGTGCTATAACTGATGTTTTATTAAAACTGAGGTAGGGTGGGCATTTTCTGTCTATTGATGGTCAGTCTCAGGTCGTAGTTCTAGCTATAACCATGGTTATTGCTAATGTAATGGACAACCACACTAACATTTCGAATAAGAAATAGGTCTCCTGCCCGAAGCACACTCCTTTCTGGTATTTTTTTCAACGACCTTACACTGCCATGTAAATTATTTTGTGTTTTATTCCTCCCCAGTGAATTCTGGTCCTGAGGTGAGGAAAACAAGTTCTGCTTTCATGCCATAAGACTGTATAATTCAAGGTGTTACCTTGCCTTTCAGTTCCTGATGTACGGGTCAGTCATCCGTCCAGGTTACACTGACCATCAGCAGGGAGTTGGGGCTAGAAGCAAGGTACCTTCTATTCTGTCTGAGACTTCTTTCCCTGCTTGCTTACCAGTTTAATCTGCATCAGACAGATTCTAAAGCTGCCTTGAGGAGCAAGGCCACATCCACACTGACAGGACTTCTCCCTGAATCAACCAGTAACTTCTACGGATCTCTTCCTTTGACTGCCAGACCCCTTACACTTAGTTGAAGTGCTTGCTGTCAGAATTTTGAAACTCTTAATTTTGAAAAAGCCCCCTAATACTTTTGTTTTGCACTTAGCTCTATAAATCAAAACAGTAGCCTGACTCAATAAACACCTTTAGCATGGTAATGATTCAGAATAATTTCACTTTGGCTACTGTATATTGAATGTTTCTCTTTTAGAAAATATATCCAAGCCAAATAAACATATTACCAAAGATGAACATATGCTAGACATCCCTTTTTTTTGTCATCCCATTTAATGTGGCTGAAATCTCACTCAGAATCCCAAATCAACGCCCCTTGGCTCCTTTCATGCAGATTTACCTTTGATGACTTCCATCTCCCTCAAAGACATCTTGTGGGGAACCCTTCATTATTTTACTTCAAAAATAAATTAAAATTTATGTCTCAGCCACCTCCTTGATAGCATAACCTACGCTGCTAACTTAACTATTATTTAAATAATTATTATTTAAATACGAATGAAGAATCCAGGGACTGTTGACAGCTTAATATTGAACAAAGTAATGCACCAAATGGATGGAGCTTCTGCAGGCATTCTTTTTATTATCCTTTTTTTTTTTTTTTTTTTTTTTTTGGCTAAAGTTATCACATGCTTCCAGTTGTTTCCTACAGAATTAGAAATAGCGCTTTTATGTTTAACGGAAGCTGCATGCTAATTACTAATGAGACAGGATGTAATAACAACAAAAAAGTATCAGCAAAAAGAAAAATAGGAAGAATGTGCAATTACTTAATGGAAAAGTTTTGTTGCGTGGAAGTGGGAATCATCTTGCTGTTCACCCACCCCAACCGAGATGGTGGGTTATACAAGTGAATTACCTCAGCTCTGTGTGCCTGTGAGCATGGACTAGGATGTCCCCAAAGTGACAGTAAGTCATTTTGTCATGTCAAAAAATAAACATAATGAACTCTAAAGTGCTCGCTAATAAAATCGACTCCAAATATACATTTTGAAAGACTTTTCCCCCCAAGGGCTGTAGTAATCTGTGCTAGACATCAAATGTAATGTGAAGTAATATACATTTTCTTAGATTAAGAAATTACTTTGTATAAAGATTTCATTATTCTCCATAATGCATGTGCACTGAACAGTCATAGACAGGAACCAATATATTAAATATTACATCTAAGAGTTTGGAGTTTACTTGTTAATGGAATTACCCGAGAAGTCACTATGGAGAAGTGCTCTGATTAATAGTCAGTCTTACTTTTCATTGTCAGAGTTAGGGAGTTTTCATGACAGTTTCAAGAATAAGCTATTAGAAAATTAATTAGTTACCCACACTCACTAACAGGATGTAGAAATTTACTTTGGTAATACAAACCAATACTTTCTTACCCTTAGAAATACTTCTCTCTTTCTTCTTGTTTTTGATACTCAGGAGGTTAATATATCCAGGTGGATGTTCTTTGAAAGTGAGAAAGAATGCATCCTTGGAGCTATGACATTAATGTCAATGAGTGTGTGATAATCAATATCTAATGAGAACATGTATCTCTACTACTGTTCTGACTTCTACAACCAAATCACACCATCATCATTTTATGGTCTTTGCTACATCCAAACTGACTTCAGGAAAATAGGATATCATAGAGCCCTCACTAAAAAGAAAAAAAAAGAGGCCCCAAATAAATGGGGGGCCTTGTGAAGAAGTGACAAACTTAAGTGTGACAACATATTTTCTTTTCTACTAGTATTTTTCAGCTTTATGACCTTTTTGGTCTTGTATGAGAAGATTTATGTTAATGAATTCCGTGCAGAATTCTCATCATTTCAACTTTATGTCCTTGAGGATGAGGATCTTATAACTTTGTAGTACAAGAAGAATGTTTATCCCATGAGAATTTTGTCTCTTTTTAATAAACAAAGTGTTACTTTTGCACCTGTTGTTTTCCCCAAGGGATTTGATTTAAACAATCAAGGTGGTGGAACAATGTGTTTTAACTCCTTCACAATTGGTCTGGAACTCTCAGAAAATCCCAAACAATTACTTAGAAAGTTTGCATATAGGGTTGGCTACGTGCACAAATGTGACTCCAAAGTTGGAAAAAGAGGAAAAAGAGCCTCATGTTTCCTTTTCTCCTTTTCCTCAGGTGGTTTCAGCCTTCTGGAGATTTAGCTATTTACTTAACTCTTGCTTGTGGTTTCCTAATCAAAAGACTATATTAAATGAAAGCCAAACATTATTGCATTAGGTAACTATTTTTCAATACTTTTATGAGTACATTGCATTGGAATTATCTGAGAAAAGTATTCTTCCTCCCTCATAGACTGTGCAATGATGGAAATGGAACCTAAGTATAGATTATTGAAAATAATAAACACAGTCAAATTTTAATCCAATTTTTATACAATTGTACTGGGAACCTTTTAATTTTGGCCACATTTTTTTTTTTTTGTTAAGACAGTGAGTATCTGAACAAGATGTTCACAATTCATTTCTAGCCTTTTATCCCTAGAAAAAAAAGGAGAGGTCAAATTTCAATGAAATAATTGATTCATTCATTATCTTCTGAAATAACTTCTAAAAATTGCTGGCCTTTATTTGGTACCCCCAACAAAAAGCATACCTTTCTTATAGTGAAGGCATAAGGTACTCTCTGAAGTTGGAAACTGGAAACTGTCATCCTCAACAGGTACACCTAAATTGACTCAACTCTTTGAGTAGTAGCAATAGCATTATCCCTAGGGTCAACTTCTTGCATAATGAAAGCTATTGTTTAAGCTGAAGCTTTGTATCACAGCTTATTCCTGGGGTGGTTTTCCATAGCAAGTGTTTAAAGGATGCTTCTAATTATGACAGTAAGCATGGATCAATCCCGTCACTCCTTCAGTTAAAAACTATTGTTACATATTCAGAAAACCCTGATGTAAAACTGGGTGTGATAGTGCAATAATCCAAGCATTCAAGAATAGGTGGCTGGTGAGTTTCACAGAAGAGGTCAACATAGGCAAGAGAGCAAGACCCTCCTCCTGAAAAGACTGATTTTTTCATTAACATATTTATCTTAACGGCATTGCTACTAAAACTTGTGAATAAGTGTCCATCTTACATAGTAAATGTTTGAGTGTAGTAATTACTTTTGAAAGCGAGTTTGGTTATATTTTGATTAGATATAATAAAAAATGAAGTAAATCTAATGATGCCAAAGCTTTTGTTACCTGCATAACATGTTGTCAATTATATTGTCGTCTGTGAAATTCATTTATGGAAGTAGAAGACTCATGATGAAGGACAAGGATAATAGGGACAGTCATATACTGTAATGATGTCACGGCTCAGTTTGTTAGGTAGTTGCATTGGGGTCATATCTGAAAGGGTCCAACGGGCTTAGCCTGAATATAGAGTGTCAGAGTCCATAGTTTTCTGCCTCAGAGTTACTGTTGGGGGTGCTGTTGAGATGACCGAGCAGATATAGCACTGGCCACTCAGATGTGAAAAGCTCAGTTCGAATCTTCCAGAATCAATAAAAAAGCCATGACAGCATCTTGCTTCTGTAATACTGGTGTTCCTACAGTGAGGTTTGTATAGAGACAGGAGCATTCACAGCATAACTTGTAGTAAACTAGAGACCCTGCCTTAAAAATGGTAAACAGTGAGGACCAGTTCCAAGATTGTCTTCTGATCCTTCACACGTGTACTGTGGCCCATACATGCATGCACTAACACATATAAAACATAACCACAAATACGTGTGTGTACACACCATGCTTCTGTTCACATGCACAGACATACACAGAATAGAATAAATTTTTCCCCCCACCGGGAAAGATAATGTAGTAGGTAAGAGAGAAGGTGATGGGCACTTAAAGGACGCATGTTTTCCTTGATATTTATAATGACGAGATTTAAAATAGTCAGAGATGTCATACTTAAAAGTGATAAACTGCATTCAAAGACACTTTGCTGTTTGGAATGACAAACAGCATATGTTTCATTCAGCGCTCAGTTTTCATTTGATGCTGAGAGCTTGCTCTGCCACTCAGATAAGCTCAGAAAAAAAAAAAATGCTCAGAATGCAATCCTTTGTAATCCTTGAAAATTCCCCTGGAGCATCCATGGATGAAGATACTTGACTGCCATCTAAGCCTTGGTCTCGGTCTACAATTTATATTACTAGTTGACTTTCTTCAAAAATTTGAACTAGAAAATACCTTAAACTATAACCCCAGTATTTACTGTCCTTGTTCAACCCTGACTTTTTCAGGTTAAGAATCTTGGAAAGTAATCAACTTAAAAAGGGTCATTTAACAAGTTGATGCTAAAAATTTAGATTAACAGATCTCCTAATGTTACTTAAGCCTTGCTGCTTCTACACAGTCAAATTTTAAAATATTATGAACAATATAGGCATTTGAAAATAACACAAATTTGCTGGATATCATGGTTGTGAAGAAATTGTATGCATGCTTTGAACTTTAATATTAAGAGAAATAGTAACATGTATTTTAATGCGTAATAAAACATCTCTGAAATAATTATTTGATTCAGATATAAGTCTACTGCTGCTTTCTTGAATAACTTTGCTTGCTCTGAGTGTTTGTCCCCTGAAATTCAGGAAATAAAATTAATTTTCTGTGTGTTAATATTAAAAGGAAGGGCCTTTCAGTGTGATTCGTTCTTACAAAGGGAATTGGATTATATGTATACTTTCCCTATAAGTACTTTGAAAGTTGGTACTGTCTCTGAAGAGCTGGCCCTTGGCCGCACATCAAATATACTATAAACTTGAACTCTGACCTCCCAACTTCAATAAGGAATCTATTTATCAATTTATGAATCTTATTCCCATTTACGTATCTTATTCCCATATGTGCTGTTTTAGTGGTTCAGACAAATTAAGACTGCATTGGTAGTGAGGTAAGTTATGATATTTGCTGAAATAAAGTCCTAAAAGTGTACCAGAACATTAAAAAGTTTGTAGGTGCACACAGAGGTGACTTTAAGGAGAATTTTACAAGGATTCAGAAGGAAGCTGTAGTGAACACAGCTTAATCTTTCCATGGTCATTCTCAGAATGATTGTAGAACTATAAGAAGTGATGACTGTTTTGCTGACTGTTACACAGCAAGAAAGAACATGCTAGTGGAAGCCTCATGAAAGCCACCCCTTAGACAGACAGTGGTTGGAGTCTAATGTTTTATGGAAGAAAACGTACATGATAACTAGGTGTTTGACAGAAAATATATTTAAGGCTATTAAAGATTTAAGAAGAAGGGAAACAAAATAAAGATTACAATTTGTATTTACTTTAAGATTTAGAAAACAATGAGAATTTATTTTTCATTTTAAAGGGTGTGTGTTTGTGTATGTATGTGTGTGTGTGTGTGTGTATGTCTGTGAGAGAGAGAGATAGAAAGAGAAAGAGAGTGGGAGAGAGAGCTCAGTATTCATAGAGGCCAGATGAGAGCAAGCATTGGAACCTGTGGAGGAGGATTTATAAGTTGTGAAACATAAATTGGCCTGCATAGATGCTAGGAATGCAACTCAGGTCCTCCACAAGAAAGAATGATCCTAAATGTTGAGAGATCTCTTCATACACAGATATTTAGGACATTCTTAACCTTGATATCACATGAAGAATGCAAAGTGTTAGTGAGAACACCAGTGGAGCCCAATTAATGTTTCATATACAGATTTGTTGGAATAGAAGTGTATCTCAATTAAAACCAACCTTGAGTCTGACCATTATAAATTATGTGTAAACAATTTGAGGATGATGTTGGGACAAGTAGTTTAAAAGGTAGTGGGATGGAATGAACTTATTTTCTTGGCAAGAAAATCGTAAATGGAAGCCAGAGGTACATCATGTGTTCCATACTTCTCTCTCAGCATCATATGTTGAAACATAATAACAGATGGAGCTGCATTATAAGATAACCTTGAGGTCACTCTGCTCTACTCACATGAAGGAGGGCTCTTTTGGGAACTTGGAATGGCGTGTAGATGGCCACAGCTGATTTTTAGGCTGCTGCAGTGAATACCTCTTTTTTGTTTTATTTTTATTTCTGAAAGACAAAATTTTATTAATAAAAACGCAAAACCAATATAAACAAAGATCATACCAGTAGCACCCAAAACTAACATGACAAGATTAACGAATACACCCTTCAGTTTTCTAGAAGTTACATGACAAAAGGGAAAAGAAACAGAGTAAATGGATTTTAATATTATATTTTCATGGCCAATACATCAAAATGTCTTAACTTCAACATAAAATCAATGTAACGGCGTTCACAAGATGTTTTACCTGCAGTCACTGAAGCACAGTGTGTATTTTGATCTTATAAAAGTTCTCAGCTGGTATTAACACCATTGCAAATGGCCCCTAAACACAGAAGATTTCTGGCTACTCTATTGAACAATGTGGTCCTAAATTCTGATTTTTTAATCAATTCTTGAAATATGTCACTAAGAATGACTTTATCAAAGAAAAGGATTGCCATGATCTCTGCACACAGGAAGGGTTGGTTAAGCACCTTTCTTTTAAGACATTAGTATCTGTTCAGCTCAATGAATGTGTACTCATAAATTATCATAGATATCTCAAAACCTTAACATTAGAGGAACTCAGGAAGTACAAGTACAGCCATGAGGTAATATTCGTTATACTCATTTTATAACAGCACACAAAGGATATTCTAAGTTCACAGAAGTGTATACATACAGCTTGTGTATTAATAATTGAAAAACACATTGTGTCTGCATTTTTCATAATAAATATTTCTGAGAAGAAAACAAAACAATTTACTTTAAAAGAAGTAGTGAAGCAGTCTTGAGGTTGTAATTCTACCAGTGAGTGGGTGTTAGTTTTTCTTTATGCCTACCTATCTCTTCTTTTCTATATTTATTATTATTATTTTACAATTTAGTCACTTAGTATCCCAGTTCGCTTATATTTACACACTTTCTATGTGTCTTACTTTCTATGTGTCACTGTGATAAAATGCCCTGACAAAAATAGCTTAGGGAAATCCAGTTTAATTTTAGCTTACAATTCCAAGTTAAAGTCCCTCGTTGCCAGAAAGACAATGCGACAGGAAATTGTAGCAGCTAGTAACATCCAGAGGCAGGAGCAGAGAGAATGACTGCTGCATGCTTGTGGTCAGCTTGCTTTCTTTGCCACTAGACAGTCTAAAACCCAACGCCCAGGGGATGGTGCTGCCCACAGTGAACTAGGTCTTCTTACAGCAACTAACATAATAAGAGCAATCCTCCATAATAGGTATGTATGTTAATCTAATTTAGACAAGGCTCATTGAGATTTTTTTTCCTCAGATGATTCTAGAATGTATAAAATCAACACTTAAAATTAACCTTTACACTATGTCCCTTAAGGTGAAAAAGGAAACATAAAGAAAAACATAAGTAACATGATCTCAGTGATACAGAAGGCCTGTATAAACATACAAAGAAGAATCCAGAAAAACGTACCAAGCAACCAGCTAGTATTTTACTTACACATAAGCACTGGAAGGCAAACAAAGAAGGAACTGGGCTTTTCTCTTGTTTCTGTAAACATATTTGAAGTGAGACAATTTAGGAAGATTTTTATATTTATGTTTTTATGTCTTTCAGAGTAAATAAAATCTAAGAGAAAACCTTCCAAAGTAGATGGTATGTTTTTGAAGTCATCTTGCTTCTCTTTGCTGTGCTTCCAGGGTTCTCAGAAGAACAACATCAGGCCATGGTGACCGTGCCACCTATTCAGATAGCCCAAGTAGTAGAAAATCTTTCCCCACAGAATATGCCTTAATTCAAACCGGGTACAAATAATGGCATAGCCATGTGGCATTTTCATAAATCTCAAGCCCATCAGGACATAGACAGTACTAAAACCATTAACTAAAATGATAATTTGGCAAACAGGCCATCCAATTCACTAATTGGGTTCAGTTAAAGTAGAATCTCTCCCCCACTTGCAACACACTAACAAAAAGAGTTCTATACTATGTAACTATATTATGCTGCTTTAATCACCGCCCCCTGGCGGGGTGAGCTTGCCAGCCCACAGAGGAAGAGGACCCGGATAGTGGTGATGAGACCTGGTAGGCTAGGGTCAGAGAGTAGTGGAGGAGGACTTCCTTTATCAGGAGAAGTGGATGGGGGGAGGGGGGAGGAAGAAGGGAGGTTGGGACTGGGAGGCAATGAGGGAGGGGCTACAACTGGGATACGAAGTGAATAAATTGTAAAAAAGAACAATAATTTTAAAAATGATAAAGGAGATGCTTATGCAGTTTCTCTTGCCTTAAAAGCAAGTTTAGATACCAAGGACACAAAGACCCCTGGACTTAAGAATAAAAGAAATAAAAACTACATACACACATAAAAATAAATAAACAAAACCATAAGAGGCCCAGCTGACAAGATTGGTGGCAATAAGCCTATAAAATTAAAGAGGCTGGGGACCCTGAAGAGGAAGCAGTTCAAAGGAGCGTGTAATGACTTTTCTCGTGAGGCATCTGCTAATCTAAGGAAACCAAGCTTGTAGTTTAGTTGCTCTGATGGGAAGACATAGGGAAAACAGTAGATGTCTGCCTTCTGGGGCTGAGGTTCCCGTGGGAAACCAAACCTGTATTAACAGGCACTGTAAGAGCCCATGATCCTGAGCATGCCTCCTGAAGTGATTCAAAAGTCACGGGGAGAATTTGTTGTCTACAGTGATGGAGAGAGAGAGAGAGATAAAAAGGCGAGTAATTAGCTGCGCTTGCTGGAGCTCATCTATATTACAATCCTTCAGAGGCTGAGTCAGGAGAATCAGCTGCACAGCAGGATTGAGACCAGCCTTTGTTACATGTGACCTTGTTAGAAAACAGGAGGGGTAGGAGAGGGAGAGAGAGACAGACAGACAGAGACAGACAGTGAAACAGAGAAAGAGATAGAGATAGAGAGAGAGAGAGAGAGAGAGAGAGAGAGAGATGGAGAAACAGAGGCAGAGAAACAGAGAAAGAGAGGGGGCAAGGGAGGAAAAAGGGAAAAGAAAGAAAAAAAATCTGAGGCCAGCTAGGAATCTTGTCTTTTGTGCTGTCCCAAATTTGGGACACTTGTAGGATTTAGGGCAGAAAAGCGAAATGTATGATGCCCAGATTCAGTGTGTAGGAGACAGTCTGGAAGAGAAAAGATGGCTGCAATAGGGGAGCTAGGTGGTTGCTGTTAAGACTGTAAAGAAAGGAAGCCTTGACCTCAGTGACACTGAGACATGAGGAAAAGAGGTCAAGACTAGAGGTAATCTGTACATCACTTTGGATTTTTTTTTTTTTGAACATATGGTTCTGACATAAAAATGGTCAGAAATGCAAATACCCTTTAGTCTTAAAATATATCTAGAAGTTATCTCTTTTTTAAAAAAGAGTTTATTTATTCATTTTACATCCTGACTGCAACCTTCCTCTTCCCAGTCCTCACCTTCTATTGTGCACCATCAACCCCATTATCCCTCTCCTCCTCAGAGAAGGGGGAGTTCCCCCATGGGTACCAACCCACACTGGCACATTAAGTCACTGCAGGACTGTGTGCACCCTATCCCACTGAGGCCACGTATGACAACCAGTTAGGGGAACAAGGTCCAAAGAGAGGCATCAGCGTCAGAGAGGACCTCTGATTCAGTTAATGGGGAATACACATGAAGAACAAGCTGTGAGCCTGCTACATAGGCTCTTTGTCTGGTCGTTCCGTCTCTGTGAGTCCCCATGGGCACAGGTTAGTTGACTCTGTAGGTCTTATGGAGTCCTAGATGCCACTCAATTGTTCCCCCTGAAGTTATCTCTTCAGAAATGGTCTGATTTACAGTAACAAGTACACATAAGGAAGAACCTACAGTGATATATATATATATATATATATATATATATATATATATATGCCCACACACACATATATGCTATTTCTTTGTTTCTATCACTGGGAGAATAAAAAGACAGAGGTGATAAATTCAAATCATAGAATACCGCACAAAAATTAGTGTGAACAGTATCAGTGTGTATTAACATGCCTGAACTCTAATTTAAAACTGACCGAAAGAGAAAATAAAGACGTATGACGTAAAGTGGTATAAATAAGGCAACAGGGGTTTCAATATTGTGTATTGACTGCATATACACAGGTCTTAAGAAGCAAAGAAACAGCTTGAATTTGCATGATTTGAAAAATTCACGGAGTAATAGATTTTAGGGATGAATGAAATGAAGAAGAGTTTATATGCATCAATGATTATTTTCTGTATTTCTTTGAATTTTCCAAAATTTCCTTAGATTTACCTATAGGTTGAGGCCAAAACATGTGTAGAAGATCATTTCAGGAAAAGTGATATTTCTCAACAGTTAAAGATGTTTGTCCCAAGCATTCTTTTCTGCTAACTGGAGTTTAATCTTAACCTTAGTAGCAAAATTACAGTTATGAAGTAGCAACAAAATAATTTCATGCCTGGGGTCACCATAATATAAAAAGCTGCATGAAAATGTCATAGCATTAGGAAGACTGAGAACCACTGTATTAAATAAATGTAAAACAAATTTCAAGAATTTATTTTATTTAATAAAAGGCTAGTCACTGACAACATGATGTTACATTTTAGCTAACTCCTAATTTGGAGATGCTCCAATTTTCTTCAGTAACTTAATAATAAAATCTCACTAGAACCCACTGCGGGCAGGGTACCCTTCAAGGCCTTTGAGAAGATGCCCTTTGAGCTTGCCCTCAGGAAATCATTGTCTTATATCTTGCTTTCAGCATCACAGAGAACTTCTGAAGATGAGATGAGAAGAAAGTAGATACACAGTGAGGGTTACATGCCTATTACAATTGTAAGAACCCCTAAACAGGCAAAAAAGTGTGTTCTTAATTATATTACAAATATGTTTTGTTATTAAAATAAAAACAGATAATTTGCTACTCCCACAGAATCATAAAATCAAAGCCTAGTAAGCAAATGCTGTAAATACACAAAATTCTTAGAGCTGAACTGTAACCTTAACCAGACTGGCATAAACAAGACAAAGGACTCTGTAATTTTTTTTTTTTCAAAAGCAAGCTGCACACCTAAAATTTATATATCATCCCGACACTAACATGATGAATGTTAAGGCCACTTAGTACATGTTTTATAGAAATTGAATGTTAAATAATATGTATAAATACACTCTTTTCCATGAATTCTTTGCCATGAATATACATGAATGTAAGAAGAGTAGTTTGTGCTGGCCAGATTGCTCAGTGAGTCATGTGCTTGTCATAAAAATGGAGTGATGAGTAAAATCACTGGACAACACATAGAGATGGTAGGAGAGAGCCAATGACGCTATGACATTTCACTCCAACCTTTACAAACATATTGTGGCACACATAGCCAACTAACCCCTTTCTCAAATAATCATAAGATTTTTAAAAAGAATAGCAGAAACTATTTTTTCTGTCCCAGAAATGACATTCTGGGAGTTTTATATACACAACAAAGCACTCTACCATTAAAGCACATTGTTTAGCTCTGAATATCACTTTTTAATGCAGGTTTACTCGGGGTCATGCATAATAAATTTGGAGTCTTAAACTATCTCCATGTATTGTTTACTGAATTGTTATCTCATCTCCATAAGGTTGTTGGTCCTAACATGAGTGTTGTACTAAAGATGAATAGCAGGCATTTTAGATAAATGAACGGATCAGCTACTGAAGGCTCTCTGAAGTTCTGTAATGAAGTTATTGGATTTCTATAGCAATAGGGTCCTTTTATGAGTGACAATTTAAATCAACGGTAAACTTTGGATTTGTAATCAGGATGATCTTGGCTCAAATTTTACCTCAAAAATTCCTATCTCAGTTAAAACACTCAACGTTCTTTAAAAGATAGATCTCTTATTTATGATAGTATGACCTTGCTGGTTATATTAAAGATAACATGAGGTATTGAGGAGATTAAAAAAATTTATGACTTCGTTGAAGATAGTCCTTTATGTGTAATGACCATTTGTTCAGATTTTGTTATTGCATAGTTTCAAGAATTGTCATCAGACAACCATGTGTAGAATAATGGTCAATTTCATAAGAAATTTATTGAATCACACATAAAAGAGAGGAAGAAATTCCAAACATATTTTAATCTCAACTCTTCTGTCACAAAGAGTTTTATCCTAATTGGGATGAAGTGAAAAGTTAAAGCATTCACTATATTGAATATCATATAAAAAATCTAAGTCCAAGTAATATTCTGCTTATAGGTATAAATCAAACTTTGATTGGTATAACTCTCTTGTTGGTGTAAATGAATCGAAATGTGATCCTCACTGTTTTTTTTTTTTTTTTTTCTTTCCTTCTGGAATTCTGTTCGATGCCACCGTGATGACTGATAGCTGGATTTTTATATAATTAGGCTTTATTCTCCTTCTTTCTTCACCCAAAATGCCTAACCTCATACTATAATCTCATAAGTATCCAAGAGTGATATTCATGGAATTGTTACCCAGTGTCACTGTTGCATGACTTTCCTTTGGAACACTTGAACAGGAGAAAGTTTACACCAAATAGAGCACTCATGACAGACCATGGGAACAACTGTCAATCACTGATTTTCCAGGGCTACTCAAAAATACGTGAGTTACTCACAGGCATGTTGCTGATGTTCAGGGAGCTGAAACACTAAAAAGTTCCAACAAAGTATGAGTGATAGCTCAAAATGCTCTATTATCTGCTCTATTATCGGAATTTTCTACACAAATTACAGGTATCTCCACTGAAGATTCTACTCTTTGCCTAGCAAGTGTTGATTGCTTATATAAAATGAGAGACGGGACTCCTGAGTCTTGTAAGTTTTTCAACTTCCTAGTTCTTGTGAGTTTCCTGAACTTTATAAATTTCATTTGCTTCCTATGAGTTTGCCTTTTCTTTCTGGGAGGTAACATTTTAATTTAGAGACAATAGCACACAGCAGAACTATGTATAATACACCACAAAGAAGAAAGAACTTATACTTTAGAATATGCCACTGAAATATTTTTTGTGTTAAAAAAATCACATCTTTAATCCTAGCACGTGGGGGGCAGAGGCAGGCATATTTCTATGAGTCTGAGGCCAGCCTGGTCTACATAGCAAGGTAAAAGTGTGGCAGATCTTCAGAGTGAGAACCTGTCTCAAAAGCAAGTCCTCTTTTACCATTATCATTATAATATATACAGAAAGGACTTTCGCAAAGTATTTTATTTTCTATGGTCATCATTTCTTACAATGTGTACCAAACCATTGATATCCAGTGTCCTTTCACAAACTCCAAACCAACACCAAATTTATAGCTAATACAAACAAATTTTTCATTTCTTATTCAATTCTATCTGTTATTCCCTGATGCCTTGACTTATCAATTAAGCACACATACAATGGCCTTAATTTACTTTCCTAAGTCAGCTTAGCTCTCACTATCCCTTAACTGAACTCAGTAGGAAACTTAACTGCAAATGAGTAGCTCTCTTTGTAAGAAGGCAACAGATTGAAAACAAATGAAAATGTTGTCTTTATGCTTTTACATAGATATGTACATTATCTGAGTGGTCTGCGATTAACATTGTCTCATGTAAGCTTGTATTTGTTGAAATACAGACCAAATTACTTCTAAGACACGTCTTTCTATTATTTTTGTATCAGTTTGTTGAGAATTCCATACGTATTTTGATCATATTCACACACAGCCCTGGCTTAAACTATTCCCATAACTACATCCTTTCTCTTCCTGACCAGCTTCGTGTTTTATTCTTTGCCAGCAAAAGACCAATTCGTGTGGTCCAACGTTCTTGGGTAATGTGGCCTCCTCCTGGAGCATGGTTGACTGACTTCTCAGCTGCTGAACTTTCAGAGAAAACTGCCTTTTCCTTTCTTAGAAGATAAGAATTTTCAGCTAAGGTGGTACTTTAAATCCATGCTGGGATTTGCTGTGGTTTAGGCTTGCAGAGATCTTGTTCATAGTATCACAACCACTGAGTTTATATTTCAAGCTGTCTTGCTCTGTTCAAATGACTTTTTCTTTTTTAAATTTATTATTATTATTAATTACAGTTTATTCACTGTGTATCCCATCTATAGCTCCCTCTCTCCTCCCCTCCCAACCCTACTCTCTCTCCCCCTTTTCCACCCATGTCCCTCTTCCAGGCCACTGATAGTGGAGGTCTTCCTCCCCTTCCTTCTGATCCTAGTCTACCAGTTCTTATCAGGAGTGGCTGCATTGTCTTCCTCTGTGGCCTGGTAAGGCTGCACCACCCCCCTGAGGGGGAGTTCATCAAATAGCACGCCAATCAGTTCATGTCAGAGACAGTCCCTGTTTCCGTTACCATGGAACCCACTTGGACACTGAACTGTCATGGGCTATATCTGAGCAGAGGTTCTAGATTATTTCCATGAATGGTCCTTAGTTGGAGTATCAGTCTCAGAAAAGACCCCTTTGCCCAGATAACTATATTTTTTGCCTGCTTATTGGGTTCGTGTATCTACCACCCTTCTCTGCCTCAATCCCTTTCAACTCCCCAACATTACATAGGCAAAAAAGAAGGTTAGAGGGGGAAGTTGCTAATGTTCTCTTTAGACTATTTCTTGCTGATTAGGGGCCATCATGTTCCTTGGGGAAAGTCCAATCTTAGTCATTAGAGTATCTCCAACCAGCAACCAGCAATGCAGCAACCAGCAGTTCTGGCAATCCAGCAGCAGCAGGAAGAGCAGTAGTTATTGTAGGTCCCCTCAGAGCTCTTGCATTTATTCCCTGTCAAGAGTTCCCAGAATTCCAAAGTAAACTGTCTGCAGATGGCAAAAATCATGGCTATGGGCCATCTGAAACAGCCCTCATATCCCACATCCAGGAATAAAACAAAAGCATGTTTACATAACACAACTCGTTTTTTAAAGAAACTGAGGTTCTTCTTACAGTTACCCACTACTTTATGTTCTTTTTATTTTGTTTTGTTTTGTTGTTATTGTTAATAATTATTTATTAAAATTTATTCTCTTTGATCTGGGCTGTAGTTCCTTCTCTCATCTCTTCCAGGTCCCACCCTCCTTTCCTCTTCTCCCCCTATGCCCCTGCTCTAGTCCACTGATAAGGTAGGTCCTCCTCCACTACTTTCAGACCCTAGCCTATCAAGTCAGGAGAGCAGGGGCTGTCTCTGACATGGACTCTGCGGCCAGCTCCTTGATCACCTCCACATGTGTGTTGGGGGGCATCCTCGCCATGCCACAGAGGAAGAGGATACAGCCAGACCTGATACTTTATGTTCTTAGCTTTTTCTGACCCCTCTTCCAAAATGATCTTGGAGGCTTTGGAAAAGGAGATGTGGTATAAATGTTTGTCTTAGGTCTGGACCTCTCCATTCTCTTATTCTCTGCATCTTTGCCAGTTGTGAGTCTTTATGTTGATCATCATCTACTGCAAATAGAGGCTTCTCTACCGAAGGGTAAGGGACTCCTTAATCTATGGCTACAATAAGCCATTATGAGTAGGTTCAGGACTATGTTCATTTAGCAGAGTAATGCTAGTAGGTTTTCTTCTCAGATCTATGACTTGTCTAGCCAGATTCGTGACCTAGTAAGGGTGCCAATTATGTGTTTCAACTTGTGGAGCAAGACTTAAATCTAATCAGAAAGTGGTTGGTTACTTTCAGCTTCATATGAAGACAAGCAAGCTACACAATGGCCTGGTAATTGGAGTGAAATGTTAGTGCTCATTGGTAGAAATGCTCTCATGAAAATAAACAGAAGACCGAACACATTCATGTCAAGAGTGAACTGACTAAATATTAGTGTAGTGACCAAATCTTTCATTGATGTCTAGTTTTTAATCCTTTATCACTAGTTCATATTTAAAGTAAAAGTCGTGTAAAACTAATAACAACAAACTTCTTTTACAAATTTATTTTAGTGAATCTGATCACAATTCTAAAATAATAGCACAGAGAAAATACAGTATAGTATAAGAAAATATCTTACACTGACCTCAAATCATGGCTGCTCATATAACAGGCCTTCTGTTTCTACCCAGTCCACTGCCACATGCAGCTGAAGTGATTCTTTTGATCATGAAGTTATCCACATCAAACAGCGCATGGCCACAGTCTGTCTTACTTAAGCTCTTTCCTCAACCCATTTTTATTTAGTATATGATGCGGATTTTCATAGAAAATATACAGGAACTGTGTGAGCCATCTTCCTGTGAACCATGTAATATAAGTGGTGTGATGTTCTCACCATAATTATTGCCTGTAAGTATATAATTTTAATCCAGCAAATTTCTGCTTTCAAAGTTGATGGAGAGAGTTGTTTAAAGTTAGATGTTAAAATCTTGACCTTGTAAGTGTAAAGCAAGCAGAAAAAAACAAATTCTGAGTAAAAGTAATCCCAGCAACTACCGTGATCTTTGAAATTGGTATTTAAACACAGAGACAAATGAACAAATCTATAAAATTGAAAATTTTAAAAGGAAGAAGGAATGAGAATTTTTATTTAAGAGCTGTTTTAATTCATATTGAAGTAGCTACTTTATTTTGATTTTTAGCAAACATCTAATATATAGCTTTGATAATCTCATGCATGGATTCAATGTGTCTTCATCCTATTCACTCTGCTCCACCGACACCTCCACACACAACCCACCCCTCATTTCATAATCTCCCTTTTATTTCTTGCTTGTAATCTACTGAGTACAGTTAGTGCTTCCTAGTGGAATATTAATATATCTGTGGACTTGATACATTTTGGGTCTTGTGCAGGTAAACACCTCTGCTGTGATCTCCTAAGTGCAACAGCCGTGTAATTAATGTCAAGAAAATAGTGTCTCACTACACCCCTTCCATCCTCTAGACCCTCTTTCCACTTCCTTTTCCATGATAGACCGTTGATTTTGGAGGGTTGCTCTGTGTATCCCATCTAGGTCTGAGCACTCAGCAGCTACTTAATCTTAGAGCATTACAAGCTGTGAATCTCTTTATTAAACTCTGCCTTCAGAAAAAGGAAATTATCTCTGGCCAAGACAAAGGGCAGTGCACCACTAACATATGGGTATATTATGGTATACTATATGGGTATATATATATATATATATATATATATATATATATATGCACCTATATGTATATGTAATTATGTATATATGTACATATGTAAATATATGTATACATGTATATGTGTATATGTATATATATGTATATATATGGGTAACGTGTACCTATAGCAAAATAATAAAGGTAGATTGATTACTGCTTAGGACCTATGACCCCCAGAGTTGTCGGCTTCTGTCTAGAGTTACAGCACGATACATGTGGAACAGGCTGTTAATCCAAATAAAAAGTGATTGGTTACCCGCACATCCTGCATGCCATTGCTGCCTCACTGTGTGCTTCTTGTCTGGCAGGTTTGTGTTGAGGTATTCAAGGCTATTACCGTTCGTAACTTTTCTTTTCCAATGAGTGGAATTTAGGGAAACAACTACATAGTGTCCCAATATCAATTCCACTGCAGCCAGTGACATAGACCTTATGTTAACCTCCTTCATTGTCTTCAAATACAGAGAAAAAAGATCATGTTTTCAGGCAAGATAAAAGACATTCAAATGTGGGCCAAAATGTCTAAACTATATCACCTACTTTTTTCAAGGGCCTTGACTTGAAATGGTATACCAAAAAGGAATCCACTGTGTTATTTTGTTTTTTTTTTTAATTTTGAAATTTTACTTCAACATTAGAAAATTGAGATTTATAACTATTTCAAGTTATAAATCAAGTGTATTTGTATACTTCAAATAATGTTCATATTCAAGTCTTGACTATTCTGTTCTCCATCCATGTTTTTGATCTAACTACTTTGCTTTTCTTCATGTAAATTTTTTAGCTTCATTTCAAACATTATTTCACAAGACAAACCCCTCTTAGCCTCCTTCAAGAATGTTGTAGCCTTCTTTATGATATTCTCTATTAGACACATGATTGTGAGTTCTTACCCAGTCATCAAAGATGCAGTTATTTATATGATAATTTCATTTATACCTTATCATTACCATTAGACTGGAAGCTATGGAAGTGTTGATGAACCATAGATGTTCTTATTTTCACTATGTCAAATCCATGGAAAAAGTGGCTGCTTTTATTAAATAACAAATTGGAGTAATTTACCTTAATATATGAACTCATTTTTATAGTACTCCAGGCTCTTGATTTCAATATAGTGTAAATTCCATGAAAGTTTCCAATTACATTGGTGTAATGATTCATTTATTTAAATAGATATGGCCTTTTCTTAACTTTTTTGAAACTTGAGGTTCAGTTTTACATGAATGCACTACTTAAGGAAGAGAATGCACTCTGAAATTTTTATCATTAGTTGATTTTATCCTTGTGCAAACACCTTAGAACAAATTTGAGTCACATGAAAGCCTGGACTTTACCAGTTGATTTGGCTTTGGTTTAACATTGAGATAGGTAGAGTGGAGCTATTTGCTGTACCTTTTTATAGAAAACTATTTTTAAAAGTAGGAGCATACTCTAAAATAATGATAGAAATATAGAAAATACCTGAATCGGAAGAATTGGTGTTACCACTATCAAGAGTCACACACTTGATATAGCTGTATGCTTTTGATAGATTATTCACACCAGTCTCATAAAAAACATTTAATACACAGGGCTACAGAGTAATCATGGAATTCTTCATACAGCATAATCTTAAAAAGAATTAGCATTTAAAGTCATTCAACTCTATAGAAAAGTATATTATTACTTACATATAAGTCATTTAAATATCTCAGTAATATTTGTAGATTTTAGTGCATATATCTTTATCTAAGAATGATGGTGCTGGTATAACTGGATGTCTACATACAGAAAAATGCAAGTAGATCCATGTTTATCACCATGCACAAAAACTAAAGTCCAAGTGGATCAAAGACCTCAACATAAAACCAGACACACTAAATCGGTTAGAAGAAAAAGTGGGGAAGAGCCTAGAACTCATTATCACAGGTGACAACTTCCTGAACAGAACACCAGCAGCACAGGCTCTAAAATCAACAATCAATAAATGGAACGTTGTGAAACTGAAAAGCTTCTGCAAAGCAAAGGACACTGTAGTCAGAACAAAATGACAGACTACAGATAGGGAAAGGATCTTCACCAACCCTATATCTGACAGACGGATAATATCCAGAATATATAAAGAACTAAAGAAGTTAAAAAGCAACAAAGCAAGTTATCCAATTTAAAAATGGGGTACAGAGCTAAACAGAGAATTCTCTGTAGAGGAATATAGAATGGCAGAGAAACACTTAAAGAAATGTTCAACATCCTTAGTCATCAGGAGGATGCAAATCAAAACCACCCTGAGATTTCACCTTACACCCATCAGAATGGCTAAGATCAAAAACTCAAGTGACAATACATGCTGGAGAGGATTTGGAGAAAAGAGAATCCTCCTCCACTGCTGGTGGGAATGTAAACTTGTACAACCACTTTGGATATCAATCTGGAGCTTTCTCAGACAATTAGGAATAGGGTTTCCTCAAGAGCCAGCTATACCACTCCTAGGCATATATCCAAAATATGCCCAAGTACACAATAAGGACATTTGTTCAACCATGTTTATAGCAGCTTTATTTGTAATAGCCAGAACCTGGAAACAACCCAGATGTCTCTCAGTGGAGGAATGGATACAGAAATTGTGATACATTTACACAATGCAATACTACTCAGCAATTAAAAACAAGGAAATCATTTAATTTGCAGGCAAATGGTGAGATCTAGAAAGATCATCCTGAGTGAGGTATCCCAAAAGCAGAAGACACACATAGTATACACTCTCTTATAAGTGGATACTGGACATATAAGATAGGATAAACCTACAAAAATCTGTACATCTAAAGAAGCCAAGCAAGAAGGAGGACCCTGTTTAGGATGATCAATCCTCACTCAAAAAGACAAACAGGATGGACATCAGAGGAGGGAGAAAACAAGAAACAGGACAGGAGCCTACCACAGAGGCCAAGGAAAGACTCTACCCAGGTGTGTATCAAAGCAGGTGCTGAGACTTATGGCCAACCTTTGGGTAGAGTGCAGGGAATCTTATGAAAGAAAGTGGGAAATAGTAAGAACTGGGGAGGACAGGAGCTCCACAAGAGAGCAATAGAACCAACAAATCTGGCCACAGGGGTCTTTTCTGAGGCTTATACCCCAACCAAGGACCATTCATGGAGATAACCTAGAACCCCTGCTCAGATGTAGCACATGGAAGCTCAGTATTCAAATGAGTTCCCTAGTGATCAGAACAGGAACAGTCTCTGACATGAACTCAGTGGCTGGCTCTTTGACCCCACCACCCCCCCCTACCTTGAGGGAGGAATAGCCTTGCCAGGCCACAGAGGAGGACAGTGCAGCCAGTCTTGATGAGACCTGATGAGCTAGGGTCATATGGAAAGGGGTCAGATAAGGAAGGAGGACCTCCCTTATCAGTGGGCTTGCAGAGGGGAATGGGAAGAGAAGAGGGAGGGAGGGTAGGAAAGGGAGGGAATGGGGGGGCCACAGCTGGGATACAAAGTGAATAAACTGTACCAGTAATATAAAAACAAGTTATGGCAAAACAGAAAAA
The DNA here is from genome assembly GCF_030254825.1 of Meriones unguiculatus. Taxonomy (NCBI): domain Eukaryota; kingdom Metazoa; phylum Chordata; class Mammalia; order Rodentia; family Muridae; genus Meriones; species Meriones unguiculatus. The sequence continues at coordinate 30,081,271 of NC_083359.1, forward strand.
AAAAGAATGATCAGCTGTTGACAGCACCATTGTGACTGTCTGTGTGTCTGTACCCTTCACAGAACAGCAGTGACTGCTTTCACTGTATTCTTATTTTTCCCAGTCCTTCCCCATAACTATCTATGTGAGTGTTGTCTGTGTGTGAGTATCTGCTCTTGTGTGTTCCTCTGTTTGGAGACAAGGTCTTCCTATATAGTTCAGACTGACATGGAGCACATTTCCTTCTGCCTCTACCTCCAAACATACATAGGTAGAATCACCACACTTAGCACTTTGCATCGTTCCTCCAAGACACAAATAGGCCTTTCTTGTTTACCACTTTTAACACTTTGCTTTTTTTTTCTTTAACTTTTATTAATTACACTTTATTCATTTTGTATCCCCCCATAAGCCCTTCCCTCCTCCCCTCCAGGCCCCCCTCCCCCCTTTCTGCATGCATGCCCCTCCCCAAGTCCACTGATAGGGGAGGTCCTCCTCTCCTTCTTTCTGATCTTAGTCTATCAGTTCTTATCAGAAGTGGCTGCATTGTCAGGGTTCTAGGTTATCTCCATGAATAGTCCTTGGTTGGAGTATGAGTCTCTGGGAAGTTCCCTGTGTTTAAATTTTCTTGTTCTGTTGCTCTCCTTGTGGAGTTCCTGTCCTCTCCAGCTCTTACTATTTCCCACTTCTTACATAAAATTCCATTCACTCTGCCCAAAAGTTGGCCATCAGGCTCAACACTTTGCTTTTATTGAGATCATTCTTTTTAGTAGTGAGAAGTTTTGGATCCTAATTCAGAAACTCATTAAAAAAAAGTGTAATCTTTCCACTATGCTTTCTTATTCATGTGCTGTTATATATATATATATATATATAATTCACTTTATATTCTTGTATCCCCTTCCCTCCTCCCCTCCCTGTCCCATCATCTGTCTCACTCCCCCTTCCCTTTTCCTCAGAAAAGGGGAACTCCCTTTCCTATGCACCCTAGCTTATCAAGTTGCATGAGAAAGAAGCATGTCCTCTTCACCTGTTGCTGTCAAGGCAGTCCCACAACCAGGGGAAGTGATCAAAAAGCTGGCAAGTGAGTCCTTGTCCAAAGCAGAGCTCACTTCCCTTAGTAGAGGACCCTTTTGAAGCCTAAGCTATCCGTCTGCTACATCCTTGTAGGGGGCCTATGTCCAGTTCATGCATGGTCCTTGGTTGATGCTTCTTTCTCAGCAAGGCCCTCTGGGGCCTGGTTAGTTGGCTCTGTTGTTTTTCTTATGGAGCTCCTATTACTTCCAGGTCCTTTTCTCTTTCCTCCCACTATTCCACAAGACGCCCTATGCATCTAGCAATGTTTGGCTGTGAGTCTCAGCATCTGTTTTGAAGAGCTGCTGAGTAGAGCCTCTCTGTGGACAACTCTGACAGGCTCCTAGCTGCAAGCTTAGCAGAGTAGCATGCTGCTTTTTCTTGACCTTTCAACTTCCTTGCCACCTTTTCAATTGGCAGTCCCCACACTGTTCATTCCCTTCTATTCTCGATGTCTGTTACACTTTCATGCTGTTCCACACAATTTAGCACTTACTTATACAGTGTCATGTAGTGTTAGTGGATGTTTTACATGCTCTGTCCTGCATTCCACAGCTGGAACAAAGGCCTGTGGGTTCAGGCATTATACAGAAACCTTTCCACTTTGCTGCAAGAATCTGCATTGGTGTTCGCACATGTAGACTTGTCTCCAAATAAGTCAATGAAGTCTACAGCCAATCTCCTTTTATGCCTGTCATATATTGTGTTAGTGCATGTCCTCACTCTGACCTGTCATTATTTTTTCCTTTCTTTGCTCCATATAATTAGTTGATCAAGTCACAAATCCTGTCTTTCAGCCCTTCTTTATCCTAAATAGCCCATACAATATCCTGGAAGGTAGGATATTAGCATTGATTGACAAATGAAGAAGCCAGTAATCTTGCTTTACTTTCATTCATGCAGGTGTCTGATCTCTTACATTATCAGAAGGATAAGACCTTACATGTACTATATAATACATAGAATTCAGGTTATAAGCTTGAACTTGGCAATCAAATATAACTAACCTGCAAGTCTGTGTGTCCTTTAGGGAGTTATATAGACATCTTGAACCTCAGTGAAATCACCAGGAATGGAATATGACCAGTAGCTTCACATTGCTGTTTTCATAGTTAACATATACGATTCATGTAAGACCACAGGCAAAGTCATTGTCATCGAATACTTTTTTAGATCATTTTGAATCAGTTGTTTGTTTAAAAAGTTTATCAGTGGAAAAGTTTCCATATAGGGAAAACTATTTCCTAAAACAGTTGATTTTACGTTAAAAAACATAAAAATATGAATGCTGACAAGTAGAATACCTTTCATGATCACCTAAAACAATCTGAACATTTTGACATATGGTGTAAAGGGTTAGCAAACCTCTATACCAGAACAAAGAGAACATATTTCTGGTTTTCTAAGTAATGATTTCTTTCCTATCACTTCCGTCATCATCATTAGAAAATTGTGTGTCATAACACACAAACAAAGGAACCATTTTGTGTCTCAAAATCTTTATTAAAACAAATAATGAGGCAAATTTGCTGACCCCTGTACTGCATGAATAAAATCTTTGTTTTAGTAGATAATTGATTTATAGATTATGTTATCACATGCCTATATTATACATAATGATGTCAAAATTTTAATAGAACAAGAACGTTTATGAGGTAACATTTTAAAATTTTCAAACATTATCTATCTATCTATCTATCTATCTATCTATCTATCTATCTATCTATCTATCTATCTATCTATCTAATACAGTCTCCCTGCATGTGTGCTCTTAGGCCAGAAGAGGGCAGCAGATTTCATAATAGATGGTTATGAGTCACCACGTGGTTGTTAGGAATTAAACTCAGCACCTTTGGAAGAACAGCTAATGCTCTTAACCTCTCAGCCATCTCTCCAGTTTCTCATTTAAACATTTTTTTGAGTCCAAAGTGGCCCTGTAGTCAATGGAGAAAAGAGCTTGCTGTGAAAGTCTCCTGGCCTAAGTTCAATTCTTAGAATTCACCATAGAAGGAAAGGACTGGCTCATTAATTTACATACTCACAGCACAATATGCAACACAAATAAATATCTTAATGCAATACATATTTTAATCTTTATATTCATCTGAATACAGATAATGTCTAACCTCAATTGCAAATCAGATCTTAATCAGGGATAGATTGTATTCTTCAATAGCTGTGGAATAGCTTTTGATCTTGGCATAGTTCTGTGCAGAGAACAAAAAGTTTCTCATGTGTTACTACAACCTGGGGTCTCAGGAATCAACCTGGAAGCATTATTAAGTAGGGCAAAGATAGTGGGCTTCTGACCCACACAGAGCCAACTCTATTCAAAATGTCCATCTTATTGTCAGTGTGTCCTAGAAAAGATGAGGACAGATACAAACTTAGTGTAGAAAAAAGAAGGGAACCAATGAGGTAGACTCCAGGTCATTGGTTCCTATCATACCTTTAAGGTACTCTATTCCCCGAAGGAATTATCCAGTTGAGTATGTGCTAAGATATAGACATTCAGTTTAAGGAATTTTATTAAAATTGTTTTGCAAAGTGCTGTTGATATTTTGTGGAAGGTGAGGCTAAATATATCGAAACAGTTGAAAATAACACTGAGGAGCTGGGAAGTTGGCTTAGTGGTTAAGTGCATTTGTTGCTCTTCCAAAGGGTCTGGGTCCAATTTCTAGCATTCATAGGGTGGCTCACAGCCATCTATAACTCCAGTCCCAGAGGATTCAATATAATCTATAGGCCCCAGTGTGTACCAAGCCCATGCGTAGGGCACAGATATACATGCAGGTAAAACATTCATACACATAAAATAAAAAAGTAAAACAAAAAATAGCACTGAATTTTAAAAAACAAACAGACTGTCCAGTCTCTGTGCTCTAAGTATGTCGATAAGTGTATTTAAATTAAATTATAAAATGAATACCTGAGTGTGTGTATTGACATCTGGATTTTGCATGCTCTTTTTGAGCCTTTCTGTTATTACGATGCTAATGGCTTCATTCTGGTTTTGATATCTGGCTTATTTTAATTCATGTGGGACATTTGAAAGCTCTAGTTCCTATCTTAAAAATTAATGACAGCTTAATCAATGCTGCTACAAACAAGCCCTGTTCTTGTATAGAAAGGAAGAAAACAAGCCAAAGAATTAAAACTGGCAGATTCTACATGTCAAGGACAGAGAGCATCCTTCCAGCCAGCGCTCTTGTGCTTGCAGCTTGAGAAGTTCCATCTGCTTGGTTTTGTCCTCGGGGACCTGAAGCACCTTGAAAGACATAAGAAACTTTGGCAGTGCACCAGTGTTTCATAGAAAAGGGTTTGAATAAAGTAAATAAGAGAGTATGAAGCTGGTGCCATATTCTGAGCTGGTCCAGTCATCGCTTGAGTTCTCCATCATTGCCTTTCAAACGGCAGCTCTGTAGCAGAGTGTGTCACCGTTCTCCATAAAAAGGTGAAGGCTGTCAAGAGGAAGAGCAGAAGTGTCTATAAAATAACGTTAACCCAAACCACCATGAATGACAAAGCATTCACAAGCAGCCGTGCTTCATCTGGAAGCTCTGGTTGTCATGCAAATGTGGGTGTTCACAGTGGCCAAGTTTCAGCAAATTATGATGACAGGGAGTAAACTCACATACAGGCAAGGTCATCCATAGCTCCTAAGTGAGTAAGCTGAGTAAGTGTGATGGGAATGTCTAAGAGGATCTGTGCCATCCAAAACGGTTAGTAGATAGTCAATTCCAGCTATTTTTATCCAGATGAAAGCATTATGGTTGGTTATACCACCCAACAACCCTTTCTTTTTTCTTCCCTAAAAAAGAGAATTCTTAGTGATTAAGTTTGAGAACAATCCAAAAATCAATGAACTGAGTTTAGCAGGAGTATGAAATGATAAAACTGATTTGGGAAGATGGTGGGTTCTACTGAATAGACACCTGCTGTAAATCCACCCTAATCCTAGATATCACGCTAAAGAAATGTGATTGTGTGCCCATGAAAGAGACATGTATAGAAAATATTCTTCTTGGCTGCCCTTGTTTTTCATAATAATCCCAGATTAGCAAAACTTCACTGCCGCTTTCCAAACTAAACCATCGCCCAGATGGCACACTGTCTCTCTTTGCTTTGACTGCTCACCTCCAAAGATGCTCAGTGTCAGCCTCTATATAGAATGGACCGCAAATCCTTTACAGGGTTTTTAATGTTGTTAGATCAAAGAATGAAGCTGGTTGCTGCATTACATTACTTCCTGTACTTTCATATACATACATTTTAATCTTACTCATGTACAAAAATTTGTCATGTTTTAGTTTTAATTCAGGGACACAATGCAGTTCATTTTAGTATGGTGAGTCTGACTCTTCCATTTATGTAAGCTGTTTGACTACGAAAACATTGTCTGTTGTTGAAGAGTAGAATTATCTCCATCATCAAGGGCCTGTATCATCTGTCAAGTGAGTAGTTATCCCATGTACCCCATGCAATCAGTTGGAAACCTTGCCCCAGTTATAGTTTTATAGATTAATAATTTGACGGTTCCCAGTGGCTGGCTCATACTCCCTTAAAGTGAAACTGTTAGCAAATGATATAGAAAGGCGCCTATTCAAGTCACACACTGTGGAATCACATTTCCAGGCATTGCAATTGTGCATAAGTAAAACAACAACAACAATTCCTCTAGAGTGTTCCACCCATTGCTAATACATACTCCGGGAATAAGGTAAATGTCTTAAAGCATTAAGAAATTCCTCTTGGGGCTGGAGAGATGGCTCAGAGGTTGAGAGCACTGGCTGCTCTTCCAAAGGTCCTGAGTTCAATTCCCAGCAACCACATGGTGGCTCACAACCATCTATAGTAAGATCTGGTGCCCGATTCTGGCATGCACGTGTACATGCTGACAGAACATTGTATACATAATAAATAAATGTAAAAAAGAAACATTAAAAAATTAAAAAAAGAAATTCCTCTTATATGTTGTATGTATCCATTTAGTTTATAGAGGAAACAACTAGTATTATTTAAAGAGAACTCACATACATCATTACAAATACATATTGAAGAATATATTTAAAGGCTTTGATAAATAGGCATACTCTTCTGTATAAAATCAGAGTGCACTTATTTGCAAACTTTACTGGTCAATGTCGCATAGTTAGCCTTACATAGTTTACTTGGTTGCTCAAATTGTCACACTTCTGAAGTGATAGCGTATCTAAGGATTGATGTGTATATTTAATGCAGTGGCATTGCTAAGGAGAACATTATTAAGTGATGTCTCTTTGAAAAGCCTAAGAACAGCTGGAACACTACTAGAATAACCTAGAGATACATGTTCAAGAGTTGAAGGGAAGGGAGATTACCTTCCATCAGAAGGGTGACCATCAGAATCACAAAGGACTCAGATTATTTACTTACTGTCACATAGATGACAGTTTCCTACCAAAACCTATCAATTTCTTTCCTCTAGTAGGATTTATTTTTTTTGTATCACAGTTGGAATACATTCAGACACCATAGATGTTAGGTAGAATATTCCCATCCCTCTGAACTGTGCGCATATGCTGATCCCTGGAACCAATTAAGCATATTAAGATAAGAGGCAATGGTGAATTAAAGTTTGCATATGAAAATGGTGTCTTAACCAGCTGACTTCATGATGGGTAGAATTACATCACTAAATCCAGTGTAACCCTAATAGTGATTTAAATAGAGGGAGATGTATCTAAGAAACCCAAGGAGACGGGGCCATGAGAGAACTTGTTCTAATGATGTTGGCTATGAAGACAGAGGAGAAGCCCTGGACCAGAACATATAGATGACTCTCAGTGGCAGGAGCTCCCAGAAGCTAGGAAGTGAGTGTTTCCCTGGGCTGCAGAAAGGAACCCACCCTCCCACATCTTAGTCTTAGCCCAATGAGAGCCGGCAGTGCTCTTTCGCTTACAGAAAATAAAGTCATGGCTTTAACCTCTCTGTTTATTTCTTATATCAGTGAGGAGAAACTCATACTTCCATGCTGAAGTTGTTCTCAGGAAGCGGATGAACACCAGCATCTTTTAATGCTGGTCATTTTTGATGAGGTCATTTTTGACCTCGTAAGGGTCAGCTCGGCAATGTGAAAATGCTTGTTGGGGGAAAGCACCAAGAACAGAAGGCACATAAAAATCTAAAATTTTGGCAGAGAAACACTTAACGAAATATTCAATGCCATGAGTCATAAGGGAGATGCAAAACAAAATGACCTTGAGATTTTTACCTTATACCCAACAGAATGGCTAAAACAAAAAACTCGAGTGAAAACTTGAGGATGTGGAGAAAAGGGAACCCTCCTCCATTACTGGTGGGAATGTAAACTTGTACAACCACTTTGGAAATCAATCTAGCACTTTCTCAGAAAATTAGGAATAGTGCTTCCTCAAGATCAGCTATACCACTCCTAGGCATATATCCAAAATATATGAATCCACAATGTATATATATCCACAAGGACATTTGCTCAACCATGTTCATAGCAGTTCTAATCATAATAGTCAGAATCTGGAAACAACCCAGATGTCCCTCAGCTGAACAATGGATAAAGAAATTGTGATACATTTACACAAAGGAATACTACTCAGCTACGAAAAACAAGGAAATCATGAAATTTGCAGGCATATGGTGGGAACTAGATAAGATCATCCTGAGTGAGGTAACCCAGAAGAGAAAGACACACATGGCATATCCTCACTCATAAGTGGTTATTAGACATATAATATAGGATAAATGTACTAAAATCCATACTCCTAAAGAAGCTAAACAACAAAGAAGACAATAGGGAAGATGTTCAATCCTCATTTAGAAGGGCAAATGTAATAGACATCAGAAGCAGAAGAAAGGGAACAGGACAGGAACCTACCACAGAGGGCCTCTGAAAGACTCTAGTAATTGAGGTATTGAAGCAGATGCTGAGACTCATAGCCAAACTTTGGGCAGAGTGCAGGGAATCTTATGAAAGAAGTGGGAGATAGAAAGACCTGGAGGAGACAGGAGCTCCACAAGGAGAGCAACAGAGTTAAAAAAAAAACCCTGATCCCTGGGGACCCTGCAGAGACTGATACCCCAACCAAGGACCATGCATGGAGAGGACCTAAAACTCCTGCTCAGGTGTAGCATATAGACTCAGTCTCCAAGCGGGTTTCCCAGTAAGGGGAAAAGGGACTCTCTCTGACATGAACTCAGTGGCTAGCTCTCTGATCACCTCCCCTGGAAAGGTGCAGCTTTGCCAGGCCACATAGGAAGACAATGCAGCCAGTCTGGATGAGACCTGATAGGCTAGAGTCAAATAGAAGGGGAGGAAGACCTCTCCTATCAGTGGTCTAGAGGAGGGGCATAGGAGGAGCAGAGGGAGGGAGGGATCAGGAGGAGACAAAAGAGGAGGCCACAGCCAGGATACAAAATGAATAAATTGTAATAAACAATTAATAAAAATAAATAAATTCTAAAAAATAATCCAAAACTTTAGCACACCAACATCAAGTTAAATAATGGAAATCACCTATATAATCAGAAACAAGCAAGAGGCCTTGTTGGGGTTATTTCAGGTAAGGGGATAGCTATTTATGGGGCTCTGTGCCACCTAAAACACTGTCAATGAAGTGAAAAGATTGTTAGAAGTTTGCAGTATATTGTGGGGGCAAAGCCTCATGTAAGTTTACATAGGCAGGGAGAAAGGATTTCAGTTTTGAGGAGGGCATTGTTTAAGATACAGGAACAAATACTAATAAAAAAAACCAAATGCTTGGCTCCTGTTTGGTTTTTTTCAGCAGCATTTGTGAGTCTCTCTGATGCTTCCTCTTGTGTGAGCTGTGTTCTGCATTGTGCAGCCTTGCCTGACTTGGAGATGCTGGCCTATGTAAAGGTGACATCTTGTGTTGCTTTGATGCATTACATTGCCAGTTCTGATAGGAGCCTTCTGCTTTGTAAACTCCTTTACCCTCAGATCCTTCATCAAACAGGGGAGGAAAAAGACAGCACTAAATTCATTGCAGCATAAAAGGATATGACCCATGCTATAAAAATCATCAGTCTGTTTTCCAGGTTTTATACAGGTTATCTGATAGTGGCAAGTGAATCATCTATAGAGTTTATCTGTTCTTGAGATGGGCTGTGAATCAGGGAAAACAGAGTTTGAGTTTTAAAATGAGATGTAGCAAGTGTTAGGGAGCTTTCCTTACAGGTGAAAATCCATATGTGGGAGATTACCTCATTTTCTAAAGGATAGTATTGAGAAATGCTATTAATGCTGATGTGCTTGTGATTATAAGAATGAGACAATTTTTCTGTCTTGTGTTGTAAATTCATTTTTCATTACCATTTGATCTTTGATACCATTGAATCAAAATGTGAAGACTAATTTTAGTTAAGTCACACACTCTTCCACACACTGTGAATAAGTTAGATATTATGCAAAGACCTGGCAACATAGTTCTTCAATAAATAAAATTGATAATGAGTATGTTAGCCTTTACTTCTTCCTCATGGATAAAAGAATGACATTAGAAATACTAGAGAGGAAGATTTCTTGCAGTCCTTCTTCAGGACTAATGGTATGATGAAATCTAGAATAATAGGGAACAGAAAAGAAAGCATGATTGGAAATGGGAAAGAAAATGAAATGAAAGAAACAGCATGAGCTAGGACACTGCAGATGAAGAGTGAGAGAAAAGCCCAAAGCATGAAGCTAAAAAGAAAAGAAAGTCCAAAATCTCAAATAGTAAAACGGGGAGACTGCTGGGAGGAAACGCTCTGGAGAATAAAGAAAAGGTATCTCGATCAAAGATAGATGATACAGAATCTTAAATGAAGAGGGAAAAAAATGGCCCTCAAAGATGAAGACCATAGAAGCCAGAAGCCTAGGGAGAATGTGATTGCACGTCCCACCCACCCTCAGATGGGCAGGAAAACGAAGGACTCAGGAAGGACGTAGTTCCACTGTACAGGACACTGTGCACAGACAGACATAGCACTTGCTTTAAGAATACAGCTGCCAAGGACTAACGAAGAAGTTATGGACATCTTCCCATTGCAGTTTGACTTTGGCATGTTTCCCATCTATTCATCCTGTCTCCTCCTTTGTAAAAAGAGGACAGTTTCACCTTCTTCCTGCCTGGCTTGCAGGAGCAGCAGCATGAGAAGATGCCTTTGTGCCTGCTTCAGTGAAAATGCTGGAAAACTTCAGATATATTTTGGGAGAATGGTCACTGGATTCCATGTTTTCTCATCTAAGTAAAGAAAACCAATGGATCTAAGCATTACATACCTAGAGGAAGGAAAAAAATCAAGTATCCTCCCTCCTTGGTAAAATAAAAGGGGAGTATAGTAAAGAATTGGAGGCAGGCCACATGCCAAAGGTATAACGCTTTAATCTTACTATGTCAATTTACACTTAATTGTCAATAGTTTTTGTAGGAAGATGGTTTTAGAGCTGCCTGTCTTTCAAAATGGCCCACATAAGTCCAGGCATAGTTTACAGCAGTGAATGAGAATATGTGGGCAGTGAATATAGGTGGGCTCCAGGTTCAAAGCCATACTTCTCATCAATCCAAGCTTTCCAAAACTCTTTCCACATCTCTAGGAGTGAAACAACAGCTCAGTGACTTGCCATTATTACTGTTTTGGCAAAATCTCTGGGTAAGTCTAGAGCACCTAAAATGTAAGATCCTCATAGCTAAAAGATTTTTGCAACAACCTCATATTTATATAAGAATCGTTATTTCTGATTAATCTACCAAATGTTTTCCAGTCAAGGAAAACTGCCCCATGCTCTTTAGAGACATGCCAATATCTTTTTGATTGGCTGGCATGTACAATCCCTCTGATCACTATCAGAACATTTATTCTGAAAATGTAAGGGTGTCAAACTCAGTTCTTACACTTTCTACACCATTGAGTATTTTAGGAGTATATTTTAATGGTAGTTTTTTTTTATTATTTTTTTTAAATTAAGGATAGGAGGGGTTGTCCTGGAGTTCTTTGTGACACTTTTCTTAACTGACCTATCTCTGATTTTAGCAGTCCCTATTTTTTTTTATAGAAACAGCTTAGTTTACATTCTTGAGTAATTTTCTTAGTCTGTGAAATTAAATACAATGATAGAAAACAATGTGAGTAGTATCCAAATATCTGTTTCTTAGGCATTGCTGTTATACTTCCCATTGGAAATAACATCACAACTACAAGATGCAGGACAACCAACACAGGTCCAGAGTTCACTGGCCAGGCTACGAAATGTATGGCCTTGAAGTGTATCATACTGATATTTCCAAATGGCAGCTGATGGGAGAAATGTTGTGGCTTCCATGCACACATCCTGGAATGGACACTTACAAAACAAAAGAGAAGAAAAAAAAGAGGTTGCTTTTTCAGCTTCAGTTTTGCCATGATGTTAGGATCAATTCAAACGAGCTGTATAAATGAGAGAGACTGAATATCCTCCAGGCCCCCAAAATCTTCTGTTCTTCTACATGTCTTTCCTACATGTCTCTAACCACTGCAGCATCTTGACTGACTGTACCAGACCATCCAGAAATGGTCATGTCTCTCTTCATTCCATCTCTGTATTTGAAAATGCTTCTCCTGCAAAAACAAAAACAAAAACAAAAAAAAAAGAAAAAAAAAAAGAAAATGCTTCTCACATGACGTTTGCTATATTATCCTAGAAATATATACTTAAACATTTCTAAGTGGTTGTTCATATCCAGAAGTGAGTACTCCCTGTGGAAAAAAGATACTATACTTTCACGCTGTGTATACTTCCTATTTAACTCAGTGTTGGCTCATAATGGGAAATCAATATATATTCTGTTAGTAGCTGAAGTTATGGTATAAAGTTGGGTAAGTTTTTCCTGCCTTTCAGGAGGTGTACTTTAGCAAGAAGTTGAAAGCAAGCATATGAATTACTGTGTTGTAAGGTGGAGTGAGGTTAGAGTCATCAGAGATTTCATCTAATTAAGGGGATTTCAAAAGGCTTCACAGAAAAGATGGTGCTCCAGATAGGACGTAAGGAATTAATAGGTTTCCGACAAATGGAGTGTGTTTGGAGGAGAGCAGCTATTTCAGATAAGTGAAACAGTGCGAACAAAGGTAGAAACAAAGTCTTTGAGAATATCGAGGGAACAAAGCGAAGGCCGAAGTGAATGGAGTTCATTGTAGGAATGGCAATTAGATTCTATCTCGCACACCATCTGTGACAACTGGCAGAAGCAGTGTGCGCTGAAAACAATTCCTGGGCCTAGCTGAGTGCAGCAAGCAAGGATATCACAACTAATTTTAAAACAGGCAGCCGTGGATGCAGGAGAGACCCACTTGTGATTGAGCACCTTCAAGGACCATCATGTGTATATAAATGTTGAGAACACCCCCCCCACAACCAAACTATAGGTGTCACCTATGTGCTGAACTCTAAGTAAGATGCTGATTAATACAGAAGTAGCCAAGAAAGGAAAAAAAAAAAAAACCCACATGTGATATGGTGGCATGGAGAATCACTCAGTAAGAATAATTATTCAGAAATATCACCATGTAGGTTAATTCCAGGGTGCTAGGAGGTGGCAAGCAGATTTGTCTTGACACAAGGCTTCAAGAAGACTTCCCTATGCAAGTGATCTCAAAGCTTCTGCTGGAAGGAATGTGTTCCTTAAATGAAACTTTGCAAATCTAATACGTTATAGATGGGTTGCTTGTTGTAAGCTTCCAGAGTCTCATGTCTGACATTTTAATGTTTCCCTTCATTAACATAGTATCCTTAAGATATTGTGACTAGTCAACAAGAGCACAGTGCAGATCATATTTTATGTAACTTTTCTCTCAATGTGGACCCTAATCCCTGTCAGTCTCCTCTGGAAAACTGAAAGGGTTTTTGGTTTTTTTGTTTGGTTTGGTTTGGTTTGGGGTTTATGTCCCAATACTCAAGGGTCAGAAGTTTTGCAGGCAGATCCTATCTGTCATTCTGTAAGCTCTCCACAAGATTACCATATGTCCTAAGGTGTGAAGACCAGTTTTGAAGGACAATGAACACATTGGAATACAGGAACTTTTCTGGGAAGCAAAGAGTTCTCAGTAAGTTCCTCTCTGAGTAAAAATTATATATAAATTTATTTTAAAACTTAGGATGAACAAAATGAACTTAAAATGAACAAAAATTTCAGTCATAAGCTCCAGATATTCTTTGAAGAGGCAATAACAAGTTGGAAAATATGGGTGGGTGGTATCTAACATTCCATTCATTTCTTCCAAATGCCATAGAATATCATTTGTGTGAGGATAAATTGATCATGACTATTACCTGAAGGAGAAAACAGGTTTGCTGTTCCTACCTCCATGGGTTCCATCTGTTGATGTTCATTTTTGTGAAATTCTCAGAGAGACATATTGACGAGGTGCCTAAATAACATACAAAAAAACATCACAGTGCTGTGAAATACGCGCTTGCCCCCACCCACCAAATGCTTAGTTCAAATGATAAATTAAGACAAAAAATTTGTAGTTATCTTAAAATCCATGATTAAAAGTAGGAAAAGAGAGCAATGAAAAACTGCCAAAGACATCTTTGCTCAATAGGCATCTCTGATGTCTTCAGAGGGTTGGAAGAGATTGGATCAGTTTTTAGTATATGAGTTTGGTTGTGTCAGAGTGATTTTCATGAATAAAAATGTCTTGTTTTAAGAGAAAGTATGAGATTTGTAATTACTAAAGATAATGTGTCAAGTGTTTGGCTTACTGGTGACTTTGAAATCGAAGTAACAGCAGTATGTGTTGGGAACCTGTTAGCATGCAGAGTGTCAGAGCCGGGCCATGCTGCTCCAGCTGACTCAGAATTGCCACAGGTTAGCACCTGCCTCTGCTAGCTTCAGCCATGTAGGAAAATTTACAGCATCCAAGAGCAAAGTAACATCTAGAAAAGCCTTTGCCAGGCCCATGCTTAATGCCTAAATATTTGAAGTTCTGGTGTCAACCCATACTATACAGTCATAGAGCATAATTGCAATGAGTAGCAAAAGAAGATATCCTGAAATTTTATTATAAAATAAGCCAGCAAAAAAAAAAGACTGAGAAAACCAAATCAATGTTTAAAAATGTCTGTAAATATCTCTTTATTAAAGAAGAGTAAGTGGTTACCATCTGATCCATCTTTCCAAACAGCTCCAATGGTAAGGGCTGTCACAAAGAACATTTTGCAATGCATTCCATGAGGGCAGAAGCTAAACAAATCTTTTTTTGCTAAACAGAAAAGCCTTAGAGGAAGATAAAGTATAATTAATTATACTTGGAATCCGTACAATGAACTGAAAGCACTACACCACCGAAAAGCAAAGGATTATTGCAGCCTTTTAATAGGAAGGCTGTCTACTGTACTCGGAAAAAAACTTAATTTTTACAGTTTATGACTATGTTAATTCCCCAAACAGGTACTCAAGCGACATTTATGGTAACTGAGGAAAATTTTCTTTCTCTTTAAGCACCAAAATTTGCATTTTCTAATGTCAAATACATGGTAAAACATTGTCATGGAGGGAATAACTTATTCAAAAGTGGATTCAGTCTACAATAATATCAACACTTTCATTTCAAACTCATTGATTTTTTTTTTTAACCTTAATGAGTACTGGAATTAAAGTACAAAAAACCCTATATTGGTTGAAAATCTTCTCACAACTCAATTTAATTTAATTTGAAAATAGCTGTTTTACTGTCTCTCAAACTAAATTTAAGAAATCAAACACAGCATTAACATGTTAATTAATAAGAGGTTCAGTGGGAAGGTAGGAAATGATTAGTTGCATTACGATTCCTTCAGATTTTCTCTAGGAAGCTCATTAAAGGGCTCTTCAGACATGCTTTTCTGAAAAGATGACAAACACATGGTGCATATTCTTCAGGTGTCTTGAGATGCATGGAAGGCCCGTGTCTGACTTCTCTCCACAGCGCAGAGCCTGGCAGGTGAAATCACAAAACAACTCACCCCAGTGCCTTTAATAAAGGACATATACCAAGACTTTTATGATATATCGATAGAGATAGAGCTAACTGATATTTATATATTATATATTAGTACATATATTATAGTACATACCTATATATTTTATACATATTAGTACATATATCAGTTAGCCATATAATTGTATATGTACTAATATGTACTACGTATACTCTATGTATATCAGTTATATAAAACTGATGCATATGGACAGACTTATCTATTACATAAGTATTAGTATATATACATATATATATATATATACCATGTGCATGTGTGTGTTTTTCTGTGTGTGTTATGTGTTAGAAAAAGTAGAGGCCACATTTGATGTATTCGCTACAGTAAGAACCTATATTCTTTGGGTTGGCCAAGAAAGAAAACTCCGTATCTTTCTTCTAGTAAACTAAGGTAAGCTGCTGTGGTTTAAAAGAGAGCTATCCCACAGGCAGTGGCTTTTTTCTTACGTGGTGGTGCTGTTTGGGAAGGTATGTAACTGTGAGGAGGCGGAGACCTGCTGGAGGCAGTATGTCCCCAGGGGCAGGCCTAGATTTTGTATAGCTTTCCCTGCTTCCTGTTCTCTTTCTGTTGAGTGTGAATTAAAATGTGATCAGCCAGCTGTCTGCTCATGCCACTATTCTTTTCCTGCATGCTTTCTCCTCAGCAATAAACTCTAGTTTTCTGGAACATTAAGTTAAAAGAAACCCCTTTTTTTCCTAATTCATATTTTGTCAGGTGTTTTAACATAGGAACACAATAGTGACTAATAAACAGGCTCTGGGATTTACTAAACCAACACCTCACAAAAAAGAAAAAAATGTTTATGTCTCTTCACCTCTAGGTAGTTGTTCTTAATTTTGTTCTTCAAGATTTCATTACCCATAGTCAGTTGTAGTCTGAAAATACTAAATAGAACATTCTAGAATTAAAATAATTATGCCTTTTAATTTTGCTATCTTGTATTGTTATACTTATTCTATTTTATTATTACTTGGTTGTTAATATCTTTTTTATTTCTTTTTTATTATTAATTATACTTTATTCATTTTGTATCCCCCATAAGCCCCTCCCTCCTCCCCTCCCGACCCCACCCTTCCTCCCCTTTCTGCATTCATGCTCCTCCCCAAGTCCACTGATAGGGGAGGTCCTCCTCTCCTTCCTTCTGATCTTAGTCTATCAGATCACATCAGGAATGGCTGCATTGTCTTCTTCTGTGAGCTGGAGAGGACAGGAACACCACAAGGAGAGCAACAGAACAAGAAAATTTGAATACAGTGAACTTCCCAGAGACTCATACTCCAACCAAGTACCAGACATGGAAATAACCTAGAACCCCTGCACAGATGTAGCCCATGGCACTTCAGTGTCCAAGTGGGTTACATAGTGATGGGAAGACGGACTGCCTCTGACATAAACTGATTGGCCTGCTCTTTGAGGGTTGTTAATATCTTAATACACCCAATTTACATGCTAGACCTTATCATATGCTCAGCTCTACAGGAAAAGCATAGCATATCTTCAGTTTGGCACATCTGTGGAGGGTTGTAGAGTTGTTATCCATGTATGTAGGAGTGTGACTGTATTAGCCTACTGCATCTAAACCATCCTAGTAATTAAGAAGAGTTGACGTGATTCCCAATAAAAGCAAAACAAAAACCTCACTTTAGTTGCTTGTTTCAAATGATCATAAACTTTTCTCTTTGCCCAACCATCTTTCTCTTCAGGCCTAAACACATGGCCGCCCTTAAAAGTATTTTAGAATGCTTCAGAATTTAGCCCTACCATTCCCAGGCAACCCCCCCCCCAAAAAAAAAAAAAGACACCCAAGTGCCTATCCTGGAGGCCAATCACCACCTCCGTGAGAAAATATGTTATGAAGAAATGGGAAAAGTAAAGCATGCAGTGGGGAGAAAAAAAAAATGAAGCCAAGTAGTTTGTGCATAGTGAAGGGAGATGGAACAGGAGATGTAAGGAACAGGTGGATATTAGGAGCCTGTGTAATTATCTGAGGCCATGGTGATATCCACCCATGCTGCTACCAAAGGGCATGTTTAAGTCTGAAGTCCTATCATAGCCAGGGTCTATGTTGAAATCTGTGGCCCATGTTGCCACTGAAGGCCATCCAGATGTTAGTGGCCATCAGCAGATGTTTGAGCTGCTGTCTGAGACCATGTTGATGTCCGAAGGCCAATGCTGACACCAGGAGCCAGGTCTGAGTTGCCACCTGAAGCCTGGTGAACATCCTAGCCCATGCTGCTGCTGGGGGTTCATTGTCCTACCACAGTTTGTGTGTGTAGTAAAATCTGAGGCCTTTGTCATCTCCAAAGGCCATGCAGATATCAGTGGTCCGGTGATATCATGTTTATGTTTGAGAACTGTGCTGAGCTGGTCCTGTCCCTCATCTAGATAGATTATGAGAACTGGTATGGAAGTGGGAGAACTGGCCCCAATGGCATGAGTGTCGAAGAGACGTAGAAGAGATTATCCCACGGTGGTAAGAATAGGAAATCTAGCCCTGCCCCTGAGGGCAGCACCCAGGACCTGACCTGAACAGCACAATAGAGTTGGCCCTGCAGCCATGCTCACAGGAGAGCTTACAGAGGGAATCAGAGTGAGAGAGCTGGCCCCAGCCCTCACCTGAACAAAACAGGAGAGCTGGATCTTGTGGAGCAGGCACGAGAGAGATAGCAGGTTGATCAATTCAACTTCCACCCAGGCCCAGATTTAGTGCTCTGTGTAGGCCTACCCCAATATCTATCCATCTATGAAATGCTGGAGTACATGAAGAGGCCCTGTCCTGCAGTTCCAAAGCTGCAGGATCCTCATGACACAAGACAATAACAGGACATTCTGAGAGGAGTGTCAGTGAGGCTCCAGTATTGATATTATAGCAGAATCCAGAGGCCTCAAACCAGACTAGTAACTCATTGCAATGAACATTTGCAAGTAAACTGTGTGACATACCAGGACACATCAAAGCTTCCACTGTGCTATTTTTGTTGTTGCTTTTATTTTTATTTTTTAATTTAAACTTATTTTCTTGATACTTTTATTTTTGTTTTCTTCTATGGGGAGAGGTTGCAAGGGAAGATGGGCAAATACGAAGGGACAAGGAGATGAATGGGATTAAAGTGAATGATATGAAATTTATAAGAATCAATAAAAGTTTAAAAAAGAATACTCTAGAACTTAAACATTCAATTTTAGATAAAATATCAAATATCAAGGTCAACATATTCAAGAAAGCCAACTATGTAACTAGTATTCAACATATGAAGTCTGTTACATATCTCAAAGTGTCAAAGATTGGATGACACTTTTACTTCAGCCAATGAAAAGAATTTAACAAATGGCATTTTATTAAGTTTTCATTTAAAAAGTCTGATCCTCAACCACTAGTCCTGGCATCACTGGGCAACTTTGTAGTAGGTGGTGTCTCCAGGTCTGTCAAACCACATGTTCTAGCTGTGGAACAAGATCATCTCTAAGCTAGCAAGACCGTCAGGTGAATGGGGTACAGGTCTAACTTAAAGAGTACTGCATTACAGAATAACCCCTATGATTAAGTTTGACAGTTTGGCTGGGGAGACAGCTCAGTGGGTTAAAGCACTTGCCTTATAGGCTTACCGGTCTTAGTTTGGATCTCCAGAAGCCACAAACACTGGCTAACGTAGTCTAAACATCTACAATCCCATTGTGAACTTATGGGAAGACAGAAACCAGAGAAGAGGAAATGCCCCGCAGCTCCCATGCCAACAAACATGTATTATGTAATAACTAAGAGACTTTGAAGAAAAGTGAGACTGGACACCTAAAAGTCACTGTAGGTTTTATTTTAACTTAAACACACACACACATACAAGTCATTACTTGTGTTTATGTCAGGGTGTTGTTCATGAGACAGATCGGTTCAATTATGTTTAGTTTTGAATTTCTATCACAAAACCAAGCATATAACATATAGTTCATATGAAATAATGGATAATAGGTGTCTGTAGAAACTTTTCCACAGAGTATCTTTTGAAAGCTTTTGTTGCCACAATACTATTTAATACAGGAAACAATCTTTTAATGATAAATAGAGCAATGTATCCTGAGACTCTCATATATAGGGATATATAGGGATGAGTGAACATGGTTAGCAGTATTATGTCAGGGAGAACATTTATTCACAAGATATTCTCATAATCTGCAGAATTACTCATGGTATGACCAACAGGTATGATTTAGTATATCTTAAGTGGATCCTAGATATAAAAAATCTTAAAATGTTTCTAAATAACAGTCTATGCTTATATATGTATATATAAGCATATACATGTAAACATATATGCTATTTTCCTGCATAACTTTTGAATTTATTTCATTCTATTTAGTAAACAAATGTTTATTTACATAATTTTGTATTACTTTAAGGATTTGTGTTTGGTACAGTTATTCATTATTTAAACTGCAATTTTCAGTGTTTCTTAGTCTAGATGATTTAGAATTATTAACTTTTAATGAGTCTTTGAGTTATTCTCTTAAAGTAATCAATAGTTGACATGTTTCTTGATCTTCTTTTTATTTTAAACATATTTCAGAAACCCTTTCAGCCCAATAGTCTGTGCTGTCAATCAGAGAAACACATGCAGAGTCATGGGGTTGGCAGTGTTTGATGGAAAATCTCATGTCTCACTATCACAGCTATAAACAGAATAAGCAATGCTAGATGGCTTTTATTTGGATCTTGAGACCCTAAAGAGAAGGGTACAGTAAGCAGATTGCCCACATCTACAGTGTGGTATTGTTTGTATTAAATTAACTGAAGTCTCTTAATTTTCAAACACTTCTAAGATGCTTAATCTGTGCTGTGTTTTTGCAAAAGCATGATTAAAATTATAGTGTTTAATGTTCATCATCAAGATGGCTGGACTTAGAATCACCCAGAAGACAAAAATCTTTGTTTATGCAAGGGCATTTTCAGCGAGATTTTTGGGTGTAGAGAGGGTCTACTTTGCAAGTGGCTGGGAGTCCAGACTACATAAAGAGGGAAAAACAACAACAACAACAACAACAAAAAAAAAAAAAAACATGATGACCCTGCTATTTTCCCTCTCTGCTTCCTGACTGTAGACTCCATGAAACTAGCCACATCAAATTCACATGACAGATGTATATTGCTCAGAACATGACCAAGAAAGAAAGAAAGAAAGAAAGAAAGAAAGAAAGAAAGAAAGAAAGAAGAACCCTCCCTCATCCTTCATTAATTTTTGTTTTGTCAGGTTTCTGGCCATAGGAACAAGAAAACGAATACAAAGATTTATCAATGCAGTCTGGCTAAAACATGTTATCACTGACACTATTATTAATCACCTTTATCTTCATAACAATAAAAACACAGAGATATTAAGTACCTTCTCCAGATGCCACAGCTCTTAAAGACATGAGAAGGAATTCAAAAAGAAACACCTAGATTCAGAGTGTATGCATTTAGCCCAGTCTCTGCTTCTCTGCCCTATTTTAAACATAAAACATTAGTTTAATAGTTTATCAACTTTTTATATTTCGAAGGAGTGAGCTAAAAAGCATTACAACTGCGCAAAAATAAAATATTGGTATCATAAACTATGCTGAAATTCTTGGTAACTAAAATAAAGTTTGAAAAAAGGAGGGATTCTCAAATAAATTCTAGCTATCTGCCTATATACAAATATAATCATGCTAACTAGCATGACATTTAACAAATAAATGGTTTGGTGAGAACTCTAGCTGATAGAGGAAGATTTCCAAGTAGAAAACACCTAAGATAAAAAGCAGAAAGTTTCTTTTGTTCGTGTTATTTTTAACGGTGCTGAGAACTGAATTCAGGGCCTTGCACACCTTAGGGAAATATCCTACCAATGAGCCTAAAGCTTCCCTTTAGCATCTCATTTTATGAATGGTATATACATAATAAACTTAATTGTTCCCAACATTCAAATTTTTCCTTTTTGATCTGCTATGGGAAAGCTTCCAAATCAATTGGGAAAAAGTAGACTGTAGCCTTAGAGTATAAAAAATTATTTGTTTCCTACAGATTTAATTTCTCATGTTTCTATGGATGAGAGAACTGGAAATGGCTGACTTGTCTGTGGTTATCTGCCATCCATGTTACAAAGCTTTGTTCACTTACTAGTAAAGGCTCATCTATTCCTTTCAAAGCAGGAATCCACTGAGAGCTGAGTAAAGAATTGTGTCAGAAACCTTGCTGCATTAACCGCTTTCTACCTAAGAGCCTGAACCTTAGATGAGACCTGAAGTTTATGTAGTTGTGAAGGTGTTTATCAATCTCTCCTAGCTTTAAAATGAAGTGTTTTCTCACAGTCTGACAAGCTTTCCATTTTTAAGCAGCCCTGGACGATAGGCTGTTCTTGAGTGTTTATCCAAACTGACAATTTTGGTGTAAAACTTTCACTTTCTGTGAATGATGGGACCAAGGACAAATCTAAACCCTGCTTTCCACACTAACTGTAATTGGATAAAGTGGAACAAAATCATGCTATCTTATTGAGAAAGAAATGTCATGAATTAGGATCAAGAGGAAAAGGCAGGAGGACAGAAAGACCAATTTAGAAGTGTAGAAAACCCATGCCTTATATGACTTTTATTAGGGAGGCTCTGCCTGGCACTAGATGTTAACTTCCCCATCCTGCATGAATGCAAAATAATGGTTACAGAGGGAGGAAATGGTTCAGGTTCTAGAAAATAAATGCCGTCTCCACAGTTTGGTGGACTAGCACGATGGGCCAGAACCATGGTAGAGATGATGGATCTCTCCTTTTTCTCATACCTTCAATTACCGTCCAAGGCACCACACACCCCTCACCTCCCTGCCAGTTCCTTCTGCCTTTCCTACACTGGTCAGTTCTGATTTCTGTCAAATTCTAAAGATTGGAGTTCTTTAGTGCTCAGACCTTCCATGTTTTCTCATGTGATTCATGCTTTTGTTCTTAACTGACAAGCATTTGGATTTAAAAACTATTCTACTTCATGCTTTTTCTTCCTACATGACTACAAAAATAGAAAAGAAATACTGTCAATTAATTAGCTCACCTGATTAATTGTGAGACCCCAAAATGTATGACGGATAATATTTTGTAAATTAAAGAAATATATTTCCATAAGATAATGTGTTATTCAAATGCTCATGCTGGACATGTAAAGTAGGCCATTTTATTAAACACCACAGAAGCCATTGGAATAGCAAGTCTTGATGCCATTTTATAGATGACCAGTGATACATGATCACAATTCACACAGTAGCTCACCCTGGAGCACTTTGAACTTTCTCAGTGGTTTTGGGTACTTAATTCTCTTACCCAGTGTTCACGCTGAGTAGATAGTATAATTTTTGTGTTCTAGAGATGAAAAAGTATTAGAAACTAATTTAACAAGTGTGAAAGTACTAAAAGGAACACTACCTAAAATTTAAGGTTAAAAAAGTCTATAAATCTATTACCTATTTTTTTTTAATGTTAGTTCAGTTAGTTCAGTGCTAGGGATACAGTGAAGGGCAGTGCTTGACTAGACTTACAGAGAAGACCCATTTGAGCTAGGAAAGCAATAGGAACTGGGTAATTAAGGATAAGCAACATGGCCTAGGAGGTATAAAAAAAGATAAAGAAGATAAGAGGGACCATGAAGATGAGGGTTGTCTGTTTACTGTTTTGTCTGTGTCCCATCTGTCAGTAGTCCTAATACAGGTTACCTAACAATGATATTAAGATTTCAAAAAGTACTTCCAATGCCCTGAAAAGCATTCCCATTTGGATTTGCTAGTTTTTTAATACTTATCAAATAAAGATTCAGTTTTTAGTAATAGTGTACTTACCCTGAGGGTTTAGCAGCCTATTCTGAGAGTAGATCGTGTGCTAAAAATCTTTGTTGGTAGTAATGTATAAAACTGAAACAAGTAAATAAAATATATTTTTACACTGTATATATAGCCCAATTGTCTAGATAGGCCTGATTCTAAATTGTACTCTAATATATCTCTTAAAGATCTAAAATCAGGTTTGGAGATCATTTGGTGTTTATTTAACATTCACACTCTGACAGATTCAGAATATTAGACACTAGACAGAGGTACACAGATTTCCAAATTCTTAATTATTACTTTAAAAGTTCTTTGCCAAACCATATAATATACAGATAAGTAATAAACTTAGAACTAATATTAACATAGTACCCACAAAAAAAATGAGAGGAGAGAGAGATAGGAAGAGAGGAGAAACTAAAACGACAAGTGACATGAAAATGGTGATAACTAATTAAATGAAGTCAATGTGTATCCAAGCTTAAAGGTCATTTGAATCAGTAGTCAAAAGATGTTGCTTATTAAAAGGACACCGACAGAAAGAAATACCCATGCTTGGGAATAAAGTCTGATGAGAAGAGCCAACAACTCAAGCAGGTAGAATGAAAAGTGGTGGCTGGAGACAGGGACACTGATTAGAGCCACCTGGTCACAGCAGTTGATAGACCTTGGGCATGAGCCAGTAAATTTAATAGAAAGGTTACGTAGCAATGCTTAACCCAAAGACTCTGAAAGAGGACTTCGGGGCCAAGAATGGCTCATTCTAAGAGGTTACTCAGCAGCGTCCTGTAACAGTAGTACAAGGCTGGCTGAAAAACTCAGCAAGGCTACTAATATTTAAGGACACATTGAAAAGATTCAGCAATTCAGTAAAGGATTATAAGACAGTTAGCTACAGACATCATAAACAGCGATGGAACATTAACTTAGGGGCAAAGATCAACATTGTGTAAAGGAAGAGGTATTCAGCAGGGTTAAGAAAACGTTAGGAAGTTAGAATGTGTGAAATTGAGACTTCTAGATTTTCAGCAGCAAAGCTAGCAAAAACACACACAAGAGGCTTCTGAGATAGTGATGATAAGTAAGGTATTGAAAGTTAGATTTCCTAAGTTAAAATCCTGGCTGTTTTACTTGCAAATTGTACAACCAAAAGTAAGTTGCTTAATCACTCTGTGCTTCATTTTTATTATCTTAAAAAAATAGCATAACTTATATGGTATCTATAACATTGCTATGCAAGGTAAGAAGGGGTATGTTGTTGAAGATCTTAAGAAAATACCCAGAGGTAGCTTATGAGATAAACACTTATGAAATTTACCCTTAGGCAAGCTTACAAGGAACATTAACTTACTAGCAAGCTCCACGGTATCAGGACCAAACTATGTAGGTGGTTTTAGTGGTTTGAATAGGTATGGCCCTGTAGCTTCATGTGTTTGAATGCTTGGCCCATATGAGCTATGGCACCTCCTAATAGGCACTATTAGGAGGCATGGTCTTGATGGAGTAGATGTGGCTTTGTTGGAGGAAGTGTGTCACTGTAGGGGTAGGATTTGAGGTCTCCTGTGCTCAAGAGACACCCAATGTGGCACCTTGTTTCTTTCTGCTGTCTGTGGATCAAGGCATAGAACTCTTGGTTCCTTCAATATGCCTGCCTGCATGCTGCCATGTTTCCCGCCATGATGATAATGGACTAAACCTCTGAAACTAATGTTTCAAATGCTTTTATTTATATGAATTGAATGTTTTCATTTATAAGAGTTGCTGTGATGATGATGTCTCTTTGTAGCAGTGAAACTGTAGCTAAGAGAGTGATGGACTAGACAGGAAATGTGGCTAAGAGTTCTAGCAATACCTCATTTCCTATTGATGTTATGGTCCAGAGGTGTACCAAAAGCAGTTGCCTGTTGACACCACAGTTTTAGGATATGGAATAACTTCAGGAAAGATGGTGTTAAGACGCTGTGACATGATAGCCTTAGCTTGTATTGTTCTTGAAGTTGCTGACTAAAAGTTCTACATAGAAAGTAGATTCTTTTCCAAATCATTCTAGATTACTCCAATTGCTAGTCTCTGTGAGAGGGAGCCAGAATTTCTCCAGGTATCCCAAAAGCCAGTGGTATATTCATAATATTTCAAACTTGGCATAGCATAGAAGACCAGTTAGCTGACGCAGAATAGTCCCAGGAGTTTAGAGAGGAAGGGAACAGGATGCAAAGAAATAGACATTCATATTTATATGTTCTCTATATTTATATATGTATGTCTTACCTATATTATTTATATAATTTAAAGGCCTATTTTTAGAGCCATTTAAGATGCACAGGAATTTAAGACAAAAGAACTTTTCAACATTTTTCCTGCTCCACCTCATTTTTAGGCTCTGTCATTGTCAAAATCTCCCACCTGGTTAGTATTCCTGAAACTACAATGACCCATTATAACCACTTAGTGTCTACAGTTACATTTGGGTTTACCCTGGATGAACATTCTGTCTTGTGGACAAACATGATGATGGTTATTGTGATGATGATAATGGTGGTGGTGGTGGTGGTGGTGGTGGTGTGTGTGTATTATTACAGTGTCATATAGGGAAGTTCACTGTCATGAGTATTTTCTGGCTTTCCTTCATTATATCCCCTATAGGTCTCTTTCAGTCTCCTTGGCACATGGACAAAGCCTGTCATCACACTCTGGCAAAACATAACAAATGGAAGTGGTTTTACAGGCAATGTATAAGCTGAAGGAATGGATTCAAACAGCCATTTATAAACCCTTTATCCAAAGGAAAAGAAAAGGTCTAAATGGACCTCATATAAACTCAAGTTTTCCGTGGCTTGAGTAGAAAAAAAAAAAATGAAGCTTTATTTAGCTTGCATTTGCAAACTGGATGAAATGGTTTATATTAAGGTTATCCTATATTAATCTTCTACCTCCTCACCCTGTTTGTTCTCAGGTACAAAGAAGGACCCTTCTCTTTTCCAGGAAGTGAATGTCAGAGATATTCTACTCTTGACCTATCTGTGTATGTATATGTGTTCATAGTAGAGATATAGGAGATTTTCTTCAATTTTTTTTTTTTTGTTCACATAAGATATATCCAACATTAGAGCAAAGACAAAGATTCTAAATAAATGGGGGAATAATTTATTTTCAGTTTCTTTTTTATTTTTTTTATAATTTATGCCCTTTATATTCTGTTTGTAGATCCCTCCCGTATATCCTCCCGGCCACACACCCCTTCCTCTTCCTTTCTACTCCTCCCCTAGTCCACAGAAAGGGGCATCCTCTTCCCCAACCATCTGACCCTAGCCATTCAAGTCTTATTAGGACTGCCTAGATCCTTTTCCTCTGTGACCTGGCAGCCCCGCCCTGCCAGTGAGAAGTGATCAAAGAGCAGGGAGCTGAGATCATGTCAGAGATAGTTTCTGTTCCCCTTACAGGGGCACCCACATGGAGACTGAGCTGCCTATGGGCTACATTTGAGCAGGGGGTCTAGCTCCTCTCCATGCATAGTCTTTGGTTGGTGTATCTTTCTTTGTGAAGCTCCTGGGTCCAGATGTTTTACTTTCTTGCTCTTCTTGTGGAGCTCATGTTCTTTCCTAGTCCTTCAATCCGCAACTTCGTCCATAAGACTCTCTGCCCTCTGAGCAAAGTTTGGCTGTGAGTCTTAGCATTTGCTTCAATAACCTGTTTTATAGACTCTTTCAGAGGAAATCTATGGTAGGCTACGTTGTCTTCACCCATTCCTGGTGTCTATCTTGTTTTTCCTTATGAATGAAAATTAAGCATCCTCCCTAAGGTCTTCCTTGTTGTTTAGCTTCTTTAGGTCTGTGGATTTCAGTATGGTTATCATATATTATACAGCTTATTCAGCTTATAAGTGAGTATATTCCAATCATGTCTTTATCTATTCTTTGGTTGAGGGACATCTGGGTTCTTTTCCAGATTCTGGGTATTATGAACAAAGCTGTTATGAACATAGTTGAGGACATAGCCTTGTTGTATGATGGAGGAGCTTATATCGGTATATGCCTAGGAGTGGTATAAATGGGTCTTGAGATAGCACTCTTCCTAATTTTCTGAGACAGTGCCAGATTGACTTCCAAAGTAGTTTTCAAGTTACATTCCTATCAGCAATAGACAAGTGTTCCCTGTTCCCCTTTCTCCACATCCTCTCCAGCATGTGTTGTCACTTGAGTTTTCTAACTTAGACATTCTGATAGGTGTAAAATTGAATCTCAGAGTCCTTTTGATTTGCATTTCCATGATGACTAAGGATGTTAAGCATTTCTTTAAGTGCTTCTCTGCCATTTAATATTCCTCTGTTGAGAATTCTCTCTTTAATTCTATACTCCATTTTGTCATTGTTTGAAAATTTATATTTTCTGAGAATGTTTCTGGAAGAAATAGGAAATGTGTATTTTACACACATATACATATATATACACACACTCAGATACATGGGCACATATGAATACCAACTCAGAGTTAAGATATGCTAAAGCAAAAGCTTATTCTTATAATTAGATGTTGTAGTAGTGATCAAGGGTAGCATCCACAATTTTCAAAAGAAATAACCATTTGCTCTTTACACATTATCACCTTAATGTGTGTAAAAATAATAGACATTGTTTTCACAAAACATGTCTAAAAAAGGGACACAAATTTTTATAATGATATTAAATAAGCATATTTGTGAGAACAATCAGTTTGTCCTATCACTGAAAACTTGAGCTTGTTTCTTCTTGCTCCTAATAATCCTTTTATTGATACACATGGCTGAATAGCAATGGCTTCACATGCTGAGTTCAGAATGTCAGAAATGACAGTACTAAGTAGTTATATAAATGACAGTGGAAGTTTCTTTTCTTTTTTCTTAAAAAAAATCATGTTCCTTTGAACTAATAAATCTTGTAAACTAAGTAATAAGCATAAGATTCAGAGAGTGTCCAGCATTGGAAAACTGATTTCAACATTTTTTTTCTTGATGTCAAGAATAAATATGATAATTTAGATTAAAAAAATGTTAGTATACTTTTAGGTATTAGTGAAATCTCTCCTTTTTCTGACCTACCTTGCATGCCTGAGGATAGAGGCTGATTTCCTGGTCTGTAAGGTTATTGTAGAAGATTTCTGAGAGTATGAGATTTTATAATGTAAGGTTAGATATTGATGGGGTAATTGTCAGTATATATATGTATATATATATATATATATATATATATATATATATATAAAACAAGTCCTCAAATCACAGTGATTCAGTCTATTTAGGATATATTTATTTCTCATTTCTAAGAAGGGGTGGTGGGGAGTTTCACTATTTCACTATACATAGCTTCCCAGAAAATTGGCCTGGTGGTACTACTATCTTGAAGGAGATTCACTTTTTTCTTTCTCCTCTCTCTCTGTCTTTTTCTCTCCCTCTCTTTCCTTTCCCTCTCTTCCTCCCTCTCTCTATTTTGGTTAGAAAAAAAGACCATGGTATTTGATCACCAGATTATTTTACTTAAGCAGGAAGGCGATACAAATAATTTTCCAAACTCAGAAACTATAACAAATCACAGCTAGTTCACACTCAACTCCCCTTAGAGTTGGCTACCACAGACCTACTTTGTGCCCTAGTGACAACTCATATCCCCATTTCAGTTAATTGCAAGACAGATACTTAGTAAAGAAATGATAGTTTTATAGACAAATGTATCACTACTGATTAGGGGTGTCAATATTTAGGAAAAAGTTCAACTACTCCGGTAAGAATTGAAAATTATGTCATGAATAAATGTCCTGGAAAAATCCAAACTTAAAATCCTAAAAGGATCCTAAACAAGCTGTGACAAAACACCCAGTTCCTCTCCTCTGTCTGCCGGGGATTTGGGAAACTCAGAAAAGACAGGGTGCCACAGCACATCAATTTGATAATAAGGCTGGAGAAATGTGATTTTCAAAGCTTGAACCTATCAGACTGATTCCAGTGTTTGCCAGCTCCTGTTTCACATATAATTTTTCAACCAGGACAGGATGACAAAAAAAACCTGCAGAAATGTGTCTGAGGTGTTAATATGGAATGCAGGTTCAGATTGCAGATGGGTTTTGTTTTAGAAGCAATGAGATTGCCACACACAGAAAGGCATTTAAAACATTACCCTAAGCTAAACAAACACCGCTGTCCAAGGTGCCTCATCATTAACCTTGGAATGTTGATATGCCCTAGGACAGAGAAACAGAAAACAGGATGACAGGCAAGAGAGAAAAGGCACAGAATTATCTAGTGCTGTGTGTGTGTGTGTGTGTGTGTGTGTGTGTGTGTGTGTGCACATGGACTCAGTGTTAGGGGCTAATAGGACATTTTCACTATGTGTAAAAGTCTTAGCACATGCAATTGAATTTGAATACACGGGAGCCTAAAGTTGTATTTTCATCTCACGTTATTCTAATTATCCAGAGGAACGGTGAAGACTGCACAGGTGAGCATGCGAAAACCACAGCTCGCCCACTCCGGCTCTGCCTAGGCACCAGTGCTGGTGTCGGGCTCACGAGTTCTATTTTTAGCAGCTTTCCTTTTTTTTTTTTTTTTTTTTTTTTGTCCTAAAACAATCCAAATCATCCATATTACTAACGTCGAGATGTAACGGCTTGCTTTGTCCTGCAGTTGTCAGCGTCTGGGTTTGATTCATGCAGAGACCATTCCTGCATTCATGACATCATTAACTCATTTACTCCCGGTACTAGTTGATAAAACACACCTGCCCGCCCTTGGGTGAATCTGGACAGTTCCTCGGTTGTTGCACAAATGGATTTGGCCTGTGGCTGTTTTCCTGATAGCAAGCTTTCTTTCTACTCCCACATCTTCCTCTTCCTGAACGTTATTTATAGCTTTGATTTTTTTTTTTTTTTTAAGAATAAAGTGATTGCATGCGCAAGGCCTTTTCCATCCTACGGTGACAGACATGCTCAGAGAAATCACTGTTTTCTTGTAAGATCACATTTTCATCCTCATGGAAGCCCATTGTGAAGAAGTGAGTCCCTGTTTCTCCCAGACAGTCCACACTGCTGACAATGCCTTTTCCTGCTGTTCTCTTAAGGAGGACCTCAAATTAAACCTGTTACACCTTAGATCCCAATTACATGGAAATCCATAACCTTTGCAAAATGAGTCTAAGCACCAACATAAAGACCCACTCCATTCAGGATTCCTACTAACTGGTTTAGGGTCTTGACATTGCCTGGTAAGAAGATTATAGAAGTGCCTGAAGGACAATCCTGGGTATAAAACCAAATGTCCCCATGAGCCTTACAATTGCCAAAAAAAAAAAAAAAAAAAAAAATCCCTTTCATCGTTTTATTAATTGTATAATTAATGCATTCTGTGTACTGATAAGAATAATGCCATGTAATTAATTTTTAAGAATTAAAAACTTGCCTTTATCCAGCCTCATGGTCTACTTTCATGTTTATTGCTGTGAATATAAATCCTCTTATCTAATTATAACATGACTGGTTTCATTGTTGAAACAAAGCAGTCCTTTGTCATTTTTTATTTGATTATGTAATATTTATTTTATTATATTAATTATAATTGGTTCAGGTGGAAAAAAAAAGAAGAGCCAAGGACTTAAAAATTTTAGGCTTCAGAAGCTTATCAGAAAAATGCCATGCTGTTTTGGATAAGGTGTGATATTTCATTTGTTTTCTGTGTCTGTTTTTGTCTTTCATGATTACCCATTCTGTTTACCAAAAGGCTCAATTAGCATTTGAATAGTGAGCCCGAGAGCAGACAGGTTGAGAATTCTCCTAGAACTAATTTGGCAGTCCTTCTCCTTTCCCCCTTCTCCCTTCATAGTCTTTTCTTCGCCTCTAATCAAGCTGCAGTTATTAAAGCTAGAATAAAAGACCTGATTTTCCATTACATTGATGCATGCTGAACAGAGTCTTGATTTGCTCTTTCTTTCAGCAATGCTAATTGGACTCAAAGGAAATATTTAGTTTATAATAGCGAATGAAGAATTCATTTAATTTTAAGGAAAGGGAAAATCAGCAGTGCAACTCACCAGTTTATACATACATATATTTCTTCTTGTAACTGTTCATTTCCTTTAAGTGTGTTTGTCTTATCGTTTCTCACAAATATCACCGTTATTTAATTATCAATGCTAATGGCCTTAGGTACACCTAACAAGCACAAATGCCTGATCTCTGCTTGGGAAAAGAATGTAATAGGCTGGGAAATCTGGTTTCAACTATAGTGATCAAAACAAGAAAGAGCTAATTTCCACAAGGTTGATTTTCAAATGATATTTATAACTACATTCTTCTCAGACTAAGCCCTCATCTCCCATCATGGTCCTCATCAAAACAGCAGTCTGGTATTGCACATGGAGAATATTGATGAATGGGAACAAGTCACCTGGGTTATCTGTATCCTTAATTGCTCATATCCAGAGAAGGACAAGTTAGTATCATACTAAAATGTCCCATTCTGAGCTGCTCCTCATCCCCTGTAAGACTTCAAAACCTCCTTGAGAACAAATCTCTCCATTGAAATGGGTGAATCAACAAAGAAACAGAGTTGCTGCCTCAAAGAGTGAAATAATCCTCACAGTGGAAACAGTAACAGCAACATGTGAAAACAACACCATTTAGATGTGATGTCAATGTTTGGAACAAATTCTTCATTCAGAGAAATACATTTTCTTCTCTATGCCAAAGAATAAACCATCCAAGAACGTTGAGTCATTTTAAAGTTGTTTTCGTTTTATTTCATATGTGCCATTCAATTGCAGATTTTTTTAGAAATTCTCTTGTCCCACAGGGGTGAAGCAAGACTGCCTTTAGACACATATCACTAAGCACCTGCACAGTTCTTAAAGTAGGATTTTCTTCATACTCTGGTCATTTCTGTGTATTTTATTTCCAGAGGGCAACATGACCTAGACTCTGGGTTTTTGCTTTGCTCCCAGGGTCCCTCTGGCCTTCATATGTGTGCATTCTTACCGTTTGGTTTTAAGGACTCGGTGTTACCTGCTCTATACAAACTGCCTCATTCCCTCTCCATGCTGTGTAGAGCAGCGGCTCATTTATACAGGCCCTGTGGCACTTCTCTCCTCTTGGATAGGCTTCTACCAGTGGAATTTAACTGAAGTTGTTGGAGAGTGGTGGATGCTGTCTCGTTCACCATTGCCCAGTTGTTACTGATATCCCTGTGCCTGGCTTGACTAGATACATGTGTGTAGAACATATTGACTGTAGGTGAGTGAAATCATTATTTGTTCACCTTGGGAAAAGTCAAACATACGAGGTGGGGTTTTGTCCACTTGAGAATTTACTTGAAAATAATTTCTAGTTTTGATTTCAGTAAGGTTTAATAGTTTAGAGATAAAATTGCTTATATATTTGTGAAAATGACATTGAAATATGTATTTGTTCAGTCGTTATTTAAGATGTCTCCCATATTGGTAACCCTATATTTTAATGGCTGAATCTCTTTTCTCCTTCTGCATAGATGCCGAAATCTTAGAAATATTAATAACTTCAACCTAGACTTCTCTGGATCTCAAGTACTATCTTTCAACTGCTTGTATGATATATCCCTCTGGGAGGTCTCACGGCACCTCATAATCAACATGATGTAATTCATATCTCAAACTCCTGACTTTCTTCCAGGCAGATACCAGTTTCATCCATCCATCTGGATTAAGCACAGGTCTTGGAGCCTCTTGGATCAGCTCTCTACTGCTTTGCTCATGTGCAATCCTGGACCTTACTCTCTCCACACACATCTCCCAGGTGCTCAGTTCGTCCATCACACCCAACAGCCTACTGAACTGATTCTCTTCCATCTATTACTGTCCTGCTTCAAGTCAGTCTCAAAAAAGATAAACTTTCCATTGCAGAAATGGAACATCTTATTGCTTAAAAGTCTTTATGACAGCCCATCCCCTCATTAGCCTTATCTGCACGAATCCAAGTCGTCTATCCTCATCTCTCTCTCTCCAGGCTGATGTTATGTCACACTCTTACTATCTGTCCTGCTTGAACCACAGAGGTAAAAGTTTCTGTGTAATTCTTTTAGGTCGCAGTGACCAAAACCCATGAGAGATAATTTTAAGAGAAAGGATTTGCTTTCGCTCACAGGTTTCAGAGGCTTCAGCTCTTAGCCCTTGGTTCCAGCTCTTCTGGGTCTGTGGTGGTGACATGAATGTGTGACAAAGGCTATTCACAGATAGGAGAGGGAGAGAGAGAGAGGGAGCTCCCAACAGGAGGTCCCCAGTCACCCATTTCTGCTTTAGTCCCAAGTTATTGGAGCTTCCCAAAGTATTGTCATAACCTGTGGATCAGGACTTGAACATACTAGATTGGGGAATAATTTCACATTTTAACCAGAACATTTTCCAACCTGCCATACTGCTTTCATAATTCTGTTCACTCCACATTTTTGTGTGATTATTTGTATACCCTGTATGCAGGGTTTATCTTTGTTTGCATGTGTATGGCTATATTTGTATGCAGAAGCATGCATGTGTGTGTGGATGTGTGTGGTTTTGCATGTAGGTATATGTGTGTGCATATAGGTGTGTATGTGTATGTAGATGTGTGTGTTTGTGTATGTAGATGAGGGGGGAGTGTGTCTGTATATGTGTAACAGTAGAGGTAGAGGCCAGAGATTGACATCAAGTATCTTTCTTTGTTACTCTCCATTTCTTTATTGAGCCAAAGTCTCTCTCTGTCCCCAGGGCTTGCCCATTTAGTTATGTGTGCCTATACTCTGTGCAATGTGAGCGCTGGGATTAGAAATGAGCTACTGCACAAGCCTGGTTTTGTGTGGGTGCTGGAGATTTGCAGCTGGATCCTGAAGCTTCTACAGCAAATGCTTTTGTCCCCCAAGCCATGTCCTTAAGCCCTGTTTTTTTCCACACATTACAAGGTTGTTTTACCCTCTGTCTTCCTACTAGTCTCCCAGTTTTCAGAGAAAACATATGTTGTCTCTAAGTAGGATGAAAGTTTAGCTCTTAGAATACATTTGATTATCTGGTAGCATTCCCGGCAATACCTGCAATTCTATCCTTTTATGATAGTTTTACACATGTACATGTATGTTGTGTGCATGCAGATTCTTGTTTAAAAGTGTGTGTGTGAGTGTTTGTGTGTGTGTAGGTTCTCTAGTATGTGCTTATGGAACCCCAAGAATGACATTGGACAGTTTTCTTGATAGCTCTCCTTGAACCAAAAGAACTTGCCAGTTTCTGCTAATTTAACTAGTTAGCTTCTCCCAGGGATTCCTCTGTGAATGGCTTCAAAGTTCACAGATGGCCACTGCCATACCTGCATAAATTTTACATGTTTACATGTTTTCGGTCCTCATACTTATGTCACAAATACTTTATCATCTGCTAAGCCATCTCTCTGGACTCTGCCTCCAACAGAATCTGGTTACATGAACACACTGGGCCAATATTCTACAGAGTGTTGACACTTAGTGTCCAATCCAGTCTAGTCTGTGTTTGCTGAAGAAAATTAAAGAGTCAAAATATTATGAAGAACCCGCCAGAGATGACTACTCCAACACAGGCTATAGCCAATTAAAAGTCTTTATTCCAGTTGTCTTGAACTATATTTAGGTATTTGTCCAGAGCACAGATTTTGTGAAGGCCACACCCCTATCCTGTCATGGTTCTTGGCATCTGCAGTGGGTGGAGGATGGTCTTCACAGGAGCAAGCAGTTTAACAGAAGTTAAGATAAGCAGTTAGCTTGAGGGTGTTCTGCACAAGGTGGTAATTTAACAGAAGCTGTGATAAGTTAGCTGGGGTATCTACACTTTGGGTGTTTGGTGATTTTTCCATGGGATACTCCATTAAGGAGATCAGGTTCCGGTTAAGCGGGAAATGGCCTCAGCAAGAATACAAAATGGAGCCGGAAATGGCCTCAGCAAGAATACAAAATGGAGCTGGGCACGGTGGCGCACGCCTGCAATACCAGCAGAGGCAGGTGGATCTCTATGAGTTGGAGGTCAGCCTGATAAACAAAGTGAGTCCAGGACTGTCAAGGCTACACAGAGAAACCCTATCTCCAAAAAAAACCAAAAACAAAAACAAAAACAAAAAACAAAAACAAAACCCTAAAACCACCACCAACAACAACAATGAAAGGAAAAAGCAAAAAACAACAAAGAAAAAAAATCAAACAAAAAAAGCAAAACCAAAAAGACAACAACACAACAAAACAAGATGGAAGAATCTCTTCATTCTTCCACAATATATGTGTGCATATATTGTGTGCATATATTGCCACAATGTATGCTGACTACTACACCAAGAGTTATAGCTCAATAAATGTTTGTCTGATAAACTACTCGGGAGCTCAATGTTTCATAATATGCAAAGTAAACATAAAACTATTCCTTCTTAAGGAAAGTCTATGAACATGAATTGTATTAGGATAAACTAGACTTAAACCAGCACCCTCTAGGATTGTTATATTAAATAGCAAGTCAATAGGTGTATTCTCTCCAAGTAAGTGTTAGCTTCTGTTACAAGAGGCTGTGTTGTGAAAATAAGGACAAGTTAACATTTGCAGTATACTGTTCTGCTCTTTGCCCCTCCCCCACCTGATAATCTCAAGTACCTCAGGCTGTTTTTATTGAAAGTAATGAAATGGAGTCCAAGAGAGTAAATGATCATGATGTATTACATACAAGTTTTCAAAAATTCCCTCTTCAGATGAAATTTGAATTGTGTAGTTAAGAATGTACTTACTCAGAATCTGATCATTGGCTGTGAAGCCTATCAATTTATGGACCAGCAAACTATTTTCAGTTTTGTTCTAAATGCATCAGTCAAGAATAAGTAAGCCTGTTTGTTTTTCCAAGCACTCATTTTTCTCTTCACAATAATTACAGTTCCACTAATTTACCACTCTCTTAAAAAAATAAAACTAATCTTATTCGTCATTGGTAGGTGCTTTTCGAGAGCTAAATAATGCCTTCTCTAAATTCATGTTTACCTATAACTTCTAATTGTGACCTTAATTGAAAATGGGACTTTTGCAGATGAAATAGTTAAGGGTTGAGAGGATCCCATAAATAAGATTAGGGGATGCCTAAATCCAGTGACTTGTTATAAAAGTGAGTGATCACAGCAACAGAGAATCAGCTTCATTTTAAGGGTGAGTGGGAGGAGAGAGAAGCTAGCATTGCCGAATGGGTTCCTCCCAAAAGCTGTGGTTATAACTTGGCTCTGGAAGTCTAGCCTCCAGATCCGGGAGGGAAATAACTCCCTGTTGTTTTAAGCCCCTTGCCCTAGCACAGTCACACCAGCATGCCAAATCAGTTCCCTTAATTAAACCATTCATTGTAGCTCAGAGAGAATTCACTGGAGACATGCTTTGAGGATGTGATGACCCACAGGCTCCCAGCTCTGGGATCTTTTCAAAAGCTGCCTCAGGGGCAACATCTTAAGAACTTTAAGAGAAGATGGACAGCTTTCTTGGTGTCATGATATGGATGTAGGAGAGAATAGTTTGGTTTACTGTGCCTAAACCTGAGCATGTGTTTTAAGTAGGAACATGGGAAAAGGCAGGAAGCCAAAGTGAAAAAAAACAAAAACAAAACTCTCTGAGGAGGTAGAAGGCAGAACCTGTGGGTGAATATTTACAAATTCTGCCACTTGTCATTCACCCCTTTCCCTGGTAAACAGTGTGAGAAAAACCCTACTTTTTGAATAGGACTGAGACCATCTATTTCATTGTTTAGAAAATTCGCCTCTGTTTCTTAATTGATATTTTACTCAAAAAGCTCCTATCTGCATCTCAGAGTTTTACTGGCAATTAAGGGAAAGGTGGTTTCTTTCAAAACCCAAACCCATAAATTTATGAGGGAAAACATGATCTAGCCAGAGGGTAAATTCATTCAACATCCTACGTGAAGCAGACCAAGTCCGGTCAAAGCAAAGATGTACTCAGATCGCGGGCCTGGCTTCAGTGGAAGATACAGATCATTAGATCTCGTCGCAGTGTCTGTGGCTAGGTTGTTTATTACAAAAGTAAGACTCACTAACATGTCCTCTTTTCTAGAACCATAAATCTGAAAGTCTGTCCTGTCTGCAGACACGGAGACTTGAAAACCGCAGTACCTTAGCGCCCCCTGCTGTTCTCATTCAGTGTCGGCCGCCTCTGGCAAAATCGTTTTCTGCTTTTCCCTTCCTTTCAGCGATACTCTGACTTCGTTCTGATACACCTTTCCCTGTGCTTAAGTCTCCATCTTGCCAATCTGTGCTATTTAACAACCCAGTGGCAATTTGAAAATTGAATTTTTATGATTCTCCTGTTAATCACATCTTTCTCACTCAGGCGGTTCTAGAACGATTCTTCCTTTCGTTAAGATTATTTCAACCGCTCTGCGAGAGCTCCAAAAAAGCATCTTCATCTTTCTTTGAAAACGCAGCTTCCACCCTTACGAACCCCTCATACTAATCCTTCACGTCCACAATGTTTGAGCTAAACGGTAAACAAAAGGAGAGCACATGGAAGCAAACGCGTTGCCAAAACATCTGCAAAACAAGCCAGTGGGGTGTGTGTGTGTGTGGGTGTGTGTGTGTGTGTGTGTGTATTGGGGGAGGGGCAGAACCAAGTTCTTTGCTTTTGCCAAAATGAGCACTCGACGAACACGGACATCCCATGTTACCGGCTGGTCATTTTCACGCCTTTATTAAGCGTTTGAAACTTCTAACCACGTTTTGATTTCTCCAGTGTGCGTTTAGGTGGCCACGAGCACACTCAGGCAAGCTCAGGAGAATTTAGAGGACAACACTTGTACGCTCTCAGAGTCAAACTCAGGATTATCACGTGTGCGGGCGGGTGCCATGACCAACTAAACCATCTCACTAACCCATGAAATACTCTCTTGCGGAACGCTAGGGAAAGCCTGTACAGAGCCGTCCCCCACATAACTTTCTGATTGCTTGCTTGTTTGTTTTCTTCTCGAACTGTTTTCTGAAGTTGTGCCAGACTTCTAAAAGTCTTGAACGAGAGAATTTACATACCTAAATGTAATGCTTGGCCTGACATACACTATGGGAAGTGGCTGTGCTTGCTCACAACGAATGATTTCAAAATCCAGGTGATGCGATGTCTAGATCCCGTAGCATTTTTTTTTTTAAAGGTATAATGCACAGGAGAAACGTCACATGCTTGCACCTTGGCAGGGAGAGCTGGAGGCTGGCCAACCAGTTTTAAGGCCTTAAGGAATCTAATAGGTGTTGTTTGCAATCTTCTGCTTCCGTGTGCACTTTGCCACTGGACAGAAGCTCTGTGAAAACAACGGAACAAATGTTCTTTTCCTGCTTGAGTATCCACACAGTCAGCGTGCCATTAATTTGATACAGTTTTAAAATTCATGTGTGAGCGAATACTGTAGAACCTTGCCACTGAGCGATGCTGGTTTTCTAGAGTAATCTCGTAAGATCCGCTGCGAAACAGACTCACAGGAAAATATTACTCCAGCTGCCAGTGCTCCACTTTATATGCATTTTGTTTCCTTTGCCTTTCCCAACAATAGTACTCGTGTGAATATTCAAGGAAGTTCTCAAGACATGGAATCTAATAAACATTGCTATATTCAACAGAAGCGTGTATGATGTAATCTGATGTCAGAAAGAAGCTACAAAGGAAATCAGAGGTATACTACTTAATTTTCAAAGCTGGGCTTGGTGCTGCTTACCTGTTAATCTCAATACAAGTGAAGTGGAGAGAGGAGGTCAAGGTCATCCCCTGCTACCTAGCTTGTCTCAACAAAATGAAGCAATAATACCAAGGGTTTACAATGGGCGAGTAAATATTTATCAGCTTGTCTTTTTGGCTTGTCTCCTTTAAGTGAAGTATTGCACTGACATCAATTTTAGAAACCATGGACCTAAAAGAATAAAACACTAACCCCCAGGGTTACATCTATCAATGTGCTTGTAAAACAACATTTCTGGGATATCTCAGCATCCACGACAGCATAACGTCTGACATTCACTTTCAGTTGTAGCTAAATGTGAAAATTACCATTCTTATAAAGATAACAAGTATACTAAACCTCTCCGCTACTTTAGAGCTGGGGCAAACACAACCAGGGGGTGGAAAGCAAAGTTAATGAATCGTAGGTGCCTAGTGGTGGTTAGAAGAGACTGCAAACTACACTGACAAACAATGACACTCGGGTGCCGTCT
The DNA here is from genome assembly GCF_030254825.1 of Meriones unguiculatus. Classification (NCBI taxonomy): domain Eukaryota; kingdom Metazoa; phylum Chordata; class Mammalia; order Rodentia; family Muridae; genus Meriones; species Meriones unguiculatus. The sequence goes on from NC_083359.1 coordinate 30,120,375, forward strand.
CAAGGTGACAAACACCCCAAAGCAGGCCTTACACAGTACCTAAAAGTGATTAGAACCAGTGGTTTAGCTTAGCACTGTGAGGGTTCTCTGCCCACAAAAATATTACCCAGATTTTATGTGTTCCTCCAGTCATTCCACAGAGAGAATGTGAACTCTGCTACCTTTGCTCTGTGAATTGTAGAAAAGCATAAGCCAGTTCAAAACCATATGTACATTATATAACATATGTACATATCTCTCTGTTTATCTATCTCTTTATCTATCTATCTATCTATCTATCTATCTACCTATCATCTATCCATCTAACTATAATTTTATATTCTGTGACCCCTGTGCTCATTCATTATCCCAGGATGGAGCTATTGTGCCTATCTCAGGCAAATGAAAAATTAATTTAATAAGCTAGCACTCCTGTTTTTACCAAAACAGTTTTCTACTGTTCTTGTGCGTGTACATGCGTCCATAAGTAAACCTTTTCCTTCGTCGGAGATTGATTTTATTTTTGTCATCATGGAGCATCAGTGGACATGAGATTTGATGCCTTCACAGATGGGGCCACTGGCCATTCATGTAACTGGTTGTGGAGGCCTTTGGGGGAGTCAGTGAGTGTCTCCTGGTTCATCTGGTCTGCCCATGGCTCTTCTCGACAGAGCTTCCTCTTCAGCTGCTGTGTTGGTTACTTTTCTAATGCTGCGATTAAAACACCACGACACAAAACAACTCTCGGAAAAAGGAATTGATTTGGGGATGAGTGAATTGAGTGGGAAAGCATGGCACCAAATGGTCATATCACCTACATTCTGTCTCACAGGGCTGTAGAGGTAGAAGGATTGGACGTTCCTGTCATCTTCAACGATCTAGTGAGTCCTACCATCAGCCTGGATTACGTGAAAATTAAAAAGAGAGAGAACAGTATCCACTTTATTACACTTTGGTATTTTATGTACAGTAGTGCAAAGCTCTAAACCATATTTTGTATTAAACAGTGTGAGGCATTAAGTGAGATTTCTCATACAAGAATTTTATTTTCATGTTTTATCCTTTTCGTGGTGTAATAAAAATAAGCCGTCACAACTTTAAATGCAGAATCTTGAAATGTAATTACAATAAATAACTCTTTGTGTGACTATTTTAAAAAGATCTAAAATACCATCACCTATACAAGGAGGAGCATACTCTGTTTCCCATGGACTTACCTTATGTTGGTTTGTGGCAACAGTTTGACCTCTGCCATGCGGATTAAAGGCAGATATGGGTTCGGAGGACTGGCAGGAAACGCCACAGGGAGATTGTTACTGATTAGGAAAATCAGAGCTTTACAACTTCCAAACTTACCCCAGGATAGTGTTCTTGCTGGGTGAGTACTGCGATGCTCACCTGATCCCCAAACATTTGTATTCTTCACTTGATTCTTGAGATGGGGTTGCTCTATGTAGATGAAGCTGGCCTCAAATGCAAACTAAACCTGCTTCTGCTTCCTACATACTGAGATTGAGATTACCTGGAGCCACTGTGTGCTGTTCAGGCATCATATCTGCGGATATTTAAATGGGAGTGGCTAGAGATACCGCTTACATCTCTGTTGTCTGTTTGGTTTGGTTTTTCTTCAGTCTTTTGCACAGATGGGAATGGCATAGATTATTTGCTGTTAGTTTTCTAAGTTTCTTAGCTTCTTTTGCTTCACCCTTTTGCTAATTCCTTTCGTAAGTGTTAGCATTACTATATTTCAGGTATTAGCTAGCATCATGTTCTGGTCCCACTATATTCAACATTCCCCCTTAACCATTCTGGAGCAGACTGTTATTGACAGCAAAAGAAGACTACAACAACTTTCAAGATATGAGTGGGAAATATTCTCTCTCATCCTGCCTGAATGACCAAGACTCTGTCTGCTGCAAAATAGGAAATAATATTTTTTTCTATAAGTTTTTATTTATTACAATTTATTCACTTTTTATCCCAGCTGTAGCTCCACCCTCATCTCTTCCCAATCCCACCCTTCCTCCCTCCTTGATCTCCTTCTATGTTCTTCCCCAGTCCATGATAGTAGAGGACCTCCTCCCCTTCCATCTGACCCTAGCCTTTTAGGTCTCATGGGGACTGTCTTTCATGGTCTTCCTTTCTGGCCTGGCAAGGCTGCTGCCCCCTAAGGGGGAGGTGATCAAAGAGCCAGCCACTGAGTTCATGTCAGAGACAGTCTCTGTGTCTGTCTCAGTATCTCTTTTAATAAAAAAAAATTAAGAAATATTCCATAAATATTCTTTGAATATGGAATATCAAATATTAACATCATTGGCCATCTCCAGAAAATATGGCAACTAAGTGTCCTTGCCATAATCCCAGAATATGAGAACAGTGGAAGCTTCATCCTTTCGGACTTTTCAGCTGGCAACAATGAAAAGGAGTATGAGATACGAGCTCCTGTTGAAACCCGAGGATGAAAAGTTTTAGGATGGTGTTTCTGATGACAGTGACAGGTTTTATTTATTTATTTTTAAATATTAGTCATTTGTTGTTGCTTATTTTCTGTTTCTGTTATTCAGCTGCTTCCATCTCTTCCTGATCTAAGTACAGAAATTGCTAAGTGGCTACACACTTCCAGTCAATATTCCAATTGTGTGAGATACGACATTAAAAACTTAAGATTGCTAACACATTCTACCAAGGGTTCCTTCACTAGCCCTTCAATGGGATCTCATTTCCACACGTACATTGTATTCAGTGTACTGGAACACATGACACACTTTCAATCGTTGACGTAAGTGTAGCCGGAAGTTGATGCATGATCCTTGTGTGCTCGATTTTACAAAAGCTGGACAAGCAAGAGTTTCACTCTATTCTTAGCCATCAAAGTCCTGTGTCATGCTTTAAAGCAAAAACAGAGTGAAACATATGAAAGCATTATGTATTAGCTACACAGTAGAGCTGACAAATCAAGTCTCGCCTTTATCTAAAGCCTTTAGAATTAACATGATTTATGTAAGACATTTACTGTCGATTGAGCCATAATTTATTATTTGTGTAATATTGGAACTGTGCATGGTTCATCATTCATCTGAACAGGAGACAAAAACACATTCTCCCTGTGTGTGGGATTATCTGAGAACTGGCATTATGCTGTGCAAACTATTTGTAGGATATTCTTTATTTCATATTTTATGCATGCTATGATTTTAAGTACATATTTAACTAGGTTCTTTGTACATCTCTTAGTATACATAAAAAGTCCCATAAAATGAGAGGAAAACACCGTAAAGCTGTAATGCAATAGATAAGCCAGTCACAGTTAAGGGAAAATAGTGATATCAGAAAAATGAATAAGAGTGGTACAGAAGACAGAAAATCTGGATTGGTTCTGATTTTACCTCTAAACATTTGAAAGATTCTTTTAGATTCTTGTTTTGCTGTTTTGAGGAGAAATACTACCTACTTAATACTGCAGCACTGACCGCCCTCAGACAACATAGATTCTTTTTTTAAAATTTTTATTTTTTATATTAATTACAGTTTATTCACTTTGTATCCCAGCTGTAGCCCCCTCCCTCCTCCCCTTCCAACCCCTCCCTCTCTCCTTCAGCCCCTCTTAAACCCCTCTCCAAGTCCTCCACCCCTTTCATCTGACCCTAGCTTATCCCATCTCCTCCGGGCATAACTACTTTTAGATTTTGTTATTGACTATGTATTTTCAACAGAACATGTCTAGGATTGTGCCAACAATATATCCTTGTGGGTAAAAGAGGACATGGTGAGAAATTCATGTAATAAAGGGTAAAACGATGTCAGTCATATTTTTGACATTTGAGCATCCAATGGAAGGACTAAAGTGTGTATATTTTTTATTGTGTTTTTTTTTTAATAAGAGGTGAATAATTGTTATAACATTGAAGTGGTTGTTGTTTGTTTGTTTGTTTGTTTGTTTGTTTTGGCAGGGTCTCACAGTGTAGCCATGGTTTGTCTGGAACTCATTATCTGGGCTGTCTGTAAACTCAGAGTTCCTTGTGCTTCAGCCCTCTGAGTGTCAGAATTAAAGGTGTGTAATGCCACACCTCTCTCTAAGGCTACTTTCTAATTTTCTCATTTAGCTCTGACATTGATTTAGCCAGTGGAAGTGTAACACAGCAGATAGTCATAGTTAAATATTTTAAATAAATCTTACTGAATAAAGTTTCTGGGGTTATTTTAAAAATACTCTACTGTTGTAAGTCGAACATGGGACTCCCTCCCTAGAAGAATCCATTCTTTTCTCTCCTTCATTGGAAGCCTCATTTGCAAACAATCTTAATCTAGATTCAATCCTACAATGTATTGAGAAGATATAAATATTTTATTGAAGTATAAAAGGTAGATAGAATCATCCGTTAGGCAAACCTCCTAAATTCCTTTTAAACTCCTATATCCTCCACTTACCACCTAGACTGTCTTTGCTCCAAAATCATCTCATCTCTTGCTTTCTTCTAGCTATTGTAGAGTGTGGGGGCAGGGCAGGGGAGTTAGACTCATCTTCACACACAGACTAGTGAAATGCTGGGGATGGGGGTGTTTTCTTTATTTCTTTTCTTTTCTTTTTCTTCTCACTTATTTATTTTATTCACTTTTTACATCCTTCTAACCCCTTCTCTTCCCCAGTCCCAGTCTCACCCCACTCCTTCCCCATTCCTCCTTCTTCTTTTCCTAGAAAAAGAGAGCTCCATTTCCCATCCACCCCACCTCATCAAGTTGCATCAGGACTGAGCCTATCTTCTTCCCCTATGGCCAGGCAAGTCAGTCCCTCCAATAACCTAAGAGCTGACAAGTGAGTCCTTTTTCTATGCATTCCCCACTTTCCTTACTTAGAAGACACACATGAAGCCCTAGATGCCCATCTACTACATCTTTGTAGGGGGCCTAGGTCCAGTTCATGCATGGTCCTTGGTTGATGATTCAGTCTCAGCAAACCACTCTGGACCCTGGTTAATTGACTCACTTGGTCTTCTTGTAGAGTTCCTATCACTTCCAGGTCCCTTTCTCCACTCTGCACCCCCCCACCCCATATTCTCCAAGACTCCCTGTGCATCTACCAATGTTTGGCTGTGCATCTCAGCATCTGGTTTGAGGTACTGCTGGGTAGAGTCTCTGAGAGGACAACTTTGGCAGGCTCCTGTCTGAAAGTTTATCAGACTATCCTTTATAGTGTCAGGGGTTGGCACTCTCTGTTAGGGTGGGTGTTTGTTTGGGCCAGGCATTGGTTGGGCATTCCCTCAACCTCTGCTCTATCGCTTTATTTGTATCCCTGTACATCTTGTAGGCAGGGTAAGTCAAAGTTTTTGTGGGTGGGTTGGTGTTCCCAGCCCTTACTAGGAGACTAGTCTAATTAGAGGGCATCCTCTTCAGTGTCTACAATATCTGCTACTAGGAGTCTCTGCTTGAATCCCCCTCATGTCCTCCCAGGAGCCTACCCAACTTAGGTCTCCAGCTCAGAATGTTGTCTTTAAATTATAGACAACATGTCACAGAGACATGGACAAGGGTTCAGATCCTAGTCTCAGCCCTATTAAAAGGAAGACTTTTGAAAGCTTTTAACAGGTCTCAGTCTCCCTTTTAGTTTTAAAAAGAGAAACTGAATTCCTTACTTCACAGGATCACTGTGCAGATAAAATGAGATTAGGTAGGCAATCTACCCATTTTTCACTAGTAGTCACTTTCCCACTTCCAGTGCAGTAAGCCGATGTTTTTATATCCTAAATGCACTTGCTTTCCCATGTCTCTTCAGTTGTCTATTGAGCCCTTGCATGGCTGGTGCCTGAGTAAACCTCTTATCTTGTACTGGGGGTTGGGGACCTCCCTGAGCACTGATGGCAAATAAGTCAAAGCCAAATGAAAAAGTTGCTTCTATACCCTGCAAAGTAATTCAAATGACTGAGTCATAGTGCAATGTTGATGTACTTACAAGCATGGGTGAAGTGAATATGATTCACTCATAATTCAACATGGGGCTTTCGGGCCTATAGCAATAGCAAAGGTCATGATTTTTACTTTTAACTAATTCCATCAGTCATAAAATCTGAGATAAAGTCCAGTATAAAAAGTTGCTTCCCCCTCCCTTTTTAATTCTGGTACTTGTTCTTATGGACATTGACTCTAAGACCAAGAAATGTGACTCTCATATCAAAGGGAATAAGAAATTATTGATTTGGAACCACATAAGAGAGAGCCTGAGCTGGGAACAGATTCTGACCTTCTGACCGTCCTGAATGCTGTGAATGAACACGGTAATACTTTCATGAAGTTTGTACAGTTACTGAAGGAGAGAAAGTCATTTTTCAAATCTCGTGGAAACATCGGGTACACATGTCATATCCAAATATAGATTCTTAGTTGTAGTCTCAGGTGCTCTCTTTGAGCATTTCCATTCTCTCAGTTAATGGAAGCTAATTGTCTACAAGTGCATTCCAGAAGGATTTTCCTAAGAACTTTAGGTCAAATGCTGAATCAGCTGATGGATGGCCTTGAAAAGTATGCTGGTTATTCTTGACTCTCAACTTGAACTACATCTTTAATCTGGGACACACCTTTTTCTGGCAGCCTATATGAAGGACATGGAAGAAGGAAGCTTGCTCCCCATGACTTTTTGTCCTCACTCTAGCTGGCAAGTCTATCCCTTCTCTGGAATTAGAGCCTACTTCTTCAAGATTTTGGCCCACACTGAAGATTAGAGGAGACATCCTTCTTCGTGCAATGAATAGCTATTTGGATTCTTGAACTCTTATTGGTAAACAGCCATTATTAGTTTAGCTAGACCACAGCCTGTAAGCTACTCTAATAAGTCCCTTTTATCTCTCTCTGTATGCCTGTCAGTTTGTCTGCCTGCCTGCCTATCTATGTATTATCTATCTATCTATCTATCTATCTATCTATCTATCTATCCTCTATCATCTGTTTGTCTGCCTAATTTATTCCATAAGTTCTATTCCTTTAGAAAACTGATTGATACAAAGTGTGTTAATGATAACCCAAGATAATTTGGCTCAGGGTCTGAAACATACCATCTCCGTAATCACAGACTATCTAATCAGTCAGATTTTAATGTAAGTTTAGCTTTCCACATATTATTTTGCTCTTTTTGTTGTCAAATGGCAAAAGTACATAATTATGAGGAACAAAGTGACTATTTAGTGGTCTAATAATGCTCCGGGAATACATAAACCTTCAAGCTTTTTTCATTTCTTTTTGCTGACAACATTCATGATTCTTTTTCCTAGCTATTATGAAAGATGGAGTACAATATTGTTAGCTATTGGCACCCTACAGTATAAAAAAATAGACCAGAGCTACTATTTGGAGTTTTATTTCCTTCTAAATGTTCATCTCTCTTGTTTACACACACACACACACACACACATACACACAAACAAACACACAGAGTTTTCCTTGTAGGGAATCATTTTTTTCTGACCCTTAACTGATATAATTTGGATGCTGCAAATTCTACCATTGCTGAAAGTCCCAGCTATAGCTATAGATGAGACTGTTAACTGCCATAGTTATATGTCAGCCACTTAGCTCCTCTTTAGTTTTTCTTATGCTCATTTGAGTTGTATTGTTTTAACTTTATTACATAAATGGTCTTAACTGACATTTCCCTACCACTGTTTTTTTTTTTTGTTTGTTTGTTTGTTTGTTTTTTTTTGTGTGTGTGTGTGAGAGAGAGAGAGAGAGTAGTGATTCCCAGATTATCTTTCCCAGGTCTTTTTTTGCATTTTACCTCTACTTTTTAGCTCTTGTACTGTTTCTTTTCTTTCTTTTTTCCTTTCTACCCTCTACAATGTAACTGTGAAAAACCAACTCATAGGAACAAAAGTCTTTAAAATTATTTATTATTTATTTACTCTTTAATTTCTTCCTTGAGTAGTTACTTTCCCTTTATAGCTAACATCGCTTTAAGGACTTTAATTAATTTCTACCTTGCTTCTTAAGGGACTCGGCATGCCACTGCTCACCCTATTTGCCCTTAAAGTATTAATTGGAAATAACGATAATGATCCACCTTATAAAACGTTTTTAACTCTGTCCTTGTTAACCTGGCAAGCTGTGAGCATGAAAGATGGGCAGAGAGCTAGCCACTAGGAAGCAGAATTAATGAGCAGGGACAATGTGTAATTCTATATATTTTTAATCACAACTGTTAGCATGCAAGTTAAATTAATAACATTAGCAGCAGAATTGGCAGTCTCCATGTAAGATAAGTCAGTGGGTTCCATTCTAATAGGCAATGAGGTCATGACAGCCTTGTTTTTATTTGGTATTTTTCTCCTCTTTGGCATGTCCATAGACATTGTGAGGAACTCTTTTTTTTTTAACATTTTAAGATAACTTTCAGATATGAGTTCCATGTTTATATTTTTTTCAGTGCATTTCATTTCGATTTAGGAAGTCATTTTCATACAACCTCCACCAGCGATCTTCATTTCCATTCTGATGAGTCCCTTGCCTTTCACAGACACATCTCTACATGCAGAAATGTGAGCTGGAAAGCAGCCTCCAGGGTGCAAAGAATGGTGCAGAGTCTGGATGAAGAGCCCAAACTTTTCCGGGAGCAGGCCAAGAGCTCAGAGTGGGGTCTGACAAATCTTGTCCCCTACCCCTGGCTCTCTTCCAGGCTTTGACAAGTGTGTCAGTGTGCATGAACGCTGAAGGTGGTTTCAGAGCTGGCCTTCTGTTAGATTGGGTCTCACAAGGAGAACTCAGAAGGTAACATGCAGGCTTCTAATTTCCTTGTTTTAATTTGGACCTCAAAATTTTCATATTCCCCTTCCCTAGGTCAGTTCCAAGGAAACTCTTCAATATTTTGTAGGACAAATATGGTGCCCAGTCAGGTAAAAAAAAGTGACATAATTTGATAGTTAGGAGAACTACTTGAATGAAATATATCTTGATAAAATATTAATATCTCAGCATACTAAACTAGGTGGCACTTATTTATTTACTTTCTACTGTTGAAAACATATACGTGGTAACCATAAGCCAATTTGTCATCACAAAAAAATGAAGTAAGAGCAAAACTTCAATTTTCTACCTCTCTCTGGGGGGTTCAGCCTTATCAGGCCACAGAGGAAGACAATGGTGCTACTCCTGATGAGACCTGATAGGCTAGGGTCAGAGGGAAGGAGAGGAGGTCCTCCCCTATCAGTGGACTAGGGGAGAGGCACAGGGGGAGAAGAGGTAGGGTTGGTGGAAGTGGAAAGAGATGAGGGAGGGGGGTACAGCTGAGGTACAAACTAAATAAATTGTAATAAATAAAAAATAAAAACAACTTCAGTTTTTTAATTGTTACTTTTCATTTGTGCTCTATGTTTTCTAATGATTATATATTATGCTATTAGTTTGTAAACACAATAATTTCCTGAATTAACTGTGAGGGTTATGGAGACAAAGGTGTTTTTGAAGTGTGATAGTTACTGTTATTTACTAAAGCTGGATATAGCTTTTATTTTTACTAAATTCACATGACAAAAACCCTTTTCTCTTATTACGTACATAAAGAAAATTACATATTGGCTATTTACTTATTTTTATTTATTCATGTTTGTTTGTTCATTTATTACTTTAAAAAAGATTTTGGGCCTGAGAAGAAATGAAGAAGTCTAGAAATTCAATAAAAATTTCTTAATGTCTAAGACATGAGAAAATTAAAAAGACATGTTTAAGTCTCCTAAGAAATGAAGTGAAAGATGGGCACTGAGAAAATTAAAATTTCCCTGAAAACCAAGAAATAGTGACTCTGCTCACACTCTTTGAACTAAGATTCATGAAGAAGAAAGTAGGTATAGCTCTTGTCTGTTGAGCCGAAAAGCAAGCAAACAAGAAAGAGCTACGGAACTGATTTCATTGCTCAATTAAAAAAAAAATCAAAATGAATGAAGTAGGTAAGTGAACCATAAAATATAGTCATCCATAATTCTGATAAGAAGAAAAAAGTACACAACAACCATACTCTTCTCTGTATGTATTTATTACACCATGTCTTTAAACTCCTTTGCCAAAGTGAGTCCTCTAGTGAAAGGAACATTGCTGATGAGCATACCACCTCAGTGTTGGCTAAAGATATGTTAGAATAGCAGCATTCAATACACCTCAACAATATGAAGAAACAGTATAGATTATTATTTTGCTTAATTGGATAATGAGTCTTCGGTTGTTGTAGAGTAGTTAATGATACTACCCGGAATCATTAACCTGTAGGAAAATTTATCATATTATACAAAAGCCAAGAAATCAATTTATTCTCTAGAAAGCAAGCATGAACATCTTGCTAGATGTTTTTTTTAACCTTTGGTATGTATAAGATCTTTGATGTATTCTTTTTTTTAATCTACAAGAAATAAAAATGACTCCCAGCTTGGTTTCAGAAAATGAAACCCAAGCCAATGAAAGTAAGAAAGATCTGTTAATAGTAGAGATTTATAACCCTGAGGCTACCTGATTGAAAGTGATCCCTTTTCATTTATCATGAGGTATATTGCCACTCTACTTTAATCCTGGGAATGCACGTACAAAGTCACTGTAAGACTCTTCAGACCTATGTGAGCCTAACTCTTATGTGTTTTAGTTCTTATTACCTGAGTAATGAACTTCAAATACATCAAACAGAAAAGATCAGTCATAAGCTTACATACTTAGAACTTTCTCTGCTAGGAGCAGAGACTGGACTTGTAGGGATACTTTATTACTGGTCTGTGGGGGAAATCTCTTCTGAAACAGGATGAAATATTACACTCTTCTTTCTTTCATCTGTTAAAGTAAAGGAACAGTGTTAGTGAGCCATGTAGTAAGCGACTCTTCTCCATAGGTCACTGAAATGGAAGCATTACCATGCGGATGGTCCCAGCCACTGAGGAAATCAGTCTACTTTCTTAAAAGTCAGATGCGCTCATTTCCTGTAACTTAGCATCAACAAAACAAAGAAAAGGGAGAGAAAAGCTGTCTTTCTATCATTCCAAAGAACTATGAAAATTTACATGTACCAGCCCTAGCTGAAGAGAACAACACCTTAATCAGATGTAATGTATTTTCTTTTTTTTTTCCTGAAAACCACATCAATGACCAACTGAGCCATTAACTTTTAAGATACAAAGAATATACTCAGGGCATTGAAAGTACTCATTAGATACTGCTCTGATTCTGTGGTTGGAAAGTTAAAAGAAATTAAAATGCCTTCTTTTGTGATACACTCATTTGCACCTTATGCATATTCATTGTGGGCAGAGAATGAGAAATGGTAGAGAGAGAATGAAACTTTTTCATTTGAGTTTTTAAAATGAGTTTCTGAACCTCTCTCTTCTTCTCCCCCCCCAACATCAATCAGGGAATATGATTATAATTCAGCAAGAATTATTCTCTTAACTATATGCTTAAGTAAGAGGCTTGACGGGGCCACCAGCTCTGAGGTTCAAGTGGCATTTAGAAAAATCAAAATCAGGAGACAAAAAGAACAGGGTTACCATTACAGCAGGCACTGAGAGACTCAGACAAGTGCCAAAGGGGACTTAAAATAGTGAAGGTGACCCATGTTAAGCAGTGTTTCACAGAACATTCTGTCTTGAGTATTACTTCTATTTACAAGAATGGGCTAATTCATTTAAGTCAAATGTGGCTTTTGGATATTCAATTTTTTTAATGTCACCAAAATTATCTCAGAGGAACAGCTCTGACAGGTCAATCATTGCAGATGGTAAGTGCTTTGTTAATTATACAGAAATTTAGAAGCCATTGTAGAATGTCTTGCCTCGGGAGAAATTTCTCTCTTCCTGTCTGAGAGCCAGTTTCCCTCTCCTGAATTAATTTTGTGTTTGTGAACAGATAACAATCCCTCCCACATGGTAGAACTAACTCCTTGTTTCTTGCTCAAATATGCAAGTGTAAATAAGCAGAGAATATCACAAATAAACAATGCCATTCTTTTTTAAATAATGCAGCGTGTGTAATTAGGAGTATGCAATTACAACAGTGTACAGCTCTCAGTGTAACAATTAGGTTTTCAGTAAAATGTAATTTGTTCCAATGTAAATGTTTTTCCTCAATTCAGAAGATCCCCTTGAGTTGTTCCAATAAGCGTAGGTCTGTACATACATGCGATTGTGCACTATGTTCTGATGTATAAATCAGAGAAGACAGCTATATTATGCTAGACTATGCTATTGAATGTTTGCGAGATGAAAGTTTTAGTGCTGTCTTGAACTAGGAAGGCAGTGAGCTTTGACACCAAAGGCGAGTAAGTTCTAGGTCATGAAATAGAGCTCATCCCCATGCAAATGTCCCTTTGCCAATTGCCTTCCCGTTGTGACAGGGTGAAGTCATCAAGCCCCAGTATTCCACCCTCTTCTTCCTTATGGCAAGAAGGGCAGGGAACTCCTGTCTTCTGGAGATGTCATGTCTGCTCTCATGACCCCAAATCGACAGTGGTTACAGGCATGATACCTGTAGAAGAGGAAGCCAGCCAATATTCCTTTATAGATGGAGGATATAATCTCCAGGTACCACCCCTGTCTAAGGAGCTATTAGCAATGGATGGCTGTTGTGGGATGGAGAATCATCTATTTGAGGGTGTGTCTTATTAGTAGGCTTTTAATGCTCCAGTTGGTGCCCAATAGTCATCCACATAAGACCAGCACTAACTGCACTTAATGAGTTATCAAAAACATGGGACGTGGTGACACACGCCTTTAATCCCAGCACTCAGGGAGGCAGAGGCAGGCAGATCTTTGTGAGTTTGTGGCCAGCCTGGTCTACAAAGTGAGTCTAGGACAGCCAAGGCTATGCAGAGAAAATCTTGTCTTGAAAAAACAAAACAAAAATAAAATAAAAATATGGGAATTGTACTTATAATTTATGAATATGTATGTACATAGACATATATAGAAAAACATATATAGTTACAAATTATTATTTGTAATTGTAAATTATAAAAACAATTTAATGAGAAAAGATATCCTAAATTTAAAAAAAAGCAGTGAGTATATGAGAGGGTTTGGAGAGAGAAAAGGGAAGGAGCAAATGAGTAATTATATATTATAAACTCAAAAAAGGAAAGAAATAATAAAAATATTATATGAATTTGGGAGGGGGATACTAATTGGAGAGGTATGAAAGGATTTGGACGAGAGAAATCGGGGTTAGAAGTGACCATCTTTCATTATTTCATTGCGTACATGTGTTTGCTTCCCCCAAATAAATTAACGTAGAAAAAAAAAAAAGGATGTAGAGTTTTCATCCCCACATATTGGATCCAGCCTTGTGACTTTCTTCCCTGACTGTTGTGATGTTATTTGGTATTCATAGTTAGGCATGAAGTGATCTTCCTGGAAGGCAGCCTTGAAACTGCCAAGCAAAAAAAAATCAAGACTAAACTATGATGTAGGGCGGTAAGGAGGAGTCTATCTAAGGTCCAAAAGATGACAGACACTGAGTGAGGCATCATGGATCAGTCAGCCTCACTGAGTGCCAGCTGAGTTCAGCCAAGGTTTTACTCCTATGGGAAATCATGGATTATATGGGGTGGAAGTGTGGATATCTATTGCAAAAGTGACATCTTTCAACTGGGACTGAGCTCAGCAGGGAGGTCCAAGTATGTGGAGGCTGTAATTACATGAAGGTTTTTGGATTTCCGGTAGGAGACCTTGTGGCTAGAGATTGGAGGGCTGGGCTCAGATGGGATTTTGAGTATTTTTGTGTTGCCCCTTGTGTGCCTTAGACAGCCCTAATGTTAATAGCAACATCAGAAATGCTCTCATCAAGTAGACGCTAATGGACTCTGCTCACCTGCAGTTCGAATGTGTCACTGTTGCCCTATCATATCGAAAGCAGACAGAAGCCCACCTATGCGGAGGAATGAAAAATGTACGTCAGATGCAGTGGAAGAATGGCTATGAAACTTGTGGACATTTATTTTCATATTTTAATTACATTTGATTTATTTACTTGATTACTTATATATGTGTGTGTGCATATACTCGCTCAAATTAGAGCATAAATTGCAGGTGGAACAAATTTTCTTTTTCCATTTTGTGGGTTCAACAGATTTTACTTGGGGTTTCAGGCTTGATTGCGAGTATATTTACCCATTGAATTACCTTGCCGGCTGGCTCAACATTTATTTTGTTTAATAACTCAGAATTCATTTCACTATGACGATTCAATGCTTCTTCTTTTTTTTTTAGTGTAATATATGGTAATCAAACCACAGATTGTTCATGTGAAAATTATGAAAACTACCTAAGGATTTCCTTTGAAAGTTTCTTTTTTATTTTTGTATGATAACTTTTTAATGTCCTCCAGTAAAACATAATCACGGAGAAAGATAAAACCATCTACAAGATCAAGTATTCACAATCTTTCAAAAATCATGTAATTTCATTTTATTGTAGTAATGCATAATATTAATAAGGTATACACAGCAGGCATTTTATGTCAAAATTTGATCAAAGCAGTCAATCAGTCAATTTATATACATTACAGTTTATTGAATGTTCACAAATTTAAAATGTATATATTCTCACTACTTCTACTTTAAAAGCAAATACACTGATGAATTTACTAGATATATATCTTTGAACTAAAGTTAGAGTCACATACTCAGGACAGATCCTCGGAGAGGCTTCCAACTCAATCTGAAGAAATGTGTTTTCCAGAGGAAATGTCATCTGAACTTAATCTTCAAGAGGAAGTAGTATTTATGGGAGCCGAGGAGAAGGTTAATTCTCTCTTGTCAGTGGACTGAAGTGATTGCTGCTGGAGACGCAGGAGCCAAACAATGGAGAGCTCATTTACACATCATAGCTATTGGTTTTATCTTTGAATTCATGCATGTATTGTCCTGGTAAAGGATTTTGTCTCAAACGCCCTAACTTATACCTCTTCCAGAATAACCACCATGTCCCTTTCACTTACAAAATGTTCTGGACCTGTATGGTGGCAGAACAGAATGGTGTCCTGATTCTCCCAAGGGTGCCGTAAAGTCCAGAACACTTAGAAATGCTTATTAAATGTGCACATTGACAATTTCATAAGCATATGTGATGCATGCTGATTAAACTCACTCTTTACTGACTCTAGTCCCTTCCATCCCTGCCAGTCTCTTCCTCCATAAAAATTTCTTTGTCTTGTTCATGACACTTCTGTTTCGCTTCGTGACTCAGTAAATTTCACCAGGGCTGTGTGACCACATTTGGAGATGTTCCTTAGAGCTTGGAAGAAAACAATGGCAGAAGACAATGGCAGCCTCGCCTAGAGAATTCATCAGCTGTATCCCACACAACACACCCATTCTTGCTTGATTGTTGGCAGTCCCAGGCTTTTGTGATCCTCATGTAGGGTACCTATTTTTTTTGTGAGGTCATGATTACAATGGCTGGGACTTGTGTAAGAGACAGCATTTCATAACCCTTCTCTCTCTCCCTCTCTCTCTCTCTCTTTTCTTTTTCTTTTATTTATTTTTATTATTAATTACACTTTATTCACTTTGTATCCCCCCATAAGCCCCTCCCTCCCTCCCTCCCACCTTCCTTCCTTCCTTCCTTCCACAAAACTCAACTCAAAAATGCCCCTGAAAATTTATCTACTCATGAAGCTATTTGTGGGTTTTGCTGTTGTTGTTTTCTGCAGACTGAGCCTTACATTGACCAGCTGTCTTACTTTAAATGAACTTGTTTGGAAAACTCAGCGCTGAACTCAGGCATTTGCCAGTGAAATGCTCACATTAGGAGAGCAAAGGAGGAAAGACTATTTTCTGATATTAACATGTCATGTTATACCCTCCCTTGGAGGCACATGCTCCTTGATTTGACTAGAAAGCAAACCTGCCAAAGAATTTAGCATATGTGTTTTTCTATGAAACTAGTGTGTGTCACACTTGTCATCACATCCCAGACATTATCAGTGATAACCCAGTATTTTATATACCACAAAGAAATACAAATTTCTTTCAAAAAGTCATTCATTTATTATATCAAACCTTATTTAAGATTGAAACAAGCATTAATTCTAATGTGTATACATGAGTGTGTGTGTGTAGGAGGAAAAGAGAAAGAGAGAATTTAAATAATTGTGTTAAGGAACTCTTAAAGATCTTTATCCTTTGCCTAATTATCTTGTACCTTCAACTCAGAGTCACCGATACCTGGGTATTTCTATGGAAAACTCTGTACTATAGTTTTTACTGAAGTTAAATATTTCATGAAAAAAGGCTGTAACATGGAGCCCAAACAAGTTTTTCAAAATGTGTTGATGCTCACTGAACAAGGGTTGATGATTCTGTTGCCTTATTTTTGTCTGAAGGTATCATCAGAAAACTCTCAAACAAGAACTACGCCTCTTAGTCTTAGTTTTTTCCTTGTTACTTGTTCTGACCAGAAATTTCAGGCTGGTCTTCAAACTTTCACAGCAATTTCCATGGTTTTCACCAAAACTCTCAATTAATATGTACAATCTAGACCCCTTATTTTCTAGTGTTGGTATCTCATCAATTTAAAAGATTATTCATATATTATTGAATTCAGCTTAGTTGCAGTCCAGAATGGGTTGGGATGAGGTTACTATGATTATGGGAAAGAGTTGAGGAGAATACAAGGGTACCTTCTCTGTTCTTTCCCAAACCTTTTCCTCCTTCTACTTGTTACATCAGAGTGTCCTGGAGTAACCAGAAAAACAAGGAAAAAGAGGGGCATGAAGTTCCTTCCTTTCCTTTCTTCCTTCTGTTTCCTCTCCCCAATTTTCTCCTTCCCTTGCTTCCTTCTACTTACTCTATTCTCTTCATCCTTCTTCCTCAGATGTTGTTTGAGATGGGGTCTCATGATGTAGATCAGCCTGACCTTAAAATTCCAATTATCCTTATCCCTTTTCCTCAGCCTTCCAGATCTGGGTGTGTGCTACCATCTGGACTTTTTTTTTTTTTTAAACTCAAGCATCTATGGCTGACATGTTATATGAGCTAACCATCCACTTCGCTGTATGGTTCTTGGAAATCTCACTGACAAGGTTCTAAAGGAAAACAATGAAGACATCACTCTCTCAATATCTACCCTTAACCAAATCCTTGCTACAGTCTCTTCAATAGATTTCCTATGTTCTCTTCACAGATTCTTAACCTATGATGGTTACTGGACTGAAGTATTTTCTCTTCACATGTCCTTCATAGTTATGTGATCTCAGAGCTAATTATTCAGCATTTAAGCTAAAAACCCTTTGGCTACATTTAATAATCTGATTAGTATTAGTATTAGTGTTAGTAACATATATATCTAAGTATCCGTGATTGGCTTTGACTAAAATAGTAACCAAGAACTTAACATGTTTACTAATTAGGAAAATAAATTAATTTTAAATGCATTTAAATTTATTCATGGGTAACACAATATTGCACCACACTTAAATACCATTACTGGTTATATATGGGGTGAATGTTTTCTTCTCTTTAACATTTTTAAATAGCTTGTGCTACAGTATCTCAAAATTAGATTTTTGTTTGTATGAGGTAGTTTTCTGGTTGCTTTGGCAAAATCCTGACAAGAACTACTTAAGAAATAGAAAGTCTAGTCTCGCTAATTATTACAAGATGCAGTTGTTCATAGCAGTTAAAAAGGATCATGTTTATAACATGGGGTAGCTCATCATGTTGTGACTTACTGTAAGAAGCATAGAGTGAGATGAAATCCTGCCACTCAATTTTGTTTCTTTTATCTGGTCTGATTCCACAGCCCACGGGAGTATTCTACCCAAAAACCATTTATACGTTACAACAGCTACCAAGACACAGCCACTGGCAGTACATTTCTAGAGAAAGTCCCCTATGACTGACTAGCTCAGTCTCTGGTTGGCATGCTGAAAAGATCCCAGTGTCTAAAAAGGTGCATTGTCCATATTAACATTTGTTCCTGTGTATGTATGTATGTATGTATGTATATATATGTATATATATATGCATGTATGTGTGTATATATGTATATGTATATATGTATATGTATATATATATGTATGTATGGTTTCAGGGCTGATAACTTTTATTAGATAATATTTAAGGAACGCATCCCCTGGAGGGCTAACTCTTTCTCTGTCTAGTCATCTCAGGGTGATGGTGGGAGAGAAATTTCTTCCCATCTATGTTACTCTGCCTATTGACATTACCACTGTTGAGGTCACCTTTAGGAAGACATTTCTTTGAGAGACTGTTTCACAGTGGACTTCTTGGCATTCTGGCATTTATGTATTTTTAGATTTATGGCTTATTCTGGTGATAGTTTTTACCTTAAGATTGAGGAGGCTACATCTTTCTCGGGTCATTCTATATTCATTATGTAGCACATGGCTCCTCATGTGTGTGTTTAAAATCATTGTTCATTGTTTTGTTTTATTTGATTTGGTTTCTTTTAATGCAATGTGGTTTTTCCCCACATATTAACATGTCAAAATTCCATGTAATGTTTTTCTTGGACAGCATGGAATCAGAGTGTAATTTTAAATGCCAGTACAAAGAGCGAGCTTTCTGTTCTTGGAGGCAATGACTAGACAAGTGCTATATTAGTCTATGAAACTATTTGAGGATCATACAGACAAAGACTAAGAGGCGTAGTTCTTGTTTGAGAGTTTTCTGATGATACCTTCAGACAAAAATAAGGCAACAGAATCATCAACCTTTGTTCAGTGAGCATCAGCACATTTTGAAAAACTTGTTTGGGCTCCATGTTACAGCCTTTTTTCATGAAATATTTAACTTCAGTAAAAACTATAGTACAGAGTTTTCCATAGAAATACCCAGGTATCGGTGACTCTGAGTTGAAGGTACAAGATAATTAGGCAAAGGATAAAGATCTTTAAGAGTTCCTTAACACAATTATTTAAATTCTCTCTTTCTCTTTTCCTCCTACACACACACACTCATGTATACACATTAGAATTAATGCTTGTTTCAATCTTAAATAAGGTTTGATATAATAAATGAATGACTTTTTGAAAGAAATTTGTATTTCTTTGTGGTATATAAAATACTGGGTTATCACTGATAATGTCTGGGATGTGATGACAAGTGTGACACACACTAGTTTCATAGAAAAACACATATGCTAAATTCTTTGGCAGGTTTGCTTTCTAGTCAAATCAAGGAGCATGTGCCTCCAAGGGAGGGTATAACATGACATGTTAATATCAGAAAATAGTCTTTCCTCCTTTGCTCTCCTAATGTGAGCATTTCACTGGCAAATGCCTGAGTTCAGCGCTGAGTTTTCCAAACAAGTTCATTTAAAGTAAGACAGCTGGTCAATGTAAGGCTCAGTCTGCAGAAAACAACAACAGCAAAACCCACAAATAGCTTCATGAGTAGATAAATTTTCAGGGGCATTTTTGAGTCTGGACAACGGCTATAACAAGACAATGCCTATTTATGAATGCTTCCAATGCGCACCCACAGACACATGAAGAAATAGCAGCACTTCCTGAGAGACCTGATGGGATGCTTGCAGACTGTAAACCACCAGAAGCAGCCAGAGAGAGAGGAGAGTCTAGCCTGCAAAATGATTTTTGTCCCTGCGTCCCAATCTTCTACAACTTTCTCTCCAGTTCTGTTTCTTTGCAGCTTATCCAAGGAAGCCCAGCTGCCAGCAGACAACAGGCTGAATGGTAGCCAGCTGCTTTATAACTGTGTTAGCCAGAAGCCCTCATGAGAAATATTTTTCCTGGAAAATAAATTATAACATGTCTAAGTGGTGCCTGACAAAGCTAAACAGGAGGCATGCTGCTCTATTGCAAATTCATCTGCAGTCTCTGGGTAGAGAGACAAATAAAAGCACTTCATCAAAATCAGTCACAGAAACCCAGAATACCCATAGGAGACCACTAAACTCTAAATACCAATCAATTTCTCCAACTTTTTTTGTCAAACTTGCAAGTCCTTTTAAGCACTGTCTTCGTGAGCTGCCAGGCAGCAGCTGGCTGGTCTGAAGAAAGATCAGAAAGAGTACAGTTTGGGGGCCTTCTGTGACACAGTGGTTTATCTAGCTAAGGACCCTTATTGCTGAAGGGCTTCTTTGGCCTGAGAGCATCAATTAAGGTTAAAACTAAAAGCTGTCCTTGCTTCTTTATAGCCACATCTTCTGTGTACCCGGAGCCTTGCCTAAACACACTAGGAAATAATAGGAACAGAATGTGTACTAAGATGCTGCCCTTCCCTGGCCATAAGTTGAAAACTGTAGCTCTGATAATGTCATATGGCTTGCTCTTAATTTAAGATGTTTTTAAAATGCTGAATGTGCTCAATTCCAACTCAATTTACCATATACCCTGTACTTCATGCTCGCTAGTTGAACATCTGGTGTGCTCAATTTAGCTGGGGGCAAGGTATTGATGATTTAAATTAAGATGGTCATCTCTGTGTTAACCTCAACTTAATATTTCAGATGCATCTACTATGTGTAATGCACTTTGCTGTACACGGTGGTGGCACATGACAATTTCTGTCCTCGGGGGAGCTTGCATTCAGTCAGGAATCTAATAGGCAAATGTCCAGGTTATACACTTGGTTACCTGTGCTATCACAGGAACACTTCTTAGCTCTTATGAAATTATTTTCTGAAGATATTAATTTATATGAAGCCTCGTTTTGGAAATAGCGGGATGGGAGGACCTGTCAATAAGTTCAGACCTGTCAAAATATTAAGAACATAAATCAAGTTGATGATACAGATTTAGAACTGACGCACCTTTGATATACTCTGGAGAGTGATGTCAATGTTGCTTGCCAGGGGAGGGATGGTCTGGCTGAACCTTGGTATATTTGAAAGAGTGACCATTGTGTTCTCCCTAATGTTTCCTGTCAGGTGAAGGATGCTCTCTTCAATTTACACGGACTTCATAGAACCGATAAGGCTATCGTTTGGAGGACAGTGCTATTATACTGCTTTCTTGCAGCTCCCTGTGTGACCCCCAAATTCCAGTTAACCTCACTGGAGATTGGTATTCTCGGTAATGGCGTAGGGATAATAGCTATCTGACTTCATTTCTCTCCCCAATACATATATAAACAAGAAGCAGATAGAAAGCGGAAAAGTTGTTGAAAAAGGATAATTCTTTTTGAATGTGGGAGGGAACATTAGTATTTGAAGAACAGTTTTACGTGCAGAAGATTCGGTAAGTGGCCGCTCAGGTTTAAATGGTTACCCCTAATGACTGAAGCCATGGGCAATTTACATAACATAAAATTAAGGACATTTGAATTAGAATAGTTAGGAAAATATGACTATTTTCTTAAATGCATCACATCTAAATTAGAGAAATCTGAAGGTTCTATTTCACTAGAGCAAACTCATCTTTCTTGTCTGGTTTTAAATGATCTTCATTTGCAAAAATGGATTTTCCCATGAGGACATTTCCAAATGTGGTAATGATAACATAACATCTATGAAATTAGATACTATTTACATATTGATGAACTTTATTTATGTCTAGATTTTCTGAATTCATTGATTTTTCTTCAATGGCTAGCAATAAAACAAAATTATGATTTCATAAATGTTTAGTTGGCAAAAAAAAAATGATGAGGCACATTCAGTGCATGTCAGGGAACAGTGAGAACCGGTTACATGGTTTGGTGCAGACAGGGATCCTAGGCCTCTGAATAAAGCTGATTAACTACAGATGAAAACAACCTTCCTTTTTCTTTTTTTTTTAATTAATTTTTTATTTATTACAATTTATTCAATTTATTCACTTTGTATCCCAGCTGTAGCCCCCTCCCCCATCCCTTTTTTTTTTTTTTTCAATGCAGTTTATTCAGGAACCTTGAACAATCATCTGACCCTGGGTAAAGCCAGCCCACAGCTTAAATAGCCTCTGGGTAGCCAACCCCAGCGTGCCACGGGGGCAATGCAGATAGGTCCACATACATGGAAGCAAGCCAGATCCTCAGCCTTAGCCAAATGTGGAGTTGTTTGTGACAGAGAGCACTCACCATCGGGAAGGTGGAAGGCAGAAACCAGCTCCATCTTTAAGGCATAGCATTACGCAGCTCTCTACAGTTCCCCCTTTTTGTTTTGGACACATCAGGCAAGAGTAGAGGTCTGATCTCTGATATTAGAAATAAATTGGGACTTTGTACTGATGTTCATTTAGGTGTCATCCACCCAAAGAGCATCAGACCCGTCCTATACCTTTTTCTCAGTGGCGGGACCTGGGGCATCAACCCGCATGCAATCACAAGCCAGAAAAAAAAAAAAAAACAAAAAAACTTTCATCTCAAAAAATAAACTGTGATGACATGAAATAGCTCTTCAAAATATATATATTGTAACTCAAAGGAGCAATTGCTTCATGGTATATGGAAGAATGACTCAATAATAGAGTTTTCTTTTGTCTAAATATTAGCCTTCCCTAATTTAAACTATAACTTTTGATTCCCTAGCAGATATAACTGTAAGAACTCCTTAATTTTTGGTAATGGTACTAATCTATGTCTCTAGTAGCTGTACTTTCAGTGGTGCCTTAATTAAAAACCAGCTTCATCACCATAATAAACTGTGTTTTAAAAATCCAGTAGATAGGGATCCATTGCTCGTCTTTTAAACTGCACAACCATTTCTTTGGTAATATACATTTGTGGCAGAATAAGGTGTATTTTACCAAAGAAAAGCATGGTCTAATTGAGGAGACTTATTACAAAAGATGGATGTAGTAAAGAGAATCAGCTTTATTTTTAACTAACTAATTTTTTTCACATAAGGATGTTTCATTGTGCTAAGCACAGTAGATATAACACTGGAATTAAGAGGAGGGGTGGGTAGTGTCCCCAGCATCTTCTAAGTGTCTGGGTTCTGTTTGGTATGCCTGTTCTCAACTCAACTAAGACATAGTTTTCCCTAACTTTCATTCATTTTGTTTTGACTTTTATTGTCCTTTCACTAAAGTGCTCCTTCAGAGCATGGGCGTTGTTATTTTTAGTATCAGCTTTGACTGCAGTAACAAGGCTGCTCAGTGTCCAAGTGGGTGTCCTAGTAAGTGGAACAGGGACTGTCTCTGATATGAACTGATTGGCCTGCTCGTTGATTACCTGCCCCTGAGGGGGGAGCAGCCTTACCAGGCCACAGAGGAAGACAATGCAGCCAGTCCTGATGAGACCTGATAGGCTAGGGTCAGATAGAAGGGGAGGAAGTCCTCCCCTATCAGGGGACTTGGGGAGGGGCATGGAGAGAAAAGGGAAGGTGGGTGGGACTGGGAGAAGACAAGGGATGGGGCTACAGCTGGGATACAAAGTGAAAAAAAATGTATTTAATTAATTAATTAAAATAATCTAACTAAAAATTATCAGAAAAAGAAACACAGTCAATGTGGCAGGGCTAGATAATCACCACAGTGCCCCACTTGTGCCAGACACATAGGCTCAAGAGTTCAGTCCTAGAGAGGGGACTGCAAAGTAGTAATTGCCTGTGGTGGAAGCTCTGGATGCTTTATAATATTCTTATGTCACCTGAATGCATGGCTGCGAATATGGAAATATTGATGGCTCAATGCCATCTTCTGTTTATGCGATAAGGGTGTTATTCATGGAAACATCGACAGTAAAGAATAAATGCCATATTTTATTCCTTACAGTTGAAATGTGACCACTAACCATGAAACATCTGACAATGACTGAAATTAGTTCTGGGGACACTCATAGACTACAGCATCGCAATTAATAGAAAAATGGCACAAAATTGAAAGACATAGTTGAAACAGAGCTGTAGAGAAAATTTCTATGAAGGAGCATTGTCTGAAGATAGAAGGGAATCTACACTCACTATATACTTCAAATATCTACTGAACTTCTCAAATGAGAATCAAATGATTTAATTCAGCCTTTTTTTCTACCTGGGAGGTCCTTGTGAGTTATTGGAATTTTATCTATCTAAGAAACAAGGTGCTCCCTCTGCAAATATATTTCATAAAATTCTTTAAGTAGCTATAATTTATGTTCATAATTAATCAAAAATTTAAAACTTCCTTGAAAAGTCATGAATCTAGAAAACAGAAGAGTCAGAATTCTAAACACACACACACACACCCCACACACGTATGTTTATTTTTTTAATTTATTTTTTAATTAAGTACAGTGTATTTACTTTGTATCCCAGCTGTAGCCCCCTCCTTTGTCTTCTACCAATTCCACCCTGCCTCCCTCATCTCCTCCCATGCCCCTCTCAAAGTACACTGATAGGGGAGATCCTCCTCCCCTTCCCTCTTACCCTGACCTATCAGGTTTCATCAGAACTGACTGTATTGTCTTCCTTTGTGGTAAGGCTGCTCCCCACTCAGGGGGAGGTGATGAAATAGCCAGCCACTGAGTTCATGTCAGAGACAATCTCCATTCCCATTACTAGGGAACCCACTTGGACACTGAGCTACCATGGGCTACATCTGTGCAGGGGTTCTAGCTTATCTCCATGCATGGTCCTTGGTTGGAGTATCAGTCTCAGAAAAGACGCCTGTGGCCAGATTTGTTGGTTCTGTTGCTCTCCTTGTGGAGCTCCTATCCCCTCCAGGTCTTTCTATCTCTCCCTTCTTTCATAAGATTCTCTGCACTCTGCCCAAAGTTTGGCTATGAGTCTCAGCATCTGCTTTGATACCCTGCTGGGTAGAGTCTTTCCAAGGCCTTCTGTGATAGGCTCCTGTCCTGTTTTCTGTTTTCTCCCTCTTCCAATGTCCATCCTGTTTGCCTTTCTGAATGAGGATTGTTCATCTTACCAGGGTCCTCCTTCTTGCTTAGCTTCTTTAGGTGTACAGATTTTAGTATGTTTATCGTATATGTCTAGTATCCACTTGGATACTAGACATATAAAATGTGTCTTTCTGCTTCTGGGATACCTCACTCAGGATGATATTTTCTGGTTCCCACCATTTGCCTGCAAATTTCATGATTTCCTTGTTTTTAATTGCTAAGTAATATTCCATTGTGTAAATTGTGAAATACACAATTTCTGTATTCATTCCTCAGTCAAACAGATAATTCTCAATAGAGCAATATAGAATGGCAGAGAAACACTGAAAAAAAAAAAAAGGTCAACATCCTTAGTCATCAGGGAAATGCAAATCAAAATGACCCTGAGATTTTACCTTACACAGAAAAGAATGGTTAAGATCAGAACCTCAAGTGACAATACATGCTGGAGAAGATGTAGAGACAGGAGAACCCTCCTTCATTGCTGGTGGGAATGCAAACTTGTACAACCACTGTGAAAATCAATCTGGTGCTTTCTCTGACAATTAGGAACAGGATCTTCCTCAAGATCCAGCTATACCACTCCTATTCATATATCCAAAATATGCTCAAATACACAAGGACATTTGCTCAACCATGTTCATAGCAGCTTTGTTCATAATAGCCAGAATCTGGAAACAACCCAGATATCCCTCAACTGAAGAATAGACACACATTTGTTTTTACTTCTTGGTGATAAAACCAAATCTTTAAACTTGAGAGAAGACTCACTGGCTTAAGAGTACATACTGCTCTTGAAGATGATGTGTGTTTGGTTCTCAGAATCCATGTTGGGTGGCTTACAACCTCCTGTAATTCCAGTTCCATAAGATCAGACATCTTTTAGACTCCAAGGGCACATGCACTCACATGCACATACTGAAACACACACAATATACATATAATTAAAAATAAAAGTAACTTTAAAAAAGAATATTCCAAAACCTCTCATAGTCTTAAGTATACGGATTATAGATAATCTTCTCCCATCACTCATACACATATAATTCTGTTAATCACTGAAAACTATAGCATTATATTTAACACTTTTCATAGAATAAGAATTATTTAGAGCTGAGGAGATGGCTTAATGGGTAAAAGTGTTGTATAAACCTGAAAAACTGTGTTCAATCCCCAGACCCCAGGAAGCTATATGTAGAAACTAACATATATAATCCCAGCACTCCTACAGTGAGATGGAAGGAATAGCTGGAAAAACTGAGAAGTAGCGTTGGTCATGCTGTTTTATCACCAGTGGCCTGAAGTATGCACTACAAAGATAGGAGCTGCAGTTGAGGCAATGCCTCATATAAGGCAGAAGGAGAAAATCAGTTCCCAAATGTTGTCTTTTGACATCCCCATCTGTGCTGTCACACACATGCGCGCACACACATTGATATAAACAAAAAGTCTTTACAAAAATTATTTAAGTAGGTTTTCCTTTTTATTTATAGGTATGCTTCTCTGATGAATTCAAATTGTATAATTTCATAACAAAGGTTTATATAAACCAAGTCTCAGGAATGATAAATTTGTAATCATGAAAGGAAGCTAGTGAAATGTACCCATATCATATAGATACATGAAAATATTAAATGTTGTTTCAAAATTAGAGGTATCAAAGTGGGACCATACTATAGCTTTTCTTACCAGTTTATCTTTTATCACTATTTATAAGCTTAGGTGTCTTTCCCATACCTTAGAAGTAGAAGATGACACAGTATAAAAAATTCAGTGACTTCATCAACTTCCTTTTTCATAGAGTTTGAGATTTGTTTCTCTCCCTACTGTGTCTCTTATGGCACAGCGGTCACCTAAATTAATTCAGCGTCATTCCTTTAAATCAATTCACTCCATATATAAAGAGACCTCCACTTTCATAGACCCTTCACTGCACTGAAAACTGATAACAGAAAATAATGCCTATGCAGAAAGCAGCTTGATGAGACGCTGCACTGTCCTGTCACAGTGGAGTCATTCTTTTGTCCAGCACATCCACATGGTCTATACTACCTGTCTGTCAGTCACTTAGTCGTCATGTGGGGTGCTAGATGGACAATATTACACCAGGGCACTGGTTGAGCTCAAGTGATCTTTGCTTAACGATGCCCAAGCACAAGACTAGTAGTGATATCGCCGAGAAGCCTGAACTACTTTATTTAAACGTTACATGATTAAACTTCTCTACAAGAAAGAAAAGACATTCAAAGGTTGCTATGTTTTCCAGTTACAACAGATTGTCTATCCACTTAACTGTACATGTACATGAACATGTACCTGTATGTGTGTATGTTCATATAGTGCATATAGGTCTCCCTACATGCCATGGCGCGTTGTAGCCTGCAGTCTTGATACATATACTCCATAAATAAGATGTGAATATCATAGTTCCAAGATGAATCTTGAGGTATAGTTTCTCATAAGAAGAATGTGCTGTACTAAAAATATAGCTTGGCTATTATCTGTATGAGGTACTTAAGAGCTGAGAAAGCTGAATAAAATAAGAGGATAAGTTAGAGCCCTCCTACTAGCCAATGTAAAGAAAACTGGAAAGTAACCCAGTTGTAGCCTATCATCAATGCTTCACAGTGCTTCAGAGTAGCAGTATTTTTTCTCTGTGGTGTGTAGGAATAGCTGTTTTATAATGTCTTCCATTGGGAATTTAGTAGCTTAGGAGTTTCTGTGATTTTTCCATAACAAATTACAGATGCAACTAAAGAGTGAAATTATAATTAGTTCAGATTACATGTGTTAAGTGGTATAAACTGCTCACTTATTTTCAAATGACTTGGAATGCAGATCTTTATTCTCAACTACTTATGTGGATTTTTGTTACAGAAGAAGAGTAAGAGGAAATGTAAAACACCTATACTCAATGGTCAAAAGTCTAAGATAAAGTAGATTAAAATGTTACAAACAAAGAATCTAGCTCTACAAGAAAAGAAGGTTACTATCTCAAATTGAAAAGCAATAATATGTAATATATAAAAATAATATATTTATATTATTAAATAAATATACTTAATATAATAATGACATTCATAATAATATGTTACTATCTCAAATTGGATAAGCTATATGCTAATTAATGGATATTTATAAGAAATAAACATCATTTCCTAGATATATATGTAATATATTTGAACAAGAGAATAACATGATTCATGTATTTAGTGTAGAATAATTTATGTTTTCTCAGTCATTATGACCTGAATGCATTCCTTAATAGTTGTAATTTGTAAGTTAGACTCTATAATAATCAGTCAAGTGCACTTTTTCTGCTGTTTACTACCCAATACTAATTGTCTAGATATTATTAGCTCATAAATTAAGAATGGTGACTTTGGAAGAAGGCACGCTGCCTGATCATAAGGAAGAAAGGATCATTTCACAAGTGTGTTTTCAAATAAGAGTCCTGAGCTTCACAGTTTGCTTCAATCAATAATGTTTTCTATACGTTATTTATGATATTTTCATTTCTTGATTTGCACAAGTTATGAGTTCCTATGATGAGCTGTTAAAGAAGCATTTACTATAACATGAAACTGTAATTTTTAGCTTCATGATAAAAGTTTTCTAAATAGGTGATGGAAATTGATAGGCGTATCAAATAATAACCTTTATAAAGTGTATAATTTTAAAGCCTTTAGGAACCAACTTTACTTTAGGTTGTACTCATGTACAACTGTGGAAAGATTTATTTGAATGTCCACTTGAAAGATAAATACCAAAGTAACAATGCTGCTTTGCTCTGAATTTGATTTCAGCATTTTTAACAAATTTCTGGAGCTAATAGATTTAATACTATAGGAAGTAGCTGTAATACTTTTATGAGTATCCTGGCTGGGTGTTAAAAGAGATTCCCCTTTTCTCAAATACTAAATTAGTTAATGTATTAGTTCCACAAGTTAAGAGCATAAAACAAAGCAATAAAATTCATCAACCTTAATAATTTAAAATTTCAATTAAAATCTTAATGAAATGCTTTTACCAATAAATGATCATTTACCAGACTTAAAAAAAAATCAACGTGTCATGTGAAACATAAAGAACATAATTTGTAGAACGTTTAGATTTGAACAGTAAAAAATATTTTGACTTTTACTTTTTGAGTATTTTTTTTTACCTTCATGTACGTATGTGCATGCCTAGTCTACGTGGGTTTCTGAATAGGTGTCAGGTCCTCTGGAAATGGAGTTACATATGTTTTTGATCCACCTTGAGGGTGCTGGGAGTGGAACACAAATCGTCTTGTTCAGCTCATTTTCAGACAGCGTGTGTGTGCGCGTGCGTGTACATATGTGTGTGTATATGTGCATGTGTCTATATAGCACATGTTATATGTACATATGTACACAAACACAAATTAATATACAAACACACGTGTTATATATATGATATATACAATCTTTTTGTAAAAACTAGTAAGAAAACAAGGAGGACGTGATTTTTGTCATGGATCCGAGGACAGGAAAGTGGGTTCTTATCACCACACTCTTTCTGTTGTGGGTGAGTCTGAAGACTTGTTCACACTCCGTGTGTTCCAGTTACTTCCTCCATGTATCATCTATCTCGCAATCACTCCAAGAGTTAAAGGCTGTAACTTTCATCTTCATCACACATGCAGAAAGGAGAAGACAGATTTTTGAATCAAAAAGCTTGACTCTGGAGTAAAAAAAGAAAAGTTAACTGCCACATCACATACCATGTGTGCTCCTGTGTATGTGCTTGTGTGGGAGTGCACGCATGTGTGGTTGTGTGTGTGTGTGTTTTCATAACTTGTTCTGTTTAAGACAACAGTGCTGATCACATGAGTATTCTCTCTATACTTTTGGTACTGGTTATATTTTTAATGCTTCTCATTTTATTAAAAATATATTTTGAAAACCATATATGTTGGCCCATACCTTGGTGCCAACACTGAGAGGGCAGAGACAGGAGGATCTCTCTTACTTCAAGGCCATCCTGGTCTACACAGTGATTTCCAGCCCAGCCAGAACTATACAGTGGGTCCGTTTTTCAAACAAAACAAAACAAAGTGTATGGCAAAGCCAGAGTTAGATTCTCTACTCCATAAACTGCCACTCTTGAGTCTGGGCCAAACTTCTCTGCTACAATATAAGTAGTTGGGGTTCCAAAATATACTGTTTAATTTGGAATACCCTCAATGTTCTTTCATAGTATAATTGGAATAATGTTTATCAAAGATTTCAACACGGAAATACCAGCACATAGGCATGTTCTAGTCTGCTGGAGATCAGAAAGAACCTAACTGCAAGCAAACTGAAACCTCATATATTTGGTGTAACATCTGGTTGTCTTTAGAAATGATCATTTGAAAGCAGATTAGACTTTTCTCAAAGCTTCTTCTCTTTTACAATTCCTTGTGAACGGTAATATTAAGTATTCAAGCACCATTTCTATTATGTTACTTGCAACAGTTAATTTTTATTATATATAACTGTGACTATTTCAGTATTCAGTTTTTCTCAGAATCAATGGTGTTTCAGAATATTATAGAATACTTGAAGAGGTACTTAATGAACGCATGTATCAGCTTTGAATTTACAGTCTGTCCTTTTAACCTTTGATTATTTTACAGATTATGATGTTTTTAGTCCTTCAATATTTGTCTGAGATAAGCGGTGGGCATCATTTGTATCATTATAACATGGTGAGACCTTAATTTTCATTAAAGGAGATCTTATTAGAGATTTATATCAATTATTAGCTTTTTTACATGAAGAAAAATAAATAATCAAAATTTTAATAATTCATGCCTTATGATTACATGATAATCCCTTATCTGTAATGGCAGGCAATTTAAATAGTGGTTTCTGTGGATAATTTCTCATTTTGAACATATTATGTGGATTAAAAAAACAGAATTTACTTATTATTTTCGGCTTGGATAGCCTCGTATGAGAATATTTATGGTGAAGACTGCTATCCTAAATGGAGCACCATCATTACAGTGGTAGAGATGCAAGGAGAACTTAACATACCCATCCATCTTAGTGTTCTTACATTTATTCTGTTTGGAAGATGGCTAAATCTCAGAGGGGAAAGCTTTAATTTCCTTTCAAATGTCATTGGCCTGGGATGCTTTGATCACACTGAGATTTGTCCAACCCCTGTCAAGGCAATTCTCTGATGATTTCAGGCTGATTTGCTTTGTACTTCAAAGGCATGAAAGGACAATCCTTCAGTACATTATTTTGGCTCCACATTTGAAGCCCCTGGAATACTCATGAGCCACACTGTTAAAAGAAGATGAGTGTTTCAGACTTAGAAAACGTGGTGACTGGTTGTACCTAGGACTTTGTCTTGCTGTTCTAAATGGCAAGGATTCATACAAGGTTGTGACTCACTTACTGTATTATTGTGTTCAAAATGAGTTGCTCCTTTTCAAATGGTATATGGATTGTAAAATATTCTTCTAATAACCTAGCTTTTACATCAAAATATTGTCATCTCATAAAATACTTCTATGCAAAATAGAAAGATAAGAGTCAAGGATAAAAATCAATGCATATTTGAGAGAATTTGTTATTATAATATTTTCAAAAAGCACTATATTCTGATATATTTTATATGTTATAAAATACATAGTCTAGAGAAGCAGAAATAGTTCACAGTGACTTTAATTCTATCAATTTATTAAAGCTATAGTTGGTTAGGTATAGATATTTGTTCTTTTTTGCTTATTAAGTAATAACAAATAATAGAAAAGATAATGAAATTAGTTTGACCAATGATTATAATTGTATATAACACACCAGAATGCTTCAAAACATGATATATTTTTGTTGTTGTTGTTGATTCAATGATGTTTTATTGGAGAAAACTGATTTTCCCTTTGCTTGTGGATTGTACTTTTTTAACATCTTTAAAAATTAATCATTATTATTTATTACAATTTATTCACATTGTATCCTGGCTGTGACTTCCTCCCTCCTCTCTTCCAATCCCAACCTCCCTCCCTCTTCTCCCCCTATGCCCCTCACCTAGTCCAAAAGGAGACCAAGAGAGCCAAAAAAATACTGGGCCCCAGTAGCCCTGCAGAGACTGTGTTCTGAGAAGTATCATCTGGGACAAGTATCGTCTAGGACGATAATTTGTTTTTATGATTTTATGGCCAGAGAAACTAGTAGGCAGGTGTAGTTCATCAT
The DNA here is from genome assembly GCF_030254825.1 of Meriones unguiculatus. NCBI lineage: Eukaryota > Metazoa > Chordata > Mammalia > Rodentia > Muridae > Meriones > Meriones unguiculatus. The sequence continues at coordinate 30,152,295 of NC_083359.1, forward strand.
CTGTGGAAAGGGGATCATCAAAGCCTGTGTTTCGAATCTTCCTCCTTCATGCCTTTCTAAGTAGATACATTAACTCCTGGATCATCAACATACCCTTCTGGTAACAATTTTAGATTTTAGAAATTCCCTGAATGGAGTTTTCTCCAAACCCAAACAGTTGTATCAGGTTTGAAACAATGTAGCAAATACAAAGTTTTCAGTGTGAGGTCATGAGGTGGAAGGTGAGAACAATTTTCTTGAGCAGATTTACAAAATGACAACCAAAAAACAACATGTATCTTTAAAAGTATGTACATTTTAATTAATTGTTTTTACTTGGAAGGGGCTATTTATTTTTATAGGTTATACAATTTTGAGAATTTCATAAAACATTTCTCTTTCATACAACATAACCTACAGATGTGTGCATATGAGTGTAGCAATAATAATTTCAAAAGAAAAAATCATGAATTTGAGGCCATCCAGTTTCCCCCTAGTAATGGTATCAGGGCCTGTGTCTGACATAAACTCAGTTACAGGCTCTTTGATCACCTCTCTCTGTAGGGTGCAGTCTTGCCAGGCCACAGAGGAATATGGTGCAGCCAGCCCTGATGAGACCTGAGAGGCTAGGGTCAGATAGAAGGGGAGGAGGACCGCCCTATTCCCTATTAGTATACTAGGGGAGGGACATGGGAGGAGAAGAGGGAGGAGAAGGAGAGAAGGTGGGACTGGGAGGAGACAAGGGGGGCCACAGCCAGGATACAAAGTGAGCAAATTGTAATAGATAATAATAAACAAAAAAGGCAAAAAGGAAAATACTCAGCAAGTAAATCTTATGTGTGATTGAATTAATTATTGCAATTCTTAAATATTTCATATAAAGAACATAGTTTTTAGTGAAATACCTCTTATTATCCTATCGGTTATTATTCAATGCTGGCAGTTTCCTGTGCACTGAATTATCTTCAAACATTATCACTGTTCAGACAGCAGACTTAACTGTTGAATTAGTTTTCTGTCTATTTGACTGAAACACGCTGAAAAAATACTGTGAGACCAGATATATAGAAATACACTAAAGCTATGAAAACATAATGCAATTTATTCCTAGGTGTATTTAGAAATGAATAAAGTGGCTTAATAAAAATAATTGAGCATGAAGAAGTGGTATTTTAATCCTAAAAATTCCATTCATAATAATTATTTTAATTCTTCTCAAGCCTTATGAAACATGAGTGGCTGAAGCTATGTTTTAAGCTTTTATTTTATAACTTGCTTTATTATTAATAATTTCCATTTTACATTCATAGTGAGCTTTAGAAATATTTAATAAAATGATAATTCACCTATTAAAAGAAAGTATGTAATCATAATGACCTGAAAGCTAAATAATTAAATTCTGCATATATCACGGACGGGCTTTCCTTCTGTGAAAAATTGCAATGGCAATGCTAATATATAAATGTGTGCAATGATAAAAACTACAAAATTACAAAATCATTGTCAACTCTTTAATTCGACTTGTATGATACCGTATTATCATGTTGTACAGAACTTCAATAATACTGAAAGCAGCATCACCCAATGTTGTACACAAAATGCATTCTACATATTGCATGTGTGCTTTTACACTCATGTTTTGTTTTATAATCTATGTTCCACTATTGTGTTTCTGTAAAGTATAATATACCTTATACCTTGTATTTTGCAATGCATTTTTTTCATCAACAAGGGGTATATTCCATGACCCTAGTGCATGCCTGAAATGGTAAATGAACAGCAAACCTTATGTATACCATGCTCTCCCCTGTGAGCCTGCAGTGCTGCCTCGGGGACCAGAGCTGATCTATCATTACTTCTTTTATGGTTTCTCCCTGTAGTCCCATCTCCTGAGGTCTGCAATTATCCTTAAGAGACATGAGTGACTTCCACTCAAGAGCTACCTTAGACACAGGTTTATCTGATATTTGAGGCAGCTGTTAACTGGCTGACAGGCAGGTTGTGTATATGGTGTGAGGATACTGGGCAAAGGATCATCCATAATCCAGGCAGGAAAATGGTACATTAGATCAAAATACTCGTCAGGAGTCTGTGCACATTGAAAATTACTAATTGATTATTTTGGCAATTCTTATTTTATATTTTTGAAATTTATTTGCCAAAGAAAAATTAAACCACAAAGAAGAAAATTGTGGATGAGTGGTTTACCATTCTTAACATAGGAGATTTAAGAAAGGGCTGATATAGAGTGGTTTTGTATATCTTGACTTTACAATGATTAAAAGATGGGAAACTATGGATGTAAAAAGTCAGATGATAAACTACATTTCCCTACATTTCTTTCTGAGTCCATTTGCTACTTGTAAGATTTGATAAAGCATAAACTCATGCAAGGATTTCTTGTTCACCACTGTTCCTTCGTAATTAGTCAATTTAGTTTATTAATGCCACTGATCCCATGATGTTCTTAAAGCTTTAGAATGGTGATACATAAAAAGTACTAAATTCGGATGAATTTTACAATGAACTCATATGCCTAGGCCATGCACATTTCACCCGTGCTTTATTGTTAGCAGTAGTTTTGTAGTAATTGCTCTGTTTCTTTAACAATTTATCAGGAAACAGCCCCTCTTCATTTCACTCTTGGCTTGATGAAAACAACCTTTGTGAGCAATCTGGATCCCGTTCCCAGTATAAATGCAAGCTGACTGGCACCAAGTCGATGAAGTAGAATATTCACACAGCCAAAGCTACTCTCTTACAAGGGAAAACTATCATTTGGTTCTGCAAATTGGTTTTCCATGTTGATTATAGTTACACAAAATGGGAATGGCTTTAGTCACCATGTTTAATTGTTCTCCAGCCCTCTCCTGCTAATAAGTAGAAATTATGATAACCACTATTCAAAGTCCAAGAAAATAAATGAGACTAGAGCCAATATAAAATTTCAGTCATATGGAGATTATATCAAAGTCTTAGAAATCATTAAATAAAGGGCTGAAATATACAAAAGTACACCCACTCCCCACAGAAAGACATAAAATGCATGGATTTGAACATAACTACCTGGTAAGGATCTTAAATGTCTCCGACAACCATGTGTTAAAAGCTTGATGGAATGGCACTATCTGTGGGTATTGGGCATTAGAGAAATGGGACCTTGTGGGGGACACTTAGGACACTGGGGCCAGGTGCCAAAGGGAATTGTGAGACCACAGCTTTCTTTTCTCTTCTGAGGTGAGTTGTTTTCATGGTGTGCTTCCTTACCACAGACTGAAAACAACGAGCTCAGACTGACACAGGCTGGACCCTTCCAAAACTGTAATATTAAGCAATTCTTTCCCTAGGATAGCTATTACAAATATTTTGTGACATTGATGGAATGCTAACAGATTTTATATCTTTATATAAATGGTAGTTGATGCAAAAATACAAGTTTGTATTTAATGATTATATGGTCCATAGTTTATGGTGATAAGCAAAAGAAACTTGGTTTAGATGTTTTATTATATTCTTTGTTCAGGCTTTGGTTAAGATTTAACAGGTTTTTAGTTACTGTTTAATAGATATTTATTTTGTGTTCAGGTACTCTGTGACATAAATATATTTCTGTGATTTCTCACAATAACACACATGCTATTGCTCATATTTAAGAGATGGTAAAATGAAATATCCAAGAGTAATTGCTTAATTTATTCATACATTAGCTTAATATTGTATAAATTTATGTACCTACAGGTATTATTAGGGAAAAAGAGCAAAGAAATGCGTTGTGATTTCTGATCTTTCCAAACCTACTGTCTTACAACATTTGGTCAAATAATATTCTTTAAAAAAAAAAGATTTTATTTATTATGTATACAGTGTTCTGCCTGCAGGCCAAAAGAGGGCATCAGATCTCGTTATATACATGTGAGCCACCATGTGCTTGCTGGGAACTGAACTCAGGACCTCTGAAAGAGTAGCCAGTGCTTTTATCTTCTGAGCTGTCTGGCAGCCAGTTCTGATGAGACCTGATAAGCTCGGGTCAGATAAAGGGGAGTAGGTCCCCCACTATCAGTGGACTTGGAAAGGGGTAAGGAGAAGATGAGGGAGGGAGGGTGGAATTGGGAGGGAATGAGGGAGAGGGATATAGCTGGGATACAAAGTTAATAAACTGCAACCAATATTAATAAAATAATAGAGCTAGAGAGGACTTGAACGCAGTTTCTAAGTGGAGACGGGAGCAGCACAATGTTGTTTCGGTCAGCGATGGATGAAACACGTGATGGTTGTATGAAGCTGTAGGAGAGCTGAAGAGTTCCTGGCCCCTAGTGAATAATACTATCATACAGCCTATGTTTCCTGTTTGTGGTTAGTCTGTGACCCTCCATGTATTGCTCCAGCACAGTCACGTAGCACAGTCGCGGACATGCACAAGGCACAGCATTTGCTATTCAAACACTATGCTACCGATTTATACATTTAATTGTGCTGTACTCTCAGCAATTATTTTAGAGGACCTTTATCCTCCTGTTTATGAACACATTCACACTGTAGCTTCCATGTACACCTCACATTTGTTTGGCTCTGCTCTGTGATGCTCATGCAATGATGCAACCTCACAGTGTCACATATTTTTGAGTGTATCCCAGTCATCAGGTACATAAGTTCTGTACTTTGATTCTATAGTTTATAGTTGAACAGGATATATTCCTTTTAAAATGAACCATGCAGAACACTCTACCGATTTTCATGCCTTTTTTTTTGTCATTTCTAGCCTTGGAACTTTTAGATAAACATTAATTTCTTTAGTTTCACAGCATAAGCTGTTTTGTTTTATGCTGGTGATTGAGATGATCACATAAGCAACATACTGGAAGTTGGATATAGCCTGAAACCGATTCTCATGTATAAAGGGGGGCTGTATGTTGTTTTAGCTCATAATAGAGGTTTTATTAATATTCTAGATGCCGTTGTCAATGTGCAAATTGAAATCCCTCACTGTAACATTCTTTCATGGTTGTAAATGGTGCCATGACTGAGGTCATGCCACAATGTTTAGCATGGTTTGTGAGACTGTAATAGCTTAGCTTTTTTTGACAGATTTTTCATTTAAATATTTGGCTCCACTTACATGGGAGGTTGCCATCATTTGCAAGCTCCCCCCTTTTCTGTCTTGTAATCTCCACAGGATGAAAAATGTTCTGATGCTATGGAAATTATTCCAGCACAGATGCATTTAGATTGTGGAAATCGCTCTGGGTTGTTTAAAGCAAGACATTTTCTGATTGTTTCCATGATGATTGGATGCTTCATTAACCCCTTTATTGTTGACATCCTATGGAGACTCGATATGTAGTCTTAATTATTTTAAAAGACAATTCTTTGTTATTTAGCTGGTGATTAAAAACACATTAAAAGATGGCACAGAAAGACTATTTTTGTTCATTACTAGATCTAAAAATCTAATCATGTAGTAAGAGACTAATTTTCACATAATTCTTAAAACAATAAGTACACTACTGTAGAAATTACTTGTGCTGCCTGAATCAGTTAATTAACCAAGCCACATGAGAAAGAACAAGAAAGTGATTATTTTCCATTAATCAAATGGAAAAGTCAAGGGTAGACACCTCTATCAGTGCTTTTAAGAAAAGAATCTCAGGGTGAATTCATAGGATGAAGCCAAACTATTAAAACGCAAGTGGAAAAAAAAAAAAAAAAAAACAAGGAAGAGAAATAACACACTAAAAGCATATGAAATCAATTTAAGAGAAAGAAGCCCAAATTCTCAAAGAGAGTATTATAGTTTTTAGGGAATAAGTATGAGAATACAGATGTCTGTACAAAGTAAAAGATATCGAACACAATCATTTCATGAATACAGTTCACTCTATCTTTATGGGCATGAAGAGAGGACATTTATCTCCCAGTGTTAATATACTGGAATCTTCCACTTAAAATAGTCTTTGCAAGCTTTTACATAATATAATTTGATGACTGTGAATATACCTCAGAAGAAGTTTGTATATTGTACCTTCAATAGCATATTACTTTTACTATATACCAGCTACAAATTTATAAAAGAAAAGTATTAATTTTCTATATTTGTCTCTCCAAATATCCATCTTTCTATATAAATATTTATGTTTGTTTATTTAAATATCTATTCCACTTCTTACCACTCCTATCATGAAGTTTTTATTCAGAAATGAGAAAGATCTTCTGAAATAATTTTTTACCTAACAATCCCCCTTCTAAATTTATGGTAATAGCAGTATGTAAATAGCTGTACAGGTGATATCATTTTAACCTTTACATAAACGCTAGGTAGGTACTGTTTTATATTCACAATAACATAACATATGGGCAGCGGGATTGTTCCCAATGGTTTCTACTCAGTTTCTACTGAATTCTAAGCCAATGAACCACTCAAGACTGATTATCTACCTATCTGTAAGTCATCTTTTGTTTAATGGAACGCATAAGTCAATAAAAATGAGTGTCTTAAAGTTAAAAGATTAATGATATCTGGAGAGATTTCTTAGAAGTTGGAAGAGCTTGCTGTTTTTGCAGAGGACTGGAATTCTATTTCCAGCACCCACATCGTCACCCCACATCTAGGGGTTTCAATACCTTCTTCTAGCCTCCAAGGGCAACGTTACACAGCGGCACTCCCTCATGCACACTCACTCACTCACTCACTCATGAGCACACACTTACATAAAATATAACAGATACTAAAGATAAAATAGAAATCATTCAAAATTCTGAAGTTTTATCTCATAAAGTTTTTATAATATTTTGTCTTCTTGATAAAGTATCAGTTTGTGGAATCTCATGTATCTGAACTATATGATCCATTTATTACTAAATTTCAAAGTTGTGCCTCTGTGGTAAGGTCTGGCATTGGCTTCTGTGGGTACTTATGCAATTCTTAGTTGTATTAATTTCATTACCTTCCAGCACACTGTGAAAGAATGGTTGTTGTTAAAATTTTTATCAGGGAACAGGTTAAGTCCACAAGGGCTGCTCACTGCTCTGTCAACTATATTTTGTTTATTCATGTCAAGACCATCTGATTTCTTCTTCCATTAAGATTTTTCTTTAATTATTTATAAGCTTAAATACAACAATTTTAGTTTTTATCTCTCACAAGTGAATGATGTCTAATTTTAATTTTAACTGAAGCCATGTAAAACAGCTGTCTCCTGTTAAGGATCAATTGAATTTCATATAAATATAATAATCGCCATCAATAAGCTGACAAAATGGCTAGTTTGCTATGGAAAGGAGAAACATGGGTCTTTAAAGGAGTAATGCATCACCTTGTAAGGTCACCTAAGAGACATGTATGATGTTATCTGCTCTAATGGATAAGAAATTCATATTATCCATAATAAATGGATAATAAAGTTGCCTGATAATCATGATGCATAAGTTTTCACTGTAATTCCTAGAGGATCAGAGTTACACAATAGAAGATAACTGCGCTTTCAGAATGAATATCTTAATCTATCATGTTGAAAGACAGGAACAGGCAGAGATTAAAGTGAGGTAAAGTTTGCCTTTTGAAGATTTGTTTTTTAATCCTTAAACTTTTAATTTTTACAATTTATTCAATTTATATCCTGAATGTAGCCCTTTTCCTCATCTCCTCCTGGGCCCTCCACCCCCCCATCTTCCCTTCCCCCAAGTCTCCCTCCCCTAGACCACACTGAACAGAGGAGACCTCCCTTGCTATCTATCAGGTCTATCAGGGCTCATCAGGATTGCCTGGATCCTCTTCCTCTGTGGCCAGTCAAGGCCACAGGCCCAGGGACAAGTGATCAGAGTAGGCAACTGGGTTCAAATCAGAGGCAGCCCCTGCTCCCCTTACTTGGGAACCCACATGGAGACTGAGCTGCCTATGGGCTACATCTGAACAGAGGGCCTAGGTCCTCTCCATGCGTGGTCCTTGATTGATGCATCAGTCTCTGCAGGCCCTCCTGAATCCAGATTATTTGGGATTTATTGGTATCCTTGTAGAGCTCATGACCCCTCTGGAATTTTCTATTCCCCTCCCCCATCTTTCACAAGACTCCCAACCCTCTGCCAAAAGTTTTCCTGTGAGTCTCTGCATCTGCTTTGATCCCCTGTTGGTTGGAGCCTTTCAGAGAACATCTATGGTAGGCTCCTGTCTTATTCCCTGTCTTCCACCACTTCCAGTGCCTATCCTGTTTGCCATTCTGAATGAAAATTAAGCACCCTCTCTAGGGTCCTCCTGGTTGCTTAGCTGATTTAGGTATGTAGATTGTAATATGGTTATCCAATATTATATGGCTAATATCCACTTGAAAGTTAGAATATACCATTAGTGTTTTTTGGTTCTGGGTTACTTCACTAAGGATGATGATCTTTTCATTTTATTATTTATTACAATTTATTCACTTTGTACACTGGCTGTGTCCCCCTCCCTCATCTCCTCCCAGTCTCACTTCCCTCTTTATTCTCCCCCTATGCCCCTCTCCTAGTCCACTGATAGGGGAGGTCCTCCTCCCCTTCAATTTGACCCTACCTTATCAGGTCTCATCAGGACTGGCTGCATTGCTTTCCTCTGTGGCCTGGCAAGGCTGTGCCCACCAGGGGAAGGTGATCAAAGCAGAGACAGCCCCTTCTCCCTTTACTAGGGAACCCATATGGAGACTGAGTTACCCATGGGCTACGCATCTGAGTAGGGTGTCTATGTCTTTTCCATGCATGGTCCTTGCTTGATTCATCAGTCTCTGCAAGGCCCCCTGGACTAGATTTTTTTTTCTCTGTTGGTCTCCTTTTGGGGTTGCTGTCCCCTCTAGTTCTTTCTATCTCCCATTTCTTCCAAAAGATTTCCCTGCACTCTGCCTTTTAAGTTTTAATATACAAGAAAGGCCTTAGAAAAGCAATTTTGAACCACTTATAAACCTATAACTCCAATTTGAGATGATCTGACATCTATCCTCAGTGGGCAACTACACTTATGTGTCCTTAAATGGAAAGTTTCCATCAAATCCCTCCCCACTGGGCTCAGGGAACCCTGAGAAACAGGGGTCAGAAGGCATGTAAGAGCCAAAGGGGATAGAACACACACACACACACACACACACACACACACACACACACACGGGCCATTTAAATCGATATGATTAAGCCCATATGAACTCACAGAGACTGAGGCAGCATGCCCATGGCCTCCATTTGTTTTTGCACAGGAATTCTCTGTACAGCCTTGGCTGTCCTAGATGTGCTTTGTACACCAGGCTGGCCTCAAACTTACAGAGATCCACCTCCCTCTGCCTCCCAGAATGTTGGGATTACAGACATGTTCCACCACATCTGGCTGCTTTTAAATTATCTTTATATATATATATATATCATATATAGTATATATTTAGCATATATTTTAGTGTATATATAGCATATATATTATACATAAAAAATGGAAAAGATTTTTGAAAACTCAGATCCAATAGTTCAGTAATAGAAAAAAATGGATAATTTGGAATCATCCAGCCAAACACAATAACAGAAATAAAATGCTGAGATCATTGTGGTTCAAAAGCAATCCACCACCAAAACAACACTTCATTAGTTTCCAAGAGAGCATTCATTAATCTTTTTAAACAATTATCATCGTATTTAAAAAATAGACAAACACCTAGGAGTGGTATAGCTGGATCTTGAGGAAGCACTATTCCTAGTTGTCTGAGGAAGTGCCAGACTGCTTTCCAGAGTGGTTTTAAAACTTTGCATTCCCACCAGCAGTGGGAATTCCCACCACAACCTCTCCAGCATGTGTTGTCACTTGATTTTTGATCTTAGCCATTCTGGTGGGTGTAAGGTGAAATCTTAGAGTCGTTTTTATTTGCATTTCCCTTATGACTAAGGACATTGAACATTTCTTTAAGTGTTTCTCTGCCATTTGATATTCCTCTATTGAGAATTCTCTGTTTAGCTCTGTATCCAAATGGGTACATTGTAATAGGAACAGGGACTGTCTCCGACATGAACTGATTGGCCTGCTCTTTAATTACCTCCCCCTGAGGGGGAAGCAGCATTACCAGGCCACAGAAGAAGACAATGCAGCCACTCCTGATGAGACCTAATTGACTAGGATCAGAAGGAAGGGAAAGAAGACCTCCCCTATCAGTGGACTTGGGGAGGGGCATGCATGCAGAGGGTGGAGGAAGGGAGGGATTGGGACAGGAGGAGGGAGGGAACCACAGGGGGGATACAAAGTGAGTAAAGTGTAATTAATAAAGAATTAAAAAAATAGACAAACACATACACACACATATATATGGATACATAGGTGTACTATATATACACAAATACAAATATCTATCTATATGTGTGTTCATGTGTATGTGTGTTTGTATGTGTGTGAGTGTTTGCCTTAATGTCTGCTCCCTTGGAACTAGTATTACACATGATTGCAAGTCACCATGTGGATGCTGGGAACCAATCTGGGCCTTTTGTAAGATTATCAGCTCCTCATCAGATCTGTTCTTGTTGTTATTATTTTAATCTCCTTTTAAAAATTTATTATTATTATTATTATTATTATTATTATTATTATTATTTTTACATCCTTATCAGAGTTTCCCCTCCTCCTTTCCTCATGTTCCTACCCCAACTCCCTTCTACCCCTCTCCCATCTATTCCTCGAATGTCTTCAGAAAAGGGCAGGTCTCCTATAAATATCATTCAAATATGGCATATCAAGTTGCAGTGAGACTAGGCACCTCCTCTTGTATTAAAGCTGAAAGAAAGATGTAACCCAGTAGGAGGAAAATGGTGCCAAGGCCAGCAAAAGAGTCAGAGACAGCCACTTCACCCACTGTTAAGGGTTCCACAAGAAGGCCAAACTACCCAACTGTAACATCTGAGGAGGGCTTAAGTTAGTCCAATGCACGCTCCCTGGTTGTGGGTTCAGTCTCTGTGCACCCCCATGAACCCAGGTGAGTTGATTGTGTGGGTTTTCTTGTGGTGTCCTAGACTCCTCTGGTTCCCACAATCCTTCCTCCTTACCCTCCTCCCTAGGATTCCCTGGGCTCTGTCTAATGTTAGGCTGTGGGTCTCTGCTTCCCTCTCATGACATGAATCTCAAGATGGGCCAGTTATTGATTGGCCATTTCCTCGATTTCTGTGCTGATTTTATCCAGCATATCTTGTAAGTGGGGCAAATTGTAGGTGAAAGGTTTTATGGCTAGATTGGAGTCCTAATTCCTCCATTGAAAGCCTTGGTTGGTTATAAGAGATGACCAGTTTAGATTCAAATCCCCATTGCTAGGAGTCTTAGCTAAGGTCATCCTTGTAGATTCCTGGAAATTTCAATTTAAGTAGGTTTTTAACTTAGCACCAGGATGTCCTCTAATTCCATTTGTCTTTCCCAGTACTCTCTCTCCCTGTATTCTCCTGTGAACTGATCACTCCTGTTCCACCCCCATCCTAATATTCTATTTCTGCTTCCCAGGGACACTTATGTGACCCTTTTTGAGCCTTCCTTGTTACTTAGCTTCTCTGGGTGTTTGGATTGTAGTGTGTTCATTTTTTATTTTACAGCCAATAGCCACGTATAAGTGAGCATAAATGTATTTGTCTTCGTGGGTCCGGGTTACCACAACCAGGATGATTTTTTTTGTAGTTCTATCAATTTACCTGCAAACTTCATGATGTCATTGTTTTTAACATCTTAGTAATGCTTTGTTGTGGAATGTACCACCACATTTTCTTTATCCATTATTCTGTTGACGGAAATCTAGTTGCTTACAGTTTCTGGCTATTGTCAATAAATCTACTGTGAACATAGTTGAGTAAGTGTGGTAAGATGGACTCCTTTGGGTATATGCCCACGAGTGGTATAGCTGGGTCCTGAGGTAGACCGATTCCTAATTTTCTCAAAAAATACCATATTAATTTCCAAAGTGTTTGTACAAGTTTACAATCCCACCAGCAATGTAGGACTGTTTCCCTTGTTCCACATCCTTGCCAGCATGAGCTGTCACTTTTGTTTTTGATCTTAGTCCTTCTGACAAGTGTAAAATGTAATCTCAGAGTTGTTTTGTTTTGCAGTCTCTAATGGCTAAGGATACTGAATATTTCTTTGAGAATTTCTCTGCCACTTGAGTTTTCTTTGTTGAGAATTTTCTGTTTAGAGCTGCACCTCATATTTAATTGGATTATTTGTTTTGCTGAGATCTAGTTTCTTGAGTTCTTCATATATTTTGGAAATAGCCCTCTGTCAAATAGGAAGTTAGTGAAAATCTTCCTCCATCCCCGCCCCTTCTGCCAACTGCTATTTTGTCCCATTGAAAGGGGGTATCCATTGTTTACAGAAGCTTTTCATGAAGTGTCATTTATTAATTATTAATTTTAGTACTTGGGTTACTGGTGTTCTGTTCAGTAAGGTTTTTTTTTTTTTTCTGTACCAATGTGTTTAAGACTGTTTCCCACTCTCTCTCCTATTAGATGTAGTGTATCTGGTTGTTTGGTAAGGTCTTTTATGCACTTGCACTTGATTTTGGGCAGGGTGGTATATATGGATCTATTTTCCCTCTTCTACATGTAAACATCCAGTTAGACTAGACCATTTGTTGAAAGTGCTTTTTTTTCTCCATTGTATAATTTTAGATTCTTTGTCAAAAACCAAGTGTCCATAGTTGTGTGGGTTTATTTCTGGGTCTTTGATTCAATCAGATATGGTGATACCTGTAGAAGTTTGTTTGTTTCACAGAATTAGTTTAGTTATCCTATTTTTTTTCCATACAAAGCTCAGTATTATTCTTTCCAGGTCTGTAAATAATTGTGTTGGAATTTTGAAATTTTGATTGAGATTGTGTCAAATCTGTAGATTGCTCTTGGTAAGATGGCCATTTTAACAATTCATTAGCAAGGGAGATCTTTACATCTTCTGATATGTTCTTCAGTTTATTTCCTCAGAGACGAGTTCATGTTATAAAGTTCTTTCACTTGGTTAGCTGGAGTTACACCAACATATCTTATGTTATTAGTGACTATTGTGAAGAATGTTGTTTCCTGATTTCTCAGTCTGTTTATCGTGTGTATATAGAAGATGCTACTCCTTTTGTAAAAAAAAAAAAATTAATCTGTATCCAGTCACTTTGCAGAAGATGTTTATTAGATGGAGGAGCTCCCTGTAGAATTTTTTTTGGTAACTTATGTATACTAACATATCATCTGCAAATAGAGATACTTTGACTTCTCCATTTTCAATTTGTATCCCCTGTATATGCTTTAGTTGTCTTATTGCTGCAGCTAGAAATTCAAGTACTATATTGAATGGATACAGAGAACATCTTAGTCCTAATATTAGTGGAATGGCTTTGAATTTCTCTCCATTTAATTTGATGTGTTCTGTGGGCTTGTTATATAGTACCTTTATCATGTTTAGGTATTTGTCTTGTATCCCTGATCTCTCTAAGATTTTTTATCATGAAGGAGTGTTTAATTTTTATCAAAGGCTTTTTTTTTCAGTATCTAATGATATGATCATGTGGGTTTTTTTTTTTCTTTCAGTTTGTTTATATGGAGGATTACATTGACAGATCTTGTATGGTGAAAAATCCCAGCATATCTAGAATGAGGTCTGTTTGATCATTGTGGATGATCATTTAAAAAATTAATTTATTAATTTAAATTTAATTTTATTTATATATTTATTTATTACAATTTATTCACTTTGTATCCCTGCTGCAGTCCCCTCCCTTGTCTCCTCCCTGTTCCACCTATCCTCCCTCTTCTCCCCCTATACCCTTTCCCTAGTCCCCTGATAGGAGAGGACCTCCTCCCTTTCTGTATGACCCTAGTTTATCATGTCTCATCAAGGCTGAATGCATTCTCCTCCTCTGTGGCCTGGCAAGGCTGGTCCCCCCTCAGGATGAGGTGATCAAAGAGCCAGTCTTTAGGTTCATGTCAAGGCAGCCCCTGTACTACTTATTAGGAACCCACTTGGAAACTGAGCAGCCAATGGCCTTCCTTTGGACAGGAGGTCTAGGTCCTCTCCATGCATGGTCCTTGGTTTGAGTATCAGTCTCTACAGGTTCCCCTGGGCCCAGGTATTTTGGCTCTGTTGTTCTCCTTGTGGAGTTCCTGACCCCTCCAGGTCTTTCTATCTCCTTCTTATTCCATAAGGATTCTAGCACTCTGGTCTGTAATTCTCTTTCTTTGTTGAGTCTTTGTGTTATTTGGTATCAAGGTGACTGTGGCCTCATAAAATGGAATGGACAAATGCTCCTTCTGTTTTTAATTTTAGTGGAATAATTTGAGGAGTACTGGAGTTAACTCTCCTCTGAAAGTTCTGAGCAAAAACTATCTGGCCCTGAGCCACCCCCTACCTCACTTGGTTATAAGACATTTATCGACTGCTTCTATTTTCTTAGAGATTGTAGGTCTGCTTAATGTGTTTATCTGAACTTGATTTAACTTTGGTAAGTGGTATCTATCAAGAAGTTTTCCCATTTATTTCAAATTTTCTAATTTTGTGGAGTATAGATTTTTGAAGTATGATTTACTCAGTTTTCTATTGTTATATCCCCCTTTTCATTTCTGTTTTTGTTAATTTGGGTATTTTCTGCTTGGATAAGGGTTTGTCTATCTTGTTGATTTTCTTAAAGAACCAAGTCTTTGTTTCATTGATTCATTTTATTGTTCTCTTTGTTTCTTTAAAATTGGTTTCAGCCTGAGTTTGATTATTTCCTGTGGTATATTCCTCTTGAGTGTGTTTACTTATTTTTGTTCTAGAACATTTAGGTGCACTGTTAAGTTGCTCTCTAATTTCTTTATGAAGGCACTTAGTGCTATGAACTTTCCTCCTAGCACAGCTTTCATTGCTTCCTGAAAATTTAGGTATGTTGTGCTTTCATTTTCATGAGTTTGTAGGATTTCTGTTGTTTCAATACAGCTTTAACTTGTGCTAATCTGATAAAATTCAGGGGGTTGTTTTTCTTCTGCCTGTTGAAACTTGCTTTGTGACAGACTATATGGTCAGTTTTGGAGAAGGTTTCATGGAGTGCTGAAAAGACAGTATTTTGTGTTTGGGTGAAATGTTCTGTATATATCTGGTAGGTCCATTTGAGTAATTGTTCCAGTATTTCTTTGATTAGTTCCTGCCAGGATGACCTGTCTACTGGTGAGAGTGGGGTGTTGGATTATTCCACTATTAATGTATGTGGTTAAATTTATGATTTAAGCTTTAGTAATGTTTCTTTTATGAATTAGAGTGATTACGTATTCGGAGCATAGATATTTAGAATTGAAAGTTGACCTTGGTGGATTTTTCTTTTGATGAGTATAAAGTGTTCTTCCACACCTCTTTTGATTAATTTTGCTTAGAATTCTATTTTATTAGATAATATAATTGCTATACCAGTTTGCTTCTTGGATACATTTGCTTGCAAATTTTTTTCACACACTTCATTCTGAAGTTATCTCTATCTTTGATATTGAGTTATATTTTCTGTATGCAACAGAATGTTTATTCCTGTATTGACATCCATTCTGCTAGCTTGTGCCTTTTTTATTGGGAAAGTGAGTCCATTGATATTTATAGATATTAATAACCAATGATTATAAATTCCTGTTATTTCTTTGGTGGTGCTGGTGCTGGTGCTGGTTGTGTGTGTGTGTGTCTCTCCCTCTGTGTGTGTGTGTGTGTGTGTGTGCATGTGTGTGTGTGTGTACAATTTCTTGTTTTTAGCTTTCCTGTTGTGAAATTACTTATTTCCTGTGTTTTCTTGGGTGTAATTAATCTCCTCTTGTTGAAGTTTGCTTTCTAATACATTCTGTCGAGCTCAATTTGTGGATAGATACTGCTTCAATTTGACTTTGTTCATGAATATCTTGTTTCCTCTATGGTTTTGCTGGGTATAGTAGTCTGGGCTGGCATCTGTGGTCTTCTTAGACCCTACAAGACATATGTATTCAGTCTCTTCTGGTGTCTAGAGTTTTGTTGAGAAGTAAGATGCGATTCTAATAAGTCTGCCTTTTTATGTTACTTGGCTTATTTCCCTTGCAAGTTTTAATTCTTTGTTCTGTACATTTAGTGTTTTGATTATTATGTGGTGGGGGGATTTTCTCTTCTGGTCTAAACCATTTGGTGTCCTGTAAGCTTCTTGTACTTTTATAGACATCTTCTTTAGATTAGGAAATTTTTTTCTAAGATATTTTTGAAAATATAACCTGGACCATTGACCTGGGAATTTTCCTCTTGTTTCTATTATTCACAAATTTAGTCTTTTCATACTTTCCCACACTTTCTGGATGTTTTGTGTCAAGAGCTTTTTAGAGTTAATATTTTCTTTGACTGCTTTATCAGTTTCTTCTATTGTATCTTTTACTCTACATTTGAGATTCTCTCTTCCATATTTTGTATTCTGTTGTTGATGTTTGTGTCTGTAGTTCAAGCTCACTTACCTAGGTTTTACATCTACAGGATTTCCTCAGTTTCTGTTTTCTTAATTACTTTTATTTCCATTTTCAGGTCTTGAACATTTGTATTCATTTTCTTCACTTGTTTGTTTGTGCTTTTCTGGATTTTTAAAAAAGGGATTTGTTCATTTCTACTTTAAGGGCCTGCATCATCTTTGTAAGATTGGATTTAAGGTCATTTTTCTGGTGAATCAGCTGTATTGGAATACTCAGGGCTTACAGTAGTAGGATAGCTGTGTCTTGGTGATGCCACATTGTCTTGGGTATTGTTGATTGTGTTGTTGTTGTTGTTTGTGATAATGCTGGCCTCTAGTCATCTGGGTTTGGAGTTATAGGTTTAGGTGCTGATTTTTGAGTTTATCTTTGTTCGATGGATATTTTGGGATTTTTTTTCTCCTCGCTTTCTTTTTTCTGTTTTCTGGGCTAAATGGTTTGTGATTCTGATGACCAGTGGGTCTTCAGGTCCAGTAGTATGTCTCTCCTGGGGTTTGGTGGCCTGCCTGCATGTCCTTTGGGGCTTTGGGTGCTGGCCTTGGGTACTAGCTGGTTCTTAGTACCCGGAATATTTTGCAGGCGTTGTGTACTGGTGTATGGAGCACAAGGTAAGAGATGCTATTGTTGAATGCTGGGCTGGCTCTAAAGAGTGTTAGAAGATGCTGCTCAGCGTCTTACCTGGGGTTTCTAGGACTGATGTTGCCCCCGTTAGAAATGGAGTGTGCTGCCAGAGTTGTGGGTGAGGATATGGAACACAGGAAGGAGGTGTCATCATATGCTTTTAATATTTGGTCCTGGAAGGTAATTGTAATCATAAAAGTATGAGGTTTTGAAGTTTTGAGGAGGCACAATTTCATATCTACCTAAATGCCTAAACTTGAAATGAGCAATGACAACAACAACAGACAAGCTAGCATGGACTGGGCAAGATCATGAGGCCTCACTCCTACAGAGTAAAGTACAGGCCACTAAGAAATACTGATGGGTGTAAAGGCCTGAATGGTCATGGCTGCATTACGCTGCTGTGAGATTCTAATCTTGCATATACACCACAGGCAAACCAAGGAGACCAACACCAGAAGGCCTGCTAACGCTCCCATGCCCGCCCTTCCTTCAGATGATTCATGGCTACAGCAATCCATGGTGATAATCCTGTGGCTAGTCCTGCGTCCACTGGTAGAATTTACTGTGATAATGGCCACTCTCAGCTGCTCCATTGAAGCAGGACAGTCTCCCCAAGCATGGTTGGCTACCATAAAAAGCTAAAATGTTACGCTCAGGATGCGAGGCTAAGCACTGCACTCAGGGTCAGCCGCTTTGGACCCAGAGAAGAGCATGTCTGATTGCATGCGGGTTGATGCCCCAGGTCCCGCCTCTGAGAAAAAGGTATAGGACGGGTCTGATGCTCTTTGGGTGGATGACACCTAAATGAACATCGGTACAAAGTCCCAATTTAGTTCTAATATCAGAGATCAGACCTCTACTCTTGCCTGATGCATCTAAAACAAAAAGGGGGAACTGTAGAGAGCTGCGGAATGCCGCGCCTTAAAGATGGAACTGGTTTCTGCCTTCCACCTTCCCGATGGTGAGTGCTCTCTGTTACAAACAACTCCACATTTGGCTAAGGCTGAGGATCTGGCTTGCTTCCATGTTTGTGGACCTATCTGCATTGCCCACGTGGCATGCTGGGGTTGGCTACCCAGAGGCTATTTAAGCTGTGGGCTGGCTTTCCCCAGGGTCCGATGATTGTTTAAGGTTCCTGAATAAACTGCATTGAAAAAAATAAAAATAAAAATAAAAAGAAATACCGGTGGGGGAGAAATAGTCTTCCCCAAGAAAAAAACTCACAATTGGTTATCTAATACCAAACATCAGTTCTTAACACATGTCTATACACATAACATACAGACTAAGAATACAGTCATGTATGTATGCACATATATATTTAAGAATAAACAGTCATATATGTATGTAAAATTCTTTCTGTCTCTCACTAGAAAACATTAGAATTCTAAGGAATAATAATAAAATATGATAAAATGTAGTAAGACAAATCAAAACTAATATTGAAATAGGGCAAAACCAAAAGATAGAAAAGAGACCAAGAAAAATAACAAGAAACAGGTATAGACTCAGAATCCCACTTGTTCACAAACTCAGGAATCCAATTAAAAAATAAAACAACACACACACACACACACACACACACACACACACACTAAACTGAAAAGCTATAACACACACACAAAAGACCAGGACTAAAATGAGAGAAAAAAATAAATAAATAAAGTTCTCTTTACAGATCTCTAACCCTATCTGATACAGAACTGTTATAGGCCCTGGTCATGTTACCACAGTCTTTCCTATATGTATATAGACAGTGCATGTAAGCATGAACTCTAGGGTGTTCTTCCTCACTTTGTTAGTGTTAATGTTTCCAGTGCTCATGGACATTGCTTTCCTGTCAGGATGGCTATCTCCATCTCCCTTTACACAGCTTCCTAAAGACGTAGTCCTGATTCCAAAACTTCCTGAGTTTTGGACATTGTTATCTCTGTCCTTATACTTAATGGAGTTGTTTTCTTGGTATAAAATAATTTGTTCACTTTCCCCCAACTCATCTTTGTTAATAACCCACTACTTTCCTTTTACTTCTGTCACTAATTGTTGCTTTCAGACAATGAACGACAGCTTTCTTAGGGTTTTATTTCCGTAAAGCAACCATGACCACTGCAACTCTTACAAGGAAAACATTCAATTGTGGCTGCTTTATAGGTCTGTTTACACCATTGTCGTCATGGTGGGAAGCATGGTATCACGCAGGAAGACATGACACTGAATTGGTAGTTGAGAGCTCTACATCTGTATCAGCACTAAGAGAGAGTGATGCTGGGCATGGCTTGAGCATTTGAGACCTCAAAGAATGCCCCCAGGGACCACTTTCTCCAACAACACCACCCTACCTCAAAAGGCCACATCTTCTAATAGGTAACTTCTTATATGCATGTGGTGGACATTTTCAGTCCCACATTTTAATTCACCACATCATCTCTCTCTATATATATATTTATTTTTTGCTAGCATATAGTTTATTTAAATGGTGGATTACATTTACTGATTTTCATATGCTGAACCATCCCTGAATCTCTGGGATGAAGTCTACTTGATCATGGTTGATGATGGTTTTGATATATTCTTGAATTCAATTTGAAAGTGTTTTAGTAAGTATTTTTGCATCTGTGTTCATAAGAGAAATTGGTCTACAATTCTCTTCTTTGTTGTTTTTTCATGTAGTTTAGGTAATCAGGGTAACTGGGACCTCATAAAATGAATTTGCAGTGTTTTTTTCTGTTTCTATTTTTGTAGACTTATTTGAGGAGTATTGGTACTCTTCTTTGAAAGGCTGGTAGAATTCTACAATAAAACCAAGGGCCATGCATGGAGATAACCTAGAAGCCCTGTACAGATGTAGCCCATGGCAGCTCAGTCTCCAAGTGGGTGCCCTAGTAAGGGGAACAGGAGCTGTCTCTGACATAAACTCAGTGGCTGGCTCTTTGAATGCCTTTCCCTGAGGGACAAACAGCCTTACCAGGCCACAGAGGAAGAGAATGTAACCAGACCTGATGAGACCTGATAGGCTAGGGTCAGAGGGAAGGGGAGGAGGACATCCCCTATCAGTGGGCTTGGGGAGGGGAATGGGAGGAGAAGAGTGAAGGAAGGTAGATTTGGGAGGGGATGAAGGAGCGCTACAGCTGGGACACAAAGAGAATAAACTGTAATTAATTAAAAAAATAAATTTTAAAAAGTATCCTGAAATTGAGAAGGGGAAGATATAAGAAAAAAAGAATTCCAGAAGGAAAATGCTATTACGTTTCTTAAATATCTTCCAAAAATCTCTGGAATCAGTCAGGTTCAGTTTTGGAAATATTGGACTTGTGATGTAATTATGAAAATTAAACAAAACTTCAAGAAACTCGTAAGATATTCACACAGATGATAATTAAAGACACAGGTGAGATTGAAACCCTAGAGAGAGGTATAGAATGAAAAGAAGCCACTGATTAGGGTACAGCCATGAGCAATGATGATGTTAATCTTGTCAGAAGCACATGGTCTTGTAAGGAAAAATGGCAGAGAAAATGGCTTTGAGAAACTGGAAAGAACTCTACATTTTCCCCACACTACAATATATTAATTCAGCTCTTTCTCAGTATTGTTTGACAACCTATATTGAAAAAATGAAGTTTATTTTTTGTTAACTTAATTATCTAATCAAGAGGTTATTTTATTATATAGTCCTCTGCAACGCTTGGGATCTAACACAAGGTATATTACATTCTAGAGAAATGCTTTACCACTGAAATGGTTAGTTTGAAATGTCAACTTGTTACAAATTAGAAACTCTTGGGAAGAGAGCTTCAGCTGAATAATTTCTTTATATGTTTGGTTTAAGGTGGGGGCATGTCTGTGGAGGTTGTCCTGACTATTAACTGATATTGGAAGGTTGGGCTCCTTGTGTCCAACCTTGTGTCCAATGGTTCCTGGACTCCGCAGGGTAGAAGAAAACGATAAGCAAGTGAGCAAGCCAGCAAGGATTATTTTTTATTCTCTCATCTCTTGACTGTGAATGTGATGCTGTTAGATCCTGCCCTGGTTGGACTGTAGTCAGGAATCGTAAGCCAAATAAACCCTTCCTCCCCCATGTTGTTTTGATTCCGTGATGTTTTATCATAGCAATGGAAATGAAGCTAGAACCACCACTGACTGTATCCACAGTCTTCAGATAATCTGGAGTGTAGTTATCTAAAGGGTTGACAAAAATATTCCCAAGCTTCAGAATCCAGTGGATGCAATAAAGTGGAAGTGTAGATGGAATTAGTAAATTTTATGCTGCTGATTTCAATATGCCAGTGTATCTTGAATTATAATTTAGTATGTGTCACCTATTACCAAATGCATACCTTTGACATTCCTCACCTTCTTGTACCTCTCATGAGGGTGGGCTTGCATGCTGATACAACTTATGATTACATGCCATCTGATAGGGATTTGTCCATATGTTGTAAGAGATGATAGGCTGCTGAATAACTGATAACACATGAAACTTGTATGTTTCCAGGCTTTCTTTTTACTATGTATTCAGACACAGTGATACTGACATATGGAGTGAGCCTTTTTTTTTTTTTTGATGCAGTTTATTCAGGAACCTTGAACAATCATCTGACCCTGGGGAAAGCCAGCCCACAGCTTAAATAGCCTCTGGGTAGCCAACTCCAGTGTGCCACGTGGGCAATGCAGATAGGTCCACATACACGGAAGCAAGCCAGATCCTCAGCCTTAGCCAAATGTGGAGTTGTTTGTGACAGAGAGCACTCACCATCTGGAAGGTGGAAGGCGGAAACCAGTTCCATCTTTAAGGCGCGGCATTACGCAGCTCTCTACAGTTCCCCCTTTTTGTTTTAGACGCATCAGGCAAGAGTAGAGGTCTGATCTCTGATATTAGAAATAAATTGGAACTTTGTACTGATGTTCATTTAGGTGTCATCCACCCAAAGAGCATCAGACCCGTCCTATACCTTTTTCTCAGAGGCGGGACCTGGGACATCAACCCGCATGCAATCAGACATGCTCTTCTCTGGGTCCAAAGCGGCTGACCCTGAGTGCAGTGCTTAGCCTCGCATCCTGAGCGTATCATTTTAGCTTTTTATGGTAGCCAACCATGCTTGGGGAGAATGTCCTGCTTCAATGACTGTAAAGGCCTGAATGATCAAGGCTGCATTACGCTGTTGTGAGACTCTAATCTTGCATATACAC
This sequence comes from Meriones unguiculatus, assembly GCF_030254825.1. Lineage (NCBI taxonomy): Eukaryota > Metazoa > Chordata > Mammalia > Rodentia > Muridae > Meriones > Meriones unguiculatus. Next base: position 30,174,528 of record NC_083359.1, read on the forward strand.
CACAGGCAAACCAAGGAGACCAACACCAGAAGGCCTGCTAACGCTCCCATGCCCGCCCTTCCTTCAGATGATTCATGGCTGCAGCAATCCATGATGATAATCCTGTGGCTAGTCCTGCGTTCACTCTGGTAGAATTTACCGTGATAATGGCCACTCTCAGCTGCTCCATCATAGTATCGAATTCTCCAGTCCAATTACCTAAAATATAGCTAGACAATTGTTTAGACAGATTTGCAGCACAGGGAAAATTCTCATGTTGTATGCTAGTGACACAAAGTCCAGCATACTTTCATTGACAGCCAAGTTGAACGATTTGCCATAGGGTATCAATTTGCTCCTGCACGAGGTCAATCCTCTGATTGAACACCATCAAGCCTCCTTTTAGTTGAGCATTAATTCCTTTTTGTACATCTAAGGCATGAGCTACATTGGCTAAAAGATTATTCAGGGTCTGAGCAGTCTGCATAGTATGACTCATGGCTAATGCCGCAGTGGTAGCTCCAACAGCCGCCAATGAGATGGCAGTAATAATTGTGGCTGTAGTTCCAAGATCCCTTTTCTGTCTGAAGAGAGTCATAGCATGAGGGGCATCAATGGGCACAGGAACCCAGTGAGGCATGCGAGTAACCAGGGCATACCTAAATTCACTAGCATTCCAGCATTGGGCAAAAAAGCAAGTATCATCACCACAATTACTTGGCTCTATCTGGCTAATAATGAATAAAAATGGGGGATATAAACAAACAGGTGTGGGCTTATAGGAAATATTATGAGAAGCCTTAACCCCCTCGTTGGAACATCTTGCATCAGTTCTAGAACTAGCAGTGGTGGTGTCCGAGCTCTGAGTAGGTTCAGGAGACCATTGCCCCCAGGGGCGAGACGTGCTCCATGTAAATTGACTAACTCCATGTTTTCCTCCAATTTTGAAAGTCATTTAAGGTTCTTAAATTATTTTTCCCCCTTTTTTAAAATTTTTCATCAATTACACTTTATTCATTCTGCATCCCCCCATAAGCCCCTCCCTCCTCCCCTCCCAATCCCATCCTCCCTCCTGCCTCTGCATGCATGCCACTCCCCAAGTCCACTGATAGGGGAGGTTCTCCTCTCCTTTCTGATCTTAGTCTGTCAGTTCACATCAAAAGTGGCTGCATTGTCCTCTACTATGTCCTGGTAAGGCTGCTCCCCCCCAGGGGGAGGTGATCAAAGAGCAGGCCAATCAGATTATGTCAGAGGCAGTCCCTCTGGAGTGAGCCTTCTTTAGTAAGATAGGAGGACAGTTTTCAGGATAGGCAGAGTCTGGAACACAGTCTTACAACAAGACTTTATTGATGTGAGGAGTCCTTTGTCATGAGATGATTACACATACAGTGAAGCAAAACAACTCAGGATTAGCAAGTTGTTAAAATGTTTTGAATATTAAAATATTGTAATGCCTCCTGAATGATCAGTGGCAGAGTACCTGCAATTTATGATAGATGAAAATAAAGTAATTCTTAGTTTTCTACTTAAAGAATGTTAAAAACTCCTTTCCTTCCATCTGGCCCTAGCTTTTCAGGTATCTTCAGGATGGTTGCACTGTCCTTATCTGTGGCCTACCAAGGCTGCTCCTCCCTCGGGGGGGAGGAGAAGCTCAATGAGCCAGACATTTAGTTCATGTCAGAAACAATTCCTGCCCCCTCTCAGTTGGCTCGGAAGGGGGCAGGGAAGAGACGCGGGGAGGGAGGATTGGGAGGGAATGAAGGGAGGGCTACAGCTGGGATACAAGTGAATGTATAAAATTATTTAAAAAATATTTAAAAAATAATGTAAAAAAAAGAATGTTAAAGACTAAGTTCAAATAACAGGTTTTTTTAAAAAAATGCTACTATAATTTTTTCATTTTATTGAAATTATATTCTTTTCTCACAAAATATACCGATTATGGTTTTTCCTCCATCAACTCCTCCCAGTTCCTTTCTACCTCCCATCTTCTCTGAATTCATTATCTTTCTGTCTCTAATTAGAAAAGAAAAGGCTTCTGATAAATAATGAGAATGGGCCTTGAGCTTGTTTGGAGGTTCTAGCAGGGGAGTGCAGCTACTCCTACACCCTTGACCTAAGGCCTGTCCTCCTCTATTCGGGGAAGGTCATAGTCTTCCACCCAGTGAGCACCTTCTAGAAGAATGTCATGGAAGAGTGAGGGAGGAACTCAGTGGCTGACTCTTTAATCACTTCCTGTGGAGTTGCAGCCTTACCAGGCCACAGAGGAAGACAAAAAAGCCAGTCCTGATGAGACCTGATAGGTTAGGGTCAGAGAGAAGGGAAGGAAGACCTCCCCTATCAGTGGACTGGGGGAAGGGCATGGGAGGAGATGAGGGAGGTTAGGTAGGATTGTGAGGGGATGAAGGAGGGGGCTACATCTGGGATACAAAGTGAATAAACTGTAATTAATAAAAATTAATTAAAAAATAATAAAATATGACAAAAGAAATCATAACAAACTAAAACAAAAACTATCACAGTAAAGTTCGACAAGACAAACCAATAGAAAGAAAGAGCCCATGAGAAGTAATAAAAAGAAAACAACAACAACAACAAACCAAAACAGAGACTCATTCATTCACACACTCGGAAATTCCACAAAGACAGTAAGCTGGGATTCATAATATAGACACAGAAGACCTGGTGCAGACCTGTCATGGGCATGCTGCCCCAGTCTCTGTGAGTTCATGTGGGCTTGATCATGTTGATTTAAAGGGCCCTATGTGTGTGTGTGTGTGTGTGTGTGTGTGTGTGTATGTGTGTGTGTCTTCTATCCCCTTTGGCTCTTATACTCTTTTTGCTTTCTTTATCTCAGGGTTCCCTTAGCCCCATGGGGAGGGATTTGATGGAAACTTTCCATTTTGGGCTGAGTTTTCTAAAGTCACTCACTCTCTTCATAATGTTTGGCTGTGAATCTCTATTTGCTTCCCATTGTTGCAGAAGAAAGCTTCTCTGACGATTGCTGAATAAAGCGCTGATCTATGAGAATAGCGGAATTTCACTAGGAGTCATTTTATCATTATTATTATTTTTTTAAATACCAGTTGTATTGGTTTTATCCCAGGTCTGTGTGTTATCCCCTGTTTTGTTCTTGGTCACCCAGGAAGTGGTTAGTAGAGGTCTCATCTCATGGAATGGGAATTTAACTCAAATCAGGTTTTGCGTGGTTACTCTCATGTAAGTGGGACACCACTGCAGATTAGAGAGTCTGTGACTGGCTTTTTGTTTACATTTTCTAGTATTAGCTAACCCAACATTGAGAAATTTTGATTGATGTCATTGGTGATAATAGGTTTGTTCTCTATAAACAAAGGCAGAAACACTCTTTAAAAAGTTTGGAATTAAGCCAAATGAAAATATTCAAAACTTCCAGCTTGGGGAGAAGGCTTAGTGGGTATGGTACCTGCCACGTAATTATGAGGACCTGAGTTCAGATCCCCCACATTACATAAACCCTGGGTACAGTAGGGCACACCTGTAATGTCAGGACTCGCTGCACAGAGACTCTGAGATCCCTGGCTGGATGGTCAGCCACTCCCATCCTGTTTATGCTGTGACATTCATGTTCAGGGGAGAAGCTGCCTCAGAGAATAAGGTGCTATGTGATAAAAGCAAGCACACGTGACCTGCAGACTTCACACTCCTGTGCACCCACATGCTCATGCACCTTCAGTCATACATGTGCGCATCCTGAACATCCACACTCACACACTAACACGCACACGAGCATGCTCTTGCTCTCGGCTTATTGATTTAAACTTCATCATGAAGACTTTTCTGCACGTTGTATACTTTTCTGCATGATCTCAAAATATTGTTTTGTCAGTTTATACAACAGTCACAACAACTTTTCACCATGCTAAATAAGAATGGAAAGGGTAATAAAAATAATCTTAAACTTTGAGTTATAATTCAGGTGTGCAACGTTTCCACAGGAAAGTAGTTTTCTATTAGAGTATGGCCACAATTCTGTAGTCAGAATCCCCATGTCTAAACATTAATCTGAATGAATTGGACAGACTTCAGAAAATAGAAAAGGCAATCTTAATTATGTTGAATAATAAGTACATTTTCCTCTGTAACATATGGGCCAATTAATTGTACATCATTCTCTCAAGTAGTCTCCTCAAATATTTAATAAATATGAAAAATAGTTTAAAGAGGAATGAGGAAGTCCTTATAATACTATTGTCATGAACAGGAAGCATTTTGACCAACTCATAGCATGTGGCTGGCCTTCATTCAGTTAAAATATAAATGACATCTTTGTAATTGTTTTTTATAGTTTGGACACCCAGTACTGTTCTTTGTGGATTGTTAGGGTTAATACATGCTTAGAGAATAAATGGAAATAAATGCACCATGCATTAATAATTTGTACTTATCCAGAAATTATGCAGATTTAAGAAAACTGAATATTTATGATAAACCACAGTAGTCCTCTGGGTTCAGCTGATCAGCGTGACAGAAAGAAACTACATTGTCCTTGTCTTTTTACCGTTACATGGATAAGACATAGAGTCAGCTCTTGACTGGAACAGGGGCAGTGGGGTATAGGGTACTACAGTTGCCCAAGGGTCTGTTTGAAGGTCATTACTATTGGGATAGGGAACAATCACATTGTCGTGTGCTTGGCAAAAGTGACAGGATAAAAGAAGTTTCTGTTCCCAATTAAGATCAGAAAGTAAATTGAAAAAATAAACAAAGACTATCACAGAAATGTTAGGTTTCTATTTAAAGGAAAGGCATAGGAAACAGTTTCAGAGTGCAAAGTTATTCTCCCCAAGAACAGTCATGATTGAACTTGATTGTTGAGATTTTTACATGCACCTGCCAAATAATCCTATACACATACTGCCCATATGTACAAATGAATGACAAATACAAAGGCAAGTTAACATTAAATGATGTGCATAAGATTTGAGCTACACTGATAAAAGTGATGACAGCCATACTTTAACCAATTCACTTTCTGGGCATCTTGCTTCCCTCATAAAATATGGGCACAGCATCTCTATCCAACTACACAGAGGTCTCATGTAACTTTCATGTGTTGCTAGTCAGGTTAGGGACAGAAATCAAAGTGAGAGGAAGTGATGTGAGGGCTGGAAAACAAACGCCAAGATCAATCTTGACTTTCTTTTTAAGTTTAGAAAGAAAAAGGAGCCTTGATCAATCAACATGTATTTATTGAGTGAAAAAATCTCATTAAAAATCTTAAATGTTAATTTTGACCTGAGAATTTTGACATTCTTTCAATTAGAAACTTAAGCAGCAATTTTTTCTTTTTGTGAGAACTTAAGAGCTTATATAATATCAATCACAAAATGTCTCACTATATGATCTTATGGAATATCACTTATAATATATTGGTTTCTGTTCTGAATAGAGTAGGATGATTTTTAATTGTATATTATAAACGAATAGATGATTAACCCTTATAAAATATTTTTTCAGTACTATTCATAAGGATAATGAGTCCAATAAATCCTGGAAGGTGATAAAGATTAAGGTTTTTTTGAGCCCTTTCTTTTTGCGATTGATTTATAAGCTTGATCTTTTGAAGAAAAATTTTATCTTGTAAACATGAGTCCTGCAAAGAAAGAGGCATTTAGAAAAATAGGTAGATATTATTTTGGCTGCAGACAGCCAATGATGTTTCTGAGGATAATTAATTATTAAGAAATTAAAACTAATAGAATATGGCTTATTCTGTTTGAAGTATTTTCTTCTCAAGACTGTGGATTTATTTGCCTTTTAAGTCTGATTATGAGGTGACACAATTCTGACCTCAAAATTTTTGTAGTTGATTAGAAAAATTTACTAGCTATATGGAAAAAAAGTGTAGTGAAAAGAACCTTCTATCAAGAAATGACCATCAAACCCTAGCCAAATATTTGCTGTTATGGGGAGGGGAGCTACTAAGAGCATCCAAAAAAAAGTGGAAGACTCATGTTCCAGTCAGTGAGTTAAAACCCTTCAAAATGTCAGAAGAGACAGGCTAACGAGGCCTCTCTACTTCTAATTCTGCACACTAACAAGGTTAATCTATCCACGAAGTAACAGTGAGGGCTTTCACAATTAACGCTGCAAAAATACATAAACCAACAGCTAATTAGTCAGCCCTAAGGTCACCATCTAGCTGGCAGAAAATTAGTAATAGCAAAGATGCCTGACAGAGAGTGGGAGAGAGTAGGTCATGCTCTGGAAACTACAATTTAGCAAGTAAACTCTTGTCAGCATTACATTGAAGGTATGAGAGGCTTTTTCTAACCCCCTCCCCATTTACAATAGGTATAAATATCACTAGCATTAGAAACAATTATGTTTAAAACATATTGAGAAAACTCAGTGACTATGTCCTTTTAAGGTTTTAAGTATGCGATGAGATAGGAAAGAAAATCACTATGTTTGTATTTTGGATTTTTCTGCCAAAAAATGTCTCATCAACTTATTCATGGAAAAAAAAAAGCTGGTTAAATCATGAAATGAGTACGCCAGATGATAAATTTAACCTTTAAAGTGTGGTAGCATAAAAATGTCTTACTTAGCATCTTTTTACGCATGCCAACTTCCAATTAACATACAGTCCTAGAAAGAAATGTGAGAAGAGAGATTAGAATAGGAAATTCACTGTATAGACATGTTTCCATAAATCTTTTGTTTAAGATATATAAAAACTGAAATAGTCAGAAACACACACTTTTTTTGTGAACACATTTTATATGCTAAGGGAAAGTAATATTCTTTTTGATAATACCCGGTGAGTGAGATAAATGAACAGAAAAGAAACTTGGTATTTTACATGAAGTCAAATATGAGTCAATGTCATTGCACAGGGAAGATGGTGATGAAAGAACTTGGTATCTATTAAACTTTGAACAAAAGAATGGAATGTAGATTTTGATACTGTGAGTGTGCTGGGCCAATAGCCCACTAGAATGTCCTTAAAATGTCAAGACCCTAGGATCTAAAAATTGAGAATAAATTCTAAGAGTCATATACACATGATCATGCAAATAATGTTATATCCATTTCTTATAATACTAGTTAACCATTGGAGAAAATTACTTGTGATTCAAACTATAGAAAACATGGATCATATTGTATTAAACAGAACTATACTGTTAAGTGTTAAAATACAGTACATGGTATATACAAATATAAGTTACTTTGATATTTCTTAGTCTGTGGAAGAATTCACACCAAACAGAAAATTGGCAGTATCTAGAAAAAAACAATAAATGAAGGTACACAGCCAATCCAGGATTTTCATTTAGTTGAGTCACAGTATTGTTTTTTTCCCTCTTTGTAAGCAATGAGTATATAATTCTGATCACCTTGCATGATTAATTCTAGGAGATATTCCATTTATAAGGAATATGTATGAATAATAGTTATTGAGTAAATTCCAGGAAGGAAGGTAGGGGCTGCACATGAGAAAAACCTGAGAGAGAAGCTAAGTCAAATAATTCTAAATGATGAAGGCGATGTTGATCAATGCAAACTTGCTCCTTTTGTAGGTGAGAGTGTTTCAAATTGCTGATTCATTTCATAAAGATAAGTGTTTATCATAACACAGCAATGGAAAGACTCTACAGACCATAGAAATGCTGAAATCTATTTGTACGCAATAACATAAAAGTTAGCTTTGTTCACGATACTGCCAAACAGGAAACAACAAAATATATATTAATAGCATAACAGACAGATAACTTGTGTTATATTCACAGATACTGATAAAAATTATGCATGAAGAGTATTTATGAAAAAAGCTTTCTTACATTTCCAATTATGAATTTAAGAAGAAAGTTGATATATATTCCATATGTTACTGCTGAATGATGGAGGCAGTGAATGGATGGGCAGTCTATTGAGGAAAGGACTTTATCAGTAAGCTTCTGTTGGAAGAAAAAGCCTATGGCCTTTCACCAACTATCTTAGCTTTTATCCTAAGGAGACTCCTATACAACATTTGTTATGGGAGATTTCATGAATCCTAGACAAGTGATGTCTCAGCTATAACTAAGGTAGCCTCTTCTGTATGTGGAAGGGTGATGTCTTACCTTGTTCACATGCTGCCTGGTGAGTCTAAAGAAGATGTACATGACCATGGTTCTATGTTGATGAAAGCAACGTGTTTGAGGCTGTGGTCACTGTTTCTGTCCACCACCCTCCAGTGCTTACTCCTCTGCATTGCTCAGGACACAAGGGATAACATTTTTTTCCAGTTAAATTTATTACAGGATTAACCTTTCTGAGAGTGACTTCAGTGAACAATTAAGACATAAGAAAAAGCAGTCATGAGCAAGGAGGAAGCGATAAGAATGAGTTAGTTCCTAACATCAGGTAGAGGACTTATGTGTGTTTTCCACAGAAGCACACATAGAAACAAACAAACAAAAAACATCAAAATTATCAGAATTATCAGTTAAAGTTTGAGTTACTTCCAGCAGAAAAAGTAGGGGTTTGATTATGGAAGAGCAGACCTCTAGGTTTCTGGCGGTACGTTATATTCATTTCATTTGGGTGATGAGCATATGCATATTTACGTTAATGATTATTATTTTTAAGTTTATGTAGTTTTTCTGTATGTCCCTTATAGTTCAGAAAGAGGTGAAATATAAATAAAATGCCACTTACGGAGTTTCCTAGTTTATATTATGTTTTATTGTCATCCCAGGCAGAAAATAATATTTACTATATTACTCTGTGATCTATGTGCCTCTCTCTTTTTTCTGTCTTTGCCTTCCTGTCTCTCTATCCTTTTGAATATGACTGCAAATTACATTTACAGGGAACAAATCAATATGTCCATGTAGTTCTATATATTAGATGTTCTGTTTTTTTTTTTAATCTGTTGTGGCACATTCCATACTGCTGCATACAGATTTGTCTGTGGTTTGAAATAACAAATGTATTTTGATTACCATTTATTTAAACACTCTCTCTATGTGCACATATATCCATGGGAGGGCACATGTGCATATACACATAAAAGATTGTTTTTGTTTTATATAGTATTTTTATAGAGAAAATAATATTATTACTGAAGGATTTATAGAAAATTTGGTGATGTTTTATAAATATAGTTACAGGGTTTTCACTTGGAAAAATTGCAGCAAAGTATACTAATTTTATTCTGAGGCAAACAGCACCAAATTCGTTTTCAAAAATGACATCAATTTACTTTTCTGAGAAGTATACAGAGGACATTTTTTTTTTTTTACAAGACGGTATCAGAAATTTTCTCTCCCCCCACCCGTGTGTGTGTGTGTGTGTGTGTGTGTGTGTATGTGTGTCATACAAAGGGTAAAGAGAAACATAGAGAGATTCACTCTCCACTAAGGTGCTTCACATCAAAGTGAATTATAAAGGTCTTTGAAATTGCTTTAACCTTTCTTTCTTTCTTTCTTTCTTTCTTTCTTTCTTTCTTTCTTTCTTTCTTTCTTTTTCTTTCTTTCTTTCTTCAATATTATTATAATTTATATAATAATTATCAAATAATAATGATAATTATTATTATTTATTCACTTTGTATCCTTGCTGTAGGCCCCCCTTCATCTCCTTCTAGTCCCAGGGGGAAGTAACTTAAGAGCAAGCAACTGAGTTCATGCCAGTGACTGTTCTTCTCCCTTTACTAGGGTGTCCAGCATCTGCTTTGATACACTGCTGGGTAGAGTCTTTCATAGGCCCTCTTGGGTAGTCTCCTATCCTGTTTCTTGTTTTCTCATTCTTCTGATTTCTGTCCTGTTGCCTTTCTGAATGAGGATTGTTTATATTACCCAGGGTCCTCCTTCTTGCTTAGCTTTTTTTAGGTATATAGATTTAAGTATGTTTGTCCTAAATTATATGTCTAATATCCACATATAAGTGAGTATGTACCATGTGTGCCTTTTAGTTTCTGGGATACCTCACTCAGGATGATCTTTTCTAGTGCCCTACATTTCACTTGCCTACAAATTTCATGATTTCCTTGTTTTTAATTGATAAGTAGTATTTGTATAAATGTACCACAATTTCTGTATCCATTCCTCCGTTGATGGACATCTGGGTTGTTTGCAGCTTCTGGCTATTACGAATAAAGCTGCTACAAATATGGTTGAACAAATGTCCTTGTTGTGTACTTGAGCATCTTTTGGATATATGCCTAGGAGTGGTACAGCTGGATCTTGAGGAAGCGCTATTCCTAATTGTCTGAGAAAGCACCAAATTGATTTCCAAAGTGGTTATACAAGTTAACATTCTCACCAACAATGGAGGAGGGTTCATCTTTCTCCACATCCTCTTCAGCATGCATTGTCATTTGAGATTTTGATCTTAGCCATTCTGATAGGTGTAAGGTGAAATCTGAGGGTCATTTTGATTTGCATTTCCCTGATGACTAAAGAGGTTGACCATATCTTTAAGTGTTTTTCTGCCATTTGATCTTCTTCTACAGAGAATTCTCTGTTTAGCTCTGTACCCCATTTTTAAATGGATTACTTGATATGTTGCTCTTTAATTTCTTTAGTTCTTTATATATTAAGGATATTACCCCTCTGTCAGATATAGGGTTGGAGAAGATCCTTTCCTGATCCATGGACTTCCATTTTGAGGATGATCTTTTCTAGTTCCATCCATGCAAATTTCATGTTTCCTTTTTTTAAATTGCTTATTATTCTATTGTGTAAATACACCACAATTTCTGTATTTATTCCTTGGTTGAGGGACATCTAGATTGTTTCAAGATTCAGGATATTATGAATGAAGCCACTGAGACCATAATTGAACAGATGTTCTTGCTATATGGTGGAATATCTTTTGGGTATATGACCAGGAGTGGTATACCTGGGACTTGAGGTTTCATTATTCCCAGTATTCTGAGAAAGCACCAGACTGATTTACAAAGAGGTTGTAAAAGTCCATATTACCATCAGCAATGGAGGAGATTTCTCCTTGTCTAAAACCTCTCCAGAATATGTTGTAACTTGAGTTTTGATCTTAGCCATTCTGATGGGTGTAAGGTGGAATCTCAGGGTCCTCAACAAATGGTGCTGGTCTAACTGGCTCTTTACATGTAGAAAAATGCAAATACATCCATATTTATCACCCTGCACAAAACTAAAGTCCAAGTGGATCAAAGACCTCAACATAAAACCAGACACACTAAATTTATTAGAAGAAAAAGTAGAGAAAAGCCATGACCTCGTTGGCATAGGAGACATCTTCCTGAACAGAACACCAACGGCACAGGCTCTAAGATCAACAATTAATAAATGGGACCTCATGAAACTGAAAAACTGTAAAGCAAAGGACACTATCAAGAGAACACAATAATAGCTTACAGACTGGGAAAAGATCTTCACCAACCCTACATCTGACAGAGGTCTAATATCCAGAATGTAAAAAGAACTCTAGAAGATAAACACCAACAAAACAAGTAATATAATTAAAAATGGGGTACAGAGCTGAACAGAGAATTCTCAACATGGTAATATTGAATGGAGGACAAACACTTAAATAAATGGTCAACATCCTTAGTGATCCAAGAAATGCAAATCAAAATGACTCTGAGGTTTAATATTTTTGAGCATCAAACATTTAGTGTCTTTAAAAAACTCATACATTCACACTTCAATCAAGGAATGAAATCAGTGCCTTGCTAAGCCATCATCTGAGAAACTCCCTCTGCAGCACATGGGAACAAATATAGAGACCCGCAGCCAGACATGAAAAGAGTAAGAGAACTTGGAACATTCAACTCTTAAAGGGCTATCTTCATCAAATCCCCCACTACAGGGTTCAGGGAACCTCATGGAAGAGGATGTAGAAAGAGGGTAAGAGCCGGAGGAGATGGAGGACCGCCAAGAATCAAGGCCTTCTAAACACAATGGGACTGACACACATAAGGACTAACACACACTGTGGCAGCGTACCCATGGTTTCCGTGACCTGCACCAGATATGTTCCTAGTACTGAAAGGATAAATGGCCATATTCCTCTATTTCTAACTCAGAAGCTATCTCCAATTGAGTGCTACCCACAATTGAATACTTAATTTTCTTCAAGGTAATCCTTTTGGGGAAATCACTTTTAATGGTGGGTAGGCTGCATGCCTAGCAGTAGATAGATGACCAACAGAAAAGGAACTCAGGGGCTTCTCACAGTGTCGCTTCAGGGATCTTCCTTCCCCTTTCTGTTTTGCTTTTCCTCCCCTCCACTATTATCTTTTACTATATATATGTGTGTGTGTGTGTGTGTGTGTGTGTGTGTACACTCTTCTTTCTTTTTACCTTATAGGTCCTTTGTACAAATATCATGGCATCTAATTTAGTGAGTATGTTAACTAGTGGGTCTCTATTTCTTGTGCTTCTCTAGGACTCTTCCTTCTGTTTGTTTTATCCTATTCAAATGTACTTTGTTTTGTTTCATTTTTTTGTTATATATATATATATATGTAATAAATTTTATGTTATATATATATATTTATATATATAACAAATTTTATGTTATATATATATATATAAAACATCAAATCCCCCACTACAGGGCTCAGGGAACCTCATGGAAGAGGATGTAGAAAGAGGGTAAGAGCCAGAGGGGATGGAGGACCGCCAAGATATATATATATATATATATATATATATATATATATATATAGTCTCTTGGAAGCCTGTTTTTTTAATGTTTTTTTTTCCAATAAGAGACAAAAAGCTGGTGGATCTGGATGGAAGGGTAGGCAGGAAATAACTGGGAGAAGAAGAATGTAGGAAAACAATATTTAAGATATATTCTATGAGAAGAAAACACTATTTTCAGTGAAGGAAAATATGTTATCAATATCTGATCTCCAGGAAAACAAGCCTAAAATTCATCACAGAATGTGTTCTTGAAAAAACAGTCTTGTTCTAAATATTAAAGAAAAATATCAAAATAAACCAAGAAGAAATCACAGTTCCTACAATAACCAACTACAGAATACATGCATAACTAAAAATTCAGCCTCAGAAGGATAGAAGTGAGTGGGCAGGGCAGCCTTATTCTCAGTGTCTAAATTCAGTTGACTTCACTTGAGCATACAGGCAGGTGTAAATCCTGAGTAAAAATCAGACGAGCCATTAGTGAGAATGGGTGTGTTTTCTCTCATATAACATTATTTCCACAAAGTTCAGTCTTTTATTAAAAATATTATATCACTGATAGGGGAGATCTTCTTTTCCTTCCTTCTGATCTTAGTTTATTAGCTTTCATCAGGAGTAGCTGCATTGTCCTCTACTGTGGCCTGGTAAGGCTGTTCCCCCCTCAGGAGGAGGTGATCAAAGAGCAGGCCAATCAGTTCATGTCAGAGACAGTCCCTGTTCCTATTACAATGGAACTCACTTGGATACTGAACTGCCATGGGCTACATCTGTGCAGGGGTCCTAGGTTATCTCTATGCATGGTCCTTTGTTGAAGTATCAGTCTCAGGAAAGACCCCTGTGCTCAGATTTTTTGGTTTTGTTGCTCCACTTGTGGAGTTCCTGTCCTCTCCAGATCTTACTGTTTCCCAATTCTTCCATAAGATTCCCTGCACTCTGCCCAAAGGTTGGCCATAAGTCTCAGCATCTGCTTTGAGAAACGGTAGGGCATGAGTGCGGAGGGGTAAGGAAGGGAGGGATTGGGACAGGAGGAGGGAGGGAACCACAGGGGGGATACAAAGTGAATAAAATGTAATTAATAAAGAATTTAAAAAAGTATCATTGATTATAAAAATAAAATAATTTTGTTAAAAAAAAAAAAAGGATATAGTCCCAGGCCTGGAGGCCAGAGTCCAGCCCCCAGATCACCAGACTTCACTTATTTCATCACTTATGCTGTGCTCTACAGTTACTAGGCTTAAAAAAATATTATATTACATTAAAAGGGGCTGCATTGTCCTCTACTGTGGCCTGGTAAGGCTGCTCCCCCATCAGGGGGAGGTGATCAAAGAGCAGGCCAATCAGATTATGTCAGAGGTAGTCCCTCTTCCCATTATGTAACCCACTTGGACACTGAACTGCCATGGGCTATATCTGTGCAGGGGTTCTAGGTTATCTCCAAGAATAGTCCTTGGTTGGAGTATGAGTCTCTGGAAAGTTGCCTGTGTTCAAATTTTCTTGTTCTGTTGCTCTCCTTGTGGAGACCCTGTCCTCTCCTGCTCTTACTATTTCCCACTTACATAAAATTACATTCACTCTGCCCAACAGTTGCCCATCAGAAAGGAAGGAGAGGAGAACCTCCCCTATCAGTGGACTTGGGGAGTGGCATGCATGCAGAAAGGGGAGGAAGGGTGGGGTCGGGAGGGAAGAAGGGAGGGGCCTATGGGGGGATACAAAATGAATAAAGTGTAATTAATAATAATAAAAATATTTTATATAAAAATATTATATCACAATAAGAGAATTGTTATGTTTTAGTGTTTTCTGGGCAAGATTTATGGTTCTTGTAGATGAATTGAGAATCATCAGCCTTTTTCTTCTTTCCCAGTTGTCTGCATTGGTAGAATATTTTTAGTATTATAATAAGTGACCGACTTAAAGCGCTTTTTCTTCTTTGAGTTGTGGTAAAATTTCTAAGAAGAATTTTATTAACCTTAAATTAGTATTTAAAACTATCTCATATGTACCACTAATATTGTGACCATCAAATCTTCTTTAAAACCATATTTATAACCTTCATGCAATTCCTGTATGTTATACAAAACAGTAATTTAGAATTCAGTATTATGAATAAATCTTTCTAGTAATGAAGGGCAAGAGAAAAGTCATATAAACTATGGAAGGACAAGTTTTATCACTGCACCTGCAAATTTCTCAATTGTAAATGAAAATTGCAGAAACGGCAAAAAAGTTCTCAAAACATTTTGGTAGATGATTAAGCACATACCTGCAACACAAATCTTTGAGGAAAACATGGCACTAGTGATTTTGAACTCGCCACCACTGCACTGACTTTTCTGTCCTGTTATTCTGTCATAAGCTGATAGTTACTTATGAAAGTGTTTGCGTGTGTTTACTTTGTGTGATGTTTTACTTTCATCTAAAAAGAATGAGTTTTGAGTTTTAAATACTTTGTAATCCTGTCCAGCCTTCTACTTTGATAGAGTGATCAAAGTAACCAAAATGAGCTAAACGAAAACTATAGAGAAAAACCTTGATCAAATATAGTTATACCAAAGGCTGAAGAACTGTCTTGTGTATGTGTTGACTCACCTAAGAGCTTACTGTAATTAATTTTACCTATTACCTTAGAATAATATGTTCAGAAAAAACTAACAAATTGAAACTGAATCACTAATAAACATGGCATGCTCTTTTTCATAGAGATATGCTAATAGTGTAAGAAAATATTTCTTCATAAGGGAAACCAATGCTCTTTATCCTTTCGCATTTCTTAGATCTGGAACATTGGTACAGTCGTGTTCCATCTCTATGTACAACTATACCAGAGAAAAATAAATGAATCTATATTATTAGTAAGAGTAAAGCCATTTTCCTTGGTTCCTACCCACCTGTATAATGTGATTTCTTGAAAAATGAAATCTTAATTATTATGATTTATTCAGCATAGGAGTTCAAAGTTGTGCATTTTACATTTTGATTTGAGGATTCAAAGAGCTCTTTGCTGGGAAAAAGCCATTTCTATGATTACTTTATGAAATACAGTTCACATGAAAATTGAGTATATATAGAAAGTAAATTTTTTGACTTTAAAAAGTGAGTTTGCTTTGTTTTCTAACCTTGTTCTTTTTTTATATTTGATCCCATCTTTCCCTCCTTTCCACAGCTTTACAAAAATGGGAGGTGAGTGAAAAATGTTGTGGACTGATTATAAAACACCCAGCATTTCCTGTACAGGCTTCTGCTTATATGAATCACTGCAAAAATGGATCTTTGATTACACCTATGGCTCTATGCAAGTTATGATTTGCGATGTCAGGGAGGACCAGAAATATTTTCAATACTTTTATTGCAATGCAGATCAAGCCTACTATGGAAAAAAACTAGCCAAGTGTTGTGCTAACTGGATGCTCTCAGTCTCATTGCGGACTGCGTCAGGAGGTCTCCTTTATTCATGTCAGCTGTATGGTTTAATTTAAAAGTAATTCCAAGCATTTTACATGCTTCCTTCTTTTTAAAGAGTACTTCTTAAAAATAAAAAGGATTCAATCACTTTTTTTTTTTTTGAGGCAGACAGAGAGAGGGTACAGTATAGAAATGTAAGCCCCATCAGTCCAGGTCTGATGGTTTCTGATTTAAATAGTTTTTATTAAATAAGAAATGTCCAAATTACCCAATCATTGTCTCCTGCAAGATAAACACAGCTTTCCCAGGCCTTTCTTCAGAGCCTTATCTCAGCGCTGCAGGATGTCAGTTGATAATGTTGCCTTCATGTTAGACAAGCAGACAAAATAATTTGATTGTACTGCTTGCCATGTTGTTCTAAGCTGTGCTTTAAGAACTAAAACCACTTTGTTTCTGGTGGCATGACAAAGCCCATTACTTTCATTTTTTTTGAACTCCTTAAAAAGCTTCAACATCAATAAGATTGCTCTCAGAGCTCCCCAGTATAATGTGTCTAGCTTTGTCGTCTATCCAGGCGGCGGGAGACATGAAATAAAAGTTAAGATGGTAGAAAAGTGTTTATCATGCTGCAAAAGCATGGACAAATTACAGGTAATTGCTTTTTTAGACTGACAATTACTGACGTGAATGTTTAAAGTCAAGTTTTAAATAAATTATTCACAGACTTATAAATCTATATTTAAATGTGAGGCAGTAACTTCAGTGCTGTCTGAATATGTGTTTGCAGTGATCGCATACCAAGAGGCAAGTAAAATGTACATTTTTTATTATCATTTTCTGTAATAGTCAAATACTTTCATTTTAAATCAATAAATGATGTAGTATTTGTGAGAGAGGAACATGTAACATATAACTTGAAGTTAATATAGAAAAATCTTTGAAGGAAGAAAATAAATTGAGTGAGTGGGCATAAACAGATTTAAAATCAAAGCTCAAAAGCAATGGTCTCTACTATGTGACCAGATGTAATTAATACTTTCTAATTTTCACTTCTGGTTCTAAAATAAAACAAAACAAAACAATAAAGGCCAGAAGCAGGATGATTAGAGAACACAATTATATTATTAGTCAGCAAAACTACACTGATATTTGAGCAGTCTTGTCCTCAGAGGTATTACAGTCTAGTTGAGTGAGAAGAAAATAAAATCAAATAGTTTTCCCCAAAAATGTTCAATTATGACTGTGTGAAACTCTATATAGAACCCTTGCCTGACTCCAACAAAGCCCACACTGGGGACACAGTGATGTTTTATTTTTCTTTGAAATTTAGGAAAGGTTTAGGCTGCTGGGGTTCGCTGGACTGAACAAGGTAACTGGAAAAAGGAGCACTGCCCTACCGCAGGAGCCTGGTTCATGACCATTCTTATTTTAGAGATCCTGAAGGACTCACAGATAGAAGGGAGAACATTGCTGATAGGAGAGACTGAGATAGAGAAGAAGGACAGACCCCACACACCTCTGAAAAGAATTATGATAATTTTTGCTTACTTGTCTTAATCAGTATTTAGAAGACACCACTCTGATGAACCATGGAGTGGCATGGGTTGACACTAAAACTTCAAATACCACTGGTTCTAGATTTGATCCTCATTATTATCAATGCTGCACTGAAATTTTACCTGTCCTTTTTCCTCCCTCTCTCCCTGCTCACATTAATGTTCAGGTGGTAGTAATGCATAACAATAAGAAAACATGCCATTAATGCAATGATATTGCAGGACAGTTTTTAACCACAATCCCATTAGGTCATGTGTAGATTTTTAAATAGGAATGCTCTTTTAGAGAAAAACACATCTCACACCTCAGCATGGTAGCAATGGCGTTTAATTAAGTTTAGAAATGTGCTATAATAAGATCAAATACACATAGCACTATGCTTGCATTAACCATGTAGTTAAAGATATGAAAAGATATACATATATGGACAAGATTTGTTTCTTATTTTTGCTTAAGCTATATATTATGTTTGGATGAACATGGGTTCATGATCCCCTTGAGTAACCCTAAACACACACACACACGCACGCACACACACACTCACACATACCATTCTTCAGGATTACATATGATGAATCAATGAGAGATTTAGTGTGATAAAAATATCAGGAATCTCCTCTAAAAAATATCATATTTTAGTCACTTAAAAACTGTAGAGTTGGTCATGTTACCCAAACCCTCTGAGACACAAAATCTTCATCAGAAAAAATGAAGCCACTTATTGAAAATATCCCTTAAGATGGTTCCAGAATTGTGCTATTAGAGACCCTTTAACTTGTGATTATAAAAGAGACTGTCAATGAACTGCTGCTGCGAGACAGCCATCAACACTATCTCCTTCTGTTCCTCTGAATACCAGTATAGTGAAACAGCAATTGGGAAAATTTCCCATAAATTGTATCTATATGAACATACCTTTTCACCAGTCAGGATCTAATATGGATCATGTTAAAATTTTTCTAAAGACTATCCTACAAAATTGCTTGTGTTACTCAGTTACAGGCACCAGGAATGGAGTACATATCCTTTTGTCCTTTTACTGTGATTATACACTTCAAGGCAGCTCTTATGCAGACAGTCCTGATGAGACCTGATAGGCTAGGGTCAGATGGAAGGGGAGGAGGACCTCCCCTATCGGTGGACTAGGAGAGGGCCATACGGGGAGAAGAAGGAGGGAGGGTAGGATTGGGAGAGGATGAGGGAGGGGCTGAAGGAGGGGGCTACAGCTGGGATACAAAGTGAATAAATTGTAGTAATTTTTTTAAAATCTCAAAAAGTAGTTTTTAGTACTGAAAAAAATATGAATTGATCTGCACATCTGGTTAAAAGGTGTTTCCTTTGCTTCATCTCTAAGAACATGACTAACTTCTTGAGTCTGAAGGATCAAAAGTGATTTCCAGTGTTCACCAGCAATTGTAGATGACTAGCAGTTAAAAAGCCATCAGGCCTGTCACATTTTTCAAAGAACAGAATCCCTTTCCAGATGGCCCTTCATTTGGCTAATGGACAGCCTAAAGGGATAAAAATGGCACCTGTTGTAGGAAGTCAGCAGTATTAATAACAACACAAAAATCAACTGTTCACTTGATGGCAAAAATCCAAAAATAGATTTCTCAATTTCTTTCAAGACTTAGTTTGCAATGATCATCACTGCATCACTTCAAAGTTTTGATCTCTCTCAAGTTTTTGATCTTTCTCAAGTTGTCAAAGATGCAATGGTGCATAATACAGACATACTCCCCAATCATATACAAAGTAATTTATATATTTTTTAAAAAAATCGAATATTTTGAAGAGCAAAATATTTTTAATCATTTGTACCTCATAAGGTGAATAGTTTTAAAAGTTACTTGTCATGTGAAATTAAATTGAATATAGTACTTTTGAATAGTACTTTTTGAATAGTACTTTTGAAACTCAGGTATTTGCTGCAGGAGTGAAATCTGTCTTTTTGGAGGATGTTGTCACTGGTAGGTTGCCCATGCTCTAGTGGATGACCTGATAGCCATGCAAATACCTGCAGCAGTGGGTTATTAATAGAAAGGAAATGCATTAAGTTGAGTAGGGACTGGTGTAGATACACAAGGAGGGGAGCGGGGAGAAGCGAGGATACAGATATATGATTATATTTCTCTGAATACATTTACATTTTCCTCATTTATTTATTTTATTCACTTTACATCCTTGTAGCCCCTTCCCTCCTCCCCTACAAGTCCCAACTTCTCTCCCTCCATTTTCTCCTCTTCCTCCCTTCTCCCCTCAGAAAAAGAGATTTCCTTTTCCCATCCACCCAGCTCAACAGGTTGCATCAGGACTGATCATATCTTCTTCCCCTGTAGTCTGTCAAGGCAGTTCCATCAGGGGAAAATGATCAAAAAGCTAGCAGTGAGTTCATGTCCCATGCAGTCCCCACTTCCCTTACTAGAGGACCCACATGAAGCCTAAGCTGCCCATCTGCTACATCTTTGTAGATGGCCTAGGTCCAATTCATGTATGGTCCTTGGTTGATGCTTTAGTCTTAGCAAACCCCTCAGGGCCCTGATTAGTTGGCTCTGTTGTTTTTCTTGCAGAGCTACTGTGACTTCTGGTTTCTTTTCTTTTTCTGTCCATTATTCCTCAAGGCTCCCCAGGCATTGACCAATGTTTGGCTGTGAGTTTCACCTTCTGTTTTGTGGCACTCGCTCTCAAAGAATAACTCGGCCAGGCTCCTGTCTACAGGCTTAGCCAAGGACACTGTCAATAGAATGAAAAGATACTCTACAGCTTGGGAAAAGATCCTCATCAATCCTACATCCAATAAGAGGCTAATATCCAAAACATATAACAAACTCAAGAAATCAAGCACCAATAAACAAAATAACCCAATTAAAAAATGGGACACAGAGCTAAACAGATAATTCTTTTTTTTTTTTTTTACTTTATGATTCCATTTATATGATAAAACTAAAATAGTTCAGTCCAAAGAAACAAAAAATAAGAAGTAGATTACCAGTGTTTGAAGGAAAAGTCTTATGTCTAGTCCATTTTCTGCTGCTGTGACAAAATTAAGTCTGGAAAGTTTATAAAGATGACTTAACATTACCGGAAGTCCAAGGACAGTGCAAACATGTTGGGGGCCTTCTGGCACCTTGCTGCCCCCTTAATTTTGGCATCTGGCTCAACCGGACTACTGCCCGGATACAATAGTGCATTCCTGGCTGACCTGGGGCTTTCGATAAGATCGTCTTCATAATTCTTAACAGAGGAATCTTGAATGACCAAGAAGCACTTTAAAGTAATGCTCAGCTTCCTTAGTCATCAGGGAAATGCAAATCAAAACAACTTTGAGATTCCATCTCACAACAGTCAGAATGGCTAAGATCAAAATCTCCAGCAACAGCACATGTTGGAGAGAGTGTGGAGAAAGGGGAACACACCTCCATTGCCGGTGGGAATGTAAACTTTTACAACCACTTTGGAAATCAATCTGGAACTTTCTCAGAAAATTGGGAATAACTTTACCTCAAGATCTAGCTCTATATCTTCTAGGTAGGTACTCAAAAGATGATCTGCCATACAACAAGGACATTTGGTCTACTATGTTCATAGCAGCTTTATCCATAATAGCCAGAATCCTAAAACATCCTAGATGTCCCTCAGTGGAAGAATGAATAAAGAAACTGTGGCACATTTACACAATGGAATACTACTCAGCTTTTAAAAACAAAAACAAAATCAAAACTTGCAGACAAATACATGGAACTAGAAAAGATCAGCCTGAATGAGGTAACCAAGACCCAGAAAGAGGCACATGGTATGTACTCACTTGTAATCAGATGTTAGACCTATAGTACAGGATAAGCATACCATGAGACAAATATCTGAAGAAGATAAGTAATAAGGAGGCCCCAAGAGAGGGTGTGTAGGGCAGATGTGGAGACTCATAACCAAACCTTCGGCAGAGTGCAGGGAATCATACGATAAAAAGGGGAGTCAAAATAACCAGAAGAGGACAGGAGCTCCACAGGGACAAAATATATCAGGGCACAGGGACCCTCTATGAGACTGTTTTTCCAACCAAAGACCATGTATAGATATAACCTAGAACTCCTGCTTGGATGTAACCCATTGTAGCTTGGTAACCAAGTGGGTACCCTAATAAGGGGAACAGGGATTACTTCTGACATGAACTCAATGGCTGGCTCTTTGACCCTTCCCCCACAAGGGAGGAATAGTCTTGCTAGGCCACAGAGGAGGACATTGCAGCCAGTCTTGGTGAGACCTGATAAGCTAGGGTCAGATGGAAGGGTAGGAGGACCTCCCTTATCAGTGGACTTGAAGAGGGGCAGGGAGGAAATGAGGGAGGGAGGGTGGGATTGGGAGGGATTGATGGAGGGAGCTACAGCTGTGATACAAAGTAAATAACCTGTGATTAATGTAAAAAAATAAAAATTTAAGAAAAGAAAGAAGAGAGGGTGCATAGATCTCACTAATAACGGGACATAAAATAGAGGGACATAATTGCTGAAGAGAGCGAACAAGGTAGGAGAGGAGACAGAGTTAGGAGGAAGGAAATAAGACCTGAGGAGAGCAATAGAGAGAGAAAGTACAGAAGGCCTGTAGAGAAAAGAGAAACTGAGGGTGGAGACATCTCTGTGACAAACTGGAAACCTGAGTCAGGGGAGGCTCCTGGGAGAATATGAGGGGAACTCAAGCAGAGACTCCTAGTAGCAGAGGCCAGAAAGATTGGAGGACACCCTCTAACTAGTCATCTTATGAAGGATGGGAAACACCAACCCACCCAAAAAAGCTTCAACCCAAAATTTACTCTGCCTCTGAGATGTACAAGGATAAAAACAGAGCAGAGAGAGCAGAGTGAGGGAATTCCCAAACAATGCCTGACCCAACCAAAGACCCACCCTGTAGAAGAGTGCCCTTCCCTATCACTATGAATAATACACTCTATTTACATTTTTTAAAGAATGGGAAGAATATTAAACTGATAAGGTAACTGTAGCTCTTTCTACTCATCTTATATTCAGTTATATCTTTTTGTTTTCGCCAGTTTTGGATTTTCGGATCTTCTGCCCTTCAGAAAGGTGCTCACTGTTCACTGCCATCTTGATCCGCCTCTCCCCCTGCCCCACTTAGTTACATCTTATTTATGATGAGCCAATACAAACCGTTTGTTTTTCTTCCAAGAAGGCTGTTTGTTTCCCCCCCCCCCACCTTTAGGTCTAGAAAAAGTGTTTTTTTTTTTTCTATTCTTCTAGTTGCATTTAATCTCTGTTTTCTCAATCTCTCTAATCATCATAATGGTGAATAAGGTCAGAAATTTCCATCCTTAGATGTTTATTATCTGTCTCCATAGTTTTGGTGATTGGAAAGGCTGCAGGTAAAATGTCAGTGTGACTCATCTACCACAAGAGGGTTTTACTGAAATCATTTTGTCAAACCATCTACAGAAACAGTTATGTATGAGAGGTGGAGTCTAACCTGTAGATGACAGTCTGTAATCTTTACTGTACGTGCATTGCACCTCTGCTGAATTTTTTTTTTCCATTTTTGTGGTCATGTATTTTTAAACCATTACATTATAGAAAATTCACAACCCCAGACTTATTAACCTATTTAATGTTTTCACTTGTTTTTTTTAGTGAACCAATTGAGCCAAGACACATTCCAAAATTTCTATATTTAATGACAAACAGGTATATTTCAAAAGTGACATTGTACACATTTCAAAGAAGGAAATTCTGATTTTCTAGTTTGCTACTTTTTGCATTGTACTGTTTCTTCATATAATTCTACAGTAACCAAGAATCAAATGTCAACAGAATGCCTGCATATCATTATCTACGTTGGAGCCCTAAGGGGCATGGTGAAATTTCAGCATTCTCCATAGCTCACTGAGCAATTCGCTAACATGAAGAGAAGTCACATTTCTGGTCCAGACTTCATTATGATGCTGACATCTACTCCAGCACCTTTGGTGACAAAGAGGGGAATAATTAGCAATGGGAGATCTCACCAAGTTTCACACATTAGGCAAACCCACAAGATCAAAAACTATTTCACATAGTCACACAATTAAATTTACTGTGAAAGAAAATGAGGCTTTATGAAACTAATGTTCTCTTTTTGGTATTTGCTTGAAATATGTAAAAAAAAAAACCTACAGGGTCAGTTTTAAAGTATAATTTTAACAATATTTTTTCAGAAAATACAAAATTATCTTAATGAAGTAAAAATCCAAAATCTACTATTAGGCAGGCAAGGCTGTGCACAGCTGTTCAATCAGGAGAAAAAATATCTTGTGTTGGTATTTTATTTTGTTAAACTTAAAAATAGTAAATTCCAAAGCAATTGACCAAGGGACATTGCCAAATTCCATATTGCATTCTTAGCAAATTCAGTAAAACCCTTAAATTATATGTAGGCCATTTTCTAAAAATCCTCATTTCTTATGGGTTTGAATTATATAAAAATGATGAAATATTTAGGAAGAAACATTTTTTTTCTACATTTGCCTAAAATATAAAGCAAAAACTAAAATCATACACACCCGTCCGCAAACAAGATAAATCCATCAGGCAAAATTTCATTTGAATAACTCACCCAAACAATAGTATTGGCACCACATAGACTTAATGATTTTGCTACATGTCTCCATGTTGAAACTTGATATTCTATCTCAAATGGACATTGAAATCTATGCACCTCATAAAGACCTTGAATGCTATGTTTGCATGTTGTATTGAACAGCTTAGTTACCTACAGACAAGCTTCATAAGGATGAGTGGATAGAATTTCCATGTTTTGGGATCATTACAGAGATGACAGCTGATGAAAGGCTCTTAGCTGTATCACAGTAAGGAAACAATCTATAAAAAAGACTAATGAGCGGTATGCTTACTTGATGATATTTTTAAATTTAAAAGATTTAAAAAAATCTTTCAGATACAATCTTATTAATATCGACACACGGCTGGGATACAGAGTTAATAAAATGTAACTGATAAAAAAAATAAAAGAAAAATAAAAAAAAAATAAAAAAAATAAAAAAAAAATAAAAAAAATCACAAAATTTGGTCAAAGAGTAATTCTGTAATTCTATATTTTTTTAGCTCAAAAATATGAAAATCAAATAACACATGATACTAAACATTCTAACTACATCGTAAAATATACAGCTTAATTGGGTTTCTAATTCGCATGCTGGCCCTGGGGTCAGCAAGTGAACTGGCTTTGTCCCTCGAAGGTTGGCTGTGGGAAAGTGGTTCCTGTACCTCACCTGGGCAACACCGTGGAGCTGACCCTAATGGAAAATAAACAGGTGAGCCAGCCCAAAGGCTGGGAGAGCAGGAGAGCTGCTCTAGCCCCTCCCAGGCTGCAGCACCTGGAGGCGTGGGCCCTTAGTCTTGACTGGGCAGCACAGTGAAGCTGAGTCTGGAGGCCTGCCTGCAGGTGAGTCAGCCTGAGGACATGAGAGCAGGCCAGCGGCCTCCTGCGGGTGGTGGTATTGGGTGGCCACGCTGGAGTGGTGCTAGAGCTTGCCCAGGAAGTACAAGAAACAGCTATTGTGCTGACCAGTTCAGCTGCCACCCAGGCCCAGATCCAGGGCTATGAGTTGGCCCACACCAAATTCTGCAAAGAGTTGGAGCTGGCGAAAAGTCCAGTCCTGTTATACAAAGCTTCAGCATGTCTGTGACACAGGGCAACATCAGGACAACAACAGGATCCAGTGAGGAGCAGCATTGATGTTGACACAGAAGCCTGAGATCTCTAACCAGACCATAGACTCATTGCAAGGAACACTTGCAAGTAAAGATATGGTCAGAGGGATAGACTATGGGACCCGCAGTGACACACTACAGCTTCCACAACGAGGTGTTTTCTATGCTTTGGGTTTTTAGTTGTTTGTTTGCATGTGTGTGCTTTTATTTTGGAAGGGGAGTTTGCAAGGTCAAAAGGCATATATGAGGGGACAGGGAGATGAGAAGGCCAAGGATACCTGATGTGAAACTTAGAAAGGATCAATAAAAAGTTAAAAAGAAGAAGTGAATGAGACAATCCATTTCAACATTTTGTACATCATTTTTATGCCATAGATTCTCAATGTGTGTTAGGTAATAATTTATGTAATGCACAGACGTAATCAACCATGAAGTTTGTCTCCCCATACTAATCTAGGACCAAATAAGTGTTAGTAGTTTTATTTATTTGTAGGCTTGCTTATTCAGCATATGTGGCCCTAAGCTCTCTTTTTAGCTGATGTCAACTACTTAACGAACGACAAGATAGAATGATTTTCTTTGCAGATTGTTTTTATAAAGGCTGTGATGTCCTACTATACCTATACCCTGTTATTACTCAAACTAAATCAGCTTACCTGCATTTTCAAAATTAACCTTTTTTGTACTGGCAGCACAAGGACCCCTTTCCTATAGCTTCTCTGCAATACACAGGACATCAGCACATGTGGTCATCAATGTGCAAAAGAACAGATTGTTTATTTACTCTTATCTTACGGCAACCCAGGGCTAATTATTTCCTAAATTTTCCATTTTTTTCATTCCAGTCCTCTTCTCAGTCTCTGGGAACCATTTTTTCTTATACTATCAACCTATATGAGATAAACATGCTTAGATTTCCCATGTGAATGAAAATGATTTTTTTTCTATTCATGTTTTATTATGCTTAGCATACTGACCCTCAGTTCCACTACTATTGTAGAAAATGACAGAAAAACATGTTTTTTTTAAAGAGTAGAACATGATTTAATTGTGTATATGTAATCATATTTTGTTTATGGGTTCATCTGCCCTGGACCATCCCATGGATGCTGCAAGGAGTGACCCAATAAATAAGCTCTTTGGAAATATATCCAGAAATGGGATCTGAGTCATTTAGTCACTCTGGTGTTAGTATTTTGAGAGGTATTCCCTTTTTTTTTTTACATAGTGGCTGTACTAGTCGACATTCCTGAGCTGGTGAGATGGGATAGCAGGTAAAAGTGCTAAGACTGCTATGTGTGATCACTCAAGCGTGACCTCTGCAGCCAGTATGATTGAAGTAAAGTTGACCCCTGCAAGTTGCATACCAACTTCCACACGCTCACCATGGCATGCATATGTGCCTGTGAGTGCATACAACACAGAGAAATCAATACATTTAGTAACTCCCATTCTCATAAGTAGTATATTCAGCAATTCCCCTTTTCTATATCCTCACATCACTAAACAATAAATATGCAGAAGGTGCTCAATAAATAACGCACTTTCTTTTTCATTTTTATAGTGACTATCCTAACTGGAGTGATGGTTTTGATTCACATTTTGATGGATGATTTGATATGCTCATATTAAAATTGAATCATCAGTTTTTGAAGACAAAAGCAAACAAGGCATATGGGTAGTACATATTTGACAAAAGAAAAATGTTATTCTTATAAAGTCATTTAAAATATAAAACAAGGTAAAATCATCTCTTCTTGATGGCTTTATAAACATGCTACGCCTTGAGCGGTTATACCAAATTTTCTTTCTGTGTATGGATATATGTGTGTGATCAGGTGACCATGTACATGTTTACATAGGTGTGCACATGAGTGCTCACGTGTATGGAGGCTTCATGTGGGTGTTGGGTATCTTCTTCAATTGCTCTCCACTTCTACTAATTCGGCAGGTGTATTGCTGATCACAGAGCTTCATGATTTCTAATAGTTTAGTTAGACAGCTTACCCATGGGATTCCCTGTCTCTGCTTCCAGGCCAGCTAGGCATTAATGTTTGCTCAGTAAATAAATTCTGGTCCTCACACTTGTGCTGCAAAGGTGTTATCTACTGAGTTATCTCTTCAGCCACCAATTATATTTCTTTAAATAATTAGGAGCTAATGAGAGAACATCTGTGTAACAATGAAATATAAATTCTTCTAAATGAGTTAAACAACACATTAAGTTCCATCAGCATCACAGGATAATCTGTTATGAAGACAATTATGTTCATTCAGCAAGGTCAAATAGAGATTTCCCAAGGATATCTTCCATCATCACTATGAATTGCAAGTATGAATTTTTTTTGTTTGTATCATGTATCATAACTGATTCCCCAAAGAATCAGTTGATGAACTGAAACATTGATAAATTTAAATTGACAAGGAAATGAAGATATTTAATACATTTGATTCTCTAAATATATAATAATAAAATTGAACTTATCTTTTCAAACATCTGAAATTTTAGTGTTTTGTCTAATAGTGTGCTAACCAGAGTTCTAAAGCCGCACTGTTCTTTGCTCTGCTTTGTCTTCATTACCAAAAATTGTTCAGTTGATAATAATCAAACACCTGCTTAAAGCAAAACAAAACCACATAAAATTAATCATTCTATATCACTGAACATTGAAGGCTTGAATGTATACAAAAATACTAAAAATTATCTGTTGTACATGTGCAGAGGAAAGTGCTCGCTATTATGGGGAATAAAAACTGTGAACTGAAGATTATGTTTTATGCTCAATAGTTTATAATTTGGTAGGTAAACTAAACAATAAGAGGAAGTCAGGCATAGATTATAAGAAGTAAACCTAGGTTAGAAAAGCCAGTGGATGAGGAAACTAGATGATCAAGTATTATTAAATGGATTTATCAGTGACTGCATGATCGTAGAGGGTTGTGCAAACAGACATGATCTAAACAACATTCACACAGTAATTGACAGGACAGAAGGATGGAAAAGGAGAGAGATGAGACAGAGAGGTGGAAACTTAAATATGTATGTGAGAGAGCTCACAATTAGTTTTTTTTTTTTTTTAGAAAAACTGGAGAAGAGTGCAGAAGGAGAAGCTGATCTGTGTAGTTTGTGTGCATATTTCTAGGATTCGAGTTCAGCTCAAGGCCTTAGTGAAAAATTTTGATACCATAAAAGGTAATGATGGAGTGAGAGCCGAGGAATACAGAGATGAGAGGCTAGGCAGTTTGGATCTCTTTTAATGGATAATAGATTTTCATATTATCACCATATTGGATGGGATGCTGTTGTAAGGCTCATTACAATGTTGCCAATGAGCTGATAATTTGCTGGATAATGTGATAATTTGACCTACACTTAATTGTGGGTGATAAATCTTAAGTAGGTGATAATTTTACTATCTGATATCAATATTTGAATTTAACATGAACTACAGTCATGTATATCTTCATCTGTATGATTCAGTTTTAAAATGATGGAAACTAGCAGGATGTTGCCTACTATGAGCTAGGCACAGGATAGGGTCTGTGAGAGAGAGATGCACAGCCATTGACCCTGATGACAAGGTATAGGTGTGGAAGCAGAATATAGACAGAAGTGAAATCATGTGTAGCCTGTCAGAGGACCCACTAGACATCATTTATTTGATGAATGGAAAGTAACAAGAAGGAGCTTAAAACTTTATAGAAATAAACACTTAGAAGTGATACAATTTGTTCTGCGGGTTATTTAAGGTAAAGTTAATACAGTCAGGTGACCTTTAAAACTGTGTTGCTGAAGCCACTGTTCATTACTCACATATTCCAGAAAAAGGCCCTCAAGCATGTAACAGTCAACTAGCAGGTGGGAGTCTACTTGGCTTGTGCAATCCAGCGTTAGAGGGAGTGTTCAATGGCCAGTCCATTGCTGAGGGTTTCCTCACAACATGGTTTCATGGGTTAATGTGAAGAAGAGTGTCTGGCTTAATATGGAAACTCAGTAGTTAAATTTTTGTCACTGAGACTCAGTGCTAATTGAGGTGGGGTAGTATTTCAGGGTAACAGTCCTTAGGCAATGAGGTTGGAAAAACAGGAGGAATACCAGAACATGGCATACAAAGGTGTCGAATGAGACACAGTGCCAAAATGGATTCGAAGGCAGGACTGAACATGAAAAACAAGTGTCAATCAAGCTAACAATAAGATTGTATTGTGCTGGTACAGATGTCTCACAGGTAAAAGTAAACTGTTTTCAAATAAAAACTGATGAAGACTAACAGTTTCACTTGGGTCCCTGAAAGTTGCCAGAGCAGTGTTCACTTTAATTCTAAGCTTGTGGGTTGTTTTTGTCCTGTTAGGAACTAAGACAACCTTTGACTGACAATCACTTTAAGGAAATTAAGTGTCACTGATCATATAGTGTACCCTCACAATGATATCTTAGTTCCTTTAGGTATGATTAAAAAGAAAAAGAAAACAAGAAAAAAGGCACAATAATAAAATAAGATAAAATGAACAAGCAAGAACACCAGCGTAAGGCTAGTGATCAATATTAGATTGATAGCACATGACAGTGAGAAATATACATGTATGTTACACATACACATATACATTTATGTATATTGCATGTATGTGCATGTTTATGTATATATGAAAAGTAGGAGTCAAGTAGGGGACTGTAAGGCAGTCTTGGCTTAAAAGGATTAGGTCAAGAAATAGAGCTGAAGGATGTCTCTCAGGAGGGTGAGATACAGAAATCCTGAAAACCTGAACACACAACGACCTTTGAGAGAACATAGAAAAATAAAGTACATGAAAACGAGAAAAGGAAAAAAAAAATTGTGTCTGTTTGTGTGTGTGTGTGTGTGTGTGTGTGTATGTGCAATGGTGGAGCTGGAGTGGTGATATGCCGTATAAATGCAGAAACCTTGTTGACCTGGATTCTGGGTTCCATTTCACATCATTTGCTCAGACTTTTTTGCAGAGTGTAGCTCAGAGTCATTCACAGGAGCTTATTTCATTCCCATGGCCGTCAGTGTAACCCCACTTCCAGGTGCCACTCTCTGATCCCCTCCTGTCTTGTACTCCCCTCTACCCTTAGCTTGTCTGAGGTGGTCTGGCCCACCCAGTTCTCCCGACCTTTTAAGTTCTTTTAAGTTTATTTATTATTACAATTTATTCACTTTTTATCCTGGCTGTATCCCCCTCCCTGGTCTCCTCGCAGTCCCACCCACCCTCCCTCTTTTCCACCCTATGCCCCTCTCCTAGTCTACTTATAGGGAGGTCCTTCTCCCCTTCCCTCTGACCCTAGCCTATCAGGTCTCATCAGGGCTGGTTGCATTGTCTTCCTCTGTGGCCTGGCAAGGCTGCTCCCCCAGAGAAGGGTGATCAGAGGGCCTGTCACTGAGTTCATGTCAGAGACAAACCCTGCTCCCCTTACTAGGGAACATACTTGGAGACAGAACTGCCTATGGACTACATCTAAGCAGGGTGTCTAGGTCATTTCCATGCTTGGTCCTTGGTTGGGAGTATCTGTTTCTGCAGAAGCTCCTGGACCCAGAATTTTTGGCTCTGTTGGTCTCCTTGTGGAGCTCCTCTCCTCTCCAGATCTTTTTGTCTCCCCTTTCTTCTATTAGATTCTCTGCACTCGGCCTTATAAGTTTTAATATACAAGAAAGGTCTTAAAAAAGAATATTGAACCACCTATATTGTTGAATATTAATATTTGCTATTGATTTATCTTTTAGTTAAGCAGCGGTTATTCTTAAACCAGGTGTATACCAAAATCCCATACAGAAACTAGGATTTACTTAATTAACTTAGAGCACAATGCTAAGCAATAATTACTCCATCATAAACTTCCAAGCCATAGCTTCCTCCCATTCAAAATTTCCAACATTATATTTGCTTTTTAATCATATCTTAGGTCCGGTCATCTCTTCCCATGGTTCCAAGTTTTGTCCTCCCATCTCTGCTTTCCTACTCCTCCCACTCACTTCCTTCTCCTCCCCTCTGGACCAGGATGTCCCACTCTATTCTCTCCATTGCTCAGCATTGTGGCAGGTTGTTTTATCGACAACACAGAGAACAAATGGTGGTATGTTTACACAAACTTGAGACAGGTGATGCTTAGAATAAACATCACATGCAATGTCTAGATTGAAACCAGATAGCACGGTAGAGAAATCAGCATTAAATGAACAAGGGCAAATTGTGTACATTCCACAAGAACGTTTACAAACACATCTATAACTCCAGTTTCACATGATCTGATATCTCAGTGGGCCACTACATTTATGTGTCTATATTTGAAAACAGGCATGTAATTTAAAATAAATATTAATATACTCAATAATGAATGTAGAAAATACTTTTGTATTTACAATAATTTAAAAGGAATTCTGAGTCTATTTTTGTGTATTATTTCTGACACATAATGTTCAATACTTTAAAGAGAAGTTAAGAAATAAACATCCTCAAATGTAAATTTATGAACTTAAAGATTTAAGAATGGTGGCTGAAGACACAGTGTAGCAGTTAAGACCACACATTGTTCTTGCACGAGACTCAACTTCACTCCCAAGCATAAGCTGGGAAGGTTACTAGCACCACAAACCCTACTACAGGATCTGACGTCATCTTCTGACCTCAG
Source organism: Meriones unguiculatus (assembly GCF_030254825.1). NCBI lineage: Eukaryota > Metazoa > Chordata > Mammalia > Rodentia > Muridae > Meriones > Meriones unguiculatus. Next base: position 30,206,492 of record NC_083359.1, read on the forward strand.
TGGGCAACTTTACTCACGTGTCCGTATTTACACACGGATATATACGTGTAATTTAAGATAAACCTTTTTAAAAGATGCAAGAATGGCTACGGAATATTAACAACAGCTCTATGTATCTCTAATTCAGTGATGAAAAGGATTTTTTTTTCTTCCTTTAATGTCTTAACAGAGTAAATGAATTCAGTTACTTAAGAGGCAAGTGCTGTATCATCCTTTAATTCCTGGTTCAAATTATAATGCATATTTGCACTTTATTAATTTAATATTTTGAAATACAAACATCTACCAATATGCATACTAATTTATATTTCCATGTTAGTCATTGTGTACTCATATGCATTATAGTTATAATGAAGATAAAATTTTTATGTTGTTTGACGTTCCAATACAGGAATTAAATATTTTAGCTATTACATAGACTATTTTTATATTATAATTGGGCAGGGACCAAACTTTGTAGTTCTCTTAAGTGAATTTTGTCATATATGTGTACATATATATTCATATATGTGCATATTAATAAATACCTTATGCTTCATGTCATTTATTTAATTTAATCTAAGTTGAAAATTGTACTCATATAAATTGACAAATTTATATTAATGACTTATTTGTAAAGTCACATTTAGGGCTTCATGATAGAAAATTATATAACAAATTCAAATAATTCAGGCCCATGGACATACAAAACTCTATATAACTTCTTTTTTTTTTTTTTTTTTATCAGTTACATTTTATTAACTCTGTATCCCAGCCGTGTCCCGATCCCTCATTCCCTCCCAGTCCCTCCCACCCTCCCTCCCTCATCTCCACCGTGCCCCTTTCCAAGTCCACTGATGGGGGGGACCTCCTCCCCATTCATCTGATCCTGTTTTATCAGGTATCTTCAGGACTGGCTGCAAAGCCCTCCTCTGTGGCCTAACAGGACTGCTCCTCCCTTCGGGGGTGGGGAGACCAAAGAGCCAGTCATTGAGTTCCTGTTAGAAATAGTCCCTGTTCCCCTCACTTTGGGAAACCAATTGGTTACTGAGCTACCACAGGCTACATCTGAGTGGAGGTTCTAGGTTATATCCATACATGGTCCTTGGTTGAATGTCAGTCTCAGAAAAGACCCTGTGCCCAGATATATTTGGTCCTTGTGGAGCTCCTATCCTTTCCCCATCAGACTAACTCCCCTTCTTTCTTATGATTCCCTGTACTCTGCCAAAGGTTTGGTCATGAGTCTTTGCTTTGAAACCACTGCTAGTTAGAGTCTTTCAGATGCGCTCAGTAGACTCCTGTCATACGTTCAATGCACATCCCATCTGTCTTTCTAAATGAGGATTGATCATCTTACCCCATGTCTGCTCAATTGATTATCTTTTTTAGGTGTATAGATTTCATTATGTTTATCATATCTTATAGGTCTATATAAGTGAGTATATCCCGTGTTTGTCTTTCTCCTTCTGGGATATTTCACTCAGAATGATCTTTTCTAGATCCCACCATTTGCCTGCAAATTTCATGATTGCCTCCTTTTTGATTGCTGAGTAGTATTCCATTGTATAAAAATACCACAATTTCTGTACCCATTCCACCGTTGATGGACATCTGGGTTGTTTCCAGGTTCTGGCTATTACAAATAGAGCTGCTATAAACATGGTTGAGCAAGTGTCCTTTTTGTGTACTTGAACAAACTTTGGGTATATACCTAGCAGTGGTATAGCTGGGTCTGGAGGAAGCACTATTCCTATTTGTCTTAGAAAGCGCCAGATAGCTTTCCAGAGTGGTTGTACCAGTTTACATTCCCACCAGCAGTGGAGCAGGGTTCCCCTTTCTCCACAACCCCTCCAGCATGTGTTATCGCTTGAGTTTTTCATCTTGGCCATTCTGATGGGTGTAAGGTGATATCTCAGGGTCGTTTTGATTTGCATTTCCCTGATGGCTAATGAGGATGAGCATTTCTTTAAGTGTTTTTCTGCCATTCGATATTCCTCTGTCGAGAATTCTCTGTTTAGCTCTGTTCCCCATTTTTTAATTGGATTACTTGGATTGCTGCTTTTCAGCTTCTTTAGTTCTTTGTATATACTGGATATTAGTCCTCTGTCAGATAAAGGGTTAGTGAAGATTCTTTCCCAATCTGTAGGCAGTCGTTTTGTTTTGATGACGGTATCCTTTGCTTTACAGAAACTTTTCAGTTTCATGAGGTCCCGTTTATTGATTGTTGCTCTTAGAGCCTGTGCTGTTGGTGTTCTGTTCAGGAAGTTGTCTCCTGTGCCAATGAGTTCTAGGCTGTTCCCCACTTTTTTTTCCAATTGATTTAGGGTATCTGGTTTTATGTTGAGGTCCTTGATCCACTTTGACTTTAGTTTTGTGCAGGGTGATAAATATGGATCTATTTTCATTTTTCTGCATGTAGACATCCAGTTGGTCCAGCACCATTTGTTGAAGATGCTGTCTTTTTTCCATTGAATGGAATTGGCTTCTTTGTCGAATATCGAGTATTCATAGGTGTGTGGATTTATTTCTGGGTCTTCTATTATATAACTTCTATTACTTACTTAGATGGCATATTTATAATTTGTTTATCTGAATTCATTCAATTGTCTAAGAAAAGTAAATGCAACTCTTCAAACAGAAAAAAAATCACACAGTTTTCAGTTCAGCATGGATTTTGTATATTTAAAAGATAAAGGCATAAGCTATAAACAAACTTCTCTGTGAAATTGTGGAGTTATTCCCTTAGTACCTAATGGAAGAGTCACAGTATACTTCAAATTCTGAAGCATGAAAACCCTGCATTTTGGCTGGGAAGCAATTAGAATGAATGAAAACTCACAAACTATGTATTAAGTTTATTATCAATAGTTCTCACTTCACAATATGGGTAATAGAATTCCCTAGATATTTCCTCTGATCACTATTAATGGAAGCAACGGAAGTTTGTTTGTTTGTTGCTGTTGTTGTTTTTTATTAGAAAGCCAAGCAGGTACTTTTCATTATTCTACCTAGTAGTGACTATTACTTACACCTTGAAAAACCCAGTCACAATTCTATCCCTTCTAAAATAAGATTGGCAAGACCCCTCATTAGCATTTGGTGGGCTTTAGGTGAATGTAGAATGTTCACATAATACAATAGATATGTAAAATGTCCAGATGTAGTCATATTGTCTAAAATATGCACAGTCCCAACGAAGAACATATTTTTTTTTGCTTGCTTGTATTTCTTTTTCTTATTTTTTAAAAAATGTTTATATATTTATTTATTACAATTTATTCACTTTTTGTATCCCTGCTGCAGCCCCCTCTCTTGTCTCTTCCCAATCTCATCCAACCTCCCTCTTCTCCCCTATGCCCATTCCCTAGTCCCAGGATAGAGGAAGACCTCCTCCCCTTTCTCTGACCCTAGCATATCAGGTCTCATCAAGGTTGGCTGCATCATCTTCCTCTGTGGGCTGGTAAGGCTGCACCCACAAGGGGAAGGTATCAAAGAGTTGGCCACTGAGTTCATGTCAGAGACAGCCCATGTATCCCTTACTCAGGAACCCATTTTTGCATTGCTAAAAGAAAATTTTTAAATTTCAAAAAGTGTTTTTATTTAACAAAAAAAGGAAAGCTACTTTGAAACATTTATAAAGGAGAAAGAGTTTAAGAAGATCTGAGGTTTTCTCTAAAATCAAATTCCAAGTCAAAGAATGTTGATGAAACAAAAGAAGTAATCAGTAGAATTAAATCACATGGGCAAATCTACAAAATTACTCTATCTCGAAATGTTATGTTATATCAAATACCTTCTCCTTCATCTTGTTTCTTTTTCCCAGTAGCCTTGAGAGAGATTATTATTGGTTTTCCATGATAGTCATACCTAGAAATATACAGACATTATTATGTTTACATGACATTTTATATAACTTCCCTTATGATTTTCTTATCCTGGTACAATTTTCCTAAAACCTTTGCTTAAATGTATGCTTTTCTTAAAACAAATATAACATTTAGGTTAGGATAGCATGTATACTCTATAGGCCTTAACCTTTACTATTATTACTTATAAAATTCCAGACAAAATAAACTCACTAAAATAATGGAGATTTAAAATTATACTCTTCATTCTGTTAATTTATCGTATGGAATAAAAATAAGCCAAAGGTGGGAAGTGGTAATTTTAGAAAACACCTCTGTGTTACAGCAAACTTAATTATATAGCATGCCATAAAACTGACAGTAATATTGGAGAGGAAAAGTAGTAATTTTGAATATGCAATGACTTTTTATAAGGACAGAAATTATATCAAGTACATATACCTATTCAATATAATACTGTTTTCCAGTAAGAGTCAGTGGGATTCGCAGTCAAGGGGAGGGAAAATTTAACTAAGCTTAAATCAACTCAGTGCATAAAAGGTTGCTTAGGAAAATGACTTCATATAAGTGTGGTCGTTTGCTAATGCTTAATGATTACCTAATGCACAAATTCACATAGAGCCTTTAATACATATATACACATATGATCTATACCTTCAATCATAACTGATGGATAGGTTCTTGGTTTGTAAATGGGCTTGGAAATGTTCTTACCATACTTGAGTTGTATGTCCATCACATTGAATGGCTTTATAAAGATGGCATCACACTGTGAATTTCGTAGAATGAAATGTGTTCCTTCTCTAACAGCTTGTAACATTTCCTTTAAAAGTGTTGAAGACTGAGCTTACATGGGCTACGTTTGTGCAGGGGTTCTAGGTTATGGCCATACATTCTCCTTGGTTGGAGAATCAGTCACAGAAAAGACCCTTGTGCCCAGATTTTTTGGTTCTGTTGCTGTCCTTGTGGAGCTCCTGTCCCTTCCAGGTCTTTAGGACAGGGAACAGGGGTTTTCTCTGACATGAACTCAGTGACTGGCTCTTTGATCACCTCTGCCTCAGGGGAGAACAGCCTTACCAGGCCACAGAGGAGTACAATGCAGACAGTACTGATGAGACCTGATAGGCTAGGGTAAGATGGAAGGGGAGAAGGACCTCCTCTATCAGTGGACTTGGAGAGGGGCATGGGAGAAAAAGAGGGAAGAAGGGTAGGAATGGGAGGGGAGAAGGGTGGGGGCTACAGCTGGGACAGAAAGTGAATAAGTTGTAATAAAAAAATAAAAGTCAAAAAATAGTTTTGAAGATTACCATTGAGTTTTCATTCAGAAAAACTACTCTTGACTTCCAGCTTTCTGTGGTTATTTTCTTTAAGTTAAGAGGAACTAACACTCTATCTTTCTTTGTAGAATTCTTGATTATTTTATGATGAGTTCTCCGGTTTAGCTCTTTGTGTAGGTCATGTATCTGTTTCTAAAGGTTCAAAGGTTTTATTTTTTTCCTACAAACCTTCGGTAGAATGATGACAGTGACATTGTCTTTGTGGAATGAGGGAAATTTTCTAAAATTGAATCCTTCTCTTCATCAGTAAAATTTGTGTAGTGATAAACACACTTTCCTGAATTTGATGTAGGATAGAAACAATGCATGTAAACTTTCTATTACATTACTAAGCATACAGAATTATATCTATTGTTTATTTTTTTGGAACACATATTATATGGTGTGCATTAAACTTGAATTTTAATTTCAGTTCTAAGTTTTCTATTGACATTTGTCAAGTGAATTCCTTTGTTGCACTGATTATCACCTAATTTCACCGTAGTCTTTAAATTCTCTTAAAAAGACTTATAGGTTGGTACAGTCTTCTAATAAACTTAGTTCTTATAACACATAAACTAGAAAAAATATAAAGTTTTAGCTATTTGGAAACCAGAGGAAGGAGGATAGTTTGAGCTCAGGGCTGTAACAATAGCCAGACTCACAAAATGAGACCCCCGTGTCACAAACTACTTAAGTAAACTAAAGGAGAACTAGAGTAGTGTTATAGCCTACAGGGAAATAAGGTCATGGCCTAAAATTAACTCAATTCACCAAATATAGACTTTGCCCAGCTGATGTAAGATCCTGTGTGTCATAGGCTAAGAGTTTTGGAGGGAAGGGTAGTAAGAAAAGAAAAGTCCAGCTAGAGAGTTGCCTAACCAGGTAAAAGCAGTTTTTACTTTTGCAGAGATCCTGAGTTGGACTCACACAATCATTTGGCAGCTCATATTGTCTGTAATTCTATTTATACATTATCAAGGTAGGTCTTGTCCGAATTGTGATCCTCCTGCATCATCCTGCAAAGTAGTTTGGAGATGCTGGTCTACAAGACAAGGCCTGGTTTAACTGTCAGCTTTACTAGGACAATAAACACCCTTAAAGAAGTAGTGGTTTATAGCATGGCTATCCTGTACTTTATGACTAATATTCACTCATAAGTGAGTACATTGCCATGTTTATCATTCTGAGTCTGGGTTACCTCATTCAGGATGATCTTTTCTAGTTCCATCTATTTAGCTGCAAATTTCATGATGCCATTATTTTTAATGGCTGTGTAATATTCCACTGTGCAAATGTATCACATTTTCTTTTTTCATTCTTTGGTTGAAGGACATCTAGGTGGTTTCCAGTTTCTGGCTGGATTGAATAAAGCTGCTCTGAATATAGTTGAGTGAGTGTCCTTGTGGTATGACAGAGCTTCTTGTGAATATATGATCAGGTGTGGTATGCTGGGTCTTGATGTAGATCTATTTCCAATTTTCTGAGAAAGAAGCTAAGTAACAAGGAAGTCCCAAGGAGGGGACACTTAGATTTCACTGAGAACAGGAAATAGATTAGACATCAGGGGTAGAGTGGGTGGAAAGAGAGTATTGGGTGGGGGAGGAGTGGGAATGGGAAGGGGAAAAATGAAGTGGGGGTAGGATGGAGGAGAGTCCTGGGAGAGGAAACAGGATTGGGGGCATCTCTGGAATAAGGACAGTGGAAGCTCCCAGAAATCTATGAGGTGACCCTAGCTAAGACGCCTAGTAATGGCGAATATGGAGCCCAAACTGGCCATCAGTTATAACCAGGCAAGACTTTCAATTTAGGGATTGTGACGACAACCTAGCCACAAAACCTTAGATTCACAAAACCTTAGATATACAACCAGAATATGTAGGGGTAAAAAAAAAAAATGGAGCATAAGTTGAGGATAAGGCTAACAAATGACTGGCCTACCTTGAGAACCATGCTGTGAGAGAGAGCCCACCCCTGACACTAGTAATGACTGATAATCTGATATACTAGCAAGTAGGAACCTGGTTTAACTGTCATCAGAGAGGCTTCATACAGCAACTGATGGAAAATGTAGTGAGCCAGAGCCAAACATTAAGTAGAGCTAGGGGAATCCCAAAGAAGAGGAAGAGGAAGGATTGAAGAAGCCAGAGGAGTCAAGGACAGTGCCAGAAAACCTACATAATCAATTACCCTGGGCCTATAGAGGCTCATAGAGACTGAACTGCCAACTGGAGAACATGAATGGGGCAGACCTAGAACCTCTTCATATATGTAACAATTGTGCAGCTGGGTCTTCACGTAGGACTCCTAAGGCAGGAGCAGAGGCCATCTCTGACTACATTTACTGCCTTTGGATCCCTTTCCCTTAACTTGGCTGCCTTGTCTAGACTCAATAGAGTATGATTGGGGAAAGGAGGGGAAGAGAGGGGAAAAAGAGGGACTGGGAGGAGAGGAGGAAGGGGAAGCTTCTTTCTAGATGGAATGTAAGTAAATGACATAACAACAACAACAACAACAATAATAATAATAACAAAGAGCTAGCATGACCCACCCTCTTTCTGGTGAAGACTAGGGAAGTAGTATTCAGGAAGAGGAAGAACCAAGCTAGATCAGCTCCTCCTTGCCTTGCCTGATTTTTTTCCAAAATGCTGTCAGCACTGTCAGTTGCAAAATATTCTTCTTCTTCCCTTTGTCTTCTTGCTTATGAAAAAGAAGGAGGAGGAGGTGAAGGAGAAAGAAGAACAAAGAAGGAAGAAGAGGAGGATGAGAAAGTAGGAGGAGAAAAAGAAGAGGAGGAGGAGTAGAAGTGTGTGGTGAACAGAGCTGATGCTTTCAGTATCAGTACTATAAGTTTCTGAACCAAAAATAAAGTGCATACTGCTTATTAATGATGAAGTTTCTTGCTTGTTGTAAATCAAACTTGAAATAAACATCAGTAAAAAGAAAAGTTCTGTACTTCTCTTTCGAAATGTATTGAAATGAAATTTGAAACGAGATTATTGGTTCATTACTCTCAGAAAATATATGTCAAAGCATAAACGGATAATGTTAGTAATCTGCTCCCTTTCTTCCTTTCATCATGTTCAACTGTATTCTCTGTATTACTTCCTTTCTCTCCTTGTATCTATCTTCCTTCTTCCTTCCTTTTTATATGGCCATGTGCCTTCCCTACATACATACTCCATGATGTTATTTTCTTTTTCTCTTTCAATTAACTATGGCCAAACTTTGGGCAGAGTGCAGAGAATCATATGAAAGAAGAGGGAGTTAGTAAGACCTGGAGAGGACAGGAACTCTGAAGGACCAAATATATCTGAGCTCAGAGGCTTGTCTGAGACTGTTTCTCCAACCAAGGACTATGCACGGATATAACCTAGAACCCCTACTTGGATGTAGCCCAAGGCAGCTGAGTATCCAAGTTGGTACTCTTGTAAGGGGAACAGGGACTGTCTCTGATATGAACTCAGTGGCTGGTTCTTTGACCTCTCCAACCCCCGTGGGAGGAGCAACCTAGCTAGGCCACAGAGGAGGACATTGCAGTCAGTTCTGGCAAGACCTGATAAGCTAGGGTCAGATAGAAGGGAAGGAGGACCTCTCCTATCAGTGGACTTAAAGAGGGGCAGGCAGAAGATGAGGGAGGGAAGGTGAGATTGGGAGGGAATGAGAGAGGGAGCTACAGCTGGGATACAAAGTGAATAAACTGTAATTAATATAAAAACATAAAATTTTAATTAAAAAAAAAACAATTAAACTTCCCTTTGTTTGGGTCTACAAATTTTATGGTGCAAATACTGGGTGTATTACCCCAGTAATATTATACAGTGGATAAAGAGATTGTAAGCAAGTCTGTTGCTCTGAGTTTGATCCCTGTGACACACAAGGTGGAAGGGAAAGGCAACTGTTATTACTTGCACTCTGTCTTCCACACAGTGCTGCGGCATGTACCCATCACACACACACACACACACACACACACACACACACACACACACACACACACTTTTAATAGAATTAAGAACTTATAATTCTAATTGTCTTAATATTTACCTTGGTGGTATTCAGATAATAGATATCCAGTAACACATTGAACAATATGAAAAACAGTTTTTTTTCTTTTATAGGAATATGCATAATTTTAAATATTCATTTAATATTCATTCACTGGCTACATATGGAATATACAGGAAGCTAACAGTGAAAAGATAACATATTCTTTGGCAGTTGCAAAATATGACAGATCATCTCAAGAAGAACTTGAAAACGAGGATTGCCTACATGCCTTTGATAATATATTACTTTCTTCAGGAACATTGTATGTTTCAAACAACTCTGGAAGCAAGGGTCTTGTTAGCAACCTATAAAACTGAGGGAATCAAAAAAAATCAAGGGCGAAGTCTACATTTCATTATACTCAAGCGGAGAGCTCGATATCAAGGTAGTAAATGTGGCTCTGTCAACGCCGGAGCCACTGAGACCAGATCTTACACCTCTACTTTCAATTCCTCCAACAGCACATGAATTCAGCCCCTGGTAACTGTGCCCGCAAAAGTTACAACCAAGTAAAGAAACACAGAATCTTGCGCAGTACCTGAGACTTCAGTTTACTATTTATTTTATGAAATGCAAATTCCACTTCTCATATGTTTGAGATACAAATAGATAAAGAAGTCAGAGATATCTTAATGCTTTGTTCTAAAGCATGTGTGTTGTTTTCAAATGGAAAGGAAGTATCACAGCTGTGTGAGCTTGGGAGTGGGGGAGAAAAAAGCATGCTGCAAGTCTTCATTATTTTTTCTCCGTTTCTAACCACCATCCCTGTTCAGGTACAGCAGCACAGATGGTATTGTGGTAAAGACATATAACACTGTCGGGAGCTCTAACATATGGCACAAATCTGGCACTCTGGGTTCCCATACAGTTCAAGGTTAATGTAGAAACGTGTTGCTCTTCTGCCATTCAATTAACTTTGCTCCTATGACTTTACATTAAAATATTAAGATTTTTTAAATTGCATTTTTATATTTTTATTATTATTATTTTTTTTACCTTGAGAATTTCAGTTAATTATTTAGGATTTATCTAAGATTTTACCACATCCTCAAATAGCTTTTACTCTGCCTTCATTGCTAACTAATCAGTTGTTTGTTCTAAATTCTTGAAGACATTCACACAACTAACTTCAGGTGTATTTTCTCTATTGTTTAGCACTGGTAGATGATGACTGAATTGGTTTATTTCATCCTTTTTGTTCTATTGTTTAGCATTGGTAGATTACTGAATTTGTTTATTTCATCCTTTTTGTTCTATTGTTTGAAGCAGAGGCTTAAACAGAACAATCACAAAAAAAAGTTCTTTATTTTTTTCAATAGATAATTTTCTTTTATTATTATTATTATTTATTACAATTTATTCAATTTGTACTCTGGCTGTCCCCTTCATCTCTTCCCAGTCTAACCCACCCTTCCTATTCTCCTTCTATGCCCCTCCCCCAGCCCACTGAGAGGGGAGGTCCTCCTCCCCTTCCTTCTGACCCTAGCCTATCAGGTCTCATCAAGGCTGGCTGCATCATCTTTCTCTGTGGTCTGGCAAGGCTGCATAGCCCAAGGATAAGTGATCAAGGAGTTTGCACTGAGATCATGACAGAGACAGCCCCTGATCCCCTTACTAGTGACCTACTTGGAAACTAAACAGCCCATGGGCTACATCTGAACAGGGTTCTAGGTCCTCTCCATGCATGGTCCTTGGTTGGAATATCGGTCTCTACAGGTCCCCCTAAGCCCAGGTTTTTGGCTCTGTTGGTCCATCCGAATATCTAATAAAATAGACTGCCAAAATTAATCAAAGGAGATGGAGAAGGACGCTTCATTCTCATCAAACAAATATTAAGATTTTTTATGAGATATTTTTGCCCTGACTGTTTTCCCTTTTCCCAATAACTTTGATCTATCAGATATAAAGGTATTCTGAAGTGTTTTAGTGTACCCTGTTTTCACAAATGCATTCTTAAAAGTGTATCCAATTAAAAATTTGAACACAGGGGTCTTCCCAGAGACTCATATTCCAACCAAGTATCAGGCATAGAGATAACCTAGAACCCCTGCATATATGTAGTCCATGGCAGTTTAGTGTCTAAGTGGGTCACATAGTAATGGGAAGAGGGACGGCCTCTGACATAATCTGATTGGCCTGCTCTTTGATCACCTCCCTCTTAGGGGGAAGCAGCCTTACCAGGCCGCAGTAGAGGACAATGCAGTCAGTCCTGATGTGATCTGATAAACTAAGATCAGAAGGAAGAAGAGGAGGACCTCCCCTATCAGTGGACTTGGGGAGGGGCATGCGTGAAGAAGGGGGAGGGAGGGTAGGTTCGGGCAGGGAGGAGGGAGGGGCTTATGGGGGATAAAAAGTGAGTAAAGTGTAATTAAAAAAATAGTAATAAAATAAAATTAAAAACAGAAAAAAAAAGAATTGACTTACACTTAATTGTATTAGGGAAGTTAAAAACAGAATGAATGTCTAACACTCCTGAAAAGTCAAAGCTATCCTACCTTCATTTTCATATATATATGTATGTACATGTCTATATATATATTCTTATAAACACACCACTTATTTAAAGAAGAATTATGAAGTGAACTGTAGGTTTTTCACACACATCTATACATACATATATACAATCCTATGTGTTATAAAACACATGTGTTTAAATATTCATTTGTGGAATGTATAAATTACAAAGTTTCTTAGCAATCTAATATGCTCAAAAACACAATAGGAGAAAATATTCCATTAAATCTGAAAAATTAATATCAGGAAATATCTGATGTACCATAAACAGGCAGAAATAAGACTAATATCAGATTTTCTCCATTCCTCCTTTTGCAATTCAAGATCTTATGCAAGTTCTTTCTGCCTTCATCTTCATGAAGATGATCTTCTCTGCCTTTTACAGGCATAGAAAAAAGAACTATGAGTGATCTACAATGCACAAACTAATTATTGAAATTTAAATATAGATTTGAACATAAAATACATTTAATCTAACATACTGTCTAGAGAATATCGATTGCTGTATTTTGCATTAAAAAACTAAATGACTTTTCACTTTGGATGTATAACATAGAACTAAATGCAAAGAGTGAATTTTTTGTGACTTTGTCTTTCACTATGTGAAATTTCTAGAAGATATTTTAGGGCCTTTGTTGATGTGATTTCTATAGTTTGTAGTAGGAAGGTTGCATTTTATTGTAATTCCCCTTTCAATACCCCATTCCTATAAAAAGCTGCATGCCTCACTGAGTCAGGCTTTGGGCATCTTAATCATATTCTGCGGCATTGTACACAGTAATGCATGCTACATCGATAAACGTGCTACAACTTTAGGCATACTTTCTCATGTGCTTGTAGAGGGGGTGCTCGTTCTATTACCTAATCAAGTGCTTCCCTCATTTAGATACCCTGCACTACTTTCCTGATTATGTCATTCCTGAATTCTTTGGGTTTGTTCTGGAATTAATATTTCTCTTTTTGTTGACTGCTTCATTTATTTAGATAGGCACCTATTTCGTACAACTATAAATGTGATCATTTGTATCACTTTAACATAAATGTATTACAGGTATGTGCCCCAGAACTTCGCTAAACATTATAATCAGTTACATTTCAGGGTCTTTCCTTTCACTCTGTTAAAGAGGAGACTTGCCAACAATCAGAAGTGTATTAAAGACAGATTACCATCAAACTGGTAGTTTGTCTTGATTTAATCAGTATTAAAATGGCAGTGAAAAGGACTCACTTTCCTCTTGATTCTACTCATGGCATAAGGCCATTGATATGTGCACCCTTCAATTATCTTTGAAACAATACTAGATGGGCTTTTAAAATCCCAAGCCAATGCCTGCCTTATCCCATGCATTTAAGAAATGGCATGTTTAGTTTTGGATGCTCTACATGTTGTGAGCAGTCAGTTCTAAATAACAGACTATGATCAAGTGAGACTGGAATCCCTAGAGTTGCAGTTCAGTTAGAATGCCAAACCCTTAAAAGCGTTTCTTGCCTACCACTGAGCATGTTAATATTTATAAGACTTCTGCCAAAGAAAATCACTGGAGAATTTCAAAGACTTAAAGTGAAAAAAAAAAAAAAGTGGGGGAGGGGGAGGTGTGCGGGCTGCACCAAGTTTTATTCTCTAAGAAGGCAGAGATTCTGGATCAATGACCAGCTTCAGCAGAGCCAGGGCTAAGCTCATCTCAAGATGTCACACCATTAGACAAAGATCAGCAATGTGGAACAATTTCTAGAGACCTAAAGGAGAGAGAGGAAATTGAATTTTGGCAACTGGCTCACAGTAATTCAAGAAGTGGACATTCTTAAGACTTTAAGGAGAATAGTGATTAGAAATATACTGCTTAATGCAACAGATGATGCAGAGATATTTAATGTGATTATATTTAATATTCATGAAGAATATATTCATTACAGTAAAATGCTTTCCTCAGTATAATAATTATACATGCATATACACATCTGTGCTTCAAATATATACACATGTGTAAATATTCTATATATACATTTTATGAAATATCCTACCTCCAAAACCAAATGGCAAGAAGTATCACAATTCTCCTAAGCACTCTAACTTATGTGAGCCTAATGACAATAACTGAAGATAATTAATCATACATCTTGGTGAATTCATAAAACAGACCTTTTCATTCTAACAAAAATATTAATTGTCATTTTCGTTTAGCTAGTTGTAACCATCACTGTAAAAAGATACTACCATAACATGGTAGTGCATGCTGTTTAAGATGACATTTGCTGAAGAAATAGGGTAATTTTGTTTTCTTAATTAAAAACGAAGTAAACTGTGAGTTAAAAACTCACAATTTTAAAGAGCACACACCATTTATAAACCTGTGTGAGAATAGCAATTTTCCTCCAAAATACAGTCCGATGCTTTCTTCTCCATGATGAAATTGTCATTGCATTGTCTCAGGGGCATTTGCAGTCTACATAATTTGTCTTAAAGTAAGATGACAATGCTGTCAGTTCCAGGGGAGGACATGTGTGTGTGTGTTTGCCTTTTAAATACATGCACCTATTGATGAAAACTTGGTTTGTTCACCCTAGTTTGTTATTGTGAATAAAGCAGCTGTGGATATTGATGGAGAAGTATCCACTCAACACTTTCCTTTTATGTATGCATATATATTTATGTGTCTGAATATAACATGCATATTTATAGCAGAAGGATAATTGTTGAATGACAAATAATTGTTTGGTCATAGTGTCGTTCTGTTTATATTTTTTAAAACCACTGTACTCAGATGGTTTATGTTATCCAAGGTAATCCATAGTTTTTTTCCGAATTTTCTCTCCCTTTAAAGCTCTTTCTCTTTTTCTGCGTGTATTTCCACACACACACACACTTCTACTCCTCTTTATTCAGATTGCCTTTAGCAGGGGAGAGTCATTATGAAGCCCATTAATCTTCATTTTTCACAGCAAGATTCATTTTCTAGGAATGGAAGATGCAGAAATGGAACCACAGAGCACTTCGTCAGCAGCAAGGATTTCTGAGTGTGATGCCGGGTGAAAATTAAACACCAGAGACCAGACAGCAGCTCTAATAACTCAGTAATTTCTAAATAAATAGACGGAGATTGATGGGACTGAAAACAGTTTTCTCTAACAAGGCAAAGCGAGCAGGGTAGTAATATTTGCCTCAGATATGCTTTGCATAAGGGATTAGAATTCCTACAAAGTTCTCATTTCCCCATCAGAGAATTTGCTTCTTCTATCAGTCAAATGGTAGTTAATTATCATATTTCAAGAAGTAGCTCATTAATTCATTAACTAAAAATAACCAGATATTTATGGAGGACGATAACACATAATATAAAGGGTAACTTGAAGAGCTCCACCAATGTAAATTGTCCTCCAATTGCATGAAACTTTTAGGAAAGTCTTTCATTTTAGGAGTTCATACCAGTTGTTACTTTCTACTTTAAGAATTAATGAAAAGGAGGATTTTTCCAGGGAACAATGTCAAACTACAGCCCCAGGAAAAAAAGCCTTCTCTCTGTGTGTGATAAATTTTGTTGGACAGCTATGTTGACAAACAAAGGTGAAATCATGGGGATGAGAGGCTGGTGAAAAAGGAAAGAAATCATTAAAAGGCAACACAGGATGAGGGTTTGTAGAAAGCACAAAGTAAGAAAAAAAAGGAAAAGCACTGAAGGAAGTGGGGATTTATCTTTCCTATTATCAGAGCTGAAATATGCTCTTAATTACATATTTAAAAGTATAAATGTATATATATACATATATATACATACATATATATATACTCATTAAAATGTTGCCATGTACAGTTAAATCTTGTAAATACTTTGATATTTACTAAAATATAAATCTGTTAGATTTACAATGGTTTAAAAATATTTTTTTAAATATTTATTATTTATACAGAATTCTGACTGCATGTGGGCCTGCATACCAGAAGAGGGCACTAGATCTCATTATAGATGGTTGTGAGCCACCATGTTGTTGCTGGGAATTGAACTCAGTACCTCTGGAAGAAGAGCCAGTGCTCTTAACCTCTGAGTCATCTCCCCAGACCTAAAAATAAATTTTACATAAATAACAACCCAAATTCAATTTTGATTTACAGTAAACTTGGTTTATATTCCAAATTCTTAGTGCTGTGTTTATTTCTTCATGTCATGCTATCTTATACAGATACAGTTTCAACTAATTTATTTATATTTATAAAATAAAGTTGTATATGTTTATAAGGGAAGATTATTTCTAAAGATGGGACTAAACCGTCTTGCATAGTGATTTACAAAATTTCAAAAGGTTCCTACCTCATCAGTGCATGTTGAGGATTGGGGTAAGTCATGGATTGTACTTGTCTGATAACACAGCAATTTCAACTAGACATTAAATTTCTTTGGGTTTTCTTTGGGTAAACTTTCTTTTGCATGAGAAAATGCAGTAAATTATGATGTTTTATATATATAAAGGAAGTTAAAGTAAGAAACATCTGATCAGTAGGTAGGAAGAACCACAAGAATATATATTAAACCTAAATATTTCGGGGTGAAATTCAATTTTTTTCTCCAATCTCAGCAATATAAAAAGAAATATTCTTTTCATAGTGCCCCAGATTTCCTCAATGCCTTCTGTCAGGAACTGTGTTTGTTTAGTTTGTTTTGTTGTTTGTTTATTTGTTTTTGTTTTAACAATTTTTGTCTGATTCATTCATTTCATCCATCTTAACTTCAGTGCCTAAAAGTCACTTTTTTATCGTGTGTATTCTCTTCATGAAGCTTGCCTCTGTTTTTATTACTAAATTACTAATTTTTTTCTTTTTTCTTTTTTTTTTTTTTTCCAGAGCTGAGGACCAAACTCAGGGCCTTGTGCTTGCTAGGCAAGTGCTCTACCACTGAGCTAAATCCCCAACCCCTACTAAATTTTTCATTTCCAAATTTCCATCAGTTTGTGTTTGCTTTATTGATTCCATTTTCATTTTTAGGTCTTGAACAAATTTATTAATTTCCCTCAACTGTTTGTATTTCTTGGTTTTTTTTTTAAAGGATTTATTATTTTTTGCCAATTGTTTTTTGTGTTTACCTAGATTTTCTTAAAGTATTTATTCATTTCTTCTTTAAGGAGCTCTGTAATCATCATAAAGTTGATATTAAGGTCTTTCTCTCGTACTTCTGCTATGTAGGAACATTCACAGCTTGTTATAGTAAGGTAGGTAGGCTCTAACAGACACTGATTACTCTGAATATTGTTGCTTGTGACAATTCAGCAACTGGTATGAGACAGTTAAAGGTGCTGATTCTGGATTTGTCTTTGGTTGGAGGATGTTTTGTCACTATTTTCTGCTTTCTCTCTGGATTTCCAGAGTGTGTAATGGCTGTTTCCTGTTTTCCTGGCTTGTCCACAAGAAATGCCCATTGGTATTGGAGTGTGGGTAACTGGGTTGAGTTGGAGAAAGGAATGTTGGAGAAGAAAGTCTTTCTGATCAGTTGGAGATGGAGTCACCCAGAAAGGGATGCAGCAACACGTTTCTAGCTGCACAGCTGGTGATAAGGCTGTGGGGATTGAATCTAAGGGGCAGTCTAGAGGCACGGGTCTGCCTTGAGCTTACTTGTTGGGCTGGGAGGAACTGCCTTTGTTCTAGCAGGAGGTTACACCCTAGAGTTGGGGGACTCACTACAGCAAAGATTGAGCGATGGCTGTTAAGAGGAAATCTGTCTTCAGGTTCTGACTATTATGAGTAAAGCTGCTACTAACATGGTTGAGCAAATGTCCTTGTGTACTTGAGCATCTTTTGGATATATGCCTAGGAGTGGTATAGCTGGCTCTTGAAGTAGTGTTCCTGATTGTCTGAGAAAGCACCAGATTGATTTCCAAAGTGGTTGTACAAGTTTACATTCCCACCAGCAATGGAGGAGGGTTCCCCTTTCTCCACATCCTCTCCAGCATGTGTTGTGACTTGAGTTTTTGATCTTAGCCATTCTGATGAGTGTAAGGTGAAATCTCAGGGTCATTTTGATTTGCATCTCTCTGATGGATAAGGATGTGAGCATTTCTTTAAGTGTTTCTCTGCTGTTCTATATTCTTCTACAGAGAATTCTCTGTTTAGCTCCATACCCCATTTTTTAATTGGATTGCTTGAATTATTGCCTTTTAACTTCTTTAGTTCTTTATATATTCCAGATATCAGCCCTCTAGTGAAGATTTTTTCCCAATCTGTCGGCTGTTGTTTTGTTCTGACAACAGTGTCCTTTGCTTTACAGAAGCTTTTCAGTTTCATGAGGTCCCATTTAATGGATGAATGGATACAGAAATTGTGGTACTTTTACACAATGGAATACTACTCAGCAATTAAAAACAAACAAATTATGAAATTTGCAGGCAAATGGTGGGATCTAGAAAAGATCATACTGAGTGAGGTATCCCAGGAGCAGAAAGACATACATGGTATATACTCACTTATAAGTGGGTACTAGACCTATAAGATAGGATAAACATACTAAAATCTGTACACCTGTACAGATTTTACATCTGTAAAGAAGATAAACAAGAAAGAGGACCCAGGGTAATATGATCAATCCTCACTTAGAAAGACAAAGTGAGTTCCATAGTAATGGGAACAGGGACTGCTTCTGACATGAACTGATTGGCCTGCTCTTTGATCAGCTCCCCGAGTGGGGAGCAGCCTTACCAGGCCACAGAGGAAGACAATGCAGCCACTCCTGATGAGACCCAACAGACAAGGATCAGAAGGAAGTAAAAGAAATCCTCCCCTACCAGTGGACTTGGGGAGGGGAGTGTGTGGAGAAGGGGAAAGAAGGGAAGGATTGGGAGGGGAGGAGGGAAGGAATTAGAAGGCGGATACAAAGTAAATAAAGTATAATTTAAAAAAAAGACAAAGGGGATTGACATTGGAATCAGGAGAAAACAAGTAACAGGTCAGGAGCCTACCACAGAGAGCATCTGAAAGACTCTACCTAGCAGTGTATCAAAGCAGATACTGAGACTCATAACCAAACTTTCGGCAGAGTGCAGGGAATCATATGAAAGAAGGGGGAGTTAGTATGACCTAGAGGGCACAGGAGCTCCACAAGGACCAAATATATCAGGGCACAGGGGTCTTCTATGAGACTGTTTCTCCAACCAAGGACCATGTATGCATATAAACTAGAACCCCTGCTCAGATGTAGCCCATGGTATCTCAGTATCCAAGTGGGTTTCCTAGTAAGGGGGACAAGGATTATTTCTGACAAGAACTCAATGACTGGCTCATTGAGATGGTAGTAACAATGAGATGGTAGTAACAATGGTGGCTGTAGTTCCAAGATCCCTTTTCTGTCTGAAGAGAGTCATACTGTGAGGGGCATCAATGGGCACAGGCACCCAGTGAGGCATGCGAGTAACCAGGGCATACCTAAATTTACTAGCATTCCAGCATTGGGCAAAAAAGCAAGTATCATTACCACAATTACTTGGCTCTATCTGGCTAATAATGAATAAAAATGGGGGATATAGACAAACAGGTGTGGGCTTATAGGAAATATTATGAGAAGCCTTAACCCCTCGTTGGAACATCCTGCATCAGTTCTAGAACTAGCAGTGGTGGTGTCTGAGGTCTGAGTAGGTTCAGGAGACCATTGCCCCCAGGGGCGAGACGTGCTCCATGCCAATTGACTAACTCCATGTTTTCCTCCAATTTTGAAAGTCATTTAAGGTTCTTAAATTATTTTTTTCCCTTTTTTCTTAAATTTTTCATCAATTACACTTTATTCATTCTGCATCCCCCCATAGATTAGAGTCTCACAACAGTGTGATGCAGCCATGATCATTCAGGCCTTTACAGCCATTGAAGCAGGACATTCTCCCCAATCATGGTTGGATACCATAAACAGCTAAAATGATACGCTCAGGATGCGAGGCTATGCACTGCACTCAGGGTCAGCCGCTTTGGACCCAGAGAAGAGCATGTCTGATTGCATGCGGGTTGATGCCCCAGGTCCCGCCTCTGAGAACAAAGGTATCGGACGGGTCTGATGCTCTTTGGGTGGATGACACCTAAATGAACAACTGTACAAAGTCCCAATTTATTTCTAATATCAGAGATCAGACCTCTACTCTTGCCTGATGCGTCTCAAACAAAAAGGGGGAACTGTAGAGAGCTGCGTAATGCTATGCCTTAAAGATGGAGCTGGTTTCCGCCTTTCACCTTCCCGATGGTGAGTGCTCTTTGTCACGAACAACTCCACATTTGGCTAAGGCCGAGGATCTGGCTTGCTTCCATGTATGTGGACCTATCTGCATTGCCCCCGTGGCACGCCTGGGTTGGCTACCCAGAGGCTATTTAAGCTGTGGGCTGGCTTTCCCCGGGGTCCGAGGATTGTTCAAGGTTCCTGAATAAACTGCATTGAAAAAAAAAAAAAGAACTCAATGACTGGTTCATTGATCTTCCCCTCACCCCTGCAAGGGAGGAGCAGCCTAGCTAGGACAGTAAAGCCTGTCCTGAAGATACCTTATAAGCTAGGGTCACATGAATGGGAGGAGGATCTCCCCTACCAGTGGACTTGGAAGGGGGCAGGAAGGAGATGAGGGAGGGAGGGTAGGATTGGGAGGGAATGAGGGAGGGGGTTACAGCTGGGATACAAGTGAATGATCTGTGATTAAAATAAAAAAAAAAAAAAAGAAGGAAATATGTCTGTGGGATCCACAGGAGATGCATGAAGGGCTGATAGAAAGCTGTTTTTGTATTACACTGGCAGGGACCAGACTGGTGTATTGGGTCTAGAGGAAGAGAGAAAGTGAAAAATATTTACAAGGAGCCTACCTGGCTTTCTGGCAGGCCTTTTAGGTAGCCTAATATATTGTGATGATTCCAGACGGTAATAAGGATTGAATAACATTAATGTTTGGTTTCAGATTTTCTGTTTACTTCTTTTTTTTTGTTGCATAAAATAATAGGACTGAGTAGGCACACAGAAAATTGAACACATTAATTATTTTGTGTATTCTCAACTAAAAGCAATAATAGCACAGGAAGAAAAATACGTCAATGAAGCACAATAGTTTCACTACTCATGCTTACATCCTGCTTCCACTCATCTGTCAATCATTATTTCCCAACATATGCTAACTCATGACACAGAAAAAGCAAAGTTTCTGGCTTTGCTATTGACTTTCAAATAGTATCACTATCAAGTTGAACTCAGTGAAAAACTATAACAGATGGAGGTTTTATTTTTATTTTTTCATTGACTTTCACTAGACAGAAAGTCTGATGTATGATTGAAAACTGCACTTCAAGATTTGGCCTTAACATTACGGTGTAAGAAAAGGCCAGCTGAGCAGTTTCACGGTATTTTATTGTATATATAAATGGGTAATGTTAATTTTTCTCTGCATTGTTATTTATGGGGAACAGAAAAGTCAACTACAACAACTTCTCCATTCTAAAAACTATCTTCCTAAAACTTACTGGCATATCCACATATAGAAAGTTGTGTGTGTGTGTGTGTGAGTGAGTGGATGAGTGTAGTTACAATTTTATCTCTAGAGAAGTATAAGTATTATACACATTTTAATCATGGCATTTTATAAGGAGATGTTCACCTGAAATGTTTTTTCCCGTTTATTTATTTTTATTAATTACCGTTTATTCACTTTTTATCCCCCCTGTACCTCCCTCCTTCCTCCCCTCCCAATCTCACCCTTCTTCTTCTGTGTGGCAAGGCTGCTCCCCCCTGAGGGTGAGGTGATCAAAGAGCTATGAGTCTCAGCATCTGCCTTGATACCCTGCAGGGTAAAGCCTTTTAGAGGCCCTCTGTGGTAGGATCCTGTCCTGTTCCCTATTTTCTCCCTCCTCTGATGTCCATCCTCTTTGCCTTTCTGAATGGGGATTGAGCATCTTAGCCAGAGTCCTCCTTACTGATTAGCTTTGTTAGGTGTTAAGATTTTAGTATGTCTATCCTATATTATATGTCTAGTATCCACTTATGAGTGAGTATATATTCTGTGTGTCTTTCTGCTTCTGGGATACCTCACTCAGGAAGATCCTTTCGAGTTCCCACCATTTACCTGCAAATTTTATGATTTCCTTGTTTTTCATTGCTGAATAATATTCCATTGTGTAGATGTACCACAATTTCTGTATCCATTCCTCAACTTAGGGTCATCTCGGCTGTTTCCAGTTTCTGGCTATTACAAATAAAGCTGCTACAAACATGGTTGAGCAAATGTCCTTGTTGTATACTTGAGCATCATTTGGATATATTCCTAGGAGTGGTATAGCTGGATTTTGAGGAAGTACTATTCCTAATTGTCTGAGAAAGCGCCAGATTTATTTTCAAAGTGCTTGTACCAATTTACATTTCCACCAGTAGTGGAGGAGGGTTTCACTTCCTCCACATCCTCTCCAGCATGTGTTGTCACTTGAGTTATTCATCTTAGCCATTCTGATGGGTGTAAGGTAAACTGTCCAGATCATTTTGATTTGCATTTTCCTGATGACTAAGGATGTTGAACATTTAAGTGTTTCTCTGCCATTCGATATTCCTCTATTGAGAATTCTCTGTTTAGCTCTGTACCCCATTTTTTCATTAGGTTACTTGATTTGTTGCTGTTTAACTACTTGAGTTCTTTATATATACTGGATATTAACCCTCTGTCAGATCCTTTCCCAACCTGTAGGCAGTCGTTTTGTTTTGATGATGGTGTCCTTTGCTTTACAGAAGCTTTTCAATTTCATGAGGTCCCATTTGTTGGTTGTTGATCTTAGAGCCTGTGCTGTTGGTATTCTGTTCAGGAAGTTGTCTCCTGTGCTCCATGACTTCAAGGCTCTCCACTTTGTATCCCAGCTGTAACACCCTCCCTTGACCCCTCTTAATCCCACCATCCCTCCCTCATCTCCTCCTATGTCCCTCCCCAAATCCACTGATAGGGGAGGTCCTCCTCCCCTTCCATATGACCCTAGCCCATCAGGTCTCATCACAACTAGTTGCACTGTCTTCCCGCTATTGCCTGGTAAGGCTGTATTCCTCAGGGCTATGTGATCAAAAAGCCTGTCACTGAGTTCATGCCAGAGAAAGCCCCTGCTCCCCTTACTAGAGACCCCACTTGGAGACTGAGTCTATATGCTACATCTGAGCTGGGGTTTTTAAGTTTTCTCAAAAAATTGTCCTTGGTTGGACTATCAGTCTCTGCAGGTCCCCCAGGGCTCAGTTTTTATGGCTCTATTGGTCTCTGTTTGGAGATCCTGTCCCCCTCCAGATCTTTCTATCTCCCCCTTCTTTCATAAGATTACCTGCCTTGAATTTTTAATAAGATTAATTATAATAATTTTATTATTATAAATTATATAATCATAATAATTATATATTTTTATATAATAACTTAAAATTTTTGTGTTATTAGCTGAATAGTCACAAGTGGTTTTTTTTAATAGTTCATGTTGACATTATTTTACTTTTGTTTGTGGCAGCACTTTTTTATAAATATTTTTACATTTATTAACTTATGCGTTACTATTTGTGTATATGTGTGAGTGTTTTCATATGACACTGTATTCATATGAACATCAGAGGATTGTTGGCAGAAGCAGGTCTCTCCTTTGACAATGTGTGTCTCAGGGATAAAACCCACATTATCAGGATTGGCAGCAAGCACTTTTAACCACTGAACCATCTCCCTTGCCCTATGACGTATTTATGAGTAATAGCAGATGGCTACTCAGAAACATGTCTTACACGATAGGCATACTTAGCACACTTATTAAGATTATTTTTAAGCTGCTGAAAGCATATGTTCCCAAGGAGAGAAATATCTATGTAATGCATTTTCATATTTATTGAAAAAAAATGCCACATGTATCTCCTAAAATCTCTGAATTTTTATTGTAGTAAAAAATTATACCATTTCACTTTATAAAAATGATGGATATATGCTATCGAATGGTAAACTATCAAATTATACTGTCAGGAGGAGTGATATTTTTATAGGTGCTTTCTGAAGCACTTCCTTGTGATAGTCTCCTTCTGATATTTTATTCCTATGATAAGAACAGCCTACACTTAATATACAAACAATGTGTTTTCCATATAAATGGTGTGTTAATGCCATTGTTTTGTTATAAAGGGAATCTTTTATTGGGTAGGGCATCTTAGACATCACTACTAAGTTAGCTTTTTATAATTCAAGGCTGTGACTATCTAGTTCTTTGCATTATCCCATCACTAAGAACATCAGTGGTATTATAAATTTGTATAATGAAATCTTTAAAATAGATGACTATAGTCTTCATTTATTTCTTCTGAGAAATCCAAGTTGTGATTACCAACATCAAATCCAATCATATTATGTCCTAACACATTGTTTGAGTTCATTGATGTGAGGGCAAATGATCATACGTTGTCCTTTTACGTAAATTGCAGAGAAAACAAACACTCTCACTATTATTTCTGACTGAGAGCAGAATATTAAAATGAGACTCGGTGATAGCCCAGCTTGGGTTTACAAAATTAATGAAGAACAAATGTTTGAGGTGATGTGTAAGCATGGCATTCTCTCTGTGGGATGACCTTCGTTCCCCCTCAGTTAGCTAATGAGGATTTCTTTGCTCTCTTTCTTGCAGAAGGACCTCAGGGCCTTGTATCGTTATTGAGTGAACACAATGTCACTTCAGCTGGCAGAAATGTTTTGTATCTTGTCAGAAAGAGAAGTTTCCTTATGCCGTCTAAAACAAGCACAACAGAGGGGGCTGGCAATTGAGACCAGACATTTCAATCAGCAACTTAGCCCAGTAGAGACTCTTAACCTGCTGGAGTGGCTTACATTACAATATTTAAACTCTTGTTTTGCCTGTCTTGGAGTCTAGGATGCTTATTATTGCAAAAGAAGACACATTAATATATGCTCAGAATGCTTCTCATTTGCTAAAAAGTGTTATTTACTCAGGAGGGGTTTGGTTTTCCATAATAGGGTGTACAGACAGCATATGTGTATGTCTGATCCCTTAAAACATATAGACATTATCTCTGTAAGTCAATTTTCTGTATAGATTCTTTTGATTAGAAAAAAAAGGAAGAAAAAATAAGATATGCGCATGACCTTATCCAATGAGATTCCTCAGTGGTATCTCATTTGTGTTTCAGTCTCGACATTTAATTTACAACAGAACATTGCCATGTGACTGTATGTTAATAGTGAATGTAAGGTCACCAGAAGCTGCCATGACATAGGGTAGGACAACGTGAATCCATTTTGGAAGTCAGAATTTCCAAAAGTCACACGTCTGGTCCCTTGCACTGAGATGCATTTCCGTGTGAATATAACTCTTCCCTTGGAAATTCCTCTGACCCTTAGACCTTCTCCAGAAGTAGAGAGGCTATGCAGTACCTTGTCAATGTGAGGTGGTACACAAATAATTAATGACATCTAATTGTTTATTTATTAGCTCACATAAGTTCACGGGCAAAAAATATTGGTTGATGATTCATTTAAACACAACTATCTATGATTAGGGTTTACAATGGTTTCAGAGGCAAGAGGTCTCATAAAGCTCACAAAGACTTGGCTTCAGCTTCCTAGAGTAGTAGGAAGAAAACACTTGAGACACCTTTCTCAGTTCACTTCTTGATGACGATGAAGCTTAAATGACATGTCCCTGATCCTGACGGATGATTGAACGATGTATAGGTTAAGAAACTGCTTTGAAACTTTATTTTGGAGCATTCATTGTTTGTGAATGTGTTATGCTCAATGCTTATAGTTTTTAATTTCCTCAGTGATTTCAAGAACTATAATAGTTTTGGTTTGGGCCAAACAATGAAGAATTTATGGTTCATACATATTAATCATCTCACTCTTTTGTACAATGCTGAGGATCAAATTAATGCATATTTTTAGTTTTGGTAAACATAATAGTTTAACAGCTACCCTACATGCATGTATATATCTATATATCTATATCTATATCTATATCTATATCTATATCTATCTATCTACCTCAACAATATATCTGTCCCTTTGCCTCAACTTCTAACTGCTACTCTTCCAGACACTGGAGCTTTCCTTCTGGGAGTATACTTATAAATGCAACCCAAGTAACCTACAGTTCACATTTCTAACTATCTCCAATTTCAGTTCTCAATTTTTTTTTTTATCATCATTAACTACTGCATGGGGCAGGTAACAGAAAATATAGTTTATATCTTGTCCCAGAACTTACTGAAGCCTTCAACACTAGTCTGTTCTCAACTTGTTCACCTCAAATCTCCCATGTTTTTCCACAGAAGTCACAGCCGGGGTTCTTGCCCTGAGTTCTACCCTTCCCGTCATCTCAGTGGTGAACTTCATACTGATGCTTTAACCTTTTCTGCCACGTAGCACATGGTTTTTTTTGGAGAACCGAGAGAGCTCTCACCTGAGCAACAAGTATCTACTGAGTTATTGGCTTTCGTATACTTCAGAATTTCCTGCCATGTTTTAAGACACTGCCTACTTTTATATATAAAGAGAGACAATGAAGATTAGTTGGCCATATCAAAACATGCACTGAAAACTATTTCTATTGCCAGCCTTTACCATAGCCATGGAGTCTAATGAAAGACACCGAAGACATACTATCATAAAGATGCTTACAAACACTTTTAATTTTGCTTGTATTATTGAAATTATTACGTTCTGCTTGAGCAATGCCCTAAATGTATTTTAGGTAGCTAGCAAGAAATTGCTACTGTCTTTTCGTTCATCATACTTTTTTTTTTTTATCTTAGAACAAAGGTTTATTCTGTGGTAAAGGATATGTTGATATTGTAGAGACAAATGAGTAACACTGCCTAAACAAGATGCCAAGAAAGGCATGCAATTATTTTTTTTCCGGTTTTTTTTCTTTTTTTATTTTATTATTATTATTTTTTATCAGTTACATTTTATTAACTCTGTATCCCAGCCCTGTCCCGATCCCTCATTCCCTCCCAGTCCCTCCCTCCCTCCCTCATCTCCACAGTGCCCCTTTCCAAGTCCACTGATAGGGGGGACCTTCTCCCCATTCATCTGATCCTGTTTTGTCAGGTATCTTCAGGACTGGCTGCAAAGCCCTGCTCTGTGGCCTAACAGGACTGCTCCTCCCTTCGGGGGTGGGGAGACCAAAGAGCCAGTCATTGAGTTCCTGTTAGAAATAGTCCCTGTTCCCCTCACTTTGGGAAACCAACTGGTTACTGAGCTACCACAGGCTGCATCTGAGTGGAGGTTCTAGGTTATATCCACACATGGTCCTTGGTTGAATGTCAGTCTCAGAAAAGACCCTGTGCCCAGATATATTTGGTCCTTGTGGAGCTCCTATCCTTTCCCCATCAGACTAACTCCCCTTCTTTCTTATGATTCCCTGTACTCTGCCAAAGGTTTGGTCATGAGTCTTTGCTTTGAAAACACTGCTAGTTAGAGTCTTTCAGATGCGCTCAGTAGACTCCTGTCATACGTTCAATGCACATCCCATCTGTCTTTCTAAACGAGGATTGATCATCTTACCCCATGTCCACTCAATTGATTATCTTTTTATTCAACAAATACTGGTATCACACATTGTTCTCAGCATTAAGTTATAATAGTAAGTAAAACTTATATTCTAGTGTAGAGAAACGCAATGGGAAAAAAAGTATGTACTTTGTTATGAAATAGTTTTGTTGAAAGAAATTCAACATAAAGTAGATGCAACTTGTGGGAAATTAGGGGTAAGAGAGCGAATAGTATGAGAGAATCTACTTCTGGATGAAAACTTGAAGTCAGAGGACGATTTTTTAGAGTATTTTGGGCAAGGCACTCTATCTAGATGTATAACAAGTACAGAAAACCTGAATGTGACGTAGTGAGCTCAAGGAGCAAAGGATGTGTGTGAGAAAACAGATACGGTTAAATGAAAAACTCCAAGGGAAAGTGGGAGATAAGTAAAAGGTATATCAGCAGGGAAAGGAGAATCCATGGGCAGGAAAGAAGCACCTGGAGATGGGAAGCCTCTGGAGAAATAGAGGGATTAATTTTCTGTTTCACTCAATAGTCTCTTGATCATACAATACAGATGCTTAAAGGTGTCAGCAGAAAAACCCACTAGAGAACTCAAGTATCTCTGCAGTCAGAGAGACTATGGTGTCTTGGAGAGCTGGGTACAAAAGGAGAGAGTAAGTGCTCAAGTGGTTTAGAAGGAAAATGAAAGGAATTATATACATTTGTATTTATCAAAGTCCACAATATAAATTACGCACATTTACGAAATAACACATGATGTTTTCCTGAGTATTGCTATTAGGTAATTGTTATTCAAAGAAGAGAAAATATTTTTGGTCATTATGTAAATCAAACATTTAAAAAATCTCATAAGGTATTCATTTTCCTATGCCTGACTTATTTACTTTAAAAATATGCCCTCAGATTTATTTTTGTTGTTATATATATATCAGGGTTTTCTCTCTCATTTTTCATTGTTTAACAATATTATATATTTACTGTATATTTCCTTTATTCTTTGATTGACAGACAAATACTGACTCAGTTTTAATTGCTCTCTCTTTCCATATGTATGTATGCATGCATGTATGTATGTTCATGTTCATGTCTTTTTAGGGAGTACATCCTGTGTTCAGGTAAGCACCATGTGTGCTTGAGTTCAGGGGACAGAGTTCAACCTTGGCTGCTTATCAGGTCTCAAGATCCATGTGCCTTTTTTTTTTCTTTTTGGCATGCATCCTTACATTTGAGACTTGATACTCACTAATTAGATTAAGATAGCATATCAGTGAGCCCCAGTGATCTGACCTGTTTCTTCCTCCCCAGCATTGGGATTACAAGCATGTGCTGCAATACCCAGCTCATATGTGACTGTGGAGGATTGAACTCAAGCCCCGTAGTTGTAGCACGAGTTTATTTATTTTTTTAATAATTAAGCCATTATCCTGCATCCACGTTGTATTAGGTATTGTGCTATCGAGAATGCAGAACCTGTCTATTTCTTCTGCTGACCAACTACTATGGTATATATGTTAATAACTTGTTACTAAAGAATAAAAGGGAATATAGATATCCTAAATTAAAAAAGTCTTACAATTTATATTACTTTGGAATCAAAATGTTTATGAAAGAAAGCCATTTGGATTAATGCATTCATGAGTAAATAACTGGCAGCTTTCTTGGTGAAAAAACTATTTCAATGGTCAGGTGAAATTTTGCATGCTTTGTTTTGGTTTTCAGAGTTAGCTTTCATTGAAGGCCATTGTGTTACTCCCCTCTGTCCCTTAAATAAGATGTAAGAAGTAAAGATTTCAGTAGAAGCAAGAACCACTTGGAGAAAACGACGGTGGTTTTAAGTTCAACAGAAAGTCTGGAGCACCAACGAATAAGGAGAAGAATATGTAAAAGCTAAACATAAAATGCATTGAGGCCATCTGGTACATAAGTGGCGTAATAATGGTAAATTAAGTGCTAATTAGTCTCCAGAACTGTTCATTGAGTCTAGAGTCATTCTTCAGTCATCTGAAAGTCAAATTTGAAAGTCTAAATTAATGTTGGCTCTGTGAACAGTCCAATGAAAGTTGTGGCTTTCATTTTCCTGCTTTACAAATTGGTAGATTATAGTCAACTCAGAAGCCTATGCAAGAGCAAGCACAGCAGTGCAGAGGCTTCTGCTTGGTGAGGCTGAAGAGTAAGTGTTTCGGAGTCTTTATTCCTCTGATTTTTTCATGCTTAAAAAAGATCAAAATTAGACAGTTGAACAAAAAACACAGTCACTTGTAATTTACCTTTACAATAATAGTTTTATATACATAATAAAATTACCGGAACACTTTTTTACTACGCCATGTTTTTAAAGTTGTGTTTGATTCTTCTGGGTGTAATAATTTTACATTATTTAGAATATAATATCATTTGCATTATTTATTATTACTTCATTTTTTTTACCTCAAAACTGAGTCAAGAATGTATGTTATCTACATGATATTTAGATATACATGTCTGCTCTATATTAATTTTTTTAGTTCTTCGGGGGACACATTAATGCAATAAGTAACAGATGAATGAACATATGGTTTGTTAAATTATGTTTATATTAATTACATTCAGATCACAGTAAAATAAAGGGTCAGTGGCACATGAATTGGAAATTCCAAATTAATGCATTGTAGCAGTGAGAGGTATTATTACCAGTGTGAACAGTATTATGACGTGGCATGAAACAAACACAGCTAATTATCAAAATGTAAAATCACAGCACTACAGAAAAAGCAGCACTTTTGAAAGCATAGTTTTCGCTCCCACGAAACCTTTAACACAATTGTGACAGGCCATGATAGAAGTGAAAGAATTTCTCAACTTATAATACACAAGAGCACTGAAAATATATGGACTCCATCAAATACAGACTCAATTAGAACTGTAGAGAGCTGCGGAATGCTATGCCTTAAAGATGGAGCTGGTTTCCGCCTTCCACCTTCCCGATGGTGAGTGCTCTCTGTCACGAACAACTCCACATTTGGCTAAGGCCGAGGATCTGGCTTGCTTCCATGTATGTGGACCTATCTGCATTGCCCCCGTGGCACGCCTGGGTTGGCTACCCAGAGGCTATTTAAGCTGTGGGCTGGCTTTCCCCGGGGTCCGAGGATTGTTCAATGTTCCTGAATAAACTGCATTGAAAAAAATAAAAATAAAAAATAAAAAAAAAAGAATATACAAACACATCCCTGTGTCTCATGCTATGTGAAAGCACTTGGCTTCCTAACTAATAAACCAAGAAAAATGAATTTAATATTTTACAGGCCACCTTTTTTTTTTTTTTAGCAAAAGTATCAACTTCAGGTAATACATTAAGTTGAGCAATCATATTTTTCTGAACATGGTAACCTGTTAGGCTTGAAGGTAGGCCTGTCAATTGGAGATGATATGACTTTTATTAAATCTTTTCTTCTATCATCCAAATAAACAGTTAAGTAATCAGATAAATTGCATCACTTACAATTTCTAATGTATAATACTTTGTAAAATCTTACATGGCATGTTTCTGAACAAATATGTCATTTATGATATTTACTACAGAGGTCACAACCTTTTCATAGTTCATTATAACAATAACAAACTATTTGGAATGCTTATTATACATTGTAAACATCCATATTAGCTTTTCAAATATCCTATGCAGATGTTAGGTTGAAGATAACAGTAAGAAGTACACAGGTGATCATAAGTAGAACAGCTTGTACCATGTTTGTTTAGCATATAATCCATAGTCAATTCTTTACAGGGACATTCATTTGAAAATACCACATTAGCCTTAAACTTAAGTGCATTTACCTACTGATATTTTTCCATCTCATGCTGTTAACACATTCCAATATTTTACTGCATTATAAAGCATCGTTGAAAAAAAAAAACTTCCACTTAAGCCTATTCTTAGAAAAGTCAATCTCCTTGTCATAGTAACAACAGTGTTACAAAAAAGTTTTAGTTTTTTCTGAGGATTTTCAAGTGTGTGTTTCCGTGCTTTAATTCAGTTCTAGCAGGTTCCAGATATGAAAAGAGGAGCTAAGAAATCCGTTTATCAAGTGGACATTTACTTTCAAATCACTATCAAAGATAATTGCAGTTGTGCATAGGATAGTATTATGTGCTTTAAAGTATTTAACCAGGAAAAGTACTCAATGTGGAGAACTGTGATCATTTGCTAAGTTCTAAGCAACAAAGACAGCAGTACACTGCTTTAGAAATGCTGAACCTTGAGAAGGAAGAAGGAATTAGAAAATCCATATTACTAAAGAGTTCATGATAATTAATCTTTATTGTCAAGTTGTCTGGGCTTAGGATTCCCTAGGAAACATACCCCTCCTTGTACTTTTGAATATGTTTCCAGAGAGGGAAGACTCAACTTGAATATGAACAGCTCTATTTCAAGGGCTGGAATGTCAGATCGACAAATATGAAAAACAAAACAAGCAAGACCAAAATAAATACCAGCATTTCCCTTTGACTGCTTCCTGACTGTTATGCTGTGTGACCAGGTGCCTCATGCTCCTGCTGACATAGTTTGACGCTTTTGCAATCACACCTCACTTACCATGATCTCAAGTGGTGACACAACATAAGCCCGTCCTTTCAATAGTTTTCTTTTATCAGATTTTGACAGCAATGAGGAAAGTAAGTAATATAGGCCCCATAAAAATAGTGAGTGTTTGATTTATATCAGTTGAGCTGATGAAAAGTACTAGAAATGAGAGAAGAGAAGCCTATGAGAGAGTAAGACCACCACCAAAAATGTTTGAGAAATGTATCCCCCAAAGGCAGGTTCTGAGACTCTCAGGCCATTCTATGCTGTGTGCTTTCTCTTTGTGATGGACTGCTCTACCACAGAGCCAAAACAACTAGGCCAGGGAAACTGGGGAATCAGTACATGAAGTCCTGGTTTCTTTCACTCTTAGGACTAGCACGGTTTTCTAAACTCTTCCTGGCTGGGGGAGATTTAACTCAGAGCTTCCCACAAAATAGGGAAACATTCAACCACTGACTTGTGTCTCCAGCCCCATGGAGGAGAATCCTAGAAAGAGATTATTGCTCTGGTATTCTTGTACAAGGTTTGCTTAATAATACTTCTTGAAGGAAATGATGCCTTGGATGCTGTTCTCGGGTTCGATTACTGCAAATTTTGAATTCTGGTAGGAAATATTAGTTTATATATAACGACCCATAGGACAGCAAAGCAGGGCATATAAGGGCTCACAGACTGAAGCCCCGAGATCAAGGAGCTGTATGGGTCTGTGCTAGGTCCTCTGGAGATATGCCATGGATGTTTAGCTTGGCTTTTTCATTGTTGTTGAAATCCTAACAGTGAGACATGGGATGTCTATGATTTTTTTTTTCTTGTCTGCTCTTGGAACCCTTTTCATTTTACTAGATCGCCTCATCTTTCCTTGATATAAGGGTTTGTGCCTAGCCTTATGACTTGTTCTGTCATGTTCAGTTGATATCCCTGGGCGGCTTGCTCTTCTCTGAAGGGAAGCAGAAGGACGGTGGATCTCGGGGTGTTGGAAGAGGAATCACTGGGTAGCATGGAGGGAAGGGAAGCTGTAGTTGGAATATAATGTATGAGAGAAGAATCTATTTGAAAAAAACCTTTCGTGACCTATACTATTAGACTTTCCAAAAGAAAGTCAAACAGAACTCGTAACTTCTGCCTATGTTTTTGGAGTGCAAGGAATTGATGCTATCCTACTGAGTGACAGAAACACTTGGGAAAATAAGCATAGGTAACAGGTGTGTGTATTAATTGCTTGATAAATTAACCAGATGGAATATGGTGTTACCAGCTTTAATTTCTTTTTTTTTTTCTGGTGGGTCCAAACTTTGAATAATGGCACATGATGTGTTGTTGTCTTCCAAAATTCACTCTGGAGAATTACAAAATTAACTTACTACTGCATAAAAAGTCGCAAAAGAAAATAATCTCACTAAAACAACAACAACAAAAACTGATTCTGTGTTGAGCAGCTTTCACCACCATCCTGGGCTCTTGTGGCCCTTGGAAAATGGGAGAAAGACATGAACCATTTGGCATTATTACTGGGAATAAACCTCGCTTCCTATAAATCAAATGCATAGCGGGTTAGTTGTAATTGGATGAAAAAAATTTTAACTGTGTACCTTGCTTGATGTCATTAGTATATTCTCTCCCTTATCAAAACTGACAGAAATTCCTTTAGACCTAGTTACAGTGAAGCATGTTAACTTTGCATGCTCAGGTAGCACTGCAATCAGATGGTACTTTGCTTTCTTTCAGCATGGGTTTGTGATGGAACAATTGTACATTTCTTTTTTAAAATGTATTTATTTATTCACTCTGCATCTGGATCACAGCCCCTTCCTCTTCTCCTATAGCTACCACCCTCAATCCCTCTTCCTTCCTGGCCTCTCTCCTTCTCCCAGAAAAAGGGAGGCGTCTCCCCATCAACCCACCCCAGCATGTCAAGTTGCTTCAGGACTGAGCACAACCTCTTCATCTGTGGCCTGGCAAACCCCAACAAAAAGCAGAGTCCCTGTCAGAGACAGCCCCTGCTCCCTTTACTAGAGGACCCTCATGAAGCCGGAGCTGCCCATCAGCTACATCTGTGTAGGGGGTCCAGTCTATGTCCTCTTCTCAGCAGCACAAGCTCCCTCTGCCCTGTGATTTCAACAATTGCTGCTGCCCAGGGGCAGCAATACTTGGGGTAGGGGTGACTTGGCGTCACAGGTGACAACCAAATTTAAACAGTACCTACCCACAAATCCATGCCTATAGAGATAATACAAGGAAAAATACAACCAAAGAAGGCTAACTGTACTCAGAAAAACACAGGAAATAAATAACTTTACTACAGCAAAACTAAAAGTAGATAAACACATAAACACTACCACAACCAACATAAAAATAAAAGGAACTAATAGTCACTGGTCATTATTCTCTCTCTTGCAACATCAATGGACTCAACTCTCCAATAAAAAGACACAGACTAACAGAATGGGAATGTAAATAGGAGCCAACATTCTGCTGCATACAAGAAACATGCCTCAGCCACAAAGATACACAGTTTTGAGAGTAAAAGGCTGGAAGGCGGCTTTTCAAGTAAACAGGCCAAAGAAGCAAGCAGGAGTAGCCATTCTAATATCTAATAAAATAGACTTTCAACCAAAATTAATGAAAAGAGATAAAGAAGATCACTTCATACACATCAGTGACAAATTCCACCAAGAAGACATTTCAATTCTGAACCTCTATGTCCATAATACAAGGGCACCCACATCTGTAAAAGAAACATTTAAAAAGCTTTTTGACCCAGAGAAGAGCAAGTCTGATTGCATGCGGGTTGATGCTCCAGGTCCCGCCTCTGAGAAAAAGGTATCGGACGGGTCTGATGCTCTTTGGGTGGATGACACCTAAATGAACATCGGTACAAAGTCCCAATTTATTTCTAATATCAGAGATCAGACCTCTACTCTTGCCTGATGCGTCTAAAGCAAAAAGGGAGAACTGTAGAGAGCTGCATAATGCCGCAACTTAAAGATGGAGCTGGTTTCCGCCTTCCACCTTCCCGATGGTGAGTGCTCTCTGTCACAAACAACTCCACATTTGGCTAAGGCTGAGGATCTGGCTTGCTTCCATGTATGTGGACCTATCTGCATTGCCCACGTGGCATGCTGGGGTTGGCTACCCAGAGGCTATTTAAATTGTGGGCTGGCTTTCCCCAGGGTCCGAGGATTGTTCAAGGTTCCTGAATAAACTGCATTGAAAAAAAAAAAAAAAAAAAGAGGTATTGCACACAAAAATACACTGAAAGCTATTAAAATTCTTTATACTATAAAAAAAAAGCTTAAACCTAATAGTGGGAGACTTCAATACCCAAATCTCACCAAAAGACAGGTCAACAAAACAGAAACTGAACAACAATAAAATGACACTAACAGTATATGTATACATGAGGGATACTTTTTTTTTTTTTTTTAGTTAATTTTCTATCCAGCCACTTTGATGAAGGTGTTTATCAACAGTAGGAGTTCCCTAGAAGAATTTTTGAGGTCACTTATGTATACTATAATATCATCTGTGAATAGTGATACTTTGATTGCTTCCTTTCCGATTTGGATTCCCTTGATCTCCCTTAGTTGTCTTATTGCTTTAGCTAGGACTTCAAGCATGATGTTGAAGAGATTCAGAGAGAGTGGGCAGCCTTCTCTTGTCCCTGATTTCAGTGGGATTGCTTTAAGTTTCTTTCCATTTAGATTGATGTTGGCTGTAGGCTTTCTGTTTATTGCCTATATTGTGATTAGGTATGTGCTTTGTATATATTTGTTTGATCTTTGTTGGATTTTGTTAAAAGGCTCTTCAGTCTCTAATGATATAATCATTTTTGTTGTTATTGTTGTTGTTTTGTTTGTTTGTTTTTTGTCTTTCAGTTTGTTTATATGGTGGATTACATTGATGGATTTTTGTATATTGAAACATTCCTGCATCCCTGGGATAAAGCATACCCTTTATGGTGGATGAATTTTTTATTTACATCTGGATTTATTTTGCAAGTATTTTATTGAGTATTTTTTTGTCAGTGTCCATAAGGAGAAATGCTCTAAAATTCTCTTTCTTTGTTGGTTATTTGTGTGGTTTAGGTATCAGAGTGACTGTGGCCTCATAGAATGAGTTTGGCAA
The DNA here is from genome assembly GCF_030254825.1 of Meriones unguiculatus. NCBI lineage: Eukaryota > Metazoa > Chordata > Mammalia > Rodentia > Muridae > Meriones > Meriones unguiculatus. Next base: position 30,242,404 of record NC_083359.1, read on the forward strand.
TGTTCCTTCTGTTTCTATTTTGTGGAATATTTTTAGGAGTATTGGTTGCAGCCTTTTGATAGTGTGGTAGAATTCTGCACTGGAACCATCTGGACCTGGGCTTTATTGGGTTGGGAGATGTTTAATAACTACTTCTATTTCCTTAGGGGTTATAGGTATGTTTAAATTGTTTACATGATCTTGACTTAATGTTGGAAAGTGGTATCTACCAAAAAAAATTCCATTTCATTTAGGTTTTCAAATTCTGTGGCATACAGGATTTTGAAGTATGCCCTAATATATATATTAGGGCATACTATATATATGCCATATATCTATCTATCTATCTATCTATCTATATATATATATTGTATTTGATCACTGTCTGTTGTTATGCCCCCCTTTTCCTTTCTAATTTTGTTAATTTGGATTATCTTTCTCTGTCTTTTAGTTAGTTTGACTAAGGGTTTGTCTTTCTTGTTGATATTCTCAAAGAACTAGCTCTTGGTTATGTTGATTTTTTTCTTTGTTTCTAAGTTATTGATTTCAACCCTGAGTTTGATTATTTCCTGCCATCTGCTCCTCTTGGGTGTTCATGCTTCTTTTTTTGGTGGCTAAATAACAACTTTTTATATTAATTACAGTTTATTCACTTTGTATCCCCCCATAAGCTCCTCCCTCCTCCCCTCCCGGTCCCATCCTCCCTCCCCCTTTTTCATGCATGCCCCTCCCCAAGTCCACTGATAGGGGAGGTCCTCCTCTCCTTCCTTCTGATCTTAGTCTATCAGATTACACCAGGAATGGCTGCATTGTCATCTTCTGTGGCCTGGCAAGGCTGCTCTCCCCTCAGGGGAAGGTGATCAAAGAGCAGGCCAATCAGATTATGTCAGAGGCATTCCCTCTTCCCATTACTATGTAACCCACTTGGACACTAAGCTGCCATGGACTACATCTGTTCAGGGGTTCTAGGTTATCTCCATACCTGGTACATGGTTGGAGTATGAGTCTCTGGGAAGACCCCTGTGTTCAAATTTTCTGGTTCTGTTGCTTTCCTTGTGGGGTTACTGTCCTCTCCAGATCTTACTATTTCCCACTTCTTACATAAGATTCCCTGCACATTGCCCAACAGTTGGCCATAAGTCTCAGTGTCTGCTTTGATAGTCTGCAGGGTAGAGCCTTTCAGAGGCCCTCTGTGGCAGGTTCCTAGGTGTTTCCTGCTTTCTTCTTCTTTGCCTTTCAGGATGGGGATTGAGCATTTTAGTCAGGGTCCTCTCTCTTGATTAGTTTCTTTAGATGTACAGGTTTTAGTAGGTTTATCCTATATTATATGTCTATATGAGTAAGTATATACCATGAGTGTCTTTCTGTTTCTGGGACAGCTCACTCAGGATGATCCTTTCCAGGTCCCACCATTTACCTGCAAATTTCATGATTTCCTTGTTTTTCATTACTGAATAATATTCCATTGTGTGTATGTACCACAATTTCTGTATCCATTCCTCAGTTGAGGGGCAACTGGGCTATTTTCAGCTTCTGGCTATTACAAATAAAGCTGCTACAAACATGGTTGAGCAAATGTCCTTATTGTGTACTTGAGCCCCTTTTGGATATATGCCTAGGAGTGATATGGCTGGATCTTGAGGAAGCGCTATTCCTAGTTGTCTGATAAAGCGCCAAATTGATTTCCAGAGTGGTTGTATGAGTTTGCATTCCCACCAGCAATGGAGGAGGGTTCCCCTTTCTCCACAACCTCTCTAGCATGTGTTGACACTTGAGTTTTTCATCTTGGCCATTCTAATGGGTGTAAGGTGAATTCTCAGGGTTGTTTTGATTTGCATTTCCCTAATGGCTAATGACACTGAGCATTTTTTTTTAATTGTTTCTCTGCCATTGGACATTCCTCTACAGAGAGTTCTCTGTTTAGCTCCGTTCCCCATTTTTTAACTGGATTACTTGGTTTGCTGCTTTTCAGCTTCTTTAGTTCTTTATATATACTGAATATTAGCCCTTTGTCAGATAAAGGGTTGGTGAAGATTCTTTCCCAATCTGTAGGCAGTCGTTTTGTTTTGATGATGGTGTCCTTTGCTTTACAGAAGCTTTTCAGTTTCATGAGGTCCCATTTATTGATTGTTGCTCTTAGAGCCTGTGCTGTTGGTGTTTTGTTCAGGAAGTTGTCTCCTGTGCAAATGAGTTCAAGGGTATTCCCCACTTTTTTCTAACCGATTTTTTTCTAGAACTTTCAGATGAGCTATTAAGTTGCTAGTATGGGATTTCTCTAATTCCTTAATGAAGGCATATAGTGCTATGTATTTTCTTCTTAACATGGCTTTCATTGTGTCCCAAAAGTTTGGGTATGTTGTACCTTCATTTTAATAGAATTTTAGAAAATATTAATTTCTTTCATTTCATCCCTAACCCAGTGACCATTCAGTAGAGAGTTGTTCACGTTCCATGGTTTTGTAGACTTTCTGTTGTTTCTGCAGTTGTTGAGTTCCAGCTTTAATCCATTATGGTCTGATAAGACACAAGGCATAAGTCTGGGTTAGTAGAAAGATATTGTTTAAACTTGGTTTCATCATAAATATCTTGCTTTCTCCATTTTCTCCATTTATGGTGCTTGAAAGTTTTTCTGTGTATAGTATTCCGGGCTGACATCTGTCATCTCTTAGGGTTTGCAGGATGTCTGTCCAGACCATTCTGGCTTTAAAGTCTCTGTTGGGAATTCTGTTGTAATTCTAATGCGGCTGCCTTTATATGTATCTTGTGTTTGTTGAAGCTTTCTTTGTGACCAAGTATGGTATAAGGTCAATTTTTGAAAAGAATCCATGTGGTAAAGAGAAGAAAGTATATCAATTTGTTTTTGGGTGAAATATTCTCTAGATATCTGTTAGGTCCATTTGTGTAGGATGTCAGTAAATTTCATACGTCAGTTTAGTTTCTGTCTCATTAACCTATCCATTGGTAAGGGATAGATGTTGAATTCTCCCACTAATAATAAGTTCCCATTAATAATGTGTCTGTTCAGTGTATGATTTAAGCTTTAGTAATGTTTCTTTTATGAATGTGGGTGCCCTTGCATTTGGGGCATAGATGTTCAGTATTGAGACATCATCTTGGTGTTTTTTTTTTTTGTTGTTGTTGTTGTTGTTTATCCAAATATGTAGTGCCCTTTCCCAGCTCTTTTGCTTGCTTTTGCTTTAAAGTCTATTTTATGAGACAGTGGAACAGCTACTTCTGTTTGTTTCTTTGGTGAGTTTTCTTGGAATACCTTCTTTCCAGCTCTTTGCTTGGAAGTTGTATGTATCTCTCTTGCTGAGGTGTGTTTTTTGCTTGTAGCAGAATGATGGGTTGTCTTTTCATGTCCACTCTGATAACCAGTGACTTTTTATTGGAAAATTGAGTTCATTGATGTTGAGAGATATTAATGACCAGTGATTATTGATTCCTGTAATTTTGATATTGGTTTTGCTATTGTGAGTGTGCATGTTTTCTTCTTTTGTCTTTGCTGATGTGAAATTATTTATTTCCTGTGTTCTTTCGGTTGTAGTTGTAGTTTTCCCTTTAAATCCTTTGTAAGCCTGGGTTAGCGGAAAGATACTGTTTAAACTTGGCTTAGTCATGAAATATCTTGTTTTCTATCTTGTTATCTATGGTGGTTGAAAGTTTTGCTGGATATAGTATTCTGGGCTGGCATCTGTCATCTCTTAGGGTTTGCAGGATGTCTGTCCAGGCCATTCTGGCTTTTAAAGTCTCTGTTGGGAATTCTGGTGTAATTCTAACAGGGCTGCCTTTATATGTTACTTGGCCCTTATCCCTTGCAACTTTTAATATTTTTTCTTTGCTCTGTTCATTTAGAGTTTTTATTTTTATGATATAGAAGTATTTTCTTTTTTGGTCTAATCTGTTTTGTGTTCTATAAGTTTCTTGTATGTTTAGAAACATCTCCTTCATTAGGTTAGGGAATAATTTTTTTTCTATGATTTTGTTAAAGATATTTTCTGGATTTTGGAGCTGGGAATCTGCTCCTTCTTCTATCCGTATTAGGTTTTGTCTCTTTATGGTATCCCAAATATTTTGGATATTTTGTTAGAAACTTATTAGATTTATCATTTTCTTTGACTGATGTATTGATTTCTTCTATTGTATCAATCACTCTTCCATCTCTTGTAGTCTGTTGGTGATACTTTCTTCTATAGTTCTGTTCTCTTTCCTAGGTTTTCCATTCACAGTATTGCCTCAGAATGTGTTTTGTTCTCTTTCTTTCTTTCTTTCTTTCTTTCTTTCTTTCTTTCTTTCTCTCTCTCTTTTTTTTCTTCCTTTCTTTTCTCTCACCATTCTTCTTTTCTTATTGCTTCTCATTTTCTTTTCAGGTCTTGAACAGTTTTATTCATTTCCTTTTCCTATATGCTTGTATTTTTCTGTATTTCCTAAAGAGTTTTATTAATTTCCTTCACCTGTTTGATTGTATTTTCCTGTATTTCTTTGAGGGATTAATTTTCCTCATTTAAGGCCTGTATAATTTTCATAACCTCAGATTTAAGACCATTTTCTTGAGCTTCAGGTGTGATGGTTTTCTCCAAGGTTTTCTGTGGTAGGATATTTGGTTTCCAGTGGTGTCATATGACCTGGGTTTTGTTGCTTGCTGTCCTCTAGCCATCTGGTTGTCTCTGGTGTTGGCAGGCTTGGAGGTCTCTGTTATCCCCTGATGGCTGTCACCTTTGGTAGTTGCTGATATCTGTCTCTTCTCTTCTGGCAGTCTCCAGTGGCCACTGTCTCTAGGACTGCCAGTAGAGCTAGCTACCCAGAAGTTGGCAAGTGGAACAGACCTCTCCTCTGCTGGTGGTCTCTAACGGCTGCTGTCTCTGAGACCACAGGCTGAGCTGGCACCTGGAAATTAGCTCTTAGTAGGTTTGGGGGCAGTTCTCACTTCTGCTGGCAATCTCCAATTACTCTGTCCCTAGAACTGCAGGCTGAGCTGGCACCAAGACCTAGCTCCAGTGGGCTGGGGCAGACCTCCTGTCTGCTGACAGTTTCCAATGGCTACTATCCTTGGGACCACAGGCTGAGCTTCCACCTGGGGACTGGCTCACAGAGGTCACAGAACAGACCTCACCTCTGCTGGTGGTCTTTACTGCTCCCTGTCCCTCCTAAGCCTACATTTTAATAGTCTTTTATCTTGCTCTTACTTTTGCCTTTTCGGATATTTGAGAATCTTTTCTTTTTGGGATCGACTTTTAAATTTCTATCCTTTAGATAATATCCATTAAGTCACAAAAAATTGAAATGAAAAAGGTCAAAGAAGGCCTGCTCTTTGACCACCTCCCCCTGAGGGGGGAGCAGCCTTACCAGGCCACAGTAGAGGACTTTGCAGTCACATTTGATGAGAACTGATAGACTAAGATCAGAAAGGAGAGAAGAACCTCCCCTATCAGTGGACTTGGGGAGTGGCATGCATGCAGAAAGGGGAGGGAGGGTGAGATCCGGAGGGGAGGAGGGAGGGGCTTATGGGGGGATACAAAATGAATAAAGTGTAATTAATAAAAAATTTAAAAAAAATTAAAAAAAAGAAAAAGGTCAAAGAATATCAGAAATCAATTTAACCATGAGTAATATATATTATATATAATATACATGTACATACTAAATTTGCTTTGTATGTTTGATGTTTTATATATTTAATGCTTTTTGTATTTGATGTTTCTTATATCAAACACAAATTAAAGGAGAATGTTTGTTTCTTACCCTTGATAGTCCTTAAGAGCTCAAGATAAAAGAAATCAAGTTTGTTTTTTGTTTGTTTTGTTTTGTTTTTGTAAGTCAGGGTTTCTTGTTTAGCCTGGACTGTCCTGGAACTCTCTTTTTAAACCAGCCTGGCCTTGAATCCACATACTTCTGCTTCTCTTATGCTGGTAATAAAGGCCTGTACCACCATGCTCAGAGAAAGTCATGTTCTTTTAGTGATTGTATAACTTGGGAGGGACATCTGTTAAACGAACTTAGATATTTGGGGAAACAAAACAAAACAAAAACCAATACCAGAAAATATATCATAGCATCATTTCAAGACATCTGCCCTTCTAATGAGTTGTTTCTTATTGGCTTCTTTTATGAACCTCCAAAGATGCTGTGTGTGGGAAACAAAGGGAGAAGTTACATAAAAATAAAGTTTTATTTAATTCAAAACTAAGCACACATGTCTTTAAGAGGAATGTGAGGTGGCTGCTAGTGATGCTGAGTTAAAGACGTCCAGAGGATGAAACTTTCATGCAGGCAGGAGCAAGCCTATTTGCAATTGACAAAATTTCATATAAATTACAATGTCAAAATTTCATATATACCTATATGTGCAATTAAATATGTATTAATTTTAAAATCCCTATAGGGGACAGCCTTGTTATTAATACGGTGAGGAGCAGATGCTGTAGCATATGGCATACTAACTCATATTTATGTTAATTTTATGTAAATAGGATTTTAATACAGAAACATTAATCTGGAGTTTCATTGGTTTTCTGATATATCACTTTACCATCTTTTAGATGAGATTAATGTAAGTAGTTTAAAGTGCTCAAAAAGTCCTTTTTAGAAAAATAAAAAGCAATGACTCGCTTACATTTTTATCACATATATTTAAATAGAATGTCAGGTTTATTAAGAAACCAAGAATTTATCTGAACTGGTTCTCTTTAACTTTAAGCAGATATTTAAATACACAAATGAGAAATAAGTATAGTAGTGTAGGAAAGAAACCTCAAGTTCTATTTCAGCTAAATAAATTTCCAATTAGGTAAGTAAAAAAAGATATGCACTTCATTTTCCTTTTGTAGCTTTTCAACTCAGGGAAAACCAAGTCAGATCTTTTAAAAAACAGAAGTCTAGACTATGATCAGGTGAGTGTGGGGAAAAAAGACCTTGTTTGTGTGTTCAGAAAGTCTTTAGAGATCTCAATATGCAATGTGTATTGAGCTATGGAACTAACACTGTAATGTAATGAAATGAAATGAAGTCCCCACTTACCTAAAAACATTCCAATTTTGAGATTGGGTCATACATCTCTTTTAGAATAAATTTACATGAAAGTATACTTAAAATTGATGTTTAATACAACATCTTTGAAAGTTGATATTAAAGGAAATTATGTAAGAAAATGTTCCTCCATTAATATAGTAGAAAATGTAAGTTTTCTACTTAGTATGTCTGTTTTGAAATTTAATTGATATGTCAAACTATCTTTTTTTTTTAATTTGAATAGAATTTTACTATTTTAGGGGGCTGTCAGGGCTCAAGACATTTGTAAAGGAAGAGTATGTTTTACCAATGATCTTATACTGTCTTTTAGAAAGATTTTTTTTTGTCCTAATCAATTGATCATTGAAAGCATAACCATAAATAACTTATAAATATAGAGGTAAAGTTTGCTGTTGTAGCACAAAAAATCCTTTTGAATCATAGAAATCTACTACATCTAGATATATGAGGAAGAATATTTGATGATCCAGCTGGAATCCTGAATTTTTTATAAACAAGATACTCTTTTCGATTACAGCATACACACAATTTATTTTATTTTTATATAATTTTTTATGCTCATTGGTGTTTTTCATGCATGTATGACCATGTGAGGATGTAAGAATCCTGAAACTGTAATTACAGACATGTGGATCTGCTATGTCTTTGCTGGGAATTGAACCCAGGACCTCTGGAAGAACAACTGGTACTCAAAAACACTGAGCCATCTCTCCAACCACACAATTTATTTTAAAGGACTATAATGCTCTTAATTTATGTGGAAAGGTGCAGGGTCATATCATATCCTGTCTTAAGGTAGTCAGTGTTTCCTTCAGTGGATAAAGGGCATATTATACAAAGAACAGTGAGTGGGCTAGCTTCAAGTTTGATAATCCTCTCATTCTTTGAAACAATCACTGTAGCTTGTCAATTACATGTGCATTTATTTCATGCTAACAAAATCAGAAAAATATTAAAGAGAATCTAGAAGATTTTTTTTAATTAAAATATCACGGGCACTTTAAGTAGAAAATAATTTCATTAGTGGGACATCTTCAGGAATTTACTTTGAAAATTAAAAAAAAATAGCTGCTGAAAGTCAAGAATTAAGCATGTACAGTCTTTTTATTTTTTCTTCATAATTTATCATTATTCATTCCAATTGAAGGCCCCTCCCTCACTCTCCCCAGTTTCACCCTCCCTCCCTCTTTCCCCCCATCACCATCCTCTAGTCCATCGAAAGGGGGAGTTCAACACTATTGCCATCTTCCCTTAGCTTGTTAAGTCTATGTGGCCTTGCCAGGTCACAGGGGAAGAGGATCCAAGCATGCACAATCGTATGTCACCTTGTGTGGTGGTTTGAATAGGTATGGCCCCATAGACCGAGTGGCGCTATTGAAGGTGTGGCTTGTTTGAAGAAAATGTGTCACTGTGGGGGTAGGCTCAGCAGTCTCCAATGCTCAAGGTAGGCCCAGTGTGGTACAGTCAGCTTCTGCCTGTGGATCAAGATGTACAGTTCTCAACTCTTTCACCAGCATCATGTCTGCCTAATTACCACTATGCTTTTTGCCATAACGATAAAGGACAAAAACCTCTGAAAGTGTGAGCCAGCCCATTTAAATGGTTTCCTTTACAAGAATTGCTGTGGCCATGGAGTCTCTTCGAAGAAGTAAAACTGTAACTAAGACACCTACTCAGCATTATTGACATACAATTGATATACAAAACATCATGAAAGTATATAAAAGATCATAGAGGTAATTATATTACTAAAGTGATTAGGTATTTTATTCAGGGGACAGACATCATGCTAAACGTCAGTTTATTTTCTTTTTGTTACAAAATCTGTGGTTATTGGGATGTTTCAGGGATTTACAATCCAGCCATCGTGAGAGGACAGGCATGTCATCATCAGGGGAATAGGATCAGACCATGTATCGTAATTGGACAACAGCTGTCAATTTAATCTGACAAGATTCCTGCCAATGAGGACCATTCTAAAAGTTCAACTGCTAAGGTAGAGACTTGACATGTCACCGAGGGATGTTGGGCCGAAGTCTGACAATAAACCAGCAGTTGCTAATGCAGTTTAGAATTGCTGTAAAAATTTATTAGAAACCAGAGACTGTAAAATTACTATACTTCCTTAGAAGTGTTTTTTTTTTCCCTTGCTGAATATTTATGTGGTGCTTAATGCACGGCACATGTTCTAAAACTTGTTTCCTGATGGTGTAAAAGAAGTCTATTATAATGCACATGAAATTGCACGGAATTCAATTAAATGCTTGAGAGAGTAAGTAGAATGTCCACCTGTAAGCCATTTTGACAAGTTTCCTTTTTTTTTCAATGATGGTTTTGGTGTCCGAAAATTTAAGGGGTTTCAATAATTGTTCTTATGTGGTAAGAAACAAAGGATATTTACATTCAATTGAGGACTAATTTACCCAGAACGTAAAAGCCTGTAAAATGTGGAGGAGCAGCATTCCAACTGTATTATTTAGAAGAGACGATCAAGAGCTTTAAATCTAAAACAGTTATTAGATGGAAATGCAATTGCGGTTGCAGAGAGAGTCTGTGCAACCCATGTAGGGTTAGCAAAGGTAAAGAGGAAAGATGACAGGTAAGCATATTGTGATGCTTTAGTTTTTCTTTTCATACCATGTCGTCTCTTTAAATGGTATTGGCGCATAAGGGAGTAGACACACTAGCTCCTCTATATAGAAGAGAAAATTAATATAGATTTTGAAAGCTCCACATAGGCCCAAGCCACAGCTTAAGAGGAAACACTGACAACCTATCAACTAATACTAAATTTGCCCAACCAACCTTCCCTTTCATATCTCCCAGAGACTTAGCTTTGTCACGGTTGTGGATGTACCAGGGCAGAAGCAGTTAAAATTATGTAGCACGGCAAATAAACACTCATAAATGAAAAGTGATATATTCTGAGTACAGACCTTTAAGCTTTCTGGTCAGCATGCCTTTCAAAATTAGACACACACACACACACACACATTGACCTACATTTGTCAAGCCTACTTTTCTGCCATGCTTTAATTTCTCACTAGATAAATCCATCAGATGAATTTACTCAAATAGCTCTCACCATTTTATCCCCTGGTTCTGTGTTTATTCTACATTTTCCTGTATACCTAAACAGAATATAAACCCTGTTCTGGTTATCATCAAAAGGAGTCTTTAACTTGTGTCACTTCTTTCTTCATGGGGATCTGGGGAAAGGCACAGAACACTATTATGAAAGAAAGACGTCAGGAACACTCTGGAATGGCTGGAAGAATGACAGGATTATTAGGCATACCTATACAGAGGATCTGGTTTGGCAGTCCATCTATCATTGCCCCCTTTCCTTTCAAGAATGAAGCAATTTCTGCCTTGAGGACTGTGACTGCTCACGGATCTGCACTTCAGACTTTCCTACAGCTCCTCTGCATTCGTTTCTGCAGACTTGGCACTCTTATTCCACTTCACACTAATTGTGATTGCTGACTCGTGCCTGGATGGGAGGCTGCCAAAAGGGCAGGTATCCCAGAGAGACATCATTACCCAGGTTGGCAAATACCTGAGAGCCCTGATTTAATGATACAATCTTATTTTTACAGCATGGGGCATGCTGCCAGTCTCTCAGCATCAGTGCCTGGCTGTAATATTATTTGGCAACAGCCTTTCATATTCTTTTGCAGAATGAAAAGAAATAAGCCATGAAGATATAGATCAATGGTAGATGATCAGATGCCTGGGAAGAGGAAGGAACATGTGAATAGCTCTAGGCACACATATTTATCTAATTACTGAAAAATAAAATAAAAATCACTTGCCTAGTATAACTTCAAAAATTATATTCAGGAGGAAGATGTGTATTATAGAACCAGCATGCTTAAAAAAAAAAGAAAAAAACAACAGACATTGCTGTGATATTCACTCTGAAATTCAGGTCACTGTTATGTCATTGAAATCTTGATGGAACTGGTATGACAGGGGACAGAAGCTCTTTGTAGTCTTCAGAAGAGTACACAGGGGCAGTCTTCAAATTCGCTGTTCAAGTCTAATGCTGCGTCCTCAAAAACATAGAAATAGTGTCCCCTTCCAGCTTGCATGGTGATTTCTAATGTAAAAATAATATACAAGGTGTTTGAAATTCTAACTACTAAGTTTTGGGATTTCCAATGGCAGTGACAACCAGTGGGAGAAGTTACATTAGATACTTCAAAATGATGTACCCAAGAAAATGTAGACATAAAGTGTGTCACATGTACACAGACCACAGTAGAACACATAGATCTAAGCAGAAAGTGCACCCTACTTGCTTTAATTTGCTCTAGTAGAGGCTGCTTATATCAGCACTTGTGGGTGCCTGGTTGTGTTTTCCACACTGCTAAATCAGAATGGCTGAAATTTTACAGATCCCTTAAGGGCACCTATTATTCACACCCCAAAAATTAATCCTTTACACACGCTGAACATTTAAGGGAGAAAAGTCTGTTGAATTAATATCTGAAAGTGAAACTACTACTCAGTAACTCGAATAGTTTATTTTGTAAAATAACCATTTAAGTTTCTTCCATTGCCCCTCTTTGTACCTGCCACCATGTATGTGAAAGTGCCTGATTTTAAAATTAATTTATTTTTTATTAATTACAATTTATTCACTTTGTATCCCAGCTGTAGCCTCTTCCCTACTCCCCTACCAATTCCACCCTTCCTCCCTCTTCTCCTCCAATGCCCCTCCTCAAGTCCACTGATAGTGGAGGTCCTCCTCTGACCCTAGTCTATCAGGTCTCATCAGGAATGGCTGCATTGTCTTCCTCTGTGGCCTGGTAAGGCTGCTCCACAATCAGGGAGAGGTGTTCAAAGAGCAGGCCAATCAGTTCATCTCAGAGACAGTCCCTGTTCCCATGACTAGGGAACCCACTTGGAAACTGAACTGCCATGGGTTACATCTGTGCAGGAGTTCTAGGTTATCTCCATGAATGGTCCTGATTTTTTTTTTTTTTTACACATTTGCTAACACTGCATTTTCAAACTTTTGGAAGTTCATCTTTTTCAAATCAATAGGTGAAAAGTGAAATATCCTTTGCTTTGTTTTTTTTTTTTTCTTTTCATTTCTTTTTTTTTCCAAAGTGCTAGTCTAATATGTGCATACAAGAACTTTGCAACCTTTTAATGTCTGTGATTCAGGAACATCACATAGCAGTAAAAGATAAGAGATACTATTTCAAATTCATCAAATTGCTCACCATGTTAGCAGCTAAGCGTATGAGTCTTTTCTAATCAGATTAAATTAACCAGCATATAGATTTCATTTTAATAGACACTAATTCAGGACCATCAACTAAACTTATTGTGAGTAATTATGGTTTTGAAAATGAATGGTTAAATAAGGGTAAAACTTTCTAGATTCTAGGCATATAATTATACTCAATTTAAATCAATCTTTAGTGTGATAACTTAAGTATCTAGCTTCAGGCAAGTGTTGGAAACAGGATTTTTATAGTACAACCCTCAACTGAGGAAAAGTTACTACCTAGTTAAAACAGTTGAAGTAAAATCAACAACAACATAAAATCTCATTAAAAATTTCTCCCCCCCCTTTTTAAAAATTCTCTCTTGTAATAAAGTAAATTTTGTCAATAATGACATCATCATAGTTATACAGGAGTCTTTAAAGACTCAATATAGACAACCAACACACGTGGTAAATACATGTATTGGGTAGTTTTGTTGTTATTATCACCATAAAAAAAATCTATGTCAACTATGTGAAATTCTTTAATTCTATAGTACAACTCAAAGCTTGACTCTGTTCTTTTCAGCCATGGTTCCTGGTAGATCAGCTGGGCTTCAGTGGGTGGCTCTATCCCAAGAGGTGTTCTGACATCCCAACCTGGATTGGGTCCATTATAGGGGTGAGGGTGGATTTTGAAAGACTAATGGGAGGATCTGAGGATGAATATGGTTAAAAAATAATGTACAAAATTCTCAAATAATTACAACATACTTTTAAAAGTACCAAACATTTAAAATGTAGCATGGAGCTTTCAGGTAAAGAGGAACTTACACATATTAAGGACAGACAAGAGAATGTCAAGGATGGTTTTGTATTGCCTATTGCTTTTACAGTATACGTAGTGTCTAACAAAAGTCACTAAACTGGGCCTGGGGAAATATATCAGTTGGTGAATGGTTTCTTACGTAAGCAGGAAGGCCTGAGTTTGATAACTAAAACCCAAATAAATGCCTCCAGTGTGGTGGATCCCCATTCGTAATCACAGCACTGGTGAGTTGGAGACAGGTGGCTCCTGGGGATTGCTGGCCAGCCAGCCTGGCTTAGTCAGGGAGTTCTCAGCCTATAGACATATCAAAAACAGGGTAGGGGCAGCAGAGATGGCTCAGTGGCTGAGGACACTGCCTGCTGTTCCAGATGACCTAGATCTATACCCAACACCCGCATCACAATTCACAACCGTCTGGAACTCTATTTCCAGAGGATCAGATGCCCTCTTTTCCCTTCTCTCGGTAATGCACACGTGTGTTGTGCAGATATAAGTGCAGGCGAAACAGTCATATGCATAAATAATTAATTTTAAAGTAATAAAAAATATAAAAATAAGAAATAAGGTTGGTGGCTCCTGGTGGATGACATCTAGCTCTGACCTCCATGTCCATACGTGAGCACAGATACCCATATATACACACATACATGTACACCCCTCCTCCATTCCACAGAATTAATGATAATGCTTACACTAATTTGTGACTAGAGGTGCTTAAGGAGGATTAAGATTCAAACTAACACATAGTTTTAAGAAAATATTTCCATAAGTAGAATAGGGGTTTGGGTGCATTTCTGTTAAAAAAAAAAATTACTTGAAAAGCTCAGCCACACATGAACTATTCAGAGCAGAGCAGTGTAGAAGGTTAAAGCAAAACTTGTAAAGAGAAAATTGTCAGGTTTTTTTTTTTTTTTCTCTAAGGGCTTTGCCTTTCTCTGGTCATACTAGCATGATCTTGATCAAATATTTAAGAATTAAACATATGAGTTCAGACCTTGGCTTCAACTCCTACCTAAGTATATCTTGAAAACTTTCTTTTTTTAATTTTATTTTTTCTTATCAGTTACATTTTATTAACTCTGTTTCCCAGTTGTATCCCGTTCCCTCATGCCCTCCCAATCCCACCTTCCCTCCCTCATCTCCACCCTGCCCCTTTCCAAGTCCACGGATGGGGGGAACCTCCTTTGAAAACTTTCTTAATTTCATTTCTCAATAATATTGGAATAGAAGTTCTGAGGACCATGGCCTGTTACAGTATCTTGTTTGGAGTGAGTCAACCAGTATTCTTTAAAGATTTCAGAACACTATGTTTATGGAAATCTTTACTATATAGATGCTACAGGGATGACAACAGAGCCAAAAAATCTGGGCCCAGGGGGCCCTGAAGAGACTGATACTCCAACTAAGGACCATTCATGGAGAGGACTTAGACCCCCTGTTCAAAGGAAGCCCATGGCTGCTTAGTTTCCAAGCCTCCCTAGTAAGGGGTACAGGGATTGTCTCTGACATGAACTCAGTGACTGGCTCTCTGATCACCCACCCTGGGGGTGGGGCAACCTTGTCAGGCCACAGAGGAAGATGATGCAGCCAGCCCTGATAAAACCTGATAAGCTAGGGGAAGATAGAAGGGGAGAAGGACCTCCCCTATCAGGGGACTAAAGAAAGGGCATAGAGGGAGAAGAGGGAGGGTGGGTGCGACTGGGAAGAGACAAGGGAGAAGGCTGCAGTAGAGATAAAAAGTGAATAAATTGTAATAAATAAAAAGAAACAAAAAAGAGTTCCTCAATATATTTTTCTTAGAGTAGTTTTTCAGATATGGGTAATATTCCACATTGCAGAATAAAAAGAAATATGAAGATGGGCAGGATCAGTCTTTTCAGATTTATTAAAATTTTTTTTTGTAGGATCATTGCAAAACAGAGTCTTTTGAGATACTTGGGGAAGCTAAAGGAAACGTAAACTATGTGAAAGAAACCAAATATGAATTGAAAAGAATTTTTCAGTAAAGTGATTGCCTAAATGCATTGTCATTTACAATGTGAAAAGCATATTTCATAGTTAAAATGTCATAATAGAAATTAATATCATCTTCAGAGAGGCTTTCTCCAACAGCTGATGGTAGCAGATACAGAGATCATAGACATACATTGAGTAGAGCTCAAGAAACCTTCCAGAAGAGAGGGAGGAAGGATTGTAGGAGCCAGAGGAGTGAGGACACCAGAAGAATATGGTCAACAGAATCAATTAAGCAGGGCTCATGGTCAGATTGAAGAAGCAACCAGAGTCTGCGATGGTCTACAATAGGCCCTTTGCATACATGCTGGGCTTGCTTAGCTTGGGGTTATTGTTGGACTCCTAACTATTGGAGTAGGGATATGTGTTACTCTTTTGCCTGGTTGTGGGACATTTTTTTCTCCTACTGGGTTGCCTCCTGCAGCCTTGATATGAGAGTTGATGCCCAGTCTTCTCACATGTTGTTATGCCATGTTTGGTTGATACCACTGGGAGGCCTGCTCTTTTCTGAAGGCAAACAGAAGAGCAGAGTATGTGGAGGAGGGGGAACGTGGCGGAAGGCCGGAAAAGGGGAGGCTGTGGTTGTAATATATTTTATGAGAGAAGAATAAATTTCAAAAATGGATTTTAACTCTAAAAACAGATAAGTTGCTCATAATACCTCTTTTAATTAAATCTGCAGTAAAAGAAAACAACGATGTGAACAATGACATAATATCTTTCTTTCAAATAAGACTTTGACTACCCAGTGTTTTTATGTGTGTGTGTGTGTGTGTGTGTGTGTGTATGTGTGTATTTGATTGTCTGTATTGTGCATGTATGTGCCAGAAGCACACACTCACACATGCACCTTTTGCTTTTCATGTCTTCATGTACTGGTCTCCAACTTTCTTTTTGCGACAGAGATCTTGCTGAATCTATTGGCAATTGTTCTGGCTACTGGTTAGCTAACTAGACAGTAGGGTCTGCCAGTTTTCATCTCCTTCTACCTCACCCACATCACTGGGTTTAAAATTATGCAAGACGAGTGTTTATATGCTTCCTGTGGATCTGAACTTGAGTTTTCATCTTTTCACAGCAAGCACTTTACTCCCTTTTCCATCTAGCCAAATAGCGTTCTTAGCACTTGCCTGTATTTACCAGTTTCCTATGGATTTTGCGAGATAAAAACCATAGACTTTGGGACTTATAAACCAATATTTGTTCTCTTAGTATTCCTGAGGCAGGTAGAAGAAGGAAATCTCCCAAGGTTAGACTCAAGGTCTCAGTCATGGCACACCCCGAGAACCCCTTGTTGGAGTTAACAACTTTCTTCGCATCGTTTCTGGTGACTGCGCACATACCCTGGCTCTGACCTCTCCAGCTAGGTCACATTACATTCCCCTTCAGTGTGCTGAAAGCTACAACTGAATGTCTCCTACGAATACATACATGAAGGCTCTGGGGAAGGCTTTTGTTTCACGTGCAGTGATTCTGTGTGTCAGCGTGGGGTGCAGTGTTCACGAGGAGGAAACGTAACCCGTCACAGTACAGGTGCCATTCCTGCCACAGACTTAATTCGATCGTAGCTGTTTTAATGGATCCAGGCAACATTTTACAAAGCAATTCTATTTTTAGGGTTGTTAACATGCCTGTATAATTATGGCATATGCTTGAGAAAAGTTTTATGGGAAGTTCATGCTTCACATTTAAGTCAAAACACATAGTAATTAACATAATCAAGGTTACCTATATTTGACTTTAAAAGCTATAGTGTATTGCCTTACTTAATTAACATAAAGCTTTAAAGTTCCTGATCTTTTTCTTGTAATTCATAGCTTAGCCCAGACAAGAGAAAATGTACTCATTTTTAAAATAACTGTGCTCATTTTCTAGATTTGTTGTTGTTGTTGTTAACACTTGTGGTAGGTACATTTTTAACACCTTACCCTGACACCTTGAAGTTAGTAAACTTTTCCAGAATTCTCTTGGGTACCATGTGTGTTTACCCTGCACTGTTCTAGCTAGGGGTGAGTGGATCAATGACTGAGTCTTCTTCCCCTATAATCACGATAGAGTTGTACTTCATTCTTCGCAGGCTTCACCATCAGAGGGTGTGATTCCCCTGTAAGCTTCTGAGGAGCCTAGGCTCTACGCACTCTCCAGAATCATTATTCTACACTTTTTGTGTCAGTTATCATGCCTTTAAGCTATCCTGAGTATTTTGTGGTGCTTTCCATCACTTCCATAATAATGAAGAAATTGTCTCTGAAGACTGGAGTTTTTTCATTGTGTATTCTGAGAATATATTATATATATATTACATATATGAAATGATATAAAGTTATATAATACACTCTCCATTCCGCTTTTAATTTACAGAAAACTATTGAAGTTTCTAAACTGTCCTTACACCCAGAACAACATCCTTACACTTTGGGGTTCTCCTAGAGTTGTGTCACTTTGATTTAGGAAAAACAGCAATGCCAGCAGTATTTGTATTATCTTCTCATTCTTACCATTTATAGCATAGACTGAAGCTTAGCAAGTATACCATAGGACTGAATCCAGATCATTGAATCCAGACCATTACTTGTTCTTGCAGGGTCCTTGTTTTGAAGGAGCTAAAGAGATGTTTCAGTGGTTAAGAGCACTTTTTGATCTCGGCAAGGACTGTGATTCAATTTCCAATGCTCACATGATTGTTCAGAACTATTTATAATTCCATTGCCAGGTAATAACACACCCTCCTAGACTCCACAAGCACCAGGCATGTAAGCAGTCCATGCACATTCATGAACTTATACACAAAAAGTAACAAATAAATTGTTTTTCTTTTAAAAAATAACGTCGTAAGTAAAAAAACAAAACAAAACAAAACAAAAACAATTTTTCATGGCATGAGAAAAGCCCGTGTCTTTTAAATTTTAAGGTTGTAATTAAAATTCTATTGGTGTCTGTAGTTCCTAGCCTATTACAAGCTGTAACAGGAATCCAATAGTTGTGGCGATATCTAGGCTTTAGAGAAGATGGATTTTATGCTCTATTCCTTTACTGAGATAGTTGAGTGGCCCTGTTGTAAATGGTTTAATCTGAGTAGTCGAAACATTTGCTCTTTTATGTAGGCGTGGATTTTCTGAACTTGTAAAATAGACATTCTCCATCAAATATCTGGCTACTACAATCAAAGTCGTGTTTTTAAGACTATTATCTCTTAACTCAGCAGCAACAACAAACACTCAAGGCCTTAACTAGACAGAAGTGCATTCCTGAGGGAAGAAAATACGCTTGTCCTCTTCAAAAAGAGAAAGTTTGTAAGTGAAGAAAATGAAATCATTTCTGTTGTGTTTCAGAAGGAGGTCGTTGATAGTGTTAAGAATAAATTAATTACATCTAAGCAAAGATTAAATTTATTTTTTTCTAATTTATAATATCCATTTGTTTTTTACTAAGTGCCTTAAAATGTCCTATTAGCAAAAAAATATGTAGAAATGATAAACAAAATTTAATGTTACTTTGTATTCAGTATAAGGTTGAGTAGGTAATTTAATGGAAGCAGTATTTGTAGTATGGTAAAAAATTAACCTTTATGAGTACAGTGGGAGAAACTTCATTGGGAGTTTGCATAGCCATATCTGAATGAAAAAAAATAAATTATAGTACACATGCTAACTCTCCCCCTCTCCCTATTTCCATCTCCCCTGCTTTTCAGAGATGAGGAGGCCTCCAAGGGGCACCAGTCCACCATGGCACATCAAGTCACAGCGGGATTAATCGCACCCTCTTCTACTGAGGCCAGACAAGGCAGACCAGCTAGGGAAAAGGGATGGGAAGGCAGGCAACAGAGTCAGAGACAGCCCCTACTCCAATTGTTAAGGGATCAGCATGAAGACCAAGCTGCACATCTGCTACATATATGTAGGGGAGCTTGGTCCAGACCATGCATGCTCTTTCGTTGGGGGCTCAGTCTCTGTGAGCCCTCAAGGGCCCAGATTAGTTTACTTTGTAGGTCTTTTTCTGTTATCCTTGACTCCCCTGACTTCCTCCACCCTTCCTGGGACTCCTCCACAAGACTTCCTGA
This sequence comes from Meriones unguiculatus, assembly GCF_030254825.1. Lineage (NCBI taxonomy): Eukaryota > Metazoa > Chordata > Mammalia > Rodentia > Muridae > Meriones > Meriones unguiculatus. Next base: position 30,261,535 of record NC_083359.1, read on the forward strand.
TCTTTGCCTGTTGTTTGCCTGTGGCTCTCCGTATATGTTTTCATCAGTTGCTTGGTGAAGCCTCTCAGACAACAGTTATGCTAGGCACCTGTCTGCAAGCATAGCAGAGTAGCATTGTTAGTGTCAGGAGTTGGCTCTCTTCCATGGTGTGAGCCTGAAGTTGATCCAGTCGATGGTTGTCCATTCTCTTAAGCTTTGCTCCATCTTTATCACACCCACAAGAACTCTGACCCTAATTCATTAAAATTTCTAACATAAGACCCTCTGAGATCTGTGCAAAGTTTGGCTATGATTCTCTGCATCTGCTTTGATTCCCTGATGGGTGGAGTCTTTTAGAGCTCATCTCAGATTTTGGGGAGTCTTATGAAAGAAGGGGGATATAAAAGGACCAGGAAGGGACAGGAGCCACACAAGCAAAACAGAGCCCAGGGGTGACTGCAGAGACTGACACATCAACCAAGGACCATTCATAGAGAGGACTTAGACCGCCTGCTCAGATGTAGCCCATAGACAGCTCAGTCTCCACGTGGGTTCCCTAGTAAGGGGAAAAAAAACAAAACAGTCTCTTACATGAACTTAGCTGCCTGCTCCCTGATCATTTCTTCCTGATGGGGTAACCTAGCCAGCCCACAGAGGAAGAGGATCCAGGGAGTCCTGACTGTATCTGATAAGCTAGGGTCAGACAGTAGGTGAGGAGGACTTTGGGTATCAGTGGACTAGGGAAGATGGATAAGGGAGGGAGAGAGAGAGAGAAGGTGGGACCAGGAGGAGATAAGGGAGGGGGCTACAACTGGAATACAAAGCGAATATATTGCAAATAATAATAATAAGAAGAAGACAAAAAAAAACCCAAAATATTTCTAACATAATTCAAATTGGCTGTCTATTTCTGTGTGAATGAACACATATATACATACATGGGTGAGTGTAAATCTCTATAAGTACATGTGTGTACTGCATAATTTAATGATGATAACAAGCTCTGAGGAGTATGTTTTTAGATGATTTCACAAAAGTGTGACTATCAGAGCATGTGCTTACACAGCTCTATACATCATAGTGTATATACAGATGCCTATAATACATATAAGCTGTGTTTTACTGTTGATTGCTTCTTGCCTACAAAACTGTATAACATGATTCCTCACTGAATTCTCAGGAGTTAAAACATAATGGTAACTATTTTTATGTACAGACATAACGAATCATAGAAAAAAGATAGTAGAATCAATAACAGGAGATTTTTCAGTTCTGATATAAATTTAAAGTACCATTGTATATACTTTTTTTAAGACAATTTTTATTTACATGTGCACGCGTGTCTCTGTGTGTGGATATGCTCACATGAGTTCAGGTGCCTGCAGAGTTCAGGAGAGGCCATCATATTCCCTAGAACTGAAGTTTCAGGCTACTGTGGACTACCTGATGTGGGTGCTGAACTGAACTTAAGTTCTCTGTAGTAGCAACAGGAGCTATTCATGACTGGGCAACCTCTATACATTCATGAAGTCAGATTTAGAGTGAAACATCAAGTAGCTCATAGACTACATGTTTGCTAAGATCTGTGGGTGTATTTACATTAACACAAACCATGCTTTTATATTCATTACACATATATACTTATAACGAAGTATTCATGTATACAGAAAATATGCATGTGGACACATTTGCATTTTCATACATTATACATATATGGGTGGTGTGTATGTATTATTATTGCATACACATATGGGTGTATACATATATGGGTGGTGTGTATGTATCTAATATTGCAATATGAATATGCATAGTAGGGAGGCCGATGTATAGATCGCAATCCATAAAGACAAAGACAAAGATACCCCAACAATTAGGCGGCATTTGTATCAAAATTAAGAGTTTAATTTCGAACTGCTTGATTATCAAGTCTAATTTCAGAGACAAACCTATTTGAGTTTCCTGGGCAATACTCTTCCATTAATACAGACTTGCTTTCTGTTAATACTTCGTTTCTAAATCTCATTCAGCAGCTGAAATTCATTATTTGTAGAGATACTAAACTTTCTCCTAAGTGCAATACTTTCGATGTCACATTAGATGTAGATTTCCATGGATGAATTATTGCTATTTTCAACTCCTAGATGACAATAAAAAAACTATTTTCTTATTATAAAAGTAGTTTTTCTAACTGTAGCTGTCAGTCACAACCCTATTTAATACATTTTTTTATTGAATCTATATCACATATTTTTACCTTCAACAAATCCATTTCAGAGAAATTTCAAAAAAAATTATTTGTTTTGGCAAGGAGAGAGTAAGAGAGGTAATAGAAAATAAAATTGAATTTATACACTTATGTATTTTCATCACATAAAATATCAATATTCTTAGAGTTAAAGAAAATGGTTTTATTTTGAAAACATTTCTTCCAACTCATCTTCTAAGATGTGGTTGCTTTCAGTTGTAGCATTTTTTTAAAAAATAAATTTGACATAGCTATCAATATCTCTGGCTTCCCTGTGTATAAAAGAAAACCAAAATTTTTACAACGTTAAATAATTCTTGAAAAAGCATGTGCAATATGATTATATGCTAATCAAAAATCAGCCTTTGCATGTTTGGATCAAATGTATTTCTACTACTTTATAAGCATCTCTGAGATGTCATATATTAATTTAAGGGAACGTGCTTTCTTATATCGAATAAGCTCTATTTTATGTTTCATTGTAATGAATATATAGTAAATGGTATGTTATTAAAATTACACATGAGTAATTTTACTATTCAAAAACTAATACTGCAATATTGTATATTTAAAAATGCATGGATGGTGTAAGTTCACGTACATAGTGCAAGAGAGCAGAGAGAAGCACATACTTTGTGGAGATCTGGAACTACTTCCTCACTCTGCTGCCCTGAGATAAATACATTTCATTAAATTAAATTTCACGTTTTAAAATGTTGATCGCCAAATATTCCAATGATCACCTAAGATGATGGTTGAACTATATCAAATCTACATCAAGGATTTAAGGCTCAAAATGAATTGTCTATCAATTTCTCCTTATTTTTCTTTAGCGTGGGTTTAACTTCTCTGCAAAATAAAAAGTAGCCTGTGCAAGATCAACATAAAATGAAAGTATAAATACATTTCCATTGTCCTATAATTGATCTTCTTATGTAACATAGAATTTCTGTTCACAACTTTTTTTTTTTTAAGATTTTTGACATGGCCTGTTATCGTGAAATATGTGTTAAATTTTAAATTTTTATTTATTTATTATTCATTACAATTTATTCACTTTGAATCCCGGTTTAGGCCCTTCCCTCGTCTCCTACCAATATCTACCTTCCCTACCTCTTCTCCTCCTATGCCTCTCCACTAGTCCACTGATAGGGGAGGTCCTTCTCCACTTCTATTTGACTCTAGCCTGTCAGATCTCATCAGAACTGGTTGTGTTGTCTTTCTCTGTGGCCTGGCAAGGCTGAACCCCCAGGGGGAGGTGATTAGAGAGCCAGCCACTGAGTTCATGCAAGAGAAAGCCCCTGCTCCCCTTACTAGGATACCCACTTGGAGACTGAGTCTATGGGCTACACCTAAGCCAGAGTTTTAGGCCCTCTCCATGCATTCTCCTTGAGGTATCATTCTCTTCAGGGCCCCCAGGACTCAGTTTTCATGGCTCTGTTGGTCTCTTTGGAGCTCCTGTCACCTCCAGTCTTTCTACCTCCTCCTTATTTCATAAAATTCCATGCATGCTGCCCAATATAAGTCTCAGCCCCTGCTTCAATACCTCAACCAGTAGAGTCTTTTAGAGGCCCTCTGAGGTATGCTCCTGTTCTGTTTCCCTGTCTTCTCCCACTTCTGATATCTATTCTGTTTGCCTTTCTGAAAGAGAATTAAGTATCTTCCCTAGAGTCCTCCTTGTTGTTTAGTTTTTTTAGGACTGTAGATTTTAGAATGTCTATTGTATATTATATGTCTAATATCCACTTATAAGTGAATATATACCAAGTGTGTAAATGCTCAGTGTCCTTTGTAATCAGGGAAATGCAAATCAAAACATCACTGAGATTTCACATTACACCCATCAGAATGACTAAGTTCAAAAGCTCAAGTGACAACACATGCTGAAGAGGATGTGGATAAATTGAACCCTCCTCCACTGCTGGTGGGAATGTAAACTTGTACAACCACTTGGGAAATTAATCCAGTGCTTTCTCAGTTAGAAATAGTACTACCTCAAGATCCAGCTGTACCATGCCTTTATTCTGACTCTGGTTTGGCTGAATCATCAGCAAGCAACTCCTCAGCTCAAGAGATGAGGTCTGTACTTTTAACAGCTCTAAAGATGATATATTTTTCAGCTCATTATTCCTGCAAATATGAAACCATCCTTCTCTTATAATCTATTCTGTTTGTGGAAAATGTGCCCCTCATCTGCCTGTTAAAATCAAACTCTCCTTTGTTGAGATTCTTATAACTATTACAGAATCAGAAGCTGTATAAAGCACTTATTGTCTCTTAAGAATCACGTCAACCATGTAGGTTTGCTGACATTGTCACCTTTGGTTCACACTATATCAAAGATAGGGAGACAAAATAAGAGGAGTAATTAAATGGTATCACGTGGCCAGTATGAGGTAAAAGTTGGCTTACTAAACTTAGATAATACAACAGTGTGGGTAGGCACAATGTTATAAATAAAGTTGTTGAAGATAAATAAGACCTTTATGCTAGATATGATCTTACCAATAAAAACACTTGCTGGATTTTCATGAAAGCTTTACTTGAATTTAAGAACTAGTAGGGTTTGTTGTTGCTGTTTGTTTGTAAACTCAGGAAAAAAAACGACACATAGTTTTTATAAGAAACAGAATGATTTTCTAAGCCTCCTTCAAGTTTGACAGGTTTTTCATTGCTGAGTGAAATAAGTGGAAATAGGGGATAGGGAATAGAAATCTTTCCTTTTTTGAGGAGAGGGATGTTTAACGGCATTTAATGTTTATCTGTCTTCTCTCTTCAATGTGAAGGTACGTATCTACCCCAAGGCGTGTTAATTATGGACAGTTACGGAAAATGTGACAAGGATGTCAAATGTGGACTTACCAGGTTGCCAATTTGACCAGTTGAAAACAATCCTCCTGGACATAAGCATGAAGAAGGGAGACTTAACTGAGTCTGGTTCCTGGCAGGAAAGAGCCATCATTTCTCCCCTGCCTTCTACAGTGAAAAGAGCCACAGTGCTGCCCTTCTGTCATGTGGCTTAACGGCAGACTCTTGAAGATAGTACCATTTAGTTTTCTGTGAAGTCCAAGATACATTTAGTTTCAAGTCAATTGCAAGCTCACTACAAAAATCCTATGGCTGTGCTTTGGATTGTGCTCATTTGATGAGAAGACACCCTTGTTGTCTTTCCTCAAAGATTTACCTAAGCACATTGCGTGTTCACTACTCCATAACTCTTTGGAGGTATCCAACTTTTCATTTTCTCTTTCTCCAGTCATTCCACACAAACATACTTTCCATTACGTATGGAAATAATTTTCCCAGTAGAAATAGTCTACTAATCTAGACACCAAGTGTTCCTTAAGTTTAATGATTCATACTTTGTTTCAGATTCTTGGTCTCCTTTATATGCACACAAACACACACACACACAGAAAGAGAGAGAGAGGACTGCAGACTAGAATTCTCATGAGGGAGAATGTTCAGATTTTATCTGAGTTTGAGTCACTTTACTTGATATTATACTTTTCAGATCCATCTGTATTTTTGTAAGTTTAATGATTTCATTTTATTTTATAACTGAAGAAACTCACATCATGTGTTAGCCTACATTTCATTATTTATTTATTTGTTGATGAACATAGAGTCTGGTTTTGTTTCTGAGCATTGATAAATAGATCAGCAACAAACAAGGATGTATAAATTCTTGTGTTAGAATATAAACTCCCTTGAGTATATTTCCAGGGGTAATATTGCTGGGTCATATTGTAGTTCTATTTTTAATATTTTGAAAAATATTCATACTCATTTCCATAGTGATTATACTAATTTGAACTTCCACCAGCAGTGAATGAGAGTTCTCTTTTCCTGAACTCTCTCTCTTTCTCTCTAACATTTATTGTTAGAATTCTTCATGGTAGCTATTCTTACTTAGATGAGGATTTTAATTTGAGTTGTTTAAATTCGTTTTCCTGATGACTAGAGATATTAAGAACGTACTGACCACTTATAATTCCTTTGTTCAGAACTGTCTTTTCTTTTCATTGGCCCATTGGTTGGCTTTCCCTTTCTTTCTCTCTCTCTCTTTCAGTGTGTGTGTGTGTGTGTGTGTGTGTGTGTGTGTGTGTGTGTGAGTGTGTGTGTGTGTGTGTGTGTGTGTGTGTTGTTTGGCCCTTGCAGTTCTTTGCAAATTCTGTGTAACAGCCCCCAGTCTGAATTAGAGCTGAGAAAGATTTCTCTCACATGCTATGAACCATCCAACTTTTTGCTGATAGTTTTACTGTGCAGAAACGTTTTAATTTCATGTGTTTTCATTTCCTCATTCTCGGGGCTAATTCTTGGACTACCAGAGCTCTAGTCATTTTTTTTAAACTATTTATTGAATTCATTCTATGTTTCCTTCTATCACTTTCAATATTTTCAACTTTTAAATAAATGTCTGTGACATACTTTGCTTTGATTTTTGTGCAGGATCAAAGATACGGTTCTCATTTCATTCTTCTACCACCGATTAACCAGTTTTACCAACACTGTTGAATAGTTTATTTTTTTCTGATTTCAAGTATTTGCCAGCTTCATCAAACATAGGTGGACATAGCTTTGTTGTTTTGTTTTTTTTTTTTTTTTTTTTTTTTTGGTGGGGAAGTCTTCTGTTCAGTTCCATTAGCTGGACTTTTCTGCCATTTGAAAGTTATCTTTTCCACTGTAGCTATGTAGGTTAATGTGAAGTCTGGTACTATGGTACCTCCAGCTTTTCCTTTCTCCTTGCGATTACTTTCAATATTCATGGTCATTTGTGATTTCATATGGATTCTTGGGTTGCTTTTCTTTAAGTCTGTAAGGAACAGCATGGGAGTTTTAATGGACATTGTATCTGTGTATTACTCTTGGTAAGATAGGCAGTTTTGCAATATTATTCTTCACGTCCAAGAGAATGGGGGATCCTGCCATGCATAGCCTGGCATCTTTTTTGAATTTTTAATCAATTTTTGAATTGTATAGGGTTTTCATTTTCTTTGTTATGTTTATTCCCATGTATTTTATTTATTGATTTAGTAGGAAGCTATTTCAAGTGCAGTATTTTCCTAGTTTCTTTTTCCCTGAGTTCATTGTTGATATATTTTTAATCGGTCTAATATTTTGTTATGACTGTTGAGTATAGACTATAGTGCCACACATTCTTATTCATTTTTTAAATTTCTACAGGCTCAAAATCCAGTGATCTGATGATAAATTCCACATTAATTTCATTCTGTTATTTTTTTTCTCTTTAATTATGTCAGTATACATCATTAACAATACCAGAATCTTCTCCACTCCTCCCTATGCTTTTGCTGTGTTCCTAGGTAGCTTAACCCAAAATACTCATATTTAAGAATATACCTGATTAATATACTAAACTTACTTTTTTTCCATTTTACTATCTTGAAAAATTTAAAAACTTGGGGAAGTTCGGATATTTTTCTTGCTTCCAACTCATACCATTTAGATGCCTTAGAGTGTCCCCTTAGTGTGCCAGGCTTGCATGTATACATATACAAATGAGGGCAGACATACAACATTTTGGCAGTATCAGATTTATCCTCCCGTTTCTCAAGGGGTTAGAAATACTGTAAAGATGTCACATATTGTATATTCTCCTTGGCAGAATAAAACAGCTAGCATAAGTTTGTAGCCTGTGTCCAAGATTATCATATTTAAAACAACTCAATTTTTTTTACAAGCCTCTTCTTTACAAGCCTCTCTTTCCTGGCTCCAGACCATCTATCTTGTCTCCTCAGGGACTTGATATTGATAAGGTTCACTCTTTTTTTTTTTTTCCACTGTTTTTCTGTGACCTTCTGGCATCTCCACTATTGTTTCATACCATATACATGATTGTCTCACAGTGACATTCCATGACCAACATTAATCGTCCCACTAACACAAAGGTTTCACTTCCATGGTGCCTCTCTTTTATTATGTATGGTTTATTTCAGATCCCATCAAACCAGACAACCGAACATTCTTTACACAATGGAACAAGCTACAGATGTCTCATTATTAAGTACTCAGGTACTCTCTGATGTAGAAAATCTCCATCTAGCCCTTGTCCTTGATATCGTGATTACTGTAGCTTTATTTTGTTTGTCCTAAAATAAACTAATATCAGCCATCAAACTCTGTTGCTAATAAAAATGTTTTGATTGTTCATCTTTTGTGTGTTTGTAGAGATGACTAAGACTCAATTTTGTGACATTTTGACTGAACTTTAAATGGATATGTACTCTAACAGATGGCCACTAAATGGCATGTTTTTTTTTATGTTATATTGTTATTTATGACTTGTAATTTTAGCAGGTATTTAAGTGTCATTTTATATTTGAGAGGCACACATTTCATTATTTTATTATTTTCAAAGATCATGTTTTTTTTAGTTTGCCAACTGTTATGTTATTAAGATTAATTTTTCAGACTTTCCTGGCATGGGATTGTTGACATTCAAAAATAAACAATCAAGAAATTTTCATTTCTTCTCAGGTTACCAGTTCTATATATTTGTGGATTTTCGGGAACATCAAAAATTTTGCAGCCACAATATTTTCATTCATATTCAACAACTAAAACTTCATTGAAAATATAGACAAGGGGTCATTTCACAAAATAGAAAGCTTTTTACAAACTCCTGTGCCTGTCATTGCTTTTTGTGGCTAAAATCTTTTCATTTATTGCCTATAATTTAAATTTCTGTAAGCCAAATAAAATAAAATAAAATGTATCTACCACAAATACAAAGTTTTACACTGATTTCTTCATATTCCTTGTAGCCATAGAGACATTTCATCACTGAAAATTACATGGGTTCCATGAAATAAATAATTTACAAAATTTCTTTAGGACATGATTTTATGTTAAAAAGAGCATAGCTATATTACTACAACAATGTAACAGGATTTCTTATTCACTAAAAGATCTTTTTTGATTGAGTATTAAGGTCATATTTTATGCTATCATAGATAATAAACTTCAGCTTTAATACTTTTAAAGAACAAATACATGATAATGATGATTCAAACAATTCGGTGTATAAAAGAATATTTTCATAGGATCTTTAAATATTTTAAGCAATATATATATATATATATATTAATATGTCCTGGTACTCTTCATTAAACTTAACTTTCTCCATTTGATGATGATTGTTTTAAAGAACTAAAAGCAATCCTCATGCTTTGTGACTAGATCAAACAGCTCTTGTACTTACCCAGTAAATGGAGAATTACAGCTTACAATCTGTGTATATGATCACATGGATACAGTAATAGAGTGTAGAAATTGTGTTTTACTTAAAATACAAGTGGCTGATGCTCTTTGGGTGGATGACACCTAAATGAACATCAGTACAAAGTCCCAATTTATTTCTAATATCAGAGATCAGACCTCTACTCTTGCCTGATGCGTCTAAAACAAAAAGAGGGAACTGTAGAGAGCTGCGTAATGCCGCGCCTGAAAGATGGAGCTGGTTTCCGCCTTCCACCTTCCCGATGGTGAGTGCTCTCTGTCACAAACAACTCCACATTTGGCTAAGGCTGAGGATCTGGCTTGCTTCTGTGTATGTAGACCTATCTGCATTGCCCACATGGCATGCTGGGGTTGGCTACCCAGAGGCTATTTAAGCTGTGGGCTGGCTTTCCCCAGGGTCAGATGATTGTTCAAGGTTCCTGAATAAACTGCATTGAAAAACAAACAAACAAACAATAACTAACTAAATAAATAAAATACAAGTGGCATCATGATAGCTAACACAAAAGTAGATTTATTGATTAAGTATTTTTCAACATAAATAAATAAACTTCTGAATTAAATTTCTCATAATATTTTGATTTATTGTTTTCCAATGAGCCTAACTAGGAGGTATTGGATGAATCTTTGTTGTTTGATAGAGAAAATAAATTGTTACAAATGTACAAATTTTACTAGTTTCAATTACACATAATATAATAAACAAAATTTCTAAATATTTTCTTCATATACACTTTTTTTTAAAGAAATGGTAAATTCTTAGAATATCAGCAAATGGAGTTTTGTATTTTGTTTCTCTCTCTAACACATAGACTTACAGGCTCCTCTCTCTCAAAGACTCAAATTACATAATTGCTTTAAACTGATCACCTGACCAGATGCTTGAAAATTACCTGATACGTTTAATATAACTTGTTTAGCGGAATCAATTTAATTTCGAGGCCATATGTTCGCACAATTATTTCACTTAATCCATTTCAAGGTGGTTTCCTCTTTTGCACCTTGCTGATTCCCCTCCCTCTGATTGATCCGACTCTAGAGTAAGTAATGATCTACACGGAAATTTTCGAATAACGGTGCTAGAAAATCAACGGACACATTGCATTTGTTTTCTCGGGCCATGCATTTCAGGAGCATTAAGTCATATTTAACTTCTATATCTTGTCATTTTCTTTCACAGAAAATAAAAGACTTAAAGGTCTGTTCTGATCAAACCTATAAATTAAAGCTTGTATATTGGATTAGTGTTGAAGGCACAATAAATTCCAATTAAATAAAAAATATGTTCGACTGCATGTTGTCAAGTCATTCATCAAACCCTCCCCTTGACTAAATATATGCATAAAGCCAAACTGAACATTTAACAGCTATGAGTATTGCCAGGCATGCAATTAACCATTTCCAGGGAGAAACATAAGCAATTCTGTTCTCTCACCTTTACCCGTTACTTTGATTTTTAAATAACATTTTCTCATTTGTTTTAGTGGGCTTGATTTTGTTGTTATTACCAAATTGATAAATTTTGTTGTATTTTTTTCTAAAATAATAAAAGGGTTTTGAAATCAAGTCCAAGTTTCCTCCAGTTTGTCCAATTTCAAGGTGGGTATCATGCATGAAAGGAATTAAAAAAAACCTAAAGTTACACCAGTTCTTTCCATTAATTTCCTTTTATCACTCTGATGTGAAGTTTTTGTAATAGTATATTATTCAACCTGTTTGTCTTTCTGTTTTTGTTTTTTGTTTTATTATGGTCACGTGATTAATGAGGTGGTGACTGTTTTGCAAATTAGCTTATGTTCTTTCTACAAAGAAATGAGTTTCATCGTGTTGTTTTCATCCACATTTCATGCACTTTCATCATCCTCTTCCCTTGCCGTTTTGTGGCATCCTCCTTCCTGCTGGCTCTTCCTCACAACAAACTGTATACATTCTATTTTCATGTCAATTAAATTATTTGTACTATGGCATAACACCTGAACAAACTTATTTGGCTCACAAGGTCAGTTTCACTCAAGCATATTATGGATTATGTCCAGATTTATTTCCTATTATTGCATCTTCTACTTGTCTTTTTCTTCTAACTAGCTCATGTTCTACTTTCGTAGTACAAACACAGACGTACACAAAAAAGCACAATAGCTACACATAAGGTAAAATATGGGTTTTTTTTGTTTTGATAAATTTGTCTTATTTTGCTAACTTGATACACAATTCCATTCATGTTCCTGAATATTAGAGTGTTGGTATACTTAAAACAAACAAACAAACAAACAAAAAACCTCTTTCATTTACATTTCTTTTATCTTTTTCTTCCTACTGCACCTCAGTCCCTTCCAATACCCAACATCAGCTAGGAGAGGGAAAGGGGTTGTGGGAGAGAGGGCACAGTTCTTTCTTAGCTGCTTCCTGCTGGCCAGGGTCATCAGGTTCCTTGGAGCCAGTACAATCCTCATTTCAGGAGATCTCCGTCTTCTTGTTTCACAATAACAACTAGGAGCAGCAAGGGAGCAACAGGAGCTGCCTGTACTTTCACCTCCTCTACTCTCTGGACTCTGGCATTTATTCTCTCTCCAGAGTCCTCACACTTAAACTATTTACAGCTGGCAAGGAACGTCTCTCTGAGCTCTCACAAAGTAAATAGTCTGCTGCTGTGGAGAATCTGAATCAGTCCCACATCCCACCCCTAGCACCAAAACAAAAACATGTTTCTATCCACAACATTGGATTTTAGCCCTTTCTTGTAGTTAATAATGAACCACTCTGTATAAAGACCACAGTCCCTTTATTTTCCGGTGTCTTTTGATAGACACAGTCTAGTTCTACTATGATCATGGGCTTGCAAATGCCTCTGATGTCAAGTAACTGCAGTTTCTTTGCTTGTTTATGTGTATGTAGCAGTAATATACCTGGGTCCTATGGTGTTCTTAGTTTTTGATTATTAAATCTTTTATGCTGATCTCTATTTTGTCATCCTCTGTTTACCTTCCACCCAACAGTGTATAACTATGTCTTGCTTTGTGAAGCTTCACAGGCATTTGTTATTTATGTATAACAAATATAGCCATTTTAAATGGGACAAATAGAGTTTCAATGCAGTTTACATTTGAATTTCCCTTATACATAATGCTGTCTAGGCCATTTCCATATAGTTATTCCACCCATGCAGTTCTTTTGAGAACTATTTTATTTCCTTATTTATATATTAGTTTCTTCTTTTACTTTTCAATTTTTGAATTCATTATAGAATCTTGATAGTAACCATTTGTGAGAAGAATATCTACCAAAGCCATTTTTTTTCTCATTTTGCAGGTTTTGTTCAACCTGACAATTATCTATTTTCAATAGAGAAGCTTTATAATTTGATAAAAATTGGGATAAAATTTTGTTATTATGCCTTGCGTGGGTAGAATCTTATTTTTAAACACTATGTCTATGATTGTATATTGAAGTGCTTTCTTTGTGTTTTCCACTGGTAGTCACAAATTTTCTGCTATCTATTATCTTAAAGTCCTTTGGTGATTTTTTTGTGAACTCTTTTTTTTTTTTTTTTTCTCTAGGTGACACTTTGGCCTACTTTTGACACAAGATCCTTTATTTTCATTTTATCTTTTGTAAGAAACTCAAATAATATAACATAAAATTTGGGCTATTATTTTAGTGTTTAAAAATGAAATAGTGTATGTAGCTTTTCAAATAAGTACATGAATTTCAAAATCTTTGTTTTCCAAGTTCTATTCATAGTTAATGGTGTTTTATGTGTATAAGTTATCTCATAGGAATGAACTTGACTCATATAGACTGATCACATATGGGAAATACCTGGTGGAGAATATTCTATTATTACAGTATCTCTTTCTCTAACCAAGTCCACCTCCTAACTTTACCTAACACAAGGTAACATTCATACACTTTCACATACAGTTGTTTCTCAGGTGACTCTGCAAATATGGTGGTGTGAGCTCTGTCGATGTACATTCCTTTACTTATTTCCTCATGAATACTCTAAACAAATGCTTTTTGCTAGTGAAAAGTGTAATTATCTACTTTATTCTCTTTAACGTCAAGTTATAGTAAATTATTTGTTGGTGCACTGAAATTTACAGACAACAGTCATCCATTTTCTGATGACATTCCAATCAGTGGCTTATCCAATAGCACTTTCATAATATCCTAATGGAGTGAAAAAGTTCTACCATTTACTGGCATTGTAGACATTATGAAGAATATAACATATTACTTCTGTCTTTGTGGTGAAACAGGTGTGAAATCTGTCTTTACTACCAGGTGCATAAGCGTATATGAAATATACAATATTTTTCCCATCAATAATGTGCAATGATGAGTGACCATGTTAATGAACAGTACATTTAATATACAACTATCTCAATTTATATTTTAGCAAATGCCTTCTAAACAAATCAAAACAACCACCCTGATATTTCACCTTACACCCATCAGAATGTCTAAGATCAAAAACTCAAGTGACAACACATGCTGAAGAGGATGTGGAGAAAGGGGAACCCTCATCCATTGCTGGTGGAAATGTAACCTTGTACAACCACTTTGGAAATCAATGAGGCACTTTATCACAAAGTTAGGAATAGTACCTCAAGATCCAGCTATACCACTCCTAGGCAAATATCCAAAATATGTTCAAGTATACAACAAGGATATTTGTTTAACCATGTTCATAACAGCTCTATTCATAATAGCCAGAATCTGAAAACAACCTAGATGTCTCCCAACAGAAAAATGGATACAGAAATTGTGGTACATTTACACAATGGAATTCTACTCAGCAATTAAAAACAGGGAAATAACGATATTTGCAGACAAATGGATGGAACTAGAAAAGATGATCCTTAGTGAGGTAACCCAGAAGCAGAAAGACACACATGGTATATACTCACTTATAAGTAGATATTAGAAATATAATGTAGAATAAGCATACTAAAATCTATGGTCCTAAAGAAGAAAAAAAAAAAAAAGAAGGAAGATCCTAGGGAAGATGCTCAATCCTCATTCAGAAGGACAAATGCAATAGACATCAGAAGCAGGAGAAGACAGGGAACAGGACAGGAGTCTGCCAAAGACTACCTCTGAAAGACTCTACTAATTGATGTATTAAATCAGAGGCTCAGACTCATAGCCAAACTTTGGACAGAGTGCAGGTAAACTCATGCAAGAGGGAGACAGAAAGACCTGGAGGGGACAGGAGCTCCAAAAGCAGAACAACACAACCATAAAAACTGAGCCTTAGGGTCCCAGAAGAAAATGATACCCCAATGAAGGACAATGCAAGAACCCCTGTTTAGATGTTGCCCATAGGCTGCTCAGTTTCCATGTGAGTTCCCTAGCAAGGAGAGCAGGAGCTGTCTCTGACATGAACTCATTGGCAGGGTCTCTGATCACCTCTACCTGTGTGGTGCAGCCTTGCCAAGTCACAGAGGAAGACAATGTAAACAGTCCTGATCAGACCTGATAGACTATGGTCAGATGGAAGGGGAGGAGGACCTCCTCCTCTATCAGTGTTCTAGGGCAGAGGGGAAGAAGAGGGAGAGAGGATGGGATTAGGAGGAGACAAAGAAGGGGGCCATAGCTGGATACAAATTGAATAAATTATAATTAAAAAAACCCAAAATATGCCCTCGCTTGTGCCAAATGATTGACAGACTATTTAGGGTTGCTTAATGATAAAAGCTAATACTTAAACTAAAAAACCGCCTTTATCACTCAATTTTTATTAACAAATACACAGAACTAGCTTAGAAAAATCTCATATCATCTAAAAGTAAAGATGTGTTACCATGTGGGTGCTTGGAATTGAACTCAGGACCTTTGGAAGAACAGTGAGTACTTTCAACCACTGAGCTATCTCTCCATCACAAGTGGGAGAAGACAGGGAACAGGACAAGAACCCACCACAAAGGGCCTCTGAAAGACTCTACCCAGCAAGGTATCAAAGCAGATGCTGAGACTAATAGTCAAACCTTAGGCAGAGTGCAGGGAATATTTTTTTCTTTTTTTAAATTTATGAATCAAGTTTTTATTTTTATAACAGTTTATTCACTTTGTATCCCAGCTGTAGGCCCCACACTCATCCCCTCCCAATCCGGCCTTTCCTCCCTCCCTCATTTCCTCCCATGCCCCTTCCCCAGTCCAATGATAAGGGAGGTCCTCCTCCCCTTCCATCTGGCCCTAGCCTATCAGAGTCTCATCAGGATTGGCTACATTGTCTTCCTCTGTGGCCTGGTAAGGCTGCCTTCCCGTCATGGGGAGGTGATCAAAGAGCTAGCAACTGAGTTCATGTCAGAGACAGCCCCTGTCCTCTTACCAGGAAGCCCATTTGGAGACTGATCTGCCATGGGCTACATCTGTGCTAGGGTTCTAGGTTATCTCCATGCATGGTCCTTGGTTATCGTATCATTCTCAGAAAAGACCCCTGTGCCTAGAATTTTTTGTTCTGTTGTTCTCCCTGAGGAGCTCCAGACCCTTCCATGTCTTTCTATCTGCCCCTTCTTTCAAAAGATTCCCTGCACTATGCCCATAGTTTAGCTATGAGTCTCAGTATCTGCTGTAATAACCTGCTAGATAGTCTTTCAGAGGCCCTCTGTGGTAGGCTCCTGTCTTGTTCCTTGTTTTCATTTTCTTTCAAAGTCTATCCTGTTTGCCTTTCTGAATGAGGATTAAGTATCTTACCCAGGGTCCTTCTTCTTGCTTAGCTTCTTTAGGTATACAGATTTTAGTATGATTATCCTAGAATATGTCTAATATCCACTTATAAGTGAGTATACACCATGTGTGTCTTTCTGCTTTTGCGATACCTCATTCAGGATGAGTGCAGGGAATCTTATGGAAGAAGGGGGAGATATAAAGACCTGGATGGGACAAGAGCTCCATAAGAAGACAAACCGAGCCAAAACTTCTGGGCCCAGAGGAGCCTGCAGAGACAGAGGCTCTAACAAAGGACCACTCATAGAGAGGACATTGACCTCCCTGTTCAGATGTGGCCCATGGGCAGCTCATTTCCAGGGGTGCTCCCTAGCAAAGGGAGCAGAAGTTGTCTCTGACATGGACTCAGTGACTGGTGCTTTGGCTCATTGATCCCTTCCTTTTGGGAGTGGGAGCAGCTTTACCAGGCCACAGAGGAAGACAGTGCAGCCTGTCCTGGTGGGACCTAATAGGCTAGGATCAGATAGTATCGGAGGAGGACCTCCCCTATCAATGGACAGAGGAAGGGACATAGGGGTAGAGGAGGAAGGGAAAATGGGATGGGGGAGATGAAGAAGGAGGCTACAGCTGGGATACAAGGTGAATAAATTGTAATAAGTGAAAAACAAAAAGAAAAAAGAAAAGTAAACATTTGCTAAATTGCATTAAAACTATATTTTGACACAATTTATGATATGGAAGTTTATTGTTCAGTCAATAAGCTTAAGTAGCACATTTATTAACTAAATGATTATTAATTTGCAATATAAACAGTATCAGACATACTGAACATGTGTTATTGGAGTTTACCAGGATCTTGTCACCATAATTACTTCAGTGTGTATATGACAGCCATCAATGTTCAATACCTTATTTCTTTCTCAGGGCCACATCGCTGGCTACTTGGCCTTTTGTGGCCTAAGCCAAATTGTTCATTCCCAGAAGCACTTTATAACCACAGTCAATAGAGACTGATATGTATGAGGTCCTAGATTTCCTCTAGCAGGATCCAGTTCTTGTTATTCACACAAGTAACTTTCTTGAGAATCATCTCCCTCCTGGCTGCCTCTCTTGCCTTGCTTCTCCTCCTCTAGTGTATTTACAAAGATGACATTCCAAAATAATTATTTGCAATTAAATCTTTGCCTCGGGCTTTGTTTCTCAGGAAACCAAATTAAGGCTTGAAGATATATAGAGATAGATGGATATCTGCACATTCTATTTTAATTGCCACTTTCACCATTTTAGTAACCATTCTCATCGGAAATATTATCCACCATCCCCACCACTAAGAAAAGTTTCCTGCCATGAAAACTGGCAAATGCTTATGTATATCAAATTCTTTGATCTGCTTGAGGTCTTATGTTGTTTTATAGCTATAAAAATACATGACTTGGAGGGATAAAATAATCAGCCTAGATTTCTATGAACTGATGAATGGATAAAGAAAATGTGCCACATATGCTCAATTGGATTTCATTTAGCTACTTACCCATTAATAATTACAACCTCAGCCAATACCTGGAAATCATTGCTGTGGCTATTCTATACCATTTTCAGGATTACAGTATTAGGGAAATTGAAGAATCATGCATGAGAATTTTTGATACTGGACTTCTGTCATTCGATCTTTGAGATCCGATCATGTCTTTCAATCATCAGCCTTTTATTGTTTTAGGTGCTGGGTAGTGTCTTTTTATACGAATGTGTCACAGTTGTTTATTCATTTAATGTTGCGGGACATTTGTGCACAGAATTGCCTTAGGGTGTAAGTACTTTCTTCTCTAGGATCTGTACTAGGTGCTGTGTCTGTTCAGTGTCATTCTATGATAGCATTTAAATAGCTAACTTGTTTTCAAGTTTTCGGACCATTTACAACTATTACAGGCAATATGTACAATACACAGCAGTTTCTTTGTAGCTTTAGTTTCCTAGAGAAACTGAGCTAAAATGCCTTTCTCACTAATATCAAAATCACATGCTCAGGGTTGAACAGTGATCCTCAAACAATCTTAGTATTCACAAAATAGTATTAGTTTAGTATTAGCATTTGTATTCTCTTAGAGTCTAAGATGAAGATGGCCTGATTATTATTAATGGAAATAGCTATAGTTTGTTGTGTATGTGATAGTCCAGGTTGGCTCTAGGCTATTTAGCTCCCACAGCAACTCTTTGAGTTAGGGTATTATTACCATTTTAATGATAAAACAACATTAAAGTCTCAGAGTGATTTAATAACTTTCTGATGACCCCATACATATTTAAGGCATGCCATGGCTTCAGCTGTCATTTAAATTCAAAACCAGAGTATTTTATTGAGCCACAGAAAAGATAAAAGAATGTAAATCCTCTGTCATGATTATAAGTTGACAATTGTACATGTTGAGGAACCAAGGCTAGACATGGAGGTATGATAGCAACTGATTTGTTCAGGTGAAATTTCTCTGCTAAGGTTCAAGTTTTAAATGATGATAGATAATTTGTAAGGTCGTTGAAAACCAAACTCTTAAACACCTTTGCAACGTAGTGGTTGGGATCTAATTTGTAAAGCATTATGTAGTTTTGGAGGAAAATAATGGTTCTTTTAAAGATGACTCCTAATGTAAAAAAAGCTCTTGAGTTTGATATGAGAAACTTATAAAATTATTCTAACAAGGATACTTAAAAGTTACTTAACAACGTGGGGAGATGGCTCAATGGGTAAAGTTGCTTGCCATGCAAGAATGAAAGCTGATTCTGAATCCCCATGTAGCATATAAAAGCCAGACATTCATTCAGAGTGCAGAAGAAGAAGAAGAAGAGGAGGAGGAAGAGGAGGAAAACGAGGAGAAGGAGGAGAAGAAGACGTGACAGTATATTATCACCTGAAGTTGTTCTCTGACATTCACATATGGGTCATGGTATTCAAATATGTATACACAGACACCCAGTCCCAGACCCAAACACACATTTACACATCACATATGTGCACTCACACATATATAAGAATAAGGGAAAGGGAAACTTATGTATGGCTCTCTCTACTTTAAGTTTGAACATTTTATCTGACATCAAGTAACTCAACTTTCTAAGCAATATTCCTGTGAGCCTCAGGTAATGAAAAGGCCATTATCTTATTCAGCGTGAACATTTCCACAGAAAATAATTGAGTTTTCCACTGACTTCCATAGACCAAGAAATGATGTTACATATTCACTCAATATAACAAGCTTGCCACTTAAATATCCATGTAAACATTTGATGTAGACAATGATGTTGAATTTGTGCTCAGCATTTGCTGACAAGCGAGCATCTGTCTTCAATCTGCTTAGAAGGATGAGCTCCCAGGTTGTTGTTTATTTATAATATTGCAGCATTTTCCATGGCAACTGGAGACTTATTTCAAAAAATATTGTCTTCTAACCTTAAGAACTATAGTCTCAAATACCGTATAGGCTCAATATTTAATGAAGACACACACTTAAGTGACCCTAGGCTATAGCACTGGGGTCACATTTCACACAAATACAGAATATATTCTGCAAAATATTATTACTCAAAAGATATACCACAAGTGATAAAACTTCCCATATACTACGATGTCTAGCTCAAACACTGGGAATGTATCTAATCTATCCTAAATGTTAAGAGCTCAATATGCTTTATAAGTAGTAGTTCACTATCTTTTTTTATTAATTACACTTTATTCACTTTGTAACCCCCCATAAGCCCTTCCCTTCTCTCCTCCTGATCCCACCCTTCCTCCCCCTTCTTCACGCATGCCCCTCCCCAAGTCCATTGATAGGGGAAGTCCTCCTCTCCTTCCTTCTGATCTTAGTCTATCAGATCACATCAGGAGTGGCTGCATTGTCATCTTCCCTGGCCTGGTAAGGCTGCTCCCCGCTCAGGGGGAGGTGATCAAATAGCAGGCCAATCAGATTATGTCAGAGGCAGTCCTTCTTCCCATTACTATGTAACCCACTTGGACACTAAACTGCCATGGCTTATGTCTGTTCAGGGGTTCTAGGTTATCTCCAAGCATGGTACTTGGTTGGAGTATGAGTCTCTGGGAAAACCCCTCTGATCAAATTTCTGGTTCTGCTGCTCTCCTTATGGAGTTCCAAAAGGCAAAGGGGAAGGACATCAGAAGAAGAAGAAAACAGGAAACAAGCTAGAAACCTGCCACAGAGGGACTCTGAAAAGCTCTGCCCTGAAGACTATCAAAGCAGATGCTGAGACTTATGGCCAACTGTTGGGCAATGTGCATGGAATCTTATGTAAGAAGTGGGAAACAGTAAGTTCACTATATTTTACGTGATGTTTTCGAATTTAGATGTTCTCCTCTGTCAGATACAGGAAGGATGCTAACACTAACTAATTTACTTGTCTGGGGAAGGTGTGCAGACTATTAACCCAGCCCCAGCAAGTCTGGCCTTAGCTGTGAGAAATTGGCTGATTACCCTGAGAAAAAGGCTTGGTCACATCAAGCCTTTTGCGGCTTCTGCACACTAAACCCAAGCCCATCTTACAGATCATCTTTTTCTGTTGGATTTTCAACAAGTGCACAACTTCTTCACAACGTTGTTCACAATATTCCCTCTGCTTAAAATGTTCTGTGCCAAACTTCAGTGGTCCATGGTCAATATGTGACTTGGGTTTCAGCTCCGTTGCATTTTCTCAGACTGCAAATCCACATAGACAATCTGTTACACTTTCACATATACCCTTATGTTTTGTTCATAGATACAGTTATAAAACCTGATGTGAATTTGTGGTGCTATGTGTGTACTCTGACATCAAGATTACGGAAGCCCTGTGAGGGAGGACTCTTTTCCCACTTGAGTGTTCAAGGGCTTGTCTCAGACCAGTCAAAGAGGGCTTAATACATTTGTATTAGGTGTCTCATCTGTTTTATGAATATCTGCTCTGCTGGCTCACTGAAACATTCCGGAAAGGCCACTGTGAAGCAAACTTTTTTTGGTTTAAGATAGAATTAAAGTCAGAGCCAGTCAGGTATAAAAATAGGGTTGAATGAATTGAATTGGAATAAGATTGTTCTGTAGACACGGGTAGCATGGCACACATGTTAAGCATGGTACGGGATCACGGAAGCAGCTCACAGAGAAACCACCTCCAAAAGCATTGGCTAGAGCATTTCACCTAAAAACCATTCCCTTCTCGAATGAGCAATTGTGGGGTTTGTGGCTGGATGAAATAGATGTGTAAAACTCATTAGTTATTTGAAATAGATTAGTTATATGAAATAGATTGTGTAAAACTCATTATTTATTTTGTGAAAGTGTCTAATTCTCTAGAAAGGACTGAGCATACACAGTTCCAACATCATTATGAACATTTCAGTCATGTTTAAGAAAAAGAAAAGGTCAACATTTTACTCACTCTCCAGCGAAAAGCGGCATCTCATGCCTCGGTCACCCAAGTCTCACCTAATATACAGATCCACTAAGCCAGGCTAGAGTGACTAGTTTGTGTTAAACAGTCAGGGAATCAGCAGCTCATTGGGTTTCTGTTGCTTTTGACTTGGTATGTTTCTGTCTCTTAGAATGTATTGAAAGTTAGTTGAGCAAATATCCTTGTTGTATTGTTTAGCATCTTTCGGACATATGCTCAGGAGTGGTATTGCTGGATATTGGTAGCACTATACCTAATTTTCTAGGAAAACACCAGATTGATTTCCAAAGTGGTTGTACAAGGTTACATTCCCACCACAATGGAGGGGGGTTCCCCTTTCTCCACAACTTCTCCAGCATGTGTCATCCCTTGAGTTTTTGATCTTAGCCATTCTTATGGGTGTGAGGTGGAACCTCAAGGTTGTTTTAATTTAGCAGATCTATTCATAACAACCAGAATCTGGAAACAACCTAGGAGTCCCTCAACTGAAGAATGGATACAGAAATTGTGGTACATTTACACAGTGGAATACTACTAAGCAATTAAAAACAAGGAAATCATGAAATTCACAGGCAAATAGTGGGAACCAAAAAAGTTCATCCTGAATAAAGTAACCCAGAAGAAAGACACATATACTCACTTATATACTCACTTATAGCTTCTAAGTATTTATCTACTCACTTATAAACAACACGGAGGACCCTGGAGAAGAGACTGAAATCACATCCAGAAGGGCAAACAGAAGGACATTGGAAGCAGGAGAATACAAGAAACAAGACAGGAGCCTTCCACAGGGGGCCTCTGAAAGACTCTAACCATCAGGGTATCAAAAGAGATACTGTGGCTCATAACCAAACTTTGGGCAGAGTGCCAGAATCCTTGTGGAAGAAGAGGGAGATAGGAAGGCTTGGAGGGGACAGTAACTCCATAAGGAGACCAACAGAGCCAAAAAATCTGGGCACAGGGTTCCCTGAAGAGACCTATAATCCAACCAAGGATAGGACCATACATGAAGAGGACCTTGATCCCCTGTCAGAGGCAGCTCATTTTCCAAGTGGGTTCCCTAGTAAGAGAAGCAGGATCTGTCTTTGACATGAACTCAGTGGTTAGGTCTTTGATCACTTCCTGCTGGGTGGTGCAGCCTTGCCAGGCCACAGAGGAAGATGATGCAGCCAGCCCTGATGAGACTTGATAGGCCAGGGTCAGATAGAAGGAAAGGACGTCCTCCAGTATCAGGGGACTAGTGAAGGTGCACAGGGGGAGAAGAGAGAGAGAGGGTGGAACTGGGAGGAAAAGGGGGGCAGTCACAGGCAGGATACAAAGTGAATAAATTCTAATAAACAAACAATAAAACAAATAAAAATTAAAAAAGAAAGTCACTTGAGAAGGAGAGACTTGTATTTTTATCTTTAGAAAGTAAGGGAGGGCAAAAAGCTTTAGAAAATTCAGGGGAGATGAGGTTTTAGGTTAAAAATATGCCTTAAGAGGTATAAGAAAAGGGGATGTAGACAATGAAGCCAAGTGGATGTTTCATGAAATTTGAATCAGTGCCTACAATCAGAGTGCAACTAGCAGTAGCTTAGGAATTAGACTTTTAAGTTGACAGTAGTGGGGCCATGCTCATTTCAGCAACCATCTCCCAAGAATTGACTGGTTCTGTTTGTTTAGTGAAGATTTCCTGTGTGTTATCCCAGTTAAGCTTGATAGCTTGTTAACACAGTGTTCCTGCCCAGGGGCACCTCTGAGACATTGCACACCGGACTGAACAGCAATGTGAAAGCTGTACGCGTAGACAGAAAACAGTCCTTTTATCAAACCTTCCAGGGTGATCCACTTTCAGCGTATATTTGCAAACCAAATTCACGATGTGTCATGTGTCTTGTTCACACCTTAGATATCAGGACAATGCAGTCAGTGAGAATCAGACAACGGCAGGAATGATGTTTACCTGTAAGGGTAATTCTTGCTCTAATTAACGTGAACTGTGGGAACATTCCTGTCACTATTTCAGTGGGATGTTAACTCACGATTGGTATACAAGACAATATATAAGATGTGCTGGAGAGGCTTTCCAGACAATGATCTTTCCGAAAGAAAAATCTTGCACTTTCAAATTTATGTTAAACAACCTTTAGAGAACAAACTTTTGTTTCTAGATTTTCATTGTTGGTTTTACCTTTCAAAGTTGTTAGATCAGAACATACCTACAAGCCATGGTTTATTATGTTGATTGATTTTAAATCATATTTTCATGTTTTTGTTGCATATGCCTAATAGCACATTAGTCAATGGAGATTCATGATGTAAACCCAGACACAGAGTCACTGTTCAATGGACTACTGCAGTATCCTTCAAATATAATTTCTCTAATGTTATTAGTCAAGAGGTCTGTATGAAGCTCTATGATTCCAAAGAGAGTAGAGGACCTAGAAACAAAACTGTTCATTCATTGAGGCAAAGGCAAAGTTTATAAATAACCAGACCTGAGATTATTTTTGTAGACAAAATATTTTAAGGTCAACTACAAAACTAAAAAAATCTTACAAACGACTCCAGAACCCACAAAGCATTTCTAAATTAAGGAAAAGCATGAAGTGGGTTTCTAAATGAAGGCATACATATAAAAAGATATATGGACATGATAATGTAACCTGATATTACCTCCTAGCCCTACAAAGACAGTATTTTCATTTGTGAAATTGAATCCATATCACTCAACTGGAACACCATTGTGTTTATAGTCATCTTGATTGTCATGACCACTGTGAGTCTAAGCTGTCTCTAATATGTGAAGCATGTTATGCTCCAAATATGTCAGTAGGTTGTATTATTGTAAAGTGACTCAAGACCATGTCAAGATTCTTCCTCCCAAGGTCTTGTCTCAACCTTTGAAAAATCATGCTGCCCCTACGGCAAACCTATTAAAAAGATATAAAAATACCAATATGCAGCATAAAAGTAGACAAAAATGAGTATCATTTGTGTATTTGATGTACATAAGTGCTTTCTCTGCAAGTATAACTACACAATAGAAGAGGGCAACAGATCGTGATGGACAGTTGTAAGCCCCCATGTGGTTCCTGGGAACTGAACCCAACACCTGTAAAGAACAGCAAGTGTTGCTAACTGCTGAGCCATCTCTCCCACCTTGCATTTTGAGACTTAACCAAACATATTGAATACATTTATTTACTTACTTATCTAACTATTCATTTATTTTATTTATTTACTTATTTATTTTCTTTCAGTGCTGAAGATGGAAAATAGAGCTTGATCTGAAAAAAAAATTATTGAACTTTTAATCTGGGGACCACTGTATAGTGACATGTTTTTGTAAGAAATCTTCAAAATCTTCACCCAATTGCTCTCTTTCGATTGCAGTCACCGCCACTGTAAGGCTGTGGCTTAGACTGTTATAGAACAGTTTTCATTCCAGCCTCCAGCATCTCTTTTAGACTTTCATGGATCCTAATATTTGTCCAGGCAACTTTGCCTCAACTCTAATCTCTGAAAGCCACTACTCTGCTTTCCATTGCCCATGTTCTTCATGCTTGTTCTTTTCTGGATGGATCATGTCCAAATATTTTCTCCCCTCTTGAATCATTAAGTCAGAAATTATAAAGGGAGCCATCTTTGTGTTGAGCTTGTTGCTGTAGTCCAGTTTTTTGGATAATCCAAGTGGTTTTATGTATCAATAGTTGAATCCTTATTGATCAGTTGTATCCAATTATACATATATCACTGATTACCCTTTTTATTTGAAAAAATGTAGTTCTTTTTTTCATGTGGAGCTATTAAGAATGAAATGAGAATAGTACTATCACATGGGGTTTTGTGTGTGTGTGTGTATGTGTGTGTGTGTGTATATAAAAGTGGTCATTTTTCTAAAAACCTCTAGCATTAAAATGCCAGATCACACTGTTCTTAAAAAGATCAGCAACTCTATAGTAAGTAAGTGCAAATTTTACAATTTGTCCAAATAGCTCTAGAATTTTGTTACTATGAGAAACATATGAACATCACCACTACTGACATTTTTTCCCTAGCATGTCTAGGGAATCACAGGTCTAGCTGTGATTTTACTGTGTATTTCTCCAATGGCTAGACAGTCTACCTATATTTTACATGAACATTTGATGTTATCCTCATCTCTTTTTTATAGTGTCTTACCAATTTTTTACCGTTGTTTTGGAACTCATTGATTGATGGTTGAGTTGATTGATTTTGACAGTATCTTAATATGCAGCCATGTCTATCCTAAAACATCCTATGTGGATCAAGCTGGCCTAAAATTCACAGAGATGTTTCTGCCTTTGACTCCAAAGTGCTGTGATTATATTCTTGTGCCACCACAAAGTACCCTAACTTTGAATTCTTGACAGCAGTTCTTTGTTAGATGAATCAAGTTGAGGTATATTTTCTTTGTATGGTGATGCCTCTCCTCTGCTCTGTGAGGAGAAAAAAAAACAAGGTGCTTGTATTTTTAACCTTTTAATGGCATGCATTGCCGAGCAAAGAATTTGATTTTTAAGAAGTCTTTTTTTTTCTTTTCCTTCTTCTATATTTTACTTTTAAATTCAAATAAATCTTGTACTACACCTAGATCCATAAATATTTTAACAATTTTATAGTTACTATTATATCTTAAATGATAGATTCTTCTTGAGTTAAATTTTGTTTAAGATTTGAGTATGTTATCAAGGTTAAATGACTTGTTATTGCCTATATTTTTCCATTAGTTCTACAACTAACCAGCAAAGGATTCTCCTTCCTCTGTTGACTGCTTTATCCACAATTAGTTTAGCATATTTATCTCTATTCAATTTTAGTTTTCTATTCTGTTGCATACAATCCCATTTCTGTGACTCCAATAATCTCATAAATCTTGATTCATGTAAGAATACAGTAGGACTAAATATTGAATATATTTATTCTCTCCTCATTTTTGTTATTTTTCAAATTTATTTGTCCATTTTAAGTTCTGTGTTCTTCCAGTTAAATTGTAGATTTTTTTTTTTTTGCTTTTAACCCATAGAACAAATAACACCATGAAAAATAAAACACAGGCATGCATGAATATATCATCTTTTTATGTGAACTTTTTAAGTGAATGCCTAATTTGTATGTGAATCTATTTTTCTCCTGGAAATTTCCATCACAACAAAGACACCATCAATAGAGTTAAAGATGAAAAGCAAGCTAATCTTCCAAAAATAGTGTGCCGAGGCTTCACTTTTTTAGAAACCATTAAATTACAGTGTTCTTCATCTAAGGTACTAATTGACTATTGTGCGCTTGCTGCCAATTAAGTAGTTACACTTTTCATAGAATTCTTCTGAAGGCATACCAAATCATATAAACACTAAGTATGTGAAGCTGATCAGTTTTTTTGGCTTGTATTTTTTATACTGACCATTCCAAATTGATAAAGTAGAATGTTGTCAAGTTTACTCACTCTGGAGTCAGAAATTACTTTGAGTGCCAACTTTATGCTGTCAGTTAGGTGACTGACCCTTGACCTGCCTATCTTCTTTGTTCAGTATATACCTTACTGTTCTTGTGGAAATAATTGAAAAGGAAGATCTTAATTGCATGAAATGAATATGGCGCTTTGGATAAAAAATAAATTAGTTGCTGATGCAATACTCACGAACATAGAAAAAGTTAAGCGACTTCTAGATTATAAAAGTCAGTTATAGTTACAAAACAATACAAAAGAGCCTATGGCCAATATGGAGAGTCATTAGGAAGGAATGATTTTAGGGCGGTCTTCCAGTTAAGGGTTTTTTTACAGCATCTGATGGATGTAAAATCCACCTTGAAGTTGGAGGTCTATTTCTAGATCTTTTCTTGTGCTACATGTAAATGGCCCTGGGCAAAATAAATCTTACATTCTCAGTAGATGCTTACTACAGTTTAGAAACAATGTCATCTAAAATTTTTCTTCATCAAAAACCTTCTTCTAAAAAGAAAAGACGAGTGTGATATTGAAAAAATTCTCAAGGGATGTTTTGAGTAGAGACCCTTGAAGATGAAAGACTGGCCAAATGCAGATGAGAAGAGGAGGATAAGCCATATTTATTTACCTAATTCTCATCAACTGAGAACCACTTCTTTCCATCACCATGTTACTCAATTATTTTTTATTTAAAAAATATTTTATTATTTTTAGTTTGATGTTTATGTATGCATATATGTGTATAAGCAAAGGTGCCTGTGGAGACCAGAAGCACTGTAATCTTCTGGAACTGAACTTATAGGTGGTTGTAAGCTGTCTGACATAGGCTGGATATTGAACTTTGGTTTTCTGTGAAATCTGTACATACTCTTAACTGCTAATTCATTTTTCCCACTCCTTATCTTATTTTTTAAAATGGCCTCTAGTTATATTGATATATAGGATACATTCTAACTTTTCTATATACTGTATATTGACATAATTATTATAGTTATATTCAGGATTAAATATACATACCTATAAATATATATTCCATCTGTACATGACCCTAATATTATATTCTGGTTGATTGGTGATATAGTTTCTGTAACAATATTATCATTGTATTGTTTAATTTTCCCATCTTGTCCTATGAATGTATTGTTATAACCTACAACCAGATTTGAATTTATATAAATATAAATATATATATATGTTGTACAAACTGAATGCAAGAAATAGATATATGAAATCTTAACACACTACCACACTCTGGAAAGACATTCAAAAGAACTGGGTTCTAATTTTAAACTGTGTGAAACCAACTTGACTTTTCTAGACATTCTCTTTTAAATTTGAAAAATAAGCATTTTAGAATGAATACCCCTTTAGTTCTCAAATGACATAGTTTTGAATTCAAAAGCCATTTTGAATTTCTCCTCCCTTAGGCTACTTGAATCAACATTTGCACATAGACTTAATATGACAGAATCCCCCCTGAAGGAGGATTAGATTAACGGATGGTTAGAGATGGTTTATGTATCCCACCCCCAAAGTAAAGCTTTATCAGACATCCTGAAAGGGACATGGGTACATGAGGGAAAATAATATTTCCATCCCAGATTCAATACAGATCCATCAAATCTGTTCGCCTGCTGTCAGCACAAGTCAACACCAGATGTTTGAGGAGCAGGCTGGAACATTCCTGAGCGCCACCATGCTACCGGTTAACTATGCAAAGCTTGGCTATAGGGAACAATTCTCTTCTTACTCCAGACACTGATCAGACACTCGGCACTATTAGCTTTAATGGCAGTTTTAGTAGGCATGGCAAGGAAAGCGGGGATCAGCTGTTCCCGACTCTTCCCACAAATAAGCAGTGAAGACTGAGTGCACTTTTGTTTTGTCTGTTACAGAGCATACTATCAATTTTGGGTAGTTATCCGAGAAAACATTTCGTGCTGTTGTAACTGTACCACTTTGGGAGAATTTAGCTTTTCCAAAGAAAAGACTGTCATGTAACTTCAGGTTTAGAGGAATGAATAAGCCCAGTTTTTTTTTTTTTCTTAATTTGAAAATATTTTGCATTTTAACAATGGAAAAAGCAGGGCTTTCGTGGAAATGATGGCAGAAGAATTTGTGCCCCCTGCCAAGGGTGCCTTTTTTGGCATCTCTGAGGTTGAAAGCCACTCAAAGGATGAACAGGCAACTTCATGGGAGATGGAGTGCCAAGTGCTGCAAGGCCTAAATCAAATGAAGATCTAGTTAAGTGCCTAATGAAGCTCTCAAGCAGATGCGAACAGTTTCAATATGCTAACCGCAGTATACGATTATTAGGTACAGAGTACAACATAAAGTCATATTAAGACATAATACCAGAAATGGAAAATGGCCACAAGTAAAATAAAGATTTTTATAAATGATTTTGGACTGGAATTCAGTTCAGGCATCAGCATATGCACACTGTGAATGGCTTCCTTCAAAAATTATATTCAAAGGTCATCTGCACTGAAATTGAATTAAAAAAATCCCCCTTTGAAGACTTATTATTGTAACTCGGGGGAAATGAGAGATTTGAAGTCCTTACATTGTCCATTTGTTAGACAGTGTTAAATCTGATTCTGTAAAGAATCACCTTTTAAAGGTTTCCACCTAGTGGCAAAGTTATTATGAGCATGAGCCAAGATATCTCTGATTATAACACATCCAGACACTAATGCTGCACAAATGTCTCAATCTCAGTCTTCGTTCAGGTCAGTGGGTGCATTAAGTACTTGAGCAGTCCGAGAGGAGTGACCCTCTAAAGATGCAGGGTGAGGTTCCTGTTCTCTAGTGTAACTGACCTCACTGCCTAAATACCTGTTAGACGTGGCTTGGATCTATGAAAATTGCAAGCTGTATGTGATTTTTAGGCTTCTGAGAAAAATATAGCATCTAAAGTAGGAATCTTTTTAAGAGTGAAAATAAAAATTTTCACATGGAGTCATTGATTTTATTCATGGTGAAGGATATACTCTTGCAAATGTGTGAAGAGTTATGAATCATTGCCACTGAGCATACAAATTTGGACAATAACTTTCTTTAGACCTACACTGCATCTTCTGTTTAATGGTAACATTAAACAAAAATATTTAAAGTTTGACACAAATCCAGGGCTGTCTACTAGCTGCCAATGACAATATGATTTATATATGTATATGTATATATATACATACATACATACACACATACACACACACACAGACACACACACATGAGTGTTTTACCTACCTGTATGTATGTATGTTCCCCGATGTGCACTTTATTACCATGGATAAGATAGCGTTAGATTTCCTGGACTTGGATTTTCAAAAAGTAGTAAGTGACCATGTAGGTGCTGGGACTAAACCCAAGTCTTCCAGAAGAACAGCAGTGTTCCTAATCTCTCCAGCCTCTATCTAGGGATCTTGCAGCACCAAAATGATCAACTGATATTCATCACATTCCATTTAAGTACCGAATAATTCCAAATATGTAACTCCATTCTCACTAGGAGGTGTACATCTAATTTTGCTATTTTCCAATAATAAAGTTACAAGGGTTTCTGGAATATAAATATTATATTTTCAGTGCTCAAATGGTCAGTATATAGTACATTGGAAATCTAAATCCGTTAATCCTAAATGCAAGTCTTTAATGTGTCTACATCAGTACTTTACACTCCAAGGCAATACAATGGTACTTTCTTCCATATTTCCTTAGACATCTCTACCTTTTTCTCAATGGGTCTCACTTTAGACATGCATGTAGAGAAACAAGAGATAGGCCATTCCATTTGCTTTGACAATGTCTGCTTAATCCAATGTGTGTAACATGGTAGATGCAATTGAAACACATTTAGGTAGAGGAAAGGCTAGGGAAAAAGTTAACATGAGTCCTTTTACCTGATTTCACTGATTGTCACAGCTTCAATAGTGCCACATGTGGCACATTCCAAAGCAATTCAGATAGAACATGACATGTTTCTAAAAGAAATAGTGCCTTTGAGGGACATGCAGTGTTGAAACTGGTTCTGACCGTGAATGATAATACAATTTACCACAGAGGGGAAAGTTATATCACATTATGAGATATAAAAAAATATGTGGGATGGACTAGACTTAAGACCCCTATACATGAGTATGGGCCCCCTAGCAATGGGAGTAGGGGCTGTCTCTGACTCTGTTGCCTGCCATTGGATTCCTTCGCCCTAGCTGAGCTGCCTTGTCAGACCCTAGTGGAAGAGGATGTGCTTAGTCATGCTGAGACTTGAGCTGCTAGGGTAGGTTAATACCCCTTGGAGACTCCCATTCTATGAGGAAAAGGAGATGAGGGAGGGGGCATGAGGGTAAGACTGGGGAGGAGAAAAAAAATAAATGAAAATAAAAACTTGTGGGATTTAGATATCTGCATCATTCAAGTGTAACCCACATACATATTTTTATCAGTTTTCTATTTGTTTGTTTGTTTGTTTGTTTAAGACAGGGTTTCTCTGTGTGTAGCCTTTGCTGTTCTGGATCTCTTACTCAGTAGACCAGGCTGGCCTCAAACTCAGAGACAGGTCTGTCTCTGCTTCATGAGTGCAGGGATTACAGGCACGTGCTACTGTGCTGAGCTGATTTTAAGGTTTTGAACAGTATGAAGATGAATAAAAGACTGCTTAGTTCAATTTGTAGATCTCTGTGTGGTCACATAAAATGAAACCCTCACATGATTGATGTCAAGGTAAAGAAAGGAACTTGAGCATAACAGACAAAGAGGATCCTTATTGCATCAGGTAATATGGCACCTTATCCAATTCTAAAGCTATAGAAAGAACAATGGTTATAAACTGCACTTTATTTTAGCAGTCACATTTGGTTAGGTGGCTTCCATAAAAAGCTGCTAAAATTTGCCATCCACTGTCGAGGAGATTCTGAACTATTCCAATATATAAAGGGACCCTGTGCTCTATTCTGAATGAACTGGATGTTGGAGTTAGTAGTCATCAAGGCAGCTCTTTCTGACCTACTGGAAATTTAGACCTGAGCATGCTCTGTACTGTGAGCATTTTGTGCTGGCCCCCCAAGGGTGTGCCATAAGCTGACAAGATCAATTACTACATCTGGAGGAAAATGGGAGTCAAAGAGAACAGGATTGGCTTACTAAAACTTTTATTGCTTTTTAACATTAGCATTTCCTTCTACAATGAATGATTCAAAAATAATGGGTCAGAGAAAATACGGTTGCGTGAGAAGTAGAAGATATCTCTCCCCTTGGATAGGTGATAGCCTCACCACATTTTATAGAATGTTGATTTACATTTATTGCTTTTGAAATTAATTCCAAGGAATAAAAATAATTGTAAAAGAACCCTACCCCATATGTACCTCCAAACACAAACCACAGTATGAGCACTAAGCAGCCATCTGATGCTTACTCTTTACTCACAGGGAGGAGGGCACTTGTCATCTCTAAAGGAATGGTGGGGAAAGGAGAAAGGATACTAACATGAAATGCAATAGCAAGGGCAGCTTTATGTAGGAATGAATTAGAGTTTCCATCAGAAATTGAAGTCATCAAGGCCTTCTTATGTGTTTACTGGAACCTGGTTCTAGCCTATACACTAAATGACTTAAATGATGCTTTAACCAAGTCTCATGTTGTACTAGTATGGAAAGAAGTGGGAGGGGGGAAATCTTCTGGACACACAAAATAATTGCCTTTGTAGTTAGGATGAACTGGAGATGCCTGTTTCAAACAAATTCCCCACAGCATATTCAGCCTTTTTTAAAAATTCTTTATTAATTACACTTTATTCACTTTGTATCACCCCTGTGGTTCCCTCCTTCCTCCCGTTTCAATCTTTCCCTTCCTCCACCCTCTGCATGCATGCCCCTCCCCAAGTCCACTGATAGGGGAGGTCTTCTTTTCCTTCCTTCTGATCCTAGTCAATTGGTCTCATCAGGAGTGGCTGCGTTGTCTTCTTCTCTGGCCTGGTAATGCTGCTTCCCTCTCAGGGGGAGGTAATTAAAGAGCAAGCCACTCAGTTCATGTCAGAGACAGTCCCTGTTCCTATTACAATGGAATCCACTTGGATACTGAACTGCCATGGGCTATATCTGTGCAGGGGTCTTCGGTTATCTCCATGCATAGTCCTTGGTTGGAGTATCAGTCTCAGGAAAGACCCTTCTGCTCAGATTTT
Organism: Meriones unguiculatus; assembly: GCF_030254825.1. Classification (NCBI taxonomy): domain Eukaryota; kingdom Metazoa; phylum Chordata; class Mammalia; order Rodentia; family Muridae; genus Meriones; species Meriones unguiculatus. The sequence continues at coordinate 30,294,763 of NC_083359.1, forward strand.
TTCGTTCGGTTGCTCTCCTTATGGAGTTCCTGTCCTCTCCAGATCTTACTGTTTCCCACTTCTTTCCTAAGATTCCCTGCACTCTGCCCAAAGGTTGCCCATAAGTCTTAGCATCTGCATTGATAGTCTGCAGGGCAGAATCTTTCAGAGGTCCTCTGTGTCAGGCTCCTGACTTGTTCCCTCTTTTCTCCTTCTTCTGATGTCTATCCTCTTTGCCTTTCTGGATAGGAATTGAGCATTTTAGCAAGAGTCCTCCCTCTTGATTAGTTTCTTTAGGTGTACAGATTTTAGTAGGTTTATCCTATATTATATCTATATGAGTGAGTATATACCATGTGCATCTTTCTGCTTCTGGGATAGCTCACTCAGGATAATCTTTTCCAGATCCCACCATTTACCTGCAAATTTCATGATTTCCTTGTTTTTTATTGCTGAGTAATATTTCCATTGTGTAGATATACCACAATTTGTGCATCTATTTTTCCACTGAGGAGCATCTAGGCTGTTTCCAGCTTCTGGCTATTACAAATAAGGCTGCTACAAACATGGCTGAGCAAATATCCTTATTGTGTACTTGAGCCTCTTTTGGATATATGCCTAGGAGTGGTATAGCTGGATCTTGAGGAAGCGCTATTCCTAGTTGTCTGAGAAAGCGCCAGATTGCTTTCCAGAGTGGTTGTCCAAGTTTACATTCCCACCAGCAGTGGAGGAGGGTTCCCCTTTCTCCACAACCTCTCCAGCATGTGTTGTCTCTTGAGTTTTTGATCCTAGCCATTCTGATGGGTGTAAGGTGAAATCTAAGGGTTGTTTTGATTTGCATTTCCCTGATGGCTAATGCTAAAATAATCTTGTACAATAACGGATCTTCTGGAGATAGTTCCATCTTTGATCTCAAGCTGTACTATAGAGCAACAATACTAAAATCTGCATTGTACTGGCATAGAAACAGACTGGTGGATCAATGGAATTGAATACAAAACCCTGAATAAATCCACACACCTATGGACACCTGAATTTGACAAAGATGCCAAAACCATTTAATGGAAAAAAATGATGCTGGTCCAACTGGATGTCTACATGTAGAAAAATGCAAATAGAGCCATACTTATTACCCTCCACAAAACTAAAGTCCAAGTGGATCAAAGACCTTAACATAAAACCAAACACACTAAACTGCTTAGAAGAAAAAGTGGGGAAGAGTGGGGAAGAGCCTTGAACTCATTGGCACAGGAGACAACTTCATAAACAGAACACCAACAGCACACGCTCTAAGAGCAACAATCAGTAAATGGGACCTCATTAAACTAAAGAGCTTCTGTAAAGCAAAGGACACTGTCATCAGAACAAAACAACAGCCTACAGATTGGGAAAGGATCTTCACCAACCCTATATCTGAGAGAGGACTAATATCCAGTATATATAAAGAACTAAAGAAGTTAAACAGCAAAAAATCAAGTAATCCAATTAAAAAATGGTGTACAGAGCTGAACACGGAATTCTCAATAGAGGAATATCGAATGGCAGCCTTTTCTTTATACAAAGCTAACACTGCTGCATTCACCCTTTAAGGTGGACTTGCAATCTCACCCTCCCAATCCCAACCTCACTCCCTCTTCTCCCCCTAGGGCCCCTCCTCTAGCCCACTAATTGGAGAGCCCCTCCTTCCCTTCTATTTGAGCCTAGCCTAACAGGTCTCATCAGGACTGGTTTCATGCTCTTCCTCTGTGGACTGGCAAGGCTACAATGACCAGGGGGAGGTGTTTAGAGAGCCTGCTCCTGCATTCATGCCAAAGAAAGTCCCTGCTCCCTTTACTGGAGACCCCACTTGGAGACTGAGTCTATCCGCTACTTATAAGCCATGTTTTAGGTCTTCTCCACGCATTGTCTGTGGTTGGGGCCTCATTCTCTTCAGGGCCACCAGGGCTCAGCTTTTATGGCTCTGTTGGTCTACTTTTGGATCTCTTGTCCTCTCCAGGTCTTCCTATCTCCATCTTCTTGGAAAAGATTCACTGTACTCTGCCCAAAGTTTGGCTATGAATCTCAGCCTTTGCTTCAATACATCGATCAGTATAGTCTTTCAGAAGCCATCTGTGGTCCTATCCTGTTCCCTATCTTCTCCTCCATTTGTTCTTAAGAATGAGGATTGAGCATTTTCCCTAGGATCTTCCTTGTTGTTTAGCTTCTTTAGGAGTATAACTTTTTTTTTTCAATGCAGTTTATTCAGGAACCTTGAACAATCCTCGGACCCTGGGGAAAGCCAGCCCACAGCTTAAATAGCCTCTGGGTAGCCAACCCAGGCGTGCCACGTGGGCAATGCAGATAGGTCCACATACATGGAAGCAAGCCAGATCCTCAGCCTTAGCCAAATGTGGAATTGTTCGTGACAGAGAGCACTCACCATCGGGAAGGTGGAAGGCAGAAACCAGCTCCATCTTTAAGGCATAGCATTCCGCAGCTCTCTACAGTTCCCCCTTTTTGTTTTAGACGCATCAGGCAAGAGTAGAGGTCTGATCTCTGATATTAGAAATAAATTGGGACTTTGTACCAATGTTCATTTAGGTGTCATCCACCCAAAGAGCATCAGACCCGTCCTATACCTTTTTCTCAGAGGCGGGACCTGGGGCATCAACCCGCATGCAATCAGACATGCTCTTCTCTGGGTCAAAAGCGGCTGACCCTGAGTGCAGTGCTTAGCCTCGCATCCTGAACGTATCATTTTAGCTTTTTATGGTATCCAACCATGCTTGGGGAGAATGTCCTGCTTCAATGGCTGTAAAGGCCTGAATGATCATGGCTGCATCACACTGTTGTGAGACTCTAATCTTGCATACACCAGGGCATTAGCCATGAGTCATACTGGGCAGACTGCTCAGACCCTGAATAATCATTTAGCCAATGTAGCTCATGCCTTAGTTGTACATAAAGGAATTAATGCTCAACTAAAAGGAAGCTTGATGGTGTTCAATCAGAGGATTGACCTTTTGCAGGAGCAAATTGATACCCTATGGCAAATCGCTCAACCTGGCTGTCAATGAAAGTATGCTGGACTTTGTGTCACTAGCATACAACATGAGAATTTTTCCTGTGCTGCAAATCTGTCTAAACAATTGTCGAGCTATATTTTAGGTAATTGGACTGGAGAATTCGATACTACGATGGAGCAGCTGAGAGTGGCCACTGTCACAGTAAATTCTACCAGAGTGGACGCAGGACTAGCCACAGGATTATCAACATGGATTGCTGCAGCCATGAATCATCTGAAGGAATGGGCGGGCATGGGAGCGTTAGCAGGCCTTCTGGTGTTGGTCTCCTTGGAGTATAACTTTTATTATGTTTATCCTATATTATGTGGCTAATATCCACTTAGGAGTGAGTATATAGCATGTCTGTCTTTCTGCTTATGGGTTAACTCACTCAAGATGTTGTTTTCTAGTTCTGAACATTTCCCTGCAAAATTCACGATTTCCTTGTTTTTAATAGCTGAGTAGTAATCCATTGTGTAAATGTACCACAATTTCTGTATCCATTCCTCCACTAAGGGACATCTAGGTTGTTTCCAGCTCCTGGATATTACGAATAGAGCTACTACAGACATGGTTAAGCAAATGTCCTTGTTGTGTTCTTGAGCATATTTTGGATATATGCTAGGCCTGGGGTAGCTGAGGATCTTGAAGTAGCACTGTTCCTAATTGTCTGAAAAAAACACCATATTGATTTCCAAAGTTGTTGTACAAGTTTACATTCCCACCAGCAATGGAGGATTGTTCCCCTTTCTCCACATCCTCTCCAGCATATTGTCACCTGAGTCTGTGATCTTAGCCATTCTGATGAGTAAAATTTAAGGGTCATTTTGATTTGTATTTTCCTGATGACTAAGGAAATTGAACGTTTCTTTAAGTGTTTCTCTGCCATTCGATATTCCTCTATTGAGAACTCTTTGTTTACCTATGTACCCCATTTTTAAATTGGATTTCTTGATTTGTTGCTTTTTAACTTCTCAAGTTCTTCATATATTCTGGATATTAGACCTCTGTAAGATATGGTTGGTGAAGATCCTTTCCCAGTCTGTAGGCTGTCATTTTGTTTTGATGACAGTGTCCTTTGCTTTACAGAAGCTTTTCAGTTTCATGAGGTCCCATTTATTGATTGTTGATCTTAGAGGCTGTGCTGTTGGTGTTCTGTTCATGAAGTTGTCTCCTGTGCCAATGAGAGGCTCTTCCCCACTTTTTCTTCTAACAGATTTAGTGTGCCTAGATTTAAGTTGAGGTCTTTGATCCACTTGGTCTTTAGTTTTATGTAGTGTGATAAGTATGGATCTATTTGCATTTTTCTACATGTAGACATCCAGTTAGACCAGCATCATTTGTTGAAGATGCTATCTTATTTCCATTGTATTGTTTTGGCATCTTTGTTAAAAATTAAGTATCTGTAGGTGTGTGGGTTTATTTCTGGGTCTTCTATTCTATTTCACTGATACACCATTCTGTTTCTATGCCAGTATCATGCAGTTTTTTATTACTATTGCTCTGTAGTACAGCTTGAGATCAGGGATGTAGAAACCGACAGACGATCTGATGTTGTATTGGATTGTTTTAGCAATTGTGGGTATTTTGGTTTTCCATATGAAATTGAGAATTTTTCTTTCAAGTTCTGTAAAGAATTGTGTTGGTATTTTGATGGGAATTGCATTGAATCTGCAGATTGCTTTTGACAGGATGGCCATTTTCACTATGTTAGTCATACTGATCCATGAACATGGGAGATCTTTCCAACTTCTGATACCTTCTTCAATTTCTTTCTTCAGAGACTTGAATTTTTCAAACAAGTTTTCACTTGCTTGGTTAGAGTCACACCAAGGTATTTTATGTCCTTTGTATCTATTGTGAAGTGTGCTGTTTCCCTAATTTCTTTCTCAGGCCTTTTGCCTTTTGTTTAAGGGTTACTGATTTTTTGAGTTAATTTTGTATCCAGCTACTTTGCTAAGGTATTTTTCAGCTGTAGGAGTTTCCTGGTAGAATTTTTGGGGTCACTCAGGTATACTATCATATCATCTGCAAATAGTGATACTTTGATTTCTTCCTTTCCAATTTGTATCCCCTTGATCTCCTTTAATTGTCTTATTGCTCTAGCAAGGACTTCAAGAACTATGTTGAAGAGATATGTAGAGTGGGCAGCCTTGCCTTGTCCCTGATTTCACTGGGATTGCTTTAAGTTTCTCTCTGTTTAGTTTGATGTTGGCTATAGGCTTGCTGTATATTGCCTTTACTATGTTTAGGTATGTGCCTTGTATCCCTGATCTCTCCAAGACTTTATACATGAATGGATGATGTTGGATTTTGTCAAATGCTTTTTCATCATCTAAGGAGATTGTCATGTGGTTTCTTCTTTCAGTTTGTTAATATGGTGGATCACATGATGGATTTCTATATATTGAACCACGCCTGCACACTTAGGATGAAGCCTATTTGGTCATAGTGGATGATATCTTTGATGTGTTCTTGGATTAAGTTTACCAGTATTTTATTGAGTATTTTGCATCAATTTTCATAAGAGAGATAGGTCTGAAGTTTGGTTCTTTGTGTGGTGTAGGTATCCAGTTTACTGTGGCTTAATAGAATGAGTTCAGTAATGTTCCTTGTTTCTATTTTATGAAATAGTTTGAAGAGAATTGTAGTTAGCTCTCTTTTGAAGACATTACTTACTTATAATCAGATCATTTTATTTACCTTCTCAAAAATCTATTCTTTGGTTGTTTATTTATGGAACTGTCATTGGAATGACTACATACATGACACACAGAACTCTGTGAGATATATCTACAGTTGTTAAGTAAGTAAGCACTATGCAGGAAGCAACAATTAGTTGAAAGAATAAGCCTACTTAGGACATACGAGTTTAATTTTACATGATTATAATATCCATGTTGGCATACCAACTCTGCCAACCTAGAAACAGGTTGTCTTGGGCTTTAAAAAAAAAAGTTTACTTTCGTTTATTTTGGGAAAAAAAATTTTTTTCAGAGTTAAAATTATAAACATTTTAAAGCAAAGAAATTTGTTAGAACAAACATAGTAACTAAATACTGTACCAGAAACTAGTTCTACTGGGGTTGTTCTATAATTTTTAAGCTTTCATTGACAGTTTGTGGTAGTTGATTTCAGGTGATTGAACATTCAAAGTAAGTACCTATGTCTGTAATGAAGATACTGGCAAAACTGTCTTCCCTTAGAAGAGAGAGTTTCTCCTCTCCACGTTTTTGGGGGCTGATGCATTTCTTTGTGTCTGAGTATAGTCTTTCAGTCTCTACAGAGTGCCCATCACCTTCTCACACTCTGTCTCAAATTTCTCCATGCATCTGCTTCCTTGAGATTTGTGATGGTGTTTCATCCCCACTGGAATGCCTGGAATGAACTTTCGGGGAGGTTAACACAAAGCTCTTAACAGAATCTCATCAGAAACATTTCTTTCACTATGGAAGGTAAATTTCACAGATATTGTGGATTTAGGACAAAAACAGATTTTGGAAGAAGGTTTTATTCTATTTATCACAGAGCAGGGCTTCTTATCTTTCCAGTATAACCCCTTTTATATTTATTTTTTTCAAGAAATTTTACATGACATAAGTGATAAGTATATAAAATAGGTAGTCAAAGAAAACACTTATTCATAAATCAAGCAATAAGTGTTTTTAAATAGTTATGTGTTCTACGTGTCATTTTCCCACTTTTTGAAGTTGAAAGATTTAAATACTGATGAAATGGATATGTTTGCTTATTTTGATAAAAACAATTAAATTTTGGCTGAATGTTTGAAACTGTGATACAGATCATCTTCAGTGTTTTTTAGAATTGATCAATATTTTGAGTTTGTAATTGACAATGCTGACAACACCACTTCTCATAAATATCAAAACTGCAGAAGCATCTCTAAGGACATTTCAGAAATTGTTGGAAAGTTCATCCTGATTCCACGCCAAATTCATCTGAAAAAAATTTTTTATGAAATTCAAGTTCACAACTCAAGTTGCAATTTTTAAATTCAAGCATTCCAGCCAAATACAATCCAAAAGTATACAAATGTGATATTTATATACAGAGGAATAATAGTAAGAACCTATTAACACTTTCCCTTTAAGACATGTGCTTCCATAAGGACAGATATTTGGACAACCAGATGGCTCAATGGGTAAAGACTCTTGTTGCCAAGACTGATACCCTTGGTTCCACCCCAGATACCACATGTTGGTACAAGAAATCTCATTCTTATAAATTGTCCTATGACATTCACAAAGAGCTTATACACACACACCCCACACTAAAGAAAGAAAGAAAGAAAGAAAGAAAGAAAGAAAGAAAGAAAGAAAGAAAGAAATTAATTTATAGGATGGATAAAGATAAAAAGTTAAATGAACAAAAACGTTGCATTCCCAGAAACAAAGTATTGCAATTGAGAGTATTCAGTAATGTCAAGTCCAAGCTAAGACCTTTCAGCAAGAGATCTTTGTTTTGTGGATAGTGATAGCCTGGCTATTCACAGTCACAGTCACGTGTGTATGCATCTGTATACATTCAGAATCAGCATTGTAGTGAAGTAACCCACTGCCCCACAGGTAGACACTGTAAGTGTTTCTTTAGTGTTTGGTTTTGAGTCAGATGGATTGTTGTAAATACAGAAACTGTGTACTGCTGTCGATATGTTTACTGAGTTATTTTTTAGGCGTTGTCACTGGAGCTGTTTGAAATAACAACGTGGAAAGAGGAACTTGGCAAAACAAAGGGAATTAGTTTTTCAGTTTGGAGACTCCCCAAAGTACCATATCTAATAATATGCATTCCGGGATAGTACAATTCATGTGCTGGGGGGGGGTCTCTGCATTGTGTTGTATTTTTATAATTTGTCCATGCTTACATTTGTGTGTGTATGTAGGTGTGGGTGTGGGTGGATGTGTGGAGGCCCAAGGAAAGCTTTGAGTGTCATCTTTAGAAAAGCGGCCTACCTTCTTTGAGATATGGTCCCTTCCTGGCCTGAAGCTTCTGGTATTAATGGATAAGGATTAGGCTAACCTGGCCAGTAAGCTCCTAGCATCCACTTATCTCTACCTCCCCAGCTCTGGGATGTACTACAACTCTGTGCCTCTCAGTAAGCGATTGTTCATGTGGGTTCTTTGAGTCCAAATACAGACTTTGAACTTGCAGGAAAGTGATTTACCAAATAAGCCCTTCCCCTAGTCCTGTATTGTATGACTAAGTGCCTATTGTGACCAATAACTCTTAAATACTTAAAAATATATTCCCATATGTAGGGGCAGAATTAAAAGGGTATGTATGGAGTTTGGCTTTTTTGTTTGCATTTATTTACAAAGAAAAAGTGTGTGTTTGTGTGTGTATGTGTCTTTTTGTGTGTGTTTGTATGTGTGTGTATGTGTGTTTTCCTATGTGTTTTTGTGTTAGTTTGTGCGTGTGTTCCTTGTGTTACAACACATCAGGACTACATTCTAACTTTGCTTTTAAGATTAAAAACCAATAAGCCAAATGGAATTATTTTACTTACTTTTTTGGACTAAGTATATTTGGGAGATGGGGTCATGCTTTAAAAATCCGGTCAGAGATATAACCTAAAACTCCTTCTCAGATGTAGCTCATGGCAGCTCAGTCTCCAAATGGTTTCCCCAGTAAGGGGAACAGGGACTGTCTCTGACATGAGCTCTTTGACTGCTTCCCCTGATGGGGGAGCAGCCTTACCAGGCCACAGAGGAGGATAATAGAGGCAGTTCTGATGAGACCTGATAAGCTAGGTTCAGATGAAAGGGTTGGAGAACCTCCTCTATCTGAGGACTTGGAGAAGGGCATAGGAGGAGATCAGAGAGGGAGGGTGGGATTGGGAAGGGATGAGGGAGGGGGATACAAAGCTGGGATACAAAGTGAATAAACTGTAATTAATATAAAAAATTAATTTAAAAACTTTCCAGTCATTTTCCTCAGTAACATGGTGCTATGGTGTGTGTGTATATAGTAGTCCCTCTTGTAATCTAACCCAGGCAATATCCTATGTGTTCTGTCATAGGCTTTTTAGTAGAGGATTGAAAAAATATATATATACACTTATATGTGTGTGTGTGTGTCTGTCTGTCTATTAATGGTAACTTGACGCTAGTCCACCAGTAAGATCTTGTGTTTCTTTTCACCTGAACTCTGCTGTGGGAATTCCTTAAGGACATCTAATATCTATATGTGTGTAGCTATTCCTCTCCAACATGAACTGGAAACATAACCCTCAATTAGTACCTATCATCAAAGAGGCAATGCTAGTTTTCACACTTCAGTTCTCAGCTCAGTGCGTTAACTGTTCCTTATTAGGGGTGTTTAGCATATCAGAAAACAAATGATTAGTTCTCTGGTCAATTTGCTAGGCTCTAGAGTTAATTTGATTTGTTACCAAGGAGCATGTGATAGATGTAGGTTACATTCATTTAAGGAATATTATTTAAGTCTAAAAAGAAAATCATGAGTCTAAAATAAAAGTATTGTAATTTATAGTCATATAGTTTATATTCATATTAGCACCTGCAGATATGTGTAGATTTACATTATATTTCAAGTTACATAAAAGTTTGAACAGGACAATGTCATTATCCATGATAAATTGCCAAATTTCATATTCATAAATATAAAAGTGTTTATTATAAACTTTTATATCCCTTCCAACAGTCAATGCAGTATATATCCCCTTAAATCAAAGCCAACAAAGTCCTAATTTTTATATTTAAAGATTTACCTTAGTATTTTCAATTATGTGTAGGTGTGTGTATGTGCCGCAAATAGCTATGTACACTTGAGTGCACAAAGCATGTTATTTTGATTTTATTTTGTTTCCAGTAAAGGATAACATTACATTTCCATTCATTACATACATTTACAGCAACCTACTGCTCTTTAAGTGACATCAATTAACTTTTTCTCTTACATTGTCAGGGCCATGGTTAATGAAGAAAAATTCTATCTATCTACACTAAGTCTACCCTGTGTTACTCTTTATTTTTATTATTATTTTTTAGCCAATAACTGTACATAGCATTGCATGATGGTTTCTCTTCCAAATAATTTATCTATAATGATCAGTTCCGTAGGGAAAGAACTCGCTGAACACAAAAGGCAGATGCTTGGAATGTCTTTAGGGACATGATCATTTCATCACAGTTAAAAAGTGTATTCTTTGGAAGTGTAAATGGGTATAAGATCTCCTTTTATGGTTTGGACCTTGGTACTATGTTTCGGGAGGCCACCATCCCACTGTTAGCCTTAATAGGATTAGCTTGGATATTATCAAAAGAACAATTAACGCCTGCTGATAGAATCACAGATGGCATCAAAGAGTACAAGGAACTCAGTTTTACAGGGACACTCATCTACAGATTTTATTTTGAGAGTGATAGTACAGAAATGGCCACAAAATTCATAAGCAGTTTTCCATGTAACTATTTGTCTACACTGTAAAAACTGATAGAAAATTGCAAGCTTGCCCGTTCCTGAGGGGTTGGGTCCTGTTTTGTGTTCTAGTAGTACTAATTTTGTGAGTATAAGTATAGAAGTTAATTTCAATAAACAATAGTTTAATTTCTTAACATCAGACCAATAACGACATCCATATATGGAATGGTATAAATAGATAGTTTAGGTAAGGGCCATAGAACTGCTCTTACACAGAAACATTACTCTTGCTGTTTTGATTTCTGGAGTGTTATCCTTCATAATTATGGGTTCTACAATAAAGTTTGATCGATTGAATAGAGAAAACTTTTCATCTGAAAAGAGGATAATGTACAAATATTTAAAGTAAACTCACTGGAAAGAAAGCAAATATCTAATTAAAAACTTGCAAAACATATTAGTAGCATTTTCTTAGGAAACAAGATCAACAAATATAAGAAAATGTCCCAGTGCTAATCATTAGGAAATGCCAATTAAAACTGTAGTTGTGTATTCCCTCATGCCTACTTGGATGAATATACTAAAAATAATAATGGCTCATATTAACATGAATGTAGAGAAAAGAGAAGCTTATATATGATAAGGCGGACTTTAAACCGAATCATCTAAATGATGTATTTCCATGTAACTCTCAAATTCATTGTGTTTATACCCAAAACCATGATACCCACATGTGACCAATTGATGTGTTGTGCAAATTTTCTGGAATAACCACCGTGACACAAATGTGAATTAAAGAGAGGAAACACATTCACTGGAGAAAGAAAACGTGGGTAGATACTGAAAGGCCTTGGTGCTTCATCTGTTTCATACTCTAAAATTATGAAGTGTGATTATCAAGCAAGTGAGATTTTACAGAAGCATCCATGGCACTCAGCTTTTTTTTTTTTTTTTTAAAGGCATATGTATTAATGACAGCTGTGAGGTTTTGTGATCAGGTTGTTTGGGACAATGACCTATTGAGTTTTAGCTATTTCCCCAGTGGCATCATTCTTGGAAATGAGCATTAAAGCATGTATTTTTCTACTTTATTCTACTTCAAATTCTACTTTATTCTACTTCAAATAAACACAATACATGTATATATAATGAGTATATATTATACACATGTATATAATTAAAAACTGTTTTGAGAGAGGGAGCATTGTGCTGACTTAAATATGCTAAGCTGTCAAAGTCCAATAAATGTAACTTCAGTTAATTCAATGTAATTGAAACTGATAAGAGAATTGTTACTACTAGGAGAAAGAACCAAGGAGAAAAAGTGAAGTGAAATGAAATGTTGATCAAATGGGTAAAACTTTCAAGTAGACAGGATAATTATAGGTCTGTATTGCACTGAATGAAGAGCATGGTTGATAATTGTGTATCATATACATCAAAATTACTAAAATAGACTTATAAAGTCTCGCCACACACACATGCACATATATGAACAAAGACACACAGACACATGCAACATATACACTGATAAACACTCATAAAGACACAGCAGCTTTATTCATAATAGGCAGAACCTGAAAACAACCCAGATGTCCCTCAATAGGGAATGGATCATTTACACAATGGAGTACTACTCAGCAATTAAAAACAGGGAAATCATGATATTTGTAGGCAAATGGTGGGAACTGGAAAAGATCATCCCGAGGGAGGAATCCCAGAAACAGAAAGACACACATGCTATATACTCACTCATAAGTGGACATTAGAAATATAATATTGGATAAACATACTAAAATCTGTACACCTAAGGAAACTAAACAATGAAAAGAACCCTAGAGAATATGCTCAATTCTCATTCAAATGGGCAAATAGGATGGACATTGGAAGTAGGAGAAGACAGGGAGCAGGACAGGAGCCTTCCACAGGAGGCTTCTGAGAGACTCTACCCAGCAGTGTATCAAAGCAGATGCTGAGACTCACAGCCAAACTTTGGGCAGAGCGCAGTGAATGTTATGGAAGAAGTGGGAGATAGAAAGACCCAGAGGGGACAGGAGCTCCACAAGGAGACCAACAGAGCCAAAACTCCTGAGCTCAGGTGGTCATGCAGAGACTGATGATTCAACGAAGGATCATGCAGAGAGGACCTAGATTCCTCCTCAGATTTAACCCAGCTCAGTCTCCTTGTGGGTTCCTGAGTAAGAAGAGCAGGGGCTGACTCTGACATGGACTCAGTGTCTGGCTCTTTGATCACCTCTCCCTGGCTAGGTGGACTAACTAGTAGGCCACTGAGAAACAGGGTGCAGCCAGTCCTGATGAGACCTGATAGGCTAGGGTCAGATAGTAGGGGAGGTGGAGCTCCGCTATCAGTGGACTAGAGGAAGAACATGGGGGAAAGAAGGAGAGAGGGAGGAGCAGGAGGAGATGAGGGAGCTTAGATACAAAGTGAATAAATTGTAATAAATGATAATATTTAAAAATTTTTTAAATGATTTAAAGTGAATGTTTTTTCTTGATATAATCTTAGGTTAAGATTACCATAAAGGGAGAGCATTGTCAAGGAACATCTCACAAGCTAGAAATATCCAATTACTATTTACACTCGAGCCTCACAGGTCATATCTCCTGGTCTGTAAGAAATCATTCAGGCCCTATTTTGTATGATAATGTATACTTCACTAGATAAAAGTTTACAGTGAATCCCCGTGTACATCTTGAAGAATTCTCTTCAGGTAAGCCTTCACACCATGAGCACATTCCTCTTGGGAAGGCCCCCCAAATGCAACACTGGTCACATGTTTCCCGCTTCAGTGAACACACCATACCCTCTTCACACTTCCATCGTTACTCTGAATATCATCATTTTCTTTCCCTTAGAGTATAAATCTGTGGAAGAAAGCCAACAAGTCCTAATGTCAATGCTGATAACTTTTTGGGAAAGCTGGGAAAAGGAAGGACAATAGGTGAACATTCTGTCACTCATCACTGGCTCTTTAGCACTGCAAAGTGATGCCTAATTTGAAGAGGCATATTTCCTAATCAGCTATGATAAAAATATGTTAGAGGTTCGGCTTTCACAATTAACCATGGTGCGTGACTTTCCTTGATTTTTCAATTTGAAATTTGCTCCTGCAAATTATAATCAGTAGAAATGGCAAGAACCTTGCCAGAAAAGATATATTTAAATTACTATCTCTCTAAAATTCCAATAAACTAACCTTTTAGTGGCATGTACATAGGACTGTCACTGAATTCTAAAAAGTAGTGTCAAAGTTAATCAACCAATTGTTCAGGCTGCTATTCAATTTATTACCATGTTAGCTATATGGGTAGCATTTAATTTATTTTTAGAATGTATCAGGGTCAGAAGGAAACTATTCTTTGCTATCTAGAATAGAGTTAAATGGAATAGTTGTGTGGGAGCATATGTTTGTAATCTCAGGACTTAGAAGGCTGAAGCAGGAAGAATATGAATTTCAGGTAGCCTAGGAAACACAATGAGGAGTGAGGCTCTTTTCTCAAAACGAAAAGAAAGAAGGGAAGGAGAAAGAGAAGAAAGAGACCTCAGAAGTGGCCATGGGAAATACAAAGTTCATAAGAAAATTTTAATGATACTCTTCCAACACTTTGGGAATATGCTTCAAACTAAATAGTACTGTATTTAGCTACAATTTAGTCCACTTCCTCTAAAAGTTTACATATCATATTAATTTATAGAAATATGAAAAAATTACAGATAGTGACATGTAATGTCTGTCACCTGAGAGATTACCAGACATATAAAAACAAAATGTAACCTAGGTGTTACACCAATAAACTTAACTCAATTTAGAAGTGAAAGGTTATATTTAACATGTATAATTTTTACAATAATGGTTGTAACTGCATGAAATATGTCCAAACACTCAAGAGGAGTACAGAACATGTAGACATTACAGACTCCTAGAAATGAGGAGCAAACCTGGTTGAAATATATGAACTAATGATAAGCAATGATAGAAGGATTAGAGAAAAAGACCATTGAACTTGAAGATATCAATAGAGGCTATCTCCCCCCCCCCCCCATAACAAAATAGTTTATAAATTAGGTGAAAGAACATTACAGAGCTATTTGAGAACTCAAGTGGAATGGCCACATCTATACAAGCAATTATATCATCAAATTGATTAAAACTGGTAGAGAAAGAAATCTGTTCCAGAGAGGCAAATAGGTAGGTGACATTTACATGTTTAAAGCGTCTAAAGAAAATTGTATGTAGACCTGTAATTCTATTCTTAGTAAAACTATCTTTTAGAAATAATGGTTAATCAAGTAAAAAGTTTTTTTTTTTAATAAATACAGAAGCTGAAATAATTCATCCTCAACACTGCAGTAATTTCTAAAGGGGTTGTGCATGGTGGCAGCTCTCTCCGGCCCTTCATAATCTTAGCTCTTTGAAGGCTGGGCCACACAGCAGGAATGCACAATTATGTCTAAAGGAAAAGAATGAAAACAAAAGTAATCTTCTAAATTAATTAAAAGATAGGCATACATGTTTATCCACAGGCACAGAGAACATTTCATTATGCAAAACGTCCTGCTTGGCTTCCTTATAGAAGTACAGATTCAGCCACGGCATTGAGGTTGAAAGAGCAGGCAGGGCTATTACAAAAGGACTTCTAGATAGTTGCCAAACCTTGCGTACTTTATTCTGCACTCTGTCCATTACTTGATGCTTACCGCTCCTGGTGGTCCATCACACCATTGGTGTCCTTGCTTCTGTCTGACGTTCATTGGGGTCTTGGCTGTTTTCCACATTCTAATGACATTTCTTCCTACTTTGTATAACCTACATCTTGCCCATAGTCAAAATGAAAATACTTCACTGACTTTGTTATGATACATCACACTCATTTCTCGGCAAGACAAAAAAAAAAAAAAGAAAGAAAGAAAGAAAGAAAGAAAGAAAGAAAGAAAGAAAGAAAGAAAGAAAGAAATCTGTTATCTAAAAGCTAAACTACTTCCTGCAGAGAGTACGGAGCTATCAGGAATTAAAGGGGATAGCTGATAAACATGTGGCTGGTGTGCCTCCTTCAGCACATAGTTCACGTAAAAAAAGACAATAACTATGTTACCTATTTTTAATTTTCATTTAGTTAGATGTATTTTTCTGACTACTGGTTGCCACTCTCGGTGCTGGAATAAGCAATATGACCTGTCACATGCAGACACAAGAACATCTGTTGTCTTCTGCATCAATGTCTTGCAAATATAACTTTTCCTCTGTCATTTTGCTGGGGACGCTGTAAACCTGCTTGACTCCTGTCTGAAATGCCTTCCGCTATGCTCTTTTGCTACACATTCAGATTCCCCTTGTTCTCTACTTATAGATGTTGCAGGCACATCTTTACATGGTCTGGATGTCATGAGAGCCAACACAGAGCCCAGGTCTCCTTCATACTAAATATGGGGCCTCCTAGGCAAATCCTACTGTCAACCACTCGTGTTCCCAAAGATAGGACAAATTTTGCTTTTGAAAAAAAGTCTATTGAATTTAATACAATCAATAGCTGTGTATGGAAACTTCAGTGAGGAAATGATTGAAATCCTTTTCTACAATGGCATTTAATGGACATTGGATTCTTTGACATCTTTGTTGAAGATCTGTATCCTCTATAATTAAATCATGAAAATTTTAGTCTACACTAGCTGAACAGAAGGACAGAAGCAACTGAAGGGATATGAAGAACAAGAGCTAGTATACAGTTAACAATGATGAACTGACATCCATGAAGTGTTTATAGTCCTTTTTGAGACACTTTATAATGTTTCTGCAAAACGAATGTAGCCTGGTACCTGACAGCATATGAAATTGTGTGGCTATACTATACTGAACATCAAATTTAGTTGTATCCAAAATTTTATTGGTAGAGGTGGGAGAATAGGTACAGGAACCAAAAGTTTGAAAAAATATTAACTTTAATTTTTTTTTTTTTTGAGAACGTTTTTCTGTGTAGCCTTGCCTTTCCTGGACTCCTTTTGTAGGCCAGGTTGACCTCAAACTCACAGAGATCCATCTGCCTCTGCTTCTCTGAGCGCTGAGATTACAGGTATAGGTAACAAAAAACAAAACAACTAAACCCACAATCTCCCTTTAATGTTAAATTAGCATTTCAGAAATGAAGGAAATAGTTTCATCAGCTTAAAAATAATATTGGGATAATGTCATGTTTTATCACAAACTTTTAAAATTACATAATGAATGTGTTAAGATAAAAATTCAAGCCAATAAATTATTTTTAAATATTTTTTTAAGTGAGCATGTGTGTACCTAAATGAGTTTATGTATACCATGTGTGTACAGGTGCTAGCATAGCCCAGAAGATGGTGTCAGATTCCATCAGTTGGAAATGAAAGCTGTGGACTGCCCCACAAAGGTGTTAGGAACTGAGCCCAGATCAAAAGCTCTGTTCATTATAAGTAGAAATAAAATAGAGAAGAAAAAAAAACTTTATATGGCCCTTGATCTTTCAGTTTTTTCGAAGAACTATCATAAGAAAATTCCATCTTAAGTTGTTCTTCACATATACAGCATTGTAACTATAATAACAGGAAAAATAATAACGTTCACAGAAGTAAGTGTACTCCAGTGTATTCCCTGTGAAGCATATACTCCTCAAGATGTTGAAATCTGCTGGGAGAGTTTCCTTACTGTCTATGTCAGAAGCAACAATCACCCAGAAAACAATTTTAACTATAACATCACTATCACAAAAGAGGCTAATTTATCTTCAATTTTCATACTTGGTGAGAATTACTAACCATTCTAAAAAATCGTTATGTTACTTGACAGTTTTACAGTGATAGAACCATAATTCAGCGATATATAGCATTTAATGGATACCGTCTGAAACATTTATTTCAGATCCATAGATAATCCTTACTAATGTCCCTAGTATTACATAGGAAAGTTCAGCTGTACTAAAATCCTTTTGAGATTAATACTCTCTCCAAAGTGATATGTAAATACTGGGATGTAGCTTAGAGGCCGAGTACTTGAAGAGCATATGAATGGTCCTGGGTTCTACTCCAAGAATCTCAAAAAAGTGTAGACATGTTTAATTGTAATTTCTTTCAGCCTAGGCCACATTCTATAGATTTTTTTTAAATTTGCTAATTGTTAGCTAATGACATCTTTTATTAGAATAGGAAAAGCTATTATCAAGAAACAGTATCAATTATAAAGGAACCACAAACTTCTTTATTCTCAAATGTCATGTTTGACTTCTAATTATTAGAAAGTTTTGAAAAGTTCTCATAAAACATTTAAAGGAAATTTCCTAAACCTAGATTCCTAGCGTCAGTTTCCTTTTATGTGGGGACAGAGCAGACACTATAAACTACAAGACTGCAAAAATTGTTGCGAAAGAGAACACTTGGCTAGACTGAACGTGGGGAGAGAAAACTGGAGTACCCATAGGTTAGAAGACATTGTTCCCCAAGTGAAAGCCAATTAAAGATACAAAGCATCTCCCCACTCCCCCCCCCCCCCACTTACACTTGTGTTCTGGGACATTTTCTTTATGGTGTTGTAAACTGGTGAAATCTTAGGCATATTCCTCCTGCCTCAGTCTCTTGAGAAACTAGGACTACAGGAACCTTCTCATGGCCACACCCAATCTGGGTGGATCCAGCAACTGCATGCTAACAAACCCTGCCGCCATTTCTAGTTTACATACCAGCGAACACAAATTTGAGAACTGCTGCTTTAAAGCAGGAAACAGAAGAGGAATAAGCTAAAGCTAGTCGGCTTCTAGATCAAGATCTTCGGTATCAGGAATCTTACTTCAGAACTCTTAGCACGGCTGGGTGGGGTGAAGCTCCTTCAGTAGAGTGGTCATGCAAACAGGAGGACTTGAGCTCTCAAATGCTAACAAAGAAAGCTGGGCGTGGAAATGCGGTTACATAACCGTACAAGTGAGGTAGAAACAGGTGTGTCTCTGATGCTTCACAGATAGTTAGCTTAGCCTTCCTGGTGAGTTGAGAACAGTGAGAGACTATGTCATGATAAAAAAAGGTGACAGCATCTCTAGAAAAAGGGCCAGGGTTGATCTCTGGATGGACAGGAGTATACCCACACATGGGAATGCAGTACATGCTCATCCAATTTCCTGTCCAGAACAGAACTCCTGAGAAAGTATAAGATTAATTATTATCTTTTCCTTTTCTTATCTGTAAGATGTGCGCTCTGATGCATGTGTTGTTGAAGTTATTGGTGGTATACAAATAATATTGACAGTATTTCAATACCATGCAACGTCATGCCTGAGAGTAGCTTTATAAATAGCAGTACCTAGAGCCACTAGTAAATTTAAACAAGAAAGTGATTGTGTTACATAAACAGTTAAACTCCTTTTGGTGATTCTCGATCAAGCACTCTATCTCCAGTTCTTTGCATATCCCTGTTCAAACAGCAAACATCTGAAAGGTGGCTGTCAAATCAATAGGAAGTCAGATAATTAAATCATGTGTTTAATTTTTCCATGTTAGCCACACGTTAGAGAGCTTATCAGAAACATTTCAATGGAAGGTGTTTTAAGGGTCCATCTGAAGTAACGGAAATAGTAGTAAGAAAATCTCTACCAGGTGACTTTAGGCCAAAAGAGTTAAGCATGTGTGTATTACATCTCAGAGAAGTCGACGGGGGATGTTTGAAATTCTAACCATTTACAAGAAAACTGACTTCTGAAGGTAACTTATTTATTAAGGATGCACATTTATGTTTAAGAGTATCCTAAAATGTGTTTCTAAATAGTTTTCGGTTCCCCAGGAGCCCATATTTAAAGACTCTGGGCAGCCTCTTAGATGCTCTATTATTTGGAGCTGGCTGAAACCCGTCGTTTTTCTCTTCTTGTATTTCTTAAGTCACACTGCGGGCTGTTAAAGCCTCTGCGTAACTCCCTGGGCAGAGAGTGGGGACGTGGAGCTAGAGTTTTCCAAAGGAGCTGTCATGATCTGTTGACTCAATGATCCGTTAATGACACCTGAAGGCGCCCAGCAGAAGCTTCCCAGCTTGGAGCTGCTCAGGGCCTGCCGCTGAGGATGCCGGTGCTCTGCAAGGAGCACCCAAATCAGCCATTAAGGCTGCTTTTATTAGTGGCTTCTGCTTACAAAACAGGGCTCTGGGGGAGCATGATTCAGTGTAGCAGAACCCCAACCGCTCAGGAGAGTCACACTGTTAAGGACCAGCTGAATCTTGTTATTATAAAGGAAGGAAAGAAAGGAATATTGCTGTTTTAACTTTCATGTGTTTATATTTCCTGTTACGGGTAACTTTGGGAACAAAGGTTCCTCTCCTCCCCTCTCACTCCTCACTGTAACAGTAAAGAGTGTTAAAGACAATCACACCTCTGTTTTCTCATAATAAACCAAGATGAACGTGGGTTTGCTGAAAACATCACTGAAGCAGAGCCATAACTCTTAAAAGATTAACAAGCTGTTAATGTAAACAGTGGTAATGAGAGAGAAACATCGTTGAATGCAATTTGTAGAGTACTCTCTTTCACCTCACAAGGGACACTGAGCTTATGTATGCTTCTGCCCCAGCTTTATAAGAGGTTAAACAAAACAGAATGGCATTGTTAGCATGGAAGGGCTTTAAAAATCTTGCACTCTCATTTTAGTTGAAGAGTAATGGTAACACGTGCTCATCCATTCTAACGCATAGCATTGTCTTTGTGAATTTGTTCAGCATCTAACTGTAGGTTGTTTAGTTTTCCTGTTGGAGAACATTCTTTGTCTCCTTTTAGGGCTAACTTTGATGAAAGTTCCCATTCACTGAACTAAAATGATGTCCACCTGTTATTTCTTGTCTTCACCAGGTTTGCATTTACTATTTAATATCCTTTTCCTGAATTGCTCTTGCTTAGTTAAAACATGTACTGTCAAATGTGATTTGCTAAGTTTTCTGTATGACCCTCACATCAATCTAAAATGAATTTATGATATATTTAAGTTCGCTTGTTACAAGTAAGGCAGTGAAACTTAATTGACGCATCACTTATAAAACCAAATATGTATAGGAATTAATACAGAGAGATTAGAATCACAGATGCAATACAAACTAGGAAACTCTTACCAGATGAAGCAGTCTACAAGTTAACGTGTAATCTTTTGAACTCGGTATGTAAGGAAGAGTAGATGGCATCTCAATAGAAGTTGCTTCCTCCAGGAGAACTGAATCGTGAACAGTTTGTGGTGCCCCACTGCTGCTTTTGCAAACACTGATGGGACACACAAACGTCATTTTACTTAGTTCTTTTTTTCCATCTGTCAAGGTCAATTTTGATGCACCCTTCACTGAAGTCTTTCTGCCCTCCCAGCTAGAAGTCATTTCTCTAGCCAAGGAGAGCATGTAGCACATGGAATATGTTCAATGAGAAGTTGGTGAGTGAATAATTGTATTCTGCCACTCTGGGGGCATATCACTCCTTGAGCAGAAATGGCTAATTAAGAACATAATTAAATTTTAAATTATAGCCGGAGAAATTACGCTGCATAAGAGAGATAAATTAAGATACATAATGGTGCAGTTATCAGGTATATGTTCTTAAAATGAGTAAATGTGCTGTGAGAAATAATTGACTTATAAAGGACCCTTCTTTCAACTTTATATTCCTCATTTCATCTCTATGCTCTTTCTGTGGACTCCACGTAGTGCAACATTCCCTCTGCAACCCATATTTTCATTCTTCAGTTGCTCAGCCAAACAGGAACATTACCTCTAACATTTCATTTTGCTCACTTTCTTCATTAGAAAAGGCAATGACTATCTCGGATAAAAGCAGGGGCTCTTATAGATTCCAGGTAACTCTTTGTTTCATGACCTTGGATGTAATTCTTTCTACGTACAAAGATGTAATGTTACTTTTAAATTGGCTGATAACATTGTATGTTTTTATCTCCTAAAACATGATGCTTTGAACTACCTATGCATTACAGAGTAGATAAGTTGAGCTAATTAATGAACCCATTTTCTCACTGTTGTGAGTTTTATGAAAAAGGACCTAATGTCCACTCTAACTTTCCAAAAGTATACTGAGTCATCATAAGCTCTGGTTCTCTTTCTGCTAAATATATGTCTTAAATCGAGTCTTCTTATCATAGAAAAATGCCAGATTTTTCTATAAGACATTTTTCTGTCTAATGAGATGGCTATATGTTTCTTACTCATTGTCTATCGATGTGACATATCTTAAGAATTGACTGAAAAAAAAAAAGAATCGACTGGACTATACTAAAATCTGCTGTTATCCTTGAGATGAAATGTACATGATAATGGTAAATGAGTTGTATGATTTTCTTTTGCATTTGATTTTCTTCTACTGTGTCGACAATTCTTACCTCTATGTTCACACTTATGTGGGTTTATAGCTTATTTATTTGTTTAATTCTTGTCCTATATTGGTAATGAGTTGTGCTGACCTCCCAGATACTCTCTCAAACATCTCCCACTAGATCAGGACCTTTTTTGTTTTTTTGAAAGTTTGAAGATAATTAATTGTTAAAACTTTACTGAAAGGATTGGATCCTCAAAACCCACATGCCAGCTCACTGGGGAGTGTTACTCCAGTCCCAGTGAAATTGATGCACTGTACTGACCTTTTGGGGCACTGAACATATATGGTGCACAGACATACATGCAGCCAAAACATCCGCACACATAAACTAAAGAGAATACAACTTTTATTAAAAATCAGCATAAAGCAATTCAGAAGGGACTTGTCTTCATTGTATGTTGTTCTATTTTGTACTCACTCTCATATAATATGTCTGTTTAACTTTGTATATTTTTTGCATGATTAGATTTTGACAGTCATATATGTCCATATATATATGACTGTCATATATGTCCATTTCACCTAGGTCTTTCAAGTTTGTCTAACACTGTGATCATACACAGTTCTTTTGTGGTGCTAATCCATAAGAATTCTCCATTTTCAGTCATGGAGATCAAACTCAGTGCAGTGTGCATGCTAGATAAATACTCTACTACTGAGCTAGACCCCTTCTAACCCATCATCTGAAATTTGGTTGGTTGGTTATGATATTGTTATTTTCATTAATTCTATTTATTCTATCAATCTAGAATTTAATCTTGTTTCAAATAACCTAAACTTTGTTGCACTGATTGTCCAATATGTCATTTAGTTTTGCTCTGATCTCTGTCATTCTTTCAGTTGAGTAACTTGGGTTTGGTTTCTTGGTTTTCCAGATCCTATAAACAGAAAACTAGATAATTTGAGATCTATTATTTTCTTCCTTTATTTGTAGGCATTTCTGCGGGATTTTTTTAATTTGACCCGACCCAACTAAAATCACCTGGAGGAAGGTATATAATGGAGGAATTTCCTCCATCAAATCGGCCTGTGAGCACATCTGTAGAGCTCTTTATTAATGATTGCTGTGGGAGAGCACAGCCTATTGTGGATGAGGCTACCCACGGACAGGTGCTTCTGGGTCGTGTAATGAGACAAACTAAGCCAGAAAGCTGCACTCCCCCATTGTTTTATTATTTCAGCTCCTGCCTCTAGGTTCCAGCCTTGACTTTCTTTCCTGACTTCCCTTCTGGAAGGGCTCTAACATAAAACCCAAATTAATCCTTTCCTCCCATATTTGATTTTGGTTAGTGTTTTGTAACTGCAGCAGAAAGCAAACTAAGACGATACCCATTGTTAAGTTTTCCCCTTTGTAATTCTGCCTTTTCAGCTCCTAGAAATTTTGTGTTTCCATTTCTAAAAATTCCTTAGTCTTCAGGTCTGTCTGTATACACTGTGAACAGAAAAATAATGTACATAGTCCCAATTTTTGTGAATTTGTTAAGATATACTATACAGTAGAATATACATATGAAATGTGTGTATATATATATGTGTGTGTGTATATACTCTGTTCTCATCTTACATACTTAATATTATAAACATGTGTTCTATGGCCAGCAAGATGGTTAAGAGGATAAAGTGGAAGTAGAGAACCACTTCTGCACACAAACACTATGGCACCTGTACAACACACGCACAGACATTCCACATGTATGCAAATGTACACACACATGCACAAACATACACACACACACACACACACACACGAACATGCACACTACACACCACAACCTTCCACACAGACTCTTGAAATTTATATGCTATTGCTATTGGTTAGGATGTTCTGTGAATAACTACATTGTATACAGAGTTCTAAATTCTGTAGGCCCATGTGATATTATATTTCTGTTTGATTAATGTTTCTTCTTCTTGGAATATCCATTTTAACCATTTTGTGTTGTTTTTACAAGTCCTTGCTAAAGAATGAGTTTCTTGTATTGTTGTGTAAGTGTTGCCATGTATTTAATCGGAATGTATCTTTCCTTTTTCTCTTTTAAAAAAAAATTTTTTTATTAATTACAGTTTATTCACTTTGTATCCCAACTGTAGCCCCAGTATATATCTTTCAATTACAGATTTCAATCTGTTTCTTCAGGGTTATATGACTTTATTGATATTCTTCCAGTGGTTGTGAATATCGTTTGTATTTGTGCTCCATTTTTCATTCCCATGGTAGATTCTTTTTTTCTTTTTGCATATTTGTTTTTCTAGTGTAATTTTGGCTTTCATGTGTCTTTGTGATGGTAGTTTTTATATTTTTTTTCTGAGTTAAGGTCTTCCCTTAGCATCCTTTTGTAAGGTTAGACTGGTGGTTTGAGTTTATTAATTTCTTTTGTGGACTACTTTTTCTTGTAGTGAAGACCTTGCTTTGTATAATAAATTTGGTTTGCGATTATTTTCTTTCAGAATTTTGAATTGTCATCCTATTCTTTTAGGATTGTACAGGTTCTGCTCAAAAATCTCCTAGAAATCTGATTACAATACCCTTAAATCTTATTCGAAGATTTTAATTTTAGATTTCCTGATTATAGTATATTGATCAATATGTCTGTTTCTATGACAGTATCATGCTGTTGTAGTTATAAGTGTATTTCGTATTTTAAAATAAGTTAACGGGATGTCTAAAATTTTTTTGTTCTTTTATTTAAACTTGTTTTGATTATTTGGAATTCCATTCCAAATTCCAAGTTATATTTTTATATTTTTTGGTCGATGCCATTGAGATTTTCATAGAATTACTATTAAATTTTTTAGATATATTTAACAATATTGACTTACATAATCTCTAAACAGGACTCCTTCTAATTAGTTACATATTTGTACAGACATGACAGTAATTGTAAAAGCGATTTTCTTTAAGTCTTTACATGTATTTTGTCCCTGGCATCTACAGAATTTATTGCTGGCTTTATCTGTGTTTTTTATGTACCCACAGGGATATTGAGCTTACGTATTTGCTCTAATAGCTCTTTTGTGACATCTCTCATGTTTCATGTATGTAGGATCATGTCATCCTTTTTTTTGTTGTTGTTGAGTATTGACAAGTGCTCATTACTCACCTTAGGGAACTCACTGGAATTTTTTTGATAATCTCTTCTATAGGGTCTTTATAAAATATTTTTGATATAATTATATCATCTTCCCCCATATATATATATATATACATTCCTAATCTTATTCCCTTCTTTTATCTCCTTCAAATTTGTGACCTGTTTTTTTATAGCTTGTTACATACACATATGTATACAAATAAATAAATGCACTCTGCTCAGTCTTTATCTGATGTACACATGGATGCCAGAGGAGGACATCAGATCCCGGTATAGATGGTTGTGAGCCACCATGTGGGTGCTGGGAATTGAACTCTCATCCTCTGGAAGAGCAGCCAGTGCTCTTAATCACTGAGCCAGCTCTGCAACCCCCTGTTCAGTCTTTATATGTATATTTATAGACTGAAAATTTGGTAATGGATAAGCAATTAATCATCTTCCTTTGGAGGAGGTTATTTCTCTTACGCTTTGGGTTTCTTAATTGCCTGTTGTTCTTTGTGTAAGGTTGAAGTTTTGGGAAATATTCCCCATATAGTCCACCTTGACATATCTATTATTGTTATCCTTGTTCAGCTCATGTTTAGGGAATCATGGTGGTAAGACATTATGTGTGGAGATTCAGGCATTGCTAGGAGACCCAGACTCACAGAGTACTCCTTGTTCCTCTTGCTCTTACAATCTTTCTACTTCAACTTCCACAATGATCCCCAAACTGTAGGTGCAGGAGTTACGTTGGAGACACATGAGTTGGGACAGGCTTTGTGGTTTGATTGTTTTTGGCTTTCTGTAATGGTTTTCATCCATTGTAAAAACAAGTTTCCTTTAAGAGAGGCAAAGACTATACTTACCCTATGATTATACCTACTTGATTCTCTTTCATTTGGAGTTGACTTCAAAAGTTAAGAAGTTGAAAGTAGTTTAACATTTATGTCTTTGTCCTTGAGACCTGAGATGAAGGATAAAAGGTGGCTGACAAGCTACTCTTGATATTCTTTCAAGAGCATCAGGGACAGAGTGTATTCTTATGTCTCTAGCCAGTACTCCTTAGCTGCATGCGGTGATTTGTATTAAAATTAAATAAAAATCAAAATTCAGTTTATCAATAAGTGTAGTGATATTGAGCTCTCAGTCCCATACGACTTCCATATTGAGTGATGTAAATATGGAACACTTCTGTCTTTAAGGAAAGTTCTATTGCAGACTGCTCTACTGGAGTCTGTGGTAGCTATTCAATGCAAATGTGCAAGCCAGTGACCTCACTTTCATTTTTAGATATAATGCTTCTTGCTTTTTACAGACTTTCACTTAGCTGAGTCCACTAGAGACTGGTACCATCTAATGGGCTTATAAATGAGTTGGCAGAGGGAGAGAACCAGTAAAATCTTCAAGTGTGTAGATGAAACTAGACTCCTCTGGGAGTGGAAATGCCAAATTGAAAAACCGTGCCTGAAGGCCTTATGATAGGCTGTCATGAATTAGATGAGCTTTGCTGTGAGCATGTGTAGTATGGCAAAGTTGGGCAGACATGACTCTGTCCTTAAAGCACAACACCTTGCATTCTATTCCTTAAACTGGTAGAAAAGATACCAGTTCATGCATATCTGTTCTTACAAGATAAGACTTTTATATGGTTTCAAGATTAAACATAATTTTTGTAGATAAATAGAAAGGAAACTCTTCCTGTGTGTATTTGTATGGATATGTGCTGTGATCTTATTGTATTGCGTATATGTTGGTACAGATGTAGTAACACACATCTTGTTTTCCTGATAGAAGATGAAAAAAAAAGTGTAGCACTTACAAAGTGTAAGTTTACATGTGAACCATAAATCCCAAAAGAATAAAGTTTTCATTTGTTAGATAGTATTATTTTGATAGAAGTAAAAGGGCTTGACATTATGATAAAACTTCAGAAATTAACGTCAAGACTTACTACAATATTCCTACGTAAGAAAAATGTCCGAGATGTGAAGAGAACCATTAAAAGGATATATTTACACAGATGAATAAGCTTGCAGATATAAGCCAATGGTATGGTGCTTTTCTGGCATATATGAGGCCCATGCTTTGTTTACAGAAATGGAATTTAACCCCCTCACATTTTAGAAAAAGCATAGTCTAAGAAGCCTACACAGGAACTCAATGG
The DNA here is from genome assembly GCF_030254825.1 of Meriones unguiculatus. Lineage (NCBI taxonomy): Eukaryota > Metazoa > Chordata > Mammalia > Rodentia > Muridae > Meriones > Meriones unguiculatus. The sequence goes on from NC_083359.1 coordinate 30,321,807, forward strand.
CAGGCTCTTTGACGTCCCCACCCCCCAAGGGAGGAGCAGCCCTGCTAGGCCACAGAGGAGGACTGTGCAGCCCGTCCTGAAGATATCTGATAAAACAGGGTCAGATGAAAGGGGAGGAGGTCCTCCCCAATCAGTGGACTTGGAAAGGGGCAGGAGATGAGGGAGGGAAGGTGGGATTGGGAGGGAATGAGGAAGCGGGACACAGCTGGGATACAGAGTTAATAAAATGTAACTAATAATAAAAAGTAAATAAATAAAAAGACAAATAAATGTGAAGTAGTTTAGTGGTTCTTCGGAAAGAACCATTTCCATTAGGAAATGATGTTGCATATCTGAAGACAATTGGCAGCATATAGAAAGTTTGTTGTCTCATAAAGGCTTAGAGGCTTATGAATATGTGTGTTTTCTAATACTGTAACAAAATACATGACATAATTAATGAATAAAGCTAAATATTCCTTTGGCTCAGAGAGGTTCCAACCCATGATATACAGGTTCTGTTACTTTGGGATATTTGTCATATTCTGCTGTTTCACCAATGAGAACAATGAAGTAAAATTGCTCAAGTCACAAGTCAGCGTAACGGGGAGTGGTAGGAAGTCATCATATACTTAAGGACACATCAGAAGGTTCCACTACTCCAAAGTTTCAAAACTTCTTGGTACTTGTTCTCCTTTTGGAGCTCCTGTCCCCTCCAGGTCTTTCTATCTTCCCCTTTTCTCACAAGATTCCTGCACATTGCCCAAAGATGGCTATGAGCCTCTGCTTCCATACCTCAATCAGTAGAGTCTTTCAGAGGCCTTCGTGGTAGGCTCCTGTCCTGTTCCCTGTCTTCTCCTATTTTAGATGTCAATTGCGTTCATCCTTCTAAATGAGGATTGAGCATGTTCCCTAGGGTCTTCCTTGTTGTTTAGCTTCTTTTGGAGTATAGATTTTAGTTTGTTTAGCCAATATAATATGTCTAATATCCCTATTAAGGGGAGCAGGGGCTTTCTCTGGCATGTACCCAGTGGCAGGCTCGCTGATCACTTCCCCCTGTGGGGAGCAGACTTACCAGGCGACAGAGGAAAACAATGCAACCAGTCCTGATGAGACCTAATAGGCTAGGGTCAAATAGAAGATGAGGAGGACCTCCCCTATCAGTGGACTTGGGGAGGGGCATGAGATGAGATGAGTGGGGGTGGGATTGGGAGGACACCAGGAAGGGGCCACCACCAGGATACAAATTGAATAAATTGCAATAAATGATAAAAAAAAAAAAAAAAACACTTGGTAGTTTCCAAGTCCCCTGTGGAAAGATCATTCAGCACTCATTGTTTTGAGAGAACACCAGGTACAAGATATCTCATGGGATGACTTTTATCTAGCTAGTAAGTAAAGTTAGAAATGTTTCTCAACAACCTGTAAAACATAAGGCCACTCTCAAAACTAGCTGTATCTAGCCCAGGGATTGATGGTATCCAAAAAGAGGAATAACACTGAATTGTAGAAAGAACATACTAGGGGGAGAAAAGCTTCTCCGAGCACCGAAAGAGAAGAGTATTTGAGTGATGATGAGAGAAATAAAAATATTGTAATAAATGTTATTCTTAAATAGGGAAGGGAAACACTGACATCTTAGTCTAACCTTCCAAGTATACCCTAAGTGAGCCTATCATTCAAAGGCTGCCTAGCTCATAAATTAATTAATATGAACTGTGAAGAATATCAAAACATATACTTCTATGTAAATACAGTCAAAAGAAGAAAATAACCAGCTAGTGCATAGCCAACTGACCAGAGACTATAACGCTTAATAATATCCTGACTTTGTTCCTGTAAGAAGCCATCAACATTCAATAATGCAATATTTTTGGTAGTCATTTGTCAGCATCTCTAGTTTTCCAAAATATTCCATGTAAAACAGTGTCTGAGGTTAAAATGGTATTGAGGAATTCTGTTTCCATTCACCTCCTAAAAAATGTCAGCAAGCCACGGAATGTTTAGAATGCTCGACACTCTGATGTCAGTGATATTGTTAAGTAAATAGTTTTGCTTTCACTTTAAACTATAGAGCATTTTTTTACCCTTCCTCCTCCTCCTTCTCCCTTGCCTCTCCCAAGTCCGCTGATAAGGAGGTCCTCCTCTCCTTCCTTCTGATCTTAGTCTATCCGATCCCCTCAGAAATGGCTGCATTGTCATCTTCTGTGGCCTGGTAGGGCTGCTCTCCCCTGAGGGGGAGGTGATCAAAGAGCAGGCCAATCAGATTATGTCAGAGGCAGTCCCTCTTCCCATTACTATGGAACCCACTTGGATACTACACTGCCATGGACTACATCTGTGCAGGGGTTCTAGGTTATCTCCATGCATGTTCCTTGGTTGGAGTATGAGTCCCTGGGGAGACCCCTGTGTTCAAATTTTCTGGTTCTGTTGCTCTCCTTGTGGGGTTCCTGTCCTCTCCAGATCTTACTACTTCCCACTTCTTACTTAAGATTCCATGTACTTTGCCCATCAGTTGGCCTTAAGTCTCAGTGTCTGCTTTGATAGTCTGTAGGGCAGAGCCTTTCAGAAGCCCTCTGTGGCAGGTTCCTAGGTTGTTTCCTGTTTTCTTCTTCTTCTAATGTCTACCCTCTTTGTCTTTCAGGATGGGGATTGAACGTTTTAGTCAGGGTCCGCTCTCTTGATTAGTTTCTTTAGATGTAGTGACATTTTAATCCAATTGCCTTTTCCAAAATGTTCTAACTAGAGGGTGTATCTTACTGGGGCAGACCACTGTCCTGGCATACTGGAGGTTTACAGGTTCAATTTCTTAGCACCCACTAAAAAATGGGGGTGGGGGTGGAGCCACACAAGCATACTATTGTCTAATAACCTCTGTTTAAATGCTTTTAGTCACTGGAAAGTATAACTCACGATGCTTGGCTCTGATATTAAAATGAAATCAAGCTTCCTGTAACTTTCAGCTGCCCCCAGTCTGCATCGAACTGCAAAGAGAGCTCTGGATTTTATTACTTTGGGGGAACTGGAGTAATTTTCTATTGGTGATGGAATTTAAAATCAGATCTATTTAATGGAGTTTTCAGTTGCTCTGCTCATTCATTTTCATGCCAGACATTTCACTACTTCGAACATGAAATATATCTGCATGTCTTAAAGTTTTCATTCCACTACAATATAAATATTGAGTCTTATATAACCTTTTATTTATCAAGAGACTATTTGGGGGATTTGGTTTGGGCATCCTTTTTGGTAAAACCATTTAGATATTAGGAACATTTTCATAATTCAGTGGGATTTGCAGTGATATTGCAGGCACCTTGTACCACATACTATAAATATTCCTCGGAGTGCTTGTCATTTCCACTCGTGAGCCTAAAGCTGGCTGTAATTCATTTGTTTTTCTTCTCTTACTGAAAGTGGCTCACAGTGGCCTTCGGATTTTAGAAATCTTTTACTTTTTCTGTTGTAAGTTTATAGCCTAAACTTGAAATGGGGTGCTGGAAAAGCAGTAGTGATTGAAAAAAAAAAAAAAAAACTAATTGTGGGGAAATAATTTTCTACCAGCACATGGTTCTTTTAGAGACACTGAAGTCTCTGTGGAACAAAGTAGTCTTCCTTTTTCTTTTTCGTCCTCAGTTGCCTGTGCTAAGAAAACCGAAACGTAAAAGAAAATATATTCTTTTCCATATTGAAATCAAAACCTTGCAAATTGCTTAATAGCATTAAACTCTAATTTAGAAAAAAAACTACATCAATGATGCTTTGTGTGTATATATTTCATTGACATTGGAGGAAAATAACGTAATTTAGTTTTAAAGTGGTTAGAATTACATTTTCTTTGTCTCAAACAGAGCAAAAATTTAGTGCCATGGAATCAATTTCCCTGACTTTAAATGAAGAAACTGAGATTAACAATATTAAAGTCTTTGGAATTAAGGTTGAAAGCTGAAAATGCTCTCAGTAGTTACCCTCTGCCTAGGAGATAGGCCCCATCCAACCTTCTAAATTTTGAAACTGGTCATTTGTGTTACATTATATGTATAAGTACTTTGACAGTTCAGAGAGTTGTGGTAATGCTTCCATTAAATAAAATACACTTATTCAGAGAAAAAAGAATTGAAAATTGAAAAATCAATATATTTTTTTTTCTCTCCTCATTCTCTAGGGAGCTCATAGCTGGGGGTATTATCCAATGAAGACATTCGCATGGTAAGCACATTAGCTAACTTAAAATTTTTGCTTAAACAAAGTTGCATTCATTTCATTTTTTTGATTAGGGATTTATCATTCAATAGCATAAGTTACATTAAGCAGCTATATATTAAGTTCTTTGTTGGAAAGCTTTGTTGTTTTTAAATAATATAAAAAAGAACTCCTTATCTAACAGTTCTTAAATGCAGTCCTTAGGTACTCTCTCCGGCTCCACCCTCCATATACATATGCTTTGTCTAAAATATGTTCTCTGTAGCATTGAGGCCATGCCTGTACTGGACTTTCTCGAGTTCATAACTCTGTTGTCACTGCATGGGCCTATCACTGCCAAGGGGTGTTTCCTGGCACTAGGTCAAACATCTTATCATGGTTACAGTCTCTGTTTCCTGCTGGAACGGCCATTGCCATAGTACTTGGTTGGACTAAGTACTGGTCCTTGAGGCAGCTAAAGTTTATACTTTCCTTTTTGGGTCCCCAACTAAACATTGTTATCATCATCACTGTCATTGTTAGCATCTATCACTCCCAAAGTGATAGATTACCAAAGTCAGCATAACCATCCCCGTAAATGCCTGATCTGTCACCAGCACATGTGCTGCTAATCTGCTATAACCAAATTCCCATTCCCACCAAACTCTCCCCCACAACCGGCACCTCAGTGTCCGGAATCACAGCAGCATCTTTAATTGGATGAGGAACTAACATCTCTTGCTTTGATGGTGCTTTCTTTGCACTCACAATCTGGTAATTCTGAATGAAAACCCACAAAGGTACCCAAAGAAGTTCCTTTTATTCCATTGTATCAATAAGTCAGGATTTCAGTCGCTTCAACCTGCCCTCATTTCTCACGGTAATCTCATATGTAATCTTCAATGCTTAATGTAATGCAAAACTCAGAAATATTTCTCACATTGAACTGGGAAACTGAAGTTGAAGGAGAAAGTTCTCTTTTGGTTGATGAAATTCTTCCATTCAGTACAAAGGGAACTTTGGTAAAAAATGATCAAAACATGATTTTGTATTGCATTGTGTCTTCAAAATGAATTTGCAAGATACTAAAAGAGATATGAATTACATTATTAATATGCAATAAATCTGGTACTAAATTGAAATGATATTTATTATTTATTGTTATTGAGATGTAGATGCATAACAATAAATTAAAGTGATTCTTCATAAACAATGAGTGATAACAGAGCTTCTTAATTGATGGGAAAGTGAAAGATAATGAAAGAACAAAAAGACAAGAACATTGAACCTCAGAAGGTCCCCTGAGGACCTTCCTACCAAATAAAATTGCAGTTTCTGTAGGCAGCATCTCTTCAAAGTAACCTCCTTTTCTTGGTAAAATTTTACCAATAACCGATATACATTTATTTACATATCTATGTAGTATTCATCTCTTCTATGAGAATATGTCTAAGGAACGATTCACTGAATTTGTTTTTGTCAATTTCATGTTTCTTAAATAGTGTGGAATGCATTTATAAACAATTAAGAATGACACTTCCTGATTGATGTGGATTGTTTTCCTGGAAGTGTTTCTATGTATGTTCATGGTAACACTTGGAGCTGTAAATCCACTGCATTTTTAAACTAAGGAAAAGATTGAAGGCAATAGACTTCCTCTGTGGATTACATCATTACTAAGGTGCTGATACTTGAGCTGTCATTGAACAATTTAAAATATGAAGTTCTATCTTGGAACTTGTAACCTGAAATCAACTTGCCACAGTGACATGAAGTTAAAATCAGGGGAAATTAATGCAAAGATCATAAAAGAAACTTTGAATACAACATTTCAGGATTTGAAATCTATGTTTCTCATGTATCTATGAATATGAACTAGGGTAACTTATTCTCTAATTCTAACCTGTACATGTATATATAAAAGTTGTTGGCTACTTGTAAGAGTGCTAAAATTACACAACTTAACTTATGTTCTGCAAAGAAATATTATGAACACACTACGATATATATAACACTGCAGTAGATGACAGTTGTCTATTTCTTTATTGTATGTCAAAATTCTGACAGAATTTCATAAGTTTCTAAATTTATTGATTCTTTTATTCCCTTTCTACTCAAGATAAACAAAAACAATCATTCTTCTTGCATATAGAAATATATTTTTTCTTTTTTTTTGTTTATTACAATTTATTCATTTTGTATTCCAGCTGTAGCCCCCTCCCTCATGCCCTCCCATTCCCACCCTACTTTTCTCTTGTCCTCCCGTGCCCCTCCCCAAGTCCACTATTGATCATATTATTTGTGAAGTTTCTGCTTTAGAAGGTAGGATGTCAAAGTTAATTTGTTCTGTACTGATGGAGCATATTTTATGCTGGGAAAATAATCAAAAGTGTAAGTAAAGTAATGATGAATTTACAGATGCTTTGGTAAAAAAATGTAAAACCACCACCAACTACAAATACCAAACCAGGATGTTGAGATAGATTAGTTAGTGGGAGAGCAATGGTAATTCTGTGGCCTACAGTAGTAACAAATTCCTTCTTGGAGAGGAAATGATGACATAAGAATGTAAACCTTTAGTCAGCTATGCAAAAATATAAACATATAGCATTCTGGGCAAACAAAACAATAACTGTAAAGGTGCTACTATGAAAAGAAGACAATGAGTTGAGTGTTTGAATGTACAAATTTAATATACTTATCTCGGAAATTATGTCTCATTGCAACCAATAAGTCTCATCAGGTGTCCATCACCACCTTGTTATCACTTACTGAATAGAAAATGCAAACAGCTGTCATGACAGGGTTAAGCAGCAATGCCTTGCCTCAAGGCAAAGCAAATCAAAACAAAACACAGAAAAAAAAAACATAACTGGTCCACTGTGCATTTAAGATGAAAAAGTGAAAGAGGGAATAAGGAAGGGGACTGAATATAGAAAAAGTGTAAACAGTTGAAGAACTAAGGATGTTGGTATATAAAGAAAAAGAAAAGTGGAATGTTCGCTAGGTCAAAGGGTTAGTTTATGTGCATGACCAAGAAGTCCATGGTTGAGACAGGATGGTTAACATGTATGTTAGAGAAGAGAATTTACAAGTACTGTACTATCAAGTCTAAATTTTAGAATTAGGTCTGTACAATTTTGCACCACCACGATTTAAGAGTGCAGTTGTCCAGAAGTCAGGGTCAGTGATTCAGGGCTGAATTTTTGAAATGGTATGGAGAAAGCTGAGCTCCAGTACTAACAGCAAGAACTGGAGAGGGGTTCTGTTAACACTAGACCTTCAAGGAGCAGAAAGAAGTGTCTGGAACTATCAGGCATAGCAAGGACATCAATTCTACCACTAGAGATGGTGATTTAAGAAAAAAGGAGAACCCCAAAAGGCTCTATTGAGAAGACACTGTCTCCAAACAATCCAAGCTTTCTGACACTATCATGAAGAGAATATTAATGTAGAGTATAAGACCATTATTCTACACTGGTAACATTTCGGCTATGGATGGTTGGAAAATGGGGCCTGACTGAAAGACATTTTGATAACACAATGCCATGAAAATGTAGAAGATGAGAAATGAAAGCAACAACTTGTTTTAGAGATTGGAAATAAGTAAGAACACATGGTGTTGATGTGGTGGTCTGCAGGGAGTTAGGAGTCGGAGAACTAGGCTGTCTGTGGGGTTTTCTTCACCTCGGAAAAAAGGGCAAAAAACAGATTAATTTTGCAGCCACATGATTGCTTAAGTTTACAATTGCTTAAGTTTTCAATGCCTGTTTGAGGTGTGCCTTGTTTTGAAGTTTGCGGTGACCCATACCATAGTCAATAGTAAATATTTTAAATGGCAATCTAATTAAGTGTTGCCTATGATCAGTCCTGTCTGAGTTCTAAGGACTCACAGACACTGAAAAGAGAGAGCAGATTTTTTTCCCCCCAGGATTTCAACCTAGTGTCTCACTGAATGGCAATGTTATTTAAGTATCTTTTATAGTGTTTTTACTCTTTGTTTAAAGCAAACAATAGGTGGCTGTGCTGCAAGCTCTTCCTTTTACTTAATTTCTCTGTTGACTTGATTAAAGCAACAGTTTTTCACTCTGAGATTCCTCTCACTAGGAGGTATTTCACAACTCTCCTTTTTTATCCCTTCTCTTGCTTATCCAGACAATAAAATCATAATCCTATATTTTACAACATCACAGGCTGATAACAGCGTGAGCTCACTCTGAGGATTCTTGCTCTCATTAAGCTTTTAATTTCTTTATTGACTTTAATTAAATTTGAGAGGCATTTTCAATAACAAGAAAGAAACAAGTTTGTATGCTGGATTAAAAGCAGTGTATTAGCTAGGCGATAGATGCTATTTTGGGGAAAGAATAAGCTTTTCTTATCCTAGGTTCACAAATGTGAAATTCTCTGTCTCCAGGTTGCTTGCTATTTAAGAGATGAATAGTCTTCAGAAACCACCATTTGAGTGGAGACCCTTCCCTGGCAAACTCTATAAACACAGTGATTTTTATGCAAAACCATTTTTTAAAGGATGCATTAATGTATTGTAATTTTGTAGTGGCGAGCAGGTGTGTTTGTATGTGTGTGTATGTGTGTGTGTGTGTTCAGGCACATTTGAGCCATAGTTTACCGATGGAGGACAGAGGACTTTTTTGGAGGTAGTACCCTCTTTCCACTTTTTTTCTTGAGGCAGGTTTTCTTGCACGCATGTGCTCTCTATCTTTCTTCCTGACATGGCGCTGAAAACATCACTGTTTTATACTGCTTAAGTAAGCATCAGCCGGATTCTCTTGTCTCCATCTCTCTACAAAGGGCATGGAATCACAGACACACTGCACTATACCCAACATTTTTTTAAATGTGGGTTTGATGGATCTAATTCACTTCATCAGAGTTGTTTTACAATCCTTACCTATTGAACATCTCCCTGTCCATCAGTGAAAACACTTGAAACAATATTTTCATTAATGCAAATCATACAGAGAAATATCAGCCTGTTTAAAGTTCAAGGAAGGTATTTGTTACTTCAGTGAGCTAGTACTTACTACATGCTTTGCTTGCTTCCATTCATTAAGTGTTGATGGTGCTTTGTGGGTGAAGTATGCTTGTATTCAAGAAGTTCATGTTACAGTAGCAGACATAAGCAATCAAAATACATGCAGACTTAAGTAAGTAATGCATGTTCACATATTTACATGAAGCATGACTAAAATTAAACAGGTTTAGGAGGTAAATTGACAGGAGAATGAAGTATAGATATAATGAAATAAATTTTCAGGGCTCTCTTTATATGATGGACACTCAAAATTATCATTTATCTTGTCACACTTAGCCCTTCTTGTTTTGATAATTTTGAATTCATCAACATACCGTTGTTGTTGTTTTTTTTTCTTTCACATTAATTTGTTTATTTCTTTACTTTACAACCTGATAGCAGCCTTCTCCTTTTTCTCCTCTTGGTCCTACCCTTCCAACCTCTTCCCACTTTTTCCTCTGGCCTTCTCCTCAGAAGAGGGGAGCACCCTCTAAATACCAACCTGGCAAGGCACATCAAGTCCCATCAGAAGTAAGTGCATGTTCTTCTACTGAGGCTAGACAAGGCAGCCCAGCTAGGGGAAAGTGATCCAAACGCAGGCAACAGAGTCTATGTCAGTTACAGTTCCTCTCCTGTTGCTAGATTGGTTATCATGAAGACCAAGCTGCTCATCAGCTTCATGCTACATATTACTACATAATACATACATCATTTGAGAAAATAAATAAACTAATAAGCATGCATAATATTTGAAATCTTTCTCATAGGAGGTTGTGGGCCACATGGGAAGCTGTACCTTCAAAGGAGGGACCCTCATTTCACATGGCTTTTAGGTATTTGAAAGTAAGTTAACACCCAGCAAGATACGCACTAAATCTAAAAGAAATAACTTCCATGTTTCAAAGGCTTATGAGAAGAATAAAGCCACATATTCATTTGTTGTGTGTGAGTGTGGACTAAGGGTGTGTATTGAGTGAACCTATTTGTGGCTGTGCAGACATACGCAGGGGTCAGAGGAGGGTGCTGAGTTTCCTGCTTCACTATTCTCTGCATTATTTCTCTGAGGCAGAGTCTCTAAGTGTATTTGGTATGATGATTGCAACCTTAAGCCCCAGTGACTTCTGTTCCCCATAGCACTGGAGTTAACAGGGATATTAAAGCCTTGGATTATGGTGTCCTGAACTTGGGTCCCCAAGCTTGAGAGCTGCATGTATTCTTATCCGCTTAGCCCCTCCAAACTTCCAGTGCTCCTTTTTATTAGCCACGGAGTGAAATGACAATGTTTGGCATGCATTTGATTAAATTCAATACATTCTAAAGATAATTCCACTAATTTCTTTTGAACAGGTCTCTATCAGAAAATTTGCATTTGTATATGCCCTCATTCCGAAGCTGCCCTTGTACGTTTGATGATGAGCACTGATCTCTGGAGTTGCCAGTGCTCTTTCTAACATACTGCCCAGAATTTCCAGCTCAGTTGTTGGAATAAAATTAAATGCTTATGAAAGATGGTGTGTTTGAAGTTGAGATGACAAAATCCAAATACAATTTAATCAAAATAACTGTGAAGTTACATTTTAACTATCATCTATTCACATTGGAGAGTGACATGCTAACACAAACTAATCTTTGAAATCTGGCAAATTTTGTATCCTGTCAAGGAAAAGAGCGTTTTGATTTGTGGGGAGACATGGAATATCATTTAGTGTCACTCACTATTGTAAATCAGTTGAGTGAGTAATTTTTTTATTCTTCCCTACCCTGTTTAAACTTCACAAGTTTCTTGTAATTTCAGAAACTTCTCTTAAGCAAAAAAAAAAAAAAAAAGTCTTTCATGAATAAAACTATTATATCCAAAAATTGCTGTGGTATTTTTTTATAGGGATGCCAAAATTTTGGAACAAAACACTTGATCTTTTAAATTTAACTAGCCATTTATATATTATCAGAGAAAAGGCTGAGATGGGCAGAAAAATTGTCTTCTGTTTGATAAATTTTTGTTTACTTGTTTGCTTGTCATAAAAATCATTTTACAATAGCTCTAGACATTGGATTTTTATTAGTTAGGTCATATTTCTGAAATGCAAAATATTAAATGTATCTCAAAGATACAGGTCATATTAACAGTTTTAGTAGATAATGAAAACTGATTCTAAGCTATAGGATAATAACAAAACTCATCTTGACACAACAGTGCAAGACTAACTAAGGTAAATATTTTAAATTTTCAAAGGAGGGCTGGAGGTTCAGCTCAGTGAGAGACAAATTTTTCTAAGATGCTTGCAGCACTGAATTTCAGCCCTGGAACCCATAGAAATAATACACCTGAGGTTTCTCTCAGGCATATAGATCCCAGTTTCAGAGCAGTCCTCCCCCAATACTTCAACTCTTATGCTCTTTCTGTTCCCTTTACTGCTATGTTGCCTGAGCCTTGGGGGTGGTGGGGGTCGTGATGAAGAGGATATAGATGTACTATTAATCACTCATAGTTACTTATTCTCATTATTTTGACCACATATTTGTCTTGAATTAACTGCTATCAATTCAGAAAGAAAGAAAGAAAGAAAGAAAGGAAGGAAGGAAGGAAGAAAGAAAGGAAAGAAAGAAAGAAAGAAAGAAAGAAAGGAAGGAAGGAAGGAAGGAAGGAAGAAAGAAAGAAAGAAAGAAAGAAAGAAAGAAAGAAAGAAAGAAAGAAAGAAAGAAAGAAAGAAAAGCTTCCAGGCAGTTTGACAATGTTCAGCAAACCAGAAGTAGAAGGTTCTGCTGTAGAGCCTTAGACTTCTTAGGTTTTTGATCAAGTTTATAGTACTACTTATGGATTTTCTGGTGTAGGGCAGGTCTCAGGTCCAATCAGAAAGTAGTTGGTTACTTTTTAACAGTCATGCCAATATTCTACCAGCAGACACACCTTGTCTGGCAGGTCAGCAAACAGGGTCCAGAACTAGTATGGGCAAGAGATGTCTTTTCTCCTCCATTTCCCCCCATTCTGCATAAAATCTTCTGCCTTTATGAGAGCTAGCCAACAATGAATGTGCTAATTTCTTAATGTACTTCACAAAAAGTGTTTGTGGTTTTCTACAAAACGCTCTTTCATATAGTTTGTGGATACCCAAGAACAAAAGCAATATCTTGTGTTGGCTTTGCAGAGCTGTGGGCCCTCTGTGAACATTAATGGATTTTGGTATTATGTATAGCACTTTTTAACAACACTCCTATTTTAAAATTCAGTTGTTCTGCTTTAATATTACAGGGATCTTACATTCTAATAGTGCCAAATCCTGTTGGAAGTCAATGTGTTTTACATAAAAGCAAAGTTTGAATAAATTAATCTGGGATTAGGTACTCTACTCTAAGCCTGTATTCCACACATAACCTGCAGACTCAAGAGTAGTTCTGTAAGAGGTTGTTAATAATACAATGAAGATGCTAGCGTGATTCTTGTTGAATTGATGACCTCCTTAATTAGGTGTTGACACATGCATTCAATTGAATTTAGTAATTTACTGAATTACTTATCATCAACCTTGAAACTCTTATTTTAGCTAATAGATTTAAACAACACACTTCCCGTAATAGAAATATGACGAATACCAAATTTTCCTACAGAACCAGGAAGAAAATGAGTGAGTTTCTTCTCTTTATTTCAGACAACATATATTCACTGACCTTATCTGACATGAAAGATTCTTCATGTCAGAAATTCATGAAAAAAAAAAAAAGATCTTATGACAATTAAATAAAAATAAAGTACTCCCAACTTCCACTTAGGATAAAGGGCACTGTATAGTTAATAAAAATAGTTTGAAATACTAATTTGTTTTTTTTAATTTAAATGAGATCTGTCCTTTCTGACTGAGGAAAAAGCTCTTTTAACTGGCGTTAAGTCATACCACTGAACGTAGGGGAGTAGACATGCAATTAGAACAGACAGACACACAGAAAGAATAGCTTGTAGCAAATTAGCCATATTACAAACAGGAGAAAAACTAATTTAAATTATATAATAATCAACAAATAGGTATCTGTTATGAATCATATAGAAAAATTACATTAAAATATTTGAAAAAGTCTATAATTATAATTGTATAGAATATTGTAAGTATAGAGTGATGTTATGATATTAGCAGCTTAGATCCTAATCAGCAAGGTTATACCTCAGCATAGACTGACATAAATAATTGTGATACCCAGAGTTCATAGTAAAATATGAAGTGAATGATATAGATAATATTTATGGCCCTAAAACAATCCTTAAAAACTTACATAAGTATTTCTCTCTTATTTTTTACTTTATTTAATTTTTAAGTTTTTTACAATTTATCCATTTTATATACCAACTGTAGCCCCCTCCCTCATCTCCTCTGGTCCCTCCCTCTCTCTGCCTCCCCACCCCCAGTCATCTCCCCTGGTCCACTGAAAGGTGGAGTCCTCCCTAGATTATCAAGTCACATCAGGACTGCCTGCATCCTATTCCTCTGTTTGCTGGCAAGGTCGCTCCACCATGAGAAAGTCATAAAAGAGCAGGCAACTGAGTTCACGTCAGAGACAGCCTCTGCTCCCCTTCCTAGAAAGCCCACATGGAACCTGAGGTGCGTATTGGCTACATCTGAGCAGGGCGTCTAGGTCCTCTCCATGCATCATCTGTGGTTGGTATATCAGTCTCTGCAGGATCGCCTGAGCCCAGAGTTTTTGGATCTGTTGGTCTCCTCGGGAAGCTCCTGTCCCCTCCAGGTCTTTCGGTCCCCCCCCACTTCTTTCATAAGATTTCCTACACTCTGCCCAAAGTTTGACTGTGAGTCTCTGCTTCATTCCCATGCTGGGTGGAGTCTTTCAGAGGACATATATGGTAGGTTCCCATTCTGTTCTTTCTCTTCTACCACTTCCGGTGACTATCATGTTTGCCTTCTGAATAAGAATTAAGCATCCTCCTTGGGGTAGCAGCTTTATTTGTAATAGCAAGAATCTGGAAACAACTTAGATGTCCCTAAACTGAAGACTGGATACAGAAATTGTGGTATGTTTACACAATGAAATACTATTCAGCTATTAAAAACAAAGAAATCATAATGTTTGCAGTTCTGTACTAGAAAAGATCATCCTGAGTGAGGTAACCCAGAACCAGAAAGACACTCATGATATATACTCACTTGTAAGTGGATATTAGCCATATAATATAGGATAAACATACTAAAATCGACATACCTAAAGAAGCTAAACATAGTATTTCTTATGTTTAAGGTCCTGCAATGTTAAATCAGAATCTTCATGTTTATTATGATTTTATGCTTAATTATACTTGGTTAATTACTTTAAAAAACATGTCATGTAGTTCTGTCATTCTGAGATAATTGTGTTCATATTTTAAAATAACCCCTACCCAAAAGGGAAAAGATAAGTAAAATTGATTTCTAAATAATTTATCCAATAATTAAACAAAAAAGACAGCTAAACATCTTGAATTATATTTTCCTCTACCACTGTTAGAACTCAAGTAAGAAAAAGAGCTGAGAAATATCTTTAACAGAGTTTTGTTTTATGAAGGCATGCTATTTGTTCCTAGCTAGTCTATTTACATGTAATGTTTTGAGGAATACAACACAAGAATGTAGTTAATTAGAACATACAATTTTTTTCTCATGGAAAAATAGATATTTTTAAGTAGGAGAAATATTCTTTAAAAATCTGCTACTCCCCTATCAGTGGACTTGGGGAGGGGTATGCATGCAGAAAGGGGGGAGGGTGGGATCGGGAGGGGAGGAGGGAGGGGCTTATGGGGGGATACAAAATGAATAAAGTGTAATTGATGAAAAAAAATAAAAAAAATAATTTCAAAAAACAAATCTGCTACTGTAGAAGCTTCCTAAAATACCAAAGTATGTTAAAGGAATTTAAATTCATTAGATAATAGAGGAGATAATTCACCAACTTGACATATCATGTGACCTCCAGTGTAAGGAATGAGTTACATCTTGTGGAGACGCTGGCCAAAGGAGTTCAGTGGAACTCCCCAAATATCACATCGCAAGCTATTGACAAGGACATTGGTTGCTTTCCTCAGCCCTATTGCTGTAGGCAACATTTCTGTCACTTAATGATGGAGCAGCTGAGCTGGTCCCTAACTATAAGCTTTCTCACTGCTGAATAGCAGCCATGATACTGGCAGGTACTCTACACACTACTAGATATAAAAAGTAATTATTAAAAACACCCACATACAAACCCCATGGCTCAAAACAATGACCTGTCTGCAAGATATACTGTTGCAATTGTGGCACAAATGTGATAGAAGTAATCAACTATTTTTTTCACTTGGCTTTAAGGCTCACTCCATGAGATGGAACCTATGCCTGAACTGTGATTGGAATGTCTTGTGCCATAAGGGAAAGAATATAACTGTAGAATGACTCTAAATGACATACTGCTATATGGACAGAGCAGTGTCTTCCTCAACCCACACCAAAATTACTGCAGAGATGCACTACTGGATGCTACGCAGACAGTGACAGACATTAGAGTACCCACTCATAAGTGTGATGTCTCCATCAAAACCCTCACATCAAGCCACAAGGGTTTATTGGGACGAGGAAGGGCAAAGATGAAGAGCCTGAGGTGAAGGAAAACTCCAAGGAAACTGTCTTCCAGACATGACAGGACTGATGGACATGAATTCACAGAGACTGTGGTAGCATGCCCAAGATCTCCACACATATCTGCACAAGTTCAAGCCAGACGGGTTCCCAGCAGAGAGAGAGAGAGAGAGAGAGAGAGAGAGAGAGAGAGAGAGAGAGAGAGAGAGAGAGAGAGAAATGGATATAGATTCCTATCCCCCACCAAGAATATATCTGCAATAGATACAGCTGCATTTTTCTCCAATGGAGCGTCACTGCCTGTATCAATCATAGCTCAGGCCTCTTATCAGAGGAGTAGCTGCCCAACACTAAAGGAACTCATTAGTACTTCTGTGAACTTCTGGTTTTGTTTAGCTCTGTGCTTGGCAATTTTTAGTCTTACTAGTCGGCTACTTATATTTCTTAATTTGTGGTTTTATGGGGGTTTTGTTGCTGTTTCTTGATATTTTCTTTTCTTGTTTCTTGTTTTATGGGCTTTTGTATTTGTTTTCTTTTTTCTCTCTCTTTTTCAAGATAAAATATAAAATTTGGTGGGTAGGGAGGTAGGAATTGAGCAGAGTTGTGGGAGGGAAACTATTATCAAAGAATATTGTTGAAAAATTCATAAAAGAAATACACATAGAAAAGTGTTTGTGGAATATAATTAAATTTCAGAAAATTAAATTTCTATCATTGGCAATTTTATTGTACTATTTAAAAAAAAAGTATTTACAAAGGGTCTGGCATATAGCCCAGAGGATGTGCACTAAATCAGCAAGCATATTCTACATTCTATGAGAAGGAAGGAGAGGTAAAGATAGAGATAGAAAAGAGAGAGATGGGTAGACATTTATAAAGAGATAAATCTAGTACTGAATAAGCTTTCTTAAGTGTATTCTTAAGAGTATTTCTAAACTTTTTACAGGTAATTTGAATAACACTGGTTATCTCTGTATTTTCCAGGTGTTTGTTTTGGTTTCAAGATAAAAGGAATTTAACTCAGTGTAGTTTAAGTGATATATATGTATACATGTTTATGTATCCTGAGCTTTCCAGCCACGTAGGTGAACTTAAAAGGCAGGTCAGATAATGTTCTCTGTGCCTTTAATATGGGTGAGTTTAAAAGTTGCTAGACTTAGGTGTCAGATATCATTTTCTTATCTAGTTTAATTTTTCAGTCTCATTTATTTCTATTATTAGTTTTATTCTCAGATAGGCTTTCTTTTTGCGTGTGTTATGTGACTACCATGAATCCACACAAGGTAGATAAAGAAGCAGATCTATGTATGAGCCACCTCAATACAAGTCACATAACGTTTTATTCGATCTGATGAATATCTGTGTACCTTATGCACCTATTTTTTTAATTTTTATTTTTTATATTAATTACACTTTATTCACTTTGTATCCCACCTGTAGACCCCTTCTTCCTCCTTCCAAACCCACTCTCCATTTCTCATCTCCTCCCATGCCCCTCTCCAAGTCCACGGATAGGGGAGGTCCTCCCCCCTTTCATCTGACCCCAGCTTATCCATTCTCATCAGAACTGGCTGCATTGTTCTCCTCTGTGGCCTGGCGAGGCTGCTTCCCCATCAGGGGGAGGCATTCAAAGAGCTAGCCACTGAGTTCATATCAGAGACAGTCTCTATTCCCCTTACTAGGTAACCCACTTGGAGACTCAGCTGCCATGGGCTACATCTGAGCAGGGGTTCTAGGTTATCTCCATGAATGGTCCTTGGTTGGAGTGTCAGTCTCAGAAAATTCCCCTGTGCCCAGACATTTTGGTTCTGTTGCTCTCATTGTGGAGCTCCTGTCCTCTCCAGGTCTTACTATTTCCCCCTTCTTTCTTCAGATTTCCTGCACTCTGCCCAAAGTCTGTTATGAGTCTCCGTATCTGCATGTGAAGGTTTATTGCCCACAATTGAGTCAGAAGACAGCCATGGGTGTAACAGTGAAATATGTCATGTGGGTACCACGAGTATAGAACATAGGAAAGAACATTTTCCCAAATGAGAATTCACAACAAAAACCATGTTTAGATGGCATATCAGAGCTACAATAACTTTAGGATTTTTGAAGGGATGTTGAATACTTTGCCTTAATGGTGGAAGTACATGATCCATCTAAGTAAGGATTGAGACATTTGGGGGGGGCGTATGGCAACAAATACCTATGCTGGTGAAGCTACTCTCTAAAGAAAAAAAAATGATAATGTTCAATTAATAGATATGGTAATTTTTTAAAAACTGCATTACCATTACATGGTAAGTTGAAGAAAGCGATTCTTATCAATTATATTTTATATGAATATAACTATCTTTTTTATGAGTAAAGAAAAATATTTTAAACAGTGATCTTTTTATTAACATTATAATCTAAATTTTAGTTTTGGATTTCCATTTTTACAAGCTTACAAAACTACTAAAGTACAACCAAATCTAATGGACAGAGAGCCTGCCACCTTGAGACAGTCAGCTGGACTGTTGTAACCTGGGTGTTATTTCCTACAAAGCCTATTATGAAACTTTGGTACTACATTATTGAATCCACTTCATTGATGCACGTATATTTGATTGTGATGATCCTAAAACTATTGGCCATGGTCTAAAGCCTAAATACAGAGCAGAGAAGGTGAAAAAAGGAAGAAAAAGAATGAAAAACAACCTGTAGTGTAGAACAAAATAGTTTCACTTACCAAAAATGAGGCATTCACATATTTATGGATCTACATTGGTGTATCTCTACCAGAACATAAACGGTTCCACTGACAAGATTTCTGCATTAGACAGAAGGTTCTTGGCTTTCCATGCATACTTCAGCCTTTTATCTTCTAGGATTTTTATTTCATATTTCTATATCAGATCCTGAAATGTGATGACAGCCCGTGACCTTCAGAGGCTCTGAGCAGAATTCTGTGGGTGATATAGGCACTCCACACCTGTGTTTCTCTCTCACACAGTTACTTAGGCTGATATCTTTACTTCTGCCTTGTTTATGGTGCTATATCATCAAGTGATAGCATGATCAAAGATTTGACACTGATTTTCTCAGGGATGGAATCAGTTTCTTATTACCTTCTGCCTTTTTTCCCTTAACTTCATTTTATTTTGACTATGAGGTTAATTTTCATTAAGCCTGAGTGAAACACTGAAGGGAAAATATAGAATCTGACAACTTCAGCAAGCAACAGAAAAGTGGCAGAAGATTTCACAACAAATGTAACAGGGCAACATTGATGCTGGGTAAAACTAAAATTAAAAACAGAATCAGAACGTAGGTAATCACATCGAATTAAGTAATTGAAATTTATCTACTATATTCAATTATTGGACAGGTTGGCAGTATATCATGATAACAATTAATTTTTTTGTACAATTCTATTATAGATAACAAAATATATGAATAAAATACAAAATGTTATGTTATAGCATGAGCTATTATTACTTTTTTTAAAGATAAGTAAGCCTTTATTTCCATGTTCTTCAAAATAAGCTAGCTGAACTGGTTGCTCTGGGATATGATTAATCAAAGAAATCAAATTCCGTATCCTCATCCGATTCCTCCACTCTTCCTTGGCTTCAGCCTTGGCTGGAGCCCCAGCAGCGGGAGCAGCAGTGGTGGCTGCAGCCACAGGGGCAGCGGCCACAAAGTGAAGATGGATAAGTCAAGAAGCCTTGACCTTCTCAGAAAGTGGGAAGTGTAGTCAGTCTCCACAGGCAAAGCCAGGACCCACTAGAATTGCATAATTTTAATCAAAATAAAGCATTCAATAATGATAATAAGTCCAATTTAATAATAAGTCCATATATATATATGCACACATATACACAAAACAATTCTTTCCTTTTAATTTAATTTCAGGTAATTTCATATTGGTATGATTTTGGTCTGAGCTGAACACATACTACTGTCAAAAAATTATTTCTTGTGAATGTGTTCATTTACTGTTGAGGATAGAACTTTATAGCCAAGAAAGTTAGAAAATTTCAGGCACTCTATTATCTCCCAGAAGACATGGTAAGCAAATGAATTTGTCCTTTACTATGGTACCTAGAAACAGAAATCAAAGTTGCCCAATTCAAGAATATATTGAAAATGTTCTGTTTGTTCACTCCTTCTGACATATGATAAAGGTCTTTCGTGTATATTTTAAATAAAAGAACTAGTCATGAATAAAAGTTTCTGGGCTCTTCAGGGTCTGTAAAGAACAAATATATAACATAATTTTAATTTCCATTTTCCTTTCCCTCTGAAAATAGATATAAGAACTTGAAGGAAGTTGGAAGTTCAATTATTAAAGAGAAAATGAGATCACATCAATGTTGTTTGAAGATATCAATGTATAAGCCTACTAATAAGCTAAGAATTAAAAATGTGGAAACATCATAATAGAATCAATATAGAAAATTCTACAGTGAACAACAAAGATTGTTTCATTATAATTTATGACATTTTTCCAGGTCTCAATTTATTATAACTAGAACAAATTTGTAAGCTGTATTTTGGGCGTTGTTTGAAATATTATTTTTTATTTAATCTGAAATGTTTTTATTAATTACACTTTATTCACTTTGTATCCCCTCATAAGCCGCTCCGTCCTCCCCTCCTGATCCCACTCTCCCTCCCCCTTCTTCACACATGCCCCTCCCCAAGCCCACTGATAGGGAAGGTCCTCCTCTCCTTCCTTCTGATCTTAGTCTATCAGATATCCTCAGGAGTGGCTACATTGTCATCTTCTGTGGCCTGGTAAGGCTGCTCCCCCAGTCAGGGGGAGGTGATCAAAGAGCAGGCCAATCAGATTATGTCAGAGGCAGTCCCTCTTCCCATTACTATGGAACCCACTTGGACACTTAACTGGTTACATCTGTGCAGGGGTTCTAGGTTATCTCCATGGGTGATAACCCATGGTACTTGATTGGAGTATGAGTCTCTGAGAAGACCCCTCTGTTCAAATTTTCTGGTTCCAGGTATGATTTATTTCTTCTTGAGTGGATCTTAGGTCTATTCGTCAGCTGTTAATTATTGTCAAATATGAGTGCCACTACTGTCCCCCTAGGGATATTCTGCCATGCTGCTCATTATTGAGGTTCATAGGGACCATAGCTGAATAGAGGAACTATCGTTGTTTGCTTCTCTTCCTTGTCAACTTCTATACCACCTTCCCATATTCTAAATCCAAGTGCTCATGTAGAAGAAGGCTTTCAAATGAAATCCAAGTAGGATTTCTGAATCCTGTATCTGAAGGCCATGGTTCTTTCAGCAATAGACACATATGCTCCATCTCTGGGAGTAAAACCAAGGGCAACTGCAATAGCGTATATTGTTTTTTAATTAAATTTTTATTTTTTTATTAACTACAGTTTATTCCCTTTGTATCCCAGCTTTAGCCCCCTCTCTTATTCCCTCCCAATCCCACCATCCCTCTCTCATCCCCTCCCATTCCCCTCTCAAAGTCCACTGATGGGGAGGTCCTCCTCCCCTTCCATCTGTCCCTAGTTTATCTGGTCTCATCTGAACTGGTTGCATTGTCCTCCTCTGTGTTTTGGCAAGGCTGCTCCCCCATCCAGGGAAGGTGGTCAAACAGGTAGCCACTGAGTTCAGGTCAGAGACAGTCCCTGTTTAGCTTTGAGTCTCAGCATCTGCTTTGATACCCTGCAGGGCAGAGCCTTTCAGAGGCCCTCTGTAGCAGGCTCCTATCCTGTTCCCTGTTTTCTCTTTCTTCTGATGTCCATCCTCTTTGCCTTTCTGAATGGGGATTGAGCATTTTAACCAGAGTCCTCCTTCTTGATTAGTTTCTTAAGGTGTACAGATTTCAGTAGGTTTATCCTATATCCACTTATGAGTGCATATACCCTCTGTGTCTTTCTGCTTCTGGGATACCTCACTCAGGATGATCTTTTCCATTTCCTGCAAATTTCATGATTTCCTTGTTTTTCATTGCTGAATAATATTCCATTGTGTAGACATACCACAATTTCTGTATCCATTCCTCAACTGAGGGGTCTTTTCTGAGACTGGTACTCCAACCAAGGACCATGAAAGGAGATAATCTAGAATCCCTGCACAGATGTAGCCCATGGCAATTCAGTTCCCAAGCAGGTTCCATAGGGGACTGTCTCTGACATGAACTGATTGGCCTGCTCTTTGATCACCTCCCTCCTGAGGGGGAAGCATCCTTACCAGGCCATAGAGGAAGACAATGCAGCCAGTCCTGATGAGACCTGATAGACTAGGATCAGATGGAAGGAGAGGAAGTCCTCCCCTATCAGTGTACTTGGGGAGGGGTATGCGTGGAGAGGGCAGAGAGAGGGACAATGGGATTGGGAAGGGAGAAGGGAGGAAGGTACAGGGGGAATATAAAGTGAATAAAGTGTAATTAATAAAAATTAAAATAAAAACATTAAAACAAAAAGCAAGCAAACAAAAGAAAATGTATCTGAAATATCGTCTCCAGGAACTATCTTCCACCTTCCTTATCTGATTCTGGTGGCTCAGCTGAGGAGTTTTCTTCTTAGAAAATGCATCCCTTTAACTAAGCCTAGCAGATGGTTGAAACAATTAAATACATTACCCTGTGTTTTACCACAGAGGCAGCAATTCCCATCTACAACAATTCCCCGAAGCTCTGATTTTCCACCATGTTTGAGTTTTTAATTTATTTTTGAATAAAACATGCTCCCATTTGCCAAAGCAATATGAAACTGTCATGTCATTTATGGTGACCTCATTAGGGTTTCTTAGATGTACAACCAGCAGAAGCAGACTGAGTGTGATAATGCACTTTTGAGTTGAGCAAGGATTATTTGATAAGGACACTCTTACCCCTGAGCATCCTCAGGATTGTATTCTTTCCTTCCTTACTATAATGAAACCATTTCCACTGTCTTCTTCCTCCTGTCCTTTCTGTCCACCAGCAGCATAGTATCCAAGTATATCATAAAGCCACTGATTTCTCTCCAGTGATACTTCTAACTCTCAGGATGACTTTCTTTTCTCTATCATTCAAGAGAAGATAACGATCCTAAGATATCTCTGTACTCATACTTGATATGTGGTCAAAGCATTTTTTTTTTTTTTTTTTTTTTTTAGATTATGATTTCCCCCCATAGAGATTTGCAGTAGCTAAATACATCTCCAAAGTTTGGGATATTTGATATTCAAGCAGGCATACCAGAGGCTACACTTTAGTTTGGCATGAAAATATTTTATTTAGTAATATGGTAAATTCTAATTCATTATTTTACTTCTTTTAAAAGTAAATTTGTAGAGTCATATTAGATGTCATGAACTCAAGGCAAATGGTGTTGCGTATAAGTAAAGAAACCTGAACAATTTTTCATAAATATTTTTACTTTGACAATGAACAGTAGGAAGTACTTAATATGGCAAGTTCATAGTAAGGAGAGTCTAGAACTTGTAGCAAATCATAAATAATTTTTGAAAAAAACAAGGTAATGTAATGGGAAAATATGAACAAAATTATTTATTTAGTTTACATTTTTCAATGAAAACACATTTAGTTTTGAATATTCATTAGGAGAGCACTGTCCAACTATCCATCAGACATTGGCTTCAGTTTCCAGCACCAGAAATAGATAAATAAATAAATAAATAAATAAATAAAGAACATGTGATTGATTTCCTTCATAAAGGGTATCAAGGATGCAATCAGAGAAGTTAGTGTGAAGTTGTTTAGAAATTTAGCTCCATCAATGTGAGCGGTTAGTCTAGAGAGTTGAAAGTATTGCTGAAGTGGAATCAGTAACTTTATGAAATGATGGAGAAATGAATTTCCTAATTCATATTGGTGCTTAGAATACAAAGAAAAAAAGAGGAGGAAAAGGAGTAGGAGGAAGGAGAGAAGACATTGAGAATGATATCATTCCTAATATAATGTCTCCATATTTACTTTGTGGAGGTTGAGACAGTTTTAATGTTATAAAATATTCTATAAATAATAAAGTGAATACGTGATAGCAGAGCACAGAAGAGCAACAAATCTTTTAGCTAAGGATATTAATATATATGTACGATTTTATTTAGTATATATGTTGGTTGGTACAAAATAGACACTGAGACAGTATTTCAATTAAAAAAAAATGTGTACTTGTAGTTTTGTGGAGGGGGAGGGTATGTGATAGGTGTTTTACACTTTTTTACTATTATTATTATTTATTGGAATTTATTCACTTTGTATTCCGGCTGTAGCCCCCTCCCTCACTTCCTCCAGGTGCTACTTTCCCTCCCTCTCCTCCCCTCATTTCCTTCCCCAAGTCCCCTGATAGGGGAGGTTCTCCTCTCCTACTCTCTGACCCTAGCCAATCAGGTCTCATCAGTACTATCTGATCCTCTTTCTCTTTGAACTAGTAAGGCTACCTTGCTACAGGGAGGTGATCAAAGAGCAGGCAGCCAAGTTCAGGCCAGTGAATGTCCCTGCTCCTTTTACTAGGGAACTCCCATGGAGACTGAGATACCCATGGGCTACATCTGAGAGGGCACCTAGGTCCTCTCCATGCATGGTCCTTCATTGATTCATGAGTCGTTTCAGGCTCCCTGGGCCAAGATCTTTTTGGCTCTGTTGGTCTCCTCTCCAGATCTTTCTATCTTCTTCTTATATAAATTTCCCTGCACTCTGCCCAAAGTTTGGCTATGAATCTCAGCATCTGCTTCCACACCTTGATGGGTGGAGTTTTTCAGAGGCTCTCTGTGTGATAGGCTCTTGTCCTGTTCCCTGTCTTCCACTTCTGAGGTCTATCTTCTTTGCCCTTCTGAATGAGGATTAAGCTTCTTCCCTAGGGTTTTGACTGGTATATATATATATATTAATTTACTTTATATCCTTGTTGTAGCCCAATCCCCCCATCCCTTCCCTGTCCTATACTTTCTTCCTTCCCCTCTCAATACCCTGTTCCTCAAAAAACAGGAGCTTCCTTTCCCATCCACTCTAGCTCATCAAACTGCATCAGGACTGAGCCTGTCCTTTTCCCTGTGGCCTGGAAAGGCAGTCCTGCCAGAGGAAAGAGATAAAAAAGCTGGCAAGTGAGTCCCTATCTGAAGCAGTCCTCACTTCCTTTACTAGAGGACCCACACGGGGCCTAAGGTTCCCATCTGCTACATCTTTGTAGAGAGCCTAGATCCAGTTCATGCATGGCTGTTGCCTGATGCTTCAGTCTCAGAAACCCCTCTAAGCCCTGGTTAGTTGGCTCTCTTGGTCTTCTTGTGGCGCTCCTGTCATATCCAGGTCCTTTTCTTTTTCTCCCACTTTTCCGCAAAGCTTTCTACTCCTCACCCAATGTTTGGCTGTGAGTCTCAGCATTTGTTTTGAGGTGCTGCTGGATAGAGACTCTCAGAGCTCAAGTATGTGAGTTTCCTGTCTGCAAGCTTAGCAGAATAAAGTGTCAGGGGTAGGCAGTCTCCCACATGGTATTGGTTGGGCCAGGCATTAGTTGGGCATTCCCTCAATCTCTGCTCAATCTTTTCTATATTTATCCTTGCACATCTTGCAGGCAGGGAGATACTGGGTCAAAATTTTTGTGAATGGGTTGGTGTTCCTCTCCCTCTGCTAGGAAGAGGAACTATTTTCACTCACATGGAACGAGAAATAGAGTAGGCACAGGTAGTTGTTATAGAGAGGGAACAAGGTGGGAGAGGAGGTACACTGAGATATGAGGGTGCCTATCAGACCTGGGGAGAACATGGGAGGGAGGACAGTAAGCCTGTAAAGAGGCATCTCTGTGACAAGCTGGAGACCTAAGTCAGGGTAGGCTCCTGGGAGGATATGACGGGGACTCGAACAGAGACTCCTAGAAGCAGAGGCCATACACTGAAGAGAACAACCTCTAACTAGACTAGTCTCCTGGTGGACTTGTATTTTTGCACCGGAATGGTACTAGAAGTGCAAAATATCATCTCTTGGGAGATGACATCATTGGTGCCTGTGGTAGGTTTAGTTGGCTAACAAGAATAATATAGAATTAATGCTTTTTGCTAGATTTTATATCATTAATCTGTTATAAAATCAAATGTTCCTACTTTTATAATTAAGTATAAGGACTGTAGGTTCTTATTTTAGAATACTGTTAAAGATTATGATCATGATTAAAAGAAAATACAAGTTAAATTTATATGTAATGAAGACTGAAGTGAATAAAGTAACTTCAAAAATCCCAATGTGTTTTTTGTGGTTTCTGAGTTAGTATGACTATATATTTTAAATACCTCTGTTTAAAACACACGCTTGGTGTTCTGTGTCCCAAGGTTGGCTGCAGTTAGAGAAGTTTAAAAAAAAATCCATGCTGCATTTAAACTTTATGGAGCGTTTTGCAGTCCCCTTTAACTGGTTTTAGATTTTATGTCCACCGTGGTAATTGTTCTCCTGCAAAGACATAGTAAGAGTAGAGCAATAGGCCTAAGTGTGTACAACGTATTTTAAAAGGCTTTGTGGGGATCACATTGCTCAACTGTTATAGTATATGGCACTTCCTCTATGAATTATTCGTGACCAGAAGAGTGCAGAATCATTTGCTGTACTCAGCAGTCGGGGGTCGGGGGGAGAAGGCACTTCTAAAGTGCTGCATAAGGAGTCATTGCAGATTTGTGACTGGAAATGTAAATTTGGAACTGTACTGCCGTTTCACTTTCTCTGCCTCTGTATAACCATCTTACTCTCTAAAGGATGCTAGAGATTTGCGGCCAGTGAGATGCCACTCACTCTCATACAGGACCAGACTGCACGTACTACTCTGACAACATAGCACATAGTATTGGAAACAAAAAGAACTCTGTCTTTCCACTTTACATTTTAGGCCTTACCATTCAAGACCTTAAAGTGGCTTCAATTAAAATGTGGGCTGCTTGCAGAAAGCATGCATGCCAGTCACCTCAGGACAGAAAGGAGGGTTTGATCCCCTTCGCCGAAGTCAGTAGTTTCCCACTTGCAAAGAATCCGGAATGAAATGATAGTAATCTTTGATCTGTTTTACATTTTATGATATGGTAACAATGTCATTAACCACCTATACAATATTTCTAAAGTTATAAAATGTTAATTTTTAAATGTTTTTTTTTTATGTCCGCTACTTTGTGGAATATATTTGCTATAAGGAGAAATTTGAAACTGATAAAGCACAGAACTGCCCATTAAAATATCAACTAAAAATGTGTGGTACATGTAAAAATTTAAATTTTAATAGCTGTAATAAAAATAATCAGACCACTGATTTAAATATTTTCACTTTAGCAAATATAAAATATTTATTACAATATATTACAGAAATCATGGAAGATATTTGACAGACAGACATCAATATGTATCTTGTGTTTTCTTCTTAAAATCATACAGTACTTGTCAATGACTCAATAGTTATGTATCACCGAAGGCTAACAGATTAAAGGCAGAGTTAAAAATATTAGTATGCCACATTCCCAAATAATAATTATCACATAAGATATGAAAAATCTTTTTAAAAAAGAGTTAGATCACAGGCTTAGAACAAACAACAAAATGTCAGTTTCACAGGTAACTTCAATCTTTTAATGAGAATTTTACTTTTTGATAGTAAGATAAGAGAAGTAGAGATTTCTCTCTCCTTTTGAAAGGGAATCGCATGATCCAGATTTGATAGAAGCTATTTAGATGTGGGAGCTTTTGGAGGAAGGGCATAGAAGGGAGAAAAGGGAGAAATTATATATTATAACCTTAAAAAGAAAAGAAATGAAAAAGAAAAAAATAAAAAGAATTAAAGTTTTAGTTCAGGAGTATATCTTTACTTAATTACCTTCAGTTGTGAAATACCTATATATTAATCTGATTTGGGATAAATTAGTACAACTCCTGTATTTGAATTTATAAAAATTGAGTTTTTATTGTATCTGGCAATTAAAGACTTTCTGATATTTTAGCCATATATACCACCAAATAAAGTGATTGAAAGCAAACATATGATATTCAAGAGTTTTCTCAGTGGTTAAGAGAAATGGATGGCTCCAGGTTTAATTCCCAACATCCACAATGTTGCTTATAGCCATCCATCACTTCAGTCCCAGGGCTCTGACAGTCTCTGATGGCACAAGAAACACATGTTGTATACTAATATTGAGGCAAGAAGAACATTCATATATATTAATCTAAAAATAACTTAATGACAATGTGTTTACAGTAAACTGATAAAACTACCAATATATCCAGTAGCTACTTAAGCTTTTAGTTCTCTCCTTTCAAAAGAAGTATTCCTGCCTCTTTCACTCTCTCTCTCTTCCTTCCTCTTCCTCTCTCTGGCTCTCTCTCTATCTATCTCCCTCTCTGTAACCCCCTTCCCTAATAAACCTCCCGCGTGGAACTGGAAAAAAAAAAAAGAAGTATTCCTGAAACGTCCATCTTTGAGCCAGGTCTGTAACTCTGGAATGAAAAGATTACTTAAAAAACAAAACAAAACAAAACAGAAACAGTTGTAAATAATCCAACCATTAAGACAGATTAAAACAGCCTGATTTCTTAGGAAAAAATGTAAGAAAAGTTTCCCATTTTGAAATATCATTTACTATTTTATAAGGCAAGCATTGAGTCTAGGCTTGCTTGTATCAACTAAAAACATGAATTCCTTTTATTTGTGGGCCTAGTTTTATGAACTAAATCCTAGATATATAAGAAGAAATATTCTTAATATTATTTATTTTTTTAAAATCTCATCAAGATTGATGCCCTGGGTGTTTTGTTTTGTTTTGTTTTGTTTTGTTTTGTTTTGTTTTGTTGTTGTAGAAAACAGAAAGCGTCTCATTGCTTCTTCACAGTGCCTTTCAGACCTGAAGAAACACTTGATATTGTCTAAAATGCCAGATTTGGGAGTATCAAAGTGCAGTTTGCATAAGTTCTTTCTCCTACAGTAGTTAATTTATTTTAATGACCTTATTCCTTTGAACACATTCAGGAAATAGCTACAAGCTACAACTTCCTCAGAAGAGGGAGACGACAGCAATACAGTAACAAACAGAACATCTCTCAAAGCAATCTTAGACTTAGAATCTAAGTTGAAGTTATGACTTCCACTATATTCCTCTATTGCTTATGTCTGGGTCCCTTCATGACTCATTTGCAATTCATAGAACCTGGCCTCAATCTGTCTTTTGTCCAATATATTAGGAACATCATAATTTTTTTTTCAGTTTACATATGGCTCTGGAGTCTCAAGTAAATCTCAGTTCTCTTGCCATCTATACTTAAACTTATGAAAAGAGTCTTTCCTGACTCTACCACAAGCGTTGTATCATCCACACGCAAATCAAAATGTATCTCTTAATAGTATACTGAGTCCTAACCAAGTCTGACATCTGCTGATAGCATTGAATTGAACTTCTTAAATGTTTACCTGGCTAAAAAATGATGTTTTTAAATGTTACTTTATTTATTTATTATAATTTATTTACTTTGTATTCCCACTGTAGCCCCTTTCCTAGTCTCCTCCCAGTCCTACCTACCCTCCCTCTTCTCCCCTATGCCCCTCCCCTAGTCCACTGATATAGGAGGACCTTCTCCCCTTCTATCAGACCTGAGCCTATCAGGTTTTATTGGGGCTGGCTGCTTCATCTTCCTCTGTGGCCTGGCAAGGCTGTGCTTTGATCACCCAGGAGGAGGTGGTCAAAGAACCTGCCACTGAGCTTATGTCAGAGACAGCTCCTGTACCCCTTACTATGGAACCCACTTGGAAACTTATGGACTACTACTCAGCAATTAAAAATAGGAAATCATAAAATTTGTAGGCAAATGGTGGGAACTAGAAAAGATCATCTTGAGTGATCACCCAGAAGCAAAAAGACACATATGATATATACTCACTAATAAGTGGATATTAGACAATAATATAGAATAATCATACTAAAATCTGTACATCTAAAGAAGCTAAACAACAAGGAGGACCTAGGGAAGATGCATAATCCTCATTCAGAAGGCTAAACAGGGTAAACAGAGAAGACTAGGAACAGGACAGGAGCCTTCCACAGAGGACCACTGAATGATTTTTTTAATGAGTATATTTTGGTATATAGTTTTCATACATTGTTTTGGGGAGAGCAGCTTCAAGTAAGTCCCCTAACTTCACCCTTAAGTTTCTTCTATTAAAATGTTATTG
This sequence comes from Meriones unguiculatus, assembly GCF_030254825.1. NCBI lineage: Eukaryota > Metazoa > Chordata > Mammalia > Rodentia > Muridae > Meriones > Meriones unguiculatus. Next base: position 30,351,734 of record NC_083359.1, read on the forward strand.
TGTTACAATATAATAAAATATAAAATAAAATCTTACCATGTATGAAAATACTGATTTCTCTACAGGGTTAAAAAAAATGCTTGCAGAAATGCTAAGAATTTACCAAAGGTTCAAAATCAATTAGTAACACTTACTTCTAAAAATATCAAGAGAAAAAAAATGTCAAAACCATCGTAATGTTTTTTCACAATGTCAGTTATCCAAATATTGCCAAATTTATTTTAAAGCTTAGAGAGTAAATATGGACAACATAATCTACTCTTTCCAGAACCTAGAACAAATCTCTAAATATTTTTCCTATATCTGTTACCGCTTTGAACAAAAATTATCTTAGGAGGTTACTTTTTCAATACATTGGAGAAACACATATATTATAATAAAAATGATCCTCTCTCCAATTTAATAATTTTGTAAATATATATTACTACGTATTTCCTGAATTTAAATATGAAACATTAATGGGGTTTTCCTCTTCAACTTCTTGTCTTCCTTCTGCTCCCTGTCTGCCTTCACTTCCTCCTTCTCCCTGGCCCCGAGTAGTGAGGAACCTAATATCCATAAAATTTCACTTTTTAAAAAGCTACACATCTTATTGCATATTCCTGCTTTGTGTCCACTTATTCTTGGGCACTGGAAAAACTCTGCTCTCACTGAAACTGTTCCTCTGCTACTGGGTTCTTGCCCTATCTGTCAGCTTGGGTTTACAGTCTTCATCAGAATTTTCCTTTCATTATTCCTCTAGCAAGCCAATGCAGAAAGACCACAACCCTCAGCATGGAAGAGTCTTGGGTTTTTTTCAGCCCTGACACGATCACTTCCACTAAATTACCTCTGATCAAGGTCTTTAAAGCAAGCTGAAGATTAGAACTTAAAACAAGCTGGAGACCTATAACAGAGTAGGCTCCTGAGAGGATACAGGACTCTCTTGCTGAGAGTCCCTAGCTGCAGGGGACCTGAAGACTGAAGGGGACACCACTTATCCAGGCATGACTTCCAGCGGAGAGACAGGAACATTAACCCATCCACAAAACATTCTGCCCCGAATCTACCCTGCCTACAGTAGGTCCCCGGACACAGATGGAACAGAGAAAGAGGGAATGGCCAACCAATGACTGGCTCAACCTGAGACCCACCCCACAAAGAGAAAGCCCACCCCTGACACGATTAGTGATACTCTGCTATGCTTGCAGACAGAAGCCTCACATGGCTGTCTTCAGAGAACAAAACAGATGCTAAGACCTACAGCCAAATACTAGGTGGACTGAGGGAAACTTAGTGCCTAGGGTGTGGGGAAGGATAGAATGTCGTGCAGGGGGCATGAGCTCCTCAAGAAGACCAATTAAGCTAGGCCCACGGGGGCTTACATTGACTGAACCACATAGAAAAGACTGAACAGAGCCCCAAGACACATATGTAACTGATGGGCAGCTTTGCCCTCATGTGGGTTCCCTAGCAACAAAGGGAACATGGGTCATATCTGACATGGATTCAGAGTTTGAATCACTTTCCCTTAGCCGGGCTGCCTTGCCTGCCTTTTATATAAAAGGGTATACTAAGTCCTGATGTGACTTGATGGGCCTGAGTAGGTTTATAAGGGGAGGGCTCCCCTTTTCTAAGAAGAAGGGGATTGGTAAAAGGAAAGAAGGGTGAGAGGGTGGGACGGGGAGGTGAGGAAGTAGGGAGCTATGATCAGGATGTAAAAATGAATAAAAAAACAAATTTATTTTTAAACATATCTGACAGAGTTAAACAACAAGAAAGACCCTAGGGAACATGATCAATCCTCATTCAGAAGGACAAATGTGATAGACATTGGAAGCAGGAGAAGACAGGGAACAGGACAAGAGCCTATCACAGAAGGCCTTTGAAAGACTCTACTGATTAAGGTATCGGAACAGAGGCTGAGACTCACAGCCAAACTTTGAGCAGAGTGCAGGGAGTCTTATGAAAGAAGGGGGAGATAGAAAGATCTGGAGGGGACAGGAGCTCCAAAAGGAGACCAACCTGAGCCCTGCGGTCCCTGCAGAGACTGATACCCCAACCAAGGACAATGCATGGAGAGGAACTCCAATATCTGCTCAGATGTAGCCCATAGACTCAGTGTCCAAGTGGGTTTCCTAATAAGGGGAGCAGGGGCTTTCCCTGGCATGAACTCAGTGACAGGCACTCTGATCATCTCCCTCTGGTAGGGGTGGGGTGTAGCCTTGCCAGGCTTCAGAAGACAATGTAGTCAGTCCTGATGAGACCTGATAGACTAGGGTCAAATAGAAGGGGAGGAAACCTCATCTATCAGTGGACTAAGGTAGGGGCATAGGGGAGAAAAGAGAGAGAGAGGGTGAGATTGGGAGGAGGCCACAGCCAGGATACAAATAAATTGTAATAAATGATAATAATAAAAATATTTTAAAAACTAATGTGTGTGTGTGTGTATCTGGTAGTCTTTATTTCTTACTTTTGTAGTTCTCTTTTCTTTGTTGCTCCTTCAGAGTTCCCACACACCCAGTTCTTTGTTTCAGCTATCTTGGACTATGTGCAGATTGAAAATCAAAAACCCACAGTCATCAGTTTCTTCAGCTTCCTTTCTTTGTCACCATGAGCAGAACCTCTTGGTTTAATGGTGGTGATATTTCTCTTTCATTCCCGTGGTTTCAGAGAGTAACATGCTTTCTCCTTGTCAGAGTTACTCCTCCACATGCAGTCACCTTCTCTTTCCCCACATTACAAGGCTTCGTTTAATAAAACGTCCCTTCTTTCTTTCATCTAAAAATTTCCCTTCACAATTCCGGTTTTAAAAAATGACTCATGTGCCTTCTCCAGTCGCTTTGCAATAATATTCCATGTCATTATGTAGCACTCTTTGAAGTGCTGACTCTCAGACCGTCTGAGTCCCAGCTGGCAGGCTTTCTCTAGTTCTAATGTGGGCAGACTTGTCTGAGTCATTCACTGTAGCATCCTTAAGGCTCCCCTCTTTACATAAACTGAACACTCTTATTTCTTTTCCTTGGCTTCTCATAAACGCACTCACTGATCACAGTAGTACTTCTTATTTGCTGGCTTCCCCTCTCAATACTGAGTTCCCTTTTCTCCTCCTGTCATTAAGAGTTTATTTTGGCCATTTGATATTCTCTTTTTCTCCTCTTTACTACTTTATTTTCTGTTATAATATGCATGTTAAAATATTATCAGTGCCTGGTTTACCTACAGCAGTAGTTCTCAGACAACCTAATGCTGAAACCAGAACCACGAAATTATTTCGTTGCTACTTCATAAATGCAGTTTTGCTACTGTTATCAACTGTAATGTCAATGTATCCAGATATGCAGGACATCTGTTGTAGGATCCTGTTATAGTCATGATCCACATGGTGAGAACCACTGATCTTCTTCTGTTATAAAAGAATATAATGGTGATGCTGATGTTGGTCATGATGGTGATTACAGTAATGATGTTGAGGATGATGATGAGAACGAGGATTAAATGTTGACCTTAGCCCTCAGCAAAATCATAGCAGGTTCTCTGGTGTGGAAACCTGATTGGAGTTACTGCTTTCTGAAGTGAGGAGGCGTACACATGGAGGATCTTTACTAAATGCTAATGGAAAGAACTTTTAGCAATTGAGTTACAGTCTGTGTTTTGTGGTGGTGTCAAGTGTACGGGAGCTAACTGGGTTGCAAACTACGAGGAAACTGTTACAGATCTGTCTTTCATCCTATTAAATCTTATCTAGAAGAAGACCAATACAGTGAAGCCAATGTTTTACAAAGTAAGGAAAACAGTCTCTCCTATCATCAGGAAGAAGGCTGCATCTGGTATTTGGTGGTTTGAATAGTGAAGTTGTTTTTACCTGTGAATAGATATGATTATAAATAATCTTGTTTTTGTTTTTGTTGTATTTCTTTATGGTCATAAAACAATCTTGTGGAATTCTAAAATAATATTTTCATCAAAAATAATATTCTGCTCTTGAGTAGGAGTACCTATGTAGATTTCTAAAACTCTGTCTGGTTGCTGGAGGAAGCCACTTCCTGAGTCCCAGGGTCTGCTTTATGTATCAAGATTAATTATAATGTGTGTGTATATATATATGTGTGTGTATATATATATATGTGTGTGTGTGTGTGTGTGTGTGTGTATCTCAAATGCAGTTTCAAGTGCCGTGTTACATCTATTTTCGGTGTTTGATGCATATTAAAACATTTATAGTCCACACAATACTGAGGTTGTAATAGTTACTAATCTTGTCACTAACAAAAAATTTAATATTTTACAGAATAAAGATTTGTTTTGCCTAGTTTCCATGGTTATTTCATCCCATTCTTGGACACAACATTATATCAGGGGGAAAGTTGTGGTGGAGGAAATTCATCATGCTAAAATAGACAAAAGTAGAATTTAGGACAGGAAGCTCCTAGGATACTATGTACTCTTCAAAGATAAATATTCCACCTCTTCAAACTAGGCTCCATCCCTAGATGTCTCTAGTCCTCTCCAAGTAATACTACTCATACTAACACTCTGAGATCAAGCCTACAACACATAAATTTGGGGATCGGGATTTCATGTTCAAAATGTAAAAGGCAGGGGCAACAGTTTTCTCAATTTCACAAAAGTAAATTACTTACAGAGTGACAAAGATCATAGTTTGTAACAATTAGATATATTAGTTGCTTCTTTCATAAGACCAAAAATTCCACTGAATGCACTTTTCTTTGGGAACTTACTCACTATCTTTGTACTGCTTCGATACTGTACTGGGTAGAAGAGCCTTTCAGAGGCCCTCTGTTGTATGCTCCTGTACTGTTTACTGTTTGCCTTTCTGAATGAGAATTCAACATTTACCCAGGGTTCTCCTTGCTTAGCTTCTTTAGGTGTACAGATTTCAGTATGTTTATCCTATATTATATATTTAACATCCACTTATAAGTGAGCATACACCACGTGTGTCTTTCTGCTTCTGGGTTAACTCACTCAGTATGATCTTTTCTAGTTCCCATCATTTGCCTGCAAATTTTATGATTTCCTTATTTTTAAATTGCTAAGTAGTATTCTATTGTGTAAATGTACCACAATTTCTGTATCTATTCCTCAATTGAGGGACTTTTAGGTTGTTTGCAGATTCTGGCTATTATGAATAAAGCTGCTACGAATATGGCTGATCAAATGTTCTTGTTATATACTTGAGCATATTTTGGATATATGCTTAGGAGTGGTATAGCTCAATCTTGAGGAAACACTATTCCTAATTGAGAAAGTGCCAGATTGATTTCCAAAGTGGTTGTAGAAATATCATTTCCACAAGCAAGGGAGGAGTGTTTCCCTTTCTCCACATCCTCTCCAGCATGTGTTGTCACTTGAGTTTTTGATCTTAGCCATTCTGATGAGTGTAAGGTGATACCTCAGGGTCATTTTGATTTGCATCTCCCTGATGACAAAGGGTGTTGAGCATTTAAGTGTTTCTCTGCCATTCAATAAGAGCCACATTTTTAACACTAGTATTTCTACATTCCAGCTTATTCTTTATTTCTCTGCTGTTGTCTACCAGAATTTATTCAAAGCCTGTGAGCTTTGCCATATGTGGTTAGAGAATTATACATTGGGGAATACTGCCCTTGCATTGTCGCATTCCCAAAAATAGATCTAGCCTCTATGAACTAGAATCAAGACATAGTTCACAAGCTGTGACAAAGAAAACTGTGACTAACTAGAAATCACCACATTTCCTATATGATGAGACTGAAGCTTGGAAATTTGAGTTAACCCCGAGTATAATATTATGATTACATGAAATTCTCAACACTAAGCACAATGTTGGTAAAACAATTGGCTTTGATAAACCTTTTTGAATTCATTGGAAATGAATAGCTTAATTTTAGTTTTCATAAGCCATTTCACTTTTATGAAGACCCCTAAAGGTTTATTGTATTGGTTTATTTCCCCAAGTATATTGTATGAATATTCTCTATCGTCTCCATCTATTGAGTGAATGGATCATAGTGGTTGATCATCAGATTATTGAACTATATTTGGTAAATTAATATATATATATATATATATACATTATTGCATTGATATATTCAATAAAACTTTACTTTTTCATTTTTTAAAGCTATTATATCAATGTTCTGCTTTTTGTAGCATTGCTGGACTTCCCTTTAGTATCACACCTACTACAGATGACATTAACTGTTTACTTATTTAATATCCAACTGTAAATTATTGGAGAGTACAAACCATAGCTACCCCTTTGTATCTTCCTTTAAGGTGGTGAACACAAAATGAATAGTAAATTTTAAACCTTTATCAAATCGTTCAATCAACTATAAAATTTATGCTGCCACTGGTGAAACAGAAAATATACACACTGGGAGAGACTGTTTCAATACTTGTACTTATTAACATATTTTGTAGCACTCTTTGACTTTATAAGGTCGCTAAACAGTTTCAGAAAGCTTTATATTTTTTTTTTGTCAAATTAGCAAAGAACTTTGCAAGTCTATTTAACTTACAAAGTAGCAAATAAGAAGTTGCTTAACAATACAGATGCTTGCTGCTCCAGACTGAGTCTTCAGAAGTCAGCATGCTCATTTTCCTATCATTTTAAATCATCCAGTCTCATTTGACATGTTGGCTTTGAAAACACCACAAAATTATCTCATCTGGCAGCTTCATTATCTATGACTTTGTCTGACAAATAACAATAAAACATGAAAAAAATATAATCATCTACATAGAAATTATGATATGATTCCACCAAAGAAGCACAATAATTCCTACCTCCAACATTGAACTGTTTAAACCATGATGGTTTCATGTTCCAAATATGCAATACCCATATGACATCCAGATTGACTTAATCAACTGCTTGTTTTTAATCTTAGAGTAAATGTTTTGTTAAAATTTCAGAGAACAGAATATTCTTTAAAACATTTAGTGTCTTTTGAGAAATATTTTAACATCAATGGCAACCTATCAGTGAGCCATTCTAAAGAACACTGAAGCAAAGACAAATATCTTCATAAACACATCGCTGCATATAGTCTTACCTTACAATGGATTCCTGTGGCTTCTATCATGGATCTCAATTTGAGACTATGAATAGACATTCATACTACAGAAGCTAAAGCTAAAAATTGTTCAAGAGAGGCTGAATTGTGGCCTTTTACTTGACAAGAAATTGGAAGTAAAGAAATCACAATAAATATCCTGCAATAAATGATCACTAATAGAAATGGGCCATATTTTTTTATGTTAGCTGACTTAGAATGTTCTGTTGGAAATACTATGCCAAAACAAATTTAAAAGTGATTCTAACCATGAGGAGTCACATTAGGCACCCGTTGACTCCTTTATACTGTGCATAACTTAATGAAAAAGACAATCATTTCTCACAAAAATTGTAAGACTTTGTTCTCAATAGGGAGTAAAAATTACAAAAGTAATAAATTGTCATTTCAACTTAAAAGGTACTGTTATTTATGTGGACATTTTATTTTACAAGAGAGAATATCTATTATATTTTCTTTCAGTTCTTTTTAGCTTCTTGAAAATATAAAAGTATTTTTTCAGAACAAAATAATATACTGAGACATTTTTTATTTCTATTACTAGTTGGCTTGAATACAGATTCTCTGTGTATTGACACTTTGTGTGTTTTCCTTTCTAACCCCACTCCTAGTTGTCTCTCATTCTGTTTCTTGTGTCCCACATAACATCAAAATAACCATAGCGACCACATATATTGATACCTTACCGTATTCACTAGAAATCAGTTCAGGCATACTTGAGTTTAGAAATCCATAGATGCTCAAATACTTATACAAAGTGGCATAGTATTTGCATATAACCTATATGCATCCTGATATACACCTTTTACTCTCTCTATATCTTCCAATAGCTTATGCAGTGTGAACAAGGTATAAAAAATTGTTCTACCCTATTGGTTTATGATTAATATCAAGAAATAAGTCTATTTATTCCCACCACAGGCACATTTGGTATCTGCTCCTGAATCCATGGGTGTGGGGCACACAGAGACCTGACTCTTCAGAGCTTCACAGTTTTCCCCCTCTATTTGAAATAGTTGCTGCCATACCCTAGACATCCATGGACAACCTCACTTACTTTCAATGTCTCAGTTTAAGCCACCATTATCTCCTCTCCAGTGTTTTCCTCGAATTTTCCTGGAAGGCCTAGCAGGCTGGTTCTCCATTGTTCACTGCATTCGGTGGCTACCCATTGCCTCTATGGCAGAACTGGCCGCCACTTATTAGACATTACAGTACAGCGGACACAGTACAGCCACCTGCCTCAGTAATGACCTCCCTAAGGTTAAAAAAAAAAAATTAGTGTAACTTCTTGATACAGCTGTTTAGTGAGAGAACATCTCACTAAAAGAGTTTGTGTCTGAGAACACACATTACCTGCACACACACATACAGTCTAAATGGACACGTGCACAAAAGCACTAAACATGCACACACAAGAAATCATATCACTGTCAATGATAATGGTAATATTTAGATAAAACAGTAACTATGTCCGGATGCCAACTATCAGGAATTAACTCGGGAGTTCTAAGCATGAATGATCTTCTTTAGAAATCTCTGGGTTATGCTGAAGGATTTTGTTGCTGAAAATTGCTGACCAAAAGGTGAAGCCATTAACATTATTTCTCAACAATTCTCTTCAGCGGCCGTAGCATTGCTGTGAGAGCTGCAAGGCGTTGGCTTTGTTTTCTTATTGTAAAATATAAAATGTGTGACAGTAATGTGTGGTGTCAAAACAAACTATAAACAGCATTAGATAACGTCACTACAAGGCTTTAGCAAATGCTGGCCATTTTCTCAGAGTGTCTGTCTATCCTCTCCCTTTTCCTCTCTGATCCTGCCTTGTGGAGGATGAAAACCTTCACATATGCCTTTCCTTCATTGTTATTCATTGGTCCAAGGAAGCTGAGATGGGCATCTCAGTTTATTTAATCAGTGGTACCCTACAAGAAGGTGAGGGATCATCTCTGTGTATCAGAACTGATATGTAGCAACGTCGATCAGAAGAGATTAGTAAGCCTCTGTCAAGGTGGACGCCACGGGGCAGAATGAAACCTGAAGCTAGGTTAAGTAATTGGGTTCTTGTTCAATAAAGGTGCTTGTTTGTGCTGTGTAATGAAAGATCTTTGGTGCAATAGATGTCTGAGTCCAAATACCCTACGGATTTTCTGATGGATAAAGAGATAGAGGTGAAAGGGATTTAATTTAGAGCTATTGAAAAACTCTAAAGAGATTAGAAAAATTGGCAAATGCACTTTTTTTTTAAATCAAGAATTCTTTGTTACTTATCAGGACTTTTATTTTTAATTGACACTAAAACTTTTCCTTGTTTCTCTTTCTGTGACATTTCTTTCTTCCACTGATTTGCCATCATTAATTGACCTTTAAGACTCAGGTTATGAGGAGGATAACAAAAGAACGCTTATCTCCTAATTCATATACATCCTAACGCAAAGTTAGGTGGTGATACTGCCTTTGAGTTTCACTGGACTGTCACATCAGAGCTTAGGCAGAGCCTGGGCAAAAAAAGGTCTTGCCTCAATGGGTATTTGTCCCCATAATCAATACTCACCAGTGTATCTAAGCTTCTCTTTAAAAAAATTGACATTTAAACCTATTTGTCAGAACACACTTTAAAATATATAGCTTATTCAGAAAGGGGATGTAAATAATGAGCATGGTGTGACTGCGCCACTGAAGGCCAAATTAAACCAGATTAATCTCTAAAATAAGATTATTCACGTGCAGCACTACCTTGCAGTGTTTCAAAGATCATTTCAACCTGTTCACTGTTTGCAATAGCTAACAACAACAGAGACTTTTCTTTCCCTTCTTTTCAGATTGTCTGGCACATGACCCAGTAAAATACATTATTTAAGGAAAAGAAAAACCACGACTCTAGAGGGGAAGAAGACCCACAATTTGATTCAAACTGTTCACATTTGATACTGTGTAGAGAAACTTCTGGCAGTGGTGATGCCCAGCACCCTCAACATGTTCAGAGTAGCCCTGTAAACGGTATGCGTGCCATCTCTCACGCTGCTCATTCCTTATCCGTCCCCCGTGTTCTCAACCTCCCTTCAGTGGACAATACGCTTATGCACACGCCACCTTCCTTTTCTGCCTCCTCGCCTTCCCTCCTCCTTGCTTCTCTTCTCTCCCCTGATTATAAAACACACACAGACCATTTGTAGAGTCAGAGTTCTACCCAGAAGGTGTTTGTAGAAATAGGCTTTTCCTCGGCGTTGTTAAGCAGCCGTGGGCACGCGCAAGGCTCATAGGAACAAGAGTGGTTTGAAGCAGACGTTCAGCTTGAAAACGATTGTTTAAGTCTTCCCCTCTCGCGAGCACTTTAGAGACACATTTTCTCTCTGCAGAGCATCAAATGCACAACCAACCGATGATACATAGCAGCCTTGAGGATGGGAGTGTCCTCTGATAAACACACACACACACACACACACACACACACACACACACACCAGCACTTCCAGCCCCAGTGTCAGCTAAGGGCAGGGATAGCAATACCTTTTCAAACAGATGAGTGCCTGATGTTGAGTGACCCTCTGTTAAAAAAAATAATAATAAAAAATAAGTGAAAAACTTCTGGAGGCAGAGCTCTCATTTATCTCTAAATGAGGAAGGAGACCTTCTCCATTTTCCCCGACGAACCCTCTACTTCATTTTGAAACTGACAAGTTTAAACAAGATGAGAATCAGATTGCCTCTGCCTATCTCATTCCTTCAGCGCCAGCCGACAACATAATTAATGTTGCTGTGGAAGAAAGAAAAGCTTTTTTGATGAGAAGCTTTTTTTTTTCTGTCTTTTATGGAAAAAAAAATTACTTGAGAGAGTTAGGTCGCCTTTTGCACATTGTACCAGGAAAAGTTCTTCGCTGTACTGTGCATGTGTCCGTGAGCGTTTGTGTGTGTGGATGCATGTGTGTATATGTGCTAACGTTTAAGAGGCACAAATCAAATCATCATTGTACAGTATAAAAGCAGATGAGTATAATAATGTTAAAAATTAAAATTAGCATGCAATCAAGTGGAAGAGTAAGAGATGAAGGGAAGGAGAGAGAGAGGGAGAGAATATATAGGTTTATACACTCTGTGATTGTATGATTTTTCTTTATCCTGTTTGTTTTCTGAATATTCTAACAGGATCCCTTCACTTCAGGATTTTGACTGTTGCAATCACTTTTTACAATCGGTTTTTACAAATCCCTGTGTATGTCACTTTCTTGTCAGGCTGCTGCTCAGTGACCTTGTTTTGCCCTTTCTTCCTCACCAAACGTATGTTTTATCTTGTCACTCAGAGATGTTCATGGCTAGACCAAATATTTGATTTTGTTCCCTGACCCTTCTCTGCTTCCTTCTTTACAGACTCTAAATTACAGGCCTGCTAGAACTCAGGCCTCCACCATGAAGATTAGCCAACAAGGATTGCTTTGGGATTCATAGGGATTTACTATAATCCTCCCATTTTTCAAGACTCAGATAGAATACCATTTAATGCGTAATCATTTCCACATTGGCGCCCCTCCCATAATCATCTCCCTACCACTACTGTCACCGTGGAGAAGCTGTACACACAATTTCTATTTTTTTTTTAATGAATGTGAGTATGATTTACTGCACTTTGTAAAGCTTGATTCACAGACATATGTCTTTTATTTTGTCAAGAGCTATGTAATTGGAAGAAAAATATGCTTGCACACCAGAGAGTATCACTACTTAAATCTTTATAGACAGATCAAACTATTTGCGTACTTATCTTTTTTACATTTATTTTTGAAGCAGACTGGTATATTATTTTGGCATACACTTTCCAAACATGTATTCAAACCCTCCTATGGGTAAACTTACAGTCTTGAAAGACAGAACACCAACATCCATTTTTGAAAATGAAAATTTTTCTCTTCTTCTTACTAGTAATAATAGCAAACACTTTCGCCTCCCATTCTTTTTAGTCAAAGTTGCTACAGTGTTATCATGAACAAATTTGTGGTCTCTAAGCCCACAAAGGTAGTTAGCTCTTTCTTGCCTGTAGATGGCATATATCATCACTGTTGCAGATAAGAACCAAAACATAAGTTTATTAGAAACTCAAAATATGAAGCAGAGAATATATTTTCCAGTGGTAACTGTGGATTCAAAGACAAAAGTATGAGTAAAAGATGAAATTATTTTAGAAAATCTTTTTATAGGAAAGCCATCATATCATTATCCATAGTTAAATAAATAAACTTGATTCCCACAGTTCATACTGTTTGATCACAATTATGCTTTGAAATGGTTTTCATTTCTTCTAGGAATCTAACAGATATTGTACCCATTAAAATTTAGTGAATCCTTTTTACGATTTTGAGACTGTATCAACTGTGTAAATTCAAAAACGGAGGAAAATGACAAATATATAACTATGCCTTGTCAACTTTATCTTGTATGTAATATATTTATTATGCATTATGAGTGTAAAAATATTATTTTCATAATTAAAAAGTAAGCAATTGACAACTACCTTTGCTTTACAGAAGCTTTTCAGTTTCATGAGATCCCATTTATTGATTGTTGCTCTTAGAGTCAGTGTTGTTGGTGTTCTGTTCAGAAAGTTGTCTCCTGTGCCAATGAGGTTGAGGCTCTTCCCCACTCCTTCCAACCGATTTAATATGTCTGGTTCTATGTTATGGTCTTTGATTCATGTGGACTTTAGTTTTGTGCAGGGTGATAAATATGAATTTTTCAACATGTAGGCATCCAGTTAGACCAGCACCATTTGTTGAAGATATTTTCTTTTTTCCACTGTATGGTTTTGGCTTATCAAAAATCAAGTATCCGTAGTAGTGTGGGTTTATTTCTGGGTCTTCTATTCGATTCCGTTTATCCACCATTCTGTTTCTATGGCAGTTCCATGCAGTTTTTATTACTGTTGCTTTATAGTACAGCTTGAGATCAAAGATGGAGCTATCTCCAGAAGATCCATTATTGTACAAGATTGTTTTAGCATTTCTGGGGGTGGTTTTTCCATATGACATTTAGAATTGTTCATTAAAGTTCTATAAAGAATTGCATTGGTATTTTGATGGGAATTTTATTAAATCTGTAGTTTGCTTTTGGTAGGATGGCCATTTTCACTCTGTTAATTCTACTGATCCATAAGCATGGGAGATCTTTCCATCTTCTGATTTCTTCTTCAAATTCTGTCTACATGGACTCAGTGACCAGCTCTTTGATCATCTCTCCCTGGCCAGGTGTACTAGGAGGCCAAGGAAAATGAAGATCCACACAGTCCTAGTAAGACCTGATAGGCAAGGTCAGGTAGTAGGGGAGAAGACCTCCCTAATCAGTGGACTAGGGGAGGGACATAGGGGTGGAAGAAGGGAATGTGGGACCAGGAAGAGATGAGAGAGGAGGCTACAGCCTGGATACAAAGTAAATAAGTTGAAATAAATAATACTAATGATAATGAAAATAATTTGCAAAAGAAATGTGCAATTGCTTTAGAGTATATAGAAAACATATCTAATTTTATTTCAATATTTCTATTCAATATTCCATTCAAAAAGAACATGTAATTCATTTTAGTACTCATGATTTTCCATGCTTCATAACAAATTGCTGCATAATGTTTATTACATATTCCTTAGTCACAAACTAATTTGTTGTGACAATTTCCTCTATCAAATATTTGTTTTAATAAATTTTATATAATAATATTATTAAAATGTTAATCAACCATTTTCAGAGATAAAGTATGTAGAAAGGCATCCCACATGTCCTGAGCTACTAACAAACATTGTTGATTATTATTTCCATTTTTAATGGATAAACACTATTGCATATGTTTCATTTAATGGGACTAAAATTACTAAAAATGACTTCAATTTTGAATTTAATTTTAGTTGAACTTTCTTTCTCAAAATTCTGAATTAAACTTTCTAACTAAAGTTATTTGGTGAATGAATAAATTTTTCTGTATTTAAAAATTTTTTATGATAAATCATGCCTTATTATGCTTATAAACTGCCCGAAAGATATTCGCTTTTACTTGATGGTTTAGTAATAATTTTGCAATGCCTAATTACTCTGACGTCTTTACCCGTACCTCCAGTTTCAATTATGCTATTGAAATAGACAATTGCGAATAATGTATTCCTTTGTGTTATGTTAATGTAAAAAGGACAAAAAAGTAAAATATAAGTTATGTTTCAAAAAACCCCACACTCACTTGGCATAAATAGACTCTATTCCTAAATACATTCTACCCTTCTAAGATAGGCTATTATATTGTTATTATCTATTTAGAAGGCTTTCGGTTTATCTAATTGAAAGCATATGTACATATATTAATTTCTGCCACTGAATGTACAACTCAGTTTTACAGAAGTTCTTTGATGACTGCATCTGGCTGTATAGTCCAGCAATTACAAGTTAAGACTGGGACTTTTATAGAGAACAAAAATTTCTCCTAGTTTTATGTAATTAGATGCTTACTAACAAAGGTACTAGTGGTAAAGAATCCATCTGTTTCCAAGACAACAGCTTACTACATCATCACATGACAGAAGGCAGAAAGGTAAATAGGAAATGGAATGTGGCCTTCAATATCTTTATATAAATGTTAATATCCCCAGGATGCTAAAGCCTCGTGAGTTAATCACTCACATTTGCTCACATTTTACACCCTAGGAATGGGTATTAAGCTGACTTTTTTTTCTTTTTTTAATTAAATTTTTATTTTTTCTATTAATTATAGTTTATTTACTTTGTATTCCAGCTGTAGCTTCCTCCCTCATTCCTTCCCAATCCTACCCTCCCTTTCTCATCTCCTCCCTGCCTCTCTTTAAGTCCACTGATAGGGGAGATCCTCCTCCCCTTCCATATGCCCCTAAGCTGACTTTTAAGAATTTTAGAAGAAAATACATTTTAACCCTTCACATTGTCAAGCTTACACGGCATATTAGGTTGTTTAGAGCCTGGTTCCCATGGTGTATAATTAACCAATTAACTGGTGAATAATTTATATTCCTAGGATTCTCACCTCATGAAAAAAATTTCTAAGTAAGAAAAAAGATAATGAGCATTTGAAAAGATCAAAAGAAAGCATATAGCCAATGACATGTATTTAAAAACATCTGTGAAAAATTAAAGTTTATTTATTTTTGATTGATTGATTGATAACAATAATCTCTGATTCTGTGTAATCACTTTCAGTTTTAATTCTGAAGGCAAGCTTTTGCAATGTATTTATTGCCTTAAAAAGCTGATAAGTTTCATATGGTCAAGGATTGACACTATCCAATACTCTGCTAAACTTACAGACAGGAGCTTGGCAGACCTGTCCTCTGAGAGCCTCTGCCCAGCAGCACTTCAAAACAGATGCCCAGATTCACAGTCAAACATTGGGTAATGCATAGGGAGTCTTGTGGAAAAGTGGAAGGAAAAAGAAAAGTACCTGGAGTTGCCAGGAGCTCCACAGGAAGACCAAAAGAACCAAATTAACAGGGCCCAGAGGGGCTTGCTGAGACTGAAGCATCAACCAAGGACCATGCGTGAACTGGACCTAGGCTCCCTATGATAATGGGAAGCTTAGGCTTCCTGTGGATCCTCTGGTGCGGGAAATGAGGACTGTATCAGCTGCATCCCATAGTGACTCACTTGCCAGCTTTTTGATCACTTTTCCCTGGTGGGACTGCCATGTCAGGCCACAGGAGAAGAGCAGAGGCTTACTCCTGATGCAACTTGATTAGCTGGGGATGGGAAAGGGAACTCCCCTTTCTGAGGAAAAGGGAGGAGGAAGACAAAGGCAGGTGAGACCAAGAGGTTAGGTGGGATGGAGCTACAACAATGTAAAGTGAATAAAAGTACATAAATAAATTTTAAAAAACTTAAAATTTAAAAAGTTGATAACTTTAACAAATTCTCCAAGTATTTACATTTTAAGAGTTAATGATACTTTTCTAAAGCAATTTTTAAAAATACATATTTAGTGGTCCTAAGACACGGCATTAATAAACAGAAAGCTTCCCATTTTTATTGTATCTTTCTTAAGAATCAACCTCTAAGCAACTCCTTTAAATTTGGTCTCACAGATTACTTTTCTGTTCATCCTATGATTGACTATTAGTTGTTGAACAGATAAAGTTGAGTTTTTCTGCTTGAGTTTCAGAGTATCCGCCATATTCCCTTCTATACCTTCCTGAGCATTACCCTCAATATCCAGATGACTCTTGTCCTCATTGTATAAGATGTTCTGTTGTTATTCACTTCTGTCTCAGACAATCTAACAGTACACTTGCATTATTCTTTCAAGTTTAAGAGCTATAATTTCCAAATCCTTTTCAAGTGTTCCTTCTACCAATGAGAATTATTCATATAAAAGGTGGAAAATCACTTGCTCTGAGTGAAGAACTGTATGTATGAAGAGATTTTTGTTTCAATTTAGAATCACCATTTTAAAAAAATTTCTGTTCCAATAGAGTGAATTCACTGAAGGGAAAAAAATGGATATATTGAAAGGGCTTACTCAATTTTTTTTGGTTCTGTTGCTCTCCTTGTGGATTTCCTGTCCCCTCCAGGTTTTTCTATTTCCCTCTTCTTTCATAAGATTCCCTGCACTCTACCCAAAGTTTGGCTATGAGTCTCAGCATCTGCTTTGATACCCTGCTGGGTAGAGTCTTTCTCTGCTTTGATACCCTGCTGGGTAGAGGCCCTCTGTGGTAGGCTCCTGTCCTGTTCCCTGTTTTCTCCTTCTTCTGATACCCATCCTGTTTGCCTTTCTGAGTGTGGCTTGATCATCTTACCCAGAGTCCTCCTTCTTGCTTAGCTTCTTTGGGTGTACAGATTTTAGTAAGTTTATCCTATAATATACGTCTAATATCCACTTATAAGTGAATATATACCATGTGTGTCTTTCTGCTTCTGGGATACCACTCAGGATGATCTTTTCTAGTTCCCACCATTTGCCTGCAAAGTTCATGATTTCCTCGTTTTTATTTACAGAGTAGTATTCCATTGTGTAAATGTGCCACAATTTCTGTATCCATTCCTCCATTGAGGAAAATCTGGGTTGTTTACAGATTCTGGCTATTATGAATAAAGCTGCTACGAACATGATTGAGCAAAAGTCCTTGTTGTGTATTTGAGCATATTTTGGATATATGCCTGAGACTGATATTCCAACCACAGACCATGCATATATATAATCTAGAACCCCTGCACAGGTGTAGCCCATGGCACCTCAGTCTCCAAGTGGGTTCCCTAGTAATGGAATAGGAACTATCTCTGACATGAACTCAGTGGCTGGCTCCTTGATCACCTCCCCCTGAAGGGGAAGCAGCCTTACCAGGCAACAAAGGAAGACAGTGCAGCCAGTCCTGATGAGTCCTGATAAACTAGGATCAGAGGGAAGAGGAGGAGGACCTCCCCTATCAGTGGACTTGGGGAGGGACATGGAAGGAGATGAGGGAGGATGGGTGGGATAGGGAGGGGATGAGGGAAGGGGCTACAGCTGGGATATAAAGTGAATAAACTGTAATTAATTAAAAATATATTAAGTTTAAAAAAGGCCTTAGTCAAGTCTTATGGTAAGATTTGTCATTACTTCATATGAGTATTATGCACCTGATCTCATTCTTTATGTTCTTGATAAACAGCAGTAATATCTATATTAGACATCCTATTGGGATACTTTGGGTTCAACTTTATTTAGTAGATGTATTAGGAGGCAGTTTGAATTAAAGAAAGAAAAGAAAAAAATGCTTTTTGGAACTATCCAATTTTTTTTTTTGTTTAAATGTACATATGAGTTAATAAAATGCCAGGAGGCTTAGCTTTGTTTTTTTTAAAACCTTAGAACAATAACTTTTTAATAATTTAATTACAAAGTGATTAGTTCAAAATTATTTTACTTCATTTTGTATATGTTATAAAGTAATGCATAATTACTTAAGGACTAATCTCAATTTACTTATTTTAATTCTATCAACACATTTCATTATGTATTAATCCACAAAAATCTGCTTTTCTGAGAAATAGATTATAAGTGCGTTCTGTTAGATTTTTATTTAACCATTAAAGATCAAATATACTATGCTAATCAGCCTTTCATTATTGTGCCAAGGTTCTTGAGAGAAGCACTTTTAAAAAGGAAAGGTTTATTTTGGCTCATCGTTTCAGAAATTTCAGGACATGATTTTGCCTATCCTTCTTACATTGCATTTAGGCCTGTTGGAGCAGAATGATAAAGAGGAAAGATTCTATCTCTATGGTGGTCAAACAGCAAAGACAGGGAAGGAGGCGAGAAAGAGATACGCCCTTCAAAAAGATACGCTCTATTTAACTGCTACCTCTGATTAGGGCCACCTTTTAATAACATGATCAGATCACCTCTGAAAACTGATATCACCTGGGACAAAGCCGGCAAGAGACAAGCTTTGGGGACATTTGTATACAAAACCTCACCGATACATAACAGTTCTTTCTTTGATATTTATATGCACATTGTTATTATTGGTTAATTACATAGCACCAAACTCAACTGAACATCTATATCTTCATTCTAGGAAACTTCTATTTATGAGTAAAATATATTTATGTCCAAAATATTTTATCCCTTTAAATTTTATGTAAGAAACTTTTTTTAAATTATAGTCTTTTTTGTATGATCACTCTTATAAACTTTTACATGTTAGTATTTTTTTAATAGAAATTTCACATGACACTCAAACATTTCAGATTGTAGAACCTTTGAGATTCTGGACTTAATGATTTGTGGATAACATAACTACAAATATCTGTGCATAGGTTATAAAACCTGAAAACGACTCTGTCTTAAGTGCTTTCTACTAGTCTTAGACAACCGTATTTGTTCTTCATACATACATTTTTCTAAATGTTTGCTGCCTTTATGACAATAGAATGGACTTATCTAATCATGTTAAATACAGCGCATTGTAGATAACATGGAATGTTACATTCACAGCAGAACAATCATGAAGTGAGTAAAATATGAAGACCTGATAATTTATGAAGCATTATTAGAATGTGCATGCTGATGCAACTTCTCAGACCCCAGATGAGTCTCCAATCTTTAACAACCAACCAATATTTAATTCTGCTCAAATGATATGGAATATTTTCTTAATGTAACGCCAAGACAATTTCAATTTGTATAATCCATAGGCTAAAGCAAACAGCAGAGATTTGGAAAATAAAAAGTTGTGCTTTTAAAAATACATACATCACATTAAAAAAAAACATCCTGGTGTTTAGAAAATAAAAGATTAAATACTGGATAGGCCAATGAAAGCTCAGTTTCTTCTTAAGAAATTATTCTTCAGTGGGTTGTTTGGGTTATCACTTTGACTACAATATCACAGAGGATAAAATATAAGTTTCAGCTTCTGGATTGTTACTCTCCCCAAGCTTAGCTACCTCCCTCCCTGAAGAGCCAGCTGATGGTCAGTGTCATTGTGACCCTACGTGTACTTAAGGCCGGCACTTTGGGTCAGTGTTCTATAATAAGTCATTTTTAGTTCTCATCTGGAAAATTGAATTACTGTGACCTGTGACTTAGTGATAACTATATCCTAATATTAAACCAATTTTACTTTGATCTCATCAGTTTGTAGACTTTACAACTTTAGAGTAAAGAAAAAGATATATTACCGCTCTACCATTAGGCTCTGTCGGAGATCTCGTTAAATATTACAGGCATTCCTGACACCTTCCTGTCTTCTCGTTTCCCATCTTAGGTACTTGAATATCCACACATTCCTTCCTTCAATAACTCATTTCGTGTTATGTATATCACTGGGCAAAATTTCTCTACGCATTAATTTTTTTTTTATGAAGTTTACACCACTGCCTTACTTGGATTACCAGAGATTTGTTCGTATTTTAAAAATACCATCCCATGAGATCCTCAAATCTTGACTAAATTAATTAATGGAAAATAAAGAATATCAAAGATATATAATAAATGTATATATGCTATAGAAGAATTCATGACATTACACACATGAATATGTATATGCATTTACGCATGTTTATATTAATGCCACTAATACGTATAGAGACAATGTAAAGCAATAGGTGACAAGATAGTCATGGTAAATAGATTATATATTTTCATTAAAATCTGAGCATTCTATGTACATCTTTTTACTTGATGGTATCAAATTTGGAAAAAATTAAAACAAAAATGACCAATTAAATACTTTGGATACAAGTGTTTCTCCCTGATAGAATTCCTTTTCCATACTTTAGATCAATCTTCCTGGTGAGTGTTTTAAGACTATTCTGTGCCAAACAATGACACAAAATGACGAGAAGCACACCGTTGAAGTATAGAGTTTAGGTAATATGCACTGATCTGTGGCTCAGAAGTAGATTCTGCAGTCAAACCTGATGTCAATCCAAATAAAAATTTAAACAAAAACAAAAACAAAATTATTGGTTTGTGAAACCTAAGTTTGAGAGTCTGCACATAAGTCAACAGTGTCATTCTAGCTAAGACGTACTTACAGCGTCTTTGTCCAAAGATGACCAGAAATGGAAGTAAAATCATTTCTGAAGTGGAATTCAGCTTTGGGGAAGTCTGTATTCACAGGAAACCGACAATTCTATTTAGGCAGAACACCAGGAATGCTTTTTTAGTGTTAATAAGCATTTTTCAAAAAGCAAATATAAATATTAATACAAGAAGTGAGAGATTTGCAAACAAAAGTACATGACTTATTCCCAAGATGGCTATTTTATAAATGAGCATGAGAAAATAAATGTTCCACGAAAGTATTATAAAATTCATGGAAAATAATGTAGTCTTTACTACAAAGAAAGTCAGATGAGAAAGTCTGGAGAATATGGTTGAAGAAGTAACTCAGAGTAAAAAAAAAAAAAAAAGAGAAAATAAAAAGGTGAAGAGAGAACTAATTTAAAAAAAAAAAAAAAAGCAAAATTCAAATTTGGACATTGCTAAGACTCCCAGAGAAGCAACTGGGATAAATGGAAGAAAAGCACATAAAAGACTCAATTAAAACAATTTCATGAGATTGATTTCTAAAACTTCAGCAATAGTGTAGGCACTAAGTAGGTGAATGAAATTAAGAACTTCAAAGCAAGCGAAAATTGTAGTATACAAATCCTGTTTACATACATTTACACGATTAATCATTGAATTAAATATAAATCTTGAGCTGTGATTACCAGACAAAGCAGGGTATTAAATAGCATTAAGTGCAAATCCTTCTAAGTATGATTAACACACTAAAATAAAAAGCCAGAAATTATTCCCTCAGGAGAGAGGTGATCTGTTTTAAAGTCACTAATACAATTTTGCATTGCTCATTACACATGCACATTGTGATTCTGAAGCTAAAAATTCAGTGTTGAAAGGCAAGATACTGATATGAGAGATATTAAAATTCAAGTTAGTGACTAAATAGTAGACACAGAACATAGTGCAAAAATTCAAAGGAGAAAAATAATCTAAAGTGATCCAAGAAATCTTGGGTCATATAGGAGCTTTTAGAATTTTTAAAAAATAATTTGAGGGCAAGCAGATCCATGTTTAAATTCTGTATATGATATATAAATGTGAGACCATGGAATTTTGTGCTATTTTATTGTGCTTTCCAGACTCTTCTCCAAGAAGGGAGCAATGAAAAGATGCTAAGTCATGAAAGCATTTATGAGAAACAAGTAAGACATTGTATCCTGTAGCCTTTATAAATATCAGTCATTGGCTCTTCAGTCTCCCCACCCCCGAAGGGAGGAGCAGTCCTGTTAGGCCACAGAGGAGGGCTTTGCAGCCAGTCCTGAAGATACCTGATAAAACAGGATCAGATGAATGGGGAGGAGGTCCCCCCATCAGTGGACTTGGAAAGGGGCACGGTGGAGATGAGGGAGGGTGGGAGGGACTGGGAGGGAATGAGGGATCGGGACACAGCTGGGATACAGAGTTAATAAAATGTAGCTGATAAAAAAAATAAAAAAATAAATAAATATCAGTCATTTGTTGTCATTATTATATTCTAGGACTATATTTCGGACTATCACGTCTAGGTTTTCAGTATACATAAACATTTTTCACAGGAAAAATCTTGATATGTTGAGAACAAAGAATTCATTAGGAAAGGAATATTAAGGTGTGTATTGTTTGACCTTGACTTACTTAAGGAATGTCTTTCTGCTAAAATTCTCAACAACTCATAATTCCCATAGTCTGTATCATTTTACACGGTGGCTATTTTTTGAGAAAATTAATTTATTTCATTTAATGTCAAAATTTCCAAACTCTTTCAATGTATAACAATCTTTAACTTTTTCCACAATTCTATTCTCTTTTTGTATATATTTTTTCCAATTATTTATTCGTTTAATCACTTTACAGCCTGATCCCAACCCCCTCCCTCCTATCCTCCTATTCCTACTCTAAGGCCCCTCCCTGCATTTCCCCTTCCTTCTTCTTAGATAAGGGGAGACCAGGAATTGATACCAAGCAACCTGGGACCTCAACTTGCAGCAGTAATAAGCACACTCTCTCCCATTGAACCCTGACATAGCAGTCCAGCTAGAGGAAAGAAATCCAAAGGCAGGCAACAAAGTCAGAGACAGGCCCTACTCCCTTTGTTAGGGGACCCACATGTTGCCCAAACTGCACATCTGCTACATATATTTAGGGGGAATAGTTTTGGTCCATGAATGCTTTTTGGATGGTGGTTCAGTCTCTGTGAGCCCCCATGGGTGCAGTTAAGTTTGGTCTGTAGGTCTTTTTTTTTTTTTTTTTTTTTTTCAATGCAGTTTATTCAGGAACATTGAACAATCCTCGGACCCCGGGGAAAGCCAGCCCACAGCTTAAATAGCCTCGGGTAGCCAACCCAGGCGTGCCACGGGGGCAATGCAGATAGGTCCACATACATGGAAGCAAGCCAGATCCTCGGCCTTAGCCAAATGTGGAGTTGTTCGTGACAGAGAGCACTCACCATCGGGAAGGTGGAAGGCAGAAACCAGCTCCATCTTTAAGGCATAGCATTCCGCAGCTCTCTACAGTTCCCCCTTTTTGTTTTAGACGCATCAGGCAAGAGTAGAGGTCTGATCTCTGATATTAGAAATAAATTGGGACTTTGTACAGATGTTCATTTAGGTGTCATCCACCCAAAGAGCATCAGACCGTCCGATACCTTTTTCTCAGAGGCGGGACCTGGGGCATCAACCCGCATGCAATCAGACATGCTCTTCTCTGGGTCCGAAGCGGCTGACCCTGAGTGCAGTGCTTAGCCTCGCATCCTGAGCGTATCATTTTAGCTTTTTATGGTATCCAACCATGCTTGGGGAGAATGTCCTGCTTCAATGGCTGTAAAGGCCTGAATGATCATGGCTGCATCACACTGTTGTGAGACTCTAATCTTGCATATATACCACAGGCAAACCAAGGAGACCAACACCAGAAGGCCTGCTAATACTCCCATGCCCGCCCATTCCTTCAGATGATTCATGGCTGCAGCAATCCATGTTGATAATCCTGTGGCTAGTCCTGCGTCCACTCCGGTAGAATTTACTGTGACAATGGCCACTCTCAGCTGCTCCATCGTAGTATCGAATTCTCCAGTCCAATTACCTAAAATATAGCTCGACAATTGTTTAGACAGATTTGCAGCGCAGGAAAAATTCTCATGTTGTATGCTAGTGACACAAAGTCCAGCATACTTTCATTGACAGCCAGGTTGAGCGATTTGCCATAGGGTATCAATTTGCTCCTGCAAGAGGTCAATCCTCTGATTGAACACCATCAAGCTTCCTTTTAGTTGAGCATTAATTCCTTTATGTACAACTAAGGCATGAGCTACATTGGCTAAATGATTATTCAGGGTCTGAGCAGTCTGTCCAGTATGACTCATGGCTAATGCCCTGGTGGTAGCTCCAACAGCCGTCAATGAGATGGTAGTAACAATGGTGGCTGTAGTTCCAAGATCCCTTTTCTGTCTGAAGAGAGTCATAGCGTGAGGGGCATCAATGGGCATAGGCACCCAGTGAGGCATGCGAGTAACCAGGGCATACCTAACTTTACTAGCATTCCAGCATTGGGCAAAAAAGCAAGTATGATTACCACAATTACTTGGCTCTATCTGGCTAATAATGAATAAAAATGGGGGATATAGACAAACAGGTGTGGGCTTATAGGAAATATTATGAGAAGCCTTAACCCCTCGTTGGAACATCCTGCGTCAGTTCTAGAACTAGCAGTGGTGGTGTCTGAGGTCTGAGTAGGTTCAGGAGACCATTGCCCCCAGGGGCGAGATGTGTAGGTCTTTTTGAGTTGTCCTTGATCCCTCTGGCCACCTCTATCCTTCCTTCCCGCTCTTCCACAAAACTCCCCAAGTTAGGCATCTTGATTGGCTTTGGATGTCTGCATCTGTTTTCATCAGCTGCTGGATGAAGCCTCTCAGAAGACAGTTATGCTAGGCTCCTGTCTACATGCAGAGCAGAGTATCATTAATCGTGACAGAGGTGGGTGAACCATGGGGTGGTTCTCAAATCGGCCCAGTCATTGATTTTCCTTTCCCTCAATCTCTGCTTCATCTTTATCCTGACCCTTCTTATTGGCAAGACAAATTTTTTCTTAATTTCTTTTTTACTTTTTATTTTTTTTATTAATTACACTTTATTCACTTTGTATCTCCCACATATGCCCCTCCCTCCTCCCCTCTTCATCCCACCCTCCCTCCCCCTTCTTCACACATGCCCCTCCCCAAGTCCACTGATAGGGGAGGTCCTCCTCTCCTCTCTTCTGATCTTAGTCTATTAGATCACATCAGGAGTGGCTGCATTGTCATCTTCTTTGGCCTGGTAAGGCTGCTCCCCCCTCAGGGGAAGGTGATCAAAGAGCAGGCCAATCAGATTATATCAGAGGCAGTCCCTCTTCCCATTACTATGGAACCCACATGGACATGGGTTACTATGTAATCCACTTGGACATGTTGCCATGGGATACATCTGTGCAGGGGTTTTGGTTATCTCCATGCATAGTGCTTGGTTGGAGTATGAGTCTCTGGGAAGACCCCTGTGTTGGGCAGTGTGCATGAATTCTTATGTAAGAAGTGGGAAATAGTAAGATCTGGAGAGGACAGGAACTCCACAAGGAGGGCAAGACAAATTTTGAGTTGAAGTTTTTCTGGGTGGGTTGGTGGCCCCCTCCCTCCACTGAAAGTCTCACCTGCCTGCAGGAGGTGGCCTCACTCAGTCTCCTTAACCCCTGCTGTTGGAAGACTCAGCTAAGGTCACCCTCAGACATCCAAGAGCCTCCCCTGACCCAGAGATGCCCCCTACCGATTTCTGTTCTCTTTCCTAATCCTCAAACCCAACAGTCCCATGGATCTCCCCACACCTAATCCCTTAGCCTTCCAACACACTCTCCAATCCAGCTCCCTCCCTCTGTCTATTTCAGATGTCTATTTTATTTCCTCTTCTGAGTAAGATTTACGAATCCTCTCTTGGGTCCTTCTCCGCCTCTTTGGGTCTGTGGAATGAAGTGTGGTTATCCTGTACTCCATGGCTAATGCCCACTTATAAATGAATACATACCACGAGTGTCTTTCTGGGTCTCAGTTACCTCATTCAAGACAATATTTCTAATTCCACTCATTTGCCTGTAAATTGATGAATGTCTTTGTTTTTAATAGCTGAGTAGTATTCCATTGTGTAAATGTACCACATTTCTTTATCCATTCTTCTGTGGAGGGGCACCGAGGTTATTTGCAGTTTCTGGCTATTGTGAATAAAGCTGCTGTGAACATAGTGATGAAGAGTGACCTAAGTGCAATTGTTGATGAGGATTTAACCTACCAGACTGAGAAAATGAAGAAAGACAGAAGTAGAAAAGAAATTGAAATGGTGATGGGGTAGAAGAAGGAGGAAGAGAAATGAGATCTAGAAATATTAAGGCTGAGTTTGTAACTAGGCTAGAGCAGAAAGGACTAGGGAAAACATTTCTTGAAGCAAAGAGGGGAGAGATTCACAGTGGTGTTCAACAGATGCCAGAATGAGGCGCAGGTCTCCACTGTGTCAAGAATAACTCCTGCCTTTTAGAGGTATTCCTTAGATAGCCACCCTATCGGATTTCTATCACAGAATTATTATCCTCTATCATTTGAAATGTTTCCCTTTCCTTTCAAGCTTACCACTGCGAAAATACTCTTGTTTTTATCAGCTGACACAATTTTATTAAATTTGAGTCAGTTCATCCTCATTACTATAAAGTATATGAAACCGTCATCTTATCAAAAATAAAAGGCTCTTCAGGCTCTAGTTTTGGAGGGCTCTGTCTAGGGTCAGTCAATCACACTATTATTATCATTCACAGGATCACTGAGGCTTATTTGTCATAAAGACAATCTGTTCACTTCTTAGCTGTGGTGAGAAGAAAGAAGGGTTTGACCTAACCTCTTCCTCCTAAGACCCATCACTCTAAAGTTTAACAACTTGGCCCAAATTCTGGGACCAAGCTTTCAAAACATGGCATAAATTTAGACAGTGGTAGTGGTTGATGCCTGTTACTTAAAGTTATACATCTTAAAACATTTAAATTTACACGTATTTGATACTTTTACTGAAACGTAATATAAATTGTAACAAAAATAATACTTTTTGTTATTTATTATAAAGAGTTTGAACTGTAGCCAAATATCAATTTAAAATTGATGCATTTCAATTCATAAACTTACTTCTTCCTTTCCGTTAGAATTCAATACCTGAAATACTAACAGAAAATGCTTCATAAACCATATTGTTTGTTTTAAAATGGACATCTTTCTTTAAAACAAGAATACTGCAGATCAAAATGTCACAGAGACCAATATTGCAAGGACATGTTTAAAATAGAAGTTGGTTTTTTTTTTTCTTTCTTTTTAACTTTTTCCAAATTAACTTTCATGTGTGCAAGGGCAACAGTGCTTTGAGGCATTAAAAGTGTAACTTTGACCCAAATATAATCTTGAAAGTGAGTTGGGAAGTGTGTTCAGGGAGAAGGAAGACAAGTGTGTGAGAAAGGGAAGATTGATTTCCTGTGAGCTTTATAGCATGCTTTAATGGTTGAGGTTTTGTATTGCTTCATTGATTTGTTCAGATGGTTATCTCATATTATTGGGACAATACTCATCCCACACAGTTACCTACACAACTTGTAGAAGACTAGAAACTTCAGCATTTCCTCACCACAACTGCTTTAACTCTTTTGAGGCTTTAAACATTAGAATGAATTTCTTATTTTCTTCTGCAGTCTAGTAGTGGAATGCAGTTTACCATCTGATGAGAGGAGATGAAAGTGTAATGTGAAGAGAGAAAGGGTACCGTGAAATATTTTCCTTCTGAGTAGAAGAATCTTGAATAAAAATTATGACCAACATTTGCAATTATTGACTCATAATGGGGACGGTCAGAATTGGACCATTAGAAAGTAAAGCGTGCTGATCAGTGGGCCATGTTCTCCCCATGTCCTCCACAAGCAAGATCCACAGCTACTCAAGAGGCAAGCATGGGGACTGCGTGGGTTTGCACCAGGCCCTCTGTGTTTATGTTATGGATGTTAGTATGCTATTTTTGCAGAACATCCAACAGTTGGGAACAGGTAAATCTTTTGTGCCTGCTTTTGATACTCCTTTCCTCCTATTGGGCCTCCTTGTCCAGGCTCGATATGAGGGCCTTTGCCTTGTTTTATTCTATCTTGTGTTTTCAGGGCTGCTCTGTTCTGAAGAGGAAACAGAGGGAGTAGATCTGGGGGGAAAAGGGGGTTGAGGGAAAGCACAGAGGAGTGGAGGGAAGAGTGGTCTGGGATGTATTGTATGAGAGAAGAATCTTCTTTCATTTTTTAAAAAACGCATGATAAAGTTAGTGCAACTTAAGCAATAATTGACCATAGACAAATGAAAAAGTAAATTAGAAGGCCTTTTCTGGTGCTGTCACTACATTTAATCACTCTGCAGTTAGACATTGATTCATCTTGTTCATTTTCCTCCTGACATTCATAGAATTGTGTTTGAATTTCAGAGACTGCCTAGTTAGGATATCACTTAGAACTTTGGCTGCGACACAGATAAATGAATAATAATTTGGGGTAGGGAAGCGGGGAAGATGGCTCATTTGCTAAGAGCATTTATTACTCTGTCTGAAGAGTCAGTATGGTTCACAGTACATACACCAGGTCGCAAACACCTAAAACTGCAACCCCAAGAAGATCTGGTGCCCCTTCTGTTTTTTTGTTTTGTTTTGTTTTTTGTTTTTTTTTTAGCACCTGACTCATATGCATATACCCATTCATAGACATGTACATATAATTAAAAATAACTTGAACCTTAAATAACCTTCCTGAGATTAAATATATTCCTATGATGCATTCTCTCTCCATAGAATTCATTTAACTTATGTTTACAACCACAATTTTAATCTACTAAGGTGACCTAAGATCAATTTATATCTCATAAAACATTTCTCCATGTATCTCTCTCCCTGCATTCTAGGAATTCAATTCAATACAAGATTTCAAGATGTTCGCAAATGCATTTGGTTTTTCTTTTCCTAATTAACGATGGGTTAATTCTTGCCATTTAGACAGATATCTGGGTACCCTCTTTGGTTCATATTGCATATGATCACAGGAAAATATTTTTCATTATAGTATTCAGAGTCTTCATCACTTTTTTTCCTCATTACATATATGACTCCACCAATGAAACTAAAGCTAGGTATTTTCCCTTTCCTGTAGGTTTTACAGCAATGCCACAAATAGAAATTAGATAAACCATTGTTGAAGGAATATAGATTTTGTTGAACTGTGCAATAAATGTGGATTTGTGGGATATCAATTAATAAGTGTGGCTGGCAAATACTGGCAATGTTAACAGGAACTGTTAATTATATAATCAGAGCTTGTTTAAGGTTTTACAAGTGTTACTGCTTTAGAAACAAAAATGAGATGAAGATCATTATGACCATAAAGCCACAAAGTTTACAATTTTGTGTTGAAATTAAAATCATACATCAATGTGTATAATAATTAATATAATAGTATATAATATAAACATGTTTTTCATAATCTCCTAATGAGTTACTTCTCCTATCATGAGTTACTTCTTGTCTTTAAACGGATGTTTAATGTCTAAGTATACATTTTTTTCTTAATACCTGAGTATTTTGTGATCCACATAATTATTATGAATCTATCTTAATTCATTGTTTCTATTTGATAAGTGAATATAAATTAATTTTAAGATTGTAGTGAGTAGAAATAGATGACAATACACACATGAACAGCAGAGTTGGAGTGCCCAGAATATGCATTTATGAGGCACTGTACCTTTCACTATCAAAGATTTGTTATTAGAAAGCATTATTAATAGCTGAGTAGAAATCCACTATGTAAATGTGCCACGAATTCTTCATCCATTCTTTGCTTGAGGGACATCTGGGTTGTTTCCAGATTCTGCTTATTATGAATTAAGCTGCTATGAACACAGTTGATCAAATGTCCCTGTCGTAGGGTGGAGCATCTCTGTAAGAGGATCTGGGGATGTCCCTGAGGTAGATTTGGTTGCCCTCTGGAGGGACAGCCTTGAAAGGCCACAGAGGAATAGAACCCAGACACTTCCGATGAGACTTGATAGGCTAGGCTCAGATGGTAGGGGAGGAAAACTCCCCCTTTCAGTGGACTAGGGGAGGAGGTTGTGGGGAAGAGGGAGGAAGGGTGGGACCAGGAGGAGATGAGGGAGGGAGCTGTAATTGGGATATACAGTGAATAAATTTTAAAAAATAATAAACTTAAAAAGTATTATTAAAGTTGTCTTATATTAAAAACCTACCAAGTACATAAATAAGCCTGACAGCATATTTTATGTCTCCAAAGATGGCTGAAGGTATGAAAAGGTAATTACCTTTTCCTGATATGTTGGTGCTCTTAAAATCACACCATGAGAACTTATCATTTACATATCAGTGTTGTTAACATTTCCAAGCCCTGTGCTGAAAATATAAAAATAAGTATTTTTAATATAATTGACACAGATTGCTATTTTTCACAAAACTTCTGAAGGAATTAAGAGATCCGGTTTTACTTGATTCTCCAAACATCATTTGGAATTCTATCAGCATCACGGTCCTTTTAGCCTCTGTACTTGAATTCCCCAAAGACAATCTTACCACAGAAATAACATCTGAAATACCAACTCTATGCATATGAATTCAGCTGGATAGGGAAAACTCTCCATGACTGTAGAGATATTATTTCCATTACAAACTGCTCCTTCTATATGCAGCTATGTGAACATGAGAGTTTGCGTGCACTAATGTGAGCTTTACTCATTTCATGTGACATTATAATGCAAGCTATAAAAGAAACATGTAAATCTGAGGGTGGCATCACATAGGAACTGCCACAGGGACTGTAGACTTGTTTATGATTGAATTTTTTTTAGCTCCTAGCCTCTATGTTTAGGGCCATGGACGTAGACTAACAAACTTTATGTAGGCTCAGACTGTGTCAAAAGTAGTTGGTGGTGGCCTTCTCTTCCTTATTTTCTTGTTTGTCCTCTTATTCTTTTGCTTTTATTTTTCTCTTCTTTTTTCTTCTTCTCCTCCTTCCCTTTATCCCCCTCCTCTCGTACCTTCTCCTCTTCTTTTTTTCCTTCTCATTCTCCTCCTGCTTCTGCTTCTTCTTCCTCCTTTTTTTTCCTCCTCATCCTAATCTTGTATCTCCTTATCCTTTTCCTCCTCCTTCCTCATACTCTTCCTTTTTTGGTTCCTTTTCCTCCTCTTCCATTCCTCCTCCACCGCTTTTCTCTCTCTTTTTAAATATCTTACTTCTTTTTCTTATACTCATCTTCCCCACCCTGCATTCTTATCTGCTTGCCCTTATTCTATCTGTACATCACTGTGGATTCTTCTGTTAAAAAATATGATTTTACACATTTGTGCCATTGTTTCTAGGCAGCTCTCAAAATTACTATATATCAATTGGTTACTGAGCTACCACAGGCTACATCCAAGCAGAGGTTCTAGGTTATATCTATATATGGTCCTTGGTGGAGTATCACTCTCAGAAAAGACCCCTGTGCCCCTATATATTTGGTCCTTGTGGAGCTCCTATCCTTTCCACGTCATACTAACTCCGCCTTCTTTCATATGATTCTTTGCACTCTGCCGAAGGTTTGGTTATGAGTCTTAGTATCTGCTTTGATACACTAGGTAGTCTTTCAAAGGCCCTCTACGGTAGGCTCCTGGCCTGTTATTTGTTTTTTTTCCCATGTCGAATGCACATCCCATTTGTCTTTCTAAGTGAGGATTGATCATCTTACCCCAGGTCCTCTTACAGTAAGGGGAACAGGGACTATTTCTGACAGGAACTCAATGGCAGGCTCTTTGACACCCCCCTCCCCCAAGGGAGGAGCAGTTTTGCTAGGCCACAGAGGAGGACTTTGCAACCAGTCCTGAAGATACCTGATAAAACAGGGTCAGATGAAAGGGGAGGAAGTCCTCCCTAATCAGTGGACTTGGAAAGGGGCAGGGAGGAGATGAGGGAGGGAGGGTGGAATTGGGAGGGAATGAGGGAGTGGGATACAGCTGGGATACAGAGTTAATAAAATGTAACTAATAATAAAAATTAAAAACAATTACTATATATCTGCAGCTTTTCTGAACTTACCTTATCTGGCCTCACTTGACATATTAAAGGCTAATCAAAATGTGAAAAAAAAAACAAAAACAAAACTTGTCGTTTGGTCTCTCTCCTTCCCTCCTCCACATCGCATATTCATATACTGACTTTAAAAAAAATAAGGTTCAACCTAATATATTTGTGTCATTTTATAGTTAAAGTTATGTTCCTTCTGATTATTCACACTTATACGCATGACTGGAGATAATGATTGAACATCTATCCTTCACATACAACCAAATGGTTCCATTCTCAATATTAAACCACTGGATCAAGAAACGTTAAAGATTTCCTACTTACACTTTTCTTCCACTATATGCTAGTTTTTTTTTTTTTTTTTTTTTTTTTTTTTTTTTTTTTTTTTTAGAGATCAATAGGGGGAAAAAAAAGGAAAACCATACATAGTATACTTTTATAGCTTTCATCTCTCAACTCTCCAGGATTGATAATTACTGAATAGAAAAATGGAAGTTCATCTACATCAATCAATCAACCATCCACCAAGCTTGTTGGAAAATTTCAAACAACTGAAGTACATTGGAAATGAGATGACAAATCCTCCTTGCCGCCTCCCCATTATATAGCGCCAGCCTCCCCATTGACATAGAACACTTGACAATTATGACAGCATCTGATATTTACTTTTGAAGATATGTATGGTTTTGTATGCAACCTCACTTATTATCTATCATTCTAAACCAAATAAGTGTAATAAGTGTGCATTTTCATCATTTTTAAATTCTATATATATTGTTGAATTTTATCAGAATAAAACATTTCAACATAAAAACTTTTTATAAAATTGTTAAGATGTTAAAAATAGTTTGGTTTGGAAGTGTGAGATATTAAAACAAGTATTTATTTTAATTCTACTTCTTAGTGAGATTTATTCATTACTCACTAGCTCACTAAATAACCTTTATAGTTACATAAAATTTTAGCTTGCTTGTCAAAGGCTTAAAAGGTAACATCCAGGACTTACTATTTCCCATTTCTTTCATAAAATTCCCTGCACTCTGCCCAAAGGTTGGCTATTAAGTCTCAGCATCTGCTTTGATACCCTGCATGGTAAAGTCTTTCAGAGGCCCTCTGTGGCAGGCTCTTGTCCTGTTCCCTGATTTCTCCTTCTTCTGATGTCTATCCTCTGCCTTTCTGAATGGGGATTGAGCATTTTAACCTGTGTCCTCTTTCTTGATTAATTTCTTTAGGTGTACCGATTTTAGTAGGTTTATTCTATATTATATGTCTAATATTCACTTATGAAGGAGTATATACCGTGTGTGTCTTTCTGCTTCTGGGATACCTCACTCAGGATGATCTTTTCCAGTTCCCACTGGATGGGAGCTCCACAAGAAGAGCAACAGAACCAAAAAATCTGGGCACAGGGGTCTTTTCTGAGACTGATACTCCAACCAAGGATCATGCATGGAGATAACCTAGAACCCCTGCACAGATGTTGCCCATGACAGCTCAGTGTCCAAGTGGGTTCCATAGTAATGGGAACAGGGACTGTCTCTGACATGAACTGATTGGCTTGCTCTTTGATCACCTCCCCCTGAGGGGGGAGTAGCCTTACCAGGCCACAGAGGAAGACAATGCAGCCACTCCTGATGAGACCAGATAGACTAGGATCAGAAGGAAGGAGAGGAGGACCTCCCCTATCAGTGGACTTGGGGAGGGGCATGTGTGGAGAAGGGGGAGGGAGGGTGGGATCAGGAGGGGAGGAGGGAGGGGTTTAAGGGAGGATACAAGTAGCTGAGTGTACTTCTGTCTGGGTCTTTAACTCAATTCTATAGGTGAATTTACCTGTTCTTATGTCAGTACCATGCTGTTCTTATTACTAGTTCTGTAGTACAATTTGAGGTCTGATATGTTGAGACATCCAGCACTTCTTTTATCAATCAGAAGTGTTTCATTTATCCTGCTTTGTGTGAGTCTGTGTGTGTGTGTGTGTTTCAATATGAAGCTGCAAATTTTCTGTCTTAGTTCTTTGAAGAATTCTGTTGGAATTCTGATGTATAGTGCATTGAATCTTTAGATTGCTTTCTGTACACTGGCCAGCTTTACTATATTAATTGTTGTATAAAATGATGTTATATCACCCAGCTTACTGAATTATCAATAGATACACTTGATTTTAGAAATGTGTTTTTTGGATGAGTGAGATGGTTAAGGATATAATCTACATGGGTAAAAATGCTTTTCACCAACCCCGATGACCTGAGTTCAAGCCCTAGAACCAAAATGGTAGGAATGGAGAACTTATAATCACAATTATTCCGTGACTTCCTCAAAGGCACTGTGATGTGTATCTCCCTCCATACAACCAAAGGTAAAAGTTTTCTAAAACTTACGGGTATGTATACTCTAAAATTAAGTATATGTGTATCTATATGTGCACATTTTTTTTTCAAACAAGAACATTCAGTCTGCAAGTAAATGTTTTGCTTTTTCTCTTTCCTGTTAGATGTTTATTACCTTTTCTTTGGCATGTTTTAATTGGGTAGAATTTTATATTTTACTTCAAAAAGAAAACAATTAACTTCCTCTTCAGGTAAATTTATTTAGACCTTTTAGGAATGTGGAGGAAGGAATGTGTATATTTTCTTGATCACATTGAGAGCGTTTATTTCTATATAAAATTTTCTGAATATTTTAACACAAAAGAATGTTAGGATATTGTTAAACACTTTTTGTATCTCTTCAGATGGTGTATTTCTATATAAAAATACTTGAATATTTTACCACAAAAGAATGTTGGGATTTTGTTAAACACCTTCTGTATCTCTTGAGATTAACATGCTTTTTTGACCTAACTATAATAATGTTCTGTATTGTCTTGATACATAGAATATTCTTTGTAGTTCTGTCATAAAACCACTACACATTCATGGACAATTCTCCTTTCTATTGTACTGGAAGTGTTTTGCTAGTAAGCTGGATGTATTTGTGTTTAATTGCAATAATGGGATGTATTGCCTCCATTCATAGATTGGTATTTGTATTCCTCTTATGAACACTGCTGCACACTAAGAGGTAAGCTCTTCTATATTCTACTGGAGCTGTTTTGCTGGTAAATTGAATATATTTGTTTTTAAAACAGAAAAATATTTTAGTGTATATTGTTTTCTGACAACTTTGCATGGTTTGAAAATCAGTGTAATACCTGTCTCACGAAACACACTTTTGAGTTGTTTTCTCTTCATTTTTCAGGTATTTGTGGGAAAATAGTAATAATTATTATTATTTTTTTCAATGCAGTTTATTCAGGAACCTTGAACAATCATCTGACCCTGGGGAAAGCCAGCCCACTTTAAATAGCCTCTGGGTAGCCAACCTCAGCATGCCACGTGGGCAATGCAGATAGGTCCACATACATGGAAGCAAGCCAGATCCTCAGCCTTAGCCAAATGTGGAGTTGTTTGTGACAGAGAGCACTCACCATCGGGAAGGTGGAAGGCAGAAACCAGCTCCACCTTTCAGGCGCGGCATTACGCAGCTCTCTACAGTTCCCCCTTTTTGTTTTGGACGCATCAGGCAAGAGTAGAGGTCTGATCTCTGATATTAGAAATAAATTGGGACTTTGTACTGATGTTCATTTAGGTGTCATCCACCCAAAGAGCATCAGACCCGTCTGATACCTTTTTCTCAGAGGCAGGACCTGGGGCATCAACCCGCATGCAATCAGACATGCTCTTCTCTGGGTCCAAAGCGGCTGAACCTGCGTGCAGTGCTTAGCCTCGCATCCTGAGCGTAACATTTTGGCTTTTTATGGTAGCCAACCATGCTTGGGGAGACTGTCCTGCTTCAATGGCTGTAAAGGCCTGAATGGTCATGGCTGTATTACGCTGTTGTGAGACTCTAATCTTGCATATATACCACAGGCAAACCAAGGTGACCAACACCAGAAGGCCTGCTAACGCTCCCATGCCCGCCCATTCCTTCAGATGATTCATGGCTGCAGCAATCCATGATGATAATCCTGTGGCTAGTCCTGTGTCCACTCTGGTAGAATTTACCGTTTAAATAGACTTTTGGATAAATTTGAAACATATTACCCACTATCTCATATTTTAAGAAAATTAGCCTATAATATAATTTCACAATTAGTTAAGATGTATTATGATCCAACATACAAGCCTGTCAAATAATTTATTTTGACACAACACTTATAAAAAATAAATACATTCCTCATTTCTTACTATGCTAAATTTTTTACCACTAAAACATGTCCCCACCAGATTAAACAAACTCTCTAAAATAAAATGAAGGTTTTAAAATTAAAATGAAGTTTTAAGTACAGATATTTAATTTTAAACCTGTAAAATATCTATGCTTTTTTTTTAACCTTTGCTCGAGTATGTAGTTTAAGGTAGGATAAATACAAGTTGGCATCAAATAAAAAGGATCCAGGTTATAGTTAGTTATTTCCGGTTACTATTACCATCAAGATAAACATCTTGGCTATATACTTTTATGGACTTGGGAACATGTGATGTTAGTAGATCTGCTTACTATAGTATAGTTTTTGGTGTTTATTTATAATAAACAAAATCAAATACATCTTACATAAATTCACAGAACATATATCTGTAACCTTAAGACAAGGACCAGGTGCATAACAAGATACTGAAAAACATAAAAATGTCAGGTTTAGAGAATAGAGTCAAATGTCTGGAAGAAAATTAATGTGCTTCTTAGATGAAGAAAATATAGCAGGAGAACTCAAAATAACATGGAGAATAAAATATCAAGGGGGTTTGCAATGGGATTCTTCACAACCCAGAGATGTATTTTCATAAGATGAATAATCAAAAAAGCCTCAACAAATAGAGCACAGATACATGCACACAGGGCACTTCATTAGGAGATTTCAGAAACATGGCAGGAAAAAGTCCTAAGGGCCTCCGGAGGGACCAATTAGGTCAGATTCATAACCTGAGGTTCAAAGTAGTGGAGTAGTTCTTAAAAGCAGCAGATAAAGCTAAAATATCTCTGAGAAATTGCCGTGGACACTCAGAAAGAAACAGAGCAACAGGTTATTTGTATTAGCTAAGTGATAATAGGAGATGATTGGTGAGTTTTTCTACCTAAATGGCTGTGATAAAACTCCCTATCAGGGGGGAATGGTTTATTTTATTTCACAAATCCAGGTTATAGTTAGTTATTTTGGGGACGCCAAGGCAGCTAGCCATACCTCATTCTTAGTGAAGAGCAAAAAGAATAAACACATATTTGCTTGCTTTCGTAAAGACTTCTCCATTTATGTATGGCTAAGAAACTCGTGCCTAGGGAATGGTGATACCTATAAAGTTTAATATATTCCTACACCAACTTTCAATCAAGATAATTACCTACAGGCATGAATACAGGGACACCCAATATAGATAATTTTTCATTAGGACTATATCCAAAGGTGAGCCTACTTTCTGTCAAGTTGAAAGTTCAAAACAAAAGTTAAAAATTAATAAATAGAAAATCTACTTAAAAAACCCACAAATGGCAAAAGCCTTTAATCCCAGCATGTGGGAGGCAACATCAGGTGGATTACTATGAGTTCGAGGCCAGCCTAGTCTAAGTGCAAGTTCCCAGACAGTGAGAAGCTATACAGAGATGACCTGTGTCAAAAACAAATAAACCAACAACAAATCAACCAACACAATAACAAGAAAAAAAAAAAGCAACCTCAAACACTTCTAGAAAAAGTGAATTGGAAAAGCCAATTAACAAAATAATAAAAAAATAATGATGTAAACTGATAAAAGAGTAGGTCAGTCAGAGGAGGAATGAAAGAGGAGAGACAGTATCAGGAGAAAAAAAAAGAGAGAGAACAGTGGGGACAAAGAGGAGTGGAAGAGGAGGAACAGGTGCCATAGAGCAGCAGAAGCAACACAGTATGGATATAAGTTCATAAAACTCTTCAGTAGACCCTGGGCTCAGCTGGGTACAGTTTGGAGGCATTTTTCCTCCTTCAGTTTATATTATTTTTAAAATTTTATTTATTTAGTTGCTCTACATCCGGATTTTAGCCCCCTGCCTCCTCTTCTTCCAGTCCCATCCTCCTTCCTTCTTTCCCTTATACCTCCTCCCCTCTCCCTCAGAAAATGGAAGCCCCACCCCCCCCAGCTGACCCTCCCAGCACATCAAGTCTTATCAGCACTGAGCACATTCTCTGCCACAGTGGCCTGGCCAGGCAGCCCCACCAGGTGGAAGTGATTGGAAAGCATGTAAGTGGCTCCTTGTCAGAGACAGCCCCCCTTCCCCTTGCTAGGAGACCCACACGAAGACCAAGCTGTCCATCATGTATGTATGTGTAGAGGGCCTAGGTCAAGTCCATACATCGTTCTTGGTTGGGGTTTCAGTCTCCGCAAGTCTGCTTGGGCCCAGATTAGTTGACCCTGTTGATCTTCTTGTGAAGATCCTGCACCTTCCTGGACTTCTATCCTTTTTTCCACTCTTCCACAAGGCTCTTTGTACTCTGCTCAATGTTTGGCTCTGAGTCTCAGGATCTGTTTCAATCTGTTGCTTGATGGAGGGTCTCAATAGCTATGTTAGGCATCTGCCTGTAAGCATAGCACAATGTCCTTAATATTGTTATGGTGAGGCCATAACAGTCCCATGGCATGGTCAAGCACTACTTGAACATCCCCTCAATCTCTGCTCTATCGTTACCCTGAACATTTTGTAGGCAGGGTAAATTTTAGGTAGAAGTTACTATAGGTGGGTTGGTGGTGTTTCCCTCCCTCTACTTGGAGCCTTTTCCAGTTAGAGGGTGGCCTCCTCAGTTTCTATGTCCATCCCTCGCCCCTGCTAGTAGAGGTCTCCACTATAGTCAAACTCAAATCCTCCACGAAACCTACCATATTGTAGGTCCCAAGCTTGACTCAGAGATGGCAGGCCACAGTTATCTTCTCTCTGCATCCCCTCTGTTGTCCTTCCAAGGTCCTGCACGCTCTCCACATCAGAACCCCACCCTCATTTCCTTCAGCACTCCCTCTCCTATCTTGTTCCCTCTCTACCACCACTTCCTCTGTCTTGTATTTCTCCCTTCTCAGTGTTATTTATGAGATGAAGGAGTTCTCTGGTTGAATTTTGGGGGTCGCTCATGTATTCTATTATATCATCTGCAAATAGTGATCCTTTGACTTTCTTCCTTTCCGATTTGTGTCCCCTTAGTCTCCTTTAAGTTGTCTTCTTATTCTATCTAGTACTTCAAGTACCATGTTAAAGAGATAGAGAGAGTGGGCAGCCTTGCCTTGTCCCTGAAGTGGAATTGTTTTAAGTTTCTCTCAATTTAGTTTGATGCTGGCTATAGGCTTGCTGTATATTGTCTTTACTATCTTTTATGTGTTCTTGGATTCAGTTTGCAAGTATTTTATTGAGTATTTTTGCATCAAGCTTCATAAGAGAGATAGGTCTGAAGTTCTCTTTTGTGTTGTTGGGTCTTTGTGAGGTTTAGGTACAAGGTGACTGTGGCTTCATAGAATGAGTTTGGTAATGTTGCTTCTGTTTCTATTTTGTGGAATAGTTTGAAAAGAATTGGAGTTAGCTCTTCTTTGAAGTTCTGGTAGAATTCTGCACTGAAAGCATCTGGCCCTGGGTTTCTTTTAGAAGGGAGACTTTTATTGACTACTTCTATTTCTTTGGGGGATATAGGACTATTTACCTGATCTTGATTTAATTTTGGTATATGGAATCTAAATTTTGTGGCGTATTGGCTTATGTAGTAAGATCTAATGATTGTTGGATTTCTCAGTGTCTGTTGTTATGTCCCCCTTTTCATTACTGATTTTGCGATTTGGATTATTTCTCTCTGCCTTTTCGTTAGTTTGACTAATGGTTAGTTTGTCTTGTTGATTTTCTCAAAGAACCAGCTCTTGGTTTTATTGATTCTTTGGATTGTTTTATTTGTTTTTATAACTTATTGATTTCAGCCCTGAGCGTGAATATTTCCAGCCGTCTGTTCCTCATGGATGTGTCTGCTTCCTTTTTTTTTCTAGGGCTTTCAGGTGAGCCATTAAGTTGCTTTATGAAATCTTTCAAATTTCTTCTTGAAGGAATTAGTGCTATGAACTTTTGTCTTAACACTGCTTTCATTGTGTCCCATAAGTTTGGGTATGTTGTGCCTTAATTTTCATTGAGTTCTAGGAAGTCTTTAATTTATTTCTTCCCTAACCCCGCTCTCATTGAGTAGCCAGTTTTTCAGTTTCCATGTGTGTGTAGGCTTTTTGCTATTTCTGTTGTTGTTGAGGTCCAGCTTTAGTCCATGGTCAGTCAGGATACAAGTCTTATTTATGCACCCTTTCTTAGACCTTTCTTGTTACTTAGCTTCTTTGGATCGTGAATTGTAGTATGGTTAACCTATACATACAATATGTCTAATATCTCCTTTTCAGTGAGTACATGTATTGTGTGTCTTTCTGGTTTTGGTTATTTCACTCGGATGACCTTTTCTAGTTCCAGTTATTTGACTGCAAATTTTATGATTTCCTTGTTTTTAATATCTGAGTAGGATTCCATTGTGTAAAGGTGTCACAGTTTCTTTAGCCATTTTTTGCTTGAGGGACACCTTGGATGTTTGCAGTTTCTGGCTATTACAAATAAAGCTGCTCTGAACAAAGTTGAGAAAATGCTCTTGTTGTTTGATAGAACATGTTTTGCTGTACCTGTCAGAGACACTAAACCTGTTAATAGAAAAAGTAGGAAAGAGCCTTAAAGTCATTGGCACTTTCTGAAAAGAACGCCAACAGCTCAGGCTCTAAGATCAACAATTAATAAATGGGACCTCATGAAACTGAAAAGCTTCTGTAAAGCAAAGGACTCTATCAATAAAACAAAATGACAGCCTACATATTGGGAAAAGATCCTCTCCAAACCTA
Source organism: Meriones unguiculatus (assembly GCF_030254825.1). Lineage (NCBI taxonomy): Eukaryota > Metazoa > Chordata > Mammalia > Rodentia > Muridae > Meriones > Meriones unguiculatus. The sequence goes on from NC_083359.1 coordinate 30,392,365, forward strand.
TACCCTTCACCCGACCTGGCAAAGAGCTACTACTATAAATATTCAAAGAACTCAAGAAATTAAACACCTATGACATGAAAAATCCAATTAAAAATGAGGTACAGAGCTAAACAGAGGATCATCAAGAGGAATATCGAATGGCCGAGAAGTATTAAAAAAGAATTGCTCAGGAACAGTGCTACCTCAAGGTCCAGGATACACTCCTAGGCATATATCTGAAAGATGCTCAACCATACAAGATGAACATTTGCTCAACTATGTTCACAGCAGATTTATTCATAATAGCCAGAATATGGAAACAACCTAGATGTCCCTCAAATGAGGAATGGCTTCAGAAATTATGGTACATTTACACAACAGAATACTACTCAGCAATTGAAAACAAGGAAATCATGAAATTTTCAGGCAAATGGAAAGAATTAGAAAAGATCATCCTGAGTGAGGTTACCCAGAAGCAGAAAGACCCACATGGTGTATACTCACTTATAAGAGGATATTAATCATATAATATAGGATAAAATTACTAAAATCTGTAGTCCTAAAGAAGCTAAACAACAAGGAAGACCCTACAGAAGATCCTTAATCCTCATTCAGAAGGGCAAACGCGATAGACATCAGAAGTGGGAGAAGGCAGGGAACAGAAAAGGAGCCTGCCACAGAGGGCCTCTGAAAGACTCTACCATGCAGGGTATCAAAGCAGATGTTGGTACTCACAGTCAAACTTTGGGCAGAATGAAGGGAATCTTACAGGAGAAGGGGGAGTTAGAAAGACCTGGAGGAAACAGAAGTTCCAGAATGAGGCCAACAGAAGCAAAAAGTCTGGGCCCAGGGGGTTCTGCAGAGAATGATGAATCAACCAAGGACCATGGCTAGAACAAACCTAGACCCCTGCTCAGATGTAGGACATGGGCAGCTCATTCTCCATGTGAGTTCCCAAGTAAAGGGAATGAAGTAGGTTACCTGCTCTTTGACCACTTCCCCTGGTGAGGTAGCCTTACCAAACCACAGAAAAAGAGGATCCAGACAGTCCTAATAAGACCTGACAGACTAGGGTCAGATTATAGCAGAGGAGGACCTCCCCTATCAGTGGATAGGGAAGGAGCATCGACGTAGGGGGAGGGAGAGAGAGGGAGACCAGAGATGAGGGAGGGGGTCTACAGCCAAGACATAAAGTGAATAAATTGTAAATAATAATATTAATAATAATAATTTTAAAAAGAAAAGAAAAAAAATAAAGACTGCTTAATATCTCTAGTCATCAGACAACTGCAAATCAAAATAAATTTGAAATTCCATCTTATACTTCTCACAATGGCTAGATCAAAAACTCAAGTGACAGCACTGAATTAACTAGGCATAAATAATATAAAAGCTAATGTGCAGTGTGTGTGTGTGTGTGTGTGTGTGTGTGTGTGTGTGTGTGTGTGGGTTTCCTGGACATTCTAAGAAGGTCATTCAGGCAAAGAAAAGACAATGCTCATAAATATTAAAGAAAGAAAACATTATCCCTTTTATAAATTAAAAAACCTACAAGCATTTAGTCAGAATTAATAAATAGTAACAAACTCTTTGATAATATGGCATATTGTATACATAGAACAAACCCAAGTGAACATGAACTCTTCATGCAAAACATAAATAAATGTGTAAACCCATTACTATAGTGTTAGAGTCAAAACAGGTGAGGAAAGATGATGTGAGAGGAAGAATATGAAGTGATACATAAGTGATGTACACAAACAGCAGGTGTTGCAGTTTTCATAGCCCCATGGTGGCCCTCTTTATCATAATATGTCATAGTCATCATTTCCATTTTATGAACACTTATTTTACTCATGAATGCAATTTGATGAACTAAAATTTGAAAAGAGCATAACTTGAACTGAAAACTTTGGAAAAATTGCCATGGTTATAATAAAAAGACATGGTGAATTAGTGAGAAGATAAAGATCATATGAAGAGGTGTTCCCAGTTAAGTAAAATACCACTCTTGTTGTAAGGAGCAAATAGACAACTAATCAACCTGATCGCAGCTGTTAATTTTGTCTGAGACTCTGTGACTCATGATTAAGAAAGATGTTTTGAATATACACTTCTACTCTTTATAGAAATGGAGTTTGAGTTAAATTGTGTCATTGGAAAGGGAAAATCAGAAATCAAGAAATTAAGTTAAGCATATATGTATACGCTCACAGTTGTCTTGAATTAATTGTAAGCATATGGAATATCTTTCAAATAGTGTTCATGATGAAACTGTTGAATTTATTTAAAAGCTGGTACATTCAAAATCAATAGCTGTACATGTTATTTTAAAAAAGATATTTCAACTCAATTTTTTCCAATTCATATATAAGCAATGTCAGTAATTAGTTGGCAATGAGTGGTGCTGACAGTTACCAAAGCCTGACTGTAAACAATAGAAGGATATTAGAAACGTCTTTTTATTTAGAAATAAAAAGCATAGTTGCATTTTTGGTTGAATTTGAGAAGTGTGTGGTGTAGCTTTACAGTCCCTCTCTCTGTCATGAGTTAGTATTTAAAGAAGAATCAATATCCAATTCCTCGATGAAAATATCTTTTTGTGAAGATGCTGTATAAGACAGCAAATCCAGTTAACTTGATCTGTTATAAGCTTATCAAAAATATAATAGGTGACAACATCAAAACGTTTTTATGATTACCACATACAAGTGGTTGAGGTTTCATCAAAGAGACCATTTAGAGAGTAGCAAAGTCATTAGTTATCTGAGGAACAGTGGTAACATGTCTATTGGAATTCATACTTCAGCTAAACAGAAAAATTATATGAAGTGTTTTCTGAAATGTAAGGAGAGATGCCTAATATTGCTTCAGTCTTTACAACATATTTGGCAACAGTTGTTTAAACTCCTGTATGTTAGCCATTTTATATGAAGAACATCAAAGAAAAGAGGTATCTATTTAAATTGACCTGCAGTGTTCTGAATACAAAACTGAAATTTTATTTATGACAACTAATAACTTAACAGGTTCAGAATCTTGCAAATGATGTTTTCTTCTTGTTTATTTTCATCACTATCAACAACTGCTCTGACTTGAAAATCAAACTTTCACACCGCACAGGATATCTGAATCACTGCCACTGATGGAAAATAGATGCATTCCAGATTAAGAAAATTATGTGGAGTAATTAGAATTTGCTATATCCAGACAATTTTAGAATTCAAATTTAAGAGCAAAATACTTAATTTGGAAACAAATTATTGGCATAAATTATTAGATGAGGATTTCTCAGACCACCACTGAGTCTACTTTTTAAAAAGTCCCCAAGTTTCTATTAATTAGTGCAACAAATAACTATTAACTGGATATATCCTAATATATCCCTACAATATGGTCTTTTAATTCTAAACAAATATTCTTCCTTAGGAGAGGAGTACTTGCATTGTGTCACTAAAAAACAACACTTGCAAATAAAATACCATAAGTGGGGAAGGTAGGGAAGTAACTCATAGAAAGGCAATCACATACACACACGGACACACACACACACACACATAGACTATAAGATAGGAAAATTGGAGACTTATTATAGACCTCCAATTATATAAAGCACTATGATAAAAATTGCATAAATTAAATATCTTATGAATTAATTAAATAGCATAGGGATTAAACCAAGTTGCTATAGATTCTAGCCTGACTATTTCCATTCCAGGTATTTTAAAAGCTACTTCAAATCTATGTTTTGTTATGTATATTTGAAATGTTCATTTGAACCTTATTTGAGCTTTTTGAAGATTGACAGTATTGACTATGAGCAAGATGGACAAGTTACCTCATTTCCTAGAACTCATACTGTTCTAGAAAGAGAAACATAGACAAAATAAATAAGATGAACTTGGACAATGATAAGGTGTCTCATAAAATGCTCACTAGTGATATATTAGGTGAGCTTCATTACATAAGGTGTCTAATAGATTATTGTTTAAGATGTAACAGATTTGTGAACTGTCATTTATACTAAAAGAAGCCAGCTTCATCAATGTCTAAAGAAAGGGGAAAGAATCCGGAGTGTAGACTCATATAGGAAGGATACAGCTTGGTTTTCAGACATTGTATTCTGGGGCCAGTTAATTACGAGAGAGCAAGATGCAAAGCAGATTTTCAGGATATGCCAAAGAGTTGAATTCTTTTCTCAAAATGATTGGAAGAGAATTGTGATCTAAATGAGATTTCACATACACTTAGTGCTTATATGGAAAAGAATTACAGATACCAGTTAAAGGTTTGTACTTGAGGAAAGATGTGTTTGCAATAATTATAAACACTATAATTATTTCATCTATCTTTGCCAAAGGCTATTTATCTGAAAAAGAATTCTCAACAGAGTGAGGTAGTTGAATTGTTTTGACTTTTAGTTTCAAATGGTTAAAATATGTTTAATCACTGTCATAGCCATCATTTTATCATTATTTTCACCTTTAGGTAACACAACAAAAAATAAAAAATGATATGCATATGTCGATCTATTTATAAGATATGGTTACTTAGGAAGGAAATTTTATTGCAAATCAAATGAAGATATATTTAGACAATACTAAAATCGTATACAGTGTCAAAAACATTTTGTCTAATGTTTGAGATGTTTTAGAAACTTGCAGGCATATCATTTGATTATTCTACATTTGTCTTGTTTCTTCTCTTACCTATAGCAAAAATACTAATTTTCCTGAGACTGGGGGGATGCGATCCCAGCTCATACCAGACAAAAACATTCCATGGGCTTTTCTGAGAAAGTTTTGTTGGGAGGGCTTTCAATAAAGCTTGCTGAAATTGGCTGGTGACACAACTCATGAAGAACATGTGTCTAATGTGCAAAGGACCATGGCCAGATATGTAGCACTGCAGAAGTAGGGTTAGAGGTATCATATGTTACGTTCTATTACATGACACTGATGGCATAGATAAAGAAGTTACTTAAATCATGGTGTGGTTCTAAAAGCAAGCAGAACTTCTAAGATGTATCCCTATTTAAGATAGCTTCTGTCCTGTTACTTGTTTTCTCCCACTTCCAATGCCCATCCCATTCGTCTTTCTAAGTGAGGATTGATCATCTTACTCCGGGTCCTCTTTCTTGCTTTCTTCTTTAGGTGTACAGATTTTTAGTATGTTTATCCTATCTTATAGGTTAAGTACCCTCTTATTAGTGAGTTTATACTTTGTGTGTCTTTCTGCTCCCGGAATACCTCACTCAGGATGATCTTTTCTAGTGCCCACCATTTGCATGCAAATTTCATGATTTCCTTGTTTTTAATTGCTGAGCAGTATTCCATTGTGTAAAAGTACCACAATTTATGCATCCATTCCTCCACTGATGGACATCTGGGTTGTTTCCAGGTTCTGGCTATTATAAATAACATGGTTGAATAAATGTCCTTGTTGTGTACTTGAGCATCTTTTGGGTATATGTCTAGAAGTGGTATAGCTGGATCTTGAGGAAGCACTATTCCTCATTTTCTGAGAAAGTGTCAGAGTGATTTCCAAAGCGGTTATACAAGTTTATATTCCCACCAGTAATGGAGAAGGGTTCCCCTTTCTCCACATCCTTTCCAGCATGTTGTTACTTGAGTTTTTTATCTTAGCCATTCTGATGGGTGTACAATGAAATCTTAGGGTCCTTTTGATTTGCATCTCTCTGACGGCTAAGGATGTTGAGCATCTCTACCACAGAGGGCCTCTGAAAGACTCTACCTAGCAGTGTATCAAAGCAGATGCTGAGACTCATAATCAAACCTTCAGCAGAGCACAGGTTATCATATAAAAGAAGGGTGAGTTAATATGACCTGGAGAGGACAGGAGCTCCACAAGGACCATATATATCTGGGCACGGGGGTCTTTTTTGAGACTGTTTCTCTAACCAAGAACCATGCATGGATATAACCTAGAACCCCTGCTCAGATATAGCCCATGGTAGCTCAGTATCCAAGTGGGTACCCTAGTAAGGGGAACAGGGATTATTCCTGACATGAACTCAATTTGAACTCTTCCCACCCCTGGAGGGAGGAGCAGCCTTGCTAGGCCATAGAGGGGAACATTGCAACTAGTCCTAAAGATACCTGATAAGCTAGTGTCAGATGGAAGGGGAGAAGACCTCTCCTATCAGTGGATTTGGAAAAGGGCAGGGAGGAGATGAGGAAGGGAGGGTGGGATTGGGAGTAAATGAGGAGAGGGGGCTATGGCTAGGATACAAAGTAAATAACCTGTGATTAATATAAAAAATGAAAATCATTTAAAAAATAGCTTCTGCTTTCCAATAATTAACTTAGGAATGGCCATCTTTATGAACACTGAGTCTCTTGTAATGTATATAGTTATAAATTCTCATGAACTTGGCTTCATAAAGTATGTATCACTGTTCATTTTTTACGTGGGATTTTATATGAACTTTTTGTTATTGATTGAAGAACATGCTTTCTGATTTTGCTCAGTGGGAAACATTAAGCACGATTTTTTTCCCTCTTCTATAGCAGGCCTACTATCAGCATGCATCTATTAGTCCTTCTCAATCTAAAATGTGAGACTTGGTATGCTAAAGAAATCACCAAAATGCTCCTATACGGATCTTCCCTGCATGTGGTTAGCATAATGACTGCTTTGGAGCCTCCTTGATTATCTGGTAGCTGTGAAGGTTTTCCCACAGGCTGGGGTTACTGACTAATATTGGTTCAGCAGAATTCAGGCTCAGTCTTCTTCTCCACAGGGAGTCAGTTAAGGGCACCTTTCTGTTTTTAGGAAGCCATGATTACTTCCAACGATGTTTCTTTGCTGTTTACTGTGCTAATTTGCCTTACATTTAGGTTGTTTGACTCATCTTTTGATTTTGAACAATTTGTACAATTATTCTGGGAGGTGAACTTCAACAAAGACAAAAAGACAAAGTGCCCACCGACACAATGCAGAACCTACTCCTTTTCACTTTCAGATCCACAGCAGCCCTTTTCCCTTGGACCTCAACTTCTGAGATGGTAGGCCTGACCTGCTGCGTTTGGATTTTAAATATATATATTTTAATTATAAAGACGTGTTTCAAAAAAAATGTATGTTGGTTGTTACTGTTCTTAGACACAGCCAAAATTATCCCTCCCACCTTTCTTTGTTTCTTTGCTTTTTCCCCCATTCTCATTTACTGGGTCACAAAAACATTTCACCTAGAATGAATTCTTCAGCCCCAGCTAAATGTCCTCGTGAGGCCAGTTTCACACAGGTACATATAAGGTAGAGTGATAACTTTATCATAACATGATTACAGCTAGAAATCTAGTTAAACAAAGAAAAGGACTACTTCCGAACAAGAACTTAGATGTAAATGGAGCCCCCACAGGCATATTTGTGTTTCATTGTTTTCAGGATACCAATCACAGCAGAGCTTCATTCTCTCTGTTCCTTTGGGCTTTAGCTGGGGGTACTATTCTTTTATAAAATGTTCGTGTTTGCCCTGTTCTGTTCTATTTTCACCTCCAGGTTTTGAATATATCACTGAACCCTGTTTATCCAACAGAGGATGTCATATAAAGAAAATAGTCAAATAAAATATCTTCTAAACCACTTCTCTCCCTGGCAAGACTAACTGGATGTTTTCCATGCTATCACTGGAACAGCCTGGCCCCTTTGTGCGCTGGGCTTTGTCTCTTTGTATCCCCATTCACTGCCTCTCTCCCTGAGTGCACTTTTGAAAATTATGACATATTAATAACAGGCATTAGGGATGGAAATGATCTATTTCTGTAGGTCATCTAATACTCTCCAGAGGGCAATCCTTCTTCCTGTATTTCACCCAGTGGTTCTCACAGGTTATTTTAAATAACTCAATGAGCTAAAAATTCCACGTCTCCTTATTACACAATTGGCTTCCCCCCACGGAATTCTCTCTGCTTTGATTCTCTAGCCAGTTGCTAACAAGCAAGCCATTTCTTGACACATGTAAAATTGCACAGACTTGTAATACCTCGGGCACAATGTGCTCTTTAACACTGTTATTAATATGTTAACAGGTGGAAACTTATTATCATCCAACTGCTTGGAGTGTGAAATCTCTTATACTCATTTCATTTTCAATTCTTTGTAGTTTATGGTTACACTTGATTAAAGGTGGGACTGTGAACATTTCAAGTTGTTTTAACTCAAGATAAAAATTCTGAGTACTGTGTTCAGAAATATATTAGATATTGATTCGCATGTGCTCTTAGCACTTATTTTATGTCAATCTACATGAAAATATACGTGAAAGGTATTTGAAATTGTGACCACGCGATTATCAAAATTAGCAAAATGAAGGCAAGAGAAGAGTTATAGAACATTAATGGGGAAATAATAGAGCACTTTTACATATTGCTAGAAAATGTGTTTATGCACAGAACTTGAGGTTAATGGTGTTGACTCTTCCTTTTAGATGATAATCTTCACTGTCCTGATACTTGCAAGATAAGTACATAATGAAATATGGTGATGCTGGTAGAAAGGAAGTATCAGTGCCATAATTACTCCTGGTCAGCATTTTCACAAGTGTTTTCTGATGTCACTGTTTTTTTCCATAACTCAAATGAAATGCTACAGCACTCATGCAGAAATAGCAATGACATATAATATAATTCAATACTAAATATAATATATTAATATAATAATTCTGTACTAAATGATAAGAGGAAAATCATCCATAGACTATGTGTGCTTAACCTGTGAAACCCTGTCTCAAACAAACACACAAACACACAACAAACCAAATCAAACAAACAAGCAAACAAATTTTTAAAAAGACTAGAAAAACTAGTATTTTTTTTATCAGTTTCTTTATGGATGACTCTCAGCCTCTACTCGCTAGCCTTAGTGACTGGAACCTTAGTATTTGGAAGATGGTGAGTGCATTTTATCTCCTATATTAAGAGACAGTTCAGAGGGGCTTTCTTGCACCTGCTGATTCTAAAGTCCTATTAGCTCAAAACAAATTTTAGAATAATCCGGCATATTTGTGGAAGATATAGTGTGTATTCCTTCACTATTGCCATGCAGTCCACAACTAGCTTCTTATGGAGTAATTAAAGTTCCTAGTTGGTCATTTCGATTTGATCTAACTTACCCTCTAATATAAAGATGGAGTCTCCTGGGGCAATATGAACTGACACAGAAGAGAAACAAAAATTTCTCTGCACAGAAATTCAGATGACCTCATATCCTGATGTCTCACAATTACATTACTCTGATGATTTTGGTAAGTTTTTCTGACTAAATCATGTATTCTTTAGAACCCAAATAACAAAATCTGATATGAATTTTAAACAATTTCTAACAATGTTTTTACATGGCTAGAAATATCCAGAAGACAGGAGTAACAATAAGAAGTGGGAATAAGGCAGTTGTTGGAATGCCAACACTGAAAAGTAGTCCTGCAAAAGCCTGTGAGCCAGGGATGACAGAAGTTACTAACTGGAAATAGAAAGAAAAGTGACACCTCTTTTAGACATGAGAACTAACCTATCTACTGTCAAAATGAATTATAAACATGTGGGCAGAGTGTGGGGAGTTTAATGGAAGAGTTGGGGGTGGGAACCAGAGGGAACTGGAGCTCCACAAAAAGACCAACAAAGCCAACAAATCTGGGTCCAGAGGGCCTGCAGAGACTCATGTACCAACCAAGGGACATGCATAGAAAGGAGAGGACTGAGACCCCCTGCTCAGATGTACTCTATTGACAGCACAGTCTCCATGTGGGTCCTCAAATAAGGGAGCGGGGCTGTCTCTGATATGGACTCTGTTGCCCAATTTTTGATCACTTTGCCTTGGCAGGGTGTCCTTGCCAGCATACAGAGGAAGAGAATGGAGGAAGTGCTGATAGGACTTGATAGGCTAGGGTCAGATGGTAGGGGAGGAGAGTTCCCCCTTTCTGTGGACTAGAGGATGGAAAAAGGGGGAAAGAAAAAGGGTGGGTGGGACAGAGAGTAGATGAGGGAGGGGGCTACAATCGGGATATAAAGTGAATAAATTATGAAAAAATAAAATTATATATCTATACAAGAGAAATTAGTCACAATCTGAAAATATCAAATAATTGTTCACTTTAGTCATTATAAAGATTCTAATGTTTTGGGGGATTAAAAATAAAGGAATTTACCTCAAAGTTTTATTTGTAATGTGAACTTTTGAAATCAAATGTCAGTTATATTTATTAAAATTAAAAAATATTACAAAACTATTAAGATTTTTGAAGATTGTCCTATATTATACACACACACACACACACGAACACACACATACACACACACCAGAACTATCATTTAATAAAAGTACTATGCCTCTTATCTGTTAATCTTTGATTCCTGTATGTGCTTGACCACTATTGCAATTGTGCTTATTACCATGGTTTTCATTAATAATGATAAGAGTATTTGCCTTATGTTTCAAAAAACACCTTATGTGTCCTAAAGCACTTATATAAATTTGTTTAGTTGAGAACTGAGATCAACTTTTAAAACACTTCCAATGTGGTATAAACATCTATCAAATACTTATTTACATATAATAATAAACAGAGAATTTTCTTTTTAAAATTAATTTTTTATTAATTACAGGTTATTTACTTTGTATCCCACCTGTAGCCTCCTCTCTCATCTCCCAATCCAATATTCCCTCCCTCATCTCCTCCCATGGCCCTCCCCAAGTCCACCTATAGGTTAGGTCCTCCTCGCCTTCCATCTGACCCTAGCCTATCAGGTTTCAATGAACACACAGATAGCTGACTGCACTGTGTGGGCATATCAATACATTCATTATATACACACCTAAATTTTCACTTTTTTTATTGGTTTATTTTTTTCAGATGCTTTTCTCTAACTTAACGTAAAGACATTGAAACCATCCATCCATCTTGTTTTATTTTCTATTATCTATGCAATCCTTATCACCCTCTGAAAGATTAAAAAAAAAGTATCTAACAAATTATTCTTGGCCAAAATATGGATTCATTAGCAACCACTTTCCTTTCTGCATGGCAGTTTCTATGCCGGCACGATGCAGTTTTTATTACTGTTGCTCTGTAGTACAGCTTAAGATCAGGGATGGAGATACCTCCAGAAGATCTTTTATTGTTTAGCAATTCTGCTCAACCATGTTTGTAGCAGCTTTATTTGTAATAGCCAGAAGCTGGAAACAACCCAGATGCCCCTCAACTGAAGAATGGATGCAGAAATTGTGGTACATCAACACAATGGAATATTACTCAGAAATGAAAAACAAGGAAATCATAAAATTTGCAGGTAAATGGTGGGACCTGGAAAGGATCATCCTGAGTGAGCTGTCCCAGAAGCAGAAAGACACACAGTATATACTCACTCATATAGACATGTAATATAGGATAAACCTACTAAAATCTGTACATGTAAAGAAACTAATCAACAGAGAGGACCCTGACTAAAACACTCAATTTCCATCCCAAAAGACAAAGAGGATGGACATCAGAAGAAGAAAACAGGAAATAACCTAGGAATCTGCCAAAGAGGGCCTCTGAAAGCCTCTGCCCTGCAAACTATCAAAGCAGGCGCTGAGAATTATGGTCAACTATTGGGCAGTGTGAATGGAATCTTATGTAAGAAGTGGGAAATAGTAATATCTGGAGAGGACAGGAACTCCACAAGGAGAGCAATAGAATCAGAAAATTTGAACACAAGGGTCTTCCCAGAGACTCATACTCCAACAAAGTACCATGCATGGAGATAACCTAGAAACCTGCACAGAGTCCATGGCATTTTGGTGTCCAAGTGGGTTACATAATAATGGGAAGAGGGACTGCCTCTGACATAATCTGATTGTCCTGTTCTTTGATCTCCTCCTCCTGAGGGGTGAACAGCCTTACCAGGCCAGAGAAGATGACAATGCAGCCACTCCTGATGTGATCTGATAGACTAAGTTCAGAAGGAAGGAAAGGAGGACCTCCCCTATCAGGGGACTTGGGGAGGGGCATGCATGAAGAAGGAGGATGGAGGGTGGGATCAGGAGGGGAGGAGGGAAAGGCTTATGGGGGAGACAAAGTGAATAAAGTGTAGTTAATAAAATAAAATTAAAAATAAAAAATAAAAGGAAAAAAAGAAACAAAAAAAAACACACATGATTATCTTCTTAGATGATGAAAAAGCATTTGATAAAATCCAACACTTGTTCATGTTTAAAGTCCTTGAGAGATCAGAGATGCAAGTCACTTACCTAAACAGTCAAATCCTACTGAAATACATCACTGGGATGCACTCTTCTCTCAGTTAAAACAACAACAACAACAACAAAACAACAACAACAACAAAAAACAAACAAAAAAAAAAACACGGACTATGTTGATCATTATAACGATAAATAAATTAGAGTTAAAGTGCATTGTGTGTTAAAAATTAAGTTCTGAAAAGGAAACAAATGATCTAGAATGATATAAAAGTAACATACAGGCTAAGCAAAGTTTGGTGACAAGTACGAATGTAATATCAAAAAGAAAGAAAACTGTTATATATAGAAGTTTCAAAAACCAATAACACCTTTGAAAATGTGAATGAACCAATTTGCGTTCAAAAAGAATAATATTTTTTCTCAGTGCATTATAATTGTAAGATCTACATAAAAAGTAAACACTGATTGAAACTCACTGGTAAAACTGAACACTCTATTTCACACCAAAGAATGAACACATTGTCATGGGAGGCAGACAAGAACAGGGACTCTGCCACCTTTTGGTCTGTGTGGAAGTGCTTTTGGCATTGGTTGTGTTGAAAGTATCAAACACCTACAGGCAATGGACAAAACAAGGACTGTTACTGGAGTGATTTGCTCAGTCACATTCATTTAATAAAATTTTTATATTCCCAGTCTCCAAGTATTCTTGTCTTTGTCACCCACACCATCTTTAGGAAAACAAAAATACAGTTTACCCTATCAACAATGACAAGTATTTCATTTTAAGTGAGAAACTAGCTAACAAATAATTATGGCAATATCACATAAATATTTTAATTTTAGTATTTAGTAGATATAAAATCATATGGAAATATGAGCTTTGTGTGTTTGTTAATGACAAATGGAAAAGTATTATATAGTTTAGAATGCTGAGTGATGCTATAGGAATCACAATTTTATACTTAGTAGTAGAACTTTCTTTAATAATGATTATAAACCAAGAAATAAAGCTGTCCATATTCATTTCTGATGCTTTTAATAAGCAGCTGGATGACCATTCACAAAGGACAGAGGGGGATTGACCTGTCATATGAAAGCAGGATGGTTTAATTAAAAATGGTCTGCATATTTTAGAAGAAATAAGTAGAAGGTAGGAATAGCTTTTAAAGTTGCATTTTAAAACGAAAGTAAAATCAACCTAAAATTAAAGTAGCTTATCTTAGTCTTAAAATCTTAGAATATTTAATTTTATATAATCAAAGATGATTGCAATAAATGAACCTAGACAACATATAAAATTGCATCTAATGAATCTTTCATGCTTAAATGTCTTTCTAAAACCCAATATTTTGATATTTATTGTGATAAAATAGTATTACCAGAAGGAAGCTGGATTTTGGATATTGTAAAGTGTTCATAGCCAATATGTAAATTTCCTTCTAATTTTGGATTCTTTTACATGAAACTTTCTGGACAGTAGTGTGGGAAATGTTTAGTAGGTACATTGTCAGGAGACAATATTTTCACCTGTTAGATTACATAAGAAGATTTTATGAACTGAACTTACTCCTTCCTGGTTACTACTCAATTTATGCATCAGTCATACACACGTAATTATGTAATTTACTTCAACTCATACAAAATGTAAAGCTTGGCTTTTATCTCGCATTCCTTTTGTGCTAGTAAATAAATGGCAGAGTTTGCTTCAATTGTTGTTTCAATATCTGTTTACTTTAAGAGAGTAAGGTTTTAGTAGTTTAAATTGTTCAAAATTAAACAACCGCAGTATATTTGACTTTAGCTTGTATAAATTCGGAGTGTATTTCTGCAATAAAATACAGATTTGTATACATGATCCTTTGAGCCTGAAAATCTAAGATTTCATGCGCACATAGTTCCAAGCACACATATGCATGCATATATGTATACATATAAACATATTTCACACTACTGATTTATGTGTGTTTTTATTCATGGAATTAATTTTTGCAATGAATACTACTGTTACAGCAAACATGTAAAACCTATAGGGAAACTATGTAAGTCTTAAGAGTTCAGTCCGAATTTACAGTGGTCAGTAGCAATATTTTTTTCTTTAAAGTTTGTAGGTATACAGATCAAACCTGGAGCGCTGAATATAGTAGGAAAGCAGCTTGCCACTAAGATATGTCCACAATACTTCACCAGTGATTGAAAATCACTTTCCAGGATGATTTTATTGGTGGTAACTTTTTTCCCAAAGACACGTGAATTCCCTTACAAAACAACCGTAGTGAAACCATGTACCTGAAAATTAAGCCTTGAATATTTATATTGTATATTTATGTCTATGGCAGTATTATATGCATCTATGATGTATCTTAAACAAAATCTCTCCATAACTTATAAATACCCAAATAGGTTAGTGGAGATCCCAACATTATATTAAACTGTACTATTACAGATAAATTATAATTGACTCTGGTCAATTGTGATTTGTAAAGGATTAGTAACTCTTGTGTATTTTTTCAATGAAAGTCCAAATATTTATACTTGGAGACTTGTAATAACCATTTGAAATATATTGGAAACCTGAAGACAATAAGCATGACAGTGGCTTCAGCAAATGGACGATAGATGAGTGCAATTATCTTGTATTTGTAACAATAAGAGCATAATGCCTATCATTTGTGTAGCTCTTAACTAATTCCAAACACGGTGTTAAACATCTTGTATATTGCCAACTCATTTTTTTTTATTATTCAGTAATGATTTGTTTACTGTATCATTTCGGAGGAAGTACTCAGTGTTTGAAGTACAGCATTATGAGAGCTAGTGAAATTATTGCCTTCTGAAATGAAGATTCTGCTAAGCCTCAGAAAATTAGGGAATTAGGTATCATTTTCTCCCAGTTTCATAGCTGAGAACTCTTTCCTCAGGAAGAAAGCCACTTTTCAAAGAACTTTGCAAAGCCTGAATATGAGAAATTTCTGAACTGCTAATTCCAAACATTTAAGCATTTTACTATTATGAAAATACGTTGGCTATATAAATTAAGCCACTTCATCAAGAATATATAAATTTTAAATGTTATCCAAGGAATATCAAAACATCTCATGTGATAATACATTATCTTTTGGTTTATAAATGTCTTATATTTTTGAGATTTTTATGCATAAAGGTTTATTGACTCAATTTCCAACACCCAATTCTCTCTTTAATTCTTTCAGTGGGCTCCTATTTTTTCTCAAATGTATGGCTTCTTTATTTTAGTTGTTATTGTTACACATACACACACACAGAAATATACACAAAGATACACACACACACACACACACACACACACCTTCTGCATCCATTTACTTTGCTTCTAATTAAGATTTTAGCTATGACCACCAGGATAATAAATTTAGGATCTTATTCCTCAGGTAGACTGATTTGCCCCTCACTCAGTAGTCATTATTTGCCAATAACTCTTCATCTAGATTTGATCTGGGAGATTTTCTTCAACAAAATCGCCATGCCCACCAGTGTTATAATTGTTATGGTCTTATTTAAACATGCATATCGTTGAAATTTGATAGGTGAAGTTTTCCTGTCATATACAGCAGACACCGTTTCACAGCAAGTGTCTTGATCCCTCTGATTCTCACAAACTTTCTGTCTTCAATCAAATGGCATTCACAGTAGCCAATTACCAATCAAACTCCCACAGCAGTCTACATAGGAACATAAAAACAACACCCTAATAATCATACAGAGCCACACACACACACACAAAAAAAAAAAATCCCATATAACCAAAACAAGTCTGGGCGTAATGCTATAAGGATTACCATAGCAGATTTTAAGGTACGTTACACAGCTATAGTAATAACACAGCATGATAATTACCTAAAACAGATGTGTAGACAACGAAACAAATAGAAAACCCAAAACAAATGGATGTGGGTACAGATGTCTAATAATATTTGAGAAGGATGCCAAGAATAAACATTAGAGAAGATATACCCCTCTTCAACAAATAGTTCTTTGCAAATTGGATATCCACCAAAAGAATAAAATTGTATCTATATCTATCACTGTGAATGAACACCCACCTCAAGTCCTAAAATCTGAAATCCTCGGTCTAAAACCTAAAATGGTGAAACATCTAAAAAATGGTTCTCAATCTTTCTAATGCTGCTGTCCTTTAATACAATTCCTTATGTTGTGATGACCCCCAATCATAAAATTAGTTTATTGCTACTTCAACGCTGTGCTTTTGCTACTGTTATGAATCGTATTGTAAATATCTGATATGAAGGATATCTTATATGTGATCCCTGTGGGGTCATGAACTACAGGGTGAGAAGCACTGATCTAGAAAAAAGCAGGGATAGTAATTAACCTACAAAATGTAGGTGTAGGAAAGGACTTTTGAATAAGACCCCATTTGCCCAGGAATTAAAGAAAACAATTAACAGGTAGGAACCTCATAAACTAAAGATCTTCTGTTTAGCTTAGGAAAATATCAGTGAAGATGAGGCTCATAAATTGGCTGAGAATCTTTGCCAGTTATATATCTAAAAGAGGATTAATATCTAAAATGCATAAGAAAACAAAAAACAAATGTCAAGAAAAAACATTGACACAACTAAAATTTAAGCTATCAATCTGAACAAAGAAGAAATAAAAATTCTTAGAAACATCTCAAAAAGTGCTCAAAATCTTTAGCAATTATGGAGATGAAAATCAACACAACTTTGATATTTCATCTTACTCCAGTCAAAATGGCTAAGATGGAAAAAGCAACGGACAACAATTGGTGGTGAGAATGTGGAGAAAAAAAAAAAACAAAAAACGACACCATCACTTTTCGTTGGTAGTGGAATTTCAAATTGTTGCGTACACTGGATATCAGGATGAAGAATACTCAAAATGCTTAATTTCGTAATACATATAACAGCAAATACATTAGCCAGGCTGAATTTATCCAGGAATGCTAGGCAAGTCTAATAATGAAAAGGAACTTTTTTTTTGCATGCTCTATTAAAAGAGAGAGAGAGAGAGAGAGAGAGAGAGAGAGAGAGAGAGAGAGAGAGAGAGAGAGATGCAGCTTGAGAGATGCCTCAGTGGTAAGAGAACTGGTTGTTTTCCAGAAAACATGAATTTGATTATTAGCACCCACATGGCAATTTCCCATTTAAAATGGTTGTGTAATCTCCTCCTGAGGTGGGGAGCAGCCTTACCAGCCACAGAGGAAAACAATGCAGCCAGTCCTGATGAGACCTGATAGGCAAGGATTAGAGAGGAGAGAAGGACCTCCTCTATCAGTGAACTTGGAGAGGGGCATAGGAGTAGAAAAGGGAAGAAGGGTGAGATTGGGAAGGGATGAGGGAGGGGGCTACAGCTGGGATACAAAGTGAATAAATTGCAATGAATAAAAATAAATTAATTAAAAATTACAAAATTAAAAATGGTGGTGTAAAATACAGTTATATCATTATTTACTATCCTGTTGTACTTCCAACCACTCCATCTCCCTTACACTGTTTGTCTTCCTAAATTCATTGTCTTTTTTTTTTCTTAAATGTTGTGGTTATAAATGTAATACATTGTTATACGTAATATGATGTTTTATATATAAAATTTTTTCCATCTACTTAGTACTACATAGATAAGGGGCACACATCTGGTGAAAACTACAGCGTCTCTGTTGCCTAACATTCTTTGTCTAGAGGCATATGCTTTAGCATGGGTCCATTAGTGTAATCCTTGTTTAGATCTTGTTAAGATGGGCATACTTTTGAAGTGTCTACTTGCAATTCCCCTGATAATTCCAGGAAATACAATTTCACAGGAGATTTCTTGGCCCTCTGGCTATTAAAATTCTTCTTCCTTCTTGTCCATGATTTTCCATGAGCCTTAGTTAAAGGAGGTATGTTGTAGATTTATCTTTTGGGTGTGGACATCAATGATTCTCTAAGATCAATGACCTTGGACAGTTGACTAGGTTTCCTTCCTGTGTAGTGGGCCTTAAGTCTATTTAGAGAGCTGATGTTGACTTCCACGATGTGAGTGCTACTATTTCAAGTTTAGGAATCTTGTCATACTGTTTATTGATATTTTTCACAGGTATCAGATAGTTGGGACTGTTGCTTGGTTTCCCCTCTAGGAAACTTGCATAACACCTTCCATTACTGTGAAAGCTAGTCCTCAGGGACGGGGCTTTCAGGTAAGATCTAGCTTGAATCCTGGACTCAAATGTACTGTGTATTCACCAGTATGAACTTACTTTCAAGGGCAACAGCAGTAGTCTATATTGGTTTTGGAATATCTTGGATTCTCATGAACTATTGCAGGATTTTCTCAGACCTGCCAGCAGTAAAAAACATGACATGGAGCCTTTTATACAGTTTACAGCTTAGGGCTTTTGCTGGGGCAGTCTCCTGGGATGTTCGGTCAGGGCAGCAAAACTTCTCTGAGGATTTTAGCATTTCAGCTCTTCTAGCTCAGGGCTACCTCAGTGAAGAGAAACTGTTAGACGCTATTTAGCAAAACAACTTATTCCTGTTTATTCATGGTAGACAAGGGGAGTGGGAAGTAATTTCAAGGGTGTGTTAACCTCATTGGTTGGGTCTTGAGACACTAAGGTACCTCAACTACATGGAGAGACATTCTAGTTGCTAGGCTACATGACTGCTTATGGCTATCTTGAGAATTGTGGGGCTGGGAGTTGCCAGGCTATGTCCCTGGGGCATGCAAGCACAGAAGCAAGGAGAAAGCAGTCCTACTCCTGTCAGATGAGATTTTCCATCTCAATCCTGAGATTTTGGGGGTTTGGACACACCTTTCACCTCACTCTAGCTCCATACATGTGTTTCCTGGTTACCCAGCCTGTGTGCCCCACAGTCTCACAGCTACCTGACTAAACTTACCTGACTAGTGTTACCTATGATCCACCTCTCTGGTCCTGTTCCCACCCATCTGTTTCCTTCTTTGTCTGCTTCTAAATCTCCATGACTGCTTTCTTCTCTCTGAGAACCCCTTCTCTCTGCATCTGTCTCCATCTCTCTGTGTCTGTATCTCTCAGTCTCTGTCTGATTCTGTCTCTCTGTGTCTGTCTCTCTCTCAGAAGTTCTTCCCTCAACTTCCTATGACAGATATTTATTATAACCAATCAGCAACGAGACAATGCCAGAATAGCTCTTTGGTTGCCTAAAGCCCCGAGAAGCTGTTACAAATAAGAAGTCATTGATAGATCATAGAAACTACAGTACCAAAATCCTGCCAGCGCTTAGCTTTCTGCTGGTCTGGAATTAACAACTGAAAATAGAGAGACTGACTTTCACACAATGTGAAGGAAAGTCACAACAGCAGTGGCCAATAAGCAAAAAGATGGTCTTCATGCGTGGTCCTGAGATTTTTGTCACCTCGCATATGGCTCTCGGGAGGAGCACTGTCAGCTCAAGTGTCATAACATCATTTACTATACATGTAAACAACATACACTTATATTTTTATATAATTTTTGGTAAATAAACGTAAGTATCTATGGCCTTTCAAACATTGCAAATTATTCCTTCATACCTCCCATTTTCCCTGAATAGACCTCCAAACCCATGCCAAATTAAAGCTTCTCTTAGTTTTCCCATTGTCCCTGCTACTCTTCTTTCAAAAACTCTCCCAAAAGAAAGAAATCTTTATTGCCCATGAATATTTACATGTCAATAGTAACTCAATTAAAATCAATACAACACTTTAGCAAGTTACCAGGATAAAAATCAAAATACACAAAACAATTTAATTTTCTTACAGCTATAACCAACAGAAATTTTTAAATTTAAAAGTTATTCTACATAGCATATTGCACTGTAAATTTTTTTGTAAGTGAAGATAATATTTCCTGAATGCAATGAATAAAAAAGTAAGAATGTTGCTGTGCATACCATGTTAATGAAAGGAAAACCAAGTATCGTGAAAATGTTAAGCTTACCCTTAGATATCCTACATCCTCCTAGAAAGATTCAACAGGTGCTCTTGTAGAACTCCACAGAAATGGTATCTTTTACCAACATACCAAATCCTAATAATAGATATTGCACTTTTCCTTGAAGACTAGCAAAGGGTAGGAATGTAATCTATCAGATATCAAGACTTCAATATTGCACTTCAGGAGAGAGGTAATGTGCTGTCTGTGCAGGAGAAGCTAAGTAACTAGACCAGAAGCAGAAGGAGATACATGAGAATATAGACCCCCATCCACCATGAATGATACAGGACATTCAGGAAATGCTACAGGAAATGCTACTAGCAGTGACAGATGATGCTGGAGAAATCATTTGCCCATTAAGAAAATGGTGTCACTTGACCACACTGTGTCTTGAGAGTTAATCTAAAGGAATTATATGCATTTAGTTGCAAAATTACCCTAAGTTAATGTAGACTGCTCTATTTGTCATAAAACAGTGCACTGTTTCTCAAATATGGCAAAGCAGTAGCCATAACGGAAAATGGTAATTTATTTGATAGAAAAATTAAGAACTTGTTTTCACAGTAGGCCAATATGAAATGGTGATAAGTATTATTTTGAATGCATTTTTAATGCAATTGTAGTTTAAGTAATATTAAGAGGATTCCTAATAATCCCTAAAAAAACAAAAATTATTTATCACGTGAAAATGGGCTCTAATAAGACATCTGTGTCAGTTGTGAAATAAAAATGTCAACCTGATGGTTAATATGGAAAATGCAGAGTAAGCATAAGAGTACTCAGCAGAGTCCTTGAAATTTAAGGCCTGACACCAAGAGTTTAGGCAGGGATGTTGAATGTCATGTGCTTGCTAATGCTGCAGAAGTGGGACTGACTTTGAAATCAGGTTCACCTTCCTTTTAAGAATTAAAGTGCACATGTTGTGTAGACCATCAATCATCCTTTTTGGCTTAGAGCCAGGAAGAACACATAGATTACACATAAGAGAATGTCCTTAGCAATAACTTTTAGGAAAATTAAATTACCATAAATGTAAATGTTGGGATACTATACATCAATGAAATAAAAGAAATGTAACTGCACAAAACGTTATGTGTGATAACGCAAGAATGGCATCACTGTTAGACACAGGATGCTAAATGCTTTATAAATATTACAAAAATAATGGTGAATATTAGAATTTTATTCTCAATATGTAACTAACATATAAGAAAGAAAAAATACTCATGAAATCAAGATGTCTGTAGAAATTGGCAATATGTAGTGACTGAAAGGCAATGTCAGAATTAAATATTTAGGCTGCTAGTGATGATCAGTGTATTGAACTGGTTGATGATTGCTAGAACATTCATAGCAAATTGTACTGTTTACTGTTATTTTATTTTGTATGTAAGACATTTCCCAATAGAAAAGGTCTTTAAAAAAATCTCAGTTTTTTTTTTTTTCTTCATAAACATTTAAGATACCCCTGAGGGTTGGGAGGAAAAGGGAAGTAATACCAAAGGTGTGGTCAAGGTCACATCTGTAACTGGCGACATGGCACCAAAATCAAAATGAGCCATTCCAGTGTGCAGTTCTGCAGAAAAACAAAACACTGCTGCTCTGGACGTACAAAGTGCTCAGCAATCATACACATTTGTAGGGTTTCATTGAGGAAGAGTATATCCAAGTGGGAGGGATGAAGGGAGCCCTAGAAGGAGGGAGAGAAAAACAAAAATTATAAAGGCAGATTTAAGCTTTACACACTGCTGGGAGACATCTTGACACAGCTGTGTGCCTATTTCTCCTAGCTGGTCTCTCCAAGTACCTCCCTCTAATGCATCATTTCCCAGCAGCAAACAGAGCCCTCAGGAGCGGAATTAATTGACTCTACTGACCAACACCTTACTTGATTGCTAAGATTGTATCGCAGATGGAGTAGTGATGATTAAATTACTCTCTAGACTAATTTAGGAAGTTTCACTGTTTGCTAGATTTGCTCAACATGAAAGCACTTTTGGGGGTAGGAAGAACTTTAAATGTCAAATCAAAAATATTTCCAAAGATTTTAAATTTTAAGTGAGCCTTTAGACAAAGAACTGGTTCGCATCTTACTTGTTAAGAAGTGTTATATTTACGCTTTAATAGAGATGTATTTAAAACAGTGGTCCATGTTAGTAAAAATGTTAGAAAACGTATTAAGCATAATGATTAAATGTATCTGATGAGAACAGCCCTAAATATTAGCAGTTTTAGAATATTATCACTCTGAAATCAAGGCTATTACTTGCCTATCAAGAAGACTCTTCTGCTACTGTGTTGATTAAATCCATAAATGCTCTTTTTCACAAAAATACTTTATTTTTATAATTGTTCCTTGGTTTTTGTTCATCAGCTTACCTGACTATTTAAATTCCCATTTGGGTTGCCTTTCATTATGTATATGCAATATTTTTATTCTATCTTTTACATAGTAATAACCTCAAATTTAAACAAGTCAATTATAAGTTATAGAACTTTATTAGTCAAAACATCCTTCTGATTTGATGATTTCTGTTTCTTCTGATTTGTGAACATCTATGCTTTCATTTACTCCCCCTAGCATGGTATCTTGATTACATTGTGAATTAAATAGTTTCACATTACTGACACCTACCAAGTCAGGATGCAACTCCTTGAACTCTCAATCTGTTGTTAGGGAAGAGGTTTCTAAATATTTGCATTAGTATCAGAATGTAAAAAAAGTATACTATGCTAAGAAGAAATAATTCCAATGAAGATGGAGTTTCAGAATTTCTGACATTTATTAATTAGATTCAAATATTTAGTAACTGTACAATATAAGAGACCATATAAACACCACGTAATGTCTTCCTTATGTCAGTTGTGGCCAGTCTTATCAAGCTTTTCTTGGCATGATTACAATTGAAAACTCATTGTTCCTATATACTTGTTATTATTCAATTTATTAAAAACATTGATAGAATAAATCTTTTAGTCGTAAAACTTTGTACCAATGTCACATAATACTATGAAAGAATTATGCATTATATTAATTTGTTGAATAGTAAAAAAGGTGTTCACTTTATATTGTGAAAATAGCATTCATTTGTACATTGTTAAATCTTATTAATGTGTACTTTTCTATAGATTATTTTTTTGCTATAGATTGTTAAATAAAATTTAGGAAGGTGTCAACATAAAGACAAAATACTAAGAATTCACTAAAGTTAAATTGAAATAAGAAATGAAAAATATATTTTATAAAAATTGGAAGTAAAATTTTAATTTTTTTTTGGTTCATTAATTGTTAATGTTGAGAATTTCTCTTATTTGTGCTACACATTGCAATAGCATGTAAGTCATTGTCCTCAATATGATCTGAATATCAGAGAGGTAGGTAATATTTAGTTTTAGGAAGCAGCAGAATCTTTTGAAGGCTGTGTTAAACCTAGATTATTTTCTATGTACCTTTGGACAGGACACTGAGAATTTGCAACTTGGAATATTCAGTTGAATCTCTCTGGAAGATAACACAATCAAGCATGGACAAATGATAGTAGTATTCCATTCATGTGTACTTTAAGATTTCTTAAAAGGTTTAATATGCTAAATGTATATACAGATAAAACTGTGGGCTTGGGTAGGATTTGAATAACTCTATACCTTTCAGAAAACTCTTATTTAAATCTTGACCAAGCTCTTCACATATTTAAAATAAATCATTTATACAAAGCTTCAGGAGCCAATTTTATTGTATTAAATCCTAGAACAACACGCTTGATGAAATATCAAAAATTCTCATCCCATCACTGAAAACAACACTGTAGAAAGGACAAGTTATTTGGAGAACTATTCTAGAAAGAACTCCAACATCAGCAGTGATTATTATGCACAGCAGGTATAAATGAATTATTTATCAAAT
This sequence comes from Meriones unguiculatus, assembly GCF_030254825.1. Lineage (NCBI taxonomy): Eukaryota > Metazoa > Chordata > Mammalia > Rodentia > Muridae > Meriones > Meriones unguiculatus. Next base: position 30,416,409 of record NC_083359.1, read on the forward strand.
ATGTTTTCATTATTTCTCAGTGAAAACATTGAAGATCTTCTTTCCAAGCACTCAGTTTCGACAATCATTTGTACACAGAGCAGGTCTTTACTTAGACAAATATTTATGGATATGCTTTCATATGAAAAATGAAAGAGCTATTGCAAACACAAACACTGTACCATATTTTGAAAGCACAAAGTGAATAATTACTAAATAATTATGCCATTTGATAAACAGTTTTCTTCATTGCTTACTTTATTCCATTATATGTTTTCACATTTGGTACTTTTAAAGTTTTTTATTCATTCCTCTCTCTAAAGAATAAATTATTTATCTTAAAATCACAAGCTCTTTGTGGTCTGCAGCATTACTAGTTTTTTTTTTTTTGTTTGTTTGTTTTTTTTTTTAAGGATGAACTAAAAATTTTCCAGCACATACCTAATGCACAAATAGATCATGGAAACAAGAATTTTAAAGACCCAGAGGAGTAAATTACATTTATACATACATAGTCATTGTGAAAATATAAGTTAGTTAGTACAGAATCAGTAGGGATAAAGATCTATTCAAAGTTGCATGTTTAAGCACACACACACAAACACACACACACACACTTATGACAGAATTATAGAATTCAGAATTTGCTAGCATGAGATACCTCTTTTTCTTTTATATGAAACCAATTTTCCATCAAACAAATGATCGTAACATTTAAAAAGTATTTAAAATTTAAAATTAAATGAAACAATTTACACTGCAAAACTAGCTCTACACACAAAATGATTATTTAAGAAAATATATATTTTAGAACAAAAAAAAGAAGTTACACATATTGTTTTATTTGAAAATCAGTTTAGCTTATGAATTTACTTCAGGAGACTCTGGTACCTCAGGAACCTGAGGGATATGAGATTAAATTGCTCAAATACATTTGCATTCTCAAATAATGATAATTATCTTTTAAAAATGGATTTATGTGAATCCAATTACAGATTAAATCATTCAGACAGTTCTGTAAACTAACTTCTTCGGTACTTCCATGATTTGTATTTTGAAGCTTTAACACCCCTGGGTTACTCTTTGTAATACTTCTGACTATGTGAGAAGGTAAGTTGTTGGGAGTCAATAAGGTTTACATGGTTATGTCTAGGGAACCACGGGATGGGATTGTTGTCTTTATGAAGAGACAGAAATACAAAGGTTTCTTTCTATATCCATATGACATGGCAATCTACAAAAGAAGGCTTCTGCCTTGAGAGAGAACTCAAATCTATGTGGAATGATGTAATCTTAAAGTTTCCAGTTTCCAGAGTCGTCAGAAGTGAAAGAAATTTTTTAATTTAAACTTATTTTCTATAATTTATTCACTTTTCATCCCAATTGTAGCCCCCTCCCTTGTCTCCTCCCAGTCCGACCCTCTCTCCTTCTTTCCCCTTATCTTGCCCCTAGTCCTCAGAAACAGGGAGCCCTCCTCCCTACCATCTGACCTTAGCCTCTCAATTCTCATCAGGACTTCCTGCACCTCCTTCCTCTGTGGCCTGGCAAGGCTGCCCTGTCAGGGGAAGTGATCAAAGAGCAGACAACAGAGTCAATGTCAGAAACATCTCCTGCTCCCCTTACTAGGACACCTACATGAAGACTGAGCTGCTTATCATCAACTTCTGAGCAGGAGGTCTAGGTCCTCTCCATGTGTGGTCCTTGGTTGGTGCATCAGTTTCTGCAGGCCTTTTGACTTTTTGGTCTCCTTATGTAGCTCCTATCAACTCTAGGTACGTCTATTCTCCCAACTCTTTTATAAGACTTCCTGAACACTGTCCAAAGTTTGGCTGTGAGTATCAGCATCTACTTTAATCCCCTGCTTGGTGGAGCCTTTCAGCAGGCAACCATGGTAGGCTCATGTCCTGTTCCCTCTCTTCATCCTCCCATGGTGTCTATTCTATTTGCCCTTCTGAATGAGAAAAAAGCATCCTCCCGAGTGTCATCCTCATTATTTAGCTTTTTAGGTCTGTGGGTTTTAGGATGGTTATATAGCTAATATCTGCATATAAGTATGTTCTGGACCACATCACTCAGGGTGATCTTTTCTAGTTCCATCCATTTGCCTACTAATTTAATGATTTCCTTGTTTTTAATAGCTGAGTAGTCTTGCATTGTTCAAATCTACCACAATTTCTTCATCCATTCTATGGTTGAGGGACATCTAGGTTGTTTCCAGATTTGGGCTATTACAAATAAAGCTGCTACAACAATTCCCATTCAAGATGTCAACACATTTTTTTACAGACCTTGAAAGAACAATTCTCAACTACATATGGAAAAAAAAAACAAAAACCAAAATAAAACAAAAACAAAAACCTCCTGTACAATAAAAGATATAACGAGGTATCTCCATCCCTGATCTGAAACTGTACTATAGAGCAACAGTAATAAAAACTGCATGGTACTGGCACTGAAACAGACTGGTGGATCAATGCAAATGAATCAAAGACCCAGAAATAAACCCACATACCTATGAACACTGACAAAAAAAAAAAAAAACAAAAACAAAAAAAAACAAAACAAAATCATACAATGGAAAAAAGATAGCATCTTCAACAAATGGTGCTGTTCTAACTGGATGTCTACATGTAGAAAAATGCAAATAGATTTATATTTATCACCCTGTACAAAACTAAAGTGGATCAAAGACCTCATCATAAAATTAGACAGACTAAATCTGTTAGAAGAAAAAGTGGGGAAGAGGCTTGAACTCATTGAACTCATTGACCCAGAAGACAACTTCCAGAGAAGAACACCAACAGCACAGGCTCTAAGGTCAACAATCAATAAATGGGACCTCATGAAACTGAAAAGCTTCTGTAAAGCAGAGGATACTGTCAACAGAACAAAATAACAGAAAGCCTAGAGAAAGAAAATGTTCTTCACCAACCCTACTTCTGACAGAGGGCTAATATCAAAAATATATGAAGAATTCAAGAAATTAAACAGCAAGAAAGCAAATAATCCAATTAAAAATGGCATACAAAGTTAAACAGACAATTTTAAACATAGGGATATTGAATGGTGCAGAAACACTTATATGCTCAATCTCCTTATTCATCAGGGAAATGCAAATCAAAACGACTCTGAGATTCCATCTTCTACCTGTCAGAATGATTAAGATCAAAAACCCAGGTGACAGCACATGCTGGCAAGGATGTGGAAAAAAGAGAACCCTCCCATTGCTGGTGGGAGTACAAACTTGTATAACCACTTTGGAAATCAGTCTGGAAGTTTCTCAGAAAATTGGGAATAGTGCTTCCCAAGACCCAGTTATACCACTCCTGGGCATACACCCAAAAGATGTTTGACCATACAAGGACACTTGCTCATAGTAGTTTTATTTGTGAATGAAATTCTACGATATACTCTGATTTTTTTTTCTGTAACAATTTTTACACCCTGAAAAGCATAGATCCATGTAACTTCTCTTCACAAAACAACAGGGCATTTCCGTGTTTCAAAATATCAGCATAACTCTTTCCCTGTAACACTCTATTAATATTAAGTTGCAAGTTATTCACTATTTAAAGTGTTTGTTGTTATCACAATACCTTTCACTTTTTGACAATTTCCAGAACCACCAGAAAACTGAGGAAAGGAAGAAAAATAACCATGTGCTATCCTAAGTAATAGTTCCCAAAGGACAATATTAAATAAAATAGACTAAAATATATCTTTAGGTCAAGTACAAGTATTTCTAAATGAAACCAAGTTTTTTTGTGTTACTTTGCCTTTATTATAATAATTTTTATTGTTATTATCATTATTATTATTTTCATAGTTTTAAACACAGGCTTTCTCTGTGTGGCCATCACTATCCTGGAAATCACTCCGTAGATGAAGCAGTCATCAGACTCACAGAGATCTGCCTGCCCCTGCCTCCTGTATGATGGGATTAAGTCATGTGTGACCACTGACCAATGGCTAGGCTGTTTCCTTGTTGTAATTTTTTTTTTCCTGAACAATACTATAGTTGAGAAAATCTGGTTTGATATATCCACCTCACTATAATAGCAGTGTAAATTCTATGACTAATTTTTCCAAAGCTTATTAAAGAAAATTTTAAATCCAAACACTGATTTTCATTTTGTCTGAGAATGAATATAAATTATACCAATATATTTTATATAATTTTGAAAATCTAAAAATATCTTATAATAATTCACAAATAAGGAAATATTATGGGTGACTATAAAAATCCTATTATATTCAATGCTATGCCTTTACTTTAAGTGATTTTAAAGCCTTGAGAATATACGCTGAAAGTACATAGATTAAAATCTCAAAAAGTATGGGCTTAACCAGTAAAGAATGTATGATGTATCCTAGAAAAGTAAGGCATAGCTCACTTAATCAGAGCTTTCAAATTAAGGAATATTTTGCAATGTCAAAAGTACTTATCTATATTTCAGAGAGGAGTATGCATTCCAACCTTTGGTATTAAAGTAAAATAATAAGATAGAGTTTTTTTTTTTTAAACCAGGAGTAATTACTTTTTATCACATATTACTATGAAATAGTGCTAAAATTCTTCCATAAGAGATAAGTCCTTTGCATGTAGGTTGGAAAATGGAATCTATCTTCCTCTATATAGTCCTGTCAGATACGGAGGAATAAAGGGGGTAAGTTAAAAGGCCTCATAACGCTACATACATCCAAAAATATTAAATTGGTTATTTCACTGTGGTGCAGAAGATTCCACCAAGCTAACATTGGTCACAGAAGAATTTTTTTTTTACATTCAGCTACACCATCTAAGTGATTATGCCTGGACTACACTGTGATGACATTTTTATACCTTGTTTTCCATGCTCCCACAATCCACTCTTCCCCCAATTTGACCGACCACTCTGTGATGTAAAGTTTAATATTCAGTGCTTTCTAGACTATTTGTGTGTTTATTGTGATTATTAGTTTGTTTTTTTTCTTTTTTATTTTTGTGTATATCTAATACCTTTGAGATATCATCAACTCCCTCTTTTCTTTGTAAATTATTTACATAAAACCATCTCCATTGATAACTAAAATAGTAATAAAATCATGAGCTATAAGAAAAGTAATAAAATTCTCTTACCATTTTGTTTCCTGACTTTTAGATAAACAAATGTGAGAGATTTTGGAAGAATAAGATTTGGCCTTTTCCCTCAAGTAAATCAATGGTCCTATTATCTAAATAAGTAACATATACTTTATTTTTTTCTTTTTTCATCATTATTATTTTTTACAATTTATTCACATTGTACCCGGCTGTAGCTCCATTCCTCATCTCTCCCCCCCCCATGTCTCTCTGCTAATCCAGGTCTCACCAGGACAGTCTGAATCCTCTTTCTCTGTGCCCTAGTAAGGCCACCTCACAAGGGGTAAGTGATCAATGAGCAGGCAACCAAGTTCATGCCACAGCTTCTGCTCCCATTACTAGGGATGCCCCACAGAGACTGAGAAGCCCATTGGGCAGCATCTGAGCAGGAGGGTTCTATGTCCTCTTCATGCAGGATCCTTGGTTGCTTCTTCAGTTTCTTCAGTCTCCAGGGCCCAGGGTTTTTGGCTCTGTTGGTCTCCTCATGGAGTTTCTGTTCCCTCCACATCTTTCTGTCTCCCACTTTTTCCATAAAATTCCCTGCTCTTTGCCCTAAGTTTGGCTATGAGTCTTAATATCTGCTTCACTACCCTGCTGGATAGTACTGCATGACATTTTGAAGTAGAAAATCCACTGATCAAACTAACTGAACCATTTTTGTAAGGCAAAGTTCTAACAAACAACAAAATTGTATCAGCCATTGGTTGACCATTCCCTTGACCTTTGCTCCATCTTTATCCCTGCAAATCTTGTGAGCAGGTCGAGTTTTTGTGGTCTGGGTGGTGTTCCTCCTCCCTCCACTTGGAGTCCAGCCTGGCTACAGGAGGTGTCTGCGTCAGGCTCCATATCTCCGGCTGCTAGGAGTCTCAGCTCCAGTCACTCCCATTGACTCCCAGAAGATTCCCCATTCCCAGGTCTCCTGTTCTTCCCACAGATTTGCCAACACCATTTTCAGTTCTCTCTTCCAACCCTGCTGCATGTTCTCCCCACATCTGATCCCTACCCAGGCCCCCAGTTCCCTTCATCCACTTCTGATGTCTGTCTTATTCCCCCTTCTGAGTGAGATCGCAGCATCCTCCCTTCAACCCTCTTTATTACTCAGCTTCTTTGGGTCTGTAGATTGTCGCGCGGTTATCCTGTACTTTGTGGCTAATATCTACTTAAGAGGGAGTATGTACTATACAGGGTCTTTCTGAGTCTGAAGTACCTCATCCAGGATATTTTCTAGTTCCACCTGTTTTCCTGCAAATTTCATGATGTTCTTGTTTTTAATGTCTGAATAGTATTCCACTGTGTGTTACATGGTGAGTCTCTCCTATTCTAAGTAAAAGGGAGAGAGGAATGGGGGAGAGGATGGAATGTTGGGGCTGAAGGTAGAGGAGGGAGGGTGCTGTGATCAGTACGTAAAGAGAATAAATAAGTGGAAAAAAATAACACAATTAAAGAATAGAAAAAAGAACCTGACAACAATAATACGTGAGCAGCCCAGGAGAGACTTGGTCTAAAAAGGTACTTACAAGTCTGATGACCTGAGTTTGACCCCTGTCAATCTTATGGTGGAAGGACGGTACCAACTTCTGCAGGTTGTCTTCTGACTCCACATAGGCAACTCCCAACAGTCTCATCATGAAATGAATAAACAAATCAATGTAAAAAGTTAAAAAAAAACTACAGTAATTACTAGCTAGCCCTCCATCATCCAGTTATTCATTAAAGATCACTAATATAGTTGAGTATGAAAATAATATTGCTTATAAAAGTTATTTTTTAAACATTTGTAGTAAGTAATGAGCTAGTTGGCATTGTTTTCATATGGTTCCATGATGCTACTGGTGTTAAATATATTAAATTCAAGGGCAGCATTCATGCGGCATAAGTGAATAAAACTACTCTTTAAAGTGAAATTTTATATATATATAAATATATATATTTATTTATATATAAATTTGTCCTTAAAAACTAGCAACTATGAAACTATTTTTTCCTCTTTTCTTTTCCCTTTCAAACTTTAGTTCCCTGTAAGGAGATGATAATTAATTAGTGTCTACCGCAGTAGGGAGCAGAAAGGAAACCAGTTGGCAGGTACAGGATAAGAGGAGCGTTTCTTCATTTCACAGTGGCAGGCTTTAATCTAAAAAAGTAGATAAAGGAGTCAATTCCAAGGAGACACTTTGGTTCCCCACATTAGACGGAAATGTGGGCTTTTTGCATCAGTTGGTAATTAAGTAATAAGACTATGTCATACAGTTTGTATTGCAGTTCAAGAAAGAAGCCTAGGTAACACTCAGGTTATTCACTGTGGCTTTTATAAGGTATAGGAGAGACTGAGCCAGGGAGGGGTGGAGGAGCCATACTGCATCCCTGTAAATGGAAACAGGACCTATATCACTGTCATTTTATGCTGCCACCTGAGAGAAGACAATTAAAGTGAATTGGGTACATTTTCCAACGCTGTAAAATCTGACAAGACATTGGTTAAGTCATCCAAATGGAGTCTGACACTAGATCAGTAATTTCCCTGAGGAGGGGTGAGAAAAAAAAATAACCAAATGAAACGGAAAGCCCTGTACATGGACTCTGTAGGTTATTCAGTCTCTTGGCAATGATAGGAGGCAAAATGAGACCTTAGGTTGGTACTCAACTTTACAGATGTTTGAAATGCTGTACTTTCTTCTTCCAAAAACAAAACACAATATAACTACACAAAGCAAGTAGAAAAATAGAAGTGTCCTGAGGGGTAAATAGGACACTGTGCTTTTGAGAACATGGCACAGAACCACTAGTTGATAATGATAAAGAATGAAGGGAATTTGCCAGTCATTTCCTTCATATGTGATATGCATAAAACTTCATATATGATCAATAAAATTTTCTACTTAATTATATGGATATTCTTTAGGAAGAGCATGTTGTGTACAGAATTCTGTTCTTGAAAATAACAAGTGTTTTTCACAAGAAGATGTAGATAATAGAAGGCATTTATCTACTACTCTGTGAAATGGATGATTAGAGAATATGAGTAACAGTTGTCTTTTTTGTGGAAAAACAAGATTTAACAGCAGCTTTAGAAACACCCATCGTTTACCTGTGGTTTGCATTGCACTCTGCTCTATTTAAGGGTACATGCAAGTTTATCACTTTTCAGCCCAGTGCTTTTCCATAAAGACAAGTTATTTCCATAAAGACAAGTGTTCTTTTTCTGTGAACAGTGCCTTAACATTTCTTATGAGTATTCGTTTCACCATAGAATGTAATATTGAAGGAATGAGAAAAATAACAAAATCTTTTTGAGGGGAGGTAATGCCTTTAAGTATAGCAATTAAAGTGACAGGAAAACTGTCACCAAAATATTGTTTAATGAGTACAGGAAGCCCAGAATACACTGCAGCCGATCAGAACTGTATTTGCAATGGCGCATTGATTGCTTTTTTGCTGAATATTTGGCTCTGTTTATTTTAAGGATGATTATACAGATTTTACTTTTTTATATCTGTTTGTGTGTGTGTGTGTGTGTGTGTGTGGTATTGTGTGTTTGCATGATAACACATGCAAACATGTGTGCCATAGAGTGCATGTAGCAGTCAAGGAACGACTGTATGAATTCTGTTCCCTTCTTCCATCCTATGCATTCCAAGGATCAAACTCAGGTCATGGCTTTAGTTGCAGGTGTTTTTGCGCACTGAGTCATTTTAGTACCCCGATTAAAGAGCTTCCCATTTGTCAGTTGTAAAGCTGTCACTCCTCCATGTGAACAACCCACCTCCATTGTCACAGCCAAGATTATTCCAATTATGCAGCATGCCGAGAGATTTAAGAATGACATAATAGTGATTCACTTGTTAAAGAAATTAATACACAGTAGATTTTGTTATCATTACAAAAATTTATTTGTACATGAATTTTGGTAGACTAGATATGCTAGTGACAAATTGTTCAATTCACATTGTGACCACTGTAAAAGAAAACCCAGCTATCTAGAGTCACTGTTGCCTTCCCTAATGTTCTTTAATATAGTTGTTCATCATGACATGTCTCTTTGCTGCAATTTTTGATCAACTATAAGTAACTAAAGGAAAACTAAGGTGGTTTTATGAAAAAAAAAATTTTGATGCGCTAACATGTCACTCATGGCATAATAACCTGGAGTGGATGACAGTTCTCACACCAGCTGCTTGACATCTGAACAGCTGCCAATGCCGTAGGAAATGTCACACCATCAGATATGGGCCCTGAGTATGTGTGTAGCAAAAACTGTATCTGGTAGAGGCCAGCACCCCAGGCCATGACTAACACCCCAGGCCCCATCATCCCTTAAGCCTGAAGCCTGGGTTGAGCTGTCAGCTTAATAAATGAATAGCCTCTTTATTTTGATCAGCATTGTCAAGGCTTATTTAAAAAGGGGACTCTGATTTCTCTCACAGTCTAGCCCAGCCAAAGTCAATTGGTACAATTTCAAGGTGAATTTATTCATTCTTTATAAAGTTCTGTGCACGAATATATCAAGACAGTTGAATAAATTGAAATAAATAGAGTTGGAGTTACATATTCTCTCAGTAATTGAAATAGTTTCCCCCCAATATATTTATAGTAATAATTCCACCTTTATGAAACCTAGTCTAGCTACAGAAAGGAAAGCATAGAATTACCATTTTGATAACATATTTGGAAAATGCAATTGGGGCTAATATGCTGATAAGGGCACCTGAATGTTGTCCTTGCCTTTAACCATTCCATGTTAAACTTTGAGTAAAGTACAGTTTTAGCATTTGCTGAAGATGCGTGATTAGCCAGCATTGAAGTACAAATATTTACTTTGAATTTGGTCATTTCTACTTCTAAATGACCAAACACTTGCTCTTTCTCTCTGCTTTATAATACTTTTCTTATAAGTTACATACAGGACATTTAAGTAAATAAACATCATCCATGTTGATGTCCCTCACAAAAGGGAAAATCTTGGTAATTGATGTAGAATTACTATAATGCAAATGACCTCTGATATTGCCATTTCCATTTTAATAGTATACAATAGTTTTAGCTCACAGGGTAACTTTGTCTTGACTTCTGTTTTTCTGTTTATGGGAGAGAGACTGTGGGAAAGGGTTACTGTAAGAGAAAGGCTTTCCGCACGGTTGAACAACAACAAAAAAATCTCAATAGGATTCTCTTGCATGTGATGGAGAGAGAACTGATCTTGAGCATTCATGCATACAGCATGCTGTTTTAAAAGAGATTTTTTTTTTTTAAGTAACAAATATGTTATCCAGGAAAATTGGTTGTCCATAATAAAACCATCCAAATGCCATTGGAAATGCTTCAGTCTGAAGATTGGAGGGGAAAGGACTTCTTTGACTTGGGAGTGATTAGCATCTTCCAAGGAAAAGCTAACAATGGATTTGGAACAGTTAGAAGGCTTCTGAGAACCTCTTAACTCAGCATTAATCTTTTGAACATTTGACAACTATGGGTTTCCGTTAATTACAAGTAATCTGTAATAACAACCCAACTGATCCACTGAGAATGCACTTTCCATTCCTTCTCTTTACACCTCTTTTTTTTTTTTTTTTTTTCAATCCATGGATGCTACCCCTCTTATTCTCCAGTGTGGATATATTCTCCAATGTGAGGCCCAAGGGCAAATAAGCATTGCTTTGCTACTGATAGGAACACAAACATATACAATAAATGTGTGTTACCATCAGGATATATATATATATATATATATATATATATATATATATATATAATCCACATGGAACCTTTCTGGATAGTGGAGATCATATTAGGATCAGGTTTATGCTGAAATCAAATGATGGAGATTCTGCAGTCCTGACACGAACAGACCTTTTGCTTGGCTATTGAGACTTCCCCTATTGTCTACATTACAAGCATGCACTATATAATCATATTTTGTTCATCAAGGGCCCACATTTGTAAATGAGTATCTAGTAAGATTATACCATCTGATGATGTCATAGCCAATCTACTTGATGTAAGTGCACTAGAATGGTGTTTACATAAAGACAAAATTACCTGGAAATGTGTCCCTGTCATTAACTGATGCAGGAATATCCATCGATACTGTAAGTAGGTAGGAAAATACAGTTTAGGAGGGAAAGAATCGATGACCTAAATTAGATCATGGATATTATGATCATCTAGTTTTGGAGTTCAAATTGAATCTGAACAGAGATTGACTTCTTTAAAGATATTGAGTATTCCCCACTGAAGGGACAGATTTATGATTACTCATGATTCTTGCCTTAACCTGATTCTTACCTTCGTGCACTTACTTCAGAGTTTTTTCAAAGAATTATACAATCTTTGTCACACAGAGATATTTACTGTTTTGTCATGTTGACACTGAAAGCTGTGCTGATTCTCTGCAATGCTGCGGGAGGCACCTCCCCTTATGTTGGGGTATCACAAAGACCCTCTGGAGTATGTGTCATTCATTTTTCATGCAAATGCAAAGATTATGAGTATAAATTTATTTGTATTCTATGTTCAAATAGTATGAAAGCAGCTGACATGATATGGATGGTAACACTGTACTGAAAAGAGATTCTAATGGACAGATGTGGCCTCTGGACTATAAAAAAAATATAGGCAACGAGAATATTCTTTTATAATGGGGAACAACATATTGATATAAACCATTGTCACCTCTTAATATTAGGGCATTATTTATTTATTTATTTATTTATTTATTTATTTATTGACTTTATATCTAGATTGTAGCCCCCCTCCTCCTGGGGGGGCTACAATCACTCACTCTTCCCCCATCTACCCTCCCCTACTCCTCAGAAAAGGGGAGACCCAAAACCAACCCAACCTAGCTCATCAAGTCACATCAGGACTAAGCACATCCTCTCCTCTTCCACTGTGGCCTGGAGAAGAAGCCCAATCAGGGGGAGGTGATTGAAAAGCAGGAAACAGAGTCCATGTTAGAGACATACCCTGTTCCCCTTACTATGGAGTCTACATTAAGACTGAGCTGCCCATCAGTTACATCTGTGTAGGGGGCTTAGGTCCAGTTCATTCGTGGTGCTTGATTGGTGCTTCAGTCTCTGTAAGCCCTGTGCAATAGTTAGTTGGCACTGCTGGTCCTCTTGTGGAGCTCCTGCCCCCTCCCTTCTATCCTTTCCCCACTTCTTTCATAAGTCTCCCTGTACTCAGCCAAATGTTTGCCTGTGAGTCTCAGCATCTGTTTCACTCCATTGCTGGGTAGAGCCTCAGGAGACAGCTATGCTAGGCTCCTGTCTGCATGTATAGCAGAGTATCATTAATAGTATCAGAGTTTGGCTCTCTCCCCTGGGGTGGGTCTCAGGTTGGGCCAGGTATTGGTAGGGCATTCCCTCAGTCTCTGCTCTTTATCCCTGTACATCTTGTAGGCAGGGTGAATTTGGGGTCAAAGTTTTTGTGGGTGGGTTAGTGTTCTCCTCCCTCCACTAGAAGCCCTGTCTAGTTAGAGGGTGTCCTCTTCATCTTTATGACTCCTGCTAATAGGAGTCTTAAGGCATCACCTGGTCTGTTAAGCAATTCAAGGCTCCTGCTAATCCATCATTCTATTCTCACAAATGATCTAGAAAATATGAGTCAATTCTTCTTACTAGTGTTTGGCTGTTGATCACAGTTTCATTAATTTTCTATTCATCAAACTGTTTGCTGAATTAACCCACCCATCACTCTTTAATGTATCTATTCTATGATACACAGATCATACATCTTTGCATCAAAGAGCAGAAAAACAATAATTTACCAAATAAACAGATTCATTTAAATTTATGGCAATGTTTCATACAGAGAGATGGTATTGGGATTGTAGATGATAGGGATAGGGATTGCACTTCAAATTCAATGGTTTAAGAACATTTTATGGGTTTATAATGAAGGCCAAATTCACTGCCAGTGATTGATTATTAAATTGGGACATTTAAAAATATAACTTGCTACTAGTTCCACACTTCTGGACTATGTAGTTACAGCCTCTAAGCTCTTAAATTATGTTTAGGGGAGAGATAGGTCTCAATGTCTAGCCCTGACTGGCCTGGAACTCAGTGTGGAGACTAAATTGGCCTTGAACTCATAGAGATCTGACTGTTTTTACTTCCTGAATGCTGGGATTAAAAGGCAACTATCAATATCACCACAAAACAAGCTCACCAACGTTTTGGCTTTGTTGAAAAAGGAACTCATTAAAAGTTTCTCTCATGAACAAACTTGCAGATTAAGACTTCTGTCAATCCAATAAATAAACAATCATGCCTTTCCCCCACATATCATTAATAAAAGTCACAAGGAGTTTTTGTTAAGCATGCAGATAGGCAAAATTACAGAAACCATAAGAGTTGATAGTCGTGAGAAAGGACCAGTTAGCATGATATTGAAATGTTTTCATTAAGGTAAGAGAATATGTGAATACATAGAAGTCCTTTTCTACTTCAAAAAGGATGATGCCATTATAAAGACAGTAAAGAAAGGCTAAAGAATTGCTTTTTAACTTTATGGAAAGGTTAATGTTTTGAGAGCAGAGTCCACAGCGTTGGTTATCACAAGAGAAGAAGAGCCCAACTTGAAGAAAAGTACAATGGTAGCTCTGTGAGCTCTCAATAAATATAAGCAGCAGATAACTACATGAAGGGTGAGACAGGCCAACAAAAAACATACCAACAAAAAAAAAAATCAGATGAGAAAATGATTGTGTTACAGTATTGCCATAAAAGAGTGCAGGTTGTTTTACATGCAACTACTGCATGGATGAAAGAGGATTTCCTTTCAAGATGTTATGGAGAGAATTCAGAAAACCCGAACTGTATGCGGTGGTGTGAGAAGTGCTTAAGACACAGCGCTCTGTTCCAGGTGGCTTTGATATGTGTCACAAATGTCTGAGGTGCCCACAACCTCAACGTCAGTATCCAAAGGACAGAGAAGCAGTTGGCACCCTTGTACATCTGGTCAACGTTTTGAAACTATATCCTCATTTAAAAGGAGCTGCATTTCTTGATCATTTTAAAGAATTGTTAACTTTATTTTTTTAGTAATTATTTTTCTCCTATGCCCCTCCCCAAGTCCAATTATAGGGTAGGTTCTCCTCCCCTTCCATCTGACCCTAGTCTATCAGGTCTCATCAAGACTGGCTTCTTTGTCTTCCTCTGTGGACAGGTAAGGCTGCTCCCCTCTCAGGTAGAGGTGATCAAAGAGCCAGCCCCTGACTTCATGTCAGAGATGGTCCCTGTTCCTAATATCAGTGAACCCTTTTGGATCTGAGCTGCCATGGGCTACTTCTGTGCAGGGAGGGGTTCTAAGTTATCTCCATGAATGGTCCTTGGTTGGAGTATCAGTCTCAGCAAAGACCCCTGTGCCCAGATTCTTTGGTTCTGTAGCTCTCCTTGTGGAGCTCCTGTTGACATGGAGTGATTTCGTTTCATTTTGTTTTTATAAGAGAAAATTTTAAAAATAAAATTAAAGAAGTTATCTTACCAGTGCTATTTTTATGGCTCTTGGATTACTTTCTCAATTATAATGTTAGATAAATATGTTTTTGCTTCTTTTTTTTTTTCACTGTTAGAATTTTATTTCATACATTTAAATCTTTGATACATCTAAAGTTTTTCATTTTTTAGGTAAAGTGGAGATTACATCTATCTTATTTCTTTTTCTGGACTTAGGGTATTTTTGAAATAACCCATGTCAGAAATCTTAATTGAGATTTGGAACAAAAAAGTGTTTCCTGAAGAATAACTCAATCACACACTTGAGATAAACTATTAGCTGAATTTACTAAACCGTTAAATTAAACATTTCAACTAATTACCAGAATTGTATTGAATGGTGTGATTTGCTTTGGCCACCAGGCCTTATTCACACAGGGAGGAAATGGGACTGATTATTCTGTGAGGTCATTTTCAGGACTCATGTTTTGTATCTCCCTCTTATTTTTCTTTATGTTCCTTTCATTCTTTCTCTCCTTTCTTCCTACTTTCTTCTATTTTCTCTCATTTTCTTCTTTTATTCTCCTCCTCTATTTTGTGAATATGACAATTTACTTCCAGATACTAATGTTTTTATTGTTTATTATGGCATTTGTAATTTTTGTGAATGATTTTATAAGCTTTCCTGTTTTAATATCTGGATTCTTCCTTTGCTCTCTGTCATCATTATTTCCTCTATATTCTTGTAATCCTTTTTTTTTTTCTTTTCTGAGTTGGAAAGACATTCATACTAGTTAGGCCTTGATTATTGCTGGTTTTTAAAAATCTGCCTCAGAGGCGGGACCTGGGGCATCAACCCGCATGCAATCAGACATGCTCTTCTCTGGGTCCAAAGCGGCTGACCCTGAGTGCAGTGCTTAGCCTCGCATCCTGAGCGTAACATTTTAGCTTTTTATGGTATCCAACCATGCTTGGGGAGAATGTCCTGCTTCAATGGCTGTAAAGGCCTGAATGATCATGGCTGCATCACACTGTTGTGAGACTCTAATCTTGCATATATACCCCAGGTCCCGCCTCTGAGAAAAAGATATCTGACGGGTCTGATGCTCTTTGGGTGGATGACACCTAAATGAACATCAGTACAAAGCCCCAATTTATTTCTAATATCAGAGATCAGACCTCTACTCTTGCCTGATGCGTCTAAAACAAAAAGGGGGAACTGTAGAGAGCTGTGTAATGCCGCGCCTTAAAGATGGAGCTGGTTTCCGCCTTCCACCTTCCCGATGGTGAGTGCTCTCTGTCACGAA
Organism: Meriones unguiculatus; assembly: GCF_030254825.1. Classification (NCBI taxonomy): domain Eukaryota; kingdom Metazoa; phylum Chordata; class Mammalia; order Rodentia; family Muridae; genus Meriones; species Meriones unguiculatus. The sequence goes on from NC_083359.1 coordinate 30,432,251, forward strand.
CAACTCCACATTTGGCTAAGGCCGAGGATCTGGCTTGCTTCCATGTATGTGGACCTATCTGCATTGCCCCCGTGGCACGCCTGGGTTGGCTACCCAGAGGCTATTTAAGCTGTGGGCTGGCTTTCCCCAGGGTCAGATGATTGTTCAAGGTTCCTGAATAAACTGCATTGAAAAAAAAAAAAAAGAAAAAAAAATCTGCCTCTCATTCAGCTTCCTGATAACTCCTCACTCTCTTGTCTCATTCAGTGAGTAAAAAAACTTTTTGGGCAATTTCATCAGGGAAATTTAAAAGAATGAGTAATTTTCCATATTGTGAGTAACACTTTTAGTGGTTGTTAATTTTTATTTTATTGGTTTGTCAATTTTTAATTTTTATTTTTACTTTGTATCCCAACTGTATCCTGCTCCCTCATTCCCTCCTATTCCTACCCTCCCTCCCTCATCTTCTCTCTACCCCTTTCCAAGTCCACTGATGGGGTAGAGAGATGAAAGGAGAGGACCTCCTCCCCTTTCATCTGAACCTAGCTTGTCAGATATCTTCAGGCCTGGCTGCAAAGTCCTCCTCTGTGGCCTACCACTGATGGCCTCTGAAAGTCTCTGCCTAGCAGTGTATCAAAGCAGATACTGAGACTCATAACCAAATCTTCGGCAGAGTGCAGGGAATCATATGAAAAAAAGGGGGGGAATTCTTAGTATGACCTGGAGAGGACAGGAGCTCCACAAGGTTTGTTATTTTTATCGGTTGTTATTCCTTTATTTCTCCATTATATTTGAACATTTATAACTCAACTTATTTTCATGGGCACATTTGCATTTATCACAAAACCATGTGAAAGTATTTTTATAATTTTAAAGATTGCTTTAATTATGTCTTTGTGTCTATGCCATACCTGTGAAGGTCTCCGTGGAATCCAGAAGAGAGAACCAATCTGCTGTAACTGGCTTTATAAGCAGTTCTAAAATGAGTAATTTTGGTGCTGGGAACCAAATTCGTGTCTTCAGCAGGCTCAGGGGGCTCTCTTAATCATGGAGAAACTTCTCCATCAATGAGGCTATAATATTTTTCTCTGAAAGACAACATATCTTTCATAAAATATTTTTATTCATCTTTACATGAAATCGTGAAACTAAGTAATTTGCATTTGATTACACAAATTATAGTTTTTTGTTTTTTCAGTAAAGCTTCAGTGTTCTGCTTCTAGGCATTGGCAGCCATGAATATTTTTTCTTATTGTAACTCTGGCTTCTACTATTCAAGCTGACAGTCAGTCACCACTGAAAGACAGAAGTCCACTCTCTCATTTAATCTCCTCACTCTTCATCTCAGGACAAAGCAAGTCCAGGACACTCAGCAGCAGCAGAATTTCCATGACAGTTTTCCAAACTGTGGAACTCAGTCTTGCTAAAGACCATTTATATGGTTTCTTTCAGCTGTTTCATTCAATGTAACTCTCCAGGGATTCTATTTAAAGCAAATTAGGGATGAGAATGCGTTTTCCAAGATAATCTCTATTCAATAAATGACAGTGCATTTTAGAAATAAGGAAGTTTGGCCAGATCTGTTCTCTGTTACCTTATCAAAAACTCCATGATGAGTGTTACCAGCTTTGGAGCAAACTGTAGCCTCTATACATGAGTGATTTTTTTCAATTTTTTTAGGTATTAGAAATCCTTGGAAAATGGTGTTAACTGATGTTTATAACAAAGCCAGAATGTTTTGCTATTTTCCAGCAGAATTGACAGTTGTTTGAAGGAAAGGCATTGTTTTCAAGTCTTCAAAAAGTTCTACATAGACCAAGAATCCTGTTCAATCTATGAAAAACATGTGACTTTCCAGTATGCTCTTCTTCATATGTGTCTGCCAGGATTTTTCTGCTTATACTTTTTTTATAGAAGACTTTCTTGTAAAACTTAATTCAAGTAACTTGTTTCTGACAAGAGAAAACTGTTTTGAAATTATAAACTATATAATGCCACTTCTAGTTATACAATTATTTGATTGTATGGCACAGTGATATTAAACCTATCACAGTGTATTAGTTAATCAATAGAAAAGTCAATATCTTAAGCTAGCAACTATGGAGAACTGTCCAGGATAATTTTTCTCTCCAGTACAAGTCATGGGATTAGAGAAAAGCAAAATTCGGTGTTCTCTAAATGAGAATGAATCCATATTTGATTCAGAGGTTCTGGCCCTAAATGTTGATGTGACACACTTTCTGTATTAATCCAGACTTTTATTTAGCCAATCACATTTTAAATTATTTCTATGATATCTGTACCTTATTTTTCACCTTGCATTCTCTGATCTTTCTGTCCCAAGTGGCTTTTCTTTACAGCTTTTACTACAAGTTGATTTATTTCTTGATTTCTCTGTCATTCTTCCTTCCCCTGTATACCAGAAGTTAAGAACCATGGGGCTAACAGAACTGTGTTTTCAAAAGTAGAGTACCAGAAGTATTTTGGTTGAAAAAGAAAATAGTCATTCACAAAAACAAACCAAGGCTCACTATTCTTGAAAACATTGTTATTCATCCTATACAATTATTTGGAATTACAGAGGGGAACTTATCTCATGTAAACAAAAATATCTCTTGACATTAATGACTATCTAGTAGTGAGTAAAACTTCTCTACAAAAATAAGAGAATCTCTTCAAGTAGAAGAAAAAGTTAGCTATCATGTACTTACCCTAATGCTGCTATTGTTCTTCCTTGGATGAAATCATGTTCCTGCTCTCTTTTTCTAATCAATACTATACAACCACAATATCATAGTGAAGACTTTCATACCTAAACAAAACTATTGATTTGCTGTTTTATGAGAGAAGTCAATAAAAGAAAAGACTATCAGTATCTTGCCTCAATTACTTAAAAAAAAAAAACCTGAGGGGGTTTCACTTTCTCCTATTTTGTTGAGCTACAGGATCCATCTCTAGCATTCTTGGGCTTTGTGATTTCAGAACTTGGCATAAATATCTACTGTCTTACATGGCTTGATTGAACTAAAACAGACCATTGTTTGATATATATCCCTTTTCTTGCTTTATTTTCTGTGGAAGTGTGCAGTATCTTCTGCATAGCTAACTTGCTTTTGGTTACTGCCTCCGTCTTTTCCAGGACCCTTAATATTTTGCTGAAGTGACAGAAGTAGTTTATTTCTAGAATGAGCTTGTTATTGAACACGGTGTATTTTTTTAAAATTGAGTTTCTTGCATAGCCTAGCTATAAAATCAACAGCTATATTGAACAGAGTTTGCATATATTTTTCTACCAATATATGTCATTCTTTTTTATTTGCTGACAAGTTTGCATTTTCCTTCTCAAAGCAGAGAACTATAATTTTTGTTAAGGCCAAATTATCATTTCTGCTTCTTTTTATTGTGGATATTTGATGTCATATTGAAGAAGTATTTATTTCAGTAACAAATATTTTCGTTAGATTTGGAGTATCATGTTTTACATCAGTTAAATTTCTTAATTGTTAAAACATTTAAATTCAAAGGTTTTGTTTATGTGTAACTATTTGCTTTGAAAAAAAAAGTACTTGGCCCCAAAAGAGTTCTGGGCTTTTCTTTTGGTTTATTATGGCTCATCTGAGAGTCTCTTTGTCCAATGCTAGCCCATTAAGTTTTACTATGCTGTTGGTCACATGAATTCAGTTTTAAGGTAGGGATTGCCATGCTAACATGACCGACCAATATGATTTGAGATCAAAGACTTCAGACCATTTGGTGTGAGCTGACCTAGAAAAGATGGAATTCAACAAAAATGAAACCAAACAACCAATTAAATATACACTGAGGAATGACAGAATAATGTGCCCTGATTCCACAGACAACAAAAGTGAATAACAAAGACTGCAGGTGATTATTCTAAAGTCAGAAATGTGGGGTGAAATATTTCCACAGCATGAACATCAGATGAATTGTTTGAAAGAATTTAACCACTTTTTTTTTTTTTTTTTTTAACAAATGCTCGTGTTGGGACACTTACAGTTGTGGTGTAAGTAATTTAACATGCCATCACTTTGCTCCAAACTAATTAATGCTATACCCACAGACAAAAACTCTTCCTAGTCTTCATCAGTAAAGTTTCTCCTTACAGTGAATGACAGTGAGTGCTGAGCTGACACATGGATGCTCAGGGTCCTGAGAATAAATGACAAGTGAGGACCAAAACACAAACAGGAGATTTGAACTAACGGATCCATTACTCAGTTGTCATTGCACACAAGGAGGCAAAGAGAATAGAGGGCCAGAAGACTGGGAGAATAGTTGCAAAATGTGGTCCTCTAGATTCGACACAACCATTACAGTCATGTATTAACAGCAGCTGTTGTCACCTGCTTTGAACCTCTGTAACTGCCTCAGTCAACTGCCTCACTCATGCATGGGCTAAGTGCTCGTGGGGCCCTTCATTTACTGCTAATCTGTTAGGTATTAATGGGTTCTGTGAAAGGATCACAAATTGTCTTCTGTTGTCCATCCTCTGCATAGTCCACCAGTTGCTGATAAATAGTTCTAAATTCGCAAACATACTGATAGATATTCCTGGTAGACAAATCTAGTAAGGAAGCAGTATTGATCAAAGATGTCAGAAGGTAGGTGACAGGTGGAAGTGATCCATTGACATCCATATCTATCAGTAAAAATATTTTAGATTTAGAGCATAGAAACAAAACATATTCTGTCTTTGAGATGGGGGAAAACAAAGGAAGGAAGAAAGGGAATAGAGGAATGTTCAGTGAGAAAAATGAAATAAAACATGACAAAATGCATATCTATGGCATCAATGGCAGAGTTGAATTCAGACCATATCAATACAGCATTTGTATTAAATAACAGGTTTGTATTAAAATGAGCTAACTCACCAATCCCACAATGTTTCAACTTGAAAGTTTCAGATTTCTCTCCAGGGCAGAATGGTACCTGTAGGTGCTATGAGATTTGCATCTAGAAAGTGTTAGCTGCTGGCTTAGATTATTTCTACTGTCCTCTGCCTCATTCTGACTGTCCCGTGAAGATCACAGACACATACCTGAGTGAAACCTCTCTGACCATGATGCTCTTATGTGACTGAACAGTTTGTATTTTCCCACCGACATGGAAAGAAAAGAAGCTTCATTTTAATTTTTTTATTTTGTTGGACTGAGTTCATCCAACATACTTTTCATATGCTTTTACCAAAATTTTGGTATGAGAAAAGCAAATCCATTCACAACATGGAAATACAAATTTACAGAATTTTCAGCCACAATAACATATCAAGAAGTTCCAACTTTGGGTTTAAGATATTTATTATACTGTGAATGTATTAAGCATTCCAGAACAGATACATTTCCTTTCGTTGCACTTTCATAACATGCACAAACCCTTGAAATCAGGAGTTTCTAATAGAAATGCCGATTCTTCTTTACTCTGCTAAACTGAACTGTGCTGTGCTGATAAGAGGGAAATGTATCTTTGCCTTTGGAAGCCTCGTCATCTCTCCAAATCATGATTAGTGGGTGGCGGGACAATATAACACCATAACAGCGAGTTGTATGCAAAGAAGCTCAGATTTGAAATATGAATCATTTGCCGGTGCAAGAGATGAAGATGGCAGTTGTAATCTCTTCAGATTCATAATTTACCAAGTGGTAGGCAGGTCAGCAGTGATTGATTATCCTTAGGCATGGTTTTAGTAATGCAAAAATCATTTTGTAATACAACACAAGTGTGAGGTTGAAAAGTTTCTGGCTGTCCTTAGCTCTCCTCTAGATAAGTCTTAGGGAAAGGCTTACTACTGAAAATGGATGCACACATGTGCTTGCTTACTGCTATATACCCTACTCTTGGAGCTTATCATTGTGTCTATTAGGCTTTATACAGTGGATTGTTCACAGTATGAAAACGTTTTTATAGTGTGAGAACAAGCATTCTCTACAGAATGAAGTTTCACAAAGAACTATGGGTTTAGCTACCATATAAGAGAAGGACATTTGTCACTGCCTCTCTTGTCAACAAAAAGCACTTTGAGATGGAATTATTCAAAGAATACAGGGTCAGAAAGACTGAACTCACTCCCAACAATAAAACTAATACTCTGTTGTGTTCTACTATAGCAAACGGTATTTTTTTTCCATTCAAACACATCTGGAAAAGACACATGAAGAGCCAAACAAAGAAGATGGAGAGGTCCTCATCACAGACTTTGTGTTGGGTTTTGCTTTATTGTCACCCAGAGAAAGCTTGCAAGATTGTGAAGCTTGGGACACAGCACAGATAGAGTTCCTCAGACTATGAAAGGGTCTTTCTTTTGACTCCACATTCCTTCTTCTAATATTCTCTCTCATTCTCCTTCAAAGAAGATTTCTGTGTGTTATTTTGTGGTGGGTGAGAGCTGAGCCATCACTCACAGGGGATTTCTTTTTCCAAAATTCAACTCTTCTACGGCCTTGGTCTCCAGGGTTCTGTCTGAATATGAAGTTAAAGAGGAGGTAAAGACAAATTTGGTATAGAAACTTGCAGAATGTGATTATTCTCATCCCATGGGATAGCCAAGCTACCACTGAGGGCCATGCCTGACTCTGCAAAATGGAGATTTTTATACAGATTTGTAGTACTAAAATCACAGTTTTAATTCTAGGATCATTTTTTTCTCTGCTTGTGTTGGAACAGAAATTAGAAGCCATATTTAGAATGGATATAGAAGAGTCCCATGGGAATATTTGTCAAAACAGGAATCTTCCTACATATCCTGCATTGCCTGCTGCCTTTCATAAGCTGAGGAGTAGACTGCTCATGATAGAAACCTTGTGCTCTACAGAGGAAGTGTCAACACCCATGTGTGTATACTACAGCAAAAGCAACAAAGGCTTGCTTAGTTAGAAAACAAATACTTAATTAGGATGCCAATCTAGATAGTGACTATGTGAAATTGCTGGGGAGTTTTTCAGCTTTTCCTCTTAGAGATTTAGTGTTGCAGAAGTAATTTTTCCATATAATCCAGATAAGGCATTCAAGTTTATTTGTTATGGTTTTCATTTCAAATATCCCTACAAAGGCCAGCCAGCTGATGTCTTGTTTGCTACTTTGGGCGGTGTTGAAAAGGACGGAGTGCACCGTTAAAGCATGTGATCTAGTGAGCTGTGTGGGGAAGACCATTGGGATTTCTACTTCATCTTCTCTCCTCTCCCTCTTTCTTGCTTCGTGGCTTCCCTGAAATAAGCTGTACCCAAGTCATAAGCTTCCATTACAGACCCAATTCAACAGGACCAAAGAACATGGGCAGGGATTTTTGAAACCATAAATCACAATAAAAACATTACACTCTAGGTGTCTTGCCCCTGTGAAAAGAGGCTTACAAGGCATTTCTGAAACAGTCCCAGGCTTAACTCAGCAATCAATTAATAGCTTGCTTCATGTTTTCATCATTCCAATACAAGTTGTCTAGTATATTTGTTTAACACTAGTGAGTAACTAAAAACAGAAAGACATCTAATTAGGATTCTCTAGAGTTAAAGAAAGAACAGAAGTCTAGAATTACAAGGGTATTTAATAAGCTGTTTATGTCATATGGGCTGTGAAGTTCAGCAATGGCTATCTGAACACTGAAGAGACTGAGATTCCTCTGATGCCCAATCCACAGCCTGCATGCCTAACAGTCTCTATCTGTTACTGAAGACCTGAGAAACTGATGAAGAGTTACCTGTCTTGGGGACACATTTGAAACCTAAAAAGTGGGTCCTGATTTCTGAGGTTGGGAGCAATAGGGAGGATGTATCCACAAGCAAGAAATGAAGGGCAGTAGGTACAGCAAATAGAGGGCAGATCTTTCTCCTCCGACTTCCTTAGGGTGGGTTAGTGCTAGAAGGTGCAGCTTATTCTGAAGGAGGATTTTCCCCCATCAGTTATTCTGTCTAAAACATCACCACAGCTCTTCCCACGGGTATCTCTCACTTCCTTCCAGATTCAACCAAGTTGACCACCAAAATTAACCATCATGATATCTAACATCTACTATTAAAATCCGATACTTTGGTACCACCACCATTAATCTGATAATTCCACAATTTCACAGTTCGTTTGGCATTGAGACTGGAGAGTAAATCACCCTCAATGTTCCAAACACAGAGCTATTTTCAAGGATGCACTCATTGCTATGTCCCGTAGAAGACTGTTTAACTGTGTATGTTTTGAGATATATATATATATATATATATATATATATAATTTTATTTTTATATTAATTACAGGTTATTTACTTTGTATCCCAGCTATAGCCCTCTCCCTCATTCCCTCCCAATCCCATTCTCCCTCCCTTATCTCCTCCCTGCCCGTCTCTAGGTCCACTGATGGAGAGGTCCTCCACCTCTTCCATCTGACCCTAGTTTATCAGGTCTCATCAGGACTGTCTGCAATGTCCTCCTCTGTGGCCTAGCAAGGCTGTTACTCCCTCAGGGGGGAGACATCAAAGAGCCCACCATTGAGTTCATGTCGGAGACAGTCCCTGTTCCCCTTACTAGGGTACCCACTTAGATACTGAGCTGCCATGGGCTACATCTGAGCAGGGGTTCTAGGTTATATCCGTACACGGTCCTTGATTGGAAAATAAGTCTCAGAAAAGACCCCTATGCCCAATATATTTGGTCCTAGTGGTGCTCCCGTCCTCTTCAGGTCTTATTAACTCCCGCTTCTTTCATAAGATTCCTTGCACTCTGCCCAAGGTTTGCTTTTTGTTGTTGTTGTTGTTTGTTTTGGTTATGTTTTATTTTTTAATTTTTATTATTAGTTACATTTTGTTAACTCTGTATCCCAGCTGTATCCTCCTCCCTCATTCCCTCCCCAATCCCACCCTCCCTCCCTCACGTCCTCCCTGTCCCTTTCCAAGTCCACTGACTGGGGAGGACCTCCTCCCCTTTCATCTGACCCTGTTTTATCAGGTATCTTCAGGACTGGCTGCAAAGTCCTCCTCTGTGGCCTAGCAGGACTGCTCCTCCCTTGGGGGTTGGGGAGGTCAAAGAGCCTGCCATTTAGTTCCTGTCAGAGATGGTCCCTGTTCCCCTTACTATGGGCAACCAATTGGTTACTGAGCTACAATGGACTATATCCGAGCAGAGGTTCTAGGTTATATCTGTACATGGTCCTTGGTTGAGTGTCAGTCTCAGAAAAGACCCTGTGCCCAGATATATTTGGTCCTTGTGGAGCTCCTGTCCTTTGCACGTCATACTAACTAGGTATATACCCAAAATTTGCTCAAGTACACAACAAGGACATCTGCTCAACCATGTTTATAGCAGCTTTATTTGTAATAGCCAGAACCTGGAAACAACCCAGATGTCCATCAACGGAGGAATGGATACAGAAATTGTGGTATTTTTACACAACAAAATACTACTCAGCAATCAAAAACGAGGAAATCATGAAATTTGCAGGCAAACGGTGGGATCTAGAAAAGATCATTCTGAGTGAAGTAGCCCAGAAGGAAAAAGACAAACATGGGATATACTCGCTTATATAGACCTATAAGATATGATAAACATAATGAAGTCTATACACCTAAAGAAGATAAACAAGAAAGCAGACACGGGGTAAGATGATCAATCCTCACTTAGAAAGACAAATGAGATGTGCATTGGACGTATGACAGGAGTCTACTGCAGAAGGCATTTGAAAGACTCTTCCAAGGTTGAATACCATAAAAAGCTAAAATGATACGCTCAGGATGCGAGGCTAAGCACTGCACTCAGGGTCAGCAGCTTTCGACCCAGAGAAGAGCATGTCTGATTGCATGCGGGTTGATGCCCCAGGTCCCGCCTCTGAGAAAAAGGTATCTGACGGGTCTGATGCTCTTTGGGTGGATGACACCTAAATGAACATCAGTACAAAGTCCCAATTTATTTCTAATATCAGAGATCAGACCTCTACTCTTGCCTGATGCGTCTAAAACAAAAAGGGGGAACTGTAGAGAGCTGCGGAATGCTATGCCTTAAAGATGGAGCTGGTTTCCGCCTTCCACCTTCCCGATGGTGAGTGCTCTCTGTCACGAACAACTCCACATTTGGCTAAGGCCGAGGATCTGGCTTGCTTCCATGTATGTGGACCTATCTGCATTGCCCCCGTGGCACGCCTGGGTTGGCTACCCAGAGGCTATTTAAGCTGTGGGCTGGCTTTCCCCGGGGTCCGAGGATTGTTCAATGTTCCTGAATAAACTGCATTGAAAAAAAAAAAAAAACAGATACTAAAACTCATAACCAAACCTTCAGCAGAGTACAGGGAATCATATGAAAGAAGGTTTGCTTTTTAAACAAAAGTACCTAATCCTTCTTGAAAGAAAGAAATAAAAGGACAGTGATTATTTAAATAGAAGTTCATTTCAGCCATCCAGCCTGAGTTCATTTCAGAGATCAAAGAAAGAACAGAAAATACAACTAATTTGAGCTGGACTCCATTCTAAAATGCCTATGCACTTCTTCCTTTTGCATGAATTCCCTCACTCTTTCTGCTTTGGTCATACTGAACTACACATTACCTAAACACTACAAATACACTAACAATTCACACTCTTGTTCTTGCTTCCTTTATTATGTACCTAAATCCAAGATTTCTTTAATGCAGGCATGAGCTTTGCTAATATTCTTGATCACGTCTAATGGTTAAATTTAAATGGTGGCAGACATGTACAAGGAATACTTCGGGGCTTTGATCCCTTTATGAATCTTGTGATTGATGAGTGTGTGGAGATGGCAACTAGTGGGCAGCAGAATAACATAGGAATGGTGGTCATACGAGGAAACAGCATCATCATGTTAGAAGCCTTGGAAAGAGTCTAAAGGATGTCTGGTGAATAGAAGCATCTGCATCCCTCCTTAAAGGACCTGTTTGATTGTGATGTAGAATTGGGTCATGTACATTTTCATACGAAACTTTTTGCTAAATAAACTTTCGTGATACTCAGGAAAAAAAAAGAATGTACAGAAGAGTTGGAGATGGGAAGAGGATAGACATCAGTATTTGCAGGTCCAAACAAAGCAGAAACAATAAAGGATTAATAAAGGGACATTAAAGATATTTGAAAATATTTAAGGAAAACCACTCAGGAATTTTAAGCAAAATAGAGAGTAGAGGCAGTTGTGCAAACAACATAATAAACATAAGTGGCAAAAAATTCAAAAATACAAAGTATAGATTAACAATTTTCCCTAGAATAATACAGTGAAGGAATTATGTGAACCAAAGATAAACCTTTAAGAAGAATAGACATATAATATGTGTAATTGTAAAAAAAAATTAAAAATAGGGAGCTAGACATTAATAGAGAGAGTGTGTGTTTGGGATACTGAGGATAAAATTAAAGGGAAAAAGTTCAAAACAAGTGAGAGAGAAACATTCAGAAGCACTGTTAAATAAAGACTGAAAATAGGTCCTTTCAACTTTGTAAATCCCCGAGAGATAGCAAGTAGAATAAAAAGTAGTAGATGCAGTCTGAGTGGAAGCAAGGTGAGATGAACAAAGTTGAAAGCATCACGTTGCCTGAATACTCTTTGTGGGAGCCAGGCTGTATATAGTACTGGGTGACATGAATGGAGACCAAAATCTACAGACGCAAAACAAACTTTTCTATTACAACAATCAAATGAGAATAAAAGTGATTTTGCTTATAATAATGAACAGTAATCAAAATCTGGGAGGACACACAGGCCACAGCAAGGCTAATTAAAAAGGACATGCTTATTTTTCCATGAAAAATATTTTAAATATTTCTTTTGCCCTTTTGTTTTAAATTAAATTTTAAAATAGAGGACCAGCTTATACAATGTGTACCCAAATGATAATATTAAGTTCTGTGGCAAATATGTATATGAACTACTTAGTATAAAATATGTGTGATATCGAACATTATAATTTGACTGACATTCCATTATAGCAAGCATGACTGCATAGCTGATATCTCTCTCCAGTGTTTTCTATAGTCTCATGGCAATTAGAGTGCTTGGCTATGTCACCAGCCTATATGTGAATAATATATGCAGTAAATGAAAAATAAACTCATTTTCATAGTATCTAAACTTTTATTATAATTGATGACTATTAATAACACTTATTCTATATATATCCTATAAACTAATAATTTTAAATAAGTTGTATGCAGCAATTTAAATACTCAAAAGTTTTTATTTTTTTCTCAATTGTAGAAATAAATAAACAGAGACATAGAGATTAAGTGACTTTTTAAAACTCAGTCAGCTAATAGGATGATAAGGCATACTCACCAGAAACAAGAATGCTTGCACACATAAATGGGTTAGGAATATTTTTAATTTTGTGTGAATCTCATTATTAAACTCTGTAAATTGTTGAACAAATTTTGCGTATTTTCAATTGATCTAATTTTTTAGTGTTTTCTCCAATAAACTGGCACTGAAATCCCATCTCTTAACTTTAATAATTAGTTAGATATTCTTCTCAATCAATAACCAACAACCATTATATAATAATATTCGGCATTTCTTCCTTTTTTTAACAACAGCACCCTCATCAAACTCCTAGCATCCCTTAATAACTTCTGCATGCTATATAATAAGACCAAGATGGCATATTTTAAGGTTTTCAAATTTTTTTTTAAAAAATTATAATGGCCTGTGATATGTGTTCATATCTGTTTGCCTTTATGTGCGTACATGATTGTGAGTGTGTGTGTGTGTGTGTGTGTGTGTGTGTGCATGTGAATGTGTTTTAAGGGGAGAGAATGTCATCAGATGTGATCCTCAATTGATTTCCACCTAATTTTTTTTTGAAACAAGTTTTTTCATAAGCCTGGAGCTCACTGATTGGTGTAGACAAGTTGTCCAATGAGCTCCAGGAATCTGTCTCGACCTTCCAGTGCTGGGATTTCAGTTATATCCCAAATGTTTTAGGCTATATTTGGTGACTTGCCATAGTTAAGATGGAACTCCTAGCTTCTTACATCTCTGTCTCTAATTAATAACTTCTCTATATTAAACTAAGATATTCACTTGACAGAAAAGGCAATAGTTGATCTTAGGAAACTGTGTGTAGTTAATCCTTTGGTGTATTCCCAGCCTTGTTAGCATGTGCTGTGATTCCCTTGCTTTAGGCTCAAGAAAAACTTAAATCAGGTCTTGTTCTTGTTCACAGACTTTCTCCTTCAAATTAGTCCTGGTTTCTGGCTTGTTCTCACTCAGCTATTTTCCCTGAAATTCTGATTAATCATCTTGAAAAGAAGCGTCTTTCCTCATTTTAGTAAGTCCCAGGAAGAACTCAACTATTTTCTTGTTTTCACTTTAACCATTTTCTTGCTTGGTGGCAAGGAAACTGATTAAGAAAGATGGCGCCACAACACGACTGTCCTTTAGGTCCTGTCCTTATTTGATTTCATAGCCTTGGATATGGTGAGCTGAGATATATGTCCACCAGCAGGTCTCATATTTGAGGAGAATGCTGTGTCCAGCAACACACTGAGAACAATCTAGAGCCCTTGGGTACTTTTGAAAGCTACCCACCTCTACTGATCTCCAGGACTTTTGGGACATCATATCTGTCACTTCAGTTCCAAAGTATGCTTCTTTATAGCGTGATTTTCATTTAAATCACAGATGAGATAATCCAGAGGAACAGATTCTGGGGTATACATTTTCTAGTGAAAGCAAGTCAATAAAAGAAGAGCCATATACACTTAAAACAAGCAGAGCATATTAGAATGAAGTCAAAAGACACATTTTTTTTTCAATGCAGTTTATTCAGGAACATTGAACAATCCTCGGACCCCGGGGAAAGCCAGCCCACAGCTTAAATAGCCTCTGGGTAGCCAACCCAGGCGTGCCACGGGGGCAATGCAGATAGGTCCACATACATGGAAGCAAGGCAGATCCTCGGCCTTAGCCAAATGTGGAGTTGTTCGTGACAGAGAGCACTCACCATCGGGAAGGTGGAAGGCGGAAACCAGCTCCATCTTTAAGGCATAGCATTCCGCAGCTCTCTACAGTTCCCCCTTTTTGTTTTAGACGCATCAGGCAAGAGTAGAGGTCTGATCTCTGATATTAGAAATAAATTGGGACTTTGTACAGATGTTCATTTAGGTGTCATCCACCCAAAGAGCATCAGACCTGTCCGATACCTTTTTCTCAGAGGCGGGACCTGGGGCATCAACCCGCATGCAATCAGACATGCTCTTCTCTGGGTCCAAAGCGGCTGACCCTGAGTGCAGTGCTTAGCCTCGCATCCTGAGCGTATCATTTTAGCTTTTTATGGTATCCAACCATGCTTGGGGAGAATGTCCTGCTTCAATGGCTGTAAAGGCCTGAATGATCATGGCTGAATCACACTGTTGTGAGACTCTAATCTTGCATATATACCACAGGCAAACCAAGGAGACCAACACCAGAAGGCCTGCTAACTCTCCCATGCCCGCCCATTCCTTCAGATGATTCATGGCTGCAGCAATCCATGTTGATAAAGCCTTTGACAAAATCCAACATCCATTCATGTTCAAAGTATTGGAGAGATCAGGGATAGAAGGCACATATCTATACAAAAGACACATTTTTAAAAACAAAAAAAACCTGATAATTAACATTCTGCTAGAAATTGCAAAACAATCTAAAAAGAGTAAAATAAGTCAGATGGACTATATTATGTAGAATTCTTTATCATATGTTTATGGGAAGTGACTTTTCCCTGAAATTTTATTCTTCTGGAAATAGGATGGTAAATAGGAATTAAATATAGGAAAGCTTATGTAGTACTTGTGAATGAGGTCCTTAAATCGTTGTATTACTATTAAATTATATAACCTGGGAGCATGTACTTTTTCAGCGAATTTTTTAATTTACTATAGTAGAATAAAATCATATCATTTTCACCTTTTCTTTCTTCCCTCCAATCTTTTCTAATAACCCTTTTTGTTATCTTTTAAATTCACAGCCTCTTTTTTCAATGCTTGTTGATATCTATATTACTTATGCATATGACTATATTACATATATGTAGTCTATGTAATATATTATATATGTATTAATAACATAATACACATTAGCATAATCCATACATAATATAGTAATGGTATAATACATATATTATATATGTATTAATATGTTACTAATACATTAAAATATATATTAGATTAAATAGACATAGTGGAAAATATATATATATATTCCTAAATAAAATCTGTTCAGTCTGTACAATCTTATTTATGTATACATACATACATACATAGGTAATATAGTAATGGTATAATATATATGTATTAATATGTTGCTAATACATTAGAATATATGTTAGATTAAATATACATAGTGGAATATACAGATATATTCCTAAATAAAACGTGCTTAGGCTGTACAGTCTTATTATGTATACAGTTTTAGACCTGACCATTTGGTATTGGATAAGCAATTGATGTGCCTCCTTGGGAAAGACCTTTTCTCTCATTCTAGGCATTTCTTAGTTGCCTATAGATTTTGCAAATGATTAAATCCTCATAGGAGTTCCTCTGTCTAGTTTTGCATGTCTATTGTTGTCCTTGTTCTGTTCATGTGAGATTTTTTTGTGGGTGTAGCTTCTGGAATTTCTATAAAACACAGTCTCACAGCAAACTCACTGATTGGTTCTTTCAATCTTTCCATTCTCCTTTATTGCAATGTTTCTTGAGTGTTAGGTGCAGGAATTGTTTTGTAAATAAAGCCCCTGGCACTGGGCTCCATAACTCTCTTTTGCTTTGTTGTAGTTTTGTGTAATGGTCTCCACCTACTGAATTTATTCAGTGTTTCTAAACAACTTTATTTTAACTTAAATATATTTTTATCATTTTTATTTTTATTAATTACCGTGTATTCATTTTTTAACCCAACTTTATTTTTTAGTTATGCTGGCTTTTGCATTTCAAACCTTTCCTCTCCTGATCATGCTCTGATTTAGCTGACTTTGAAATCTCTGATGAGGCTGTTTCAGGGTCCTTGAGATAAGCCACATAAGTTTTATAAGAGGCCTTATCAGCTAGCATGTACAAAATATTTAGTAAATATTTTATTAATGAAGCATTAATTGATAGGATCAGTGCAATTTAAATTTCTAACTAATTCATTCATATGCATATATACATTTGTTTATATAACACATAATTTTTTATGAAATATTTATTAATTCTAAAGGGCTTTTCTATGACCTGACTAGTTACCCAATAATTGAGCCAAAGAACTATTTATTTATTTAAACAGCTTTAGCACAGTAACTCAGCAGGCATCATTTAAAATAATTTTTTAAGCTAATCTAGCTACCCCCAGATCCATTCCCCAAATTATTTGCCGATATGGATCTTGTCTGGGATGGATCTGCTCCATCAGACTATGTCCTCTCTCTTTCTCTCCATCTTCTTCCTTCTCTTTCAATCACTAGCTTCTCCTCCCTTGTGGTCCCTCTCAGACCTCAACCCTGAGAACTGAAGCTCTTATGCCCAGTTACTGGCTGTCCAACTTTTTTATTAGCCAATCAGAGATAACTGGAGAATGAAGTTTATATAACATCATCTGGTGTACATGAGAACGCACTCACCTGAACTTTAACCAGATCCCTGAAGCTAGAATTTAGCATTTGAATACACAGCAGCACACCGACCCCAACACGTAATTCTATAATGTTTAATTGAGGATATTTGTTAAGTCTGAAGGTTCCAAACACAGATAAGATAAAAGAAAGAACATAATTTTGTCTGTATCAATTCCATTAATCACAAGTTACTTAGTGTTCTTGTGTTGATCTAAAATGGAACTCAGGTCCTTGAGTATCCTAGGTACTGAACTATTCTACCTTTATTTCAATTCTGTTAACACTGACTCTAATATGATTAATTTTTCCTTAACCTTTGCATATTACGTCTTATGTAACTCTCTTTTTCTTGGACAGAATAGAAATTGCTTCAAATTATGAGGGAATTGGAACAAAGATATTTAAATACTAAATTAAGTAAATATTTAAGAATAATTCTATTTGAAGCTTTTAGAAAAGAAATTAAGTTCAGAAAATTTAATAAAACTGGCTGAGTTTTAATAACACATTTAATTTAAATTAATTGATCTATAGGTATTATCCACTTTGACCAATGGAGTATTTGATTGGGTGTTTTCTAGATGTAAATGAGATTCTAGAATTCAGAGCTCTCAAGCATTTCAGTTTGATAAGAAGGAGAATAAAATGCTGTTTTTCAATTAAACAGAGATGTTTTCATATCATCAAGTAAAAAATGTCCACAAACTCTTGAAAACTCAGATCAAAAGGGGTCTGTAATAAGCAATAAACATAGAAACAGTTTCAACAACTCAATGCTGCATCTATTGTAGTCAGAAAGGCTTCAGAGGTTACAAAGAAAATTCTAGGATGGAGATTTCAATCATTTCAGTCAAAAGCTAGAGAAATCACATCAATTAAAAAATTTAAAACTATTCAAGTAAAAACAATTAAATAGATGAGTTCAGTAAAGCCTGACAATTAAATTTTCTGTGTCCATAAGGGTGCAAAGCATGGCGGATTATGATAAAGATCAGATTTCAAGTCATAAAAATTTCCATTTTGAAAATGAGAAAAATAACTTACATTATATAATTGCCTGTTCCACTTTTTGGCCTCCTGCCTTCTTCCTGCCATGCTCTAGTAAACTGTATTTTAGAAAAGGGCACAATATTATAACATTTCAGAATGTAACAAGATTACATATTTGTAGAATGCTAACCATGGCATACTTTTCAACTACTGCCCATAATGAGTGACATTCATCTTTGAAATGTTTTGTGTGATATTTTTCCTTATTAGTAAAACTGAAAACTAACAAACCGTTTGTGTGTGTGATATAACTATATATATACATATATATACATAGATACATATAATTATATATATAAATATATATTATAATATATATACATATCACACTTGGTTATAAATTTATGAGTTCAGTTTTGGAACCAGAATGTAATGAAAATGTATTTATTGAATTGTGTTTTGAAAACTTCGTATAACATTTTAGAAAAATAAACTTAGATTAATAATATATACTAATTTATAAAAATAAGTACGGTATATAAAACTGTAAACAAGCAGGTCATGACAGTGATGGCAAGCAGAATGAATTTTACAGAATTTCCTGGGATTTAAGCAAATTATATGGAAAAGTAAGTATGTTGGTAGTTCCTCTTCAGTTTTCATCTGTTTTTGTTTGTGTGTTTTTTTTTTGTTGTTGTTTTTTTTTTTTTTTTTTTTTTTTTTTTTTTTACTGGTAACAACACTATATGTAAAGAAATATCACCTAACTTTTGAAAATTTTTCTGCTTTGAAAAATAAGCAATTGATCATCTTTCATAACCTTTATAATTTTATTCAAAAAGTATTCACTTTCAAAACTGAAAATGATAAACAATTGCTATCCTTTCATCAAAACTTCACCCAAATTATTGCAATATTCATAGTCTAATTTTACATTAAAGAACATTATCATAGGTAAATAATAATTTCTATCTAAAATGAAATATTGTAATTTGAATGAGTAACCTTTAGCGCCACTGAATATTCTCTTGTCTTAACTTGTGTGTTCTTGATATCTTTGATGAATTGTGTTATATATTTTATAATTTATATCAATATAAATAAGAAAGAAGTACTTGAAAATTACCTCCCCCACCCCCTCCCAAAAAAGAAATTATATGCACAGGCCAAAGTTCTATTGTGTAGTTAGTACAAAACAGATAGTTCAGTTATCAAATATTTTAATTAATTAATTGTATTCAGAATGTTCTGTATATATCATAAAATATGCTAGAAAACCTGTGAAAATATAGCTTATCTATCTGTCTACGTACCTGTTCATCTCTCCAGATACTCAAGAAATGTCTTAGCTCTTTTACTTACCAAAAATACCTATTTTATAGCCTATTAGGTTTCCTACCATATCTCCAGAGCACTTTCATCCCATTTTCCTTTGACAAAACAATCCATCAAGCGCTATTACTGCAAAATTGTTGTATCATTTTGAAAGATATCAGATTTTGACATGGCTGACTTGTAGAATATTTGAATAGTACTACAGAAAACACTTATTTTTCCTTCTTTCAGCTGAATTAGAAATCAGCCTTCATACAGAACTTACGTTGGGTTTTGTTCGCATTATTAAGCCATTTTAAACTAAGAAAATTTGGGTTAGAAAAATCTTCATCACATGAAAACGAATGTCAATTAAATATCTTCAAAATAAATAAGAGTAAGATGTTCAATGGGTAAAAGCACTTGCCTTTCAGGCGTGAAGACCCGTGCTGAATAAGCAGAACCCGTGTAGATCTATGTAGGGCACTGTATGCCCCTTATCCTACTCTGCAACAGTGAGATAGAAGGCAGAAACAAGAGAATCCTGGCAGTCTTCAGTCCAGATAACCTCATATTGTCAACAGAAACAAACAAACAAACAAACAAACAAAACAAAAAACAAAAGCACTCTGCCACAAAAAAAGTGAACAATTAGGACCAAGACCTAGTTAGAGTTATATCAAGATACTTCATGGATTTTGTGGCTATTGTGAAGGCCGTGGCTTCCTTAATGCCTTAATTTCTTTCTCAGACCTTTTGTCTTTTAAACTCTGATACATGTTATCACATACACACACACACACACACACATACAACTACAAATACACAAGTGTATGCAAACACAAAAATATAAACAAACAAAAACACACACATACAGAAACACACAGACATACAAACACACAAAAACACATATGCAAACACAAATACACACAAACATGCACTCACAAACACACTCCACACACACACACACACACACATATTTATGACACTTACAGGTTAAAAAAAAATGAAAGAAACATGTAAGGCAGTGACATAAACCTTAGGATGACCACTAGCTTTGATCCCAGTTTCTGTTCGTGTAGAAGTGTCACAAATAGTCACTGTTATTGGGACTATTATAGACCACTTGATGATGCATCCTGATTAAAAAGGTTCTGAAACTCCAACTATCATCTATGAAGGTTGAAGTGTATAGGGAGGAGACTTTTAAAATTCATATTAAGTATAACGGAATAAAATCAGAGATCGGTTTCCATTCAGCTCATATGCTAAAGGCTGAGAATCACAGGTGGCTAATCCTTTGACCAATATTGAATGTTTTCTATGGGAAGAAATGAGCTGATGCCTATTCAGTCCCGACAGGGTATCAATGACAGACTAAAAATGATTCCACCCTAGTGTAGTTTGGGAAGGCCATCAGTAATGAGACTGATTACAGAAACAAGGGGGGAGTGAAGGGAAGCTGCAGAACTGAAAGCCTATTGAGCATTGGTGGACCTGAGCAAAGCTTAGTCCCTGAGGCTTTCTACCCATCTGCCAGGAAGCTCTACTGAAGATTTATTTTACAGCTAATTGTACTGCTTGTATAGCCTTGGGGAGAGGCCTCATGAGTCTTCGGTCACTTCCGAATTTCTTCTAAGTCTTATGAGTCCCCCTGCCTTTTCCAAGAAGGGATGCTTCCATTCAGATGAGGATAGCTACACAAAATCAGTGCAGAATATATGTCTCCTCTAAACAAATTGAGCAGGGCTCACACTTAGGTATCTTTCGCTCATTTAAGTGTTCCTCCTCGTCTGTTCTCTCTGTTTTAATACAAAATTGATGAGAAGAATGAATCTGAAGAATTTTTATCTTTTACTCACTCCAAACTGATGTTGAAGGAAATAAGCATTATGTATCCCATAAAGAAAAACTGAACAACTTGTTTAAATCTTCTGTTGCTGGGTCAGAAGTGTTCACTTCCACCAAGTGTACTCTTTAAACTACAGTTTCAGAGAGGAGAAAGTCATAATTTTGGGGTCAGCTTCAACATGCCATCATTTGTTTCTCAAGCATTTCAAAATGTTTATTTTGTGGAACACACATTTGTGAGGATATATTTGTAAAACAGGTTATAGCATTAATTTTCAAATTATCATATCTTATAAACTGGCAACAGTTAGCTGACACCAATTTTCATCTAGACCTTGAACCCAATGTAAAATATTAAATCTTTTATACATAAAATGAAGTGAAAAACAGAACATTTTATCACAAATTTTAGCATATAATTCCTTCATTGTTTATGCCACAATCATTGTACACGGATTAATAATTATAATTTCTGAACCTAATAATTTATGCATTGATATTTTGTCCCTGTCATGTTTTTAATTTTTGCAATTAATTGTTTTAATAATAGAAAGGTTAATTGCACCATTCATCAGAATAGCTTACTGTGAAATAGTAGACAAATAAGAACTTTCTAGATAAAGGGCACACTTACTAATCAAGCTTGTCACTTCGGTAGAAAGGAAACAGTGCAATAGCCAAATATTTTCATGTAATTTGCAAAATCTTGGGTTTAAACAAAAACCCTACTAAACCAATAGAGTTCAAACATATTAGCAAATCTATACATCTAGTCAGACGCATTCAGAGCATCATGCCTTGACCTATGTGTCAATCTGTGTACATACATGTGTGTGTTGTAAACACATGTATACACTGCTCTGTACCCATTTATTAAATGATAACCTGGAAATCCATGCTTCAAATCGGACGAACATTATAAAAGAAAAAGGCAAGATTTTTTTTTCTTTCACAAAACTTGAATTCCAGTAATTAGTAATGAACAGTGGATGAAATCTAGATGATTGGTCTAGTGTCATTATCATTGACTTTCAACTAAAATATTACCTCATAGCTATAAGTTGATCATTGAGACACCAACGTTTTCATCCATATTTTACTAAGGAAAAAAATAGTATATGGGGAATAATGTACAGTTGAGTTATTTGACCCAGTAAAAGATCTTTTTACAGAGTTCATATTATGATGTAAGTTTAAAGTACATGCAATTTACACCTGTCTTCCTAAGTGTAAGTGTGTGTGTGTTCCTATACAGTTAATATTTCTCAACAAGGTATAAAAGTATCAATTTCATGAGGTCCCATTTATTGATTGTTGCTCTTAGAACCTGTGATGTTGGTGTTCTGTTCAGGAAGTTGTCTCCTGTGCCAATGAGTTCAAGGGTATTCCCCACTTTTTTTTCTAGGAGGACCTCCCCTATCAGTGAATTTAAGGAGGGGCATGCACGAAGAAGGGGGAGGGAGGGTGGGACCAGAAGGGGAGGAGGGAGGGGCTTATGGGGGAATTCAAAGTGAATAAACTGTAATTAATAAAAAAAGAAAGAAAATTACCAAATCCAAAAAAAGGTATCTTTTATTTGTCTGATATAATTGTTGTCTAAGAGGCTTACTGACTTTGTCATCTAACCTAACCTTAGTTCTGGAATCTTCTAGCTTCCATACAACTTAATCTAGGCCTAGAATCTTTTCTATCTCTGAAACTTACGACTCAATAAACTCACCATTTCTAGCTCTTTCTGAGCTCTGACTGCCTGAATCAACTCAGTTGTTCTAACTCTAACTCTTGTCCAAGCTGACTGATTAAAACTGGAGTCTCTCAGCTTCTGACAAAATTGCTTTTCTTGGCCTCAAAGTAGCAATCTCTTCTAATCTTCTGGCTCCTTCTATCTTTACCTGTGCCTAGCTTGTTCCCTAACTTTCTCTCTCTCTGAAACCTGTCTCTATACAACTGTCCCAGTAAGACTATCTCCACTCTCTCTATCTTTCTCTCTCTCACACTCTCTGTGCTGCTCTCTTAAGTCACCTTTCTTTTCTCTGTGCTCTACTGAGAGTTGGGCATCTCCTATTAAATCTTTTAAATATCATTTTTATTTATTCACTTTGTAACCAAGCTGTAGCCCTACCTTCATTCTCTCCCAATCCTGCCCTCTCTATTTCTCTCCCTCATCTCCTCCCATGCCCCTTTCCCAGTCCACTGATGGGGAAAGACCTCCTTCCCTTCCATGTGACCTTAGTTAGCCTACCAGGTCTCATCAGGACTTTCTTTCAGAGTCTTCCTCTGTGGCCTGATATTGCTGCCCCCCCACACACACATACACACAACTAAGGGGAAAGTGATCAAAGAACTAGCCATTGAGTGGATGTCAGAGACAGCTCCTGTTCCCCTTACTAATGAACCCATTTGGAGACTGAGCTGCCATGGGCTTCATCTGTGCAGGGGTTCTAGGTTATATCCATGAATGGTCCTTGGTTGGAGTATCAGTCTCAGAAAAACCCCTGGGCCTAGAATTTTTAGTTCTGTTGTTCTCCTTGTGAAGATCCACATCCTTCCAGGTCTTTCTGTCTCCCCCTACTTTCATAAGATTCCATGCACTATGCCCAAAGTTTGGCTATGAGTCTCAGCATCTGCTTTGATACCCTGCTGGTATAGTCTTTCAGAGGCCCTCTGTGGTAGGCTCCTGTCTTATTCCTTGTTTTCATGCTCTTCCGATGTCTATCCCATTCGCCTTTCTGAATGAAGATTGACCATCTTATCCAGGGTCTTTCTCCTTGCTTAGCTTCTTTAGGTATACCTATTTTAGTATGATTATCCTATATTAAATGTCTAATGTCCACTTATTAGTGAGTACATACCATGTGTGTCTTTCTGTTTCTGGGATACCTCACTCATGATGATACTTTCTAATTTCCACAATTTGCCTGCAAATTTCATGATTTCTTGTTTTTAATTGCTGAGTAGTATTCCATTGTGTAAATGTACAATTTCTGGATCCATTCTTCCATTGAGAGGCATCTGGATTGTTTCCAGGTTCTGGCTATTACCAATAAAGCTGCTATGAACATGATTGAACAAATATCCTTGTTGTGTACTTGAGCATGTTTTGGATAAATGCCTAGGAGTGGACGAGCTGGATCTTGAGGTAGCACTATTCCTAATTGTAAATGAGCACAGTCTCTAAGATCAACAATCAATAAATGGGACCTCATAAAACTGAAAAGTTTCTGTAAAGCAAAGGACACTGTCGTCAGAAAAAAAAAGACAGTCTACGGATTGGGAAAGAAACTTCACAAACCCTATATCTGACAGAGGGCTAGTATTAAGAATATATAAAGAATTCAAGAAGTTAAACAGCAGCAAATCAAGCAATCCAGTTAAAAACAGGGTACAGCACTAAACAGAGAATTCTCAATAGAGGAATACGGAATGGCAGAGAAAAACTTAAAGAAATGCTCAACAACCTTAGTCATCAGGGGAATGAAAATCAGAATGACCCTGAGATTTCACCTTACACCCACCAGAATGGCTAAGATCAAAAACTCAAGTCACAACATATCCTGGAGAGGATGGGGAGAAAGGATGTGAACTTTCCTCCATTGCTAGTGGGAATTTAAACTTGTGCAACCACTTTGGAAATCAGTCTGGCACTTTCTCAGACAATTAGGAGTAGTGCTATCAATTCTTTTGATTCCTCACTTTTCCTGCCCTCAGTTAGACATCACTTTCAAAAGTGTGCTTCCATCTACAAAACTGCATTTACCTTCATTGTTTGAGATTAAAGTTATGTATAAGGTCTTGTCTGTGCTCTAGACAAGGGCATTAAATGTGTGTGCTAAGGGCATGTCCATATTCCAGCCAGAGTAGCCATGTTGCTGGATTCAAATCCCTGTACTAGTGCTCACTTCAGCAGCACATATACTAAAATTGGAATAATACAGGGAAGATTAACATGGCCCCTACACAAGGATGACACGCAAATTCGTGAAGCATTCCATATTTTTCTGTCAAAGCAGATGCTGAGACTCATGGCCAACTGTTGGGCAGAGTGCATGGAATCTTATGTAAGAAGTGGGAAATAGTAAGGGCTGGAGAGGATGGGAACCCTACAAGGAGAGCAACAGAACCAGAAAATTTGAACACAGAGAACTTCCCAGAGAATCATACTCCAACCAAGGACTATTCATGGAGATAACCTAGAACCCCTGCACAGATGTAGCACATGACAGTTCAGTGTCCAAGTGGGTTACATAGTAATGGGAAGAGAGACTGCCTCTGACATAATCTGATTGGCCTGCTCTTTGATCACCTCCCCCTGAGTGGGGAGCAGCCTTACCAGGCCACAGAAGATGACCATGCAGCCACTCCTGATGTGATCTGATAGACTAAGATCAGAAGGAAGAAGAGGACCTCCCCTATCAGTGGACTTGGGGAGGGGCATGTGTGAAGAAGGGGGAGGGAGGGCAGGATCAGAAGGGGAGGAGGAGTAGGTTTATGGGAGTTAAAAGTGAATAAAGTGTAATTAATAAAAAACTATTAAATTAAAAGAAATGCCTCTACTAAAAGGAGCTCTTTCACCAGATCAGCTACTGATATGGCCAAAGACACAAATGAGACTATCTAAACTCTTAACAATACAAGGACTTGAATATGGTGTGTATTCTTTCTTATTGGACTTGGATTTTTATGTTAGTCAGATGTGATAAGAGACCTGTAAGAGGTGGCTCAGAGATTAAGAGCACATGCTGTTCTTCCAAAGGTCCTGAGTTCAATTCCCAGAAACCACATGGTGTCTATAATGAGGTCTGCTGCCTTCTTCTGGCATGCAGGCAGGATATTGCATAAATGATAAGTAAATAAATATTTTAAAATGTAAAAAAAAAGACACCTGTAGTAAACTACTTAAAAAGAACAAAACTTAATGGCTCAGTTTCAAAGATTACATTCTGTGGACACTTGGCTGCATTGCCTTTGGAACTGTGGTAAGTTGAAGAACATATGAGAATAGTTGGGAGTGGCATGCATGCAGAGGGAGGAGGGAGGGTGGGATCGGGAGGGGAGGAGGGAGGGGCTTATGGGGGATGAAGAATGAATAAAGTGTAATTGATGAAAAATTAAAATAAATAAATAAATAAATAATTCTATTTAAAAATATAAAAATTAATTCTGTTATGTTATTTTACATGTAACCTATATTATTAAATATAAAATAAAGCATGTTTTCTTAAAAAAAAAAGAAAGCTCTGTACTTCATGGTAGTTGAGATGGCAAATTCCTTAAAGTAGGCCCTACTTCCTAAATCAGCAGACACCTCTCAGTATCTCCATTGGCTGGAACCAAGACACTAGCATAAAGACTTTTGAAGGCATTTAATATTCAAACAACAAACTGTCCATAGCTCATTGTCTAGTGATCTATATAAAATACTTGTTTTTCCAAACAATGAAGGTACAGTGTTGACCAAATAGCAACAAAATAAAATCTCCTTTTGGAAAGTGGTAATCACTTAAGAATGAACAACGAGTTATGTGTATAAACATATATGTCAATATCCATCCTGAATACATCTTTCAGTCCATCTGATAATCTTTCTATACCATTGCCATCACTCTTCTCTCTGCTTACTCAAGAATAGAGTCAAGACTTGGAGGTCTTGCTAAGAGTAGATACCCTCCTTGCTGATACAGTTCTAGAACTAACTTATACAGGTTTATACCACCAGGTTCACTTTGTATCTCTGACTCCTCTTTTCTTTCTTTAAATAAGTTTATCCTAAAGATGTAGTACAGTTCCAGTCTGTACTTGTAATTAATTCCTTGATTGAATAACCATGGACAAGATATTTTCTTAATATCAGTTTAAGCTTCAGGACTCTAGCTGTTTTCTTCCTAGCCTATCTCTAGCTTTTAATTGTCACAATGAGGTTTTCCCTTTCAGTTCCCTCAAAATCAATTATAAACTCAAAAGTTCTACATTTAGACTACTTTTAATCAGGATACAATGTCACTAGTGGCTTGAACAAGAACACAATAGCTTGTTATCATTCTGGATAATAGGATGGACGCCAAGTATATCTCTAATCATGGCATTAATTTGGAAGAAACTTATTTTTAAAGTATTTTTTATTTTTTATTTATACTTTATTTACTTTGTATCCCCCTTCTAGTTCCCTCCCTCCTCCACTCCCAATCCCTTCCTTCCTCCCCCTTCTTCACACACTCCCCTCCCCAAGACCACTGGTAGGGGAGGGTTTCTTTTTCTTCCTTCTGATCCTAGTCTGTTAGGTCTCATCAGGAGTGGCTGCATTGTCTTCCTCTGTGGCCTGGTAAGGCTGCTCCCCCTTCAGGGGGGAGGTGATCAAAGAGCAGGCCAATCAGTTCATGTCAGAAGCAGTCCCTGTTTCCATTACTATGGAACCCACTTGGACACTGAACTGCCATGTGCTACATCTGTGCAGGGGTTCCAGATTATCTCCATGCATGATACTTGGTTGGAGTATCAGTCTCAGGAAAGACCCCTGTGCTCAAATTTTTTTGGTTCTGTTGCTCTCCTTGTGGACCTCCTGTCCTCCCAGATCTAACTATTATTTCCCACTTCTTTCATAAGATTCCCTGCATTCTGCTGGAAGTTTGGCCATAGGTCTCAACATCTGCTTTGATAGTCTGCAGGGAAGAGCCTTTCAGAGGCCCCCTGTGGGAGGCTCCTAACTTGTTTCCTGTTTTCTTCTTCTTCTGGTGTCCATCCTCTTAGCACTTCAGAGTGGGGATTGAGCATTTTAGCCAGAGTCCTCCCTCTTGATTAGATTCTTTAGGTGTACAGATTTTAGTAGATTTATCCCATATTATATGCCTATATGAGTGACTATATACTGTGTGTGTCTTTCTGCTTCTGGGATAGCTCACTCAGGATGATCCTTTCCAGATCCCACCATTTACCTGCAAATTTTGTAATTTCTTTGTTTTTCACTGCTGAATAATATTCCATTGTGTAGATATACCACAATTTCTGTATCCATTCTTCAGTTGAGGGGCCTCTGGGCTGTTTCCAGCTTCTGGCTATTACAAATAAAGCTGCCACAAACATGATTGAACAAATGTCCTTATTGTTTACTTGAGCCTCTTTTGGATATATGCCTAGGAGTGGTATGGCTGGATCTTGAAGAAGTGCTATTCCTAGTTGTCTGAGAGAGTGCCAGATTGATTTCCAGAATGGTTGTACCAGTTTACATTCGCACCAGCAGTGGAGGATGGTTTTCCTTTCTCCACAACCACTCCAGCATGTGTTGTCATTTGAGGTTTTGATCTTGGCCATTCTCATGGGTGTAAGGTGAAATCTCGGGGTTGTTTGGATTTGCATTTCCTTGATGGCTAATGACGATGAGCATTTCTTTAAGTGTTTCTCTGCCATTTGATATTCCTCTACAGAGGATTCTCTGTTTAGCTCTGTTCCCAATTTTTTAATTGGATTACTTGATTTGTTGCTTTTCAACTTCTTTAGTTCTTTATATATATTGGATATTAGCCCTCTGTCAGATAGAGGGTTGGTGAAGATTCTTTCCCAATCTGTAGGCAGTCATTTTGTTTTGAGGATGGTGTCCTTTGCTTTACAGAAGCTTTTCAGCTTCATGAGGTCCCATTTATTGATTGTTGCTCTTAGAACCTGTTCTGTTGGTATTCTGTTCAGGAAGTTGTCTCCTGTACCAATGAGTTCTAGGGTCTTCGACACTTTTTCTTCTAACCGATTTAATGTGTCTGGTTTTATGTTGAGTTCTTTGATCCACTTGGACTTTAGTTTTGTGCAGGGTGATAAGTATGGATCTATTTGCATTTTTCTACATGTAGACATCCAGTTGGACCAGCACCATTTGTTGAAGATGCTATCTTTTTTCCATTGTATGGTTTTCGCATCTTTGTCAAAGATCAGGTGTCTATAAGTGTGTGAGTTTATTTCTGGTTCTTCTATTCAGTTTCATCGATCCACCAGTCTGTTTCTATGCCAGTACCATGCAGTTTGTATTACTGTTGCTCTATAGTACAGCTTAAGATCAGGGATGGAGATACTTCCAGAAGATCTTTTAATGTAGAGGATTGTTTTAGCAATTCTGGGTTTCTTATTATAACATATGAAGTTGAGAATTTTTCTTTCTTGGTCTGTAAAGAATTAAGTTGGTAATTTGATGGGTATTGCATTGAATCTGTAGATTGTTTTTGGTAAGATGGCCATTTTTACTATGTTAATACTGCCAAGCCATGAGCATGGTAGATCTTTCCATCTTCTGATATCTCCTTATAATTTTTTCTTCAGAGACTTTAAATTTTTTTTCATACTAGTCTTTGATGTGCTTGGTTAGGGTTACACCGAGGTACCTTATGTCATTTGTGGCTAGTGTGAAGGGTGTTGTTTTCTCAATTTCTTTCTCAGCCCTTTTGTCTTTTGTATACAGGAGGGCTACTGATTTTTTTGAGTTAATTTTGTAACCTGCCACTTTGCTGAAGGTGTTTATCAGCTGTTGGAGTTCCCTGGTAGAATTTTTGGGGTCACTCATGTATACTATCATATCATCTGCAAATAGTGATACTTTGACTTCTTCCTTTCTAATTTGTATCCCCTTTATCTCCTTCGATTGTCTTATTGCTCTAGCAAGGACTCCCAGAACTATATTGAAGAGATATGGAGAGAGTGGGCAGCCTTGCCTTGTCCCTGACTTCGGTAGGATTGCTTTAAGTTTGAGATCAGGGATATAAGGCACATATCTAAACATAGTAAAGGCAATATACAGCAAGCCTATAGCCAACATCAAACTAAACGGAGAGAAACTTAAAGAAACTTCTTTTAACAAGGGTAATTTTAGAGTCCAGATGGCAAGCTTCCTATTACATGACATTTGGTCAACACTGATTTCAGGACAAGTGCAGAACATGGAATTTTCTTTTCATTTCTGTCCCAGAATCATTTGCTGCCCTTGTAGATTTTCTTTTCAAAGAGCTTTGTAATAATTGTCAAGCAAGGAACTAGTAAATGCTATCATGATTTATATCATTTACCACTGGAGTTCATCTGGTTTCACTTTCTAAATTGTTTTTAGAATAACCTCATATTGCAAAGGCAATTGTGGCTCTACTTTAGAGACAGTACTAAGTAGTGATATTTTGGGGAAGTCTTTTCCCCATCAGAACAGATTTTGCCATTGCTTAGATGTATTAGTTTTATAGGTGCCACAAACAAAACGAATATATTTCCACGTTATGAAAAATGCAATCTTACTATAGAAACTCTATCCTAAAAAGCAGTGAGTAAGTATATGTATTCAAAGAATGATGCAGCCATTTCTTAATCAGAAAGTTTTACTGTCAACGAGGATAAAGGTGAAGAAAATCTTCAGGGTCATATTATTCATATAAGGCTATCATGTGCATTTTCTCAAGTAGCTGACATTTATTAGGTATTCAATATTCAATCAATAAGCCATCTAATATATTATATACTCTGATAGTGCATGAGAAACAAGACAAAATGATATCAGTGCTATCCTATGCTCAGAAACTTTGAATCCTGCACTCATTGTAGACAACGTGGTTTGAATAGGATCCATACCATGATAGAAAATTCAGAAGAAATAAGATGGCAAGATACTAATAAACATTTATTATGCTTGTGTCTTCCCTTCTAAACTGTTTTAAATGTTTCTTAATAAATTTATGTCTAACTGTAACCCTAGCATGTCTATTTTGTGAACTATATAATTGAATTACAGACGTGCTAAGCTGATCAAAACCTCACAATGAATAATGCCAATGTGGTGTTTTCTCATTTATTTCAATATGTATAATACTTAACCCCTTCCTATTACGAGACAAGATCATGAGCCATTTGAAAAGACAAAGGAAAAGTGAAGCAGGAGATGGTGGTCATTTCTGGCAGAGGAATATACCAATAGAAGAATCTCAAAGTAGAAAATATTTATATAGTTGTTAATATTATGACTAAAGAGGTAGGTGAGAAAACCATTATATATTATTTGTGCTACATGACAAAAATGCAGAAATAATTCTGTATGTAAAGTGAAACTATGGAATATTACTAAATCCCATTTGATCTGCCAAGAACCACTCCCCTTTTTATGTTTTGAAGTTTAAAGAATGCACTATCCCACTAGATAGAAATATGATAATCTTCCTACTGTGGCATTTGCATATTTCATTCTTATCACAAATCAAATAAAAAACATTTTAATAATATCAGTTTCTTTGCAGTATGGTTATTTCTATGGATTCCTCCTTGGTTTTGTGGCTTCTGACTAAAGTGTAGAGACATAAATAATACCTCTTTCTGAAGTCTGAGAGAAAGAAATGAACAGGTGGGAAATCAAAGTAGCAGCTGAGCATGGAATGTTGTAGAAACAGGCCTCTGGTGATAGATGGAAAATTAAAATGTGAGTACTCAGGAAAGAAAGAGAGGGCAACATGACTCATCTTTGACATGCTGGGGATAGTAAGGTTTTGCCATCTTTTCTGACAGAATTTTGCCCTATGAGATGTTTCTAAGTTTCCTGCCAGATAGTTGTAGGAATTGGTTTTTAGTATTTAGTCTTGCAATCTTTCTAAAAGGAGTTCTTGTCTAATTGTGTTGTGAGAAAATAAAATACAAGCAAACAAAAGTGTTTTATGTGAAATATTATTTCCCTAGAATTAAACATGTGCTTTGAGTTTGGGAAGTTAATATAAAATAACCTCTTTTAAGAATATAATTCTTGCAAATTTCATGATTTCCTCCTTTTTGATTGCTGAGTAGTATTCCATTGTATAAAAATACCACAATTTCTGTACCCATTCAACCGTTGATGGACATCTGGGTTGTTTCCAGGTTCTGGCTATTACAAATAGAGCTGCTATAAACATGGTTGAGCAAGTGTCCTTTTTGTGTACTTGAACAAACTTTGGGTATATACCTAGCAGTGGTATAGCTGGGTCTGTAGGAAGCACTATTCCTATTTGTCTTAGAAAGCGCCAGATAGCTTTCCAGAGTGGTTGTACCAGTTTACATTCCCACCAGCAGTGGAGCAGGGTTCCCCTTTCTCCACAACCTCTCCAGCATGTGTTATCGCTTGAGTTTTTCATCTTGGCCATTCTGATGGGTGTAAGGTGATATCTCAGGGTCGTTTTGATTTGCATTTCCCTGATGGCTAATGAGGATGAGGAAATCATGAAATTTGCAGGCAAATGGTGGGATCTAGAAAAGATCATTCTGAGTGAAATATCCCAGAAGGAGAAAGACAAACATGGGATATACTCACTTATATAGACCTATAAGATATGATGAACATAATGAAATCTATACACCTAAAAAAGATAATCAATTGAGCGGACATGGGGTAAGATGATCAATCCTCATTTAGAAAGACAGATGGGATGTGCATCGAACGTATGACAGGAGTCTACTGAGCGCATCTGAAAGACTCTAACTAGCAGTGTTTTCAAAGCAAAGACTCATGACCAAACCTTTGGCAGAGTACAGGGAATCATAAGAAAGAAGGGGAGTTAGTCTGATGGGGAAAGGATAGGAGCTCCACAAGGACCAAATATATCTGGGCACAGGGTCTTTTCTGAGACTGACATTCAACCAAGGACCATGTATGGACATAACCTAGAACCTCCACTCAGATGTAGCCTGTGGTAGCTCAGTAACCAATTGGTTTCCCAAAGTGAGGGGAACAGGGACTATTTCTAACAGGAACTCGATGTCTGGCTCTTTGGTCTCCCCACCCCCGAAGGGAGGAGCAGTCCTGTTAGGCCACAGAGGAGGGCTTTGCAGCCAGTCCTGAAGATACCTGATAAAACAGGATCAGATGAATGGGGAGGAGGTCCCCCCCATCAGTGGACTTGGAAAGGGGCACGGTGGAGATGAGGGAGGGAGGGAGGGAGGGACTGGGAGGGAATGAGGGATCGGGACACGGCTGGGATAGAGAGTTAATAAAATGTAACTGATAAAAAAAATAAAATAAAAAGAAAAAAAAAAAGAATATAATTCTTTACCTACTCTCAAATTTAGTGGCCTTTCCCAAGGATGGAACTAGGCAACAAATGATATTAAATGACACAGAAGACTAGTGGTCCTGAAACTCACCAGTGCTTCCCTTTAATACATTTCCTCATGCTGTGATACCCCAGATCATAAAATTATTTTGTTACTTCACAAATGTAATTTTACTACTGATGTGAATCACAATGTAAATATTTTTGGAGATAGAGTTTTGTAGAAATGGGTCATGATCTACAGGTTGAGAACTTCTATACTACATGAACAGATCTCTGCTTTAAACACAAACTCCCTGTCATTGCTCTTTCTTTTATCCACAGTGTTGATTCCTTTATAATCTCACAGCTGTATACTGTTTTAGGGGGATACACATCACCATTCCTTAAAGAGTTATGTTGCACACAATATGAACTTCACAAAGATGGATAAAGAAATGTATTAGAGGACAGGAATTCATTTTGGTACTTTTAGATACAAAATGATTGCCCTCTATTATTTAGATTACTCTTAAGGTAATATTAACTTATGAATTCACTTAATATGAACATAAAATAAATCAGGGACTTGAAACAAAGTCCATTAGTCTACATGCCATTTTGTTAAGCTCTACCCTACATATTGTGAAAGTGTTAGTTCTTCCAAAATTGATCTGTAGGTTCAAAACCGTGCTACCCAAGATCCTTTTTTATTATCATTTATTATATTTCATTCATTTTTTTATTAGTAACAGTTTATTAACTTTGTATCCCAGCTGTATCCCACTCCCTCATTCTCGCCCAATCCCAGGCCTGAAGCTACCCAAGATCTTAGCCAGTTATCTTATGTAAAAAGCTCATTTGAATGTTTTTACTGAATAATCAGCAGTTGGCAGAATTGTAAATGACAAAGAAGTCACTGCAAGACTGTAGTAGTTGCAAGAATGCTATGCTAGTAGAGAAACGAGGTACTGGTGTAAAAGGCTGATAGAGCAGATTAGAATACACCACAGTAGATTTTCATAAGTGTAATCAAGGAATTTTGTGAAACTAGAAAGCCAAGCAATGGGGGAAAACAGACTCCTTTTGCTAAATGTTATAGGTACAAGTGATCATGTATATTAAATAATCAGTCTAGACACAAAACTTACATGTTCCACAAAAATGTAGTTAGTCCGGGTCTTACATCTAAAATGTAAGACACAAAACTATAATGCTTCTATAAGGAATCTAGATTATTTAAATAATATATCTCATTTGAGAAAGGTGCTGTCTTTGTTTTTTGTTGTTGTTGTTGTTTTATTGTTTTTTGTTGTTTTGTTTATTTTGTTTTTGTCTGTTGCTGTTAAGAAATACTGTAGCCAGGAAATGTTATACACTTCTTTGATACCAGTACGTGGCAGGCAGAACAGACAGATCTCAGTGAATTAAAATCCAGTCTGATCTACACTGGACTGGTTTCATGAGTCTGCCTATATTGAGGTTTGAATAATATTACTGATACTGTGTTTCGTCAACATTGTCACTTAGTCTCCATCAGTTTACCTGGAAACTCTATTAATCACCACTGTGTAATCAGGTTAGCCTTGAAGATAAGATCTGTCACCCCAACCTTCCAGTTCTGAGGTTAAAGATATGTCCCACCAAACTCAGGAGATATTAGAAATGATGATCAAGCTTTTAATAACTTGGAACCTTCTAATAATTTAGCAGCAACTGATATATCATGTGTCTTTTTTCCTTTCCCTGTTCATATGTGTGGGCTTTTAAATTTAAAATGTTTGTGTTTTCTTTCAATGGTAATTCATAATTCTTGTTTGTTCGTTCTTTATTCTTACCGTTTTTGTTTGTACTGTAATTGTGCTCCAACTTTGTTTTCTATGTATAATTTACACACCGATAATAAAATTATTTGTTACTTTGAAAGTATATAATACTATGAATTTGCCTCTGAGTGAAAATTTGGCCACATTTTATGAGTTTTAGCATAAATACTTTAAAATTCTTATAAGCCCAAACTTTTAGGCATTGTCCATTTAAATTATTCAGAAAAATTAATTTAATTTTAAGCCTCTCAAATTTAGTGTTTTTCCTTTTTAAGGATCTCCTATGTAGTCAGAAAAAAATATATATAAATAAATATGTTGATGCTGGGAGTGCATGCATCTATGTCTCGGGATCATTAATAGATAACTGCAAACGAATATTTGTATATACATACATATGTATATGTATGTATAGACATACACACAAACAGAGTTCTCTGTGTGTGTCTGTGTTTAGCAGAGTGATAATGTGGAAAAGAATGCTCTGGGAAACTGTAAACAAGAATGCCATTCAGAAATCCTGCTTCAGCAAAGGAAAGGAGGTTGCCCGTGGTAAATGCAGGATTTTATCAGCACACTGTAATTATGATTCACATCCTGTATTCTACTAATATATACTTATATTTGCCATATATGGAGTGTAACTTTTTGAAATTTCTTAATATTTTGAAGTGATAAACTGAAATTATCTTTTAGAAGGCATAATTGTCAGCAATAAACCTGGCACATTCCTCTACTGTGAAGAAGTGCTTTTCGCAGCAAGATGACTTTATATCTTAGATGTTGTTCTGCATTAGTTAAATTAGAATACTTGATATGTTAATTACTTATCATTTAAGTTATGAAGCTTCTAAAATCAAAGAAACACATAACTTGTTATTTATTTATTATAACAGACATGGTTTATTTAGCATAAAAACTTGCCTTTGTGTGACTTTTTCTCTCTTTAATATATTTATTTTTGTTAATTACAGTTTATTTTCTCTGTATAACAGCTGTCGCCCCCCTCCCTCATTCCCTCCCTTATCTCCTCTCATCCCCCTCCCCAAGTCCACAGGTTGGGGACGTCCTCCTCCCCTTCCCTCTGATTATAGACTACCTGGTCTCTTCAGACCTGCTGCATTGTCTTCCTCTGATGCCTGGTAAGGCTACTCCTCCACTGAGGGGAGATGATCAAACATCCAGTCATTGAATTCATGTCAGAGACAGTCCCTTTTCCCATTGCTAGTGAACCCATTTGAAGACTGAGATACCATGGGCTACAACTGTGCAGAGGTTCTAGGTAATCTCCGTGGATGGTCATTGGTTGGTTTATCATTCTCAGAAAAGACCACTGTACCCAAATATTTTGGTTCTGTTGCTCTCCTTGTGGAGCTTCTGTCCCCTCCAGGTCTTTCTGTCTCCCCCTACTTTCATAAAATTCCCTGCACTCTGTCCAAAGTTTGGCTGTGAGTGTCAGCATCTGCTTTGATACCCTGAAGCATAAAATCTCTCAGAGGCCCTCTGTAGTAGGCTTCTGACTTGTTCCCTGTTATCTCCCTCTTCTGATGTTCATTCCATTTGTCTTCCTGAGTGAGGACTGTTCATCTTACCCAGGATCCTCCTTCTTGCTTAGCTTCTTCAGGTGTACAGATTTTATTATGTTTATCTTATATTATATGTCTAATATCCATTTATAAGTAATTATATAGCATGTGTGTCTTTCTGCTTCTGTGATACCTCACTCAGGATGATCTTTTCTAGATCCCACCATTTGCCTACAAATTTCACTATTTCCTTGTTTTTAATTACTGAGTACTATTCCATTTTATAAATATACCACAATTTCTGTATCCACTCCTACACTGAGGGACATCTGAGTTGTTTTCAGATTCTGACTATTATAAATAAAGCTGCTACGAACATGACTGAGCAAATGTCCTTGTTGAATACTTGAGCATATTTAGTGTATATACCTAGGACTGGTATGACTGGATCTTGAGGAAGCACTATTCCTAATTGTCTAAGAAAGTGCCAGATTGATTTCCAAAGTGGTTGTACAAGTTTGCATTCCCACCATCAATGGAAGAGGGTTCCCCTTTCTCCACCTCCTCTCTAGCATGTGCAATCACTTGAGTTTTTTATCTTAGCCATTTGGATGAGGGTAAAGTAAAACCTCAGGATTGTTTTGACTTGCATTTCCCTGATGACTAAGGAGGTTGAGCATTTCTTTAGCGTTTCTATGCCATTTAATATTACTCTATTGAGAATTCTCTATTTAGCTCTGTATACCATTTTTAATTGGATTGCATGGTTTATTAGTGTTTAACTTCTTAAGTTCTTTATATATTTTGGATATTAGCCTTCTGTCAAATACAGGGTTGGTAAAGATCCTCTCCCAATCTGTAGGCTGCCCTTTGTTTCAAATGACAGTGTCCTTTGCTTTACAGAAGCTTTTCAGTTTCATGAAGTCCCATTTATTTTTTAATTAAATTTTATTTTTTATATAATTACAATTTATTCACTTTGTATCCCACCTGAAGCCCACTCCCTCATTCCCTCCCAATTTTACCTTCCCTCCCTCATATCCTCCCATACCACTCTCTAAGTCCACTGATAGGTGAGGTCCTCCTACTCTTCCATCTGAACCTAGCTTATCAGGTCTCATCAGGAACAGCTGCATTTTCCTCCTCTGTGGCCTGGCACGGTTGCTCCCCCTTTGGGGGAAGGTGGTCAAAGAGCCAGCCAGTGAGTTCTTGTCAGAATCAGCCTTTATTCCCCTTTCTAGGGAACTCATTTGGAGACAGAGCTGCCATGGACTACATCTGAGCAGGAGTTCTAGGTTATCTCCATGAATGGTCCTTGGTTGAGGTATCAGTCTCAGAAAAAAACCCTGTGCCCATATTTTTGGGTTCTCTTGCTCTCCTTGTGTAGCTCCTGTCCTCTCCAGGGCTTACTATCTCATCCTTCCATCATAGTTTGGTTATGAGTCTCAACATCTGGTTTTATACACTCCTGTATAAAGTCTTTCAGAGGCCCTCTGTGGTTCCTGTCCTGTTTTTTGTTTTCTTCTTCTTCCAATGCCCATCCTGTTTGTCTTTCTGAGTGAGGATTGATCATTTTACCCAGGGTCCTCCTTGTTGCTTAGCTTCTTTAGGTGTACAGATTTTAATATGTTTATCTTCTATTATAGGTCTAATATCCACTTATAAGTGAGTATATAGCATGTGTGTCTTTCTGCATCTGGGATACTTCACTCAGTATGATCTTTTCTAGATCCCATCATTTGTCCCAAAATTTCATGCTTTCCTTGTTTTTAATTGCTGTGTAGTATTCCATTGTGTAAATGTACCACAATTTCTGTATCCATTCCTCCACTGAGGGGCCTCTGGCTTGTTTCCAGCTTCTGGCTATCTTGAGGAAGCACTACTTCTAATTCCCATCATCAACTGAGGAGAATTCCCCTTTCTCCACAACCTCTCAAGCATGTGTTTTCACGTGAGTTTTTGATCTTAGCCATTCTGATGGGTGTAACTCAGGTTCGTTTTGATTTGCATCTCCCTGATGACTAAGGAAGTTGAACATTTCTTTAAGTGTTTCTCTGTTATTCTATATTCCTCTACAGAGAATTCGCTGTATAGCTCTGTACACTATTTTCAATTGGATTACTTGATTTGTTGCTTTTGAACTTCTTTAGTTCTTTATATTTTATGGATATTAGCCCTCTGTCAGATATAGGGTAGGTGAAGATGCTTTCCCTGTCTGTAGGCTGTCATTTTGTTCCAATGACAGTGTCCTTTCCTTACAGCAGCTTTTCAGTTTCATGAGGTCCCATTTATTGATTGTTGGTCTTAGATCCTGTGCTGTTAGTATTCTGTTCATTAAGTAGTCTCATGTGCCAATGAGTACTAGGCTCTTCCCCACGTTTTCTTGTGTGTCTGGTTTTATGTCGAGGTCTTGATCCACTTAGACTTAGTTTTGTACAGGGTGATAAATACAGATCTATTTGCATTTTTCTATATGTAGGCATCCAGCTAGACCAGCACTGTTTATTGAAGATGCTGTCTTTTTCCCATTTTAGGGTTTTGGCTTCTTTTTCAAAAATTAAATATCCATAGGTGTGAGGATTTATTTCTGAGTTTTCTATTTTATTTCATTGATCTATTATTCTGTTTCTATGCCAGTACCATGCAGTTTTTATTACTATTGCTCTGTAGCACAGCTTGAGATCAGGAATGGAGATACCTCCAGATGATCTGTTATTGTACAGAATTGTTTTAGCAATTCTGTTTTTTTTTTTTCTTTTTTTTATATGAAACTGAGAATTGTTCTTTCAAGGTCTGTGCAGAATTGGGTTGGTATTTTGGTGGGAACTACATTGAATTTGTAGAATGTTTTTGGCAAGATGGCCATTTTAACAATGTTAATCCTACTGATCTATGACCATGAGAGATCTTTCTATCTTCTGATATAGTCTTCAGTTTCTTTCTTCAGAGACTTGAGGGTTTTTTCAAACAGGTCTTTCATTTGCTTGGTAAGAGTCACCCAAGTTCCTTTATGTTATTAGTGGATATTGTGAAGGGTGTTGTTTCCCTAATTTCTTTCTCAGCCATTTTGTCTTTCATATACAGGAGGGATATTGATTTGTTTGAGTTAATTTTGTATCCAGCCATTTTACTGAAGGTGAAGGAGTTTATCAGCTGAAGGAGTTCTCTGGTTTAATTTTTGGGGTCACTCAGGTATACTATCATATCATCTGCAAATAGTGATACTTTGACTGCTTTCTTTCCAATTTGTGTCCGTTGGTCTCCTTTAGTTGCTTTTGCTCTAGCTAGGACTTCAAGTACTATGTTGAAAAGAAATAGAGAGAGTGGACAACCTTGCCTTGTCCCTGATTTCAGTGGGAATGATTTAAGTTTCTGTCTGTTTAGTTTGATGTTAGCTGTAGGCTTATTGTATATTGTCTTTACTGTGTTTAGATATGTGCCTTGTATCCCTGATCACTCCAAGACTTTAAACATGAAGGGGTGTTGGATTTTGTCAAATGCTTTTTCAGCATCTAAGGAGATGATCATGTGGTTTTTCTCCTTTAGTTTGTTTATATGGTGGATTACATTGATGGACTTCCGTATATTGAACCATCCATGCATGCCTGGGATAAAGCCTACTTGGTCATGTTGGATGATATTTTTGATGTGTTCTTGGATTTGATTTGCAAGTATTTTATTGAGTATTTTTGCATCAATGTTCATTAGAGAGGTATGTCTGAAGTTCTCTTTTCTGTTGGGTCTTTGTGTGGTTTAGGTATCAAGGTGACTGTGGCTTCATAGAATGAGTTTGTTAATATTCCTTCTGTTTCTATTTTGTGGAATAGTTTGAAGAGAATCAGAATTAGCTCTTCTTTGAAGATCTGGTAGAATTCTGAGCTGAAACCATCTGACCCTGGGTGTTTTTTGGAAGGGAGACTTTTGATGACTGTTTCTATTTCCTTGGGGCTATACAACTCTTTAATCTACTTACCTGATCTTGGTTCAATTTTGGTAAATGGAATCTATCAAGAAAATTGTCCATTTCATTTAGATTTTCAAATTTTGTGGAATATTAGCTTTTGTAGTAAGGCCTAATGATTGTTTGTATTTCCTCAGTGTCTGTCCTTATGTCCCCCTCTTCCTTTCTGATTCTGTTGACTTGGATAGTTTCTCTCTCCCTTTTAGTTTGGCTAAGAGTTTGTCTCTCTTGTTGATTTTCTCAAAGAACCAGCTCTTGGTCTCATTGATTCTTTGAATTGTTTTCTTTGTTTCTAATTCATTGATTTCAGTTCTGAGTTCGATTATTTCCAATCTTCTACTACTCTCTGGTTTGTCTGCTTCTTCCCCGCCACCCCTAAGGCTTTTAGGTGTGCCATTAAGTTGCTTGTATGAACTGTCTCCAACTTCTTTCTGTAAGCTCTTAGTGCTGTGATGTTCTTCTTAGAACTGCTTTCATGGGCTGGGGAGATGGCTCAGAGGTTAAGAACACTTGTTTTTCTTCCAAGGGTCCTGAGTTCAGTTCCCAGCAACCACATGGTGGCTCACAACCATCTATGAGAGATCTGGTGCCCTCTTCTGGCAAAAGGTGTACCTGCAGGCAGAGAACTATATACATAATAAAGAAATCTTAAAAAAAAAAGAAAAAAAAAACTACTGAGGGGCATCTGGGCTGTTTCCAGCTTCTGGCTATTACAAATAAGTGGAGGAATGGATGCACAAATTGTGGTATATCTACACAATGGAATATTACTCAACAATAAAAAACAAGGAAATCATGAAATTTGCAGGTAAGTGGTGGGATCTGGAAAAGATCATCCTGAGTGAGCTGTCCCAGAAGCAGAAAGATGCACACAGTATATACTCACTCATATAGACATATAATATAGGATAAACCTACTAAAATCTGTACACCTAAAGAAACTAATCAAGAGGGAGGACTGTTGCTAAAATGCTCAATTCCTATCCAGAAAGGCAATCAGAAGACATCAGAAGAAGGAGAAAAGAGGAAACAAGTCAGGAGCCTGCCAGAGAACCTCTGAAAAGCTCTGCCCTGCAGACTATCAATGCAGATGCTGAGAATTATGGGCAACCTTTGGGTAGAGTGCAGAGAATCTTAGGAAAGAAGTGGGAAACAGTAAGATCTGGAGAAGACAGGAACTCCACAAGGAGAGCAACAGAACCAAAAAATCTGAGCACATTGGTCTTTCCTGAGACTGCTATTCCAACCAAGGATTATGCATGGAGATAACCTAAGACCTCTGCACAGATGTAGCCCATGGAAGTTCAGTATCCAAGTGGGTTCCATTGTAATAGGAACAGGGACTGTCTCTGACATGAACTGATTGGCCTGCTCTTTAATTACCTCCCCCTGAGGGGGAGGCAGCATTACCAGGCCACAGAAGAAGACAAGGAAGCCACTCCTGATGAGACCTAATTGATTAGGATCAGAATAAAGGAAAAGAAGACCTCACCTATCAATGGACTTGGGGAGGGGCATGCATGCAGAGGGTCAGGAAGGGAGAGATTGGGATGGGAGGAGGGAGAGAACCACAGGGGGGATACAAAGTGAATAAAGTGTAATTAATAAGGAAAAAAAACTGCTTTCATTGTGTGCCATAATTTTGGGTAACTTGTGCCTTCATTTTCATGGAATTTTAGGAAGTCTCTAATTTCTTTTTTCATTTCTTCCCTGAC
This sequence comes from Meriones unguiculatus, assembly GCF_030254825.1. Taxonomy (NCBI): domain Eukaryota; kingdom Metazoa; phylum Chordata; class Mammalia; order Rodentia; family Muridae; genus Meriones; species Meriones unguiculatus. The sequence continues at coordinate 30,473,987 of NC_083359.1, forward strand.
CAAGCTGGTATTGAGTAAAGGGCTGTTTAGTTTCCATGTGTATGTAGGCTTTTTGTTATTTCTATTGTTAAGGTCTAGTTTTACATCTTGGTGGTCTGATAGGATACAAGGGATTATTTTGATCTTTTTGTTTATGTTCAGGCTTGCTTTGTGCCCAACTATATGGTCTATTTTTTTAGAGGGTTGCATGAGATGCTGAAAAGAAGGTATACTCTTTAGAGTTTGGGTGACAAGTTCTATAGACCTCTATTAGGTCTATTTGATTTAGGACCTCTGTAAGTATCATTATTTCCCTACTTAGTTTCTGTCTAGATTATCTGTCCCTTGGTGAGAGTGGAATGTTGAAGTCTACCACTATTAAGATTTTGGGATCTTTGTGTGATTTAAGCTTTAATAACATTACCTTTACAAATACAAGTGTTCTTGTATTTGAGGCATAGATGTTCAGAATATGATGGCCTCATGGGTGATTTTTCCTTTGATGAGAATGAAGTGCTCCTCCTCATCTTTTTTGATTAATTTTGATTGAAAGTCTATTTTATTAGATACTAAGATAACTAGCTGAGATTGTTTTCTGAGTCTGTTTGCTTGAAAAACCATTTTTCCAGCCCTTTACTCTGAGGTAGTGTTTATCTTTGTTGCAGAGTTGTGTTTCTTGGATCCTGTTTCCATAAACATTCTGTTAGTCCATGTATTTTTATTGGGGAGTTGAGTCCATTGATGTTGATAGATAATAGTAGCCAATGAATGTTAGTTCTTATTATTGTGGAATTGGTGACATTACCTTATTTCAATTCTTGTTTCCTTTCATTCTTTGTTGTGAAGTTATCTATATCCATGTTTTCTTGGGTGTAGTTGACTTCACTGGACCTGAGTTTTCCTTTTACTATCTTCTGTAGGGGTGGGATGCTGTGTAGATATTATTTATGTTTAGTTTTATCATGAAATATTCTCCATCTATGTTGGTTGAATGCTTTGCTGGGTAGAGAAGTCTGGGTTGGCATCTGTGGTCCCTCAGAGTCAGCATGACACCTGTCCAGGCCTTTCCATAGTTTCTGAAGAGAAGTCTGGTGTGATTCTTTTTTTCCCCTTATTTATTTATTTATATATTTATTTATTTATTTATTTATTTGCTGTGGATTTTTATTTATTTTTTACTTGTTCTTTTTTTATTTTTTACTATTAGTTACATTTTATTAGCTCTGTATCCCAGCTGTATCCTGCTCCCTCATTTCCTCCCAAATCCTCCCACCCTCCCTCATCTCCTCCCTGCTCCTTTCCAAGTCCACTGATTGGGGAGGACCTCCTCCGCTTTCATCTGACCCTGTTTTATCAGGTATCTTCAGGACTGGCTGCAAAGTCCTCCTCTGTGGCCTAGCAGGGCTGCTCCTCCCTTGGAGGGGTGGGGAGGTCAAAGAGCCAGCCACTGAGTTCCTGTCAGAAATAGTCCTTGTTCCCCTTACTATGGGAAACCAATTGTTTACTGAGCTACCACAGGCTTCGTCCGAGCAGAGGTTCTAGGTTATATCCATGCATGGTCATTGGTGGAGTGTCAGTCTCAGAAAAGATCCCTGTGCTCAGATATATTTGGTTCTTGTGGAGCTCCTATCCTTTCCACATCATAGTAACTCTCCCTTCTTTCCTACGATTCCCTGCACTCTGCCAAAGGTTTGGTTTTGAGTCTTAGTATCTGCTTTGATACACTGCTAGGTAGTCTTTCAGGGGCCTTCTGCGGTAGGCTCCTGTCCTGTCACTTGTTTTTTCCTATGTCCAATGCACCTCCCATTTGTCTTTCTAAGTGAGACTTGATCATCTTACCCTGAGTCCTCTTTCTTGTTTATCTTTTTTAGGTGTATAGATTTCATTATGTTTATCATATCTTATAGGACTATATGAGTGAGTATATACCATTGTGTCTTTCTCCTTCTGGGATACCTCACACAGAATAATCTTTTCTAGATCCTACCATTTGTCTGCAAATTTCATGATTTCCTCGTTTTTGATTGCTGAGTAGTATTCCATTGTGTAAAAAGCCACAATTTCTGTGTCCATTCCTCCATTGAGGGACATCTGGGTTGTTTCCAGGTTCTGGCTATTACAAATAAAGCTGCTCAACAAACATGGTTGAGCAAATGTCCTTGTTGTGTACTTGAGCAAATTTTGGGTACATGCCTAGGAGTGGTATAGCTGGATCTTGAGGAAGCACTATTCCTAATTGTCTAGTTCTACTTTTATATGTTATTTGGCCATTTCCCCTTGCTGTTTTTAATGTCTTTTCTTTTTTTCTGTAGATTTAGTGTTTTGACTATTATGTGACATAAGGAGTTTCTTTTCTCGTCTAGTCTATCTGGTGTTCTGTAGGCCTCTTGTATATATATATATATATATATATATATATATATATATATATATATATAAAGATGTCCATATGTATATATATATATATATATACATATGGACATCTTTTTCTTTAAGTGGGGAAATTTTTTCGATGATTTTCTTGAAAATACTTTTTGGACCTTGGAGCCTGGAATCTTTTTTTTCATCTATTTCTATTCTTAGATTTTTGCTTTTTCGTGGTGTCCTTGATTTCTTGGATGTTTTATGTTTAGAACTTTTCTGATTTTACTTTTTCTCTGGGAGATATATCGATTTCTGCAATTGTATCTTCAGCGCCTGAGATTCTGTCTTCCATCTCTTGTATTCTGTTGGTGATGGTTACCTTTGTGGTTCCTGATCTTTTCTCTAAGTTCTCCAGCTCCAGGGTTTTCTCAGTTTGTGTTTTCTTTACTGATTCTAATTTTTATTTCTTGCACCATTTCCTTCATCTCTTTGAATGTTGATTCCTGTCGTTCCATAATGGCCTGTATTTTGTTGTTTGTTTGTTTCCTATCTATAGGCCTATCTATATGCTAAAAAGGGACCCTGTATCTGGGGGTCTGCATGTACTCACTTGAAGGCACGCTCACTTGCTAGCAGGCCTAATTGGAAAGCAAAGGGGTCCCCCCTGCTCTCTACTCTCAGATTTGGGCCTTCAGGGGCAAATGAGAGTGTAGGAGACCCATCAGCTCAGTGGCATCCACTGTTTGGCCACCGGTCAAGAAGGCCTGTACCTGGGGTAGCTGCTTCTGCCTTCTCAGTCTCCATTGTGTAAATGTACCAAAATTTCCATATCCATTCCTCCACTGAGGGACGTTGAGGTTGTTTCCAGATTCTGGCTATTATGAATAGAACTGCTACAAACATGGATAAGCAAATGTACTTGCTGTATAGTTGAACATATTTCGAGATATATGCCCAGGAGTAGTATAGATGGAAATCATAAAATTTTTCAGGCAAATGCAACTAGAAAAAAATCATCGTGATTGAGGTAACCCAGAAGCAAAAAGACACACATAGTATATACTCACTTATAAGTCATTATTATACATATAATATAGAATAAAAAAAGAAATAAAAGAAAAGAAAAAGGAAAAAGAAAGAAACACTATACTTAATTTCAACATCCAGAAAAAAAAATGTTTTCTTAAAGAGCATTGTGCAAAACTCTATAATGGTGGTGAGGAAGAGAGAGAGGGAGAGAGAGAAAGAGAGAGAATTCAGAATGAATGTTTAGGTGAAATAGATATTCTATGAAATTATAGTATATTACTTCACTCTCAATTACCGAAAGGCTATGTGGAGGGAAAGTTCTGAGCAGAATATTTGATCAGATAATGGCAGACAAGTTTTATTGTGTCCTGAATGAAGGTTGTGTCCAGTCATTCACATGGAGACATTACACCTTCCTTGTAAGCACAGACTAGACTACACATTTTTCTCATGCGTAGGACTATACAGAAGTCATGGAATGCCACTTCTAAGATTAACTAATATAAAGACTGTGGTACGTTTCAGGATGGCTGTCTTTTCCTGACAGACTCTTTCTCTTGAAGTAAGGTCCTAAATCTTCTGTGTTGTACCAACTCCATAGTGATGCCTAGATTTCTGTGGTATGTCTGTCTGTCACTCTCCCAAAGTATATATGTATCTATTTATCTATTGTCTGTCTGTCTATCTATCTATCTATCCATCCATCCATCTATCTATCATATATTTGTCTGTCTGTCTAACATTTATCTATCCTCTACCTCTGTGTCTATCTATGTATCTTATAGAACTCCCTTATATACACATCTATATGTTATTTTAATATATAACATGTTGGGGCACTATAATTTGTTTCACTGATAACCAGTGCTGTAGGCAAAAGTTAATATCATATGCAAACACAGACAGAACAGAGACTTGCAAAAGTGTATTAAACAGAGTACAATACCTTAGTGTCTACAAGAACTGAGTGATTGAGTGGTCTTGTTTCCTGGTCTCCATTTTCATGTGTATTTTATGCTATATTCATTTCATTTATGAAACCATTTTAATTTTTTTTTTTGACTAAAGAAATGAGATGGTCAGGTATGGAAAGGTCCATGTCCGTGTTTTAAGAGAAATGCCTTTCTCCAAGAAGAGCCATATTTTCTGAAGTACCTATTGAACTCACTTTTACTCTTTAGAAAATCAAGATCTTTCCTTTAACATATTATATAAAAAAGATTTCCCTGATACAAGAGCTTCAGCAAGTTACCATTGCCACCAACCTATTCTCACATCATTTCTTATTATGAAACATAATAATCATACCTTACAATCTAGGACAATATTCAGTGTAGCATAAATCACTGTAACATTAAACCTTAATATTTATTGCCTGTTCTATCTTGCTGCTGACATTCCCATTAAGGCTTCGCTTAGCAAGTCAAAAAGTGATACCTTGGTACAATATAGTACTGGAAAAGACTGAGGAAATTCTTTGTACACAAATCAGCTGAAAGCATAACTTATCTGTTACAGCACAGGAAGATTAAACACATGGCTGTAAAAATCCCCGCAATCACAGTAACTGGAGTTAAGGTTGTTTCTATTGCTTTAATAAATCCTTTAAGTATGCTTTCAATCTCTCAGCAATTCCTGACAAAGCCATGTGCTGTTGTTGTGGATCTGCCTACCTAGAGAGACCTGATGGTGAATATTTCATATGGCTTATCACTTCTCCCTGTCCCTAGTCTGGGAGAAGCCAGTGTACTGTGGGCTGCTTAATACCTTATTAGTTGAAGATGGATTTGTACTCTCAGCCTTTAGCCACCTAATTTCCTGTTACAGAAGAGAAAATTTTTATTTTTTTCAAATGATGAATGAGGTGATTATACTTCACAAATTTTAAGACCATGGACCATTAACTGAATCACTCTGAGCGCTTGTCATTTTACACATACATTTGCTGTATGAAAAAAAGACTTGCATTTTCATAATACCTGAGCATTACCTCATGTGAAAACTTTATCCATATAGACATCAGGCCATAAAGAGTTAACACATTTTGAAGAGCATTAGTTAATTGCTCATACTGAAGCTAGAATCTGAAGTAGTTTTCTACTTGTTGCCTAATCTTTGTATCTGTGATATAGTAACAATGAAAAAAGTTATTGTTTTATCAATGCCAAACAATTAGGAGAATATAAATTCATGAACATTATGGTTAGTCATTTTATGGTTACTTTTAATTGTCACAATTTAGAGTCATCTGGGGGAAGGGCTTGCAAGGATGTGTGTGAAGGATTGCCTGAACTCTGCTATTATAGTGAGAACACCTGCCTGCCAGAGATAGCACCATCGCCCAGGGTTGGTATTCTTAGCTGAATAAAAAGGAGGAAGCTAGCTAAGCTTGCACACTTTGCCCAGTGACTCCATGCTTTCTAACGTGGATGGGATTTGGCCAGCATTTTAAAATACTTATTGCTTTTCCATTTCAGCTCCACCTTGAGATGAGGACGTTTTGCCCTTCAGTCGTTTTGGTCATAGTATAAATTAAGGTTGCCATTCTTGTCATTTTATTATAGAGTTATTACACCAGTTATCAACACTTAATTGTTAACAAGAACTTAGTAAGACTCACCTTGCTGGATATTAGAAGATAGATAATTTTACTTTGATTCAGCTGGATGTTGATTCCAATCTCTATCTTTGGGTTAATGTTTTATATTTGTCAGCAGCAAATTAAGTCAAGTTAGAAAACACAATAGTTTCTAGAGTGTGGACCTATCTGCATTGCCTACGTGGCACGCTGGGGTTGGCTACCCAGAGGCTATTTAAGCTGTGGGCTGGCTTTCCCCAGGGTCAGATGATTGTTCAAGGTTCCTGAATAAATTGCATTAAAAAAAAAAAAAAAGATCAGAAAGAAGGAGAGGAGGACCTCCCCCATCAGTGGACTTGGGGAGAGGCATGCATGCAGAAAGGGAGGGGGGAATGTGGGACCGGGAGGGGAGGAGGGGGCCTATGGGGGGATACAAAAGGAATAAAGTGTAATTAATAAAAGTTAAATAAAAAATTAAAAAAATAAATCATTTTCTCAAAACTTAAAAAAAAAAGTTCTACATCGCAGAAGTCAGCAATCTTGTAATTAAATGTGTTTTGGGAATTTCATGCATGGTTACAATATATTCTCCTTACCCTTATTCTCTCTTATCTTCGTCCTACCCCTGTCAATACATTCTCCTTCTGAAAAGTCCCTACTTCCTGTTAATGTATTTTTATTTTGTTTTGTGAAACACTGGGTTTAACTAGGGCCATTGAACCTGCCATGATTATCCAATGAGCTATCCAGTGAAGTTTGGTGGGCTCAGTACTTGGTTACATATTGGAATTCTCTCCTCAGAATCCAAACACAGCTAGTAATTCAGCAAACATAAGCAACCATACCAGCTGCGCACTCAAAATTGTAATAGCTCTGCTATGCTTGGAGGATAGCACTTTCTTGACCTTCTCTCTATCTTCTGGCTCTTAATATTTTTTTCATATTGTTGCTCTGCAACAGTCTCTAAACTTAAAGTGAGTGGTATGAATCCCTTGTTTAGGATAAGCACTTAACCACCTCTGATAACTGGCATGTTAAATGCTAACAGTCTTTGCATTAACTATTATTCTTCTCCATTTAGGGCTGAGAGAAGCAATTGTTTTTGAATATGAATTTTGTTAGAAGATGGTTCAACAACATGACAAATTATGTAAAGAGTCACTGTTGTTTTCTTTCTAGAACCTCTGGCTTCCCCAACCATAGTTACTTTTTCCACAATTTATGATACCATATATGAACTATCTCATGTGGATAAGAATTCAAAATTTCAAATCGAGGCCAGGTGTGGTGGTACATGCCTTTAAGCACTCGGAGGGAGAGGCCAGTGGATCTCTGAGTTCTAGGCAAGCTTGGTACAGAGCAAGGTCCAGGATAGCCAGGGCTACACAGAGAAACCCTATTAAAAAAAAAAAACTAATGGAGAAAAAGAGAGAGAGAGAAAGAAAAAGAGATCTTCAAATCAAATCAGAGGTCTATTGGTAGCCACCATAATGGTTGTAGCATTATTGCAATGGGGTTGATATTGAAGTTCATTTAGTTAAAAGCTGGGAATAATCAGAAGTGGACTTTCTCCACAAACATCCAACATTGTAACTTTTCGCATTATGAAAGCTAATCAGAAGCTTTCTGCATATACAGAGTTTCTGGCTAATTTCATTTACTATATCCTACTTTTTTTTTTTCTAATCTTGTTTAAGGCAGAAAAGGTTTATTTTGATTAACAAAATATATTATATTTTCTCAATATAGAATCATCAATATTAAAAGAAGATTTCTTTGACATGACAGGGATGATACGTTGATATGGGAAACCATAGCCAGATATTCTGTCGTAGCAACCTAGCACTGAATGTATTTTCAATCTGTATCTTTTGAATATGGGCCTCTGCACATGTTTCTTCCTCTCCTCTGCTTTTCCCTGTATATCATTCCGCACATGTTATGTTGGGAATTAAACTAATTATATTTCTTTACAGGAGAAATATAATTGCTGATAATTGCTAACCAACAATAAACATTCTATTTGTGAGGGTTCATTTTGGCTTCTAAGACTATTTCCATATTATTCTCTATGTCCAGTAGAAGACACTACTTTTGATATCATTGCTTTTAGTATATACTGCAATATATATCATTACTCAACCTTTGGAATAATATCAAGTGTAATATCTATTTTTAATTCATTTAATAAAATTAAAGTTATATTGAAGTATGAATAGGAAATCATCCATGTTAGAGTTCTTTATGAGAGTTATATAGTCATTACACAATTGTTTTATTCCGTAAAACAATTTAGAAGTCATTATGCTTTTCTTTTATTTTTCTATTTTTTTCAACCATGCTAGTAGCAGCTTTATTCATAATAGCCAGACACTGGAAACAACCTAGATGTCCCTCAACTGAAGAATGGATAAAGAAAATGTGGTACATCTACACAATGGAACACTACCCAGCCATTTCAATTACAGTTTTAGTGCTGTCCTACGTGCTGAAGTGAATAGCCTGCCATCCCATGCACCATACATGCATGTGTGTATGTGTGCCTGCATAATTGCATGCATATATGCATGCCTGCATCTGTGTGTGTGTATGTGTGTGTGTGTTTTCTAGGTAAGACCTCACAGCAGACATGTGAAATAACTGAGTAGAAAAGAGGTCTTTGATCCACTTGGATTTTAGTTTTGTGCAGGGTGATAACTATGGATCTATTTTCATTTTTCTACATGTAGACATCCAGTAAGACCAGCACCATTCATTGAAGATTCTATATTTTTCCATTGTATGATTTTGGCATCTTTGTCAAAAATCATGTGTCCATAAGTGTCTAAGTTTATTTCTCGGTCTTCTATTTGGTTCCATTGATCCACCAGTCTGTTTCTATGCCAGTACCATGCAGTTTTTATTACTGTTGCTCTATAGTACAGCTTGAGATCAGAGATGGAGATACCTCCAGAAGATCTTTTATTGTAGAGGATTGTTTTAGCAATTCTGGGTTTCTTGTTAATACATATGAAGTTGAGAATTTTTCTTTCAAGGTCTGTTAAGAATTGTGTTGGTAATTTGATGGGAATTGCATTGGATCTGTAGATTGCTTTTGGGAAGATGGCTACTACTAAGCATTTAAAAACAAAGAAATCATGAAATTTGCAGGCAAATGACAGGATCTAGAAAAGATCATCCTGAGTGAGGTATCCCAGAAAGACACACATGGTATATACTCATTATAAGTGGATATTAGCCATACAATATAGGATAATCACACTAAAATCTGTACACCTAAGGAAGCTAATTAAGAAGGAGGACCCTGGGTAAGATGATCAATCCTCACTCAGGAAGGCAAATGGGATGGTCATTGGAAGAGGAAGCAAACAAGAAACAGCACAGGAGCCTATCACAGAGGGCCTCTGAAAGACTCTACCCAGCAGGGTATCAAAACATATCCTGAGATTCATAGTCAAACTTTGGGCAGAGTGCTGGGAATCTTATGAAAGAAGGGGGAGATAGAAAGACCTGGAGGGTCTTAGTATCTGGTTTGAAACGCTGTTTGGTAAGGTCTTTCAAATGCCTTCTGTGGTAGACTCCTGTCATAAGTTCAATGCACATCTCATTTGTCTTCCTAAGTGAGGATTGATCATCTTACCTCGTGTCTGCTTTCTTGTTTATCTCCTTTAGGTGTATAGACTTCTTTATGTTTATTATATCTTGTAGGTCTATATAAGAGAGTATATACCATGTTTGTCTTTCTCCTTCTGGGATTCCGTGGACTTGAAAAGGGCAGGGAGAAGCTGAGGGAGGGTGGGATTGGGAAGGAATAAGGGAGCAGGATAAAGCTGGGATACAGAGTTTAAAAAAAGGTAAGTAATAATAACAAACAATAAAAAAAAAAAAGGAAAAAAAAAAAAAAAGACCTGGAGGGGACAGGAGCTCCACGAGGAGAGCAACAGAACCAAAAATTCTGGGCACAGGGATCTTTTCTGAGACATATACTCCAGCCAAGGACCATGAATGAAGATAACCTAGAACCCCTGCACAGATCTAGCTCATAGCAGCTCGGTGTCCAAGAGGGTTCCCCAATAATGGGAACAGGGACCATCTCAGACATGAACTCATAGGCTGGCTCTTTGATCACCTCCACCTGAGGGAGTAGCAGCCTTTCCAGGCCACAGAGGAAGACAAAACAAACAAACAAACAAACAAACAAAAAACAGTCCTGATTAGACCTGATAGACTTGGGTCAGATGGAAGGGGAGGAGGACGTCCCCTATCATTGGACTGGGGGAGGGGCATAGGAGAAGAAGAGGGAGGGAGGGTAGGACTGGGAGGGGATAGGGAGGGGGCTACAGCTGGGATACAACGTGAATAAACTGTAATTAATAAAATAAAATAAAAATTAAAAAGAAAAGAAAGACAATGGGGCAAGAGAACAAATTAAATTAAGCATCTCTCACGTGTAGCTTTGGAACATTCTTAGGACTTAAACTTATTATTTTGAGTATTTCATATAAACACAATTTTTTGAAGAAAGTGACCAATAGGAGCAAAATATAAATTTCACCAATTCATATTTTGATTAAAAAGAATCAAAGGGTAACTATTTTCTTTTCTGCTTTCCAAGAACTTTCTTGATATCAGTACTGAAAATCCTACAAGCTGGAAGAGTCTTGAATCTCTGGCATATAACACTTGCTTATTTAAAGTCAGCATAGGCAACAGAGTCCATGTCATAGACAGCATCTGCTCAATTTATGAGGGAACCCACATGATGAACGAACTGCCCATTGGTTACATATGTGTATGGGGCCTAGCTCCAGTCCATGTTATACTTTTTGGTTGATGCTTCCATCTCTTTAAGCCCCTTTGGGTCTAGGTTAGTTGACCCTGTTGGTCTTCTTGCAGCATTCTTGTCCCCACTAGGTCCTTCTATCCTTCCTTTCCATTCTTCCACAGAACTCTCAGAGCTCTGCCTGATGCTTGGCTGTGAGTCTCAGTATGTGATCCAATGAGCTGCTAGTGGGCAGGCCTCTCAGAGGACAGTTAAATAAGGCTCCTGTCTATGAACATAGCAGAGTATGGTGTCACTTTGTCCTTCCCAGGATGCCTGGCCTGGCCATAGTGAAAAAGAGGAGTTTAGTCCTGATGCAACTTGATGTGCTGGAGTGGGCTTGTGGGGAGCCCCCCCCCCTTTTCTGAGGGCATGGGATGGGAGATAAGATGAAGAGGGTAGGAGAGGGTTATGATCGAGATGTAAAGCAAATATTTAAATAAATAAATCTAAAAAATAAACTCAGGATAGATATTCAAGTGAAGAAAATTGTGCTCATATATTAACAAAAGGAGAGAAAAACAAGCAATGTGGTATGGGTCTGTGATAGACGAGAGAAATGTCGTTCAAGAGGCTTGCTAGACCTTGCAGGGTTAAATTGTGTCAGGCAATGGCGAGAGAGGGCTCAGCACAGAGGCGCACTGTATGCTTGTCCAGGGAGCTGGGGTTGGAATCTCAGCACCCACACTGTGGCTTAAAACCGTCTACAACACTATTTCCATTGCATTTGATGCCCAGTCCTGTCCTCTGTTGGCACCAGATGTTCAACATGGTACACTCACATGCCGTAGTCCAAATACTCGTACACATAAAATGATGAAATAACACTTTAAAAATTCAGACCTCTACTCTTGCCTGATGCGTCTAAAACAGGAATGGGGAACTGTAGAGAGCTGCGTGGTGCCGCGCCTTAGAGATGAAGCTGGTTTCTGCCTTCCACCTTCCCGATGGTGAGTGCTCTCTGTCACAAACAACTCCACTTTTGGCTAAGGCCGAGGATCTGGCTTGCTTCCATGTATGTGGACCTGTCTGCATTGCCCACGTGGCATGCTGGGGTTGGCTGCCCAGAGGCTGTTTGGCCTGTGGGCTGGCTTTCCCCAGGGTCCGATAATTGTTCAAGGTTCCTGAGTGAACTGCATTGAAGAGAAAAAAAAAATTGTATATGTGTGTGTATATGTATGTACGTATATATGTATGTATGTACACACACACACACACACACACATTCTTTATTGCGTATTCTGGAAAATTCTTTAGTAAGGTTCCAAGCTGAAGACAGACATGGTGTCTCTCACTCAGTCTGACACTAACAGTTTTCTCCCAGAGCTACAACAGATTGCTCTTTCTCTGCTTGAGCCCCAGAAGGGATTAGCTTGTGTTTAGGGACCATGTGGCATGAAAATCACATAAAACTGTTTTATTGAGTCGTATGAACTCAGTGGGGGTATAAACATGAAGCAGTTTGTGTTTCTACAATCACTGCTTTTGACTGCAATCTGTCAAAATGTGCTTATTGACAGCTCTGACGGATTTCACAATGTTTCAATTACTCTGGTTATTTAAACTCCACTTCAATGTAAACCTTTCTGTCATTGTACTTAAATATCATCTTTTCATATGGAATTGAGCTGGAAGCCATTTCCTGTGGGGGTATAGATGGTAGGGGCGAGAAGAAAACACCTGACTTGGAGATTTTTGCTCATCAATTGTCAAGGTTTTCTGTAGTGATATTCTAAACAGATGAAAGAGAAGAAAACAGAAAACATCTCCATGTGGTTTGAGGGTGAAGTGTAGTCTTCCTCAGTAATTTCCTTTTTCCAGGGCTAAAAGAGCAGGCTTCTGATAGTGAGATATGTGTGTAAGTTCATCTAAGGGCGGAGTGGTCTTACTTCCCCCAGTTATTTCAGAAGCTTGGTACATTTATCAGAAGTGACCTTCTTAGTTATCTTATCTTGTACTGTGAGGCTTAGACTCAGTAAGCAACCATCATATGTGAGACACTGACAAGATAGCTTCAGCCTTCTTCCCTTTATGGGATGCTGTTGGTCCCCAGAGACATATACCATGAATCCCCCCAACAGTGGGAAACATGAAGCTTTCACAACTCTGCCTTTCTTTGCCCTGACACCTTCTCCAAAATCTCTGATTCTGTTCACACAACCTCAGAATTAGCACAGAAAGACAAATGTTTAAGCAGACAGCAAACTTGGAAACCAAATAATGACCTTCTGTTCTTCTTAGTTCTCCCAATCTTTATAAGTGCCTTTCATCCAAATCTCCTTCGGTTTATTGTGGAAAAAGATGACACAGACTCTCTGCTCAAACACTGTTTTCCTAGAGACTCTCTTTTTCTTTGTCAAGCCTTCTCCAAATATTTGTGTTTAAGAATTGGGACTACACAAGATAGGCATTATGTGGAAGGATGGGTGTGGCCAGAACAATGATGTAATGTCAGTAAATGAAACAATGGGGGTTAGGATAGCATCTCTTTACTATGACTCTGTTCTTGGTGGTTTACTAGATTTTCCAATTGTTACATATATATATTGCATACTAAGATTCTTTCTCAATTAAATTTAGTATGTCCACCTAGGAATATTCAGTCAATAAGCTGTACAAGGGACTATGGATGGTTATACTATATCCCTAATTTTTTCGTTGTCATCTGAAGCAACAGGCAGAGCTTGTCACTGTTTACTCTCTTCTTACCATAGTTCACATGAGCAGATATACAAGAGTGTGGTGCCCATACATACAATAGCCAAGGTTCTGGTTTGTATTTTAAAATGTAGTCACTGTTTCTTAAACTATCTATAAACAAAATGATAAAAAAGGCTGTACTTCAAAACAGAGTACAGTAAAAGCAAAAGCTGTTGATGAAATGATGTTTATTTTTTTTGAATTTTCCATAATTTTCTATTTTTACTGCAAAATTGGTGCTTTAAGAAAAGTTTTCTGTTGTATTCACCATGAAAGGTTATTTTCACCTCTGTTTTTTACCTACTAGCACTTACATTATATACATTTTATATATATATATATATAAAATGTATATAATCTGACAGAGCTGTAAATATAGGTAATATGACAGAGCTGTGGATGGAACAGTGGTGGGAAAAGCTACCTAACTGTAGTTGATGAAATTACATGGGCTGAATTTCCAGGCTGATTAAAAACAAGAAGATGATGTGCTGCACCATTTACTTCTGAGACTCACAGCCAAATTCTGGGCAGAGTGCAGGGAATCTTATGGAAGAAGGGAGGAATAGAAGGACCAGGAGGGGACAGGAGTTCCACAAGGAGACCAACAAGCTAAAACTCCTGAAAACAGGGGGTCCTGCAGAGACTGATGCATCAACCAAAGACCATGCATGGAAAGGACCTATCCCCCCTGCTCAGATGTAGCCCAAAGGCAGCCCAGTCTCCGTGAATTCCCGAGTAAGGGGGGCAGGGACTGCATCTACAATGAACTTGGTTGCCTGCTTTTCATCACTTCCTCTTGGCGATGTGGCCTTGCCATACTACAGAAGAAGAGGATCCAGACAGTCCTGATGAGACTTGATAAGCTAGGAGCAGATGGCAGGAGAGGAGATCTCCCCTTTTCAGTGGTCTAGGGGAAGGAAACGGGGGGGGGAGGTGGGATAGAGAGGAGTTGAGGAATAGGAGCTATAATCAGAGTTTTAAAATGAATACATTGTAAAAAAAAATTAAAAATAAAATATATAGAAGAATAAAAAAGTTCCCTAACCCCCACGCAGTGAAACACTTGCTTCGACGAGGCCACACCTCTTAATCCTTCTGCTCTTAGGAAAATATTCCATTCCCTGGAGAATAACTACATAACTACTCAACTATATGAGTCTACGGGGGCCATTTTTATTCCAAGCTACACACACACACACACACACACACACACACACACACACACACACACACTTACTATCACTATATACCACGTGGGGCTCCTGGACGTTCCTCCAGGAGAATTTTCAAAAGGAGGAGATGGAGCTTGTTCAAACTCCAGGAATCTCAAACTTGAGATTTAAAATTTCACCCTGAGAGCTGAAGGTGTGGGACAAACTCTTTGTTTCCGTGCCTGCCTCAGGAACACGTGACACAGCCCTGAGCTGGCTGTCTCTGGTTATCTCTACCCCTGCAAAGAGAGCATCACCAGCATTCTAGCCCCAGCCAGTCAAACGCGTCTGTCTTCCAAACACCTTCCCACTGCCTAAGGTTTATAACCGTTCACGTTCACGAAATAAAGCGCACCCTCTGTTTCATCAAACATTGTCTGAGACTCGTTGTTTATTCTGGGGAAAGAAGGACACCCTTCCTCCCCAAAGAATTAAGCGCTGGATCCCTGGTCTTGACTGCCAGCCCGATTGTCCTTGTAGAACCTCCGCGGTCACCGCTGGAGCTTGGCTGGCCACTCTGAAGCAGCTGCTGGATTCATCCAGACAGGTTGGGCTGTGACTGGATCAGGAAGGGGCATTAGCCTGCACCCTCTGCCATAAAGACAGCCGTTTTAATCATAGAGCTGTAACACTGCTGTATCGCTGGCACCTCAGCTACAGAGGCCTGAGTCTCATCCCTGTTAAAACTTCCGCTGTAGAAGTGTTCTGCCAGGACCAGCTATCCTGTGACTAGATCGTGTTGTGTGTTTCATCCTTTCCAGCCCCAAAACGGGTGTTCTTGAGAGATGCAGAACTCCATACCCCTGTGCATGTTCTTCTTCTTCTTCTTCTTCTTCTTCTTCTTCTTCTTCTTCTTCTTCTTCTTCTTCTTCTTCTTCTTCTTCTTCTTCTTCTCCTTCTCCTTCTCCTTCTCCTTCTCCTTCTCCTTCCCCTTCCCCTTCCCCTTCCCCTTCCCCTTCCCCTTCCCCTTCCCCTTCCCCTTCCCCTTCCCCTTCCCCTTCCCCTTCCCCTTCCCCTTCCCCTTCCCCTTCCCCTTCCCCTTCCCCTTCCCCTTCCCCTTCCCCTTCCCCTTCCCCTTCCCCTTCCCCTTCCCCTTCCCCTTCCCCTTCCCCTTCCCCTTCCCCTTCCCCTTCCCCTTCCCCTTCCCCTTCCCCTTCCCCTTCCCCTTCCCCTTCCCCTTCCCCTTCCCCTTCCCCTTCCCCTTCCCCTTCCCCTTCCCCTTCCCCTTCCCCTTCCCCTTCTTCTTCTTCTTCTTCTTCTTCTTCTTCTTCTTCTTCTTCTTCTTCTTCTTCTTCTTCTTCTTCTTCTTCTTTTTCTGCCTAAAAGCCCACAATACACAAACCTTCCTGCAGAAAAAGCATACACTTCTGGCGTGGTGCCAAAATATCCATTATTCCTCCAGCCTTGCTGCAGGATACATGGATCCATATTATCACTCTATTATATATATAAACTACCACTAGATATACTTAAATATAGGTGTATGTAAAAATATAGGATATATACACACATGGTATATATATATATATATATATGTGTGTGTATGTGTATACATATATGTAGTTATTACACACATATGTACATATACAAATGTACATGTACCTACATATATATGTGTATATATACATATGTATATACATAGATACATAATCAGTATCTCACACAATTTGCTGACATTTAAGAATTGTTTGTCTAATTTTCCCACCAATTAGTTGTGGCTCACAGAGTTGGCCATTTGTTATATGTATTTTGAAGTTCAATTTATTATTATATTTAATTACGTTTCAGATATGTGTGTGTATACATGTGGGTGTGTGCACATGGGTACAGGTGGATGAAGAAACTGGGGCCGTCAGATCCTCTGCAGCTATAGATGGTTGGGAAATACTTTTGTAGGTGCTTTGTACTGAACCCGTGTCTTCCGGTGAGCTACAAATGCTCATAAACTACTGAGCCATGTTTCCAGCCTCTGGTCATGCAATTTAAAAGTCATGTTAAAATCTAACCCTCTAAGATTTGTTTCTCATTTCGTTATTATTGTCTCTGAGAGCATAGATGTAGCAGATGTGCAGCTTGGTCTCATGTGGATCCTCAGACAACTGGAGTGGGAGCCTATTCTGACTGATGCCTCCCTTTGGATTCCATTCCCCTAACTGGGCAGCCTGTCTGGCCTCAGTGAACGAGGATGCAGCTAGCCCTGCAGTGACTTAATGTGTCAGGGCAGGCTGTTACCCAGGCGGGACTTCCACCTTCACTGAGAAGAACAGGGAAGACTGCGGGCAGGGGGAGGGTGTGCTAGGGGTTACCAGGAGGAGAAGAGTTGGTGGCTGAAATCAGAATATAGAGTGAATAATAAATTTTTTGAAAACATAATTTAAAAAATTTGTCTTTAAAATTGGTACATCTGCCAACATTTCTCTTTCTTTTTTTTTTTTTTTTTTTCGTATGTTCGGAGTTCCTTGTAAATTTTCCATGTGATTATGTGACAGGATGTCAACATTTAACCCTGTAACACATACAACTATAGATTTCATGTGATATAAGTTTTAAGTAATAGGGCATTTACCTAGTTTTGTGTTCCTTGGGCTTGGTTTTAAACACACATCACATCAAATGAATGCACTTTGATGTTCCTTTTTTTTTTTTTTTTTAAACAGTCCATAATAAAAAGCCAGGTGACTTTTTAACACAATTTTGTAGAATTTATTAAGACAAATTATAGATAATTTTAACTCTCCTAATTAATTTTGCGTGTGCTATTATGTTAAAATACTGTGTGGTCATTTGGTAAGCTCTTTTTGCCAAATGAGGAAATATAACCTTATCACCAGTTAACATATCAAGTGTCTAACTAAATTTAGCTGAGACTTGTCCTTCTATATGAGTTCCCACTTATCCAAGTTGACTCCCATTAACCACTCTGCCATAATGGCTTGTGGGAAGACTGAACAGAAAATTGAATTAATGCAAGCCATTTCTCAATCATTTCTCATTCTCATAAAATGATTAAAGCTGATGTAAGAGGGCTCATTAAAACGGAAAACATTAGGCTCATTAAAAAGCCATTAAACCATCTCACTTTCCTGATTTATTTTATCATAACCTTATTTAGCCATTGTTTAAAAGTCACTACACCCCAAATTTCTATCCTTCTTATGGGGCAAATGTGACCCAAAGTGCACACTCTGGATATGTGGCCATTTGAAGAACAAAATCGTTTCACCCTACTCTCACTGGGTTCATAGCTTTCTAAAGCCAGCCAATGGCAAATACACGTGGTAGGAGTCAAACCAAACAAAGGCTCTTCCAGGAGGGAAATGATCTTTGTGAGAATTACGAGTTCAAGCTTTATGTGGGATATAATTTCTGAAGCTAACAGATATATATATTTTTTAATTTTCTTTAAGAATATGGCTAAGAATTAAATCAAATAAACTGCCACGATTAAAAGCAAAACAAAACAAGACCTCCTGCATTTATTATAATTCATGTAGAAAATAGCACATGACTGTAGCACATGACTTGAGAAATAGAATCAGGAAGATCAGGAATTCAAGGCCTGCTTCAGCTACATCAAGAATTCCAAGCCAGTCTGGGATACATTAGATCCTGCTTCAAGCAAACAAGCAAACAAACAACATAATTAATATAGATGAGAAATACATTACAAAATATACGTCTATTGTAAGTATCTGATACCCATCTAATCAAAGAACTGGAAAAATCCTGAAACTTCAGTGCCTTCTTGTCACTGTCATAATCTGACACTGAGCTCAGATTTGTCCTTCTTCCAAGTGTAAGGGTTGCAGGATATTTGATCCCATTGTGAACCCCCAAATTGTGAACTGTAAAACCCCTGTTTCTTGTTTGATATGATTGATCCCTATCAGACACCTTTAATCTCAGAACTTTTTTTTTTATTGTAAACAGGTGATTATGGTATTGTTCACCCAGACCTAGCACACACCTTTAATTCAAGAACTTTCTGTACACGGGATTTAATAAGGTTAACCCTAGATCAAGAGGCAGATCAAAAAACCAGGGTCCCTAGTAAGGGAGAGGGGCCTTCTGGCACGAACTTAGTGGCAGGCTCTCTGATCACCACCCCACCCCCACCCCCAACCCCAGGGGTGCAGCCTTGCCAGGCCACAGAGGAAGACAAGTGCAAGGAGTCCTGATGAGACCTGATAGAGGAGGGACAAATAGAAGGGGAGGAGGTTCTCCCCTATCAGTGGACGAGGTGAGGAACATAGGGGAATAAGAGGGAGGGAGGGAGGGATTGGGAGGAGATGAGAGAGGGGACAACAGCACGGATACAAATTGAATAAATTGTAATAAATGATAATAAAAAAAAGAAAAGAAAAGAAACCAGGTGACAGGGATAAAAGTGAAGGAGAGATTTTGACTTGATGGGTCTTTAAAACAACATGGAGAAGAAAGAACTGTTAGCCCAAGCTCTGGCTTTTGTTTAGGCTTCAGCTCCTCTACAACCTGGCTTTTTGGTCTAACAAGCCTTTGACCTTGGGATTTTGGCCATTTCTTCTGGGGTTGCTAGTTGCACTAGTGAGCCTTGGGTTTTTTCCATCTGTACCTGAGGGGAAAAGGAAGGTCCACTGGATATTTTTTCTGCCTCTCTGAGCTAGAAGGTTTTCTCTCCAGCATCTGGCTCCTGAGTCTTTATTGGTAAAATAGAATGGTTGGGATTTTCATGTTTATAAAACAGGAAGGTGATAGATATTTTGACACACTGACCATATCTTTCTTCTGTTTTACTTTAAACATTTTATTATAAGCACAGTCAAAATCAACTGATGTTATAGGGGTAGACTCTGGATTTTGTAACTGTAATAATTGTTGTGTCCAGAGAGGAACCATAGTGCCATCTTATAATGTCTGTCGCCATTTTCTCCAATAATCCTAAATTTTCATTACTCTTTCCATCTCTCTCTCTCTCTCTCTCTCTCTCTCTCTCTCTCTCTCTCTCTGTCTCTCTCTTCGTTTTCAATCTGAGAGCTGTCTAGTTAGCAACATGGCACCAAATGAACTGCAAGACAGATTGTGGAAATGTAAGGGATCACATCGTTCTCAGAGCCACTGTCTGTGAGGTAATACTCAAAGGGAAGTGATGATATAACACAGTAGAAACATAATTCATCATTTTAAATTTCATTGATTTTTTTTTTTGCTTTTGGTTTTACTTGTTTTAGATTTCCAATAGCATATGTCTGATTCTTTTGATTAATACAGTTTATATTTATACTATTTTGCGTTGCATTCTCCTGCAATTTTATTCAAAGTTGAAGCAACAATAGAAGAAGTTTTACTTTTTCTTCTATGTTCAGTTATAGCCTAATCTGGTTGAATTTAGGGCTAGAAAACATCACCATTTGAAGTATTTCATTTAAGTGTCCTCTTTTCTCGTCGAATAGCTGAGTCAAATTTTGTGTTTGTCCCACAGCAAACTCATTAATATAATTTTGATTATCACAACTACAAAGAACTATCTATGTACCCAGTTTATCGTGTGATCTGTCAATTATATTTTCCTTGAAAAACCAATTTTTGCACGATCAATTATATATCCCTTTGCATAATGACGAACCGGAGGTCTGAAAAATTAGAAACCTCACTCCAGGTAACTATCTTTCAAGGTTACCTGGAGTTATAAAGTACATACATCTAATGCCAAATCTGTCATTAATGACTGTAGTAGATTCCTTAGAAGAGGAATGCTCTGAGCAGTTTTTTCCAGCTACTTTTCTTCTTAACTTAGCATCCTTGTTTAGAACAACGAAGAACAAATTTAGCTGAATTCTATATAGTGGTTTAAACACGAACTAACACTCATGGTCACATATGTAAATATAAGAGTGTTGCATTTTCCTGATATTCAGATACAGTTTTGTTTATTTAAGATATTCTGTTCAGAAACAAATTACACAATTAAATGCCAATGAGAGTGCTGCTTATATCTCTAAATACTTACACTCAAATAATGAATCACAACTTTTAAGATAAAGTATACTAGTTAGAAAAATGGCAAAATAAATACCATGCCAACATTCTTTATTGAAATGCCTGTCCATCTGGATTTACTGCTCATAGGTTTTTAGCAAATTGAGGTATACATCATATGGCATTGCTTGCATTAATGGAACAATGTTGGAACTATAAGTTCCCTTTGCCAATATCATATTGGCATTCTATTATTATTATTATTATATTATTATTATTATTCATTACAATGTATTCATTTTGAATCCTGGCTGTAGCCCCCTCCCTAGTCTCCTACCAATCCCACCCTCCCTGCCTCTTATCTCCTTTTGCCCTTCCCCTAGTCCACCAATAAGGGAGGTTCTTCTCCCCTTCTATCTGACCCTAACTTATCAGTTCTTATCAGGACTGGTTGCACTGTCTTCCTCTATGACTTGTCAAGGCTGCACCCTCCCTCCCTCATACAGGGGGAGGTGATCAAAGAGACGGACACTGAGTTCATGTCCGAGACAGCCCCTGTTCCCCTTACTAGGGAAGCCACATGGAGGCTGAGTGTATGACCTACATCTGAGCTGGGGTTTTAGGTCCTCTCCATGCATGGCTCTTGGTTGGGGTATTGATCTCTGCAGGGCCCCCAGGGCCCAGGTTTTTTAGCTCGGTTGGTCTCCTTTTGGAGCTCCCCTTCAGGTCTTTCTATTTCCCCCTTCTTTCAAAAATTTCCATGCATTCTGCCCAAAGTATGGCTATGAGCTCTGCTTTGAAACCTCAATAGGTAGAATCTTCTTAGAGATATTAATAAACACAATATTGATATAAATGCTCACAAACACATAAATCGCAAATCTTAGTAAGTCAGAAAATGCTTCTTAACTTGAATGACTCAAGACTGATATTGAGGGGGATCCAAGATGGCAGCGACAAGTGCACACAGTTTCTGAGAGGCAGAGGAGCTGAAGCACCAGAGTTGCTGAGTGGAGGGACGACTAAAGCCAGGGAAATGACAGTGAGGCTTTCTGAACAAGACAGAACATCACAGGAGTTGTGACCTTTAGTCTCAGGTCACCTGCGGACTTCTTTGGGGAACAAGAGAAATGATCATTTGCTCTCCCTGCACTCCCCTTTTTAGGGCCTCCCTCCTCCTCAGCACAGCCCAGAGCTCACCTAGATTCTCAGCTCAGAACTCACTGTCTGGGGACAAGAAAGGCGGGGTTCCTAGCAACTCAGCCACAGCTGCCAGCTGTACCTGTCTTCAGAGTCCCAGATCTGAAGCACCATCCTCCCCTCCCCAACGGAGTCCCTGGTCTGCTAGCAGCCATACTGACTCTGTAGGGTCTCGCAGCCACTGACTGTAAGGCCCGCCCAAACCCTCTGTGGCAGATAGTACGCTATATAGCCACCAAAGTCCGGCAGACCGGCCAAACAAACTAGGCACACCAGGCACCAGGCCACCCAGGTCTGGAGACCACAGTGGTGGGCCCCCAGGACTTCCCAGAAGTCATCTGGATTGGCATCCTAGTCTCCAGCTGCAGCTGGACTTCCTAACCTGTCAACTGCAGCAGCACTGAGCTGGTGGAGCTCACCATATGACTCAGCAGGTCCAAGCCAGAGAGTAAAGAGCCCTGATACCCCGATCCTCAAATGACAACACATCCTGGAGAGGTTGTGGAGAGTGGGGAACCCTCCTTCATTGCTGGTGGGAATGTAAACTGGTACAACCACTTTGGAAATCAATCTGGCACATTCGCAGACAATTAGAAATAGTGTTTCCTCAAGACCCAGCTGTACCATTCCTAGGCATATATCCAAAAGATGCTCAAGTACACAACAAGGACATTTTCTCAACCATGTTTGTTGCAGCTTTAGTTGTAATAGCCAGAATCTGGAAATAACCAAGATGTCCATCAACGGAGGAATGGATACAGGAATTGTGATACATTTACACAATGGAATACTACTCAACACTTAAAAACAAGGAAATCACAAAATTTTCAGGCAAATGATGGGCTCTAGAAAAGAACATTCTGAGTGAGGTATCCCAAGAGGAGAAAGACATACATGGTATATATTCACTTACATAGACGTATAAGATATGATAAACATAATGAAATCTATACAGCTAAAAAAGATAAAAAAAGAAAGAGGACCCAGGGTAAGATGATCAATCCTCACTTAGGAAGACAAATGGGATGGACATTGGATGTAGGAGAAAACAAGTAACAGGACAGGAGCCTACCACAAAGGGCCTCTGAAAAACTCTACCTAGCAGTGTATCAAATCAGATGCTGAGACCCATAAACAAACCTTCGGCAGAGTGCAGGGAATCATATGAAAGAAGGAGGAGTTAGTATGACCTGGAGAGGACAGAAGCTCCACAAGGACTAAATATATCTAGGTACAGGGTTCTTTTATGAGACCATATCCCCAACCAAGGACCATGTATGGATATAACCTAGATCCCTTATTCAGATGTAGCCCATGGCAGCTCAGTATCCAAGTGGGTCCTAGTAAGGGGAACAGAGACTATTTCTGACATGAACTCAATGGCTGGCTCTTTGACTTCCCCCCCCCCTCCCCTGAGGTAGGAGCAGTCCTGTTAATCCACAGAGGAGGACATTGCAGCCAGTCCTGAAGATACCTGGTAAACCAGGGTCAGATGAAAGAGGAGGAG
This sequence comes from Meriones unguiculatus, assembly GCF_030254825.1. NCBI lineage: Eukaryota > Metazoa > Chordata > Mammalia > Rodentia > Muridae > Meriones > Meriones unguiculatus. The sequence goes on from NC_083359.1 coordinate 30,497,335, forward strand.
GTCCACCCCTGTCAGTGGACTTGGAAAGGGGCAGGGAGGAGATAAGGAAAGGAGGGTGGGATTAGGAGAGAATGAGGGAGCGGGATACAGCTAGGATACAAAGTCAATAAACTGTAACTAATATTAAAAAATAAAAATATATATGTAAAAAAAGAAAAACGGAACCTCCAGGCAGCAACTGGGAGCATGGAAGACTCCTGCTGTTTACTGCCCTACTCCGAGGTTGAAGGTCAGTTAGCTTCTTAAGCTCAGGCCATCTACCTAGGACAGTACCACCCACAGTGGGCCGAGCCATCCTGCATCAACTTAAATGAGACAGAGCAATGATTTTAGGTTCTGCATATGACTATGTTTGTGGATGTCTATTCTTCTGTGCTCAGTTTACTTAAGTGTCTCCAGTGTCATTGATAGTTTTGTAAATATAGGACTTTCTTCTTCGCTGAGTAAAATGTGAAGCATTGTAAATATTTATCACATTTCTTTATACATTGTCTTTGATGAATATTTCGATGGTTTCTATTTCTTAGCAATTGAAATAGTACTACAATAAACATGGGAATGTAGATGCAAAAAAAAAGAGACTGATATTGATATCTTAAGAAAACTATACTTAGAAGTACTGAATATCATGTTGAAAATCCTACAGGCCATGAGCATGACTATTTCTAGGCCTGGTTTGGGTTAACCAAGCTCAAAGTGGTTGTGTAAAAATCTGACACCTGATCATGAGATTCTATGAAGAAATCACCAGAATGATGGGCAGAACTTTTTTTTTTCTTTTGTAACCAATGTATTATCTTGTCACAACTCTTCCTGAACATCCTTATAAACATAAGTAGGCTTGGTAAAGAAAACAGAGCATGAATCCAAACTTTCTACTAAGGCTGCAAGCAAACTACTGCCCATCCTATTTTTACAGAAGGCAGCGGAGAGGATTGCCAAGGACAGCCTCACTGGAGTAACATTTCCAGGATTCCGTTGTTTTCCAATAGGACACTTGTAAAAATATAGATTCCCTTGTATTCAAACTTCTGGCCTCTATTTTAATGTGTTCATAATTTCAATCATTTTCTAGAAGGTCATCCTTTCTCTTAAAATTTCAATGAACAACTCTTTCTGAAATACAATATTAGTGTTGTGATCAAGTTAACATTGCATGCCTCTGACACTCACAGGCATTAAAGTTAACACATTTTTCAGGTAATAGAGCTAAGATTCAAACTGACCTTTTCTGATTACTTAGAATCATCATTTAAACATCGTGCAAGGTCCCCATTCACCTTACATCCTCAAGAAGGCTAGTGTATTTCCTAAGTTTTAAATTAGGATTTTGACCCCTTTCTCAAATTATATTTTAAAAGAACACTTTTTAGCTTACAGACAATTTATTACAAAAAGAAAGAATTCTACTATACATTTTAGCAGGTAACTCTGATTAGCAACATATCATTTTAATATGCTACATTTGTTACAATTAATGGATCCATATTACATTAGTATTTGAGACACAAAATTTATTTAAATTTCTCCAGTTTTTACCTATTGCATTTTTTCTTTTTAGTTTTCTCAGCCAAACATGAGACAATTTCTTACTTTTTTATATTTTTCAATCTGACCCCTGTTCTGGCAAGGGATCACATCCAAAGACCTAGGCCTGTGTGAATACAGACACACCTTTATCCCTCTGGCTGGAACACACACCCTTTATTCCTTTGGCTAGAATACAGACAGGACTCAATTTTAATCCCTCTGGCTGGAATTTAACTCCAAACTGAGGACGACTAATTGAAGAGCTGACAAAGTGATGAATCAGAAAAGGTTTGCCAGAATGACTCTGAGATAGGATACTTCCAAGTCTCATGAGAACAGACAAAAGAGAAGTATGTATACTTGTACTTAAGAGCAGTGCAGAGAGAGAGCAGAAGAGTTCCTTTGTCGAAACAGTACAGTAGAACTTGTGATTACAGTACAGTTTGGTACAGTTCCTTTGAGTGCATCTGGTTTCATGCAGTCCATTTTGAGGCAGTTTTTCCAAGCAGAGCAATTCAGTGAGAAATGGAGAGAAGCCAGCTTGAATAAGTCAGCTCTGAGAGGAGTTTTGACCCAGAACAGCTGAGATGAACCATCTAGCAAGAGTTCAGAAAGAACTAGGAAAGGGTAAGCTTATTCATCAGTAAGTCACAATGGATGAAAACATTCTGGACCTAGATTAGCAGATGGAAAATGGAAGCTGAAGCATTCAAGGTCTGGGCTTGCATATGATTAGATTGTGTGGAGGCTAGAAACTTCTAGGCCTAGGCCTAGGGATATTTAGATAGAAATGCTATGTCTGGTCTCAGCCCAAGCTGTGTGTTCGTTAAAGTTTGGGTACAGCTCTCATCTCCTCAGCTGAGAAAATAAAAACACTGGTTACAAACATCCATAGGACATCTATTTATTGATTTTTTTTTTTGTTTCCTGAGGCATTTTCAAGAAATGGGAGTATGAGTGGTTTTCTTCTCTTTTAAATTTTTTAGTTGAATCACTTTACATTCAAACCATAGCCTCTTCCCTCATCTCTTCCTGGTTCTACCCTTTCTTCCTCTTCCCCTTATCCCTTTTCCCTAGTCCTCAGAAAAGGGGAGTCCTCCTCCCCTACCAACTGACCCCAAGCTACTAAGTCTCATCAGGACTGTCTGCATCCTCTTCCTCTGTGGCTTGTCAAAGCTGCCTGCCAGAGGGAAGTATTGGAGAAACAAGGCAACAGAGTCCACGTCAGAGACAGCCTCTGCTCCCCTTACTAGGAGACCAATTTGGAGACTGAGCTATGTATTGGCTACCTTTGACCAGGGGGCCTAGGTCTTCTCCATACATGGTGCTGGGTTGGTGCATCAGCCTCTTCAGGACCTTCCTGGGCCCAGATTTATTGGCTGTGTTGGTCTTCTGGTGGAGCTCTTGTCCTCTCCATTTCCTTTACTCCCTGTGCTCTGCCCAAAGTTTGGCTGTGAGTTTCACAGGAACATACTAAATATGAAGTATTTTCAGTACTCACCTCTGAAAGTGCATACCTTTTGACTGTTAGACATGGCCTTGGTCACCTTAAGAATATGTCCAGTTTCCAATCCTTTTTCTATTGTCTGGAAAGAAGTCCCACTTTGAAGGAGTGGGGTGAGGAATAATCACACCAATTTTCTGGAAGCTTTCTACTGCTTCAAAATTGAATAAAAATAATTTCGTAACTTTGAACTTACTGACATTTTTTTTTTAACTTGGAACGTACTTCCATGTTTGTAGAGACATTTTTCTGTAGAGACATTGGTAGCATTTTGACATGTTGCCTCTGTTCTTGATGGTAAAACTCGTGTTAATATAAATTCATCTTTTCTGCCCTCCTTTCTTTCTTTCTTTCTTTCTTTCTTTCTTTCTTTCTTTCTTTCTTTCTTTCTTTCTTTCTTTCTTCTTTCTTCTTTCTTTCTTTCTTTCTTTCTTCTTTCTTCTTTCTTTCTTTCTTTCTTTCTTTTCATTCTGTTCTACTAGAGGATACTAAAAAGAGCTCACATATATCCACTCTTGCATCATAAAATTAACTATTTTTTAAAGGCTTTATGATTCCCTTTTCAGGACAGTAATTTTAGAATTCAACTTGGGCACAAGACATGCATATTTATATTTGAATACTATCTTTTTACATTTTTTTTTAAATTTAACTTTACATCCTAATTGTGGCTTCTCCCCCTCTCCTCTCAGTCCTGCCTCCGAAACCCTTCCCCCATTCTCTCCTCCCCTCCTCAGAGAAGGGGGAGGTCCCCATGGGTCCCTTTCCCACCATTAGAAGTCCTGCCTGGCTACAAGAGGCGGCCACTTCAAGTTAGGGTAGGATCACCTTCATAGACTTCTGGTGACCAGCCCTATCCAGGTCTTTGTCAAATCCCAGAGATGACACCCAACTCAGATTTCCGCCCTCTCACTAGGACTTCTTTTCCCAGCTTTCCCTACTCCTAGTCCTCAACTCCATTCACCTGCCTATCTCCTCTCCTACCCAGTTCTTTCTCTTCATACACCTTCAGTGCCTATTTTATTTCCCTTTTTGAGTAAGATTCAAGCATCCTCCCTTAGCTTCTCCTTGTAAATTAGCTTCTTTGGGCCAGTGGATTGCAGTATGTTTATATCTTGTACTTTACTGCTAATATCAACTAATAAGTGAGTGCATACCATGCTTGTCTTTTGGGTTTGGGTTACCTCACTCAAGATGATTTCTTTTTCCCAGTTCTATCCATTTCTCCTCAAATCTCAAGATTTCCTTGTTTTTAATAGCTGAGTAGGAATACTATCATATTTTATATTCTTAGCTCAAAGAGAAAAAGAATTTGTATATTATATAATCTCTATATAGTTTTAATAATCTGACCTAAGCAACCAACTTCATATAAGAAAACACCTTTTTTAATGATGCTATCAATTCTAATCAACATGAATCCTTTTCGCTGTTTTGCCTTACTTATTTGTAAATTCCTACTCCAATAAAGAAGATCTTGGCTATTTTCCCATACAATACATCTACTTTATGGTTCTTTTTCAATACTTGTAGATAAGAGAAGTCTGATTGAAAATAAGCAACCCACCGTAAGATTTATCAATAACAATATTATGTGAATTTTGCCTCTTATTTTAAAGATTCCACATGTTTACAAGTATTTTACATCATTTTGCTACCTTTTTTCATCACCATGTTTACCTTCTCATTTTATTTCTTTGTTATTTTTAAACATAGTTGTATTCTCTTACACTTTTATATTTTCAGGCAGAGTTACATTTTTCTATTACATCCTTTATTACTTCTTGGGAACTCTTGACATCCTAAATGATTTTTCTTGTTACATATTTTAAGGTTCGGTGTTTTTGCCATGAAGTTCAATGGTCTTTGTCAAATGTTTATAGCCACAAATCAATGATTATAGAAACCTACAGAATCATTTCACTGCCTTAAATGTAATCCCCAATGATCTGTTCAGCTCTCTTGTTTCTTCACCTTAATTAGCAACTGAACTTTCAGCATCTCGATAGCTGGACAATTTCATGTTGTATAGTTACTATCATTTACTTTGTGTCATTTTCAAATTAGCTTCTTGCCCTTAACAACAAGTGTTTAAGGCTCACCCTTATCTTCCAGTGTCTTGCTCTAATATTTGCCTTTAATCTGCATTGTGATCTTAACCTATTTGAAGCTATCAGTGATATGTTGAGAAAAAGATCCTCCTTCTAACAACTTGCTATTGATTGTCCTTGGTATTTTTTCTTACATTTATATTTTTTCCTATTTTAAATATAATTATATCAATTCTATGAATCTGTTTTGATCATATTCATCTGTCTCCTGACTACTCTAGGATCTGCCCAGTCATGACCTCTTTTTACATTAGCTATTATTGCATATATATGTCTGTGTTTATATGATGCATATATATATATGTATATGATATATGTATATATACATATATTTGTCAATATAACCATCTCGGTATATATAATGTTACTTGGATGAATATTTTCAGAGCTAACCGTTTCATATTGGATAACCAATGGGTTTACTTTTCTCATGGAATACTATTTCTCTCATACTAAGGATTCCTTAGTTGTGTGTAGATTTGGGGAAGGTTTGAGACCATTTGTGCTTTTTCCTGTCCTTTTTGGTATGTTATTTTTTTGTTGTTGTTGTAAGGTTGGGTTCATGGTTTTGCTTGTTTGTTTGTTTAGTTTCATTTAGTTTTTTTGTTGTGTGTGTTGTCTTGTGTTCTGTTTTTGTTTTTCGAGACAAGGTTTCTCTGTGTAGCTTTGGCTGATCTGGACTCACTTTGTAAACCAGGCTGGCCTTGAACCCAGAAAGATCTACCTGCTTCTGTCTCCCTGAGTTCTGTGGGCTGATGTTTAGATAGTCATGTTGGTGAGACTTTATGGATATAGTTCCTGACGTTACTAGGAGACAAAAATCTCCCAGCAAACTTCCTAAATTTTGGGTTATTACAATATTCCCTTGATTTTTCTGCAATGTTCTCAAGTCTTAAGTTGCAGGAATTGTTTTGTAGATTTATACACTGGGACTAGAATCCATAACTCTGCATTTTAATTGGTTGTGGTACTTGTCTTTTCTTCTTAACAACTTGATGGGTACTTTGTACCAAACCAAAGAGTTGTGAAGACATTCCTGTACTTTATTGCCATTGCATATTTTCATGCCATTTAACTTGCCAAGTTATCCTGTAATTTTTTCTGCATATGTGAGGCTTCTGCAGCTCTTAGTGAATAGATCTTGTTTTTCTAAATTTACTCATCTACCTAGATTTCAATTAGATATTTTTTTCCTTATGTAGAATGTAAGTAATGAATTTATATTTGTTCACCTTTCTGTGGTATTAGGGTGAGAAAGTTATCAATGGAAATCTTTGACATCCTGTTTATCAAATATTGGTTCAAGAAAACTTGTAACACTTCCTTACAAATGTTAGGCAGAACAAGGTGTTTTTAGCAGTGGAACCAAATATTAAATATAACTTTATATTCTGACGAAGAAGAGCCATGTGTTTTATAGGGAAAATGTAAATTTTATTTAGTTGATGGTGTACTGAAATGTTAAACATTTATTAATATCAGAAACAAATGAAAATTAACAGTAAGAGATCACTGGGTATATGTTTCATTGGTAAAATAAGTTTTTTCTGTAGCCTATAATCATGCATGTCATGCCTACAAATATCCTCTAAGTTTACACCTTAATCAATTCACAGTTTATTTACAGAGTGTCATAGTGATGTGTACAATACATCCAATGTGAGCCTTTGAGTTCATAAAAGGATGCATGATCAGTACCACAGGTTTCTCACGATGACAAACAAGACCTCATGGCAGCTTGTTTAGAATGTTGATTGCAACCAACACTGTCCTGGACAATGCCTTCTCAAAGCCCACCCACATTTCACAGTTTTAGATTGTTTTCTAGCACTAGAGACTGATTTTGAAAATTAATATGCTCACTTTCATAAATCCCCTGGAAAGAATTCTACATTTAGCAATAAACTACACATACATTAAAGGGTTTATAACCTAAAAGCCACAGGTGGGTGAAGGAACTCTAAGACAAGAAGGTTGACAAGTGACTAACATCTGTAGAGTGCTAGCATCCAAGAAGCTCCTGATAAGGGAGTCCAAAGGATAGTGACTTAGTCCTGTTCTGGCACTATGAGACACCATGATCAAGACAACTCTTATGAAAGAAAGTATTTAATTCAGGGCTTGTTTACAGTGTCAGGGGCTTAGTCCATTATCACCATGGCAATCACGGCAGGGAGCATGGCAGCATGCAGCCAGGTGCTTGAACAGTGGCTAAGAGTTACACCTTGATACACAGGCAGAAAGCTGAGACTTCAAAGCTCCCCCCCCCCAACCGGCTGCACCTCTTAACCCTCTAATACTTTTAAATAGTGCCACTCCCTGGTCACTGAGCATTCAAACACTGATCCTGTGGGGGCATTCTTATTCAAACTACCACTGATAATATGACCTCCTAAATTGAGGACTCTTCTTTCTTTGAAAAGAACATCAGTCCCTCAGGACAAGGGCAGCATACAAATCTCCACTAGTTATTATACCTTTGTGACTTCAAAAAACTGAAATGATTATGCAATCATACATCATAAAAGTCCTTTTTTTTCCCACTCTATAGAAACTCCCCTTTGCCCTGAGCATGCGCACGCACACAGTCTTTATCTCCATGGAGAGACTGTTGCCCTTCATATTTCTGATTAAAGGACTTTTTTTTTTTTTTTTTTTTTTTTGCTGTGGTTGAGGTTGGTTTATTTTTTCTTCTATTTCCATCAATCCTGATCTCACATAACTGAACATTTACATTTTAAATATTTATTTATTTATTTGCTTGTTTGTTTATTATGTGTGTGTGTTTGTGTGTGTGTCTCTCTCTGTGTGTGATGTACATGCACACACATGTCAGAGTAACATCAGAAGACAACTTGAAGAAATCATGTTTTTCTTTTCATATGGGTTCAACGATCAAACACAAGCCATTAAGCTTGAGAGCAAGATCATAAACAGATGCAACAATCTCTCTGGCCTCATAACAGACTATTTTAATGGCAACACAGGGTTCAATGTACATTAATTCATGCATTAAGTTTGGTTCTGCCTTTATCTGTCTAAGGACAGTAGGCAAGCTTATATTATACTCTTTGTGATATTAAAAGTATAATTCTAGAGAAAGAATGGAAGAGAAGAAACTTTCATTTTCTTTACATGGGCATGATCAATGGTCCATTATTAAATACTGTACTATTCTGATATTTTGAACAGTATAGCCACAGAGCTATTTGCTCTAGTCTTGTTGCTCTAAATATGAGAACAAGTTTATTCACTGTAAGTAAATGTAAAAATTGTTGTTGAACACCTGAGATGCTTGAGATTATCTGATGGCACATCAATGAAATTATTGCATATTGCATGAATGAGTGAATGAATGAAATAACTACAGTCATCCTCAAATACCTTTACCTTAATGTGATAGGCAATTTTTTTTAAATCTGAAAATTCTTATTGTTAAAAGAATATGATATTTTTCTTTTATGTAGTCACTGAGAACTCATTCAGATTTCCAAATTGGGAAAATTCTCAGGAATTATTTATTACACAATAAAGAAACTTGCAGCATTATTTTTCTCAAATAACAGCTTCACATTGTTACACCCAGTTCGCAAGCCCCCAAAAGACCTACAGGAATCGACTCCATTGCAAAACACACGAGGGTCTTTTTATTACAAGCTTGAGCCAGGTGGCTGCCCTTTACAAAGACACACGAGCAAGTGACCCCCGGCTCCAGGAGATCAAGGGTTTTAAAGGAACAAAAACGCCAGTGGGGTAGTACAAGCCTTGGCATTACAGGACTGGGTAAAAGGAACAAAACGCAAGCGGGATCATCTCCAGGGAAACTGACCTTTAAAATGATTGGTCTGTTTTTAGGCGCCAAGACTGCTAACAGTCAGCCTGGGGGACATCTGGCCTCTAGTTCTTAGGGGTCATGTGACTCCAGTCACACCCTGAGGTTTATCTGGGTGAGGACTGCTGCTGGCCCATTATCTGAAAGGAATGTGGTCTTGTGATTCTGCCCCAGCCCCAGGAATTAACTCTAATTTTTTTCTTTTAACCTTTCAACATTTCTTTTGTCAAATCATTACAAACTTCATACATTAAATAGTTTATGTTAATCAAATCATATATCAGTTACATTTATTATATTTTGTTGATTTTATCATATGATGACTTGTGTAACCTAAAATATTTCAACATGATTATGGGTGCATTTGCAATTGAATCATATTATTATTCTAAATGATATGTTCTGTGACTATACTGCTCAACAGCGCTGGCATAAATGCATAAATTTGTTTACCATGTAGTTTTATATTATTGATTTACCAGATACATAAAAATCAAAGACTCATTTGTTAACATAAATCCCAAGTTAAATATTATTCAGTATATATTTAAATACATTCTTAAATACATTTTCTAATTAAAGAAAATTAAAGAAAAACAAAACTAAACAAAAATGTGTGTCATGATTATACTTGCCTGCGCATAACTCAGAAGTGCACTCCTACCCTTACAGCCTCAAAATTTATCTCATCTAATATGAAACCAAAATCTGTGAACTATGTATTAGTTCACTTTTTACTTATGAAGCTAATATGTGAATAGTTCCGGATCTCACGCACATTCCTAGCACTGACCGAAATGCATGAGAAATGAGAAGCAATAATGGAAACTGGCATGCCCTGAGGGTAGTTTACCAGAGTGGGGAAGACAAAGTAAGTGATTTTTTTTTTTTTTGTGCCTGTGCCTGTCAGGTATGTAAACGACAGAATTCAGATAAAAGTACATTTTGTGCTTCTGAACTATGAGTAAAATAACATGTCAGCAAATGGTCATTTGGATAAAATCATGAGCATAAAATTAAGAGGAAATCTGTGATTAACAGAGTAAATTTGGGGAATACTCCTAGAATAGTAAGAGGCTTAGATTTGAAAATATGTAGAGGAAGACTAAGCAACGAAAGTTGTTTTTTTTTTTTTTTTTTTGATTGCTTAGAAGCAATGGCAACTTTTCTCTGTTGATCTATAATGAAACTCTTTATTGGGTTCTGATGGAAGCTGGAAAACTTCTTAACAACTCTCTGACTGACAAGGTATCCCTGGGTATACAGTCAACTACTCTGTCATCTAGATGGGAAGAAGGGAGGCCTTTTCTAACTTGCTATAGTACTCTAATTCTGGTTTCACAGCTCTGTGTATGGACTGAATAAATAAAACGCAAAAGTTACACAGTAGATCAGAACTTTCATTTGCCACAAGTTAGAGAGTTTTATAAATTCCTTCACAGTGTTGACACTCCAGAAGAAGGTAAAAGGTGATTAATTCATGTTTCTAGAAACTACATAGAGAGCTTGTTAATAAGCAAGTTATAGAAAACAGATTGATTCATGTCAAATTCCTTCTAAATCGTGAACTGTGCAAATTTATCAGTATGAGAAAAAAGAAATCTTCCTCTTTCATCTGACCTTGCTTATCAAGTCTCCTCAGGACTATCTGGACCCTCTTCCTGTGGCCTGGCAAAGCCTGGCAAGGACACATTGCAAGGAAGAAATGATCAAAGAGCAGGGAACCGAGTTAATGATAGAGCCATGCCCTGCTCCTTTTACTCAGGGACCAACATGGAGACTGAGTTACCTATGGACTACACCTGAGCAGGGGTTCTAGATCCAGTTCATGCATGGTCCTTAGTTGGTGCATCAGTCTCTGCAGGGCCCCCTGAGCTTAGATATTTTAGCTTTGTTGGTCTCCTTGTGGAGCTCCAGTCTCCTCCCGGTTCTTCTATTCACCACCAACCCCTTCTTCCATAAGACTCCCTGTGCTTTGGCCAAAGTTTGGCCGTGAGTCTGGGATGGGGGTGGGAAGAGGAATGAAGGGTGGGATAGGGAACAGATGAGGGAGAGGGCTACAGTTGAATATAAAATGAATAAATTTTAAAATATTATAAAAATGAAGAAAAACGAAGCTTTACTTACTGATTTTTGTTGATTTTAAGGTAACTGGGTCAAATTCACTTGAAATCATTGGTTATTCAGCTGGATAAACTTAGTGTCAGTAGGGCCTTCACCAAATATAAATACAAAAGAAATCCTTAATTGGTAGTACATTTTTTTTTTTTGCCTCTGTAGCAATTTGTGTATTTTTTAAATTAATTTTTTAGTTTCTATATTAATTACAGTTTATTCACTTTGTATCCCAGCTGTAGCCTCCTCCATCAGTCCCTCCCAGCCCCACCCTCCCTTCCTCATCTCCTCCCATACCCCTCTCCAAGTCCACCTTTTCATCTGACCCTAGCTCATCAGATCTCATCAGGACGGGCTGCATTGTCCTCCTCTGTGACGTGGCAAGGCTGCTCTCCCCTCAGAGGGAGCTGATCAAATAGCCAGCCTATAGGTTCAGGTCAGAGACAGTCCCTATTCCCCTTACTAAGGAACCAACTTGGATACTGAGCTGGCATGGGCTACATCTGAGTAGGGGTCCTAGATTATCTCCATGAATGGTCCTGGGTTGGAGTATCAGTCCCAGAAAAGACCCCTGTGCCCAAATTTTTTTTTTTTTTTTTTTTGTTCTGTTGCTCTCCTGTGAGCTCCTGTCCTCTCCAGGTCTTACTATGTCCCGCTTCTTTCAAAAGATTCCCTGAACTCTGTCCAAACTTTGGTAATGAGTCTCAGCATCTGGTTTTATACACTGCTGGGTAGAGTCTTTCAGAGGCCCTCTGAAAGACTCTATCCTACTCTGGTAGGTTCTTGCCCTGTTTTTTGATTTCTCCTTCTTCCAATGTCCATCCTCTTTGTCTTTCTGAGTGAGGATTGATCATTTTACCTAGGGCAGTCCTTCTTGCTTAGCTTCTTTAGGTGTACAGATTTTAGTATGTTTATCTTCTATTATAGGTCTAATATCCACTTACAAGTGAGTATATAGTATTTCTGTCTTTCTGGGATACCACTCAGGATGATCTTTTCTATTTTATTTCTTTTCTATGATATTTTCTATTTCTTTATCCCACCATTTGCCTGCAAAGTTCATGATTTCCTTGTTTTAATTGCTCAGTAGTATTCCATTGTGTAAAAGTACCACAGTTTCTATCCATTCCTCCATTGAGGGACATCTGGGTTGTTTCCAGATTCTGCCTATTATGAATACAGCTGCTACAAACATGGTTGAGCAAATGTCCTTGTTGTATACTTGAGCATGTTTTGAATATATGCATAGGAGAGGTATAACTGGATCCTGAGGAAGCGCCATTCCTAATTATCTGAGAAAGGACAAGATTGATTTCCAAAGTGGTTGTACCAGTTTACATTCCCAGCAGCAATGGAGGAGGGTTCCCCTTTCTCTACATCCTCTCCAGCATGTGTTGTCACTTGTGTTTTTGATCTTAGCATTCTGATGGGTATAAGGTGAAATCTCAGAATTGTTTTGACTTGCATTTCCCTGTGGTCTAAGGATGTTGAGCATTTCTTTAAGTGTTTTTCTGCCGGTCGATATTCCTCTATTGAGAATTCTCTGTTTAGCTCTGTACCCCATTTTTTTAAATTGGATTATTTGATTTGTTGCTTTTTAAATTTATTTTTATTTTTATTAATTACCGTTTATTCACTTTGTGTCCCACCTGTAGCTCCCTTCCCCCTTCCCTCCCAATGCCACCCTTCCTTTCCCTTCTCTACCCATGTCCATCCCAGAGTCCACTGATAGGGGAGGTCTTCTCCTTCCTTCTGATCCTAGTCTATCAGATCTCATCAGGGGTGGCTGTATTGTCTTTCTCTGTGGCCTGGTAAGACTGCTCCCCTCTCAGAGGGAGGTGATCAAAGAGCATTTCATTTCAGAGACAATCAGTTCATTTCAGAGACAATTCCTGTTCCATTACTATGGAATCCACTTGGATACTGAACTGCCTTGGGCTACTTCTGTGAAGGGGTTCTATGTTATCTGCATGAATGGTCCTTGGTTGGAGTATCAGTCTCAGAAAAGACCCCTGTGCTCATATTTTTTGATTCTGTTGCTCTCCTTGTGGACCTCCTGCCCTCTACAGGTCTTACTATTTCCCACTTTTTCATAAGATTCTCTGTACTCTGCCCAAAGTTTGGATGTAAGTCTCACAATCTGCTTTGATACCATGTAGGGTAGAGCCTTTCAGAGGCCCTTTTTGGTAGGCTCCTGTCCTGTTCTCTGTTTAGATCTATACCCCATTTTTTAATTGGATTACTTGATTTGTTGCATTTAACTTTGTTAGTTCTTTATATATTTTGGATATTAGACCTCTGTCAGATATAGGGTTGATGAAGATCCTTTTGCAGTCTGTAGTGTGTCATTTTGTTCTGGTGACAGTGTCCTTTGCTTTACAGAAGCTTTTCAGTTTCATGAGGTCCCATTTATTGATTGTTATCTTACTTAGAGCCTGTGCTTTTAGTGTTCTGTTCCGGAAGTTGTCACTGTGCAATGAGTTCAAGGCTCTTCCCCACTTTTTCTTCTAACCGATTTGATTTAATGTGTCTGCTTTTATGTTGTGGTCTTTGTTCCACTTGGACTTTAGTTTTGTGCAGGGTGATAAATATGGATCTATTTGCATTTTTCTGCATGTAGACATCCAATTGGACCAGCACCATTTGTTGAAGATGCTGTCTTTTTTCCATTGAATGGTTTTGGCTTCTTTGTCAAAAATCAAGTATCCATAGGTGTGTGGGTTTATTTCTGGGACTTCTATTCAATTCCATTGATCCACTGTTCTTTTTCTATGCCAGTACCATGTAGTTTTTATTATTATTCCTCTGTAATACAGCCTGAGATCAAGGATGGAGATACTTACAGAAGATTTGTTGTTGTACAGGATTGTTTTGGCAATCCTGGGTTTTTTACTTTTCCATATGAAGTTGAGAATTTTTCTTTCAAGGTCTGTAGAGAATTGTATTGGTATTTTGATGGGAGTCCCATTGAATATGTAAATTGCTTTTGGCAGGATGGCCATGTTCACTATGTTAATCCTACGATCCATGAGCACAGGAGATCTTTCTATCTTCTGATATTTTCTTCAGTTTGGCTCTTTGTGCTTTAATTCATGTTTTAACTATTTACTTTAGAGCAATACAAATACAAACACTTTCTTCTTAAATGAAAATTGCAGTTCTATACAGAGGTCATCTGAAACAAAGTTTCATGTGCTGTGATCTACCTTTCACATGACGTCCCTAAAGATTCTATCTTCCTCTTCTTCTTCTTCTTCTTCTTCTTCTTCTTCTTCTTCTTCTTCTTCTTCTTCTTCTTCTTCTTCTTCTTCTGTTTTCTAGAATTTATTTTTTTATTTTTTTTTAATTAATTACAGTTTATTTACTTTGTATCCCCCATAAGCCCCTCCCTCCTCCCCTCCCTGTCCCACCCTCCCTCCCCCTTCTTCATGCATGCCCCTCCCGAAGTCCACTGATAGGGGAGGTCCTCCTCTCCTTCCTTCTGATCTTAGTCTATCAGATAACATCACATCAGGAATGGCTGCATTGTCATCTTCTGTGGTCTGGTAAGGCTGCTCTCCCCTCAGGGGGAGGTGATCAAAGAACAGGCCTATCAGATTATGTCAGCGGCAGTCCCTCTTCCCATTACTATGTAACCCACTTGGACACTACACTGCCATGGACTATATCTGTTCAGGGGTTCTAGGTTATCTCCATGCCTGGTACTTGGTTGGAGTATGAGTCTCTGGGAAGACCCCTGTGTTCAAATTTTCTGGTTCTGTTGCTCTCCTTGTGGGGTTCCTGTCCTGTGCAGGGAATCTTATGTAAGAAGTGGGAAATGGTAAGATCTGGAGAGGACAGGATTCTATCTTCTTATCATATGCCACTCTGGATATTTTTACCATTCTTCTTTTTTCTTCTTTTATCAAAAAATCTAAGAGGTAGAAATCTTTTCCTATAGGAAAAATGCAACATAAAAGTATAACTATGAAAACTTTGTAGAATGTAAAGTGTTCCTTAAATATTTAATAATAGTAATTCTGCAGAATTAAAGGGAGCTGGGAAAACATACTTCAAATTAAACTAGCCCTTTATCTATGCTTTTAAATGATATGACACATTTGATTTCTCAATCAGGTGAAGACAAAGTTACAACAATGCACTTGCACATATGAGGCATAGAGGTTGTGGAGGTCCACTCAAACTTGTGTAAACTCAAGCTAACAAAATCCAAGCATGGGGCTGGGGGAAGGAGGGCATATAGCTGAGGAGCTATTTTTAACTGTTGGCTTACAAGATGGGACTGATAGCTTTTCATTAATGGTGTGAACTCCATTAAATGGCCACAAACCCAGGAGTACATAGCTAGAACTAATTGTACTAGATTAAAACTAAAAATTAGGAGAAAAAAAGCGAGTGTATATATAATGAGTGGATTTGGGATTGAGTTGAGAAAGGAGAGAATATGATCAAACACAGTATACAAAACTTTCAAATAATCACTACAATACATAAAAGGAAATCTGCACTTGCAAGAAAGGCCTAGAGAAAAATGAATAGTAATATAAAAATTACAGTTTAAAAAACGATGGTGCTAGAACAACAAAATAATGATTAAAACAGCACTACCTAAATTGAGTATAATTGTGAAATATTTATTTATTATTTAAATATATACAATATGCACGATAAGGTAAAAATTATTGTTTACATCTTTGTAAAAGTTTTATATTTACTCAATCCATTTATTCATTCAGTGTGCATGTGTGTTTGTATGTGTGTGTGTGTGCATGGACAGTGACCCTTGTGTAAACTATCCTATTTGTCATTGTGGGACATCTGTCACCCTATGTGTCCGTGCCTCTGACTGCTTAGTCATCGCACTTGCTCTATTTTTGTAGTTTTTAAATTTCTCATTTTTATTGTATATGCTAAGAAAGAAAACTTAATATTGTAAGTTTTGAACATGCTAGTTAAAATATCTACAACAAGGCAATAAAATTAAAGGATAATAGGAAATAAGATACCAGACATTTTTCTCTACCTTTGAGGAGAAGGCAAAAATCAAAGGGATGCTGTAGAGTACTCATGTGTTTTTATGGATCTTTGTTCATAACATGTAGAGGATGTAGAGGAGCACCTAGGAAATCAAAGCAGATCGGAAAAGGAGGCAAAGACCACTGATCTATGAGGCTAATTAATATTAAAAAGGAAGCTGAACTAAGATGTCCTTTGCTTTATACGATAATATTTTGATGTACAGATTAGGACATAATTTATAGTTTCAAAATAAATTGTCAAAATAACAGGAATGCTTTTTATATAAATATTTATAAAATAAACACTTATATAAATAAACATTTTAAAAATAAACATTTATATATATGTTTATAAAAATAAACATTTATATATATGTTTATAAAAATAAACATTTATATATAAATATTCTAACATCTTGAGTGAAAAACACCTGACAAGGTATTGGTAAGGTGAAATCAGCTGAATAATTTATTTCTTCTTTCTTTATTTTTATTTTTTATGTTAATTACTGTTTATTCACTTTGTATCTGAGCTGTAGCCCCCTCACCCATCCCCTCCCAATCCCATACTTTCTCCCACTTCTTCTCCTATACCCCTCCCCCAGTCCATAGTGGAGGTCCTCCTCTCCTTCCATGTGACCCTAGCCCATCAGGTCTCTTCAGGACTGGCTTCATTGTCTTCCTTTGTGGACTGATAAAGATTTTCCCCCCTCAGATGGAGGTGATCAAAGAGCCAGCCCATGAGTTCATGTCAGAGATGGTCCCTGTTCCTATTATTAAGGCCCCCTCTTGGACACTGAGCTGCCACGGGCCACTTCTGTGCAGGGGTTCTAGTTAACTCCATGCATGGTTCTTGGTTGGAGTATCAGTCTCAGAAAAGACCCCTGTGCCCAGATTTTTTGGTTCTGTTTCTATCCTTGGGGAGCTCCTGTTCCCTGCAGGTCTTTCTATCTCCCCCTTCTTTCATAAGATTCCCAGCACTCTGCCCAAAGTTTGCTGTGAGTCTCAGCATATGTTTTGATATACTGCTCTGTAGAATCTTCATTTAAATAAAAGTGTATGCTGTATTTCAAACGAATCATCTTATTCAGAGCAGAATATATATATATATATATATATATATATATATATATATTTAAAATCTGATACTCAGCCTGAGTACATCATTCTTGTGTAAACTACAAAATAGGTAGGTCTACATTATAGCACATCAATAATTTTAAAAGTGAAATAATGTGAAAGACAACCATTTAATATTCATGTAATGGTTTTGTTGCTGGACAGCAGTCTTTTATAATGAAGAAAACAGTCATAGTCCTCTATGCTGGCTGCTACTGAAAAGAGATATTCTTTATTAATGTAACCTTAGCAATGGTACATGATCTAGTAGATTCATGTAATAGATTGATGCAAATGTTCCTGTTGGTGTTTTTAGGAGTGGAAGGTAAATTCTTAGACCCTAAAAAATAAACTGAGTGCATCAGAATATTGCTTCTTCCTATAATCTGTATCAAAGAATTACAAGGAGAGATTTAGTGTCACACATAGAACAGTAAGTATTAAAGGTGAGGTTCTAATTTACCTCCAAGTTTTATTTCAACTTAGATCTTCATTGCTATGAGGCAAAAAAGTTATTGAATTTTACCACATGACTCACACTGGTTTCCTATCAAACGGAATATCACTGGAACCCCTCTGTCGAGCTCCCTACATGAAATTGTCCTTTTGTGCGTCTCATAATCGGCAGCGATGTGGCCAAGCATCTGGTGGTGACAAGCAGACGTCTTTGATTTATTGGCTAATATCACTGCTTGTTAGTGGATGGTTGAGCAGGAGACTAAAAGAGCATAAAATCAGAGAGAATAAATTATGAAGGCACCGAACTGTGCCATTATAAACCCTTCCTTGTCACAGCTGTGACATCTCCTAGGAAATGGAGGATGACAGCAGCATTCATTCTTCAAAGGGCCAATACCTTCTACTTGTGATCCCGACCATAAATAAATAAATGAAGCAAACAAACCACACAGGCAAATGGGAACTCAAACAGAAAACGCCCTCCCCTCAGTAGAGTACAGGGTCCCAGTTCCTTCTATTTGAAAGTAGAGCAGGGCAAAGCCGATGTGGATTACAGGGATTCATCAGCAAAACCTGCAGATATTAACCAAATCTGTCCTGTTTGCTAGAACCTGAATGATTTAAGGAGTAGAATTGCCCCTTGTGGCTTTCCTGGTAGTCACCCAATAAAGTTGGCTCTGATGTAAGTTGGTTACACAAGTCCTACTTTACTGAGTTAGTTTCGTCATTCACTCATTCGGTAAAAGTCTGTCTGGTAAACGATATTCAGAATGCCTAACACCAGTTAGTATTTGGACAAACAGTGCTTAAAAGTAGATGGAATTTGTAACGTGGCTTTTGAATTTAGTCAGTTGAAGTTATTAAATTCTATCTGAATGTAAATATTTATTACAAGTACATAATAGTAAGAAATTATACACACTAATATGGAGAACACCGTATTTCATCAGATTCTAAAATTATATGTTTCTTTAAAGCATTGGGGACTTGTACATGAAGAGTTGATTTCCTTGTAAATGAAAAAGTCTAAGAATGGTAAAGAAAAAACAATGATTGTGCCCCTCATTTCTACAGAAGCTATTCTGGCTACACAGTTCCCATAATTCACTATGAAATCTATTAAAAGATGACTTTTAAAAGTATTTTAAGGTAAGTCTCAGCACAATCAAATGTTGTAGCTGAGAAAGTACATGAAAAGGGGTGTGAAAGAAAAGCAGAATTCTGAGAAAGTGTGAGAGGAAAGACAAAAGCAAGAACTTAAAAACAGTATGGAAAAGCTATCGGCCACAGCATTCCCTAGTTTGTTTGTTTATTCTGCCATATTTTTAAATCATTTATGATTACAAACTAAGATATGTAATGCATGACATATAGAATTAGAAGTAAGAAAGTGACAGTAATATAAAGTCAAGAATGAAACTCTAGTGAAATGTAAATTGTAATGGTCTGCAATGTACTAATGGTCATTCATAATTTTAGCTCAAACCTTTTAAACTTTTACCATGAAATGACAACTATAGTTTTTAAATAACTTCAATATTACAACAGAGGAAGATGACAATTATCTAGAAGAAATAAATCCAGTAGCACAAAATATATTTCCATTATGTAAAAGCACTAAAACTTTTAAAGGCAGTGTTGGTGACCCATACCTTTAATTCCAGCACTCTGGAGGAAAAGGTAATCAGCTTTCTCTGTTTCAGGGCCATCCTAGTACCAATAGCAAATTCTGGGCTAGCTTGCACTACATGATGAAACCTTGTTTAAAATTAAAAACAAAACCAAAAAAGTACATCACACAGCAAAATTGCTGTCAGATGAAACAATTCAGTAGTGATAATGGAAGGAACACAAGGTGTAATTAAAGTCTGAGTATGTACGTCTCAAAGGCATCCTTATGTGGAGTCACCCAATTTCGTTTTATGCCTAAAATTTCCCTCCAAGTAAAACAAATATTTTCTTAAAAATATTTGCAAATTTTGTGCTGGTCTTTGTACTTATTTTTTAGTTATTTTCCATAAACACAGATGTATTTTTTACATATATACTTATCAAAAGAAGATAATATTGTGAATAGGACTATGAAAACTTATTTTTTAAATTTCATCCTTTAAAGTCAAAACTGAGGTAAATGAGACACTGGTGTGAATTTTGATAAACACACACACACACATATCAAATGTGTGAAGGTCTTGCGTGAGGTACTGAAGAGAGTCCATGTGATCTCCATGATCAAGTCAGATGGTGGCATTCTGAACACTTCTTTTCATACAATGGAATTGACTTTGAAGCTAAAGTCTGAAAATGGCCATAACATTTATGGGAGTATAGAAAAATAAAAGCAAAAAGGTTACATTTATTTATTTTTTTAGGTAGTTCGTTAGTTGGTTATTTGTGTATACACATAGATAATAGATATATGATGATGACAAGGGATCTCAACAAATGTAAGAACATTTTTGACATTTTAATATTAAATCAGAGGCAAAACAATAAAATAGTGTAGTATTTTTGCTCGAGTTTTAACTCTGTTTGAACTTGCATCCCCAATGTTCCATAACATTTCATTCTTCTGAATCTCACTCATAGTATTTTCTATTTAGTGTTGTTGCAATCGCAAATAGTGTGCTTTGTAAATGAAACATCTTTATTAACTTCTACATTAATATTCTTTTTGTACCAGGAATCCAAGCATAATGCTGGGTGATAACTGACTTTCCAGATAGCTTCAAAAAGAAGGTCTAATATGATACATTCCATCCTTCTAGTTCTTCCCTGCCTTTTTCAGAATTAGATTAATTGTTGGCTTCATTGATTGAATTTAAGTTAACAGAATACATCATGCCTTGCACCATAAACATTAGATTTGTTTAGAATTTGTAGAATACAAATAATTTACTTTATACTTTCAGATTCACACACATACACACACACACACATACAAATATCGGTGGATTTAACTGTATATAATTTTAATCTTTCATTTTACTTCTAGTAAAGAAACCAATTGTTGTTTGATATTGCTTGATATTCTTGATGATGCTTGATATTCTTTTTTATTGATTTTTTATTTTTTATATTAATTACAGTTTATTCACTTTGTATCCCAGCTGTAGCCCCCTCCCTCATCCCCTCCAATCCCACACTTCCTCCCTCATCTCCTCTCATTCCCCTCTCTAAGTCCACTGATAGGGGAGGTCCTCCTCCCCTTCTCTCTGACCCTAGCTTATCTGATCTCATCTGAACTGCCTGTAATGTCTTCCTCTGTGGCCTGGCAAGGCTGCTCTCCCATCCAGGGGAGGCGGTCAAAGAGCCAGCCACTGAGTTCATGTCAGATACAGTCCCTATTCCCCTTACTAAAGAACTCACTTGGATACTGAACTGTGGCTTGATATTCTTATGAACATAAATCTAAATATGTTTACAATATTGAATTGTATAATTATACATTATATTTGTATATTTTATATATCTAGATATTTATATCTAACTTATTCCTTGTATATATGTACTCGGGAGCTGTAAATGAGGCTAGGAGGTTCATATATTATTTTAATCAGTCTTCAGAAAGTTTCCAGTGGGTAGGTATAATTACTATAGTTGGCCAGCCTGAGAAATAACTAGTTTACATAATGCTACTTTAAAAAAATGATTTGAAAAGTCAATGTGCTAAATGTATGAAAGGCATTATTTTAAATCATTGTAAAATAATTTATTTTCCAAAACAGTGATCATATGAATCTTGTAAAATTTTGATTTTTATGTTGATGTAAAACCCCTATTTAAAATTACTTATTATTATCTGTTGAAATGTTATTTTTGGTTTGGAGTCTCGACATTCCGATTTATACAGTTTGTCTTGATTTACCTAATATGTAGAAAATGCATATGAATATTTCCTGTATTACATGTCATGTAACTTTAACACAATATGTGTGTGTGTCTCTGTGTGTCATGGTGGATAATGGACCTTCAAACTTGAAAAAACATAGCTAAAAGTTTTAATGCACTAAGACAGCATCAAAAATACATACATTCAAATGGCATACATCTTTGCATTTAATAAAAGAGAGAGAAAGTAGCACCACAGCAATTTTATCAAGCTTAACTTCTTCTCTGAGAGGTACATTGCAATTAAAACATTACTGAGGCGAATTCTCAGTGGCTCAGCACTAGACACTTCTTACACACTTGAGCGGGTACAAGTGTAGCCATGTGCAACCATGTGTGGTAAATCTGTCAGAACTAACAGCGGGGTCTCGGATAAGAGTTCTCCATCAGTAAACCTGCTTGATAGGTCAAGGTCTTTGAATTGTTATCATAAGTGGCACCCAAGAGTGTGGCCAATATTAAGGATCTGCTTGTATTTCTCCAGTGTACATTTTATTAATTTTGCATAGGTTTACTCTGTTGGTCATTTGAGGTCATGCTGGAGTTTAAAACTAACTACAACACTTGTCAGAATATGAGTGCTTTTGTTCTCATTTGATGAAAGAGAACAAAATATGTGTGAAGACAGTATAGAAAATTATTTTCCGATAAGAATATGATGTGCTGTGGAAAAGAAGTGAAAAGGTTCACTATACTCCCATGTAAATTAAGAAGCTGTAACAGGAGTTTATACATTGGACAATTAAAGAATCATGATCAAATTTCTGATGTGAGGTTTTGACTGCCTCTACTTGAACCATTTTTTTTTTAAATCTCAACATGGTCTGAAGTATGTATCATTCAGATTGATCTACTACATACTCTTTTTGGAAAATATCTTTGACTTCACAAGCTTACACCTGTCTTTCCAACCATCTATTATATGGATATAACATGGATTCTGATGATATTCTAATCTGTGGTGTTGTACTTCAGGCCTAATTAATGCAATTTTTCTTTCATAGATTTTCCAGGGGACTAAGAAATTTTATGAAATTTCTAACTGTAAATGCTTCATATACTCTATCTTTAACATCCTCTCTAACATGATACAGAATAATTAAAAGAAAGTATAGGTAATAAATTTTTGGAGCCAGAACAAGTGAAATTTATCTTCACCTATCTTGTTTGTTAGTTGTTTAATACTGTAGATTCGGTTGAGCTATCAGACTTCAGAGTTTTAAATTTCCTGTTATATATTTAGAGTTGCTTATTGAAGAAAATGAAGCTACTGAACATATATAAGTTTAAGTCTTTTGAAACAGTTAAAACTAGAAAATGAAAATTAAAATATTATACCAATTGGCAATGGCATCATTTGAAAACTGATGTTTGCTTTATAAATTCACTTAAATTTTTTATGGAATATCTTAAATTGAAGTTAAGTTAAAATTCCTTAAGGCCTTGGTATTTTTTACATGCCTTTAGATTTTAATAGGAAAAGACGTGGGCGCTCAAATTGTATCTTTTTAAAACTATAAGCAGCCAGAAACTTCACAGTTGAAATTGGCAATGCCACACATTTCTTACATTTTGTCTATGCCTAGCATTATTGGGTTTTCTCTTCTGCGTGTAGAATGGGCAATGCATAAGAGATGGAGTGTCTCCAGTTTTAATCACTTCACTTTCCATTTGAAAAGTAATTCATCATGAGAAGTCAGTGGGGTATACAGAGCACTAATTGCAGCAAAATATCAAGGACAGTTTTCCTCTGTCTTAATTAAACATTAATGAGTAAAGTTATTTGCAAATGCGTGCTGCAGGGATGGACTTGTCTGTCTAGGTTTGGTAAATACTGACACTGGGTGTCAAAATAAAGCACCTTAATTGATTTATACAGAAATAGTTTAAAAGAATTACACCTGGCTTGACATTTCCCTAGGTTTTTATAGAGTAGTTTCTGATAAATTATTTATAAAGAATCTTTTCCTGACCTATCCTAATTACAGGAGTGATTGTTTCCAAACTAATCAATTTGGTGCAAATTTGACTTTCCAGTTTTGCCTTTACTATCAACATAGAGAACTCTACAGTAGATTATAACGTTCTTGAGTTTCCTTATATTTCCAGAGGGAATATGAAAAAAAAACATTTTCCTTCAGTATCATAAATATGTTGTAATATTTTAGAAGACGCTTATCCTTTGAATTAATTTGGAATTAATGCTTTTATGTGAAATTATATTTCAGTATATGGTCACTCTACAATTTTGTATTTGAACTGCAATTTAATATTATAAATAAAATTTAAACCCTGGAAGTATATTAAAACAAACCTCAAGTCTCATGTGTGTCTTTGATGTATTTCATTTCATAAGTTAACATCCTGGAGAAAAGCCAAAAAAAAAAAAAAAAAAAAAAAAGAGGGGAGATGAGGCTCTCAGGTTAACTCAATAGCAGTCATTAATCTGTAGACTGATTATGGTACTTTCTAACTAAATTTCTCATATGTTTCTCTGAATAAATACCAACCATTATTTATTTTCTTGATCTAATTAAGCAACGTTCAAAATTAACCATTACAAGCCTAGTTTTAAAATAATTTCATTAACTGAACCATTTACAGATTTATATAAGAAAAAATATAGTAGTTGTATGCTCTGAACCTTAAAGAAATTTTGATTGGTGTGGATCAATGTAATAATAATCATATATATATATATATATATATATATTTGAAAGGAATGAAGTATTATGGATACTATCACTGTGATAGTAAATATCTATCCAGTTTTTAAAAATGAAGACAGAAAGAAAAATAATTCCCCAATATGCCTTAGAATGACTGGTAAACATTATATAAACTGTTTTCAGACAGTGCTGCTAAATTTCGCTATGAAAGCTCTGGAACTCCTCATTTCCCCAACCATATGGCTTGCTGCAAATACAACCGGCTTATGGAAAACAGTGTAAGCACACCTCACAGTCTTCCACTTGGGAACCTGCTGTAATGATGTGTATGCATTTAAGGTTCTGAGTACTGAGGCTTCAATAGATCTTTATTTTCACATACTTTGTCACCCAGGTGAACTCTTCTGCAAACCTCTGAAAATAACCAAGTTGACCTTGCCTTTGTCATCTGAACCTCAAGCTTTGAAAGAGTTTCATTTTCAACTAGAAATTCAAATTACACTTACAGGTATTTTACACCATTCTTCAAAACAAAACAAGACAAACAAAAACTACTTAAAAATAAGAATTTGTATTTAGGGAAAACGCATTCAACATCCCTTTCATTTATTGACTTCTCTTTCTTAAAGCCGCACAAAAGCAATTAAAAACATTAGTAAGAATTTTGTTTTTGATGGGACTTAAGAGAAATGGAAATGAACACACTGAAAAAAAGTTGAATCTTCCCAAAGCATCCATGTGAACAATGTTTTTATATTACACAATGGATAGGTTATTTTGATTTTACAGTTCAAAATAAAAAAAAGAGAGAACCACATACCTATAAATCCTGTAATTATCGAAGGTACAAAAAACAATCATTTCAAACCAGTGACAAAAACAAACATTTCCATTTGTGGAAAAGTTAGAAGAGTTCTTGGAATGAAGGCATAAATTTGACTGAATTTCCTTAATTTCAATAATGATCAGAGCAAGGGATACCAGAATGTGAGCTACAGGTAAGAACGCCATTCTGGGTTACACATAAAAGAATCACTGTGAACAATATGTGAGAAGTATATTTCACTTTCCTCACCTCTATAAGCAAATTATTTGTTCTATTCATGTGCAAATACAGTCATATAGAAAAACTGATCACATGGAAAATCAGAAATGGTACACCTATGAATTCTAGTCCTGTAAAGTGGAAGGGTAAAAGGGAAGAAAAAATGAAAAAAGCAAACAAACAAACAAACAAAAAACATGAAGGAAAAAAATAGGAAGGAAAGGTCAGAGAGGGGAAGAGAAAAGGAGAGAGATGGGGAAAAAGGACAGAAGAGGAAAGGGGAAAAAGGAGAAAGGAAGGAAGGGAAAAAGAAGAAAAGATAGATGGTAGGATGGACAAAGAACATTAAATAGAAGTTAATACTATTGAATAAATAAATAGGCAATAATACCTAAAATGTAGGTATGTTAGTCACATACAGTAATGTATCTTTCTTGATATGTGGCTTAACTGTGATCACATTTCCTCATATTGTCTGTCTTGATTTTTTAACAACAACAACAAAACACTTTAATGTATATAGATACAGAAAAAAAATAAACTGATATAACTGAATGGAAGTATAAGCAAGCCAGTGCAAAGGAATTGGAAAATAGATTAGAATAATATATTTGAAAACCTGGTAGCGTGTATGGGATGTATAAAGCCAGATGTTTCAATCCATTACCAGTAAATTTAACATGTATTAAATGTATAACTACAAAAAATGATGGGGAAATTCTCATGTTGGTCATGGAACAATGACACAGGAGAATGACGAGGTAACAATATATTCATTTAATAGATACATCAAAGGATTTCAGTAATTTCTCATAATCTCAAGTTTTTTTAAAAAAATATTTATTTATTATTTATACAGTATTCTGCCTACATTTGTGCTGGCAGGCAAGAAGAGGACACCAGATCTCATAAGAGATGTTTATGAGCCACCATGTGGTTTCTTGGAATTGAATTCAGTACCACTGGAAGAACAACCAGTGCTCTTAACCTCTGAGCCACCTCCCCAGTCCCCTTACCCTCATCTTGACTTTTAAATGTCACACCTTCTGGTCTGTCTTGATTTTATAATGTGCATTCTTTCCTGTAACACTTTAAAAGGATCAGGGATCAGTATTGTTGGGATTTTGGAACCAAACCTGCTTCTGTGTTGCCTAGCAACTTATGAAGTCATCATGTGTCCCTGGCCAGGTGGCCATACCTGGTAGATGTGGTTATCTTGCCCCTTAAAGGGACCAGCTGGCCATGTGGTCCTACTCCTGATTTCCCTTCCTCCTCTTCTCTTGGCCTCTTGGCCTTCTCCCCTTTGTCTATTGAGGTGCCTCTTCTCTCTTTCCCTCTCTCTCTCTTTCTTTCCCCCCCATCATGTCCTGCTCCCCCTTCTCTCCCTCTCTCTTTATATCCACCTAATAAACCTATTCATATAAAACCTGTTGTAGCCATCATGATTTAATTTTTTTCCCATCAAGTCTCATACTGTCAGATATGAAGATAGATAAAAAGATGTCTACAGGGTTTCCTAAGATCACATCTTACTTATTGCCCTCACACACATATACACTCACTCCCACGCCCTCTTTATTCTTATTTTTATTTATTCTTCTCTCATACATTACATCCTGACCAATCGGGTTCCCCTCTGTCCACTTCTATTAATTTTCCCCATATCTCCCCTTCCCTACCCAGTTCTACTCATTTTGCCTGTTTCCCTTAAGAAAATCTCTCTCTCGCGCGCGCTCTCTGGATATTAGGTATATTTTGTGGTTCCTTAACTACATTTGGTTAAACCAAGGACCATGCATGGAAAGGACCTAGACACCTGTTCAAAGGAAACCCATTGACTGCTCATTTTCCAAGTGGGTCCAAGGGGAACAGTGACTGTCTCTGACATGAACTCAATGGCCTGCTCTTTGATCACCTCTCCCTTTGAGGTGCAGCCTTGCCAGGCCACAGAGGAAGATGATGCAGCTAGTCCTGATGAGACTTGCTAATCTAGAGTCAGATAGAAGGGGAGGAGGACTAGGGAATGGGCATAGGGGAAGAAGAGGGAGGGTGGGTGGGACTGGGAGGAAATGAGAGAGGGGACTGCATCACTGCATCGGGGATACAAAGTGAATAAATTGAAACAAATAATTATATAAATAAAATTAAATTTAAAAAAGAAAAAAAAATAGGACTATTGAAGGATAGAGGAGGACAGCCAGTAGGTGTTAATCATTGAAATATTTAATGATGAATGATTATGATGGGAATTTATTGTATAAAATATACAAACATAAGAATGATATAATGAAACCCATTAAACCCATAATTTTTATATAATTTGTATGCTTGCCTGTAACATACAGCACAATAAAATATAGAAAACTTCAAAAAAAAGTACACTTTGTTAGAGTTTTATTTGCATTTGTTTTGCTTTGTTTCCATTATCTATCATCAAGGGTACCACTGATATTTTAGTTGAACTGATTTTTTTTTTTCAGTCTATACATTTCACTGGGAAATATGGTCATTTAAATGTTATTTCTTTTTGGTTGTTCTTTTTTATAAAGCTTCAGTTTATTTACTTTACATCCCAAGGGTGCCCCCTCCCTCCTCTATTTCCACCTTCCCCTTCTCCTTTCCCCCCAGAAAAGGTATCCCTCTTCTCCACTTTATCAAACCTCCCCAGTACATCAAGTCACATCAGGTATCATCATCCGCTGAGGCCAGGCAAGTCAGCCCTGCCAGAGGGAAGTGATCCAAAAGCTGGCCATAGAGTCCATGCTGGAAATAGCATCCCCTATACTGATTAATATATAATATCTTTCTTTTGCATGCTCTATATTTTCTTTCATCTATGCCCTTTATTTTTATTTTGAATTATTCAATTAGGTATACGCTCAAAAGTTTAATCTTTTGTAGATAATATGAAAGGGATATGTTTCCTTATTATTCCAACAGGTTTTTGGTAGACTATTTAGCACTTTATTTGTACTAAATCATGTTATAATCAAAATGGAAAATAGACATCCTCCTCCCAAATATGGATGTGTGCATGTCTTTCTGTTGTGTTAGTTCTCTTAATATGATTTCCAATACAATGTGGAATAAGAGACATATAATATATATCAGTCTCTTGTTCCAGATTTTAGGTATAGAATTTTCAAATAATTTTCAAATTTTAAAGATAAGTCCCACATGATGATCATTGATTTGCTTTTACTGTTGTTGTCCGTTTCCTAGCATCATGCTGAGAAATTTTGCAGCACTATTCATCAGGAATGAGATATGCAGTTTTCTTTGTTCTTTTAGTCACATTCATGTGAATTTTGATATTAAGCTAGAAGTAGTAACATGAAAAGCATATGTCAAATTTCTTTCCTTTTTAATCATTGTAAAATAATTTGGGAAAGGTTGCAATTGTTCTTTGTGAAATCTGTGTCTTAATCCATTTGGACCTGGGCTTTCACATCAAGAACAACTTTATGGACTCAGTCTTCTTATCTAGTTATCATAGTTCCTGTTTCTTCTTGATTCATAGTTATCATGGTTCCTGTTTCTTCTTGGTAGATCAGATATGTGTAGTTGAATGTGCATTTTCTCCTGATTATCTGAATGATTATCAAGCAGATTCACTTTTAGATTGATATATGTTGGTAATTAAAATGATCATATTTTAATATAGTTGTTAGTTCCCATACTTATCCAGCTTAACTTATTTTTATTCAAGCTTTCCTTAGCACTTATTTTGTTTCTCTCTTTCATATCTTTTTTTTAAAGTGCTTTTATTGGGAAAAATTATACTATATATTCTACTCATGCTTTTTCCATTCCCCACATACTCTGAGGTCCTCAACAACTCTCCACACATTTGACTCTAAACACTTCCTATCACTCTTTAAAATACAGACAAATATCAACAACAACAAAACAACCAAAGAACCAAACCTTACTCAAACACTTACGCGGGCGCACACACACACACACACACACACACACTCACAAACACACACACCAGCAATATAGAAGCTGAAGACTATGTGGACTAAAAATGCTCAAATAAAGAGATTTGAGACAAAATGATTACAAATGTACCATTTAGTTCATTTTGTGATGGCTATCCATTGTTGAGCATAGAGCTTATCCTGAGGTACAGTTAATATAGTGATACCCTATTGGAGAAAAAAAAAATTTTTTTCTTTACAGTAGGTGTCAATTGCCAATAGTTTCTTATCTGGAAATGCGGTTTTGTTTCCTCTTCCCTTTCTCAGCACTAGAACCCCATGTGTCTTGAGCCAATGCAAGCCTTGTAAATGCTGCCAGTCTGCGTGAGTTCATCTGTGTATCAGTACTGTTGTTTCAAGAGAATACTATTTCCTCAAAGCCATCCATTCCAACTTTCTTTATAATATTGCTTTCTCTTGGGGTAGTTCCCTGGGGCCTGAAGAAAGAGTTTGATGAAGGCATCCCATTTAGGACTGAAAAGTCCAGAATCTTTCATTCTTTGAATATTGTCTAGTTGTGGTTCTCTGTGTTAGTTTTCATCTGCTTTAAAGAAAAAAGATTCTATGCTGATGTCCATGTGAGATACTGAGCTACAGGTAAAGATTAATATCATTGGGCATCATTTCTTCTCTCTATTACTTTAGCAGGGCAATAGTATTTGATGTTGCCCTAGGCCTGTGGTCTGTTCAGTCTCAGATTCTTGTCTGTTGGAGCAGTGTCCGGTATGGACACTGTCTTATAGCATGGACCCAAAATCCAATCAGAGAGTGGTTGGCTATTCAAACATTTGTGGTACTATTGCATTGATGTGTCATGCAGACAAGTCACCGTTGAAAATTGGATGGTTTGTAGATGGACTGGTATTTAATTTTCTCCTCTGGTAGCATGAAGTGTAACTTCCAAGTACCATGAACACTAGTTAGTAGGGTTGAAATTCACAGTTAGGCCTCAGCTTGACTTCTCCATACTCAACTGGATATGCAAGTGTTGTGTTCAGTGATATGTATTTTTTCATCTGTTGATGGGAAGCAACTAAAAGCCCTGCAGATAGCTCAATTAGATGTTAACACATTCCTGCCACTGGAGGTTTCACTTGGTGGCAAAATGCGGTTAGTTGTGGTTTTGTGACCCATTTAGATTTCTTTCATATATGTATATGTTTCAAGAAGACTCTACAATAGTAGTTTTCTGATGATACCACAAATGTTCCTTAGTTTTAGTTTTGTATCTCCCTACATTTCCTACTTTACTTCCTTCTTCCATCCCTATCCCTGTTCAATATTCCTGTTCCCCATAAATCTATCCATAACTATTTGTTTTATTCCTCTCTCTCTTGGGAGATATTCCCCTACGCCATAGTCCCTTAATGTCTACTAACCTCTCTGGTTTATACAGGTTGTAACATGCCTATCAAAGTCTTAACTACTAAAGCCTACACATATAAAAGAATACATGTTATATTCATCTTTTTGGACCTGGGTTGCTTCAGTTAGGATGTTTTTTTTTTCTCCAACAAATTTACTTGGGAATTTCATGGTTTATTTCTTCTTAACAGCTGAATAACATTGTTTAAATTTATCACATCTTCATTATTGCCGCATTTATTATCACATTTTCACTAATTATTTCATTATCGATTCATCTTTTGTGAGTATCTAGGCATTTCCCACTCCTATCATGACTAGAACAGCCATGAACATGGATGAACCACTGTCCTTGTTGAGGGATGTACAGTTTTTTAGGATATGCCCAACCGTAATGTAGCTGTGTCTTGAGGTAGATCAAGCTCTGTGAGAAACCACTACACTGATTTCCAAAGAGCCGTGTGTGTATGTACTCCTACCAGCAGTGAATAAAAGGTTCCCTCACTCCAGATCCTAACCAGTATGAGATATTATTTGTTTTATTTATGTTAACCATTTTAACTGGTATAAGATGAAATGTCAAATAATTTTGATTTGCATTTCTCTGATGATTAGAAACTTTGAACATTTTGAACATTTCATTAAAAGTTTCTCTCTCAGCTATTAAATTAAAACACCACCAAGAAGTGGCTACAGTTGATAAGCACTTCAGAATAATAGCCAGATATAAAAATTAGTACACAAATGTAAGTGGTTTTCCTATATAGAAATAACCCAGATTTAAAAAAAAAATCAGTGAATCAATACTGTCCACTGTAGCCTCAAAAACTATCTTTGGATAACTCCAACTAAGCATATGAAACCTCGAAGACACTGAAGAGAGAAGTTGAGGAAGGTATTACAAGACAGAAATATATCCTAAGCTCATAATTGGTGGTAATGATATAGTGATAATGACCATTTGCTGAAAGCTGTACAAAGATCAAACATTTAAGTCTTAATTCATTTCAAATTATTTTTAGGATATAGTATAAAATGATTCTCTGTATATGAATGTCTATTCTTTCCTGTCCATTCATGAAGGAGACTGTCATTTTTCATGATAGTTTCCTGACATCCTTACCAAACACTGGTTGACTGTAAGCCTGGATTTCATTTCTTTTATTTCTTTATTTGCTTCCATTTTTCTGTTTTATTCTTTTATGTAGTACCGTAGTGTATTAGCTAACACTGATTTGTAGCAATGTCTGAAAGTAAAGGAGTATGAAGCCACCAGATATATTTTCATTCTCTATCTCTTTCTCTCTCCAACCTTTAGCTATTTTAAACCCATTGCATTTCCACCCTACTTAAGTACTTATTTCTCTAATTTTGTTAGAGGAGGCTACACAAACTACTCAGACACCAATCTCAGTTTGGATATAGTTGGCTTATTGAACAAAACACCCACAACTTACCATGGTCAGAGACAGGCTCCAGGGATTTTTCTAGCCAAACTGTAACATTGACCTGTTTCCCAGAGACAGTTTATAAAGGCATTAGCTATTAACTATTAGCTCATACAGGGGGTGGGAGGGTAAATGGTGGAACAGGGTGGTCATCACTGACTCAAGTTATTTAGCTAAATAGACAAGTGTGCTTTGCAGTTGGGGCCAGTTGTGTCTATGGTTTGGAAATTTCTAGGAACAACAAGTTCATAGAGGTTTTCACTGAACATAAACATAGTTTATGGTCAACCCGACCTAAACAGAAATCTTGTTCAGAGATTCTTTTATGTCAGTAACAAGCTGAGATGATATGGCTGATGGGCCAGAAATAATATTAATAATAATTATGATTATAATAATAATAACCATAGTTATGCTACCCAAAAGGATCAGGTCCCCAAAAAAGCCATTGGATATTGGAAGAGTATTAGAGCTTTATTCCCCATTCATGAACATGGAATCTATTCACATTATCTGTGTCTTCATCAGTGTGATAATCTGTATAATTCGCACAACTTCTTTTTATCCATGTTGTCAGAAAAGACAGAATTTATTTATTTAATTTATTACATTTATTTAATTTGTATCCCAGCTGTGCCCCTCCCTTGTCCCATTCCTTCCTAATCCTGCCCTCCTTGCCTATCTCCTCCAATGCCCCTCCCGCAGTCCACTGATAGGAGAGGTCCTCCTCCCTTTCCATCTGACCCTAGCCTATCAGGTCTCGTCAGGACTGGCTATATTATCTTCCTCTGTGGCCTGGTAAGACTGCTTCCCTCTCAGGGGGAGATGACCAAAGAACCAAGCACTGAGTTCATGTCAGAGTGAGCCCCTGTTTTTCTTACTAGAGTATGCACTTGGAGATTGAGCTGCCATGGGCTACATCTGTGCAGGGGTTCTAGATTATCTCCATGCATGGTCCCTGGTTGGAGTATCAATTTCAGAAAAGACCCCTGTGCCCAGATTTTGGGTTCTGTTGCTTTCCTTCTGGAACTCCTGTCCCCTCCAGGTCTTTCTATCTCCTCCTTCTTTCAAAGGATTCCCTGTACTCTGTCCAAATTTTGGCTATGAGTCTCAGCATCTGCTCTGATACCCTGCTGGGTAAAGTTTTTCAGAGGCCTCCTGTGGTAGGCTTCTCTCCTCTTCTCTGTTTTCTCCCGTTTTGGATGTTTATCCCATTTGCCTTTCTGAGTGAGGATTGGTCATCTTACCCAGGGCCCTCCTTCTTGCTTAGCTTCTTTAGGTGAACATATTTTAGCATGTTTATCCTATATTCTATGTCTAATATCCACTTATAAGTGAGTATATACCTTGTGTGTCTTTCTGTTTCTGGAATACCTCACTCAGGACAAACTAGGAAAGGATCTTCTCCAATCCTATATCTGACAGAGGGCTAATATCCAAAATATATAAAGAACACAAAAAGTTAAACACCAACAAATCAAGTAACCCAATTTAAAAAATGGGGTACAGAACTAAACAGAGATTTCTCAATAGTGGAATATTGAATGGCAGTGAAACACTTAAAGAAATTTTCAACATCCTTAGTAATCAAGGAAATGCAAATAAAAATGACCTTGAAATTTCACCTTACCCCCATCAGAATGGCTAAAGTCAAAAACTCAAGTGATGACACATGCTGAAGAGGATATGGAGAAAGTGGAACCCTCCTCCATTGCTGGTGGAAATGCAAACTTGTCCAACCACTTTGGAAATGAATCTGGTGCTTTCTCAGAAAATTAAGAATAGTGCTTCCTCAAGATCTAGCTATACCACTCCTAGGCATATATCCAAAATATGTTCACGTATACAACAAAGACATTTGATCAACCATGTTCATACTAACTTTATTCGTAATAGCCAGAATCCGGAAACAACCCAGATCTTCCTTAACTGAGGAATGGATACAAAAATTGTCCTACATTTACACAATGGAATACTGCTCATCAATTAAAAACAAGGAAATCATCAAATTTGCAGGCAAATGGTGATAACTAGAATAGTTATCACAACTTTAAATTAATTCATATCTTTATCTTTAATGATATCTGAAATTATATTATTGCCATTTGATATTTTGTTTATAAGGTTGTTTTGTACTGCAATTTTAGCATATTAGTTTTCTGTTATTCAACTTTAATGATTTTGTTTATTATCTTTTCAGTTCTATTTCAATTTTGTCACCAGTTATTTTTAATAATTTATATTTTATGCAAAGGCAATTTTTTTCATCTTTTTCTACTTCCAGTGTTTTTCATATATGTATTTTGTCTGACTGTTTCATCTAGAACTTTGAATAATACATTGAAAAGAAGCATGAAAGTGGATAACCTTTTCTTGTTCCTTATCTCAGATGATAAGCTATCTGTTTTTATCCTTCAGGTCACAGAGATTAAGAGCTTTACACAAATCAAATTTATTTTGCTTTTCTGTAGTCCATATATATTTAGTTTTTGAAGGTTTTCTCTTACAAATACATTGTTTTTTTCTCTCATTTTTTTCCTCCATCTTGTTTTAATTCTCTTACATACACACATACTACACATACACAAAAACACACACTATATTTATTTGTATATGTTCAACAACATTCATATCCTACAGATGAATACAACCCAATCTTACTATACTTTTTATTAATTTTCTTTTTATTTATTACAATTTATTCACTTTGTATCCCAGCTGTAGCTTCCTCCCTCATCTCCTCCCAGTCCCACCATCCCTCCATCTTCTCCCCCTTGCCCATCCTGTAGTTCACTGATAGGGGAGGTCATTCTCCCCTCCTACCTAACACTAGCCTATCAGGTCTCATCAGGACTGGCTACATCCTCTTCCTCTATGGATGTTAGCTATACAATATAGGATAAACATACTAAAATTAATAGTCCTAAAGAAGCTACATCATAAGAAGGACCCTTGGGAAGATGCTTAAACCTCATTCTGAAGGACAAACAGTAGGAAGCCTGAGAAGACAGGGAACAGGACTAGAGCCTACTACAAAGGGCCTCTGAAAGAATCTACCCAGCAAGATATCAAAGCAGATGCTGAGACACATAGCAAAACTTTGGGTAGTGTAAAGGGACTCTTATAGAGGAAGGGGCAGATAAAAAGACCTGGATGGGACAGGAGCTCAACAAGGAGATCAACAGAGGCAAAAATTCTAGGCCCAGGGGATCCTGCAGAAACTGATTCTCCAACCAAGGACCATGCATATAGAGGATCTAGACCCTCAGATTTAGCCCATAGGCAGCTCAGTCTCCCTTTGGGGTCCATAATAAGCGGAGCAGGGACTCAGTGGCTGACATGGACTCAGTGGCTGGCTCTTTGATCACCTTTCCCTGGAGGTACAGCCTTGTTAGGCCACCAGAGGAAGAGGATGCATCCAGTCCTGAAGAGACCTGATAGGCTAGTGTTTATACTTAAACACTTCACTTATAAACTTATGTTCTTTTGTTTTTCTTTTCTTTCTCTTCCCTTTTTCCTCTCTCCTCTTTCATGCTCTCATGTTGCTACAACACTTCCCAGTATCTTGGTTGTTGAGCTAATATTAGATTATAATGGAAAATTTAAATTAGTAGTAACTCAGAGATCATTTAAAAACTACTACCATACAAAGAGTGGATAAAAATGTTATAGCAGCAGTTGTCATGGTGAAAAGCAATTATTACATGCCTAACATATATGACTGCCACACTAATTCTAGGTGCAAAGACTATGTTCTCAATGGAATTCAGTTTGAAGTCATTTTTCTCAATTCTTTCAGAGGAATGTGGATAATCAGAAATCTGGAAGTTGCACATTGTTTAGGGAATTACAGTGTTGAAGAATCATTGCATTCCTTGGTTGAAACATCTTAGACTATCTATATCATGATATCTTTGATAATGAAATTATAAAAAGTACTGTGCTGACTGGGTTTTGGAAACAAAAATTGCAATCATGTCATAACATCAGTGATGCATTAATTAAATACCAAGAATGCTAGCTTTCACAATAAACATAAGATGTTCAGCCCAGGTACCTTCCATGTAGCAGAATTTGTTTTAAAATGAACTTAAATGACTTAGAGGTCATAGTAAAATATTAAAGAAGCAATGACACAAAAAAGTAGGCCATGATTTAGTAAAATTGGAGAAATAACTAGAACACCTAAAAATTAGATTTAACTAACTTTTTTCCAAAAAAGTATTTTTTAATTTATTTATTAATTTCAGTTTATTCACTTTGTTTTTTTGTTTTTTGTTTTTTTTTTCTTTTTTTTTTTTTATTTATTTATTTTTATCAGTTACATTTTATTAACTCTGTATCCCAGCCATGTCCCGATCCCTCATTCCCTCCCAGTCCCTCCCTCCCTCCCTCATCTCCATCGTGCCCCTTTCCAAGTCCATTGATAGGGGGGACCTCCTCCCCATTCATCTGATCCTGTTTTATCAGGTATCTTCAGGACTGGCTGCAAAGCCCTCCTCTGTGGCCTAACAGGACTGCTCCTCCCTTCGGGGGTGGGGAGACCAAAGAGCCAGTCATTGAGTTCCTGTTAGAAATAGTCCCTGTTCCCCTCACTTTGGGAAACCAATTGGTTACTGAGCTACCACAGGCTACATCTGAGTGGAGGTTCTAGGTTATATCCATACATGGTCCTTGGTTGAATGTCAGTCTCAGAAAAGACCCTGTGCCCAGATATATTTGGTCCTTGTGGAGCTCCTATCATTTCCCCATCAGACTAACTCCCCTTCTTTCTTATGATTCCCTGTACTCTGCCAAAGGTTTGGTCATGAGTCTTTGCTTTGAAAACACTGCTAGTTAGAGTCTTTCAGATGCGCTCAGTAGACTCCTGTCATACGTTCAATGCACATCCCATCTGTCTTTCTAAATGAGGATTGATCATCTTACCCCATGTCCACTCAATTGATTATCTTTTTTAGGTGTATAGATTTCATTATGTTTATCATATCTTATAGATCTATATAAGTGAGTATATCCCATGTTTGTCTTTCTCCTTCTGGGATATTTCACTCAGAATGATCTTTTCTAGATCCCACCATTTGCCTGCAAATTTCATGATTTCCTCCTTTTTGATTGCTGAGTAGTATTCCATTGTATAAAAATACCACAATTTCTGTACCCATTCCAGCGTTGATGGACATCTGGGTTGTTTCCAGGTTCTGGCTATTACAAATAGAGCTGCTATAAACATGATTGAGCAAGTGTCCTTTTTGTGTGCTTGAACAAACTTTGGGTATATACCTAGCAGTGGTATAGCTGGGTCTGGAGGAAGCACTATTCCTACTTTGTATCCCACCTGTAGCCCCTTCCCTAGACCCCTTCCAATCCCACCCTTCCTCTCTTTTCTCCACCCATGTACCTCACCCAGTCCACTGTTATGGAGGTCCTCCCCTCCTTCCATCTGATCCTAGTCTATCAGGTCTCATCAGGAGTGGCTGCATTATCTTCCTTTGTGGCCTGGTAAGGTCACACCCCCCTGAGGAGGAGGTGATAAAAGAGTAGGCCATTGAGTTAATGTGAGAGACAGTCCCTGTTCCCATTAATTAACTCTTTAAAAATAATAAATTAGTGTTTCTGGCTTTATGGTGAGGTCTTTAAGTTACTTGAATTTGAGTTTCGTGCAGGGTGATAGATATGAATCTATTTGCATTTGTCTAAGTGTAGACATCCAGTTAGACCAGCACTATTTGTTGAAGATGCTATCTTTTTGTCCAGTGTATGGTTTTGGGTTCTTGATCAAAAATCAAGGGACAAAAAAAAAAAAAAAAAAAAAAAAAAAAAAAGATCAGAAAGAAGGAGAGGAGGGCCTCCCCTATCAGTGGACTTGGGGAGAGGCATGCATGCAGAAAGGGGGGAGGATGGGACCGGGAGGGGAGGAGGGAGGGGCTTATGCGGGGATACAAAAGGAATAAAGTGTAATTAATAAAAGTTAAATAAAAAATAAAAAAAAATCAAGGGACAATAGGTATATGGGTTTATATCTAGGGCTTCAATTCAATTCTATTGATCAACTAGTCTGTTTCTATTCTAGTACCATGCAGTTTCTATTTCTATTGCTTTGTAGTAGAGCTTGAAATAAGGATGAAGATACCTCCAGAAGATTTTTTGTTGTATAGGAATTTTTTAGACATTCATGTTTTTTTGTTGTTGTTTTGTTTTGTTTTGTTTTTTTTCATTGAACTTGAGAATTGTTCTTCAAGGTCCATAAAATATTATCTTGGTATTTTCATGTGAATTGCATTGAATATGTAGATTACTCTTGGTAAGATGCCATTTTTACTATGTTAATCAAACCGATCCATGAGCATGGGCAATCTTCCATCTTGGGATATTTTCTTCAGTTTCTTTCTCAGTAACTTGAAGTTCTTGTCATATAGGTTTTTTACTTGCTTGATTAGGGTTACAACAAGATATTGTATTTTACTGGTGGCTATTGTGAAGGGTATTATTTCCCTAAATTCTTTCTTAGACCCTTTGTTCTTTGTATACCAAAGGGCTATTGAACTTTTGCGACTCCATGTAAGAGGGGTCATTTAGATTGAAGAGGATATTGTCTGACTAAAAAGGACGCTTAGTGGAAGAAGAGAAACACCAATCCACCCACAAAAACTTCGACCCAAAATTTACCCTGCCTGTAAGATGGGCAGGGACAAAAAATAGAGCAGAGATTGAGGGAATTTTCAAACAATGAATAGCCCAACCTGAGTCTCACCTCAGGGGAGACTGACAATCCTTGATAGGATTAAGGTTACTAGGCTATACTTCCAGAAGGGAGTCAAGCATGGCTGTTCCCTGAATGGCTCTACCTAGCAGCTGATGGAAACACAGGCACAGAACCACCACTATTATTAGGTGGAGTGAAGGTTGCCTTGTGGAAGAGTTAGGGGAAGGATGGAAGGACCTAGAGGGTCAAGAGCTCCATAAATAGATTAAAAGAGACAACTAACCAGTGTCGGGGGGAGGCTGTGGAGATTTAACCACCAACCAAGGACCATGCATGGACTGGACCTAGGTCCCTTACACAGATGTAGACAATGGACAGTTTGGTCCTCATATAGGTTCCCTAGTAAGAATGGGAACTGACTCTGACATGGACTTTGTTGCCTGCCTTTCAATTGCTTTCTCCTGGTGGGGATAACTCATCAAGCCCCAAGGGAAGAGGATGAGTTCAATCCTGAAGCAACCTGTTATTCTAGAGTGGGTGAGTATGTGGGGGCTCTCCTCTGAGGTATAGGGGAAGGGGAAATGGGAAACAGAGAGGGAGAGTGGAACTTGGGGAAGAGGAGGGAGGGTACTAATACCATTAGGTAAAATGAATAAAAAGAAATTAAGAAAATACAAAAAAAAAGGTCACAATTCTAATTGGGTTCAGGGGCGTATGCCTGTAATCCCAGCACTCAGGGATGCAGAGGCAGGCAGTTCTCTGTGAGTCTGAGGCCAGTCTGGTATACAAAGCAAGTCCAGGATAGCCAAGGCTGCCCAGAAATGCTTTGTCTTAGGAAAAAAAAAACATAAAAATAATAAATTATTGAAAATCATAGTGGAGAACAAATATACAAAAGCACTAATAATTTTTAAATATTCTTTTTTCTTCTTTTTAAATTATTATTATCATTTATTACAATTTATTTAATTTGTATCCCGGCTGTGGCCCCCTCCCTCATCTCCTCCCAAGCCTACCCTCCTTTCCTCTTCTTCCCCTATGCCTCAAGTCCACTAGAAATCAAAATTATTGTGTTAGTTAAACTTCTAAGACAGTCACCATAATTTTTTTTAAATATTGATTTTTAAAAATAAAATCTACAGAATTTATTAAAATGTCTCCAAGTGGGTTCCCTAGTAAGGGGAGCAGGGGCTACCTCTGACATGAGCTCAGTGGCTGACTCTTTCATCACCTCTCTGTCGGGTGTGTGTGTGTGTGTGTGTGTGTGTGTGTGTGTGTGTGTGTGCAGCCTTGCCAGGCTACAGAGGTGGACTATGTAGCCAGTCCTGAGGAGACCTGATAGGCTAGGGTCAGATAGAAGGGAAGGAGGACCTCCCCTCTCAATCTACTGGGGTAGGGACATGGGAGGAGAAGAGGGAGGGACTGTGAGACTGGGAGGAGACAAAGGAGGGGGCTACAGCTGAAATACAAAGTGAATAAATTGTATTAAATAACGATAAAAATATTTTAGTAGGCATATTATCTTACAAAACCCAATGTTGTGGAAAATAAAAATTTGAACATAATCTTTTCTTTTATTATTATTATTTTTTATTTTTTTAATATTAGTTACAATTTTTTAACTTTGTATCCCAGCTGTACCTGGCTCTCTCATTCCCTCCCAATCCCACCCTCCCTCCCTCATCTCCTCCCTGCACCTTTCCAAGTCCACTGATAGGGAAGGACCTCCTCCCCTTTCATCTGACCCTGGTTTATCAGGTATCTTCAGGACTAGCTGCAAAGTCCTCCTCTATGGCCTACCTCCCTCGGGGGAGGGGGGTAGTCAATGAGCCCACCATTGAGTTCATGTCAGAAATAGTCCCTGTTCCCCTTACTAGGGTACCCATTTGGATACTGAGCTACCATGGGGTACATCTGAGCAGAGGTTCTAGGTTATATCCATACATGGTCCTTAGCTGGAGAAACAGTCTCATAAAAGACCCCTGTGCCCAGATATATTTGGTCCTTGTGGAGCTCCTGCAATAAAATTTCTAATATTCTATTGCTATAAAAGTTACTTATATCACAACTTTTGAAACTAGAAATCATTAATTTACTATAACTCTTCATCTAGTTTTGGGACCTTGTAAGATTTTCTGCATCTAAGAAGGCATTTCAACTGTCATTATTTATTTATTTATTTTTAGGTAGCCAAGTTGCTGAGTCTTATAGTTTAGCTTTGCTATTATATATAAAACACACTAGATTGCTGCAGTTATTTGGAAACTTACAATCTGTTTTGTTTTATTTTGGTTTGTTTGGTTTTATTATTATTATTATTGTTATTGAAAATTTATTCTTCTTCCAAAGGCTACATCCCAAGCAGAGTTTCCTCTTCCTCCACTTCTTCTATCTGCCTCCTCCCTATCCCCTGGATTCACTAACCCCCTCTGTTTCCTCTCCAGAAAAGAACAGGCCTCCTAGAGATGACAGCCAAACAGGACAAAAAAAAAAAAAAAAAAAAGATACAGTAAGACAAGACAAAAGCTCTCTCACTGAAGCTGGACAAGGCAACTCAGTAGAGGGAGAAGAGTTTCAAGAGCAGGCAAGTGAGTCAGAGACACACCTGTTCCCAATGTTGAGAGTCGCAGAGAAATAACAAGCTAACAGCCGTAACATACATGCAAAGGACCTGGGGCAGACCCATACAGTCCTGGTGCTTGCCTCGTCAGTCTCTGTGAGCCAATGTGAGCTCCGCGTATTGGATTTGATGGGCCATTTCTCCTGGCGTCCTCATACTCTCTGACTCCTACAAATGTTCCTCCCCCTTTTCTTTGGGCTTCTTCATCTCCAAGAGGAGGGACCTGATGGAGAACTCCAATATCAACCTCTCTCCCATAATGTCTGGCTGGGGGTCTTGCACCCATTTTTATCTGATGGAAGAGGAGGCCTCTCTGATGGTGAATGGACAGGGCAACAATCTAGAAATCTTTAGCAGAGTATCGTTAAGAATCTTTTTGTTTGTTGGTTGGTTTGTTTGTTTTTGGTTCTAACCTAGGTCTCTGGGCCATAAGGTCTCAGGTTCCTGGCCCTCCAGGCAGTGTGTGGCTTTGGCCCCAAGTTAGAGCAAACATTGATTGACACTCCCACAACTTCTCGTGAGAACATTGCCCAGCTCATCTGTAGGCAGGACAGATTGTAGATCTTGGGTTTTGTGGCTGGGTTGTTGTCCAAGTTTCTTTTTTTTCCATGGCTTGCAGAGCACCTTCATACGATAAAGAAAGTAGAAGGTAAGATTGAAGGCTCCATGCAGGCACCAGCTCAAACATGGTAGGTTGAGGGAGGTTTGTTGATTATGTCCTCAGCAATATCAGTTTTTACAAAGCAACCTTCTGTGCTCGCATCAACCTCGGTTGTTTAGACATATCCACTGGACCTCCTTGGCTAAAAACTCAACTGAATGTAACCCATTTCCACTACTGGAAGCCCTGCCTGGCTACAAAGATGATCCGTTCTGACTCAGTATTCTATATTACTAGTGACCCATTAGCCCCCAATTCCAGCCTTCTCTCCAAATTCTCACCTTCTGTACCCCAGCATCTGATTCTTCCAAATCCCTTCTCCACCTAGCCCCAGTTCACCTACAGAATCTATTCTATTCCCCCTTTGCAAAGAAATCCATGCTTCGACCCTAGATCCTTTCTCTTTATCTAGCCTCTCTGAGTCTGCGGATTGTCGATTGATAATCTAATATCCACTTATAAGTGGATACATACCATACTTCTCTTTTTGGTTCTAGGTTACCTCACACAGGATTCTCTCTCTCTCTCTCTCTCTCTCTCTCTCTCTCTCTCTCTCTCTCTCTCTCCTGGCTTCATCCATTTGTCAGCAAATTCTATGAAGCCTTAAACAAACAAACAAAAACTGAAAACTACTTCATTGTGTAGATGAATCACATTTTTCTTTATCTGTTCTAAAGTTGAGGGACATATATGTCATT
The DNA here is from genome assembly GCF_030254825.1 of Meriones unguiculatus. Taxonomy (NCBI): domain Eukaryota; kingdom Metazoa; phylum Chordata; class Mammalia; order Rodentia; family Muridae; genus Meriones; species Meriones unguiculatus. Next base: position 30,540,106 of record NC_083359.1, read on the forward strand.
TCCAGTGTCTGGCTATTATGAATAAAGCTGAAATGAATGTAGTTGAACAAGTCTCCTTTTGGTGGGATGGAGTATTTTGGGGGCATATGTCCAAGAGTGGTATAGCTGGATCTTGACGTAGATTGAGTCACAATTACCTAAGGACACTCCATATTGATATCCAAATTAGCTGTAAAAGTTTGCAGGTCAGCCATTGAAGCAGGACATTCTCCCCAAGCATGGTTGGATACCATAAAAAGCTAAAATGATACGCTCAGGATGCGAGGCTAAGCACTGCACTCAGGGTCAGCCGCTTTGGACCCAGAGAAGAGCATGTCTGATTGCATGCGGGTTGATGCCCCAGGTCCCGCCTCTGAGAAAAAGGTATCGGACGGGTCTGATGCTCTTTGGGTGGATGACACCTAAATGAACATCTGTACAAAGTCCCAATTTATTTCTAATATCAGAGATCAGACCTCTACTCTTGCCTGATGCGTCTAAAACAAAAAGGGGGAACTGTAGAGAGCTGCGAAATGCTATGCCTTAAAGATGGAGCTGGTTTCCGCCTTCCACCTTCCCGATGGTGAGTGCTCTCTGTCACGAACAACTCCATATTTGGCTAAGGCCGAGGATCTGGCTTGCTTCCATGTATGTGGACCTATCTGCATTGCCCCCATGGCACGCCTGGGTTGGCTACCCAGAGGCTATTTAAGCTGTGGGCTGGCTTTCCCCGGGGTCCGAGGATTGTTCAAGGCTCCTGAATAAACTGCATTGAAAAAAAAAAAAAAAAGTTTGCAGGTCTACCAACAATGAAGGACGGTTCTCCTTGCTCCACACCTAGATCCTAGGATCTTCCTATTCCCCACTTGCAATGTCCTTGAACCTTTTGTGTAGAAGTTTCTTTACAGATCTAGCAACTGGGATCATGCACTGCATAGTCTGATTTTGTTTGCGTGTGGACCAGTTGTGTGCACTTATATGATAGTCTTCATCTGTTGTAAAGAGAACTCTTTTTTTTTTTAAGAGGGGCAGGAAATGCATATGTCTGTGGGTATACATATAAAACTTTAAAATCATGTCAGAGGTAATGTGAGTTGCAGAAGAACTGAAGAACTCAAGGGGGGGGTTGGAATGAGGAAAGATTGTGAAAAGATAGAGTAGCCATATATGAAATTCTCAAAAAAATTAAATTAAACAATGATTAAACAAAATAAAAACAGATAACATTAATATGATGATACAAAGTCAGTTTTCTATTAAATGGTCAAATATAATAAAATATTTTTTATTGAAAAAATAAATTTCCCAGGGTAAAACAACTAAGTTCAATGATAAATATGAATGAAAGAAGCATCAGATTGGTCTCACCCAATAAAAATAAAACATAAAGCACAAATAGAAAAAGAATGACTCTTGGATAACATCACAAAGCACTTAGCAAAATTGCAGTTTTAATAAAATGCCATTGAAAATTAGCATGATGATCACTAAGTGTGCTTTCCAACATTACAAGCATTGGAGAGTAGTGTGAAAGCCCCTTGGTTCAAGAAAATGAGATGAAAATGTTATTCTATATATGGTAGGGAGATTATCAATATTCAACTTTTTATCTTATAAAAAACACCAAAAAATTGATGATTAATAAATGTATACTTAACACTTCTAGAACAAAGCAAGCAATTATCTGGCAACTAACAAATTAATAATAATTTTTAAAAATGTATTCACATTAAGTAATACCAAGACATGGAATTTTCTGTCTTTAGCAACATTTTTTCCAACTTTACAGTTTTATTTTTATATTATTATTATTGTTGTTGTTTACAATTAATTCACCTTGTATCCCACTTGTAGCCCCTCCCTCATCTTCTTTCCCATACTTCCTCCCTTTTCCTCCCCTATACCCACCCCCTAGCCCACTGATAGAGGAAGTCTTTGTCCCCTACTGTCTGACCCTAACCAATCAGGTCCCATCAATACTGTCTGGATCCTCTTTGTCGAGGTCACCCCACCAGGGAGAAGTTACCAAGGAGCAGGCAACCAAGTTCATGACATTCGCTCAGCTATGTTCATAGCAGCCTTATTCCAGAATCTGGAAACAACCTAAATGTTCCTCAACCAAATAATGGATACAGAAATTGTGGTACATTTACACAATGGAATGCTACTCAGCTACCAAAAATAGCTGAAATCATGACATTTGCAAGCAAATGGAAGGAACTAGAAAAGATCCTGAGTGAGGTATCCCAGGAGCAAAAAGACACACATGGTATATACTCACTTATAAGTGGATAGTAGTCATATAATATAAATATAGGATAAACACACTAAAATCTACTGACCTAAAGAAGCTAAATAACAAGGAGGACCCTAGGGAATGTGCTTAACTCTCATGCAGAAGGGAAAATAGGATAGATACCTGAAGCTGTAGGAGAGAGGAAACAGGACTGGAGCCTACCACCGATATCCTCTAAAAGTTTCCACCAAGTAGGAGATTGAAGCAGATGCAGAGACTTACAGCCAAACTTTGGACATAAAGCAAGAGTCTTCTGGAAGAAGGGAGTTATAAAAGGATCCAGAGGGGACAAGAGCCCCACAAGAAGACCAACAAAGCCAAAAAAGCAGGGCCCAGGGAGGACTGCGGAGACTGATGGATTAACCAAAGACCATGCATGGAGTGGACCTAGACCCCTGCTCAGATGTAAATCATAGTTGTTTCCATAGTAAGGGGAGAAGAGACAGTTTTTATCTCTTAAAAACTTTTTAAGTTTTAAAAATATGAACCAGTGTTCTTTAAATATGAAAAAGAAATTGAGTATAAAAATTGAATGAAAAAATTTGGTTTTTTTTTCAGATAACATGAATGTATAGCTTGAAGCCTTAATTAATTAAAACCAAATAAATGTAGATAATAAAGACTTTGGTACAGTGACTGAGTAGCATAATTTACATAATCAAAAATAAATCCTTGGTAATTATAAAGTGACCAATTTTGTAGTGTACAATCTATTTCAGTAACATAGTTGGGTAAGAATGTTATCAATATTCCTGATATTGTGGTTTGTTTTTATTAAATGTTTACTTCTTTTTGTTTAATACAAAGTTATTTTGTGACATGAAATTGTGACATGCAGATTATCAGATTTTATAATAGATTGTCTTATTAATAAATTGATATTTTCATATGGTTGAGACTTATTTTCAAGAGTTTCATAATATATTAAAAAATATTAAAATATGCAAACTTTAAGCTGGGCCTAGTGAACAACCTTTTAATTCCAGCAACTCGGTGGCAGAGACAAATGCATTCAGCTGAGTTTGGGGCCAGCTTGTCCTGCATAGAGAATTCCAGAAAAGCTAGGGCTATGTAAAAAAAAAAAGATTTACAAGCTTTCGTTTTCTTTTTTTTAATTTAATTTTATTAATTGCACTTTATTCACTTTGTATCCCACCATAATTCCCTCCCTTCTTCACTCCCAGTCCCACCCTCCCTCCCCCTTCTTCACACATGCCCCTCTCCAAGTCCACTGATAAGGGAGGTCCTCCTCTCCTTCCTTCTGATCTTAGTCTATCAGATCACATCAGGAGTTGCTGCATTGTCATCTTCTGTGGCCTGGTAAGGCTGCTCCCCACTCAGGGGGAGGTGATCAAAGAGCAGGCCAATCAGACTATGTCAGAGGCAGTTTCTCTTCCCATTACTATGTAACCCACTTGGACATTAAACTGCCATGGGCTACATCTGTTCAGGGGTTCTAGGTTATCTCCATGCATGGTACTTGGTTGGAGTATGAGTCTCTTAGAAGACCCCTGTGTTCAAATTTTCTGGTTAGATTGCCTTCCTTGTGGGGTTCCTGTCCATTCCAGATCTTACTATTTCCCACTTCTTACATAAGATTACAAGCACTCTGCCCAACAATTGGCCATAAGTCTCAGTGTCTGCTTTGATAGTCTTCAGGGCAGAGCCTTTCAGAGGCCCTCTGTGGCAGGTTTCTAGAATTTTAGCTTTCTCTACAGAGGTTTTTCTCTGTTGTAAAGTATAATTATTAGTTTCCATTAAATATATCAAAATAATATATTAGCCTAAGCTTAAATTTTTTGAAATTTATTTCTTATGATTTTATTTCCAGAAATGTTTCAAATAAATCTATTATATTTAAGAAAATGCTATTTTCAAATAGCAATTATTTAAACATATACAAAGATATGTGAATGTATGTGAGCTTTAGAGATGATAGATTTGACTTATTTTCACAGGTATTTGTAATAGCACCGGGGATGATACAAACACCTGGCTAAGAATAAAATGCATATTAAAGGACTCTATGCAAAAAATGATTTTTAGGAAAGAAGTTTGTAGAAATGAGGGTATAGAATTAATATGTAGATGTTAAGGAAAAGTTATGAAAAGAAAGAAAGAAAGAAAAGAAAGAAACTAAAAAAGAAACAAAGAAAAGGGTGCTCGCTTCGGCAGCACATATACTAAAATTGGAACGATACAGAGAAGATTAGCATGGCCCCTGCGCAAGGATGACACGCAAATTTCATGAAGCGTTCCATATTTTTCCATGACAAAACTAAATTTACACAATATCTACACAGCAAACCATCCCTACAGAAGATACTAGAAGGAAAACTCCAATCCAATGAAAACAAATTCACCCAAGAAAACAGGGCATACAGATAATGTCCCAACAAAAATGAAAAGAAAACAAGCAATGAAACAGGGTTAGATCATCGACTCCATTACAAAAGGAACTAACATGCATTGGTCACTATTATGTATCAATATCAATGGACTCAACTCACCAATAAAAAGACACAGGCTAACAGAATGGTTAAGGAAACAGGATCCAACATTCTGTTGCATCCAAGAAACACACCTATGCAACAAAGACAAACACTACCTCAGAGTAAAGGGCTGGAGAACTGTTTTTCAAGCAAATGGTTCCAGAAAACAAGCTGGAGTAGCCATCCTAATATCTAATAAAATAGACTTTCAACCCAAGTTAATAAAAAAAGATAAGGAGGGCCACTATATTCTCATCAAAGGAAAAATCCACCAAGAGGACATTACAATCTTGAATATCTATGCCCCAAACACAAGAGCACCGACATTCGTAAATGAAACATTATTAAAGCTTAAATCATACATTGATCCTAATACCTTAATAGTGGGAGACTTCAACACTCCACTCTCACCAAGGGATAGATCAACTAGACAGACACCAAATAGGGAAATAAAAGCACTCACAGAATCCCTAAATCAAATGGACCTAATAGACGTCTACAGATCATTTCACCCAAACTCAAAAGAGTACACCTTCTTTTCAGCACCGCATGGAACCTTTTCCAAAATAGACCATATAGTGGGTCGCAAAGCAAGCCTCAACAGATACAAAAGGATTGAAATAATCCCTTGTATACTATCTGACCACCATGGACTAAAGCTAGACATCAACAACAACAGAAACAACAAAAAGCCGACACGCACATGGAAACTGAACAACTTACTACTCAATGACAGCTAGGTTAAGGAAGAAATAAAGAAAGAAATTAAAGACTTCCTAGAATTCAATGAAAAGGAAGGCACAACATACCCAAATTTATGGGACACATTGAAAGCAGTGCTCGGAGGAAAATTTATAGCACTAAGTGCCTGCAAGAAGAAATTCGTAACATCACATACAAACAACTTAATGGCCCAACTGAAAACCCTAGAAAAAAAAGAAGCAGATACACCCAAGAGGAGCAGACCACTGGAGATAATCAAACTAAGGGCTGAAATCAATCAACTAGAAACAAATAAAACTATCCAAAGAATCAATGAAACAAAAAGCTGGTTCTTTGAGAAAATCAACAAGATAGACAAACACTTAGCCAAACTAACTAAAAAGCAGAGAGAAACTATCCAGATCAGCAAAATCAGAAATGAAAATGGGGACATAACCACAGACATTGAGGAAATCCAAACAATTATTAGGTCATACTACAAAAGCCTATATGCCACAAAATTTGAGAATCTAAATGAAATGGATAATTTTCTTGAAAGATTCCATCTACCAAAACTAAGTCAAGATCAGGTAGAAAGACTGAATAGCCCTATATTTCCCAAGGAAATTGAAGCAGTCATTAACAGTCTCCCCTCCACAAAAAGCCCTGGACCAGATGGCTTCAGCGCAGAATTCTACAAGACCTTCAAAGAAGTGCTAACTCCAATTCTCCTCAAGCTATTCCACAAAATAGAAACAGAAGAAACACTACCAAACTCATTCTATGAAGCCACAGTCACCTTAATACCTAAACCACACAAAGACCCAACAAAAAAAGAGAACTTCAGGCCTATCTCTCTTATGAACATTGACGCAAAAATACTCAATAAAATACTTGCAAACCAAATCCAAGAACACATCAAAGATATCATCCACCACGATCAAGTAGGCTTCATCCCAGGCATGCAAGGGTGGTTCAACATATGGAAATCCATCAATGTAATCCACTACATAAACAAACTGAAGGAGAAAAACCACATGATCATCTCCTTAGATGCTGAAAAAGCATTTGACAGAGTCCAACATCCATTCATGTTTAAAGTCTTGGAGAGATCAGGGATACAAGGCACATACCTAAACATAGTAAAGGCAATATATAGCAAGCCTATAGCTAACATCAAACTCAATGGAGAGAAACTTAAATCAATCCCACTGAAATCAGGGACAAGGCTGTCCATTGTCCCCATATCTCTTCAACATAGTACTTGAAGTCCTAGCCAGAGCAATAAGACAACTAAAGGAGATCAAGGGGATACAAATCGGAAAGGAAGAGGTCAAAGTGTCACTATTTGCAGATGATAAGATAGTATACATGAGCGACCCCAAAAATTCAACCAGAGAACTCCTTCAGCTGATAAACACCTTCAGCAAAGTGGCAGGATACAAAATCAACTCAAAAAAATCAGAAGCCCTCCTATATACCAAAGACAAAAAGGCTGAGAAAGAAATTAGGGGAACAACACCCTTCACAATAGCCACTAATAACATAAAGTACCTTGATGTGATTCTAACCAAGCAAGTTAAAGACCTGTTTGAGAAAAACTTCAAGTCTCTGAAGAAAGAAATCGAAGAAGATATCAGAAGATGGAAAGATCTCCCATGCTCATGGATTGGTAGGATTAACATTGTGAAAATGGCCATACTGCCAAAAGCAATCTACAGATTCAATGCAATTCCCATCAAAATACCAACTCAATTCTTTACAGACCTTGAAAAAAAGATTCTCAGCTTCATATGGAGAAACAAAAAACCCAGAATCTCCAAAACGATCCTGTACGACAACAGATCATCTGGAGGTATCTCCATTCCTGATCTCAAGCTGTACTACAGGGCAACAGTAATAAAAACTGCATGGTATTGGCATAGAAACAGAAAGGAGGATCAATGGAACCACATAGAAGACCCAGAAATAAATCCACACACCTATGAATACTCGATATTCGACAAAGAAGCCAATTCCATTCAATGGAAAAAAGACAGCATCTTCAACAAATGGTGCTGGACCAACTGGATGTCTACATGCAGAAAAAATGAAAATAGATCCATATTTATCACCCTGCACAAAACTAAAGTCAAAGTGGATCAAGGACCTCAACATAAAATCAGATACCCTAAATCAAATGGAAAAAAAAGTGGGGAACAGCCTAGAACTCATTGGCACAAGAGACAACTTCCTGAACAGAACACCAACAGCACAGGCTCTAAGAGCAACAATCAATAAGTGGGACCTCATGAAACTGAAAAGTTTCTGTAAAGCAAAGGATACTGTCATCAAAACAAAACGACTGCCTACAGATTGGGAAAGAATCTTCACTAACCCTTTATCTGACAGAGGACTAATATCCAGTATATACAAAGAACTAAAGAAGCTGAAAAGCAGCAATCCAAGTAATCCAATTAAAAAATGGGGAACAGAGCTAAACAGAGAATTCTCGACAGAGGAATATCGAATGGCAGAAAAACACTTAAAGAAATGCTCATCCTCATTAGCCATCAGGGAAATGCAAATCAAAACGACCCTGAGATATCACCTTATACCCATCAGAATGGCCAAGATGAAAAACTCAAGCGATAACACATGCTGGAGAGGTTGTGGAGAAAGGGGAACCCTCCTCCACTGCTGGTGGGAATGTAAACTGGTACAACCACTCTGGAAAGCTATCTGGCGCTTCCTAAGACAAATAGGAATAGTGCTTCCTCCAGACCCAGCTATACCACTGCTAGGTATATACCCAAAGTTTGTTCAAGTACACAAAAAGGACACCTGCTCAACCATGTTTATAGCAGCTCTATTTGTAATGGCCAGAACCTGGAAACAATCCAGATGTCCATCAACGGTGGAATGGGTACAGAAATTGTGGTATTTTTATACAATGGAATACTACTCAGCAATCAAAAAAGGAGGAAATCATGAAATTTGCAGGCAAATGGTGGGATCTAGAAAAGATCATTCTGAGTGAAATATCCCAGAAGGAGAAAGACAAACATGGGATATACTCACTTATATAGACCTATAAGATATGATAAACATAATGAAATCTATACACCTAAAAAAGATAATCAATTGAGCGGACATGGGGTAAGATGATCAATCCTCATTTAGAAAGACAGATGGGATGTGCATTGAACGTATGACAGGAGTCTACTGAGTGCATCTGAAAGACTCTAACTAGCAGTGTTTTCAAAGCAAAGACTCATGACCAAACCTTTGGCAGAGTACAGGGAATCATAAGAAAGAAGGGGAGTTAGTCTGATGGGGAAAGGATAGGAGCTCCACAAGTATCAAATATATCTGGGCAAAGGGTCTTTTCTGAGACTGACATTCAACCAAGGACCATGTATAGATATAACCTAGAACCTCCACTCAGATGTAGCCTGTGGTAGCTCAGTAACCAATTGGTTTCCCAAAGTGAGGGGAACAGGGACTATTTCTAACAGGAACTCAATGACTGGCTCTTTGGTCTCCCCACCCCCGAAGGGAGGAGCAGTCCTGTTAGGCCACAGAGGAGGGCTTTGCAGCCAGTCCTGAAGATACCTGATAAAACAGGATCAGATGAATGGGGAGGAGGTCCCCCCATCAGTGGACTTGGAAAGGGGCACGGTGGAGATGAGGGAGGGAGGGAGGGACTGGGAGGGAATGAGGGATCGGGACACGGCTGGGATACAGAGTTAATAAAATGTAACTGATAAAAAAAAAATTAAAAAAAAAGAAACAAAGAAAAGGAAGAAACCCTGGTCTGCTAGGTATCAAAGAAATAGTAGAGATGGTCATACCACAGCTACCAAGAATAAGTGTGTGGTCGAAATTAAAACCAGAAGAGATGAAGTTCTGAGTAGGTGAGGTCATGCAGTCTTTGTCTTTGTTGTACAAAACCACAATAGAAATTTCAACACAGTAGTGACTTAATCTTCTATATTTTTAAGACTAACATAATTATAGTATTTTTTCTTTCCCTTTGTGTTTTTCAAACTCTCCCATTTACCCCTCCCCCTTTCCTTCAGAATCATTATCCTTTTTTCCCAGTAACTTTTTACATATATATATATAATATATATATTCCTAAATATAACTTGTTTAGACATATAATATTATTTGCATTTTATAAAGAATAATTGCTCTGTTATATCTGATTACATTGTTTTATCTTCACATTATGCTGATTTAGGATTTTAAATATTGAATTCTGTCTTTTGCATCAAACTATTGTGGGTGACAGAATATAAAGAAAAATGCCATTTAATCAATATTGACTTATGTAGTTGTTGCCCTAATGAGTCTGATTAGAGACTCTGCATTTTTTTTTTTGTTTATTTTCATATATCTCCATTGATCACTGGTCTTTGAATTGTTAAATTGAAGTTTTGTGCTCTTTCCCCTTATTTCCCATGACAGTGTGTAAGAACAAACATTTTAAATAGACTATCTGAAGTCTGAAGCCTTTATATGATGCATTAAAACTCAGCCATAAGCTCTGAGTTATGAGGTGCAATAATTAATTTCCTCATTTCTTCACATTTCCAGGCTGGTAAATGTTAATCAATTCCTGCTGTTTTAGAGGTCAGACATTTAAATGTTAGAAATAATATCCATAAGGAAATACATTTATTGATATTTAAGCTATTGAAAACAAAAGGATAGAGTGAGAAACCATTGAGCATAAAACTAAATTAAATTTACTTTATATCTTCAAAGAACTGATCTCTACAACTGCCATGAGAATAAATATCACTTAATAAAGCTTCAGGTTTTCATTTCATGGTTTTGCCTGTCTCCTACCATGTTTATTGAAGAGTGTCAGCATTTATTTACTCTTAGTTACTTTGGAGTTGTACATAAGCATGTACATTAACAGGTATTTTCTTATTGCATTATCCCTGTATTCCTCAATTGTCTATTAAGCACCTGATTTGTGCAAGATGCTTTATAAGTATGTGCTAAGGGACAAAACTGTCTTCATGAAAGACAGCTCATACAAGATAATTAAAACAAGAGAGTCTAATTTGTATGGTGTTTTACAAAGTGATGATAGCTGTGTATAGAAAGAAAGTTGAAGTTCATTGATCAGAGTTAGAGAGTCTCAGAGTGTGGGAAGAAAAGAACAAGGGCAAGGTCATATCAAGAAAGATACACAAAATGAAGAAGGTAATGCATTGGATTGTCAACTGGACAATAGAACACATTTGGAATCAACTAGGAGATGTATTTCTGAGCATGCCTGTGAGAGTATTTTGATTAGGATATCTCAAATGGGATGACATACTTTAGCTGTGGGAGGGGCTACTCCTTGAACATGTAAGATGGAGGTATGGAGTGATAGTAATCATTGCTCTCCGCTCTCTCTTTTGGGTGTGATATAACCAGATGTTTCAAGTTCCTGCTGCCTTTACTTCCCTTATGTGGTACACTGTACCATTCATCTGTGAATCCAAACATTTTTCCCATGTAAGTTGCTTTTGACAGGACATTTTCTTTTTTCTTTTTCTTCCTCTTTTATTACTCCTTCGAGAATTTTGTATAATGCATTTTTTAATTTTTTATTTAACTTTTATTAATTACACTTTATTCATTTTGTATCCCCCCATAAACCCCTCCCTCCTCCCCTCCCGATCCCACCCTTCCTCACCTTTCTGTATGCATGCCCCTTCCCAAGTCCACTGATAAGGGAGGTCCTCCTCTCCTTCTTTCTGATCTTGGTCTATCAGTTCTCATCAGAAGTGCTGCATTGTCATCTTCTGTGGCCTGGTAAGGCTGCTCTCCCCTCAGGGGGAGGTGATCAAAGAGCAGGCCAATCAGATTATGGCAGAGGCAGTCCCTCTTCCCATTATTATGTAACCCACTTGGACACTGAACTGCCATGGGCTACATCTGTGCAGGGGTTCTAGGTTATCTCCATGAATAGTCCTTGGTTGGAGTATGAGTCTCTGGGAAGTTCCCTGTGTTCAAATTTTCTTGTTCTGTTGCTCTCCTCGTGGAGACCCTGTCCTCTCCAGCTCTTGCTATTTCCCACTTCTTACCTAAAATTCCATTCATTTTAATATGGCAACAAAGAAACAAACTCTGATGATGATATTGAATGAAATTCTGAAGACACTGAATCAGAAATCACTCAGACATCTGGTGTGTTGCCTGGAAGGAAAAGAAGGGATGATTAGGGAAGAGTGTGGTTTGTGAACACATATAACTAGAAGACAATTGAAATGGGAAATAAGAACTCATTTTTTAAACTTCTTTTTTCTTTAGTTTTATTTATTTTTTCCTTTTTTATTATGTAATTATTTTTATTTTTATTAATTATTCACTTTGTTTATTCAGTTTATTCACTTTGTACTCCCCCTATACCTACCTCTATACCTACCTCCCTTCTCTCCTCCCAATCCAATCCTCCCTCTTCCCCATCCCTGTCCCTTTCCCAGTCCACTGTAAAGGGAGGTCCTCCTCCCCTTCCCTCTGATCCAAGTCTATCAGTTCTCATCAGGAATGGCTGCATTGTCTTCTTCTGTGGCCTGGTAAGGCTGCTCCCTCCTCAGGGGAAGATACCAAAGATCAGGCCAATCAGTTCATGTCAGAGACAGTCCCTATCCCCATTACTATGGAACACACTTAGATACTGAACTGCCATCCTGAACTTTTTCTTTTTTAATAAGGAACCCTAAACCTTATCACACTGTGATACTATTATCCTGTGAGACTATTACAAACAATTCCTGTTACAATGCAAGTGCTCTATTATTAGGTCCTGTCAGCATGCCAGAATGTAATAATGAATATCATTCTCCTCTCCCTCTATGTTCATTTGACAGACATATTATTCTCCCTCTTTCTCTTTGTGCTCAAATGAAGCAAGCACATATGTGTTTTTAGCTCACTTCTTATTCTGTCATTTTTTTTTTTATTTCCAGCCACTTCCTTAATATAACTCTATTACAGTTAGTATAAAAGTGTCCTTCAACGGCTTATGTTTTGAATGCCTTGGCTTCAACTTTGTAGCATGATTCTGAAAATGTGTGGAGCCTTTAGAAGTTGAGGTCAAGATAAGTGAAGTGATTTTCTAGATGTGAGAATTGAAGATTATACCCTCCCCTGGTTCCTGTCATCCCTACTTCAGGGTCCACTTCAGGTCCACCATATGAAGAGTCAATGAGATACACTCCTGTCACTGAATGTTGGCATCCCTTCCTACTTTTATGAACCGAATACTTTGTTAGTGTGAAACAAAATAAGTCCTTTCTCCTTTGAGTAGCTTCTTTCAGAATTGATGGTCAAAGAAATGAAGAAAGTATCTAATTCAAACCTCTACAACTATTGTCAGCAAATATAGCCATTCCTCTCTTTCTGGATTCAAACTGACACTGGTTACCTTAATCTTTGTGTTGCTCAGTATGTAATTCTGAATAGGTCCCAACAACATAAAATTTAAAAGGCAACCAAGATTGGTTGCTTGCTTTTTGATCACCTCCCTCTGGTGAGGTGATCTTACTAGGCCACAGAGAAAGAGGATCCAGAATCCAGACAGTCCTGATTAAATCTGATAGGCTAGAGTCAGATACTAAGATAGGAGGACCTCCCCTATCAGTGAACTAAGGGAGAGACATAGAGGGTGAAGAGAGAAAGAGGTTGGGAGGGTGAGGAGATGAGGAAGGGGTCTACAACTGGAATACAAAATGAATAAATTATAATAAATATAATAAAACTTTAAAAGTTATATTTCTTTTTAACCCTACACTCTTAGTAGCCATTCATTTACCTCTTATTTTCTTACCTGTTGCTTCTATGTTTGATATCTTTAAAACATTGATTTTGTATGTTAACATGCAAGGCAATGAGTTCTATTATGTTATTAAACACATATGCTTTATACTTAGCTCTTATTCACTTCACATGGCCTCTGCCCTTCCTTGTGTCTTCTCTCTCCATCTGACTGATTTATTCTTTCTGGTTTCTTATCAAATGTATTCCAATGCCTTCTCCTCTTTCCTTGTAATACCTACTCCATAGCTTTTTATGGTATTTCATCATCTTTAAGTAATATTTGACTAGTTAATTACTTTCCTTTCTCTCTCTTTAGATAGATAGATAGAGAGATAGAGAGAGAGAGAGAGAGAGAGAGAGAGAAAGAGAAAGAGAGAGAGAGAGCTAAAAAGAGAAGTAGAGATAGAGCAAGAGAATTTTTTTTTCCATTGGCTTGATTATATCTCTTAGCCCCTAGAACTTAGCTGTCAAACTTTACGGTTTGATTAATTCTACATAAAGTTACAACTGCGTATCTAAAGCAAGGTTTCCATTAAAGCACTTCATCTTGGAAATAATGTAAAATCTCCATAGGTTCACGATTGTCCCTAGCTCCTGCTAGGGATTGTGCTGGGATACTTTAGCACAATAAATGCTGTGTTAAGGAAGTCCTTCATGATTAATTAGAAAGAATAATGAAGTATATGGGGACATGGTGAAAGGGCCTGTCCTATATCCATGTGTCTTTTGCATTTTAAGCTATATGAACATAATAATTGCTGAAAAAATAAAGTAATTGCCCGTATTTTGAAATAATTGAAGCACGAAGCTCCAGATTCACTTGCATTCTAAACAAGTAATAAGTATGAATCCTTAATTCATTTCTTTCAAAACTGTTTTCATACATAGATGGAGAAACAATAGGGTCAGATACCGATGAAAACAGAAGCAAAAGCGAACCCTGCAAACACATTGCATTTGTGCTGTTAATTTTCCATCTCCCAATGTCCCACCATTTCCAGTTCTGCAGACCACTGTGACTAATTCCAGTAGTTACAAAATATCATAAACTGCTTCATTATTCGTCTTCTTTTGGTTATCCTTTAACCTTAATCAGTTTTTTTATTCTGCTTATCAATATGTGTGCAATGTCTTTCCACAATGTACATGCAGTGCATCTGGCAATCAATAATGGTCCATTTTTTTCTGTGCCAGTAAATAATCAAAATATTAAAAATAGGGAACTCCTTATTTGTCACACTTATTGTGTAATGCGTGCTCTGTTTTACTATGTTCTTTCTCATTTGCGTTGCTGACATTAGTTTGATTCTCTTAGCCCCCAGCATATGTCATTCAAACATAACCCTATTGTATAAGGACAAGGAGCACGTCCCATTCTTCACTGTGTCTTGTCACCCGCGACCGCTCCGCGAAAGAAAAGACTTTCCTCTTTGTCTTAATCCTCTTGCTTTCCGTTACCTTTTTCCTTCTGACTTCACACGTCAAATGCTTATCTACAATACTAAGATCTATTTCAAATAGCATCACCTTCAAAGTGCTTCCTCTTTTGTGATCAGATTTCTTTCACTGTACTATAGTCCCATTCCATGACCCTACCCATATGATAGCATCTACATCCAATATTATGCTAAACGTTTTTCAAGACACGCCTTTTCCAAAAGAGTGTTTGAAATTGGTCGAAAAGGTAGTTTATCACTAGAGGTATTTAAAACCACTTAAGTAGGTGGCTCGTTCCTGCAGGAAAGATGAGAAGGTGAGACTTTAAGATAAGATGCTTTGCTAATATTACTCACCTCATGTTTCCCAAATGTTTCAAATGTACCTATTTTTATGTTAAAGTTGACATTTATATTTCTATATAACACATTATTACCAAGACAATATAATGATTACTCTCACAGTATTAATTAAAACAAAAGTAGTGGAAGCTTTGAATTTCTAAATTTAATAGTTGTTTAAAGGTGAAACATAGCTTCTACTTAATAACTGTATTTTTCCGATTATCCACAAAAATATCCTCAAGCCATATAACAATTTTGATCGCCGAATAAAAATATTTTAAATAAGTAGAACATAAATAAAAAACAAACTTGTGTTGAGTTTTTTATGAGCTTTCCTTTCCCAGAAAAGTCTTTGATAACAATATTTAAGTTCTATTTTTTTAAAAAATATAAAACTAGAATTTGATCTCTACAGTAAGAGAGGTTTCATATTAGTTATAAATCCATGATCCCAAACTCACCTGTGGATGCATTTTCAATAAAATAATGCAAATGTTAAGAAATAGCACAATCAAAATGAGATATTTAGGGCCACGTGCATTGTAATCACAGGAGAATAATGCTGCATGGAGAATGATGTCTGAGAATTAGTTGTGTAAAGGGAACATGGTGTGATATAAGATGTGTGATGGTCTCTATCATCTTTGCCTATTCTTTCCTTCAAATTGGAAAAATACATGCTGAACCACGGGGGGAAATGAAATAACTCCTGTAGGGAGTTACAGACAATAACGTCGTGATATTTAAAATGGAACTATTTTAATATGTCATGGTTTTGACTTGCAGTGACATGACAATTCAAGTAAATTATCTTTGCATTATAAATATAATATTTATATATACTTAAAATCCTCCATTTCCTTCCTGAATGTCAAGAAAAATGTCTGAATATATGTCAGATAGCTGTAATTCCAGAATGACTTTATATTGTCCTTATTATATATATTTTAGGCCTACAGAGTAAAATCTGTACCAAATATGAGGATTTCTGGCACATTTATTTAAACTCCTTCAATAGGCATTTCTTTAAATAGTTATAAAGCTAGAAGAGAAGCATTTATAAGTATATGTTATTTTGAAATATCTTGGGGTGGTTGCTTTTTTTCTTTCAAACATTTATGAGGAAAATATGTAATCTTATCCTTAAAATAAATGCATATATTCTAATGAGTTCTATTCTTCATCAGTGTCTTTTCTGGGGAAACATGTTTGGAATGGGAGTCATTCTGAGTTAGACATAGTGCAAATATTCAAGAATGCAGAAGCACCATGGATTAGGGAGAAAAGTGACAAGTCATAAATTGAAGTGTCTTTCTTTCTTTCTTTCTCCTTTCTTTCTTTCTTTCTTTCTTTCTTTCTTTCTTTCTTTCTTTCTTTCTTCTTTCTTTCTTTCTTTCTTTTGTTTTTTTCTGAGAAAGAACTGAATAGACTTTCATGTGTTTGGAATAGTTTCAGGTAGAGGCGTTGCCTACTTTGGAAATTTAAAATTTTCCATGTCATATTGTTTTAACACTTAAGTTTCTTCTTAAAATAAAATTGAAATTCAATAAAACAAAGTATTAACAATAATAATGAAGGAACTCAGTACGTCTGATGAAAATAGTCTTAAATATTGAATGATATTATCCTTTGCTAATAAAATTATTTGGATTACTGTATACTAAGAAAAATACAGTTTGTAAATCATTAGGGTTGATGTGAACAATCTAAAAAAGGATATAAATTCATAACAAAATAATGTAAACTGAACCAGGAATTTGCCACTCATTTTTCACCCTTGGGACTCTTCCTCTTATTTGGTTGCTTAGTTCCACTTGATAAGAGGGCTTTTGCCTTGTCTTATTGTATCTTGATTTGTTCTGTTTGACTGTTGTCTCTTGGAGACTTTCTGTTTTCCAAAGAGGGAAAAGATGGGGAGTGTATCTGGAGGAGAGGCAAGGTGGAAGGGTTTAAATGGGAGAAGTAGGAGAGGAAAATGTGGTCATGTTTTCGAGAGAAGAATCTGTTTTCAATAACAAAAAAAAGGAAAAATAAGAATAAAGGACATCAAGGGAGCTGTGACAAACCAAATGAATGCTAGCAGAGAGACTATTTACTGTTCCTAAGAATTGTTAGTTAAGAAACAAGATATATTTAATGCATATCCTTTTAAATTACAAATATAACATCTCTCCTTCTAACATCCATTCTCCTGATATACAGAAATTTGTCATTTCAACATGGCACATAACAAAATAGAGCAATGTGTCAATTATCCAAACTGACATATTATATATAATATACTATTGTATATAACTCTGTGTGGTAAATCTGTTTACTAATCTATTTCACTATGTATATAGCCATGGTGTGGTTCAAATCAAAACATTTAGTGTTTCTACCTCTCTAAATGCTTAAAATCATAAATAATATATAATTATGTATATTTATGAAGTTCATTATATATCCAGGCATGGTGTCACATGCCTATAATCCCACTACTCTGGGAGACAGAGGCAGATGGATAACTGGGGTGGATTGGTGGGAAGTGGGGCTCCCTTTTACTGAGGAGCAGGGTAGGGAGGATAGGGAGAAGAGGCAGGGAGGGTGGGACCAGGAGGAGAGGAAGGAGTGGGCTACAATGAGGATATAAAATGAATAAATATTCTTTTTTAAAAAAAGGTGAGTAGATAGGGAGGTCCTCCTCCCCTTCCATCTGACCCTATCAGTAGACCTGGAAAGGAGCAGGGAGAAGATGAGGGAGGGAGAAAAGGTAGGATTGAGAGGGAATGAAGGAGGGGGCTATGGCTGGTATACAAAGTAAATAAACTGTGATTAATATAAAAATAATAATGATAATTAATAAACAAAGATGAGCAGAGTTTCTTACCTAGCTACCTTTTCATAACCTCATCTAGACAGAATTAATAAGGTAGTATGTAGCAAAATCAAGCAGACACAGTTTTCAGTATGATTATTACACAGCAAAAGGGAATTGTTCAGAAACACTGATCCAATTTCGCTACCATAAGTAACAATGAAACATGCAAGTTTTCTATGTGAGATTGTTCAGTAGATGAGGAATTATAAAATGCTTTGACATGCACAAAATAGTCTATGTCTATGGTCAATTATTCCTGGAAATGGCATTTTTAATTCTCAACTCTTTCAGTATTGTGAAAGCTGGTGAAAAATAGATCTTTTTATATATTTTTACTTTGGCCACATTGCTTGGGCTCTTTTAAGTTAGCTGTTATCAATAGGAGACATATTTAATGTTCCACAAAATTAGAACCCAAAATGTTTATTTTTATTTTATTTTATTTTGTTTTTCTTATTAGTTACATTTTGTTAACTCTGTATCCTAGCTGTATCCCACTCCCTCATTCCCTCCACAATCCCACCCTCACTCCCTCATCTCCTCCCTGCCCCTTTCCAAGTCCACTGATAGGGAAGGACCCTTTCATATGACTCTGTTTTGTCAGATATTTTCAGGACTGGCTGCAAAGTCCTCCTCTGTGGCCTAACAGTGCTACTCCTCCCTTGGGAGGTGGGGAAGTCAAAGAGCCAGCCTTTGAGTTCCTGTTAGAAATAGTCCTTGTTCCCCTTACTATGGAAAACCAATTGATTACTGAGCTATCACGGGTCACATCTGAGCAGAGGTTCTAGGTTTTATCCTCTCATGGTCTTTGGTTGAGTGTCCATCTCAGAAAAGACCCTGTGCCCAGATATGTTTGGTCCTTTTGGAGCTCCTATCCTTTCCCCATCATACTAACTCCCCTTCTTTCATATGATTCCCTGTACTTTGCCAAAGGTTTGGTTATGAGTTTTAGTATCTTCTTTGAAACATTGCTATGTAGAGTCTTTCAGACGCCTTCTGCGGTAGACTCCTGTCATACATTCAATGCACATCCCATTTGTCTTTCTAAATGAGGATTGATCATCTTACCTCGTGTCTGCTTTCTTGATTATCTTCTTTAGGTGTATAGATTTCATTATGTTTATCATATCTTGTAGGTCTATATAAGCCAGTATATACCATGTTTGTCTTTCTCCTTATGAGATACTTCACTCAGAATGATCTTTTCTAGATCCTACCATTTGCCTGCAAGTTTCATGATTTCCTCTTTTTTGATTGCTGAGTAGCTTTATTTGTAATAGCCAGAACCTGGAAACAACCCAGATGTCCATCAACAGAGGAATGGATACAGAAATTGTGGTATTTTTACACAATGGAATACTACTCAGCGACCAAAAAGGTTTTAAATGAACTAAAGAATCATTTATTAGGCTTTCTTGTGAGTGAGAATTTTGAATATTTGAGCACACATAACTTGTATGTGGTCCAAACTTAATGTCTAAAGTGCAGTAAGGCAGGTCTTTGGCTAACAGTTTAAGAAATGAGAGCGATAATTTTAAATAAGAAGGGATCTCAGTGCAATGGTACAGGACAGAAGGAAATAATATGATTCCTGAATCACAGTGCTTCTGCAGTTTCACAGTGATGGTAGAGCTAAATGTAAAATATCTGATTTCAATTGCAAAACAAAATCTCTTTAACATGTCTTCTGGAGAGGTATCACAGAATCAAATGTAGATAAAGAAAGGCACTTTAAGGCTAATGTAGACAGTTATAAAGGAGTAAAGTTACAGGTTGCCAAAAACCATTCTTTGAGTGAATCTTCTAAGGGCTGTGAGTTTAGGACTATTTATTACTTTCTATATAATCAGATTATATTGCTAAGTGTTCAATAATATGACCACATTGGTCTAATTTTTTTTCTCACCTTTTTGGGGCAAAATCTTAAAAAGTCACTCAGCTTGTCTGTGGCTCAATCTTCTTCACCATAAAGTGGGAAAAGGATATCTTTCTTATACAGTTAGTAAAAGTTTAAATGTGTTAGTATTTATGAGAATGTTTAGGCATGTGCTAGGCACTTCAACTCAGAGTACTAGTATATAGCACTGCGCATGCTCATACAGAGTGACTAAGGAATGATTACTCCAGTTGAAAATGCCACAGATATGCACATTTAAGAAATACTAGGAGTCTAAGAAAGCGCCAGATTGATTTCCAGAGTGGCTGTACAAGTTTACATTCCCACCAGCAATGGAATAGGGTTCCCCTTCCTCCACAACCACTCCAGTATGTATTGTTACTTGACCTTTTTTTTTATCTTAGCCATTCTGATGGGTATAAGGTGGAATCTCAGTGTCATTTTGAATTGCATTTTTTGGATGACTAAGAACATTAAATATTTCTTTTAGTGTTTCTCTGCCATTTGATATTTCTCTGTGGAGAATTCTTTGTTTAGCTCTGCACCCCATTTTTAATTGGATTACTTGGTTTGTTGATGTTTAATTTCTTGAGTTCTTTACATATTAACCCTCTGTCAGAAGGAGGGTTGGTGAAGATCTTTCCCTTAGGTAGGCAGTAATTTCGTTCTGATGACAGTGTCCTTTGCTTTACAGCTTTTCACTTTCCTAAGGTCCCGTTTTTTGATTGTTGATCTTAGAGCCAGTGCTGTTTCAGAAAATTAGGAATAGTGCTACCTTAAGATCCAACTATACCACACCTGGGAATATATCTAAAAGATGCTCAACCATACAACAAGGACATTTGTTCAACTATGTTCATAGCAGCTTTATTCATAATAGCCAGAATCTGGAAACAACTTAGATGTTCCTCAACTGAGAAATGGATAAAGAAATTGTGGTACATTTACACAGCAACTAAAAATGAGGAAATCATGAAATTTTCAGGCAAATGGATGGAAATAGAAAAGATCATCCTGAGTGATGTAACCCAGAAGCAGAAATACACACATGATATTTAATCACTTATAAGTGGATATTAGCCATGTAATATAGGATAAACATACTAAAATCTATAGTCCCAAAGAAGCTAAACAACAAGGAGGACCCTAGAGAAGATGCTTAATCCTTATTCAGAAGAGCAAACAGAATAGATATCGGAAGTCAGAGAAGACAGAGAGCAAGGCAAGAGCCTTCCACAGAAGGCATCTGAGGACTCTTCCCAGCAGGGTATCAAAGCAGTAGCTGAGACTCATACCTAAATTAGGGCAGAGTGAAGGGAATCTTATGGAAGAAGAGGGAGATAGAAAGAT
Source organism: Meriones unguiculatus (assembly GCF_030254825.1). Taxonomy (NCBI): domain Eukaryota; kingdom Metazoa; phylum Chordata; class Mammalia; order Rodentia; family Muridae; genus Meriones; species Meriones unguiculatus. The sequence goes on from NC_083359.1 coordinate 30,561,272, forward strand.
ATGAAGGGGACAAGAACTCCCCAAGAAGATCAACAGACCCAAAAATATCTGGGGTAGGAGGTCCTACAGAGGCTGATGAATCAACCAAGGACCATGCATAGAGAGTATCTATAGCCCCTGCTCATATGTAGCCTGTGGGCATCTCAGTCTCTGTGTATATGCCCTAGTAAGGGAAGCAGGGCAGTCACTGGCATAAACTTGGTGCCTGCTCTTTAATCACCTCCCCTTGTGAGGTGGCCTTACTAGGCCACAGAGAAAGAGGATCCAGACATTCCTGATGAGACCTGATAGTCTACGGTCTGACAGTAGGGAAGGAAGACTACCCGTGCTCTCAGTGGACTAGAAGAACATAGAGGAGGAAGAAGGAGGGACGGTAGGTCCAGGAAGATATGGCGGAGGAGGCTACAGCCGGGATACAAATTGAATAAATTGTAATGATAATAATAATAATAATAATAATAATAATAATAATAAAACAAATTAAAAAAAATAAAATATATTCGTATGGTGCCTGGAAAGTTAGGGAATGGAAAAGGAACATGAAGGAGATAAAATAAAAAAAAAAACAGAAATATTAAGTGTCTAAAAATTTAAAAAGGGTTCTTTCTAGTTTGCCAGTGAATATACATCTCTGAGATTTTGGTGTTCTCTCAAGTACAATATAGACTGAGGCTTAAACAGTTTTGTATGTTCCAACCATAATCATCATTATTAAGGTGTCATTTTCACAGTGTTCATGTCAAAAAATACACAAGAAGAGAGATACTTTACAGTCTGATCATGAATGAGACACCCTTAGAGCTGTTTGCAACTCTTTATTGAGCCCAGCAACTTGACAGTAACTGATACCATTTCTTTGGTTCTCTTGCTTTCTCTGATCCAGTGATATGGCTGCTTTTCCCTTCTGTGGAAACTTCTACAAAAAGACAAACCCTAAACAGATCCTTCCTAAACACTAATGCATGTTTTCCGTCATACAAATACTCCGATGAGAAAATGATGGGCTATTCAGCCTGATTTTAACATTTATTGGTGCAAGAATTCCAAGCTAAATTGTGTGGTGAAGTCCAATTCAGGTGGGGAAGAACACTTATTTCTTTCACTGAACTACCAGTGTTTGGTGTCCAGGACCCACATTTATTAGCTCACAAACACTTGTAACTTCAGTTTCAGGGGATATGTTGTGTTCTGGACTCTGAGTACACAGATACTAACATGCCATACCTGCATACAGACACGTATATGCATAATTAAAAAAAAAACAACCTTTTTTTCCAAAGAAGACAATGACACTCAGCCCTCTGCACTGCTTTCTACCTACATAAGCTCTTACAAGGTTTGAATGCCAGTCACTGGCCAACAGTCAGAGAATACCACAGAAGACAGAACCCCATGAAGCTTTGCTAGTTTTCCCTGAGCCCCTTGTCTATGATTTCCACTGATATGAAAATAAGGTGCCTATCACTATAACATTTCTACTTAAGTAATATATAAGCCAGACTGGAATTGATATTGATTTTTGAAGGTCAGCATTTATGTCTTAACAGGAAGAGCTGTAAGAAATGCTCTGCAATGCAGCTCATGGTAGTCAAAGAGAAATGAGTGATGCTGAAATAGGAAGAAAACACAACATTAGTTTTCATCTTTCTAGGATTTTTTTTTCAAGTTTTGGGGCTGATTCTAGTTTATCCAGGGTTCAAGATTGGATTTATATATGACTTTGATATCTTTTTTTTTAACTTTTAGTAAGACCCCAAATCTCTTATTCTAGAATTGAGAAAGTCACACAGGAACAGAAAAGGTAAAGAGTAAAAAAAAAAAAATGATTGATGTGAAATAGAAAGGTTTTTGACAAGAAGAGATACAAATCTTTTCTGTTCCCTATGTTACAAATTTGAACAAATCAAAGATTAAAAATCTTCTATGCAAGTTGCCTAAAGTCCCAATTCATCCTCAGATTTTTAACACAACCAATTTAAACACTTTCTATTATCTCCCAGGATCAAAAGAATCAATCAACATCTTCTACAGTCTTATGGGTCTTCAATCATGCTTGCCCAAGGCAATGAAAATCAAATCAAAGCTGCCTCTATGGGGAGGGGGTTATAACGCAATATATCAGAAGTATGCGGTAGCAAGAACCTTGCATAAAATAAAACTTAATTCATGTTCAGTGAAAACTATATCCTTACAGAGATTATGTAGAGATCTCCTCCGTCTGTTCTTTTTTCCTCAGAATGAATTTTTAAAATGTCAACCTGTTATTCTTTCTGAGGCAGAAAATTAATTTTGTAATCAGTCCAAACCCTGTGTTCTCTTCATCATGATTGCTTTAGATTCTAATGTTCAATTTAGACAATTTCCTAAGAAATCAGTGTTCATTCTGAAGATAATGAACAGGGGCTTAAGAACAGCCTTTCGTATCTGTGCATTTGCTAACAAGATTCTGGGTATATAAGTGGGTCCGTGTGTCTGAGGGACAAATATCAATGTAGGTTGTTGATTTTCATAATTTTGTTACTTTTTTTTGTTAACTTTTTATTGTGCCTGAGTTAGGGAGAAAATTTCATCACGGGTATGCATGTGTGGATAACAACAATGAATGTAGAAGATTTGATACTAACTTCAGTTTCAAGTGTCCAGTACATATTTTGAAAGATACCATCTCTAGCTAAGAGATAGCTGCTTACTAATGTCAAGATCATTTGTGCATGAGAATGGTGTTATTCTCAACCCTGCTTCTATACTTTTAAGTATAGTTTGCAATGACATGTTTATTCATGTTATACTCAGTAGAACATGAATGTGAAGGGCATGCTTCTACAGACTATGCATGGATTTTTAAAACATTCCCAAATCACTACTGTTATTCGGTATCCAGTTAACAAATATTGCATTAATGGCTCTTTTGGTGTTTATCATACACCTATGGAATGATGTTTAGAAATAATGAAATTCCAAAGTGTAAACAGTGAATTTGAATGCTCTATATAAATGTAATTATAGAGTGTATAGCTTATGTCGATGCTATTTTAAATGTATTTCCTATAGCTAGATGTTTCCAAACATACTTCCTAAATTATTTGAGGATAGGTCATTGAGAGTATGAGACAAACTTATCAATACACACAGTACTCTATCTTAAGAAAAGGATTTTGGTTGGGCAATATAGATTCTCACTTGATCTTTGAAATATCTTGGAATATCTTTCAGATTCTTTGAATTTGATCTGTTAAAAAGAATAACTGCTGTGACCTGTTTAATTATTTATGATCTATATAGAAAGCACAACATTTCACTAAGTGAAAGCTATACTTCCATGTAAACATAGTTACTGGATTACATCTTTGAATGACAATATTTAAATGATAATGTGTAATTAAAATGCATGATGCAAGAAGCGTGGGATAAATAAAGACTGGATCAGATTTACCCAGTTGTGCAAAACAAGTTTTAAATAATGGGCTATTTACTTATTTGACATACTTGTAGATTTAGATTTGTGTGTACTTTAATATGATTGAATTTTACTCACATATATTTTGTTATATACAATTGTAGGTCCCATAAATAATGTTTCAAACGTACTTTTACTTTGATTGCAGTCATCTCTTCACATTTTCCCCTCTAGATGGCCCCTCTTCATCTACCTTCTAATTTTCTTCCTCCCTTCCCCAAGTCTTTCTTTTTTTTCATGTTTTATATATAGATATATATATATATATACATATATATAAAGAAATTATGAAGAAATTTTTAGAAACCATGAGTGAGAGAAAAGCTGTGATATGTGTCTTTTTGTCATAGACTGATTATACATAATATGATGATCTCCAATTATGTCCATTTTCCAGAAAATAGCATATTAATCAGTGTGTGATTTTGTGTACATGAAAGTGTGTGTGTTTAATTTGACAATTGAAAATACATTGCAATAAGCAAAACTGTAGAGGAATATCTGTGTTGTATTTCCTGAGTTTCCTCTGAGTACATATCCTACATACAACCTCCAAGTTGAATTTCACTTTTCCAATTCATGTCATGATACCAGTTCCTCCATAATTTGAATAATGAGACCATTTAAAGTCAGGTGAAGTGATAGTAGGTACCTGACTTGGCAAATCCAAAGCTATGCATATGGTATCAATGAAAACATGAACATTGAAATTCCCATATTTATGATAAAATATTCTTCCTAGAGTACTACTAAATAAATGCAGGGCCAATTTTAAAGCAATGCATGATTTTCATAGGTCTTTTTCAATTGATATTTTGTTCACTATGGAATTGAAATTCCACATTTATATTTAGTTATTTCACATAATTCACATACAAACAGTAGATGTAGGAGGAAACAGTTGAGCAAGAATGACAGCATCACCTATCACGTACATGTACTTTAGATTTATGATTCCATTTAATTTTCCATTATCCTTAACAAAGTATAATTCCCTAGCAAATACTTCTTACTCACTTAACAAGAACCAGGCATATGTGTCACGGACAGGGAATCAAATAACTTCCTCAGCATAAGTAAATTGGGAGGGTGTGTGTTTCTGATGTGTAGGAGGAAGTCACTGTTTTTCATTCTGCACTTTAAAGTGAGGCTTATGTTTTGATATTCAAAATGATGATCAATAAAGTTATTCTGCCTCACCTCCACCTCTCCTTTAAAATCAACCAGGGCTACAATATTAGCTATATGACCTCAGAACACTGATGTACTTCTCAGATCCACACAGTCCATTTAAATTAAAGCTCACTCCTGAGTTATAAGCTAGTAAAAGATGGACAGTTGTTATGATACCGTGTTTTAAAGCTTCCTCATTTTTGCCATAATAATCTGATCCTTTGTCTTGCTCACATGCTGGTCAATTAGCTGGTTTTGTCATAGAAAACTGTAGATTTTTAAAAAGGACTCTACATTCCAATACAATGAAATGGTACTTTGATGATGTAATGGTTCTTCTGCTCAAGTTCTGTGTGAGAAGGACATGGTATAGTGTGTGTGTACAGCACTGAGTATGGGTTTAAGTCTCAGCTAAGGGACACAGCTGTGCACATTCACCCCAACAGTCCGTTTCCTTCTTTCCAGGAGATACCACCTCTTCCTCCAGAATTGCTCACTATAAATCTTCTTTGTAAATTACCACAGGCCAAGAAAAGATGGAGCCTGGTCCTCTGAATAATTCTGGAAGAACTTATAGAGTTGGTCAAGCATTCAGCAACTAGCCTGTCTCAGTAACTTTCTCATCCCCTACATCAAATCCTCAGTGGTTCCCAGACAATAGTTAAAGCCAATATTCATTTTATATTTCCTTGGCAAAAGTTAACATTCTACTATTCATCTGGACTTGGACTGTGATACTGATGAAGGTGAAACAAATAAAAAGTTCAATAATTAAAGGGAAGCCAATACATTTTAGCGATGGTGTGTCTGCTTTTCACACATGCTCATAAAGGGCATTATTCATTCTGCCTTCTCACTTTTCAATCCAAAGCAAGCTTTTCTTCCCTAATATGTTCTTAGCTAATTAATCTGCTTCTTACTTCATTTTAGAAACAGAAGCAATCAGATTAAACCTTCCAAAAGTTTCCCCAGCCACATGGACTAACACAGTAACAGCTGTGCCAAAAACCTCTGCCATCACTTCTGTTATTATGGATGAGCTGTCTGTGTTCCCAGCTTAGGCTAAACCCTTCCCTCATGGACAGAATCCCATCTCCTCTGGACTGTGCAAGGACATGGTCCAATTGCTTGCCTTTTCTTTCCTCATCAATTATTCCCTTTCTACCAGATCATTTTCATAAATGTGAAACCACAATAGAATGTCTCTAAATAAAATAAATCAAGGGGAAGTCTACATACTTTTAAAGGAAGCAACGTACCCACCCTGTTTCTGATAATCCCTAAACACCAGAAGTAGATACTATCTTTATTTTTTACATGCCTCCTAAAATATGTAAGCATATGTACTGTATGTACAATATATGTGCTGCCATTGAGAAATGAACCACATAACAGGACCTTGTGACAGCACAGAAGGTTAATGATGCAGAGTAAATGTTTCATTTAATTCTATATTTCCCCTCTGTGTTGCCTAGAAAAAAAGTGGTACATTTGCTTCTAGATTTAAGCTATTAGAAAGTAGGTTTTTAATTTATTTTGATTATGAGATAATTGTTGTAAGTAAATTATAGACTTTCTTAGTGCCTTTTTATTAAGCAAAAGATTAACATGTTATTGATCAGTTAGTGAAATAAGAGGAGAAAGATATATATAAAAATTTGCCTTGTAGTAAAAAATGACCACTTTTGAAGTATTCACTTTCGAAATTATTTTCACATTTCAACTCTTTAATATCATTTTTATTGATGTTATTTATTTTCTATATACATGAAAATAAATATCTCAAAATCAATTGCAATGTGCACAATTTAAAATTAGTTGTGTTTTTATGCATTTAAAAACACTGGAAATTCTGGAGAGGACCTAGACACCCTGCTCAAATGTGTAGCCCATGGGTTGCTCAATCTTCAAGTGGGTGCCCTAGTAAAGGAAGCAGGGGCTGTCTCTACCGAGAACTCAGTGGCTGGCTCTTTGGTCACCTCCCCCAGGGTGACGTACCCTGCCAGGCCACAGAGCAAGACAATGCAGCCAGTTCTGATGAGACCTACCTCATAAGCTAGAATCTGATAGAAGGGGAGGAGGACCTCCCCTACCAGTGGAGAAGAGGGAGGGGTCTACAGCCTGGATACAAAGTGAATAAATTGTAACAAATAATAAATAAATATAAAAAAGAAAAATAAAATTGGACGATGTGAACAAATTTGTGTTGTGCTTTCTTGCTTTAGATTGGATATTAGTAACTTCTTCTTAACTACATTGTACTCAGAGTTGTTGTTCTTATTACCAAGAACAGTTATTAATTCAGTGCCTGAACAGAGAGAGCAATAGAAAAAGCTAATATACCAAAATTATGCTACTGACTGTTTCATTTCTTTTTAAGGAGACATAAAGATTCTTAACTTATAATGAATGATTTTAAGACAGAACATTTTTCCCAGACTCAAATTTGTATAAATTCCATTACAAAGAATAAACACAACTTAAATGAAATCCATTTTATTCCTGTTCTTTTGATTACAAATCCATTTACCATTAGTTTCTTGAAAAAATATCATTTATCAGAGTGGGAAGTGGCTAAATAGGTAAAAGAGTTTCATGTGCAAGAGTGAGAACCTGAGTTTGAATTCCCAGAACCCATGCAAAATTGAACTCACAGCATTAGTTCTGTAATCCCAAACACCTACTGGGAAGGTTAGAGACAAATAACAGCAGAATCTAGAAACTCACAGGCAAGCTGGTTGGGATAAGCTGTGTGAAAGCAAGAAAAGAGACCCTGTCTTAAACAAGTTGGAAGACAAGTAACAATGACTAATGTTGTTCACTGACCTCCCAAGGGCTCATTAGCATGCATGTGCCCCCCCCCACACACACATATCATACATACATCATATACATACATCCGAACACACTAGTTTACAAGAATTAAGTAAAACCATTTTTTTTTTCAATGCAGTTTATTCAGGAACCTTGAACAATCCTCGGACCCTGGGGAAAGCCAGCCCACAGCTTAAATAGCCTCTGGGTAGCCAACGCAGGCGTGCCACGGGGGCAATGCAGATAGGTCCACATACATGGAAGCAAGCCAGATCCTCAGCCTTAGCCAAATGGGAATAGTTCGTGACAGAGAGCACTCACCATCGGGAAGGTGGAAGGCAGAAACCAGCTCCATCTTTAAGGCACAGCATTCCGCAGCTCTCTACAGTTCCCCCTTTTTGTTTTAGACGCATCAGGCAAGAGTAGAGGTCTGATCTCTGATATTCGAAATAAATTGGGACTTTGTACTGATGTTCGTTTAGGTGTCATCCACCCAAAGAGCATCAGACCCGTCCTATACCTTTTTCTCAGAGGCGGGACCTGGGGCATCAACCCGCATGCAATCAGACATGCTCTTCTCTGGGTCGAAAGCGGCTGAACCTGAGTGCAGTGCTTAGCCTCGCATCCTGAGTGTAACATTTTAGCTTTTTATGGTATCCAACCATGCTTGGGGAGAATGTCCTGCTTCAATGGCTGTAAAGGCCTGAATGATCATGGCTGCATCACACTGTTGTGAGACTCTAATCTTGCATATATACCACAGGCAAACCAAGGAGACCAACACCAGAAGGCCTGCTAACACTCCCATGCCCGCCCATTCCTTCAGATGATTCATGGCTGCAGCAATCCATGATGATAATCCTGTGGCTAGTCCTGCGTCCACTCTGGTAGAATTTACTGTGACAATGGCCACTCTGAGCTGCTCCATCGTAGTATCGAATTCTCCAGTCCAATTACGTAAAATATAGCTCGACAATTGTTTAGACAGATTTGCAGCACAGGAAAAATTCTCATGTTGTATGCTAGTGACTCAAAGTCCAGCATATTTTCATTGACAGCCAAGTTGAGCGATTTGCCATAGGGTATCAATTTGCTCCTGCACGAGGTCACTCCTCTGATTGAACACCATCAAGCTTCCTTTTAGTTGAGCATTAATTCCTTTATGTACAACTAAGGCATTAGCTACATTGGCTAAATGATTGTTCAGGGTCTGAGCAGTCTGCACAGTATGACTCATGGCTAATGCCCCGGTGGTAGCTCCAACAGCCGCCAATGAGATGGTAGTAACAATGGTGGCTGTAGTTCCAAGATCCCTTTTCTGTCTGAAGAGAGTCATAGCATGAGGGGCATCAACGGATGACCATTTTATCATAAAATATACCAACTTCATTAACTCTCTTAAATGGTGTGTCGTAAGCAATGAGAGTCTTTACTCCTTGGCGGGGAGTTGGGGTGTAGCTGATATAATGAGGTAAAGTTTTGTATTGTTCATCTTGCTGACTTGAAGTTTGGCTACAAGATTTGTTTTAAATATTGATTCTTCATGATATTAGCATTATAAAAATTGCAGGATTCATTGTATTTTTAATTGGTAAGTGACTGAACCACTCTGTTTCTTGAAGTTCTCTAATAGAAAGTGGTGATAATAATAGAATGTGCTCCTAGAACAGCTGTGATGGTTAAATGACTTAATAAGAGGAATAAGGGTGAACCTATGCTTAAGGAATACAAAAGTAGCCGGGAAAGGCAAAAATTTATATTTTTATATAATGAATCTAGGCATTTCTCTGTTCTCCTCTCCCATCTCCTTTTCTTGTTCACTAAGAGTTTTCTTCTCATTATGGCCTATTACTACTATTATGGCTTCCTTAGCAATCAAATAACCATCTGAATGTAATTACAGTTTCTTAAGCTGTCACAGCAGGGAGGTTATTTACTAGGGCAAGGGTCACTGTAGAATATAACACCCCCTCCAATAGCTGTTAACATTTAGCTATCTGTCAGAGAGAAAGAGAGATAGAGAGAGGTTGCATGAGCCCTTCTTTTATCCATAATGAAATGTGTAGAGGAATTTTAGTTCAGCAACATGGCTATTCTGGCAAGGGATCACATCCAAAGACCTAGGACTGTGTGATCCATCTGAATATAGACTTGCCATAGGTACACATCTATAATCACTCTGGCCAGAATTTAATTCACACCTTTAATCTCAAACAATGATGTCTAATGGAGAGGCAGACAAAGTGATGAAACAGAGAAAGATTTGACAGAATGACCAGAGACATAGCTTGCCCAACTCTTAGCAGAATAGATAGGAAAGAGAAGCTACTTCAGAGTAGAGCAGAGAGAGAGAAAGCAGGGTTCATGAAGATAGTGCAATTAAGTTAGGGAGTACAGTACAGTTCAGTGCAGTTCATTTGAATATAACTGAGTCCCTGCAGATCAGTTTGTGGAGTCCAGAGGCAGTTTTTCCAAGCACAGCAATTTAGTGAGAAGCCAAGAGAAGACAGTTTGATTAGCTTGGCGAGGACTTTTGAGCCAGAACAGCTGAGATGAACCAGACAGCCAGAATTCAGAAAGAACTAGAAAGCATAAGCTTATTCAGCAGTAAACTTGCAGGCTGAAAGCATTCTAGACCTAGGTTAGCAGACAGAGCTAGAAGCTGAAGCCTTCACAATGCGAGCTGCAGAAGTTTAGATTGTATGGAGGCTAGAAGCTTCCAGGACTAGTCCTAGAGATGCTCTGGGCTCAGCCCAAGTATTCACAAAACTTGGGTATAGCACTTATCTCAGCCCCTCATCTGAGGAAATAAAAACTACATTTAAAATATGATGATGGTTCTAGTCATGTAGGTGTCTTGGCCAACCACAGCTGTGTTGAGTTTTGATCAGTACAATGGTCATGACTTATCCACAAGGTATCTTTTTATTGTATATCTCAACATCCTTTGACTGCCACAATTTTTCTGTGCCCCTCGCCCTTCTTTGTGATATTCCTGAGCCTTGGAAGAGGAGATATAGTTTTTCTATATCTATATAGAACAATCCAACAGTCCAGTATTACTTGTTCTCAGCACATTGACCAATTAAGGGTTTTTGAATTAACCATTTTCACTGCAATGAGAAGCTTCTCTAATGAAGGCTAGGTAGAATGCTAATCTATGGGGATAAACAAGAGTATTTACCAAGAAAAGTGACAAGTTTATCACTTAGGTTTATGGAACCAGACATGTGTTTCTTCTTTTGAAATGGATCTTAAATCAAAACTGGTTGGTTACTCAGAACAGCCATGCCCCTATTGCAGTATAGGACATATTTTTGCTGACATGTCATTATTGTGACTCCCAAAACTAACAAATGAATAAAAGTGATAATGACAGTAACTCTGGCACAGTGAGATCTGGCCACTAGACAGGACACTTTCAGCTCAGTTGCAGTTAAATTTATCTACTACCTTTGACCAAAATGTGTGGTACCTTTAACAATACAATCTCACAATCAAATTCTGATGGGCAGTCAAGATCAATAACAGTAGGCTCTATTATCTGGAAGGATTTGGGATCTCCTTGATCAATAACTTTTAGAGAATATCTTATATCTGAAACTCGCTTCAGGGGAAAACACTGTCCATTACCAGTGTATCCAGTCAAGCATCTTTTCCTTTATTTTGAAGTCTCTGACTCCTAAAGTTAAACAGGTTAGACAAAAACTGTCAAACCCCAAGCAGGATGGCTTATTCACATTCCAGTCTGTGCACGACGTCTGACGTTCAAAAGCAAAAGCAACATAACCCAAATGATGTGCTGTAGTGAAAAGGTATGCAGAAGCTGAAGAGACATGGTAAGCAACAGGAACAAATAAATGACAGAGCTTTTGGGATGAGCAGACAGACAACATAAATTACAGAGCAGACTGAGGAAATGCACAGGCAATGCCTGACTGAACCAAACACCCCATGAGAAAGTGCCGAACCCTGACACTATGAAGGATACTCTGCAAAAGCCTGACAGAGCTGTCCTCTGAGAGGTACTACCCAGCAGCACATCAGAACAGATGCAGAGACTAACACCTTGGGTGATGCAAAGGACTTCTTGTGAAAAAGTGAGAGGAAAGAGAACAGGACATAGGGATGACAGGAGCTCCACAAAAAGGTGAGCAAAGTCAAATGACCCGGGCCCAAAGGGGCTTGCTGAGACTGAAGCATCAACCAAGGACCATGTATAAAATGGACCTACACCCCTACAAAGATGTAAGCAGAAGCCCAGCTTTGGCTTCATGTGGGGAAATGGGACTGCACCACACAAAGACTTACTTGCCAGCTTTTTGATCACTTTCTGCTGGCAGGACTGTGCTGCCAGGCCACAGGGGAAGAAGACAAGTTTCTCCCTGAGGCAATTTGATGAGCTGGGCTGGGTAGAAAAGGGAGCTCCCCTTCAGAAAAGGGGAGGAGGGAAAGGGAGAAGGAGGAAGGGTAGAACTTGAAGAGGTGGACAGATGAGGCTACAAGAATGTAAAGTGAGTATGTACCATGTGTGTCTTTCTATGTCTGGTTTACCTCACTCAGGTTGATCATTTCTAGATCCCACCATTTGCCTGCAAATTTCATGATTTTCTTGTTTTTAATTTCTGAGCAGCATTCCATTGTGTAATTGTACCACAATTTCTGTATCCATTACTCTGTTGAGGAACATCTGGGTTGTTTCTAGATTCTGGCTAGTACGAATAAAGCTACTATGAACATAGTTGAGCAAATGCCCTTGTTGTACAGTTGAGAATAGTTTGGATCTCACCTAGGAGTGGTAGCTGGATGATGAGGAAGCACTATTCCTAATTGTTTGAGAAAGCGCCAGATTGATTTCCAAAGTGGTTGTGCAACTTTACATTCCCACCAGCAATGGAGGAGGGTCCCCATTTCTCCACATTCTCTCCAGCATGTGTTATCACTTGAGTTTTTGATCTTATCCATTCTGATGGGTGTAAGGTGAAATCTCACGGTTGTTACACACCCCCCTCCTTTGGGGGCCATATCGATTTATTTATTTTTTTTAATTAAATTTTTATTTTTATATTAATTACAGTTTATTTACTTTGTATCACAGCTGTAGCCTCCTCCCTCATCTTCTCCCAACCCCACCCTCCCTCCTTCATCTTCTCCCATTCCCCTCTTCAAGTCTACTCATAAAGGAGGACCTCCTCCCTTTCCATATGACCATAGATTATCAGGTCTCATCCAAACTGCCTGCATTGTCCTCCTCTGTGGCCTGGCAAAGCTGCTCCTCCCTCTGGGTGGGGGGAGGGTCTAAGACCCAGCCACTGAGTTCATATTAGAGATAGTCCCTGTTCCCCTTATTTTGGAACACATTTAGATACATACATCTGAGCAGAGGTTCTGGGTTATCTCCATGCATGGTTCTTGGTTGGAGTATCAGTCACAGAAAAGACCCCTGTGCCCAGATATTTTGGTTCTGTTGCTCTCCTTGTGGAGCCCCTGTCCTCTCCAGGTCTTACTATCTCCCCCTTCTTTCACAAGATTTGATTTGCATTTCCCTGATGAGTAAAGACCTTGAACCTTTCTTTATGTGTTTCTCTGTTATTCGATATTCCTATATTGAGAATTCTCTGTTTAGCTCTGTACTTCACTTTTTAATTGGATTACTTAACATGGTATATACTCACTTATAAGTGGATATTAGTTATATAATATAAGATAAACATACTAAAATGTATGCTCCTAAAGAAGCTAAACAAGAAGGAGGACTCTAGGGAAGTTGCTCAATCCCCACTCAGAAAGCAAATGGGACAGACATCAGGAAATGGAGAAAACAGAACAGGTCAGGAGCCTGCCTCAGCGGTGCTCTCAAAGACTACCTCACAGGGTATCAAGCAGAGGCTCAGACTCACAGCCAAACTTGGGCAGAGTGCAGGGAATCTTATGAAAGAAGGGGGAGATAGAAAGACTTAGTGGAGACAGGAGCTCCAAAAGGAGACCAACAGAACTGAGAAACCTGGTCTCAGGGGTCTTTGCAAAGACCATATTTCAACCAAGGACCATGCATGGAGATAACCTAGTCCCTTTGCTCAGATGTAGCCCATGGCAGCTCAGCCTTCAAGTGGTTCTCCTAATAAGGGAAGCAGGGGCTGTCTCTGACATGAACTCAGTGGCTGGCTATTTTGATCACTTCCCCCTGGGGAGAGGGCAGCTGTACCAGTCCACAGAGGAAGACAATGCAGCCAGTCCTGATGAGACCTGATAGGCTAGGGAAAGGGAGGAGGACCTCCAGGTCAGTAGACAAAGGAGGGGGATGGGAGAAGAAGGAGGCAGGGTGAGATTGGGAGGGGATGAGGGAGTGGGCTACAGCTGGGATACAAAGTGAATCAATTGTAATAATCAAAAATTATTACAAAAACGAATGCTTGATGTAAGTCGAAAGATGAATTCAGCATTAGTTGTGGATTAGGAAATAAATCAGTGAGCTCAAAGAAACATAAAGAGAAACTTTAAAACTAATGTGCAAGAAAAATAAAGACATGAATAAAAAAGGAGACATAAGAAGAAAATATCCTTGGCATAATTCAAAATGAAGAGAAACACAGTTGTAATAATACAAAAGGAAAGACAAGGAGGAAGAAACTACTTTCGTTTTCTCAGGACTAATAGCAAATCCTAAGAAAATTTTAAAAACACACAGATCAACTATGAAATTACTCAAAAACATGATTATCTTATTACTAGTATCTTAAACCAAAGCTCCTGAAAGCCAATGATACACAGAAAATCTTTAAAAAAAAAAAAATCTAGAGGACGAAAACTTACGTTACATATGTAAATTAAGAGGAGGACTTTGCAGCCAGGCCTGAAGATACCTGATATAACAGGTTAAGAACCATTGTTCTTTAGGCCTGGACTTAAAGTCCTCCTCTGTGGCCTAGAAGGGCTGCTCCTCCCTCCGGTGGGGTGGGGGCAGTCAAAGAGCCTGCCATTGCTGAAGATACCTGCTAAGCTAGGGTCAGATGAAAGGGGAGGAGGTCCTCCCCTATCAGTGAACCTGGAAAGGGTTAGGGAAAAGATGAGGGAGGGAAGGGTGGGATTGGGAGGGAATGAGGGAGCGGGACTGTAACTAATATTAAAAAATAAAAATTTAATTAAAAAAAGTATGTGGATTTACTTCACATTCCCATGTGTGACAAAGAAGGTAGAATAAAGTACCTTATGTAGCTTTAAATGCTGAATTATTTTTACGTGGATAAATTGTTCCTTGTATAAAAGGAGGTTCTAACAGAAATAGAATGATGTTAACTCTGGTGTCATTTCTCAACTATTGTGTTAAGTTTTCCCTTTCTTGTACAGCTTGGAATAATTAAGATATTAGTTTAGGAAGTGTTAAATATTCTCTACTATGCTCGGATTCCTAGAAGCAAGTATTAGAATTGAAAAACTCTCAAAGTACTGTTCCCATAGGCACTAATTCTTCAAGGCCATTGCAATTGTTACAGCAACAAGTCCTGAATGACATTTTATTATTGAAGTATGCCTTTAATTATTTTAATTGATAAGTCACAAATACTTTAGAATATCTAAAATTCTAATTCTATTAACTTTAAGTACTCAAGGGAAACAGAGATTAATGACAGTATTCAGAAATGGAATCCTTGTAGTATGAGAGATGTACAATGGAGGTTTTGTGGGCGTAATAAAGCAGTGGCTGTTTCGTGTAACTAAATATCAAAATAAATAATACAAACCCATATACAAATGCATATCACATATTATATATCATCTATATGTCACTCAGCTTGATCTGACTGATATTTGTAGAATACACAACAACAATATAATTCACATTCACTTCAAGCATGCATGAATATTCATCATTATTGTCAAGCATGCAAGAGGACCTGAAATCAATACATCATTTCCCTTCTCAAAAAAAAAAAAAAATATATATATATATATATATATAATGGTAAGCTGACCAACCTCCAGTTAGATGACTTCTCACCCATGGAAGTATAGGCAGCATTAAATGGGCTTAGTGAGTTGTAAACACACATAAACACACACACACACACACACACACACACACACACGTGACATTGGGATAGCCTAAGTTGGGTAAATCCAGGAGGGTATGAAGTGAAGTGTGGTTATGATAATGTTTCATTGTATATGCATGAAATTATTTTTTATTTTTTTAAATTTAGGGTTTTTTTATACATTTATTTATTCCAATTTATTCACTTTGTATCCCAGCTGCAGCCCTCTCACTCCTCTCCCCCCAGTCACACCCACCCTCCCTCTTCTCCCTTTATGCCCATTCCCTAGTCCCCTGAAAGGGAAGGACCTCCTTTCCTTCTACCTGACCCTAGCTTATCAGGTCTTATCAGGGATGGCTGCATCATGAAATTCTTAAAGGCTAAAACACAATAATGGATAAACCCCAATACAATTAAAATGTCTTTCAATAAATTCATCTTTGTTTCCTAAAAAGAAATACCTATGAGCACAGACCACATTCTGTACCATAAACTATGCGCTGATGAACATAAAAAGTTAATAAGCATTATCATTCTAGAAAGTTTGCTCTCTAAATTAGAAAAAGAATGGAAATATTCCTCCCAATTCTTGATGCGCTAGCTTCAAACACCTAGAAACAAATAAGGAACTATCAGGTTA
Organism: Meriones unguiculatus; assembly: GCF_030254825.1. Classification (NCBI taxonomy): domain Eukaryota; kingdom Metazoa; phylum Chordata; class Mammalia; order Rodentia; family Muridae; genus Meriones; species Meriones unguiculatus. The sequence goes on from NC_083359.1 coordinate 30,577,389, forward strand.
TGTGAAACAGTTTTAATTATAAAAATTCGTAAGTGTTAAAATAAAAAGTAACCTACAAAAATTGTGTTGGGTTCAACAAAAGCAGTACAGAGAGGGATAGAAAGAATATAGAATTGTATTATATGTTTTTTCTTTAATGTTTCAAAGTCTCAATTTCCTCTCTTTTTTCCTTTTTGTTTGTTTTCAATACATTCTAATCATAATTATGGAAGAATTTCTAATTTAAACCTAAAATTCTTAATCTGAAAAGCATAAAAATTGATCAGAAATTGATGTAATTAAAAATAGAAAACAATGTACAATATAAACACCAGCAAAACCAGAAACTGATTCTATACAAACATGAACTCAGTTGATACATTTTAAATCAAAGTGCCCCAAAAGACATAACACACACATAAATAATATCAGAAAGGAAACATCTACTACTACAATCCTGAGGATGATCAAAGTGCTCCAGGAAGATTCTGTTGGTCCTTGTGAGTGATGCAATTTGTTAACCATGGAGATGGACTGATTACTTGTAAGCCAGAAGACATAGTGCTGGGAGAATACCTTACTGGTTTAAAAATTATATGTATTAAGTACTGCGAATGGAAGGCAAAAAGACCCACTATGGACTTACATAATTTTCCTGAAAGTGACAAGAAAAGAGCAATCCTAACTGAGTTTGAAAGTAGTGTCTTTAAGAAGGAAGGCAGAGTGCAGAGGATCTTAGGAAAGAAGTGGGAAACAGTAAGATCTGGAGAGGACAGGAACTCCACAAGGAGAGCAACAGAACCAAAAAATCTGAGCACAGGGGTCTTTCCTGAGACTGATACTCCAACCAAGGACTATGCATGGAGATAACCTAAGACCCCTGTACAGATGTAGCCCATGGCAGTTCAGTATCCAAATGGGTTCCATTGTAATAGGAACAGGGACTGTCTCTTACATGAACTGATTGGCCTGCTCTTTAATTACCTCCCCTTAAGGGGGAAGCAGCATTACCAGGCCACAGAAGAAGAGAATGCAGCCACTCCTGATGAGACCTAATTGACTAGGATCAGAAGGAAGGAAAAGAAGACCTCCCCTATCAGTGGACTTGGGGAGGGGCATGCATGCAGAGGGTGGAGGAAGGGAGGGATTGGGACAGAAGGAGGGAGAGAACCACAGAGGGGATTCAAAGTGAATAAAGTTTAATTAATAAAGAATTTTAAAAAAAGAAGGAAGGCAAAAGAACCTACATACAATATCACCCCTTACGGGACAGGCTTTCTACAGAAGTGTGATTTAACAACTCCTGTATAACTAGTCATGCATGCTGGAGTTGGAAAAGTACATTTTTAAAATTTTTCAGGTTTTAAACTTGCAGTGGAAATTTACAGGTAGCCAGAGGAAAAAAGAGTAATATGCTTTGCTATTAATTAGCAGTGGATGTTCCCTGATACATGATGGTTTGTTTAGTATGGATATGGCTGGCTACACATAGATATATTAAAAACATAAATGCAATTTAGTGCCCATACCTATAGCTTTTCTTCATCATAAACGCAGATTCATTTTAGATGTTAGCACATTTGTTCAGAACAAACACATAATGAAAACATTTTTATCCCACATAACATCTCTGTTGATATGTGTAAAATATGTATTTGCCATATTGCACAAATAATTATAATTAAGCAATTATAATCTTTTCTGTGTCACAATATTAGGGTATTTTTATGTTGATAAGAAAAAGATTAAATTTCAAAATGACATTAAGAATATAAACAGAGGTAATATGCTAACAAATTAAAGATTTTTTTGTTATGGCATTTCTGTTCTACAACAGATACAATTTTCTTTGAACATATTTCACGTTTCTACAAACATACCTGTACTACAAATTTAAATTTTTATGTGTTCTTTTGTAAGGAGCAAGTAATTACCATAGTAGAAAATAGAAAAATTTAGCATTCGAGGATATTTATACCTAATTAAATATTTGAGTAAATACACACACCACATCCAAAAGATATTTAAATGTTTAAAATGTATTCCTACTTCATTCCAATCTAATGTCATTAACTATCTCAGTTTAAAAACAATAGGTCCATGGTGAATAATATAATTACATCTTTAAAGATATCAGTGAAATATGAAGATAATTTTATTGGTCCCTAATAGCAGTCAGTGTATTATCTCTTTTAAATATACTTGCTTATAAAAAGCAAAAAGCACTTGACCACAGGATCTTTCTCATTGAATTACTGGATCAGACTAGCTTTTGAGACAAGTTCTCTCTATGTAGCCTAGGTTAGTCTTATATGAACTTGTAGTCCTCCTCCTTAAGCTTCCAGGATTCTGACACTCTCAGCATGTGCCAGAATACCTATCTGGTTTAGATGGTTTTTCATGTTAACATTTACCCCAGGGTATACCAAAGAGAATGAAATTGAAGTTTATCTCAGCACTACAGACCAAACAGAAGAAAATTTAAATCCACTGGATAAAATGATATTTATATTTCTGAAAATTGGGAAACATTTTTGGCTTTCTTTATAGTATGAAACTGGATTTTCATTTTCATTACAGTGATATGGTATAAGAATGTCTATGCACACGGAGAAGCCTCTCGATTTGGTTTTGATGATACTATTGAGCACTGGATAAGTCTTCAGTCATTTTGTCATCTCTAAAATGTTTGTAAGAATTTCAGCATGATGCTTAAACACGAGAGCCAGCCATGAGAAACTGTGTACGCAGATGACATTGAACTTCCAACAAGACTTGGAGAAATAAGGCAATGCTAGTCCCTTATACAAGTAACCACTCCAGTCACCTAGGTTCTGTTTAGGGATGGTACTAAATAAAGCTAAAGAAAGAGTTAAAAAAAATAAGAAAAAATAAGAATTTGCCACAAAGCTCACATTCTGTTTGTTTTTCTGTTTTGTTGTTGTTTTTGTTTGTTTTGTTGTTGTTGTTTATTTACTTTTAGAGAGAATATCTCCCTGCATAGCTCTGGTTCTCCTGAAACTCTTTATGTATACCACACCTAGTCTAGACTACTCATAGAGATCCTCCTGCGTTTGCTTCCCTTTTTAGGTAATTCTTAAAACAACCCACATTTTTTAGTTTATGAAGTTAAGACTAAATTACAAAAGCTCTGTGTCTTTCTTTCAGCTCATGTTGCATAACAGTGAATGAAAAGCAATTAATGCCACCTGTTTCTCATGCCTGGGTACAGTTGCTTCTCTCTGCCCTTTATTCCCCTTCTCTATCTTAATAACAGTATCATTAGTTCCATATAAATAACCCTTCCACTAAATCACTTTAGACAAATTGATAATACACCAAATGCTCATTATGGAAAGGATATAAACAAAATGCCAAATATAATTCCAGAACTAACTATGGTAAGGTGTATGAGCTATATTAGAGACAACAGCACCAATTAGTGTTAGGCAGATCTTTCTGGAAATCCAGTGCATGCAATAGTGTGGTGTGTCCTAACTAAGGAATAGTTATAGAGCAAAGGAAAGGGTGTGGTCTAAGCATGCACATTGCTTAGAAATTGTCCAGCACAAGCCTCTGTGTTTAAAATACGAGCTATTTCAATGTGAGATACTTCAATATGATACTCAATGTACTAGAATTATTTTTCTTCCTTTGCACTCAAGTTATAAGTAAATAATTTTTACCCTGGTTTCAAATTACTCTTTATACTTAGTTTAGCACATTTGTCCAGCCCTGTTACACTTACTTCTCTTGTGAATCTATTAATGCCCTAGATATCAGTGTGGCAAGAAAAAAGTCATGGAAAAATCACAACTAGAAGCTAGTAAGATTGTTCGTACTACTCCTGAGCTCCTAAAGATGATGGCTTCATGCTCAAGCACTGAGAACACATCTTAGATGTGTTTCTGCACCATCCAAAATATTTGCAGTTCCTGGAGGACACCAGTTTTAGCCTATGGTTCAAACAAACATTAAAGGAAATCTGTAAATTCTAAAATATTAACTGTGGTAGTCATACTCACTTTCATTCATATGGATCTCAATATTTCACTTCTCATGGTACAAACGGTCAAGAGAGAAACTGATTTGACTCCTCCTTGTTCTGTGAAGTGAGTATGATGCCATGGGACTCCGGATGATTGTGTACTTATTTCCTGCAGAGCCACATTCTTTCCGAAGTAGAAGAGCCCATCTCTTCGGAGCAAATAGTAGACAATCCAATAAACAACCTCCAATTGAAAATTCTCTATCAGCGGGATATGCAGCATTGGCTTCATATCTCATCATTTTAGCCCTTTGGTGTGCTGAGGACCTAAGACTGTCTGTGTGTTCATACCAAGAGCACAGTGTGCTTCTATATAGTTAAAGAAAACTGTTATGGAGCTTGAGATGCGTCCATCAGTATAAACAAATCAGTGTACATCCACTCTTTAGTGACACATTGTCATTTAGATACATTTCTTAACAAAAGCCTACCATTTCTCCTTTGTTCAATGTTTCATCTAGGATTACAGGCAACACATATCCATGTATATAGAAGCTTAACTGAACAAAAGTTACGTCGTTTTCCTTTGGCTGCTACTCAGAGTACAAAACAACCTCCTCACCATCTATCAGTTATGCTGAAACCAATGTCTTCATTTTCACATCACTGTAGTTATGGGTAACTTTCCTGAATCAAGCAACAAAAGTATTTTTACTATGTTGATCAATAAACAGCATGGTCCTGCCATGAATATCTTCAAATTTTCCTCCATCCTGGAACATAATTATACTGTGTTGTGCGTGGAGAAGAAAGATAATTAAAAGCAAAAAAAAAAATGTTTCTAAACAGATTTAGATGGAGAGCAATATATTTTTCTTTGTGATTAATGAAACTTTCTCTATGAAGTTTACAAAACACAGGTATCTTTTGTAAAATTCTCAAGAATGTGAGTATCAATATATAATAAAGGTTGCATTAAAGGTTTGGGAGGCAGAGGCAAGCAAATCTCTGCGTTCAAGGCTAGTTTACAGAGTGAGTTTCAAGACAGACAGGGCTACATGAAGAAACCCTGTCTTGAAAACAAACAAAAAACACTTACATAGAATTATAAGAAATTGTTAAGTGCTAGAATTCTATAGAACATTGTAGTGTTTAGTTAGACTATACTTTCCAAAATGCTTGTCACTCCTGAAATCTAGGATATTAACTTAACTAATGATCCTTTAAATGGGTGTGTAAAATATAATTTAAGCTACTTGCATCATGAAAAAAGAGAGGCATCATTTGTTACTGCCAAAAATCACTGGCATGTAGAAATCAGAAAATCATTAGCCTTGATAGAAATAGCTTAATACAACAGGGAAGACATTGCATTATTTAGCACAGTTAAATGACAATTGATGCAAACACGAGTGAAGTGCAGGGGAAAGAAGAAACAATTTAGTGAATGATAAATTCTGTTCATAGTATTTATGCATGCAAAGGAATGGAAATCTTTGCTCATTAACCCAGGCACTTAGTTTGTGAGCCAAAATGCTTCAGGCTGTAGCCTTAATTGTCATAAATGTTTATCTCTATGAAAGTTTAATTTAGGCTTAAGAAAAAAAATAGCATCCCAAGTGATGTATATGCTACTTTTTTTTTTGTTTTTTTTTTGTTTTGTTTTGTTTTGTTTTTGTTTTTGTCTTCTTCATTCACCTAAGGTAGGTTACCAGAAACTTTGCATTTAGCTGTCACCGTCTACATGGTCTCATCAGATGCAGTCAGTTTTGTCTTTTTCCTTCTTTGCACTCATTTACATCTGTCAGCATTGTGCCTTGTGGTGTAGTGTTCCGGGCATCCTCCATTAACCACTGCATTCTACAGCACAGATTTTTCAAAGCTGCTCAGTAGAGTGTCATACTGAGCTTTGCTCAATTTGAATGACACTTGTCAACGTGTTTTCTTTATTCTCTCAACTTTCTTCCTTTTCGCTTAATTCTGAAGATCCCAAGGCAAGACAACTTTGTGTTATCTATGTGTATTTGCTGGTTATGAAACTATTTTGGAAATTAAATATTTTCCCATGATATAATCTATCCCACAGTGTACTTGTGATAATATGAGACTAGTAATAATCTGTTGCATCTAATAATTTATGACTTCATAAATACAGGTTAAAATGTACATTCGTCACAAATATGACACTCAAGGCAGACAAAATAAAAGATTACACCAAAGTCTGGATTAGCGGTCCAAATGAGTGAGCCAAAGACAGCTGCCTCACTGATAATTTCTATAACAACTTGGATAAGAATTTTTCAAAGCTGCATTCCTAGTCCTTCTTGACCAACTGTCAGAAAGTTTCACCAATGCTTCAGAACTCTGGGCAACTTCTTACATAACAATTTTGTGGGGCCTTGTGTAGCTTATAAATCTCATGACCTCCCTTTGTTCTATAAATCTCATGAGGTTTCTGAGACCTCCATTCCTCTCTTACACAATTACAGGAGAATGAGCTTTAATGTTTGAAGAAATGGCTTTGGAACATCTCTTGCCATGTTTCTCCAGATGTAGGCAGCACAATCCTGTTAACATTTTTCATATACTTCTATAAAAATATTTTCTTCTTTTTTTCATATTTGAAATTTAGAATTGATCCAAAATTCTTATAATTACCTATATTGGTCTGGTACATATTATTTTATCATTTTAGTAAAAGGTTTTGTGGCTCCTGTTTCATATTTAAGTTTTTCAATTCTCTTTTCTGGATGTCATATAATATTGCAATTTTGAATCACAAAATTAATACATAACCTAGAAAATATTCATGGTTTATCAAACACTGATAAAACATAATTATCAAATTGAAAATAGTTTCACAGATAGGAAATTTCCATAATAACCAGACTGTGAATATTTAAGGATTTTGGGCCATACTGTAAATGTAGCAACTCTTTGAGGGAGAGAGAAGTATTCAAGGATGACAAATGAATGATTCTGTATGGCGGTATTACAATAATATTTAACCATGAAACAGGTGTTCATGCAGGAATGACCTTTGGGCCATAGTTGCCAACTGCTGAAATACTAGGATAGTTTTCAAACTTGAGAAAGCTATCATGGATATTGGGTTTACAAAGAACAATCAATGTAACATCGAATGCCATTTTCTCAAAATTCCAACTGAATTTGAATATCAAATATTAATGTTTTGGTTGTCAAAATTCTATTGCATAATAAATTGGATGGTTTACTTTTCTTTTATTAAGTTTATTTTGTGTTAACATTACCAATTTTTGTTATATTGTTCTTGAGCGAGGAGAGATTACTTTAAACATTTTTTTAATAATTATGAGTACAAACTCTTTCAGTTCTCCCAGTAGCCACTTTTTGTATGCTGGAATTATGAATCTACTAATCTGTTACTCTCTATGTCCTATATTTATTGTTTTTTGTTTGTTTTGGTTGTTGTCTAAAAAAGAAATACCTGTGTCGCAGAGTAATGTCATTACTTTCAGTATAGCGCTTTCTAAAAAAGTTTAAAATATATCTTCATTACTTTAAAAACAGTCAGCATAAAAAATTTAAATGCTCTATGTGTAAAATGTTGCTGGTAAATGGTTCATATCCTAAAATCTGAAGTGGTAGGTGCTAACATACTTTGTCCATAATGATGTTGAGTATTTTATAAACTATGTTCAGCAAATTAATGTCAACAAATCAATATTGAAGAAACATAATAAAGAGGTCAGAGTCAAACAGTCCTTTGCGTTAAAGAAAGTCTACATCCTGAGTGAGGTATCCCAGAAGCAGAAAGACACACAGGGTATATACTCACTCATAAGTGGATACTAGACATACTAAAATATATACACCTGAGGAAGCTAATCAGGAAGGAGGACTCTGGCTAAGATGCACAATCCCCATTCAGAAAGGCAAAGAGGATGGACATCGGAGGAGGGAGAAAACAGGGAATGGGACAGGAGCCTACCACAGAGGGCCTCTGAAAGGCTCTGCCCTGCAGAGTATCAAGGCAGATGTTGAGACTCAGCCAAACTTTGGGCAAAGTACTGGGAATCTTATGAAAGAAGTGGGAGATAGTAAGACCTGGAGAGGACAGAAGCTCCACAAGGACAGCAACAGATCCAAGAAGTCTGGGCTCAGGGGTCTTTTCTGAATCTGATTCTCCAGCCAAGGACCACTCACTCATGGAGATGGCCTGGAATCCCTCCACAGAGGTAGCCTATGGCAGTTCAGTATCCAAGTGGACTCCATAGTAATGGGGACAGGGACTGTCTCTGACATGAACTGATTGGCCTGCTCTTTGATCACCTCCTCCCAAGGGCAGAGCAGCCTTACCAGGCCACAGAAGGAGACAATGAAGCCAACCCTGATGAGACCTGATAGACTAGGATCAGAGGAAAGGGGAGGAGGACCTTCCTTTTCAGTGGACTGGGAGAGGGACACGGGTGGGGAGGAGGGAGGGTGGGATTGGGAGGGGAGGGGAGAGGGAGGTACGGGGGGGATACAAAGTGAACAAACTGTAATTAATAAAAATAAAAAATAAAAGTAAAATAACAATAAAAAAGAAAGTCTATATTAGAGAAAAAGTAGAGAATAGCTTCCTTCTTAAGGTACAGCCAGTACTAGACAAGTAGCTCCAAGCTCACATGATCTTTATATTTGCTGTTTACGTCCTACCCTGTAACAGGCACATTGCCTAAAACCACTTACTAGATGTTTTTGTCAATATTTTTGCATTATAAGTGATCAAGCACAAGTCTTCAGAAATGCTGAAACAAGGTGGCAGTAATTCATACCACCAGCCACAAATTTTACTCTGCAAATGATACGGTTTTGGTTATCAGAAATGAAAATTTTAATCTATCCTTTTTGCAATTTTAAAAATGAAATGAGAATTGAAGCATAATGTGGCTAATCTGTGATCTTAAATTTAAATGGAAAAAATATAGAAGGGATCAATGTAGTTACAATAAATATTAAATTCTGATTAAAATGTGTTGTTTACTCTTTATATTTAAGTTCACTATTGTTATAAATTCTTTTATAAAATTTATACCTACGTTTATTCTGCTGTATGCAAAAAATTGTTAAATAAAATTTAAGTGGATACTATAGATGTTTTGTTTCCCTTGCTATATTCTATGAAACTTACATATTTTAAAAACTGTGTAAAATATTTTGTCATCTTTTTTTAATTAACTAATTTATTTATTATAAACTACAACATATTCACTTTGTATCCTGGCTGTGGAACACTCCCTCGTCTCCTCCCAATCCCACCCTCCCTCCCTCATCTCCTCCTTGCCCCTCTCTTAGTCCACTGATAGGGGAGGTCCTCCTGCCCTTCTATCTGACCCTCGCCTATCAGGTCTCATTAGGAATGGCTGCATTGGCTCCTTCTGTGGCCTAACAAGGCTGCACTCCCCAGGGGTAGGTGATCAGAGAGCCTGTCTCTGAGTTCATGCCAGAGAAAACATCTGCTTCCCTTACTAGGGAACCCACTTGGAAACTGTGTCTATGTGCTACCTCTGAGCAGGGGTCTTAGGTCCTCTCCATGCATGGTCCTTGGTTGGGTATCAGTCTCTGCAGGGCCCTCAGGGCCCAGTTTTTGTTTTGGCTCTGTTGGTCTCCTTTTGGAGTTTATGTCCCAAGAAGGGAGAGATTTTGTCATTTCTTCATGCAAATAAAAATCAAAGATTACACAACGAGTCTTCTAAGTGCTAATTCTCTATTGTTAAGTATTAGCTGTCAAAAGGTGATCTGTTTAAAAGATTCATAGAACGCCTCAGAACTGGTGGTGTGTTTGTTGTTTCTATAATTAGTCCTACATGTTAGATCTTTGTGTTTCCTAAGATTTCTCATAGCAATGTTGTGGAAGTCATTCCTTGACATTCAGTTGTCCTGTCGTTAGCACTAGTTACAATTCCTGATAGGCTGATAAACATGTTAAAGGGAATTAAAAACACGAACGATCTAGCTAATCATGTCTATCAAGCCTTACCAATTTCCAATGCAATCAAGTGCAAATCAAAATTTCCCTCTTTTGCATTATGTGCATGAGGAAACCACTGATGGAATTTCAACATCCACCTGTACTGACTATTTTATACTTGAGATCTCTTGGTTGGCACATAAAGGTAATTCAACATAGCCTATTTTCCAGGGTATTCTACAGGATTCTTTTTTTTTTTTTTTCAATGCAGTTTATTCAGGAACCTTGAACAATCCTCGGACCCTGGGGAAAGCCAGCCCACAGCTTAAATAGCCTCTGGGTAGCCAACCCAGGCGTGCCACGTGGGCAATGCAGATAGGTCCACATACATGGAAGCAAGCCAGATCCTCAGCCTTAGCCAAATGTGGAATTGTTCGTGACAGAGAGCACTCACCATCGGGAAGGTGGAAGGTGGAAGGCAGAAACCAGCTCCATCTTTAAGGCATAGCATTCCGCAGCTCTCTACAGTTCCCCCTTTTTGTTTTAGACGCATCAGGCAAGAGTAGAGGAGCGTTAGCAGGCCTTCTGGTGTTGGTCTCCTTGGTTTGCCTGTGGTATATATGCAAGATTAGAGTCTCACAACAGTGTGATGCAGCCATGATCATTCAGGCCTTTACAGCCATTGAAGCAGGACATTCTCCCCAAGCATGGTTGGCTGCCATAAAAAGCTAAAATGTTACGCTCAGGATGCGAGGCTAAGCACTGCACTCAGGGTCAGCCGCTTTGGACCCAGAGAAGAGCATGTCTGGTTGCATGCGGGTTGATGCCCCAGGTCCCGCCTCTGAGAAAAAGGTATCAGACGGGTCTGATGCTCTTTGGGTGGATGACACCTAAATGAACATCGGTACAAAGTCCCAATTTATTTCGAATATCAGAGATCAGACCTCTACAGGATTCTTTTTAAACGAAGGATAATATGGTTATTTCATGATGGGATGAGGAAACGAAACCAATGCACAGGGCATGTAGACCTTCTCCACTACAGGAGCATGTTGTCAGTGTCTTTTCACTTCAGAGTTATTTACTTTACAAATGCTTCAGTCATTAGTGCTGTGATCTTAGTGTTCAAAGCATGTAGGCAAAAACCAGCCTTAGTTTCAAGCCTCAAAATATAGTCAAATGGCTCTTTAACACATTCTCCCATACCTTCTTTGGTTTCCTGCTTCTCTAATTTGTCTCCTTTTTTCTCCTAGAGAGGTTTTACATATACATATACAATTCATGTATTTATAAAAATCCATAGGAACCAACTATTAGAAGGGATATGTGAAGTTTGTCTTTCTAAGGCTGGCTTGATTCTCTTGACACTATTATCTCCAGTTACATCATTTTGGTGGAAATGACATAATTTCCTCTTTCTTTGTGACTGAAAAAAATATTTTTTTAATCCATTCCTCTCCACTGAACACCTAGACTAGTACAATAACTGAAGTCTTATTTAGAAATCTCTTTTCTTTGCATATTTTTAGGAAAACTTCTCTACCATTACTTCCAACAGTTTTAGAGTTTTCAGGCCATACAATAATATCTTTTTTTCTATTTGGAGATGACTTTTTCACAGAATAGATTGTAATGATCCCATTTGTTCTCATGTCAATATTGAGTTTACTTACTCCTGTTTGTTAAAGAAAATTTCTTTCTCCACAGTACATTTTTGTTTGAATTTCAGTTTCTTTATTTTCATTAATTAATTTATTTATTAACTTTACATCCCAATCACAGCCCCCTCAGTCCTCTCCTTCTGGTCCCAACCTCCTAGAAAAGATTGTCCTGAGTGACATAACACAGACACAGAAAGACACTCATGCTATGTACTTACTTATAAGTGGATATTAGCCATATAGTACAGGATAACCATGCTACTATCCTCAGACCCAAAGAAGCTAAGTAACAAGGAGAGCCCAAGGGGAGATGCTTGAATCTCACACAGAAGGGGAAATAAAATAGACATCAGAAGCAGATGAATAGAGAGAACTGAGTGGGTAAGAGAGTAGGGAGGAGCACAGGTGGGAATTAGGTGTGCAGAGAGCGGAGGTGGGAGGTGAGAGGGTTCCACAGTGCATTTTTTTGTATCTTTGTCCAAAATCGGATGGCTGTCAGGCTTATATTTGGGGCCTTTTGTTATATTGGTTTGTGTCAGCATCATGCTGGTTTGTTACTATGGCTTTCCTAACAGAAGTTTTGAAGCTTGTCTCTATATACCTGCGTCATATTTATTAAATTGTTTCTAGGATACCCCATCACCTCCAAAACTGATTTACAGACATTGTTGATTAAGTCCATTGGTGATATTTACACATACTGAAGTTTGAACATTTTGTATTGCAGTGTTCCTAGTGTACCTTGATGATGAGTTATTTGACAATTACCAATGTATTTGAAATATTTTAAAGTACCCCACAAGTGATGAGAACTTTAGGTAATCCTTTTCAACATGTTCATTGTTCTTCTGTGGACTAAACTCACCCTTGTTTGTATTTTTCTCATTTTGTTTTGTTTTTAATTAATTAATTAAATTACAATTTATTCACTTTGTATCCCGGCTGTAGCCCCCTCCCTCATCACCTCGCAATCTCACCCACCCTCCCTCTTCTCTCCTTATGCCAATTCCTTAATCCACTGATAGGGGAAGACCTCCTTTCCTTCTATTTGACCCTAGCCTATCACGTATCATCAGGACTGGTTGCAACATCTTCCTTTTTGGCCTAGCAAGGATGCATCCTCAGGCGGAGGTGATCAAAGAGCTGGCCACTGAGTTCATGTCAGAAGACAGCTCCTACTCCCCTTACTAGGGATCCCACTTAGAAACTGAGAAGGGGGTCTAGGTCCTCTCCATGCATGGTTGGCGTATGGGCAGGGCTCCCTGGGCCCAGGTTGTTTAGCACTGTTGTTCTCCTTCTGGAGTTCCTGTCCCCTCCAGGTCTTTCGACCTCCCTCTTCTTCCATAAGGATTCTGGCACTCTGCTCAAAGTTTGACTATAAGTGTCAGCATCTCCTTCAATACCCTAATAGATAGAGTGTTTCAGAGGCCCCTGTGGAAGGCTCCTGTCCTGTTCCTTATCTTCTACTTCCTATATCTTTCCTGTTTGTCTTACTGAGGAAGGTTTCAACCTATTCCCTAGGGTCCTCCTTGTTGTTAAGCTTCTATAGGACTATAGATTTAAGTATGTTTGTTCTATATTATATGGCAAATATCCACTTGTAAGTAAGGATATACCATGTGTGTCTTTCTGGTTCTCGGGTATCTCACTCAGGATGATCTTTCCTAGTTCCCACCATTTGCCTGCAAATTGCATGATCTCCTTGTTTTTCATTGCTGAGTAGTATTCCATTGTGTAAATGTACCACAATTTATATATCTATTTTTCAGTTGAGGGACATCTAGGTTCTTTCCAGATTCTGGCTATTATGAATAAAGCTGCTACGCACATAGTTGAGCAAATGTCCTTGTAAGTTTGAGCTTCTTTCTACATATGCCCAGGAATAGTATAGCTGGATCTTGAGGTAGCAATATTCCTAATTTTCCGAGAAAGTGCCTCCCTCCCTTCTCTTGCCATCCGCTATTCTTAAGAAAAGTGGAGCCCCCTTTCTCATACACCCCAGCTCGTCAAGTCACATCAGAACTGAGCATGTCCTCTTCCAGGGCGAAGTGATCAAATAGCTGGCAAGTGAATCCATGTCAGGTTCAGTCGCCTCTTCCCTTACTAGAGGACCCACATGAAGCCAAATCAGCCCATCTGCTGCATCTTTGTAGGGGGCGTAGTTCCAGTTCATACATGTTCCTTGGTTGATGCTTCAGTCCCAGTAAGCCCCTCTGGGCCCTGGTTAGTTGGCTCTAATGTTCTTTTCGTGGAGCTCCGGTCATCTCCAGATCCTTTTTTCTTTTCTGTCAGTTTTCCACAAGACTCCCTACTCATCACCCAGTGTTTGGCCTTGAGTCTCAGCATGTTTTTAGGTGCTGCTGGGTAGTGCCTCTCAGAGTACAGCACTGTCAGGCTCTTGTCTGCAAGCTTAGCAGAGTATCGTTCATAGTGTCAGGGGTTGGCATTCTCTGAAAGGGTGGGTATTTGGTTGGGTCAGGCATTGGTTGGGTATTCCATCAATCTCTGCTTTATCTGCTCTATCTTTATCCCTGCACATCTTGTAGGCAGGGTAAATTTTGGGTCAAAGTTTTTGTGGGTGGGTTGGAGTTATCCTTCTGCTACTAGATTAGTCTAGTTAGACAGTGTCCTCTTCAGTCTCTATGACCTCTGCTACTAGGAGTCTCTGCTTGAATACCACTCATCTTCCTAAGAGCCTACCCTGACCTAGGTCTCCATCTTGTCCCAGAGATGTCCCCATCCTCAGTTTCTCTTTTCTTTATAGGTCTTTTGTCCTTTCATCCCTTCTCCCTCTAAGTCTGATCTCCATCCTCATATCTCTCTTCTCCCCCTCTCCTACCTTGCTCCCTCTCTTCAACCACTACTTTTGTCTATTCTATTTTCTCTTCCGAATGAGATTTATGCATCAACCCTGGATCTTCTTTGTTATTTATCTTCTTTGGCCTGTGCTTTGTAGTATGCTTATCCTGTACTATATGGCTAAAATCCACGTAGAAGTGAGTATATACCATTTGGATGTGGGTTATTCTACTCAGGAGGATTTTTTTCTACTTCCAGCCATTTGCCTGCAAATTTCATGATTTTTTTTATTGTTTTTAATAGCTGAGTAATATTGTGTAGTATTGAGTAATATTAAGTAGTATTATGCATTGTGTAAATGTTCCCAGTTTCTTCCTCTGTTCTTCAGTTGAGGGTCATTCAGGTTGTTTCCAGATTCTGGCTATTATAAGTAAAGCTGCTATGAACGTAGTTGAGCAAGTTTATAGCTAATATCCACTTATAACAGAGTACAAATTGTGAATGTCTTGCTAAGTCTAGGTTACCTCACTGAGGATGATCTTTTCTAATTCCACTATTGTCTTGCAAATTTCAAGATGTTCTTGTTTTTAATAGCTGAGTAAGTACTCCATTGTATGACATTATTCAGTTGAGAGTTGAGGGTATCCAGGTTGTTTCCAGTTTCTGGCTCCTACAAATAAATTTGCTATGAACCTAGTTGAGCAAATGTCCTTATGGTATACTGGACCATCTTTCAGGTGCATGCCCAGGAGTCACATAGCTGGTTCTTGAGTTATAGCTATTCCCAGTTTCCTGAGAAACTGCCATATTCATTTCCACAGAGGTTGTACAGGTTTGTATTCCCACTAGCAATGGAGGAGTGTTCCCCTTTCTCCACATCCTCACCACCATGATCTATCACTTGAGTTTTTGATCTCAGCCATTGGATAGGTGTTAGATGGAATCTCAGAATCGATGTTTTCACTTTCATGTAATTACAGAGATGTATATTAGTATACATATATTATATATATGTATATTAGTACATTTCATATGCATGACACTGGAAAATTACTTCCATGTCCATAAAACTTACTTCTTCGGAAAATTAAAAGGTTATATTTAGAGCTCAAATTGAATTGTTATATTTGTTTTTGTATAAGATCAATTATTTGCATTTTTAACTTTAATACAATATAGAAAAGGAAGTAATCTTGTGATTCAAAGCTATAAAAAATATAAATAAATGCATGAATTATAGTATCTTTAAGATTGGTCCATGTCTGAAAATTTTACTATAATTTTTTTGTACCACCATGCAGTTTTTGATACTTATTTGTCTTTAAATTTTGTGACTACTATTTGTTTAAGAGGCTCATGTTTCAAATTTGATGCACACTAATTTATTTAGTAATAATAATAAGCAACTAACCTGAGATGTCTTCATTTTAATGCTTTATGTAACAGTTCATTTTCTTAAAATGATTTACAACTCTGTGTTATTGAATGAAATATATTATTTTACGTGTTCTTTGAATTATTTGTGTACTTATACATCAAAAACTAATTCCAGGGGCTGGAGAGATGTCTCAAAGGTTAAGAGCACTGCCTGTTCTCCCAGCGGTCCTGAGTTTAATTCCCAGCCACCACATGGTGGACATGGGAAAAAGTTGAAGCGTTTTAGTTTCCATTTCATCTCCAAAACTAACATAAAATATTGTCCTTACCTATTTTGTGTAGTTACACCAACACAAAAGTAAACTTTCTATTGAGAAAACTCAAGCCTGAAGTAGAGGTGAAGTGATTGGAAGACTAAGAGGTTGCTTTGACTTTGATGTTGGAGTTCTAGTGTAACCCCAGCCATTGCGAGAGGTGGACTGGTGAAGATTTGGGGAATGATTCCCTTGGAAGAGGGCAGGCTGCTTATTTGAAGAGATTGCATGGAATTTGTGGGTATTTGATTGAAAAATACCACAGACACCCACCCACCAAATAACTTCATTTTTGATTATTTTAAAAATCCCTTTAGAAGTCCATATCCCAAAGAAAATTTATTTAATTATTTTTTTAATTCTTTATGGTTTTCTAGTATTGTCATTGCATTTTGAGCTTCACATTATTCCAAACTCCAGGGAAAATATATATTTATTAGTATTAACATCAAGTTATGAAGAGTTCAATTAGTTTTCAATGCTTAGGCTAGTGTGTTTCATTTGACAAAATAACATTATCTTGATCTCTGAAAATACTTAGTCCAATGGCACCACGGAGCATTCTGTTGTTAGTTCAAAATCATGTAACAAAAACCCAATCACTTCTTACAGATTTTATTATAAGATATATTTGGGATTATATCTAAGTGAATGCTGAAGACCCTTAAGAAAAGTGGTGTCAGAATATCAGGAACATAGCCACTGTAGGCCTGCCTTTCTTATCATAAGACATCTTTTATAGTTATATTTTCAGATGGTGTATGCTGTTAGACACAAATAGCAAATCTAAGAAATGTTTACAGACCACTATATATTTAAAGAATGACTGACGATCTTCCTGCCTTCTATGTCATAAGCCAGGTAGGATTTTTTTTTTCTGACATTATCAAAATCAATGCCGTTTAACACAGATTGTGTCCTAGATAACTCCAGTAAATGGTGACTTTTAAGTAACTTAGTTTCCAAGGTAAATAACATACATTTATGTAGGCAAACATGGGCATCAACAGAATTTTTTCATACATTTTATGGTTTTCTTCTTATAAAAGATTAGCTTTTAGTGAGAACCAGTTTTTGTTGTGACACTGTAACAGCCAGCTAAAAGCATCAATGTGACATACAGCATGGGGGATTAAATGTCTACCAAGCAGTTTTGCTGTCCACAGTGCAGAAAATCAGAAAATCACAGTGCACCCTACCAGGTGTCCCTGCCCGTGCTAACTTATTCCTGGTTTTTCTTACTTTTGAGGAAGATACTTCATAATTGAAAGCTTCTTGAAACAGTATTTAGCGTTTGCATGAGTAATTTATAACAGTAGGGGCTGGTACTGATTCAGTGTGGATGCACAGTGTGTGACTGTGATATACAAATTCCCATGAGAAGTGTGTCCCAGGGGTGACCAGCAAAATGTGGCATAAGTAGTTTATTCAGATAATCGCTCACATCTGCATAAAATAATGGGTAGAAAGTGCTAAGCATCGTGTTGGGTCATCATTTTGATTCTGCAATGTATACATTTCTTTCTTCCATCTCTACTTCAAAGCACTGTGGGAAAAATCAATTGTCCATATAGACCAACATATCATAAATTCTTGATGCTTGAAAGGAGCAATTTCAATTTGCATACAATTTTCAGTATAAATTTAAATCTTATTAGATAAGCTTTAAGAAGTGTGGGTTGTGGGTGTGTGTGTGTGTGTGTGTGTGTGTGTGTGTGTGTGCACAGGCACGTGCATAAGAACAGAAGACCTCAGATTCCAAAAGGGGTTTTCAAATACCCTAGAGCTAGAATTACAAATGCTGTGATCTAGTTGATATTGGTGCTAGATAATGTGCTCATGTCCTCTGCAAGAAGAGCAAGTCCTTTTAACTGCTGAGCCATCGCTTCAGACCAAGAGCTGTTTTATTTGCTTCCTAGATGGAAACTTAATTGCCTGCTAGAGTGTGAGAGAGTTAAGGGAATTAAGAGTTCAAATCCAATGATTAAAACTTCTATCTTTAAGTAGGATAAAAATAAAATGTCCAATAATGAGTATTTTGAAAATAATGATCAAGAAAAAAAAATTACACATGACTTTACTTGGGTCATGGTCCACGGGTAACACTTTGACAAGAAATCATTTCCAATCAAGATTTAATAATTTACAAAACTTTTATCATGTGTTTGCTTTGATATAATTTAAATAGCCATGTCTTCCCTCATAGCATTGTAACTTTAAATTATTTTAATACCATGCGCCTCACTTTGGGTTTCTATTGCTATGAGGAAACATCATGAGCAAAGGACAGGGTTTATTCAGTTCATGCTTCTACATCACAGTTCATCATTAAAGGAAGTTGGAAAAGGAACTGAAACAGGGCAGAAACATGGAGCATGGAGCTGATCCAGAGGCCATGGAGGGTTGCTGCTTACTGGTTTGAAACTCGTGGCTTGCTCAGCCTGCGTTCTCATACAACTGTGGACCACCAGCCCAAGGATAGCACCACAAAAGCGGGATGACGGTCCGCCATCAATTACTAAAAGAAAATGTCCCCTACATGCTTGTCTACAGCCTGATCTTATGGAGGCATTTTATCCATTGAGACTCCCTCCTTGTGATGAGTCTAGCTTGTGTCAAGCTGACATTAAAAAAAGAAAAGCCATTATAGCATGCATAATATAAATGCTTAAAGCATCAAAGGCCTTAAACTTTTTCTCATTGACCTGCCCCAGGTAACAGTTTCATCGATATCTCCTTCTGCTTTGAAGAACC
The DNA here is from genome assembly GCF_030254825.1 of Meriones unguiculatus. Lineage (NCBI taxonomy): Eukaryota > Metazoa > Chordata > Mammalia > Rodentia > Muridae > Meriones > Meriones unguiculatus. The sequence goes on from NC_083359.1 coordinate 30,596,199, forward strand.
ACAGGCTCCAGTGGTCATGATTTTAACATGGCACTCCCACCACATTCATGAACTGATTATTTTCTGTATATTATAGCATGATTAAATATCTGAAAATACTTTTTAAACCTATATTAATTAAGAAAATTGTACATTTAATGTATATTATATAATCTGTAATATATAATGTTATTTTATATATGCTATGGTACTTATATGTGTATGTAGACAGATATCTTTATATTGACATAGATACAGCTAAAGATACAGATGATAAAGATTTATAGAGATATATCTGTAAACATAACCACAGCCTATTTGCTGAATAATGTCATAGTCATTGCTTAAGGAAGAACATCTTCATTGATTTTGATTTTTTTCAGGAGCTCTGATTGAGCTGTCTTCTTCTGAGGAAAGAGTCTGTCTTTCATGTGTATAAAACATCACATTTACTCTAACTCTCTCCATAACCACAAAACTCATATGCACAATCAAGCAGCATATACATCATTCTGTTGGGATTTATTCTTTAAAGCAGTTTTGGCACTGAAGTTCTCAGGCTCAGCTGAAAGATTAGTGAGTGTTCTTTTTCTTTCTATTATACATTCTCATTCATATTAAACATTAGGGGAAGTCTTTGCACATTTTAATTTCCGGTAATATTTAGCAACTCGAGCATATAGCATAGAAATTAAATGGGTTTATTACTATTCTTTCAAAGAGTATTTTATTTGTGACAGAATTATCAGTTAGAACAACCTTAATGATATTTCAACCCTGATATAATATCTGTTAAATCATGACTAGATAATTTGTAACCCCTGTAGCACCAAGAAAATAACTTTCAGATATTTTACCATTGAAATGTATTCATCAATCACAAACTAATCTTTTCATTAGTGATGTGATTCAAGTTTCAAAAGAGAGTGTAAAATCTTCAATAATATCCAGGCGGTAAAATGTGATTGAAAATCATATCAACATGCTTTGCCGTTGGTAATCTCCATGATAAAAATGCAACTAAAATGAGAAAGAAATCAACTTGATGACAGTGTATTTCCTCCTGATAATTTTTATTTTCTACGAACAATGGTTAATTAGGTGAAGAGCGTAGAAAACAGTGGTTTCTATTGCTACAGCTTAGCAGATTACCCTCAAAGTTTAAAAATGTATTCAAATATATCTAGGTTTCTACACCTCAGAGGTCAGAGTCAGGAATGTTTAAATTTAATGGGAAAAAAACATGTAAGTTCTTATTTTCAATGAAAAATACTACAGAATGTTAATTTAGTAGGTGAGGGGTAGGTATTGGGTGGCTTTAGGGATATATTTTGAGAAATGTATTCTTGAAGTGCAAGGAATAAATGGAAAAGAAATTTGATTAGACTTTTTACTTTTATGCTGACGTTCAGCTAGTCACTTTGAGTACACTGTAATAATCAGACTGAAATTTTTCCTCCATCTCCTCCAGTGTCCTTGTGCCTTGATAAATTTCAAATACATCAGCCTTTTTTCTCATGTTGAGAGTCTTTCTGAGATCTGGCTTTTCCAGCCCTTTCTCTGCCCAGATTTGCCTTGTTCCACTACTTTACATTCTTCCAGGATTTTCTCAGACATTGCCTCCTTTTAGAAGCCTCCCAAGACAACCTACAGAAACAGAACCATATCCCATTCCCTTATGTTAGCAATACCAGTTCAAGAATTGTTAAGGGTAAGGACTTATTTGTTTAATTGACTCACAGATCTGCTTTGTTTGTGCTTGCTTCATCCCATTTGCCTCTGCACATGGTTTCGACAAGGACAGATTTTTATTTTCCGCTTTGTTTCTACTACACACCAATGCTAACATAAGCTAGTTGAGAAATGTAACTTGTACCTAAAGAAAGTGTCCAATTTGCTTCTATGACCAGGGGTACTTCCTAGTCTGGACCTGGTTCTGAATTTTTCACCCCACTTTTCCAATCGCTGTCCTTATTAGGTTTCTATCTCAGTGCTCCCCACTGAGAGAAAATCTTTAGAAGATTTTCTATTTATATTTTGCATCGTTATCTATTCATTTTCTTCTTTTAGTACTTATTATGATCCACATTGTTATATTTACTTATTAACTTCCTTACATATATTTTATTTATGTATCTTAGGTAGTCCCATTTGGATGTCCCTAATCTTTAGGTGATGGCAATCTCCTTAAGGGAAATAAGAGAGAGATGTTTCTCTCTTTATAACAAATAATACAGAGAAATGTTGGTGTGCTCTGGGATTCCAATCAAATCAGAAAAAGTAAATATTTTCTCTGCTCCCATACAGAGCTAACTTTGGAAAGTGGTCTGTGGAGACAAAAGAATGTTTGGAATAGGTTATAGAAGGGATTGAAAGAGCCATTAACTGTCTGTTCTTGATCAATTCGACAGCAATTTCCTCAACAGAAAGACAGTAATGCAAAGTAGAATTTGTGCTTTAATTATAAAGGCCAAATAAAAACTGGGCTGAGATGAATTTACTTTACACTGTTATATTACAACAGATATGCAGCGTATGGATGTTGTGCAATTGAAAAGCGGGCACAAACAATAATGACACCAACTTTAAAACTCAGTAATGTTATTTGTGAAAATGAAGTTAATAAAGTTGCTTCCATTCCATAAAAGGCATTTAGAGAGGATGCTGAAGAGATTGCTTTGTGCTTGAGACCACATACTGGTGCTTAGGAGGACCTGAGATCAGTTGCCAGCACCCACAACTGCTATTCCACAACAGTCTGAAACTCCGGCTCCAGGAGATCAGGCTCCCCCTTCTGCTCTCTGTGGGCACCTGCAGCCATGTGCACATACCCCTAATCCAGCCTCCCCCTGACCTGCATACATATACACATACTTAGAAATAAAATAAATCTTTCAGTGTGTTTTCAAATATATTTTGGAGATTATAATTACATCATTCCTGTTTCCATTTTCTCACTCCAAACCCTCCCATGTGCTCTGTCTTACTTTCTTTCAAATTTATGTTCTTTTTTTTTCAAATGTTATTACATGTGTATCTGTCTGTCTTTCTCTCTCTCTGTGTGTGTGTGTGTGTGTGTGTGTGTGTGTGTGTTTTCAAGACTGACCCTTTGCATTTTGGTATTACATAACTTTTCCTGTTAGTTCCAGCATTCCTTATTTGCCTGCCATTCTCTGTGTAGGGTTGAGACCGCTGAGCTTCTCCCTTCCATGTTAGGATGTCTATTGCTGTCTTGCTCTGGTTATGACTTGGCAGCAATGTTGGTGAGAATTCATGGTGCAGTTTCTGACATTTCTAGGAAGCATACTCTCATGGAAAATTGCCAGTTTATCTGGCTCTTACAATATTTCTGTGCCCAATTCTTTCATGACTACTGAACCCTAGATTCAGGAGTTGTGTTGTAGATGTGTTGGTTAGTGCTGGTTTCCACAATTCTGCATCTTGATTAGTTGCGGTTTCCCAAAAATGGTTCACATCTGTCGCAGAGAAATGTCCTTGGTAAGAAGGACATTATTTGTCCTACACTTATTTGTGAGTATAGGAGAAAATGTTCAGAATGTAGTTAAGCTGGTTTAAGAAAACAGTGGTCCCAGGTTCTCCACTTAGATTCATGACTTCACTAGCCCAGAGTAGTTGGCTAAGTCTCCAGATTAGTCATGATTTCCTTCTTGTTGAGCAGGCATGTTATGTACTATTAGGGAGCTGCTGTTCACCGCCAAAGAAAGCTTATCCACTACTTGAGCTGCGCTTGTCATCATTGTTGATCATAAATACCATAGCTGGGTAGTATTGTTGGCTGCTTCCCTCCTTTGACAGCTGGAATAAAAGGTATGACTATCACTGCCCATCCAAAATTCTTATAACAATAATTTAAAAAGTAAATCTATTTACAACTTAAATATTCCATAGAGATTTGACCATAAATCTACAGAAGAACAACGCTATATATTTTGAAGAACTGCTTACAGCACACTTAACACCCTCTGCTGTATGCGCTTGTACGCGTTATGAGCACAGCGGTAACAAGTTTAAAAAATGCATGTTGGGAAAATTTAAAGTGTATATTTCTTTGTTGTAAGTTGTTAAAATTACTGAAGTGGAAAATAATGAGACATGCAAACTGACATGTTGACAGTGCGGTAGTAATTTTGTCATTCTGTGCAGTAGCGGTTATTGACCGCCCCACAAATGTCACCACAGTGTTATTTTTAAATATTCTGTTATTTCTTGGTTTCCTAGTTACACTCACGGGTCTATATCACTTAGTATATGATCTGACCTTAACAGGTATTGTTTCAGAATAAAGTAAATGCATTTGAACATATACATTCTTCGATGAAATGAAAGTAACACAGGGCTAGGAGCAGTAAGTTTTTGTGTGAAATAGCTGAATTTTAAAATCAGTTTTACAAATTAACATTTGCTTTGTTTATTTTAACTTTCCTGACTTTTGTTTGTTGTGCATAGTTGTGACTTTCACAGAGACATTTTAAAGTAGCTATTTCTTGGCCACATTCACTCCACCCTTTCCTTTTTTTTTTCTCTCCTTCTCTGTTCCCATGGATCCCATTCATTCCCCCAAGACATTCCTACAACTTTCATGTCTCATTTACATATATGATTTTATGTATCTACATAAAATGGTGTTTGTCTTTTAGAGTCTAGGTCTTTGGCTTAATATAATTATCTTCAGTTGCATCTGTTTTTCCTGCAGACAGTAAGATTCTGTTCTCCTTTGTGCCTGGATAAAACTCTAATGTGTAAATATGCCATACTTTCAGCAGGCATGGTGGCACATGCCTGTAATCCCAGCACTTAGGGAGGCAGACAGAGGGGTATCTCTGTAAGTGCAAGGCCAGCCTGTTCTAAAACGTGAGTCCAGGAAAACCAAGGATACACAAAGAAACTCTCTCAGAAAAAAACTAAGAAAAAATATAAATAACATATTTATATTATTATATTATATAATTATATTATATTTTTTCTTCATCTCAATGTTGATAGATAATTAGTCTGATTTTACAATATGTTTATTATGAGTTATGATGCAACATAGTATGTGTAAGAGTTTCCACGGTTGTAGGACTATACTCAAGGAACTTCAGTTCAGATCTTGATTTTCAGATTTATTGCTCTGCTCTTCTGTCTTCTCTCTTGTTTACCAAGAATGAAAGCAACTATGCAGAGGTGATCTAATCTATTGGTTAAGATGGTAGATTCTGAAACAGGTTCAAATTATACCATAGCAGCAAAGCATAGTCTCTTCAACTTGGTGACTTGGAACAGAGAATTCTTTAAACTGAAAAAAAATCTCTCTCTCTGTCAAATAAACTTAAAGATACCTCCACAGTAGATAGTATTGTCAGTTGTAAATACAATATTATGGGGACTAAAGAAATGGCTAAGTGGCTCAGAGCTCACACTGTTATTCTAGACAACTCAACTAGGTCTTAGTACCCGGAGCCCACCTTATGTTCCTCACCCCCACCTATAACTCCAGCTGCAGTGGATCTAGTGTCCTCTTCTGACCACTCATGTGCACCTAGCCATATAAAAATACAACCACGCCTTCTCTCTTTAAAGTAAGTTTAAAATAAAATCATATGCACAATGTCCTCAGTGGAAGATGTACTTAGCAAATGTCGTATTACTGGGTTTGCTCTTCTATTTTTTTTCTTCATTATTATATATATTTCTGGATGATTTAAGTGAATATACAATATTCTAAAGTATTTTTGATTAATTAATTTTGGGTACTTAGACATCTTAAGTGTACCCTTCATCATATAAATTCACTTGCAGCACATAAAGGCAGGGAATTTGAATGCCGAAAGAAAGAAAGGTTTCTCAAATATTCACATTACAATAAATTATTTACTGAAAATATTGTGACTGTACTTATTTCATGAAAATTATCTGCAAGTTTTCAACAGAAAATGAAAAAGTAGTAGACAGTTTGTGTTAACCAGACCATGCTGTGCAATAAAAGAGGCAAAGTGTGGGTTCTCTGTTTAAACGACCTTACAATTTGAAGCATATTTCAAGGAAAATATTCGTTAATTTTTCAAAACAATGTTTCATTGCTGTTTAAAGTCAGCAAGTGATTCCTTTTTATACCTTATGTAGAAAAATAAAACCAACAATATTCAAAATGTTAATATTTAATAAATCTAGCATATACAAAGATAAATTGTGAATAATTAGTGAAGCTATATGGACATAAACAAAAACATTAGTTTTTCTTCATTTTTCTAAATTATAGAGAAATTATATTAAATCCTTATTAAAATTTAAACTTTAAGGAGAAAGAGAAAACAGTATAACTGTGACCTCACTGACATAGACATGACCTAATTTGTATTCATATAACCAGTATAATTTTGCTTGTCTTTTAATATGCATTTAAATGTGAATATACATGCATGGCATGGTCTTAATTATAGCTGATATTAAGACAAATAAATCAGCTAGAGTTGATAATGAACTGAATTATTCTATACCAAGAGTTTCACATTAATCATGACTTTGACAATGACTCCTGGTGTAGAACTATAAACCTATATTCCCCAGACTCAGTTTTGTTTTTAATTAACCAAACAATTGGAGAAATATTCTAACTGTAGCTCCTCAGTATATTCCGGTTCCTCCCCCAATAGTCATTCAATCATTTTGATCCAATCATGTTTTCAGGTATCTCTTCTGACCTTCTAAGACTAAACAAGAAGGAACTACTTGCCTGAACACATCCTTGTAGAATTAATGAGTTTTGTGACTTATAAGACATACATATTAAACTTGCACACTATTTCTTTTTTATTTAATTATTTTTATTTTTTTTAATTACAGTTTATTCACTTTGTATCCACCCTGTACCTCCCTTCCTCTTCCCCTCCCAATATCACCCTCCTTCTTCCCCACCCAAGTCCCTCTCCCAGTCCGCTGATAAAGGAGGTCCTTCTCCCCTTCCCTCTGATCCTAGCACACTATTTCTTTACAAAGAAAGCACAAACACAGAGACAATTGGTGCTCATAAAGCAATCAAGTAGAAATAAGATGATGTTTTGGACTGAGTTTTAGCAGTGGAAAGCAGTAGGTAGTGTCAGACTCTGGAGGTTTATATAGGTTTTCCTCCAGTTAAGGAATTCTTTCCGTGCCTTTAAAACTCCACTTTACAGGCACTTGAATTCTTTATATAAAATGTACCCTATCTGCATATAAGTTTGCATATATTCCTCTATAATTTAAAAAAATCTTTAGAGAAGTTTTAACACAGAAAGATATGTGTAGCGTAAATAGTTGCTAAGATGTATTATTTAGAAGACTAGTGATAAGATTTAAAGTGTGCATCCTCATTCAAGATGCAAAAGTATTTTGATTCAGGGTTGACTGAGCCTTGAGGTGTAAAAAATTGACTACTCTGAGATATATTTCCAAAGTCTCCCCACAGAGATAAGAATGAGTCGAATTGTTGAGGCTTGGAACAATTTAGAAGGATTAGAACTGCAAATATCCAAGTTGTAGAAGACGTTATGCTAGGGAAGACGAGATCTTTGTTCTTTATCCATATTAGATTTGACAGGATAACACTTAAAAAGTGTTTGAAAACCATACACGGAGTACAACATGGATACAAGGCTAGGGAGTTCTCCGTGGTGATGGCATTTACAGCAAAGGAGTTCCATGAGGACTCTAGATTCAAGTAAATTCAACAAGTGTAAGGGCAAAATGCTTGAATTTTAGATCATTCATATGCGTGCGTGCGTGCGTGCGTGTGTGTGTGTGTGTGTGTGTGTGTGTGTGTGTGTGTTGAAACAGGGTTTCTCTATGTATCCTTGACTGTCCTGGATGCTCTTTGTAGACCAGGCTGACCTCAAACTCAGAACAGTCCAGCTGTCTCTTCCTCCCAGACTGCTGGGATTATAAACTCCACCACACCCAGCAGGATCATTTCAATATTAAAAGTTCTAAAATATAAGGAGGACTCCTCAGGCAGACTAACAAAGAAAAGTCCTTATAACAGGAAGAGAGATTTGTGGATTTTGAAGCCAAGTTAAAAACATATTTAATAAGATAGATATTGATATCTTAATTATATTTATGAAAATTTGTCTTATTTCCAAGTGTTATTATCATATACTTTTTTATTCATATTACATTAACAACATGTTTTAATAATTTAAATAAGTTTATCTGAAAGTCAAATAAAGGGCCAGAGGACACATGGCTGATTTAATAAAAATATTGATAAACCCAGTGTTGACAATTTAGCACTTAACAAAAGCAGTCACAGAGCTAAGTATTAATCACTGTCTAGTGCTAATAAAACCAATCAAGAGTTGGTTCTAGTCAGTACCTATAATCACTCGCCATGTTGTCTTATCATATCACTTCCAGGTTTCTGATCTTTAAAAATTTATTTACTTTTATTAATTACAGTTTATTTACTTTGTATTTCAGCTGTAGCCCCCTCCCTCATCCCCTTCCAATCCACCCTCCCTAACCTATCTCCTTCCATCCCCTTCCCTAAGTCCACTGATAGGGGAGGTCCTCTTCCCCTTCCCTCCGACCCTAGTCTATCATGTTTCATCAGGACTGGATGCATTATCTTCCTCTGTGGCCTGGTAAGGCTGCTCCCCCAACAGGGGGAGGTAATCAAAGAGCCACTGAGTTCATGTCAGAGACAGTCCCTCTTCCCATTGCTAGGGAACCCACTTGGACACTGAGCTGCCATGGGCTACATCTGAGCAGGGGGGCTAGGTTATCTCCATGCATGGTCCTTGGTTAGTGTGTTCATCTCAGAAAAGACCCCCGGGCCCAGAAGTTTTGGATCTGATGCTCTCCTTGTGGAGCTCCTGTCCCCAACAGGTCTTTCTATCTCCCCCTTCTTTCATAAGATGCCTTGCACTCTATACAAATTTTAGTTATGAGTCTCAGTATCTACTTTGATACCTGGGTAGAGTCCTTCAGAGGCCTTCTGTGGTAGGCTCCTGTCCTGTTCCCTGTCTTCTCCCTCTTCAGGTTTCTGATTTTTAAAATGTCATGAAAAGGGTTAAGATGACTTCCTTAAAGACAATGTTACCCACTATGATAGCTTAGGAGCACCCTGTCAGAACTCACAACAGGCTTTCCTTGTCTGACAGATATCAGTGTCCTCTTGATAGGTAACCAAATCCCTGCTTCTTAAGGATTTCCACAAATAGGCTTAATATCTTGAAAGATTTTTCTATTTTCACATAAGCCGCACAGTATATGAATCCCATTTGGAGTTTATTAACAAGTGACTGGTCAGTGCTCATTCCTCTGGCCTTTGTGTTATTAATGTGGTTTGCCTTACCTGTTCCTCTTTGTTTATCTCTATGCCTGCCTCAGGACGGCAGGGAGAATTAATTCTCTCCCTAGAAAGTACATTTCCACTTCACACCAAAGAGAGAAATGTTCCCTAGACTTTCTGTACGGAATCTGGCCATATTACTCCACTGACATTCTTAGTTTTTCCTGGGTAAATATCACTCAAATCGTAACTTTTGGCAGAGCTGTGTTACAGATTGATATTTCAAAATGGGTCTTTCTTCAATAACTTAGTAGTTGACATTTTGAAACTGAAAAAATTATAATCTTTTTTGGCCTTCACATGTTAATCATGCACCACTAAAATCTACAATTACACCAATTAAAATCTCGATGTCTTGTGTTAAGGACACAACACACCATGCTTATCTCTGAATAACCCCGAATTTCACTGTTTATAAATCATGGTCTGTTAGAGCTCCAGTTCTATTCTTGTCTGAGCATCTTTTCTTTTTATTTTGATTGATTGGCCATATTGTTATTTGGGCTCTGACAGAGCATGGAGGAATATCGCGCATGAGACATTAATCAGGAAATTATGCCTTGCTTTCACAAATGGACTTCACTTTGTAATATTGCATTAGCTCTTAACATGCAAATTATTTTAGGTAATTACCTCATTTTTCAGTGGCCATTTGATAGATTGAAGTTTCATGTAGACTTTTTTCTATGTTATATAAAATTTTTCACTGAATTTGCTTCTTGCTCACAAAAACTTGGTTTGAATTGCCATATATCAGGTTTAGTATGCCAGTTTTAAAAAACAAGCTAAAGACAACAACAAAATCCCAAAGTGTAATAGCTGTTTTTCTCAGTTCGTTTTAAGCATAATTGAAACAAACAATCTGAAATAAAAGTTACAGAAAAAAAAGTTGTTCCATATCTCAAACTATGGCTAAGAATTGTATATCTGTTTTAGTGAAAAAAAAAAAATCAAACACATACGTGGCAAGATTCACTCTGTTTATAACTAGTTCACCTAACATCACTGTTATTTTCTACTTGAAAAAAATGTAGAAAATGTAATTGCTGATTGAAAAAATACAGATGGTAAGTAGGTGTCTATTTTTCTGTTTATTAATAAATTATTAAGCAGGTCTTAACTATGGTCATAGGTTATAGTTGTAAGGTTGCAGTTGTGAAACATAAAATCTTTATTAACTAATCCCTCGTTCAAACTTGTGTTAAATATATCCCTATGTGTGAACTGCCAGGAGTATTTAGATCATCCTTTTCCCATATTTTTTAATATAGCATGTCATTTAATCATGAATATTTGTTGTGATTTAGGCTATTCAGAAGCCTCCTGCTGTAAAATAGCTTCCCCATAAATGTCAAGTAATGTAAAATTGAATGCCTATATTTAAATAGGTTTTAACAGATAATAAAACTCTTGAGATTAAAATGGTTTCATTCGAGGAGGCAGACAATCCTTTCCACAGTGTGCAATTTATGTGTCACATTATGTAGAATACAATTTTAAAAATACTTTTTAAAGAGCACAAATGAAAAGTATCAATTGAATTAAATGAAAAGGGAGCTAGGAAGCAAGTATTCTCATTGCAATTTTAAGCAAAAATGTGAAATATAATGACAAGGTACAAACTTATATTTTCTAAACATTGTTCTGACTGAAGCTGCTTTCTGTTAATTCCTGTGAGGTATACAAAGATTGGAGCTATCAAAACAGAATTTTTAGTCACCGACCAACCTTTCTTCATTTAAAACAAAACCAAGGAATTAGAGGATTTTGACACACTACGATATGAAGCATATGAGAAAATTGCTTTTCCCCTTAAAGGTATGCATTTGTCAGCTTATCTGCAAACACCCAGATAGATCACAGCTCACAACTGGTTTAGCACTAGGAAGAATGTAGCTTGTCTCTGGAGATAACAGCTACTGACATTCTTTCACTCACTAAGTATCAAAATGGATGTGTAAAATTAGATGTTTGATAAGCAACACCTTTCTAAAGAAAGACTGGTTCAGGCTAATATGTATTCAACTGTCTTAACTATGGTTTGAAAGCAGCAAAGTGAAGGCTCCAAACCCCAGGAGGGTGGCAAAGTAGGGAATGCATGAAAGTAACAGTTCTCTTATTTAAGTGGTAGAAAGGTGGATTCCAGAAGGGACTGGAACCAAAGCCAAACAAGACCATATATGAAACAAAGCTGGGTCTGATGACACCTTACCAAATGAAAGACTATGCACGGAGAAAAGAGCTGATCTTCTTGTAGGACCTATGTGTGGAGCTAGTGATTTGGGTTCTCTGGTTTGAGCATCACATCCCGATTGCCCTTATCTAGAACAAATAGATATAAAGCTCCTTCTTGGAATTGATTGGCATTCACTGATATTTACAATGACAGAAAGATGTTAGGTCACTTCTTTCTTTGAGTAATATTCTCATACTGTCTTAATACAGACAGAGTTAGGGTTGTTGATTGTGTAATATTATTGTCCTTGATTTATTATGGTAACATATCTGCCTTGTATTCAACACAGCACCCAACATAGCTAACAGTTTCATATCAGCTCCTGGATGTCAGGGTTTCTATTGTCTTTCTCAAAATCATTATGAAAAGACAACCAATTGATTTTAAGAAAGATAATCATACAATGGGTTTTCATTTGCATGAAATAGGAATAAACATTTGTAAACTATGCATTAAGGACTGAATTAATATGTATTAGTAAGTCTAACTCAGAGTTAGACTGTAGTATCCTTTTTTGTTGACAAGCAAAAAATTGTGAACATCAACCACATGGTTTGTTTGCAGCTACATGAGCAATATAAGTAGTTCTGAAACTTTAATATTGATATCTTGTATTCTAAAGGAATTACATTTTAGTGGTTTATCCTATATTATATGGCTAATATCCACTTATAAGTGAGTATACCCTATGTGTATCTTTCTTCTTCTGGGTTATCTTACTCAGGATGATTTTTTTTTCTAGTTCCATCCATTTGTCTGCAAATTGCATGATTTCTTGGTTTTTAATAGCCAAGCAGTATTCCGTTGTGTGAATGCACCACGATTTCTATATTCATTCTACATTTGAAGGTCATCTAGGTTGGTTCCTGATTCTCTCTATTATGAAAAAAACGTGCTATGAACATAGTTGAGCAAATATCCTTGTTGAGTATTTTTCAGATATATGCCCAGGAGTGTTTTTAGTGGATCTGGAGGTAGTACTATTCCTAGTTTTCTGAGAAAGCATCAGATTAATTTTCAAAGCTAAACAACAAGGAAGACCCTAGGGAAGATGTTTAATTCTCATTCAGAAGGGAAAACAGTTTACATACCGGAAGTGGTAAAGGAGAGGGAACAAGATGGAAGCCTATCACAGCCTCTAAAAGACTCTACCCATTAGGGAATCAAAGCAGATGCAGAGACACACAGCCAAACTTTGGACAGACAGCAGGGAGTCTTATGGAAGAAGGGGGATATTGAAAGAACTGGATGGGACAGGAACCACACAAGGAGAACAACAAAGCCTAAAAAAACAGGGCCTAGGGAGGACTACAGAGACTGATGCATCCACTAAAGACCATGCATAGAAAGGACATACAGACAGCTCAGTCTCCATGTAGGTGCCCTAGTAAGGGGAGAAGAGACAGTCTCTGACATGAACTCAGTTGCCTACTTCTTGATCACTTCTCCCTTGAGGGGTGACCTAGCCAGCCCACAGTGGAAGAGAATCCAGGAATTCTGGTTGGGACCTTATAGGCTAGGATCAGACAGTAGGGGAGGAGGACTTTGCCTATCAGTGGACTAGGGGAGAGGGATTGGGGGAAGGAGGGAGCAAGGGTGGGGCAGGGAGAAGATGAGGGAGGTGACTACAACCAGGATACAAGGTGAATAATTTGTAAAAAATAATGATAATAGTTTTTAAAAAAGAAATTACATTTTTTGTTTCAACAGTGTATAAAACAGTAGATAATTCAAATCTGATTTAGAAGCAAGAAATGTTTTCTTGGGCAATATTTGGGAGTCCAATGTAGGACTGATCCAGATACAAAATTTTCTCTTTTTACTGAAACATATTATTTTCAACATCATAACAGATACTAATCTTTTTGCTTTTTCTTGCTTTGAACTCACATAGACCTGTCTGCTTCTGTCTCCTGAGTACTGGAATTCCAAGCATTGACCATCATGCTTGCCTTATTATTATGTCCTTGAACAAAAGATTTTTTTTTAATATTCTGGACATGGATTTAGCAAGTGATATATTATGGCATATTAGAGTCACTTTCTCACCAGAAACCAAAGGAGAATGATACATAGGGATATGATGATAGGCTATGGTCTAACATGAGTGTGAAAATCATAAAATTCTACAATATTCCAACAGATGTTCAATCACTAAATCTGTTCTGCCCAGTTTGCGAACCCCAAAAGACCAGGAATAAACAGACTCCGCTGTAAATACATGAGGTCCTTTTTATTAAAAATAACAAGCTGCAGCTTGGGCCCACACCCCACCCTACCCCCTCCCCCGCCAAAGCAGTGACAGCAAAGTGCCCTGTGCTCAGGTTAGTTGGGTGATTTAAAGATTCTGGTCCCTCCCAGCATGCCCAAGGCAGGGGTGATTCCTGCCTGGCAGGCATCTATTGGTCAAAATGCTACATTTTGAATTGATTGGCTATAGGAAGGTCCCCAGACCATTAATGATCTGTTGTCCCTCCCTAGGGGGATGGGCCAGTTTCCTAGCAACTGTATCTCTAGTGAGTGAGGAAAGACTGCAGTAAGGCTGTTCTTCCCCTCAGGGCATTACTGGACTTCTCCACCCAACTAGTAAAGGCCTTAAATATTAATAGCTGATTTTTAATCTTTTGGTCTCTCAAATCTAGTAGTGCCTTCCCTTCCTTTGATGATGATCTGAAAGCTAAAATAAACCCATTCTTTCTCAAGATGCTCTCAGCCATAGTATTTACAATGGCAACAGAAAACAAGCTCGCTGAGGAAAACACCTCAGACTGATACAGTATTCAAACAGCAAAGAGCAATTTATTCTACATAATTCCAGTGCACTGGGGTTCCCGCCTATGCAAAGCAAAATAGTGAAGAACCCCAGATTGAGCTCACAAGTTTCTTTTATAGGTACTCATAAGGGAATTGTTGGGTGGGTTAGGTAATCTTCAGTATGATTGGAGCATTCGAACTCATAAGCATGGGCAAAAAAGTGTGCGTAACTTTTGAGGTGGTCAGCAAACTTTTGGGTTGGTCATGAGTTATGCAACCTTACCTTTCCTCAAGACGGTCCAGCAGAGGCTCTGGCAGAGGGTCTGGCGGCCTCTAATCGGCTGCCCATTTTCTGTTTTTTTTTGTTGTTGTTGTTTTTGTTTTTGTTTTTTTAAAGTAAATGTTAACTCACTTCAGGGAAATGGAAACTTAGGCCTGCTGCTTTTGACGGTGAACTGAGGCCTGTCATGGAGTAAGCCCAGAGACTATGTTAGATGCTAGTGGGGGGTCTCAAATGGAGTTTAAATTTCAATTGTGTTCTCACATAACAGTAGTATGCATTATAATCCAAATTCTTTTTAGAGACTTGCTTGTGCTATTTTCTGTTCATGGCACTCTGAGTTATAATCATGTCATATTATTTTATCCATTCTTATTCAGTAAAAATAAAGTATGTAGATGTAGCTCAGTAAAATGCCTATTATGCACGAGAAAATGGGTTCAGTTCCTAGACCTGTGTAAAGCAAGCCATCATTCATGGCCATGCTTATAATCCTGTCACTCAAGAGGTGGTAGAATCAGAAGTCCAATATTTTCTATATAACCAGCCATATAGAAACCTGGAGCCTAACTTGGTTTACATGAGATAACGTTTTGAAAAAAAAAAAAAAAATGTGATGATACCATCTGTCTTTCTATTTACCTACTAAAAACTGATCCATAATTGCTGAATGTCGTATTTCATTTTTTGATTGCCTGAAGAATAATTGTTTTGACATGTAAATATTGACAGTTTTTCTTTCTTTTTTTTTTTTAATTTTAGATAGATGAAGTCTTGTCACAGAGTCTGTTATTTCCTGTAAGGTAAGAAAACTGCCATTTTTCTATTTCCACTTTCTTAGAGCTACCTACACATAATATAGTGTAGTGTTTCTTCTGAAAAAGGGACCTATTCACAATGTAAAGTATTGGGGAAATATCCCATTCATTTTGGGACAAGCTTTTCAAAGACAATGAGATATTACAGTCTCTTCTTAGAGATACCCTTGTTATTCCTCTCAATCATGAAAAACTAAAAGTTTAAATAAGTTTTACTTCCTTTCCTGTATCTTTGGACTTGTATGAAATCATTCCAGGCTACTGTGAGTTATAGAACCTGATCTCTTCACATCTGGTGTGTTATAAGGACACATATAACATAAGAATGGTAAGAAGACTTGGGTGCTAAGAAGTGTCTGAACAATCTCAATTTAAACATTAAGGAGACAATGATGAGGAATGTGAGGAGGAAGTGGAGTAATTAAAAGCTACTGTTATCCAGGATATGAATAAGCGGAATGCAAAGGACAGTTAAGCTCACAGGAGACCTGTTGGGGAATGGATTCCTTTCTTTCTGAAAGGCCAATGGAAGCAAATGCTACAACTGGCATTGTGTGTGGAACTGAAAGATGTTGAGTGAGTAGTAGCACACTGAGATGAGGACCATTCCTATGAAAGCACAGATTCCTTACTCAGCTTACACAGGGCAGTTACATCATTCCTGTTGCTTTTGAGTTGGAGCTGGGTCTTAGTGTTTTTACAGAGTTAGTTAGATGTTAAAACTGATAGTGAATATTGTGCTCAAGTTGGTTTAATATTCATATTTGTATTGCAAAATTATTTCTGCTTTGTATTGGTTTTTATGCATAGTGAATAGACTATCAACCACGTAAATTAAATAAAATTTTGGAAAAAAAAACCCATATATTTAAAAAACTCTCAAACAACTAGCTAAATGTGTAAGGTCTGCAATAGAAAGCGACTCAGTGGCAAAGTGTTTGTACATTGGCTGTAGGTTGTCTTATCAGTTCTGAGCACATCACTTATAAACCAAACACTTCAACATAACTCTTGTTGAACATCTGTGAGATGAGCAAATTGTCAGAATATAGTAACGTAACTTTGTGCACCTCTGTATTTAGATAATAGAATTTTTTAAATATCTTATTAAAAGTTTTCTTCTTATGTTAGGAGAGTTAAAATATCTGATTAGGAGATGAAGATTTCAATCTAAATTATAATTATTATCTACATCTGTTCTGATACATTTTGAATGGTTTGCATTTGTAAATTAGGTGTTAATGAAATAAAAAATGTTTTAATCAAAATTGCAATAGACTCAAGTTTCCTAAAATTCTCCAAGGATCTTGTGCTGCAATGTAAGCATATACTACTCACTATTCACAAATTATGACTTTATATACTTTGTGAACTTTGAATAAAGACTTAAAATCTACCAAGAGGAGACATTACTAAGAACTGCCCTTTAAAGACAAGGAATCATCTTTTATTTCTTCATTTTTACTTTGTTTCTGAGCAACAGGTAGCTGCCATATGGAGAAAAGGCACACTGTTTTATACCTTCCTGAAGGTATAAAAAAATGTGCCAAGGTTTTTAGAGACTAGAGACTGGTCACAAGGCTGGGCTTCTTCAGTTATCTTTCTTCCTAATCATCTTCTAATCACACCCCTTGAGCTGTTTTTGTGTATCATATTTAACTTTTGTTGATTACAGACAGGATGTTGAGATTACACTTTTATTTATCAAAAAATCTCAATATTGATGTTTTTGTGAGTTATGCTGTGTCAGTGGTTCCATAAACAAACCTTTAGTATTGGAAGTATTAAGACAGACTTTCAGCACACGTAGCTTGGCATTACCTTTATGATATTAACATATGTATGTTACTGTTGTATGTTACAAAATGTTAAAGATGATACAATACTTTACAAAACATATTATGGAACTAGTTTTCATATGCACCTAAAAATTAAAAGTTTACCTTTTCTATCAACAAAAGAGTCTTAGTAGGTTTTATAATAAAGTAGTGTTCTACTGTTAGGCCCAAGAGGGGGACCCTAACTTCCCGAGGGGGATGAAAAGAACTCAGGAGAACTATCATCCATGCAATAGCATGAGGTTTAATTGAGCTATTGTACGATGGGGCTGTCCCCCACAAAACCAGCGAGGAACAGCCATGAGAGACAGAAGTCTGAGGTTTTTAAAGGAAGGAGAGCAGGAATCGCGGAGGTTGCAAGCTTGGCAACACTGGATTGCGTAGTTGACTTTTAAAATGATTGGTTCATTTTAGGTGCCAAGTCCATCTGGTCCTGCCCCAGTGTGGGTGGGGGAGCTGTGAAGTCTGGACTGGTCCAGGCAACGTTATCTTCTACTGCAGATCTGGACACTCCTCCATAGCGGGGAGGAGACCTTTCCAGTTCCTTTGCAACAGGATGAGGTCTTGTCTCAATTCACCTCCTGTTTTCTGGAAAAGTACTGGGAGATCTTAGTTTAACATGGGGTATAGAATTTATAAAGAAACCTGTAAAGCTAGCCTGTTCCTTTCAGTAATATCCCAATATTCTTAATTGAAGGGTACTGGTTTTAAACTAAATTTGGAAAACTGACAAAACAGTTTATATTAGATAATTTATTTTATCACACTCAAAGAAAATTAATTTTGCCAATATATTTTACAACAAAATTACCAAGGTTCATTTAGCTAGAACACCAATGTAATTATGGATTATTAGGAATTTGGGATAAACTTTCTAAACTTTATTCTATATTGTGGGTATGTGTAGTATTACAGGGAAAAATAACCCATTTATTTGAAGTAAATTAAATTCAGATACACTACTGATGCATCTGCTAAGACAGGCTTGTAAATAATCTCTATCACGATTCATGAATTACTGAATTACTCACAAATAGATCTCTCTATTGCACTAACAACTTCCTAAGTTTATTTAATTTTACTTTCAGGTTTGTCATTACTCTCTATATTCCCAAATATTTCTTTTGTGTTTTTATATTATCATGTGTTTCTTTTAAAATAAGACAAATGAACATTAATATTTTGAATCAACTATCTCCTTTTCAGGTGCTGACACTCTTTCAAAAATAGTGTTTTATTGAAAATTAATATTTTTATACCATATTTTGTGATTACTTTTTACTTTCCTTTACCCAACTCCTCCTATTTCCTCTCTACCTTTTCTCCCCTCTGGATTCACACACTTCTGTGTCTTCTTAGGTAAAAAGAAAGAAAGAAAGAAAATAATCAGTTAAGGAATGATAAAATACTGTAAGCTGGGCAGTAATGGCACACACCTTTAATCCTTGCACTTGGGAGGCAGAGGCAGGTTGATCTCTTTGAGTTTGAGGCCAGCCTGGGCACAGAGAGAGTTTCAAGACAGCCAGCCAGCACTACACAAAGGAACTCTGTCTCAAAATATAATAAAAATAAAATAAAATCAAACAACAAAATAAAGCAAAATAAGATAAAACAAATTCGAACAATGACACCAAAACCCAGAAACAAACAAACAAAAACACACAGAAAAAAAAAAAGAGCCATGGCTGCATTACGCTGTTGTGAGACTCTAATCTTGCATATATACCACAGGCAAACCAAGGAGACCAACACCAGAAGGCCTGCTAACGCTCCCATGCCCGCCCATTCCTTCAGATGATTCATAGCTGCAGCAATCCATGATGATAATCCTGTGGCTAGTCCTGCGTCCACTCTGGTAGAATTTACCGTGATAATGCAGCCATGACCATTCAGGCCTTTACAGCCATTGAAGCAGGACAGTCTCCCCAAGCATGGTTGGCTACCATAAAAAGCTAAAATATTACGCTCAGGATGCGAGGCTAATCACTGCACTCAGGGTCAGCCGCTTTGGACCCAGAGAAAAGCAAGTCTGATTGCATGCGAGTTGATGCCCCAGGTCCCGCCTCTGAGAAAAAGGTATAGGACGGGTCTGATGCTCTTTGGGTGGATGACACCTAAATGAACATCAGTACAAAGTCCCAATTTATTTCTAATATCAGAGATCAGACCTCTACTCTTGCCTGATGCGTCTAAAACAAAAAGGGGGAACTGTAGAGAGCTGCGGAATGCCGCGCCTTAAAGATGGAGCTGGTTTCCACCTTCCACCTTCCAGATGGTGAGTGCTCTCTGTCACGAAGGACTCCACATTTGGCTAAGGCCAAGGATCTGGCTTTCTTCCATGTATGTGGACCTATCTGCATTGCCCACGTGGCACGCTGGGGTTGGCTACCCAGAGGCTATTTAAGCTGTGGGCTGGCTTTCCCCGGGGTCCGAGGATTGTTCAAGGTTCCTGAATAAACTGCATTGAAAAAAAAAAAGAGCCAAAAAAAGCACAAGAAACATATTATAGATACAGAAACACACATTCAAACACTTAGAAGTCCCCCCAATTTCTGTCAAAAAGTAAATAATAAACTCAATACCAGAGGGCATAATATATGTATACAAAGGACCACTATGGTGCAAAACAAAATGCACTGATTTAACATCATGAGACAATGTATCTCCGAAGTTGCCATTGAGTTAGTTCATTTTGTGTTGGCAATGTACTGTTGGTCATGGAGCCTAAACTTAAGAGTGGTTTGTTTCCCCAGTGACACTCCTTTGGAAGAAAGAATGTTTTCATTTGAGAGGGATTGACAATTGGAGCTAGCCTCTGGGTTAGGGATGGACACTTGTCTCTACTTCTGTCAGCTTTAGGTCCTCAGCTGGTATAGACCTATGCAGGTCCTTGTGCATGTCTCTGAGCACATATGTGCATGTATGCTTATTGGGCTGTGTTTAGGCCTTGTGCCTGTATGTCTTCTATCCCCTCTTCCTCTCTCACTCTAGCTGCCTCCTCTTCTGCAATCTCCCTTATTACTGAGAGGAGGGATGCCATGGAGACAGCCGGTTTATTGCTAAGTATTCTAAGTCTGTCATTCTCTGAACATTGTCTTGTGGCTGGACTTTGTATCTGTTTCCATTAGGAGGAAGCTTCTTTGATGATGGCTGAGCAAGTTACTGATGTATGACTATAGTCAGCAAATTGTCAGTAAAAGTCATTCTATAGCTTTGTTCTGTTAGCAGAGCAATAGTATTTGGTCCCCTACTAGGTGCCTGGCCTAACTAGTCTCAGAATCTTACCCACCCAATCATTTTGGATATGGCTTCCATCTCATGGAGTGGGCTATAAGTCGAATCACATCATTGTTAGTTATTCTCAGAAGCTTTGTGCCACAATGGCACTAAAATATCTTGCAGGCGGTCACCATTGTGGATCAAAGAGATTTTTTTTATTTTTATTTTTTATTATTAGTTACACTTTTTTAACTCTGTATACCAGCTGTATCCCACTCCCTCCCTCATTCCCTCCCAACCCCACCCTCCCACCCTCATTTTCTTCCTGCCCATTTCCAAGTCCACTGATTGGGGAGGACCTCCTCCCCTTTCATCTGACCCTGTTTTTTCAGGTATTTTCAGGACTGGCTGCAAAGTCCTCCTCAAAGAGATTTGAGCTGAGTCCCATTTACCTTTTTTTCTGGGTAGCATGCAGAGTACATTCCAGTAAAATTAATCTGTAGCTGTGAAGGATATATGTAGGAATCAGCTGGAGTTCTCCATGTCCAATGAGTTGTGTAGGTGTTGTCTTCATCAAAAAGAACTTACTGTCAGTTTGTGGAAAGCTACCAATAGCTTTGGCAATAGCCTGTGATGTTTGGATGTTCCCATGAGTCCCCTGTGGCCAATAACTTGATTAGATGTAACTCATTTCTATAACTAAAAGTTTCATTTGGTGACAAGAGATGTCAAGTTCTCTTTCCTACATTATTTGGCAATTTCTCTTACACTGACTTCAAATATACATATATGACCTTTTAGATGTCTTTTGCTCTATTCCCTTACTAGATCCTACTTCTTTTCCCTCACTATTTGTTCCTCCCATTTCAGATCCCTCCACTCATTTATCCTTAACTACATGTTCTATTTTCCTTTTCAAAGTGGATCCATTCCTCCCTCTTTGTCCTTTCCTTTATACATAACATCGGTGGTTATGTCAATTGTAGCTTGTCTATCAATAACCTAAGAGCTAACATCCACATGTAAGTGAAATCATATCATATATGTCTGGATCTAGGTTGCCTCACTCAGGATTTTTTTCTAGCTCCATTCTTTTCCTGGCAAATTTCATGCTTTTATGGCAGAGTAATATTCCATTGTGTAAATATACCAAATTTTCTTTGTCAATTCATTTGTGAAGGAAATCTAGGTTGTTTCTAATGTATAGCTATTATGAATAAAGCAGCAATCAACATGGTTGTGCAAGTGTCTCTGTAGTGGGATGAAGAATCCTTAGGGTATATACCCAAGAGTGGGATAGCTAGAGCTTGAGATAGAGTAATTTACAACTTTCTGAGGAACTGCCATACTAATTTCCATACTGACTGCAAAACTTTGCACTCCCACTAGCTACATATGAGAGGCCCCTTACTCTATGTCCTTGCAAGCATGAGATGTTATTTATTTTATTGATATTAGCTATTCTGACTGGTGCAAGATAAAAATCTCAAAATATTTTTGATTGACATTTAAGTGTTTGCCAGCCAATTGAGTTCATGTTTTGAGAATTCTCTGCTTAGACATTATTTCGTTTTTAAATTGGCCTATATATTTTCCTTCTTTTTTCATTAATTTAATTATATAATTACTTTACAGCCTGATCACAGCCTCTTTTCTCCTTTTCTCCCACTTCCATCCTCACAAGCTCCTACACCTTTTCCCCTCTTCCCATGGCCCTATGGGTACCAACCAGCCCTGGCACATCAAGGATGCAGCAGGACAAAGTGCATCCTCTCTCACTGAGGACAGACAACACAGGCCAGCTCTTGGAAAGTGATCAAATGTCAGAGTCAGAGATTGCTATTGCTCCAATTGTTGAGGGAGCAACATTATGACCAAGCTTCACATCTGATGTATGTATGGGGTCTCGGTCCAGCCCATGCATACTTGTTGGTTGGTGGTTAATTTTCTGTGAGCTCCCATCTGCCCAGGTTAGTTTACTCTGTAGGTCTTGTTGTGGTGTCCTTGATCCTTCTGGATTCCTCAGTCCTTCCTTCAACCAAAATCAAACCAAACAAAGCAACAACAGGACGTCAAGAAAATGTTTAAGTCCTAGCTGAGACTCCTAGCAAGAAGGGATATAGAGCCTTAAACTGCCACCTCCTGTAACCAGGTGGGACTTTCAATAAAGAGAAAATGACAACAACCAACCCATAAAACTTTCTATCCGGAATATGTCCAGCCTGTAAGAAGTGTAGGGATAAAGACTGGGCTGTTACACAATAACCCCCAAGCTCTGCCTATTGTATAGCTCTGGAGCTCTACATCTGTTTCCATCAGCTGATGAATGAAACCTCTAAGAAGATAGTTATGCTAGGCTCTTGCCTGCAAATCAAAGCAGAGTGTTAATCATTAATAGTGTTAGGGGCTATGTCTCTCTCTTGAGGTGATTTTCAATTTTGGTCAGCATGGGTTGGCCAATCCTTCAATTGTGCACCATAAGCAGCTTTACCAGCATACACGGGGCAGTTATGGGGCAATTATGGAGCAGTGCTTACACAGCATTAAGACAGGGGATTTTAGAGCAAGGATTGCAAACAGATATGGGGGGTACAGAAATCAGCATTTGAATTACACAATAACCTTATGTCTGTGTGTGTGTTAATTTTGTACCCTGTTACTTTGCTGAAAATATCTATTTCCTGTATAATGACTTATGTATATACCATCATACCATCTGCAAATAAAGTTACATTGACATCTTCCTTTCCTGTTCATATCCCCTTGATTTCTTTCAATTTTCTTCTTGCTTGAGCTAAGACTTTAAGTCCTATCTATATTGAATAGATACGGAGAGTGTGAAAAACCTTCTCTTGTTCCTGACTATGGTAGAATGCTTAGAGTTTCTTTCCATTTGGGTTGATGTTGGCTTTAAGGTTGCAGTATTTTTATTGCCTTTTTATGTTTAGGTATATCCATTTGATTCCCTAGTCTTTCTAGAACACTTACCATGAAGAGGTTTTGGATTTTGTCAAAGGCCATTTCTGCATCTAATGTGATGATCTTGTGCTTTTTTGCCTTTCAGTCTGTTTATATGTTGGGTTACATTTATTGATTTACACATGTTGAATTATTCCTTTGTCTCTGAGGTGATGCCTACTTGATGATGGTAGATGATTTTTTTGATGTGCTTTTGCATTCAGCTTACAAGTATTATGTTAGAACACTTGTATCTATGTTCAGAAAAGAAAATTCATTTGTAATACTATTTCTTTGTTGTATCTTCATGTGTTTAGATATCACATCAACTCCTGTCTTATAAAAAGTTTTGGACACAGTTCCTTATATTTTATTTAATAATTTGTGGAATATTGCCATTAATTCCTCTATGATAATCTGGTAAAATTCTGTACTACACCAAACTGGCCCAGGGCTTTTGTTTGCTTGGGATAATTTTATTATTATTTTCTTGCTACTTTTATTTTAATAGGAGTTATAGGTTTATTTTAATTGATTATCTGATCTTAATTTACCTTCGGTAGGTAGTATATAATGAGATAATTTTTCATGTCTTTTAGATTTTCTACTTTGGTGGAGTATAGGTTTTAAAAACATGTTCTTATGATCCTCTGGATTTCTTGGTTTTTATTGGCATGTCCCCCTTTTCACCTCTAATTTTGCTAACTTGGAAATAAGGGCTAACCAGTCTTATTGATTTTCCCAAGAAATCATTTCTTCATTTCATTGATTATTTGTACTCTTTTTTTGTTTGTTTTTATTTTACTGATTTTAGGTCTCACTTTATTTCTTGATGTACATTTCTTTTGGTTCTAGAGCTTTCATGTGTGCTGAAAAGTTTCTAATATCATATTCCTCCAATTATGTGTAGGCACCTAGTGCCATGAGCTTGCCCCTTAGAACCATCTTCATTGTGTCTCATAAGTTTGGGTATGTTGTATATCATGTTTTATTTATGTATTATTCAAATACATAAAGTCATTAATATGTTTCTTAAATTCTGTCTTGGTACATGTTTCATTCAATAGTGGGTTGTTCCATTTCCATGAGTTTGTAAATTTTCTATTGTTTCTGTGTTGTTGATACAAAGCTTTAATCTACTGTGGCCAGAAAGGATATATAGTATTTCAATTTTCATTTATTTATTTATTTATTTTGAGACAGGATTTGTGTCCAAGTATGTGGTCAATTTTGAAGAAAGTTTCATGAGCTATTGAGATAAGGTTACCTCTCTTGTGTTTACATGAAATGTTTTATAGCTATCTAATAGGTCCATTTGGTTTATGGTATCAGTTAGCTCCAGTATTTCCCTATCTACTTTGTTTTTTATTTTTGTTTTGTTTTGTGTTGCTTTTGGTCTTAATGATCCGTAATCTGTCTGTTTGTCAAGAGCCAGGTATTGAATTCCCCCCTTATCACCGTGTGAGTCAATATGGGACTGTGATAGTGTTTCTATTTAAAAAAAAAAATAATAATAACTGTAAGAGAATGTGGGTAAAAGAATGTGTTTGGTATATATATTTTAACAATTGCAATATCCCCTTGGTGGAATTTTCCTTTGATGAGTGTATGACATCCTTCCCTATATCTTCTGATTAGTTTTGGGGTGGTGTCAATTTTGTCAGATATTAAAATAGCTACATCAGCTTGCTTCTCGATGATCTGTCAACATTACAATAGTAAAAATGGTCTGAATGTATTGTGAAGCTACACTTCACATTTTTAGTTTGTTCATTTCTCTGGGTAACTGTATGAGGTAAATAGTCTCTTGTGGTGCCAGTGGCAGCAGAAAAGCACATTTCCCAGTCTCCCAAGAGGTAACTATATTAACAATGATGACTCAACAATATGCTACTTGGCTGACTAACAGGTTGAAGCAGGCATAGCAGATACAGAAGGATCCCTGCGCCTGGCTGTTCACCACTCTACATCAAGAGAACAAGCTTCAGTTTTAATAGGAGATACTGTGTCAAGTGAATTAAATACAGAGTGATAGAGGATGGCACTGAAAACACTCCATTCAGGAAATGTTGCATAAGCTGAAAGAGTTTCAGATGCCAAGAGACTGAGTCTATTTTTTTTTTTTATATAAGTTTGCATGGAGTGTAATCAGCTGGTGTGCATATGCAAAATAAGTGTCCCTTAAGGATTAATCAGGGATAACCCAGGGAACTTGAGAGAAAGCCTGCCCAAATACCTGAAGTGACTGGCTATGCCTGAAGCTCCCTCCTTTCCCCGACTTCACTGATGTTTCTGCTGGTACGACAAATCGAAGTTGCGAGTTGATGTAGAACTTTTTATATCCACTGAGTTTTCTGTTCTGCTTCTGGCGCACATCCCCAGTCACAGCCAGAGTTTTTTCTAGCTTTCTTATTCCCTAACTTCAGCTTCAGCTAGGGAATAAGATAGGCCCTAGTGCCTATCACATAGGTATGAATTTATGCATATACCATCATATACATAAACTTAAAAAAATTAATAAAAATATGTTTGCGCAAGGCTCCTAAAAGACTTTTAAATCAGCGTTGCAATATGATAGATGTACTAGGTAATCACTTTTTGACAAGGTAACACTTGAAAATATTAATTAAACTGCTGATTCCAAACAAGTTATTTCATGTTTATGCTTATTAGCGAAACGGAAGATTTTTGTGTATTTTAAATGAATTATGGGGAACAAAATCAACAACAACAAATAAATGTGTTTCATGCTTTCTAGGAGTCATTATGTGTATTTGATGTTAATTGTATAAAAGAAAGTATGACTAATAAGCATATTTCAAAAGAAGTCATACTTATGGCAATTGAAATGGAAAACACAAAATTCTTATAATTCTTATATGCTGATGAAGGATTTAAAAAACTGAATACTAAGAAATAATAGAACAAAGAAAAGTAAAATATTCGTAAGGACACATCTTTTCCTTCTAATTGAAGGCAGCTGTCTAGGAAATCTTTATTATTATTATTATTATTATTATTATTATTACAATTTATTCACATTGTACCCCGGCTGTAGCTTCTTCCCTTCTCTCCTCCTGGTCCCACTCTCCCTCCCTCGCCCTGCCCCATGTTCCTCCCTAGTCGACTGATAGGGAGGTCCTCCTCCCATACTATCTGATCCCAGCCTATCAGGTCTCATCAGGACTGCTTGAATCCTCTATTCTCTGTGATCTAACCTCACCATGGGGAGGTGATTAAAGAGCCAGCCACTGAGTCCATGTCAGAGGCAGCCCCTGTTCTCCTTAATAGGGAATCCACGTGGAGACTGAGCTGCCCATGGGCTACACCTGAGCAGGGGGTATAGGTTCTCTCCATTCAAGGTCCTTGGTTGATTCATAGATCTCTGCAGGACCTCTGAGCCTAGATTTTTAGATCTGTTAGTCTCCTTGTGGAGCTCCTGTCCCCTCCAGGTCTTTCTATCTCCCCCTTCTTCCATAAGATTCCCTGCACTCTGCTCAGAGTTTGACTATGAGTGTCAGCATCTGCTTCGATACCCTGCTGGGTACAGTCTTTCAGAGGCCCCCTGTGGAAGGCTCCTGTCCTGTTCAATGTCTTCTCCTAGTTTTGATGTCTGTCCTGTTCACCCTTCTGAATGAGGATGGAGCCTCTTCCCTAGGGTCCTCCTTGTTGTTTAGCTTCTTTAGGACACATAAGTGGATATTATCCATATAATATCAGAAATCCTAAGTAAGTACAAGATTACAAACATATTTATCTTATCTCTTCCATATTGTTAAACAATTGTCTGTCTTCAATATGGTTGGATTTTTTTTGTCATTTTGAGGATGTTATTGAGCACAGTTTTCTTCTGTTATTCTAACTAAATGAACAGAATATCAGAGCACTCCCTTCTCAGATATTTTAATTTTTATTCTTTCTTTTTGTCTTTCTTTCTTTTATTTTCCTTTGTTTCATCTATCTATCTATCTATCTATTTGCCTACCTATCTATCTCATCATGGTCTCACTATATGTCTTAGATTGGACAGACATTCCTTATGTACTCCAGAATGGCCTCATTTTCAAAATCCTCTTGCCTCAATATGTCACATTGTAGCAATACAGGTGCAAACAATTATGTCTACCTTCTGCCTAATATAATTTTTAAAAATTATTTTCTCTTTGTATCCACATACGTTTCTTTCCTTTTTTAAAACGAAACTCGACTAACATGCCAAAATACCATATTAACATACTAAAATAACATACTAAAATACCAAAAAAAAAGTCTTAGGACATCTAAATTACAAAGAAAATATATTTTCAATGTCTTTAAGACTGTCATTTGCTAATTAACAATATTATCCGTGAGATCAGTGTTACATATCTTAGTGACTCCAATTATATTGCAAATAATCCACAGAAACCATCATATACTTAAAAAACATTTTACATTTGATGTTACTTTGTAAAAAGTTGGCTTTTTTTTCTTTGTAAAGTATTAAGTAAATGGCTGATATTTAGTTGTAAATATATGCTATGTGTATTGTCTATTATGGTTTCAATACAGACTCTCCTAACATGGGCTTATCTGTATTCATTGTGTGGTCTCAAGCTGTTGGTATTATTTGGGAAAGGATGGAAGCTTTCGCAGTGGAAGGACACAGATTACATTAGTTGTGCATTTGAATTCTACACCTTATCAGCATTGCTTCCTTCTTCTCTATTTCCTGTTTGCCATGAGGTCATTAGCCTAAGTCATAGACTCTTATTACCATGATGTCTGTCCTCTTGATCAATAGGTCAAGTCAAGGAGTATGAACTGTGATGTCTGATGTTATGAGCCAATAAATCTTCTTCCCTTTAATTTGTTCTGTCAGACATTTTGTCATAGAATGAAAATGTCTGACTAATATATTATTCATGCACTGAACCTCTTGAATTTCTCCTTGAAAAAAATAATGTATCTTAGTCCATTTCCTTTTTTTTTTAAACACACAATACTACAAATAGAATTAGTCACATAGGATTTTATTTTAGTTCATTTTCAAAGGTCGAGAGCATCAACTCAGATCTTTTTAAGGACTTCAAGGTAGATGACACAGATGATGAGTGACTGATTACATCTCCAAACAAGAAGTCACATGGGAGACTTGGAGGCCAAGCTCTGGGTTTGTTGAAACTTACTCTCAAGAGAAATTATGAGTTTTGAGATAGCGTCACTTAATCACTTCAGTGACTTCAGTCTTGTAATTGGAACACTTTATAAGAGATTCCAGTTACTACTGGTACCACCACCTCCACACATCAAAGAGCATACCTCTGACACAAGACATCTTAGTGGAAAAATCGCATTCATCCATGCTAGAAAACCAAGTTCATTAAAACCAATATAATGTAATTAATAACTAAGTCTAAAAGGATATATAAATGGTCTCCCAAATCGAAAACATATTTATTAATACAAAACTTAGTCATCTGATAACATGGTATATATAAATGTATGATTCACTAGTATTCAAACACACCTTTTCTGGCTTTATTTAAATGTTGAAAAAAATGAGTCTTTTAAATGAAATGGATCTCTAAGAAGAAACTCAATCAGTATTGTTGTAGGAAATAAAAATGAGTGTTGAGAAGCCTCAGTGTTGATGTCTGGCTTCATATGGGAATGTAAACTTGTACAAACCATTTTGGAAATCAATCTGGCGCTTTCTCAGACAATTAGGAATAGTGCTTCCTCAAGATCCAGCTATACCACTCCTAGGTATATATCCAAAATATGCTCAAGTACACAAGGACATTTGCTCAACCATGTTTATAGCAGCTTTATTTGTAATAGCTATAAGCTGGAAACAACCCAAATAGAATGGATGCAGAAATTATGGTACATTTACATAATGGAATATTACTCAGCAATTGAAAACAAGGACATCATGAAATTTGCAGGCAAATGGTAGGAACTAGAAAAGATCAACCTGAGTGAGGTATTCCAGAAGCAGAAAGACACGCATGGTATACATTCATTTATAAGTGGATATTAGACATATGATATAGGATAAACATACTAAAATCTGTACACCTAAAGAAGGTAAGCAAAATGGAGTACCCTGGGAAAGATGATCAATCCTCACTCAGAAAGGCAAATGGGATGGACATTGGAAGAGGGAGAAAACAGGAAACAGGACAGGAACGTACCACAGAGAGCCTCTGAAAGACTCTACCCAGCAGGGTATCAAAGCAAATGTTAAGGCTTATAGCCAAACTTTGAGAAGAGTGCAGGGTATCTTATGTAAGAAGGGGAAAATAGAAAGACCTGGAGGGGAGAGGAGCTCCACAAGGAGAGCATCAGAACCAAAAATCTGGGTGCAGGGGTCTTTTCTGAGAGTGATACTCCAACCAAGGGCCATTCACAGAAATAACCTAGAACCCCTGCACAGATGTAGCTCATGGCAGCTCACAATCCAAGTGGGTTCCCTAGTAAGGGAAACAGGGACTGTCTCTGACATGAATTCAGTGGGTGGCTCTTTGATCACCTCCCGCTGAGGGGAGAGCAGCCTTTCCAGGCCACAGAGGAAGATAATGCAGCCACTCCTGATGAGACCTGATAGACTAGGATCAGATGGAAGGGGAGGAGGACCTCCCCTATCAGTGGACTTGGAGAGGTGAATGGGAGGAGATGAGGGAATGAGGAAAGGGGCTATAGCTAGCTACAAAGTGAATAACCTGTAATTAAGATAAAATAAAAATAATAAAAAAATTAAAAATGAGTGTTAGGCTATATATAATGTTTATTTTTTGCCCTAAGATTATCACAGTAGTATCATTTAACCCACTATCACTCAGATACCTGTTAGATATATAATTGTCTTACTTTCCTTGGGCCAGGCAGATATTTTCCTTATACTGTCTCAATATCCTCACCATCCACCGCAATCTCCCAGCCCCCATCCAATGCCATTTTCTTTAATCCTCCTCCTCTGGTCTATGCTCCATACATAATCACATGGCACTCGCTTTTATTCTACATCTGGGCCTTTCCACACCATTATTGGAGTCTTTTCTTTTAGCCCATGTGTTTTTTGTTGTTGTTGTTGTTGTTTGTTTTTTGTTTTCTCCATGCTAACATATCGTGGTGTCCTCCTTTCTCTTCTCTTCCTTTGATTCTCTCTTGAACCCAAAAGCCTTGGAATCAACCAGCCTCATTTTGCCCTGCACAGGTATAAACCGTTCAATCGACTAATCAGGTAGGTCTTAGTCAGGTTTACAAGACAAGGATAGGTGTAACTAGATCTTGAGGGCCAGTAATATGCATCAGACCAACCTCCAACACAATATAGAAAATGAAAGAGATACTTTCTATATTGTAAGAAAGAAGTTTCAATAAAGGTCCAACTGCAACTTCAGTTTCGCTTAATCTTTACCTGTGGTGTGTGTGATCATGATGGAATTGTGCTTGAAGACGTTTCCAAGACAGGTAAGACTACATTTCAGTACAGTAGACATGGTAAGAGCAGATAAGTGACCACTGCTGTTTATACTCAGAAGCCATCTTTCTTTTGGGCAGGGGTGGGGATGGGGCATATGGGGGTCTAGTCTCCACTCATGTGAATGAGGGCAGTTTTTGTTCAGTGCTTGACCTCAGGGGTTGGATTTATATGTTAGCAGTGCTGTGATAGGGTAGGAAAGGGAAGAGAGGGTGGGACTGGGAGGAGACAAGAGAGGCAGTAATAACAACAATAATAATAAAGTCCATCAAAGAGATTTGGTAACTTTTCATGTTTCTTAATCATGACCACTTCTGTCTGTTCTCTTTGGGCGTTTTTATTTGTTTGTTTTTTTCTTTTGTTGTTGTTTGTTTGTTTGTTTGTTTAAAATAATTTCTTTACTTTATATCCCAATTTTTGCTACCTCTTTTGTCGCCCTCCTACCTCTTCACCCGTATTCCCCTCTTCTAGCCCTCCTCCCCTATTATATGACCCTAGCCAATCAAGTCTCATCAGCACTGCTTGCATCCTCTTCCTCTTAGGCCTGGCAAGGCCACCCTGCCAGGGAGAAGTGATCAAAAATCAGGCAATAGAGTCCATGTCAGAGACAGCCCCTACTACTCTTACTAGGGAATGTATATGGAGACTGAGCTGCCTATTGGCAACATCTAAGCAGAGGGTCTAGGTCCTCTCCATGCATAGTCCTTGGTTGATGCATCAGTCTATGCAGGGCCCTCTGGGCCCAGATTTTTGTCTTTGTTCTCCTTGTGGAGCTTTTGTCCCCTCTGGGTTCTTCTATGCCCCCACTCTTCCAGAAGACTCCCTGTGCTGTGAGTCTCAGCATCTGCTTCAAACCCCTACTGAACAGAATCTTTCAGAGGACATCTATGGTAGGTTCCCTTCCAGCTCTTTTCAATGTCTTTTGGTATCTATTTTATTTGTCCTTCTGAATGAAAATTGATCATCATCCCTGGGTCCTCCTTGTTATTTAACTTCTTTGGGTCTGTGGATTTGGGGTATGACTATTCTGAATTATATGGCTAATATCTGCTTATAAGTGAGTACATACCATGTGTGTTTTTCTGCTTCTGGAATACCTCATTCAGCATTATCTTTTCTAGTTCCATCCATTTGCCTGCAAATTTCATGACTTCCTTGTTTTTAATTGCTAAGTAGTAATCCATTATATGAATGTACCACAATTTTTTTTTATCCATTCTTTGGATGAGGGCCATGTTGTTTGTTTCAAGATTCTGGCTATTACAAATAAAGCTGGTATGAACATAGTTGAGCAAATGTCATTGTTGAATGGTAGAGCATTTTTTGGGTATAGGTCCAGGACTGGTATAGCTGGATCTTGAGGTAGCACTATTCCCAATTTTCAAGAAAGTGCCAGATTGTTTTCCCAAGTGGTTGTACAAGTTTTCAATCCCACTGTCAATGGAGAAGTGTTTCCCTTTTTCCGTATCCTTGCTATCATGTGTCATTTGAGTTTTTTATATTAGCAATTCTAACAGGTTTTAGACAGAATCTTAGAGCCATTTTGATTTGCATTTCCTTGATGAGTAAGGACAATGAACCTTTCTTTAATTGTTTCTCTGCCATTCAATATTCCCCTGTTGAGAATTCTCTGTTTAGCTCTGTACCCATTTTTTAATGAGTTAGTTGGTTTGTCGGGGTTTAATTTCTTGAGTTCTTTATATATTTTGGCTATTAGCCCTCTGTTACATGTAGGATCGGTGAAGATCTTTTCCTAGTCTGTTGTTTTGTATGGTTTACAGTGTCTTTTACTTTATAGAAAGTTTTCAGTTTCGTGAGGCCTCATTTGTTAACTGGTGATCTTCTGGAGGTATCTCCATTCCTGATCTCAAGCTGTACTATAGAGCAATAGTAACAAAAACTACATGGTACTGGCATAGAAACAGATAGATGGATCAAAGGACTCGAACTGAAGATGCAGAAATAAACCCACCCACCCACAGACACTTGATCTTTGAGAAAGAAGCCAAAACCATACAATGGAAAAAAGATAGCCTCGGAAACAATAGTGCTGGTCTAACTGGATGTCTACGTGTATAAAAATGTAAATAGACCCATAATTATCACTCCTCATAAATTTGAAGTCCAAGTGGATCAACGACCTCAACATAAAACCAGACACACTGAATCTGTTCAAAGAAAATTGGGGAAGAGCCTTGAACTCATTGGCCCAGGAGATAACTTCCTGAACAGAACACCAACAGGTCAGGCTGTACAGTTTGTCCACTTTTGAATTCACATTCCCCACTAAGACCTAAGTCCCTCCTCTATCTCTACTTTCAATTTTCCATTAAAAAAAAAAAAACAGTTCTTTGGGAGAAAATTTAATGTGTGTGGTAGAATGGAAATTGCATGGCCAAAGCAGAGAAATTGCATGGAACTGTATCGCCAAAGAAAGAGTTCACTCATGTGTCTTATCCAGTATCAATTTTCACTTACTCTTTTATGGTCATTACTGAAAATATTTCAATGTCAGTAAGAATTAACTTCCCTTAAATGTCTCCCTAAGTCTAAGCATATGGCACTATGAAAAAGTTTCTGTGAAAGAGCTATTTATTCTTTTTCTCAAGGATAATTGTTCAGCCAGGCACCTGTTAAAAAATAAATTAGGCACTATGGCACCGTAATATTACTCTCCCTATATCTCAATTACTTTCTCTGGAAAACACAGGAGACTACACAGAAAAGTTCTATTTGCAGACTGTGTTTTTTGGAGGTGGTCTATTTAGGCTATTTTAACATAATAATGGACGTGCTAATTGCTGTTGTGGCCTCAAAGGTGAAATATTACCTCAAGTTCAATGGCTTGATTTTTTTTCAATCTTTATCTAAGCCTTAGGTCAAATTGCCTAAAGCTGAATATGACAACAAAATGCTATTTTGCATTTTTGCCTCTATCAGGGAGAGGAGCGTGGGGTCCGCCGGGAGGACAGCCCCTGAAATGCTCTCACAAACTGTCAGTCAAATGTGCACACTGACTGTTAAGAGGCAACTGGCATTTTTAAGAGAATAAATGTGTTCTTCTAATTCACTTTCTTGTTTTGTTTTATTACTCAAAAGTGGCTTTAAGTCATTGAGTGACTGAAACACTCTTTTCCCATATTTTCCTATTCTTTCTTCATCTGTGAAATATATCTTTTTCTTTAATCACAGAAAAATAAAATGTATCTGTCAGTAAATCTTTAGCAAGGGAACTTCCAATGAAATATCACAGAGGCTGTAGTTTCTTGTTATTTAGTTTAATACTTCTCCCGGTTTAATACCTCGACCACCATCTTATTAGTAAAATAGGCAGATATCTAAATTGCTCCCATCTGTATCTCATGCCATGTATCTGTTCTGAAAATATCTGTAAGATTTGTGTGAAAGAGAACATTTGGAACTAAGGCTGATGGTGATTAAATAGTAGCCCCAAACATATGAACAAAAGTAAGACTTTTTATTCTTTTTTTTTTCTTATTGTATAAAATGTTGTGTGTTTTCATGTGTTGGAGATGAGGGGTATGTGCATCTGAGTTCAAATTCTAGGGAGGTCCTCAGATTCCCCGAGCTGGAGTTTCAGGTACTAACACAGTTCTCATTGAGATCTCAAATCTGGTTGTCTGGAGCAGTAGCACATGTTCTTAATCACTGATACATCTTTCTAGCACGTTGGCCTCATATTCTATTTCACATGTGCAGCTTGAATGCTGAGATAATGGAGTTGCCTACCAGTTTGATTCTGCCAATATCACACTGCAAGTTATTCCATCCATTTCTTTAAGTTTCTCTGTCTTGACCTTGTTAGAAAAAAGAAAGAAAAAAAAAGGAGCTGATAATCTTGGTAGATTTAATTACAACTGAATTTCTTTTCAGATGTTGGAATTAAATTTGGTTGAAAGGTACATAGGATGCTTTGGATCTGTAAATGAAAAAAAAAAAAAAAAAAAAAAACTTAGCTATCAAAACAAGACTTTGTCAATTTTTTTCCTGAAAGAAATTTATGTTTTGAAAATGATACCTAGAAAATATGATCTTTCCTGGTGTCCATCAGCTAATCCCATGAGATCTAGTACTCACCAACCTGCAAGTACATCTGTTTGGCATATCCCAGATAATATACTCTTCTGTATGGACGTGTTTCTCTGAATAGGACAAGCTTCTGTCAGAGCAGGTGCTAGGCTAACTGAGCTTCTCCTTCAATTCGTGCCACTCTTCCCCCTAGCGCAAGTTTTTATCAATACTCCAGTTACTTAGAACAAACCAACAGCTCCCTAGTCAATCATTTTCTTTTTGAACCATCTATGCCTATCTCCAATGCTCTTTTACTTCTCCCTAATTACGACACATCTTTTCTCTAGAGAACCTAGAGCTTCTATCTTTACTCCTTAATTACCGGTTGATCTACAGCCTCACATTTTCCACCTCAGGAGAACATGGAAGGAGAGCTGGCTTTTACTCATGATTTGCATTCTGATGTCTTTCTGCTAGAATTTTGATGTGCTTTCAGATAATGTGGCTATCTGACCTGAACCAGAAGGTCCTGTTTTAGTGACAGGTCCAGCAGAAAAAGGATCAGGGCATCAACAAGTACAGACGATACTAAAGTTTGAGATCAAGAGATCTTGAACACACTCTGTCTTATGCCTAGGAACTTTTTTAAGAAGAACAGCAATAATTTAAAAGAGGGAAATGAGACACCATCAACAGAATGCTGTTGTACAATGGGATAATGTCAGCTTGAAGCTGATCAGGCAATATTGTACAATAATTGTACAATATTAAGACTACAGAATATCTCAAGTGTATCACAGAGCTAGTCCCAGTGACTGATAACCATAGCCACTCAAGGCTGAGAAAATGAGGTTCTCATGATCTGGAAAACAGCAGCTTCCATGAGGCCCTAACCCCAGGCCACTGCTGGCTTTGCCAAGAATGGAGCTGAGAATAAGTATGGAACTAAATTTCCTTTCCATGTATCAGTGCCTTGGGAATCATCCTAGACCTACGTGGCCCTCAACATCTATTCATGCCTGCCAAAAAAAAAAAAAGTAGTACTTTCTTATTTTATTTCAAATCATATCAAGGTTTCCTCAGCCTATCCAAACCTTATAAAGCAGTGATGCTGTTCAGGCAACCTGAATATCTTGACTTCTGGTATTATCACAAGTGATTTCCAATAACAAAAATCATAGAACGCATTTGAACAAATCAATCATCTCAGTCTTAGCACCTTAGCTCAAATTTAGTTGTTCACTGATTTTAGATACTCTTTCAGCTATGAATGATTAACAGTTTTGATCTATTAAAACTTTTGATCTATGAATATTATACTAAGTAGAATCTTTGGTATTTATAAATAGGAATATATTCAATACATGATATTTGGTAAGGATCATGTATTAGTACCATAAACCCATGTTAGATCTTAGTGGTTCTAGGAGATACAACATGAACTGCAAACATATCTTGTTATAGGAAAATGTTGTCAAGTAATAATATAGAATGTGGAATCCTAGAGCTGTTCACCCACAGACAAAATGTGGTATTTTGTGATAGACAAGTAATGACAACAATATCCAATACTAAACAATAAAATGTTGAGAAAAACAGTAATATATTCTAATATGTGTAACATGTAAGCATGATGGTTTCAAGGTTAAGAAATAACCTCAGGAAAACTTTTGAAAGTTTGAGATACATCTATATGTATCTATCCATCTGTTGAAATCATAATGCTTGCATGTATTAGAATGAACCCATCAATACATTTATATTATAATATGTATTTATATGGCAACGTAAGTATATATTTATATATAAATTCACAGGAGAAAACATCAACATTCCATTTTTATCAGCAGAACCCTTCAGTCTAGTTCACTGAACACCACTATTCTGAAGGCACATCATTTCAGAAATTCTGAACCATTGGCTCTTTGTATTGACCTCCAGACCATTTCTTGACTCAACTGTAATGAGGGCCAAGCAAAGATCTCAACTCATTTCACCTATCAACTCCATCTTGCCTAGAGTTGACTGAATGGCTAGACTCTGTTAATCTATAACCTGATTGAATCATTGCTTGATAAGTTACTCTAAGAAATAAGACCCAAAAAGAAAAATGTTGAAAATTAAACATATGCTAAAATTATACAATATTTCCATTCAAACAATCCTTGAGGAATGGGAGGGATTTTAGCAGGTAGAAATTAAAATAAAAGTAATATTTTAGATCTATGCTACCATTTGAACAGACTACAGTTGAGAATTGTAAGTATTCCCAACTTTTCAAGGATTATAATATAAATGGAATTTTTTTTAGAAAAATTGATTGTCATCATGATGTAAACTACCTGTAAGTGAGAAGGGTCGTCATAATAGTAAGCAACCTCTGAATTCTTTGGGAAAGCAGAAGAATATGATCATTACTCTGCTTTAAAAATAATCACAATTAATACAATGACACAAACATGCACACACATATACATACATATATATATATATATATATAGAGAGAGAGAGAGAGAGAGAGAGAAGAAAATATTGAGTTTCATCTTAATTTGTAGTCTTCAGTATTAAGATAATGGTCTTTTTAATCGTTAATGTAGGAATGGATAAGACACACATTTGGCCTGTATAAGCCATACATAGTCTGGTGCTGTGTATGTCAGCCCAACATGCTTAGGCAAATACAGATATTCATAAAAGTCTCAGATGAGAGTGCACCCCTAACCTCATGTACCTTCAAGCTCAACTTTATATTTTACAGTTCCTGTCTGCACAGCTAATGGATTCATACATTATGTTATCTAATTTTAACTGAGTGTAGCTTCACAAAAACTGTTCTAATCATGCAAGCATGAGCAACCAACAAGAAGAGACAGTGATGCCGCTACTTTAATTACAAATTATTTGCCCTCATTATGTTGCTAATCATAATTGTTGTCACATTAATGCTATAATTATTGTCATGGCCACCAATATAATGAGGGCAAATAATTATGATTAATCTGTGTAAAGTTGGCCAAAACGAATTATCAAAAAATTTGTTGAATGCGTAAAGATTCTAGTTACATAAATTAATACCTTCAAATAGGAAGAGATGTAAAATGCTATTTTATCTTCATCTCATTCTTTAAAAACATATATTGATCTGGCTGGTTTCAATAATGAGACATATTGGTGAAGAATTTAAACATATAAGGTTATTCATTAATGCAATGATAGATATTAATGACTGTTACCACTTTCATTTTGGTGTTAAGCTGAGCAATTTTCAAACCTTTGAATGTAGTGATGCAGAGATGATAGATGTTCAAATAGTTATCTGAAATAAAGAGAGCTGTGGGAAATATTTTCCCAAGCTTGGCATGAAGAAGGAAATAGCATTCACAGAAAATTTTATTGGATGGCACGGGTCAGATGAAGAAGTCAGAGAGCACGATGATATTTCAAGCTTGAGTGACAAAAACCCCGAGACACGTGCAAGATTCTATAGTCAATCATAGAACTGGGTGCAATCATAAAGAGACACTGCTTTATCTTTATTTCCAGTGCAAATTAATCCTTTTTTAAATACATTTATTTGCTTATTTGTGAGACAAATAAAGAGTGTGGACCATAGGCATTATGTGGAAGTCACAGGACTGCCTGGGGTAGTCCTTTCTTCATGCATTACTAGGACTTATGCTTTTAACAAGAACTTTCTAAAGTAAAAAATACTGTCAAATATTAAACTATGGATTATAGATAATGTATTACTATTTGCGTGCTAGCTAATATTACAAATGTGTAAACAGTACAAAACTAACAGATTAAAAAAATAAATTTAGAGTTTGTTTTATTTTTAAACCTTAAGTTAATTTAGTTTTCTAACACAATGTTAACTCAGCATCATATTAATTTTTAACACATGGAAAATTACCTTTTCACTTATTATCTCTCGACATCCAAGGTTCTGAATACAGTTCAATGTGGCAAAAGTGAAAGCTTTCCAAAGTATGTATTGTGCATCTCAATATAAAATACCCAGTAAAATAATGCTGGTACAGCAGAGAAGCAACAGAAAGTAGACTTACATACATACCCAAGTTAGGATAAAGCACCTCTCCAATCATGCAGAAGGTTATGTTGAAGTACAAGGATACAAATCAGTGAACACTGACTAACCCCTAGCCTCTTCTGTAGCAGAAGCTTTACAGAATGAGGGTAATAATTGACTGGCTTTCTCCTTTGCTCTAATTGTAAGAAATCCCACAGTCATATGCCTCTCCCTTCTCTTTTCTGTAGAACATTGGATGTCATATATACCTCCATATGTACCAACAGATTTTATGTAACAGGTATCTTTCCTTTGGTTTTTGTCCAAGTATATTTCTTATGATTATATGCCATCTTAACTTTATTCTGCAAATATATATTATACATGCATACATTATCTTAACACTTAAGATATGTAACATACAAAATTCCTAGAATTTTTATACTGCATTTAATTTGATTTTTATACCATGTATGAACCTTCTATAGAACATGTGAAAATAACCGAATAAAATCCAAATTTAAAATTTTAAAGATACAAGAAGCTAACTAGTTGTTTAGCTTATTTAAGTCTGTAGATATTAGTATGTTTATCCTGTATTATTGGCTAACATCCAGTTATAAGTGAGTATATATCATGTGTGTTTTTCTGCTTCGGGATACCTCCCTTCGGGTGATCTTTTCTAGATCCATCCATTTGCCTACAAAATTAATGATTTTCTTGTTTTTAATAGCTGAGTAGTAGTTTATTGTGTAAATGTGCCACACTTTCGATATCCATTCTTCAGTAGAGGGACATCTAGTTTGTTTTATTTTGTTTTGTTTTGGTTTGTTTGTTTGTTTTTGTTTGTTTGTTTTGTTTTGTTTCCAGATCCTGGCTATTGCTAATAAAGCTGCTATGAACATAGATGGGCAAATGTTCCTGTGGTATGGTTTAAAGTCTTTCAGCCCAGAAGTGCTATAGCTAGAGACCCTAGAGAACATGCTTAATTCTCATTCAGAAGGGAAAACAAGATAGACACCAGAAGCATTAGAAGAGAGAGAACAAAACTGGAGACTACCACATGTCTCCTCTAAAAGACTCAACTCAGCAGGGGATTGAAACAGATACAGAGACTCATAGCCAAACTTTGGACACCAAACTTCAAACATAGCTCAGGGAGTCTTATGGAAGAAGGGGGAGATAGAAGGATCCAGAGGTGACAGGAGCCCCACAAGCAGATCAACAAAGCCCAAAAAGCTGGGCCCAGGGGAAACTACAGAGACTGACACATCAACTAAAGAACATACATAGAGAGGACATAGACCCTCTGCCCAGATGTAGCCCATAGACAGCTAAGTTTCCATGTGGGTTCCCTAGTAAGGGAAGAAGAGACAGTCTCTGACATGAACTGCTACTTAATTGCTGTTCTGTGGTGGGAAGACCTAGCCAACCCACAGAGAAAGAGGATACAGACACTCCTGATGGTACTTGATAGGCTAGGTTCAGACAGTAGGGGAGGAGATCTTCCCCTATCTGTTGACTGGGAACGAGGGATGGGGAGGGGGAAGGAGTAAGGGTAGGACCAGGAGAAGATGAGGGAGGGGGCTGCCACTGGAATACAAAGTGAATTAATAATAATAATAATAATAATAAAGATAAAAGAAGATAACTTTAAATTTTTACTGATAAGAAAAACTTTTCTCCTTATAAAAATGTAGTGCATAGAACGCTATAAAAGTTGCAGAGAAGATACGTAGAAGCTGTGCGACTTCCCAGCGACAGGCCTTTGTAATCATTTTTATTCATTTTTCTGTGTGTGAGTATTTGTGTGTGCATCTCAAAGATACCAGCAAATTAGCAGCAGGATCTTCTAAGTATTTTAGAATGTGTTTAGTTTCAGCTTTCTTAACTACAAATATTTTCTTCAGCATTTTAAGTATATTTATAGTCATCTATTTCTTGAAGTGTTAAACTTTTTAATATAATTTTAAAATTATGATTTTATATATTTGTGGGTATTTTCTCTGCATGTATATTTATGTATCATGTTCACGTTTTGTTTCTTCAGAGTCCAGAAGAGGAGTTGAATCTTTTGGACCTATAGTAACAAGACAGCTGCCATGTGAGCTGCCATGTGGTTACTGTGATCTGAACCCAGGTCCTCTGGAAGAGTACCCAGCATTCTTAGCTACTGATATACCTCTCTGGTCCCTATATTCAATTAATGTTTATAAATCATACTTATAATGAAAGACAAAAATAGAGATAATTTTAGAATATCATTTTTACATTCTTATATGAATAGCCCAGGGATTGTGTGGCATGAACAGCTGGGGACGATTACTAAATATATTTTTACTCTTATATTTGAATGAAATAGTGAGATCTACTACATAATAAGATTTCCTTCTGGGTTGAAATTATAACTCACAGTAGACAACTGTAGACCCTAGCTTTCATCTTTAGCACTAGGAAAAAATGATTTACTGTTACTTTTTTTGTCAATAATTCAATGTATTTACCCTTAAAGTCAAGCCTAAAGAAATTATTAAGTTACTAAGGTCTGTATTTGTGGAGGTAAATTAGGATTTGGGGAAAGAGATTAATTCTCACCTATAGATTTGTTTAAAAATATTTGCTTAATACATTTTTTAATAATATGTGTTATAACATCTACTTGTTTTTCACTATGGAATGTGTTGATATGAATCACTGAGCTTGAATTCTGAAAGGTAATTATTTACAAATGGAAAACATGCGCCTGCAGATATTTTTCCAGTTTTACCTCATAGGTTGGTAAATTTCTTAGTTTATTGCTATTCAATTTGGCATTATCTTTAGCATCTTTTGTTAGAACATTTCTATATCAAATAACTTTAGTTCTTGCCCTTTTATAATGTACAATCTAAACATGGCATGAATGAGTGATCTGTACTCTGAGAAATCAATAGAAGCCATTTCCATTTATGAACTTAAGGTATCATAAATTAAGCTAAGTGATACTTTGACGATAGAGACAACAAAGCATGTTGTTCAATGATAGGAGGCAATGGGTATCAAGGAAAGGATAACTAGTCTCCAGGTTGAACCTCCAATCCTAAGGGCTCAGCTCTAAACCTGTGCTTAGATGGGCAACACTAATACTATTCAGTAGATTTTATAGATTTCTATACATGTATATATATTACAACAAAAATATAGAAGGGGTCTTGAATGTAAGAGACG
The DNA here is from genome assembly GCF_030254825.1 of Meriones unguiculatus. Taxonomy (NCBI): domain Eukaryota; kingdom Metazoa; phylum Chordata; class Mammalia; order Rodentia; family Muridae; genus Meriones; species Meriones unguiculatus. Next base: position 30,638,349 of record NC_083359.1, read on the forward strand.
ATGAAGGGGCAGAGGAGTTGGGAAAGAGCAGAGGCGTAGATGATACAAACGCATCGCACTCACGTATGGAATTCTCAGATGATAGGTATAAAAGTGGAGATGAACATGTGAATGTGTAGAGTAGAGATACTGTCCGTAGAAATAGTAAAATAATGTTACCCCGACACTCACAAGTGTTGAGGAGTTTATAGCTCCAACAAGATTGAAACCAGATAGTTTAGACTGCCAGTGGGCATCCAAGTTGGGTGTATATGGCTTCAGTTGTGCGTGATAAATTTAAAAGCAACCCTGAATGCCAGAAGCAAATATATGGCTGAGAGTATTCAGCAAAGTAGTTGTTATCTTCTCTACCAAGTTGAGTGACAGTTTTGAACCCACGTCTGCTTTGTAATCTTTCACATCTGTGTGTACCTGAATAACCTCAATTGCTTATGTTGACAGCTAGTTTTCTATTCCAAATCTTGTGCATATGTGGCAATTCCCATTCATAGAGCAACTTGAGATTATTATTGCATTTTAAAAGGCTGTGTTGGTATTGTTGGTTTATCAAAGTCCTCTGAGAAACTTCTGAGTTTTTAATTACTCTCTAACTGTACTGAAATGGGGAAGCTCAGAAAAAATTCACATGAAACTTCCTCTAACCTCTGTTGGGAAAGTTCTACCTCACAATTTTTTTTCAACCTCAAAATTTATAAGCACTGGTTTGCCCCAATATTTTACACATCCAATACTATTATCTTAATCTGTTATCTAAACTCTGGACATAAACAGTTGGTACTGAACAATGTGTCTTTTCTGTACACACATACTCAGATATGCCAAAAATTTGTCATTATTTTTATAAATGTTATTGTGATTTTTCTAATAGAGCTGTTTTCAAGTTATCTTTCGAAAGAATTATACTGTATTCTCATCCAAATGAAAGTGATTTCAGGCAAAGTCTTGCCATTTCTCCCCACATTATGCTTCAACTAACCTTCACACTCTTGTAACATCTCCGTTTCAGGAGCTTCTCACTGGCTGAGGAATCTGAGGATGCTAATATGAGCACTTTGCAATCAGGCAACTATCACTCTGTGCATTAAGCACTAAAAATAGTATTAGGATACTATCTGTCTGCTAATGAACAAGCTGATAAAATTCACAACAGCTAATCCCTCATCTGACTACAATGTGTCATTATATCTGAACTCTATCAGCCTAGTCCAGAGTATATAAGAAAATGAGAATAATAATATTTTTTCATATTATATTTATTATTTAAATGTTATAGCCTAGTGATAAATCAGCACATATTTTAACTGTTTTCTCATGTGCTAAGGCTATCATCTCTTATGATTATGATGTTGACACAGTATGTGATATCAGTGGTAGCAAGGAGGGGTGCTAGAGCATAGTGGGAGTAGCTATTCAGTTCATGAAACAATGGTGATGCTATGTCCACCTTGGCTTCATCATCAGAGTAGGCATGCATTTCAAGTGCAAGGGAAACAAAGAAACTATTGAATATAATAACTCACTAGACTGTAAAGCAATAGTTTTAAAAGTTGCAGGACAGGGTAAGTATGAACCTGCTTAGAAGAGCACAAGTCACACATTCTATAAGAACAGGTAGCACTGGCAAAGTGTGCCTCAATTAACAAATACCCTCCCCATAACCATCATGGAGACCTTGAGAGCAATAGCTGTCACTATGATGGAAGTGGGATTGTGATTAGCCAAGTATGAACTCAAGATCACATGTCCTGGTAAACACCAACAAACCAAAAATATCAACTAACTTTGTGTGTAATGTGAGAAAATCTCACACTTTTGGTTATTCCTAGGGTACCAGTCTAGTGGCCGAATTTCAACTGTGTACCACAAGTACCTTTCTAGTCAGCTTTTACTGGGTATGATGGACTCACATCTATAAGGTTTGGGGCAGACATCTATGAATAAAATTGCTACAAAACTGCTCCAAAACATGAAGAATTTGGATCCCTTAAGTCTTAATGAAGAGCATTATAGTATTAAGATTCTAATCAAAATTGTGTTTCTCTTGTTTATCCCAACACTAAAAGAAGCTTTACTCTGACCAGAGGGCAATCCATCTATTAGGAAGCTCATCATTCTTAAATGTAAATAAACAAAGCTTTCTGTAGAAATCAGGAAAAATAAATTTACTTGGAAAATGAAGCATATAAGGTAAACAGACTTCAAAATTTCACATAATGAACTATTGGATGTGAATAAGAGCATTTAGTATGTAAAGATATAATAACATATGACAATGTAAGCATGAATATCTAATTTTAAAAGTAAAACATCATTTCATTTTAAAGACTTCAGCAAATGGTAGCCAACTACTTTTTTTCCAAATTTATATTTTTTATATCAATTACAGTTTATTCACTTTTATTCCAGCTATAGCCCTCTCCCTCATTTCCTCCCAATCCCCACTCACCCTCCCTAATCCTGACTGCACCTCTGTAAATCCACTGATAAGGGAGGTCCTCCTCCTGTTCCATCTGACCCTAGTTTATCAGGTCTCATCAGGGCTGGCTGCACTGCCTTCAAAGATGAAACAGTTAAGCCTTTTTGTTTTGAAAATCTAGAGCTGATGTAAGTTTAATGCTAACCATATCTTTCCAGTATCATTTTCAAGCCCTCACTTGGTACTCTTTCTCCCAAGTCACCAGATCATATTCTGATTTGATTTTCTAGAAATACATTAACTGCTTTTGTTATAACCTCACACTTTTAAAAACATTTTCTACAAACATTTATTTGGCTTAAACATCAAAGTCATGCCAATTTCTTTTTTTAAATATTTATTTATTATTTATATAGTATTCTGTCTGCACTTGTGTCTGTAGCCCAGAAGAAGGCACCAGATCACATTATAGATGGTTATGAGTCACCATGTGGTTGCTGGAATTGAACTCAGGACCTTTGGAAGAACAGCCAGTGCTCTTAACCTCTGAGCCATCTCTCCAGCCCCTGCCAATTTGTTTTTTGATGTGATCATGGATCTAATATTGTGTTCATGAAATATTTCAACAAAACTTTAAAACATTACCATTTTTTAAACTTTTTTATTGTTTTTTTATTTTTATCATTTATTACAACTTTTTCAGTCTGTATCCTGGCTGTGACCCCCTCCCTCTTCTCCCTCTATGCCCCTCCCCTAGTCCACTGATAGAAGAGGTCCTCCTTCCCTTCTATTTGACTTTACATTACAAATTTTAAATTAAAAAGTCAAGAACAAGAGTAAAAATGCCAAATAACAGACATGGAAGACAAGTTTCCACTTTGATCACCTCCCACTGGCAATGTGGCCTTATTAGGCCACAGAGAAAGAGGATCTAGATAGTCCTGATGAAACCTGATAGACTAGGGTCAGTTAGTAGGGGAGGAGGACTAGGGGAGAGACATGGGGGAGGGAGGGCAGTGGGAGGAACAGTGAGACCAGGATGATAAGAGGGAGTGGGCTACCGCCTGGATACAAACTGAATAAACTGTAAATAATAAATATAAAGAGAGAAGTTTAAAAAATCTTCTTTATAAATAAAATTTTAACATGCATACAACTTACATAGGGGTAGTTTATTCTTAATGAAGACACACTGAGAGTATTAAGTCTTCATAACAGGTAGATTTAGAATTATTTTATTGTAGCTTCTCTGTGCAAGCTTATCAGTCTTTCTAATGGGCCCATTCTCTCATCTCCTACCTACTATTAATTTTTTTATTCTGCAGATCCTATTCTTTTTCATCTGTATATCATAACAGTATAGTGTAACGCACTGTAGTGTAAGTGCTTTTGAATGCTGGTTGTTATTGTTACTTTTAGTAAATTAGCACAAATGAAAGACTGGAGTTGATGATAGTCATACTTGAATATGGTACTTAGCAATAACTACACATGAATTATACACCCATTGCTTAGATAAGTCCTAGGAACAAATGTTAGTATGGAACAAGAAGGAAATCTTCCTTTTGTTTATTCCCCTTTTCTCATTGTGGTGTGTAGTTTGTCTAAGAAATTTGTAGTCTTGATTATTTCCTTGATTTTTGAACTTAAGTATTCATTATGTTTCCACTGCCACATGCTAGCTATCTCCTGACACACTGACCTCCACAGTTTGCAGGTTACAGTATGATGGCTTTAGTTTTAAGATGAAGGAAAAGAAAAGAACCAAGCCAATCTATATCTTTCATATAACTTCATTGTTGTAGTATGTGACTATGTTTAACATACACTTTATTCCATGACATATTTTTTTTCTGGCTAAGAGTGACTAATGTAAAGTAATTTTATGTAAAAGTGTTGAACAAAAAAAGGGAGAAAACACAGTGACATAAGAAGCACTTGAAGTAATGAGAATGTTTCTTTATTGTGAATTTTATTTTAAGCTCCCAATTATCATTTTCATTGACAATATAATAAGGACTAAATGCTGACTTGCTGTTAATTTTTAATGCTTCTTATGTTGTTTAATATACTGTATAATTTGGCACTGAATCTTTTAGTAGAATTAAGCTTTGACATCCTTTGAACTCATGCACTCTAAACTAATATTTTAATCAATGAGAACCTCTTTAACCTTACTCAACTTGTATTTCATTATAAAATGTATATAACAGTATAGATATTTTAACCCTTTCTTTCTTCAAACCTTCAGAATTTATGTTTGTAAAGAGGTGACTACTTTGAGCATGGTCTCAGGCTTGAAGACAGAGTCTGGATGATAAAGAATCATACCTAAAAGTAACATGACTTCTATACTTACTCTAGGCAGTATATTTTCCTGTTACTTAAATATAGTCACTGCTATACTGCTATTTTCCATAAGGGATATTATTTCAGGAAAAAAAAATGTTATTTGGGTAGCCTTCTGGTAGACCTTGAGAAGTTTCCTCCCTCACCACCACATACATCATAGTGTTTGCAGTGGATTGTCTTTATGAAATTTTGACCTTGAGTTGAGGATGCATTTCTTAAGACCCAGTTGATTAAGACCAGCTGATGTTTACAAATGGTTGTATAGTTTTCATCCCCTAAGGAATGTGTGGCTGACAATCTTGTCTGGATTTCAAATAGTGATCAAGAATTATAATTAAAATATAGCTGCAGTCTCATGAATATTCAATCATTCCATAAAAAGAATTAACTTGAGCCAAAGATCAATTACATAAAAGTTGATAAACTACTTTAGCAAGAATGATATTTCCAGGGAACAAGTCCAGGTATGTGAGAAATGTCATTTCCTTTACTTCTTTCTATAATCCAAATTAATCATTTGATGTGATAGCAGAAAATGTAATGGAGTCCAATTTTCATTTTTTTCCAATCATGTTAGGTTAAGCACTGTCTTAGCCTGTTTTCATCTTTTACTGTACAATTTTTTTCTTAGAGAAGATTTAAAGCCTTGGACAGGTGTTTAAGGAGGTTGCTATGAACTGTACAATATTGCTCCCTGTAAGAAGTCTCCTGTACCACTTTTACATCTCGCATGCTGTACCTCTTGCATTGGAACTTTTTCCTGTCTGATTAGGAAAGTCTGATGTCTGTTGCCAAGCAGCCTGTCTTCACACTGGATTCCCAACTCTTCTGTCAATAGTGGTTCACTCTGGCATGGGAGGTTGCATAAAATATATCAGAATAACACAAATGCCTGTGCTGTTCACTTCCACAGCAGAGCATCATGGCAGACAAACTGCAAAAATCTGACTTAGACCTTATATTTGAATGTATTCTTTTCTTCCATATGATGGGAGGAAGGGAAAGTGCAAGTTTTATGTGCCAGACAAAAAAATAAATCAGAATTTTTCTTATATTCTGAAAAAAAAAAAAACTCCTTCTGCTTTGGAAATATTATCCCTCTTGCCACATAACTCTGGATCAGGTAGGAACTACAGATAGTCCTAACACTTTTTCTTCTACTCCACCTTGACTCACTTCATAGTTGTCAAGCAGAGTAAAGATAATAGTAATAACATCAACAACTACAAAAAAAGAAAAAAAAAAAGAAGAAGAAGAAGACCATCCATTGCCTTCTGACATCATAAAATCAAAATCTTTGAATGATAAGGAATATTTTAGTTTGATTAAACATACTCCTTACAGCATAATTCTAATAGAAATTGCAGGTTATACTACATACATGTACATATTTATGTATGTGACAGAAATAATCAAAATAGGATACCATTGAGGTGGTGGTGATGAGAGGGGCTCAAAGGCTGGTACCTGGGAGGGGTTGGAGGGAGAAAAGGGGTGGTGGATAGTGATGTAATTCCATTTCAATTATAAGCAAAATAAGTAAGAAAATATGTAAATAAATAAGAAATTACTGTTAAAATAATTAATATGCTGTACTTAAATATTGGGAATACTTGAATATTCCCCTTCCTTATTATTGTTATTTATTCACCTTGTATCCCAGTTGTAGCCCCGTCCCTCAGCTTGTCCTGGTCCCACTGTTCCTCCCTGTTCCTTCCCTATTCCTCTCTCCTAGTCTACTGTTAGGGGACGTCCTTCTTTCCTATTGTCGGACCCTAGCCTATCAAGTCCCATCAGGGCTGCCTGGATCCTCTTCCTCTGTGGGCTGGCTAGGTTGCCCCACCAGGGAGAAGTGATCAATGATCAGGCAATCGACTTCATGTCAGAGACTGTCTCTTCTCCTCTTACTAGGAAACCCACATGGAGTCTGAGCTGTCTGTGGGCTACATCTGAGCAGGGAGTTTATGTCCTCTCTATGTAGGTCTTTGGTTGATGCATCAGTCGCTGCAGCGCCATCTGGGCCCTCTTTTTTTTGGCTTTGTTGGTCTCCTTGTGTGGCTCCTGTCCCCTCTGGGTCCTTCATATCTCCCTTCTTCCATAAGATTCCCCAATCTCTGTCCCAACTTTAGCTGTGAGTCTATGCATCTGCTTTGATCCCCTGCTGAGTGGAAGGTTATCAGATGTGCTAAAATTTGAAAGTTTGGAAAACTGAGAAAATACAAAAGGTGACAAGGAAATGGATGTTGGAACCCAATATATTGTGACTTAAGCCTCTGTCCCTTATGTTTTGATTTTACCAGTACTCATCTTGTCCATTAGACTTGCCAACTATTCTGAACTCTCTTGTTGCTCCACATGTGGTGAGCTGCATTGTGCGTTTTATTCATAGCCTCTGCACTTTGCCCCTTTTGAAACTTTAGCATTGTGCTTTACATGTACAAGTATATTAAGTATAGCTGATCAATAGTAAACGAGTAGATTGCTATTGCTTTTACACTTCTTGAAATTTAAAATATATAAGTTCCAAAATTTTCTAATTAATGAAATGGATGGAGAGTTTCAGGTGAAAAATCTAAGAGTCCTTTGACAAGAAGCTTAGGTATGCAAGAAGTTTGTAGCTGAGAATGAAGAACATATAGAAACATGGACAAAAACAAGGTTAACATGGATTATAGTGCAAAGTTAGGAAGCAAGAGTAGACTCAAGAAGGTCAGTAGTTAGAGCATCAATCTCAGAATGCATGAGGTAATGTCTGGCTGTGACCTCTTAAAGCCTTATGATAATTAAAAATAGTGCTTACTCTCAACTCATTATTCACACAATTCCTTATTTGCTCCACACGACATTGTTCACTTAATAAAATATGTAAATATTCCTTAATGAAAGAAATATTTGAGATGAATAACATATGATTAGTATTTTAGAAGCCAATGTGGAGATCAATAAGTTAAGTACATCAGGGAACAGCTTTATTTTCTTTCTCCTGTGTTACTGTGGGGAATCTTTGGTGACTTAGTGAAATGAGTAACTAAACCTCTACTAGGTAACTATTGTCCATTCCAGAGTTCTTTTCTCTTTTATAAAGCCCCATATTTAGTTTGTAAAGTCAACAGAGCAGGAACTCAGGGCTTTATATGTGCCATGGTTCTTGTCCAAGCTCATGTTTACAGATCATGTTTTTATTGATGTTTCAAATCTATGGAAGCCTATGTTTTGGTTTTCATAATCCCTCCTCACTTCAAACTGTGTTCGGGGAGGTGATCATTCTCGTTCCATCTCTATTCCATGTTTTTGCATCTCAGTCTTACAGATATTCCTTAATGTTCTGATCTTGAACAATTTGCTACCAACGGTCTGTACACCTCCAATGTGATTTGAAAGTAGCCCACATTTGCTAAACCCACGAAAAGTCCGTCAGCCCTATCTTCTTTCATTAATATCTTCTTCTCAACTTTAGGCAGTTTTGTCAAACTTATTAATAAGTTGGTTTTAATAGTAGTGCTTTCTCAAAGCTATTACACAGTAGTCTCGTATATATTCCAGAGGACATATCAAGACTCACGCTCATCATTAGTCTTCTTCATAGGAATCCTCTCATGACTTTCCAACTTTCTTTAGACTCTTAGCATTATGTATAGTCTAGAAATAGAAGAACTTAACTAAACATCAGAACAGCAATCCATGCTTTTGGTGTGTGGCATATGCACCGGAAATTTGTCATTATAATGCCTCAGATGAACTTTGAAAGTATGCTAGTATGTTGATAACACTCATCTGTGGTCTTAACAGTATTAGGAATGCCTAGAAAGATAATAAACCTGGTCAGGTCCCTGCTATAACTGTTCTTTACCCAGAAAGCAATGCTTCCATCTTTCAAACAACTCCATAGGAAGATTAGAAAAAAATGGAGGCAAGAATAGTATCTGCCATACAGGACAGACATTTTGAAACATTTTAAGTTATTTTTTCTTGATTTGGATTAAATAAAAACAATATAAGCAGAATCTGTTCTAATTTTGATTTATGTTGTTTGTATTATAGACCTATAGATTTGAGACATCTGCAGGTTAGGTGTGGTTTTATATTTCTTTATATTTCGTTCACCTTTTATTCTTTTTTCCTTCTTTTATTTTATTGAAAATAAATTCTTCATTTCCACATTTTCTTCTTGCTCCACTCCTTCTGGTACTCTCTACCTTCCCTCTTTCCCAGATTGACTGCACCTCCATTTCTTTTTAGAAAAGAGCTTCCAAGAGACAACAGCCAAACAGGACAAAACAAGATACAAGAAGACAAGGCATAATCCCTCCTTTCAAGGCTGGACAAAGTAGCCCAATAGGAACTAAAGAACCTCAAGAGAAAGCAAAAACATCAGAGATACAAGCTTCACAATATTAGAAGTCTCCCACCCCCACAAAACTCACCAAGCTAATAACTGTACCACACATGTAGACAACCCAATGCAGACCCCGGGCAAGCCCCGTGGTTACTGCCTCAGTCTCTGTGAGCCTATGTGAGCTTTGCTTACTTAATTTGGTAAACTATGTTCTCCTGATATCCTCCAGCCCCTCTGACTCCTACAGTCTCTCCTCAACATTTTCTTTTGATAAAGATCAATGTATCTTAATATAATTGTATTTAAGTATTATAGCTCACATCTTCCCTGTTTAAAAACAGGGCATCAATAAAAATCAAGTGACATGGCCCTTTAGAGGCACAAAGTTTAATTTTCTATTCTTTCCGTTTTAATTGAAACTTGAAAAAGTTATATTGTTTATTTGAATTACAGTAGTGTTAACTACATTTAAATTCACAGAACCATGAGGTTTTTACACAGCAAAAGAAACAGAGGCAGCTGGAATATAAAAGTACACAGATTAGACTGAGTAAGCATTAATAATATTTAGTGAACCCCACCTCATTTTTACCACACTATTTTTCAGCATAGAACAGAAGTTGTGGGTGGGTTGTTTACTTGTTTTATATTTCACATTCTTAGGAGAAATATATGCAACTAATTAACATGCTCAGAAAAGAAAACCACTCACGTGGAAAATGAAATTTGAAAAACAATGCACATTTATTTCTGCTCTAGCAGTGCAGTAAGGGAATGACACTTCATTTTCCCAATGATGTGAGTTTCTGGTTCTTGAGTACTGCTAGTCCCTGTAAGATAGGCTGACTGTTATGAATGTAGATGATGTTAATGTTTAAAATTGCTACAGTTTATATTGAATGTTGAAATTGTAATATACATTTTCTCTATTTATGTATTTTCTTCTTCCTCTCATTTCACAATATTTAAATAAAGGAGAGTATTTATTTTCCCCAATAGTAATTAGCATAGATGAGCATAAGAGTAATAAATAAATAAAATCCACGAATCTCTGTCAGTCTGTCTTTCTGTCTGTCTCTCTCTCTTTTCCTCTCTCTCCTCAATAAATTTATATATTATATTGAAAGAAAGATAAAAATGATAAAGGATGATGATTATGACATAGATAATAGAAAGAAAGAAAGATCAATAATAAATTATAGATAATAGATAGATAGATACATACATACATACATAGGTAGGTAGATAGATATCCTTTTAAAATGGCACATGCTTTTCTTTTCTTCCAAATTTGCTGTAGCTTTTCTTGGTTAGTGGGATGCCATGTTGCAAGACAGAAGACAACAGCCATCTTGTCCCACAGTAATCCATGCCTGCTGAGATTAGTTGAGGAGTGAATGCATACTTCAAGCAGGCGAGAATTAGCTAGATATTTTGAGAAGCTGCAAAACATGTCACATATGTTATGTACATCTTAAACTACGATGTTCAAATAATCCCTCTCCCTCCTACTCTCTACTCCCTCCTCTTCTTTCCCCTCCCCTCCCCTCTCCTAGACAGTTCCCCCCTCACTTTCTTGCCTTTTCTATCTTCTTCTTTCATTTTATCTCTTACATGTGTGTTTAAAGACCACACTTGTTCCATCTCTGTCTGTGTTTGATAACCAACAAATTCTGTTTCCAACTTAAAATATATGATAATTGGGTCCATTGAATTATAATAATTTTAATTAAACTAATAGTATTATTTTTTCAAAGAAAACAAGAGATATGAGAGATATGGTCCAAACATCTGATAACAATCTAAAAAAAAAAAAAAAAAAAAAAAAAACAAAAAACACTTTCTCTTCTTAACTAGATCTAATTATTGTAGGAAAATGGTCAGAGAAATCCAAAGTTGCTATTCATTATTACATTGCTCATTTAAGATGCATGAGGTTTTCCCAGGTGTTCTGAGTTTATTACCATCTTGAGATGGTTCAAATGTTGTCTACTTAATTGTGATAAGACATACAATAGATAGCAGGAAAACGAGGTTCCCTGAAACTTTGGAGTTTCTTCACAGTTGTGCATCTAGCAAGTAACAATGATGAGAATGAAACGGTGTAGCTTACCTTCATAGACTACTCAGGTGCAGGCATTTCTGTCTCCCCAGGAACAGAAGTCACATTCACTTGGTCTGTGCTGGTGAATGAAAAATAAAATCTGTCATCTAACGTATGTGTCACCTGACCACACATTTTGGAAGGCTTGTTTACTTGGCTGTATTGATTCAGAAAACAAACTCTCTCTGAAACTTTTGAAATCAGTCGTCATCAGTCTGTGTACGGCCCATGCTAAAAAGCTACTATTGTTTTCATCAGCATAAACAGACCTATTGATTTGAACATACTCATCTAGGCCTCACATGTGAACTGGCTCCCTAGCTCCCTACTGAATGGTGAATGAGTTTTAATAATTAATTACTAATGAGAACCTCAATTGTGTGGGAAAATATTCAGGATAAAACTTCACAATTTTAATGAGCAAAAGTGACCAATGTTTGGCCTCTTTTCATAGAGACTTAATTGAACAATAAGTGGTTATCCTGAAATAATCATGGACTCCAGTGAGAATATGGGTGAGATGATAATTGCTATATTAGACTGATTGATTAAGGTTGTGAAAAGTTATTAATGTGAGGGTGAAAGGTCACAAATTTGTGTTGTACTTGGTTTAATTCGAATTCTGTCAATAAAAGAGGAAGTAATTGTGGTACTCACATTTTATAAAAATTCATTCTCTCTTCCAATTAATGCCTTTGTCATTCCATACTCAATTAATCCAAAAATAAATTACTGCCTGCAACCACCGTAGAAAAATTGCCTTATATTTTTTTTCCTAGGTTTTTTTTTCCCCTTTAAGTCATCTACCAATATAAACAGAAAGAATTTTAAGGTCAAGAGATATTTCACATATTTATTCACTCAGAGGATTAAATATTTGGAAAAAATAAATATTTAATAACAACCTAGTGTATACTACAAAAATATCTATATAAATAATATAGGTTATACTATATATAAAAATAATTTTACCTTAATAGTTGTTACTAAGATTTGTGCCATTTAGTCCTACTTTCCAAAAAGCAAAATCATTCTTTTATTTTTTTATTTAATTTTTTTCTTTATTAATTACATTTTATTCACTTTGTATCCCCCCTGTGGTTCTCTCCCTCCTCAAGTCCCAATCCCTCCCTTCCTCCACCCTCTGCATGCATGCCCTTCCCCAAGTCCACTGATAGGGGAGGACTCCTTTTCCTTCCTTCTGATCCTAGTCAATTAGGTCTCATCAGGAGTGGCTGCAGTGTCTTCTGTGGCCTGGTAATGCTGTTTCCCACTCAGGGGGAGGTAATTAAAGAGCAGGCCAATCAGTTCAAGTCAGAGACAGTCCCTGTTCCTATTGCAATGGAACCCACTTGGATCCTGAACTGCCATGGGCTACATCTGTGCAGGGGTCTTAGGTTATCTCCATACATAGTCCTTGGTTGGAATATCAGTCTTAGGAAAGACCCCTGTGCTCAGATTTTTTGGTTTTGTTGCTCTCCTTATGGAGTTCCTGTCCTCTCCAGATCTTACTGTTTCCCACTTCTTTCCTAAGATTCCCTGCACTCTGCCTAAAGGTTGCCCATAAGTCTCATCAGAAGAAGGAGAAAAAAGGGAACAAGTCAGGAGCCTGACACAGAGGACCTCTGAAAAGCTCTGCCCTGCAGACTATCAATGTAGATGCTGAGACTTATGGGCAAAATCATTCTTTGATAGACTGTAAAATGTAGCCCTCTTTACAAAATCTTAAAGCCATAGTGAATATGGTTTCATCCTTTTTTTTTTTTTTTTTGTAACATTCATCAATTAAAAAAATAAGGGTCTGGTCAAAATATGCGCCAATGGTGTTGTTCAAAACTCTTGCTTTAATATTTATGAAATTACCAGATAAAATATTTTCTAGTTCTGCTTTCGATGCTTGCTAGCCAATGACCTTGATCACCTGGGATAACCTCTAAGCTCTCTTTTGTAATTTTCAAAACGTAAGACAAGGTGATTGGAACATTCAGTTACCCAAAGATGACCAGCATAGCTCCTGCATGAAACCAAGGCTCAGTAGCTGCTAGTTTCTTTTTCTTACTCTCTTTCTCCTCCTGTGTTAATGGGTAATAATCGGTGTCATTCCTAAGCTGTTCTAAAATGTGGCCATTGGCATGAGGCTGTGTTTTAAAGCATATATACAAAAATAAAACTGTGTGATGGGGTAATGGCAAAGCAGCTGATAACATCTCAGTTTATACTAAAGTAGTAATAGTGAAATCTCTTCGGATGATGTCTCTTCAAGGCTTTCAGAAGCTATTATTCTCCATAGGAGAGATACGCTTTGCACTCCTTGCCTTTAATGTGTCTCATTACACCTTTCAAACATATACATTTCATTACATGCTTTCATTAAAGCAACTCATTTTAACCTTCAAAAATGTGCATCTCATTACATCTCCTTTAAGCATCTTTACATATTTCCATTCGTGAGTTTCATTAAAGCCTTTCCCTTGTATATCTTATTACTAAATCGCTTTCATGTATGTTATTATAACCTATATTTCTCATTTCATTACTTAAACATGCACATCTCATTACACCTTTCTATATATTGCATCTCATTACACCCCTCAAGAATGTGTATCGTATTACATCTTTCTCCTTTGCATATCGTTACATTTGTCCAATTATGCATCTCATTATGCCGTTTTACTTCTGCCTTTTATTATACTCTCTTTTATCCGTGCCATTACATTACTTAAACATGGGCGTCTAAGTGAGCCTCTTTCATACACCATTTTATACACTTCATGTATTCTGCCTCTTTTTTGATATGTGGTTTTGCTCATACCCATAAAATGTAGGATTATTGGTCTGAGAGAATGACTGAATTGCACATTTCATCATGTTTTTTGTTTTTTTGTTTTTTTTTTTTACATTTTAGAACATGCTATATTCCTACTTTAAGCTCTTCATTTGACTTTTCTATCCAACTACTTGGAAAAAAAAGTGACAATTTATCCTTGTTATGCTAAAGCAACAGATAGCACAACATATTTCAAGCAAACATAGCTTCTCAGAGATGGCGTTGTAGGCCTGTTCTAAGCCTCCTTATCTTCTCTTCTGGTAAACACTTCATGTTCACCCTTTAGCTAGGTGATATTACTCATCCTTTGCTGAATTCCTTTTTCTATTTTGATCATCTCTTAACAGGGCTTCAGTATTATCTGATAGTCATCTTCAGTCTCAAATGGAATTTCCCTGATTGTTTGTTTTCCTCATGGTTATTACTTTTCCTCCACACAAATATCTTCTTTCCCTGAGGGCAATAGAAGTCTTTTGGAATAAATTAAAGAGTCAAATATACAACCCAGTTGGTCTCTGTGATACTTTACATAAACTCCTTTATTATCTTAGCAATTTTGTTGTGGTGCTATTCAAGGCATAAAGTTATTCAAACTTCAATCTTCGCAATGCTTTAATTGCATAGTTTTGTTATCAAAAATGGCAGTAACCATGCTGGGTACATTTTTTATATGGACATTCTAATCAGATTTTACCAATAAGAAATCCATGATAATCTAAATAATATAATCAGGATTCTAAAATTTGAAATGTAAATCAGGATACTCCTTAAGTATAGTTAGTTGCCCAAGAATCACGTTCTGTCAGTTCCTTAGCTCCAGCACACCCTTGACAGGGAGGCAAAATAGGGTTGGCAGGTGTAATTTAGGTTAATTTTTACAGTGAGCTGTGTGAAAACTTAATAAAAGTCCTAACTTCTTGGAGTCACTTGGTATGTCATCAATAGGACTTGAAAGTAGTTTTCACATAAGCACAAAAACAAAGATATTTGTTGGGTCTAAAGAGGACCAAAAATCCTATAAAATTCAGGATTGTTTTTCACAGTTTTTAAGTTGCATTTTTTTTTTCATTTAAAAATACTGTGAAGCACAGTCACACACATTTGTGTCTGTGTAGTGCAGTAACCCAATGGAAAAACTTGGTAAATCAAATTTTAAAAATTAGAAATGGTTACAAAGAAAGCTGAGGGGAAGAGCGGAAGAAATGTATATTTACTGAAATTTACTAGCATTTATTTGTGAATGTTATTTTCTCAACTTCTCAATACTACCTGACCTCTATGAAGTGAGAATCTCGCATATACATTTTTTCCACTTTATCTGCACACCCATATATCTGATACAAAGTCATTCCTTAATAGGACAAAATTGCAGTTAAGAACAAAAAGCAGAAATCAGCTCTGGGATAATCTGAGTCTAAGAAATGCAGATAGGCATTGCATGACACACACAATTAAGGACCAGTGTGGAACTTGTAGGGTGGAAAATAGAAATGAGGACAGCAAAATAAACAAACAAATAAATAAAAGAATACATAAATAAATACATAAATACATAAACAAACAAACAACAAATCTATAAATCATTCCAAGAGAGATACTGGGAACTGGGTATTCCCATAGAGGATAACATGCGTATTACACAAATTTTAAAAAAAATTGTTTAAACTTTATACTTTAAACTCTATAGGCCCACTGCCCTAAATTCAAACAAGAAAGTTTAAACAAACAGGTGCCAAGAGATGCTGCTGCTAGCCAACCCAGAACCCACTCTTCCTCCTACTCTTCTTTTCTCCCTTTAAAATGTTTATTGTATCTGCTTTAAAACCCTGCTGGGTAGAGTCTTTCAGAGGCCCTCTGTGGTAGGGGCCTCCTGTCTTGTTCCTTGTTTTCACCTTCTTCAGAGGTCTATCCCTTTTGCCTTTCTGAATGAAGACTGAGCATCTTACCCCGGGTCCTCCTTCTTGCTTAGCTTTTTTAGGTGTACATGTTTTAGTGTGATTTTCTATATTATATGTCTAATGTCCACTTATAAGTGAATATTTACCATGAGTGTCTTTCTGCTTCTGGGTTTGGGCAGAGTGCAGGGAATCTTATTAAAGTAGGGAGTTAGAAAGACCTAGAAGGGTCTGGAGCGCCACAAGGAGACCAACAAAACTAAAAAATCTGAGCCCAGGGGTCTTTTCTGAGATTTAGATTTCAAAAAAGGACCATTCATGGAAATAACCTATAACCCCTGCATAGATGTAACCCCTGGCAGCTCAGTCTCCAATTGTGTACCCTAATAAGGGGAACAGGAACTGTCTCTGACACAACCCAGTGGCTGGGTCTTTGATCACCTCCCCCTGAGTGGGGAAAGCAGCCTTACCAGGCCACAGAGGAAGACTATGAAAGACAGTCCTGATGAGACCTGATAGGCTAGGGTCAGAGGGAAGGGGAGGAGGTCCTCCACTATCAGTGGACTGGGGAAGGGGCATGGAAGGAGATGAGGGAGTGAGGAGGGGCGGGGATGAGAGTGGGGGCTACAGCTGGGATACAAAGTGAAGAAATTGTAATAAATAAAAATTATATTTTAAAAAAATGTTCATTGTAATACAAAGTCTGTGTGTGTGTGTGTGTGTGTGTATTCTCAGTTACCTTGAGATTTAGGATACTACTTCAGCTGGGTTCAAAGCAGTATTGAGCCCCCCGAAATACATGATAAGAACAGAATTCTGATCTCTGCAAGTGCCGTAATTATTCTTAACTTCTGAGGCATCTGTCTATCACCTACAGTTCTTCCTCCTTCCTTTTTCTTCATCCACTTCCCTTCTTCCTTTCTTATTCTAGTCCTCCAACTCTTCTTCCTCTTCAATCTTTTCCACTCTTCTCTCTCTCTCCTTTCTTTTCCTCCAATTACTCCATCATTCCTTTACTGATCACTATCTGATACTCATGTGGTCTCTGCTTCTCTTACTGTATGTGACTTCTGATAAGACCAACAATCTAGGTTTTCCTTTTTTTATTTCTATCACCTAGTTGCTGTTACCAAAATTTACAGCCTCAGAAAGGCTCAGTCCAGCATGTAACCTTATTATTTTATTTATAAACTAATCATATATAAAACATCTACATATCAAAATATTGCTGCACTCTTTCAGTAATAAGTAAAAGGGATTTAAAAAACCTAAGTTTGAAGTATTTTATAAGCAGAAGTTGGTTATAATCTGTTTATGACACTCTGGTGCCCAGGTTGAAAAAATATACTTTAGACAATTTTTCAAAATTCTTTTCACTCCACTAATACCATGTAAATTTGTAGGTATTTTTACTTCTTAGAAGGAGAAACAAAAACCTCTTGTTATGAGCAAATAAACTTTGAGTGCTCATTGAGCTCACTCAGTAGAGTTTACCTTATGTGTGAGGTACAGGAAGATACAGTGGGTCTTGGAAGACAGAAATTAGATGTGGCCCATGTAAATGTATTCCTTCATGCCATCTGAAGTAGAAGTCTGTATGCTTAAAGTATATCAATAATTTGCCACGTTAATGTATAAACCAAGACAACCAGTATACCCTTGCCACAATGTCCACTGTGTGTAATTCTTTTCCATAACTGAAGGATCTTGATTTTACAGCCCAAACACTGCTACAGCCACAAATCCTGGCTGCACTGAAAATGCTTTTCTCCTAAACAAAAAATAAGATTGACATGAACTCAGTGACCAGCTCTTTGATCACCTACCCCTAAGGGACTTCCCTATCAGGTCTGACCCTAGCCTATCAGGTCTCATCAAGGTTGGCTGCATCATCTTTCTCTGTGGCCTGGCAAGGGTACAACCCCCCAGCCCCCATGAGGGAAAGGTGATCATAGACCCTGCCACTTTAACTCAGGAGACCAACAGAGCCAAAAAACTGGGCCCTGGGGCCCCTGCAGAGACTGATACCCCCACCAAGTTCCATGCATGGAGAGGACCTAAAAGCCCTGTACCCCATAGACTCAATCTCCATGTGGATTCTCTAGTAAGGAGAGCAGGGTCTGTCTCTGACAAGAACTCAGTGGCAGGGTTTCTGATCACCTCCCCCTGGGGAGGTGCAGCCTTGAAAGGCCACAAAGGAAGATAATGCAGCCAGCCTTGATGAGACCTGATAGGCTAGGGTCAGATAGAAAGGGAGGAGGTCCTCTCCTATCAGGGGACTAGGGAAAGGGCAAAGGGGGAGAAGAGGGAAGTTGGGTGGGACTAGGAAATGGGGGAAAGGGCTACAGCCAGGATACAAAGTGAATACATTATAATAAACAAATAAATAAAGTAATTTAAACAAACCTAGGATTTGCATTTATTTCCAGATTCAGGTGTGCTTCTCAACTGCATGCCTTTGGGAGTCTTCCTCTAACTGATATGTACATATGTGACTATAGGCTCACATGCTGCCATAAGTCAGACACTCAGAGATTGAGAACCAACTGGGTAAAACTATGTATGTATGTATGTATGTATGTATGTATTTATGTATGTATGTATTTACCTATCTTCACATTTATGAAATATATACACATATATGAAAAATTTAAGAAATAAGTGTAACGCATAGACTCATACAATCATAATACAATATTAATCACGCTGATTAATATTCTTATTCCAAATTAGAGGCCGAAGAGATAAAAAACTAATACTTGATTACTTGATTTAAATCATTATAACTACAGTTGAATTCGCAGTTGAAAGTATGGTTTAATTCGTATCCTAAGTATTGGTATCTATCACATTGACTCCTATGATGGTTTGTACAACAGTTTCTGAAGAGTGTTGGATAAACTTAGTCTATTCTCATGAAAAATTGAAAGTAATAACTAAAATAAAATGACAGCAACATTACCCGTTTTGAATACATATTGGTGATATATCAAAGATACAATCTGTTGCCTTCAATTCCTCATGTTTTCACATGTTAACCCAAGAAGATGTACTAGATAATGCACGGGTAGGGTGTATGCTGCATTAGAAGGCGATTCACAGGACAGAAATAAAAGGAAACTTAGAATAGGATATAGAGGCTAAAAGCTCAAGAAGTAAGAATGTGGTTTAAACACTACAGACTTTGGGAAGAACATGAGATTTGACTAAAGGCTTAAAGGAAGATGGATAAGTTAAACAAAGTGGATAAAATGGGTTGATTTCTAATTTCAGCTTAAGGAGAGCTAACTTTCAAGTCACAAATTCTGTTATAAAGGGCTGGTCAATTATCTGCTACAGGATGCCTAAGAAAACTGGTTTGCCTGGACTGTCTTGACATTCTGCAATATTATAAAGTCTCCCAGCTCAATGAAAGCCAGGGCAGTGCTCATCTTGTATAGATATCTATCAGAATTCAAAAAATAGACAATAAAAGGACAATGTTAGAAGGTTTACAATATCATGCTATGTCTTTTAGAACATGATAAGAATGTTCATCTTCACTATGAGTAAAAGGGGAAGTGGCTTGAGGAGTGTAGTGGGGAAGTGTAATCTGAACTGTGCTTTTGAGGGTCACTTCACAGTAGAGCAAGAATGAAGGCTGAGGGGTAGTTGGGAAGATAGTTGTCTTCTCAGTGATAGCCTAGCACATATCCATGTTACACTGCTTGGTTTGACAAAAACGAAATGCAAACTGTGTAAATCGAAAGAGCAGAAATTTGTATTTTTATACTTTGGCGGCTTCGATGTTTGATATCACAAATCTATTATGTCAGCGTTTCCTCCAAAATCAAGAAAGAACATGAGTTCTCCTCTTGTCTGTTTGCTTGTGTGTTTGTGGGGTTTATTTGTGTTTTTCAAACCCTGGTAGTGCTACAGCATCCTGACTGTAGAGGCAGCTCCTTAATTTTTCAGCTTCTCCTGACCATCTCTCTCTTTACTATATATGTCATGTTTCTGCTTCCAAATTTCTACTTTTTATATGATCATGTTAACACGAGGCTTACCCTGATGTCCTTATTTTCATTTGGCATAAAATCACATTCTTAGCTACTGGAAGTCAAGGTACTTACTACCTATATTTTCCCGTGCTACAGAGTTAGGCAAGTAAGATTCAGACTATATTTTATATGTAACATTAGCAAAATCTCCTTGCTAATTAGATGTGGAAGGTGAGTGAGAATTAGTTGTTGCACTGTAAATAGAACACAACTCAAACTCATGAATCGTGTCCAGAATAGAAATACATGCTTGATATTTATGAGCATATAGACAGTCTTAAACAATTACATTAGATAGCCAAGGTGTCTCCACCATACAGAGAATATGAGTTTCATGATTTGAACTGAAATTCATTCTACTAGAATATATCAAAGGGAAGAAAAAATGTTAAGGATTAAGTAATGAAATGGGAGAAAATTCAAGACATTTTTATATATGTGAGGCCACAACTGAAGGAAAGGTATCAATGAATGTAATAATTAACTGTGCCAAATGTGATGTCAAGGTAAGAAGTGAGGTGTGACTATTAGATTTTTCTACTTGGAAGGCATTGGTGACCCTGACAAGAGCAATTTCAATGGAACTGCGGGCATGACCAGTCAGAGAAGAATTGAAAACAGTGAATAAAGATAACTGACTTGAAGAATAGGATTACTGCAACAAAAGTGGCAGCATCACGCTGAATGAGTGAGTTAAAAGAATAAAGTGTTTCAGTGTCCTGAAAATAAAATTAAATTATTTTGACCGTGTAAAATGACCAGTAGGGAGAAAAGATTTGATGAGGAAGCATTGCTGGAATTATGATCCTGGACAGGTAAGCAGCTATGATATAAAGTTCATTCCCCAATGCTTCGGATAGAAACAGGAATTTTGACTGCGGGTATGAAATTAGAGAACAGGAGTACAACGGAGAAGGTGGTCCCGTGTGGCCATGGAATTATAGAGAATTTTTCTTCAAAGTTGTCAGTTAAGTGGAAGGTACTCTTTTTACATGAAAGAAAGTAAAATGAAACCGGGTACTAGAATTTGAGAGTGGAAAATGATGCCATGGCTCCTCTGAAATTAGAACAGAGAAGAAGGAATAAGAGAACCAAGGAATTAGCCCAGGTGAGAAGGACAGCTGCAGCACAGGCTCTAGTTTCGTGTGTGATCAAGGTTGGCCTAGAGTTTAACAGCCCCTTCTATAAAAAAAGACGAATGAAGTCCGGAGAAGGGGAACTACCCACGAGCCCTTTCTGAGCTGCTCCCCTCTTCAGAGTTTTGGACTGTGTGAATATGCTAAGTGCGCTTATCTCAGCCTTGACAAAGACTAAAAAAATTCATCTCTTGGTAAGGGAAAAGCTGCCCTATAGAGAGAAAGCCTATAGAAGAGAAAGCCATGGTGTCTCCTAGTCAACAAGAAAGAAAAGATTTCAAGAACATAATTTTTATAATTTCCAATATAAACGATAATCTTCTTTCTCTAAGTTACATAACTCAGACAGATGGCTGAAGATACAGCTATAACAGTCATCAGATTGAGAACATGGATAGAATGAACTTCTAACTGATTTAATTATAGAACTATCAGAAATACATCCAATTGTTGCATTCTTAGGCATGATGATAGCTAAATATGATCTCCCACTTCCTCCACTATTTCTGTACTTCAGTTGGCATTATGACATGCTCAATAACAAATAACTTACTCAAATATTACCACGGCTGGTCAATAAGTCACAGGCTGACAATCTCACAAATTCCGGAGAAATGTTAATTTTAAAATAAAAATGACTACCTTGACGGAGAGATAACAATTTTGTGATACTCTTGTGCTTGCCTTCAAAATCTGAATGCGTAGCTTGACTGACTCTATCAAAGATTTCCACAGGAGCCAGAGCTGTCAGCTTTCTAAGGGAGCCTCCTTCGAGGCCTGGAACACTGTCTGTGGTGAAGACTGGCATCACAGTGGATTAATTTTTCAGTTTCTTTCCAGCTCTTTTTCCCTTTCTTAGACACAGCCTGTCCCGTCTCTGCTTTATTTCTATCAGGCTGGAGAAAATGAGCTGAGGGAAAGGAAGAGAGGAAATTGACAGGGGATCTATTCCTGACCGGCATTTGTTATATATTCTCTAACAGATAAGGAAACATGTCAGAGGGTGGCCAGAATTTGTAATCTCTCCAGACAAATCCCATCTTGATTTGGATGAAGTTGAAAGAAATTTAACCTTCACAAAAGTTACACTTGGATCTGGCTTTTGAATGTCATCCAATCTTATGTGATTATCTTTCCAACAAAAACTGAGGATTTTCCACGTTTAACATAATGCTTATTTTTTTTAAGCAACCAAAGACAGATGAAATATAAAAAAATAGATTTATTCTTCAACATTTGGGTTATACTGGTACAAGATTTTTCATCCTTAACATTATTGGCATTTTGGATCACACACTTCTGTGTTGTGAGGGGCTGTCTCATTGCATTCTCCACTTGTGAAAACAAAGATGCTTCTACACACTGCCAAATATCCCCTGGGAGACAGAATTCCCTGCTTAGTATCACTCTTAAACCAGAAAAGGAAATTTATACTGTATTTAAATTTTCTATCATTTATTCTCTTTTTCATTTACAATATTTTTCTGTTGTAGTTAAGCCAACCAGAGGCCCTATTTTACGCATTTACTTCTTTATTTTTCCATACCTTTTATGTATGAACTTTTGCAAATTCTTCTATTCAAGAGTATGCAAACATTTGTGCTGTTCAGAAAGTATCATTGCCCTTTCCTGGTAGCTGGCTTCTCCATGTTTATTACTGATAAGCATAGTAAATTTACAGTCCTGGGATTGCTCAAATATCATTGAATGGCCAAAAATAAAATTAAATTTCAATGTTTGGAGAAAAATGTAAGCATATTTAATTGTATTCAATTAGTGTGGATACTGAAATTATATACATGTAAATTCTCCTATTCTTTACCCAAGTGATAAATATAGAGATCAGCCTTTTATCTTGACCAAATCTCTTTTAACACAAGCTCAGATTCCACTAAAGTTGGTATTTATTGCTTATTTTTTTCTTTCTTTTATGAAACTATTGAGATGTTTTCACAGCCTCAATACCACACATTCCAGTGATACTTTCCTCAGGAACCAGGTATAGCTCTTTGACATTGAAGGGATTGTGCAGAATTATACCTTGCAACAGAAAGCTGAACGACGTACTTGTCGACAGCCCTTGGGGCTTCAGGCAGTGTACGATGTGTGACAATTTCTATCAAATTTGTTCTGGAGCGCTCAGACAGTCCTAAGAAACCCAATCAATTTGGATAATGCTTACCAAATATGATTTTATTTCTCATGACTGTATCCAAGATTATGATGGTTTCTCAGTGTATAAGGAATATACCATGGGATTAACAAAACCAGTAACTAAGAAATCTATTAAATATTGTAATGGATAAACAAAAGTAAATATTGAGTTAAGTAAATGATGACTGGATATTTAGATTTATTTTGTTATAAAAGAAGGAAAATCCCAACTGTTCTATTTTTACCACTAAAGACTCAGGAGCCAGATCCTGGGGTGAAAATCTGCTACCTCAGAGAGGCAGAGAAAGCAACCAGCTGACCTTCCTTCTCAGCTCACATGAGGATGGAAAAAGCCCAAAAGGCTCAGTAGCTCAGCTGACAGCCCAGGAGGAAAAGGCCAAAAATCCCAAGGCCAAAGGCTTGCTAGCCCCAAAATCCAGGGAGCTAAAGCTCAAGAGCTAGAGGGCAAAAGCTTCTTCTACTTCTACACACTGATTTAAATAACCTTCAAGTCCCTCCTACTCTTTAATCCCTGTCAGCTGATTTCTTGCTTAGCCTCTTGACCTAGGGTTAACTTTATTAATCCCGTGTACAGAAAACTCTGATTAAGGTGTCTGCTAGGGAGGGCTAAACCTTATCATAATCACCTGTTTACAATAAACGGAAATTTCTTGGATTAAAGGTGTGTGTTGGGGCTTGAGCACACCAGACAAGAAACAGGGTTTTACAGTTTGTTATATCGGGGTTCACAATGGGATCACATATCATGCAATACATTTGTTTTTAATTAACTTGAATTATAATTATTGCATGGTCAACTCATTTTTAGAATAAATCTTCCTCAGTGGGAAGAGGATTTACTACTTGCATAAGAATTTTTATATGTGAACTGAGCAATATATATATATATATGAATTTTTATATGTGAACTGAGCAATATATATATTTAAAAGAGGCCAGATACCATGAAGTTAGGAGAGAGAACAGGTACGGGTACATGGGAAGGATTGCAAGTAGGAACCTGAAAAGAAAACTGATGCCCTGCAGTGGCAGTGCAGGCCTATAATCCCAGCACTCAGAGAGAAGGGGCAGGCAGGTCTCTGTGAGTTCAAAACCAGCCTGTTCTACAGAGTGAGATGCAGGATGGGCAGGCCCACACAGTAAAACCCTGTCTTCAAAAGGGAGAGGGGGAGAAAAAAAGATGCAGTTATGTTAATTTCAGAAATTGAAAATTAAAAAAAAAATCAGATGCCTTATGAGTTGGGCATGGTGACACAGGCTTACACTATTGCAATATCATCTACTTAATAAGCTGAAGCAAGAGGATCACGAATTGGAGAGCTTTCTGGGATACTAAGAATGAGTACAGGGACAGTTAGGTAAATTTAATGAAGTCCCCGTTCAAATTAAAATGTAAAACAAGAGAGGGAGATGTAAGTCAGTGAGAGCTTCCCTGGAATGTACAAAGCTCTAGGTTCAACCTCCTTGAATATGCCAACTGTCATATATATATGTGTATATATACAAATGTATATATGTGTGTATGTATATATATGATACACGTGTATACATGTGTATATGTATATACCATAGATGCATATATACATGCTACAAGTGATTTTTATATACCATTTCATATACATATGAAATTTGTATATAAATCTCTAGAAAGAGGAGGACTTGAATGCTGTTTTAGATAGCATTGTCAGGATGAGATCCAGCACATAGCATTTTACCTCTCTGTGAGCTGGCAGGAAGGGTTTCGGGACTGCTGAGTTTCTCCTAGCTTTACTTCTTTCGGACTTCTTCAGAATGCTTAGATGCCCATCTTAGCAATACGAACTGGGCAGGTGGAGGAGTGCAGAGAAGCCTGGCTTCAATCCCTGAGAGCAATTTGAACCGACAGTTTTTTTATGAACTTGACTTACAGTCAGTTGTCATCCACTTTCTGCCTCTGTTTCTTTGACCTGCTAATGTGTTCTGCATTGACATGCATTGACACATATTATTTCATGTAATTTTCAGACAAAAATTGTAGGCAAATAGAAAGAATCTACACCTCTATTTTAAAGTTTCTTGTAGAGTTAGGCAAACTCACATTCTGTTTTATTTCATGGGTTTGAATTTCTGCCTTGGTCACCCTAAAATTCTTTGCAATAAGACAAGTCTGCTGGACTCAACAGGGTCTTTACTCATGCATGTATTCACTTTTGCTTCTCTTGTGAACGGTAAGTTGCTCTGCTGGCTTTGTCTCTTCTCAGCATTTCAGGCTTGGCTCCCTAGCCACAGTCTGTTTTTTTCTGGTTAGTACCCAGCTGTCTGCCTGACAGGATTGCCATACAGGGGGTCTATTTCTCTCTCGTAAGGATGGTCTTTCCCTGTGTCATTTAGCTCTGTGACATGCTCAGGCATTGGTATCTTTGTACTCATCTCACTGTCGTTTGCTGAGATTTGGGATAAGTAAAGCATTTGATATCACTTGGAAAGGTCAATGCTATTTTGTCCTTTGTTACATTTACATAAGTGTGAGATGATCTGAGATTCTCTGGGAGGTATCCTGCTACAGTGCCTTCCCTACCACACAAGTTGTAGCATCAGATCCTGAAGAAAATAAGCTCTTTCCTCCCTCAGGTTGCTTTTGTTGGGTGTTTTATTGCAGTAACTGAGAAAAATTAACACTGTACGCTGCCCACTTGACACGGTCATACTAGTCTTACTACTACAGGGATGTCTGGTCATATGAGTGTCGCCACTGCTCTCACTACTCTTATATTGATCTGCCGTTTATTTTTAAAAATCTGTTGAATTACTTCATTGATCAATTTCATTATTTGTTTACGATTTACTCTATTGTTGAGTTATGTTAGGGTTTTTTGTTTGTTTTTTGGTATATTGGGGATTGTTTGTTTTTACTTTAGTTAACCTAATCTTTTTATTTAATTTTTTATTTTTATTATTTTTATTAATTACAGTTTATTCACTTTGTATCCCCCCTGTACTTCCCTCCCTTCTCCCCTCCCAAAACCACCCTCCCTCTTCCCTATGATGTCCCTCTCCCAGTCCACTGATAAGGGAGGTTGTCTACCCCTTCCATCTAATCCTAGTCTATCAAGTCTCATTAGGACTGGCTGCATTGTCTTCTTCTGTGGCCTGGTAAGGCTGCTCCCCTCCTCAGGGGGAGGTGATCAAAGATTTATTGAAATTTATTCACTTTGTATCCCAGCTCTAGCCTCCATTCCTGCCCTCCCTCTTCTCCTTCCATGCTCCTTCCACAGTCCACTGGTAGGGGAAATCCTCATCCCTTTCTATCTGACACTAGCCTGTCAGGTCTCATCAGGACTGGCTGCATTGTTTTCCTCTGTGGCCTGGTAACACTGCACTACCCCCCCTCCACCACCTCCAACACACACACACACACACACACACACACACACACACCTCAGGGGGATGTTATCAAAAAGCCAGCCAATGAGTTCATGTGAGAGACAGTCCCTGTTCCCCTTACTAGGATACCCACTTGGAGACTGAGCTGCCATGGGCTACATCTGTGCAGGGGTTCTAGGTTATCTCTATGAATGGTCCTTGGTTGGAATATCAGTCTCAGAAAAGAACCCTTTGCCCGGATTTTTAGGTATTGTTGCTCTCCTTGTGGAGCTCCTGTCCTCTCCAGGTTTTTCTTCTCCCCTTTCTTTCATAAGATTCCCTTCACTCTGCTCAAATTTTGGCTATGAGTCTTAGCATCTGCTTTGATACCCTGCTGGGTAGAGTCTTTCAAAGGCCCTCTATGGTAGACTCCTGTTCTGTTCCCTGCTTTCTTCATCTTCAGAAGTCTATCCATTTGCCTTTTTGAATGAGAATTCAGCATCTTACCCCGGGTCCTCCTTCTTGCTTAGCTTCTTTAGGTGTACAGATTAATGGATATTTATCCTATATTATATATCTAATATGTACTTATAAGTGAGTATATATCATGTGTGTCTTTCTGCTTCTGAGCTACCTCACTCAGGATGATCCTTTCCAGGTCCCACCATTTACCTGCAAATTTTATGATTTCCTTATTTTTTTATTGCTGAGTAAAATTCCATTGTGTAAATGTACCACATTTTTTGTATCCATTCCTCAGTTGAGGGGCATCTGGGTTGATTCCAAATTCTGGCTATTACAAATAAAGATGCTACAAACATGGTTGAGCAAATGTCCTTGTTGTGTACTTGAGCATCTTTTGGATATATGCCTAGGAGTGGTATAGCTGGATCTTGAGGAAGCGCTATTCCTAACTGTCTGAGAAAGCGCCAAATTGATTTCCAAAGTGGTTGTACAAGTTTACATTCCCACCAGCAATGGAGGAGGGTTCCCCTTTCTCCACAACCTCTTCAGCATGTGTTGTCACTTGAGTTTTTATTTTAGCCATTCTGATGGGTGTAAGGTGAAATTTCAGGGTCGTTTTGATTTGCATCTCTCTGATGATTAAGGATGTTAAGCATTTCTTTAAATGTTTCTCTGCCATTCAATATTCCTCTACTGAGAATTCTGTGTGCCCCATTTTTAATTGGATTACCTAATTTGTTGCAGTTTAACTTCTTGAGTTATTTATATATTCTGGATAGTAGTCCTCTGTCAGATATAGAGTTGGTGAAGATCCTTTCCCAGTCTATAGCCTGTTGTTTTGTTCTGATGACAGTGTTCTTTGCTTTACAGAAGCTTTTCAGTTTCATGAGGTCCCATTTATTGATTGTTGATCTTAGAGCCTGAGCTCTTGATGTTCTATTCAGGAAGTTGTCACCCGTGCCAATGAGGTCAAGGCTTTTCCTCACTTTTTCTTCTAAGAGGTTTAGTGTGTCTAGTTTTATGTTGAGGTCTTGATCCACTTGGATTTTAGTTTTGTGCAGGGTGATAAATATGGATCTATTTGCATATTTCTATATGAGATCTTTTTTCCATTGTATGGTTTTGGCATCTTTGTAAAATATCAGGTGTACAGAAGTGTGTGAGTTTATTTCTTGGTCTTCTATCTGATTCCTTGATCCACCAGTCTCTCTATGCCAGTACCTTGCAGATTTTTTATTGTTGCTCTATAGTACAACTTAAGATCAAGTTAGAGGATTGTTGTAGCTATTGTGATTTTCCTGTTATTTCATATGAAGTTGAGAATTTTTTTTCAAGGTCTGTAAAGAATTGTGTTGGTAATTTGATGGGAAATGCATTGAATCGATAGATTGCTTTTGTTCACATGGCCATTTTTACTATGTTAATTCTGACAAGCCTTGAGCATGGGAGATCTTTTCATGTTCTCATATCTCCTTCAATTTCATTTTTTAGAGACTTGAATGTTTTTTCATACAGGTCTATGACTTGCTTGGTTAGAGTTACACCAAGGTACTTTATGTCCTTTGGGGCTGTTATGAAGGATGTTATTTCCTAATTTCTTTCTCAGCCCATTTGTCTTTTGTATACAGGAGAGCTACTAATATTTTTTGAGTAAATTTTTTTTTATCCAGCCACTTTGCTGAAGGTGTTTATCAGCTGAAAGGGTTCCACTTGAGCTACTGAAATCTTAACCAAAGAATTTCTACCCCAAATATTTTTATAGTTTTACCTGTTTGGAATATTATTTATTGGATAGGACATTATCACATATACTTTTTTATTTCTGAAATGTGTTTTCTTTATTTGATTTGAACTTAATTATTAAAGGTAATCGATATGTTGTTGATAAGTTCAGTGTCTTTCTGATGCCTTCAAAGACAATGTTGGCTGTTTGCATTCAGTTTTACATGTGGATAATACATATTGCTTGAAATATGCTGTAATTATTGAGAAATTTCAGATGTGTTGCTAGAAAACCTCATGACTATGAACCCCATTTTAGAAATTATATGAAGTTTCTGACAAGAACTTAGTAGATACCCAGTAATTCTCTAAATGTTACAATTACATCCCATTAATAAATAAGGCTTCTATACATTTCCAGTCCATTTATGTAAGCCTTGGGTGTGTTGTTGAGACTGAAATTGTTTATAAAGGACTTTCTTTCAGCCAGGGATCATGATTCAAGGTACTTGTCAGTGGCTCCTTCATTTGCATGTATGTGTACAAGTCATCCTCAGATAATTGTAAACTAAACAGCACCCTTAGGTTCTCTAGGTCTTGTGCCATCGTTGTCTTTTTTTGCATGCTCTGTGTCATCAGAAACACTACTAAGTAGTGTTTCTGGCTTTCAGCAACAATCCAGATAAGTTTTCCATATTTTTCTTCACATAAAGTTACCCTATGGGGTATTAAGCTTGGTTTTGTTTTCTTTAAGACATAGTCTAATTTATCCTTTTAATTTTTTATTATGCTTATTGATCTGCAACAAACTCACTTGATGAAGAAAAACTTGAACCCGTCTGATGACCAGTGTATATCACCATCATCTTACTCCATCTTGACATCACATCAGGGACCTCCTTCATGATAGGGAAACAGTCTATTTTGTCTTCGGTGTACCTCAGCTCTAGCTGGCTATTTCTCTTTTTAAAATTTTATTTTTAATTTATATATTTACATTGCAACCCAATCATAGCCTCCCTTTCCACCTTCACCTTATATCCCCTCCCTTCTCAGAAAAGGAAAGCCTCTCCCACCAACCTACCCCAGCACAAGTCACATCAAGACAGAGCACAACCTCACCAACCGAGGCCAGGCCGGGCAGCCTCATTAGGAGGAAGTGATCAAAAAGCAGGCAACAGAGTCTATGTCAGAGACAGCCCCTGCTCAACTTACTAGGGGATCCACAGGAATATCAAGCTGCTCAGGAGTTACATAAGTGTATGGTGCCAGGGTCAGGTCCATGCCTGCTCTTTGGTTGGTGCTTCTGCCTTTTTAAGCCCCCATGGGCCTAGGTTAGTTGACTGTGTTGCTCTTCTGTGACATGCTTGTCTCCTCTGGGTCCTTTCATACTTCCCCCAACTCTTCCAGAAGGTTCCCCAAGCTCTGCTTAATGCTTTGCTGTGAGTCCCTCAGGGGCTGGGTGGGGCATCTCAGAAGATGGTTGTACTATGCTCTTGTCTGTAAATATAGCAGAGCATCATTAGTGGTGTCAGGAGTTGGTTCTCTCCCATGGGGTGGGTCTCAGATTGGGCCAGGCATTGGTTGGGAATTCCCTCAGTCTCTGCTCTATATCTCTGCACATCTTGTAGGCAAGAGTAAATTTTGGGTCTAAGGTGTAAGTAGCTTACCATATTTCTATACCCTAGAATCTGGAAAAGAAAATGATTATGTAAATATATTGTTACCGTGGAAGTAGCTAAAGGACATTTTAAACTGACCAAAATGTAGTCTTAAGTTGGCCTTCAACTATGACATGTTTACCCTATCCTTATACTTTCAACTTGAATTTTCTCTATCAAAGCTTCTATTATGGGCTGATTATAGCATCCACAGTTTCAATCTTCAATGAAATCAATTTCAATCATGCAAATATTCTATTTCAAATAGTTAAAAGAAAACTATTAAAATTATCTTTCCAAAGAAGAAAAATAACAACTTTAAAATTTTTGCATAAAATTATTTGGGTGGCTGTCAGAAAGTATTTTTACAACAGTCTTCTTCTATATTTAATTGGGGACATATTTTGTACTTCCTCCTTCTTCCTTTAAGCAGTAGTCTCCTCTTTAACTGCAGGATTTGTCTGCTGTGTAGGTATATTATCTTTCATCTCTCTCCAATGGCTGTACTCCATCTAAACCATAAATATTGTCAGCTACGACATAGTGCATAAAAATTTTAACAATAGCACTAATTAACACATTTTTAAAATTGACTAGCAAACAGTTGATAATTTATACACACTTCCAGCAGGTAATCTAAAACAACCCATAAGAAAGGAAATTAACAGACAGATACCTTCTGAAATTCAAATTATGTTCAAGTAAAAATGAAATGTCTGAATTGATACAATTAGAAAAGCATATGCTGCTAAAATTAAATTCTGTGCTTAGAAGAGTCTGTTTAATACTGTTATGGTTAAACTAAGAAAAGAAATAAGAAAAAAAAATTCAGCATCTTGCTATTTGGGAGACAGCCAAAAGATTATTGGCATATATGAGCAGCCCCTTAAACATATACAAGATGTAGAAATTAATTATCCTAATCTATTAATTTTTTTTTCATTTCAACCCAATGCATGAACCCATTTTTCATGGCTCTTCTTAATTAATTTCAGGAGAAATTCATTATTTTGAATCTTAATAATTTTTTGCTGGATGCATTTTTGAAGGGAAAAAATAGAAAATAGTTCTTCATGTTGTTACAAACTATCTTAAAATGAATGGTGTTAGCCTAAGTTGGTTTCTGGATTCTAAAAGCCAAAGTGTCTGGAAACAAATTGTTAAAATATGTTCAATATTATCATTTAACTTAATTATGCATCATGATCTCAAATTTAAACACTGTGAATGAACTACATTTCCTTAATGATGCACTTAATTTAAACCTCACATTTATTATTTGGATTTATGAGACCATTCCCAACTACAGATCTTCTAACTATGTTTCTGATTCTGGGTTTCTTTTCTCATTGGCCACGCACTCATTTTTTTTTTTTTTTAATTTTCTACGTTAGCTTAGATCAGAATCCATATTTCCTTACAGAAATCCTATTACTACTGATTTAAGATAATTATAACCACTGAACATTCAGTATTTTAGGCACCATGCTGTACATTTGGTCTTTATACGAGTGCATTTTAAATATTTATATATTTTAATTTTTATGTCCTGACTTGTGTGAGATTAAGTTGTGTCTGCCCTGTCTTCATGGGTTCCTCATTTGATCATCACATTTTTTTTCAAAAGCATGTTTGTATATATAACATATCAGTTTCAACTTTTAACAGTAAAACGTTCTCAGAAAAAGTTCCTTACTTTGCTGATTTCCCAGTCAACATCTTAGCTAGAAAAATAAAGAACTATAGTGTCCTAATTTACCTGCTATGAGGTGGGCACCTCAGTTTCTGGAATACAAACATATACCTTGTTTAAATTTTGTTACAAAATTCCAGTTAAAGATTAACTAGAGAATATATGTTTGGAGTCAAGAGCCAACAATTTTTTGATGGTTGAAAAGGAAAGTGGAAGTTAGTAAATAACCTGAAGGTTGCTTTTTTTGAAATATATTTATGAAGTTCTGATAACTAGTTTATTTAAACAGATTTCTAGTAATTTTATTCATTTCTAAATTAAAATTACATGTAAACAATGTCTCTAGTACTTGCCATGTCGTGAGTTTATCTCAGTTATTTCACAAAGATTCACATAGGTAAGTGGAACATTCAAGCACGACAGTGTACCTAAGTGATCATTTTTTGTTTTGTTAAAAAAAAAAAGAATGAAAGAAACAGATAAACTTTCGTGGTTATATTGGTTATATTGGTTCTAACATACAGAAATTTAAATGCTGTTTCTAGAACTGTGCCGAAATGAATTTAAAACCAAAAAGCAAGAACTTACATAAAATTAGAAAATCACCAGAAAAGGCTTTGTTCCCCCGATGCATCTAACGATGGTCAAGGCTATTTTACCTTACACTAGTCTTTCTGATTCTGCTCTTGAGATAATATCCTCTTTCTTTTAAATTATACATTTTAATTGTTGCGCAATCTGTCTTATTTATATATTCAGTATTATACTGAATTCTACCTGGCCATCCAGTTATTAACTCTTTGTTTAAAGAGAACTAGCTCGTTATGTCTCTCAACTACTATGATGACACTATGGTTTCGATGGACTTTTTGGCTGTTAATCCTTCAAAGGAGAGAATTATTCATATGTAATTCCAATTTTTTGAGTGCCACAGTAAGTCAGTGCAATTGATGGAACAGTAAATGTGGAGCATAATAAGTTGTATTTTGATCTAAGAAGTTATTGATTTTCATGTGAATTAAGGTGATCTATTTTTGTTTGAATATTAATTTCTTGGCAACCAGGGGAAATGGAATGAAGAATTAATAAGTAATAAAAAATCCCCTGGAATGAAAGGAGGAATATGCAGAGGAAGAGATGGCAGGTCCGTATTGTGTAACTATGCTATTATCACATTCTCTATACCATATGTACATGCTTGACTGGCATTTGTATGTCTTTCTCGAGTGGGGCATAGTTTGCTCATTGATGT
Organism: Meriones unguiculatus; assembly: GCF_030254825.1. NCBI lineage: Eukaryota > Metazoa > Chordata > Mammalia > Rodentia > Muridae > Meriones > Meriones unguiculatus. The sequence goes on from NC_083359.1 coordinate 30,671,765, forward strand.
AGGCAGAGACAGTTTCTAGGCATCAGAACTGAGGACTTGGGATGCTGATTCCTTTTTTCCTCCTCTTAACATATTACTGAATTTATCAACAATAAATTTAGGGGTAAGCTATGCATACATTTTGTAATCTCGCATTTCTTACTCTTATCTTCCAATGTCCCTGCTCCCTAAAATATGAAGGAGTGAATTTGAAGTGAATTCTGATACCAAGTGCACCATCTTTTTAAATTCTATCTTTCAAAAGAAGAAAAAAAAAGATATTGCAATGTGAGCTTAATTAAAGTAAATGGTGAGTTTAAAGGACTGTAGAAGCATGTTGTTTCTTAATTATGCGGTTTACAACATATAACGATCCTTGCCATTAACTGCATATAACACCATGGCAGTGGGTGCATCTATTTTAATACACATTCATTAAGGGCAAAGCACCTTCCTTTACTGTTTATTTTCAGAATCAAGCCCACAACGTGTGGTGAAAATCACCTGTGTGCTACTCTGTAGAATTTTATTGGTCTTTGGTTGCAGCCTTGTTGGAAGCAAATCGATTAAAGTGAATTTTTTTTTTTCCATTTAAATTGAGGTCATTCATGGGTTACTTCAATCTTGTCTGCAAAGGTAGTTGAAATAATTTATTTTCTTTGTCCCTTTTTAAATTAATTAATTTGTTTATTCAATATACATCTTGGTCATAGGTAGGCCCCTCCAACCTCTCCTCCCTGTTCCTCCAACCCCCAACTTCCCCCTCCCATATAAGGGAGAATACGGGAGCCCCCTACCCACACACCGCACACCATCTAGTCACAAAAAGACAGAGAGACTCACAGCCAAATACTGGGTGAAACATACAAGTCTCAGGAAAAGGGTGGGGTGGGGTGGAGAAGGATTATTGGAACTCGAGGTGACAAGAGCTTCACAAGAAGACAAACAGCCAATTAACCAGGACCCAGCGGGGCTTATAGACTCTGAAGCACCAACCGAAGACAGTCCATAAACTGGACCTATGTGCTCTACTTTTATGTAGCCAATAGGCAGCTGAGGCTTCATGTGGGGTCACTGGTAAAGGGAGTAGGGAATATCCCTACCATGGACTATACTGACTGCTTTTTGATCGCTTTCCCCTGGTGGGACTGCCCTACCAGGCCACAGAGGAAGAAGAATTTACTTTCTAATAAAATGCCTGATTTGCAATGTTTTCCTAATGGTAACCTTGTATCCTGAATATTCATATATATGATAGATGGAGTATTTATGCAAGATTCTTACTTGAACCTAAATTTTGTAAAGGAAATATACAGTACAACAGATACCAAGGTCCTCACTCTCATTAACAATAGAGTGGAAAAAAGTAGCTAATAGGAAAAAGGCCACAGGTAAGTGTAAGACAGTGAAAGTAGTACTCTAACTAAATAGAATCCCCCATCCTAAATGTCTATCTTCAAAAATAAAGTCCTTCTGTTTTGTTTACTTTTTTTGTCAAAGAAACACATACTTTCTTATGCTTACCATCTGAAAAACATTTCTATCACATTTATCTTTTTTATCTATTTGTTTATTTATCTGTGTGTGCGTGTGTGTGTGTGTGTGTGTGTGTGTGTGTGTGTGTGCACGCTCACATTCCTGTGCCATGGTGCACCTGTGGCAGGCAAAGGATAACTTAGAGCATGAGTTCTTGCCTTTCACCATGTTGGTTCTGTAGATTTTACTCAGGTTCTCAAGATTCACAACATGAGCTCTTACCCATCAATCCATATCGTTGGCCCCTGTTCATAATCTTCAAATATGAAGTATGTGCACTTTTTCTTTGTTTTTTACAAAAAGGGACTCTATAAGCAAATTGTTGCCAAAATGAAAGTCATTCTTTCTTGGGGATGCGGGGAGGATCATAGGGAACTTCAATTGCAATGCAGAGAAAAGTAACAAGTGCCCTCAAAAGTTGAAATTTGCTTGTGTGTGTGTATGCATGCGCTCGCATGTATGTAAGTACATGTGTGATTGTGTATGCATGTTTGTATATGTGCAGGTGCATGCTTGTTTTCATACACACAGATGTCATCATGAACCTCAAGGGCGCCATATTTTTCTTCACCTTGCAAGTGAAGCAGGATCTTTCATTTGTTAAGCATTCTACGTAGCCAGTTCTTCAGGGGGTTTCCCTGCCTTTACTTCACTCATTCTGTGATTGCTCTCAGGTGACCATGCCTGTCTAGCATTTGTGGCTACTCCACAGACTCTGTCAGACTCTGGTTATCACATTTGTATGGCTAGCACTTGTGAAACACAGCTCTAAGTAGATCTATACTATGAAGAATGAGAGCCTGTCTGTTCCATTCCCTTACCTAATATAAAAAGAATTGAGCAGTGCGTAAAACAGCTTTGGAAATGGCACAAGTAAAAACATCAGAATGTTGGCTGGATGAGAAGGGATGACAATGGCTTGCAACCATGAAAAAAAAATAGATATTGTTTTGAATAAATATTGTTATATCAGACATGGTGATGGCAATTCATAGGTGAGACCAGCAAGTAAAGCAATCGTTGAAACGTAGGATGCTACTTGTTTGATACACACACCAGTCTTTCATACAAAAGGACAGGGAAGCTTTGGGTCAAGAAGCGTCTCAAGGAAAGAGATCATCATTCTATCACTCTCACATTAGCAATGCTAAATCTAAATGCAACTGTGTGTATTAAAAATCTGTCTTCCATTATGCTTAAATCACCACCTTTATGCTAATAGGCCCCTTATTATATTTGCAGATCAATACAGTTCTACATGATGATACTCTTAATGATAGAATAGTACTGGTGTTGTGTTCCAGTTTTAGAAGTTGTATTGAATTATTCAAATGTTCGAGAGGATTCAAAAAGATGTTATAAAAAGCAATAATATATGGATATTATTGCTCTAACTGTCCACTACTTAGTGAAAATTTACTTGAATGGCCTGTAGATTTATGATCTAAGATAAGAGTTCTTTTAAGAAACTAACAAAATGGCAGTTTATGTTTAAAAAAAACTAAATTAAAATTTTCATAATGACAATGAACAATCCCCTAAACTATCATTGCAAATAGAGTTGCTTTATAATTTGTGGAAAAGTATTATTTCAATAATATTGAAAATGCAGTCCATTTTTTAGAATGCCAAAGCTTATCTTGGAGGGTGACAAGATTCAGCACAGGTACAGAACTGTTCATTTTCTGTTTCAATACAATGGCAGTCAAAAAATAGATTCTTCATCTAAGAAAGAACATATGCACAAGAAAAGTATTGCTTCAGAAGATTCAAAGGCTTATACCTTTTTCCCATGATGTGATTCCAAAGTGCAGCAAGAGAACCTCTGTTCTGTAGTATGAAAAGGAATCATAACTGATGTTTCTGATTAAAGATCAGTTTGAATTCTCTCTGCTTTTTTTTTTTTAAGGGAGATGAAGAAAGCACATTTTGTATGGAGTTTTTATTTTGGCACAGCCTGCCATGAGGCTGTTTAAATCAAGTCTTCTAGCCACATTATTCTGATTGCCAAAAACATCAAAACAGCAACAAAAGAAAAGCTAACCTTGAATTTTCAGCTTGTATTTCAGCCCTTGTAAACAAGTTACCATGGAGATGATACCCAAGTGAGCTACAGGCTTGACTCAAAACAGCCACTGTGTGTGGACTGACAGCACAGCATAACACAGCATCGGTGGTATTCATGACAAGACCTGGGTGCAGCCTCAGTATTCCAAACTTCTGCAGAATGACATGTGAAAGCTCAACATTAGGAGGGCCAAGCAGGGCAAACTACAAACTACCAGCTTGAGCATTGTAATTTGGGTAACAATTTTGTGGAGTGTGATTCAAGGTTGCATCTGCTGATGCTTTTTATGAACACAACAATTTAGAAAAAAAAATCGTCACTGTGGGTCTAAATTATTTCCTTGCGTCAAATGTCAGTGTATATCTAAGCTTTCATATATTCGCTACAAAGAAACAAAAATCCTAGAAACAAATAAAAGCATAACCATTCCTATCATGTGGAATTCTAGTCCCATTCTCTTGTTTGTGTGTAGTGCAATTGTGTTAAAATTTCCTCACACAAAATCAAGAACAAATGTATGTTTTTTAATGGCTTAAGTTCCCCTTTGAACCGGAAAAAAAAATTCTTTTTCTGGAAGTCATTTAGAACACAATTGCCAATGATTCTCAACATCTGCCTCAATGCCCTGATGGGTAGAGTCTTTCAGAGACTCATAGCCAAACTTTGGGCAGAGTGTAGGGAATCTTATGGAAGAAAGGGGAGATAGAAAGACCTGGAGGGGACAGGAGCTCCACAAGGAGACCAAGAGAGCCAAAATTCTGGGCTCAAGGGGTCCTGCAGAGATGGATGAATCGACCAAGGACCATGCATGGAGAGGACTTAGACCCCTTACTCAGATGTGGCCCATGGGCAGCTCAGTTTCTATGTGGGCTCCCTAGCAAGGGGAGCAGGGGCAGTCTCTGACATGGACTCAGTGGCTGGTTCTTTGATCACCTCCCCCTGGCAGGGTGGCCTAAGTAGGCCACAGAGAAAGAGGATCCAGACAGTTTTGAGGAGACCTCATAGGCTAGGGTCAGATAGTAGGGGAAGAGGACCTCTCCTATCTGTGAACTAGGGCAGGGACATAGTGGAGGAAGAGGGAGGGAAAATGGGACAGAGAAGAGATGAGGGAGGGAGCTACAGCAGTGATACAAAGTGCATACATTGTAATAAATAATAATAATAATAATAAAGAAAAAATTATTTAAAAAAACACTACATACCATACAGAAAAAAAAAAACACAATTTCCTCCTCTAATAATTGTAATTCTAGTCTCCATTTAAAAATGTCCCTGAGGATTGTATCATTCATTTAAAGTTTTGTATCATTCATTTAAAGTTTGATAAAGATTGTATCATTCATTTAACTATTTAAGAATATAAAATATTTTTATTACTATTTGCATTGCCCATGTGGCACGCCTGGGTTGGCTACCCAGAGGCTATTTAAGCTGTGGGCTGGCTTTCCCCAGGGTCCGAGGATTGTTCAAGGTTCCTGAATAAACTGCATTGAAAAAAAAAATATTTTTATTAGAAAAACAGAAACATTTGTACACTGTAGAAATTGCAAATGTCATGCTTATCTTGAAATTTGTACTTGATATAATCCAATTTTAATTTTTAATAAGATATAAAACTATTTTTTTGAAAAATCAGTGTTTATCAAAATACACATGGCAGACTCATTCTAAGGAAAACAGTGAGTGAATTAAAATAAGACAAGAGTCCAACATAGTATATTCTAAGGTGTAATTATGTATGCGATCACATTATTTTAACCCTCAATTAAAAATTTTCTCATTAAAAAGGTTTTATATGTACACAGAAGAATTTAAATTAATACATAGAAAATGTTCCAGTCTATACAGTAAACTGATGATCTTTGTGTTTTTCTGTGGGTGGAAAAGTGGATTAAGACTTGAGTTGGAAAAGAAAGGACTGAATTATGTAACATTCAATAAGTCAAGATATCTATAATTGTCTTATATTTCTTCATAACCACTAAAATTTATTTGAGATTTTATTTAGGTTTTAAAATTTTTAATTAATAAAAATATTGTTGTTGCTTGAAAATTTGCCTTGATATTTCTCATAAAACAATTGTCTTATTTTAATTTAATTATAATTTGATTTGTCTTGTACGTATATAAGCATATAGATGGTTTAATACCGGTGGTCAAGTCACTGTTTGGACTTGTTTCCAGGTTGTTGTATGTTATTCAAGAATGAAATAAACACCCATGTAGATTGTGAAGTAGCTGCATAATTTTATTTAGAGCAACAAAATAGAAAAGAAGAACAGTCCTGTAGGTGGCAATGGGTCACATTACTGAAGGTATTCAAGGGCACTGAATACTTGGTTCTTTTTCTTTTTTTTTCAATACTGTCTGATATCACTTTTTTTCATGTCAATATAATTCTTTTTATTTTTAATTTATTTATTGTTTTATTAATTATAGTACATTCACTTTGAATCCCAGCTGTAGCCTGCTCCTTCATCTCCTCCCAATCCCACCCTCCCTCCCTTTTCTCCTCCAATGGTCCTTCCACAGTCTTTACTGATATGGGAGGTCCTCCTCCCCTTCCACCTGACCATAGCCTCTCAGGTCTCATCAGGGCTGGCTGCATTGTCTTCCTCTGTGGCCTGGTAAGGCTGCTCCCCACTCAGCGGGAGGTGATCAAAGAGCCAGCCACTGAGTTCATGTCAGAGACAGTCTCTGTTCCCATTACTAGGGAACCCACTTGGATACTGAGCTGCCATGGGCTACATCTGTGCAGGTGTTCTAGGTTATCTCCATGCACGGTCCTTGGCTGGAGTATCAGTCTCAGAAATGACCCCTGTGCTCAGATTTTTGGGATCTGTTGCTGTCCTTGTGGAGCTTTATGAAGTCTAAGAGAAAAGAGTTTCATCACTAAGAAATGTAGTTAAGGCAGTTCTCTTATGTGACAGAGGCCTGAGATCATTTGGTCATTTCAATATTGTGTTTGCACTTTCTCATGTGCCCCTTATTTACATCACATGCATACCCAATTATCCATAGACATACGGTTAGAAATAGAAGGTCCTTTGTAAATATTCATATGAGGACAGTGTTTTCCCTTATTCTGAACGTACCCCAAACCAGGTGAGGCTGGCTACATCTACTCATTCTGTGCATTGGGAATACATTTCAATAGCAACTGTCAGTTTTTAGCAGAAGAGAAACCCATCCAATTGTTCAGAAAGGAATATGTTTGTAGCTGGCTGCACGTGTGATTCCAAGATTACTAGGAATATTGGAGACGGGTGTGTGTGTGTGTGTGTGTGTGTGTGTGTGCACTCATATCAGGAACAAGTAAGGATATCCAGGTTGCCAACTGCATTATTTAAAGAAGGGTATACATAACCCAAACCAACTAGAGTACCAAGTTACTAAAGTATTGCTCAAGTTACTAAACTTTCCTGCCTCACTATCTTTGTAAAACAAGGATTGTTTCACTGCTTCTATGATCTACAGTGATAACAATGGAAACTCAAAATTATCCTCTGACCTTAAAGGTGTTGACCCAACAATTTGTGACAGAAAATCCTGGTGATGTATAGGAATATAATATGTAAAAAGTCAACTCTAGAATGACATTGATTTGTTATGGTGTGATATGGTGGTAGATGCCTATAAAATCCAAATAAACTGGAGGCAGAAAAGTCATGAATTTGAGGCTGGCTGAGGACTGCTGTTAAAAAATATTCCAGCAATGGTCATATTTTCTTCACCTCTTATGATATTATTTACTCCTTAAGCAAAGTCTCTCCCCCCCTCTTTCTATTTGTGAACATTAACAGTGCCTTTCCATCTACATATAAGATTCCCATTTGAGGAATCCATTTGAGGATTCCGTCTCTTCGATAATTACTTAGGAAATATTTTCAATATATCAACAGGATTTTCAAAGCAGAGACTACTAGAACTTTGCATACACCAATCAATGATCAATAGATGTCTATAGTCTATGTGGTACTCACTACTTCATGTAAAATGTGTCCTATGTCAGGACTAAGCTGTAATTTATGTATTTACCATACTTGATGTTCAAATGGACATTTGGGCAATAACAAAGTCGTTTCAGAAATCAATCAGAAACTTGTTCAGCTTGACCATTGTTAAACGAATAGACTAGTGGCATAGATCAATTTCTTAATCTCAGTGGGACTGACATTCTGACCACGTAATTCTCCATTGAGGAAACTGTCCCATGAGTGTGGGATATTTATTACTATCCTGGCCTTCCCTGGTCACTAACTTCTGTCTCTATAAAGAAAAGCACCCCTTTTTAAAACAACTAGAGGGGTATATATTATTGCATATTTGCAATAATATAAAAATGGGAAAAGCAGCTCATGTTCCCCTCAAGAGACAGTTGCATGGGATGTGCCTTTCTTTCTAAAGTACTGTTGCATACACTCTTGATTCCTCTTTTCCTATTTCCTGCATACCTTTTCTCCACTTGTATTTTTCTATTCATCTTTCCTTTATTACATTTCCTGCCTTCTGTGTGGTTTTCATAGTGTTTAACCATTTATTTTTTTAACCATGTTTAATTTAATGGCTTTTTGCCCATATGTTTGTAGGGTTTATTTTGAAGTCTTTAAATTCGCATCTCTGAGAAAGGTAATATCTACCTCTACTGACTTGGAGAACAAAGGAATACAGCCCAGTAACACTGGAGATGACAACAAGACGATCTGGCACAAACTCCTCTAGAATACAATGAAATCAGCATATCTGAAAAGGATTAAAAATAATAAGTTTCAGAACAGCTCCAAATGCTGTTTCACACTTTTGAATTAAAGATAATGGAGTGAGAAATGGAATATCTATTGAAGAAGGCACCAAATTCTTTTGTTAGGCTTACCACATTTTCTATTGCAAAATAAGGTGTATAAAGCAAGCATTTTTATAGGTTACCAGTGGCATTAATGTGAAAAGTAGAAGCTTTATTGCCGAGCATTTGAGATGCAAGGAAGCTCTCTCTGCCACAGAAATTGGATGACCATGTGGGCTGACAGCTCCCTTGTGTTATAAAATAATGCAAACAGTATTTTTCACCCCAAACAAAATTGGTTAAAATTACATTTTCCCAAGTCATATGGAAATGCACTAATTTGTAACTTTCTAAAGCCAACACATTTATGCTTCAGAGATACATAATTTAGTAACAAACAGCAGACTGAATTTTGATCAGGTTTTAAAAATGGGTACAATAGCCTTCTTAGACTTCAAATGAGCTTAGAAAACTCTTGGTATTCTCTCCCTTGTGAAATTGTAAGGGTAACATTCCCTTGAAGTTTTGTTCTTTTTTTTATAGCAATGTGCAGTGAGGAAAAGTATAAAGGTCTTGAATATTTGTATAATTTGTAAAGGTGGCAATGATTAAAACAGGCTTTCAGACTTAATAGGAAGCATTTTACTTTAAAGGCAATCATTCTCCAAGAACAGGAAGAAAACCCTGCCATTGTGCTTTACTTTTTAGAGTTGATGGCTACATTATTTAAGGTGGGTAATGTGGGGCATGGTAAGAGGCTGTTTGGGTGGGGGAAGGGTTGATGTTTTTCTTTCCCGTTATTATTATTTCTTTTTTCCTTTTCTATAAAGAAAATATTCTGGATTTTTGGCATCAAGAAACAGGATGGCTACCACGCAGGTAACACTTTCCTGACTAACGGAAGAATGTAAACTATAAAAAAACAACATTGATGATGAGCTTAAAGGATAGACATAGATTGGATGGAAAGGTCCAAACAATCTAGTATAGACTGTTAATATAGATAGATAGGCTCAAATAATACAAGACATAAAACAACACTTTAGAATAGCTATGCCTATTTTCTCTATTGCACAGATATTCACTGTAAATTCATTTAATATTTGTCATTTTATATGTATGGTGTGTGTGCATGAGAGAGAGAGAGAGAGAGAGAGAGAGAGAGAGAGAGAGAAAGAGATACAGACAGAGACAGAAAGAAAAAGACCAAGAAAGTGGGGGACAAACATGGAGTTGGTAGAATATACTTATGGAGACATTCTGTGTCGTATTTCCTTAAGACACAGTTCCTAATTGAACATGAAGTCTTGAATTTTTTGCCTACAGTGGATGACAAGCTTTAGCTTGTCTCTTACAAGACCCCACCTTGGGGTACAGGTATTCATGATTGTGCACTACAGTTTTCACAGGTTGCTGGGGATCTGAACTCAAGTCCTCATGCTTACCCAGCAAGCACTCTTGCACACTGAATCGATATTTTTTTTCTTTCAGACATGTAATTGAGGTTTAATATCAGATCATATCATAACAGTGTTTATTTGGTCATTTAAAATTTTAAATACCTTATTTGTCTCTTCCCATTATTGGTCGGCAAAACTATAACAGTCAAGACTATGTTCACAAACAATCTTATGTGCATTTATATAGTTGGAATTTAGTAGACTTCAGTAACCTTGGAGGTTTATTTCTTCAACATAAACAATTGAGCAAATACTTAATATACTTTTTATAATTGTTTACAATGAGGCTCTACAAGGAATTATCTAGCTCAAAATGTCATTACTGTGATGTGGAGAAACCAGAGGAAGCCCTGCTGACTGGCCATGTGCTACAGAGAGAAATGTGTGGGAAAGACTAAACACAAAGACAGTGAAAGCTGTCATCAGAAAAAGTCATGTGAACAAACAGAAAGCAAACAGTCGGCAACTTATGTTAGATAGATAACGTATTGTTTTGCTTCCAACCTATGAGGAGGAAGATATAAAGAACTTGACAATGAATTTATAATCTCAAATACTATAGACAAACTAGGATTTCTGCTTTTTTTTTCATAATGCGGTTACATATTTATAACTACAATTGATGTTACATAATTTGCCTGGGGTCACACTGACTTGATCAGAAGTTTTGCAGTACTCAAATTAGTTGGTAAGCTCACTCTCAAATATTTCAAGACATATAAAGTAGTTTTTGCATTATCTTATTCTTTGGGTACTTCATTGTCAGGTCAGATATTTGGCGTAACGTAATTTTATTCTGAGAAGGAAAATCTAGTCAAGTAAATACTTAGTTCTTCCTCTCCTTTACTTTTGGAGGTGGTAGCATGCTCTATTAATTTCTTTTTCTGTGATGAATACTCTGACTACAACAACTTTAGGGACAAAGGATTATCACAACAGGACCTTGAAACAAAGAAGGGTTAATGAATGTATGATACAATTCACTTTCCTTTCTCCATTTTTAGAGTCCAGAATCCTAGCCAGGGAATGGTGCCACTTATGGTAGGCAGGTCTCCTGACCTCAATTAACATAATCAAGTTAATTCCCAGTAGCACATGCAGAGCCCCTCTGCCACGGGCTTCTACTTTCTGTCCAGTTAACAATTATCACTAGCAATCCATGATCTTATCTATTTTGGTCTCATGTAGGTTAAATTGATCAGTGTTCACAAAATGTATTATTGGAGCAAATACTAGATTAAAGATGCTATAACACTTTATATTTATTTATATAAATAATCTATTCTGGCAGTTATTCTACTCTGACTTAAAATATCACCATTTCAATGTTTTAAAAATGATTTCTTACCTTTTTGCAACTTTATAAATAATTTACTATTTTCAGGGCAAAATACCCACGTGAGAAAAGTTTTTTGCAGACTGTGTATGAGTGTTTGTGCATATCTGCTGTGCAGGTGTGCTCTCGTCTCTGTGTGTTTACCAAACTTATTGTTCATGTCTGCATAGAAGGAAAGGTTTTGGTTCCAGACGTCAGGAGGAAAGGCAGTGAGAGCACATTTCCAAAGTCAAAGTGGAATTACCACGTGCTTTATGATCACATATATGTGAGCGCACATCTGACCATCAATCAGACCCTCAAGCTCCCCTCTAGGAAGGTTGAAAGAGTGCATCTCACAGGAGAGGAGAATGCATTCAAAATTACTGCTGCTATAAAATCAGCTGACATAAGTGAAAGCAACAAATAATAGAGGGGAAAAATCTTTCTAGGGCTCTATCTCTTCTTCAGCAATGATTTTTACTTTCTGATTTTATTTCTTCTCAGTGATCATGAGTATATTTAAAATTACATAAAATGTGTTCATTATGCCCCCAAATTCCAACTGCTTTAGTCTTACATGGTGTTCATCTCTCAAGAAAATGTAGACTTCGTATATTTAGAAAGCAAATGTAAAAGCAAAATGACAGCTCTTGTGGGATGATGTTTGGTGCCTTAAAAAAAATATCCAAGCAATTTTCTTTATTGCATCATGCCTGAAAAGCAGCTTAATTCCTCTGTTATGATTAAAGTTGATTGATTGAATTGATCTGCAATGCATCCTGTTTCTCCAGTTTACAAAAATGCTAGGGTTGAGTAGGGAAGCTGTCTGAGCAGGATCCAAGTGCTTAATATATGCTGAGGTCCCACTTAACATTTATTATCTGTTATCAAAGGTAGGAGAAAAGCATGTAAATTATATGGATGCCTCTGATTCACGGAAAGGAAAAGATAAATACTCATGCCGACGCTTAGTGATTTTCATCAACTCTTTTCTAAAACATACCCCATCTTTTTTTAGACTTATCAGTAACTTTATGAGATGAATTCTCCATGACTAGCGACGTAACCTGTTTGTAGCTTCCCAATGCTTACATTAGGAAATAAATTCTACAAAACGAGCATGCCTGACAATTTGTGAGAAAGTCAAAATCTTCAAAATTCTGAGGTATTTTTAAAGAGTTATCTTTGTGATATTTTTCTTCCCGCAAATGATATAGAAAACCAAAATCAAAAAGAAGAATCCTTACTAGGTATATGATTTAAGGGGGATGCAAAATGAGGTGAGGTAGCAATTTTCAGCATCTAATTAACACGTTTGCTCATGAACTACAGAATTTACATAGAATCTGTCGCTGAGTACACAAAGCTGTTTATGAGTACACAGTTTTTAATATGTAGGGAAAAGTGTTAGATCAAAGCAAAGTACAAATTGGCAAATTATATCCTAATTTATGTATAGGACACACCTGCTAAAAAACACAGAAATCTATCACTAATTTTTGACTCTTTTGTCAAAAACTGATAACCTTTTTTACTTCATGAATGTTTAACATAAAATAAGAAGGAATAATGTGCACACACAAGACAGAAAGCTGTAAAAACATTCTAGAAATCTTTTATAGATGCTGGCTTTGGAGTATATGATGTTCATAATTGCTTTTATTTTATTTTTTTCTTTTTCACAACTGTAGTAAAGAAATACCTAAATTTTCAAGGTGTTGTCTCGGGCACAGCATTGTTATAAGCCAGATTTAACCAGGTATGAAATGGTAATAATATTAATTAAAGTAACTGCACTGGAAGAATATCAATACAACAGCTGAACAGTTTTATGTGCCAATCATTTTCTTGAGCCCACAATAATGACTATCTCCTTACTCCCATAACAACCTATGGGGCTGATCCCATCAACGTCTCATTTGATAGAAAGATGAAAGAAGTTGGGATGAGCTTAGCTAATTTCCCCATTTGTCACAGAGTTTGGCTTCTTTCCCTTCTAGGCCATGTTTGAATTGGAATATTGCTCATTTTCCACAATATGAAAATTCATGCAACAAAAAAATTCTCGGCTATTTTATTTTTATTTTATATTTCCTGGGGGGGAGGCATAACCATAAACCAAAAGAATACTAAAGAGTTAAATATTTAACTCTCTTTCCTTTTTTTAAAAATTCTAGAACTAACATCCCACTTTGTTTAAATTCAGAAAGCCTCCAGTTCAAGATGTAAATTATTTTAAAGTTTAGGAACCCATGGCTTTCCTGAAACTTGATATTGTTAGAGGAAAAAAAAAACTATCTTCAGATGTATCATTTGATGTTCAGGATCACTTATTAAAACTGATTTCCAGGTAAATCATGTGAAGATATAAAAGTGTTTCCAGTGAAATTGTTCAATTTTTTTGTTTTCTTTTTAATTAATTACAGTTTATTCACTTTTTATCCCAGTTATAGGTCCCTCCCTCATCCTCTCCCTATCCCAACCTCCATCCCTCATCTCCCATGCTCATCCCAAGTCCACTGATAGGGGAGGTCTTCTTCCCCTTCCCTCTGGCCCTAACCTATCAGGTCTCATAAGGACTGGCTGCATTGTCTTCCTCTGTGTAAGGCTGCTCCCCACTCAGGGGTAGGTGATCAAGAGCCAGCCCAAGAGTTCATGTCAGAGACAGTCCCTGTTCTCCTTACTAGTACACCCACTTGGAAACTGAACTGCCATGGGCTACATGTGTGCAGGGGTTCTAGGTTATCTCCATGCATGGTCCTTGGTTAGAGTATCAGTCTCAAAAAAGACCCCTTGGCCCAGAATTTTGGGATCTGTTGCTCTCCTTGTAGAGCTTCTGTCCCCTCCAGGTCTTTCTATCCACCTCCCTCTTTCATGAGATGCCCTGCACTCTGGCCAAAATTTGGATTTGAGTCTCAGCACCTGCTATGATATCATGCTGGGTAGAGTCTTTCAGAGGCCCAGTGTGGCAGGCTCCTGTCCTGTTCCCTGTTTTCTCCTGTTTCTGATATCCATCCTGTTTGTCTTTCTGAGTAAGGATTGATCATCTTACCCAGGGTCCTTTCTCTTGCTTATCTTCTTTAGGAGTATAGATTTTAGTATGTTTATCCTATATTATATTTCTAATATCCACTTAAAAGTGACTATATACCATGTGTATCTTTCTGCTTCTGGGATACCTCACTCTGGATGATCTTTTCTAGATCCCACCATTTACCTACAAATTTCATGATTTCCTTGTTTTTTATTACTGAGTAATATACCATTATGTAAATGTACCAAAATTTCTGTATGCATTCCTCAGTTGAGGGACAACTGGTTTATTTCCAGATTCTGGCTAATATAAATAAAGCGGCTATGAACATGGTTGAGCAAATATCCTTGTTGTATACTTGAATATATTTTGGTTATCTGTTAGAAGAAAAAGTGGGGAAGAGCCTTGAACTCATTGGCCCAGGAGACAGCTTCCCAAGCAGAACAGCAACAGCACAGGCTCTAAGATCAACAATCAATAAATGAGACCTCATGAAACTGAAAAGTGTCTGCAAAGCAAAGGACACTGTCATCAGAACAAAAGGACAGGTTACAGATTGGGAAATAATCTTTACCAACCCTATATCTGTCAGAGGGCTACTATCCAGAATATATAAATAACTCAAGAAGTTAAAAATTAACAAATCAAGTAACCCAATTTAAAAATGTAGTACAAGCTACAGAGAATTCTCAATAGAGGAATATCGACTGGCAGAGAAACATTAAAGAAATGTTCAACATCCTTAGTCTTAAGGGAAATGCAAATCAAAATGACCCTAAGATTTCACCTTACACCCATCAGAATGGCTAAGATCAAAAACTCAAGTGACAACACATGCTGGAGAGGTTGTGGAGAAAGGGGAACCCTCCTCCATTGCTGGTGGGAATGTAAACTTGTACAACCACTTTGGAATTCAATCTGGCACTTTCTCAGACAGGACTAGAGCTCCCTCAAGATCCAGCTATAACACTCCTAGGCATATATTCAATATTTTTTTAAGGAAAAAGAAACAGAATCAGGGAACATAACATAAATGTGTTTTATAATATGTATATTGTATGAAATATCTGATTGTTTAACTCAATAACTGCTGCATCCCCAAACTCACATGCCTTTTAAAATATCTTTTGTTTTGATTATCAGCATTTGCAGCTTGTTTCCTCATTAGCCACAATTCTGGTTCTAAGTTTGCCACTGCAGTTTTAGGAATCTCTCGGAGATGTATTAAATCCAGGAGTAAAAATGGAGTGTTTATTTTTCTCGATATCTCTTGTATCTATTTTCAAGTGATAAGTACGAAATGGATGTATTTATGATAGAGAACATATTTGGAGAAGTATACATACATTTTCACATGTGAATAATTAATGTGCTTATTATCATAGCGTTTCCTCATCTGTGGGAAGAACATTTAAAATATACCCTCAGTGTATCTCCGATATATAAAATGATGCATCTTACTTTTTTAGAACTGGGAATATATTTCTCCAAAGTGACCTAAAAACATTCTACCTGAGTTTCCTTTCTGAATTGTCCATGGTCAGTTCTCGCTCAGTCAACATTTAAGTAAAATGGCTTATGTTAGCTGGATTGGATGAGCTTGGGCTTGGAAGTCTATCCTAACTGTGAGCAAGTGAGGAGGATTCCTCGAGACAATGTCATTTTACCATAAAAAGGAGACCCATATCTACAAGAGCGACTACAGACGGTGCTTAATATCACAGTCAGCTACATGGAAAAACACTCAGCTAAAGGTCGAAAGTACAACAGTCTCAGCATTACTGTTTTCATATTATTTAGCACAGAAGACAGAAATTCCGTGGACTTAAATATAAATCAAGTGTGAAGTCCAAAAATTATTATTTTGATAGATAAATGCAGAAGTGGAAACACTGGTATGGATTTATTGTTTCTGGCAGAGTAGACTCTGACACAGTCAGTGGAGGTAACACAACCATCCTTGTGAATTCATTGTCCAAGTGGCCTAAGGGCTTTGGACTAAATTCCATACTTCTGTGTGTGCGGAAATTTAAACTCTTACTGGGCCACTATTCTAAGTCAGGACATTTTCTCCAAATCAGTGACAGATTTTATTAACATCACGCGTGACGGACTGTGAGCTCTTAAAATACACAGTCCTGAAGCTGTTAGGTCTCATAGCATTGTCAAAACTATTTCCTACAATGTCGCTTGTAATTAGAATTCATTTTAACGAGAAAAGTGCACCAATATTAAAATTTATTCCTGTATTTTGATCCACCTCAATTGCCTCAGTATTCTGTGGTTTTTATGATAACAAAATCCCTGTAGCACTCATACATCCTGCCTCCATTATTTTAACATGGATCTCTAACATGTATCTGCCTTCAGTAAAATGTACGAAGTGTGTTATTTGAATCTCATCTCTATCATCACTTTATTGTCATTACTCTCCTTTCTTGGTAGGATGAAATGGCTTCTAAGGTGACTTTCATGTAGGTAATTTCATATAGTACATTTGAAACTGAAGTGGAATTCATATTGGAATTTAATTTAATGGCTTCATTAATTCTATTGCACATTTTCTTTTGCTATTGAGATATTTAAAATTAAGCAATATCTTAACTACAAAAGATTTGACTGTGCTCCTGTTAGTGCTTTTATTGAGAGCTAATTCATATACAGCACTATTCACCTATTTAAAATATGCACATAAATTTGTTACAATGAATTTACAAAACTGTGAAGCCTTAATCACAATAAATTTTACAAATATATTCATCACCACCTTCTATCATCACCAGCTACTTACAAGTAGAACTCTGTAGTTATCATTAGTCATTTTCTCCCAACCCCAAACACCTCTAACCTGTTCATATTTTCTGCTATTTCCTATCCCTACAGGTTTTCATATTCTGAGTACTTCATATAAATTGAATCCCCAACATGTGGCTATTCATGGCTAGCTTCTTTTAGTTGACATAAGGTTCAAAGTACTGTGATGATATAACTAGTTTTACTAATTCATTCTCTGTACTTCCACCTAAAGTGTATCTTTAAAGTATGATATGGTTCATTTCAATGTGCTCCTTCTTGAGTGAGTTAACCCAAACTATATTTCCAAGATATCAAAACACATATTTAAAATTAAGATGGAAAATTTTAAAACAATTTGTGTAATCTCTATTGAAATCTTCAGTCATATATCACTCAATGAAAAGGGACTGAGAAAAATATGTTAGAACCAAAAGATATATAAGAATATAAAATAAGATGGTGTCATGAATAATATTAATACACATTTAGGCAGCATGTACTAAACAAACACATTTTGAATTCCAACACTCTAAATTCTCAGTCTTGAACAAAATAGTTTGTCAATCTTTTATATCCCCATGTCCTATTTAGACTATATTCATAGGGCCAAATGCTTATAGGACACATCCCTACCAAATGTATATTCTTCGGTCATGACATATCTGTTGTGGATATTCAGTTAATTATCATTTATTCCCAATATCACAAATGTGTGGCTAATGTATGTAAAGAAATAGCTTTCTACAAATACATCAATATTTACATGCACATAAGCTCATAAATTTATCAAGAATTAAATTATAACTTTAGTATGGCTTTAAATTCTAAATGTCTGGGGACGTTATATTGGAAATTGAGCATTAAAAATTGTAAACAAGATAAAACATGGCACAATTTTGTAGTGTTTTTAGTTCCTTAATTTCAAAATATTCATGTGGGTTTTACTTTATTGAATAAGGTGTGCATTATGTGGCTATAAATCTAGACTGTGAATGTTACTGATTTTTTTTTCAATTTTTAAAAAATGTTGACATGTATATTATTTTTGTCTGTTTCTCTTTAATTACTCAAAATCATAGGTTATATTTGGAAGGTATTTGATGATTTATTTTCTCTCCAAGTAAATTACTAGAGAAAAAGTCAGCATACAGCAAAGAATGATGATGGGAGTGAACTGATTCTCAATATGGCTGTCTAGCAATTGTGTATGTCCGTCTGCTGTGGCATAGCAAGGAATCACAGAATACAGGAACCTAAGGAATGGGGTGTTCAAAGGAGCTTAGGATATACAGGGAGTCCTTCAAGTGGGAAGAAAATAAAATGTGATTTTTTTTTTTCAACAAAGCTATAGAAAATACATGTATTTAAAACCCAAAACGGGGCAGGCAACTATGTGTAAATGTGACAGGAGAATAAACTACAAAAGGTGAGGTAATTCTGAGATGAAGAGAGGGTGTTATTGCTTCATAAAGTAAAATATTTATGTTTCTGTTAAATGTAAAAGCATAGACTTTGGTATATAAACAACAAAGAATTAGTAATGGGAATAAAAGTTAACAGGATTGTTTGCAACGGGATTCTCACAGCAGACGTAAAAATTCATCAGCAATGCTTCTGTGACTAGAAAACAAGAAATGCACGATATATGTTTTTGAGCATATAGCAGGCCACAGAAATTTCTCATGGTTTACATTTGAAACTTTTTAAATAAACATCGTTCTAGGAAAGCATTGTGTATAGATTGCAGGATTTCCTCGAATTGTAACATTTTTATACGAACTTTTCTACCTTTCTGTAGCACTGACACTTTGTGCATAAACTGATAGTATTGTGTGTGCATATATTTAAGGAGTACTATGTTACAGAGCCATAATAAAGAGTAATAAACACTTAAATATTGTACAAGATAAAGAAAACCGTGATGTATATAGCATTCTGGGAAGCAGAAGGATCAAGTAGTAAGTATAAATGGACCTTATTAAAAAGATCATATGTAGCCCATTGCAGCTCACTCTCCAAGTGGGTACCCTGGTAAGGGGAAAAGGGACTGTCTCTGACATGAACTCAGTGGCTGGCTCTTTGACCACCTCCCCCTAATGGGGGAGAAGCCTTGCCAAGCCACAGAGGGGGACAATGCAGCAAGTTCTGATGAGACCTGATAAGCTAGGGTCAGAGGGAAGGGCTGGAGGACCTCCCCTATCTGTGGACTTGGAGAGGGGCATGGGAGGAGGTAAGGGAAGGAGGGTGGGATTGGGAGGGGAGGATGGAGTGGGGCTACATCTGGGATACAAAATGAATAAACTGTAATTAATATAAAAAATAAAAATTTAATAAAAAATTAACACAGGAGACTAGAGTGCAAAAAAGTAAAGAAAAACTCTAAATATTACAGGATTTTAATAAGTTATCTGAAAATAATAATTTATCATGTTCTTTATTTCTATAAATGAACACTTTTTTCTTTTGTATTGAACCTACAATTCTTGTCTTTGAAATACATATAGAATATAAGGGAAAATGTGTAATAATTAACTTTCTATTGCTGTGGTAAAAACAATGGCCAAAAGCAACTCATAAAAGAGTTAATACTGCCTTGCAGTTCCAAAGATTTACTGTCCATCATACTACAATAGTATGGGAGGACATGGCCATAGGCAGATATGTTGACAAAAAGCTGAGAGATCACATCATTATCTATACACCAAAGCGAAGAGCGTGAGAGCAAGAGCAAGATTAATAGCAATAACAAAAATGGAAGAGAGAGAGAGAACTCAAAGTGGAGCAAGGCTATAATTTCAAAAATCCTATACACAATTTTGTCCTATATCCATTGAGGCTCCATCTTCTATGTATTCAATAATCTCCCAAACAATGTCATTGGTGGGGAACCAAGTATTTAAACACGTAAGCTTATAGGAAACGAAGATATATATTACATACAAGTATTTATTTATTATGCCATTTGTTTTTAATTTTGTTGAAGGACTGTTCTCCTTTTTTGGAACTGATAGTTCACAGTGTAACTTTGAAGATGAAATCTTATGCCATGCATCTGTTCATCAGGAGAAAATACTTGCAGATTCTCATTTCAGAAGCTAATTTAATTGGCGCATTCTGACTACTATTGCTTATTTCACACTTCAGTAGGTAAAGATGCATTAATAATCGAGGTTCCAAACTGTAATTAACATTAGCTTTAGGCTCCAGACAATGAAATGATTACATTTTAATATATGGGTTGATAAACAAAGTTAATCTAACATATGAATAAACAGAAAAAATAACTTACATTTACTCTTTCTTTGCAAATTGATTCGTGTATTTGCAAGTTATCTAAACTATGGGGAATAAGGAATGTCAAAAAAGGTGTGTAACTGTCAGTGTAACACCCAAACCCAATCAATTCAATGTAGCAAGCTGAATTTGACACATTTCAACAAACATTATTTTTCTAGTAAATGTTAAAACATGTTTTAGCCTTGCTTGATTTAACAGTTTTCCGCATATATTATGACTTTATATTGTATTTCACTTTGTTTGTAATTAAATTGATTGCTGTATGAAGACACCCAAATCATGTATTTTAATGTTAGCACACTGTTCTTGATCATGGTGTAGAGATATTGCCTGTATCCATTTGTCCAGCTCTGTTATATAATCTGTATATTCTTACTAAGAGTTCATATTTACATAGTGTAGCATGAGAGAACATATATTCTAGACTTGAATGTTGATTTGCTTGAACAAAATGTGGAGGCCCTGCCTAGTCAACCATAGCTGCAGTGAATTCCTGAATGTAATACCCCTGTCCTGCGCAGAAGACACTATTTCATCAGAGAGCTCCTTACATCTTTCACCTCCTCTACTTCCATGTTTCCTGACTCTTGGAAGAGAGGGTATGAGAGACTGTGGTCCCACTCAGGGCTGACCATTCCACAGTCTACACTCTGACTAGTTGTGAGTCTCTGTTAACTGCTGCTCATTCAGTAAGAAGCTTTTCCTAGTGTTGACAGAGGTGGACCCTTCTTCCTTTCTCTTTATTGCGTTGTGCTAGTAATGACGGTTGCACATCAGTATTTAGTATTACATCAATTCAGATTTATTAATCATTAAGTGTCAGATTAATCTCTTTTGTTAACTTTTAAGATAATCTGACCAGATGGCACTTAGAATACATTAATTAAATTAGGAGTTATAATAAAGATATACTTTTTTATCCAAAGGAAGGATTAACATTTCATTCTCTCTTCTATTTGTGTTTAATAACTCCAAATGTCATGAATAATTACATGTCATTATTTTAAAAATTCTATTGAGATAGAAACTCTACCAGATGCTGCTAGAATTACTACTTATTACAGTTATTTTTAGATAATTATTTGAAACAAAAGAAAATGGGAATTTGTTTAATAGAAGGCAGTGTCATTTCTTATGTTTGTGTTCAGAAATTGAGTATCAGGGTCCAAATGTTTTTCTTTACTGTTTGTACATGTCACTCCTCACAAAAACACAAACAATTAATCTTCATAGATGGTTCTTGTGACTGATCAGAAACATTTAAAATATGGTTTATGACAAATTCTACGTCGTAATCACTGTGAATAAGCACCCAAACAACTAAAACAGTGAACTAATTTTAAAAAAAAATCCATTGAGCTATGTTCTTTTCTTGATAGCTTAACATGGAGCTTGCCATGGTAATGTATGAGTTGTCTCTCCAACGTGAATCCCAAGATCTGCACACATTATATACCTCAAGCTCATGCTCAATGCTATTTTAATCCTTGATGTTGCTAGGTCTTACTTCCAGAAACAGTGACTTAGCAGGTCTAGATAGAACCAGACATCTGCATACAAGGATTCTCCACAGCTTTCATGACAAGGATTGTACTATGCTTGAGTTGCGATGCAGTAAAGAGGCTCTGACTACAGCCCTGGTCAGAGTCCCATGCAAGCAATGTGAGCATTCACATAACTGGACACACGAGTAACTTCACAGATATATAAGTCTGAGTCTACACTGCTGTTTTCATGTGTGGACAGGTCAGATGGAGAAACTCTACTTTTTGTGGGATTGGCTTGTTGCATTGTGCTAGCCCCTTGGTTTCATTTTTTTTTATGTGAGGAACATATCAATATCCCACTTTTTCTATAAATATTTAATCAACTCATAGTGGGATTTACAGGGCTTGAGAGACTGCTGTATTTTGGGCTCAGTGCAATACTTACACAAGGCAAGAGGCCTTTCTTAATTCACAGTACAGTCAGCATAGTATTAATATTCACAATAGTCAATTCAAGGAATGAATTTTTCAGGAAGGAGAGAGTATGACAAAATTATGAATTCAATTTCCAACTCCTACCCTCCCCACCAGTGAAACTACAATATGAATGGAAAAGGGCACCTCGTCTCATTATGATCTTTAGGCTGGCATCATTGGGGCCAATTCTAATGTCACACTGTGGATGATGATTTGTTGAAATCCAATTTGAATGCAAAATACCACATTTAATTTACACTACCACCTGTCAATAGGAAATAGACTGAGGCAGAGCTTTTGAGATATCTATAGGGAATATTCAATTATAATCAACCTTCCCACTTTTGTTAGATCTTTGTCCTGCAATTGATTGTTTCTGCCATCTCTTATTCTTGCAACAATCTGTCACTAAGACAAGCTTGAATTTCAATTTAATATTGTACAAAAAGTACAATGGAGGATGCTTCTTTTAATCTTTCTGGTTACAGTTGTTTGTCCATTTCATTTTTCCCATAGATTAATTATAGCTGAGGTAATAATAGTTGTGGAGGAATAGGATACTTTGGCAGACGTAAGGAATAGTTTCCGTGCAACATATAGAGTCCAGTATATGGCAAAGGAAAATAACCACTGAGCTGACATTACTTGAATCAAATGAAAAATAGTGAAGTTTATTGTTGTTGTTGTTCAAATGATACAACTGACAGCACAGAAATCCATGCAATCGGGGAATGCTTACTTTCTAAGCCCACTTTTAAGCAAAAATTAACCCCTGTATCAAGCATGCATCAAAGGTAGTCTAATCCCACCCCCAAATGTTACAATAGAGAAAAATATGTTGAAGTAAATGGTAGGCATCTAGAATGTATCTTCTATTGAGTGTGTGACTCCTAAAGACATTATTTTTTTTTAACCCCAGCTTATAAAATGAATGAAGCTAAAGTAATGCTCTGTATGTTGGAGGTATATACAATGCATTGCCATTTCCATGGTAGAGGTGGTATGTAAAATGAATTGTCATTGCCATGTTGGAGGTAGTTTATACAATGTAGTGTTTTCATTGACGTGTTGTGAGAGAACAAGGCCAGACAGAGCAAAGCCTTGGCTTTTTCACCAAGGAGGACTCTTCTCTTATACAGTCAGGCTGGTCGATTTGCTCAAGGAGCACTACATCATCCAATAAAATCACCATCCAATAAAACCACTGGGTGCTGTTAAGATCTTTGAAAATAAAATGAATTAATATAAAAACAAATTACTTGAGCAGAACCTACCACACTGTGTTTAAACAAAAAAAAAAAAAAAAAAACAATGTTAAGTGGATAAAAGCAGTTTTGAAAACTGCTTTTGAAAAATTACACTTGTAAACAAAGGAACTGCTGGTCTCTATAATATGTGAAGGGAGTCAGTCCTGTGGGACTGTGTAGCCATGAGCTCTGACTGTCTGTTTATAGAAAGCAGAATTTGAAAGATGGGGAAGTTTTATAGAAATTAATGATGATTTGTGGCAGCTCTTCAAATAAAAGCTGAATGTTATGAATACCGGGTAAGATCTATGTTAGCAGTTTGTGGAGTTCAAGCATACTGTAGGGGCCAATCGGCATCTTTTTAAAATTCAGAGCTTGTTAATTACAAGTTAATCTTTAGTGTGCCTCAGTTTCTTGATGCATAAAATTAATTCTTACATTCTCTCTCTCTCTGCTCTCTGTCTCTTTCTCTCTCTCTCTCTCTCTCTCTCTCTGTGTGTGTGTGTGTGTGTGTGTGTGTGTGTGATCCATGTATGGGCATATTATGAGAAGATATACATATGAACACTTGGAGGCCAAAGGAAGGACTTCAAAGGTCCTCCACTATGGCATTTAGCATTACTATTTGAATACAAATAGTGTTCTTAGTGAACACGGAGGTCATTTTATGGGTAGGATGGCTGCCAGACAGCCCTTGTATTATCCTGCTGCTGTGCCCTGTCTCAGCTCTGAAGTTACTGGCAAGCAGGGCCAGGCCTAGCATTTTGCATGAGAATTGGGAATACAATCCCATATTCTCATGTATACACAGCAAGTACTCCAATGCACTAAACTCTCTTCCCAATCTCAAACAATTTTTATTCTCAGGTTTTTCTTTTCTTTTTTTCCCTCAAGTCATAATTATAAAGCACATAATAAAGCAACTGGCCTTTAGAAGTGCTGTGTTAATAATAGTTATTATTGATTAAATAAACACATTTGTTGCTATATTGTATTTTTATTCATCTGAAACAATTATCCATCCCATACTTTCTAATACTCAAAAATCAATAATCACTCTTGGATAAATCAGGAAATAATAAATGAGTAATGTGGGCACTCCAATTGAGAGGTGAGGCTTGGATGGGCAATTGGTAAAACAGCTTTAGAGATCTCCTGGATAGTTGCTAATCACGTTTAAAAGGGAGAAGACGACAAATTCAGTGTGTTCAGATTGCCATATGTACATTTTCATGGTGCCATGAGATCTAAACAGAAAAACATTGTTTGCTAGATGAGACCATATAGTGGTTTTCCTAGGGTCATTGCTTTGTGTGGATTTAACAGAGGCTTTCAGGCATCTAAATTACTTCATTGTTACTACTCAACTGGAAGCTGAAACTATCATTCTAACATATACACAAGAGAAATGCAAAATCCAAGATACTTCATATTTGAGGTATGCATATTAAGTTAATAAAAAGACAACCTGTATTATTGTCTCATGTTAACAGTCAAAGAAGAGGACTATGAATGATACTTTGAGTGTCTTGGAATCTCTTCAACAACTCCTAGTATTATGAGTATAAAAGTTTTTTAAAACCTGAGTAAAGTTTGAAAATTTCCTTTGCTTTATTGTGCATTCAATTTTTTGATATACCTTCACTTTTCCTCATTAAACATAGCCACTTTTTCAGCTGCACTGGATTTTCCTTTTGAGTGTCTAAGTTGTTTACCAGTGTTACCAGTAGATAAATTGTGACAGAAACAAACACACATAGAAAAACAGAGCTTTCTGTTTCCAAGGTAATACATATTTTTTGACGTGAACTTATTTATGTCTGTATTTCTCAGCCACCAACCAAGTACAACCCCATGCTATTTTTTTTTCCTCTTAAAATGAGTATTAGGGAAATTTCAGTTCCTCTTCAAAATGTAATTTTATTGAGTTGATGGATACATGTATGTTTGGTTGTCTGTATGAGTATATACAGGCATGTATGTTTGGTTAGAAAGGAGGTCAAAGGAGGGTGTCAGATCCCCGAAACTGCAGTTACTGGTGGGTGTTTTGTTTTGTTTTGTTTAGGGAGGGGGATGAAGGAAGCCATCCTTCATAGGTGCTGGAAACCAAATTATGGTGTTTACAATGTTATAGATATAAACTCATTTTTTTATTAGCTCTTAAATAATTGAATTAGTTACTAAAAATCTACATCGTGGAGCAGATGAAATAGCTTACCTGCTTTAAGTACATGCTACCAAGCCTAATGACCTGAGTTTGCCTTTTTCTTTCTTTTGTTGTTCTTTTTTTTTAACATTGATTAACTTATTTATTCACTTTACATCAAAGCCCCCTCTCACCTCCGCTTCAAGTCCCAACCTCTCTTCCATCCCCCTCCCCATTTCCTCAGAAAACAGAAGACCCCCTACCTGCCCACACCAGCTCATCTATTCACATGAGGACTGAGTTCATCCTCTTCTCCTGTGGCCTGCTAAGGCAGTCAGTCCTGTCAGGGACAAATGATCAAAAAACAGGCAACGGAGTATATGTCAGAGACAGCCCTCGCTCCGCCCCCCCCAAACAGGCAGACCCACATGAAGCCTAAGCTGCCCATCAGCTACATATATGTAGATGACCTAGCTTCAGTTGGTTCATGGTCCTTGGTTGGCGCTTCAGACTCCACAGGCCACTCTGGTCCCTGGTTAGTTGGCTCTTTTGGTCTTCTTGTGGCACTCTTGTCACCTCTATGTCCTTTTATCTATCACCCCACTTTTCCACTAGCTAGACTCCCTGTGCTTTGCCCAGTATTTGCCTATGGGTCTCAGCATGTTTTGAAACTTTGCTGGATGGAGTCTCCCAGAGGACAACTCTGATAGGCTGCTGTCTGCAAGCTTAGCAGCATATCTTTGATTGCGTCAGGGGTGGGCTCTCTTCCATCAGATGGGTCTTGAGTTGGGCCAGGCATTGGTTGGACTTTCCTTCAGTCTCTGTTCTATCTGCTCTCTCTTTGTCCCTGCAGGTCCTGTAGGCAGGGTAAGTTTTGCATGAACGTTTTTGTGGGTTGGTTGGTGTTCTCCTTCCTCCACTAAGAGTCTTGTCTAGTTAGAGGGTGTCCTCTTCTGTCTCCATGGACCCTGCTACTAGGAGTCACAGCTAGAGTTTCCCTCCTATCCTCCCAGAGGCCTATTCTGACTTGTGTTTTCAGCTTAAGGTTGGTATGAGGACAAAAGGTCTATAGATAAAAGAAAAATTGTGGGTGAAGACATCTCTATGACCTGAGTTTAATCCCTCCCTTTGCTCAAGAACCCACATGATAGGAGGAGAAAGCTCATTTCCACAAATTGTTCTCTGACCTCTGCTATCTAACCATTTCCCAAATGACACACACTGGAACACACACACAGATATAGATAGATAGATAGATAGATAGATAGATAGATAGATAGATAGATAGATAGATAAATAGATAGATAGATGATTAATACACATAGTTATGTAGAGATACATATATACACACACAAATACACACACTGAGAGTAACAATATAGTTCATCTCTGAATGTTCTAACTCTCTAATATGCAGACCCTCCAGACAACTCTAATAAATTACATTCAAAGTTTATCACTTTTCATTAAATGTTATTAGCTTACATAAAAATACAATTTAATATATCTATATATAGATAGATATAAAAATTTATATATATATATATATATATATATATATATATATATATATGAACTGGTAATCCCAGCCTAGGTGGGGAAAATAGGATCAAAAGTAAAGTTCAAGGTCATCCTTAGCAACATATAGCAACATAGGAAGTACAGGCCAGCCTAGAATATGTGACACTTGGAATAAATGTAAATAAATAAATATGTTTGCAAAGGAATCTCTTATAAAATACAAATAAGTTAGCTTTTATTTTAACATTTTTGCATGTGTTAAAAATAATGTTATACTGATATATTTATTTTTTTGATCTTAATTTTTATTAAGTAAAATTTGCCAAGACTCCACACTTGATCAATTAGATCTGTTGATTATTAGATCATTTTGTTTACAGATATTTTTCTTGTGGCAGTAACAGAAAAAGAGAACCTCTTTAGCAAAACCAATGATGTTTTGAAATCATTTGCTGTCAAGCCAACCTCACTTTGATCTAACTTTTATTGCCTTTGAATACCTTCTCCCATAATAAAGCCAAATGTATTTCCTAGTATTGCAAATTACTCATATAATACCAGCAGGGCAAAATATAATTATGAGTAGAGTAGGTAATCAACGGTTCAATGTCCCCCATTAAAGCACAGAAATAAAACAATTATGTTTCCCTATCTTCTTCTTGAAGACAGTGAATGATTTATTTGATACATATGGAGCTACCACTAAGTAAGTGACAAATCCTATTAATGCACAAGGGTATGCCGCCTTGTTTGATTAAACATGTTTTATTTGAGAACGTGATTTCTATTCCTATTTGGAAATTGATTTCATCAACTAGAATCTCTGAGACCCAAAGAATTTCATTCTGAAACAAGCTTTTTCGTGACATAAAAGCATCCAGCAATATGATATGTGTTCATCTTGCTTTCAGACAATGACCTTTTCAGGGTGTTTGAAACTTGCTTAGCTCTTTACAGGGCTTGATATTTTGAAATTGGCAATGACATCAAACTGTTACCCAGACTATTTTGCTTCTTGACTGCCTATAAACAATAAAGACGGCACAAAAATTTTATTCTCAAGGAAACCATCTAACAGTGTTTCCTTGGTCCCAAGTTATTAGCACATTAATAGCACGACAAAAAAAATTCCCCATTTGTTCTAAAAGTTTTTTTTTCCAATCATGAAATCCACTATTTTCTTGAAAATACTGTATGTTACTGAAGATTTCATTTCATGATAAGTGACTTATTTGCTTAATGATTTGCATATTTTATTATGAGAATTTCCCTTTGGTCCCAGTGATACTTTTTTATATTAAGTGCCACCTTTTGGAAAGCCTACAGTGATTCACAGAGAAGAGCCATGAGATAAATCTCTCCATATTTATATGCACCAGGCAGAGAATACTGTTTCTAAGATCTCATCATGGAAACTCGGGATAAACCCAGCTTCAAACAGAGGACAAGGTTTGCCTCACTGCGGGGAGCCAGAAGCTACTGCTTCCACATTTACACAAAATAAACTACGGGCAAGTCAGAATTGCAATCCAGGCAGTGACCTCTATCTGAGCCCCCATAAACCAGATAATTCACCTCTGCCCCAAGCATGCTACAGACTTTGGAGGGACGGACGCTGGGTACTTGAAGCTCCTCTCTGCAAACCTACAGCTAGCTATGACTCTCCTATTTGGAGAAGGAAAACGTGCTGGGAAAAGATAAACAAGCCCATTTTGATCGGTTTGCATTATTTCCCTATGTGATCACATGACAAATCTCAAGTTAAGGTGTCCTGGCTAGAGGTAAAAATAGTGCTATTCACATCATGTCTGAAGATATTATCACTTTCTTTTCTTTTTCATTGAGTGAAAAACGCATTTACTATGTCAAAATATTTTTGATAAGTAGATACTATTAATTGTGTGAGACACCTGCGGGGATGATTGCTACCAAGCAACATTTAGATACATCTGTAGTGGGATTGTGAGTCGGACACTGTTTTTCAATCTGTTTATCTAGTAGAAATACCTCTATTTTATCTTCTTCATAATATAGCCACACAAAAATAGTTACATTGTGGCATGACTTAGTTCTCTTTCACACAGTGTTTCGGTATGATTGGTGAGCAACTTAGCAAATCCATTGTGATTTATTTAACACAGTGGTTCTCAGCCTTCCTAATTCCCAGACACTTTAATACAGTTCCTCATGTTGTTGTGACTCAAAGCCATAAAATTATTTTGTTGCCACTTTATAATGTAATTTTGCTTCTGTTATAAATCATGATATAAGTATCTGATTCGCAACCACCAACAGGGTTATGGTCCAGAGATTAAGAACCACTGATTAAATGTATAGAGCTGCTCCAGTTTTGCTGTAAAATATGAAGATCAAAATCAACAGACAAATAGTATACAAAGAGGCATTAGCTAGACTGTGATGCTTTAAGGGCATAGTCATTGTCTTCTTTATAATGCCCTGTCTTCCTTTCCTCTCTCTGTCTTCTGTGCACAATACAGAACAAAGAATAAATTTTTGACAGATGGATGGATAGTTTTTATATGTTGTGATCCATGTCTGAGCTTCGGTCAGCCCTGTAGCTTTGCACTCCATCTCTATGATACATGTCTAGGAACATTCTGCCAATTTAGAAGTCAACTAAAATAAATAAATAGCAGTTAATAAAGTGGACAAATCTCCCACAAATTAAAAAGAGACTGCTCTTGAATCCAGAGGAGCGGATGCTGGACGCACATGTGTGCAGTATAGCCAGCTGGAACCTGAGGTTGAATGTCTTACAGCAGTCTTGGCTAGTGCGATCAAACAGATCATCATCCGAGACGAGTTGCCAGACTCAGTTAGCTGTAAATACAACATGCCTCTCAGAGATGTGGAAAAATCTCACCGGTAAACTTAACACTACTTGACTATTATCTAGTTTTCTCTCAGAATTAAACATTGATTTAAAGGCTATAAATAAAATTATTTAAGTCGAATGATTCTTAATATCTGTTCCAAGTGGTAGCATCCACACAGTCGTTAAGCTGGATCACTGAGCTGATGTGCTCAGGTCTGTGCGGTTTTTAATTTAGTAAGGGAAATTACAAAAAGCAATTGAAAAGTCCTGAAAGTAAACAGTTTAAAGAAAAATCTTTAAAGAATCACACATGGAAAGATGGCAGCACTGACCACACAGGGTGCCTGAACAGCACCTCCGCAAGACCGGCAAGCCGTACTGTGGACCCCCAAACCATGACTTTGTGTTTCCCAGGTGAAAGGAGAATCCATGGAGATATGTAAACATCCATCTTCAGGCCACTCAGCTAATACTGGGAAAAATTCCTTGCCTCCCACCCAGCGCTGCAGGAGCCCTAGTTCAACCACCCAAGCCCAGCTTCTGTAGGTACCTTCCTGGGTACTGACAGCTAGCAGCTTGGGCCTTGGGCACTCACTCTCAGGGTCCTTGGAATGAATACCTCCTGAAGGTGAGGCTCCAAATCCAGGTGTCCTCTCTCACAGTCCTGTGGACACCTTCTGGGTACCGGTGGCTCCTGGTTCCAAACCGGGAGCCTTCCTGGTAGCAGCAGCTAGTGGCACTCACTCTCACCGTTCTGTGGAGGGGATACCTTCCTTTACTGTGTGGGAGGCAAGGGCTTCATTCTGCCTGCTCACCAACTGCCTGGCTCATCTGGGTCAGAATAAGAGAGCACAAAAAAGACAGAGAACATAGCATTGCTGAGCTAGGCACAGGACACAAGTCTCATTGTCTGCCATCTTCAGGAAGCATGTGGGGCACTGGAACAGCTCTAGGCTCACAGATCTTTCTGCTTGAGCCCCAGCTCCCTGGCTTACCTAGACCAGAAATAGCAAATCCAGCACAGGCAGAGAACCTAGGGGAGCTGAGGTAGGCGCTGGGCACAAGTTCCATTTTTCTCCTCCCTTAGAAGGCCTGTGGGACACTGGAGCAGTTCTAGGCTCAGAGATCTTTCCGCCTGTGCTCCAGCTACCTGACAAAACTGGGTCACAATCAGTGAGCTAGCAGAAACAGTGAATGCAACAGATTCATCCCGAGGAGGCCAGTTGGGGTGCTGTAACAACTCTAGGCTGATAGAGAACTTTCTGCCTGCTCCCCAGCTGCCTGATCCACCTGGATCAGAAAGAGCTAGCCCAGCAGAGACAGTAAACCCAGCGGGGCTGAGCTAAGCATGAGACCTAACTGCCCTTGCCCACCATCTCAAGAAAGCCTGTCAGGCACTGGAGCAACACTAGGCTTGGAGATCCGTGTCCTACACCTCAGCTGCCTGGCCTACCTGGCCTACAGTGAGCCAGCAGGTACAAGGAATTCAGCAGAGTGCCCTCTCTTCCTTAGCTGTGTCTGAATCTCTACCACCCATTCTTGAGAGCCTGGCCTTCTTTCATCTTCCTGTAGACTACTCCAGACTCCAGAGACAGCTGGACCCAATCTTTAGTACATGCTCCAGGAACAGATAATGAAGGCTACAGGCAACCAGATGGCTAGAGGCTGTCGTAAGGATACAACCAACAGAAATCAGTACATTATGGCTCAACCAGAATCTCCAAAAATCAACAGGCATTTTAATGCAGCTGAAACACAGAGAAATTATCTTAAATCTATGATTATGCTGTTTTTCGAGGCACATCAAGAAGAAGCAAACAACAACAACAAAAATAGAGGCCATCTTGGACAGATAGGAATCCACAATCAAACAGGTAGAAATGAGTAAAATCTTTCAAGATATGTAAATGGAATCAGGCTCAATAAAAAAAAAAAAAACACAAACAAAGAAAACCCTGGAGTTGAAGAACTTAGAGAAGAGATCAGGAAACATAAAGGTAAGCATCACCAACAGAATACAGGAGATGGAGAAGAAAATCTCAGGCTCTGAAGATACAATTGCAGTAATTGATGCATCTCTCAAAGAAAACATAAAAATGGAAAAGTTACTGACACAAAACATCAAAGAAATCAACGACAGCATGAGAAGAAGAAACCTAAGAATAACAAGAATAAACAAAAAAAAGATTCCAGGGTACAAGACCCAGTAAATATTTTCGAGAAAATCATAGAAGAAAATTTCCCTAACCTTAAGAGTCTTACAGAACACTAACTAGACTAGACCACAAAAGAAATTCCTTCTGCCACATAATAAATATGCCAAATAATAATAAATAATCAAAACACTAAACTTACAGAACAAAGAAAAAAAATAAAAGTGCCAAGGGAAAAAGGCCAAGTAACATATAAAAACAGACCAATCAGAATCTCACCAGGCTTCTCAGCAGAAACTATGAAAGTCAGAAGTGCCTGAGCAGCTATCAAGCACACAATAAGAAACCACAAATGCCAACCCAGACTACTATACCCAGAAAAACGTTCAATCAAGATAAATGGAGAAAACAAAATATTCCATATCATAAAACTAAATTTAAACAATATATATGCAGCAACCTAGGCTTATAGAAGAAAAACTCCAACCCAAGGAGATCAACCACACCCAAGAAAACACAGGATAAAGATACCTTCACAACAGAAAAGCAAAAGAAAACAAGCACAGAAACACATAGTCACCAACTCCTCAATGAAAGGAACTAAAAATCCTGTACGATAAAAGAACTTCTGGATGTATCTTATTCCCTGATCTCAGGTTGTACTATAGAGCAACATTAATAAAAAAGGCCAAGTACTGGCATAAAAACAGACTAGAGGATCAATGGAATCGAATTAAAGAACCAGAAATAAACCCACACACCAATGGACGTCTGATATTCAACACAGAAGCCGAGACCGTATATTGGAAAAAAAAAAAAAAACAATATCTTCAACATATGGTGCTGGTCTAACTGTATATCTACATGTAGAAAAATATAAAAAGACCCAAACTTATCACCCTGCACAAAAGTAAAGTCCAAAGTGGATCAAAGACCTCAACATAAAACCAGATACACTAAATCTGTAAGAAGAAAACGTGGGGAAGAACTTTTAACTCACTGGCACAGGAGACAACTTTCTGTATAAAACACCAAAAGCTCAGGCTCTAAAATCAACAATCAATAAATGGAACCTCATGAAACTGAAAAGCTTCTGTAAAGCAAAGGACACTGTCATCAAAACAAAACAACACCCTAAAGATTGGAAAAAGATCTTCACCAACCCTATATCTGACAGAGGGCTAATATCCAGAATATATAAAGAACTCAAGAAATTAAACACCAACAAACCAAGTAATTCAATTAAAAAATGGGGCACAGAGCTAAACAGAGAATTCTCAATAAAGGAATATCGAATGGCAGAGAAACACTTCAAGAAATGCTCAACTTCCTTAGCCATCAGGAAAATGCAAATCAAGACAACAACTGAGATTCCATCTCACACGTATCAGAATGAGTAAGATTAAAAAACTCAAGTGACAACACATGCTGGAGAGGATGTGGAGAAGGGGAAACCCTCCTCCATTGCTGATGGGGATGTAAACTTTTACAAGCACTTTGGAAATCAATCTGGTGCTTTTTCAGGAAACTAGGAATAGGGCTTCCTCAAGTATCAGCTATATCACTCCTGGACATATACCCGAAAGATGTTCAACAATATTTGAGCACAGATATTTGTTCAACTATTTTAATAGCAGCTTTATTCGTAATAGCCAGACTCTGGAATCAACTCTTATGTTCCTCAACCAAAGAATGAATACAAAAATTGTGGTACATTTACACAATGGAATACTACTCAGCAATGAAAAACAAGGAAATCATGAAATTTGCAGGCAAATGGATGTAACTAGTAAAGATCATCCTGAGGTATCTCAGAAGCAGAGAAGCATGGTATATACTTACTTGTAAGTGGATATTAACCTTATTATATAGGATAAACATGCTAAATCTGCAGACCTAAAGAAGCTAAATGACAAGGGGACCATACGGAAGATGCTTAATTTTCATTCAGAAGGGAAAACAGAATAGACCCTGGAAGTGGTAGAAGAGAGGAAACAGGACTGGAACCTACCAAGAATGACCTCTAAAAGACTCCAACCAGCAGGGGATCGAAGCAGATGCAGAGAACAGAGCCAAACTTTAGACAGAGAGTAGGGAATCTTATTGAAGAAGGGGGAGATAAAGGGATCAGGTGTGGCAGGAGCAACACAAGGAGACCAATAAAGCAAAAAATAAAATAAAATAATAAAATTTAATTTAATTTAATTTAAAAAAAATAGGAGGGCCCAGGGGGATTGCAGAGACTGCTGCATCAACCAAAGACCATACATAAAGAGGCCAAGACCCCTGCTGAGACGTAGTCCATAGACCAGTCAGTCTCCAAATCTCAGTCTCTAAAAAAAAAAAAAATGTCAGGTAATAGATCTTTAAGTGTTAAGAAAATTAAAAGCCTAAAGTTGATTTACAAGAATAGTTGAGGCTAAACTGATCTTAAACACCACCACAGAGCTGTAGACAGCTAAGGGCTTTGCACACAGTTGAAGACATTGGAAGAATCAATCTGGAGAGGAGTGAATAATCACTAAAAGATGATTAGTAAAAAATAACTATGAATCATGTGACCATACTTATATTTGTCTATGCATTTATGTCTTGTTTTGAGTGTTATTTTTAAAGAAATATATCTACCTCATGATAAAAAATTAATCACATGTGTTTTATACAAATCCTATGGTTATCTTTACATCAGAGAAAAAAAAGAAAGGTTTAGCTCTCAATATCTGTGGTCTAAAAACTGAGTTCTATTTTTAAAGCAAGTGTCCCTATATTCCAAAAAAAACTTACTTGACTATCTAAATTTTCTTAATCTATTTTACCTATGTTTGTGTGTAAGTATATTCATGTGACTACAGGTTCCCATGAAAGGCATAAGTGTTACAGGCAGTGGTAAGTTGCCCAACATAGCTGCTGATGAACTAAACTCAGATCTATCTGTAAGAACGGTATACTCTCTAACTATTGAGCCATCTATCTACCTATTTAATTATGTCTCTAAAACCTGAAACAAACACAAAAGTCAACTTTAAACATTTCAAGCTAACAGATCATTGAAGAACTATGGATCTTTGGTTGTGAATAGTCTGAAAATGTACTGTGCTCATTTTACAAAACAAAACAACAAAAAAAGAAAGGTAGTAACATAGATCAGGGGTTGGTGGTGTGACATGTAGCTCGAAGAGGAAGAGAAAGTTATCAAGAGAGTCACCTGCAGAGATTATCCAATTATTTATATCTCCCTGGGCTTTTCCCCTTTGGGTTTTGATTCAAAAATTCGGATGAGCCTAAAAAGAGATAATTTGAGAAAATGATCCTGACATTTCCCTCTTCCTTCACCTGAAGTAATAATCAGTGATCCAGATGATGAGAATGATGATGTTATAGTAAAATGACACAGGAAAATGATGAAATCTGATTGATGTGTAATACTTTCATTTTTATTCCAGATGCATTAATGATAATTTCTGATCCATTATACCACAAATTAACATACATAAGTATGTCAATGCAGACTAACTAAAAAATAATAATAATAACAAAATGCAGCAATAAAGTAGCGTAGTTGAAGAAGTTTTGTTAATGTACATAAAATCAAATTAAGCAGTTTCTTTTATGTGCTGTTTCTTAGAGTACCAAAAGGAACAAGAACATAAATATTATGACAGTATTAATTAAGGGAATGTACCCCCACTCCTGGATGTTTCATCCCCAGGACATGTTCTTTTACTGAGTAAGGAAGGGAGGAAAGAAAGGAATCTCTGCTTTCTGATCTGCCCAAGATGTGAACAATACTGTCTACCTTCTACTGCCACTCCTTCAAGGCCACAATAATATAATAGAGCAACAAACCATGAGAGAAAATAAATACTCATCTCTTTAAGTTGTGTCTTGGCCAATATTTGGACACTGAGAACAGTAGCAAATACAGCAAGAGATGAGAAATGACTGAAGAGGCCTTATGAGGACACAGAGTGGAAGACTGCCAGTATCATCCACAAGAGCAATGTAACACTTTAAGGAATCCCTCCAGTATCAGTCGATGTGAAGAGGGGC
The DNA here is from genome assembly GCF_030254825.1 of Meriones unguiculatus. Lineage (NCBI taxonomy): Eukaryota > Metazoa > Chordata > Mammalia > Rodentia > Muridae > Meriones > Meriones unguiculatus. Next base: position 30,707,953 of record NC_083359.1, read on the forward strand.
ATGGAAGGAGATGAGGGAGGGAGGGGGGATTGGGAGGGAATGAAGGAAGGGACTAGAGCTGGGATACAAAGTGAATAAACTGCAATTAATATAAAAATTAAAATTAAAAAGAAAACAAAGGAGATTATATATAAAAAAAGAAAGGCAGAAAACAGATGTAAAATAGAAAAAGTAGAACAGCAAAGCAATGACTTTTTTAAAAGAAGTTTATTCTAAATGCCTCTGTAAATAAGCATATGTTAGAAAAGCCAAGTATGTGAGGATTTTACACAAACAGATCACCAAAATATGGTCACACACACAAACACACATACCCTTACACACTTTCACATACACACATACTCACACGCTAATAAACACAAGCTCATGCTCACACACACATTCACACACTCACACAGACATACACACACAAATACATGCTCACACACTCACGCACATACACAAATTATTTTAACATCTTTGTTGGGGTACTGTATTCCCTTTGAGGGAAGTTGCACTTTTCATTGGAAATATTAGGAGCAAAGCAAATGAGATCAGAATGTAGTCAAGCGGAGGAAAAGAGAACATTTAACAGGTAGCTTTGTAGAAAGCATTGGATGTGTAACATGCCTGTGTGGATGGACCAGGAAGCCTGTCAATGGGTTTATTAATATCTCAACAGGGATAAATAATGGTGCCAAGATTGGGACTTACTATGAAGGTACAATTCAAGACACACATTTATAGAATATCCTCAATTCTTTATGACTTACAGTAGTTATGTAATAAATCTTCAGCGTTTTCATCGGTGATGATGTTATTATTACTCTGATGGTATGGATAACATCAGACTACAAAGCATATACATGATAACTTCGTACATGAATAAGACCGATAATCATAAAAAAATTCAAATAATGAGATACAAGCACAAAGGTGATGGGGTGCTTTTGAGGAAAGGCTGAGTTCAAGGAAATCCATGTAGATAGGTGTGATTTGAGTGAACATGAGTATGTTAAGAAAGTGCCAGTCTGTGACAGTAAATAGAAAAGGGAAAAGCAGATGAACACCACAAACCCTAGCAATATGAATATGACTCACATGTTTTTAACACCCCCTGCAAAAAAAGAAAGCAAAACAAAAGAACAGAAACACAAGAGAGAGCACAAATGTGGTCATGACTGGGTATGTTTTCTCTTCAAACTAACAAGCACCCGTAAGTGATTTTTGCAAATATGCACAGATATATGCATATTTGCCAAACTTGACATCAGAACTCTCATATACATTTATAAACTTATAAAATGTTAGAATAACAAAGGAGAAGCTCTTCCCGCTCTCCTACATACGTGCTAGATGCCGCCGTCACCCTCACAATGAGGTAGGAACGATATTCATCAACAGCCTAACCAGGAATGAAAACGTAGTGGAGTTTTATTTTTGTTTTTGTTTTGTTTTGTTTTATATCTTTTTTTTTAATTTTATTTTTCTCATTAGTTACATTTTGTTAATTCTGTATCCCAGCTGTATCCCTCATTCCCTCCCCAATCCCACCCTCCCTCCCTCATTTCCTCCCTGCCCCTTTCCAATTCCACTGATAGGGAAGGGCCTTCTCCCCTTTCATATGACTCCGTTTTGTCAGGTATTTTCAGGACTGGCTGCAAAGTCCTCCTCTGTGGCCTAGCAGTGCTGCTCCTCCCTTGGGAGGTGGGGAGGTCAAAGAGCCTGCCATTGAGTTCCTGTCAGAAATAGTCCTTGTTCCCCTTACTATGGGAAACCAATTGATTACTGAGCTATCACGGGTCACATCCGAGCAGAGGTTCTAGGTTTTATCCTCTCATGGTCTTTGGTTGAGTGTCCATCTCAGAAAAGACCCTGTGCCCAGATATGTTTGGTTCTTGTGGAGCTCCTATCCTTTCCACATCAAACTCCCCTTCTTTCATATGATTCCCTGCACTCTGCCGAAGGTTTGGTTATGAGTCTTAGTATCTACTTTGGAACACTGCTAGGTAGAGTCTTTCCGATGCTGTCTGCGGTAGACTCCTGTCATATGTTCAATGCACATCCCATTTGTCTTTCTAAATGAGAATTGATCCTCATACCCCGTGTCCGCTTTCTTGATTATCTTCTTTAGGTGTATAGATTTTATTATGTTTATCATATCTTTTAGGTCTATATAAACGAGTATATTCCATGTTTGTCTTTCTCCTTCTGGGATACTTCACTCAGAATGATCTTTTCTAGATCCCACCATTTGCCTGCAAATTTCATGATTTCCTCTTTTTTGATTGCTGAGTAGTATTCCATTATGTAAAAATACCACAATTTCTGTACCCATTCCTCCGTTGATGGACATCTGGGTTGTTTCCAGGTTCTGGCTATTACAAATAAAGCTGCTACAAACATGGTTGAGCAAATGTCCTTATTGTGTACTTGAGCAAATTTTGAGTATATGCCTAGCAGTGGTATAGCTGGATCTTGAGGAAGCATTATTCCTAATTGTCTGAGAAAGCGCCAAATTGACTTCCAAAGTGGAGTTTTAAATGAACATGTTAACTACCCATCTGAATGGAAGGAACATGGCCCAATTTTATACTACTGTCAATGGAAATGGAACCATAGGATTAGCTGAGCCGCAGCATATGAGTTTTTCACAAGCCCACATAAGGAGAGCTCTTCTCTGGTACCATTTGGTATATGAGGTATATTTTCTATTCCTCAGGCTTGTATGCTCTGGGGAAACCCAGTCTAAATTTGTGCTTACACATGTAGAGTTCACCTAAGTTCCTTGCTCAGGTAACATTTGGCAATTGCAGAGTCCATGTTATCTCTGCCTAGTAAAGATACGCTTTGAGGTTTGAAAACACTAGATTTATTTCTGTATTGATCAACTTTTATTTACAAATTTTTAACAGAATAATGTAGAATGGTTAATATACGCAGCATGATTCAGTGCTACGAAGGAGGCAGTAAGAGTAAGGTCTGTATTCATCTCTCTGGTAATTTACGAAGTTTTTTATTTAATGTACACAGTTGAGCTTACTTATAAATACAACTGATTCACTGAATTGAAAGTATTTCCACAGTTGAATTGGGGAATATGTATCTGTAGGTTCATTCTTGCTTTCCTAAATAAGTAGCTGTTGTGGTTTAAAAAAAAAAAGTTGTGTGATAATTATATGTCAGTCATGATTGAAAGCACAAGTAAAACAAACATTATGCAAGCGGGGGCACCTCCCTAGAGAATAATTGCAAGGCCTGTCACATCTGATTGCCTGAGCCTTTCAAAAGGCAAGACCCAAACCAAATGAACTCCACAAATCACTATGTGCAAAGAAAAACAATACCTAATAAACATGGAAACAAATAAAATGGCAGAACATTCTATTTCCACAGATTATGCTTTACCAATTAGCTAGTGTTCTAATGCACACCTTATTAAAATCTCAAGAGCTTACAAATCAGTAAATCTTGCTAAATGCTGTACTATTACTTTATGCTAAAAAATTAAGAAACAATTTCTGATTTCAATGAATTTATAGCTAATTGAAAATACAATTTTTGTCTTCATGAGTACATGAATGCTTTCTAAGTAAACTGTGTGACAAAGTCTGATTAAAAATATCTTTACTCAACACTTAGGAACTAGCACCAGATTATCTTTGAAATGGAAGTAAAATGTATATGCATTAATGTATAATCATATACATATATGTGTTTGTGTGTTCATGTGTATGGTTATAAACATGCGATCAGTACATTATTGACTTTTATCCTTGAAATCTTAAAGACATGAAAGCATTTAGAATCTATTATAATTTCTATTTTTTTAATTTGACGATTAATAACAATTTTGTTTAGTTTTTAAGTGCACATGAAAAAGGGAAATGCCTTTAATAATATCATCTGTGGAAGTTCAGTGATATGAAACCTCAGTGTTTGCTAAATAAAATGTCATTCATTATTTTTTTGGAATGAGGAAAAAAAGAATTGTGTTTGCAGACTCATATATATATATATTATATATATAATATAGATTCTTTTAGAACTTATCATTTGTTATAACTTTATATATTTTAGTGAACTGTATGGCAGAGTATTATAACCAATTGTGCAACACTGAGCAAGCTTGGGTAAGCCAAGACTTGCCTTTGAGGCTTACTCAAGCCTCTGTTAAAAGACGGAGTATCACCCAACATTGCATTACTACTAATGTCTATATATTTGTTTAGAGCCTCTTATTGGTAGATCCTTTATCATGTGTATAATGAGACTAAAATCTAATGGACAGCCCAGTTCAGAGAATTTATAATATGTGAGCTGGAATAAAGAGTGTAGTATGTGAATGAGGAACCTGCTAAGTGAAAGGTGACATTCAGAATGCTTAGTATCTTCAGCTGGTGAGATCTTGGGCTGTTATTTCACCCTGAAAAGAGGTAATGCAGTAACAGAAGTAGTATTGTCCAAAACACAGCAGGTGCTGCAAAATTAAATACCTGTAGCAAAAGGGCTGAACGTGATTAATATGGATGTGAAATCATAGTAAATGAAGAGCCATTCATGGAGTCAGGAGAGTACGTGCATTATAGAAACAGTTGTCTCCCCCCGCCCCTCCCCCCGTCTCCCTGGATAATAACACTAGAGAACAGAAGCACATCAAATTACTTTAACATCCTGGAATGCTTTTTAAATGATTGATGAGGTTAAAATAGTTTTTGAAAACATTTTTTTTTTTTCAGCAGAGGCCTCTGGTATTCTAACTTGATGCCATTTTCTGCAATTCAGAATACAAATCATCTATCTTACTATTAAAAGAAAGAGGTAGCAAAAATTAAATGTAGAGGACAGTCTCTGTCCTCTAGACAATGGCATTGAGCCTCATCAGGGTTTGCCTGTATGACCCTTGACCTTAAATCTCTTACCCCTTTTGTTCAGTGGTTCCATTTCCTTAGAGAAATCTGTCTAGACAGGAAACTGATTAGTTTTCTTGTTGATTTTTACAAAACTTTGAAAATTTGCTTATACATTGAATTTCAGCTTAGCCTCATTATATTTCACTGCTCAAAAAAATTTTAATTAAAAATAATTGATTAGCTTCATGGATAATATTTTCACCTTGTGGAATATTTTCAAAGAAATTCTGGACTTCATGGCACTTTGATCTTATTTATTTCTGTACATATCTGTAAAAATAAGAATATTTTTTACACAGTTCATTGCTCCCGTGCTATTGACCAATCCATCAAGGCAGGCAATATTTCATCCATCTCACTGGGTCCCATATATTATTATTTCACTTTGCTTCCTTGGGATGTTATTTACTGCAACCCTTTCCCTCATATTTCTTTTTAATGGATGCTAGCTCAGAAACCTTGCTGAGTGCAAGTTGTAGTAAGAATACTTCAAGAGGACGTTGGGCATACTTTAAGATTTTTGAAACCCATCCTGAACTTGTATCTCTTGGTATAAATAGGGTTCAGAATATTTCCCCTATTAGAAAACATAATCTGTCTTTCCTTTAATCAAATGTCTTCTGTGGGATCACAAGGATAAAAAAATAAAGTCACAATTGATGGTCATCTTCTGTCTTTCTGTAGCTCTCTGTCATTCAATTTCTCTTTGCAGCATTTTCTTTAAATGCAGCAAACATTTTATAAAATTGTCTTGCACTGATGCTCAATTTCTCCTGGTGCTTTAGGAATAGGTGTATCATACAAATACATCAGAAGTGAATATATTTAGGAAAAAAGTGCCACACTGCAAGATAAATTAATACCCGTGCATTTGCTGTATCCATATCTCTCTGCATTTAAATTTGGTAGTATCCAAAAACCACTGTCTAAAGTTCTTTTACTCTCATCTGTAGGCCGTCTGTTTAGGAGAAAATTCTGAGTGAATGACTCAAGTCTTTTAATAGTGTTAGATTGGTATTGACATTTTAATATTCATTCCCAGTAGTTTACAGTGAAGGTCATTCTTGATATTTGCTGCCTACTTTAAATGGGAGCATTCTAACTCTCCCGAGGCTGTCTGGTTCGTGTGTTCATACCATTAGAACACATTATCCCCCTTTTTCTAATGTCCATTAAGATAGCATGATGCCCTTAACTAACGAGAGCATCCTGTGTGTTTTCTGTTCTCCAGTGTTACACATTTTGCCTGACTAAGCTTAGTCTCAGTTAACCATTCATATCTTTTGTTGAGAGGAAACCACAAAACAAACATAATATTATAAACAACCTAGGATTGGAGTGAAGCTGCTGTAGAGAATGTATTTTCTTATGTCATAGCACAATTGAGTAAACTGAGTAAATAGATACATTTTATTTCCCCCTGGTTGTTCTCTGTCATCTCTCTTTTTGGTTTTAAAGTAGCTTATTCTCATACCATTTAATAGAAGGCTTGTTTCTCTGTTTCCATTCAGGAAATACAGCTTCTTTCCTTGAAGCTAAGTTCTAAACGGGAGAAAGGTAAAAAAAAAAAAAAAAAAAAAAAAAAAAAACTTTTCCAGAAATATTTTAAAAAGTAAAACAATAGTATACAGCATCCTGTAATAGTTAGAGAGAGTTAAGAAATAGTATGGACTCACAGTTCTGAAGAATAACAGTTTAAGTTAATTTTTTTGTATAGTTCGTTCCTCTGCAAGCTCCCTTAGACTGTAGAGGGCCGTGGTCCAACTGTGCCTTTCTTCATGTGGCCTCATCTCTGTTTTCACTTCTCCGGTGTCTTGTCTTCTCACCAAGATGCTATTCCTGGTAGACTTTTCTCGCCTACAATGTCTTTTTAATATGGAAGTGTGTATTTGAGAGCCATTTCAGCAAATACAGTCACACTGGTGTCCAGGACTCTGCTAAATGAATCTGAGGGTTTCATTGCAAAACGACACCTCCCAAGCACTTTTATGATCTGTAAATGTTTACATAGAATAAACCATCTAAACATGTTTAGAGTCTCTTTATGAGCACACACGCAAAAGCTGAAATAGATACTTGGTAGCAGATTGTATAGATGCATGTCTAATTGTTTTCAATTCACATTTCACTGTGAAGAAGAGGGGCATAGTTTGGATTTCTTTAAGATGTGTGTGTGTGTGTGTACCTTTCTGGTTTTTATAATTCAGGAAAGTCCTGCCTAATTTCTCATTCTCACCATTCCATTTTTAAAAAGTTAAAATAAAATAAATGATTTAAGATTTTTTCTTCATTTCTGAAAAAATCCAGACATGTATGCTTTTTATGCTAATGTTACTAAGATGATATCACTTCTCTGAAAGACAGAACTCTTTTACTACATGTTTCTGTGCACAAATTTTGCAATTTCTCCCTTGGTAAACATATGATGCATAAAATAAATTGATTTGTAGTCAGAATTTCCTTGAGATATTCTAAAAGGGGGGTGTCTTATAGAGCTTTATGAACTTAGATCAGATCAGAAAGAGGGGAGAGAGGAAAAATAGATCAATGATAAATAGATAGATAGATGACAGGTAGATGATTAGATAAATTAGATAGATAAATGATGGATAGTTGATAGATAGATGATAGGTAGATAGATAAATAGAGATGATCGATATAGAGAGATAGATGACAAAGAGTTAAATAGAACTTTCTTCAATATAAACCAAAGCCTGACTATAGATCCAGTCAATTTATTGCATTTATCTGTTATATTCATCACCATTCAGGTAATTCAGAAATGAAAAGCAAACTAAATAGTTTTTTTAAAAGAAACAATTTTGTTTCTTTTATAATATAATGCAGAACAATTATTATGTGTATTATTTTTAAGGCAGCAAAAGAAAATCACTGAATTATGTAGAATGAAGATAATTTTTGAACGTGTTCTTCAAGTTTTGCAAAAGAAGGCTTACATTTGTAAGTTCTGGCAGTTGTTTCAAATTCTCTTTTAGGTAAAACAATGACTAAACTGTCACCTGCCTACTATGGGTAAGACAATTAGCAACAACCTGGAGAATGAAATTAGACCCTGCTCATGATAAACGGAAGCCTTCAGTTTATAGGACATGCTCCAAATGTTAGAAGTTTGAAACTTTATTTGCCAACAGAGGGATTGTCACCTTTACTTTTGTGTTGTTGTTCTTAATTTTGAAGTCTCTCGCAGGCCACTTCAACTGTTAAATTTCAATTAAACCAAATTTGGTCAGGGGAAGAAAAAAAAGAAATGGAAATATAAGTATATGCTTTTTATCTAGCCTGAGCGGTTGGCAAAGCAAACTGGCTTTTCCATACTTGGTATTTATTAATAATATTTTGAATACCATTGCGCTTTTTAAGCTGAGTGTGGTGGAATTCTCTTGTGGGTTTCTTAAATGAGTCGATTTGCATTCTAATGAGAACAAATGTTTGGGATTGCATTGTTAAAATGCTAAAACGGTGTGTGTGTGTGTAATTATTTTGCAGCTTAGATTCCCAGAACTCATTTCCCCAAACTTTTTTTTTTTTTTTTTTTTTTTTAAATAACTGAGGAGTCAGAGCCTAGTGACGGCTGGAGGGGAGGTGATTAGGGTAATTTAAACTGTTCACAAATGACTTTGCCATGGGATGAAAGCATTTCTTTGGCTTTGCCTGGCTCCTTTCATTATCTGTAAGCGACGGCAGCATTGAGTCCCCAAAGAAGTCTCACCAAGCTCTCTTTCCTTGTACAAGTTCTCATTTGTGTTGATTAATCATTTTGTAATTCCATTCTAGGTTGACTCATCTTTAAGGCACTGGCTGCTTTTCCTCTGCCTGTCTGTCCTGAAACCATTCTGTCCTCTGTTCTAATACCTTAGCTTTATCTCTGCAAGTCAAGCTTTAAAACATTAATCCGTTCATGCTTTAATTTCATATTCTATTACCAGAATGAATGCAAATGCTGTTTCCTTTTACTTCTTTTTAATCATCTTTACGACAGCTTTTGCATAAGGGCCAATAGTAAAGCAAGCTTATTATTTAGTCTGTAGCTCCCCTTTTTAAAAAAGTATTTTTTCAAGTAACTTTTTTTTTTTTTTACAGTTTTTAAAACCTGCTAACCAAATACAAATGTTTGGAGGAGGAAAAAAACAAACAAACAAACAAACAACCATCTTAATTTATAATTGTTTTTGCCAGTCTTTGAACTCAGCGTGCATATGGTAAGGGTAGAAGAACAATATACAAAGGTTTAGAATTAAAATGTCATGCTGTTAACATTCCAAAGGCAGATGACTGCTAACCTTAGCCTGGAGAGCTCACTCTGAAGCAGTGGTACTCAATCTGTGGGTTGTGACCCCTTTGGGGTCACATATTGGATATTTTATATATCAGATATTCACACTACAATTGATACAGTAGCAAAATTGTAGTTATGACGTAGCGACAAAAGTAATTTTATGGCAAAATGATTTTATGGCCTGTGACACCACAGCATGAGGAGCTGTATTAAAGGCTGAAACATTAGGAAGGTTAAGAACCGCAGCTCTAAAGGCTGAGTTTGGAAAGATTACCACTCGGGAAAACTTGTGCCATAGTTTGAAGAGAAACTAGTAGAGCACAGAGAGCCCTAGTTCATTTTATTGATAATGATTCCGAATATGAGTGATTTCACCTTCAGACAACAAATTATTTTTCGTGTTTGTTTTAAACAATAAATAAAACAGAAATTTTATTTATCAGTTTATATTGTGATTTTCTATACTTTATTAAGTTCTGCGCTACTTTAACTGTGCTACATAAGGACATGTTTGTGCACAGGCTTTCACCATATAAAAAGTTTTGTGAAAATATTTTTAAAATATTTCCGTGAAAAAATACAAAATTGTGAATACCAGACAGCAAGCCTTTCTATAAACATTTCTAATTAATTCAGCAGAAGTGGGTGCCTTGAAATGAATGTTAAAATTTGATTTGATAATATGAGAATATAAATCATCAGTTAATTAATGTACAAGTGGTTATTCTCTGCTTGAGAAATTAATTGAAAGCTTATGATATTGGCATCAAGATTTTGAAGTTAAAACTCAGTGCTGCTATTCAAAGTCAATCTTTGATGACTTCCTTATGTTAATTTTTTTACAATTATAATATGATTCAAGACATTAGTAAACACACAAAGGTGAGGAATCTTAGATTCTATCTAAATGAGCCTGAATTTAGCTCTTCTTAGAGCGTAACACTAGGAGAAAAGATAGTATTCCTTTGGTTTATTGGGAAAATTAAAAAAAAAAAACAAACAAAAAAACCACTCAATATTGCCTTTCAAATTCATGGCACACATATGTATCAAAAACATGCTTCTTGTGCTCGGAAAAATTACAAACTTTCCTCTCTACAACTTTGAATCCTTTAATCTTGCAGGGGTTGAGCGGCTTCCTCCCCTGCCCCCCAAAAGCCTTAGTCTGTCATGACCTTTCCTACCGGTTTTGTCTTTAGAAACAGCTTTGTAAATGTCACAAGCTTAGGATTCTTTTTAGAGGCTTTGGGTCTCAGCTCTCTAACCACTGAGTAATCAGATTCCGGTGGGTTGTGGTTCGTGATATTTATTGACTGATAGTTTGGCTTTAGCAACCTAATGCCACAAGTTGAAGTGCCAGGTTGCCCTATTATAAAAAAAAAAAAAAAAAAAAAAAAAAAAAAAAAAAAACAACTATGCACCTTGCACCTCCTTAGATTTTCTTTAATGTGTGTATTTTGAAGTTTTCCTGATTTAACTTCAAGCTTATTCATTTTATTTTAGTTTTTTTTTTTTTTTTTCATTGTTTTGCAATGCTGCAAGTCTGAAGAGATGCTGCCCTTTTTTTTCTGGCTTGTTCAATGCAAATATTAAGAAAGTTTGAACAGAAAAGTAATAATCAGCACAGTTCTATAAATAAAGAATTCCATATACACACAGACACTGGAAACCTTAATTTTGGGTGAAAATTGAAGGGCTCTTGCTTGTGACCCCACAGTACAGTAATTACAGTAACAGTTTTGTAGTAACTTACAAAATATCCTCAAAGTCATTAACTTTTTTTTTAAGTACAGTCATCCAAGATAAAATTTATAATAGTGCTGATAAAGCAGTATTGGATAGAGAGAACACAAACCTTTCTGACTTGCCAAAATCAAATATTATACTCTGGAGAACACCACTGGCATTTCTTAATTTGCTCAGATATTGTCTGAATTTCACTGAAAATAGCTCTTCAAAAAGGATATTCAAGTTGGTGTGTGTGTTATTCATATTTCAATTTTAACTAAATGACTCTGACTATTGATTGTAATAATAATTATAACCTTCCTGGCAAGACTTTCAAATCTACTACACTTAGATGAAAACATGAATTTCTCTTATTTTTGTGCTCAAATCAGGGAAGGGGTAAAGGAGTGTTTCTCTCTGAAAAGGTTCATACTCACTTTTCCTTAACATTTACGGTTTTAAAAAACATCACTCTGAGGTAAGAAATGAAATGGTGTCACACACCATTAATCTTCACACTCGGAAGTCAGAGACAGGTAGATGTCTGAATTCAAGTCTAGCCTGGTCCACTTAATGAGTTTCAGAAAGGTACAGAATATCTATTTTTAAAAAATGTAATTCTCCCAAATCAGTGTGAGGTAATATATTAAAATATCAAAATTAACTCAATACCCTGGCAAGACTGACTAATCCTAGGTATTTGTTAAAATTCATTCATTTGTCTGTAACAATTTTGGTTATCCAAAAATTTTCTTACTTGTTCTTTCAAAAAGAAATAGAATTGTCTTTGCTTTTTTTCTCTTTGAAATTGAAACACAAATCATCATAAACCACTGCCTCATTATTCTACCGTAGCCTAAGAGCCATATACTAAATGTGAATGTAAATTCTAATGTATTTTTATTTTTGTGCTTAACTGCTTAGTTTATGATTTGATACAGTGTTTCAACATGTAGCAAAATGGCACTACTGTAAGGAATTTTTGAGTTTTTCATTATGATTAGTACAACCATTGATCCACCATAATTTAAATATACATCAAAACGAGCATAATGAAAGATAGTAAAACATTAAAAATTACTTTGGTACATGTTGCTGTATTAGTATACTGGGTATATTTCGGGGTTGCATGAAAAGGTTATTAAATTTTTTTTTAGGTTATTAAATTTACCATCACTTTGTAAAGTTAGTTTGTACATTACTAAGAAGAAATGTATATGCCGTATGTGGTTCATACACTGCCTTTTTTGTTGTTGTTGTTGGGGACTGTAACAGAGAATGAGAGCTATGGGATTCCCAGGAAAGAATAGGCAAGAAGCAGGTATGTGACAAAGAAAGATAAATACCTGATGGAATTAAAAAAAAAAAAAAGACTATTTGAAATGTTTCTCATTCTTGTAAATGTTTAATTAAAACTACTCCAAGAAAGCTTCCCTAAAAGAAAAAAGCAGTAGCAGCAGCAGATGAGGAAGAAGAAGAAAAAAAAAAAAGAAAAGAAGAAGAAATCATTTTCAAGTCTAAATAAGATTGTATTTCAGTGAGAAGGCTTTGTAAACTAGGCACTTTTACCAACTGAGTCACTTCACCAGCCAAAACTAGTTTACATCAACTTAAAACAACAAACATAAATTAGTAGATGTCAGGTGTTATCGCCAAAAAAAATAATTAGATCAGGTAGGGTGTTTGCACATTATCAAAAAGACTTTCCACTGTGTTTATAAACACTGAAACAGCACTGTGCTTTAAAAACATAAAACAATGTGCTCACGTGAAGATCATTAATGATTTCCCGCATGAGTGCCTTATTTGTGTGGGGGGGAAATAATTTTAATAGAGTGTGTTTACAATACGGTATTTCATCATAGTTTCTCACATTTCTTTTTTGTTTTTCGCTTATGTGTTTGTTTGTTTGTTTGTTTGAGGCCTGGCCACGCTTTGCATCTCAGGCTGGCTTGGAATTTTGAATCCTTTTGTAAACATTTATCTTCTTTTTTCATATGGTTTGGTGGGTGGAAATCATACCTTGCATGCAAGATAAAGCCTCTACAAATGTGCTCTATCTCAACAGACCCTCTTAATTGTCTGCATTCATGGATTAAAATCTCTTTCCATTCTTTTGACACACAGTGCCACAAGGTCTGGAGTCTAAGCAGCAGGTGTGAAACAAAGACAAAACCATCATGGGACAGATAGCCACAAGAAACAGAAGGCTGAAGCTGAGATAATTTCCTTTTTCCTCTTGTATCTAACTTCTACATAACATTTGTCACAAAGCTACTATTCCAGTGAATTCCAGCACTCCATCTAAACCCCCTCTTGTGGTACTTTTTATATCTCTTCGGTTATTTTAAAAGATGTAAGCATCACAGAGTACCACAGCTTGGGCCTTTTCTTCTCTCGCTGTCCCTATTTTGGGGTACAGTGTCTAAATAAATGGCTAGCACCTTAAATTTTGCCATAGTGTGTGAATATATATGCATATATACATATATATGTGTATACACATATGTATGACTCAAGGACTAAATACATGCATGTATACATATATGTGCATACACATATATAGGACTCAAGGAAGCAGGCATATATGGGCAAAAGCGATTAAGTCAGAAGAAAGTCAGAGAGACTAACATTTTGTAACTTTAATTTTATGTTACCGTAGTTCTTTATCCATGTCTTATGGTGATTTTCTTTGCTAATCCACCATAAAGGCCCCCTTATTGCCATATACAGATGACAATATAAGGACTTAAAAACAGGTAATACTTTATTCAAGATGAAACAGATAGTACTGGAGAGAATAAATACTCGGCGAGTTTGGATATGGCGCTTAAGGTTATAGAAGAGCCAGAAGAAATAAAGCCTTAGAGAGGAAAAATTACCAGTGATCCAAACACGTGTTTGATCATGGAACCGAAAGGCATTTTTCGTGGATCAACATGACTAACTCTAGAGACTGAGACCTCACCTGCTTTGTCTAAGTCCCCGGGCCAGCACAAAGAAGGAAGAGGAGAATCTTTTAAAGGGATTAAGATTCCTAAGCAGAGAAAAGACAACTTCAAGAGGAAAGGGAGTTTTAAAATACTGGAATCCGTGTATATAATATGGTAAAGTACCAAAGGCACACATTCTCACTCAATTTAAAGGAAAATCTTCTTGAAATTTCAGATTGTTAAAATATGTCAGCTTCATAAGGTGAGGGATGAAAAGGATTAAATAAGAAAATGGGAATTTTCAGAAAGTCTGTGAAAGGGACTAAATCATTTTTACATTAATCCTAACTCAGAGATTACATGTTTTTGTTTTTGGTTAAGTTTTATTAATGTTTGAATACACAAAACATTTTAAAACAGCACATTCTAAAGAATCATTATGAACATATGCTGTGATCATAAATCCCTAAATTTTATGTAAACAAAAAAATGCTTTTAATCATTCAAATGACAGAAAAGCATGCATCTTATTCACAGTATCAAGCATTTTCATCTGCAGCTAGCACTGTGCCTACCTCATTGCATGACTAGAAAGCATTAATCTGTACTTTACTTAAAAGAAAAATAATTGTATGGAGTTCAAGGCAAGGTTTTCTACATTTGATGAAGAATATGATGGCTCCAAATTTAACAAAAAAAAATGTAGTCTCTGTTACCAGGAATATTGTCTATGAAGTTCAGGTATCACGCTTTGATATGGAAGTGAAAAACACAGAGAGAGCTTGCACTTTTTGAGATCAAGATTATATTAAAAATAGTCAAGATGTTAAACACAAACCTCAAGTGTTTACTTTCAAACTATCATGATTGTGAAACTTATAGTAAAAATCATTCACAGTTGTTAACATAAGCAGACCTTATGTGTATCTTCTTTTTTTAAATATTTATTTATTTTTATTTTATGTGTGTCAGTGTTTTCCTTACATGTATGTCTTTGTGAAGGTGTCGGGTCCCCTGGAACTGGAGTTACAGGCAGGTGTGAACTACCATGTGGGTGCTGGAAAATGAACCCAGGACCCCTGTAAAAGCAGTCAGTCCTCTTAACCCCTAAGCCATCTCTCCAGTTCTATGTGTATCTTCTCATGAGGTTTGTTCAATAATATTTTTGGCATATATTGCATTAAAATATAAATTTTGTAAAGTTTTCATAATACCATAACCAAAAGCAACTTTTAGCAGAAAATGTTAGCTTACCATTCTAGAAGGGCATTCCATGATGGCTAGGACATCCTGTTAGCAGAGGGCAGGAACAGCGTGCTGAAGGATCTCATCCACACAGGAAACAGAGACAACAGAACAGGAAGTAAGGTGAGATTATGAATCCTTAAACCTCACTGTCATAAATAGTCTCCACCTCCTAAAGGTTCCATAACCTTTTCAAGAAGCACCAGTATATATGAAGCAGGTCTTCAAAAATATAAGCTATGAGACATTTCTCATTCTAGACATTCTAGATATTAGCAGTGATCAAGAATCTTTCTGTAGAGCTGTTCCAGGTCACTCACCTTTCATCAGGAATCCACTAAGAATTGGAGCAGCTATCCCTTACACAATAGAAATAATATAGCTGAAAAAGTTTTTCTTTATTTTTATTTTTAAAGAAAAAAAACAGACGTGTGTGTGTGTGTTTTGTTTGTTTGTTTGTTTGTTTGTTTTTTTCCCTTAGGCAGGCTGGTTATCCAGAAGAAATGTGGCCTTCTCCACTCACAAAGATAGTCTTTTGGAGTGATGACTGCACATATGGACACAATAGGAATAATTATGGTTTTTGAGACATAAGATGCATGCATCGTAATTTTCAGTTTCTTTGAATTTCTCTCAAAAAATATAACAATAATAATATGATGATAATAATAATAAAATAATAACCACAGCCTACTAGCTTAATCCTACCTATTGCATTGCTCTCTTCTGTTCACTTCACATAATCCTAGTAGATAATTCAAAGGCCTTGTTTCCTCAAAAAGTGAACACTTTGCTAAATCATTTTTAGTTTTTTTCAGTGTCTTCCTACTCAACATTTTCTATTGGCAATGACTTACTCCAATCCATTGGCTGCATCACAGAAAACTATGATGACTCTCTTCCAGTCTGTGCGATAAATCTGCAAAGTTACGGAGACATTCTGCGAGTTCTCACGCCTCCGCTTCTCAAACCACGTTGTTGCAGCAGCTGCCATACTAGGAACCTTCTGGGCCCAAGTTTGGCCAATTGGGGCAAACTTGGAAGGTGGCTAACTTTGAGTTACTGTTGTCAATCGAGGAGGGAAATTTTAAAGTAGTTACTGTATTGTAGAGATCTCTTTGTTGAAAGATTGTATTACCCAGGACATCCAACATGGACAATCACAGGCCGATGAATAATTTCCGTATTGAATCATCTTTTGTTAGAACAACGTTTTACAAAATACACAGTGCTTTCATTAAAAACCATTTTAAGATGCTAATTTCAGTAGCTAGAGAGCAGTGAAACTCTCTCCTCTTGATTTCCTCTCAAGAATTTTATTAATAAGAAGTGGTTCTTTCCACCAATGATATTGCAGCACATTTTTATTATTCAGAAATTATGTATATTTTTATTTGGTTCCAGGACACATTGACTACAGTAGAGGACAATGAGGTGCACATAAGTGAATCTATAAGACTACCCAAAACTAATGGTGATTAAACCAAATATTTGGAAATGATGCAAGAATTAAACTACATTTTTCAGAGGGTGTAGAGTTAGAACTTACCTCGTGATTCACAGTGTTCTGAAGCAGGTGACAGTGATTTAAAATGAGCATGTGGTACTTTGTGTGGTAGCCAGTGTTTAGTATTTTATGATAAGTCCGCCTTCCTTCACTACCACCCTCATCTCCTATGATGCCCGGGAATTTGTAGATGGAATGGCTGAGAATTCTCCTTCATTTGTCATGAATGTCTACGAGGGCCAGTGTAATCACAGGAGCTAGTTCACATGTTTAAGTGAAGCAGAAAGTCATGAAATATGTAGGATGAGGGCTCAGCCTGCTGGGCTTTGGAGATGGAGAAGGGAGGCCGTTAAGCATACAGCACAGGGACCTTCTAAAGTTGGGACAGCCTCTCAGACCACAGCCAAGAAACCTTGGGACTCCCTTAGACAACTGTGTGGGACTGAATTCTGTCCCAACTTAGCCATCAGCAGATTGTTCCCTCGACTTTCCCGAAGGTTGCATAACACCACTGACCTTTTGATTTCTGTCTTGTGAGATCTTCACTGGGTCCCTAACTAAGCAAACGAGATGCCCTGCCTTGTAGAAACAGGGAAGTAATAGTCAGTGGCTGTTTTAAGAGGTCATATGTGTGGTTATTGGTTAAAAAAAATAGAGCAATCCCATATGTTGCCTTCTAGTTCGAGCTGGTCATATCACTGTTGTTATTAAACTGTAGCTGTTTCTAAGTACATGCATGTGTCAGAATTGCAATGAATTTAGACCGTGTTCTCGCTCCTCTTAAATGTACTTCAGGGACTGGAGACAGAAATTCTCTCATTTATTTACAGTTTGAATACAACTGGAAACATCCTATTTAAAATTGGATGCAGGATGCTTTCACAGATAAAAAAGGCCATAAGTTGTTTTTTTCAGTGTGACCTGACTATACTGTCTATGAATCTTGAACAATTAAGCATATGTGCCTTGCAATTCCAAAAGTCAATTTTATATCAGTGGAACAGTAGCCAAGTAAATCTGCTGTGATAATATCCAGACTTACTTCTCACACATCAGCGAAGGTGCTATTGACGCAGTTTTTGTTCGATTGCCATAAAATTATTAGTCCCTTTAGAAATTTCTGGAACTTGCTTGAGTTCACAAATCTCACTATTAGCCCCTCCTCCAGCAGAAAATTATCACAGAATGTTAAAATTGTTAAAAAAAAAAAAGAGTACTATGCCAGTCTTCGACAAACTTTCTTACCATGCTGTTTACATGAATTTCTCACCTGTAGCCATTGCATGTGGAAGTGCAGAGGAAAATCGTGGCTCTCCTTATGTTGTACTTGTCATTAATCAACTCCAGTGCTGTGAGCCGGATTCCTGTGGACCTCTGCCCAGCTGATTTCCTGAGAGTCTGTCACCACCATGAACAGGGAAGGTATTTGACCCTGGCCTAGTAGGATGGAATGAGTCTGAGGAAGCCCTCATTTAGCATAGCCACCCTGATAAGGCACCGTGGGTTTGAGGTTTTGAGGTCTTAAGTCTGTGTCCTAATGATTCCTACTCAAGCAAGCACCAAACTGCCCAGGGCAGTGGTTCTCAGCCCTCCTAACACTGCGACCCCTTAATACAGTTCCTCATGTTGTGGTGACCTGGAGCAGAAAAAATCATTTTCATTGCTACTTCATAAACATACTTTTGCTATTCTGATCAACCTTACTGTAAATATCTGATATGCAGAACATCTGACATGTGATTCCAAGTGTGTTGTGATGTACAGGTTGAAAACCTCTGATTTGGATTTAAAGAAACAGTTAAAAAAAAAAAAAAGAAAGAAGGATAGAAACAGTTAAGTAATGTATTCAAGAAAAAAGAAAAAAAAAAGTTTCCTTTCTGCCAGTGCTCTGTAACCAGCAGGCTAGGTCTGACCACTTCCTCATTAGTATACTGCCTAAAAACAATAGTCTGAGAGCTGAGGGCCCATGCCCTCACTGTTCAGTGGCAGGCTCTCTGATCACCTCCCCCTGGGGGATGCAGCCTTGCCAGGCCACAGAGGAAGACAAAGCAGCCAGTCCTGATGAGACCTGATAGGCTAAGATCAGAGGGAAAGGGAGTGGACTAGGGGAGGAGCACAGGGGGAGAAGAAGAAGGAAGGGTGGGATTGGGAGAAGACAAGGGAGAGGGCCACAGTCGGGATACAAATTGAATAAATTGTAACAAAATGATAATAATAAAAAATAAAAATAAAAAAATTTGATGAATGAGAGAGAAAAAAAACCAAACAATAGTCTGTAAGAGGTAAATCCACATCCCCACATTGCAACTCAGCTAAGGGGTAGGTGTTCTTGCGGTAAAGGAGTATCTTTTTAATAGGAAAAAGTGCTAAAGTGTATCATGTTAAACTCTTAGTGATAAAACTGTGCTAAGTAGCACATGCCTGTATGTCACCAGAGGTGGCTGCGCCTGACATTTCCTGGAGGACAGGCTATAGTTAAGTAGTATTGAAAGACACCGCAGGCATTTTAGCAAATGTATAGAAAGGTATGAACAACAATTGGGCCAAATCAAGATATTTGAGCTAATGGTTGATGCTGTTTTCAGCATATTATACCAGTGCCATTCAAGGCACCAAGTCTAAGGGTGTGTGCTGTTTTCAAAGTGGAGGTTTGTAACCTGGTAATAAAAATAGGCTTCCGGCAAAACCTTAGCATATAAGACAAGACTTCAGCAAGAAACTGATTTGTAAGTGACTAGATTTTTCGTTAGGGGTGGAAGCCGGGATGGAATATGTTTTGTTGTTTCACATAGCCATTTAAGTTTCTGAAACTCAGAACACAGCTCCAATTTGGAAAGAGGAATTTTGTAATTTTTTAATTAATTTTTTAATTTTTATATTAATTACAGTTTATTTACTTTGTGTCCCAGCTGTAGCCCCCTTCTTCATTCCCTCCCAATCTCACCCTCCCTCCCTCATCTTCTCCCATGCCCATCTCCAAGTCCACTGATAGGGGAGGTTTTTAGACTATATGGAGGAATCAAATTTGTGAAAGACCCTGATCAAAGAACACTTTCTTTCAGGCTTTGGCTGGGAACATTTTTCCCCTTTTAAAGTGCCCTTTCTGAACTTTACAAAGTGTTAGTATTTGTAATGATTTTTAGTCTGTTGTTTTGGCATATAGAAAGGTTTGACTGTGTGAAAATCAAGGAGGTAAAGAAAGTTTATATTCAGTTAATAATATGCATTAGTTTATTGATTACTTTTAGTTATATACCTAGCCACAACTAATTCATGATCATATTATAAAATAGCTTAGATACAGTCTGTATATGCATTGGAAGGAATGCAACTTTCAGGGAGGAACTATGAAATCAGTCCTAAAATGACTGCCATCATTAGCTATGTGTTACCTTCTTGCTTTGTCCATTGGTGTCTTAAGTGTTTGAACGTGTAGATTTTTGGATTATGTGCTGTCTGATAGCATAAACAAGGAGGAATTAAGGTAAAAATAGAGAAACTTGAAACTTCATTTAAAAAATATTATTTTATTCATGCTTAAATTTTTAATTTTTTTATTCATTACAATTTATTCACTTTGTATCCCAGCTGTAGCCCCTCCATCATCCCCTCTAAATTCTACCCTCCCTCCTTCTTCCCCTATGTCCCTCCCCTAGTCTACTAATAGGGGAGGTAATTTTTAAATCTTTATTTTAAAGTTATATGGCAAGTATTAGGGTCACCTGATTATGGCAGGGATTGTATTGCAAAGCAGGAGAGAGAGAGAAAAAAAAAAGAGACAGTGTAGAGATAGCAACAGTAAAAATGGTCAAAATGAAGAGGGACAAACATTTGTGCCTAGCTAGAAAGATGCAGATTGGCTGAATTCTATGAATATATTGTTAGTAACTGTCATTTATTGATTACCATTATTAGGCTGCTTCACAGGAGGCTATAGATGAACTATTACAATTTTCTTACAAAAATAAAATTGTATGAAACACATATATCTTCTTAGACAACGTCAAGCTCGAGGTAAGATACAGAAGAGGCACACACAAGTTAAGTGCAGGTACTTTGGTTGTTAAATATCATACTTATTTTCCGAAGAAAAAGAAATAATCACTGGGTCTTTAGAAAGCCAGGTCATGTAACTTTCTAGTAAAAAAGTGGAGGGTGTCTCATTGCTTTTATACATCTTATATGTCCCGTTGTCAGAAATGAGATAATTGTAAATACATTGGCTCGAAATCGTTTAATTGGAGACATTTAATCCCACATATTATACTAGTATGAATATAAAAATATGTTAAAAATCTTTTCAAAGCAGCACTGAAAAAATGATATGAAACTGAGAGAAATTACCTCAAATTTTATTTCTTTTCTTACTCTGTAGAGTGGGAAGACTTGACTAAGTTAAGAATTTACCCTTGTAAATTATTTTCATGGTAGAAACAGAATCATCTCTGATATTACAAATTGTGTTTTGTTTTGGTTAATGAGCGCTCCGTCTTACCTCAGTTTCAACTTTCACACTTCTGTAAGTCTTTCAATGTGACTCTTTGTTTAACCCTGAATCTCACATCAGAGACATGACAAGTTGAGAGGTGAGTTATCTGGTGAATAAAAAAAAAAAAAATTAAGCTTGTCAGAAGCAGTCCTCCCACACAGAATTAAGATAAGATGATCTCAAATTCTCAAGTTCTCAAGATAATAGTTCTGTGGAGATATTTTTATCCATATCACAAATACTGAGTAGACTGTAGAAGAAATAATGTTTTTATCCCTTGTTTGAGAGACAATGTTTTCTTTTCAGAAAGATTCTGATAGTTTTTTTTTTTTAATAGCTAAATTTTCTTACTTTAGTAAGCTCTATACATTGGAGAGTAAGTTGGAAAATAAGAAGCTACTTGTAATTATATTTTATTTTCTCTTAAAAAACATTACTGAGTAGTGTCTTGAGATATGAATGCCTATATTTTAACATATATCAAGGGGTTGGGAGCTATTTCAAATGGATCTGCTTGACTGTGGAAATGTGCAGTTCAAATGGTGCATGAGCATTCTACTTTTGAACTGCATATTTTCAGTTTCACAAGAGGCATTTTCCACAGCCCACAAGCCCAGAAGTTACGAGGAGATTCAAATACACAGCATCCAGCCAGAGTTGAAGCTGCCAGCTGCAGACACTGCTAAAGAACTTAGATCTGTATGCTTGATACTGATACCAAAATACAAGCAGGAAAAAAAGACACCAGGTTCCGGTATGAAGTTTGATTATCATGTAGAAATCATTTCTAGTGAAAACAAAGAATGGAAAAACAATTAGTTATTGGCCCAAGCAAAAACTCAAGACACATTATGTGTCTTGAGCAGTATTCAAATTGCCTACACAACTTATTTTTTAAATTTGCAGATAAAAGCACCTAAATATAATATTCCCATATGGTAGCATAACCACAGTGCCTCAACAATGACAGACATAAAGACCACACAGTAAAGAAGCCTCAACAATTATCCACAGAAACCCAGTGAAGATATTACAGATGAGAAAAAAAAGTTATGAAGACTACTATAAATGTAAAATTTATATATCATGATAGTCAATCTTTTCCAAAGGCATACAAAGAAGACAAATATAAATATTACTTCTGAAAACATGGAAGAGCCACAATGCATGTGCTAGAAAGTGTAATAAATAATTGAAGATTACCACTAATGATGGTGTAAGATTTAATAAGAGGACACTAAAACAGCAGACTAAAGCATTTTGCTTCAGAATAAATAGAAATCCTGACTACTTCCAAGACTGTCTTCCGTGCCTTCTAAACTGCACAGTGTAAAGAAACTCCCTACTTCAAATACAGCACATCATCATCCGAGTTTGAGTGGCTGTTTATCTGTACACACTAGACGCAATATATTTAATGCCATTTACTGTTTTTTTTTTCCAAGTGGAATAATGTGGGTACCAGAGTAGGTACTCAAAGACTGTTTGGTCAATTACTAAGTAGAGGTAACACACACACACACACAGACAGAGACTAAGGGAGGAGATAATTTGCCCACAAATTTTTTAAGTAGCCATCTAGTAATTACTTTGTGTTGAGAATCTACAGGTAAATTAAAGATATCCAGGTAGCAAATTAGACAAGATTGAAAAGGTGCCTCTGAAACAAGAGAGCGCAGAGTCAACGCTTTTTTGTCCACACTTCTGACTTTGCTGTATCTGCCAATACTCACATTGGTTTTATACATAAAGATCACTTAAGATGCCTCATCTACTTTTCCTTAAGGCAAAGCTTCCTGTATCTTTCTCATTCTATGGTTCATTGTTACCTTAAATTGACTTATAAAGATATATTTATCTCTGCCTCAGTAACCCAGGTATTGGAGTTCTCAGAGACATCTCATTATCCCACACTCCGTTATCCTATAGCAAATGTCTTCTATTGATTCCTTCTTTTCATTATTCTTTGTTTTCTTATCCTCAACTACTACACCCAAATGTGTTATGTGATATTAGCCCGTTGAGAATCTAACTGTAGATTCTCCTCTGGTTCAGTTCCTTCTGAATACTGTTGAATAACTGCAAAGTGTACTTTCAACGTGTCATTCAACAAACTTCAAAGATTAAATTCAGTGGTTACTTCCAATGTCAAAGCAGTTGAAGACATGGTACCATATGTCTTACTTCTGTTTTTTCCCCCATGATTCTACATCTCTGCCACATGCTTCCTTTTGGACTCTAATGCTGTAGCAGTTTTGGTCACAATCTCCACAGTCCTGAAATACCATTGTGCTCCTAGACTATATGCCCAACCTTTCAAAGCTGCCCTGCAACTTACTGCTACACACAACATTCCAGTAAGATCCACTGAAACTTAAATATTTTGACATTCTAGAAATAATTTTATGATACATTTACAAGAGTCATTAGTTATAATGTGACATATTCTCTTTTTATATGAAGACTCATTTTTCTATTTATTTAGGATTATCCTTTTTATTTTTTATTAACTCATGAAGATTCTAAGTTATCTTGGAAGCAGTCATAAAACCATGATCTAGTCTTTTCTTACTCTAATTTGCTTTGGACATTATTGCCAAATTAATGTCCATAGATAGATTCAAAACAACCTAGGGGCATTTATAAAGTTGAACTTCAGTAGATATTTTATGTGCCACCCTTTCTGCCAAGTTTATTTACCTTTTTACCTTAAAATGATACGCAGAACAAAACAAAATTCCTACTAAGCCATCAAAAAGCTTTCATTCAGCAATCGTGTCTCCAAGTTGTGGACTTGATAACCATTTTTAGGCTTCTCTGCTTTCTGCTTCCTTTTCATTATCTCATTTTTGTGAGGTTATTATTATGTTATTTCTATTATTTTTACATAAAACAGAACATTTTGAGTTTTGTAATGTGTGTGTGTGTGTGTGTGTGTGTGTGTATGTGTGTAGGCAAGAGGTTTCTATAGGTTTTTTTGCTCAGCCATTCACCACCTTAATTGGCACACAGCATCTCTCAATGAACCTAGAAGCTTCGATTTTAGCTAGAATGGCTGTCCCATAAGCCTTGGGATCTGTCTATCTCTTTCTCAGTACAGGAAGTTAGAGGTGAAGGCCAACACCCCTCTTTTTATATCTGTGCTGATGATCTGAACTCAGGTCCTCCTGCACCTTCACACTTGACCCACTGGGCCACCTCTTCATTCAGTTACTAAAAGAGCCCACTCAGTGGGTAATATACAACTGTCTCATTGCATTTTCCTGTAAACTCACTATAATCAAGCAGATGGATCAGATGCAATTTCTTCCACTTTTGGCAAGTGTGAAAAATGAAGAGGAGATGGCTGGGTAGTATTCCCAAGAGGAGATGGCTGGATAATATTGCTGGCTAGGATTTTTGCATTCTGTAATCCTACAGGGTAAACACTCTGATTAGTGTTTATAATATCATTATTTTTTATTTGAGAATAGATTCTTCCTGCATGTAATATATCCCAACAACAAATTTTCCTCCCTCCACTCCTCCCAACCTCTTTCCATATCCCATTTCCCATATATCCACTCCCCTCGTATTTCCTCTTCAGAAAAGAACAGACCTCTAAGAGACAACAGCCTAAGATGTCAAAACAAAATGCAACAGAACAAGGAAAACCTCTTGTTTACATCTAATCTTATTGTGGCTAATTTTCATGTTAGTTCCTCCTGATAACTCACCTAAAAGAAATGTATGGAGACTGTCTTTTTCCTTTTGACAGCTTTGGATGAAATACTGTTTCCTTCTTTCATACTTTTAAACTTATTTTTCTTATATACTATGATATATTTTAAACGTATTCTTTTCCCTCCCTGAATTCCTGTCAGATGCAACCCCCACCCAACTTCTTGCTCTCTGTTTCTCACGGAATAAAAAAAAAAAAAAGAAAATCAAACCAAAGAAAAATCAATAAATTAAAACCTACTAAAACAAACAAAACAAAAGGAAAAACACACAGAACACACAGAACAAACACACACACACACACGCAACGACAGCAAAAACAAAACTATGAAGTCCATTTTTCTCTTTTTCTTTTTTTTTTTTTTTTTTTTTTTTTTTTTTTTGCTGGCCAACTACTCCTCGGAATGGGGTCAGATGCCATCTGTGACTACCATATAAAGTGACAGTCTACTAAGGTAATTTTTATTTTTTTTTAAATTCCTTTCCCAGAAGGTACTAATTGAACACAACTTCTTGGTTAAGGGGCAGGACCTGGTGTTTATCTCCCATTCTCAGTGCTGGGATTTTGCCTGTCTTGAACCTCTGCAGGTCTCTGCATGCTCTCACACTCTTGGTGAGTTCAAGGCAGTACTAGTCCTGTTACGAGAGGAAGGCACTGTTTTCTTGGAGTCATCCATCAACTCTGACTTTCAATCTTTCTGCCTCCTCTTTTACCTTGATTCCTAAGCTGTGAGGACAGAAGTTGGTAAAGAAATCCCGTTTAGGGCTGAGTGAAATCTTGTTCCTTTATAAAATTTTTGTTTTAGCAAAAATTGCATAAAAATACAGCTTCACATTTAATATTATATGAAACAAACATACAGCAATTTTCTCATCTGCAAGAAATCTTGTAATTAGCCACAGATTATAGAATACACCAACAGAGGCAAAGTTATTTTACTCTATGTCACATAATCCTTTAATCTTTTGAGGAATGAACTGCTAACTACTATTATTTAAAAAAAAAAAAAGCTTGTGTGCACAGCTCTAAAAAATTACTCAACAGTGCAGTATATATTATTAATCAAGTAAAAACCTACTCCTTTCAGCAAATTTCGCTTTAGAGATTTTATTATTTTTGTCAGTTGGAATGATTCTGAATCCCAATAACAAAATCCCTTACTCAAAATGGCTAAGACAATGAAGAACAAGCAGTTTCTGGTGTGATAGGAAGTCCTGACTCATGATGGACATCTAGGTAGTTGAGTTATTGCTATAACAATGTTCTAAACATTGCCTGTTCTTTTTATTATTATTATTATTATTATTATTATTTCTGCTCTTCTGTCACGATAAATACGTGTTTCATTTGAGATGGATGCAGTACTTCTAGGCATCAAATCCAACAAGAATAGAAACAGAAAGCAACAGATAAATTCTTCTTTTATTTTGCTTCTAAGGAATAGAAATTTCCAGAGGCCACTGAATAAGCATCACCTCTTCCCATCATGCCTCTTCATTGAGGTTACAGCCTGAACCATTTTCTAGATGTATCAGAATCACTTGTATTGCTGACACAGGTGACATTTCAAGGACTGACTTTATCATGTGTGATATGACCAGCAGAGCAGGGACCCGGTGATAAGCAGCACTATTAAGCTGAAGGCTGTGTTGATGTCTAGAAACTCTAATTAAAATTTTGTAACTAGCCCGACATTTCCATGTGAACTTTACAGGAGTATGCTGCTAACACAACATAATTTTTTTTCTGAAGAAATTGTATGTACTACAAAGAAATGGATTCTGAACTTGAACATAGCAGACTACTGAAAAGACAATGAGAGGAAAGAATGCATATGTAGTCAACTCATAGATTGTTTTAGATATTGTTTGGAATGAATTTGGCCGCACTTAAAATATTGCAAGTAAGAGAATCAGTCAAATTTTAATACTTCTTCATATGTAGAAGATCGGTAATTCTGACAAAAGGAAATGCTGAATATGAACCATGAATCAGTCGATCTGAAATGGAAGTTTAGTGTTAAAGTGGTCCTTCTTTGTAAACATTTTTGCATTTTCCCTGTGAGTAGATTCTCTTACAGTGAAGAATCTCCAAAACTGATGTATAATCTTCCCCTCATTTTCTGTATCCACACATATGATCAAGGTCATACACAGAGTCTTCAATGGCTTTTCTTTGATGTAAGATCAAGTTGGAAATCCATTGATCATATTAAGTTTTCCATGATCTTTCTCCAATATGCCTTCTTATAATTTGGTATCATTCATTATCCATATTTTTAAAAATATTCTGCTGGCTTCTATATCCCTTCCACTTTGTTCTTCACACTAACATTTTGTTGATACTTATGACAGGTTTTGTCATTTTCTCTGAAAGTGTTCTCCACAGTCAACACTACATCAAATTACACTGTTATCATGCTTATAGAGTTACACTGTTGTCCTTCAAAAGTGTTTATCTCTTTTTCATTTTTTATGGATACTTTTTATCAGTGTCTACCATTTGTTGTCTAATGCCAAGAGAATGTAAGCCTAAGGGAGTCAAAGATGACAGTCAGTAATCAGCTTTGTAAAGCTTTTCAAAATCTGGCTTTATTCTACTGTAACCACTAAAACAGATATGCAAAGTTTGAATCACGTTACATCCTTAAATAGAGATTGGTTTTTACAAAGGATTTGAATTAGATTAACTTTCAGAATTATATTTAATTGATTTGTCAAATATCTTATCAAAAATCATGGCTTGGAGAGCATATGCCTTTAAATTCAGATCTATATGTTCTCCTGTTTTAAATCTAAACAAAAATGAAAGAACAGTGCTAAAACTTTGACTCATGGCAGACCTATGCATGTTGTTTTTATCAAATCTCTTTTCATGTATGTACCTCAAGGATTCCATTTACAGTCCACACCTGAGTTTACTTCATCTTTCAGTGTTTTCTTGATGTTTGCAAACTTCATAAATTGTTTATAACCTTTACTATTGAGGTATTTATAAACCCAGCTGGCTTGAGATGCTTCCACAGGAGGCCAGAGCATTACTTCTAATTTCTTTATTGGTTTGTTTCTCATTAAGGGTATTAGAGACAACTTTGAATTTTCCAGTAGGCTTTCCTTCAAGTGCTAATATTATAATTGGTGACATTATTGCTAATGAATGATCTATAGTTAAAATAAAGGCAATGATTTTAAAAGGGTACTTAATAAATTTGTTTTTGTACTTACCTGCTAACCTACTTTTCTACACCTATATACATTTGTACATAACTAAACATTGAGGATGGGGACTGATTGCATTTTATAGTTTTCTAACTGTTTTAAGGTTATTCATTCATTTGGCAATTTTTAAGTGCCAGTTATTTTTCCACGCTCATCTCCACATAACAGATATGGCTTTAAAGCAAACAAATGATGAATCACTTGTCTTGTGTTTATTCTAGTGATGGACATATGGCAAGTAGATAAGTATATTCATGAAATTATTATCTCTAAGAAGCTGATTGGGTTAATGTGGATATGGAGATACTTTTTGGCAGAGAACAATTGAAATAAGAAACTGAATTATTCTTCTATTTATAAAATCAAGAAAAACTCACTAGAAAGATATTGGAGTTGCAACCAAAATGATTAGGAAAAAAGTTGCGTTTAAATATATGAGCAAAAAAGTAATTTACTGAAAGATAAACTTAATTCATCAAGGATGCAAGAATCGTGTTTACATTTATGTAGCTGGAAAAGTTTATTGGCTGGAACATATTCCTTAAGTCCAATAATTGTTGATATTGTATTGTTTTGATTTTCTGCTTTCTGATTACATGCAAAAAAAAAAAAAAAACCACCTCCTAGTTTATCCAGAATATATAAAGAACTCAAGAAGTTAAACACCAACAAACCAAGTAATCCATTGAAAAATTGGTACAGAGCTAAACAGAGAATTCTCAACAGAGGAATATCGAATGATGGAGAAATACTTAAAAAATGTTCAGCACCCTTGGTTATCAGGGAAATGAAAATCAAAGTGACTCTGAGATTCCACCTTACACCTATCAGAATGGCTAAGATCAAAACCTCAAGCAATAACACACGCTGGTGAGGTGAACCCTCCTTCATTGCTGGTGGGAATGCAAACTTTGCAAATACTTCGGAAATCAATCTGACACTTTCTCAGAAAATTAAGAGTAGTACTACCTCAAGATCCATATACCTGAAAGATGCTCAACCATTCAACAAGAACATTTGCTCTACTAGCAGCTTTATTTGTAATAGCCAGAATCTGAAAACAACCTAGATGTCCCTCAACAGAAGAATGGATAAAGAAATTATGGTACCTTTACACAGTGGAATATTACTCAGCTATTAAAAACAAGGAAATTATGAAGTTTTCAGGCAAATGGATGAAAAGACATTCTAGAAAAGACATTCTAAGTGATATAACCCAGAGCAGAAACATATAGATGGTATGTAGTCACTCATAAGTGGATATTAGACATATAATATAGGATAAACATACTAAAATCTATAGTCCTAAGAAGCTAAACAACAAAGAGTATCCTAGGGAATATGCTTAATCCTCATACACCAGGGCAAAAACGATAGACCTCAGAAGAGGTAGAAGACAGGCAGCAGTATAGGAGCTTACTACAGAGGGGCTCTGAAAGACTCTACACAGCAAGGTAGGGAGGCAGATGCTGAGAATCATAGTCAAACTTTGGGTAGAGTACAGGGAAGCTTATGAAAGAAGGGGGAGGGAACAGGAGCTCCAAAAGGAGACCAACAGAGCCAAAAAATCTGGGCCCAGGGGGGCTGCAGAGGCTGACGAATCATGGACCATACATGGAGAGAACCTAGACTCCCTGCTCAGATGTAGCCTATGGGCAGCTCAGTCTCCATGGGGATACCCTAGTAAGGGGAACAGGGGCAGTCTCTGGCGTGAACTTGGTTGCCTGCTCTTTGTTCACTTCTCCCTATTAAGGTGGCCTTAATAGGCCACAGAGAAAGAGGATCCAGACAATTCTGACGAGACCTGATAGGCTAGGATCAGATAGTAGGGGAGGAGGACTTCCTTTATCAGTGGACTAGTGGAGGGACATAAGGAGGAAAAGAGGGAGGGTGGAGCTGGAATGAGATGATGGAGGGGATATAAAGTGAATTAATTGTGAATAATTAATAATAATAATAATTAATAATAATAATTGAATCTTTTACAAATTTAGGACTACTGCTGTTTCAGCAAGATTCCTGATATACCATGTCTAGATTGGGAAATTTTGCCTGAATTACTTAGTATATTGCTTGCTTTCTATTACTATTATTCTAGATTTTATCAATGAAGTGTAATTCCCACTTTGTCTACTCATCTGAAAGAAAAGTGCTGATAGGGTGGGTTCAAGGTCAAGGTCATTCTTAAGCAAGAAGTTTCATAGTTAGATTTGTAATCCAGTGTTTTTCAAAACAGACAAAGTTCCTGCTATTTCTTCCTTACAGTTTCTTATCTGTAAATTATGGTCTAATAGAAACCCTTGGCTACAGGGAGCACTAAAGGAGACAATTTATAAAAAATTTCTCAGGCATGACACTATTCTCAGCACATCAAATGTTATCACTATTATTTTAGTCCAAAAAATGTAGTGACCATGAATGTTCTTTGTAACTGAAAGAAACCCCATAAGCAAAGAATTTAATTGTGTGTTGCCAAATAGTCAAAGGATAATTATTGGGTAGTGGCATTCTGTGAAGGAACTCTCTTAATTTTTTTTTTCTTAATTTGTGACATATTTTGAGTAGTGATTTGGATTGCTTTAGAACCACTATATTCTTCCACAATTCCTCATAGTTGTAAGCATTTTCTGCCCTGAAATATCTTTTTCTCCTGGGATACTAGACATGAAATAAGTCAGCACATTTATTATCTCCAGGGAGACGAGTGTTTCTTGTCCTTCTGTGGAGGAATGAATGTTTTTATTTGACACACAAGTCTTAAGGAGACAAAGGACTATTCCCTTTCCTATACACTAGGTATAAGGTGAAGGAAGATAAATGAAGACAGTTTAGACACTCAAGGAATAAGTATAGTCAGGAAAAAAAGGGGGTCACTTCCATTTCTAAGCTTAAGAAAGCTATCAAGACCACAATGAATAATTATATATTAAATGGAATGTGCAATTATTAACGGTACTGTCTCACTTTTAGCAATTTAATTGTCTACTAGAACACTATCCAAAGACACTACATTATACTCTCTAGTCTTACTTCTTTGCCTAGTGAAGCTTTTATAATGATTTACATTAGTAATAGGCTTTCTACAGTTCACTTAATTTAATCATTCTCAATTTAGTATTTCTTTGATGGAAAGCAATTAAAGAGAGTATGGAACATTTGTACCCCAAAGCAGAGCCCTTACTTTTCTAGAAACAGGTGTATTATATTATATATTTCTCTCAGAAGTCCTGTGTGTAAGGTAGTAGCACAGATTACCGTGCTAACATACTTCAGGAAACAATCTGTATTGCATCATTGAAAACCTAGTGACAGAAATAAGAATGTAGCTTACATTCCAGGACTCAGTATATGTCACTCACTATGGTTGCCTCTTAGTCCATTATCCAGCTGAGTACTCATTTCCAAAGTAGAGGAGATGTACTACAGCTGGGGAAACTGAGGGCACAGTGAGTTTATGGAAACTGTCACAACCACATAGTCAGGATGTTACCAACCAGAACTTTGACAGTTGCTTTTAGATCCCAACTTTTCACCATCAATTAGGTATATTATGTTCCCATGCACCCCTTCCAATTATCACCCATGTTATCCCATTTATTGGTTTCAGTGCCCAAAACCTCATTCCTCCAGTTATGTATAACATTTATTACCTCATTTCACTGACAGCTCTGTTGAGATGATACCTCTCGGGTAGTTGATCCTTCACCCTCTCATTCAAGCAGACCTTCTCTTTCTCTTAGCCCCTTTTCTTTTATTCATAATGTTTTTGCCATTTTACATTATGTATTGTCTATTTATTTCATAAATGTCTACCTATTCCACCGGGAGCTCTTGTAGATCTTGTTTACGTTTTATTCTGTGCACAGAATGCTACAGAGATTCAGTAGATCTTTGTTGAATGAAGCTGCAAAATACTAAAAACTAAAATGATATAAAACTGGATGCTGATATTAAGTAGACTCCCTGCGACAAAGAAATACTTAAGAAAGGATGGCTCAAGTATTATGCAATGAAAATTAGCTCAAAAGTGTCAAGAAGAAATATAACAGAATGAAATATAAGAGCTTTCTATAGAAAACTGAGAAAAAAATGAATAAGATTGTTTTTTAATCATAAAAAATCATTTTTTGAGAAATAAAAAAAATAAATCTTAATTTTTGAGAAGTTCAAGATGGCAGAATGGAGCACTGCCAGTGGTGGAGAGAAGTGGAAATAGAGGTGTGATAGTGTGGCCTCAGTGGGCAAAGGGGCAGGTTGTATACCTGATCCTCTGGGCAAAGGGAGGCTTGGGCCACCACTGGGCCTGCTGCCACTTGGGTCAGAGGTCAGATATTTGGTGTGGATCCACTGCTGTTGCTGCTGCTCATGCATCTCATCTTGGTAGGCTGAAGAGAGCTCAGGGCCCTCAGTGCTTCCCAAGGGCTACAAATATGATGACCATGCCCAGCGTACTGGTAGAAGGATGCTGGTGAGGGCAGGGTGGTGTAGAGCAGCCTGGAGTTTGCACAGGGCCTGCCCCAAGACCTGCTGCTACCCCACATGTTTCTGAGCAAAAATAACATGCCAGAGATTGAAGTATGGTTCATTTTCTGAGTAAAGTCTCCTAGAAAGAATTCCATGGTCCCTGCTGCTGCCAGAGACCATATTGATGGCCGTGACTCATGCTGCTGCTGGAGGACATCTTGCTGTCAGATGATGTCTGTGGTCTATGCTGCCACCATCTGCTATGGGTGGGGAAGCTTCTTCTTTAAGTAGTGTTTTTGATTGCAGACTCATAACTGAGAATGAGGAAAATTTAAAGGCTTCTGTGGCAACCTCTACCCCAATCCACTTCTCCTAAAAAAAAAAAAAAAATCCCAGACTTGAAGCTATTGAAGAAAATTTCCAAAAACTGTGTAAAAGCAAAGGCCATCAATCTTCACAGTTGATGGCCTTGGGAATTGGGATGGGAGGATCTGTTTCTTTAATGGACTGTCTGTTGGAATTTTGGCCATGATCCAGGGTCTTAGTGTTTCTTCTTCTTCTTCCTCTTCTTCCTCTTCCTCTTCCTCTTCCTCTTCTTCTTCTTCTTTTTCTTCTTCTTCTTCCTCTTCTCCTTCTCCTTCTCCTCCTCTTCTTTTTTTTGGAGAGAAGACACAAAGGTGGGATGGTGGACCTGGGAGCCTAGTGTGATTATGGGACATTTTATGAAATTCCAAGATAATTAATAAAAATATTATCTTAGGGGAAAATTTAAATTTCAATTTGTAAAGAAAGAAAGAAAGAAAGAAAGAAAGAAAGAAAGAAAGAAAGAAAGAAAGAAAGAAAGAAAGAAAGAAAGAAAGAAAGAAAGAAGAAAAAGAGAAGAAAATGGAAAATGTTTGGTCTTTGTTTTTACTTATGTTGTTCAGGTACCTAGGAATCATACATTTTGTTTCCATCCCTGCTGACCCCCAATAAACACATGAGAGTACCCATAATGTCCAACACATCCCCAAATCATTTTTGCTTGTCGCCAATTCTCTCTTTGTTCCTAGCATTTATTAATTTCAGTTTACTCTTACAATTGCATATAATATATTATATTTTGATATAAATCATTTTTATCTACTGACATCTTTGGTACACTTAGCGGAGGCTAGTTTCTAATTCATTGAACAATTCCTCATCTATTTCAAGCAAAAGGTTTGGCTACATATGGATACATAAAGTATTCTTTTAATAGCCATTATAAATACATAATCAAGACTTATGTAAACTCTAGCGAGGGTAGAAACATTAAATAAAATTTTAAGGATTTTAATGTTACTCTCTTAGGATAATATACGTAGGAGACAAAAATAACTCGTGGGTGAGGTGAGGAAGCTTTATGAAGTCTCCTGAGTTTGATATGTGCCGTATCACCTTGGAATTAGTGAATTTTTTGAATCAGGAATCAAAACTTTTATCAGAGGTTATGATAAAAACTTTATGTCCTGGATCCTTGAGGAAAGCCTAATCAAAGTTCGTTTTTGACTTTAGCTCAGAGATGCCATTCTGCACGTATAAGCATCTGAGCAGGGGCTCAGAGGAACGTAAAGTGTGCCGATGTCTTACACTTGCAAAACCCACTTTATAGGTTTTCTTTTCTTTTCTTTTCCCAAATGGTTTATCAAGCTTGAGAGGAAGCAGTGTGCATAATTGCTGCACCCCAGACTGCGGTATACTATACCAAACTAATCATAGATATTTATAGCCTGCATAAACTCTGTTTGCCCATCCATGGCAAGCATTTAATAAAGCTACTTCATCTGGAAAGCGAGTTAAATTAAATAATCCAAAATGAATGTGATGCATATTCACAAAAATGTGGTGTTTAGATTGAGCTAACAAAAGGAAGCCAGACCTCAGCAAAGACAAGCTACAACCCACATTTTTTTTTTTCCTCCAGTAGGCATTAGGCCTTTTCCATGTCTTTTGTGCCATTCTCTTTTAGCAAGTGTGTCTAGATTCATTGTTATTAAATCCTCTAAAACGCAAAACATCTGTATTTTACACTGCAGAGATACAATCAAACTTCCTCTCAAGCTCTTAGGTACAACTCCAACAGCTACATGTTACAACTCAAAACATAATTTTCTAGGTTGATTTTACAGCAAAATTAATATAAATGGGGATGAGGTAGATACAAAGGAAAGACAAAACAGTCAGTCGTCTATTTCAATTTGAAAACTTACTAAATTTTTTAAAAAATGATGAATAATGTCATGAATATCCATGAAAAAACTTCATGGTCTCTTTAGCCTGTGTGCAGCTTTCATAACTATGCAAAGAAAACATATAGAACTGAAGAGTTATGGTTGACAGAGAAATATTTTATTTATTTATTTTTTAATCATATATTATTTATTTTTTATTATCATTTATAACAATTTACTCAATTTATATTTGGCTTTGGCCTCCTCCCTCATCTCCTCCAAATCCCATCCTCCTCACTTTCTCCCCCTATGCCCCTCACCTAGTCCACTGATAGGTGAGGTCTTCCCTTCTATCTGGTTTCATCAGGTCTCATCAAGACTGGCTGCATTGACTTCCTCTGTGGCTTGGCAAGACTGCACCCCTCAGCAGGAGGTGAGCAGAGAGCCTGCCACAAAGTTCATGACAGAGACAGCCCCTGCTCCCCTTACTAGGAGCCCCACATGGAGGCTGAAATTACGGGCTAAGCCAGGTTTTAGGTCCTTTCCATGTGTTGTCCTTGGTATTGGTATCATTCTCTTCAGGTCCCCAGGGTTCAGTTGTTTTGGCTCTGTTGGTCTACTTTTGGAGCTCCTGTCCACTCCGGGTCTTTCTATCTCCCCCTGCTTTCATAATATTCCCTGCACTCTGCCCAAAGTTTTGCTCGAGTCTCAGCCTCTGCTTTGATACCTCGATCAGTATAGAGTCTTTCAGAGGCCATGTGTGGTAGGCTCCTGTCCTGTTTTCTGTCTTTTCCTGCTTCCAATTTCTATCACATTTGTCCTTCTGAATTATGACTGAGCATCTTCCCTAGAGTCTTCCTTATTGTTGAGCTTCTTTAGGAGTATAGATTTTATTATATTTATACTATATTGTATGGTTAATATCCGCTTATGAGTAAGCATATATCATGAGTGTCTTTCTGCTTCTGGGTTACCTCACTCAAGATGATCTTTTCTAGTTCCCACCATTTGCCTGCAAATTTCATGATTTCCTTGTTTTTAATACCTGAGTAGTATTCCATTGTGTAAATGTACCACCATTTCTGTATCCCAGAGTTTTCTACTCTCCGATGGGGTCCCCTGTTTTGCCTTTAAAGTAAGGAGGCACCCTGTACTTGAGGTTATGCCCTTCCCACCTCTGCTTCAGCTTGAAAGTGAAGCTGAAAGTTCAGGGGTTGATAGTTTACCACTCTGAGGCCACCCTTCCACGGAGGTGGGAGTAGGGGCTGGATCCAATCTGTCCCAGTCACAGGCTGTCCCCTCTAGCCTGGGAAGGCACAAAGTAGATGCTCTGGCTTCAGCACCGCATCCACTCACAAGTTTTGGAGTTTTGGATCTTCTGCCCTTCAGAAAGGTGTGCACTGGTCGCTGCTATATTGGAGAGTCAAGAAATACCTTATCTTATGTTATTGTTGTTTTTTTTTTTTTTTTTTGTCTCATTGTGCTATCAGTTCACGATATAGTCCCATATCCTCAAAAATGGACTAAGTTCTAAACATCAAAAAAATGTTTACACCTAAAAGTTCTAACAGCAATATAATTTGGGAAACCGTTTAGTATCAGACGAACTGTTTAGTATCAGAGATGGAAAGACAATTTGTTTCAGTAATAAATGATACTAGTATTTCCCTTTTTCTTTAAATAAGCTGGTGTTTGGTAAGGATAAGTTAATAGCGTTATTCGGTTATATTTGCTACTTTAAAATAAAAAAAATCTTTAAAAAATTGTGTATGTCTTACTTGCTTGCATGTGTGTGCACCACATGTTTTCCTGATGCCCATGGAGGTCAGAAAAGATCATCAAAGTGGCTGGAACTGTAATAAACGATAGTTTTGAACCACTCCAATTGAGTTCTGGGAATTTAACCCAGGTCTCCTTTAGAGCAGCCAGCAGCCATTACTCTTATCTGCTAAACCATCCCTCCAGCACCAGAAATGTGTTTTCTTTTGTGTGTGCTTGTGTGTGTGTGCTTGCATTTGTGAATACATAAATCTAACGTTGACATTTCTGTCTTTCTTCATCATTTTCTGCTATATTTATTGAAGCAAACCAGATGTTGTCAATTCTGGCTTGTTTACTCAGCCAGCTTGCTTTCTAAGCCAACTGTTTCTCCAGTACTGGCATGATACATAGTCTGCAAGTCACCCTGGCTTCTAAATGGGTTGTGTAGTACCAAATTTACAGCAATCATTTTATTCACAGGGACATCACCCAAGGCGAAATAATTTTGAACTCTAAAGCAGAGCTAGCCCATCTAGCTGTTCTGGATAAGAGACACAAATGTGATGAATACAATTTTGTACTCAACACAACACCCTTACTTGTTCCTCACTTCCAGCCCTGAAGACTGAAGTTTCCATCTCTGTATAAAGGCTGGAGAAGCTTTGCTGTCTTTCTGAGAAATGCTGAAAGACAGAGACATAAGGACACACTTTTCTTGTCTTTCCTTTTTCTCCTTTTGATCTTCATGGTGCAGAAGCTGAAAAACACCTTCCTTTTTACATATTTTCTTTTAGTCACTTTCTCTTTTATTATCTACACAACAAATCATGGCATAGGTTGAGAAAGGGCCAAGATTACTTACCACAGATTCTATTGTCAGTCACTTGATGAGGTGGCTCAGCTCCAAGTCTTTCATTCTTACATTTTCTTACTTTGTAGTTATTCTTTGTCACTAAAGAAAGTTGAATTTATTAACCCCTTTTTACAAATTTTTCTGTATGGTTCTTATATAGGAAGAAATACCAAAACTTCTCATTATGGCTAGGATAGTTTTAAAAACATTTATTTGTGTGTGTGTGTGCGTGTGTGTATGTGTGTGTATGCTCTGTCTTATTTTTTCTTTTTATTTATTTTTTCTTTCAGTTTATTCATTTTGTATCCCAACTGTAGCCTCCTCCCTCATCTCCTCCCAGATCCACCCTCCCTCCCTCTTCTCCCCCAGGCCCTTCCCCTAGCCCACTGATATGGGAGGTCCTCCTTCCCTACTATCTGACCCTAGTCCTAATGACCCTATCAGGACTCATTAGGACTGGCTGCATTGACATCCTCTGCAGCCTGGCAAGGCTGTCCCCACCACAGGGGGAGGTGTCAAAGAGCAGGCCACTGAGTCCATATCAGAGACAGTCCCTACGCCTCTTATGAGGGAAATCACATTGAGGCTGAGATGCCTATGTGTTACTTCTGTTCAGGGGTTCTAGGTCCTCTCCGTGCATGGCCCTTGGTTTGGAGTATCCATCTCTGGAGGACCTCCT
Organism: Meriones unguiculatus; assembly: GCF_030254825.1. Classification (NCBI taxonomy): domain Eukaryota; kingdom Metazoa; phylum Chordata; class Mammalia; order Rodentia; family Muridae; genus Meriones; species Meriones unguiculatus. The sequence goes on from NC_083359.1 coordinate 30,745,932, forward strand.
GGGCCCTGATTGTTTGACTCTATTGATCTCCTTGATGCATTCCTGTCCTCTCCAGCTCTTTCTATCTCCCCCTTCTTTCATAAGCTTCCCTTACTAAAGAAGCTAAACAATAAGGAGGACCCTAGGGAAGATGCTTAATCCTCATTCAGAAGGGCAAACAGTATAACAGGAGAAAACAGAGAACAGGGCAGGAACCCACCACAGAGGGCCTCTGAAAGAATCTGCCCAGCATGGTATCGAAGCACATCCTGAGACTCATAGCCAAACCTTGGGCAGAGTTTTAAATATATTTCATCTTCTAATTTTATTCTTCCTAATCTCTTTTTTTCACCATGACCCTAAATCAAATTGTTCAACCCTAATCATTTCCTAGACTTCCTATTTATTTTAGCAAGAACTTTTCTATCTCTTAAAATGCACATCTTCATTTCTAGATTGTACTGAGGAAATCTGAAGCACTGTGCAACAGAGACCAGTATTTCTAGTTATGTGGATTTATTTTCTCTTTGAAGACTTTGTGAAATCAACAGGGGACGTTCCAAAAGAGACCCCTTAACAAGAGGGTTCTTACAACTCTTAGGCAGGATAGAAATCATTACATAGAAGAGTCTATAGAAATGTCATAGAATCAGCAAAGGTGGGTTACTGGCTATTAATCACGACTTATGCTACCATTTTTCTTGCAAATTGCTGAATAAACATTGATAGGCTTGGCATCTGACTATTGGAATACAGTCACAAAGTGACACTTGGAACCTAGGTCCTGATGGTAAAATGATGGATGGGTAGGACTATGATGACTCCAACACTTTCTTTGTGGGAAAATTCATAATTTCTGTCAACCTAGAGGAACATTACTCACAATGATAGTTGGCCACTTATAAATTGTGCAGGTTAAGAAAGTGAATCAATTGCTTCTTGAATTGCTAGAAAGCGAAGAAAGACTTGAGAAGTCATTTATTAAATGTGTTTTGGGCAACGTTGACGGTCTGGAATTGGATGCTCTCCTGAAAAAATTGCCTGTTGACAGATGAGGGCAGGAGAAACATGGAGTTAAGAGTGCCAAAAATATTGGGATTTTTTTTAAGAGGAAATTTTATAATCCTGGTGTTTAGGATTTGGAAGGTATTTCTGAAAATGTATCTTTGATGTGTGATTAAAGATAATTTCCATAACTCTGAGGCCCTTATAAGGTTATAAAAGCAACTGGAAAAGTAGACATAGACCTGTCTGTCTGTCTCCCCCTCTCAGCATTTGCATTTAGCACATCTGTATAAATAGTATGCATTTATAGAAGATGTTATTAATCATTTTAATAATCTCTGTCAATATATGACACTTATTTTTTATAATTAATTTATTTTTTATTCAGTTTACATCGTGACTGTAGCTCAATCCCTCTTCCCCTCCCATTCTCATCCTCCCTCCTTCCCCTTCCCCCAAGCCCTATTCCTCAGAAAAGGGGATCTCCTTTTTCTCATCCACCCTAGCTCATCAAGTTGCATCAGGATTGAGCATGCCCTCTTTCCCTGTGGCCTGCCAAGGCAGTCTGCTAGGGGATATGATAAAAAACAAAAGGTATCAAGTGAGTTTGTGTCCCATGCAATCTCAAATGCCCCTACTAGAGGACCCACATGAAGACCAAGCTGCCCATCTGCTACATCTTTGTAGGGGTCCTAGGTCCATGCTGGTTCGTGCATGGTCCTTGGTTGTTGCTTCAGTCTCAGAAAGCCCCCCCAATCCACCCCAGGGCCTGGTTAGTTGGCTGCGTTGGTCTGCATGTGGAGTTCCTGTCACCTCAAGGTTCTTTTTTCTTTCCTCTCACTTTTTCACAAGACTTCCTAGTGATCTCCCTTTGCTTGGCTGTGAGTCTCAGTATCTGTTTTGAGGCACTGCTTGGTAGAATCTCTCATGGGCAGCTCTGTCAGGCTCCTGTCTACAAGCTTAGCAGAGTATCATTCATAGTGTCAGGGGATGGCACTCTCTGATAGGGTGGGTCTTTGGCTGGGCCAAGCATCTGTAGGGCATTCCCTCAATCTCTGTTCTATCTGCTCTATCTTTATCCCTGCACATCTTTTAGGCAGGGTATATTTGGGGTCAAAGATTTTGTGTGTGGGATGGTGTTCACCTCCTTCTACAAGAAGACTAGACTTAGTTAGAGGGTGTCCTCTTCAGTCTCAATGCCCTCTGCTACTAGGATATGATTTTATCTCCCTCATACACTCCTATGAGTCTATGGTGACTTGGTCTCTAGCTAGTCACAGAGATAAACCGGCCCTCACTTTCTCTTTTCTCTACAGGCCTTCTGTCCTCCCTCCCTCTCTCCCCAAGTCTGATCTCCATTCTCTTAACTCTCTATGCCCCCTTTCCATCCTTGTTTTCTCTCTTTGTCCACCATCTCTGTCTGTTCTGTTTCCACCTTCCAAGTGAGATTTATGCATCCTCCCTTGGATCCTCTTATTATTTATCTTCTTTGGGTCTGTGGCTCAAAGTATGCTTATTCTGTATTATATGGCTAAAATCCCATTATAAGCGAATACATACCATGCATTTCTTTTTGGGTCTGGGTTACTTCACTCAGGATGATCTTTCCTAGTTCCATCCATTTTGCCTTCTAATTTTATGATTTCCTTGTTTTTAAATTGCTGAATAATATTCCATTGTGTAAATGTGCCACAATTTCATTATTCATTCTTTGGTTGAGGGATATCGAGATGGTTTCCAAATTCTTGCTATTACAAATAATGCTGCTATGAACTTAGTTGAGCAAGTATCTTTGTTGTATGGTGGAGTGTCTTTTGTGTATATACCCAGGAGAGGTATAGCTGGGTCTTGAGTAAAGCTATTCTCAATTTTCTGAGAAAGTGCCAGATTGATTTCCAAAGCTGTTGTACAAGTTTATACTTCCACAAGAAGTGGAGGAGTCTTCCCTTTTCTTCACACTCTCTCTAGCATGTGCTGTTGCTTGAGTTTTTGATCTTAGCCATTCTGAACAGTGTGAGATGTAATCTAATAGTTGTTTTGAGTTGCAGTTCCCTGATGACTGAGGAAGTTGAGCATTTCTTTAAGCGGTTCTCAGCCATTTGATATTCTTCTGTTGAAAATTCTCTGTTTAGTTCTGTGCCCTATTTTTTTAATTGGGTTATTTTGTTTATTGGTGTTTGTTTTCTTGAGTTCATTATATATTTTGAATATTAGCCCTTTGTTAGAGGTAAGATTGGTGAAGATCTTATTCCAGTCTGTAGACTGTCATTTCATTCTATTGACAGTGTTCTTTATCTATAAAAGCTTTTCAATTTCAAGAGGTTCCATTTCTTAATTGTTGACCCTAGAGCCTGGGCTGTTGATGTTTGGTTCAGGAAGTTTTTCCTGTGACAATAACTTCGAGGCCTTTCCCACTTTCTCTTCTCATAGATTTAGTGTATCTGGAGTTATATTGAGGTCTTTAGATTTGAGTATTGTGCAGGGAGATAAAAATGGATTTATTTGCATTTTTCTACATGTATACATCCAGTTAGACCAGCATCATTTGTTGAAGATACTGTCTTTTTTCCATTTTATGGTTTTGGCTCCTCTCTCAAAAAACAAGTTTCCATAAGTATGTGGGTTTATTTCTGCATATTCCATTCAATTCTGTTGATGAACCAGTCTATTTCTATGCCAGTGATATTGTTTTATTACTATTGCTCTGTAGTATAGCTTGAAGTCAGGGCTAGAGATAACTTCAGAAATTCTTTTATTGTATGAGATTGTTTTAGATATTCTAGGTTTTCTTACTTTTCCATATGAGGTTTAGAATTATTCTTTAAAGTTCTCTAAAAAATTGTGTTGGTATATTGATGGCGATTGCATTAAATCTGTAGACTGCTTTTGGTAACATGTCTATTTTTTACTATGTTAATCCTATTGATCCATGATCATGGGACATCTTTCCATTTTCTGGTATCTTCTTCAGTTTCTTTGTTCAGAGAATTGAAGAAATTGTCATACAGATATTTCAATTGTTTGGTACCAGTTAACACTGAGATATTTTTACATCATTGTGGGTATTGTGAAGGGTATAGTTTCCCTAATTTCTTTCTAGGCCTGTTTGTTGTTTGTGTACAGGAGGGCTACTGATAATTTTTTAAATTAAACTTGTATCCAGCCACTTTGCCATAGAATTTTTGGGTTGCTTACATATACTATTATATTATCTGCAAATCATGATACTTTGACTTCTTCCTTCATAATTTGTAGCATCTTGGTCTCTTTAAGTTGTCTTATTGCTTTAGTTATAATTTCAAGTATTATAGTGAAGAGGTAGGGAGATAATGAGTAGCCTTGTCTTGTCCCTGATTTTAGTGGAATTGCTTTAAGTTTCTCCCAATTTTTGATGTTATCTATTGGATTGCTGTATATAGCCTTTATTATGTTTAGGTGTGTGCCTTACATCCCTGATCTCTCCAAGATTTTCATCATGAAAGGATGTTGTATTTTATCACAGGCTTTTTCTCTGTCTAAGGAGGTTCTCATGTGATTTTATTCTTTGAGTTTGTTTATATAGTGAATTACCTTGATGGATTTTTTTTTTTTTTCATGTTGAGCCATCCCTGCATCCTTGGTATGAAACCTTGTGATCATGATGGATGATATATTTGATGTTTTCCCTCATTTGGTTGGTGAGTATTTTATTGAATATTTTTACATCAATGTTCATGAGTGAAATTAGGCTGAAATTCTCTTTCTTTGTTGAATTTCTATGTGGTTAAGGTATCAGAATGTTTGTGGCTTCATAGAATGAGTTTGGCAATATTTCTTCAGTTTCTATTTTGTGGACTAGTTTGAAGAGTATTGGTATTAGCTCCTCTTTGAAGGTCTCGTAGAATTCTGTGCTAAAACCATCTGACTGGGAGACTTTTGATGACTGCTTATATTTCCTTAGGGTTTATAGAACTGTTTAAACTGTTTTACCTGATGTTGATTGAATTTTGGTAGATGAAATCTGTGAAAAAAATCTCCCATTTCCATTAGATTTTACAGTTTTGTGTAATACCGACTTTTGAAGAAAGACCTTATGATTCTTTGGATTTCCTCATTGTCTGATGTTACGCCCCCTTTAGGTCTCTGATTCTGCTAATTTGGGTATTCTCCCTCTGCCTTTTAGTTAATTTGGCTAACAGTTTGTCTATCTTGCTGATTTTTCTCAAAGAACCAGCTCCTGATTTCACTGATTCTTTGTATTGTTCTCTTTGTTTCCAATTTATTTATTGCAGCCCTGAGTTTGATTCTTTCCTTTCCACTGCGTTTGGAGTGTTTGCTTCCTTCTGCTCAACAGCTCTAAGGTATCCTGTTAGGTTAGTATGGGATCTCTCTAATTTCTTTGTGAAGGTGCTTAGTGCTATGAACTTTTCTCTTAGCACTGCTTTTATTGAGTCCCTTAAGTTTGGGTATGCTGTGCCTTCATTTGCATTGAATACTAGGAAGTCTTTGATTTCTTTGTTTCTTTCCTGACTCAGTGGTCGTAGAGTACAACATTGTTCAGTTTCCATGAGTTTGTAGGCTTTCAGTTGTTCCTGTTGTTAAATTCCAGTTAATCCATGGTGGTCTGAAAAGATGCTGGGGGTTATTTCAGTCTTCATATATCTGTTGAAGTTTGCTTTCTTACTGAGTACATGGTCAGTTTTGGAGGTTTCGAGGTGCCGAGAAGAAGGTATATTCTCTTGTGTTTGCATGAAAAGTTCTGTAGATATCTGTTAGGTCCATTTGATTCGTGACATCTGTTAGTTACTTTATTTCACCATTTAGTTTCTGTCTTGGTGATTTCTTCATTGTAGGGAGTAGGGTGTTGAAATCTCCCACTACTAATGTGTGTAGTTCAATGTGTGATTTAAGCTTTAGTAATGTTTCTTTTACAAATGTGGATGCCCTTGCATTTGAGGCATAGATTTCAGAGTAGAAATATTATCTTGGTGAATTTTTCCTTTGATGAGTATGAAGTGCCCTTTCCTATCTCTTGATTAATTTTCATTTAAAATCTATTTTATTAGATACTAAAATGGCTACTCCACCTTGCTTCTTGTGTCTGTTTGTTTGGAAAATCTCTTTTCCAGCACTTTACTCTGATGTAATATCTATCATTATTGCTGAGATGTGTTTCTTGTATGCAGCAGAATGATGTGTACTGTTTCCAAATCCACTCTGTTAACCTGTGTCTTTTTATTACAGAGGCCTTTGATATTGAGAGGTATTAATGACCAGTGGTTGTTACCTCCTGTTATTTTGATGTGGGTGGTGGTAGAGTGTATGTGTGTGATTCCCTTCTTTTGGTTTCACTGATGTGGGATTATTTATTACCTGTGTTTTTCTAGGTACAGTTGGCCTCCTTAGGTTGGAGTTTTCCTTCTAGTATCTTCTGTAGGTCTGGATTTGTGGATAGGTACCATTTAAATTTGTTTTTCTTGTGAAATATCTTGTTTTCTCCAAATGTGGTGATTAAAAGTTTTGCTGGATATAGTAGTCTGGGCTGACATCTGTGGTCTCTTAGTGTCTGTAACATATTTTTCAGGCCCTTCTGCCTTTAAGAGTTTCTAATGAGAAGTCAGGTATAATTCTGATAGGTTTACCTTTATATGTGACTTGGCCTTTTTTCCTTGCAGGTTTTAATATTCTATACATGACACTTCTATTCAATTTGTAAATCACAAAGACCAGTTCCATTTCTTACATAGGTTATTTTGAAGGATAATTTATATAGTTTTAGGTTTTCTTTCTCTTTCTATAAAGTAAAAACTTCAATTCTCTTAGAATTTGTGAAAAAGTAGCCTGTCTTAATTTTTCTCTTTACTTTTCTAGAAAAAAGGAAACATTTTCTTTAAGAAAACCACTTCTCCTTTTCCACTTTTATCCTTCTGAACCAGCAAGAATACTTGAAGCTTTCAGTCATTTACTCTTCTATTTTTTTCGTGTGGTAGAAAATGTCCATAAGATAAAGGCCTGGAATCTGAGAAGGATTTATTCTCAGACCTTCATGTGTGCCTGTGCCTGAAGGAAAACTTCTTCCAGACACCAATTCAGTACCCATTTTAAAGAACATGCTCCAGTGAATATAGAACCAAAGATCAAGAATCAGGGAAAATATTTAGCATCAAATGCTGTCATTTCCCAGATTTTCTCCATCCAACTGTGAAGCTGGCTTTCAAACTTTGATAACCATAACTCTTCTTATTTTGCTTTTAACTATTAATTTTTATATTCTCAAAATTGGAGTGAAAGTTTCAAAGTATTTTGCACCTAGTTCTAGAATCTGAGTCTGTCAGAATATTTTCTGTTACTTGAAAATATTCTGTATAAAAAAATATATAAAAGTATAGTATAAGAGCAATATACCATATTGCTTTTGAAGGCGTTCAGAGTAGACTTAAGCCGTCATTTCTTGCATTGTACTTATGGTTGAGCCTAGCACCTCGAGCCAGTTCTCACATGCCCATTGATGCGTTTACGCTTATTTATTTATTATCGGCATTTAGCACAGTGGGTGAACAGTTGTCTCCCATGTATTACTATCTGTTTCCAGCTTCAAAGTGTACATTGCATGGACTAGTGTTTTTAATCTAGGTGAATGTCTTTGCGTCTATACACCTGAGTGTGTAGATGTGAAGCGTAGATTCTTCATAGTTTGCTAAAACGCCCCAAAATGCTCTTAAAGTCAATTTTGGAAAAATAAGGTAGGAGCTAATATCTACTGACAACTTCCTGATGACAGGAAGTGTCTGGAAGCCAGGCTTTATTTATTTATTTATTTATTTATTTATTTATTTTGATTTATAAATTACAGTTTATTCACTTTGTTTCCCAGCTGTAGCGCCCTCCCTCATTTCCTCCCAATTTCACCCTTGCTCCCTTATCTCTTCCCGTACCCCTCTCCAAGTCCACTGACAGGGGAGGTCCTCCATCCCTTCCATCGGACTCTAGCTTATGAGGTCTCATCAGAACTGGCTGTATTGTCTTCCTCTGTGGCCTGGAAAGGCTGCTCTCCCATCAGGGGGAGGCGGTCAAAGAGCCTGCCACTGAATTCATGTCAGAGACAGTCCCTGTTCCCATTACTAGGGAATTCCAATTGGATATTGAGCTGCCATGGGCTACTTCTGAGCAGGTGTTCTAGGTTATCTCCATGCATGGTCCTTGCTTGGAGTATCAGTCTCAGAAAAGGACCCTGTGCCCAGATAGTTTGGTTCTGTTACTCTCTTTGTGGAGCAGCCATCCTCTCCAGGTCTTACTATCTCCTCCTTCTTTCCTCAACTTCCCTGCATTCTGCCCAAAGTTTGGGTATGAGTCTCAGTATCTGCTTTGATACACTGCTGGGTAGAGTCTTTCAGAGGCCCTCTGCAGTTGGCTCCTGTCCTGTTTCCTGTTTTCTCCTCTTCCAATGTCCATCCCGTTTACCTTTCTGAGTGAAGATTAATCATCTTACCCAGGGTCCTCCTTCTAGCTCAGCTTATTTAGATGTACAGATTTTTGTAGGTTTATCCTATATTATATATCTAATATCTACTTATAAGTGAGTGTATTCTGTGTGTCTTTCTGGCCTTCCTTCTTAATCATTACCTCATTTTTATTGTTATAGGTTGGCTTAGTTTTGTTTCTAACAAAACTAAGTTTTCTTAGTTTAATCTTAGTAGGTTATACATTTTCCTTGGTTTTCTACTTTATTTAAATATATGTTTTCAGAGTTTACTCTGTTGATTCTACTATCGGTATGAATCTTCTGTAATGCCTACATTTTCTTATATAAGTTTATAAAGTCTTATCTTTTCTCTCTTTCATGTTGTTAGTCAGAATAAGAGTTGTTCAATCTTGCTTATATTTTCAAATACCCAAATGTGTTTTGATGTATCTCTATATTGTTCCTTTTGCTTAAATTTGATTCCTTTCTGTTCTTCTCTTTATTAATTTTGTGTCTACTACTTCAAAATTTTACTTTTCCTGACATTTTTAGAACCTCAAGATATATTGTGAAGTTATTATATTGGCATTTTATGTAGAAACTACCTTCTTCTTAGAGTTGCTTTTTTATTAAATTTTTTATATTAATTACAGTTTATTTACTTTTTATCCCAGATCTAACCCCCTCCCTCATTTCCTCCCAATCTCACCCTCCCTTCCTCATCTCCTCCTCTCTAAGTCCACTGATAGGAGAGGTCCTCCTCCCCTTCCATCTGACCTAAGCTTATCAGGTCTCTTCAAGACTGGCTGCAATGTCCTCCTCTGTGGCCTAGCAGGGCTGCTCCTCCCTCAGGGGTGGGGAGGTCAAAGAGCCTACCATTACACTCTCTGATGTGTTTGTTGTTTTTGCACTTTCACTTATACATGTATAATTAATACAAATTATATTTACTATATGTATTATCTATTATATTATGTTAAACATATATATATTAAATATGAATATAATATTTGTACACATGTATCAATGATAATATATTTATTTTTATTTCTGTGCTTGGACAGTTTTAATATGAAAGCATCTTTGTAGCATGATAAACTTCTGAAGAAAGTGAAGGAAAAGAGTAATGAAATCAGTACCATATAACATACTTAAAGCACTCAGGAGGCAGACGCAGGAGGATCTCTTTGAATTCCAGGCCAGCCTGGTATAGAAAGTGATTCCTAATTTAAAAAAAAAAAAAAGTGTAGGATTCTAAGGATAGAAAGGAATACTATGTGTTTCAATATAAAAGTTATGTTCACATATTTCACATGGTCCATCATATGAGTGAGGTTGGAGGCTTCAGAAACATTGAAAAATTAAAAGCCTAAACTGCATACACAGGATTGGTTATTCTACAGATTTTTTCTTTTTTTTACACCTATGACATAGTCTTAGGCATGAACCTAGAACCAAACAGTTCACCTGCTCTCAGATAGACACCTGTGGACACAAGGTTTGTGTGAGTGGCCTATATTCTCAAAGATGGACAATTCTGTGTTATTGCTGGGTTATTCAAGTGAACATAGGAGAACTCATTAAAATATATTAATCAGAAATCTATTGTTGGAAAGTGAGAGTTATGCTAGGTTCGTAATTCCACAAATGAAAGGGATCAAAATAAAACATAAATATCTTAACTATATTTCTCCCACCAAAAGCTTTTAAAAGAAGATTTATCATATACCATTATAAGCAGAGGCCACAGGAAGAATATATCAATTTCCGTTCCTAACAAACCGTATTTCCTGAAGGAAATTAATTCATACTGAAACTATACGTCTCAAAGACTAGGTGTATCCTCTTTTGTAAAAAGGGAAGATACCCTTTTAACAGAACATCTGGTGATCATATCCATAAAGGGACTATCATGAAAGGTTTATGAGGTGATCCGGAGGATAATTGAGAAACTCTGGCTGCTTTCTTATCTCTACCATATTTGGCTTATGCTATTTCTTAGCCAAGCTGTTGACCTTTCCATCCTCCTTTTGTTAAGCTGAGGCACCAAAAGGATTATATATCCAAACAATTTTAGAGAACCTTTTTACCAAGAGAAAAGTAAGGGGTTTAAATGTATTGAAATACTGCTGCATTTAACCTATTTAATTGGAACACGTTAATTAGATCTAATTGTAAAGTTGTTTTAATTAGAAAATCAGGCATTACACTGCTATTGGTGTGCATGATTAAACAGAATGACTGAGGTCACTAGCAGATTGTGTAAGATTTATGCCTGTGATTGATTAAGTATGAAAGTTAATCAATTTAATTTATGGGACTGATGTTTTTTCTTGCCTTTTGAAATTGCCTGTTTCTATCTTATTTTTATCAAGACATCGTTTGTTGAATGTCAACTAAACTACAGTAGCACTTCAATTTGTTTATTTTGGTATAATGATGTGTTTATTTCTGATCTAAGTAATTTTAGCATGGCTTTTGTGTCACTAATTAAGATTTTCAAGTTACTGGAGATAAAATTAGATTTTCTATTAAGAAAATTTAATTTTCTCAGGGAAATAATTCGGGCAACATGGGAAACTTAACCTATTAGTTCCGTTAGTGGAGTTGATGGTTTATTGCCTTAAAACATATGCCAGGCAGCTTTTGGGACAAAGGTGTTCCTTTTTTAATCATCTCAGTGTCAATATGCTTTATGCTTTCCAATGACTATGCTGATAATTATAATAATAATGAGAAGATGAGGAACATTCATTTTAGTACTTATTATATGCCAGACATTGTTCTAATTTCATTAAATATAATAACTAATTTAACACCTTAAATTATGTAAATGTATTTCCTTCTGGAAACCCCCTTTTATCAAAGTCACAGCAGAGAAATACTCTTATGTGTTAGATGCGGCCTGCCACAGAATTGCAGACATTATGTGCTTGTCATCGCAAGGTAAAAATCACTCACTCGGGTCATATACCTAACTATATGCATTTGAGATGGTTTTATATTTAAGTTGGGTAAATTGACCACATTTGTATGATTAAATCTATTTGCTGCCTCAGCCAGGGGTCCCCAGAGGAAGCTGAATCAATAAGACAACATTTATTTGATGCTGGCTAGCTTCCTGGAGGGAGGCATCTAGCTGTTGCACTAAGCTATTGTCTCCTCTCACTCTTGTCACCACTAAGAGACAGCAGCCTATTTAAGGGCTTTTTACAGAACTGGCTCATGTGACTGTAGGAATGTTGGAGTATTAAGTGTTCTTATCACAGGCTTGCAAAGTGGGCTCATAGATAGAAAATAACACTGTGGCTTGAGTCTGCAGGCTTCAGGGCACTTTCAGAAGCTCTAGTTTTCAATACAGACTTACAGTAGAAGGTTCCCCCCCCCCAATTTCATGTTTCTTTTTATGTCCTTTACTTGATTAGAGGAAGTCTTTCTACACTGTGGAGTGTGACCACTTATACTTAAAAGATAAATAAGTGACTGTTGATGTTAAAAAATCATACAGTGACAAACTGAGAAAGAGTCAGGTATTCTAGCCTGGGAGAGCTGACATAAAATAGTCATCATGCAACCTGAGTTTGTATAAACACAATCTAAAATCAGCAATGATCGTCGCAATGCATATCATTCATAAAAATGGTAAGCCTTTTGAGATTTCTCTGCACATAGATAACAGTACTAACAGTACAGTCAAATACGTGTAGTGTTAGACAACCTGGTGACAGAGGTTGATATTTGGTTTACTAAACAACTTTACTGGCCTCTTCTTTTCCTAATTCTCTCACTCTTTAAAGGTCATCTGTCTAAGACTGGAACAAAAGACAGAACCAAAACAAAACTTTTTTTTTTCTTCTTCAAAACAAACAAATATTGCCACCACGTGGATTCCTCACATCCCTTTCTTTTTGTCTAAACTACAGGAGAAAAATATTTTAAGAAAATCACTAAGCATTGGCAAGCATGAAGACAAAGTCTATTAGTCTTCATACAGTTGTGGGGCTCTGCTGGATAAGGTTAAAGTCGGTTGTCTCCAGATAGCCAATTATTTGTGCTCAGTGTATTTTGATAGACTCCCTTTTCTCAGTGGGGTTTTCTAAGTCTCCCCTGATGTGGGTGACTCCAGGTCACATGGCCCTCAAGGCAGATTACAGGCCGGGTCTTTCCCCTGATAAGGGAACTGCTCTAGCAAGCATCTAGGAATTCCTAGAAACACCCCACCCTGCTAAGGATTGCAGTTCAGCAGTGACCTTCAATTGTTCTAGGAGATCTCCCTGCCACCGTCCCCATAGGATAATTAAGTAGTATATTTTTCCTTCTTGTGACAGGACCATTAAGTGTCCTTGACACCCTGACCATAGCCAATCAAACACAGTCGCCTTTGAAATCCCTTCCTCTGCCCAGGGTTTTTTTTCCCTTGATTTCACAAGAATAAAGGCACATGCTTTCTCACTTGCAGACTGTCTGAAAATCATCATTTATCCTCCACCAAAAGGTGTCTCATGCAGCCTGCCCTCTGGCCTGCTGGGCCTGGTCCTCACCAGGCCTCTGTCTTGGCTGCAAGCAGACCAGGCATGGGCCTTGTTCCACACCTCTGCCATGCTCAGCACAGCAGCTTGACTGAGAGCTGTAAACCTTTGCTACAACCATAGGCTTTGGAACTTGGGCTTCCATTGTCATGGACCATCTCGTGCTAAAAGAGCTGAACTGTAACACTTTGTGGAAAACCTTTTCCATATCCTGGTTGAGTGCACTCAGGCCTCACCCTAAAGTGCTCCAGCTCCCCTTGAGAGAAACAGAACCCCACAATTCTCTGTAAGCCAAGATCCGGGCCCCAGCAGAATGGAGAAAGGCATACTGTGGGGGAGAAACAGAAACCAGCATGTGCAATGAAATCTTTGTTTCTGCTGTAAGCCAGGATCCCTTTAATCTACCCAAATTGTTACAGGGAAAAACAACATCCATTCAAAACATTATAAGATTCAGCTCCCAGCTTTCTGATTGTTTCTTCTTTTTGTTGGTATCTGCACATAGTCCTAACTAAAGCTTTTAAATAATTTAGTAACAAATATTGTGTTCATGTTTGTAGGATATGCAAAATCAAATATCTAAAATGGAGACCTCATCTTTTAAAATCAGTTTCCTTATATCAACTCAAAAGAATCTTAAACCATTCACACCCACACACACTCATACACACTCATTCTGTATTAGTCAGGGTTCTCTAGAGTAACAGGACTTAGAGAATGTAAACCTATCTCTCAATATAAACGATATTTATTTGAATACACATGAGCACTGGTCCAACTAACCAAATTATGGCTGCCTATAAATGAAGGGACCAAGAATCCAGTAGTTGTTCAGTCTACAAGGCTGCATGTTTCAGCTGGTCTTCTGTATATGCCTGAATCTCAGAGAAATATACCCTAATGCCAGTGAAAGAATGGACTTGTCATTGAGGCAAGAACAAGCAGGCAAAAGGAGAGCACTTTCTTCCATGTTTTTTATAAAGCAGGCCAGCAGAAAGTGAGGTCAAGATTAAGGTGATAGATACACCTCCAAAGATCTGGATTAAAGTTTTATGTTCCCACTGAAAACATCTGGATGAGAAGTGCATCTTTCCACTTCAAAGGATTTAAATGAGATCTTTCACTGGTGTGTCTACTCATTTAATTCCAGATGTAGTTAAGTTTAAAACCAAGAATAGCCATTAGAAGTCCACGCCTTGTCAACCTCAAATACAATCATATTTCCAGATATTATACTTGATTTATTTTGCTTTCCCCATGTTTTTAATTTTTATTAATTACACTTTATTCACTTTGTGTCCCAACTATAGTCCCCTTTCTCATCCTCTCCTAATCCCAATGTCCCTCCCTCTTCTTCTCCTATGCTCCTCCCCCAGTCCACTGATAGGGCAGGTCCTCCTCCCCTTCCATTTGACCCTAGTCTATCAGATCTTTTCAGGACTGACTTCATTGTCTTTTTCTGTGGACTGGTAAGCTGCTCCCTCCTCAGGTGGAGATGATCAAAGAGCCAGCCCATGAGTTCATGTCAGAGATGGTCCCTGTTCCTAATACTGGGATACCCTCTTGGACACTGAGCTCCCATGGGCTACTCATACTTAATTTTCAAGTGAAAACAATAGCTAGGTCATAATCACACATAAATATGATGTAACACATATTTAGGCACAGTAAGACACAAACAAGAACTCATCTAACAAGGCTACATTTGCATCTAATGTGATATAACTATGTCTCATACAACCACCAACACATTGTAAACTTAGGATAGGTGACAATGTCTCTTTAAGTGCTTTCTTTATTTTTATTTTTTATATTAATTACAGTTTATCACTTTGTATCCCAGATGTAGTCCCCTTCCTAATTCTCTCCCAATCCCACCCTTCCTCTTTCATCTGCTCCCATGACCTTCTCCAAGCCCACTAATAGGGAAGGTCCTCCTCCCCTTCCCTCTGACCCTAGCCTATCAGGTCTCATCAGGACTGGCTGCAGTGTCTTCCTTTGTGGTCTGGCAAGGCTGCTCCCCACTTAGGGTGGATGTGATCAAAGAGCCAGCACTGAGTTCATGTCAGAGACTGGTTCCCCCTGTCCCTGTTCTCCTTATTAAGAAACCCACTTGGATACTGAGCTGCCATGGGCTACATCTGGGCAGTAGCTTATATCCATGAATGGTCTTTGTCTGGTGTATCAGCCTCAGAAAAGACCTCTGGGCTCAGATTTTCTGGTTCTGTTGCTCTCCTTATGGGTAGTAACTCCTGTTCCCTCCAGGTCTTATCATCTCCCCTTTCTTTCCTAAGATTCCCTGTACTCTGCGCAAAGTTTGGATATGAGCTTCAGCATCTGCTTTGATACTCTGCTGGGTAGAGTTTTCAGAGGTAGGGCATTCTTTAAAAGAAATAAATTTATTCATTGGTTTATTTTACATCCCTAACAGAGCCCCTGCCCTCCTTTGCTCCCAGCCTCACCCTTCCACTCTCTTCCCCCTTTCCTCCTTTCCTTTTCCTTAGAAAAGAGAGACACCGCCCCCCCACTACTAACACACCATGGTACATCAAGTCTCATCAGAACTTAATACATCCTCTTCTATTGAGGCTAGAAAAGGCACCGCAGCTAGTGTAAAGTGATCCAAATTCAGGCAAACAAGTCCATGTCAGATAGGACCCACAATCCTCTTGTTGCTAGGGGATATAGCAACATAAAGACAAAACTTCCCATTCATTACATATGTGATGTGGCTGTCGGTCCAATCCATGCATGCTCTTTGATTGTTGCTTCAGTCTCTGTAAGCCCCTTATGAGCCTAGATTAGTTGGCACTGTTGGTCTTCTTGAGGGGTTCTTATTCCCTCCCTCCACAACCTCTGTTCTTCCCCATCTCCTTCACAAGACTTTAGGGACATTCTTTTAATATCACCAAGCTTACCTATGATAAGCATTGGCATTCCTTTACTTGATGTTACATGACATGACAAAGAAATTGAGGAGGGGGCTGGAGAGATGGCACAGTGGTTAAGAGCACTGTCTGTTCTTCCAACAGACCCATGTTCAGTTCCCAGCACCCACATGGCAGCTCACAACTCTCTGAAATTCCAATTCTAAGGGACCTGACACTGTTACACCAATGCACATAAAATAAAATTAAAAATTAAAAAAAAATAAATTGAGGAACGAAAACACAAATATCTGTACAAGCACATTCTTTAAAAAAAATATGACAGAAACACACATAGCAGTTGTATTCCTCCTTTCTGCAACTGATCACATGGCCTTGGCTGGTATGCATATTGACCTTCCTCTAGGACCATTTTGTATTTCCTCTATCCTCAGCAAATACCTGAGCAGGCCTTGGCTATTGTCTGTTTTCCTGGAGGAAAACCTTCATTCCTGATGGGTCTGTGACACTTGATATCTTGCCTGTATTAGGTTGTTTTAGGTTTTTGTTTGTTTGTTTTTGTTTGTTTGGATTTCACCACAAGACGTGGTAGCACTGGGGGACACCCTAAAGGATCTCCTGCATTCCAGACATAATTATTCTTAACTCCATTGTGGAAAAGCAAACAATTTCTCCTTCGTAATGTGGATTAATCACACCTCCTAACCCTGTTATTCTGCCTTAGCCTGTGGGTTTAAGGGCATCAGAAACACAAAGTGGTTAGGAGGAAGTCTGAACTTCCAGTTCAAGGGAATATTTGTTTTGGGTCCTTACCAGAGTGCTCCTCCTTGAATTTTGGTTAGATTTATTTGCTATCCTGTGATGCACATATGTATTACCAAGGAGTCCATTATGATTGCTACCTTCTGCTCATTTGGTACAATCAGTATAATGGGAATGTAGTGAAGCAATATAATATACTGGGTAAGAGGCTGATGATCATGATCGCTTCTAACTAAATTATGCCACAAGCTGGGGAGTTATTTTTTTTTTTTTGAGGTAAAACTGTAAATGTATGATGCTGGCTGAAAACAAACTGATTTTAGTGGTCCTTATGGACAGGAATCACGTAAAATGCATTTGATCAATACATTTTTATAAAACAGATCGATACCTGCATTTCATTTACCAGGAGGTGTGTTGATCTGCTCAACTGAGGACACCACATCTGGTGCAACAGCTGCATTAGGAGTCACTACCTACTTGAGGTTTCAACAGCCAGCTGTCATTTTCTGTGATCAGTCTGTCTTCTGAAATGGCCAGACAGGAGAGTTAAAGGAAGAGATGATGGGAGCCACCATCCCTTCATATATCAAGTCCTTGTTGGTTAAAGTTCACTGTTTTCCTCAGCAGAGGCAACTATGAAGGATTCCATTCATCATTCCCAACCACTAAAGTCCTCACTCCACACAGGCCAAGGACACGATGTGAGAATTCTGTGTATATCTATCCCAATTCTATATTCCGGAACTGGGGAAATAAGGATGAGTTTGGGGACCCACTAGACCTACTGTGAGTCAGAAATCAACCAAAACTCTGCTAATCACCTCACTTCCATAAACCCTTACTTTAACTGGAGGGACACAATGGTTTTGGGGGATTTCGTCCAATAGACCCCAGAATGTCTTATTGTTACTTTTTCCCTTATAAACAGCAGTAGGTCCCTCTAGGGAAAGACTAGAAAAAGTCTAACAGTAAAATTCTTAGGTACTTTATCAAGGTCTTTCCTTAGGGGAACCTGGCTTCCCCTTCAGTCAAGGGGTTCGAGGTATGAAAACTGGCTTAAGTATGGAAATTGGTTCACTGACCAAGATTCCTTTTCCCCCCCAATCCTGTGTCATCTTTCTTTCACTTGTTTGAGAAATTTCTGCTTATACAGATCAAACAGAAATGTGGTAGGCTTCTTATCTATTCCATGCCTAGAAATTGATTAGCCAGTACCAAAAGTCCATGAGTCATGCCACCACGAAAAACATTTTGCCTGTGCTACTCATTGCAGGTCATCATGGATATTGCTTTGTCCGTTATCATAACTATGATCACCTTGCTCTTGGTGATGCAGTGCTGACCCCTGGTCCCTGCTACTTCTGGACCCAATTAAACCCACTGCACTTATTCATATAACTGAGCGTCAATAGCTCCAACCCTAAGGTCTGGCACAAGGAAAAGGTCAACAACAGAGTTCTTCCAATGTGCTAGTTCTCCTCCCACCATTTTGTGTCTTGTAGGATTAGTAAAGGGTATGGCTCCAGGGCCTTTCCATTTTGGAAAATTAGGTTTTTAAGTGTCCCCAACTCTTAACATTGCAATTTCCCTGAACTTTAAAATCCTTTCATTGACACTACACCTAAGGACATCAGACATCCCCAGCTCCCTTTCAATAGGCCATCTTTTGACACATGTTTCAACAAACTATTCATACAAACATTTGAAACTTTTTAAAACACTGTTCAAGCTTCCATATTAAAGCTAGAAGCTCTACACAGTGGGCCCATAATAATAAAATCAGACTGATCCAGTCTTATTTTCCCACACCCTTAAAATCCATTCTGACATATAGTCCCCAGACTTCGGCTTGAATAAATCATCAAACTCATTAAACTCATTAGTTGTAGCCCCTCTTCATAGACTACAGCTTATGCTTTACACCCCTAGGAACCTTTGTAGCTTTAAGTCTGATTATAGGTCTAGAGGCAACTATTGGTAAGCTCTAAGGGAAATCAGTACTGTCTTGCCAGGCATCATTCATAAGAGGAAATTATGGCTGGCTAAGCAGATAATGTAGGATAGATTTCTCAGTTCAAGACCAAAAAAATGGACATATTTCAGAGGGTGGAGGTGTACAGACACACTCTGTGGAGAGTGGAGAGCCTTTTCCTCAGGTGAGATAAACCCTTGAGATTCTGAGAGTTCAAAGTTCTCAGCTTTGCCAGGGTCCTGCTATGCATTCCATCAAAGGTTACAGAATCCCATTCTTCCACAGTTGATGACCTTACGGTACACCGATAATGCTCTGAAGCTGCGACTTGAAATTTTGCTGTAATTCAGCCAACTTTATGATGGTGAGGACGTCAGTGTGGTTTTCTGCAACTTGAGCCCTGTGGCTGCTGGAGAAAAGATTCTTGTCCAAGTCACACTTATAAACCTTCAGACTGTTTATGCATCTCTGGAATAAGTAAGTTTTACCACTGAATTCGTTGTTATCTCTGTCCTTCACCATATTTTGAGATGCTGGACATTGGTTAATTTTAAAACAGAGCCCATTCTTTTCCTTTGTGAATTTACTGGGAGATGCCAGGAGCAACTGAACAGCATCATTGCTTTTATTATTTTCCAAAATTTGTCTAAAGTTGTATGTACAGTCACCAAATCAGTCGCCTCTCATCACTGGTGCACCAGGATAATCAAATACATTTGTCTCCTTAGGTTTGTAAAATAGTTCACACTATGGACTTTCAGTAGTCTCTGAACTTTCAGCAGAGGCTATAGGAACTGGGGAGACTTCAGTACTTGTGGGTATTGGCAAATTGAACGCCTGTTCCAGATACTTAGAAATATTTCTCCTTATACTTCTGTGGCTCTAAAAACATTTCTTGTGCCAAAATCTATATTAGTTGGGGTTCTCTAGAGTAACCGAACTTATAAAATAATTCTTGCTCTCTAGAGAGAAAAGGAACTTATTAAAATTACTTACAGATGGTGGTCCAGCTAGTCTAACAGTGGCTACCTAGGAATGGAAGGCTCAAATCTTCAAGAGTTTTTAATCTACACAGCTGGATGCCTCAGTTGGTCCTCAGTATATGCTGGAATCCCCCAAAAAGTAGGCCCTAATGCTAGAACAGGAATTGACTTTCTAATGAGAGTGAAAGCAAGCAAGCAACAAAGAAGAACATTTTTCTTCCATGTCTGTTAGGCAGATTGCCAGCAGAAGGTGTAGTCGAGATTAAAGGTGGATTTTCCCATCTCAAAGATCTGGAGTAGAAGTAGGTCTTCCCTTCCCACTTTTGGTAATTTAGTTAAGAAAAATTCACTCTTAGGTATCCCCAGTCATTTGTGTTACAGTTAAGCTGACAACCTAGAATAGCCATCAAGATTACACACACACACACACACACACACACACACACACACACGCACCCTCACACGCACGCAAGCACAAGCTCACAGGAAAACAAGCACATGAGGAAATCAAGCACTTTTAGGAGAACAAACAAGATAGGCTCATGGGACCATGAAAACATTTCTCTATTGTTCTGAGTTTATTACTATTCCCCTTCCCATCTAATTGAAAAAGAACATGAGCAAGCAAAGACAACATGTGTATCTCAAAGCAAATAATTAAAAGGAACACCGATTTTCTAAGCAAAGTCAAAACAAAAGAAATAGTAATACTTGGTGTGATTTGTTTATGTGTGTAAGCCAACACCCCCTATGTGCAGGTTCACATATGTAGTAATGATTGTCAGGGCCGGTGGATATCACCATCTGTCATTCAGTATGTTTTGTGGGACGATTTGTCTCATCAGTCTGGCAATGTCAGTTGGTTAGGCTTGTTGTCCTCTGAACCCCAGAGAACCACGTATCTCCTTTGTATGGCCAAGTCTGAGCATGCTCACCGCTGGATTGGAAAAGCTGCTGAATGAGGTCTCACCTAGGGACGCTGTGTGGCTTTAAGCTTCTAATGTTAAATGTAGGGATTTTTCCAGCAATTAGAAATTTTGTTGTAAGTACATACAAGGGGGCATGTGTATATGATGTAAAATAAGAAATAAGAAATCAGTCTTTTCTTCCAATCATCGTCAGTATCCTGAGGTATAAACTAGGCAGGCCTTGCCATTGCCAGGTGCTTTTTTTCATGGTTTGATTTTTTTTTTCTTTCAGTTACTTCCTTCATTATTTAAAAGGTCATGACCTCATTGTCAGGCAAGTGACAGCCAGTCTACCTTACACAGAGTGCGGATGTTGCTTATATGCATAAGTCAACATGCACACATCTGAGAGATTTGCATATGCTTTTCTTATGGGGGCTCTCTTAAATCATAAGGGAAGCACATCATTACTGGAACTGCTGCCCAGCACAGTAAGGGCAACAGAGAGCTGACAAATATTTTCCCTGATAAACTGGACAAGAAATCCAATTGACTGTATTTTCACCAACCCCTACTTCCCTCTAATAAGGGTACATTTTTCTGTGATTCTTTAAACAAATATTTAAATCATCCTTTTCTGAGAATATAGATTTCTATAGTTATATCTTTACCTAAAAGGAAAAAATAAAAAAACTAGACCCAACTTTTTATTGGTGGCTGGGAATGTTGGTGAATCCCTTTAATCTCAGCACTCAGGAGGCAGTGGTAGGTTGGTCACTGTGAGCTTGACGCTGACATAATCTTTGTATTGAGTTCCAGGCCCAGGCGAGCCAGTGGTACATTTCAAACACACATATGAACAAACAAACAAAAAAACCAAGGCGTTGTTGTTCATGAAAAATGTAGTAAGCCATTGAGTATTTCACAATAGGGCTGGCAAAATGGTTTAGTGGCTAAAGGCTCTTATGGTCAAGTCAGATGATGTGAGTTCTATATTGCATACTCACGTTATGGAAGAAGACAGACAATTCTTGGTTGTCCTATGACCTCCAATACGTGGGATGTGCCATATGCGTGTGTGTATATATGCACAATCACACATGCTATTCATTTTAAACGGTTATAGCAATATAGAAATATATACAATATAATAACATATTGTAATATATTTACTAGCAAATTGACAATGTATGTAGAATTTTGCAGAACAATGTGGTGACCATTAAACATATACAGACTTTAAACTATGATGAGAATAGGTTGAATATGTACTGAAAGTTATAATACACACTCAATTTTGAAGCCTTTGTGAAAAAAGAATTGTAAAATGTTTCTTGAACATATTTAAGTAATTATTCATTGAAATAAAAATCTTACATGAACTAAACAGTTATATTAAATTAATTTAATCCATTTTCTGATTATTTTAATTATTTTATTATTATTTTTAATAATTTTATTATAAAACTTTATATCTCATGAACGCTGTCAAATGTTGCCTTACTCATAAATTGCAATATTTCCATCAGATATTGCTAATCGAAAGGACTGAATTTCCCACTTAATTTCTGTTACCTTTTACAGCTAGTTGCAGCAAGATTTCGACCTCTGCTAAAAGACTGAAGTTTTGAAGCATGTTTAGTTCATTTATAAGATAAGGAATGGATTAATATGTGCAGAACTGAGAAATTTTTGACATGGAAAACATTATGAATTTCATTGCACATGTGAGAAATTTGTCCATTAATCCCACA
This sequence comes from Meriones unguiculatus, assembly GCF_030254825.1. Lineage (NCBI taxonomy): Eukaryota > Metazoa > Chordata > Mammalia > Rodentia > Muridae > Meriones > Meriones unguiculatus. The sequence continues at coordinate 30,768,156 of NC_083359.1, forward strand.
AACTGCTATTTAAAACAGATTCATTCTATTTAGTTATCATGGTGTAGAACTTGTATAGAATAAAGATGTCTTTGAGGTGAGATTAGGCAGTTATAATCAATTTGCAAAATAAATGAGGTTATCATGCTGCATGTAAATATTTTGAAATTACGTAGAAACATTAAGATTGATACCACAAATCTATGTATAATGTGTACAGAATACTAATTTTTTTAATGCATGACAGGTTGTTAGTTTATTGATGGACTTAACAAAATACCTCTTAGTCCATTTGGAGCTAGGCAATTATATGATAATCATTTAAATTTAAAAGTAATTATTAAGCTGTTATTTAGCAATTTTTATTTCTGGGCATTTTGTATGTTACCTTACATTCACAGTAAAATCCAGGTGAATTCTCTGAACTGAATTTATTTTTCTATTAATGTGTATACAAAATATTAAGTGAGATAAATACACTTGATAACTTGTTTCATGTGATTTGGTGCCTCTACACCACTTACTGTGACATCATTACATTTCAATGTAAATATAATGCTCAGTTTACCTTATATTATGTTAGGTCTAAGTTTAATTATTTCTTTAGATAAAAAAAAAATCATACGGTAACATCTTGAATGTAATCATCCTTTAATTTGTTGATAAGCATGAAGTGTCTATTAGGACTTGATGCTTCGTGATACTCAGAATGAAATAAAGGAAACATATGCAGCTATCAAACAAAGAATGCTTGCATCATTCATTTAAACATGTAGGTACTTGAAAAGGACTGAGCTATCTTATCATTTCATCTGTCTTACCAGTATTTCCTCTAAAGCCTGTTGCCACCAGAATTAAACCAGAGAGACAAAAAGAAAATATTGGAGTCTAAATTTAGTACAGAAATGCTTTCCTGGGATCTGTCCTTACAGATTTTAAATAGCAACAAAAATAACAGCAAAAACAAAACAAAACAAAAACCAGAAAGTATATTTCATTTGTACTTCTATAAATCAAACTTTATTCTGAAACCCATTAGTAGATGTTATATTATTTTATAGAATTATATTAAAAAATAAAGTTGAATTATTCTTCATGTTTTAACATTTAAGCGTGTGCTTCTCATTATCAGAGTTATTAGTACAGTTCAAATTCAGACCCAGAAAAGTTCTCAATTGTCTAAGGTGTTAACCCCATTTCATTTTAACTCTACAACCAAGGTCCTACAATCATTAGGCTTGGATTTGCACAGAACTGTAATCATTACCATTAACTTTCACATAGCTTGGACCAATCTCGACATATTACAATAAATTGAAATTATGACGTGGGATTTAGCATATCAAAATGATGAAAGTCAGAGGTCTGCTAGAAAGAACAATTAGAATTTTAACTACATTATTGAAAGTGATAGTCTGATTTTGTTTTTCTTGGTGTCAGTTTGTTCCTGTGGATTTGCCAGCTAAGTAACTACTAAATAGTCGCTAGATTTCCTAGAGAATAAGTTAGAGAATTCTGGCATGTGACTGTACATAATTGTGATTCAGATTTTGAGGTCAAAAACTTACATATTCTTTATTTCTTTGACTTTTTTATAACTTTATTATTATTATTATTATTATTATATTATTATTTACAGTTTATTTGGCTTATATACCTGTTGTAGCCCTCTCCCTCATCTCTTCCTGGTCCCACCCTCCCCCCTTCTTCCCTAGTCTACTGATAAAGAAAATACTATTCAACCCTAGCCTATCAGGCCCCATCAGGACTGGCTGGATCCTCTTTCTCTGTGGGCTGGCTAGATTGCCCCACAGGGAGAAGTGATCAAGGAGAAGGCAACCTAGTTCATGTCAGAGACTATCTTTTCTCCTCTTAGTAGGGAACCCACATGGAGGTTGAGCTGTTTGTAGGCTACATCTGAGGAAGGGGTCTAGGTCCTCTCTATTTAAAACAGGTCTTTATTTAAAACAGGTCTCTATTTAAAATAGGTCTTTGGTTGATGCATCGGTCTTTGCAGTCCACACTGACTTTCACTATTAGCATTAATCAATTAGCTTTCTATCTGAATTGGCCTTTTGGCTGGCTATTATCTCTTTTAAATGGGGAGTATTAAGTAGAGGGTACCATGTCTATGGCAACGTTTTTGCCATAGTCTTGGTCTAAGGGCATTTGGTCTTTCAACATTAACTATGATGTCAGGGAAAGGTTTTCTGTTCATGACCTTTATCAGGGAGAAGTTTCCCTCTACACCTGCTTTCCTGTGAATTTTTGTTGGGAATGGATGATAGATTATTTTTTCTCAAGGGCATTTTCTACATTTACTGAATTTTTTTTAATCTCTTACTACAGTGAGTTATATTTTTTAAAATATTAAACCAGCCTTGCATTCCTGAGTTAAAACTCAACCAACAGTGATAAATTCACTAGTTTGTGCACTGTAAGGTTGAAGAATTTGAAAGTAAGCATTTACGGGACTTAAAGTCATCTTTCTATCTTAATTGTTTTACCACATCACAAACTATACATTTTATTTGTTCATTTATTTACCATTTGACTATCCTTTTCATGAATATGTCTAAGAAGATGTCATAATAGCAATAAAAGCAACAGATACGTTGTGACGCATCATTCTATGTTGGTGCATTTATTTTACAATATTTGTAAGTCTTGATGTAGATTTGAAGCTAGCTCATAAAATAAATTGGATAGTACTCCTTTCCTACAATATTTCAGGAATCTGTATGGATATGGTTTTAATCCCTCTTGAATGTTTCAAAGAAATCACATAGGAGGCCAACCAACTTCACAATGTCTGTACAAATTGCAACCTGAATTTACCTAGAAAAGATAGAGATATTTATTTTTTAAACTTCTCATGAGCAATTTCTCTTTACAAATCTTTCTAATTTCATACTAAGTATAGAGTTTGACATAAAGTTTGTTAAAATGTCCCTTTACATCTTAATTTCTTAAAAATACTTAGAAATGTCATTTCATTCATGGGAAATATTCATAATTTGCTTCATTCATCAATTTCTGTTGTCTTACCAAAATAATTGACAATTATATTGATCTTCTCCACAAACCCATTTTCTATTTCATTGGTTTTTGTTCTTATATAACAGTTATCTATTCTTTTCTCTTCTTTCCGTATGTTCATATTTTATTTCTTCTGACTTGTGTAGTTGAAAACTAGATGTAGAGTGCTTTCATGTTATATTCCTTTTGCCAATGTAAACATTAAATACTTTATTTTCTGTTTTCTCCATCTCTAACAAGGCTTGGAAGTCAAATTCATTTCCGTCTCCCCACAATACTTACTGTCCTTCTTTTAGAGTTCTTTTAATTAACACATCAAGAAAGTAAACTAAATATTTCTAAATTTTGAGTGTTTATTCCAGAGATCATTACTTTAAATTTCTAAATGGTATTATTTTAATCAGAGAACAGACCTGATATATCTTGTCATTTTCAATTTATTGTGATATGATTATTGATTCCCAAATAAGGTCTATATTGGTGAGTTATCAGAACTGTTTTTGGTTTGTGGCCTGGAGAGATGACTCAGTGGTTAAGAACACTGGTTGCTCGTCCAGAGTACCTGAGTTCAATTCCCGGAACCCACATGGCAGTTCACAACTATCCATAACTCCAGGCTCAGGGGTTCTGACACTCTTACACAGACATACAGACAGGCAAAGCACTAATACACATTACAAAAATCATTGAAAAATGAATAAATAAAAGTAGTATAAAATTTTTTGGTTTTGCTGACTGGAGTTTTAAATGATGTCAAATAGAAAACAATCATTTGTTTAACTTTCTTATATTCTTTCTTAATATCTGTCCTTTTGTCTTACTGTAAATTTCACCTTTTTGCAGACAGTTTTGTCTTATGCATTTTCCAGCTTTGTTATTATGCTCAGTTGGGGTCATTTCTTCTTCCAGAAAAAGCATCTACTTTATTTTCTTATGTCTTATCATCACCTGATGTGAAATCAGCTTTCAATAATTTTAATATTTTAATTTCTGTATTTTTACTGGTTTTTATTCTTTTACCTTTAATATATTTTATACATGAAGTATATTTCTTGTTGTGTCATTCACATTGTTACAAAATAAAAAGAATCATTTTAAATGGGTGCATTTGAAACGTTTTAATTAATGTTTGTTTGTTATGTTTCAATGGATCACTAGGGCCTTTACTTTCCTGAAGCCCTATCTATCCTTGTTAACCTTTCCCCTTTCAATGTTGTCCATACTAATGGATTTTTAAACTCTGTTTCATTCCTCTTCTCAATGCCACATTTACGCTTCTTCTGGGTCATAAGCCTTTTCTTAAATATGGGGACAAATATTGATCCAACACCAAGCAGAGAGAACCCGTGAGAGCATGTCAACCCTGCCCCTAACATCTCTACTCAATATTACTTGAGGTCCTGGAAAGACGTCAGGGGGTGAAACAAAATTTTGCTCAAAAAAAAAAAAAAAAAAAAAAAAAAGATTTTAGAGAAGAAACAAAGTTGCTTATCTGACATACCTAACACATACACCCTGGAAACACACTGAGGAAATAGTTTGAGGCAGAATTTCTGATTTTAAAGTCGTTAACAAATGGTAAATAAATAAAATTCACTTGCAGATATCCCCAGAAAAATTATGTTTTAACAGTGCCTATTCCAGTTGAGAGTATAAACATTTTGAAGCCAATATCCCAGATTGATGGTTCATTGTTTCTAGTGGATTTATCTGTCTTTTTCATGCCTGGTTTTAGTTGTGAATTTTATTGCTCCTCTGTTGATTTTGATCATAAAAATTAAACTTGCGGTTTGTTTGTTTAGTAAACACCTTGAAGCTAAATAATTGCTTACTTTATACATAGCAACTTCTAGTCTTACAAATCAACCCTGTCGTGTATTCATTTGAGCAGTTCAAAGTAATTTATCTAGCAATTTTTTTTTCAATAAAAAGGATCTGTCTATTCTCCATCTGCCACACTGGCAAGAAATCTTAACTCCTTCCTAATCATAGTTGTGTAATCCATTCTACGTATGTTCTACAAAACATATTAGCAACAATGAGAATGAGTGCACCAATCCCAGCTCAAGTGTAAAGATAAATATTAATGAGGCAAACTATTGACTGCATTTCTTAGAGATTCTGTGGGAATGAAGATTTATTGAAACTTGTTTCTATCAATCTGTGTCTGCTTTTATGTGCAATCCCCTAAAATAAACACAAAGTAAAATGTGATGCGCGAACGCAGCGCAGGTTGTGAGGCTGTTTTCCTTCTGGATTCCACTTTTTATGCTTATGATTACTCTTCATTAGATTTTTGTATTTGTTGTACATTTTAAATGAACTATTCACCAATAGCTTTAGCTTCTACCTGTTCTTGACCCTGAATATTCATCCATGAATAATCCCTTCTTGTAGGCTACGACTCTAGACATGCATTTTGGTAGAAAATGCATGTTGGACTAAAAATAATTAATTGGCTCAGATAGCTAAAAAAATCATGGGAATCATTTTAGATCTGCTTTGATCCAACAGTTCCAGTAATACAAACAGAAATCTGATTCCTGTCAGTTCTTCATAATCACGTTGACTTCTCCACCAGACTCTAGGTAGTATGCTATCAGAACTCATTGTGTGAGCTTTCTAGCCCATGGCAGATTCTCAGCATAATGACAATATGTTCTCCAGGAGGGAAAAACATAAACCGTCCTTACACCTAAGTGAATGCCATGAAATAGAAAGTGTAATGTTTTGTCTAGCAGAAAAACCTAGTGCCCTTAGCCTATATGGAGTATTGGTCTGTGAGTGAGCAAGCTATGCAAGATAAAGTGACAGACTGATTGGCAGGAGACAGGAGCTGATGATGATGTTGATTGACTATAACTAATACAGGTGACTGATGAAAACAGCAGAGACAAAAGAGTTTTCCCAAAGACGTAGAACTACGAGGAGTAAGTGCTGTGTGGCTCTGGCAGGCATTGAGAGAGCTCTGTGGGTTCCAGGCAGCTACATAGCAAGATCCTTTTGTAAACCCAAAGGGGCAACAAGGACATGGAGGCTAGAGAGAAACAGCTCCTGCTGTCTATGCTGTCTCCCGGCAGCTTCTAAATCAGGAACCTATATCATCGTAGAAACTTGTTGAATTCTAATTAGTCAAGTTGAAATTTCAAATCTTTATCAACAAACTGACACTACTCTAAGCTTTCTGACAGTAATTCACTAGTCTTACGATGTATGCCTCTGTTTTTTGTTTGTTTGTTTTGTTTTTTTTTTAATAACCACAGATAAAGATTTACTCATACAACTTCAAAGTTAGATTTTCACTCTTGTTCTTGCATGTTGAGTCTTTTCGGCATCTTGGCTCTGTCAACTGTCATACTGACTTACCTTTCTAGTCTGGGGTCACCAACAAATATGATAAGCATGCCTTTATCTTCGCCCATCCTGTAGATAAAAACATTCCCCAAGGAAGGCTAAATACACTGTTATTTTTTTTTTTTTTTTTAGTCAGATTAAAAAAACAAAAAAAAAAAAAAAACTTTGAATAAGTAACCATGGCTACATGGATAAAATCAAGGTTAAAAACAGTCACTTTTTTTATTCTTTTTAGTGGCATATTATTCTAAGTTAACAATGCTAATATAAACATTCACAGTCATGATTATGGACTAAGAAATGGTATAAAGGTCATGGTTTTTTTTTCTCTTTTTGAAGAATTTATGGCTTAAAAATGCCAAAGATAATGATTTTGCATCTCATGCATTTATTTTAGTTATGATAAAACAGACAAAAGTTGTAAAATTGCTGGTATATCAGGTGTGTAGGCATTATCTCACCTGCTATACTAGAAAATATAATATAAAAAAATCACTGAATATTGTAGCTCACTCTTTTTGCCTAGTTGGCTGATATTCCAAGCAATTAATTTCAATCTCCACTCTGTGTCTCTCGGTTTCTATGGTCTTTTTCTCAGCCCTGTTTGCTCTCTTTTCTACTTATTTTATCAGTCAGCATATAACACTGTCGGGTGTTACCTTTGGTAAAATGTGTTGACTAAATTGTATAATAAATATATATATATACATATATATATATATATTTCAAGTTAATTTCACTAAAATATTTGTAGTATGTCAAGTTAAAAGGAAAAGCTACCAATTCAGCCAAAATGAGGAGAGACATAAAACTTAAAACTGATAATTTTAAGAGAAATTATTTCCCCAACCCAGAGATAGAGGCAAAGGAATTTTTGGGGGGTCTCTTTGAGTTAATACTATTTATATTTTAAAGTTTTGTGTTTTGAGTTTGTTCTTGTTATTAAATACAACACCACATCCCCACCTAGCCAAGAGCCAGTGTCTATCCCTTTACACTCATTAATGCTCTAGGTCAGTTTTGACAAACATTACTAGGTAGCTATAACAGTAGCCTGGCTCCAGTTTTTCATCTCATCTCTTCGTTGAGGTTCTTCTACTGGAATATTCCCAGTTAATTTTGTTAATTTCAAAACCATGTTTTCCAACATTAATCGACCCAAGAAAGATCATACTGATGTCAACATATGAAACTAGGACTTAATTAGCTTCTGAATCTAGACTGAGTATAAAAAAGTTCACACTTATTATGAATTCTCCCTAATTGTTTTTATACACATTTTTCATTATTTTTTTCATTAATTTATTTACTTAATCACCAATTTATTTACTGAATCACTTTACAGCCTGATTGAAGAACCCTTCCTTTACAGCCTGATCACAAACCCCTCTCTTCTCTTCTCCCAACCCACCATTGAAACCCCCTCTCCTCATTCTCCTTCCTGTTCTTCTCAGAGAAGGGTACCAACTCACCCTGGCATCATCAAATCATAGCAGGACTAAGTGCATCCAGACACCAAGGACAGACAGGGCATCCCAGCTAGGGTAAAGGGATCCAAAGGCAGGCAACAGTCAGAGGCCATCTCCACTCCAACTGTTTGGGGACCAACATGAAGACCAAGATGCACATTTGCTACACATGAACAGGGCTCCTAGGTCCAGCCCATGCAAGCTAGGTAGTTGGTGATTCAGTCTCAGTGAGCTTTCATAGATCCAGGTTAGTTTTCTCTTTAGGACTTCTTGTGCTGTCGTTGACCCCTAGAGCTCCCTCAATCCTTCCTCTTACTCTTCCACAAGACTCACTAAGCTCTGCCTATTGTTTATCTGTGGGTCTCTGCATCTGTTTCTATCAGATGCTGGGGGAAGTCTCACAGAAGACAGTTATGCTAGGCTCCTGTCTACAAGCATAGCATATGATAGATAGATGATAGATAGGTAGGTAGATAGATAGATAGATAGATAGATAGATAGATAGATAGATAGAATATAGATGTAATAACTATCACATATAGCAAAATAAAATTTCATGTTAATGTTGGATTTGTTAATTCACATATTAATTTTTTCCTTTATGATAATCTGCTTATATGTTTAGTGCTATAAACAGTGACCCAAATACTTGTGCTACAGAACAATGATATTTTTAGTAGGCTTTGGGACAGCATCAATTTAACTCCTTCACAACAGTCTTTTCACAATTCAACTTGACCTTGAATGTGATTGCTTTTCTAGCCACAAGTGCTGTTCTTAAATATATGATGCCTCCCATGTTGTCAGATGGGTGGCAGTTCTGAAATGTGTAAAATTAGAGTGATATCTACAGCTAGGTGCACAGTTTGCGAAGGCCAGGTCTAGTCCTGTTGTGAAGAAGTGTTAACTGGAAAAGAATGTTAGCCAGAAAATGTGTCTTCTTCCTCAGCAAACCAAAATTCAGCAAGCTCTTCTTCCTTGCTAGAATGAAATTTATATGAACTATTAAAGTCTTACTCAGGACTATTTTTCCTATCCATACTTCGTGAGAAAGACACAGAGAAAGAAAAATCCTAGGCTAGTGGCATCTTGATGACCAATTACTGCTTATGTTTAGTTTTAAAAAAAATGAAGAAAGACATGGCATCATTAGACTGCAAAAAGAATTTAGGCCTTTTAACATTTCTCCATTTTAAATGTCCACTCAATCATGGTGGATTATCATCTGCTCATTTCCAACAAGAGGAAAAACATCAACCAATATGGAAATAGCCATCTTTTTCAGTTTTCTGCTTAGAAAACACTGGTAATTCTTGGTCAGTGCTAAGATCCATACAATTTTAATGTAAAGACCACAGCAACTGCCAGGCTGGTAAAAAAAAATACCATGACACAGGTAAGATGAAAACTGATGAATAACTCAATGTATACTTGGGGAAAAGTTGGGACATGGATCCAGACTAGTTGCATTAGGAGAAGATTCATCGGTTTTCCAAAAAGCAGCCAGTTAACCTGAGTGTTCCATCTTGAGAAATGTCAGCATTAGGAATTTAAATAATTTTCATCAATATTAAATACCAAAGTATCACCAAATGGCAGTTTATGCTTTTCTTGATAAAATGAAACTAAGTCATTAGCAGGCTAGGTCAAACAAAAGGCAGTAGGCCAAATTAAATGTAGAGATAGTGTCTTATGAGAAAGATGCTATTCATTCCTTCATCTTGTCCATTATACCACTGCTTTTCCAGCTCCTCACAAAGAGTTAATGGCACAACAGTATACAGAATCAGACACAAGTGATAGAATATCTACATTACTTTAAAAGGATTGGCTACAGGTAGAGCTAGACTCTGCAGTCAAGGTCTGGGGAAAAGATTTGAATGTGACAACAGGACATAATAAAGTTCAAGGAATACTTCCTTGTGAGAATGGAATTGTACTGGAGAAAAGAACAGATAATAGGAACTTCTTCAGTGAAAGAGAAAGGTTGGGAAGAACAATCTATGCCCAGAAAATTTTCTTTAAAGATCATATAATTGTTGGACATTTATTTCTTAAGGGGATTTAAAAATATACAAAGTGGCTAAAAGCTAAAGACAAAGTGTAAGAGATGGTCTGGGTGGAATGTGACCATTCAAAGGGCCCTAAGTGTTGTCTGGAAGACTTTCTTTTGGGAAATATAATACACATCTATCTATTCACCCCAGACAGAAAACTGACAACAGACCAAAGTACAGACACCACCAAAATCTGACCTGGTGGAGCAATGAGTTTTATTGGAGTTAATTACATGAATGTGACTGAAAGATTACTTAGAGACTTAGAGGAACAGAAATTACTCCAAAACAGGTACATCACCAAAACGCACCAAAACTGGAAACCCAAAGCACACTGCACAGCCTAAAGGCGGCTTGCCAGGTGGCTCAGTTGGTCTGAACATCTTCTGTGGCAGATCAGTTTGTCTTTTGTTGTTAGTGTTGTTTTCCCTTTTAGGCAATTAACTTGGTCTCTTCTTCCAGAAGGCTGAGCATGTTCAAGAATGACTCCTATCATTAGTTACTGTTCATATACTCTTGGAGACTAAAGGGCCTTGTGAACCTGGTCAACTTCAGGGACTTCCTGAATCTGTTATGAGTCCTTTACATCATGTCATAATGATCTTGGCTACAGGATGAAATGTTTCAAACTAGGGGGAACTGATATACAGCATAAAATATGTAATGAAATATCATCAGCACGTAAGAGGAACACACAAGTAAGCATGTACAGAAGGAACTGGGTATCAATTGCAGTGGATGAAAGCATACATGATAAACATGTTCATTATAGTGGAAGTGGGTGAGAGATTAAGTTAGAAACTTCTTGGCAGAGATGTACAGAATGAGAGTGTATGAGATGGCTTGGGCAGGAAAGTTCAAAACAGATGCAACCTATCCAAGCAATCTCTCCATCACTACCACCGGGTATAGCATTTGTCAAAACTCTTTCATAGTTAGGGCCAGTTCATCTTGAAAATAAATGCAGTAATGTCACCCTCTCGCTCAAGTTCAGAATTTTTAAATCGTCTTGATTGTGATAAGAATAAATCTCCCATAAAATGTTTCAGTGCAATAAGGTCACTAAGAAAAACTTACCAGACGAAAAGTGTGTTGGGCAGAGGGAAATTTATACCTTGGGTAGAAGATTATATTTTTTTTTCCTTGACATTTCTTTGCCTGTAATTTCTATAAGCAACATGTCTGCCCTAGCTTTGTATGATTGTGTTGTAGGAGCTGGCTGATAGAAGGGGAATGGGAGTGTTTAAATTGATAAAGTTTAAATACCTTTGAATGCTGCTGTTACTCGTTTTGTTTGTTTGTTTGTTTGTTTTGACCTTGACAAGAGGATGACTATAAAGGCAACATTTTGGGGCCAAATTCAGGCCTAATGAGCAGGAGAGTTCCAGATGATTCTGATGCACACTCAAGTCTCAGAATCCTAGCCACTGGAGGGCAGGTGAGGGCTTCATGCTATTGTTCACAATTTGGCAAACTGAAGTAGTTTTGTGGTTAGTCTCCTCCATATGAACATACCAGCACCACAGCATATGAAGTATCTTCACCAAGGCCTAAACAATCAAACACTACTGAGCACTGAGTCTTTTACATGTAATGTAGGGTGAAAATAAAGGCAAGCAAACAGTCCTTGTAAAAATGATAATAGAAGGCAGTAAACTGGCTAACAGGGACAAATAAGAAGTAATATATATATATATATATATATATATATATATATATATATATATATATGAGGCCAGATTTACTAAAGAGAAAATGTTGTCTGACAAGCTAAGAAAGAATGACTAAAAATAACATTAAGACTGAAAATAAAAGGATATTTTCATCTTCCAGGTCTGTAGAAATTTGTAGAATTCTCTCTCTCTCCACCTCCTTACTCTCTCTCTCTCTCTCTCTCTCTATATATATATATATATAGAGAGAGAGAGAGAAAGTTTTATATTTATATAAATATATATATAAATATCAGTTCAAATATAAGTAACCTACTGAGTCCTTTACTGCTAAAAACAAATCGATCAAAACAAATCAACAAACCAAAATGCAATTGTACAAATTAGCAAGTTATAATCTCTCATGGTTGTGTAAGTGAGGGGACCCATCAGAATGGTTCTATCTTGGGACAGTCTAGGGAAATCTGGTTTGGGAGCATTTACAGGAGCCTATTCATGGACAGTGGTTTATCTAGTATCTGATCCTTGATGTAGGAAGATTAAAAATGTCTCCAGATTCTTAAATCCTGATTGGAGAGAGGAAAGGAGAAAAGAAGGTGGCACAGTTGAAAAAGAGGAACAAGAAAGACTTCTGTGACAACTCTTACCTCCATCCGCCCCCTTACACACACACACACACACAGAAAGAGAGAGAGAGAGAGAGAGAGAGAGAGAGAGAGAGAGAGAGAGAGAGAGAGAGAGAACATTGTAGCAGCCTAAACAGGAAGCCGTTAGAACTCTTGAAAACTGTGATGAGACTCTGGGATTTTGGCCTCCACAATAGATGACTTCCACCAGGGAAGGGTTCAACTCCATTTAGAGGGCAAGCCACTGAAAGTTTGATTATGCACCCGTGATTACATAGCCAACAATTTGGACTGTTTTTCTTTTTATTTTTGTTGTTGTTGTTGTTGTTGTTTGGATGGGGAGAGGACTGGGAAGGCTTGGGAAGGGAATGTAATAGGGATGTATAGTGCAAATTTCCCAAAGAATCAATAAAAGCATTATGTTGTAAAAAACAAAAGAAAAGGAGGGGGGCTAAAGAAGGGAAGAGTAGACAGTAGGAGAGACAGAAGGGAAAAAAGAGAGGAAAAAGTGAGAAAGAGGAATATTTATAAAGGGCTAAGCAAACTTAAGCTGAATTTCCAGAGGTAGAGGAGAATATACAATCACTGCAAATTAGATTCTGTTTTTCACCCCGCCCTAAATATAGATTTCATTTGCATCATCATCTCATCTGCTAAATGTCATTTTTTAAATGTGAATTTTTAAATGTCAGCTAACAAGAAAGTTTGACTACTCAGTCTCTCCTGTTATTCCAAATCCACCAGTCTATTATTAAGGGCATTTTAGCAGTTGATTGCTGATATTTTTAATTATGCCCTGGCTTTTATAAATTGATTAAGGAGTCATAATTTGAAAAACTGTGGTATAGACTACGTGCTGTATAGCTAGGTAGCATATCCTTTTATTGGCCAAAATGCATTAAGCAAATTTGCACAAAGAAATATAATTAGAATATAATTGCTGAAACTTCCACGGAGCCACAAATTACATATTGTTATAGAGCATTGTTTGGGGGTTTCATTGAATTTTCTGCTTCCAATGGGGGTGTGGACAAAAAACCTAAACCAACCAGAAAACCTCTGAAGTCCTTCTTACTCACTAATCCTATAATTCTAGTGTCCCTTTGAGTTTGACTTGGGCAAATCGTATTGGGCTCTCTCCTCAACTCAGGCCCCTTGGATGCTCTCTAAAGGAGACTCAATTAATTGCTGTCTCCATTGTCACAATCAAATTATCTATTGTGTGAAAATCTGACTCTCTAATTAATGTTGTAGCATATGTGCATTAATCTGTCTGGCCCTGCAGTTCTCTAATGAGACACAAACTCCGTACAAGATCTTTCTTAAGAAATAATAAACTGACTGACTCGGCAAGACACCATCACCTAATTAATAAAATGGTAACAAATTTATAATCCCTGCACTGTGATTTTTCTGTATGGAAAATTGTTTTTCCCATTTGTAAAGGAACACAAGAAAGGATATAAATTTAGCAGTTAGTAACTTTCAACTAACCTAGAAAACAAGAGATTAGATAGGTTTAATACCGCCAGAAAAATTGCAAAGAATTCCAGGAAGTCTGGAAATGAGAGAAAATGATTATCTATCTCAGGAAATTATTCTGATTACAGTGACATCTAGTGGTAGTGGTCTCCACACTCGCCCAGTCCTACATGAATTCCCCAGGAAGATTCCAAACCCAGAGAAAAATATTTTTTATGTTATTTTACTTTTATTCATCTAAACATCCGCATTATTAAAATATTCCATTGCAAACTGAGAATTAACTATTTCACACAACTATGGAAATCATCATCATATTCTGTGAAGAAATTTTTGAAAGTGATGGAGAAGAATTGACTGGAATTCAAGAACCATGAGAATAAAGAAGCAAGTATGCCCATATATTTAGATACATGCTTTTCCTTGTTTTGACCGAGGACTATGTTTTTTTTTTCCTACTCTCTTTTTAATCCCATGTGAATGCAATCAACCAATCATATCTGATAGAAAACCCTTATCAATAACTACCACCTCAGATGGATGCCATGAAAAGCATTGACCAGCTCTGACTGCCCTTACTTCCATTGGAAGAGCTTGGCACACCATAATAAATGCTTCTGTGTTTACATAGAAAACACCTACAATTCTTTGTCCTGAGACTTAGATTTAAACTGTTGCTTATAATAGTTTTTCAGTAATGGAGACTTTCCTTTGACCTCTGACATGCCACCTAGGGACTAGCAACAGTCTATAATATTTTACAAATTTCATGGACTTTCATAACAAACACCTCATCGGGAAGATTCTCATGCCTGATGTGTGTGTGTGGGAGGGAGGGGGTGGTTTCCAGACCAGGTGGGAAATCTCCATTTAAAAACCATATGTATATGTATACACATAGATTTGTAGATATCGTACACAAATTTAGGTAAATAACTAATGTTTTGCGTGAACTTCTTTTGAACACTTTTGATGTTATTTTACTCCCCTCATTCTCTTGCTGACTGTTTTAATTTTCCTCCTGCCTTTCAATTAACTACACATCGCAGGTTTTCCCGTGTTCTCTTCAAATTATTTTCATTCTTCTATTCTTCTCTCTATTGCCCCCCTGCTAATGGTTCCAGTTCTTAGTTTCATGGCTACTTGGATTACAACAGGTTATACAGACACATCTGAAGGTTTGAAGTTAGGAGTCACAGAGGAGAGAGAACTGACGACACACTTCACTCAATATAAACTCTCCCAGTTGCATCCATTTACTTGCAAATTTCATGACCATGGTTTTCTTTGTGTTTCAGTAGTACCCCATACATTTTACCTGATATATTTTCATTATCCATTAATCGGTTGAAGAATATTTAGGTTGTTTCCATTTCTTAGCTGTTGTAAGCAGAGCCGGACTAGCTGTACAGACCACAAGCCCTAAGTTTGCATGTCGAAGTGAGGTGCTTTGGGCTTTGGGGGGAAAGAGAAGAATACCTATGTGAAACAAATACATCCTAGAAAATAAAAATGGTAAATGAACAATTTTTACAACTGATAAGGTTGGACCAGAAGTGGTGCCACATGCTAATTCTCGCACTCAGGAGGCTGAGGCAAAAGCATAGCTGTTTCCAGAAAAAAACCTGTGCTGTACAGTAGGACCCTGTTTTTACTTGAAAAAAAAATGATAGACTTGAAGTAATCCAAGGAATTATAAAATTGTTAAATAATCAGAACACAAGAAATTCAAACGCACCACTTCTTTCTAAGGGAAGGTTACTGTTTGAACGCTTTCTGATGCTTATCCTGGGAGAATCTACAGGGAAGTCTAATCAATAGGACTGGTTAAATTGGGGAAATCATTTTAGGGCATACCTCATCCACTACAAGCAGATGTCTCCACCCAGCAACCTCTACAACTAATATTTTCAAATGCCAATACACCAGCCACTGTGCATGAGTCAGAACTAATGGAAGATGAAAATTCTTGTCTTTACTGTTTTTTCTTTTTCCTTTTTTTTAAGTAAAAGTAATCTTAGCTAGTCTATTACACTTTCTGTCTCCGACATAGCCCCTGGGGCTATCCTTTTGTAGTTGGCCTCAGTATTCTATGGCATTAATATAAATTTCAGAGTGTCCTTGGAGTGTATGTCTCTTCCCTTTGACCTCCTGTACTTCAAGGTGCATAGAAATGGCTTTGACCTTTTGGGGCCATCTCTTCTTTTCACAAGACGAGTCCCTCAAGCCTGACCCAGGAAGCACTTCTTTTAAAAGCTTTCTGTTCTACTTCATTCTCCCATGTGACAACCGTTTTGTGACAACTGTCACAGAGAATATTCTGAAAGACTAGGTATGACCATAATACATTGATGTACTACTCTAAGCATTTGAAAACTTCCTCTCTCTAGAATACATAATAAAGTTGAAGAAATTGACTTCCACACCGGATGCTCCATCACTGCAGAGTAAACTAGCTATCCCAGCCCTGATTTAGATACCACTCTCGCCCATACATGGGAATCATATAAACAGGTTCCTTGGCCCCAAATGCCACAGGCAGATCTCAGAAGCCTTTTAGAAATACGAATAGAAAAACTCCTCAAACATGTGAAAAAAATTCCATTTAACATCCTTCCACAGGCTTGAATTTGACTGGCTTACAAAATCTTCCCAAAGGAATTATATTAAAATTCAGTCAAAATATTCATTGATGTGACATGTCAGATACTTGGTGTACATCTGCTGCCTTAAGAATAAGCTCAGGACCCTTCTATCACCTTTGGTTTCACTGTGTGCTGAAAAATGTAGCCTTGCCCAAGAAAGTGTCATCTTTTCCTGTCTGAAAACAAAATCAATGAGCTTTCGTTAGCTCGACAGTGGCCAGAGTCTGTAGTGTTTTGCAAAACGCATTTTAATGGCAGTGTACAGTTGCTCACTCTCTGAAGTGTGTCACGTATGTAATGAAATTTATCAGCTAAAATCCTTAATGAGCAACGGGGTGTTTATTTTAACTACCATGACACCTAACATGTCACATACCCCTGCAATAATGATTGTAATAAATATGACAAATGTTTTTGGTTTTTTTTTTTTCCACTCAGAATAATCAGCCATCTGTAACACCCCTATCTCTCCTTTGTCTCCCAATTATTCTGCTCTTATTTCATTTATCTGGTTGCTAAAATGCGTAAGTGCAATTTAAACTTCAGTCCAACAATATTCATTTTTATAGGGCTGACTTAGCTTTCAAATTTAAAGTTCTGTGTTTTCCATGAAGAATTCTCTGATTTCTCTAGCCTAGTGGTTTAGAATTCACTTAGCAAGTAAAAATCACCAAGAAGTTTTTAATACACACTTGTGTGTATGCAAAATATGCTATATTATGTAAAATGTATATTAAATATATTTAGAACAAATTTGCATGTATTAAATATAAAATATTATATGCATATTATTTGCATATGTCTAATACTATATGTATATATTCAGATGTTCCCCATATACTTCTTTGTCTAATTGCCCTTGGATAAATGTTGTATTGTGTAGGCCTTTGGTTATTTTAATTTTATAATATGGTTGAGAATGTTGTCATTTGCTGTTTTTGCTGGAAGTAGTATTTTTGGGGTATAAGAGAAAGAGGTGAATAGGTGACCTATACCAATAAAATACAATCTGAAAATGGAGAATATAATCAGTGAAAAGAAATTTCTCCCTTTGCTCTCATTCCCAGCCAACCACTGCCTTCCCTGAGAGATGCTCTTATGAGTGTCTTCTGTATTCCTACAGAGATTGTTTTCACATGTAATTTCTTTTCATTGTCTTAGGTAGGGTTGCTATTGTTGTGATGAAGCACCTTTAAACAAAGGCAAGTTGGAGAGGAAAGGGTTTATCTGGCTTACACTTTCAGAGCACTGTTCATCATGCAAGAAAGAAAGAACAGGAGCACAAGCACTACAGGAACCTGAAGGAAAGAGCTGATACACTGGAGGAGTGCTGCTTACTGGCTTGCTCAAACTGCTTGCTTACAAAGCCCAGGACTGCCAGCCCAAAGAGGGCCACACTCACAATGAGACTCTACCTCATTAATCATTAATTAAGAAAATATCCTACAAACATGCCTAAAGCCCAATCTAACAAAGACATTTTCCCAATTGAGGTTCCCTCCTCTCCGACTCTACCATCTGTCAAACCTAGACGGCATACTCAATAACTTGTGTCCCCGCAGCTCTTCACCAGCATATAACCGGTGAGACAAGATACAAGTTCATATAGACATTACACTTTTAGTTATTATATTATTATTAAAAATAATGTTGGTCAACTTCTGAATATGTGGCCTCTCCTGTAAGAGTTGATGTCGTCAGTGTGGGGCTCCTGGTCTTCCAGAGAAACTGGCACGGAACTGCTGAGATGGAGCATGATCAAACCCTAAAAATATCAAACTTGAGATTTAAAATCTCATGCTGAACAATGCATGGAGACTACCCAAAGCCCCGGCTCAGATGTAGCACATAGATTCTTTCTCCAAGTGGGTTGCCTAGTAAGGGGAGCAGGGGCTGTCTATGGCATGAACCTAGTGGCTGGCTCTCTGATCACCTTCCCCTGAGAGGGGAGCAACTTTGCCAGGCCACAGAGGAAGGCAGTGTAGCTAGTCCTGATGAGACCTGATAGGCTAGGTTCAAATAGAAGGAGAGGAGGACCTCCCCTATCAGTGGACTGGGGGAGGGGCATAGGTGGAGAAGAGGGAGGGAGGGTGGGATTGGGAGGAGACGAGAGAGGGGGCCACAGCTGGGATTAAAATTGAATGAATTGGAATAAATGATAATTAAGAAAATGATAAAATAAATAGATAAAATCTCCTCCTGAGAAACAAAGGTATGGGACAAATCTCTCACATGAGCTTGTCACGTGTTATCTTTCCCCATGTAAACGGAGCATTGCCAGGGTCCTAAGTCCTAGCCAATGAGACACATTCATCCTCAAAACTCCTCCCCCCCACTGCCCAAGGTTTGTAAGTCCTTGTTTCACATAAAATAAAGTGACAAGCACCATTAACTTCACCGGAAGGACTTCTGAGACTGGCTGTTTATTGTCACCTTTAGCACTGGGGTAATACAAAGGGAGGCCTTCCTTCTCTCCAAAGAATTCAATGATGGACTCCCAGGCTTGACTACTGGGTAGGCAGTTGCCACAGAACTGCTGTGGTCAGTGTTGGAGGTCACCTGGCTACCACGAGCTTCTGTTGTTTGGCAAGTCAGCATGGATCTCTACGGCCTAGTTCACACTGATCTAGCCGCTGCAGTGCCCATGTGTGGGAGCAGGCAGCTGTTCCATTCACCCAAGTCAGGTCGGGCCTCTGTTGACACCTGGCTCCCTTCAGGAGCCAGGAGCTCCTGTGGCCAGCTGTTCCTGAAACAGCTGCCTCACTGGCCCGGGTCAAACCCAGGCCCTCATTGCCACATGGCTCAGATTTGGAGGAGATTCCCACTGCCACCTGGCCTCATGCCAGCAGCCCAGCTAAAAGGGCAGTAATACTTTCTGTGGAGAAAATTTTCTTTTCCCACGCTCACTTGGCACCCCTGCCTTCAACCTGTATCCCGCCTGAGAGTGACAGCGCTCGGACCTTCTGGCTGACAGGGGCTGCCTTCCAGCTCAGCAGTGTCTGGTCTTCCTAGGAGATGTGGAACTACAATTTAGTGTCACTCTATTGGAGAAGACTGATTTTTCTTCTCCCAGCAAGTGTAAGTGACAGATCAGGTATTAAAATTTCATTTTTAAAATGTAGCGAGATAAAGTATAATAAGATAAAACAAAAACTGCCACATCAGAATTGGATGAGACAAACCAAAAGAAGAATCAAGAACACATCTGTTTATATACTCGGGAGTCCAGTAAAAATATTGATCTGGAAACCATAACATACATACAGAGGCCGTGTTACTGATCCGTGCAAGTCCTGTGCCTGCTACTTAAGCCCCTGTGAGTTCATGGTACCTTTAATCATGTTGATTTAGAGGGTCTTATTTCCTTGGTGTCCTCCATTCCTTCTGGCTCTTAACATCTTTTAGCTTCTTTTCTGCCTGTTTCACTGAGCTTGGAAAGGAGAGATTTGATGGAGACATTCTGTTTAGAACTGAGTGTTCTAAGTAGGCTTTTTGTTTTGTTTTGTTTCAAGACTGGTTTCTTTGTCTATGGCCTTGGCTTTCCTAGATTCGCTTTGTAGACCAGGCTGGCCTTGAACTCACAGAGATCTGCCCACCTCTGCCTCCGAATGCCACCACACTAGGCTATGCTGACATCATTCTTCATCCTATTGGATTACATTTGCAGCTTTCAGTATCTGAACATGGTTTTCTTTAGTTCTTTTCGAGGATGCCACACTATCTCACACTCTAAAGAACATGTGTGTTAGTCAGATTTTTCCACAGCTGTGGAAAGACACAGATGAACAACTTAAAATCAGAAAAGCTTTATTTTTTTCTAGTAGTTACAGAACTCTCAGTACATGGCCCTTGGATCCACTACTTTAAAGCCTGTTATTAGGTAAAGCACTGTTAATAGTGGAATCATGAGAGAAAAGAGGCTTATTTCATGAAAGGCAGGAAACATAAACACAGAAATGTCAGGGACAATGCGTAATCCTCAGGTCATAGTCCAGTATCCGGTGGCCTCTGCTGGGTTCCAATTCCTATTGCTTCTGCAACCTCCCAAAATAGTGCCACAAACTGAACACAAAGCCTTGAACACCTGAGACCTTCTGGTTAATCCTCATACACATGGAGCCATGGCAGCCACCATGTTTAAGTCCATGGTTTTCTGTTAATCACACCATCATATATATGAGAGTATTCATAGTGTAAAACTGGAAGCTGGGACTCGAGATATTGTGCATCCATCTCTCATTCTAATATTAGATACGCTTCCAGAAGACATAAGATAACTTGACATTCATATAACTATATCTCCATGCTTTAGTCTCTCATGTAAACACAGCATATCAACAACATGTTAGTAGCTACCAGCCTTAGGTGATTATTAATTATCAGGTAGTTAATATAAAAAAAACATCAGTTTGTGGTTCTAAATATTTATTTCTTCTCAAGGTTGACATTGAAAGCCTTTTGATACAATTAAAACTCACTGATACTATATCATTTTTATACATTTTTCTCATGCCAATTCATCCTTTATATGTTAACTTTTAACTGGCTTATTGGTAGGCTTAATTTATATATTACCAAAAATTCTTCGTTTGTAGTTGTAAAAGTCTTTTCCTTCAGTATAGAATAGACTTTATTTGTTTTAAAATGTTTACATTTTATTTTAATTGCTTGACTGGTGAGATATAACAGAAGTGCTGTTTTGCTTTAAAACGTTTAATAACATAAACACTTTTTATTTATTTGGTTTTACTTTTCATATATAGTATATGTTAAATTACCACAATAAAGTTACTCTGAATTCATGATTAATAATCAGTAGTATTTTTGTATTCTACTACTTTATTTAAATTATTTACAAAATGTCATCTGAACTTATTTTATGTCAACACACAACCAAAGCAAGTGGATAACTTTAAAATATAGGGCAACGATGAAGTGAAGAGTGATATAGGCAGACACACATGATTTTAAGACAACATTTGCATACGTTGTAGATATAGACCATTTCATATAAAAGTTAACCACAAATTAGGCCATAAACATTGAGGAACAAAGGCCTAAGGAATAGTTAACTTCCATATTTCTATTCTGTTCATGAAAATATTTCTCTTAGCCTATTTGTCACATGCAAATAGCTTATTAATGAAATGAAAATGTTTCCCAACACTGATAAAGGAATAATAATTTAAAAAAAAAGCTCTTTTTGATTTCAGGAAAAAAAAATTCCATGTAAATGACAAGTTATACCCTGAAATATATCTTTAAACACTGAGCAAATTCCATTAATCTGTTTATTCACTATCTCTTTAAAATGCTGACAAGTATCAAACCAAATATGTGCATTTGTGTATCAGTGCCATATGGGACCCAGTGTGATCTGATTGAGTCATAAACGGATTTTTTAAATTATCTTGGGCAATGAAATGCTTTCTGTTGATATCTCAAAGGGAAAAGGACAAGATAGCCTTCAGATAGTCTCTAAAATCTTAGTATTCTTCATGGAGGATTGCAAAGTACTGAATCCATACAAATACCAAAAATGTATTTCTCCCTGAGCGGCAATCCTGGTTCAGTGGGGAAAGGTGTGGACTACCAAGCCCTGTGACCTGAGCTGGATCTCAGCGGACCTGCTTGCTGAAAGAAGAAAACCAACTCCCTATAGTTGTACTCTAACCTGCATATGTGCACTGTGGCAAACTCATGTACAAACTCATAGACAACTAAGTAACTAAATGCAGTAATTTTAGAGAAAAAATAAAACATTAATATATGTCATGGTAACATACATACTACTATCTGTTAATGCAGACAGAGCTCCAGTCAACAACACCCACTCTCTTTTATCCTCCTCCTCTTCCTTGTCTCTTCAACTATTCTTCTCTCTATTCCTTTCTCTCCCTGGAGTTCTCCTGTGTTTCTACCCTCTATCTCTCTTGAATTTGTCTTTCTATTTTTTCAGTCCTGTCCCTTCCTTTTTGATGAATTTAATGTAAACAACTATGTAATGTACTCGTCAGCTCTAGTTTTTGGTGTCTTCTCTGGAGGTCTTGGATTCTACATTTTATTAATTTATCTTTTCATTTTTTTAATGATAAAGTCATTTAGTACTTACATAAAAAATCACCAAAAATAACATATTTATCTTTTATATAATTACTATAACCTGTAATTTATATTACTATTTTTGGCTCAGTTTCTAACAATGAAACACATCTGTCTCGGGAAGCTTTTATTAATCCACATGTCACCTTTCTTTTTGCAGCAGTAGTTCTTGCCCTTGGATGTACAATGTAGTCACCTGGGGGACTTTAACAACTGATGTCTCAAGTACTAGTCATGAGATGTTTATATAACGAGTGGGAGGCATTGTCATCTTTCACTTAGGACTTTTTAAACATTTTCTCTTCTACTCATTAGTGATCTATACCATCATTGTTTATAATGAGTGTGCATCTTGTTTAGGTTCAGACCTAGAGGAATACAGTTAACTAGGCATACATATTCATGAAGAAGGTTAAACGCTTTCTCTGGCCATATTTGATTATTGGTCTGAGGAAAGGGGACAAAGATGAACCTTCAGAAAAATAAAACTCACAGGGAGGACAGAACCACTACTGATCATCCCCTTTTAATGTTCCTTACTACATCCATCATCCTTGGCTCTACCTCAAGACCCACCTGTATCACTCCTGGGCATCTACCCATAAAATGTTCCACCATACCACAAAGACATTTGCTCAACCATGTTCATAGCAGCTTTATTTGTAATAGCCAGAATCTGAAAACAACCCAGATGGATATAGAAATGGTGGTACATTTAAACAACAGAATACTACTCAGCAATCAAAAACAAGGACATTTGAAGGCAAATGGTGGAACTAGAAAAGATCATCTTGAGTGATGTATTCCAGAAGCAGAAAGACACACATGGTATATATTCACTTAAAAGTGGATATTAGATGTATAAGATAGGATAAACATATTAAAACCTGTACACCTAAAGAAGCTGAGCAAGAAGAAGGACCCTGGATAAGATGATCAATCCTTGTTCAGAAAGGCAAATGGAATAGACATGGGAAGAGGGAGAAAACAGGGAACAGGACAGGAGCATACCACAGAGGGGATCTGAAAGACTCCATCCAGCAGGGTATCAAATCAGAAGCTGAGACTCATAGCCAAACTTTGAGCAGAGTGCAGGGAATCTTATGAAAGAAGGGGGAGATAGAAAGACCTGGTGGGGATAGGAGATCCACAAGAAGAGCAACAGAACCAAGAAATTTGGGTACAGGGGTCTTTTTTGAGACTGATACTCCAAACAAGGACCATGCATGGAGATAACCTAGAATTTCTGCACAGATGTAGCCCATGGCAGCTCAGTGTCCAAGTGAGTACCTTAGTAAGGGGAACATGAGCTGTCTCTGACATGAACTCAGTGTATGCTTCTTTGATCACCTCCCCCTCTGAGGGGAGAAAGCCTTCCCAGGCCACACAGGAGGACAATGCAGCCAGTCCTGATAAGACCTGATAAGCTAGGGTCAGAGGGAAGGGAAAGAAGACCCTATCATTGGACTTGGGGAGAGGAATGAGAGATGAGAAAGGGAGGGTGAGATTGAAGGAGATGAGGGAGGGGGCTACAGCTAGGATACAAAGTGAATAAACTATAATTTATTAAATAAATAAATAAATAACACAAAAAAGAAGGAGGATATAGAAAGCCATGGAAGGGACAGGAGACCAACAGAACCAAGATGTTTGGGCCCAGGGGTCTTTGCAGAGGCCGATATTCCAGCCGAGCACCATTCATGGATAGGACCTAGAACTCCTGGTCAGATGTAGTGCATGGCAGCTCATTGTCCAAGTGGGTTCCTAGTAAGGGGAACAAGGGATATCTGTGACATGAACTCAGTGGGTGGCTATTTGATCACCTTCCCCTGGGAGGTGCAGCTTTGCCAGGCCACAGAGGAGGACAATGCAGCCAGTCCTGATAAGACCTGATAAGCTAAGGTCAGGGAAGGGGAAGAAGACCTCTCCTATCAGTGGACTAGGAGAGGGGCATAGGAGAAGAGGGAAGGAGGGTGGGACTGGGAGGAGATGAGGGAGGGCACTAAAGCTGGGATACAAAGTGAATAAATTGTAATATATAAATAAATAATGAATATTCTCAGGGAAAAAAAGACAAAATTTTTAAATTTAAGGCTCAATAAATTGAAATCTATGAGGCTCAAACTTGAATTTAAAGAGCGAGACAGCCTTCTAACCTAAAGATTCTCTCAAAAATCATTATTGGAATAGAAAAATTTCAAAGCCCACATTTGTTCCTTAACTTTTGTTTTATTATAGAAAACTTTATGCCTGCTTTTCTTAGTTGGGGGAGGGAAATATATAAGACCAATACTTGAATAATAATTGTTCATCTCCAACTTAAGGGTAATACTAATGCCTCATTCTGAAGATACTCACTAGAATCATTGCTAATGAGTGATTACTGAAAGCATATAAGAAGCATAATTGTGTAGCTTGAATTGGTGAAAGAGCACTATTTAATGATTTTATTTACCTCTCTCATTTGCCATCTGTCTTTGTTCATAGATTCTCTGCAATGTGTGCTAGTCAGGATTCAGCTAGGATTGGACAATTTTCAATAGGTTAAGGCCTGGTGTATGCAAGGATGAGCAAATTTCTATAAATACAATCTATGCTCCAGGTGTAGTAATTCTAGTCATGTGATAATAACTGTTAGAAATATCATATATGGCACTATCATTTACAAATACTATCTTGTGCTTCTTTGCCTTTTGTACTTTAACAGTCAAAACACAATGAACCAGACATTCCACTATGGCAGAATCCCTGTATTTGAGTCAGTTCTTCATTTGTTTGTTTAAAAATTGTTTAAGAACCTAGACTTCACTTAAGCTTGTATAGAGTTGAGATCCTGAGATAGACTCCCTTTTCAACAAGTTCGTAAACCAATGTAATGAATGCAAAAACAGTAAGTCAGTAAATAAATGCACTGTGGTAGCCTGTGAAATGATCGCTGAAGGAAAAATTCAGGAGGTATACAAAGATAGATAGGGTATAGGAGGGTATGTACAAAAGACACATATCCATACATACCAAATACAAATACCTTGACCTAAGAGTTGCATCTCAGAGTGAATGCAATTTTATGTAAGAAGTGGGAAATAGTAAGAGCTGGAGAGGACAGGATCTCCACAAAGAGAACAACAGAACAAGAAAATTTGAACACAGGGAACTTCCCAGAGACTCATACTCCAACCAAGGACTGTTCATGGAGAAAACCTAGAACCCTGACAATGCAGCCACTTCTGATGAGAACTGATAGACTAAGATCAGAAAGGAGTGGAGGACCTCCCCTATCAGTGGACTTGGGGAGGGGCATGCATGCAGAAAGGGGGGGGGGGAGCCGGGAGGGGAGGAGGGAGGGGCTTCTGGGGGGATACAAAATGAATGAAGTGTAATTAATAAAAGTTAAATAAAAATTTAAAAAAAGATTAAAAAAAAAAGAGTTGCATCTCAAGTTTCACACCTAGGATAAAGAACCAAAGAGGGGAATAACATATCATATTTATTCAGGTGTTTTCCATTTTCATCATTTTTCTTTACTCCTGCTACAGTTTTTTCACTGGTGGCAAATTTAGTTTCACCCCAAAATAGTTACTTTTCACTTTACACTGCTCAAGAAACATTTCAGTGGACAAAGCATTCTGAATATGGATGTTGCTTCTTGCGGTATCACTTGAAAATTTTGCCCAGTTCGTCTTAGCTAACATGGTTCCTAGAGCCAACACTCAATCTTGCTCATTTGCAATGCATCCTTATCTGCCTGGGTAGGGAGCTCGGGAACTTATTCAGCCTGGAATTTTCTCATATTTCCCTCTTGCTTCTGTAAGGTCTTGCTTTTACCCAAATATAGGATATTTCCAACTGTTTTTCTTCAGGCATATATTCTATGCCATATACTTTTTTCCATCCTCTGAGCCTCAGATAGTACAAGAGTTCACTTTCTAGCTCTCTTAATCCCTCTTCTTCTTTCATAAGATTCCCCAAGCTCTGCCTATTATTTGGCCGTGGGTCTATGCATCTGTTTCCATCAGCTGCTGGGTAATGCCTCTCAGAGGACAGTTATGCTAGGTTCCTGTCTGAAAGTATATGAGAAAATAATTAATAGTGTCAGGGGTGAGCTTCCTCTCATGACATGGCTGTCATGTCAGGCCATTTCCTCAATCTCTGCTCCATCTTTATCCCTGCCCATCTTGTAGGCAAGACAAATTATGGGTCAAAGGGTTTGTAGGTTGGTTGGTGTCCCAATCCTTCTATCAGTAGTCTTGCTTGGTTCAGGAAGTTGCTTTTTCTGATTTTCTATCCCCAGTTTTTAGGAGTCTTAGCTAGGGTCACCCTTATCGATTCCCAGGAGTTTCCCTTGCCCTAGGTTTCTAGACCCCTGCAACTGCTCTCAGTTCTCTCTCCCTCTGTCCTTCCCACACTTATCCCTCCTGTTCCCCCCCCCCCATGCCCTCTCCCACAGAATTTCCTTCCTCCATCCACACCCCATGTCTATTTCATTTCCCCATCTGAGTGAGATTCAAGCATCCCCTCTTTGGCCCTCCTTGGCTTCTTTGGGTTTGTAGGTTGCAGCATGGTTATCCTATGCTTTATGGCTAATAACCACTTATAAGTGAGTATATACCACATGTGTATTTCTGAGTCTGGATTACCTCACTCAGGATGATAATTTATAGTTACATCCATTTGTCTGCAAATATTATAATTTCCTTGTTTTTAATAGCTGTGTAGTATTCCATATTCTGGCCATTTCCACAAACTACTCTAAACTGGAACTGCAAAGTAGCAGCATGGAAAGGAGGTGTTATTGTCTTGTGATTCCAAGAATCTGTTCCCTAGAATTGAAGGTATTTGTTGTGTCACTACTGCTGCTATTTTTACTGTAAAATCTCCTGAGACTACAAATTGGGAGATCATGGAAAAATAGTCTGAAAAATCTTACTCCCCTTAGGAGTCTCGCTTTGCTGAAACTCCCATAGCTGTTTCTGGCTCATCTCATATACAGTTTTGTTCAATCTTTCATTTTAAGTCAGGCAATAGAGAGGAAAGTAATCATCAATCTACTAGCAAGCTTTGTTGTTTGGTATTCCAATCTTGTTTCCCAGCTGATATAATACCATTTGTTATTAAGAGTTCATGATTTGTTCAAGACTTACCCTTCTGAAACTATGTGAGAGTAGAGACTGTCTCCTTTCTTTGACTCAGTGATTCTCCACCCTTTCTCTGAGAATAGAGTAGGCCAACAACAAATAGAAAACAAGGTAACTTCACTTGTTGCATGAATTTAAAGAACTCCGGGAACTTCGCCAGCAAACTGACAACCAAGGGCAATTTGAGCACTAAGTCCCCGGCAGGCTTCTGAGTACCTAGCTAAGTACCTAGCAGCCAGTACAGCCTCATGCTCCTGGAAAGTTCTGAGTGTTAAGAAAGAAATGTTACAACATCAAACTCTCTGAAGTATTGAGGTACCAGGCAAGAGCAATCCCTTGCAGAGTAAGTATGTACATCTTCAACTAGAATGACAGGATCATGTCTTTTGTCTCTGGTGAGTCTTGATGACTGCAGTTTGGGGGTTTGGTGATTGGAACAGGAATGAATCCATTTTTTTCTGGGACTGTGCATTACATCCAGGAAGCTAGTTTGAGTAATCTCCCTACTGGAGAAGAAACCCACGGAGCAGAAGAAAGTCTGCTGATTTTGTCTCTGGAGAAGTCCCTGCTAGTGTAGAAGCTTCAGGTGAGAGAAATTATTCTTTGTTCGTAAGCTCTGCCTTAGCCTGCAATGGAAAATAGCAAGAGTTATACTGTCTTGTAGCAGGAGCATGTTAGAGATTGAGGCCCACCCAATTTACTGAGTACTAGAGGGCCTTGTTTGCTTGGATCTCTAACTGTCTCCAGGCAACCAAGGAAACTTCTAAAAAATGTCACCATCAATTCCAGTCATTATTGTAGTCTTTGCAGATGACTTCCAAAGCTTTTCCAGCATGGTCTCCCCAGTTTCGAAAACATCTTGACATCAGAACTAAGAGCTTTTAGCAGCTCAGTAGTGGGTCTTTGTTTCCCCTGTGTCTTCCTTGCTTTGGGTGAGGTTGGAATTTTCCCAACCATCAGGGAGCCCCTACAACTAGCAGGAATCTCTGGAGACCCTGAACTTCCCCATCAGTTGCACTCAATGGTAGATACTACCATGCTAGAGCCTGTCTTTCTTTGTGTATTT
This sequence comes from Meriones unguiculatus, assembly GCF_030254825.1. NCBI lineage: Eukaryota > Metazoa > Chordata > Mammalia > Rodentia > Muridae > Meriones > Meriones unguiculatus. The sequence goes on from NC_083359.1 coordinate 30,796,783, forward strand.
AAAATACAGACTTTTTAAAGGAGGACCTGGGAGCAGTTCGTAATGCTCATTGGAAGATTTGGTGCACTTGTATTTTAACGAGAGAGTCTGTCATAAAAGAATTCTGGAATTTATTCTAACAGGGGGAATCATTAGATGATTTTAATTAGGGGGAGATAATTTTTTATAGAAAACTCAGACTTGTACACTGAAAAGGAAGTGAGTAAGTTTAAGATACTTATTGTTTAAACATGAAAAACAGTTACATAAGTAAATATATACTAAAAACAGATATAATGCTGTTCTTCCATGTGATTCCAGACATGGAAAAAGGAAAATGAAGAGATGAGAATGACTGTAATGTCTGATGCTCAGTATACAGAAAGTAGCAACTATGTTCATTATCTGAGAAACAGTAACAAGGCAAGTTTGGGGACTAAATATATAGGTATGTGAGAGTAACAGAGACCCACCCACCTCTATCCCTTCCTCTTGAGTAAAGTGTTGAAATTAAAAGTATGGACCGCCATGTCTAGCCAGCTTCATAGTTCTTTTTTTGTTTTGTTTTGTTTTGTTTGTTTTGTTTTTAATCTTCTGAAATTGAAACACAAAGATGCCATAAATTTCTCTTTGTTAATAATCCTGACAGTGGCTCAGCTCCAGATTACAACAGAATTATTAGCCTAAATCAGAAACTATATGTATGTATCCACACTTTGTATAGCTATAAGCACATATACAGTTCTATGCAACAATCAAGATTGGCACCCCTGTACTTTCTAGAGGAGAGTTGTAACAGGAGCCATGCTCATCCAGAAAGTAGGAGACAGAAGCAGAATAGTATATAATTAAAATGTTTACTAAATTTCCTTTGAGATATAAGCCACTGACATTTTCCAGATTGCAAGCCAAGAAATGCTTAGGATTATACCGACATCTTTAGCCACCTAAAATTGCTGCAAGATGAAAACCCAGCTTAGACACAGTTCAGAAAATACTGATTGGATAACCTTTTTTTTTTTTTTTAAGAACTCCAGAATTAAAAAGTTAAATCTGATGAGAATTAATACTGAGGTGAACATACCATTTCTACTCAATGTCAATCAAAAATCCATTTCTTCTTTTTCATAGGCCTCCAAGAATACTTTCTCTCCTCTCTAAGTGAGTCTACCAAAGCAAATTGATTGTTCTTTCTTTCCTGACCATTCCTGCACATGCTGAGGGCTCTGCACATCTCCTGTCCCGCAGTGACCCATGAGCACGATAATATCTGCAAGATGTGAATGTTATGCTCACTCTATCTTATACTTTGTCTGCAAGTATTCTTTAATCCTGCCTCTATTTATTTGAACAAGACTTACTGAATCACTGCCTTGTTCCCAGCATCTTTACAGTAATTGAGAACATATCAATAATCAAAAAGATCCACCCCTCAAAAAAAACAAACAAACATATTTTCACAATGCTTAAATTCTGGCAGGGACTGGATACAGGGGCAACAGTGAAGAACACAACAGAAACCCTGAGGGGGGAAAAAAGAGTTCCAATAAAAAGAATAATCTGAGCTTTCCCATTCAAAATGTCTTTGAGCAAATCTCTTTGTTTGGAATTGCTGTTGCTCTGTTTTAATGCAAGTTCAGATAACTGGCTCTTTTATTCGGAGAGATCAGTTTATTTCTCACAATTCATTGTATTGTGTCACAGAATCTTCTAGTTTAAAACCATCCATCTTGGAGGGAAATTTCTCATGATATAGGGTGTAGAAGGGGAATGAAACAAAAGGACAATTTAAGACAGGATGTTCTAAGGGTAGTTGAAACAGTCCATCCTACTCAAATAGCCTCAGGATGTCCCCAGAATTGAGCAGATTCATTAAGTTTCACCTTCCCCAAGAGTATCAAAGCAATAAAGACGGCTGAGAGTCACTTTCTAAGCCAACAGTTCTCAACCTATGGATCCTGACCCCTCTGTGGTCAAATGACACTTTCACCTAAGACCATGTGCATATCAGATATTTACATTACAATTCGTAACAATATCAAAATTACAGTTATGAAGCAACAATAAATATAATGTTATGGTTTGGGATCAGCACAACATGAGGAGCTATATGAAAGAGTCATAGCATCAGGAAGGTTGAGAGCCACTGCTCTATGCTGAGCTGCTTAGAGGATACTGGAGCACTGCTGTATGGAAGACTTAGAGATCGACCAAGCTGCCTAAAAAAAATCAGAAAACAGGTATACCCTTAGGAAAAACACAGGGCTGCCAACCTACCTGGAAGAGGCTCAGATCGACCGAGAAGGGACACCCCCTGCCCCAACCTGTTATACTGACTATAGGTGTTTAACAGTATAGGGGCAGTGTGCTTCAGCTTTCATGAGGTATCAATATGGGAGGGTAGGCTTTAGTCAGGCAACCACCTTTGTGTCATTTTTGCTCCTATAAGCAAACCCTTCACCCATATTACTGTAAGTAACTCAATGAAACTTATGAAGTTGCTAAATTGGACTTTGGTGCTATTCAAATATTGACTTGTTTCTGGATCCCTACTTGGAATAAACAGTTATATATTCATGTCTGCCCGGGGAATAGTGTTTCACGACAGTTTGTTATTTACCTAAACTACCATGAGGAAAGCAGTGGAGAGTAGAGTTTGCTACCAAAAGCTTCTTTTGCAGCTAGTAGTAGGAAAGAATTCCGTTGTCACTCAGAGTAGCCTCAAACTCTTTATGCTTTTTACTCCATGCTATTGCTAGACTCCTTTAACAAAACTACATCTATTATTTTTCCTTATGTTCTTTGAAGAAAGCACTGAACATTAGTATCTGCCACGTCACTTCCTGATAACTAAGAATTTATATATATGCTCCTATGGGACAGCCATTTTTTTTTCAAGCCACCACCTTCTACTCCCTGGCTCTCATAGGCTGACAGCCATATCATAATGCAAAATGAATTTAGTTCAAATTCTAAGAGCCCATTGTCTTTCTTTGTCTCAACACGGCTTAAAAGTTCAGTCTCTTCTGAGACTCAAGGCAATGTCTTAACTGTAAACTATTGAAATTCAAAATCTAAAAGTTGATCACATAGTTCTAACATACAATGTCATAAAAAAAAATACATTACAATCCTGAAAAGAAGTAAAGGGAGCATAGTAAGGAAATAATGGACTGAAGCAATACCTAAAACCAGAAGAACAAAATTCAAATCACCCATGTCTGATATAAAAGTGTTCTTCACATCTCCAACTCCTTACAGCTTTATTGATTGCACCATACTTCTCTCTCTTGGGCTGTTTTCACTGCTGATGTTCAGCTATCTTTAGCAGGTATCCCATGACTCTGGTATCACCAACATCTTGGGAGTTCCAACATAATCCAGGCGTCATGGCCACAGCTTCAGGCAACAGCTTTTTTGGTGCTCCATGCAAGGACACTCTTACACATGCCTGGCTTCAGTAGTTTTTCTTAGTCATGGAAGAAGATACCACAACACAGTTTTTGTAATTTTTTAATTTTTTTATTTATTACAATTTATTCACTTTGTATCCCAGCTGTAGCCCCCTCCTTTATCCCCTCCCAATCCCACCTTTCCTCCCTCTTCTCATCCTATGTCCTTTCCCCAGTCCACTGATAGGGGAGGTCCTCCTCCCTTCCCTCTGACCCCAACCTATCAGGTCTCATCAGGATGGGCAGCATTCAATGTCTTCCTCTGTGGACTGGCAAGGCTGTGTCCCCCAGAGAGCCTGTCACTGAGTTCATGCCAGAGAAAGTCCCTGTTCCCCTTTCTAGGGAACCCACTGAGCCTACGGGTTACATCTGAGCAGGGGTTTTAGGTCCTCGAAATGAATTGTCCTTGGTTGGCATATCAGTCTCTGCAGGGCCCGCAGGGCCAATATTTTTCATCTGCTGGTCTCCTTTTGGAGCTCCTGGACAAGACACATCTTTAATCCTTTTTTTTTTTTTTTTTTTTTTTGGAACTCCTTTAATCTAAAGGAGTTCCTTTAGATTAAAGGTACACACCTTTAATCTAAAACAATGAAATCTACTTGAGAAGAAGACAAAGTGAAGAATCAGAGGAAGATTTGACAGAATGAGTCAGAGATAGAATACACCAAACTCTGATGAGAACAGACAGAAAAGAAAAGCTACTTAAGAGGAGTCAGAGAGATGACAGGGCATTTGTGGAGATAGTACAGTAAAATTTGGGAGTACAGTACAGTTTACTGCAGTTCATTTGAGTGCTGTTAAGTTCATGCAGTTCAATTCATGGAATTCAGAGATAATTTTTCTAGGCAGAGCAATGTACTGAGAAGTAAAGAGAAACCAATTTGAATCATTCAGCTTGGAGAGAAATTTTGAACCAAAACATCTGAGTCGAACCACCCAGCCTGAGTTCAAAAAGACCTAGAAAGTGTGAGGTTATTCAGCAGTAAACTTGGAGGCTGCAAACATTTTAGGCTTAGGTTAGCAGACAGAGGCTGGAAGCTGAGGTCTTCAAGGTAAGGCCTCACAGAATATTAGATTATTTGGAGGCTAGAAGCTTCCAGACAGAAGCCTAGGGATAGTTAAATAGAAATGCTCTAGGCTCAGCCCAAGCCATGTATTCATAAAGCTCTGGTATGGCTATCCTCTCATCCCATCATATGAGAAAATAAAAACATTTATAGGTCAATATAAGTAGAAGGGTGAGCATAAAAATGTGTTCTTACCAGGTGCAGGGAAATGGCTTGCAGTAGGATAACATTTTACTATTTCCACAGTGTCAATGAGGATAGACTATCAATGTTTTTGAACTAAGGAAAGGGTTTCAAATTAAAATTTCTATTATACTAAGTATTAATAAGGCCACATTCTAATAAAGTAAAATTCTATTATATCCAGGAAACCTGAAGCCATACTTGGAATTTAAGTATGAATTTAGGTAACATACAAAAGCTTCATGATTCCAAAATCTGCTCAGGATGACTTCTAAAGGACTTTACTTTCCCTAAGATTAATTTTTAACTATGCTTAAACTTCTTTCTCCCTACCTAATCCTCCAAAGGACTCACAGCACATGGATTCTGTTTCATTATTTACTTGTGATAATCACTGTGTTTGTCTATAACATTCTTCACAAAAAATTATTATATTTTTCCTCTTCTTCAACATGTTCTCCCAAACTCCCAACATAGCTAATTTTATGTCCTTTCTCTCTTTCAAAAAAGAAAAATCCAAGCAGACCTGTAAGCAAAACAAACAAACAAACAAACAAAAAAACAGGACACAAAAAGAAGACAAGACAAAAGTCCCCAAACAAAACAAAATGAAAAAAAAAAGCATAAAAAAAACATGGAGTTTATTTTTGTTGGCCAACTATTTAGAGTGTGGTACATATACCAGTGTCACTTCAGGGTTTTGGGGGTTTGTTTTGTTTTGTTTTTAAGAAAACTGATTTTCCCTTTCTTTTACTCACCAGCTTCAACTCCAAATCAATTCTTAGTTGCATGACTTTTTGTCTGTTTCACGTTTTTAGTACTGAGGTTTTGCCTGGTCAGGGCCTCTGTGGCATTTATGCTTGCCCTCACAGTCCCTGTGAGGACATATGTGTATCCGTTCTGTTGTTCCTGGGAAACACTGTTTCCTTGCAGTCATCCAGCACCTCCTGAACTTACACTTTTTCTGCCTCCTCTTCTGAAGAGATCCCTGAGTTTTGATGGTAGGACTGTGATTAAGGCATTGCATTTATAGCTGAGTGCTCCAAAGTTTTTAGATTCACTACACGTTTCTTAGTTGTGGATTTCTTTATTAATCACCATCTACTGTAATCAGAAGCCCCTTTGATGAGACTTGTTCTAATCTGTGGGGAGAGTAATATATCAGGAGTCATTTTTATTTATATATTCTTTAGCAGAATGGTAGTAGTTGGTTTTCACCTATAGGCCTAGGACCTCCTGTTAGAAAAGGAATTTAAATGGAGATGCCATATAATGGAGGAAATAGTACTATAACTGGACAGGATACCAAGTAAAAATCTCCAGTGTCAGATATTTGTTATAGCTTGTTGAGTCCTTAGCCAAAGATATCCCACAGACATACTAATCATCACCGTCTAAAGCCAAGACCACCGGTTACTTTTTATAAGCCCCTACTATTAAAGAGACATCTTTTTTTTTTAATGTCATCGAACATAGAAAAATTCAGTGGTACCCAACTAAAAGCTTTACCACAACTGAGTAGCATTCATGGTGCTTGTAGATACTTTGTACACTGTCAGGTGTAAAGGTGTAAAAGGTCATCATCTGTATCACCAAGCTACAAGTCCTACTACCTAAAATACAGAATGTCCTGTACTTTGTGGTTGTACAACAGTGTCTCAAATGCTATGGAAGTAACCAACCACTATTTGATTGGATTTAAGAGCCGCTCCATGAAAAAGAACCCATACCTGACACTGCTAACATACCATTCTTAAGTTACAACAACAGGATAAAATTAAGGTTCTAATTTGGGAGGCAGGGAAATCATGAGTGGTTTGTAAGCCCATTGGCATACACTAGCTAATAGCATATATATAATATATATATAATATATAATATGTATACACTCACAAATATATATATATATATGTATGTATGTATTTAAGGATACAAGAGCCTAAGTAATGTTTGCAAACAACTTCAGCTTCATGAACTTTCATAAGTCTAATTTTTTTTTTACAATTTTACAATCAAAACATATTCACTGAAATAAAATAAACATTATAGGTAACTGTATTAAATTGTTTTTATTGTTACTCTGAGCTATTTTATGGCAGGTACTCTGGAAATTTTAACGGTGAAGAAAGCCATTAAATTTTTTTGCTCTCATGTCCTAGAATACAATAAATGAATATTTTCATGTTGATAAGTGCTCATTATTAACAAACAAATATTTACATATTTTCATATGGATAGTTAATTTTCTGAAAAGAAAAAAAAAAAACCTTTTGTTACTTAAAGTAATTCTCTACTTATGAAGCACTGAGACCCAATAATTTTTTTTCAGCTTACTTTGAGCTCATATTTACACCTGTAATTTAATAATCCTTGCTGATTTGACAGATTTAAAGTAAGGGATACTTTACACTCAGGCCAAAGAGCAATTTGAAAACTATGTTGTGACTCTAAGTGCATCTTTTTTTATTAAACTACTATCAACTTTTAAAATCCAATACAGTCTGTTACTAGATACTGTCTCCTAGATGCTTCCGATAAAACATGTCCATGAATCCTCAATAATCCTCCTGCCTGAATAAGATCAGTGTAATGTCAACACTAGCTGACAAGACAATGTGGACTAGAATTTTCTTACATCTGGATGAAGAGCTATAAGTGGCCAGTGGCTACTGAGTGAGGGAGAATTGGTTTCCCCCATGGAGAAGATACTGCATAAGTAGTGCACTCCCAAGAGACAAAACAACATGTGTGTGTGTGTGTATGAGAGAGAGAGAGAGAGAGAGAGAGAGAGAGAGAGAGAGAGAGAGAGATTAATGTAAAGGCCATGTATCTGGGAGAGGTCGTGGGCAGTGTTTGGTGTGCTGAGTATATGAGAGTGATGTACAAACAGAGGTCATGGTTGAAGTTCTTAATAGAAACTAATTTTAAAAATGTAAGTTTGATAAAGTCAACTTGCCCAAAGCAATTAATTTGAAACCACTAATCTTTCTTGGTGTCTGGCCATTATGTCTGAAAGGATGAGCTTACCTCTCAAAGCACCTTCTTTCCTATTTTGCTCTGAGGAATACTGTTGTCCACTTCACTTTTTTGATTCTTAATCTGTCTTCCTAGCCATCTACTCTTGCATTTAGACTCAACCTATATCCTGCTGTTTTCCTTTGTCCTTGGCCTTATTTGAACCAATAAACAGATGTGACAAATGACACCTTGGACTGTATTTAACATGTTTTTATAACTGTTTGAATAGAACTGGTCCTTGGATAAATTAGCTTCAAACTTGTCTGACTTCCGTACTCAGTGAACCCTTGCTTACTTAACGTGGGCAGAGGGGTACATGCAAGCACTCATGCTCATTCTCATGGCCAAATTATCGTTATTTACCTAATGGGACAGGGATTTATATCCACGGATCAAAGCAACAACTGTACAGCCTTCATGATTCTTTCTTGTTTTCAAGTTGTATCCTGACAGCTTGAAGAAGGAAAATGATCCTTCTAAGAAAGTTCTTTCTTGTGCATGAGTAGAAATGACATCCTAAATTTGATATATAAATGTGCTTTTCACATGGCCTTTTTAGCCTGTATGATTTTTCAAAGAGATCAATTGTGTCTGCAAAGCATGACTTCAGGTAGTTTATTCATCAGTTCTAATAATTCAGAAATCACTGAACTGCATCCCAAACACTAGGGGATGATCTTCAGTCTTTCCTCACCCTAAGCCACTGGGAAGCATAGTAACTATTGGAGTTCCTAAGTTCTCAAATCCAACAGCTCTTGGAAGAAAACATGACACACCTTAGTCAGTCAGAGTTCTGTGAAAATCCATAGAAATTCAGAGACACATAATTGAAATATGAATCAGAATTTATTCTGCGCATCACATTTTCATGGATAGCAAGGATAAATTTTATTCTCATTCCATCTCTTCATCTTTTGGTCTAGTCATGTTTGCGCATGTGGAATCCCCAAGCAGCCTATGAATGCAAATATTTACTGTGCTCGAGAATAAGAGAATAAAAAGTCTAAGGAAGTAAATGCATTGTGTTATATAGAATTTAAAGTAAATATTATATAAAGAGAACATAATTCATTCTTTGTTTTTGTACTAGATAAGAAAAATATATAGTGAAACAACTTAAGATATGGTAGTTATAATGCATTTAGCATAATGGCTTAAACACATTTACCCTGTAGGAAATATTCCTATGATAATAAGGCAATGTGAAAAATTGCCTGTAATAAAAAATAAAGTATGAATGCAAAGATAACTCAGAATCTATCATGCCACAATACAAGACCCAATGCAATATCATAAAATACACTTATTTATAATATATACAATGTGAAATATTATTAAGTAAATATCAATATGTAATTCCATTGAGTCCTTTATGGTTGTTTTCTAAAGTAATAAACTGAGTATTTAATAAGTTCAGAGTCTTTTTGCCCCACTCCACTGCCTCAGGTTTCGAATTTAAAGGCCCTTACATCTTATAAAGCCAGCGTGCAAATAAGCACTAGCTTAGCCATCAAAACACATTAATCCTCTGCTGCATATACTGTCTGAGCGCATTCAGGCTCTACTGATAATGCTAACTTCCTGACTGTATGTGAAATTGTGGCAAAGAAAGTTTGCCAACCAGAATGCTTAGATATGAGGCAGTTTGAACAGCTTTATTAGCACCCCCACTGTGGCAAACAGCACTGTGTGCCCACTTGGGATACACTTGCTTTGTGTGTCTTGCTTAGAGTAACCTGCCTTGGCTCACAGCGGATGATGTATAATGATTGGTATAACTCGATGAACAGAATTCTGTTCCCTGCCTTGACATTCCCCCTTAAAAATAATAAAAATAAGGTTGATCTCAAGACCCAGATAAGTTAATGAGGCTCAGGAGGAAGTCTTTTGGAGGAAATGGGGTGTCTCTCCTGGTAAATCAGTGCTGACATAAGCTGTACCTTTCCTCATTTGTGAGGGGAACAAAGCCATGGTATAAGGCATTGCAGCAACTGTCTTGAGACACAGGGTGGATAAAAATGAGAAAGAATGTGAGCATGCCAATTACAGCAGTTTGTAAAGATAGAAAAATTAATTTCTAACCCTCCCCTAACTTCATTTTCTTAACAAAAACCATTTGAACTTACAAGGACAATTTCTGGTACTTCTTCCCCAGATTAAGTTCCATGACCTTAAAACTACACAGGAGGCTTCTTCACGATGATAAATTTTGCAGGATATTTCTGCTATGATTCAGAGCTTCATATACACAACTCAGGAATAAAATGTATACCTCCTAATGTATCCAAAGTCTGCACTATGCTAGAGCTTCTCATTTAATGTCGTCATGCTTTCTACTTCCCCGGCCAAGTTTATCTCCATTAGTCTCCTCTGAGTAGAAGCTAAATATATCCTAAATCTCCAACCAGGGGACTCTGAAAACATTAACAGAAATAAAAATACTCCATTTTCAGGATTCATGGTATGTGTGTCTGGGGGTGGAGAATTCCTTCATATCTAAGCCTAAATCTGTAACCCTTGGTTCGTTTGTGGCTGCTATTAAGTGGTCTGCTCTTACATTCAGACACGTGTATCACATAACATCAGACACTGAGTAAAAATAGCCTTCATGACATTCAGAGTTTATCACCAAGTGTCGGACCCATAAAGCCATTTTCGGTGAACTCTCAGATTCTGGATAGAAGAGTCCGCAGACTCTGCAGGCAACGATACTTACTGTACAGTTAAAATGCTTGAGATTAGAATTACCAGGGTAGACACAGATGAAGGCTATTGAAAAGCTGTATCTTTACCTTCATCTCAATGCATGAGTACAGAGACGGGAACCTTGTAGTTTTAGAACTGTCACAGTGGTTCACATATACACTCCTCTAATTTCTGATTTTGGCTCAGTATGTTGGTTACATGTCACTACATCATCACCACATAGCTGATACACCCCACAAGAAAATTTCTCTCGTGGGAAGTATGTGATTAGAGAAGACATACAGTAGCTTTCATTTGTCAGTCTCTTTCCATAGAAAGAAAACTCATCCTGAGGACCTATGAGTAGATTCTGCGGTGGGTTCTTGGCCAGAGCTAGGTCATGTGCCTCTGAAAAGACATAATCATGTGTTACAACAGAATGGGATTTTTAAGAACGAACTAGACCTTCTCGACCGTGACATTAAACAAAAACTATGGAACCAAATGCTGTTTATTGAAAATGAGATTCTCTGATGCTAATTTTTAATGCCTTCCTCTCTCTCTCTCTCTCTTTCTTTCTTTTTCCTTCCTTCTGTCTGTTTGTTGCCTCCCTTCTTTCCTTTTTTTCTTATCTCTCTATCTTCCTTTCTTGAAAAACTGTAATACATTGTCTTAGTTTTTCAGGATTGATGAAGCGAGAATCCACAAGCAGAATGACTTAAAATAACTGAAATTTATTTCTCACATTTCTAAAACCAAACATGAGAAATCACTTGTCAGTTGGTCCATGTTACCACCAAAGCCTCTAGGGGAGAATTTGTTTTAGGCCCTTTTCTTAGCTTGCAAGTCTTGGCTTGTAGATGTATCATTCCAATCTCTGCATCTCTCATCACATAGTGTGTTCCCTGTAAATTTTGTTTCTGTATCATTTATCTTCTTATAAGGAAATTGATGACATTGGATTAGAGCCTAATATCCTGATCCTAACTTGATTATGTCTACAAAAACTCTATTTTCTCTTTGAACAAGTTCACGGCCATAGCTATCAGGGCTTAGCACTTCAACATATGGCTTTGCAGTACACAGTCAGCATATGACACTGAGACACTGGAGGAAATCCTAGAAATACAGAATGAAGAGAATGACCGTACAAAGACCCCTTTGAAAATGAAGATGTTAGACAACAGTGTTTAGTGTTTTAAAAATACTCATATATTTTTAGTTTATTTCTTTTCTCAATCTTTAAATTTTTAGGAATGACAATGAGATTGACTATTCTATCACCATGCCAGTCTTGGGCTGGGAAAGCAGAATCTGACAAAGGGCTTCAGTCATCATCTCAGCGAGCATCCATGCAGTGGCACAATGAGAGATCCCAAAGACAAAACTATATGTGCTAGCAGAAGAATCAGAATGTTGTGAAAGTAACAGGAAAAAATGTGTGATGCATGCATAAATCATGGTGATATTTATCTGATATTTGCAGTGCAACGAATTTAAGCTTGTGTGTGGTGACAGATATTCCACTGTATGGCTACATCCCTAGATTGGCTAAATCATGCTTAGCCTATCGGTTTCACCTCCTCCACACTGGCATGAGAAAGTGGCTTGATCTTTGCTCCACTTGAACAACCAGATCGTGAGTCTCGTTAAAAGATATATTAGCCCTATAGAAGACAGAAGGCCCCCAGAGTATATAACAAGAATTGATAGCAGGCATGAACAAAGTCTTTATTCTTGGGAGCAGAAGTTCATTTCAGATACTGTCGAATGAAAGAATGAATGAATGAATGAATGAATGGTGATACTGTACCTTTCATCTGCAATGGAAACTGCACTAGATTTATACATTTTAACTCTCATGACCATCTTTAAACAGATTTTATCTATGTAATGCCAAATGCCTAATTTTGTTCAATTACTAAACACTGTTGTGGATAAGGCATTGGGTGTGGATTTAGAATGCATACTAAATAAAATAAAAATTTCTGACATTTAAAATGTATTAACTATTAGAGTTTGAAAGGAGGCATATGCTTTAATTCAAGGCAGATAGTAACCAGCCATTGTAGGTTTGGGTAACCCAGAATAAAACAAAAATTTTTATTTTTCTTGAGTGGTAAGCAAAGAAATCTTCTTTTCAAATTACATTTGAAATTAGGTATTGAGTCTATTAATGAGATCTGGTTTGTTGTTTTGTTTTGTGCCTAGTAGAAGAGTGCTGTTGGAAGAATAAAACATTTATGCCTTCCTGGTACATAGGCATTGGAAGAAAGCAGCTGTTGGACCTTGCTCTTTGATCTTCTGTCGTTTTCTTCCTTATTTTCATTGTATAAACTGGAATTTATCTCGCCATTGACTCACACATTCCTCAAAGGCAGAAAGATGAATCTTTTTTCCTTTGTAAAGTGCTACCACTTAACTGCCCACAAAGCTCATCAGAGGGGCAAGAATGTGAAGGTCAAAGATGTTAGGAGGCGTCATGCAAATAGAAAGCCTTGAGAAGAAAATTTAAATGGTGTTTGTGGTGGCTCTTGACACACAATAGCTTTGCAAGGACACGAAGGGAGAGTTACCCTGTGTCCATCTACTGCCCAGGGTTGAGTTGATGTGTGTGGTGAATGTTCATGCTTTATTGAGCTGTGTTTCTCTATATTTTATTTACATAAAATAAGACGAAGAAGGTGCGTGAAAGATTTAATTTAGCTTGTCTGAGCACTTATTTCCTTGAACTATTTGTCAATATATATTTCAGCAAAAGAACATAGTGAAAATCAAAGAACGAAGAGAAAACAATACTTTAGAAAACATAGTTGAGCTTGTGTTGAAGGGTAGTTAGGGTGATATATGACAGCATTGTGAAAAATAAATAGCTAAGTCACTTCAGTTAAAAAGCCCAAAGCCTTTTTCTTATGAATTCCCTTGTATTTAGTTAGGGTTTCACATATTTTTGAAGGCACTCCTGTGTAAATTAGAATACTCTCCAGATGTTTTGGCATTGTAAATAGCCAGGATGAAATTTCACTTTTAATGAACTTTATTTTAATGTCTGTCTTTCCTGTCTTCTTAAATGACAAAGAACTCATCTGACTTTGTAATGAATGTTCAACTCTTCTAACACCACTTATCCATTTGTTGTGCCTCTGTATCTCCCTGCAAATTCTTGGCGAGTTTAGATGTGTTTAGGAGTAGGGAACCTAGGAGATTTAGGACTAGAGAAAACAGAATCTGTGCAACAGAGGCTCTGGCTGGAATACAAAACTCCCTGTGTCAAGCTCCTTACAGAACACTGAAGGCTTGGAGGCTAGAAACAAAAGCATAAATAAATACAGAAGCTGCTGAACAGAATAAATATCCTGACACTACAATCTCAAAATCCAAGACTTTGAATGAGCTTTAGTTCCTGGGTCGCTTTCTTGGTATTTAGAAGAGATGGTTTAAGGAGAACTGACTCCAGAGGTCACTTGAAACTCAGTTTCAGGATTAATTGTTTCAGAGTATGGGACTGCTTTGGCTTTGTAAACTTTATATGATTGGTTTTTTTTTCTTAAATTTCCCCTTTTGAGAACTCTGATATATTCAACATTTGTAACATTTTACCATATCAAATATTGAAGAAACTTCACTCTGAGATTTTGAGTTTTTATGAGAATTCTACCTAGCATTGCTTGAGTCCCAGAGCAGACTGGACACCATATTCTTTAGATATCTCTTCACACATATAGAGGAAAAGCAATCCAGAGAAAAACACTGACTGATTGAGAAGTTTTTCAGCTTTGCTTTTAAATGAATATATTAGCTCCTACATTACAGTCTATGGAGGTTGATTCTAAGCTGCCTGCTCTCTTCTTTCTAGAAAATTAATTCTTTGTGTGTGTGAGAGTAAAACTCTCGCACAAAAGTTGTAGTCAAGAGTATTAAGAAGCTGGACATACTGTTTGAGAGCCTTCCTGGTTCAGAGAACTTCCTGGACAGCCAGTGACTTAGTAACTGACATGCATGGAGCAAAGTAAGTAAATGAATAGTAGCTAGTAATGTACGGAGTGACTACCAAGGAAATATAACTTAGGATCCCTGTTTTTCTTTATAACTAAGAATGAGCTCTAATTTTAGAAGGCACAAAAATATAGAACTGTGCTTTGACTCTTGTGGGAACATAGAAGTTCACCATTAGTGGCAATCATTTATAGTATAACCTGGCTTAGCAGAGTTTATCTAGTATATAGGTTCTAGCTCCTGAGATGACTGTTACTGTATTGACTGTTTAAGCGTCCTTATTAAGTAAACACAAGAATAGCAGATTTCCTTGGCTCATACTCTTTTGTAGTTTTACAATATGAAATCATTTAGCTTAATACATTTATACTAAAATTGAAGCATTTAAAATTTATCTGTGCTTTTACCAAAGAAGAAATGGCTCTTTATGTGTGACGGGGTAAATCATTTAATGAGCTCAGCAAAATTCTTCATGAAGTACTCCTTGAAGCTCTCTGTGAAAGAACATGGCGCTGTCACTGCGTAAAGTCATAGAATACTCAAGAATACTGTGGTGAAAGATCATAGCTTTAAGACATTTGTTTAGTTCTTCCATCGATTCAATTATTTAATTTGAATTTATAAAATTAAAAAGGAGGACTGTGAAAAAGGGTTTAAATCAGCAGGCCTTTCAAAATGCACTTGATTTTTTTTTTACTGTACTGCAACTTCATATGCTTCGTGCATTATATTTCTATTTTGTGAAATTTTGCATTTGAAATTCAATTGCCTATTCAGTAATTCCTAGCATTATTCAGATTCTTTCAATGACATAAATATTGATTCATTTTTTGCTTTGACTGATAAAAAAGAGTTTCTATCACTGAAGGATGAAAATAAAAAACAGGAAAATTGAAAGAAAACACAAAAACAAAGCACTGTTGAGAAGCTTGCTCAAGACGCTTTCATTTGAGAAAATGATGCTTGTAATTTTTTGATGTGCCAACTTAGCACAAACAATAAATTTGAATTAACTTGGGCAAACCAAGTTGTTTTGTTTTGCTTTGTTTGTGTCTGTTTACTTTTCAGTACAGAAAATTCCGCCCAAGGCTTTGCACAAACTAGGCAAGTACTATGCCACAGACCCGTATCTCTAGCTCACTGTGAACCGTGCCAAATTCAATCTATAATAAGGCCCAGTCGAGTTTTTTTTGCATTTGGTAACAATAATACCTGAGAAGCGATTAAGCAAGCTGACAGAAAAAAATAAAAGTATGGTTGTCTATTTTATGGTACGAGCAAAAGATCATTAATAACTATGTATTAAGAGAAGTGGGTAAGCCAATGTCCGGAGACTTTATCTAGTCCTAAAGTATAAACACATTTCTTTAATATCTGGGACAGATCAGAAAAATAGCTTAGATTTGCCTCCATCAGTTCATTTTTTGACTGGATATTGGGGTCTTTCAACCATGGCATTATTGGCACTTTGCACTTTTAACTCTCTGGTTGGGAAGTGGGGGGTGGGGTCCTCTACAGTGTCGGGTGGTCAGCAACACCTCTGGCTTTACTGAGCAGATGGTGGAACCATCTACCCATTTCAGACACTCAGAAATGTTCCTGGACCTTGCCACATGTCCACCACAAGGTGAGAATTCCCATTTGATAACTACTGTATTGCCAGACACCACATCTTCTATAATTTTAAGCACGGTGTACTTTAAAGGTAAATTAATTATCCCAATATCTCATGTCTTTGGGAGAATTATCTCCTCCAAAGAAGAAGAGGGATATACAACAAAGAACTACCAAAACAATTAAGGAAAGGTTAGGCCATACACTTTGTCCCCTAACTCTGACAAGGCTAGAAGGTGAGCCGGTATTTTACATGACATCTGCCTCCATTATAATGTACTGTACCTTATTTGCACGTAGTTAGCCCTTGGCGGGAGACTTCATGAACTTGACTCACTTGTGGGTCAGACTACCATGCCTCTGAATTGTTCTTAAACAAATTCTCCATCGCATTAGGCACGAATACGCTTTTCTTAATGTCAGACATGCCTATCATCCTATTGCTCCTGATTTTCTTCTGGAATAGGTGAGACACAAAGGGAGGAGTAGCACTTCTGTTCTGCCTAACTTCTGTACTCTGTGTTCTTGCACTGGATTTCACACTTGTTTCCAGTCATTTGGATTCACTCAGTTTGGGGAGTAGGAGAGAAAGGTTAAAGAATATTTCGGTTGTTGTTAGCCATAAAATAGAGCTCAGCTTAGGAATTTGTTTGAAATGCAATTGTTGGATGCTATTTCAGAACAACTGAGTTAGAATCTCTGCTGTGCCCTAACCATCTGCCTTAGCATGACCTCCAGGTAAGTCTGATAAACACAACAATATATATACACACTTCATCTTGACAATTTTTTGGTGGTTTATCCTCAAATGGGCTGTACCTATTCATGTTTCCATTAGCTGCCAGTATGGTGATGGAATCTGCCAAATCAGAGCTTAGTAAAATCGACTAAGGGTCAAACAGAATAGCAATCCTCTCTTCTGAGCTCATATATCCCATGTCCTTTTTTTTTTTCTTTTTTGCTTCCTTCCAGTTTTTCTCCCTTCTCTACTTTAGAGAGGCTAAAAACCTTTTTTTCTTCCCCTTAGCACTGTAAATTGGCAGTAATTGAAAGCCTGACGGAAGCTGGGCTATAATTTCAAGTTTGAAGGATCCAGGGACATGAACTCCTGTTTCACATTTTAAGATGGATGTTAGATCAGGAGCAAGGAACACTGGGATAAAGAGTTCCCTGGCAATGCAGACTGAAGGCTATTGCCCCTACCCTTTGCTTTCTGCACACTGAGTTCACCATGAGGGCTGCCAAATGAATACACCTCTCACCAGCATTACAGTCATTTTTCTTTTTAACCTACACCTGAATGACCCGAAAAGGGTCATGTCCAATGACAAATTTATCCATGCTGGCTGACAAACTACAAATGTTCTCCTCACCCCTAAGAAACAGTGCAAGTGTCTCTCAGCCAAGCTAATGCTCTATCTAGCAAAAGGAAAATAATAACGTCATCTTCACAATTACAAGCTACTTCAGGGCACCAACATGTCAGCAGTAATCACTGCATGAATACAACTTCTAATTATGTCAGGGGCCAATCCACACTTTCTCCTGTCAACATAAGCTTCTCAAACATATATCAAGTCTAGGATTGCCGTGTACAAAATTAGATAGCATGGTCCTTGGCACCAAGATATGGTGGGGTTGTCAAGGAAACCATAAACCAATAGTTATTTAAGAGCTCAATGCCCTAGCCAAGCTTGTGTTATATATCATAATAAACTTACCTTTAGATTTTTGAAGACAATATGATTTTAAATGATCTAACCTTCATGTTTTAACCTTATAATCTCTATCTTGATGACATAGTTGCAAAATTATACATATTTCCTAACTGAAGTTCAAAAATATGAAAAAAGAAGGGGATGGGCTTCGTAATAAAGCCACTTTTTATCAACTACTATATATTCTTTCACATTACATCACTTAACCTTTCTGAAATATACAAGAAATTTGAGCCCTTTTCCTTCATTTCATTTTCAAGTACTAGAACAGTACAAGCATTTGCATGTTTGAAGTCATCTGGCAGGTTTTGCAGGCCTTGCAGGAACACTAAGGAAACACCTAAGAAGGAAATATTACCATATATTGAGGGCTGGGGAGGAGACCACAATACAGCCTGAAGGAAAGTGAAAGTAGAACAGAGTGAGAATCAATGTTTCACATAGCAAAGTATGAAGGCTCTCTTTAAAGGAGCAGTTTTTAAAGCTGCAGGTCTGTGTCTTTGATGACATATTTTCACTTCATTCTGAAAAACAAAAATTAGAAACTCCAATAAGATTTGTAACGATGATATCAGATTAAAACAGGTAACTCTAAACATCGAAATAGTTATTAAAATAGTCTTTACATGGTATTTAAGTTATAAGACTATTTTACTATAGGCTCTAATACTTGAAAAGCAATGATGTAGATAAAAAGTAAAGCAGAGCAGAGAAATGGGGTTCAAGTTATAGGGAACAATGAACTACAAAAATGCAGTGCTCTAAAAATCACCATTACCATCTCTGAAAAAACTGGTTATTTCTCACTGTTACAATTCAGCATAAAACGTTATTCAGCCAATTGGCAACTCAGTCTCCATGTGGGTTTCCGAGTAAGGGGAGCAGGAGCTGCCTCTGTCGGTTGTCTGCTCTTTGATCACTTGCCCTTGGAGATGCAGCCTTGCCAGGCCACAGAGGAAGAGGTTGCAGGCAGTCCTGATGAGACTTGATAAGCTAGGGGCAGACGGCAAAGGCAGAGGACTCCTCCTTTCAGTGGACTAGGGGAAAGGAAGGGGAGAAGGAAAGGAGGGTGAGACTGGGAGGAGCTGAGGGATATATAATGAATAATTTTTGAAAAAAAAAATAAAAATGCAAAAAATCCCCAATTCTATACACTATGGTGAATCTCAACCTTCCTAATGCTGTGACCCTTTAATTCAGTTCCTCATGTTATGTTGACCCCCAAACATAAAGTTATTTTCATTGCTACTTTATAACTGTAATTTTTTTACTGTAATGAATCACAATGTAAGTATCTGTATGCAGTATATCCCATATGCTACGCCTAAGAAAGCATCATTTGACCCCAAGAAGCTCACAATCCACAGGTTGAGAATCAAGGCACTAGATGGTCCAGCTCAAAAATGATACAAGGATCCTCCTTTACTTCTTTTTTTAATCTCTGCTTAAAACTCTGTCTTTTTAACTCTACCACAAACCGCAACTCAAAACGACACCCTCCTAATAAAATACAAGACCACTTCTCCTCATATTGCATGCTAAAATATGCTAATCCTTTTTCTCATTTCCATTTTTGCCTCAATAGTTTCTTCCTTACACAGAATGCCAAACAATTGTTTAAAAGAGAAAAAAGTAATTCTACTCCTTAAAACACATCTGTCGCTTTCTATTGCTCTCCGAATAAAATTCAAACAATAGCACTTAAGGCAATGATGACTATTATGGCCAGATTACATATGAAGGCACCAAATTCAATTTTGTGGAGAACATATGATTGGCAGGTGGCTGAGCCCAGCCAGGCTAAATGTGCATAATTAATTGGCTTCATATTTGCTGCCCTCCTGTGTGCTGTGTTTATAGCATTACTGCACAGACATGACAAGGCACATAAAACTAATTATGAGATAATCATGCCAAGAGCTGTCAGATAAAAGTATTAATAATGATCCTCACAAGATCAGCAACTCAAATTTGCCAAACACATATACTGAAAACCTGTAAACTCAAGGCATTTTACAATGTTGCATTGGATTTTCACAGCAAAGCTCATTCAATTTCTCTGAACAATAGAGTCATATTTAAATGTAAGTGAGAAACTTATGGAATTAAAAATCCCACATTCAACATATACTCTCCTACTCGATATGTGATTTGGAAGGAATTTAATAATTCTAAGCCCCAGCTTTTCATTCTCTTAATTTGCTACTATTTGTCTCATGTAACTTCATTGAGTATAAGGAAGGCAATATCATTAAATATAAGGTGGTAAAATAGTGAATGTAGCATATATTGTTATATATGATGTTGTATTTAAGTGTATTAATAACCTGGGTTATAGTTAATTTAAGTCACTAGCAATTTCAATGACTCTTCACATCAATAAAAAGAGAACCTTTTAAAGATATGAAATACTGTGTTGGTTAGATAATGTGTATTTTGTTTTCTTCAATATTACTCATTTTATTAAAGCATTTTATGAGGACAGTTTAGATGAATTCAATTTATTTGTAATCCATTTTCATCAGAACTCAATCAGTGAAGCAAAATCACTAGGAGATCATGATATAAATAAATATAAGTAAATCATTGGGTGGATAGATGGGTAGATAAATGCCTGGTAAAGAGAATTTGACCTTTTGTAATTGTGTGGTCATACTGTAGGTAATGTAGTCTCTCTAAGATTCTGGTTTCTGCTTCTGATCTTGAAACCTGATGTCTACAAGACGGTACTGTTGGAGGAAAGATGTGAAAGAGGCAAGATGAAAAGCAATATAGAACATAGGCGTAAGCTTCGGCCACATGATAATGGACTGAAATGCATCCCATTCCACTGGCAATTAGGATGGTAATATGTGGAACCCAAAGAAGGTAGATCCCTCACCATGAAGCTAAAGAAAAGTTCCACAAGCTGAAGGAATATCTGAGGAGGGTGATTCATCAAGTGTGTGTCTATTGGAATTTCTCATACCAACCGATAACACATGCCTAAGACACAAACCAGTTCTTGCTTAATCTGCCACTTTCAAACCACAAGAATCTGTTAGCCTTCTAAGGGAAGATATTTAAGGAAGAGAGTTGTGAGGAATGTATTTCAGAAATGCTTAATTGTGTCAAAGTAGTATTTTCATTGTATACTTTGCATGCATAAAAACCTTTCTCAGTATATTTAAAAATAAGCCTACCTATTTCTCCTGATATGAAAGTCTCCTCTATGCCTGTAGTGACACTTTCCTCCTAACTCCAGATCCTAATTAGATAGCTTGTAATTTAGATGCTAATATGCAAATGTAACCAATGTATTATATTTGTTAAGAGGACCAGAGTCAGGAATATAACCAACATTTTTGTTTAATATGCATGTAAAACAAAATGTATAATAAATACGATGTGTTAGAGTCCTTATTTCACCAACTTGCCATATGGCCATAATTTGTACTCAAAGCTACCTATTTTTCTATTAACATCATATTCTCTTTGGCCCTGCCTACCACCTCAGCAGGCTACACAAATCTTTCCACTTATTTTAATTATAGAAACTTTGAGAACTTAGATATCTTCTAGAAGAATCTCTTCATGAAGACCTGCCACTTTTGCATTCACTGTATACTAGTTGCCTAACTGCTCTTTGATGTGACTTATAGAGTGACTGAAGACCAGCAAACACAACAGCTCTCTGACTGTTGATTCTTAAATATAATAAGCTCAAAGTTGTACAACACTGCCTCCAGCCTTCAATGTGGAAAAACACAGAAGAGTCTACACCTAAGACTTGAAAGATCTATTCAACTATTTCATCAAGTTGTCTTCCTTAGTACAACAGGAACCTTAGAAGATTAAGTTCCATGAGTATGGGTGCATTGCTAAGCTTTATTTTCTGTGAAATGAAACTCTTATTGAAGAAGAGATAGAATTAAATAGTATAATACTCAATAAAAGCATAGATAGGACCACTCCAAGAAACAAGACAAATCCATATTCAGAATTATATCTTTGCCAATAAAAACAATATGCTCTCTCCCTACGATGAAAGTGGCCCATTATAACCAGTCTGGCAAGAAGTCACTGTCCAAATTTCAGGAAATGATGATGTATGGGTTTTGTTTGTTTTGTTTTGTTGGTTTTTTTTTGTTTGTTTTTGATTTATTTTGTTTTTTGTTTTGTTTGGTAAAACCAAAAAATCAATGGCACCAAGAGGCCATGAGCTTGTTAGTCATGGATGATTAAAAATCCATGTTGCTGACCCACAATAAACTCTCCTATTGTAATGGCCACTTTGTTAATGGGTCCAACGTATAATAGTAAGTACTACTAAGGAGAGAGATGGGAATAAAAACTACAGGTTCTTCCTGCAGCCCTGCTTGAATACTCTGTGTACTTCATACACAACTGGCAGTTTTGGAATAGGAGCTCTAGAGAAGCTGAGGTTTTATCATGAAGTTAATGCACAAACTTGTCCATAGAGTCAAACAAGCTCTGGGACAGTCTAAGACGAGGTGGAGTAGTTTCAGGCCCAGCTCTAGCATCTCAAGTGAGGTCAATAATCCTGGCAATGATAATGATCCTTTTCTCCTTGAAATCTCATAGAATGATATTTTTGATGTCTACCCTAACCAGAAGTATACAATAATGGGAATTCTACAAAAGTCAGATAATTCAGACTAGCCAAATTATACATTATTACAGAGTTGTTTTAGAACCTAGAGAAAGCTAGAATGATTATGTTATTTATGCCACTATATATATACATATAAATTTTAATTTATTTAACATTTAATCACATCATTACCCCTTCTATCTCTTTCTTCCTACCCTTTCTATGTCTGTCTACTCACTCTCTCCCTCCCAAATTAATGGTTCTCTCTTCTTTAATCATTGTAGGTAGACAAACATATAAATGAATTAGCATGTAAATAAAACCTGCTGAGTCAGCTCAATATTTCCTACATGGGTATGTCTCCAGGCACTACCATTTGGTATTGGACAACCAATCAGCAGTTTTATTCTTGGAAAAAAAAAAAAAAAGAATTATCCCTCTCTCAGCCATTGTTAATTGTGTGTATCTTTTCATCTAGGGCTGGGGTCTCATGAGATTTCCACTTTCTATGTGGGGAAATCAAATGTTGATAGAATTGTTAAGGTCTTCTTTAGACAATCATGTTCTTGGAATTTTTGATTTAGCAAACTCTGGATACTTTGGAAATTGTATGAAGAGCTCAGAATTGGAGTTTAGTAGTTTGTATTGTAGTTCAATCACTAGGTAGACATATGGCTCATATTAGTTATTTGTTCTCACAAAGTATTCATCTCTTACAGGCAGGAAATAAGGTACACAAAGCTACATTTGAGAGGCTTCACTATGAAATGGGTAAAATACATGCTTTTTAGTTAACCAAGGCTAATGTCTGGTGATACGGGCCAGCATTTTCCTCCTCAGTAAGAAGAGATACAGTGTTCTAAGAATTTTATCAGTTCAAAAACAACAACAACAAATGCTTTCTAATAATACAAGTTTGCCTCTGAGTTTTATCACCCCATGTATTGTAGAAATAAAAATAATAAATAAATAAGAAATTGTCTGAAAAATCTGATTCTGCCTTAGAAACTAAGCAGAAATTAGCACAGGTTTCTGTAAACTCATTTTGTTCTTTGTAAATCAGTGACTTTTCCTTCATTTTGATACAGATGCTATTAGTAAGTATACCTTGACTACTTATAATGAAATGGACATGGTATAGTTATGCAAATGAAGCAATTATTTAGCAGCCTTTGTGGTAGTGAGTGTAACAGTGAATGGAGGGTTAGTAATGCTATAAAATTACTTACACAGAGACTCATGTTTAGCAATAGCCTCCTCAAACTATGTTTAAAACAATTTAAGTAATTAATTCTGAGATTTATTTGAAAAACTCCCAAATGTGTTTTTCTAAAAACAAAGACTTATACTAATATAATGTTGGCTTTCTTTCGATTCTCTCACTTGTTTTGGGGAATACCGATGTCATATGAGACTGTGGTCTAATGTCCTTTCATTCACTACATGCTGTCCATAGAACTGTCTATTTTTCTTGCTCATGAGCTTATTATGTCTTTTCTCCCATGTTGCTATTGAG
This sequence comes from Meriones unguiculatus, assembly GCF_030254825.1. Taxonomy (NCBI): domain Eukaryota; kingdom Metazoa; phylum Chordata; class Mammalia; order Rodentia; family Muridae; genus Meriones; species Meriones unguiculatus. The sequence continues at coordinate 30,820,605 of NC_083359.1, forward strand.
AGTATATAAGAACGACCTTGAGGAAAAACTGATTCACCATATATATGTGAGGCATAATTACTTTATTTTCAAGAAAAATAAAGAAATGGAACAGCAAAGAAGGGAGACAGGAGATGGTGGGGAAGAAGAGATAAAAAAGGGAGGGAAGATAAAGGAAGGGAGGTGGAGTGAAAGAGAAGGGAGGAAAAAAGTTAAGAAAGAAAAATGCAAGCATCGCTCCTTGTACTAAGAAAACAACTGTTATTCTTGACTTTTGGCATAAATGAATCCAGAACTTTAAACAATGTCTCATCAAGTTTTCTTTCCTTTTCTCCTCTCCCTTTCGCATGACGCTGTCACTCAGCTTTTATATATTCTAGGAAAATGTTCTCTTTACGTAACAGGGATGACGACAACCTAGGATTTGTTGTTAAAGCATAGATAAGGAAAGTTAGAAAGCTCCACAAATTCTGTGCCCTGTAACATAAGCTGAAATAGTTGAGGCTCTGTGTGTCAGTCAGCTGAGGTCTCCACAACCAAACATCAGTCTGGGGGTTCTAAGCAGCAGGCATTTATTTTTCTTTTAGTTTTGAAGCTTTGAAGCAGAATATTAAGGTATTACAACAACTCTCTGTTAATGTCATTTTACAAAACTGAGTTTGTTTCTCGCTTAACCAGGCTATCACACAATAATTGAAACTTTCTCATATTTGTTTAATTATAAGCTTCACAACACAATAGCTAAGCAGTATTACTTTGTCTTTTTTCACTTTATTTCCTTGTTTTAATTTTTTATTTATTACAATTTATTCACTTTATATCCCAGCTGTAGCCCTCGTCCCTTCCCAATCTAACCCTCCCTCCCTCTTCTCCCCCCATGTCCCTTCCCAGGTCCTCCCCTTCCATCTGACCCTAGGCTATCAGTCTCATAAGGACTGGCTGCATTGTCTTCCTCTGTGGCCTGGTAAGGCTTCTACCCCCCCCCCCAAGGGGATCTGATCAAATAGCCAGCCACTGAGTTCATGTCAGAAATGATCCCTGTTCCCCTTACTAGGGTGCCCACTTGGATACTGAGCTGCTGTGGGCTACATCTGTACAGGGGTTTTAGGTTATCTCCATGCATGGTCTTTGGTCAGAAAAGACCCCTGAGCCCAAATTTCTTGGTTCTGTTGCTCTCCTTGTGGAGCTCCTGTCCCTTCCAGGTCTTTCTGTCTCCCCATTCTTTCATAAGATTCCCTGCACTCTACCCAGAGTTTGGCTATGAGCCTCAGCATCTGCTTTGATACACTGTTGGATATAGTCTTTCAGAGGCCCTCTGTGGTAGGCTCCTATCCTGTTTCCTGTTTTCTCCCTCTTCTGATGTCCATCCTGTTTGCCTTTTTCAGTGAGGATTGATCATCTTGCCCTGGGGCTTCCTTCTTTCTTAGCTTCTTTAGGTGTACATGGTATATACTCACTTATAAGTGAATATTACTCTATTCTTAATCCTCTAAATTAATCTGGTTTCCTCCCAGCATACATCTCGAAGATACCTACACATTGAGCTTTCCTGCTCTAGACCCTTTCTCTTCCTGTCTCCTGGACCTCTTCCCTGCCGTAATCCCTTACTCCCTTCTCTAATTATTCCTTCCTTGGCTGGCAGGAAGTTCAGCCCCAGCTCAGCTCAGCGATTGGCTGTAAGCCGCTTCATTGGCATATCAGGGAACAATTGAGGAACAGTGTGTATACATCGAGAGAAGCGATTCTCAGAACAAGGATTGCAACCAGATATAGGGGTACAGAAATCAGCATTCCAATTACACAATACACCTCTCCGTCCTCATCCCCTCTCCCTACCTATCATTTCTTCCTCTCTTTTCTTGGTTCACTGCCAACCATATTTTATGCTTAGGCTTCAAGGTACAGCTCCATTTCTTAAGCTGGATATAGTTACTGATGTTTTTTTCACCTGATTCACTACATTGATTTCATGTCATTTCTGTGCCTATGTGATACCTTACTTAAGAAGAGGTAAAACAATGTTTAATTCATGAGCTACCTAGTTAGTAAATTGAAGTTATTTGTATCAGTAATCATTATATTAAGCAAAATTATACAAATCTCCAAGGCTAAGGTTAATATGGAAAGTAATAGCATACATTTAAAAGCAGGAAAAGAGATAAAATTGTATCTGTTACAAATAACTTGATGTGATGTCAAGAAGAAAACATGGTCTCACAAACAAGCTGGATAATAATAACACTAGTAGAATGAGATGATTTCCACATATAGTAAGCTCATAGGGCTAAGAAGGTTATACAGAAAAATGAGAATTCTTATGAGAGTATATGAATTGAATCAGAAAATTCATAATGATACTATCTATAAATAGAAAACAATTAATTCTCTAAGATAATTAATACCAGGAATAAGATCATGAGAATTCAGTCTCTGAGGCACTGTGGTTCTGTTTAAGTGAATCGTTCGAAGGAAACAATTATATGAATAATATTCTTTGCATTTTATATTTTTGAAGTAGGGCCTCATTATATTCCCAGAAGTGGCTTTACAATCCTCCTGCATCAGCTTCTCTAGTACTAGGATTGTAGGCTTATGCAATGACAGCAAGCACATAAATATCTTTAGGTTGACATGGGAAATTTCCAATTGATGTATCTATGTATTTGATAGAGGAAACAGGAGGAAGTCATTAGCATTAAAAGGATGATGGAACAAAGTATGGGTGCAGACTGGGTCTTCTGATTGGATGTTAAAGCCAACTGGGATGAAAACAAAAATGCCATTTAGAGGGGCCCTCCCTTCGCCAATCAGTATAATCAGAGCATGGAAGAACGAATCATGAAATGATATATTGTCTTATTTCCTCTTACTTTCTCTCTGAAGTTAATCATTGCTTCTTTAGGGAAATCTTACCCAAACCCTCTAGCACTAAATTATGCTATGAATACTGGCCCTTTAACATGTCAATCTCTTATGCCAACCTATTCATTACAAACTCTACAGTTTCATTGTAACTAAACAGTTGGCTTTCTCTCCATGAGACAATTAGCTTCTTTAGCCAATTTGAAGTCTATGTCTGTTTAGAATTCAGCAGGATAACTGGCATATGAAATCTCTTAAAAATGTTTGCTAATAGAACGAATAAATGAGAAGATAAATAAAATAGAAAGTGTAGGGGGCAATCTCAAGAGAACTGTGGGGTTTGCGGCATGCTACGTGAGTAAGGAGACACAACACTCTGAAGCTTTGGTCCACTCTGTTAGAAAATAGACAGGGCCGGGTTTGCTAACACTTCTGCAATTTCTCTATCCTAAAGTCCTGAATATCAATTATATCTCCCCATCGCAAATCCAATAAAGCATCAAGACTTTAAAGTAATTAATTTCATGAGAAGATCCAGAAAATTAAAATTTTAAGAAAGAATAACATGTTCAACTCATCAACACATAATTAAAGTTACATATGTAAACCAAGTTTTCATAGAGCATCATTCTGTGTTCAGGGCAGGGTCTAAAGGAAAAGACAAGACAGAAAAAGTGAAGAGGAAGCTAACCATGGAAAATAAAGACATAGAAAGCAAGGCTATTTTATGGCTAAGGAGATGAAACTAGTTATGACAGTATTTACTCATGTTTTCTCATCAATCATGCACTGCGTTCTGCCTTTTATTTTGATAAGGAGGTTTCTTTATTTCTTTATTTCTTCTGAGTTTGACAATATTTTTCAGGAAGAAAATAATCACAGAGCATAGAATCTTTTCAAGCTGAAAAGTCCATGCTACTGAGATTCAAATCCTGTAGAACCTCACCCACTTTTGTTGTATGTGGTCATTAATATTTATTATTGATATACCTTTTAGTAAAGCTGTGGCTAATCCTAAACAGCTGTATAACCAAATCACCTTTCAGAGACTAGAATTTATTTAGTTAACCTAGAACACAATGCTGGGCAATAGTTACTCCATCCTAAACCTACAAGCTCGCAGAGTTCCTACCATTCACATTCAACTATTATAGGTGCTTTTAGTGGTATCTTAGGTCCGGATCATTTCTCCATGTCATTCCAAGACCTCTCCTCCAGGCTCTGCTCCTGCCTCCTCTCCTCCCACTCTGAACCAGGATGTCCCATCCTATCCTCTCCATTGCTCAACATTGTGGTTGGTTGTTTTAACTGGCATTGTAGAGAACAAATGGTGGCATGTTTACACAAACTTGAGACAGGTGATGCTTAGAATAAGTATCACAATACAATGTCTGGATTAAAACCAGATAATGGGGGAGAGAAATCAACATTTGAATGAACAAGGGTAAAGTGTATACATTCCAAAAGAGCATTATACCAACACACTTTTCATTACAAAATTAAGAAAAAAAATGTATTTAGTCTTCCCTCAATGGCTTTGCAGTGAAAAGCAGTTCCTAGACATCAAACGTCATGATACAAGCACACATATCTCTCTCTCTCTCTCTCTCTCTCTCTCTCTCTCTCTCACACACACACACACACACACACACACACACACACACACAATTTCCAGGAAAGTCTTGGGTAAGCATCTTTTGGAGCTGAATCTGCACTGAGTTACCATGGCTCTTTCAGAACTATCACCCTCTGAACTGGGTTCATATGAAATAAATGAGGACAAGCATTGATCTGTTCTTGTCACTGCCATCATGGTACTGAATGAAGCTTAAAATACACCCATAGACTCTGATCAAATGATGGAGCAGTATTTAAAGCTTTTATATTTATGATCAAGGAAATAAAACTATTTCTGTTTCAACTCTATTAATGTTTAGTTAAGAGTATTTTGAAACTAATGCAGCATTAAAAAAAAAAAACACACAGTGCAATCATCAGAAGTTGCAAACATAGACTTGAATGTTACAATTGAAATAAGTCTTTTAAAAATACCATTTTTGTGTTTGTTGCTATTTAAGTAACAAAGAATAATTAGGAATCAATGAAAGTTAAATGTATGATCAAACAAAATATTAACACTAATATCATATTTGATTGTATCTTATGCTGGATTTATACTTGGAGTAGCATATCCAATATTTAACCTTGTACTTGGGAATTTAAATTAGGTTATTTGCTACACATTGTTGAAAGATTTGGGAGATTTGCACTATCCCAGGCTGTTTTTACTGAGAAGACACTTCACCTTTGATATAAAGTAAGTCAAGCTGACTCACTAAGAATATCGCAGGTTCTATTTTTCCCAAGGTTACAGAATTCGATTTCTCTGATGTTCACACAGTCTATCAGTCCCCACATGAATAGTCTTTTGTGTTGTCCAGGATATATATTAGTGGAAATAAGACAGTTCCTGTTTGTGGGAGTTGGCTCAGCACATGTGTGTAGGCTTCCATTGGAACAAAATGTGAATAATGAAATAATATCTCTGTTTACAAAAGCACCTGAGATTTTTATCAGTTCAAACCACATGCTTACATTGGGTTTGAATAGCTCTCTATGTCTTTCTGTGTTTACTTTGTTTTGAATCTTTAATTATATTCATTTAGTGGTCTGTGTGTGTATGGCAAACATATGTCAGAAGACAATTTGCAGGAGCTGGTCAAGCTTTCTACCAAGTAAGTTTCATCATGGTGCTGATGAAATTAGACCATCATGTACGGTAACAAATGCATTTACTCATTAAGTCACCTGATCTGGCTTGAGTGGTTTTTGTTTGTTTGTTTGTTTGTTTGTTTGTTGTTTTTTGAGACAGCTATCTTAATCTGTAGCCCACATTGACCTGGAAAATCACTACGTATCTTAAACATTTCTGCATTAAAACTTTTCAAACCTATAATTCTGAAGGTTCTGCTCCCCCAAATGCTGATAGTATAGACATGATCCATCATGCCCAGATGTATCTTTCTTTCCATTATTAGCTGTTTTTACTTATAAAAATGCATTAGTGACATTTTCTCAAAGATGTAGACCTTAATTTTAGCTAGCACTTAGTTTAATATATATTGCATGAAAGCACAGAGTAATCATTGGATACATAAAATATACCATGTCTAAGTTCAATGTGGAAACCAAGATATACCTGATAGCATATGTGTGTGTGTATTTGTGCATGAATGTACATACATAGAGCATATATCTGTGCATGTATGTAACAATGATGATCAAAGAAAAAAATACTATAACTTTGAGATTGAGGAGGATATGTGAGGGGTTCAAGGTAAGATACCTGGAAGAGTTAGAGAGAAAAAGGGAGGACAGAAATTAGTATAATTCTATTTCAATTAAAATACATTTTAGAAATGATGACAGTTTAAGAATGACAGATCTGTGATGAAAGGGAAAACACCTAAGATTTCATTTTTATGTCTAAATAATAGAGAGACGATCAGGGAATTACACAGAGAGATTAGCGAGTACATCTTTGTGGAGTTGTTCAATCTTATGCAAAAGTAAAACAGAGAGCAGTGAGTGGATAAAAGGGAGGAACTGTGTTGGAAATCAGAGAGGCAAGGTTAAAACTGGACATATTTATTATTTATAGAAATATAATGTTTTTGTGTTGCCCCTGGATGCAGATAACAGCCATTGGTACATTCATTCAAAATATATTTTCTAGAATATTGGCTTGTAAAATACTGAGATGCTTGTTAAAGAGTAAATCAAGCATAGCAAGACATCTGCACCTCTGGGAAATTGTATGTAAAACACCCTTAAAAACAGCTGTTGGCATCTGTTTCTTTTATGTAAATATAAGGGATTTCTTGTTTGGTTTTTATTTTTATTTTTGATTTCATAACAAATACCATGTTAAATTTTTATTTTCTTACAGAGTGTTGATATTGAGTTTATGATTTTTGATACTATTGGTTTGGAAAAATATGGTATAAATTGTGAAAATATATAATGTTTTGCTGATATGGTTAAGTCAGTCTCAGTGTCATTGTTTCAAATCCTCCTTATTCTTCACCGATCCTCTATCTCAGAGGTCAACTGTATGATGGTGTGATTGGAATCACAGAAGCCTCAGATAATATATTTTTGGAGGCAGGTGTTTTATTTAACCCTGGATGATTCAATCTTATATGACTTGGTTAGATGACAATCACTGAACCGTGAAATTTCATGTATCTCTGTGGCTATTGTTTTATAAATAAAATCATTGTAGTAAGAGTGGCTATGTGAAACATACTTGACAAAGAACTTGGTGCACTGTGGAAGAGCAGCTTTTATAAATACAAAACAGCACTATTGTTATGTGAATCTACTCTAATTATTATTATTTTTTCTCTCTTTTTAACAACTTTCTATTGTCCACACACAAACTAGAATGAGAATTATTTTGAACCACAGCCAATTATAAAGTAACGTGAAATATTAATCTTACTAGTAAATGGTGCTAACAACTAAGACTTCTTTGAATGTAGAAGCCTTTGTTTTTCAATCCTTGGTATAATAATCATACAAAGGCCTTAACTTTCCAGATGAATGAGGTAACAGTCAGATGAATGAAACTTGAAAGAGAACTCAGGATAAGGGACAGATTGTCTCTAACTCATCAAAGTGTGATGCAGAAATCAAATTGTCTATGTGTCTGAAAAATTTGGCAGATTGGTTTAATGATAAAGAAAGAAGGGGATAAATAAAAGGAGGGAAGGAAGAAAAAAATGAGAGTTATTAGAAATTCTGATTATCCAGAAGGCAGGCAACAAGACTAGGAAATCTTCACAAATTTTTCAAGAATATCATAGTTGTAAGATGAGACAAAAAAATATGTCAGGATTTATCTGTATTATTTTAGGTAAGGCTACTATGGCTATGGTGAAATTCCACGACCAACAGCAACAGTTTATTTTGCATATTTTTTCCTATAATCATTCATCATGGAAGGCAGTCAAAGGCAGGGACTCAAACAGGTTAGGAACACAGTTAGGAGTTGAGGCAAAGAACATGGAGGAGGGCTGTTTTCTGGCTTTGTTTTTTTGTATTGCTCAGCCCTCCTTCTTTTTTTTTTTCAATGCAGTTTATTCAGGAACCTTGAACAATCTTCTGACCCTGGGTAAAGCCAGCCCACTTTAAATAGCTTCTGGGTAGCCAACCTCAGCATGCCACATGGGCAATGCAGATAGGTCCACATACATGGAAGCAAGCCAGATCCTCGGCCTTAGCCAAATGTGGAGTTGTTCGTGACAGTGAGCACTCACCATCGGGAAGGTGGAAGGCGGAAACCAGCTCCATCTTTCAGGCGCGGCATTACGCAGCTCTCTACAGTTCCCCCTTTTTGTTTTAGACGCATCAGGCAAGAGTAGAGGTCTGATCTCTGATATTAGAAATAAATTGGGACTTTGTACTGATGTTCATTTAGGTGTCATCCACCCAAAGAGCATCAGACCCGTCAGATACCTTTTTCTCAGAGGCGGGACCTGGGGCATCAACCCGCATGCAATCAGACATGCTCTTCTCTGGGTCCAAAGCGGCTGACCCTGAGTGCAGTGCTTAGCCTCCCATCCTGAGCATAACATTTTAGCTTTTTATGGTATCCAACCATGCTTGGGGAGACTGTCCTGCTTCAATGGCTGTAAAGGCCTGAATGATCATGGCTGCATTACGCTGTTGTGAGACTCTAATCTTGCATATATACCACAGGCAAACCAAGGTGACCAACACCAGAAGGCCTGCTAACACTCCCACGCCCGCCCATTCCTTCAGATGATTCATGGCTGCAGCAATCCATGATGATAATCCTGTGGCTAGTCCTGCGTCCACTCTGGTAGAATTTACCGTGACAATGGCCACTCTCAGCTGCTCCATCGTAGTATCGAATTCTCCAGTCCAATTACCTAAAATATAGCTAGACAATTGTTTAGACAGATTTGCAGCACAGGGAAAATTCTCATGTTGTATGCTAGTGACTCAAAGTCCAGCATACTTTCATTGACAGCCAAGTTGAGCGATTTGCCATAGGGTATCAATTTGCTCCTGCACGAGGTCAATCCTTTGATTGAACATCATCAAACCTCCTTTTAGTTGAGCATTAATTCCTTTTTGTACATCTAAGGCATGAGCTACATTGGCTAAAAGGTTATTCAGGGTCTGAGCAGTCTGCACAGTATGACTCATGGCTAATGTCGTGGTGGTAGCTACAACAGCCGCCAATGAGATGGCAGTAACAATGGCAGCTGTAATTCCAAGATCCCTTTTCTGTCTGAAGAGAGTCATAGCGTGAGGGGCATCAACAGGCACAGGCACCCAGCGAGGCATGCGAGTAACCAGCTAGTAAATTTACTAGCATTGCAGCATTGGGCAAAAAAGCAAGTATCATTACCACAATTACTTGGCTCTATCTGGCTAATAATGAATAAAAATGGGGGATATAAACAAACAGGTGTGGGCTTATAGGAAATATTATGAGAAGCCTTAACCCCCTCGTTGGAACATCCTGCATCAGTTCTAGAACTAGCAGTGGTGGTGTCTGAGGTCTGAGTAGGTTCAGGAGACCATTGCCCCCAGGGGCGAGACGTGCTCCATGTAAATTGACTAACTCCATGTTTTCCTCCACTTTTGAAAGTCATTTGAGGTTCTTAAATTATATTTTTCCCTTTTTTAATTTTTCATCAATTATTCATTCTGCATCCCCCCATAAGCCCCTCCCCACCCTCCCAATCCCACCCTCCCTCCTCCCTCTGCATGCATGCCACTCCCCAAGTCTGCTGATAGGGGAGGTTCTCCTCTCCTTTCTGATCTTAGTCCATCAGTTCACATCAAAAGTGGCTGCATTGTCCTCTACTATGGCCTGGTAAGGCTGCTCGCCCTCAGGAGGAGGTGACTAAAGAGCAGGCCAGTCAGTTCATGTCAGAGGCAGTCCCTCTTCACATTACTATGTAATCCAATTGGACTTTGAACTGTCCTGGGCTACATCTGTGCAGGGGTTCTGGGTTATCTCTATGAATAGTCCTTGGTTGGAGTATGAGTCTTTGGGAAGTTCCCTGTGTTCAAATTTTCTTGTTCTGTTGCTCTCCTTGTGGAGACCCTGTCCTCTCCAGCTCTTAATATTTCCCAGTTCTTACATAAAATTCCGTTCACTCTGCCCAACAGTTGCCCATCAGGCTTAGCATCTGCTTTGATAGTCTGTAGGGCAGAGGCTTTCAGAGGCCCTCTGTGGTAGGTTCCTAGGTTGTTTCTTGTTTTCTTCTTCTTCTGATGTCCATCCTCTTTGCCTTTCCGGATGGGGATTGGACATTTTAGTTAGGGTCCTCTCTCTTGCTTAGTTTCTTTAGATGCACAGGTTTTAGTGGGTTTGTCCTATGTTGTATGTCTATATGAGTGAGTATATACCATGTGTGTCTTTTTGCTTCTGGGACAAGTCACTCAGGATGATCCTTTCCAGATCCCACCATTTACCTGCAAATTTCATGATTTCCTTATTTTTCATTGCTGAGTAATATTCCATTGTGTAGATGTACCACATTTTCTGCATCCATTCTTCAGTTGAGGGGCATCTGGGTTGTTTCCAGCTTCTGGCTATTACAAATAAAGCTGCTACAAACATGGTTGAGCAAATTTCCTTTTTGTGTTCTTGAGCCTCTTTGGGATATATGCCTAGGAGTGGTATGGCTGGATCTTGGGGAAGCACTATTCCTAGTTGTCTGAGAAAATGCCAGATTGATTTCCAGAGTGGTTGTACCAGTGTACATTCCCACCAGCAGTGGAGAAGGGTTCCTCTTTCTCCACAACCTCTCCAGCATGTGTTGTCACTTGAGTTTTTGATCTTGGCCATTCTCATGGGTGTAAGGTGAAATCTCAGGGTTGTTTTGATTTGCATTTCCCTAATGGCTAGTGAGGTTGAACATTTCTTTAAGTGCTTCTCTGCCATTCGGTATTCCTCTACAGAGAATTCTCTGTTTAGCTCTGTTCCCCATTTTTTAAGTGGGTTACTTGGCTTGCTGCTTTTCAGCTTCTTTAGTTCTTTATATATACTTGATATGAGTCCTCTGTCAGATAAAGGGTTGGTGAAGATTCTTTCCCAATCTGTAGGAGGTCGCTTTGTTTTGATGACGGTGTCCTTTGCTTTGCAGAAGCTTTTCAGTTTCATGAGGTCCCATTTATTGATTGTTGCTCTTAGAGCCTGTGCTGTTGGAGTGCTGTTCAGGAAGTTTTCCCCTGTACCAATGAGTTCTAGGGTATTTCCCACTTTTATTTCAAGCCGATTTAATGTGTCTGGTTTTATGTTGAGGTCTTTGATCCACTTGGACTTCAGTTTTGTGCAGGGTGATAAGTATGGAACTATTTTCATTTTTCTACATGTAGACATCCAGTTGGACCAGCACCATTTGTTGAAGATGCTATCTTTTTTCCATCGTATGGTTTTGGCGTCTTTGTCAAAGATCAGGTGTCCATAAGTGTGTGGGTTTATTTCTGGGTCCTCTATTCGGTTCCATTGATCCACCATTCTGTTTCTATGCCAGTATCATGCAGTTTTTAAAACTGTTGCTCTATAGTACAACATAAGATCAGGGATGGAGATACCTCTAGAAGATCTTTTATTGTAGAGGATTGTTTTAGCAATTTTGGGTTTCTTGTTATTCCATATGAAGTTGAGAATTTTTCTTTCCAGGTCTGTAAAGAATTGTGTTGGTAATTTGATGGGCATTGCATTGAATCTGTAGATTGCTTTTGGTAAGATGGCCATTTTTACTATGTTAATCCTACCAAGCCATGAGCATGGGAGATCTTTCCATCTTCTCATATCTTCTTCTAATTCTTTCTTTAGAGACTTGAAATTTTTTTCATACAAGTCTTTGACTTCCTTGGTTAGGGTTACTCCGAGATACCTTATGTCATTTTTGGCTATTGTGAAGGGTGTTGTTTCCCTAATTTCTTTCTCAGCCCTTTTGTCTTTTGTATACAGGAGGGCTACTGATTTTTTTGAGTTAATTTTGTATCCGGCCACTTTGCTGAAGGTGTTTATCAGCTATAGGAGTTCCCTGGTAGAGTTTTTGGGGTCACTTACGTATACTATTATATCATCTGCAAATAGTGATAATTTGACTTCTTCCTTTCCAATTTGTATCCGCTTGATCTCCTTCAACTGTCTTAATGCTCTAGCAAGGACTTCCAGAACTATGTTGAAGAGATATGGAGAGAGTGGGCAGCCTTGTCTTGTCCCTGATTTCAGTGGGATCGCTTTAAGTTTCTCTCCGTTCAGTTTGATGTTGGCTATAGGTTTGCTGTATATCGCCTTTACTATGTTTAGATATGTGCCTTGTATCCCTGATCTCTCCAATACTTTAAACATGAATGGATGTTAGATTTTGTCAAAGGCTTTTTCAGCATCTAGGGAGATTATCATGTGGTTTTTTTCTTTCAGTTTGTTAATATGGTGGATCACATTGATGGATTTCCGTATATTGAACCACCCCTGCATACCTGGGATGAAGCCTACTTGGTCATGGTGGATGATATCTTTGATGTGTTCTTGTATTCGGTTTGCGAGTATTTTGTTGAGTATTTTTGCATCAATGTTCATAAGGGAGATTGGCCTGAAATTCTCTTTCTTTGTTGAGTCTTTGTGAGGTTTAGGTACCAAGGTGACTGTGGCTTCATACAATGAGTTTGGTAATTTTCCTTCTGTTTCTATTTTGTGGAATAGTTTGAAGAGAATTGGTGTTAGCTCTTCTTTGAATGTCTGGTAGAATTGTGCACTGAAACCATCAGGTCCTGGGCTTTTTTTGGATGGGAGACTTTCGATGACTGCTTCTATTTCCTTGGGGGATATAGGACTATTTAATTGATTTACCTGGTCCTGATTTAGCTTTGGTAAGTGGAATCGATCAACAAAATTGTCCATTTCATTTAAATTTTCAAATTTTGTTCTGTATAGACTTTTGAAGTAAGTCCTAATGATTGCTTGGATTTCCTCAGTGTCTGTAGTTATGTCCCCCTTTTCATTTCTGATTTTGTTGATTTGGATGGTGTCTCGCTGCCTTTTAGTTAGCTTGGCTAAGGGTTTGTCTATCTTGTTGATTTTCTCAAAGAACCAGCTCTTGGTTTCATTGATTCTTTGAATTGTTTTATTTGTTTCTAATTGATTGATTTCAGCCCTGAGTTTGATTATTTCCAGCCATCTGCTCCTTCTTGGTGTGTCTGCTTCTTCTTTTTCTAGGGTTTTTAAGTGAGCCATTAAGTTGCTTGAATGCGCTGTCTCAAATTTCTTCTTGAAGGCACTTAGTGCTATGAACTTTCCTCTTAGCACTGCTTTCATTGTGTCCCACAAGTTTGGGTATGTTGTGTCTTCATTTTCATTGAGTTCTAGGAAGATTTTAATTTCTTTCTTTATTTCTTCCCTGACCCAGCTGTCTTTTAGTAGCAAGTTGTTCAGTTTCCATGTATGCGTAGGCTTCTTGCTATTTCTGTTGTTACTGAGGTCCAGATTCCATGGTGATCAGACAGGATACATGGGATTATTTCAATCTTCCTGTATTTGTTGAGGCTTGCTTTGTGACCAACTATGTGGTCTATTTTGGAGAAGGTTCCATGAGGTGCTGAGAAGAAGGTAAATTCTTTTGTGTTTGGGTGTAAGGTTCTGTAAATGTCTGTTAGGTCCATTTGATTCATGACCTCTGTTAGAGATATTGTTTCTTTGTTTAATTTCTGTTTTGTTGACCTGTCCTTTGTTGAGAGTGGGGTGTTGAAGTCTCCCACTATTAGTGTGTGGGGATCTATATGTGGTTTAAGTTTTATCAATGTTTCTTTCACAAATGTGGGTGCCCTTGTATTTGGGGCATAGATGTTCAGGATTGTGATGTCTTCTTGGTGGAATTTTCCCTTGATGAGTATGAAGTGTCCTTCCCCATCTCTTTTGATTAATTTTGGTTGAAAGACTATTTTATCAGATATTAGAATGGCTACTCCTGCTTGCTTCTTGCGTCCATTTGCTTGAAAAGCCGTCTTCCATCCCTTTACCCTCAGGTATTGTCTATCTTTGTGACTTAGGTGTGTTTCTTGTATACAACAGATTGCTGGGTTTTGTTTATGCATCCATTCTGTTAGTCTGTGTCTTTTTATTGGAGAATTAAGTCCATTGATATTGAGAGAGAGTAATGACCAGTGGCTGTTAGATCCTTTGAATTTGATGTTGGCTGTGGTCATACGGTTGTGTGCTTGGTTGCTTTTTTTTTTTTTTTTTTTTTTTTACTGTAGTGGGGTTATTTATTTTCTGTGTTTTCTTGAATGTAGCTAGCTTTCTTGGGTTGTATTTTCCCTTCCAGTGTCTTCTGTAATGCTGGATTTGTTTGTAGGTATTGTTGAAATTTGTTTTTGTCATTGAATATCTTGTTTTATCCGTCTATGAGGACTGAGAGTTTTGCAGGGTATAGTAGCCTGGGCTGACATCTGTGTTCTCTTAGGGTCTGCATGATATCTGTCCAGGCCCTACTGGCTTTCATAGTCTCTGTTGAAAAGTCAGGTGTATTTCTAATGGGTTTGCCATTCTATGTTACTTGGCCTTTTTCTCTTGCAGCTTTTAGTATTTTTTCTTTGTTCTGTATACTTACAATTTTGATTATTATGTGGCGGGAGGATTTTCTTTTCTGGTCTAATTTATTGGGTGTTCTATAGGCCTCTTGTATTCTTATTGGCCTCTCCTTTAAGTTGGGGAAATTTTCTTCAATGATTTTGTTGAAAATATTTTCTGGGCCTTGGTTCAGGGAATCTTCTTTTTCCTCTATTCCTATTATTCTTAGGTTTTGTCTTTTTATATTGTCTTGAATTTCTTGGACGGTCTGTGTCAGGAATTTTTTAGATTTATCATTTTCTTTGACAGATACATCTATTTCTTCCATTGTATCTTCCACACCTGAGATTCTTTCTTCCATTTCTTGTAGCCTATTGGTTATGCTAACCTCTGTAGTTTCTGCTTTCTTCCCTAAGTTCTTTCTCTCCACAATTTCTTCCATTTGTGTTTTTTTTAATTTTTCCAATTCTATCTTCAGGTCTTGAGCTATTTTGTTGGTTTCCTTCCCCTGTCTGACTGTATTTTCATGTTTTTCCATCAATTCCTTCAGCTGTTTGTTTGAACAATCCACTGTTTCTTTTATTTCATTCAGTGATTTAAGCATTTCCTCTCTAAAGGCCACATACTTTTTGGCTTCAGCTTCTTCTATTTCTTTTCGTATTTTATTTGTTTCCTCTGTTACATCTTCTTGAGCATAGATGTTAGGTCGTCTCCTTGAATTTCATTTATGCTGGGGTGTCTAGGGCTATTTGCCCCTGGATAACTGGGTTCTGGAGATGCCATGATGCTCTGGCTTTTGTTGGTTGAACTTTTACGCTGTCCTCTACCCACTGGGCTATCTTAGTTGTTTGAATTTAGTTTCTGGTTGTTCCTGGACTGTTGTAGTGGAGAGAATCCCTTTGGCAGGAAGATGGTTTTTCCTCAAGGAAGCCTTCCCAGCTTTTTGGGTATAGTCCCTGGATGTCTGGTGTTTTTCAGGAGTTGCTACAGCTCACCTCAGACATAGAGACCTGGGTGGAAACTGTGGTCCTGATTAGTCAAGAGGGCTCTCCTCTCACCGGGAGAAGTCCTGGGGGCAGCTGCCCTCCTTCTGGATTTCTTGCTGTAAATTTAGTGATCAGCTGCGGTAATCTGTGGTGGGTGAGTACTGCTCTGGTGTCTTGGGGCACTCAGTTCTGTCTGTTTGCAATCTGCAGTCTGCTAGACTTTCCCTAGGTGACCCCAGCAGCACGGTTTCTTCCTTCTCTGGGGGGTCCTCTCCGGACAGGGCTTCCCAGTCCCTGTTGTACTGGGGCGCACAGCTTGTCTGTACCGCTGAGCTGAGCGCAAAGCTCTCTGCGCGCGGCAGGAGCTCGGCTGTGATGGCGGCACAGACCTTCCGGGGAAAGACTGGGTGACCTCCGATCAGACCCGCAACCCTGCTTCCCCGTGGGGTACGCCTGCGACTGGGACTCCCAGTCTCAGGTACCCTTGTGCCCACAGATCAGCCTGGGAAAGTGGCTGGGACACTCCTGCTTGCGGCTCCAGCCCAGAAACCCAAAGCCTACGTTACCCGGGATTTCTTCCGGGTTATGGCTGGGTAGCCGTGAGTGGACCCGACCGATTCCCACGCCATGGGAGCCTCCCCTCACCTGGGAAACACGATCGATGTAGTTTCAGGGCCCCGAGTTCAGTCTCCTGGTCTCTACACGGAAAGTGCTGTCCTGCTCCTCAGAAGCGCTGTTTTCCCGGCGCCGCCATCTTGGCTCCCCCCTCTCAGCCCTCTTTCTTATAGAACCCAGTACCCTTTTTGCTGAGCTCTCCTAGATCAATCCTTTGTTAAGAAAATGCCCTACAGGTTTGCCTAAAGCCCTATCTTAAGGGGACAGACTTTCTACTGAGCTTCTGTTCTCAGAGATTACAATAGTTTGAGTCAAGTTGACAAAAGACTAGTCAGCAAAAAAAATATTATTCATAGGAATAATAAGGAGTTTATGTGAAGTCTGAGAACATGGGACTAATAAGCATTATAAGATGAAAGAAACAGAAAGCTCTATGTGGGAAACTGGAGGTGAAGTGAGCTGCTCTCAGTGAGGGGATCAAGCAATTTCACTCTCACTCCAGGACCTGCATACACAAAGGCATGAGCTCTGTTAGAAACAGCAAGGTTGGAAGGAATATTTCATAGGAAACACGTTTTCATCATCTTGCCCGAAGGGTACCAAGTTGCATTATTTCATTCTCTTTGTTTCAGAACCATTTGCTTTAGTGTTTAAACGCTGACACCACATTTGTTTAGTGAAAAAAATATAGATGAACGTGTTTTTCAAAAATCAGGATTAAAACAACTTAGTTGAATTTCAGGAGAGGCCTTTTCAGCTGAGGTATGAGCAAAGGAGATTTGGAATTGTTTATCCCATTTTTCATCTTTTCTGTTCGTGCTGGTTTTCTATGATGTCCACCATGAATTCATGAATTTTAGGGAGATTTTTGTCTATGATCCCGTTGTTGTAAATAAAAATAAAATGGCGTTATTGTTTATATAATGTTTATATAATGTTTATTATAGCCCTATGATTATCGTGACAGTATTATCTAACCCACTATCACAAATAATAAGACACAAACACCTGTTATATTTATAATTGCCTTATTTACATTGGGCCCAGCAGATATTCCTACACTGTCTGAATATCCTCACCATCCATCTCCCAGGCCCCATCCAATGCCATCCTCCTTAACCATCCTATCTTCTATCCATAATCTTATAAATACTTGCTTTTATCCTTCATCTGGGCCTTTTCACCCCATTATTGGAGTCCTTCCTCCCAAGACCACGTGGTTTCTTCTTCAGGCTAACCCATCATGGTGTCTTCCTTCTTCCTCTCTTTCTGTCCATCTGTCTCCACAATTCTCTCTGTCCTCTCCAAGCCCAGAAACTTAGCCATGCCTACCCCATTCTTCCCTGCCCAGGAATAGTTCATTTAATTAGCCAATCAGGTAGGTTTATACAAGGTTGGGTGTACCCAGATCTTGAGGGCTAGTAGCATGCATCAGACCAACCTCCAACATCTTCCCAACACAAGTAACATGTATGTAACATGTGTAGAATATGGTGCTTTTTTTTTTTCATTTAGTAGACTATAAAGGAGTGATTCTTGAACATGTTAGCAGTTTAGGTAGAGGCTAATATACTGATAGATACCCATTTAATCCTAGCACCCAGAAGGCAGAGGCAGGTGAATCTCTGAGTTGGTGGCCACGTTGGTGTTCTTAGGGACAAAACACTTTCCAAGGTACATGGTGAGACCTTGTCTACATTAATCAATTAATTAGAGATACAACAACAAAAGGTTTGTCTTTTTTAAATTTTATTATTATTTTAGACAGAAGTGAACCAAAAATAATGTTAACATGCGTCTACTCCAGGATATCTCAGCCATCTGCTTCAAGCTATGGCTTATCTAAGCAGTCTTATGGAGAGCATCTACTTTTATTATTATTGTGAAATAAGGAACATTACAAATAAGTGTATTATAGTTTCTTTTTATTACCATAATATATTATTTTTTGTTTTTTGTTTTTTTTCAAGACAGGGTTTCTCTGGGTAGCCTTGGCTTTCCTGGACTCACTTTGTAGACCAGGTGAGCCTTGAATCCACAGAGATCCTCCTATGTCTGCCTCCCCAAGTGCTGGGACTGCAGGCATGTGCCACCATGCCTGGCTAAACATAATAAATTAGTCAAGTTTTTTTTTAGCCACTTATTCTATAGTCAGTGCTCTTCTAAGGTACTTGTAAAACACAATATGTTTTTTTTTTCCTTCTATTTTTTAGGAGACATTGGCAACTCATTTTGAAACTCCCAAATTGTCTACCCTAACTGCAGCAGAGGACAATTTAGGCAGAAATTGTTTGGCCAATTACTATCTATTGAAATGTGTAGCTGAGCAAGTGTATTTATTCACCATACCAATATTTACTGAGCACCCGGTACCAGTTAGAAGTGGTCAAAACACCTCATAAAGTACATTCTTTGCCCATAAATAAATCAGATAAAAGCGGATACTTAAAAAGCATAATGAAAATGCTAATGGCTTAAAGAAACAAACGCACATTTGCAATAAAAGGAATAAAAGAGACAGATTCTGTGGAATGAGGCTTGAATTTTAGTGTTATAAAACAAACAAAAATTAAATAATCCTGAAGGTGAGTTTCAAAAGCTATAAGTTACAAACTAGTGTTTGAAAAGAATATTTTTCATCCATTGTTTTATTTAGCAAGCAAGCTTTTTTAGGTTTTGTGAACCGCAATGAATTGAGAAATAGGATTTTGCCTGGAACTCTTATTCAGATAAGGAGACAAACAATATGAAATTAGTTGCAATATAAGCAAATGTAAAATGGATAACACATGTCAGATTTATGGTAAGAATTTCTGAACAGCATTAATTTAAGTCAAGAATTACCTACATAAAGTACTTTTCGTTACTGCATAAAGTTGGGAATGATGTGCTAGGATATGCAAAATGATAAGCAGTAAATCAAGGCTAGGTGTCCAGGCTATAGAATTTGTACTTTCAAATATCATAGCCAGTTATTGAGGGTATGTAAGTGAGATTAGTAAAAGGGGTTGAGAGGCAGACAGAATAGCTGATAGTAAGATGCTGGGGTAGAGTACAGAGAGGCCCCGTGTGTCACTTTCAAGACCCTCAGGGTCTGACCTCTTCAGCAGCCGCAGTAAATCCTCCAGCTACTTTTACATCTTTGTGGGCTTTTCTCAAGCCAAAATGAAGACACAGCAGATCCGAAGTGGAGGGGAATTAAAAGTCCACGGATGGCTGTCCAGCAATGGCTTGTAGAGCTTGCTTAGTTAATGACCAAACGTCATTAACTTTCCTGTTCTAGACTAGTCATTAGAGCAGCAGTTCCCAATTTTGGGTTGCCATCCCTGCAAAGGAGAAGCCCAAGACTACTGGAAAATGCAGATATTTACATTATGACTCATAACAGTATTGAAATGACAGGTATGCTGCAGCAACAAAAATAATTTTATGGTTGGGGTAACCACAACATGAAGAACTGAATTAAAGGGTCATAACATTTGGAAGGATGAAACCCACGCTTTAAAGTGCAAGGCTGCATTCCGTTGGCCCACTGTGGTGCCTTTATCACTGTCATCTATCTTAACATGACACATTGCCAGGTTTCAGTCTCACTCCCAAGTGTTTCTTTTGTCTTCCTAAATGAAATGCTACCACTCATGTCCTAGGTTCCCTGTAAGCCTTGGGAAAAATCTAAATGACTAAGGATCAACAATCAGAACGTATGCCTGAGATGGAACACTGATAGAAGAATATCCTACTGTATACGTTACAGGCCTGGAAAGGCATAAAGAAGAAATCTTCCCTGTGGCTGATTAGACCAGATTTCTTGCAGGTACCGCATTGGCGGCAGAAGGAAAATAAAGACTGTGTTAGCGAATTAAGAGGAGCTTGTTGTTGCATATCAAGCAGCAGAAAGGAAAAGTAGAAAAAGAAGGAGGCGGTAGAGAATTGACGCCGAATGCACATTTCATAGATCCAATGGGACTGTAACAGGAAAGAAAGCAAAAACCTATCCCAGGTAGCCAATAGAACCAGAAAAAGACACTTTCTACCTACTGTAACACAAATCTGAAATCTGTCTGATCCCCGAGACTCACTAAAAAAAGCTGTGCTTCCCAAGCCTCAGGTAGGTAGTGACAGGCATGTCTCACATAGGGCTGAGCATTCACAGTCACTTCTTCCCAGGAATTTCAGCTGGTATGAGTGTTTGCTTTACCAATGAGCGATTGATAGCTAATGATGGCTGGGGAGGGACAGTCCTGGGCAGTTGATGGTTTTGGGGGAGGGAGAGTGATTGTTCTGAAGATACATGGCCACTAGGAGGCTGCCTATGCTCCAGCGAATGGCTCCGTGTTCACACATTGACAGCCCTGATGGAGGCAGTGAGTGGTGCCTTGTTTTGTTGTTGCAGCTGTTGTGTGCTTGCTATCGCTTTTAATGTATGAAGTTTGGAGTAGGACATGTTGGAAAAGACGGAGAGGGAAAATAGGGATGTGTGTAATCTTTAACGCATTGTGTCCAGGTAGGAAAACACCAAAGAATAAATTAAAAAAAAAAATGCTTTAAAAAGAGCATCATGCTCATTTTAGAAGCTTACCATCACACATCTGAAACAGGAATAATAATGCCAAGAGTATGCTTCATTAGAATGAACTAGGGATCCCTGCTTTGTTTTGATTTAAAAAAAAAAAAAAAGCATTTTTTTTTCTTCAAGTTCATTGCTCTGAGTTCCCATCACGTAAGACACAGCAGTTCTTTTTCACTTTACCCCACAAGGGATGAGTGGGCAGACTGCAGGTGCTGTCTTTCCTACTGGAATCCATGAGGGCCCTGGCAAGGCAGGTCAGGATGCTAGGCCAAATTTCATGGGCATCTGCATTCAGGAATCTCTGCTCTATGGGCTCCCCATCTCAAACCCTGTTATTAATGTAGATGCTAGCACCTGCCAGTAAATGGGTACTTCATGTCACTAGGTGACTCAATCATTAGCTTAAGGAACTCCATCCAAATAATAAGTTTGGTGGATTGAATCTCTGTGCAGCCTTTTTCTTTTTTTTTTCGAGAACAAAGCAACCACATGGTAAATTTATTTTGTGTTGCTTCCTGTTTACTGCATAAGACAAGATGAATTCTAGTAATGCCAAAGGGAGGGATTGAATCATTTATTAAGTGCAGTCTTGGACAGGTGTCTCAAATGTCAATTCTAGGATTTAATCTAAACTAATCTTCACAAAAGTTAGATTTAATGGAAATGAGCACCCAGAGGAATTCAATGTGCAGGTTAGCTGGATGCCTAAATCTCAAATACTGCTGTTAATGACAATCTTTTAAATAAACTCTCTACTTGGCAGTTATCCTCCTGTGCTCTGAGGTAAAAAGTGTTTGGAAAATTGATGCTGGCTTACTGGTAGGTAGGATTTATGCTAAACAAGTTGTTTTTTTGTTTTTTTGTTTTTTTTTTTTTCTTTTTGTTTTTAATCTTTATCCTAGACCTTGGCATATAGTAAGCTAATTTCATTTTTTTCCCTCCTTTCTATTTATTTTTGGTTTGTTTGTTCTGCTTTGTTTGTTCTTTTGTTTTTCAGCACAAAGTTTGCCTGTGTAGCCCTGACTGTCCTGGAACTCACTTGATAGATGAGGCTGGCCTCAAACTCAGGGACCCTTATGCCTCTATGTGCTAAGAGCTGGGATTAAAATGTGGACCACCATATACAAAGTGCCTTTCTTTGTTTTTTGTTTGCTTCCTTCCTTCCTTCCTTCCTTCCTTCCTTCCTTCCTTCCTTCCTTCCTTCCTTCCTTCCTTCCTTCTTTCCTTATTTCTCTCTTTTTCTAAGAGAGGAGATGGTAAATATAGTGTATTTCTTAAAATGGAAACACCAAAGTGAAAACATCAATGATATTTAACTCATTTTGGATTTTTTAGTAATGACCAAACATTTTGCTATTTTTTTCTGTTTTTTTTTCTTACATTGAAAATAGCTTTTTTTTCTCACACATAATATATTCTGCTTACAGTTTCCCCTACCTCTACTCCTCCCAGTTCCTCCCTACCTCTACTCCAGATCCACCCACTTTCTGTCTCTCAAAGAAAACAGCCTTCTATGAAATAATAATAAAATAAAGTAAGATTTAAAACTTCATACATTGGCATAAGATAAAACAAGCAAACAGCAAGACAGGAACCCAAGAAAAGACATATGCAGTAGATAAGGTCACAGAGACCTAATAGTTCACACACTCAGGCAGCTCAACAAAAATACTTACCTGGAAATCATAATGTATACACAATAGAAACTCTTCCTATCACTTCTTCCACAGTGTTTTCTGAGGAGAGATTTGGTGGAGACATCCTATTTAGGGCTGGGCTTTTCACGTTCTCTCATTCTTTACAAAATGTCTAACGTGGGTCTCCTTATTTGTACCCACCTTTGCTGGATGGAGGCTCTCTTACGATGGCTGAGCAAAACGCTGGTCTGTAAAGCATGGAAGATTGTTATTAGGAGACATTTTACTGATACCTTTTTTTTAGTTTTGCCCTAGGGCCCAGGCTTATGCAGCTATGGGCTACATTCTGTGCAGTGGTGCTTAAGTCAAATCAGTAGTTGGTTGGTTATTCCGTCAAGCTTTGTGCCTCACTGCACTCGTATGTGTTGCAGGCAGAACCATGGTAGGTCGAAGGATTTGTGGCAGGGTTGTTGTTTCCATTTCTTCTTTGGTAGCCTGCAGAGTACCTTCCAGCACCAAAGATGCTGCCACATAGGTGGGAAGGCTCTTTGCAGGCTCCGGTTTGACTTCAGCTTGTTCAGTGAGTCGTGCAGCTGTTGTCCTCAGCAATGGGCCCTTGCTGTCAGGTTGTGGGAGCAACCTATAGTCCTGGCAATAGCCTGGCTTGTCTGGGAATTCCCATAGGCCGATGGCTCAATGAAATGTAACCCGTTCCGACTACTGGAAGCTCCCTTTGGCGAAAGGTGATGTCAAGTTCAGGCTTTGTCTCATTCACATGGCAGTTTCATTTAGATCTTCCTATTTTAACAAGTTTTTACACTACCTCTTAGAGAACACTTGATTTTATCGGTTTTGGTCTTTATATTCACTCCCATGTCCCACTCTTCCCTTTCTCTCCATTTGATCCTACATCAGGCTCACTCCCATCCATCCATAACTATCTATTCTATGCCCCTTTCCTAAGGAGATCTCCCTGTCCCCATTTGCAGTCCCTTACTATTTACCTAAATTCTGTGGTTCTATGGATTGCAGCTTGGTTACACTTGACTTAACAGCTAATATCCGCATATAAGTGACTACGCACCACATATGTCTTTCTCGGTCTGCGTTACCTCACTCAGGAAGATTTTTCCTTCCAGTTTAATCCATTTACCTGCAAATTTCATTTCTTAATGGCTGAGTAATATCCCATTATGTGAGTGTACAGTATATTTATTCATTCATCTGTTAAAGCCTGTAAAGATTTTTCCCAGTTTCTGGCTATTATGAATGGTGTGCATCAATGAACATGATTGAACAATTGTCACTGTGATAGGATGAAGCATTCTTTCAGTATATGTCCAACGGCAGTGTTGCTAGATCTTGAGAAAAATTAATCCCCATCTTCCCGAGAATCTGCCACAGTGCTTTCCATGGTGGCTGTACAAGTTTGCGTTCCCACCAGCAATGGATGAGTGTTCTATTCTTCAATCTCACCAACATGAGCTGTCACTTGTGTTATTGATCTTGGTCATTCTGATGGGTGTAAAAAGAAATCTCAAAGTAGTTTTGATTTGCATTTCTCTGATGACTACTGATATTGATCAGTTCTTTAACTGTTTCTTGAAAATTCTGTTGGGATCTGTACCCCATTTTTAAAAACAGGGTTATTTGTTTTCTTGATATCTAATGTTTTGAGTTTCTTATGGTTTTTTTTTTATTTTTATTTATTTATTTTTTTTTGCATTAGCTCTGTATTGGTGTATAGTTGTTTTAGGGGGAAAAAAATCTTTCCATTTGCTTCAATCCCTGCTGGGTGGAGTCTTTCAAAGGACATTTATTGTAGACTCCCATCCTGTTCCCTCCCTTAAACCACTTCCCATGTCTATCCTATTTGCCTTTCTGAATGAGAATAAAGCATCCTTCCTAGAGTCCTCCTTGTTACTTAGCCTCTTTAGGTCTGTGAATTGTAGTATGGTTATCCTGTATTATATGGCTAATATCTGCTTATAATTGAGTATAGTCCATGCATGTCTTTTGGGTTTCAGATTACTTCACTCAGGATCTTTTCTAGTTCCATCCATTTGCCTGAAAATTTCATGATTTCCTTGTTTTAATAGCTGAGTAGTATTCCATTGTATAAATGTACCACAATTTCTGTATCTCTTCTTCAGTTGAGGGACATCTATGTTGCTTCCAGATTCTGGCTATTCTGAATAAACCTCCAATGAGCATAACTGAGCAAATGTCTTCGTTTTATGGATTAGCATCATTTAGGTATATATCCAGGAGTGGAATATCTGGATCTTGAGGAAAAGCTATTCCCAATTGTCTGAGAAAGAGCCAGATTGGTTTCCAAAGTGGTTTTTTCAGGTTTGTACTCCCGCCAGCAATGGAGGAGTTTTCCCCTTTCTTCACATTCTTACCAGCATGTGCTATCATTTGAGATTTTGATCTTAGCCATTCTGATGGGTGTAAGATTGAAATTCAGAGTCATTTTGATTTGCATTTCCCTGATAACTTAAGGATGTTGTACAATTCTTTAAGAGTTTTTCTGCCATTCGATATTCCTCTGTTGAGATTTCTCTGTTCAGTAATGTACCCCATTTTAAAAATTGGATTATTTGGTTTTGTTGGAGTTCAGCCTCTTGGGTTCTTTATATATTTTGAATATTAGCCATCTGTCAGATATAGATACTAAGACTCACAGCCAAAATTGGGCAGAACAGGGGGAGTCGTAAGAAAAAGTAAGGGAACAGAAGGAACCAAAGCAGATAGGAGCTCAGTAAGAACAACAACAAAGCCAAAAAATCCAGGCCCATGGGGGCCTTCAGAGACTGATGTACAAACCAAGTATCACGCATGGAGAGGACCTAGAACCCCTGCTCATATGTAGCCAATGGGCAGTTCAGTCAACATGTGGGTTCCCTAGTACTGGGAGCAGGAGCTGTTTCTGACATGGACTCCATTGCATGTTCTTTGATCACTTCCCCCTGGTGGGTGAGCATTATCGGGCCACAGAGGAAGAGGACACAAGTAGTCCTAATAAGACTTGATAGGTTGGGGTCAGATGGTAGGAGAGAAGGGTTCCCCCTTTCTGAGAAATAGGGGAGGGAAATAGGGGGGAAGAGGAAGGGAGAATGGGACCGGGAGGAGATGAGGAAGGGGGCTACAATCAGAATGTAAAGTGAATAAATTATAAAAAAATAAATTTAAATTAAAAAAAGAAAAGAAAAACTCTCCTGTTCTTTATGTTGCTGCTTTGTCCAAATAATGGTGTCCTTTTTTTCTTACATAGTCTTTTCAGTTTCATGTGGAGCTTAGTGCCTGTGCTAACAGTGTTCAGTTTAGAACGTCTTCTCTTGTGCCCAAAAGTTCAAGGCTATTGCCCACTTTCTTTTGTGACAGGTCCAGTGTGTCTGGTTGTATGTTGAGGCCTTTGTTCCTTTGGAGTTGACTTTGTACAGGGTGACTCTGTTGTCCTTCACCTGCCTGCAGCCATCCTCTTTGATCAGCTCCATTTGTTGAAGATGCTCCTTTCCCAGTGTGTATTTCTGGTTTCTTATGTCCATAGGTATGTGAGATCATATCTGGGACTTCCTCTTGATTCCACTAATCAGTGTGCTTGATTTCAGGCCAATTGCAAGCTGTTTTTGTTAGTATTGCTCTGTGATACAGTTTGAGTCTGGGGATGGTGCTACCTCCAGCAATCCTTTTGTTTTTCAAGATTGATTATCTGTTTGCGTTTTTGTGTCTCAACATGAAGCTGGAAATTACCTTTCTGAGATTTGTGAAGAATTGTGTTGAAATTTTGATGGAAATTGCATTGAATATGTAGGTTGATTTTGGTAGGATGGGTATTTTTATTATATTAATCCTACCAATACATAATATAAAATAATATCATCTTATATCTAAGGTCCTCCTTAGCCTTTGCTATCTGCGATGCCTTGGGAAAGTAGGTACACATATGATACCCTTCTATGTGACCCTTGGTTAAAAAATACCATGCACAATGACTGATTTTGAAAGTGACAAAGAAAACCATAAAAATGACTGGCACACATCAATTTTAAATATTGACAAACCAAAAAAAAATCTGATTTATTTACCACTGAATGCGATATGAAAAATAAACTGAACAATGAGGCCTGTCTTCAAGGCCCAGTATCTCTAGTAAAATAAAGGTTTTAGTTAAAATTTCACTCTATTGATACATACATACATACATACATACATAGCAATTTTAAAAAGCTGGATTTACATAGCTCACAGTTAAATTAAAAGTCATATCAACAGAAATATAAAAAGTGTATTGACAGAATATTTAGAATTATTTTTGTATAAAACTAGTTAACATATTTCAACTGTTTTTAATAACCTATTCTCACTATGAAGTCCAATATTATATATATATATATATATATATATATATGGCTTATTTTAAAAGTGTGCTACTCAGACAAGAAAAATCATTAATGTGAAAGCCATAAAATAAAAAGATCCTAATTGATAACAAATTCACTTCTTTAGATGCTGCTAAATTTAATAAATTATTTTCCTTCTCTCCTTCCCTCCCTCCTTTCCTCCTTTCTTCTCTCCCTTTCTTCTGTCATTTCTTCTGCCATCTTTCTTCTTCCTCATCTTCTCTCTTTATATATTAATAAACATGTATAGTAATTGCATGTATATACATTATGCACATCTATATAAATGTGCATGTTCTGTAAGTTCTAAATATCTACATTGTTCAAATATTCCATCTTCTAGAATGTGGGCACTTTTTTTTCTGTGAAAATCTCCACAGTATTTGTAGCTTTGTAGCTCTTGCATTCTCCTTTACAACTCTTCTACTGTCATATTCCAAGAGCAGTCATGGACAATAATGATATAATGATGTTCTCTCTTCCAGTAACACTTTGTTTGTAAAACACGCAGCTTCTGGTTGCCAACCATAGAATAGTAAATGAACTTTTACACAAATTATCCCTCTTTTCCTCAGTCAGCAGCAATATGAGTAATGTATTCTGGTACAGTTCTCAAAGGATAGACTTATTTTTTGTGTATATTATTAACATTTACATATAGGAGGTAATGAGTTTTTTAATAAATATTTACTATGTCCTGTGTTACATATCCAGTGCTTCATATATCTGCTCTTATCTAACCCTCGGGATAATACTCTAAATTTAGTATAATCATCAGTATTTTGTAGAGATATGAAAACAGTCTGAATAAAGTATTGGCTTAGGGCGTATCTCATTAATTAGTTACCCAGCAGGTACTTTTCACAAACATTTTTTGTACTTTACTTAAGTGACAATTAGATAACATTGATGGCAGATCATTTTTGACCACTCTCTAGCTGCTAAAAATAATCATGTGTTTATATTTTAAAAAGTAAATTACAAGTAGATCTCATTTTACTCTGCTAATTATAGCCTTAGACAGTGGTATCAGATGCTGTTTGGGTTGAAAGAGATAAGAAAAAGCCAATTTAACAACTCATTAGGAAAGTCTGTCCATGTTTCAAAAGGAAAGGGTGCATAGGGAAACATCTCTTACTATTCTTTTTCTTCCTGATTGGGATATAACTATGTCAGAGCTCCAGTCTTGGGACTGCTCCAGATATTTCAAATGTAGGAAAAATGCCAAGAGAATCTCAGGGAAAGTAAACAGGTGCCTGGCATTATCAAAGCCCTGAACTAATCTGAGGACAGCTTATTTCTAGCATTCTGTTACACAAGAGAGTATATTTTTACAATGCAGGCCACTGCTAGGGAAATAGTCTTTTCTTTTCTTTCATAGACATTTGAATAAGTTGCAAGAGAATAATAGTTTCATTGTCTTGGTGAGCCAAAGAGCAGTGCCCAGAATCAAAAACCAAACAGAGGTTTCTTATCTTCATCTCTAATATGAACAGGACTTGAGAACAATCTTCAGCTACTTATGTCCAATGAAAGTTCAAAGCTAGTAGCTAGTCATTATCCTGATTTCTGGAAAGATTCAATCATTTTATAACTGGAAATTCACGAAATATGAAATACAGCACATTGCTTGTTTTCAAAACAAAGGTCTCACTTTTGAAAACAACATTCTAGAATATTAATGACAATATACCTCTCCCATGACAGACGTAGGTTCTTTAGAGGAACAATTATGAGGGAATGAAATGCATAGCAACAAGTTATTATGGATTTGCTAAGTCTTATTTTTCATCCTCCAAGGAGATGACCTTATCACAGTGTAACAATGCTAGTAAATTAAAAATGAGGTCATCATTCATAGAAGAGCCCCGAAGATAGTATTTTTATTTATTCTTGGAAATTTTCATAGATATAGCCAATGAATTTTGATTATTTTCACTTCTACCATTTGTCTTGGATCCAGTCCCCAAGACTCTCACACACACTTTTATATCCTTTCTCTTTTTTACTATCCCAATAAGAACAATTTTGCTACCCTTTTGTACATGGCTATACAGCCAGACACTAGTGCATGGTCACCCCACCAGGGCCATTGACCATTAAGGAAGCTAAATATAATAGTTTCTCAGCTTGCAGTAGAACTCCTTGGGTCCATGCTGAAATGTTGATTGATTTGATGTGAATATTTTCTTCACGATTTATTCATTATATATTCCAATTAAAGCCCCCTTCACCCCCAATCCTACTCTCTATCTCTCTTACCCCATTCCCCTAGTACAATCGCTTGTTAAGTCTCATCATGACTGCCTAGATCTTCTTCCTCCCTTCTTCATCCATGGGCTGTCAAGGCTGTATCATCAGGAGAGAATGATCAAAGAGCAGTCAACCAAGTTCATGATAGAGACAGCCCCAGCTCCCCTTACTCAGAGGTCCACATGGAGACTGAGCTGCCAATTGGCCACATCTGAGCAGGGAGTCTAGGTCCTCTCCATGTATGGTCCTCCCTTGGTTCTTCAGTCTCTTCAGGACCCTCTGGGCTCAGATCTTTTAGCTTTGCTGGTCTCCTTGTGGGGCTCCTGTCCCCTCCATGTCTCTCTATTCCCACCCTTTTCTTCCTCCATAAAACTCCCTGCACTCTGCTCAAAGATTGGCAGTGAGTCTCAGCCTCTGCTTCGATCCCCTTTTGGGTCGATCATTTCAGAGGACCCTCCTGAGTGAGATAACCCAGAAACAGAAAGACAAGAATGATAAAAACTCACGTATAAGTGACTATTAGCCGTATAGGATAGGATCTACAGACCTAAAGAAGCTAAACACTAAGGAGAACCCTAGGGAAGATACTTAAATCTCACTCAGAATGGCAAACAGGATAGACATCAGAACCGTGGAAGAC
Source organism: Meriones unguiculatus (assembly GCF_030254825.1). Lineage (NCBI taxonomy): Eukaryota > Metazoa > Chordata > Mammalia > Rodentia > Muridae > Meriones > Meriones unguiculatus. The sequence goes on from NC_083359.1 coordinate 30,850,182, forward strand.
AGGAAACTGGATGGAAGCCTACTATAAAGGGTCCTCTGAATTGATGTGAATTTTTAAATGTAGATAATATCCATGTTGAGGCAAAAGGCTACAGGAGTAGGATACTGTCACTGTTTTTTTAAAAATTTCTTTTTTTACTTTACATCATCATTGTAGCTCCATCCCTCCTCTCCTCCCAGTTGCACACTCCCTCAGTTTTTCTTCCCCTTAAAGGGGATCTCCCTTTCCTATTTAGCCCACCTCATCAAGTTGTGCAGGACTAAGCGTGTATTCTTCCTCTCTGGCCAAAAAGGCAGTCCTGATGAGGGAAAATGATCATAAACCTGGCCAGTGAGTCCTTGTCCAATGCATTCCCCAGTTCCTTTATTAGAGGACCCACATGAGGCCTAAGCTGCCCATCTACTAGATTTTTTGCGGAGGGGTTTAGGTCCAGTTCCTGCATGGTCCTTGGTTGATGCTTCAGTCTTAGCAAGCCCCTCTGGCGCCTGTTACTTGGCTTTGTTCATCTCCTTGTGGAGCTCTTGTTTACTCCAGGTCCTTTTCTCTTTCCTCTCACTTTTCTGTTAAACACCCTACTGAACGCCCAATGTTTGGCTTAAGGTCTCAGGCTCTGTTTTGAGGTACTGCTGGGTAAAGCCTCTCAGACGACAGCTCTGTCAGGCTCCTGTCTGCAAGTTTAGCACATCTTCATTCATTGTATCAAGGGTTGGCCCTCTCTTATAGGGTGGGTCTTTGGTTGGGTCAAGCATTGGGTAGGCATTCCCTCAATATTTGCTCTATATTTATCCTTCACATCTTGTAGGTGGTGTAAATTTTGGGTCAAAGTTTTTGTGGGTGGGTTGGTGTTCCCCTCCCTCTGCTTGAAGACTAATCTCTTCTGTCTCCATGCTCTATGCTACTAGGAGTCTCTGCTTGAGTGCCCCTCATATCCTCCTAGGAGTCTACCTTGACTTAGGTCTCCAGCTTGTCACAGATATGTCCTTACCCTCAGTTTCTCTTTTCTCTATAGGCTTTTGTCCTCTGGCCCTGGCTCTCCCCAAGTCTGTTCTTTACCATCTTAACTCTCTGTGCCCCCTCTTCTACCTTGTTCTCTCTCTCCAGCCACTACCTCTATCTGTTCTATCTCTCTTCCTAGTGAGATTTATGCATCCTCCCTTGGATCGTATATTTTATTTATCTTCTTTGAGTCTATGCCTCCTAGTATGCTTATCCTGTACTATATGGCTAAAATTCACTTATAAGTTAGTACATATCATGTGTGTTTTTCTGGGTCTGGGTCATCTTATTCTAGATGATCTTTTCTAGTTCTATCCATTTGCCTGCAAATTTCATGATTTCTTGGCTTTTCATAGCTGTGTAGTCAAGACACTAAATGTACAGAACAGAGAGAGAATATTAAAATCTGCAAGAGAAGGCCAAGTCACATAATAAAGGCAAACCAGTCATAATTACACCTGAGTTCTCATCAAAAACTCTAAAAGCCAGAAGGACCTGGAATGATATCTTATAGACACTAAGGGACCACAGATATCAGCCCAGACTACTATACCCAGCAAAACTGTCATTGGTTATAAAGAGACCAAAAAGAAGGTATGATTGCCATTTAACCTCATTGTGTTTTGTGTACTGCCAGCAAGATAAATACCCTATCTTCATAAGGAAATACATTGTAACAGGGGATGATGTATTCCTTAGATCCTGTACTTGGAAAAAAATATTTCACAAAGCCTGAATCATATATGTTTTTACACCAATTAGAAGAATTTGAGGAGGGCAAATGGATTGGGTTGATTTTGGAGATTATCCATATCATTAACATGAAGGGAAGTTTGAAATTTATCTGAATTGGACTAACAATCACTGCCACTTTTGAATGTCAGTCGTTTTGAAGATATGGCATCACATGCTTGTTTAATGCCGTGTTAGAGCTTGCTTGGGCATTTGGGTGTGGGAGGGACAATAAGCATTTGCAGCAGAATCGTTCTGTCTGTGACTTTTTCAGCACCATCTGGATTCCTGCATTTTCTTTGACTGTCTATTCAGAATTCAGGAGGAGAATTAGATAAAAAATAGATGAAAGGATGTGAACATGCAAAGGCAAAAGGAAGTGCTTTCTCACTCAACTCCCCCAGTTGAGCTGCTCCCTGATTAAAATACTAATACACGACAACTGGTCCAGAAAGTCCATACGGAGGCCTGAGCGCTTGGCATGATCAAAGGCCTGTGTTATTCCTGCCTCCTCCTGTCAGCAGTAACTGAGCAATCCCAGCTCTTGATTGGAAGAGCAAACTTCCTTTGTCCTGCACATGCTGTATTTATCCTTCACGAATATCCACAAAACTCAGCAGGGATTTGGCTGAGAGAGTAGGATCACTCCTTGCAGAAAAACTGGTAATAAATCTGGAGGCTTTGTAAAAGATCTGAAAGCTGCCTTCACAATTTGCCGGAGGAGGTGTGTATAGCCAGGAGGAAGGAGATTATGTAAACTACAAAGGCGAACTGGGGGAGCGTGGCCAGGGAAGATCTAAAGAGGCTCTCCGAATATTCTTAGCGAGGGGTGGTTACAGGTTCCGCACTCAGTCTGGGAACATCACCTTTTCCTTCCACCCCTGGAAGTCAAACAAGAGGTTTGCTCTCTGTTTTCTCATGCGTCACGGTGGAAATTTAAAGGAACCTTTCTGCTTCTAATTTAGACCGCATAACTAACATTAAGGACCAGTTTCTATCTGTCACATCATGTTGCTTCCGGGCATTTATTTGCAGTGTTCTCTAATTTGTCACTTAAAAAAAATAGTATTTCTTTCAAAATGTTTTTGAAAATATGCTTTGGGAAAGGGGTTCGGGATATAATACTTCTGGGTATTCTGAGAAACGGTTTGAGCGCTTTGAGTTTTCCTTGTCCAAAATTAGGTTCCTATTTCCGCCCTCGTCTAATTTGCGGAAAAGCCTGTGGTGAGTGGGTAGTGATCTGCAGCAGGGATTTCCCTCTTCAGTATACCAGGTATGCACTGACTCTTGAGGAACAGTGCTCTATGAAATAAGACGATAACAGAGAGCAACCCGCCCCCCCCCCAAATAAACAAAGAGGTCATTTTGCTCTTCCCATTTGCTTTTGGCATGGCTTTACCGTCACTAAATACTTAGTATGTTTGCTTTAGTATGCCTCTTTACTTACAATATATATTCATGAGGGTTTCCTCTTAAAAAAACCTCAATTTCATAAACAGCAATGAAAACTTTTTTCTAAATCTAATTTGCCTGCGTCTGAAAAACAAAACAAAAACTCTCACAGGGGTGTCTTTCTCTACAATCTTACAAAGAGAAACATTGTTTGTATTTACCTCTTCCTTGTGAAATGCTTCCTCTAATAATGCAGTCTTGTAAAGCAGAGATTAAGAAAGCAAACCACGCCCTTGGGGAGACAGGGAAGCTAGGCCAGGATGTTCTCAAATAAACTGTATTAATCTGATACTTAGAGAGGTGCTTTGATAAGGCCGAAGACATAAGGGAGCTTTGGGTGGGAAGACCTTAACTTTTGTTAACTTAGTCAAAGGATTATTTACTAATAACTAGAATGTTTTCTCTGAAACCTATCTCCCTCACAGGAATTTCCCAGAACTCTATCAACATACCTGACTTTCTCTCTTCTGTGGAAACACGATTTTTTACTATAACAAACAGAGAAAAGAACACAATAGTATTTGAATGAGATTATGACAAAGTAGAATCTCCCCTTTTTTCTATTTTCAAATTAAAAAATTAAGATTCCTGCTAGGATATGAATACCAGTGTACCATGAATAAAGTTTCTTTTGAAATTCCATTATTCTATGAGTGAGACAACCAGGATTTCCCCTTTGGAAAGCCTCAAGTATTGCAGTGTGTCAGATTAAAACTGATCAGGGAACAGTATTATTAGATTAATGAGATAATTAGCAAAATTCACAGCTGCACCCTTTGACAAACATGTTCGGAGCCTCTGAGCTAATGAGGCAGACCATAAACTTTTCAAAAATGAAATTTACAGAAACATTTATTCAACTGATATGTATTGTGAATGCTGATTAGAAGGGGTTATGAATTCTAAGAAACTACATTGCTGTAGATGATAATCAGGGGGCTGTCTTCAGAGTCTTGATTTGGGACTTCTTTATTCGTAACTATATGCAAGAATGTATTATATGTATGCTTTTATATGTGCATCTATAGTTCAGTTGGAAGACATTTATTACTGGCTTTTATAATTGAACCACTAATGAGGTGGTAGAATCATAGCCATGTGTCTCTATCAGCCAAAATATAAATCAAAAATCTTGTTACTTTCAAAAGAAGTTATTTCTCTCTCTGTTTTTTCTTTCTTTCTTCTTTGTGAGGGCACATGGGACTAGTTTCTAAGAGGGTACATATTATTTCGGGGCATTTAAATATTCTTTCAAATATCTTCCTAATAAGGAAGTAAGGAATTTTTCTCCTGTTGTCAAAAAGTGCAGCTGTGGATTTTTCTAATTGCTCAATTAATCTAATGATACACTTTCCCTATCATTATCTAACTAATAAGTCTCAGCTCCAGGGTTCTAGTCTTTGATGGCACTGTGTTGTTTGTCTTTTGATAATATTGACATGTAAAGTTGTCCCTACGTGCTTTTTATAAGTCAATACCATAAGCTCCATGTTTTTCACTATGACTGTGTTGCCTTCTGAACCTAGAAAAGTAGTGTTTTAGATGAGGATGTCATCCCGTTTAACTTTCTCCCCATTGTTTCAGCTTCAGCTCCTACAGTTCTAAAATACATAATACTTAAATGTACTTTTTTGAATCATCTAAAGAAATATGTGAATAAAATAATCAATGATCAAAAAAAAAAAAAAACAAACAAACAAATGAATACAGAAGATTTTCTGGCTAACCTAATACTGTAAGCCCAGAATTTTACACATAGTATACATATTTGTTTCTAATAAAATATAAACTGAATGGGAAAGTTAAATTGCTATGTGTTGTTATAATTGGTTTTCCATGTGTGTGTGTTTGTTTTAGAGGAAACTTGGAATCCAATCTTCTTTTTCAGGTTCTCAAAACATTTCAGGGATGGAATTGACTAGTAAATCTCTTTCTATAGTATTATATACTATCCACAACCCAACACTTGGTAGCGTTACCAGCTTTTCACCTCCTGAAATGGGTGGGAGAATTGCTTCTCTTGCTACGGGGTTCTTTGTCGTTTTCCTCATTAGCATTGGTTCTAATTTAACCTGCCTCCTACTACAGGCCAGGGTCAGGCTTAGTCTAGAATACCTGCCCTATGACCTCTGAGTTTGACCCATCACCTCTTCTGTATTCTCAGCGAAGATACTTGTGAGATGGACAGGAGACTCGAAAGGACTCACATCCCAGTAAGAAGTTACCAGCTTGCCTTGCCATCTTGTTGTGGAGACAGGGTACCATATCATTAGGCCGCTGCTGATTCTAGTGACCTGTTTATCTTCAGTGCAGAATTTCTGGCTTATGCGCCTTGTGCTGCACAGTGAACCGCAGCGCTTTGTCTCCTTGTTCTAGGCAATTCTGTGCTTTCCTGAAGTCCTGTTTTTGATCAACTTACAGATATCCTTGTGAAATTTGTTCAGCATTTCATTCCCAATTCTCTTCCCATTATTACAATTTAGCAAGTCTAATCTTTATCCTGTTTCCAAAGACGGATCAGTGAACAATCCTTTTTGAAAGTTCCATGTCCTTTCTCACTTACCTGCATAAATAGTTTTCTATTCAGCATGCTGAATTTGACATTTTTAGCATAGAAAAAAATAATGCTGAGAGTTACCCTGCTATTAAAGTGGCACACTGTTTAATATTAAATGTTGTTCAAATAATTAATTTTAATGAAAGTGTACATTATATTATGCCCATAATTTGAAAAGTAAAATAATAAATATTAAAGAAAAGCAATAAAAACTTTGAAAATGCTTTACTGTTTACTCTCTTTGTTAGCAGAGTTAGTAATGAACAGAGTAATACCCTGAGCACAGGGTATTATTTTCAGATTTGTTTCAATATTAAAAGGCTATATATTCAGAGTGAAATATTCTTCACATATATGCTTTTTGTTTTCTATAAAATATTTATTAATTTATCCAATCATATGTCTTTCTTATTTTTATTCATATTTTTCATTGCCAAAATACAAGGAGAGGCATTAGTGATGTCAGGGATTGAACATGAATACATATTTGTTCCTTTTGAAGTGCATATGGAAGAATTTACCATCATTTCTTGCCTGGATTTTTAATTAAAACTATTTTGTTGTCTTAAGGCGTTAATCATTTAAAGAGAGTAATCAAAGCTAATTCATCCAAGTAAATTAAAACTAAGCAATTACAGATGACTGTAGAAGCTTAGAAACTATATCTCATTCTGTCAAGTTTGCTGGCAGACAGTGCAGTGTAAAGCTTGTCGCTCGGAACTTGAAGTGATGTTCTGACCACTGTCAGGGATTTGAAGAGGACCATATCCATATGCCACTCAAAACCTAAACATGTTTATATCATTGCTGCCAACAGAGTCATGAGTAACAAATGTCATGTGTCAAAGCCTCAACTTACATCAGAAAAATAACAGTAGCCAAAAAGTCTTAGAGAGGAGAGAAAACTAATCTAATTTTGTTAAACTATGAGTGTTATACTTAGTCTGTTCATTCATCGGTTGGATTGAAAAAAAAAAAAGTAAGAATTTTATTTGACTTAGTTTCTCAGTAAAAGAACAAATAAAGGCTTTGAACAGATAATATTCTTACTTTCTCAAGCATAAACAGTCCATTATTTCCTACCTGAAACTTTCATAAGGTTTGGAAACTTCCATTGGCCTCTTCCATTGGTAGCAGAAATGGCGCAGGAAAAGATTCCCTTCTATGTATCATCTTTTTTTTTTTAAATTTTTAAATAATTTTAGAAGAAAAATAGAAACAGTGATTCTTATTTAGAATCCAGTATATTTAACCTAGCTTCCTCCATTATTTATTTTAAAACATGGTTATTAAAAACAAAACACTCACAGTCTGAGTTTCCATCTGTTAAATGGGGTTTGGAGATTAAATGCGATAAAATATTAAATTCTTAGCAAATTATTTGGCATATAGTATACATTCAAGTAATAGTATGAATACAATAAAGTTTAATTTACCTCACTATATCATATGTTAAGTTTCTTTTCATATATTATCTCTTAATACAGGAGCCATTGTCTTGGGCAAGCCCCCCTCTGAATACTAAGCTTGCTCTGTAGCGCCTGCTCTTGCTCTCACTCAGCAAAGCAAACAAACATTCTGTTGGGGTTAAGGATTAATGGCAAGGAATCGCATGACTGTACAGCCTGCAACCTTGAGGGAAGAGATCAAGGGAAATGTCAGTCAAACACCTGCCCTTAGTGCAGTTGCTAATTAATTCGTGAACACTGACTCCGGTTGATTTGCCAGTGTACAAGGGAATCAAGTCCCATCCTATAAATACCGCCTTGATTTAATGAGGCTTTAATAGGATTAAACGGTTTTAACTTTATGACTTCATGTTTTTGATTATGGTTGCATCGTGCTTTTCGATTTGGGGAGATATGGTTTTTCCTGTGTTTCAGTAGTAGAAAGCTAGTGAAAAGGAAGGGAAACGGAAAGGGGACAGAGTCTCACTAGCTTATTTTCTGAAAATTTCAAAATAAAATTAAATGTTATAATGGTCTGCTATCTCGAAGTAAACATGATAAGTTATTCAGGATCTCCATCAAAGTTAATTAACATCTATTTAAGTAGGCCATTTTATATTAGCATGGATGTGAACTATTTTGCCCATATTAAGTTCACAAATTTATGTGGGGGTTGATTCTAAATTATAATTTAAATTATGTTTGCTATCAGACTTGCAGGTGACATGTTAATGTCAACTTGTCATTTTGAAAGACTATGGACATAATATCAGAATGGTTTGGGTTTTTTTTTTTTTTTTTTATTGGATGCTACAGGTTTCTTACACTAAAATTTGACTTTGAATTATCAGAAAAGCTGAAAAGTAATTTGGTTGTGTGGGGGTTTTACATGTTTGAATGACATTATCATACCATCTACTGGTAATCTTCAAGTCCCAGTTTAGACTTCCTTAATATTTCATCATAATTTAAGTCAAGATTACTAAAAATTACTACTAAAATATATGCAAAGACAGAGATACTTGATGCACATATGAGATTTTATTTTATGACTGCTGTTGACTGTGGTAACATTACAAAGGGAAATATATCACTACTTGCGTGTGAAAATGTTGGAACGCTTTCATTCCTGCCGGAATACTGACTAATATTCTTAAGTTGCGCCTGTGTTCTTTCCATCCCATCATTTTAGGCTACACAGTTATAGACTCTATCAATGAACAAATAAAATTAAATCATTGTTAATAAAGGCAGAAGCTATCATATAATGATGAACACCTAATGGGTAAAGTAAGGTCATTTCTGCTAGAGATACGTACCAGTGTCATGAAGTAGCTGTCTTAGGCATCTTAGCAGTCAGACACTAAGGTAAGCACCTTCAGTTAAGGGATATGCCTTGGAATTGCCTCTTTGAGTGGTTGATATTTAATCCAAGGATTGCCAACAAAGCAAAAGTGATCTTGAAAAAATTCTAGAGCGAGGTACCAAGCATGGAAAACAACCAAGGTGTTAGACTTGGAGGAAGCAATGAGTTTTATGGTTTCACAGTATCAACTGGAGTACAGTTTACTGAAGTTATGTCAGAAAAGGGCAGATCATGTCAACTGTTTCTAAAATACTCAGAAGGAGTAGCGATCATTTGTGCCGACTTTCTTGTCCCTGTTCCAGTCCCCTAACTGAGCCATGTTCATCTTATTCCTGTCCACTATGGTTTTTTGTCTTTAATGCTTGTGCCTTCAACTTTTACCAGAATATGTTACTCAGGAACCTCATGAGTGGTTGTCAAAATTCAGAAATGCTATGTATTGATTGTTAATGAAATTTATCATATATCTTTTTCTAATACTCATTGAGAAAGATACTTTAAATTTTTAATTGTTTCTAATATAATCCTGTTTATCTACCCTCTGTCCCTAATTCCTTATCACTCTGTGTGATAATTAATTTAAACTAAGCACTAAAAGAACATGGTGTTCTCTTTAAAGTAGACAATCATGTGTCTACTTTATTTCTATGCTAGTTGATAAGACACCAAACCAGGGAAATAACTATTTTCTATTTATTTTAATTACCTGGAATATTTGTGTGCTTCCTACCTTTATATATGGCTATGAGAATTTTATTACTGGAATCATGAAAGAAAATGAGTTAAGAAAATGAGAAGAAGTGTAGGGCTGCCATCCATATACCCTGACATGGTGATGCTTCTGAATCGGGGATATACTATTGCATACCATCAAATGATGCTACTCAATCAATGAGGGTTCAAATATCTGATGACTGGCACTTCTGTAACTGATTACCCAATCATACTTTCCCATTTCAATACTCTGTATATTTACCTAACGTCATTTCTTATGTTAAAGAGATATCAGCTCAGACAGCCCACAAAATGAAGATTGTATTTCTTCATATAACTTTTGTTTGCTTGATTTAGCAGAGAGTTTTGATCTATAGTGGTGGGCTTCTTATACAGACTCTGTGCTTATTCTGGCCTTGTATGTTTCTACCTGGCTTTCCCATGTCAGACCTTACGTCTACTTTGTGCTCTGCACTTACAACATGTTATAGAGTTTGTTGTGGACATTTTTGTTATGAATTGTAAATAATTCTATAGAAAATGTTTACATTCAGTATAGATGATTTAGTTTTTATAATATAAGCCGTTCACATTTTAAGTTTTCTCTTGATAAGAAGCATTTACCATATTTATATTTTCAACCATTTTAAGAAAAATTATAGTTCTGATGACCAAACTCAGGGTCTGTTTAGAATGAGGCAATCATTCTACAAGTGACTTGTATTTTCAACCAATCTTCCACTTTATAACTCTATAATTTAGTTTCCTGAGATAAACTTGGCTGATTATAACCGAGTACATATCTATAGTTCTTTAGATTCTCGAAGCAATGTGAAAAAATTTAAATCTATATGACCATTTATCTATAAGCATTTGTTTAAAATTTACAGTTCATCAAAAGAATAAAAAAGATCTAAACTTAAATTGACTCAGACTCAAACATAATTGAAATTATTAAAGTGTGTGCTGATAATGATCACACTTTATTCTGCCTCATTCTATACCCAGTGAAGTCAAAGTCTTCTCCAGATGCCATTAATTATCCTGTTCAAATACTTCTATGTAACAGTGGTGGTAAGTCATAATCTTAGGAGTTTGTCTTTGAGCTACTCCTTTCCTATTGCACCACTTTGTAGGATGTTGTTTGCCATGTCGATAAAACCGTACCTAGTAATAGAAATCATGTGCTTCCTTCTTCTTTGTAAACATCTGGCCACATTGTTTTGCAATAAATGACAAGGAAAAAAAAAAAAAAAGAAGGAAATCACTTCTTCCTTGAGGATTAGGAAGCCTTTATATTTTTTGTAGTTTCTTTAATTCCTAGACCTGAAACTTACGCAAAGTAAGACAATGATACATCTTTGATGAATCATTGAAAATTTTGAGAGAATAAATGAATGAGGATATAGATAGTGCTTTCCCTATCTCGTACCTATGGTAGCTTTGCATATCTGTCTAATTTGAGGTTCATTTGTCAATCCTGTGATATTGAGGAACTTGTGCCTCTGGCATAATTTGTAACAACTTTTAATATGATCAAATGGTTTTGTAACTAATTCAGTTTCTACATAAAAAGGAACAAATGTTCTTTCTTCAATAATCAAAATTGAATTTATAAGGTACAATATGTTCATAAAAATCATGATATGATCAAGAAGCTCCATCCTTCTGTGGTCACAGGATGTTACAGAAATTCTTGAATCTAGATTGTACCAGATATTTTTGGTAAACTTGTAAAATAATGTTCTTGACATACACTTAGGTATCCTCATTTATCTGTGAGACTTTATTTGCTGTCGATTGATTCTACTTCAGTTGTGCTGGCAGGAAATACATATTATTTGTGAAAATAAAAATTAGTGAGATGGTCTGTCCAACATATTCATTAATTATGTAGAAAATAAACAAAAAAAAAACGTAAGATAAGTAGTTATAAGAGATCCAAGGGATTTCTGAGTGGCTTGGCACACTTGTCAGCTGAGACTTATTTTGAAGTAAAAGGGCTTATTTCGACTCATGCTTCTGCAATCCCAGTCTGTGGTGGACTGACCCTGTAGTTTTGACCTAATTGTGAGGCTAATTTAGATATGAATGGAGCTACAATGCTCACTGTATCAGTTAGAAAGTGAAGGTGAAAGAAGAAGCCAGGACCTGTGTTGGAAAGTTTTCAGTAGCTTAAAGAAGTTCCAGTAGAACCCAACTCTAAAACCTTCTACCACCTGCTGAGAGCCCCATCCTCAGAATAGAACTGTTATGGTAATAGTCCATTAGGGAATAGTTAAGATCCAAACCTAGCAAGAGAGTATTCTGGAGCACAGTCTCTCCCTTTCAAATCCACCAGTATGGAGGGATATTAGAGTCCTTGGCTCTTTGTGGTTGTAAACCATGAGACAGATAAACTAGACCATGCTTACAATAGAATACCAATTCCCAGGCCCAGATACTAAAACTCATTAAAAGTACTAAGGTTGAAAGGAGATATCATACTGAAAAAATTCAGAGACATCATTATGAAAATAGATGACTGAAAAATTTACAGTAACATGATGGATCTGCAATAACAAAGTTAATTAGTAACAACATGAAACAAGAAAAGGAAATCATAAAAGGATTTAATGAGAAGTGTAACTGTTTTAAATATACTTATGTATTTATATTAGCATAGGAATTACTGTGCTGCCTAGAGTTACTTCAAAGTCACAACCAAACTTTGGGCAGAGTGCAGGGAATATTATGAAAGAAGGGGGAGATAGAAAGACCTGGAGGAGAGAGGAGGGCCACGAGGAGAGCAACGGAACAAAAAATCTGGGTACAGGGAGTTTTCTGAGACTGATATTCCAACCAAGGACCATTCATGGCTATAACCTAGAACCCCTGCTCAGATGTAGCCCATGGCAGCTCAGTATCCAAGTGGGTACCCTAGTAAGGGGAACAGGGACTGTCTCTGACATGAACTCAGTTGCTGGCTCTTGATCACCTCCCCATGAGAGGGGAGCAGCCTTGCCAGGCCACAGAGGGAGACAATGCAGCCAGTCCTGATGACACCTGATAGGCTAGGGTCAGATGGAAGGGGAAAAGGGCCTCCCCTATCAGTGGACTTGGAGAGGGGCATGGGAGGAGATGAGGGAGAGAGGGTGAGATTGGGAGGGAATGAGAGAGGGGGCTACCGCTGGGATACAAAGTGAATATACTGTAATTAATATCAACATTTAAAAAAACAAGAAAAAAGTCACAATCATCCTGATGCACTCTCCTACACAACATTTACAAAATAGACTCATTATTGGAGAATTTGTTAACTTGTAGTTGCAGCATGTCTCCCTTATCACTAAGATAATATGAAATACTCTCTCTATAAAACAAAATGTTATATATAGTGATATAGTAAAACTTAAATTGCTTCAACAAAGAAAGCATCATTGAAACAATTTTGCCATCTTAACACTCTACATACAAATATAAACTTTCTTTCAATGTTTTTTTTTAAACCTGTCTAACTGAATTTTATAGCAGTTTCTGAAGTATACCATTTTAACAATTGCTATTACTTATTCAGTATTGTAAAGTGTTACCCATTATAATTTCAGTATCTCAATAAAAACCCCATAAAGGTAATATGGATGTTTAATAAATACGGAAGTTAAGTTGTGAAGAAATTAAATACCTTTTCAGCTAATGAACAGCACTTCATGTTGACCATCAAGACTTAGTTCCAGATTCTGGGAACTCCCTAGGTTTCAAGAGTGTTGCTTGAGAACAGCTTCATGTAGAACTTCCAGGAAATGCATGTTGAATTAAATTAAATTCCTTTCACTATAATGAAATTCTGACCACAAAAACAGAGGTTAAATATCACTTCTACCATGGGTACAGAGTTTATACAAATAACTTAAAATTGAGCAAAATATATCTCAGAGGCAGCCTGAACACGGGGTTTCAGCCTAGCTCTCATCGAAAAGAGCTGGATGTATCTGTGCAGTGTAGCTTCCTGAGTGCATGCGGTAATTACAGCCATAAGATCTGAGTAAATCAATTCTTTAATGTAGTAATGGCATTGCAAGGGTAGTAATGCTAACATTAATAACAATAACCATAATCCCGTGAAAGTTGAGAAGCATAAAGTCTGATAGGGACAGTACAGCTATTTGCTAAATGTATTTTTTAAAGAGGAAATAATTTATATTTACTGGCCCTGACCCAACAAAATAGTGATATCTTTACATCATTTTTTACTTGACTATAAAGGGGTTTAAAATTTTTTACATATTCTTCCTCAGCGATGCCCCAGATCTCACTCTGTATTTGGTATTACAGTATCCATAATAAGTGTCTCACGTTAACATTTATTTAAAGCTGCTGATTTAACATTTAAAAATTCCGGGGTTAATGGATCTGCATTCACACATCCATTAACCTCAATAAAAACAAATGGAACCTCTTGTGAACTAAACTCAGTTCAGTTTATGGATGTGCTTTCTCTAATACCCACAACATTTAGATGGTTTTGCTAAAATGTCAGGTCAGGAGAGGTCTACTGACATAGGAATAGTGGAGGTGATTTTCTGTCTTTTGCTACTGTTGCAGTCCTACACAACTAAACATACCTATATTGGGGAGTGGGTCCTTTAAAACTTAGTTCTGGCAGAGTGCATTTGCTGCCAGTCACACACGTTTTTTTTCTTTTAAGATTTAAATTTAAATTTATTTTTTTTCACAGTTTATTCATTATATGTCCTGATTGAAGTCAGCTCCTTCAACTCTCCCCAGTCCCACCCTCCCTCCCTCTTCCCTCCTATCCCCTTCCCCTAGTCCACTGAAAGGAGGAGTTCTCCACCATTGCCATCTGCCGGTGCTGGAGAGGGTGTAGAGAAAGGAGAGTCCTCCTTCATCGTTGGTGGGAGTGCAAACTTGTACAACCACTTTGGAAATCAGTTTGACAATTTCTCAGAAAATTAAGAATAGTACTATCTCAACACCCAGCTATGCCATTCTTGGGCATATACCAAAAAGATGCCTCACTGTTCAGTAAGGACATTTGCTCAACTATGTCCATAGCAGCTTTGTTTGTAATAGCCAGAATCTGGAAACAACCTAGATGTCCCTCAATGGAGGAATGGATACAGAAATTGTGGTACATCTACACAATGGAATACTACTCAGCAATTAAAAACAAGGAAATTGATATTTGCAGACATATGGATGGAACTAGAAAAGATCATCCTGAGAGAGGTAACCCAGAAACAAGAAGATAGGCATGGAATACACTCAGTTATAAGTGGATATTAGCCATATAATGTAGGATAATCATCTACAGACCTAAAGATGCTAAACACTAAAGAGGACCTCAGGGAGAATGCTTAAATCTCATTAAGAATGGCAATCAGGGTAGACACCAGAAGCCGTGGAAGGGAGCAAAAAGGATGGGGGCCTACTATAGAGATTCCTCTTAAAGGTTCCATCCAACAAGGGATACAAGCAGATGCTGAGACTCAGGGCCAGACTTTGGGCAGAGCACAAGGAATCTTATGGAAGAAGAGGAGAGTGGGAATAGAGGGACATGGAGGGGACAGAAACCCAAGGAGGAGACCAACATAGCTAAAGGAACTGACCCCAGTGGGTTCTGCAGAGACTGATGCACCAATGGAGGACAATGCATGAAGAGGACCTAGACTCCCTGCTCAGATGTAGCGGATTAGCAGCTCAGTCTCCATGTGGATCTCTGAGTGAGGGGAGCAAAGGCTGCCTCTATCATTCACACATTCTTTTTAATTTTAATTTTATTTTTATTAATTACAGTTTATTCACTTTGTATCCCAGCTGTAGCCTCGTCCCTCACCACCTCCCAATCCCATCCTCCCTCCCTCTTTTATGCCTCTCCCCAGTCCAATGATAGGGGAGGTCCTCCTCCCCTTTCATCTGACCCTAGTCTATCAAGTCAATTGTGGGATCTAGAAAAAATCATCTGGAGTGAGGTATCCCAAAAGCAGAAAGACACACACGGCATATGCTCACTTATAAGTGGATATTAGACATGTAATATCGGATAATCTTACTAAAATCTCTATACCTAAGGAAGTTAATCAAAAAAGGAGGACCTCGGGTAAGATGCTCAATCTTCATTCAGAAAGGGATGGATATTGGAGGAGGGAAAAAACAGGGAAAAGACAGTCACACATTCCTTAACACAGCGGAGTTTACTTTTCCTAAACCTGTGACTTAAAACCCCAGTATGTTCTTTCAACGCATTAGACATCCTGACTTTCAAATTCTGATTTATGATTTCTGTTTGAAGAGACATAGGAAACAAAGGAAGGAAAAAAAAGAAGAGAGAAGGAAAGGAACGGGATGGGGAGGGAGATAATAGGAGATACAGGATGGGAGGGAAAAAGGGTTTCAAGATTTTTAAATGAATGATTATTTTTGATGATGATTACAGTACAGAATGTATGTTACATATACCTACAGTACACAGTCCACACTATAGAAAATCTGTTTTTCTGACTTTTAACATCATTAAGTGGAAATGCACCATAAAGCAGAGTTGTATACTCAACTTCCTTCACTCTTGTCTATGTGTATAAAATTTTATCGTGGTCTGTACTATAATAACAGACGGTTTAATTGCTGTGCAGTATTATACCACATAGATACACCATGATCTATTTATTCATTCTATTGTTGAAGTTTTGGGGCTATTTTTCAACTTGAGACCAGTAAGGGGAGCATAACATCACATTTTTTTTTATTTCTGATCTTTTGAGAGAAAGCACTGTAAGGAAAAAAATTAGTTATTTTCTAAATGCACACAAGTGTCTCCTCTTATTCTTCATTTTGCTCCTCCCTTCTTCCTCCTCCACCATCTTCTCCTTCCTCTTTTTCTTTGAGAGTCTGAATTCTGAGCCTTGTTTGTGCGCTACATTCTCAGTCCTTCTTTTAATGCTAATGTTGGCTCTTTGCTGTGGCTATAATTTCAATTAATACAAGAGCTGATTAACGTAAAACAGTGCTTTTAAATTAAAAATTAAAAAATTAATGGGGGTGAGAGTCACCCCCATATCCTTCCAGGTGCCTACCACGTCATAGGTCTCCAGCTTCTCTCAGAGATGCCCGAGCCCATGATTTCTCTCCTCTGTACCTGCCCTCTGTCCTCCACACCCCTCCCCACATCTGATTTCTGTCTTCATTTCTGTCAATGCTTGCTCCTACCTCGTTCCCTCTCTTCATCTGCTTCTACTGTCCGTTCTACTTTCCATTCTGAGTGAGATTTAAGTATCCTCCCTTGGGTGCTCCTTGTTACTTATCTTCTTTGGATCTGTGAATTGTAGTATGGTTACCCTGTCCTAGATGGCTAATATCCACTTATTAGTGAGTGCATACTATGTGTGTCTTTCTGGGCTTCAGTTGCCTCCCTCAGGACGATCTTTTCTAGTTCCAAAAATTTGCCTGCAAATTTCATGATTTCTTTGTTCTTAATAGTTGAGAAGCATTACATTGTGTAAATGTGTCACAGTTTCTTTATCTATTCTTTGGTTGGGGGATAACTGTGTTGTTTGTAGTTTCTGGCTATTATGAATAAAACTGCTATTAATATAGTTGAGCAGACGTACTTAATGTATGGTGAAGCAGCTTTTTAAGTTTTTCTTTATTATTATTAGTAGTAGTAAGAGTAGTAGTAGTGTTTACAATTTATTTACTTTATTTACTGGATGTAGCCCCCTCCCTCATCTCCTCCTGGTCCCAACCTCAATCCCTACTGATAGGGGATTGAGGGATTCCCACCTCACCAGGGGGAAGTGATCAAAGAGCAGGCAACCAAGTTCATGCCTTGCAAGATAACCCCTGCAGCAAAGCGATGTATACAAAATTAACTAAAAAAAAAAAAAAAAAAAAAAAAAAAAGAAAAAAAATGTGAATCCCTCCTGTATACAAAAGACAAATGGGCTGAGACAGAAATTAGGGAAACAACACTCTTCACAATAGTAGCAAATAACATAAAGTACCTTGGTGTGACTCTAATCAAGCAAGCAAAAGACTTGTATGAAAGAAAACAAAACAAAACAAAACAAAAAAAAAAACAAACTACAGGTCTCTGAAGAAAGAAACTGAAGCAGAAATCAGAAAGAAGCTGGAAAGATCTCCCATGCTTGTTGATCGGTAGAATTCACATAGTGAAAGTGGCCATCCTACCAAAACCAATCTAGAGACTCATTGGACTTCCCATCAAAATAACAACACTATTCTTTGCATACCTTGAAAGAACAATTCTCAATTTCATATGGAAACACAAAAACCCCAGAATACTGAAGCACCTTTTGGGTATATGCCCAGGAGTGATATAACTGGGTCCCAATTTTTGAGACCCCTCCCTATTTATTTCCAAACTGATTGTACAAGTTTGCACTCCTACCAACAATGGAGGAGTGTTCTCCTTTCTCCACATCCTCGCCAGCATGTGCTGTCATCTTTGTTTTTGATCTGCCATTCTGATGGGTGAAAGACAGAATCTCAGGGTTCTTTTGATTTGCAGTTTCCTAATGACTAAGGATGTTGAGCATTTCTTTAAGTTCTTTTTTTGCCATTTGAGATTCCTCTGTTGAGAATTCTCTGTTTAGCTCTGTACCTGTAACCATATTTTTGTACCTTTCACTTGTCTGGTACTTTACTTAGTGATACTAATTTCCATGTCATTTATACACAGTTGGGAAAAAATATCACTTCCCACACTTAAAAAATTAAAAAAAAAACTTGTTAATTTAAACCTGGCAAATTTGGGGATCAGGAATTTGGGCAAGGCGCAGTGTGTTTTGATTCTTCTGTTGAATGGATGCCTTCATTGATATTTGCCAGCAGATATAATGGCCTGGAAAGTAACAACGTGTGTAAGTATGCAATGCACCACAAACCCTGTGAAGGCTTTAGCCACAGTGTGGTGCTGTCAAGCAAAGATTATGGTCCTGGGCTTCCCCACAGGGATAGAAGAGCATAAGTGGTACCATGCTGTACTTCCTTCAAACGAGGTCATAAGGTCAAAACAGATTCAACAAGGAAGAACAGACTCTACCTCCCAAGAACTGAGATACTGTCCTGGGCAGGCAAAACTGAAGGTGGCCCCTTCACAATAGATGTCATCAAAAGTTCTGTATTTTCATCATCACATATTATCAGTTCTTCAGTTTAGTGGTTTGGTTACTTCGTGTTTAGTTCTAAGTACATAACATATAGTATCACTAGCCCAAATGTCAGCAGCTACCAACCTTTAAATTTCTTTTTCTTTCTTTCACCTCTCAGTAGACTATCACCTAATTCATGCTGAAAGCATTTTCCCAGAAAAAAACAAACCTTTCTATTGTCACAGAGCTATAGAGCTATTTAGGGACCATTTATTTATATTTATGTTTATGTGATACATATATATATCATGTTTAATCTCAGCACGTTACTCTCGATTTTTTTAAAGCTCAACTCTATGGCCACCATTATCCAATATACTTCACTGTACTTTTCATTGAGGCAAGTACAGCACATTCACATTAGGTTCATGTTTAATAAGAGTAACTGTGGCATAGGTGTATTTGAACACAAGGAAAACCATGTGAGGCTAGTGTTCATCATGTGTATATTCATCAGGAGGATTTACTATTGAACATACATTTGCTATTCTCACTGGCATGTCACACACAAATTTTACATAAGTTTATGAGTATTTGCAGATCCACTGTTTTCTTCCCTTTAAATATAGGAAGGTAAAATGTGTAAGAAGTAAACTCTTAACCAGTGTGTGTCGCCTTTTGATGAGCAAAACCTGATTCTCCTTGACTCTAAGGCCCTGATCCTTATTACTAAGTACCTCTGCACAGAGAGAAACAGAAGTTCACATTTTTTATTGCTAGGACAGCTAAGATAACTCTCAAGTTCCCTGGAGGATTCCTTCCACAAATTGGCACCGTGGGCATAATTAATATTCATGGTTGAGTCACCCTACTCACTTTACATAGCATACTCAAGGCCTAGCTACCACGTTTCTACAGCTTGAGTACCAATTATTACTCCATTTAGACCATTGGTAATACATTTCCCTGCAGTGTATTCATGGAGATTTGGACAAGGTCATGGGAAGTCATTTGTATCCTAAATAGGATCTGTCAGTTTCTTGCTGAACATCTTCTACAGGTTTACTGAGAATGTATCTCCCAGATAATCATGGTGCAGTCCTATTTTACTTCTCCTCAAAACAGGCTAAGCTCTTTTTTTTTTTTAATAATTTTTTTATATTAATCACAGGTTTTTACTTTGTATCCCAGCCATAGCCTCCTCCCTCATTCCCTCCCAATCCCACCCTCTGTTCCTCATCTTGTCCCTGCCCCTTTCCAAGTCCACTGATAGGGGAGGTTCTCCTCTCCTTCCATCTGACCCTAGCTTATCAGGTATCTTCAGGACTGGCTGCAATGTCATTCTCTGTGGCCTAGCAGGGCTGCTCCTCCTTCAGGTGTGTGTGGGGGGGTGGGGGGGAGTCAAAGAGCCAGCCATTGAGTTCATGTCAGAAATAGTCCTAGTTCCTTAAGAACCTTCAGCTTTTTGTTACTTTCCTCCGGAACTCTCTTCCCTTGTTCCATAGTATTGTTAAGTCATCAAATACTTGTGATATTTGCTTATACATTAATTTCTCAAGAGTAGACTCTTCGAAATATCTCCAAAACTGCCTGCATGTCAAGGCATTATTACGTTTGAAAACAATAGACCATCTCCCTTTGATTCCACAAGGGAAATTATCACACGCCTTTCTTTTCTAAAGTATTTTCTATCCTCTTCATTATATAGCACATGCTTCATGAGTGAAATGGGCTTTTGTTTTCAGTTATTGTATTCCTAAAAATATATCCATTTCTCATGTGGAGCAAGTATGAAGCCTCTGTATCATAAAGGATGGTAGAAGTACAAATGCATATTTGTGAAGTCCCCATGGAATGATCTCCACCTGGTGAAAACAGGTGTTCCATCAACACTCCTACAGATCCTGAGCTATCAAAGCCAAGTGGGTTCCGTCTTGTCACAGCGTCACATCATTCTTTTTCAGATTGTTTTTATTTTCAAGCCTGTGAGGTCAGAGCTCTTGTTCTACTCCAGAATTACTTCCTTTTATCCTGCACATTGGATCATATATTGTGGCTACTCAATAAATCTTTGTAGAATGAACATAGAATAAACTCCTCTACCATGAAAATAGAAGTGATAACACTTAGCTCAGTCTACTGTTGACACAATATGAGATTCTAACATCCATTTGGCTTTTTAATTATAAAATATACTATAATTACCCAGAAGATTGTATATTGGGAAGATTGGCTGAAAATGACATTGTATCTTAAATCCTTGTAATTTAGTGAGGAGGATATGTTACTCTAATTAAATTTCTACAGAGTTTCTACTATTTTAATGTGCAGTTTGTAATTTAAAGAAAACATTGCCTTCAAATTGGAAAGCATTTACAAACCATATTCACTTTTCTGCAACTTAAACTCAAATTTTCTAGGAGTTCTTAGGTCATTATTTTCACTTTCAGCGAGCCAATCTGTGAAATGGAGATGATAGTTGTGATGAGGCTATGGCTGACAGGAAAAGTTGTTTTTAGACCGTAATGTCTTGATTAGTATGAATAACTATATTGTAGCTACATTCATAGGTGATGCCAATGGTCCTTTTCACTATGACTTTTCATGTGACAGACATATGACGGGAGCCAGAGGTTCATATCTTCTAGGTTAAAAAAAAATAGCATTTGCCCTTCTGAACAAGGATTGAGCATCTTCCCTAGGTTTTCCTTGTTGTTAGCTTCCTTAGGAGTATAGATTTCAGTATGTTTTCAAGTGGATTCCCTAATAAGCAGAGCAGGGGCTTTCACTGGCATAAACTCAGTGGCTGGCTCTTTGATAACCTCCCCCTGAGAGGGGTGCAACCTTGCCAGGCCACATAGGAAGGCAATGCATCCAGTCCTGATAAGACCTAATAGACTAGGTTCAGATAGAAGGAGAGAAGAGGGAGGAAGGATGGGATTGGGAATGAGATGAGGGAGAGGCTACAGCCAGGTTACAAAGTAAATAGATTAAAATAAATAATTTAAAAATTAGCTTTCAAGGAAAAAAGTAAAGATATTTAAATGCTGAAGTCTTTTTTTAAATTTTTCCATTTTTTATATTAATTATGGTTTATTCACTTTGTATCCCAGCTGTAGCCCCCTCCCTCATTCCCTCCTAATCTCACCCTCCCTTCCTCATCTCCTCCCATGCCCCTCTCCAAATCCACTGATTGGGGAGATCCCCCCCCCCATCTGACCCTACCCTATCAGGTCTCATCAGGACTGGCTGCATTGTCTTCTTCTGTGGCCTGGTAAGGCTGCTCCCCCATCAAGGGGAGGTGATCAAAGAGCCAGCCACTGAGTTCATGTCAGAGACAGCCCCTATTCACCTTGGAGACTGAACTGTCATGGGCTATCTCTGTGCTGGGGTTCTCCATGCATGGTTCATGTTTGGAATATCAGTCTCAAAAAAGACCCCTCTGTCCAGATTTCTTGGTTCTGTTGCTTTCCTTGTGGAGCTCCTGTCCCCTCCATGTCTGTCTATCTTCCCCTTCTTAATTATAAAATTCCCTGTACTCTACCCAAAGTTTGGCTTTGATACCCTTTTGGCTAGAGTCTTTCAGATGCCCCCTGTGGTAGGCTCCTGTCCTGTTCCCTGTTTTCTCCCTCTTCTGCATATATCCAAAATATGCCCAAGTACACAACAAGGATGTATGCTCAAACAAGTTTATAGCAGCTTTATTCGTAATAGAAAGAACCTGGAAATAACCCAGATGCCCCTCAACTAAGGAATGGATACAGAAATTGTGGTACATTTACACCATAAAATACTACTCAGCAATTAAAAACAAGGAAATCATGAAATTTGTGGGCAAATGGTGTGATCTAGAAAAGATCATCCTGAGTGATGTATCCCAGAAGCAGAAAGACATACATAGTAAATACTGAATCTTTATCTACCTTTCCTTTGAACTGATTTTGTCTCCCTCAATGAAAAGATAAACATTAAACTAGTATAAAGGCCCATCTGGCCCTTTTAGCATATTTTATGAAAGTCTTATTTTACTTTTTAATGTAGATGTGTGTGTGTGTGTGTGTGTGTGTGTGTGTGTGTGTGTATTTTTTTTTTTTCAGTCTGGAGGGAATGACTGAGATAATTCTCCAGGGCCAGGATCATGTGAACTCATTTTTGTTTTGTTTTGTTTTGTTTTTTTCTAAGTTCCAGGAAATCACTGGTCTGCTTAATGATGTTCTTCCTATATTTAATTTTTTGACATGGAAAATAAGAGTTACATGAAGAAAGGATAATTCCCTGGAATAACTGATGCAAAGTAATATGAATATTTTAAAGTTATAAAAGCAAAAATCCTACATATTTTATGTCTGACAATAGATCAACAGTTAAGGATCCATGATGTTACTTAGCAGCTGAGATTGTAGGTCACGTTGTGTTTCCAGAAGAGGTTCCTAATACTGATGAGCCAGGTGCTCATGACAAACACTGAACTGGTTCCCAGAAGCTTCAAATACCAGAGTATCATTAGGCTTTGATGTCTTTTCTGAAAATGAGCTGTGCATCCGAAGCTGCCTCTTCAACCTGCTTTAAAAATTAAGAAAAGGTGTTGTCGACGCATTACATTTCAAGGGGGAGAGGTGCAGTTTTATAACGTAGAGCTTAGTAAATAAAGCATAGCCAGGCTTAGACAATATGGAAAAAAATTTAAAATATTTCTCTATTTAACAGAATAGACATTGTCAGTTTTCTGGTGCTGTGAGTTTGTTTCAACTCTACTAAGCATCAACTAGATTGGATTCTCATGTTGGAGACTAGAAGGCATCACTGTGTGAATTGAAATGCATTACTCTGTGAATTGGAATGAATTAGGCACACTCTATTGCACGTCTCTCCTGTCATATTTCTGCTCTTCTGAAAAAAATGATTTCTATAGGAGTTTACTATCAGATGCAGGACAGCGCTTTATAAACAAAATTTAGTGAAAGCTTTCGTCTGTTAAATTTCATTACAACTCGTATTAGCTCTCTTTTGCACTATAGGCATGCTTATTACGTATGTTTCAGGTGTATTAGACAGAGCCCTGTAGGTAAGGCACTAGGTTCAGCCCCCTCTGAGTTAGGAAAGAAAAGTTTTTTGTATTAATTACTTAGCACTTTTCATGCCTGTAAAATTCAAATCGAATCAGAGTGTTTTTTGTCATAATATTGATCAGAGTTAAGAAAAGAATAGTCAGATAAAGATAGTAATTCACAAAGCATCCCAGATTCAATCCTGAGGCTTGGTGTTTTTTAATTAGACTCTAAGTATTTGGATTCCGGCAACATAAAGTATTTGACAAAATAGTTTAAATACTTTTTACTCCTCAAATACATTTTGAAGATAAGGTATCGACTCTCCATCTACCAGGATTTCCACATATAGATGTTCATGATTCCCTAATGACCACCTCCCACCTACCTTCATATGTTTCTGTCTGACTTGGTTAGATTTGAAATTTGGTTTGGAAAATACACTTGAGAGTTCAGAACATCAAGACCACGATTCTTCCCGTTCTAACGCTGTGAAAACAGAAGTTGGGTGTAGAACAGGTCTTTTTTCAGTCCTTTGCGGGATCCAGTGTCTGTGAGTCTAGGTGGGCAGGAGGAAGAATTGTCCGCTGTGGTAACACTTCCATAATGGCTTCTGTCTCCTCGATACGTATTTTCCAGAGAGCAGTAGTGTTTATATGTTCATGGACTTTACATTTTGCTCAAACCAGTCATTGATCATTAAGTTCAACTCTTCCCAACTACTACATCCCATCAAGCGTCACATCTCAGTGAGAGGAGGGGAGGCCCTTACACTGCTGATGGATAAAAAGGACTGCTGGACAACTTAACATGTGATTCAATAAGTACAGAAAATGAACAAGAAAGCTGACCATCTATTTTCTAAACGTGGAATAACAGCATCAGTGTGCTGTTTCCTTAAAAAAAAAAACACAAGAGCTTTTCATTACATCAATATTTAATTTAAAAAAATAGATGAATAACCACCAATTTTAAAGATGAAGAAGGGGACAGCAAGATAGATTGTCAGGTAAAAGTACTTGTTACCAACTCTAGGTTTGATCCCTAAGACCCCAATAGTGAAAAGAGAGAACACAAACTATTAATAAATGCAACGAAAAGATAAAGGTAAGCAGGATATAAAAATGTGAATATTTTTATTCTAAGTATGAATATTATATTAGAAATAAAGCCAATGTATTTGTAGAAGTGAGTTGATTTAGTATTTTTCTTATAAACATTGCAAATGAAACTGAATTAAATCTGTTTTATCTACTATTTCCCCTTAATATGTTTCTACTTTATCAATTAAACTTGAGTCTGTATCCCAAATTTGAGGTTTGAATGTTGATATTATAAAACCACTATATATTTCAAATTTTATATAGAGTAGCATACATTTGTATATTTAAAATTATTAATAAATATATACTCTGAAAAATAATAGAAATTTTAATATCTTATGAATATCAGAATAATGATGAAATTGCTCTTATAATTTTTCAAGTTGCTGGACCTGGTGAAAAGAATGAGCTCTTCCACCTGTACATTCTTAACTCTATGCTAGCTCTGACGCTTGCTTGCCATGTGACATACACTATTTTCTTTGGATTTTCTAGATCCTATCTACTCAATTTAAAAGTTGAATAGTGAATCAAATTTTAAGATTTTAGGTTTGTAAAATGACAGGTTACAATAATAATAATAATAATAATAATAATAATAATAATAATAAATAGTAATAATGCCACTAACATGTCTGAAATACTGTAACTGTGGTTGTGTTTTGGCTTCTTCCATATTTCCTTGCTATTTCTGTAGGTCATTTGTTTCATCCTATCCCCAGCTACTCCTGCTAATTCTTGATTTTCTCCTTGACCTGCAGATTAAGCAATGGTATGGTTATGGCAATTTTTGGAAAAGCAGACTATTGCTTGACCCTGTCTGACATATTAGTTCGTTCTTTCTTTTTTTTTTTTTTTTTTTTTTTTTAATGACTGCACAGTGGTAATTTCCTTTTCAGGGTTAAGAAAAACTTCTAGGTTGGCACTCTGTGGTTGGGCCTGCGCTCTGGCACTGGCAGTGGGTGTTTTCCGGTGTGGCAGGGTTTCCGGAGGTGTGTGCGCTCCTCCAGTATGGTAGGGTTTCCGGAGTTGTGTGCACTCAGGTGTGACTGGGTTTCCGGAGGTGTGTATGCTACTGTGGGCGGGATTTCCAGTGGTGGGTGTGCTCTGGCGGGGTGGGATTTCAGGAAGGACGTGAGCTCCACTACAAGACAGTAGCCCTACCACAGAAGGCACCTGAAAGACTCTACCTAGCAGTGTATCAAAGCAGATGCTGAGACCCATAACCAAACCTTCGGCAGAGTGTAGGGAATCATATGAAGGAAGGAGGAATTAGTATATCCTAGAGGGGATAGGGAGCCCCACAAGATTCAAATATATCTGAGCACAGGGGTCTTCTATGAGACTGTTTATCCAACCAAGGACCATGCATGGATATAACCTACAACCCCTGCTCAGACATAGCCCATGGTAGCTCAGTATCCAAGTGGGTTCCCTAGTAAGGGGGACAGGAATTGTTTCTGACATGAACTCATGAGCTTCCCCTCCCCCTTGAGGGAGGAGCCGCCTTGCTAGGCCACAGATAAGGACATGGCAACCATCCTGAAGATACCTGATAAGCTAACGCCAGACAGAAGGAGGAGAGGAGGACACTGCCTCTCAGTGGACTTGGAAGGGGGCAGGGAGGAGATGAGGGAGGGAGGGGAGGACTGGAAGGGAAAGAGGGAGAGGGCTGCAGCTGGGATACAAGTGAATGTATAAAATTATTTAAAAATAAAAACTATTAAAAAAAGAAAAAAAAAGAGAAAGACTTCTAGTTTTCCAAGCAGCTGCTTCATTCTCCTAGATGGATTCTGATGTTTCATACATCAATCCTTGCTCTGAAACAATTGGCTCACTTTTCTGTGGTACTTCGATACACTTGGCATATGCTAACTTTACTTCTGTCTCATCAAAAATACTTTCTACTCTTTAACCCTGTTTCAGTTCCTCATTTGATGTGACTTTTTTTTCTGGTGTATGGATCTACAGAGAACGTCTTTGGTAATTTTTATAATGAAAAAATAAAATGAAAATAAGCCACATCTTTACGCATACAGTGATACTGTAAATCAGGATGTGATAATGGCTTCAAGTTTGGTTGTGTGTTTCATGCGTGTGCACGTGTGTTTTGGGGGACAGTGTCATTATCTGCGAGTACACTTATGAAAGCTAAAGTTTAATTTTAGGTGGTCTTCCTCTATCACTCCACACCTTATTCTTTGAGACAGGGTACATCAGCTCATCTGGTTGGCCAATAATCCCTCACTGGATCATTCCATCTCTGTTTCCCCAATTCCAGTGCTGGGGCAAGAGATGTGCTTTATTGTTTCCAGTTTTTATATGTGTGCTGGAAAACTGAATTTAGACACTCTGATTTGCTCGGCCAGCACTTTACCCAGTGAGCCATTGTCGTAGCCCCTTACTTTGTTTTTTAAAAGAGAATGTGTATTAGATACTATTGAAAGAAGGTTGAAAAACAGATCTCTTTGGTGAACTGGAGACCCACAGCAGACAGTCTTTTGCTGCAGGTTTACATTAGAGTAGATGTGTAACGGAGGTAAAGAAAAATGATATTATTTTCCTCACTCCCCCCAAATGTGTACTGAAACAAAACCTCAGAAGTGAGATTGTAAAGGGGCAGCTTGTGCTTGGGGAAAGGTTCCAAATGTGTTACGGCTGTCACAGCAAGCTCACTGGCAGTTATTTACTTCAGTGTGAGTTTTAATAATTTCTGCATATTTGCAAGAGAGCAATTTGAAAATCACTATGTCTTTAATATATCAAATACATTAAAATGTTAATCTCAGCAGATAAACATGAACACTTGGAGCTCGGATGGCAATCCATTAAGTTTCTTTTAGTTGATTTATTGTAACACAGCCTACTTACTGAGTTGAAGATTATGTATAAATTACTACAATTATGCCCAAACTATGTTCAAGCAAGAAATGAAGGGGTAATGATTATTTATTGTTCACCACCAATATGGGTCTCCAGCTCATGTCAGTGGGTTATCATTATGTGTGCGGAAAGGCTTATCTTTACCGTGTTTGCAAGTTTCAATAGTCTGCTGAAAGCATTATAGGCATAACAACAAAGACAATAATATTAAGAAAGATAGATGTCTACTGAAACTTCATCAATGACTTGGTCAAAAGATAAAGTGGACACTGAGCGGGAATCTGAATCTGTTGCCTTTCTTTGTGAGTGTATACTTAGGATAGAAACCATGGCTTTACGTAGGCTAGACAAGGACTGTACTACCCAGCTACCTGCCAGCATTTGCTTTTCTTGTCGCAAACTGCCAAAGATATAACTCAAATGAGAAGATCTTTTTAAGACTCTGGAATAAAGGAAGATGGAATACTTTAAAATTCTAAATGTGAGAGATGTCCATGGGACACCTTTAGAAAACAATTCAATTATAAATCCCTTCCGTCAGAACTCAGAGAAACCTGTAGCTGAGGATACAGAAAAAGTCTAACAGCTAGAGGGGTTGCAAAGCATCAAGGAAACAAGGTCTTCTAAATCAACATGATCACAGCAATATGAACTCACAAAGACTAAAAGCATGCACAGGACATGCAGGGGTCTACACTAGGTCCCCAAAACAAATATTATTATTTCTGATTGAGTGTCTTTATAGGATTCCTGAATGTGTGAATGAATGGGGGTCTATTTCTTGTGCCTTTCCTTGTGCTATTTTTTTTCTGTCTTTTATTTCCAATTCTTTTTTCTTTATCTTTTTTTATATAATTTTATTTTTTATTTAATTATTTTTATTTTTATTAATTACAGTTTATTCATTTTGTATCCTCCCTGTACTTCCCTTCCTCCTCCCCTCCCAATCCCACCTTCCCTCTTCCCCACCCCTGCCCCTCTCCCAGTCCACTGATAAGGGAGGTTCTCCTCCCCTTCCCTCTGATCCTAGTCTATCAGGTCTCATCAGGAGTGGCTTCATTGTCTTTCTCTGTGGCCTGGTAAGGCTGCTCTGCCCTTGGGAGGAGGTGATCAAAGAGCAGGCCAATCAGTTCCTGTCAGAGACAGTGCCTGTCCCCATTACTATGGACTCTACTTGGATACTGAACTGCCATTGGCTACCTCTGTGCAAGGGTCATCTCCATGAGTGGTCCTTCGCTGGAGTATCAGTCTCAGAAAAGACCCCTATGCCCAGACTTTTTGGATCTGTTGCTCTCCTTGTGGAGCTCCTGTCCTCTATAGGTCTTACTATCTTCCACTTTTTTCATAAGATTCCCTGCACTCTGCCCAAAGTTTGGGTATGAATCTCAGCCTCTGCCTCAATACCCTGCAGGGTAGAGGCTTTCAGAGGCCCTCTGTGGCAGGCTCCTTTCCTGTTTTATCCCTCTTTCTATGTCCATCCTCTTTGCCTTTCTGAATGGGGATTGAGCATCTTAGCCAGAGTCCTCCTTCCTGATTAGCTTCCTTAGGTGTACAGATTTTAGTATGTTTATCTTATATTATATGTCTAATATCCACTTATGAGTGAATATATACCCTGTGTTTCTTTCTGCTTCTGGGATACCTCACTCAGCATCATAATTTCCAGTTCCCACCATTTGCCTGCAAATTGCATGATTTCCTTTTTTTTTTTATCGCTGAGTAATATTTCATTGTGTAGATTTTGCATTATCTTGTTACACTTCATTTTATTTTATTTATTATTATTCCTTTAATGCCTGTTTGTTTTCTAAGGAAAGACAGAGTAAGAGTTGAACTGGATGGGAAGGTATGGAAGACCTGGGAGGAGAAGAAAGCAAAGAAACCGTAATTAGTATCTGAGAAAAATCTATATAGAATTTAAGGACAATGAATGTATGAAGGAATGCTTTGATATAAATAATTTTATATAACTATAATATTGCATAAAACCATTTCTTTCATGAACACATTGAATAGAGATCATGTTGCTTAGAGCAACATATCTTAAAACTATTTACAGCTGGACAGAGAATTTAGAACTTTATTGGTGAAGTGCAACATTCCACATTATCAACAACATTTGCACATGAATAAAAAATAATTTTTAAAAGGCTTTTATTTACACAATTATAATATCGTTCCAAAGATGATGGCTCAGAAAGTCCAGTAGACTCACTGTACACATGGTAAGGTAAATTGTGTATTTTCTACATATGGATTGGCAGGAGAGGAAATGCGCTTTCTATTTAATCTGAGAGCTCCAATGCCATGATCATAACATTTTGACTATATTCATAAGACACTGTACCCCGAATGTGAACATATTAAAGTAAATTAATATGTAAAATTTGAAATTTTTTTATTACAAAAATTAAAACCTAGAAAATCAAAGATGTATGACTATATATTTGGGATCATGGTTTTATGACAAGTCTGTATCTTTCTTATTTTTTGAAACTAAAGCTTTTTCCTGGAGTCACACAAGTAAATGAGACATAGTCAATTCATTGTAGGTTGGAAATATTTCCATGCACAACCATGTGTCTTGATTTTGTCATGTATATAAAATTATATACATATACCTTTTCTTCTCTACCTCAGAGCTGGGATTAAAGGCATGTGTTTTTACCTGGCTTCCAATGACATTATTTATGCTAAGAATTAGGACAGGTGTATGCTACTGAAGAGAAGATCAATATAGGATTCTCATTCCCTCTGAATATATTTCTTAAGCTTTGTCATGAGGCTCATGCAACACAAACATTTGGAAGGTTTGACATTGTTGCTCGTAGAAGTGTTCATGAGTATAGGATGACCAAGCATAGTCATAAACAGAGCCTGCTCTTTATTAACCTACAGCAGGTGTTAACAATGTTTCCTGTGAAGGTGTTAACAATGTACCTGTGAAGGTAAGCATTACTTTTGGTTGTTATATTATGAGGAACAAAATTGAGACTACCATGGAGTTAACTATGACATGAAGGAAATCATATTTTTACAAATGTTTTATAAGTGAAATTCTTTAAATGAAAATATATATTGCTTTGCAACAGAGGTCTACTAATGAGAAGAAGGGTTGATGGTGTTTGGGGCACTTCAAAGTGTTACTGTAATCATGGCAGAACTATGTTTTCAGTTTCACACTGAAATTACCCTTACAACTTGGAAGCATCAGAGTCTGCCTTCCTAAAACTGGACAGAAAATCTGAAGTGAACATCATTCTTTCAACACTGCTATACTAGTATTTTTAGAGTCATAGAATTTAAGCAAGAAAAATAGGTCATGACCTAGAATAAGAGTCTATGTCTGAATCTAGTTTAAATATTCACTAGTTGTATAGTTTCATTTCTTACTGAGCATTTTTTGGAAGCTTGAGTTTCCTTACATGACACGTGTTTAAAGATGAAACTAATTGGTATGTTCATGAGACGCTGCATAGTGCTAGTTAGGAATATTAGGTTTTGATTTCTGTTCCATTATTTATATACTAAATTGGTTTTGTAAGCATGCATGCTTTATAAAACAGGCGTCAGGCCATTGCTTCCTCATCTCTTTTCACAAGTAGACTCTGGGTGGTGGTCATTATCTCAAATGGAAGGCACTCTGTTTGAGAAAGAAGTTCCTGTCTGCTTGGAGGACTGAATAGTCCTTTGAATGGAACAGTGTTACTAAATTCATCATGCTTTTTTCCTGTGTGATGAGAAATACATAGTAAGAAATGAGCACAGACTCACAAAGTTCTGTTCTGGGAGTCAAGAGAAGAGTGAGGAACCCCCCCAGCTGTAAGCTCTTCCTTGGGTCCTCTGATATCTATGTTATGATTGTGGAGCAGCCTACCTTCCTCTTTTTTCTTTCTTTCTCTGTGTTGTTTTTTTTTTTTTTTCTTAAGATTGTTTCTCAAAGGGTTTCAGTCACATCTCACAATCAGCAATTTTACATCTTTCCCAGTACCCAGTTTCATTGCCATCATAAAACATTCTCACCAAAAGCAATGTAGAAGAGAGGAATGATTGTTTGAGTTTACAAATCTAGATCAATCCATCACTGAGAGAAGTCAAGGCAAGAACTTGATGGCATGCATGGTCACTTGCTATTCCACTTGGATATTTTCAAGCAAGGAACTCATTTCATAAACAAAAAGTACAGCAGGGTCAATGGAAAATGTTCAGGCCAGCTTATATTCTCTTCACTTTCTTATATATTCAGGGCAACTGCCTAGGTATGTTACCACTAGCAATTGGGTAGGCCCTTCTGCATCGACTAACATTCAAAACAATCTGATTCAGAAGACTTTTCAATTGAGTCTGTACTCTCACATGTCTTTAGGCAGTATTAAGTTATCAGTAAAATCAGTTCAGAATACCCAGTACTGCTGATGTCCGTAACTGGCTTCATAAGTTAGTCTTTGTAAAGCATTTCTAGATGCTAAGTAAAACCGGAACACTGGGTTATTTTCAAATAATGCTAATGTTCTGATATGATTCAGTGATTCTCTCTGAAATGAAATTGAATAAAATATGAAATACAAAAATATCTAAAAGCCAATTTTCAACTTATACTTTTTATTATAACATGATTTTCCAAAGTACCTCATAAAGGTTTTCTCAGTGTCGAGGTTGTTTTTCTATTCTAATCCCCACCCACCACCATCCAATCTCACTCTCCATTTCAAATTGAGAGGAAAGCTAAATTGAGGGACGTATTTACACTCTGGCTTGCACAAATACAGATGTGAGATATAATGCTGTGCCTCCTTCAATGCTGAGCAGCGTTACTGCTAATGACATGGTGAATAGAGTTGAACACAGAGGTTATTTTGACAGATTGTGGTTATAAAAAGATGCAAACTAGTCAGGTTTTTTACTATCTATGAATATAATGAAATGTTGATCTATTACAATGCTCCCACAGTTCTGTGAGTCCCTTTAGCTACTTTAAACATAAGTACGAAAGTGTGAACCCATGCTGGAGAGGATATGGAAAAAGAGGAACCCTCCTTCATTGCTAGTGGGAATATAAACTTGTACAACCACTTTAGAAATCAATCTGGAGGTTTTGCAGACAATTAGGAATAGTGCTTCCTCAAGATCCAGCTATAGCACTCCTAGGCATATATCCAAAATATGCTCAAGTACACAACAAGGACATTTATTTAACCATGTTCATAGCAACTTTATCCATAATAGCCAGAAGCTGGAAACAACCCAGATGTCCCTCAACTGAGGAATGGGTACAGAAATTGTGGTACATTTACACAATTGAATACTACTCAGTAATTAAAAACAAGGAAATCATGAAATTTGCAGGCAAATGGTGGGAACTGGAAAAGATCATCTGTGTGAGGTATCTGAAAGGAAGAAAGACACACTGGTATGTATCCACTTATAAATGGATACTAGACTTATAAGACAGGATAAACATACTAAAATCTGTACACATAAAGATGCTAAGCACGAAGGAAGACCCTAGGTAAGATGATCAATCTTCACTCACAAAGGCAAATGGGATGGACATCAGAAGAGGGAGAAAACAGACAACAGGAAAAGATCCTACCACAGCGGGCCTCTAAAAGAATTTACCCAGCAGGGAATCAAAACATATGCCGAGACTCACAGCCAAATTTTGGGTAGAGTACAGAGAATATTATGAAAGAAGGAGGACATGGGAGGACCTGGAGGGGACAGGAGCTCCACATGGAGAGCAACAGAACCAAGAAATCTTGGCCTGGGGGTCTTTTCTGAGACTGATACTCCAACCAAAGACCATGCATGGAGATAACCGAGAACCCCTTCACAGATGTAGCCCATGGCAGCTAACTATCCAAGTGGGTTCCAGTCCAGGGACTGCTGACTCTGACATGAACTCAGTGGCTGATTCTTTGATCACCTCCCCTTGATGAGGGAGCAGCCTTACCGGGCCACAGAGAATGACAGGGCAGCCAGTTCTGATGAGACTTGATAGGCTAGGGTCAAAGGGAAGGGGAGGAGGAGTACCCCTATCAGTGGACTTGGGAAGGGGCATGGGAGGAGATGAGGGAGGGAGAGTGAGAATGGGAGGGAATAAGGCAGGAAACCTATAGCAGGGATACAAAGTGAATAAACTGTAATGTATAAGAAAAGGCGTAAGTATGAAACCATTTTCTGGATGTTTTATTTTAGGGGTTAAGTGATATTTCTTGGTCTTCTAAAAGAGAATGGAAAGAGTTGAGACAAATAAAAGAAAACACTATTTTGTGTCAAGGAACAGTCAGTGGTCAGAGCATTTTACTCTTAGTAGTAGACAGATGCTGATTAAGTTGTTAGGCTTGAACAAGACTGAAGAAAGCCTAACTGATGGAATCACATGTATAAAATAGAAAACAATGCATATAAGTGATATAATTACATTTTGTCCTATGTCATGGAGTTAATACCTATGCATCCATGTCTTTCAGAGATAATTACTCAAAAGTTTTGTCCAAGCCATTTCCAGAATATGGTATGGAGATTCTTTCTTCTGGAAGGAAGAAGGATAACTTAAGATATCTCCTGATACCATAAGGATGGCTACTGGATCAGCTTCAGGAATGTTTAATGTACATGATCACAGTTATGTAAGCTCACAGTCACCAGGTTCACTTGAGAAGCTGCCACATAAGAACATTCTTAGACCCTGTTCAACTTATGGAATGATAAGTGGTATGGAGCAAAATCTCATATGTAAACAGCTCTTTCGAAAATGTTGATGCCCACTAAAATGAGAACCACTAAGTAAGGTAACACAAACAAACAAACAAACAAACACAGCTAAAACCATGTCACTGTGATAGGAAAGTTTACCTGGCATTACACCTAACATTATCAAGATTAACACATATGCACATCCTGGCACATTGATTAAAAGGTCTCCAAGCTGGGCAACAAGGACAGATTAAATAAAGTCAATAGTAAATTGGTTGAAGAATACATGAGAAAGTCCAGCATCTAGATTACAAAGTAATTTTTTTCTTTTTTTTACAGGAACTTAGTTCATGATTTCACATCTAAGATGGATTCAGTAACTAAACATGAAGCAAAACCATTTGAAAAACTATTGCTGAAAAATCCAATTTAACAAAAAGGTTGATCTTTGGTCTTTGAAATGTATGTAGAACAATGGTTAAGTGCTTCAATTCTAAGAGTGAGCATCTTGGATCAACCTTCAGTCCTAAACTTTTGATTAAATACTAACTAAATAAATATATCATTTAAAGTCCTAAACACAAAGAACTTAAAACACAGCCCTCTCACTTTAATATATTACACAGGACTTTTTCAGACCCTAGAGTGGTTCAAATGTGTGGACATGAATGCATATTGAACCCCATATCTTCTCTATTATTCTGGAAGAGACATGTCTTTATCTTGGCTCTCTCTATTTTCCTTCAATGCCCAACTCTTAAACATTGGTTCTTGATTCTCTAGCTTCTTCTGATTGACTTTATCTGATCAAGGAAAAAGTGATCCTCCTCATAGAGGAAGAAGTGCAGTCTAGCAATTTCAGAAATTTGATGCATCCAGAAGAGAAAATGGATACATTTCCCTGCTGATGTCTTTCCCACCAGTTCTGCCTGGTTTGGAGTGTAGAGATGACCACTGAAGTAGGATAATGAAAGGAGAAATGGGGATAAACTTCTTTTTACCAGACACCATGTCAATCTTACAGTTGAGGATTTCTCAGAGTTTGTAAGGAGACACCAACTGAGATTTCATTCTACAGTTCAGAATTTTCTTTTTAATTTTTGTTCTGTGTTCAGATTATTTTTTTCTGGGTAAATTTTTTATTTTTTATTATTACATTTTTGGTTTATTATTACATATAGTTACATTTTATTAACTCTGTATCCCAGCTGTATCCCCCTCACTTATTCCCTCCCAATCCCACCCTCCCTCCCTCAGCTTCTCCCTGCCCCTTTCCAAGTCCGAGGATTAGGGAGGACCTCCTCCCCTTTCGTCTGGCCCTGTTTTATCAGGTATCTTCAGGTCTGTTAAAAGTTCTTTAATAGCTTTAAGGTACCACTTTCAGATTTTTTTTTAAATTTTTGTTCTATGTTAAGTAGAATGAAGTCTTTCAGCTGTTTAGTAAATACATGTTGGTATTATCAGATAAAAGTTGTCTTTTTTACTTGTATTACTGTGCCATCTTCTACAGTTCTGTTCTTGAAGAGCCTTAATACAACACTGAAGTCACAGCTTAAAGTTTGAACTGAATGGTATCTTGGTGAACCTAAATATGCCAGGTGATAGCATTTTAAAATGTGGAAAATAAGCCAATTAACCACAACTTTTCTCAACATTTCTCAAAATCCAACAATGTCATTTTTTTTTTCCTCACCAAAGCAACATTTATTATGGAAGTTGGAGGCTTCTACTAAATCTGGAAATATTAGCATGTCTCTGTTCAGGCAGAGAAAATCAGCACATTATGTAGAGTTGACATTTCTGTGTGTTCATTCACTATCAAGTTCCGCACAGTGAAAGTACTACATGAAATGCTCCAGTGTAATTTCTCAATCTCTGTATGAATCTGTTTTTATTCTTCTCCTTCTGGACTTTAACTTATTCAGTCAGTGAGTACTGACCAATTGCCGTATTATCACATGGCACTTGTCTAGCTTTAGGGTGAATGAAATACCTCATTCAAAAATTAGTGCTTTCATGTCACTTAGCTTCCAGTAAATGAGAATTAATTAGAGATCACAGTAATTAAATATCACACTCTTACACTTTGTAAACACTACAACCAAATATAAAGAATTCAAATTTGTATTTCATTAGGGCTGAATATCATAAGCATAGATTATATCCAGGATACTGAATGTCAATATACCTCTTACTTATCCTACATCCTTGATAATAAAATCTTGTTACCCATTGCTTCTAAACTTGGAGCTACAGTTTCATTTCTTTACTTTTCCACATACCTAAAGATTGCTTATTCTTTGGCCAACATTAATAGAGTCAAGCTGGTTACACTAGAACCGAAATGTTGAAATAATGCCATTGCAGCACCGTTTCAGAAATATGAGGATTAAATAGATTTAAAAGCTAAATCCTATTTTGTCCTAACATAAAAAGAATGAGAGTGAGGGAGAAAGAGGATGGGGAAGTAGAGGAGGGAGAACATAAAATACTAAGCAGATAATCAAATTGAATGTTTATAGAGATATAATATAGTACTACTTCTTTGGGGGAAAATTAGCATAATATAAATAGTTCATGATATCTAGTTGTTTTCAGATATTCATGAATATATTAACATTCAAGAAAAAGCTCATGAAACTACAAAACTGTATTTTTCACTTCTTATGAGGCACCTATTTTCTTAAATGTCTGTTAAGATGAAGAATCAGCTACATATGATATTGTATTTATTCTTATGTCTAATTTCAAAGCAAACATAACATGTAACAAGCATTCTGGTGATAAATTCTTGGTTGAAAGAGCATTCTTTTGGCATTATGCAAGCTGTTTATAATCTTCAATTCAATGAACATGCTGGGTTGCACTATTTCATGTAAGAAAATAATAGATTATAAGCTTAACTATTACCATTTCATATTTTATGGTCTCGCCAGCATACTCAGAGGTTCATTTTTCAGCATGACCTCCAGTGAGCACATATAAGTAAACAGAATCTTAAATTGGCTTAGAAAATAAAAGCAAAAATGTGTTGAATTAAATCGTATTTGGGCAAAGTGTTTGGAAATGGAAATGTGACAAGCTCTCGAGTGAACATGAGGCAGCACCATGGAATTACTATCATCCAGAACCCATCTTGCTGCGCTCACCATGTGTGACTGCCTGCAAACATGGTTAGCTCCTTCTGGGTGACAGCAACTCCACAGCGATTAGAGGCTGGGGGAGAAAAGGAAAAGGAAACAAACAAACAAACAAAAAGCCCTAGAAGTTAACTCAATTACACAAGAATTAGGGCTCCTTCAAGATATCAGGAAAGAAAAAAAATATGTTTTCCTTTTTTTATTTTTAGTTATTTTGTTTCTTTTCTACTAGAAGCTTGTAAAAGTTCTAATGGGAAGATGTGCATTTTGGAGCAACCAATATCTTACATACAATTGAAAAATTACAGGCAATTATTAAACAAGACACAGACTAAGTAGAAAAAAATAATTCTGTATTCCAGTTTGTTGTCATTTAACGAATACTTTGATACTGAATAAAACAGTTTTGATGAATCAATGTAAATATATAGGGACTAGGAACTGTGACTGACAATTTACACACCTAGCTACATTATCATATCTGGTACTTAGTTTTCTTGCTTTTAGAAATAAATGCCATCCAAATCTTTCACTTGAGTGATTAGAGTCACAACAATACTTTTTTATATTATTTGTAACTATTGTGAAGGGCAATGTTTCCCAATTTCATTCTTAGCCCTTTTGTTGCTTGTATAAAGGAGGGCCACTGACTTTTATGGGTTAATTTTGTGTCTAGACACTTTGCTGAAGATGTGGTCAGCTGTCAAAGTTCTCTGATTCTCTTGAGGTTCACTTATAATACTATCATATCATCTGTGAATAGCGACACTTTGACTTCTTCCTTTCCAATTTTGATTCCCTTCATCTCCTTTACTTGTCTTATTTCTCTAGCTAGAACTTCAAGTACTATATTGAAGAGATATGGTGAGAGTGGGCAGCTTTGTCTTGTCCCTGATTTCACTGTAATTGCTTTAAGTTTCTCTCCATTTAATTTGATGTTGGCTATTGGCTTGCTGTATGATGTCTTTATTGTGTTGAGGTATGTGCCTTGTATCCCTGATCTCTCCAAAACTTTAAACATGAAGAAGTGTTGGATTCTATTACAGGCCTTTTCAGCATATAAAGAGATGATCATGTGATTTACTCTTTATTTTGTTTATATGATGGACTACATTGATGGATATTAGTATGTTGAACCATGCCTGCATTCCAGGATGAAGCCTGCTTGGTCATAGTGGTTGATATTTTTGATGTGTTCTTGGATTAAATTTGTGAGTATTTTACTGAGTTTTTGCATCAATGTTCCTATGGGACATTGGGCTGACATTTTCTTTGGTCTTTGTGTGGTTTAGGTAGCAGGGTGACTGTGGCCTCACAGAATGAGTTTGACAATGTTCCCTCTGTTTCTCTTTTGTGGAATAGTTTGAGGAGTTTTTTTATTAGTTCTTCTTTGAAAGTCTGGCATAATCCTGTGTTAAAACCTTTTGTACTAGTGCTCCTTTTGTTTGGGAGGCTTTTGATGAGTCCTTTGATTTGCTTTAGGGGGTTATAGGTTTATTTAAATTGTTAACTGATCTTGATTTAACTTTAGTAAGTGGTATTATCTATCAAGAAAATCATCCATTTAATTAGATATTCCAATTTTGTTGCATACAAGTTTTTGAAGTACAATCTAGTGAATCTATGAATTTCCTCGGTGTCTGTAATACCCCCATTTTCATTTCTGATTTTATTAATTTGGATATTCTCCCTCCGTCTTTTAGTTAGTTTGGCTAAGGGTTTGTCTATTTTGCTGATAGTCTCAAAAAACAGCTCTTGGTTTTGTTGAGTCTCTGTATTGTTCTCTTTGTTCCTAGGTTATTTATTTCAGCCATGAATTTGATTATTTCCTTCTGTTGACTCCTCTTGGAGTTTTTTGTTTTGTTTTGTTTTTGCTTCCTTTTTTTTCTAGAGCTTTCAGGAGAGCTCTTAAATTGTTAGTATGAACTCTCTCCAATTCCTTTATGAAGGAACTTAGAGCTATGAACTTTCCTCGTAGCATTGCTTTCATTATATCCCATAAGTGTGGGTATGTTGTGCCTTCATTTTCATTGAATTCTAGAAAGTCTTTAATTTCTTTCTTTATTTGCTCCCTGACCCAGTGTTTATTAAATAAGTAGTTGTTCAGTTTCAGTGAGTTTGTAGGCATTCTGTTGTTTCTATTGTTGAGGAAGTCTAGTTTATTTTGTGGTCTGATAAAATACAATGTATTATTTCAATTTTCTTGTATTTGGTGAGGCTTGCTTTGTGTCCAAGCGTATGGTCAATTTGAGAAATACAAACCAAAACAACTCTAAGAGTCCATCTTTCACCACTCAGAATGGCTAAAATAAAAAACTCAAGTGACAACAGATGCTGGTGAGGATGTAAAGAAAGGATAACCCTCCTCCATTGCTAATGGGAGTATAAACTTGTACAACCTCTCTGGAAATCAATCTGGCCCTTTCTCAGAAAATTGGGAATAATTCTCACTCAAGACCCAACTATAACACTCCTGGGCATATACTTAAAAGATGTTCCACCATAGAACAAAGATATTTGCTTAGCTATGTTCATAGCAGCTTTATTCATAATAGCCATAAAATGGAAACAACCTAGATGTCCCTCAACCAAAAAATTATAAAGGAATTGTGGTACATTTACACAATGGAATAGTACTCATCTATTATAAGTAAGGAAATCGTGAAATTTGCAGGAAAATGGATGGAACTAGAAAATATCATCCCGAGAGAGGTAGACCAGACAAAGAAAAACACACATAGTATGTATGCATTTGTAAGTAGATATTGGCCCATAGTACAGGATAACCATACTACAATCCACAGACCCAAAGAAGCTAAATAACAAGGAGGGCGCAAGGGGGGGTGGAATGTCACTCAGAAGGGGAAATAGAATAGACAGCAGAAGTGGATGAAGAGAAGGAACTGGGCAGGGAATGAAATGGGGATGGAAACAAAGGTGGAGATCAGATGTGGGGAGAAAGGAGGTGAGAGGGCTGGGAAAAAGAAGGGAAGCTGAGGGGGGCATCTCTTTGACAAGCTGGAGGCCTATGATAGGGTAAGCTCCTGGGAGGATATGGGTCTGACTCTAGCTGAGATTCCTAACAAGGGGAGATATGGAGACTGAAGTGACCTCCTTCATGCCAGCCAGAACAACTGGAGGGAGTGCAACCACAGCCCACCCACAAAACCTTTGATCCAAAAATTACGCTGCCTACAAGAAGCGCAGGAGAAAAGCTGGAACAGAGATTGAGGGAATGTCCAACCAATGACTGGCCCAACCTGAGACTCACCCCATGGTACAGAGCCAGCCCCTGACACTATGAATGATGTTCTGCTATGCTTGCAGACAGGAGTCTAACTTGCCTGTCATGTGGGAGGCTCCACCCATCAGCTGACCGAGACACATGCCGGGACTTGCAGCCAAGGA
This sequence comes from Meriones unguiculatus, assembly GCF_030254825.1. Classification (NCBI taxonomy): domain Eukaryota; kingdom Metazoa; phylum Chordata; class Mammalia; order Rodentia; family Muridae; genus Meriones; species Meriones unguiculatus. The sequence continues at coordinate 30,890,838 of NC_083359.1, forward strand.
TGGGGCAGAGCTCTGGGGGTCCCATGGACGTGTTGGGGGAAAGATGGAAGAACCTGAAGTGTCCCCACAAGAAGACCAACAGATACTACTAACCCAAAGCCACAGGGGCTTAAAGAGACTGACACTTCAACTGAGGAGTATGTGTGGTCTGTACCTAGATCCCCTACTCATATGTGGCCAATGGGTGGCTTGGTCTATATGTGGGTAGCCTGGCAAGTGGAGGTGGGGCTGCATCTAACACTCTATTGCCTGTTTTTGGATCAGTCCCCCCTGGTAGGGCTGCCTTGCCTGGCCTCATTGGGTGAGGATATGCTCATCCCTGATATGACCTGATGTTCTGGGGAGGGTTGATATTGGGGGAGGAGGGCTCCTCTTTTCTGGGGAGAAAGGAAGAGCAGAAGGAGGAAAGAGGGCGAGGGGTAACTGAGAAGAGAGTTGGGAGGGGGCACCTTTGGGATGTAAAGTAAATAAACTTAAATAAGATAAAGTTTAAAAATAAATGAATAAAATTGAAGGTTTCTTAACTATCTTCTCAGATATGAGACAAGATGTAGCACATTGCTTTTACACTTGAAAGATGGTGACTGACACTGTGAAATACAATGACTTACATGACTTTTGAGCAGGAATCTTCTCTCCATTGATGGGCAAGGATAGATAGGGAGAATAAAAATTAATGCTATTTTATCCTGAGGAAATGCATAAAATCAATTAGAAAATAGGGGATCAAGGCAGGAATGAGAGCAGAAATGTCCTGAGGTAGTAAGCCAGGTGAGTCTCTGACTACCATTCTGTCTGTGCAGTTGGGCTGGAGAAAGTAAAGAATGAAGTGATTGCCACTGGGCACAAAGAGCAAGTACATGAGAACTATTAATTGAAGAACAACCAAAGTCAACACTGGGCTGGGAGACATTAGTATCTAATGAGCTAATTTAGAAAGCTCATTAAACAGCTTCAGTTTAGTAAATCTCCAATAAATAAAATACAAAAGAAAAATCTTTTGAAATTAATCAGTCTTCTTACTTTGCTAAAAATACAGAAAAGAACAAAGTCAGGGCATCCCTTAGCTATCCAGAAGATTCCCTATGTTCATGGATAGGAAGACAAATTTCTGTGTGCACATCATTCTGGCCACTGACTTTCTTAATGTGTACTGTAGTTGCTGGTGCATAAATGTTCCTCAAGTGCTGTAGAGAATAATCACACTTGACCATTCAGTCATGAAACAACTTCTGTATGGACATTAAAATAGAAGAAAAAGACTGATAACAAGCAATTCTCTCCACTAAAATTAAGATGGGAAGAGTCTTTATACTGGGGTAAACTAGTGAAATATTTTGGAAGGCATTAGGAGAAGGATTAGTCAATATAGTTATTTGATACTTGTGTAATTTAGCCTCCCACTCCACTACAAGGTATAAAAGACAAGAGTCTTGTTCCTCTCTATCCATTACTTCAAAAATGATTATTCCTAAGTCTCAGTGATACTTTTGAAGTATAGAAAATTCAGTTCTTACAAGTGTAGAGAGAAATTTAAATCCATGGGTTTTGTGTGTGTGTGTGTGTGTGTGTGTGTGTGTGTGTGTCTCAGTGTGTATCTGTGTGTTGTTTTTTAAGTGTTAAGAAATTGTAAGGGGAACAAGGACTATTTCTAACAGGAACTCAATGGCTGACTCTTTGACCTCCCCACCCCCGAAGTGAGGAGAAGTCCTGTTAGGCCACAGAGGAGGACTTTGCAGCCAGTCCTGAAGATACCTGATAAAACAGGGTCAGATGAAAGGGGAGGAGGTCCTCCCTATCAGTGGACTTGGAAAGGGGCAGGGAGGAGATGAGGGAGGGAGGGTGAGATTGGGAAGAAATAAGGGAGCGGGATACAGCTGGGATACAGAGTTAACAAAATGTAACTAATAAGAAAACACACACACACACACACACACACACAAAGAAATTGTTAATAGAAGGTAGATGGAGAGCCTAAAATCAAGAACATGCTTTTTAAATCTGCAATTATCAAATACAAAATGATTTCTCCATAATATGTGATTACTTAACAAAGATATTAACTGAAGAACTTAGAATAAAAAAAATAAATGAAAGAATGAGCAAATACTATTTAATGCTAATGTTGGCTATTATGAATAAAATTATGTTAGATCATATGATAATAATTGACACTGTTAAGAACTCACACAAAATAATTTTGGGCTATTTTAAACTATAATGCCAGATGTTCTAACATGTTTGGGAAAAGGTAGAGGTGCAGTCATTGACTATTTTCAATATTTGTTTTAATAGATGATATAGGAAAATATTTTTTATTAAAGTCCATCTGTATGAAATGTTTTCACAGTATAATCTTTAGTTTCCAAAATCGAAGAAAACTATTGTAGATTGAGTATTCATTTTGTTAAGGGGAGTGAGCATATATGTGTGCTTTATGCACAAAAAAGTTTTTTAAATTGTATTTATAAATATAAAGTGATGAAACCTCATAGAAGAGGGAGCAGAGAGACTGTAAGAATCAAAGTTAAATATTATAGATAGACAGAAATCTTCATTTCCCTTGTAGCCTAACCCACCTAAAATATCAATATGCTGAAGTACAAGAAATATTTTTGAACAACAGTGTAAGATTGTACATTACTACTTTTTGATTACTGTGAGTTTTAGCAGAAATTTTAAAACCTGTATAATTCATAGGACATAATCTTTTTAGTCTCCAACTTTTAATTTTAATTTATTTCTATAGTTACTTATTACAATTTATTCACTTTGTATCCCTGATGCAGCCCTCTCTCTTGTCTCCCCAGTCCTGCCCACCCTCCCTCTTCTCCCCCTAAGCCCCTTTCCTAATCCCCTAATAGTAGAGGACCTCTTCCTCCCCTTCTATTTGACCCTAGCTTATCAGGTCTCATCAAGGCTGACTGTGTCATCTTCCTCTGTAGTCTGGGAAAACTGCACCCCTGAGGGGGAGGCGATCAAAGAACCAGCCATTGGGTTCATGTCAAAGATAGCCCCTGTGCCCCTTACTAGGGAAAGCCACTTGGAAACGGAGCAGCCAATAGCCTTCCTTTGAACAGGAGGTCTAGGTCCTCTCTATGCATGGTTCTTAGTTGGAATATAGGTCTCTGCAGGCTTCCCAGGGCCCAGGTATTTTGGCTCTGTTGTTCTCCTTGTGGAGATCCTGACTCCCCCAACTCTTTCTGTCTCCGTCTACTTCCCTAAGGATTCCAGCACTCTGCCCAAAGTTTGGCTATGAGTCTCAGTATCTTCTTGATACCTTGGTGGGTAGAGGCTTTCAGAGGTCCTCTGTGGAAGTCTTCTGTACTGTTCCTTGTCTTCTACTTCTGATGTCTATCCTGTTTGCCCTTCTGAATGAAGAGTAAGCATCTTCCCTAGGGTCCTCCCTGTTGTTTAGCTTCTTTAGGACTGTAGATTTTAGTATGTTTATCCTATATTATATGGCTAACATCCACTTATAAGTGAGTATATATCATTTGTGTCTTTCTGCTTCTGGGTTACCTCACTCAGCATGATCTTTTCTAGCTCCTACCATTTACCTGAAAATTTCATGATTTCCTTGTTTTTAATTGCCAAGTAGTATTCAATTGTATAAATATACCAAAATTTCTGTATCTATTCCCCAGTTTGGGAACATCTAGATTGTTTCCAGGTTCTGGCTATTACAAATAAAGCAATTTCAATCAAAATACCAACACAGATTTTTTACAGACTTTGAAAGAACAATTCTCAATTTCATATGGAAAAACAAAAAAACCCAGAATAGCTAAAACAATCCTGTACAATAACAGATCTTCTGGCAGTATCTCCACCCCAGATCTCAAGCTGTACTATAGAGCAACAGTATTAAAAACAGCATGGTACTGCATATAAACATAATGGTAGATTAAAGGAATGGAATTGAAGACCCAGAAATAAACCTACACACCTATGGAAATTAAATTTTTAACAAAGAAGCCAAAACCATACCATGGAAAAAAAGACAGCATCTTTAACAAATGGTGCTGGTCTAACTGGATGTCTACATGTAGAAAAATACAAATAGACCCATATTTATCACCCTGCACAAAATTAAAGTCCAAGTGGCTCAAAGACTTCAACATAAAACCAGACACACTAAATACATTAGAAGAAAAAGTGGGGAAGATCCTTGACTCAGTTGGCACAGGAGACAACTTCCTGAACAGGACACCAACAGCACAGGCTCTAAGAGCAACAATCAATAAATAGGACCTCAGAAGCTCATGAAAAGCTTCTGTAAAGCAAAGGACACTGTCATCAGAACAAAACGACAGCCTACAGACTGGGAAAAGATCTTCACCAACTCTACATCTGACAGAGGGCTAATATCCAGAATATATAAAGAAATGAAGAAGTTAAACAGCAACAAACCAAGTTATCCAATTAAAAAAAATGGGATACAGAGCTAAACAGAGTATTCTCAACAGAGGAATATGGGATGGCAGAGAAACACTTAAAGAAATGTTTAAAGTCCTTTCAGAATAATGCAAATCAAAACGACCCTTAGATTTCACCTTACACCCATCATAATGGCCAAGAGCAAGAACTCAAGTGATGATACATGCTGGAGAAGATGTGGAGAAAGGGAAACCCTCCTCCATTGCTGGGGGGAATGTAAACTTGTACAACCGCTTTGGAAATCAATCTTTGTTTTTGGCACTTTCTCAGATGTTAGGAATAATGCTGCCTCAATATCCAGCTATAGATAGCACTCCTAGGCATATACACAAAAGATGGTCACACCATTCAATAAGGACATTCATTTGCTCAACTATGTTCCAATACTACTCTTATAAAAACAAAAAACAAAGTAAACAACCAGAACATGGGTAGTGATACAATGACGCCTAATAACACTCTGCTATACGCATAGATCAGTGCCTTGTTCAACCATCATCAGGGAAGTTTCCTCCTGCAGGAGATGGGAGCAAAGAACGAGACCCAGAACCAAACATTATGCTGTGAGTAAGAGATCTTGTAATATTCAGCCCTAAATGGGATGTCTTCATCAAATTCCCCCTCTCAGAGCTCAGGAAACGCCAAGAAGACAAGAAAGAGTGTATGAGTCTGAGGAGGTCACCATGAAAAGAAAGTGCTCTAAGCCAACATGAACAAAGTTCTTATGTAAACTGAGGCAGCAAGCATAGGGTCCTATGTGTTTATATTCTGGTCTCCAATATGGTGTTTTGTTGTTTTTTTTTTTTGTTTGTTTCATTTTGTTTAGTTTGTTTTTTATTATTATTATTCCTGATTATGTAAACCAGTGTGTCTCTGATTCTTTTGCTTTCTCTTGGGCTCTTTTCTTCTGTTTGTTCCTCTTGTCAAACTTCAAAGTAACAGTTTTTGTTTTGTCTCATATTTTATATTCTTATATTAAAATTTTTAAGGCCTACTATTTTTGTAATGTGAGACAGAAAGGGAATGACTTCAGATGGGAGGGAAGGCAGGAAGGACCTCGAGCGAATAGAGGGAGGTGAAACTAAAATCAGGATAATATCATGTGAGAAAGGAATCAATTTTCAATAAGCAGAAAGAAAAAAATTTATGAAAGTACAAATCTCATTTGCAGAAAGATGTCATCGGAAAAATTAATTAATTGACTTTCAGATTTTTAATGGCCTTATTTTCTGCTGTGTGGTTTGATTTTTGTTTTTTGTTTTTTCTGTAGAAATAGCAGTTCTTCGTGAGTTCTGAACATTTGGATCTTGGCTAGAAGTAAACAGCCACTCATTTTATTTTCAATGGTTTGAAATTGTGAATATAGCAATATTCCAGTATGGTGAACCACATCATGCCAGTAAGAGTCATATTTAAGCAAAAGGAGAAATATCCCTCTCTCATTCACATAATACTGCACACTTTCATTTTCTTTAACTGACTCTCTTTTCTAACCTGTCACTTTCTGGCAATGTCATAAATATATTCAGGCTGGAAAGCACCTCACCCAATCACTCCATCCTTTCCGGTTCTTCTTTTTTTTCCTCTTTCTATAAACATAGTACATAATGCTTGAGTTTAAGATTCAATAACTTATTGTTTAATAATTCATTTCTAAATGGATCTGATTTTAAAAGTAACTTCCCTACATAAAAACACAATGTTAAACTTCATAAATCTGCTTTAAAGTCACCTTTAGCAAATATTGTGAAAATACTTTTATTAGTTCAAAATCTCTTCCTGTCTCTCATTTTATGCACTTGAAATATTTCTTCTCCTCATTCCAGTATTGTTTAGTTTTACTTTGATCCTTCCCAATAGGTGATATTAAATAATGGTAAGTTAAATAAATAATAATAAAGTGATGGTTCACAAATAGATTGGCAATGGAAATAAGATGGTTTTTAGGAAGGTTAATTCAAGTTTCTTTTTCCTTGAATGCCTAAATATTTAGATACAAAAGTAGAAGCAGAAATAAATCATCAGAAACTTAGCAACTGTAGGTACAGGAGTTTGTGATTTAGTAGTACAAGGAGCCATGAATTCCAGACCAAAAAAACATATCTCTGACTGTTAAGGATGTCTCCTTCTCTCTGTGAGGCTTCATTTGCAGGACAAAGTATGTTTACCACTGATCCTCCAATCCTGCTTTGAGTAAAAGTTTTCTTATCACACCCAGACAGCACATTAATCCGTGAAAGACTGAGTACCATTTAGAGTCTGCAGCATTTTGAGAAGTTCCCTATGGAATACTGCTCTTTAGAAAACTCTCAGCAACATGCTTATTAAGTTATATCACACCCAACAAGATTTCCTTGTGAATCTCTCCAGAAAACCCGCTGAGATTCTAAGTAGAGTGAACCACTGATTAACGGAAAAACTCAATTAATCAGCATTGTTTTCTTTCTCTTCTCAAGCTCCAGTAGAAGGATAAAAAAATTAATACAATAACAATAGCAACAACAAAAGAATTATATCAGAAGTGAATAAAATGTTTTCCACAGTGTGACTAGGATCAGTCCAGATTAATTCTGATCTCTGGCAAACCAATTTTAGCCCTTAGGCCACTCATGAATCATGGGAAATATAAATTAGATTTTCTACAATATATTTTACAAGGTACACATGGTTTGTTGCTTTTAAGAAATATTTCAACCCACGAGTAAGGGGAAAGAAGAAATAAAACATGATGCTTAATCAAAAGGAGCTTCATTTTGTAAGATTCTTTTACTTAATCAAAATTTAAAACATTCTTTATGCACTTGTGATACCATTTGGGAGAGGTGGTCAGTTCTCAGTGTTAGCCTGACTGCACAGGTTGCCATGTAGTCTAAAGACAGAATCCTATATACACAAAGACTTTGATTTGGTTCCCGAGTCAGGAGCTGGTAGATAATCAGTGTAATAAATTTGACTAGAACCGATGACACCCATTTCGAGGCACCTTGTGTATACTGAGCTTAGAACATTGTCAGAGGGAGGGAGCTGGCAGACAGGAACAGAGAGAGCCAAGAAGAGGTTATGAGACCCAAGAGAGACGTAGAAATCAAGAAAGCAAAATCCTCGTGTTTAATGGCTTCTATTTTCTGATTCTCTGTGTTCCTGTCTCTGTATCACACTCTTAGCTTCATGTATAGCATGATCCTTGTATATGCTTGGCTTGTATAAGTGAGCTTTGAATAGCTGCAGCCAGCAAACATATAATTCATGCATGCTTAGCTATACCTATTGCCTTTGCATCTGCATTCACTACACTCCTAAAGGTTTTTTGTTTTTTTCCTTGAAGGGAAATTGTTGTTCTCTGTGTACAGAGCAGACCAGCAGCACCACTCATTTACCATCACATTGTTGTAAGTACTAATACCAGCCCCCACCCTTGAAAAGAATGAGGATACCGTATCCAGAAAGGCTATGGATTGTGCAGTAAGCCCTGGTGAAACAGTGGCTTGATTCTAAGAAGTCTGGTCCTAAGTGCATCTTTAAAATAAATTTCTATTCGATTTTGGAATAAAACTTTAATGACGGGATTAATGTCCGGCACATGTAAGTTGAGGTGAAGTATTACATACAACTTCTGCATGAATTCATGCGCATGCATTTTTCCTTATCTATACAGAACCCTCATTTATCTCAAATGTGTTGGGATACTGATTCCATGTGCAAAAACTTACACATGAAATTATTAAGAAAGGATTCAATAAATTATTGTTTTTTCATGCTTTCTTGGAATCCTTCCGGTCACCTCACCTGACAGTAAATTTTTGGGATAGTATACTTGGTCGTAGCAAGGCCATTGGTAACTCTTATTCATCTGAGTGCTCACAAAGTCTTCTGGGCTGAAACCCCAGTCTGGAATTCTGCCTTCCATAAGCAGACACCACCTTTACACAAGCTCTCTGCTGTGGGCTCCATCTGGGCAAACCTAGTGAGACAAGGTGAATTTAAAAGGCCGCTATAAACTGAGCCACGAATTACCAACAGATCCATTGGTTCAAGAATAATTTCCTCTTCAGCTTGAAATGTAAGTATGGCTCACTGAGAAGCCGTATTACCTTCTGATTCCAAGCAGGCCTGTCAAAGCAGAACCCACGGAGTGTAAAGTTTTTAAAGTGCATTTGTTATAGCTTGCTAGTCTGACTATTAAAGTGAAACACTACACACCGTTAAACCTTCAAACTAGCACTGCAAAAATACTTATCAAAAATACAGCCTCTGGGAGATTTGTTTACTCTAGAAATATGCTGTCTTTGCAGTTACTTCTCCCTTAATGAGAAGGCAGTGTAGAATTTGTCTTTTTCATTGGAGGGCAAAAAGCCAAATATAGGCAAATATAGGATATTGGCCTTAAAGTGACATGGCAATAGTGAATTCCTAAGCAGAGTTCAAGAAGCCTCATGGAAATATGAGGAAACAAGGTTGCACATTTGAAAAACCACTTTGCCTCAAAAGTTTGTATTTGGCAAACTTTGTATTCAGGTAGATAATATGAATGGCTGAAAATATCTGCATCAAACAACAACAACAAAACAAAACACACACACACATACAAAAAAAAATAACCTCTCTATGACAGAGTAAGGGGGTATAAACTTTTTGTATTTGAGATGATGTAAAATTATGAACAGTCATAGTCAGTGGTAATGGGTGGGATGAGAACAGTTTTCAAATGCTGCAGAAGTTTGCTTTAACACTTCAGAAATGGATCTGTCTCCAGTTGCTAGGGAAATCTTGTCTCCTGTTGCAAAGCTTAGTATGCAGTCCTGTCCTTTGGCATGCTCCTCGAGTACAGCATTTGCCAGCAGAATGTGTGACCTGCCTTGTCAAACAACGTGGGGAGAATAAAGGTGTAAGAAAATAAATAAATAATTAAACCTTCAGAGGCATTTTCTTGCTTTTCCCATTTAATTTTTCATTTGGGTTATAAATGGCGTCTCAGACAGGAGGAAGCCTTCTGGGTTTGTCAGGGTTCTCTGTTGGCTTAATCACGAGCATGATGCGTGTAGAAGCAAGGCACTGAGAGAATTAGTGATTGCGTGGAGAGGGGGAGGATGATCAATTATTCACCACATGCCACCAAATACAAGAAGCATGACCACCGCTTGCCTCTCATCTTCTCTCCTCTACACACACAAACAAAGCTCTTCTGCACAGTCAGTGTGCCATGGATAAAAATACTCCGTTCAGGCAATTCTCATTCTCATCAATGTCATTCCATCGAACTTTAAGCCTGGACAAGCATAATTGGGGGAATGAGTTAATATACATGCTTTCTGTGGCTTTCCTGCTCTTAGATCTCTTTCTTTCTTTCTTTCTTTCTTTCTTTCTTTCTTTCTTTCTTTCTTTCTTTCTTTCTTTCTTTCTTTCTTTCTTAGAGAAGGACTAAAATGTGAAACCCACAAAAGTGACCTTGAGAATAAATTTATTGTGTAAAATTCACCCAAGGAGTGCCTGTAAGATCCTGAAGGCTTTGATGAATTCCTTCTGGTTTTCTGTGCTTAGAGACATTTTCTAACATGAAATGAAGCTAGGAATTATGCTGACATGAAACAACCTTCTAGCCACTTGTTTTCTTTATAAGTTCAGGTAGCAGTCATTCCATCTACAGATAAATGCTCTTGAGCACAGGAATATAGGTACCAACGCAAGCCCTTCGAGGTGATCAGTGTTTGCAATGTCCATCTGTCATTTACAACGTTTGTGATATTGGTTAGGCATTTCAACTTGCAAAAAAAAAAAAAAAAAAAAGGAGCTCTCCTCATCATCAATGTTTCTTACCCTCCAGTGATACAAACTTTATGAGACTATTAGAAAAACCATATGAGGTATTTCTTAAGTTCAATGCCTCAATAATTCAGCCATTCAGGTATGTAAATGATATAATTCTAATAATATCTACTTTTCATGTACTTTCTCTTTATTTCTTCATGATTGCTGCAAAATTTCCTGCATGATAACCAGCTATCAAAATGTACCATGGAAAACATCAGAAACCAAACAAACCAGACTTTTCCCATTTATATATGATACATATAGTATCTTCTGGGAGAAGTAATCGTAATTTTCTTTTTAATACCATAATTCTACTGATAAGTTCTGTATTCTTTCTCTCTTACTGAGTCTCTGGAGGTACCAGCAACTGTACTAAGCTAACATTGCCTCTTTTCCTATGCTCACAATAAGCTTTAGGATGATGCATTTATACTTTCTAGATTGCAAAGGCATAAACTGAAAATAAAGAGAGTGAGTAGCATCAGTCCCCCATTTGTGAATGTTTAGTCTGTACCCTCAGGTAGCTTCTCTCTCCTCTTTGCTACATGAGAAAACATGTGACCTTGGAGAGGTAAATTGAGCAGTAGGTCAAGATGAAGCTGGGTAGTCAGTACCTCCAGCGGTTACTAGACAGTACTGGTGATGTTTGCCCGTGAAGCACACCTGGTATAGCAAAATTCAATGACCACATCTCATGATTTTAATTCCAGTTAATGAAATTGTAGTGGATATCAAAAAAACCCAAATATTAGCAGATGATGGAAAAAAAAAAAACTGACAATTTGCTCAAGTCAAATTTTCTGGAATTAGTGATTAGTTTTTGGTTGGAGCAATGCCAATTTGAGGGAAATTTGATTCTATGACAATTAACCCTTTCACCAACATGTTTCTCTTCATGGAGTCCTTGATGTTACTAATCCAAAGAATATATGTGGGCTAATAAAGACTTTTGGCCTCCAAATTGGCTCAGGCATGCTGCCTTTACCAGCTGGCTTTTTTTTTTTTTCCAGAGAATTCTTTTCTGAGTCATGGCTTTATTTTCTTGACCAAATAAAAATACTCTAATTTATTGTGGGTTTAGATAAGAAGGAGGAAGTAAGAAATTCTTATTAAAATAAATGCAATCTCTCATGAGAGTAGGAGAAAATTGTGAGAGAAAAGTGAGACAAAAGAGGTGAGAGAAAGAAGAGGTGAGCCATGAAGAACAAGGAACAGGCTTGCGCAATCACAGATGGCAGAGTTGTAGCGCCTACAGAAATCAGGAGACCAGACAGGTTAGAGAACAAAAACAAAGCCTAGTGGTTAATGTGTCATCTGTTTCATGATGAGAAAGATGTGTGTCTCTCACCCTGTCTGATAATCTAGGGACGTTTCCACTTTGGGACATTTTTATAAATCACTTATAGGATGTGTGCATTCCAGTCCTTATGTGAAGACCACTTTATTGAAGAGTCAGATAGTTACACACGTTGAACATTTAGTAAATGTCAGTTAATGTCATGGTCTTGGAAAGCCAGGTTAAGATTCATTGGACACCACCTCAAAATTAATTAGTTAATAAAGACAACACAGTGGAAGGAGAATAAAATTGATATCTATATTTTCAGGAATTCTAGTCCATAGGACAAGATTGTTTTAGATTCCAAGAAGTAATAAGTGTGAAAGAATACTGAACATGACAAATGTTACATGTGTTTTATTCCCTACCCTCATGCTGAGTAACTTAGGATATGGTCTTCAGGGCAGCAGTGCTGGTCTGCCTAAGAACTTTGGGAAGAAACTGAATACAGAAAAGGTTAGACCCATTGGTACATTCCACTTTCCACGTTATGGTCAGTCATGCCATGAAATGTTGATGATAGATGTGAGCAGATGATAAGGAGTGACCAGTTAGATCAGTGTTTCTGAACCTTCCTAGAGCTCCAGCCCATTAATACAGTTCCTCATGTTGTGGTAACTCCAGCTATCAAAGTATTTTTGATGCTACTTCATAACTGTAGTTTTACTACTGTTATGAATCATAATGTAAATATCTGTGTCTTCTGATGGTCTTAGGTGAGTCTGAAAATGGTCTTGACCCACAGGTTGAGAACAACTGAGCTACATTCTTTGTAGAAGAAACTGTAGCTGAGCTGTTTGGAGGATGAATTTCCCTGAAAGTCTACCAGCAGTACCCTGACTCCTTAATATTTAGAACTATTACCCAATAAAATTTCCAGAATGTCGTTCTGATATTGGTGCAGATAGCTCACTCTTTCCCTTAATAATCTGAGGAGCATATTTGTTTTTTTTTCTCCAAAAGGCTGATTTGAAGATAATTTTAAATATAGAAGATAAGAAATTGGTACAAAGATAAGATAATGTAAAACGGTGTTTTTTTCCCCTTCTACTGAGCCTGAAGCAGGCATTCTTTTCTTTTCCTCCACCTTTGTTTCACTGAAGTGCAGACATTAAGAAGCTACTGTTCAGGTCAGTACCAGTCTCTGAAGTAGATAACTCATTTTGGGCAAAATCTGTTCACATTTTGCAAGGGAATCTCTCATGGTCCCTGGAAATTTTATTCCTTTCAGCTATCAAGATACTATAAAACACAAAATTATGGTGAAATGCCTTAATGTTTGATGAAATGAAAAGCAGTCTACATTTCATCAAAAGTACCTAAGAAACAGAATCATTTTGACTTGCCTATATTTCTTTGAAGATTTTGTTTATTAGCATATATTAATTGCTGAAAACATGGTTTTTGTTATGACACTTTCACATATGGATATAGTGTGCTTTGATCAGATTCTGACTCAGTATGTTTTTTCAAATATCTAAGAAGATTCATTTATGCCAGGTACTGAATTTGAATAAATATAGATGCCACCCAGTAACTAAGAAGTTTTGATGAAAAAAAAAACCACATAAAATATAGGTTACAAGTTTGCACACAGAAACACTTGTGATTTCAAATGGTTTTTGTATAACTATAGTAGTTACAAAACTCTAACCACCTATTAAGTTTATTTTGTTGCCATATTTAACCCCAATTACCCTGTGCAAGGGAATTCTTTTAAAATTTAATTCCCCCCTCTCACTTTTTCCCCCTGCTTCTGCAAGCCTTTCCCCTCATGTAAATTGCACCAGGTGCACAAATTGAAGACATCACAATTAAATGTAATCAAATATTTTAGGCTCTAATGAACTGCTCCAGGAAAACAAGTCAAAAGAAAAAAAAAGAAAAGTCTATAAGTGAGTGGATTTTCAAACACCCAAGGCACCATAGGACCAATTAAGAGAGTCAGATACCAGGACACATACTGACATTAATTATCTTTGAGTTCAGGGAAATAAAAAAATAAAAGCAACAATTATCATAATAAATCTCCACACAGTGCTTGTAAGTTGTGCTAATCTACGGCACACCTGGGTTTCAGATATTTAAGGCGAATACTCAATCAGTCGGTAACGACCGCACGGAGGGGCTCATGGGACACTTTTCCTTCCTGTGATCTGCCAATCAGAGAGAGGGGCTAAGATGATGTCCAACAGCTATGTCTGTCTGCTTTCTTCCGCATCGCTCCTGTGAGCTGCAGGAGGAACCACTGCATAATTTATTCAATAAAGTCAGTCACAGAAGCGGTGTTCTCTTTAGGGGATGTTTATTCAAAAAAGAAGGAAAAGTCAAGAATAGACATTCAAGGTAAAAATTTGAATCGCCGAAGTCCCAAAGTCTCAGGATGTCTCTGTAAATTTATTCTCCCTTAAGCCAGAAAGAATCTTACTAAAGAGAACAAATATTTCAGTTTGGGAATACGAGTTTTCATTTTAAAAATGCGCAGGAGGGCAGAGAGAGAAAGAGAGAGTTAAATGCTGCAAGCAAAGAGGGTCAAATAGAAAAGAAACTTACTAGACAATTAATCTATATTTTTTTGATTATTTGGAATATAATAGTATAATACTGGAACCAAGAAAAGGGGGGATTTAAGAGAGAGTTGCTAAATTTTTTTTCATTAAAGGAATTTAACATAAGCATTTACCTTGAGAGATAACAGCACAGATATTTTATGTAAAGTAAATTCAGTGTGATGTTGGAAGAAAGAAAAAATTTCAATTTACAAATTCTGGGTTAATAATCAAAGGTATGCATGCATACTTGTCCTTGAACACGTGGTAGTAATTGATGAAGATGAAAACAAAGATACATATTTTTAAATCTTCTTGTTTTCACCATATACCCACTTGGATTATTCTTCTGAGCACATGTACACAAACTTTTCTTATTATATTAAAAACCAATTAATATTAAATTCATGGTGTGGAATCATAGTGTTTACACTGAAAACATGACTGCTTTATTTTGTCCTCTTTGTTAGTTGAGCCTGATGGAGTATATATATTTTCTTTTTGATTGCTCCATTTTACATTTGTGTGTGTGTGTGTGTGTGTGTGTGTGTGTGTGTGTGTAAGGTAGCTCTGGCTGTTGTGGAACTATCTATGTAGACCAGGCTGGCCTCAAAGCCACTTAGATCTGGCTGCCTTTATCTCCCAAGTGCTGCAATGAAAGACCTGCACCACCATGATTAGTAATAAGATTTTTCTCCTCCTCCTCCTCATTCTCCTCCACAACCTCTTCTTCCTTGTTCTCCTTCTCCTCCTTCTTCCTCTTCCTCCTTTTTCTTCTTCTTTGTTTAATTTCTTTAATATACTACAGAAATTAGAATATCTGTTCTAATATAGTGTACATAAATTTTAATCTTAAACCTAGAGTTTTGATCAGATACAATATGCAAACAAGAAGAATAAAGAAAGAAATCCTTTTACTATCATGCCATGTTTGAGCAGGAAAAGAGGGTCTAACCTAACTCCAAGCTCTTCCTCATTCTGACACTGGCCTATACGTGTCTGAAAAGCTCACTGTAACTTTTACCTTTTCAAATAGCATTTTGATTTCTCTATGTGAATGTTGATTGACTCCATTTGGTAGGGACATTTTACTTGTTTTTGTATGTCATTAGCTCTATGGACTATGGTGTGGTGAAATTATTTAAACAAATTTATATTTTAAATATATAGCCTTGGTTTCTGAAAATATTGACAAACAAACATTACATTGCATTTAGCAAGCACCATATTATGAGATACAATATGACTGTAAAATAATTTTTAAGAAGGTTTAGAAAAGGGCTCCTTTTTTTATTGGCAAAGGAGTAAAGAGAGCTGATGAGTTTGCATAGAGCCCTTATTCCCAGTTCCCAATATCACATGATGATTCATAATCTCCTGTACATTCTTCTAGCTTACCCACATATACATGGTACTTATATAAATGCAGATAAAATAGTCATAGAGGTAAAACAAATGAAATTATCTTAAAATGAGAAAAAAGCTGTAACAATTATACAGTAAACGTCAACCAGTGGAAAAAAATTCTTATAAGTCATTTAAAATATTTAATTATATCTAATATTATAATAATATACAATAAAATTAGACAGAATATAGAAAATCATGATAACATTTCTTATTGATTAAAAATAATACTGCTTAGAGGAACGATATTTTGAAAACTGAATCAGTGGCTATTATATTCAAAATCAATAATTAGTAATTATTTTAAAAAATTAAAAGTTTTTATGATACATTTTACTAATAAACAAAATCAGCTAATATTTTATAATTTATAAAAGTATGTTACATTTATATCCAAGTTATATTAGCAATTGAAAATGAGAACGTCAAAGTAATTGATATCAAAGTTCTTTAGAATATATTTGAGAAACAAAATTTAAATACTACATATTATGTTAATTAAACAAAACATTAGTTGTAAGAAGCATATGTATCTGTGCGCGTATACATATACAGGAAATAAATGTATATAGTAGACTATTACAATAAATTCAGTTGTATGTGGAACTTAGTCTTAAAGGCAATATTACTTATGTATATTTATGTATTATTTGTATTCTTTTCATTTCTAAGTATTAACTAATTCTCCTCATTAGGTGCTATTGACATTTCTAAATCATACAGGTTATTTGCTATACCCACAGTTTTAGAGAATAATTTCTCCAATTTTAATATTTCTATCAAAATTAACATTAAATGAATTATGAATATTTTCTATTTGACTATATTACCTGTTTGTGTGTGTGTGTGTGTGTGTGTGTGTGTGTATGTTGCTTTGGGATTTGTTTCTCATGTGTGTGTGTGTTTGTGACAAGTTTCACTATGTAACTCCTGAAATGGAGTTTGTATGCTTCAGCTTCCTGAGGGTTGGAATTATGTAGCGGTTCATCAACATGATGGACTTTGTATTTTTGTTGAATAAGAGAGTGTGAAACAAAGTAAGTAGACAAAAGAACAGATACATTTGGGGATTCATTAGAGTGACTAAGAATGGAGCATTATCACCTACCCTTGAAACACAACCCCGTACTTACTAGACACAGAGAAAAAGTACTCTCTTTTCCTTTCTCTTCTAATTTTAAGGAGGATAAAGAGAAGCAGTTTTTCCACTTTTTAATTGTTTGGTATCTTTACACAATGAGGCAATGTATTTTAGTCATTTCACCCCAATTCTTATCTCCCATCTCCTTCCCATGTCTGATGAAAGCCATCTTCTTCACAAATACCTTTCATTTCTGTGTCTCCACAAACTTTAATTAGGCTTGCCCGACATGTGCAAGGACAGGAAGTTATTTAATGGATCATGTACAATTTATCAGTGGCTACACCACTAAATAAGTGCCACTCCCCTCAATATCCAGTAATTGCCAGTAGTCCTTTAGGTTCGGTTCCTACATCCTCCATGATGAAATGCTGACAGCTCTAGTCTCATACAGAACTTGTGCAGATCACATCAGATTCAGTGAGTTCATGAATGCAAAGGTCCTCGACCCTGGAAACACATCCTCACCAAAAGACATTATTATTACACTCCCCATTCTCTGATTCTTACATTCTTTTTTTTTTATTACATTATTTTTAAATCCCCCCCCTTTTTTTTATCAATATTCCCTGAGACTTGGAGGTGGTCATATACATGCTCTAATTAGGTCTGGGCATTTTATCATGTCTTATTTTCCAGCACTGTGCCCAGCTATGGTTTTCTACATTAACTGCTGACTACAGCAATAAAGGTCAATATTTTAAATATATTCATTGCAATTTATATATGAAAGAAAATGTAAAATACAGCTCTCTTTTGAGTCTCGCTACTATTGACCAGAACACAGATTGCTTTTGATTTAGCTCTGTGGTTAAAACAAAATATATTTAATGACTATTATTGTTGCTCCTCATCCAAACTGGCTAGCAGCAGCCTAAAATGTTTTACTTCTCATTGAGCTGATACGGCCTAATCAAGAGTTTTCACAAACACATCTGTCTTTCTGTCATCCGAGTGTCCCTGCACCTGCCTGGTGGGAACCTAAACTGGGAGGATAACAGACAATTCAGGGCTGGCTGCTGTACTAGTTCATGCTGCCCCCTCTCATTTCTGACATCCTTAAAGAAGGTGACTTCCTCTTGCATTCAACTCTATTTAACTCTTCTCGGTAAGAAACTATTCCTTACACTTCCAGACCTCTCTTATTTCATGTATCTACGTCTTTGGTGGCATCTTCCCAATCTCCAAGAGAAACACGTATTAGACTCAAGCAATATGCTGTAATCTAATTCCAAAGGTGCAGATTAGACCTGCTGCTTCACTTTCAACTTGAGCACTGTTCTCTGTCTACTCATAAGTCCTTCTGGAGCTTTCTGACATGTGTTGCTGTTTGAGGTCTGTATGATTTACCCTGTTTACCTGTTGTTCTTTATCTATTTATTGACACAGTTTTCATGGCTACAATCTAGAATGCCTCAAAGCTTTTTTTTTTTCTACATGGTTCTCTGTCTCGTTCATTATCTAAGAAATACAGATGAATCGGTATTTTATGAATAAAATGCTTTATTTCCTTATGATATTTAGAGGCATGTCTGTAATTGAACAAAGCTGAAAGACTGAATAAAAACATACACTAGAACTTCAAAGATCACTTTGTACATTTAATGAAAGGCTGCTGTATTTTTCTCAATAAATGTCTAAAGGATATTGGGACGTTTCACAGAATTAAAGGAGCACTTGTCTATTAAGCTTTTGCTTTTAATTGAGGTTTAAAACCATGCTGCCATAGTAAATTTTAAGAGCTTGGAAAGCATTTATTTATTTATTTTTTTACAATTAACCATGCATCTTCTTTTAAAGAAAAAACCATTAAATACTTTTTTTATGACTTCCTGCTTTGCTTTTTTGTTTTAATTTTACTCTCCACTGGACTACATCCTACAATCGTTGCTAGGAGGGGAGAGGGCTGAGGATTAAAAAGAAAGGATTAGAGGGAGGTGTTTGGAGATACAGGATGAGTGATGTGTTGCCTTTGAATATTTTATTTTCCTAATTGAAAAAAAAATGCTTAAGGCCCAGAGACACGAGCCACTAAATCAATTTTTTTTGTATGTACAAAGCAGATCAGTGAACTTGTGTATTTATTCCTAAAACCACTTAGCCTGTTGTGTGGTAGGATGACTGAAAACCTGAATTTTTTATCCTTCCATTGAAACTTCAACACGAAAGAAAGCACATGGGACACCATACACAATGAGATCTCTCATAAGCAAGGAAACATCACAGGACTTGTTTTTCTTATATATTTTTTTTTCAAGGAAGAAAATGAACTAGATTTGTAATGAAATTGCTTAGGGTATACAAATTTATTAGCAACTGTTGGCTTCTATGGAAGGGTGTGTGTGTGTGCACTGAACTCTATTTCCCTCACTCCCCTCCTGTTCTCTCCTTTCTTCCTCTCTTCCCCCACCACTCTCTTCACTTTCCTCTTTCCAACCCTCTTTCTTCCTGGCATATAGGTGCATTTGTAGCAACAGTATCTTCAACATACTCTATAGAATAAAAGTAAGTTTCCTTTTCCTCCCCCCCACCCCACTTACAAAAGCGAAACTCATTATCTCCCTGTGGCGAGACTTCCAAGTGGAATTATTACAACAAATTTGTGTCCCGATTACAATTATTCTAATCACCTGGGATCTAAAAGAATCTCACCAACATATGTATCTATTATATAGGTATATTCATTTTATTTGCATTGTTGTTCCTAATAGTGAGACAGGAAGTCTTCATCATCTGAGTTCTTACATTCAGTTGTCTTCAAGAGCCCTTCCTTGATGAGTATACCTTGGCGGATACACATATAGACGTAACTTGACTTTTCCTGAAGCACTCTTTATCTGCTCAGCTCTTTGATCCATTTTACTACCTAGTTCAACAAATTTAATAATGTACTCCAGCTTACTCATATTCGTGCTACTGCTAACACTTAAAAAATAATGATCGCTAATTTATTATCCTCAGTTCTTAACTAAAAATAAATTAGCCTCTTCACACAATGAAAACGTAAAAAGAAATTATCAGATCCACTTGTTTAAATACTTAAAAATTAACGTGATATTTTTTCTCTTTTCAACAATTTTTCCTTAAGAGCATATCATGAGGTAGTTTAGATTAGATATCTCCTCTTAATATTTTCATTAAAATTATGTGGGTTTTTTTTTTTTGGATGTGACTGAAAAACTGTAAAGATACATTCATTTCACAGGAAAATCAGACACTAAAGGGTAAGTTTTGTAATCCTCAATTTCCATATATTATGTTAATGCAGTTTCATGAAAAGCCTCCTCATGAAATATAATAGTACTTTTATTAAAAAAAAAAAAAGCCATGTGTCACCTACTCAACCTTAAAACCTTAAACGAAGTTCAGTATGTGATGCTTATAAGTGGTCTCATCATTTGAAGATTTTCCTTACAGTCAAATGTTTGTACAGGCTACTTTGTTTATTCAATTCATCCTTGCCATTACAGTTGTAAAACAAAAAGCCAAATTGCCAAAGCCTATGGTCTTATGTAACTTGTATTCCAGCAGGAAAGTGGCAGAGACTAAAGACTGACATGAAAGTATCCAAAGATGGTGGGCTTGGGGGAGGTGGTCTAAGAAGACTTTACCCATCAGGGTATCTAAGCTGATGCTGAGACTCATAACCAAACTTTGGGCAGAGTGCAGGGAATCTAATGGAAGAAGGGGGAGATAGAAAGACCTGGAGGGGACAGGAGCTCCACAAGGAGAGAAACAGAACCAAAACATCTGGGCACAGGGGTCTTTCCTGAGACTGACTCATGGAGATAACCTAGAACCCCTGCCAGATGTAGACCATGGCAGCTCAGTGTCCAAATGGGTTCCCTAGTAAGGGGAACAGGGACTGTCTCTAACAAGAACTCAGTGGCTGGCTCTGACCTCCAATCCTGGTGAGGTGGCTTAACTAGGCCACAGAGAAAGAAGATCCAGATAGCCCTGATGAGGCCTGATAGGCTAGGATCAGGGTAGGGTAAAGGAGGAGGACCTCTCCTATCAATACACTAGGGCAGGGACATTGTGGGAGGAAAAGGGAGGGAGGGAGGGTGAGACAGGAAGGAGATGAGGGAGGGGATGACAGCCATGATACAAAGCGAATAAACTGAAATAAATAATAATAATAAATTTTAAAATTAAAAAAAAAAGACTGATATGAAGCAAATGGAGATGGTGTGGCTGAGAATTTGAGGTGAAGGTGGGTGGCATCTCTGTTAATCTAATCTTTGTTTATCTAATCTGAGATGATGATGAGAAGGATGAAATGGTTGCATGGCCTTCTACAGAATAGACAGTAAGTGCTGGTGTTTAAGCCTGGGACAATGTTAGGATACTTCAAGAAGCGATAGCTGTTGAAACAAACTCAAGGTCCAGTGAGTGAAATTAGAGCACCATAGAATTCCGAGTTCTGAATGTTGCTTTTTTCATTTCTGTGCTATGTTAAAAGAGTACTATTTTTTGAAAACTGGTGCAATCAGTGTAATATTAATCAAATTCATAAAGTAAATGACAGGAAAACACACACACAGAAAGGAATAAATCCACTAACTTTCCTGTTTGTTTTTTTTTTTCACTTTATTCCAAATTATCTTTATGGAAATCAATAGTCTGTAAAGTCACAAACACCCTCTGTAGTTTCCAAAACCATGGATTGACTATCTGTAACGATCTTACCACATATTTAAGATATGCTAAAGAATATGTAAAAAGATGAGATATAGATATGTAAAAGAATGTGGACTGTGTGTCTCCAAACTCCATGAGAGTGTGTAGAAAGATAATGAATGTTTTTTTTTTTTTAACTTGGGATTTCAATGAATATGACCACTTAAATTTTATAAAATTAATTTCTTAAGGTTTTGAAAGGAAAAGTCTGAGAACCATGTAAATATCTGGAACATGATCTAATAAATGTGTTCTACACTCTATATTGAAGAAATAAAAATATATCCCCATAATTCATTAAAAGAAAATGGGGCATACAAATAATGCAGGTACTCAGAGCAACATATTTCATTTTCCTGGTTACTCTTCCACCTAGATGTTTGCATTTTAAATGTAAACACCTTATTTTAAATTATAGTATATTGCTGATTGTTATTTGCTTATGAACCAAGCACAAAGAGTAACATTTCTGGTGCATTCTCACAATGTACATTTATACTTTTATATGTGACCACTTTGCATAAACTCACATATATTAGGGGAGCCAGATAGGCAAATTATTTTTTATCATCTGGATGTAATTAAAAGTTTATAATTTTAGTAACATATTATTTAAGTTAAAACAATACTTGCTCTCGTTTTCTTCAATTGTGCTATGATAATTTTAGATTTAATACCAGTGACTATATCTTTTCTGAATTAAGCCTATTATTTATAGCAGACATTTGGAAACAACAGAACACAAGGAGTATATAACAATGAGAAAATCTGCATAAATTGATTGGATTCTCTTGATCCTTTGTCAAGAAATGTAGAAACAATTTTTCTTACAGGATAAGATAATCAAGGATAAGAAAAATTGTGAATAAAAAATCCTTTTGTTAAGATCTCAGTATTTTAAATATCTTACTTATAAGCTGAGAAGTGGAAGTGATATACTTTACTAAATTATGTAACTTTATTGGAGTTTTTAAAACATTTATTTATCTCATATTCTCATTGTAAAGCAACTTTTTGTTTATTGTTTATATTTACATACTAGTTTAACTAACCCAATAACAATCTCTGATAATCTATCCATAGAATTAAATTTTAAAAGCTTATATAAAATAATTTTTCTTCCTATTCAAATTTCAGTAAATATTTGCAACATACTTTATCTGTTCCTTGAAACAGAAACAGTATAAATCCTCTCACAAAATAATTTGAACCATACAAAATTAGAACTTCTATTTTACTTTATTTAAAATATAATTGTGTGTGTGTTTACTTCAATTTTTTTTCTTTTATTTTCTTATGGGTGAGAGTCTGTCCTGTGGCCCAAGTGGCCTCACATTTGCAATACAGGCAAAGATGATCTTGAATTCCTTATCCCCTTCCTCCACATCTCAAGAATTACAATTACAAGCATGCACCACCATGCCCAGTAAATGCAGTGCTAGGGATCAAACCCAGGACCTCACTCATGCTAGCCCCGTACTCTACCAACTGAACCTTACTCTAGCCCCTGAAATACAATTGTGATATGTCTTTTAAAAGATTACAAAGTGCATTGCTCTTATTGCTGTTAATAGCTCTTAAGCTTCCTATAAGCAAAAGAATGACTAGAAAAGGAAATTAAAAATAATAGACCACACATATTTTCTTTGCTCTACTGAGGGAGGAAACTGATGTATCCAAAACTGTCCTTGATGTGTCCGTAAGCCTAACACCATTTAGAGGATCACAGGAACTTCAGTTTTAGTTTCAGTCTTATATCTGATTAAGTGTGTTTCATGTACTTCAGATATGTCTGTATGCGTGCAATCTATTTTCAACACATCTCTGTGTACATATCGATCATGCTCATAGTGAAAAAACATTATCTCCCAGAAAATATTAACATGCTCTTTTTGTAATCAGTTAAAAAAATTCAGTATCATAAATTTCTCTAATTCATTACAGGAGTATAGCCAGTATCATCTATTGTCATGAATCCAATACATTGAAAATTTTGCAGCTTAAAATGAAAAACAATAGTAAGACACGCCACCCGAATTTAAAAAAAAAAAGGGCAAATATTTCAATAGTCATGTACCCACGGAAGATATAGGATGGAGTAATAAGTGAAAGATATAAAACTTAATCATTCATTGGGGATATGAAAGCCAGAACCAAAGTAAAATGCTACCACATGCACTTTTCAGGGAGACAGATGTCCAAAGAGAGATAATTAGAAGTTTTGGAACAATAGCGAAAACTCAGAGACGTCGCATATTGTGAAAGGAATGAAAAATGGTGCAGCCATTCCAAAAAAGTCTGATGTTTCCTCAAAAAATGTAAAGGTAGTTACCATATGATGCAGCATTTCCATCCTTAGGAATACACCCAGAAATATGAAAATGTATGTCCATGCAAGACTGTACCAATGAATATTCTCAGGATAACTCACAAGCTTTCAAAAGGGGAACCAAGGGTCTGCCAGCTAATGAATAGGTCAATAAAATATTATAGTTTATATGATAAAACGACGTGTTAATGGAAGAATGAAAAAGCATGAAATAACACTGGTAAGCTTTAAAAATACTAAATGAAGCCAGTCATAAGACCACAATCTTCCGTTTCACTTACATGAAATGTCCTAAAATTGTTTTGTTATTAGTTACAAACCTTATTATGTGTAATAATCATCTGTCATTCAATGACATTTGCATCCATGATGAATCACAGACACAAATGCCTGCTGTAATATTGTAGTGGAGATGACAGGTTTCTACCATTTAGAGAATTCATGGCCATCTTAGTGTCATGGCATATTTCTCATGTCTGTAGCTAATCCGGAATATTAAACATGTATGCAACATCCTCCTTGATAATGACGATAAGGAAATACAGAGCCATTTTATGCTGGTAGCATAGCTCGTTCTACAGGGGCAGCTAAGCACTTTCAAGGTATGGTAACTGGCTTCCCTCAAAGGACTAGTACTAGGAAAGAGAGTATCAACGTGTCACGTATGCATTGTTCTCTGCTACAGAATCCTACAAGCAAGCTCCTTTGACTGGAGTTATATATTACAAGGCTCCACATAGGATTTATTTTATTTTAAATTACATGTCTGTGTAGATGTGACATGAATTCAGCCAGGTACTCTTAGAGGCCAGAAAATCATGGTGCTAGAGGAATAGGCCATTGTGAATCACCAGATGTGTGTGCTGGGTACCAAACTAGAGTGAATCTTCTGCAAGAGCGCTTCATGCTCCACAACACTCAATCATCTCTCCAGCCTGCCCCTTATTACACCATGTTTATGATGAAGTATGATTTGATGTCGTGACTGATACCTTGACTTTGAGACAAATTCGTCTGGTTATTAGCAATGCCTTTTTAAGCCATATTTTTTTTTTTCTAATGCACTTTTCAGAAGGCGTTGGTTGTATCATGGAACACTTTACTTGAAGAGATCCTAGCTTCCTAAGGAATTTCACAAAGACCTTTTAAGGTAGCTGAGCTATGCAGATCATTATTAACTATTAAGGGTTGTTTTAATTGGACAAGATAACAAGGTCACTGAAGATAGTTGTTTCTGAGTTTCAGTGCTCTAAGAGAAGCAATTACTTATCAGGGGTTATTTACATACTGTCCCCTGTGGTTTGTAGGTTGAAAAGCTGCTGGCATTTGCATTTTTATTGTGGATGCTTTTTTTTTTTTTTGGTGCTTGAATTTAGTTTCTAGTAATGGAGTACACAGAATCAAAGGTTCCTGGGATGATACATATGCATCACCTTAAGTCCTTTTATTCTTTAATGATGTTAACACAATAAGGGTACTTTACATGCACACGTTTAACTAAGTTATAAAGCACGTAACTTCACATAGCTTCTCCTATTTCCTCCTGCCATTTTCTATACCTTACTGGTTAGTTTTTTGTCAGCTTCACATAAACTATAGTTACTTGAAAAGAGGGACCCTTAACTGAGGAATTCCCCCCAACAGATTGGCCTATAGGCTTGTTTGTGATGAATTTTCTAGATTAATGTTTTTAAATTTTTTTTACTTCATTTATTACAATTTAATCATTTTGTATCCCAGCTATAGACTCATCCCTCCTCTCCTCCCATTCCCATCCCCCTCCCTCTTCTTCCCTTATGTTCCTTTCTTAGTCCACTGATAGGGGAGATCCTCCTCCCCTATTATCTGACCCTAGCCTATCAGGTCTCATTATGATTGGCTGCATCCTCTTTCTCTGTGTCCTGGCAAGGCTGCATTCCCCAGGCTGAGGTGATCAGAGAGCCTGCCACTGAGTTCATGTCAGAGACAGTCCCTGCTCCCCTTACTAAGTCACCTACTTGGAGACTGAGCTGCCTGTGGGCATGGTCCTGTCCATGCTTGATCCTTTGTTGGAGTATAGGCCTCTGCAGGCCCTCCTGGGCCAAGATATTTTGGCTCTGTTGCTCTCCTTGTGGGGTTCCTGTCCCCTCCAGGTGTTTCTATCTCCCCCTTCTTTCATAAGATTCCCTGCACTCTGCCCAAAGTTTGGCTATGAGTCTCAGCATCTGCTTTGTATCCCTCAGCATCCTTTGTATCCTACTTTAGAGGCCTTCTGTGGTAGGCTCCTATCCTGTCCCTGTCTTCTCCCACTTCCATGTCTACAGAGGGTCCAGCCAAATGTCAACACTGGGAAGATGATGCTAGAGTATGTAAGAAAGCAGGCTGGAAAAGCCAGAGAATAAGTTGGGAGCAGCATTCCTCTATGGTCTCTGCTTCAGCTCTTGCCTCCAGGTTCTTATTTTAATGCTACCCTCACACTGGTGGTGTGGACCTATAAGGAAAAAGAAAAAAAAAAGGAACAAACGTCCTTCTTCAAGTTGGATTGGTACTGTATTTATAGCAGCAGCTGAAAATAAACCATCAAAACTTTTTTTTGTGTCATTTTGATCTTTTTCATTTCATTAAATTTAGTTGACTAGTTGGGTTTTACCATCCTCACTGAAGCTTTTTGTTGTTTGTTTATGTCTGGAGTGGTGGGCTGAGGCTTTCTCTGAACACATACAAACTCAGTGGAATGCCTGGAAAGTTAGAGATCCTTTAAAAGTGAGTTGTATACTAGCGTTTTAGAAGGGTGCACTCTTTCAGTGTGCTCCATTAGTGAGTAAATGTCTCCACGCCTAGCTTGATGGATGGCATGCACTTGTGTTTTGATACCTTCTTTAATGAGGAAGATGTTTGGGCCTTAATAAAGACTCCGTGATAAATTGGTAGGCTTTTCAAATGTTGTTTTTTTTTTAATTATATGCTTTTTGACTTATATTCACTGATCTTAGTTCACCTTGGGTGCTCCTGAGCCTTTACTATGATCCTAACTTCTCTGCTCACAAGTTTCTTTAGCCTCACCTTAGTAGTATTCATGCAACTTCACATATTCTGCCTTTCTCTTTGAAATGTTAGACTGAGTTAAAAACAAAACTACTCATGTATGGAGCATAAAAACCTGGACAAATACAATAAACTACTATAGAGACAAGTCTTTGATTTGTGACAAAAAGTCTATCCCTGTTAGTCAGAGCTGCATTTTCAAGTCACGCTCAGCTAAGATTCTACAGCTGGGCTATTAGCAATGTCTATCCTGTTAGTACTTCCCCAATTATTTCTTTGGCTGACTATAACACTATAGATTAGCCCCTGTCCTTCTTGATGGTTTCAAGAGAAAGCTTTGCAATCAGCACAGTAAATAATTACAACCTAGAACACATTCCAGTACTCTATTGCCACCACTACATCACAGGGAAGACATTTAGTAAGTTTCAATCCTCGAGTTTCTCTTATGTAGCAACTGCTTCATATTTAGTGTAGCACTTGTTAGAGAAAGCATCCTTGCATGGTAATCAACACCACTCCACATCTCTAGGAAAGGAAACTGCGTTAAGAACAGGGAAGTTCAGTGTAATGTCTATGACTTATAAACCATATACATTCTGGTGTGATCTTATGTCTTACTCTTACAAAAAGGCTTTTCAAACCTTTCTGTTTGTCCTCTCCCATATTTTTACACTTAAGTTATAACTTAAGCCACTTGCACACAGCACATCTCTGATTACCATGAACATATTAAAAAAAGTATGATTATAACTAAATACCCATGGAATGGGTACCAGTGATACTTAATTTTGTGGAAATGCTCATTGATTATTAATAGTCTATGTTAATAAATGAGATAATCTTATTCTTGTGGATACAGAATGGTCACATTCTAGTGGCATCTACTATTCCTGTTTCTTTCAATATCTCCTTTGATTCTAACAATATATTTATTCAGTAGTCTTTAACTTGCTTTTTTTTCTTCTGCTATATATTAGATTGGCTTCCTAACATGTATGAAAATATAAAGTAGAAGAGATTTATCTTTAAGTGTTTTGTGTTACAAAGTGCAGCAATCTCAGGGAGGCAGAAGCAGATAGAGTTCTGTGAGTCTGAGGCCAGCCTGGTCTACAGCCCGAGAGATGGCTCAGTAGGTAAATGTTGCTTGATGACTTGTCAATTGTAAATCTGGACCTATTGGTCCTTCCTGGACCTATTGGTCTAATTTTGATGCAAATGCTGAGTTTAACCGTTTAAAAAACACAATTATTAATACTTTTGAAGTATAAAAAGTATAAATGTTCATACATAAAATGGAAAAAAAAGGTAAAAAATTTAAAGACTTGGTTTATATATCTTCAACTATTTAAACTGGCCCCTTTTACCAACACAGAACAAATAATTATTAAAGACCCAAATTCTATAAGAAGAAAATATATTGTCAAATATAACAAGAATGGCATTACAACCATGGCTCATACTTCACTTCTAGCAATTATTCAGGTATTTTTCTTTCTTAACAACTGTTCCCTTTGTAGAGGATCAAACTAGAGCCTCCCATACAAGGCACGTTTTCCTGAACTGAGCTGCACTCAGCCCGGTAATGTTTTCAGCATGGAAACATTACCTGGAATGGAATGGAGTGGCTTGAAAGGGTTCTAGAAGTCATACCTAGGTATGACACGTTCTTTGTGCCTTCCCCGCTAAGGAAGAGAGTAGGCATTTCCTGAGCTTCCCCAGTCACAGCTTTATCAAGGGAAATGAGAGAATAATCAGTGACTTAGAACTAAATCATTTAGAAAGACGCTGACATTAGTGAGTCAAACAAAATGAATGTGATAATTGGTGAGGGACATACAGTTTATCAAATCTTAGACACCATCAATTCTAAGACATTATTTTAGGTGCCAGTCAGAAAGAAAATATGTCTTCAATTATGCTATGTCAGGCTAATAATAAGACACACTCATTTTTAAGATGTTATAGTGAGAAATTACATAAAGGATCCGGGAGATACATTATTACTTTACTTTCTATAACAAATTATCTGAAAATGTATAAGAATAGCAGCTTAAGCAATTATATAGAATCAAGGTTTGAAGCAAGGTTTGTTGATAAACTTTACATTAACTATTATTTTTTCAAAATATTGTTCTCTCTCTCTCTCTTTGTGTGTGTGTGTGTGTGTGTTTGATGACATTTTAGATTTTCTGTCTCCTTTGTTCAAAATCTCAGCTTCTTAGTCAAGATGTAACTTTGGTGCTTATTATAATGTCTCATGTGTCTTACATAACCCATACATGACTGGAATCAGTTACAATGATATTAAGTAATATTAAGAAATCCACAGTGTAAACATCAAGACCTTATCCTGGCAGTGAAAATCTCAGTGGGGTGCACAAATGTGCCCTACAGAGGAGATAGTGGAGGGCATCCTATGTAACACGGAAGGACAAAGCCAAGCAGTTAACACAATTTAAAATTTTTCTTATCAGTTCTGAAATGAACA
Source organism: Meriones unguiculatus (assembly GCF_030254825.1). NCBI lineage: Eukaryota > Metazoa > Chordata > Mammalia > Rodentia > Muridae > Meriones > Meriones unguiculatus. The sequence goes on from NC_083359.1 coordinate 30,920,046, forward strand.
TCATTTGAAATGAACGAAGGACCCAAGAAGCAGAACTTTAAGAGAATATAGCACAGAGGCTACATATGACAGAATAATAAAACCAACATAGTAACTGAGAAAAGTGCATTCCACGGTCAACCTATCCTGGTGTAGAAATGACAGTCACTTCTCTGTTAAGGGTTTCAACTTGACTGGATTCACTTCTATTAACTTTTTCTAACCAGAGCAACAATAATGCTGTTTTCTAATGATATTCAAATGTTAATAAAATCCCCTGTTATAATGCCCAATAAACTATAAATTTTATGTAAGTAAATAACATAATGCATGGTATGGAGACCAACAGTAAGATGGTGCTTTTGTATATCTTTGATGAAAATTCAGTTGTAAAAATATATTCTGTCTGTAGTTGTTTGAACTGATAGCATAGAACCTGAAGTTACAGACCAGTTATTTACGTCGGGAGCATGCACATCATTGACAATAGGAAGTCCCCAATAGTGAAGGAAGATGAAGCTGATGATGGTGTAAATGACGCTAGCAGATGATTATTCAGCTATTGTGCTCCTCCTTTATTGGCCCCTGACAATATTTGTAACTCAATAGTATAAAAAAAAAGAAAGTTGAATAGAGAAGTAGAAGTACACATTACAAACATGCAGAGCTGTACTCTGAAACACATCTTTAAAAAAGTCTCAAAATTCTAGAAAATAAATTACAAAATGACTGAGTTTAAGTTCTTGTATAGGAGTTAGAGAGATGGCTCAAATACTAAGAGTGCTTTCTATTTAGTCTGTTATTTATATCCCAGCACCTCCAGCTCTGAGGTGGATGGAGACAGGGTGACTACTGGAGCTTGCTGGCCCCAATCTAGCTGAGAAAACATTCAAGATTAAAGAGAGATTGTGCCTCAAAGTAGTAGAGGAGAAAATAATAGGGACAGATACGCAGAACTCTTCCCTGGATTCTTCATGAACTCACATGTTCACAAATATTCAAACATGCAAACACAAATACATAAATACTTGTACACAGAGGAGTAAATAAGTAAATTTTTGAAAGTCTTGTATATGCCACTTATAGTAGATGATATAAGGTAATAAACTTTAGCACACTTCATTTGCTTACCTCCACAGTGAGATAAAGTGTAAAATTGAAAATTAATCTAAGATATAATTTAGGTAACATGGAAGTCACGTGCAACACATTTGATGTACATAACATGTAGTCACAACATAGAGTTAGGCAAGATCAATTTCAGTTTTTCTTTGAATACCACAGAAACCTTGACATTTGTTTATCCAATTGAATGTTTGCCTCAAAGAGCAAACATCAACATCATTCAAAATCTAGATTACGTTCTGAAATAGCAGAAGCATTCTGAGATGGTTTCTTTGTAAGAAGTTTGTAACACAGAAGGTTAAATTTAATTTAGAGATATTCCTGGCAATCGAATCACTATTTATAATGTACCCTTGTAGACAAATTTTTATCCTAATTCCTAATAATCTGTTATTAGATCAAAATTTGGAATACAGCCCATTCGTAACTTGGAGTACTCCAATTCAATGTAAAAGTGCAGGTTATTAGATATTAATTTTATCATAGCTTCTGATTGCACATTCTGAGGTCTTATCTCATGAGTCACAGGCTTTCCAGAATTAAATGATGCTAACAAAAACATTGTAATAAAAAGGCCTCCATTTGAAAAATGAATCAGCTGGAGAGAAATGAATGTCCCATTTTGTGAATTAGTGAGTTGACATTTCTTTTTCTTATGGAACTATAGGTCAAGTAGAACAGTGTTGACAGAGACATCGGGCCAACCTTCTAGCAAAGCATCTAAGCACCAAGCACTCGGTCATGATGTCGCTGAAGACATCAGAGGACACCCCTGCCTTTCCTTCAGAAGTTTCCTAGTTAAATCTGGATATAATAAATATGACACATCCTTTTCAGTCTCAGCAGTATGGCCCTCCCTTGTGTCCTCCCAGTCCCACCCACCCTCCCTCTTTTCCCTCTATGCCCTTTCCCTAGTCCCCTGATATGGGAGGACTGCCTCCCCTTCTTGGATAAGATTTACTTTTGTTATATTTCTATTGGTCTTTCCAGCATCCTTAAAGGAATGAACATACCTAGAATTAACACTCCCATCTTCAGAAGAGTCTAACTAGATCTTAAGCCCTGTCAACTTTGCAGTGTTAATACTGCATTTTATACAGCAAATGGTAGAAAATTCCAACATGTTCTTATTTCTTGTTGCTATAAAGTACACTTAGTTTACTCATTTATCTTCACAATTCCAGGTTCAGCATGAATTTCTAGTAATATAGCTTTTAAAATTATTATTCTGTCTCAGTTTTACCTCTATCAATTAACTATGTTGCTTAGCAATCTATTATCCCATTGTATAAGATGAGGCATGTTTTTTTTACTCATGTTAATACATAATAATAGATAAGAAATAAAACCTGAAATTTTCTTTATAATTTGCTGCTTAGCAGTTACACATTTTTAAGAATTTAACATGAACTGCCATGTGGAACATCACAAGAATCGTCCAAAATAATGGTTGGCATTATCCCATGTAAAGATGTAAATCACTGAGCACTAAATATAAAATGATAAGTCTGAGCATATCTAGATAGGAAGTTTTAGAGTGATGGCCGTATTAGTCCGGACTCTGGGGTCTTAGTTACCACCCTGTAACAAAATGTTTAATACATACTTCACTGTCCAAAATTATCCACAGATTATTTTAAGTTAAAGCAGATATGATCACAGCCTCCTGCCAATTTGACTACATAGGCACTCCTTCCCTTTAGGAGAAACTTAGCACGTGCTGTGCAATGTCATGTTCCTGATCATTGGGTATTGAATGAACTGGGAAGTAGAAATGGATAGCTCAAGAGGTATTTTGCCTGCCTTAGGTCAAAAGAGTTTAAGACTACGATCTTTCAACAATAGAGCACAATGCTTAACAAATGTCATCTGCACCTAGCTGTGACTTGGCCCATCGTTCCTACACAGAATTCACCCTGATCATCAATACAGGAAATTCAACCGTGCACAAAACACAGTTCCCTTTTCTCGTGCGTGATTTGTAGCCATCCTCACATCTTCAGCATCTTTTTATTCTGATAAGATGCTTAGAAGCACCAATGTTAGGGATAATATGTTAAAATATTTTTTATTTATATTTGACAATCATGTATAAACTCTAATTATATCTTTTAAATATAGTAATTTAAATAGAGTAATAAAGTTAAAAATAATAGTGCTAATAACAACAATAAATTATATGCAATTGTAATGAGAACAAGTAAGTAAATATTAATAGTTTCAAACAGTCGATCATACCCAGGCAGGCTTTGTTGAAATAACAAAATCATTCCCCTATAGAACATCACTTTATTATTATTATTATTATTATCATCATCATCATCATCATCATCATTATTTATAATTTATTCTATTTGTATCCTGGTTTCAGCCCCCTCCTTCATCTCCTCCTTCTCCCACTCTCCCTCCCTCTTCCTCTCCTATCCCTTTCCCCTAGTCCACTGATAGAGGAAGTCCTCCTCCCCTACTGTCTGACCCTAGCCTATCATGTCCTATCAGGACTGCCTGGATCTGCTTTCCCTGTGGACTGGCTATGTTGCCCCACTAGGGAGAAGTGATCAAGAAACAGGCTACTTAGTTCATGTCAGAGACTGTCTCTTCTCCCCTTACTAGGGTACCCACATGAAGACTGTCTATGGGCTACATCTGAGCAGGGGGTCTAGATCCTCCCTATGCATGGTCTTTGGTTGATGCATCAGTATCTGCAAGAAAACAGTGTAGGCTGAATTCAGAGTTTCTCAGGTATGAAAGTTTATGTCCCTCAGAAGTATCTATAGGTGCCAGGACCTGCCCCTTATCATGGACAATTATGGAAACTTCTCAATGGCCAGTCTCCTAACACATAGAGGGAGTCACAGTAGAAAAGTGAGATTTTTTTTTTTGATAACTGAGTAGAATTCAAAATGGCAAGCCCACCTCTTCCTTTTAAAGAAGCTTGATGTTTGTACTATTTGTGCTATGAACTTTGTCCAACCCTTGAAGCCTCCTTCATTCTACTTGAATGGTTGTTTTTTACTTGAATCATCTAAGCTCACAGAAGCTAAATTAAGGAAGTTGTATGGTAGAAATCTAAGAACTGTTTAGGAAACTGTCAAGTGTTTCCTCTGAACTCTTCATTACAGGAACACGAAAGCCTTGGGTATGGTGAGAGGTGAACTAGCAGTTTAATAAGCCCACAAAATAACTTATTTTCTGCTCTTATCTGGAGGCTATCACTAGGGGCAAAAATACAGGAGACTTATTTTTGGTAATGTGAAAAATTATTCTTTAAGAATGAAACTTTGCTTCGACAAAAGATATGATAGCGCCCAGGCTGTCCCTTGAACTGTCTGACACTATGTATAAAAGGCAAATCTGTTAAAAAATATTTTTAAATACTTGAAATTCTCTTGCAACATTTTCTAAAGTGCCAAAGAATGACATATCAAATTCTGAGAAAGAACAGAAAAGCTAACAAGCCTTAAAAGAAGGCAATTTTCTGAAAAGTAAAAAGAAAAAAAATAAATAATGTAGTTTTCTAAAATTGAGGATTATTCCTTCAAAGAAAATGTCTCAGAGTCCTTAAAAAAAAAAAAAGAATCAGTCTCTGTTAAAATCAAATGGTGTCATTTTTAGCAAAGTAACCATAGATTTGTCAATTTTGTAATTGACTTGGTTGGGTCATCCAATTTGACACCTGTGGGACATTTCACCTTATCAATTTTTAATAAACTCCACAAATTAAGATTTATAAATAATAAATGATAGTGAACTTGCAAAGTCAATATTTAGTTTAATGTAGTCTTGGGACAACTAACACCACACATGAACATAATTGGCCTGAATTTAAAATCGGTGTCTTTAGCAATGAAATTTGAAAGGTATACCAAAGATATGAAGGTTTTAAAAGTACAGGAGCTCCAAAAGGAGACCAACAGAGCCAAAAAACTGAGACCTGGGAGCCCTGCAGACACTGATACCTGAACCAAGGACCCAAAACTCCTGCTCAGATGTAGCCCCATAGACTCAGTCTCCAAGTGGGTTCCCTAAGGGAAGCAGGGGCTTTCTCTGGCATGAACTCAGTGATAGTCTCTCTGATCACTTCCCTCTGGGGAGTGCAGCCACGCCAGGCCACAAAGAAAGACAATTCAGCCAGTCCTGATTATACCTGATAGGCTAGGGTCAGATGGAAGGGGAGGAAGACCTCACCTATTAGTGGACTAGGTGAGGGGCATAGGGGGAGAACAGGGAGGAGGGTGGGATTGGGAGGGGATGAGGGAAGGGGACACAGCCAGAATATGAATTAAATAAATTGTAACAAATGATAATTATAAAATATTTTTAAAAAGTCACAAGACAGTACACAAGCATATACCTTATATGGCTAAATTATGAATTGGTCACTTAAGTTAACTCATCTAAGTCGTGTTTACCAGTCAAGAAATAGTGGCTTGGTGTCTTGATAGAATTAGACACCACCCAAAGGATGGTGCTTCCATGGCTTTTTCAACATGTGCATTTGTATGTCAAAGGGTATGAAATAATAGAAGCATGTTAAATAAATTGGTGAACAAGAGAAAATAACTAATTATTGAATTTGAAAACATGAAGTTTGGAGAAACACATTTTTGGTTTATTAACTGCAAACAGTTGAAAAATGGTGATTTCACCAAGTTTTGGACAACAATTTTTTTTTTTAACTATTTCTTATGATAAAAGACTAACCCTCCCTGCTTAAGGCCTCACTGAATCTCTAAAATAATTTGCCATTCCAAACACAGTTTTCCACTACCTGTTTTCCCCGGAAGTACAAAGTTAGCATCTATTTAAGTACCCAATGTGTGGTGGTTGCTTTACATGTAATGTTGCCAAAAATTAGAATCATCTGAATGGGAAGTTACACCCGAAGAATTGTTTTGAGTGTTTAAATGGACATAGGAAGAGCCACCTGGTGTGTTATGCCACCTTGTGGTCACAGCTCAGATCAGACAAGGATGGCAGAAGGAAGATTATTCTTTCCTTTTCTGGAACTCCCTTTTGCTATCCAGTTGAATGACTCTGTTGATGAGGCTGATTCTCCTAATAACAGAATCAAAATTTCCAGGCCTGCATCATTGACTATAGACAGCAGTGCTCCAGGAATCTTCCATGTTTTCAGTGCCATATACAGACTCTGGAGACACTCAGCCTCCTACACTGATGGAGCAACATATCGTGAGCTGCTGAAATATGAATCAGCCACTATCCAACTCCTCTGAATGCTGGGACACCCAGATCAAGGATGACTAACAAGTTCTCAGCTCTCACATGTGAGACACCTGTCCTTACTATTTTAAGATAAATTAATTTAATGAACTCTTTATATATATATATATATGTACATATATATATACATAAATATGCATATATCTATATGTATTTATTCATCCTACCAATTATTTTTTTTCTAGAGAGCCCTGACTAATTCAGAATGTTTGACGACTATGTTTTATTAGTGAACTTACCAATACACTATGTTCAAATATAAGTAAAACATATAGTCACGTTCACAAATGGCAGAGAGGAACAAAAGATCAAATGAAAAGATTGCATCTACAATTAAGTGTTATTAACATAGCACAACTCAAGTCCATTGCTTTGGTTGCTACAGAAGTTTGTGCAAAAGATATTTGTTTGAATTAAATTGAGTTGTTTTGTTTTGGTTGTTAGAGTTCATATTGAAAGTGTAAATCTGTTCCTTCTCAACAGTTTGCATCTCTTTTACTACCACCCATAGCTTTTACTTAAGTTGAAATGCTTATCGAAAAGTTAAAGAGAGATTAAAAAGTAAAACTCATAAAAATTGTAGAAACTAGTAAGGCACAATGGGGAAAAATCCCTGTTTAGGAAGGTAATTTTAAAGACAAAAGTATTGACCATCTACCTACTGGTTCAAATCAAATCAAATGAGGATGAAGAAAGCTTGTGTAAAAGCCATATTTAACTGGTCGGCTGCTTTCTCAAAAGGCTTAGGCCCTGGCTGAGAACTCTTCTGACAAATGTCCTCCATTCCCACACTGAGTCATCCTGACTCTTATACACTGATAGTGTATTCTCACACCTCAGTGATATATATATATATATATATACCCACTGTTATTCTGCAAACCTCTGCAGTAAATCTAGCCATAAGAATCTTATATGCCAAGATAGACTAAAAGTCTTTATAATGTAAATGTGGTTTAGTGCCCCATCTATCATAAAAATGTAGGCAGCTGCCTATAGCTTGTGCACACAGGGGTCCTTTCCAGGGTTTATGGCTATAAACTAAAGAGTAATTATCACCCATAATTTGGATGAGTAAAATATAGTGAGAGAATAAAAATCTGGGTCTATTTACAGATAACTAGATCCATTTAGTGGCCAGGAAACAAGGCAATAAAAGCTGTCAGTGACAAATATTCATTCATTTCCCAACTGTGGCAATACAGAAACAAGACAAAAAGCCCAAAGCTAATGCTGAATGCAAGTGTAGTGAAGGGACACTGATTGGGGGATCTTCAGAAGCCAGACAGACAAGGAGTCGATCGGCAGTTAAGCCAGGGGCAACCCTTGCTCATTTTTCTATTCTGCTGAGCCTTCCAGGTCACTTCAGGCAAAGGCAAACTAGATTCTCTACCCGTGGACTTCTTTTCTCCATCGTGCCCTCCCTCTAGTCCTCTGGACAGCACGCCCAAGCCTTTTTCTCTGTCCTGCAGCAAGATGACAGTCATAGTCACTGTGGACTCCCAGGGCTCATTCATATCTTTGGAATTTCCTCTGACTTTTCAGATCCTTCTTCAAACCCACATTGCTGAAAAGCCTTGCTATTCAGAACCTCTATGTCTTAAGGTTCATGTTTTCTTGTTTGTTTTTTTTTATCTCCATGTCAAAATCTCTTCCTCATATGCTTCCATATTCATCCACTTTGCTTTCTTTTTTCTGTTTCTCTAGAATATAAACTTTGTACATGTGGTTTAAAGTTTTATTAATGTTTCTTTTACAAATGTGGGTGCCTTGTATTTGGGGCATAGATGCTCAGGATTGTGATGTCTTCCTGGTGGAATTTTCCCTTGATGAGTATGAAGTGTCCTTCTCTGTCTCTTTTTACTAATTTTGGTTAAAAATCTATTTTATTAGATATTAGAATGGCTATTCCTGGTTGCTTCTTGGGTCCATTTGATTGGAAAACCATCTTCCAGCCCCTTTACTCACAGGTAATGTCTATCTTTGTGACTTACGTATGTTTCTTGTATGCAACAGATTGTTGGGTCTTCTTTACACATCCATTCTGTTAGTCTGTGTCTTTTTATTGGAGAATTGAGTACATTGATGTTGAGAGAGATTTATGACCATTGGCTGTTAGATACTTTGATTTTGATGTTAGCTATGGTAGTGTGTTTGTGTGCTTGGCTACTTTTTGTTTTGCTGTAATGAGGTTATTTATTTCCTGTGTTTTCTTGAAAGTAGTTTTCTTGGGTTGTATTTTTCCTTCTAATATCTTCTGTAATGCTGGATTTGTGTGTAGGTATTGTTGAAATTTGTTTTTGTTGTTGAATATGTTGTTTTCTTTGTCTATGAGGACTGAGAGTTTTGCTGGGTACAGTAGCCTGGGCTGACATCTGTGTTCTCTTAGGGTCTGCCTGATACCTGTCCAGGCCCTTCTGGTTTTCATAGTCTCTCTTGAGAAGTCAGGTGTGATTCTGATGGGTTTGCCATTATATGTTACTTGGCCTTTTTCCCTTGCAGCTTTTAGTATTTTGTTGTTGTTGTTGTTCTGTATACTTACTGTTTTGATATTATGTGGCAGGAGGATTTTATGTTCTAATATATTAGGTGTTCTGTAGGCCTGTTGTATTAAGTTGGGAAAATTTTCTTCAATGATTTTGTTGAAAATATTTTCTGAGCCTTGGAGGAGTGAATCTTATTTTTCCTCTATTCCTATTATTCTTAGGTTTTGTCTTTTTATGTTGTCTTGAATTTCTTGGATGGTTTGTGTCAGGAATTTTTTTTTTCAATGCAGTTTATTCAGGAACATTGAACAATCCTCGGACCCTGGGGAAAGCCAGCCCACAGCTTAAATAGCCTCTGGGTAGCCAACCCAGGCGTGCCACGGGGGCAATGCAGATAGGTCCACATACATGGAAGCAAGCCAGATCCTCGGCCTTACCCAAATGTGGAGTTGTTCGTGACAGAGAGCACTCACCATCGGGAAGGTGGAAGGCGGAAACCAGCTCCATCTTTAAGGCATAGCATTCTGCAGCTCTCTACAGTTCCCCCTTTTTGTTTTAGACGCATCAGGCAAGAGTAGATCTGATCTCTGATATTAGAAATAAATTGGGACTTTGTACAGATGTTCATTTAGGTGTCATCCACCCAAAGAGCATCAAGATTTATTATTTTCTTTGATGGATACATCGATTTCTTCCATTGTATTTTCCATACCTGAGATTCTTTCTTCCATCTCTTGTAGTCTGTTGGTTATGCTTGCCTCTGTAGTTCCTGTTTTCTTTCCTAGGTTCTCCCTCTCCATGATTTCCTCCTCTGTTTGTGTTTTCTTTAATTTTTCCAATTCTATCTTCAGATCTTGAAATGTTTTGTTGGTTTCCTTCACCTGTCTGACTGTATTTTCCTGTTTTTCCTTCAATTCCTTCACCTGTTTGTTTGAACATTCCTTTTCTTTCAGTGATTTAATCATTTCCTCTCTGAAAGCCACAAACTGTTTGGCTGCAACTTCCTCTATTTCTTTACAGATGGCCATAATATGTTTTACTATATCTTCCTCTAATTCTTTATCCAATTTATTTGTTTTCTCCATTAACCTCTTCATTAGCATAGGTGTAAGGTCATCTTCTTGAATTTCACTTTTGTTAGGGTATCCAGGGCTACTTGCCCCTGGATAACTTGGTTCTGGGGATGCCACATTGCTTTGCCTCTTGTTGGTTGTGCTTTTTTTTTTTTTTTTTTTATTTATTTATTTTTTTCAATGCAGTTTATTCAGGAACATTGAACAATCCTCGGACCCCGGGGAAAGCCAGCCCACAGCTTAAATAGCCTCTGGGTAGCCAACCCAGGCGTGCCACGGGGGCAATGCAGATAGGTCCACATACATGGAAGCAAGCCAGATCCTCGGCCTTAGCCAAATGTGGAGTTGTTCGTGACAGAGAGCACTCACCATCGGGAAGGTGGGAGGTGGAAACCAGCTCCATCTTTAAGGCATAGCATTCCGCAGCTCTCTACAGTTTCCCCTTTTTGTTTTAGACACATCAGGCAAGAGTAGAGGTCTGATCTCTGATATTAGAAATAAATTGGGACTTTGTACAGATGTTCATTTAGGTGTCATCCACCCAAAGAGCACCAGACCGTCCGATACCTTTTTCTCAGAGGCGGGACCTGGGGCATCAACCCGCATGCAATCAGACATGCTCTTCTCTGGGTCCAAAGCAGCTGACCCTGAGTGCAGTGCTTAGCCTCGCATCCTGAGCGTATCATTTTAGCTTTTTATGGTATCCGTTGGTTGTGCTTTTTCACTGGCCTCTACCCATCTGGCTGTCTCAGGTGTTGTCTATTAAATAATTAATTTCTGGTGCCTGCTGGGTCCTGGGTGGGGAGAATCCACTTGGCGGTGTTCTGAAGGAGATCTCCTCAGCTTTTTGGGTATGGTCAACTCTATGGTGGTGCTTCTCAGGAATTGTCAAAGTTCACCTCAGGCATATGAACCTGTGTGATGATTGGTGTTCAGGAAGGCCCTCCTCTTATCAGGAGAAGTTCTGAGGATGGCTGCCCTGCTGCTGGGTTTCTTGCTCTGAATTTAATGAGCTGCAGCTGTTGCTCTTAAGGTGTAATTGCTGGATGTAGCCCTTGAAGAACCAGGGAATCCCACAGTTTTGTCAGTTTAGCTAGGGATAACTGGTCACACCTTGGAGCAGTATCTGAGGGCTGCTCTAATGGCTCTCAGGCTTTTGTAGGTCTAAGGATGCAGCTGTGTGCTTCAGTGCCGTAGCGGTAATCAATGACAGGTGAGCACAGCACTTATGCCTGCAGTAGAAGGCTAGAGCCTAGAGCCTGCGTAAATCCAGAAAGTCTTCTGGAGCTGGGCATCCTGAGCTTTGGACCTGATGATCCTCCTCCTATGGGGTTTCCTCCCGACAGGGACACCCAGACTGTGCTCTGGGGACCGCCGTTCTGTCTGGGAAGGCAGTACAACATACAAGCACAGATGCGTGTGGCTCTGCATTGATGGAGATTGGGTGCCTGGTCGTCTGCTGGAACTAGGTAACTTTTCCCAAGAACTTTGCAGGGCTGGGGAGTCAGCTGAGTGCTCTGAGATCAGACATGCTGTTTCCCTCCCTGTGGGTTTGCATCCAACAGAGAAACCCAGTCTCTGGTGTCCTGGGGCTCACAGTTCTATCTGGGGCAGTGAGTCAGGTGCACAGTGCTGGAGCCTGTGTGCTCAGCTCTGGGCTGGCTGCTGGGTGCCTGCCGGACCTCGGTTCTTTCTCGGGTCTGGGTGACCTGAGATTGGTCCCGATCGTTTCCTCCAACATGGGGTTAACTTCTTGACTGGAAACCCCAGACTCTGATGTTGTGGGGCCCACAGTTCAGGGCCAGTGATCCCAGTTCTAGGACAGTGATCAGAGCAAGCTGGTGTGTGGCTCTGGGCTGGTGACCAAGTGCCTGGTGAAGCTGATTGAATCCCACACTGTGGGGTATCCTTTCACCTGGGAAACACAATCACTGTGTTTTAGGACGCAGAGTTCTGACTACTGGTCACTGTGCTGATCCTGCTGTGCTGCTGGTCAGAAACAGTGTCCTCCCAGCACCACCGCCATCTTGAATATCCCCCACCATAAAGTATCTTAATAATACTGTCTTACTCAGGGAAATGCAAAACACCTGAAGTTAGTATTTCTTAAATTATACTCCAAAATCACTGTTGTCTCGGTTCCTAGAGAGGTATTTTTTAAGTATCAAATGAGTAAATATATTCTGTGATTAAAAATAATTGAAGATGAATAATAAAATGTGGCAATTAAATTTGTTTTGAGACATTAGAAAAAATGAAATTTTGTGTAAATTCACCCCAAATTGTGAGGCCATATGATGTTTACTAAATGTTGTCTTCCTGTATTTTCAGGGTCTTTTATATTTATTAGAATGCTTAAGGCTAAGTTGAATTTTGAGCATCAAATGAGGCAGCAAGTGAATCAGAAAATTTTAAAGAATTAATGACTGCATTTAAGTACCACTTTCAAGGATCTTTATTTAAGTAAAAATGTCATTTTTCCTACTTTACCAATAATAAGTGATAATTGACATCATTTTTCCAATTGATGTTCCCACCCCTCCATTAAAAGTATATAAATGTCTAGTAGCATTTTCTTATTTGCTTTTTATTTGAAAGAGCTTTTAGGGGAATATTGCTTAAGTCCAAGGGAACTCTGTAAAATGCAGAGTGAACATTTAAAAACTATGTCCTCTGTATCCAAAATGTAGCTTATCAAAACAGTTATTAACCAACCTGCTGTGTTCTAATATTTCTGAATGGCATGGATTTATTTAATCTGAGAAATGTACACCAAATGAAGATTGGAATGGTAGAGTATGGAGAAGATATAATCACAGCATGTGGGCAAAAATATAATTCGTTTATGTAAGAACTGAATGACTAAGCATTTAGATTTACCAAAAAAAAAAAAAAAAAAAAAGGCCAAAGATCAATGTGCCCAAGTTCTCTTCCCCCTTCTCTGCCTTCTCCTATTTGTTTTTATTTATCACTCAGATTGCATAATTTTCCCACATGTATTGCTATGTCCACTCATTTACATACTTTCTTCCTAAATGGGAGGGGCACAAAGTAATTTGTTTCTGAAACAGAAACTAAAATTTTCTGCTTATGGAATTTAAATTATGATTAAAAAAACCCCACAAAAACCAAGCTGTAAGAAAATGCCATTCATGCCACATCATCACAGTAGTGCTTGAAGGAGAGGAGTCATTTTCAGCAAACATTTGGAGCCTATTTGCCCAATTAAAATATCTGTTTTGTTTTGTATTTGTAGCCTCAGGGTAGAATCCAAAATTACTTTTGTTTGGTTTTCATTCTGTGTCTTTTGTAGTTTGCCCAACAATGATGTTCTGTGAAAGTCTTTATTTTCTTTTCTAACTCCCATTAGTATTGATTTTTTTTCTTCCTCTATTATTTTCTCTCTTTAACTTCTGCATCTGTTGAGATAATTAGGCTACAATAATAATCCGCATCACAATAATTATTTGATAGTTATTCTTCATGGATATTTCTGTTACATATGCTTATGATCTATACAAAGGGAACCTGCCACCTCTCTTGTTGACCTTATCTTTTGATCTTTTTGATTTATTGGTGAAAGAAGCATGGTTTTGCTTAAGTTAAAGACAAGGTAGCTGTGGTAGAAGACCATGTGATATCCATCAAACAAACCTTCTAGCTAATGAACCACTGTCATAAATGGCTCCAAAAATTGCCAGAAGAGAACGATGTGGGATTCTGAAACAGTACCATGATTGACTACAACGAAGAGGTCAAAGTGCTGCAGTATCATGAAAACACCATTCACATTAATTCTGAAAAAAACCTTAATTAATATGTTATTCAGCCAGGTGCAAGTTGTTTTTTTCCCAAAACATTATTTGGATATAAATTCCTTTTGAGTAAGTGGACAAGTCATTTCCTTTGGAGAAATTTAGGTTTTCATATTCATAAAATAAAAAGTGAGCTATTGGTGTGGATTTGTTTCAAAGGTTAAATTAAACTATAAATTCAAAACTGTTAGCACAGTCCATAGTATACAACAAGCATTAGTAATTACCAACTCCGATTTACATTACATATAAAATATCCTGGACAATATGAAAAATACAAAAATATATGAGTCTGGCCTTGCCCTCAAAATTTTCTCAATATGGTTGGGAAATAAAATATATTGTAAAACACAAAACAGCAATCCATATATAATTAAGTGCCCAATTACGTGGTAGAAATACATGTGTATAATTGATTTTGCAACAGTTCAGCCTGAAATACCTCACTGCAGAATGGAGCATATCTTGATGTCTTCAAGACATTCCTGTTCTCAAGCATCAAGAATCATTTACATTCCTTTCTTCTGGCTTTTTGCAAGCCCTTGCAGGTATACCTTTTCAACAGTGTTATTTAGAAACTGCCACCTTTTTCTCTAAAAATCCTGCTGGTTTATAAAAGGAATGCCGTCTGCAAAAGCTAAATGTTGATAGTGTTTAAAACTTTAATGAGATGACTGTATCTATCGTTGATTATACTAAAAATAGTAATTTTAATTGTCTCTATAGAACTCAAGAAAAAGTAGCTCCCGTTTTAAATAAAAATAAAACTGACAAGTAAAGTTTCACTCTTTCACTTGTGTTTTCAGCTAAGGCTTTGCCTCTGTCTGCTGTATCACAACCTCTTATATGAGTATGTGGCACATGTTTCATCGGTAGAAGTTGTTAAATGTTTTTCTAAATTCCTGAAGAAGCTATTTGTATTGTATGAGGAAGAACTTCCTGGCTATTGGAAGCTCAATTTTGGTTTAATGATGCACAAGACTGACTTGACGAAGGAAAGGAACCCGAGTAAGATGACCAAAGGGACTCGTGAGACACATTTAAAATAACCAGCACTTGGTGCTACTGTTGTATTGTTTAATGATATAACTGAGAACTACTGGAACCATTTGCTGCTTTCACAGAGCAATGGAGATCTGCACTTTCTCTCCTTCCCCTGCAGCCTTCTTGTCCATACTCTCTTACTTTCTGAGATGAAATTTCCCTCAATCACTCTTGAAAGCAGGTCTAATTCTTCTTGGTTTTGAGGAATTTTGTATTTTGATGGTTTTTTGTTTGTTTGTTTGTTTGTTTTTCGCCTTGAAAAAGCCATTGTTTTTTCTTATTCTTTTTTTCTTTGTGTGTGTGTGTATGTAAATATGTACATATGTATATGTCATTACATTTCCTTATACCTTCACCCTCACCATAAAACTCTGCAGGCCTGCCTGCACTTTCCTATCCCTCACATTCCCTACCATTATTCCCAGTATTTAGCTCTCCATTTCTTACTTTCACAGAGTATTTTTACATTATTTATTTGATAACTTCCTTATTTTGTTACTATTGTTAACTGTTTGTATTACCATAGCTTGGGGATAATGACTTCTTAAATATAGTGAGTGTATTGTGTCAGCCATCACTATATCACAGAATTTCAGTAATTATTTTTAAAATGAACCTCCCTTATTAGTGGACTGGGAAAGGGGAATGGGAGGAGAAGAGGGAGGGAGGGCGAGGTTGGGAGGTGGCTACATCTGGGATACAAAGTGAATAAATTGTAATAAATTTTAAAAAAAAATTAATAAAGACAAAAACTGGACAACATTTTTGGTTGGAAGTCTATTTTATTAGATAGTAGAATGGCCACTCTAGCTTATGCAGAAGTTAGGTACAGTGATTGCTAAAATTATAATAATAAATGAAGAGTTTTCAAAAACATGTTATTGTTTAATTAAATTCCCTTTGTCTTTTTCCAAAGAGAAGCAGATATTCTTCTTTTACACTAAGATCCTATAGTATATGGCTCTAATCTAACAGATGATTAATAGTAACATTTAAATTTAAGCATAATATAATCAGACTTTAGAAGCATGAAAGAATGCAATTCAGTTTCCATGCCTTATCATATACTAAGGATCCAACAGTGATGTCTAACTTTGTACATGCATTCCCAGATCTGTACGATTTTTGGTTCTTTTAATGCAGCGCTATTGTATGACTGCAGTATGACTGTTTTCAGACCAGGAGCATTCATTGAAAGTCATGTAGCTAAGTCGAGTCCAAGAATATGAATATATCCAATATAGGAAGTTTATTTGTGAGAAACTTAGCAATGGAATCAGCAATTCACCCTACAATGAGTATAGGACACTGTCCCCCTGTGTGTAACACCTGAAGCAAATCATCCCTAACACTTCCTTCTTTCTGCTGGTTAAGGCATAAGACAATTTTGTGTCATGCCTGAACCATCAGAGTGAGGTGCAGGCCCATCCAAAGACCAGCATCACCTTCTCTCCTCTCTTCCTGCATCCCTCCCATCCTCCTCCCACTGTCAGAACAGCAGAACTGTCATCTGAGTAGTTGATACTGTGCAAGGGACTGTGAAAATGTCTTCTCCTCCCTCTCTCTTTGACTAGAAATTTAGTTGAAACACACAGTTTCCATAGCAGATCATGCAAATCTACTTTTCAAACCATTGAAGAGTGTGATATATTTAATTGGCCATGCTCAAAACGTTAGACCCAATGGATTTTATTCCTAGAAAAGCACCCTTTTGTTTATTTGTTTTTGTTTTTGGAGACAGGGTTTCTCTGTGTAGTTTTGTCTGTCCTGGACTTGCTATGTAGTCCTGACTGGCCTCAAACTCACAGAGATCCACCTGTCTCAGCCTCCTTGAGTGATGGGATCACAGGCATACATCACTGTGCCCAGCTAGGAAATACTTTTTTAAATGATCTTAAGATGGCTGTTGCATATGTTCAATAGATAGAAGTAACTTACTTTGAAAAAAAAAAGATGTTAGAGATTCCTAAACATGTTGTTTTGCCAGATTAGTTTTATGGCATAGTAAAAATGGAGAGAGGAGAATGATACTATAATACATACACACATATGTGTATGAATATTTATGTTTGTGCATATATATAATATATTATTCTGTGGACACAAAATGGTCCATTTGAAAATGCACCATCTTATTAGCATGCCAGCTTAGCTGATCCCAAGAGAAGTCTGTTTCTTTGTTCAGTTAAATTTTTTTTTTAAACTGGTGTGCAAGCAAGTCGGATAGAAAAGACGTGTATTATTTCAGAGGGTCCCTAGCACTTCCCTGACCTACCACTCATAAGGCAGATTTCACATTCAGTACAAGGATTTTTGCTTATTAAACCATGTTTTTTGGGGAAGAACATTATCCAGCAAAGCAGGTGATCACCCTCTTTGCGTGGTAATAAATGCAGAGATTCATGTGCGCACAAACATGGGGGTGATTTTTATGAGGATGACTGAAGTCTGAGTGCATCAATCTAAGCAGTGTATTTACGCCGTTTCCTAAAAGGGTCTGGGATGTTGAAGAAGAGGAAGGGGAAAGAATCAAAGATCCAGAAGAAAGGAAGGAGGACTGTGAATTGCCATCTTCTGGGCACGATAGAGACATGACATTTAGGATGTCACAGTTACCTCCCCTGAGCCAGAATGGGGAAAGGCTTGAGGAGCCCTGTGCTTCCTGAGGAACTATTGGTTATTTATGGATTTTAGGGATGGGTACTCATCTTAGCTACGTTAATGCAGATGAACCCACAGTGATAAAACATGTTCGAGTTCCAAACCCTTATTCACACACCTTTATGGTTCTGTATATACACAGGAAGTAAAACAGAGACTAAGGAGACATTCATGTGATAAAGCCACTTGTAAGGGAGGAAGGCAGAGACCAGAATGAGAAAGGTAACAGTGTATGGAGGATGAAAGTGAATGAAATGTGTTATGTACACATATGACACTGTCAAAGAACAACTATATTAAAAAATATCTTATACTGACATATTATATTCAGTGGATTATATAAAAACACATTAAACCAAAACACTTTAAGAGTAGCTTACGAATTAAGTATAAGTTAGCTGAGACATTTCAGTAAGAAGCCCAATAGCATCCAAGGGAGAGTAACTATTATTTTCATTCCTTTAGTTCTCCAATCTGTTTGTGAATTGCACATTAAGGTAACTTCTGTTCAACAAAGCAGAAAGATACAATGAGGGTTTTCTCACTGTCGCAGAACTGGATACTTTAAGCTCTTGCCTCTGCTTTTCCTATAACCTCTTTTCAATAGGTGGCTGACAGTGACCTACCTCGGCTAATCACTGTAGTTCCTCCTGCTCTGTGACTGGGAAGTGTCTCAGGGTGTCTGTTGCTGTGAAGAGGCACCTTGACCACAGCAACTCTTTTGAAGGAAAACAGTTACACGTTGCACGGGGTTGGCTTTAGAGTTTCAGTGGTTTAGTCTGTTATCATCATGGTGGGAAGCAGGTTGACATGAAGGTGGACATGCTGAGAGTTCTACATCTGGATCAGCAGGCAGTAGAAAGAGGGAGTGACACTGGGCCTGAGGAGCATTGGAGAACTCAAAGCCCACCCTCGCTGACACACTTCCTTCAATAAGGTCACACCTTGTAATAGTGCCACTCTCTATGCTCCAGTGGGGGTGACTTTTATTTAAGCAACCACAAGGGTTTTGGACTTCTGGGCATTTTAAATCCTTGCCTTGTTAAGGGAATCGGGAGCTTCCCCACACAGTAATGAACCTCATTTACAGTCACATTCCTCCTCGTTTGCAGAAGCTTCATGCTTATGAGGTGATGCTGTGCCCAGCTATACCCTCCTTCCAAGAAAAGCATAACCCAGCTTGCTCCTTTGTCTTTGTAACTAAACAGAACTAGCCCTCCATAAAAATGCATCCAACGATACTGCTCAGATTCTGCTGCTCCCCTCACACCCACAGGCCCTTTATCAAATGAAAAGGAAGCAACAGCCTTGGTCACAGATTCTCAAAATGACTCTCAACTTGTCCTTGCCTAAAGTGAGACTCAATGCTTTTTTTCCCCTTTTACATAACTTGAGTGTGTTTTGGCCTCCTTGCCCTGTCTCCATGTTCTGTAAGTTGACTGTTAGAACAAGAAGTTTCTGTTTTATATTCCTAAGCACACAATATCTGAGGTAAGTGCAAGGTGACTTTGCTGTAACTCAGCAGGCTTTTCAAAAAACTGTTCTCTTTTCTCCCATTCTAGGTACTGAGAACACTATCATTACGGGCTGAAAGGTGAAAGTACTTAGATAAGAAAATAGCAGACAGGGACCCCAAAGAAGTTTAAGCAACCCTGGACTGCAGGATATCCTGTCCTGGTTCCAATCATCAGAAAAAGGTGTTCTTTATCACAGGTAGGTCCTTCAACGCACATTTAACATTTGTTTAGACATGGCTTTTTCACAGGAAAATTTTATTTTTGCTCATCTTCGAAAAGTAAAACCATGCTTAATTTCTAGGAGATGACTTCCTCATAGCTCTCTTTATTAAAATAATTTGTTAGTACATGATGAGTACTTATTGTGGCTATATTCTGCAGGAAATTTGCAGGTGATTTCTTATCTTTATTTGCTTCTAAAGAGAGCACGTTTACAATGATGTACTCTGATTCTAGCCACTGATTCAACTGCATGCTTCTAGCCACTGAAACTCTCTGGATGCCAAAATTCTGATTTCCTAAGAAGGGATGAAGGCGTCCTTTTATGCAAGAAGACTCAGACATATTTAAGGTGATGCACAAGAGATAGCAACAATTGTTATTTACTCCTGTCATATCTTTTCCTTAAGGAAGACAACCTCAGTCTCATGGAAGGTTAGTTAGTTTACTTCTTTTTGTGTTCAAGCTTGCAGGAAAGCCTTTGTTCTGAAACTACTTCTCCTAAAAGTATGTTACTGAGTTAATCCATGTGAAGGATATAGCCATTTTACTGTGGTATTTTTTTTTCAATGCAGTTTATTCAGGAACCTTGAACAATCATCGGACCCTGGGGAAAGCCAGCCCACAGCTTAAATAGCCTCTGGGTAGCCAACCCCAGCGTGCCATGTGGGCAATGCAGATAGGTCCACATACATGGAAGCAAGCCAGATCCTCGGCCTTAGCCAAATGTGGAATTGTTTGTGACAGAGAGTACTCACCATCGGGAAGGTGGAAGGCGGAAACCAGCTCCATCTTTAAGGCATAGCATTACGCAGCTCTCTACAGTTCCCCCTTTTTGTTTTAGACGCATCAGGCAAGAGTAGAGGTCTGATATTTTATGTTATTCTCTTGTTCCCCCTTCTTGGAGATTTCCTGACAAATTTGAAAATTGCCAGAAATTATAGGTCTATGATCTTTAAAAATAAAATGAGACTTAGAGTCTATTGAATGAGAAAAGTAAGCCTTCAGGATGTAAAAGAATCCCCAAGGAAGCAGAAGGACAAACACAATTCATGCCTTTATGAAAAGCTACCTCATGGGAGCCAATTGAAAGACTTTTCAGGACAAATCTGGGAAGATGAGCCACAGTTTAGTTTTGTATGTGCTCACAGCTTCAAGTCACGGAGCTTGAAACAGCAGAAGTTAACAAACTCAGCATATTATTTGTATATTGAACCCTGTCCCACTCTCTAAAATTATAAAATGGAGACTTTTCAGTGTTCCTACCGTGATGTGACAAACATTTTGGGGGAGATGCCATACATACAAGTTTATACTTGTATAGTTCAAATAGGAAACTGACAACAGACTAAGGTATGGATATCACAAAAGTCCAATTTGGTGAACCAATGAGTTTTATTGGAGTTAGTTAGAGGATTAGGGGTGAAAGGTTACTAACAGAAGAAATGACTCAGAGACAGCTACATCACTAAAATATACCTGATCATCAAAACGAAACACCTGGAGCACACTGACTAGCCTGCAGGCAGCTTGACAGGCTGAAGAGTGTCCTTTCCTTGTGACTTGGTTGGTCTGATCCTCTTTCAGGCAGCTCAGCTGTGATTTGTGCATGTGGGGGGGGGGGCAGTTAGGCTGATCTCCACTTGTTCCCAGAGGTTTGCTTGTCTGAGAGTCTACCTAGTACCTTGTCTTGACTTTGCTTGTTTCAGGCAAGTAGGCATGTCTGGTAATGAATATTATCTCTCTTTATTGTTTACTTTGAGGGGGGAGAACATGGTGAATCTAGTCAATTTCAGGAACTTCCTGAAGCCATTTTGAGTTTTTCACTACCTGCCTTAATGAGCTTTCTTGCTAGATGGAATGTTTCAATCTCAGAGGAAACTAGTCTAAAACAGAAAAACGGAAGTTTTCATTATACATTTTATGTCATAAAATATGTTTTATCACCTAAAAAGTGAGTATATAATCTCTCCCTGCCTTCCATTACTTTGGCTTATTCTATAAGGCAAATACCTAGAAAAATTGATCTCTGCACACTAAAAGAAATATGGTTTATTCATTGATGAGCTGGGCCTTGACATTAGTTAACCATCTTTTGGCATTCTTTTGCCTTTTAAGTTTTACTGGCCTCTCCTTTTTACAGGATTTATGTCAGCACAGTGATTTTTTGATCCTGTATCCTTTCTGCCTCATCTGCATTTCAGGAGTCAGATCATTACAGAGATCTACCACTACTTGACAGTTTTCTATCTTTCACAGTCTGAGCTAAAACACTTAATTCTGAACAAGACTCGCTCTCTACACCCTTGAACTGAAACTCAGCCCTCACCCAAGTAAACTAATTGGATTCCATAAATAGCACATCTATTGTTTCCACCAGTTCATAAAATTTTAGTTGCATCCCATTACCTTAATTTTAAACTTGAGGTACATAAAGTTCTCATCTCTGAAACCAGAGACCATGACTGCATGGTGTTAGACTAGACATAGTTAGCTGTATCATGAAAAAAAATAAAAAAAAAACATACTTATTTTGTGCATTTATGAATGGGTGGATACAAGTATTTGTATAATTGTGTGGTTGGGTACATGCCATTCTGTGCACGTGGAGGTTAGAGGACAACTTATGGACTTTTCTCTCCTTGTGGCCCTCAGGATCAAAATTAGGTGGTGGCAAGTGTCATCACACTCTGAGCCATTTTGTCTGCTCAAATCATTACATATATATGTGTGTGTACACACACACACACACACACACACACACATATATATCACATATATTCAAAATTGTTTGTCATACTCATCCTGTATGTTAATTAGCATTTGTAACAAAATTACAAAGGTTCCAAATTCTAGCTAAGCAAGAAGGAGGACCCTGGGTAAGATGCTCAATCCTCATCCAGAATGGCAAACAGGATAATCAACAGAAGGTGAAGACAAGGAATAAGACAGGAACCTACTACAGAGGGCCTCTGAAGATTTTACTCAGCAGGGTATTAAAGCAGATCCTGAGACTCATAGCCAAACTGTGGGCAGAATGCAGGGAATCTTATGAAAGAAGGGGGAGATATAAAGACCTGGAAGGATCTGGAGCTCCATAAGGAGAACAACAGAACCAAAAATATCTGGGCCCAGGCGTCTTTTCTGAGACTGATACTCCAACCAAGGACCATTCATGGAGATAATCTAGAACCCCTGCACAGATGTAGCCTATGGCAGCTCAGTCTCCAGGAGAATAGGGACTGTCTCCGACATGAACTCAGTGGCTGGCTCTTTGATCATCTTCCCCTGTGGGGTAAGAGGCAGCCTTACCAGGCCACAGAGGAAGATTATGAAAGACAGTACTGATGAGACCTGATAGGCTAGGGTCAGATGGAAGGGGAGGAGGAGGGCCCCTATCAGTCGACTGGTAAAAGGGCATGGGAGGAGATGAGGGAAGGAGGGTGGGGTTGGGTGGGGATGAGGGTGGGGGCTATATCTGGGATACAAAGTGAATAAATTGTAAGAAATAAAAAATTATATTATTAAAAAAAAGACAAGAGCTGGGGTTTGAATGCCATTGGACCTAGGGACAGGATGCCTCATTAGAAAGCAACTGCTCTCCAAAAGAAAGTTTTCTGTCCAATTACAAGAAAACAAGCCTCTCATGTAGTATGATAGACAGATATGGAAGTGATTTTAGACTTGTTTGGGTGGATAAAATGAGTAGCAATACTCTTTGAGAAAAAGAAAAACATCAAAGAGGAAGCTTCCTTAGTGTTCTCTCTCCTGAAGGGGTGGAAAAAGCTGCAGACCTACACAGTTTCTTCACTGACTCCAGATCATTATAGTTTATTTCAGTCAATTATAATAACAATTACTATGGGAGATGCTTACCAGAACAGCCTTCTTCTGCTTGAGTCCCCACAATTCTGGACCGATTGAAACCCCTCAACTGATTTTCATACTGCATTGCCAACTCTGCCTCTTCAAAGGAATACATGCCGTAATGTGGGAAAACATCTTCTGTTCACCCCTTTGTTCCCAAAGCTTGTTCTTCTGAACGTTTCATGGGCGCTTTTCAACATATCATAATAAGGCCCTTTTAACTTTGCAGAATGGAGTTGGAAAATGTTTACACCAAGGAAATTATTATTATACAGGATTCAACACCATGCTTGCTTTAGTCTGACATGGGGACTAAAGGTTGTGTTGTAGTGTGTTAAAATGTTTCCATAATGGATTCCCGCTGTAAGCAGATTCATGGCTGAGAGCAAAATGATAATTCCCAGCCACCTAACTTGACATATGAAAAGTTCAATGAGAATGCAGATTAACATATCTTTTGCATTTAAATTACTATGTATTTTTTTAAAAGAGAAAAATGTGCATTTGGTGGGTTGTTTGTGTCGGCAAATAAACATATATCAGGATGTGCAACCTAGTAATTAGGTACATTTCTCTGTTTCTGACACTGATGGAAAAATAGTCTGAATGAAGACTTAAGAGGGCAAACTTGTCTATTTGAATTGTCTTCTTAAAACACTGCCCTCCCACTGGAAAATTAGTGTTGATGTCTGAAACTAAGGAGCAAGTGTTTGGTCACTGTCCAGATGCATTTATAATAAAGATTCCTCTTGTTGGTATGTTCCCTGACAGTCTTCAGTTTGTGTGTTATCACCTCATTTATTTGAAATAAAACTGATATAAAATTAGTTGTGATGATACATATCCTGTAATCTCAGCATTTGTGAACTGGAGACAGGGTGTTCCAGTTTGCGTTCTAGTGCTTTGATAAGCCCCATACCAAAAGAAAGTAAGGGAAGGAAATGCCTTACTGGGCTTTCAGGTTGCAGTGTGTCACTGAGGAGAGACTGGCTTGTACTCAAGACTGGAAAAGAAGGTAAGAACTGAAGTAGCAATCAGAAGGAATGGTGCCCACAGTCTTGCTCCCCATAGTTGCTCAGCCTATTTCTGTATACAACCCAGACTTCCTGCTGGGATTGGCACATCCAGAATGAACAGGGCCTTCCTATATAAATCACCGTTCAAGAATCCCACATAGATTGTACTGTATGAAAATGTTTCCTCAACTGAGATACTCTCTTCTCAGATGACTCATTTGCTTCAAGTTGACAAAAACAAACAAACAAAAACTAAGCAATGTACAGGATGATCAGAGTTCAGATACAAACAGCACACAGAAAGGTATAAACTTATATTTGTATTTCTATTTTCTTTTTTTTTAAATGGAATTTTTTTTTAATTTTATTTTTCTTTTTAGTTACATTTTGTTAACTCTGTGTCCCAGCTGTATCCCACTCCCTCATTCCCTTCCCAACCCCACACTCCCTCCCTGGTCTCCTCCCTGCCCCTTTCCAAGTCCACTGATAGGGGAGGATTTGACCCTGTTTTATCAGGTATCTTCGGGGCTGGCTTCAAAGTCCTCCTCTGTGGCCTAATAGGACTGCTCCTCCCCTGGGGGGGTGGGGAGGTCAAAGAGCCTGCCCTTGAGATCCTGTAAGAAATAGTCCTTGTTCCCCTTACTTTGGAAAACTACTTGGTTACTGAGCTACCACAGGCCACATCTGAGCAAAAGTTCTATGTTATATCCATAGATGGTCCTTGGTTGAGTGTCAGTCTCAGAAAAGACCCTGTGCCTGGATATATTTGGTTCTTGTAGAGCTCCTATCCTTTCCATATCATACTAACTCCCCTTCTTTCATATGATTCCCTGCACTCTGCCGAGGGTTTGGTTATGAGTCTTAGTGTCTGCTTTGAAACACTGCTAGGTAGAGTCTTTCAGATGCCTTTTGCGGTAGACTCCTGTCATACGTTCAGTGCACATCCCATTTGTCTTTCTAAATGAGGATTGATCATCTTCGCCTGTGTCTGCTTTCTTGAGAACTTTGGTATATAGAAACTATTAGAGCATGCCTGTTTTGACCAGAGTCCAAACAAAGGAAGGTAGAAATAAATGTTTCAATGTGGTGTTATAGTTTACAGCTATACAGTAGTCTGCCCATATGAGGAAGTTTCCAACAATCACAGATTAAGAAACTGCTTCTTCTTGATTGCTGAGTAGTATTCCATTGTGTAAAAATACCACAATTTCTGTACCCATTCCTCCGCTGATGGAAATCTGGGTTGTTTCCAGGTTCTGGCTATTACAAATAAAGCTGCTATAAACATGGTTGAGCAAGTATCCCTTTTGTGTACTTGAGCAAAATTTGGGTATATACCTAGCAGTGGTATAGCTGGGTCTGGAGGAAGCGCTATTCCTAATTGTCTTAGAAAGCGCCAGATAGCTTTCCAGAGTGGTTGTACCAGTTTGCATTCCCACCAGCAGTGGAGGAAGGTTCCCCTTTCTCCACAACCTCTCCAGCATGTGTTGTCACTTGAGTTTTTAGGCCACAGAGGAGGGCTTTGCAGCCAGTTCTGAAGATACCTGATAAAACAGGATCAGATGAATGGGGAGGAGGTTCCCCCCTATCAGTGGACTTGGAAAGGGGCACGGTGGAGATGAGGGAGGGAGGGAGGGAGGGAGGGACTGGGAGGGAATGAGGGATCGGGACACGGCTGGGATACAGAGTTAATAAAATGTAACTGATAAGAAAAAAATAAAATTAAATAAACAAAAAAAAATGAAAAAACAAAAAAGAAACTGCTTCTTTTTATAAATTTTTAAAATTTGCATTGAAAAAGCTGATCGGGTTTTTTATAATTCTGTGTGTATGTGTGTGTGTGTGTGAGTCAGGTTAGTAGAAAGAGCCTTTATTCACTAAGTGACCTGAAAGGCCCTAGATACTGTTTTTCTTATTTAAAAGTCATAACTGATACAAGCTTATTTTCCAATTACTCGCTCCTAATCTGTCAAATCATGAACCTTTACATACACCATAAAGACATTCAAACTATGTAACTGTGCAGTTCATAACAGAGGCAGCTATTACTGTAGGGCAAGGAGATAAGGGAAGGCGCTACAGCCTTAGAATGAAATAAAATGGCAGTTACATAGCTAGAAAAAAGTAAAAGTCATTACTGATTAAAGAACATGCTTTCTTCATTACATCGTCACAGTCGTGCAAAGGCCCTCTGCGGTAGGCTCCTGTCCTGTTACTGAGACTCATATGAAAGAAGGGGGAGTTAGTAAGACCTGGAGAGGACAGGAGCTCCACAAGGACTAAATACATCAGGGCACAGGGGTCTTTCATGAGACTGTTTCTCCAACCAAGGACCATGTATGGATATAACCTAGAACCCCTACTCGGATATAGCCCATGGCAGCTCAGTATCCAAGTGGGTGCTCTAGTAAGGGGAACAGGGACTATTTCTGACATGACATGGGCCTTGCAAGGCCCCAGGAGAAGGCATTGCAGCCAGTCCTGAAGATACCTGATAAGCTAGGGTCAGATGGAAGGGGAGGAGGACCTCCCCTATTAGTGGACTTGGAAAGGGGCAGGGAGGAGATGAGGGAAGAAGGGAGGGTGGGGTTAGGAGGGAATGAGGGAGGAGGCTATGGCTGGGATACCAAGCAAATAACCTGTGATTAATATAAAAAAATAAAAATTATTAAAAATCGTTATGGTCTTACAGAGGTATTTATATGCAATAGATGTCCATTTTATATTTTTCTTAAGACTGTTTTGATGGTTGAAACTGGAGCTTAAAGAGAGTAATAAAATGCATACACACCCTTGCTCAAGAAATTCAATTGTTTTAGAACTTTGTTCTTTTTGCTACCTAATTTTGATATTCTTTTACTTTGCAGTCCCCTTTTCTTGATATCTTCTCCTCTAAAAAAAAAAAAAAAATTACTAGCATAACTGACTATATTGCATTCAAGCCAGGAAAATACTGTAGCTGACTCCATTTTACTGAAATGACAGGAACAAAAAAAGTGAATTTATTCTTCATTTGTGAAGAGGAGGGTATATCAGGAGAATAGTGGCTTTGTTCTTAGAAGGATGGGAGTGGATGGTACGTCAGTCTGAGGATTCAATTATTATACAGAAGTATGGTTTGTCAAGATCTGGAGAGGACAAAGAATGGCTTATACAGAAGGGACCAGTAAGATCGGGGAGACAAGAAAGAGAGGCAGGAACAAAAGCAGGGATGAAGGAGTGACAGAAACTGAGACACAACAATCAAAATAGACATCTTGCTATGCTAGGTATAACACACCTCCTCCGTGCATGTCTTTATGAAGCCATCAGTTATAAAAATTACTCCACAGTGCTATTGGCAGAGGTATTAGAATTTATATTATTAGTTTGCTTATAAATGCACACTGAGATGGAGGAAGGAACAGGTGGAGAGAAGGGCAATAATTTTATTATATTAATTTACATCCTGAAGCTGACCTTTCCCTGCAGCTTATGGCTGTAGCTTCCAATCTGGTTGAGGAGCCAAGTGACATATATTTGACATATATAGAAAACACTTTCAGAGTCAACACCCATTCCAATAATGTGTTTGCTTTTGTGAATTTTGAAACAACTTTTCTAGTAATATTGACAAAACTGCTTTATGTGAGATCAAGGCCTTATATTCTTATAAGGTAAAAGAAAGAACATATCAATGTTAGTTAATGATTATATTTATTATGTCTTGGAATTTGTTTTTATCTCAGACAATGATAAGCATCAACAGGAATTTTTTAAACGTGTTAATACGTACTTGAAACATGCAATACTTTGAATATATTCCAAAGATTCAGTAAAGTATTTTCCTGTTTTATAAGAGCTTTTTTTTCTGTTATTAAAGCTAAGTGACTGCCACGAAGTGTGACCCAATAAAAACACTTGAGGATAAAGGCACAGGGGTGGTATCTAAAGGCAGACACATACAGTTTGTGTTAAATAGTCCACAACCAGAGCACCCAACACTGCCTCACAACCCTTGCTTCAAACACAGATTCTTAGACTCCCTCCAGCTTTACTCTTTTGGAGTTAGAATGTAAAAATACAAAGTCTAGGAAGCTGTCATCTTATACTGTAAAGTCTGACCAGCAGCCTGAGCCTTGAACGATTCTATGTGGTGTTATGCTGCCATTTAATGCTGCTTATGGGTATAGAGACAGTCTATACCATCACTGCAGAGGATTCTACCCCGGCTCAGGACTAGCCACTGAAACAAGATTAACAATGGCAACATCAAAGGACGCAAGCAAACCAAAAGACATTCTTACTGGCCTGCAGGTGATCAGCCATTATGCACTTATTGGGAGACTCAAACACACAAAGTGGAATTTCAGCATTGTGGTTGCAGTATCGAGGGTAAAATGACGAACATGCTCCAGCCTTCTGCTGAAAAAAAATGAAACAAGGCCAGAGGTAATTCATTCAGAAAACATCTGCACAGTCCTTAATTTCCCTAATGCTTTGCTCTAAAACATTGTTGTCATTGATTCTTCTGCAAAATACACTCAGGAATATTTTCTGAAAGAACTCAAGAAACTCTTAATTTCTTGGGAAAATGGAAGAAAAACATAATTTTTTATGTTATTTGAAAATTTAGGGAATTGTTACTTAAAATTATGTGAAGCAATTAGTTATTCACTTTATTATCAATTAAATAAGAATTAAACCAGACTGTGTTTATAAACTGAATTTTCAATTTTGTAGTCTCAGTTCATTACTGTGAATACTGTGTTCTTAAGTCTATAATTTGAGGAAAAGAGAGCATTTATAAATTATCAAAAGATATAAATGTTTAGATGGAAGTTATCTTTAAAAATTATTGCATATCATGCAGACTTTATGAATATATTTCTTTTCTATTATAGGAAATGTAGCTTTAAAATATTTGTAGACTCACTATTTTATTTATTAAAAGAACAATATTTTTATTATAATATACTACATAAAACCTTTTTGATACTTATTGCAAATGATGATTAATGTTACCAAAAACAATGTATGTAACTTTCCAATGTTTCTACACAGCATACTTTAAATAAATCAGCTCAAGATTTGGATGTTCTATTTGATGCTAATTATGTCCAGAAATGGGAATTATAATAGGGGCACTATGAAATAGAATAAACTATTTCTGAGATACAATAACTGACATCAACCAAGTCTCTAAGATCAACTTGGAAAAGCATCATAAAGAAATAATAATTTATGACTTAGCTAAAACTGTAAGGACCACGTGTTAGTGTCACAGACATTAATACACATAATACTTTATCCATGTTCTTCATACTTTGAAAATATTCATAAGCAATATTGATACACATTTAATTTAAATATAGAAAGCATATTAAGTTGAAATTAAGGCTAAATAAGCAAAGGCATAAGAAAAAATATGTAATAGCCAATTAGGAATGAATGGAATTTTTGCATTAGAATTTTATATAAAGTGTTCACAATAGCTTTGCTAGAATGACATACAATACCTTAACTAAATGTCCAAACATTAGGAAAGTGTTTTCTATATTAGAAAAAACTATTTATTTTTGCCTATTTTCCAACCAGTGATAATATGAATCTCTAAGTTTTATCTTTCTTTGACTATTTACTATTATTTCCTAAACTTAAATTTAAAAAAAAATGACATCTTCAAAAGGCAATGTAGCTCAGTTAAGATTATGGAATGGTCATAGAGCTACTGGAACAGGATTTTATAAAAACCTAGCAAGGAACCAACCAGACTAATATCTGAAGGGCAGGAGTAGAGTAGACAGCGTGCAATGGACAGAAACTTACTAAAAGTAAGGTAATTCTTTTTAACATGACATGACAGGATCCCTGCTCAGAGAGGCCAGGGTGGTTCGAGCAAGCTAGAAGATGGCAGGCATGAAAAGGTTGTTCAAATATCAAGGGCAGTAAGAAATGGAAGGTAGAGGATTCCACGTGACAGACTTAGGATATTTGTTAAAACTGCTCTGCAAACACAGAGCCCAAGGACTGGTTCTGATTTTTAAAGGGGCTTAGAGTTTGGCCAAGGGATGACTCTTAGTTAATGCTATGCAAATGTTGGTGCTCTGGATGAACTACCAGAGCATTGTTCAACATCTGTGCCTTGCACAGGTGCCAGCTTATCACAGGGATGAATGGATTCTTACATGAAGCTGTTCTTCTGAAACCTCTACAGGAAAGCGTCAAGATTCTTCATCATTCAGCCTAGTAAATGTCAGTCTTTTCTGTCTGTCTTCCTCAGCCTCACCTTTTAATAGCACCACTGCTGTTCTCCTCTGAACCATAACTCTTACTACATTTACCTGTCTATGGTCAAATGCATTGACCACACAGTAGAACTAAGCAGCAAATATTGAAATTGGTCTTCTTCAATGAAAAGATCTTCACAGCTTTGGCAACTCATCTTCTTTGAATAGATATTCTAAACCTTGTGATCAGCAACTACTTAAACATACCTGATTTGACAGAATTCCTATAAGCTGAAGAAATCTATACCATGCAAATAAAATGAAGATCTGCTATAGTATGTTTAAGGACATCACTAGGTGATAAAATTCTTGAGAAAAAAAAATAAATGTTCAATCTTGTCTTCCCAGCAACAAGAACAGCACAGTAGACTTGCATAAACATTTTTGAGTTAACAATCAGCTTAATAGTCAACAATTGGATTTTACTAATTGCAAGTAGGAGACATAGAACCAAAGCCTTCCTGACACCACTCATAGCCATCAAGTGCCAAGAATTAGGATGGTGAAAACTACCATAGACATTGGAGGTCTGGTAAACCAGATAGCATCCATTCTTCCTCAGAGGAATAGCAAGCATTTACCCAAAACAGCCAGAACCCTGTGAGATTTGTACACTTTTCAAAAGGAAGTCAAACATCAAAGTCACTTCTTCTTAGCACCCCTCAATTATTAGAATAATAACCAAAACTTGTAAGAAAATTTCCAGTGTCTGCTTGGTCACTCGCTTGATCACCTGCGTATTACCTTAGTGTCTCCTTTCCAAATCTCTTGTCCTCCTCTGTGTTGGAATTTCCTTCTGCTTTCAGATAAGGAGGTGTGTAAATTGACATTGCGTATTAGACCCACAAATTAGTAACAGAAAAGAAAGAAAAGCAGAAAAGAAAGCCACAGGAATCCAAAGATTCTACCTATTCTTTACATTATTGAACCTGCTACTCGGGATAATTGGGAGCTGGTATTAATCATTAATTAGAGGAGGACCCCTAAATGAACAGTGTGAGTTATCTCCACGGGAATACCACTGGCTTACTCCCGGCAAGCGTGAATGATAGGGAATATAAAAACCAATTTAGTGTGCACCTTGGTAAATCTGATTGCGTAACTAAAGTCTGTTAAAAAAAAAAAAACCAAATAATGCACATTTAAATTTCTGTGTCTAGGTCAATTTTCTCTTTCATCCCTCTTCTCTTAAATGCTTGCTGATGTGTTTCTATTTGAATGTACACCACGACCTACTCATAGCCCTCTTCCCTACATCAAACGCTGAAACAAAAGAGCAGGTGTGCAGAGTTCACCGATAAGTGCTGATATCCTGCAGACTGGGTGAATGTGTCCTGCTTGATCCTCATTTAGGGAAACCTCTTGGCTTATGCCCCCAGACCTGAACAAGCCTCTAAAGATGGGGAGTTTAAACTAGAAACATTTTTGTTGTTACTGTTGAGGTTATTGGTGCCAGGGGAGAGAGTTGCTAAGTTAAGTTATACAATAGGATGGGGAGTAGGGAATTAATAGGAACAAAACAAAACAAAACCAAAAAAAAAAAAAAAGAAAAAAAAAAAAAGAAATCACCACAGGGGGAACTGTGATGGTCTTAACAGTCTGGGACTTTTCTAACAAGCTGTCATGTGTTTTTCCCCCATCTGCTGGTAAATTTGAAATGCCACCTTGCTGCTGAAGTGTGGAGGGAGGAAAGTGCTGCTTGTCTCATCCTCATGCACTGGTTACACTTTACCTGATATTTGAGCAGAAACATTTACACCCACTTTGATGACATGATGTAAGTGCTTTAGATCTTCATGTTAAATCCTGAGAAGCCTCCATATAAGATAGGGACCAATTGTAGATTTTTCTGGATGTAGTCAGGAAAAAGAGAATTGATCTTGATAGAATTTGTGACTATAAGGGCTTGAAAATCACAAGCAAAATCTCTTTTGTTAGTCAGATTAATTCCTTTATTTTAATGAGGAGTCTTAGCTGACAAAGGATTTTATTCTCATGGCAAGTAGCTAAGCTTACTCTGTTCCATGCTTGGGCCTAAGATGGTATTACCCATGATTTCATCTATTCTTCCCGGCCTAAAGGAACTGCTGTCTACATTTCCCAAGGGTGTTTTTCCTATAATTCCAAAGGTATATCATCACCCAAATAAAACACTAATTATTAACTGCTATAAATAATAACAACACAACAATAATAATAATAATCAGGTGTATTCTGACTGTCGTGATGCAGGACCTACTCTAAGAATTTTATATATGCCATTTAATTATCATAGTAGCTTCTGAGTTGGGGTTTATATCTGGCAGAAGAACTGAATCACAGAAACACGTATCACATACCCAACCCCTACCCAATACTTTAGGATTCTGAGAGATGATAAAACAAAAATAAGACAAGTCTTTCTGAGCCAAAAATAAAAAAAAAAAATCCCACAAAACTATGTAACAACATCTACATGGTGTCTCCAACAAATACTTGCTATGGAAAATAATTAGTTCCTTTATACACCAGCTTCCCAATTTATTTTTATGAATTGTTTTTTGCTTTATAGATGTAGATCCTGCAAATAGTTACTTAGTCTTCATCTCCATCTCCTAGACGTAATATAAAAGATTGCTCTATTGTCAGCATCCAGCATAATTTATAAGTCAAGTTAACTTTATGCTTGAGTCCTGCATATTCCTTACCTAACTAATGTTTTCTCTTGTAGCTGTTGTCTTTATAGTTTGCAACAAAAATATAAATTGCAGATCTTGGAGGATTTGGTCCAATAGCTTGAAGTTTATAGATAGATTCCTTTTCATGCAAATAATTAAGTCAACTAATGGCTGACCTCGATGACTAATGTAGCACAGCAAAGGAAATGTGTCCTCTTCCCCTTTTTAAAAAATAATGCTAGGTTCCCCTAGAACTTGTTTAAGTAAGTGACACTCAGAGAAATAGATTGCTATGCTCTGGCATATGGCATACAGGTATTGCAGCTGTATTGTAGAGATGATTACTGGCAGTGAGATTTTTATAGTTATTGCCTTGTCAAAGCCGGTGTTTTAATCACTATCATCAGTACTGTCTTCGTGTTTTACCTCACCCCCTATCCAGAAAGCCAGACCTGCGTGTCACCCAAAGAGAAACAGGTTTGCGCTGTCCCCTTACTTCATTTAGATATATATTTCAGGGGGTTTGTGTGAAGGATGACTTTATGAGAAGGGGAGGAGTGCTCATCCCAGGGAGTGGAATTTAAAGACTGTAATTATTGATCCAAGGAGGCTTAAGAATGGTGCATTTGTGAAGACTCCCATAAAGCTGCCTCTGAGATGAGCAATGACTGAGCGTGCAGGTGTTTCCTCTTTTCCTGAGAGCAATTAGAAGGCCAAATTATTTCCACTGTCACCTAATAAGGCAACAAGTATCACCTGATGAAGTTAATTCCAGGTGCTATTAATGTAAGTAGAGCATCATTTAAGAGGACTAGAGTTGCTCAGAGTTTACAGAGAAAGGAGACAAAGAACATAAACCACCCGTAACTTAAAAACTCCCCAGCAAAGGAAATCACTCCAGCGTGTTAAACATCACCCGCCATTTGACTTTCAATCATTTATACTTTGTTAACAACAACAACAACAACAACAACAAAAAATCAGTTAACCATCTTCTGTAGGAACCACAGCCCCTTGCCATGTGCCCATGATTTCTCAAAAACTAATTCGTTTTGCTGCTTGTCAAATCTATAATTTTATTTGGTTTCCTTTGGAAGAAAATGACACCATTTCCTCCAACCCTTTCCTGCCTCCCGTTTGAAATACGTCTGGTTGAGATGTTTGATGGTAAAAGTAACAGCTGTGGGCTCCCCACCCCCCACCCCGCGTTTCCTTCAGTTGACCTCTTTCCCAGCACATTAGATTCAGACTCAAACTTAAATTGCAAGGTGTTGTGAATAACCCGTGCGCCACTTCAGGCTTTGCTGGTTAGAGCTGTACTTTCCCAGCATCTCAGCACATCGCACCTCTTAAAAAGCCCAGAGAGACAAATTTCTCATTTGTGGAGCACAGCAGGTCAGCCCTTTCCATATGCTCAAGATTTGTGGCTCATGTCATAGGCAGACTATTCTCATCCTTCAACTCCTAACAGTTCAGGAGCTTTAAATCCCCTTGAACCCGGATTAAATGGGTTCTGGAGAACACAGCACACTGTTTGTGGACTTAGATTTTCCTGAAGTACAGTGCATCTGGAGCCCGGCTAGAGAATCATTTGATGATCTAAAGAGCACAGTATCGGCGTTGGGTCTATTTATCACCAAACACGGTGTGTGTGGGTGGTTATGGATAGATGCATATGTATGTATAATTTAGATGCATATTTGTATGATTTTACTCTCTTGGCAAGCACAATTCAAGACCAGGCTTTCTCAGCCAAAATAAAATTTCTTATCTAAGTATAATGCCACATCTTTTTCTTGCCAAGTATGGGGAAACATAGAAATGATCTCTCTATACTGAGCTAAATCTCCAAATTTTTCAAGTCATTCTCAGTACAATGTGCTCTTAAAAAGAGGAAGTTCCCAATCTCTATAATTATTTAGACTCCCTTGCACCGATATCAATATTTTAGGAAGGCACTCCACATGTAATGGCTTACCTTAATGATGTTTCATGTTTGTTGATTGACAGTCTTAGTCCCTCTTATCGTTTTTTTGCTCTTCTTCATTTAAGTGTAATTCAAATTATTTCTAGTTTAAGGCCATCTTTTCAAGTTGTGGCTAAACAGGTATGGCACGCTCACATAAGAGTTTAACCCCCTCTCTGTCGGCCACACCTATGAGAAAGTACCTCAGGCTTCTGAGCTCCCCTTACAACCTACCACAATGGTGCAGTGTTGATTATTACTCGCTTCTCAGCTTACAACAGTTAGGAAGGAAGGAACATTTCCCCATCTTGATTTTTTTTTCCTGTGATTGGTTTTGGTCTGATGCTACATTCATTTATCTCTGACTGTGGTATTATGTCAAGCTTGAGGGCTTTCTGTTGTGCTTGTCAGTCAGTTTGTGTTCGTCTTTTTGTGTTCTGATGCTAAAGAGGCTTGAGCATTTCCTTTAATATTTTACTCTTGGTTGTTTATGGTCTTTAAGAAAGAGAGTGACCTGTGCATATCTCTTAACTTTTCATACAACTTAATTTTTAGCTATGAAAGATTTGGGTTCATGCTTTTCAGTTTTTAGGTCTACAGCATGAAGGCCAATGATACATTTAACTCTGCTTTTCAGTATTATATTTGTCAAGTTCTCAGTCATGGTCTCTTATAAAAACTGCCTTTATCCCGTCTATTTACAAGTACAGCTTACGCATTGTCATGAAGATTCAAATCATACTTTTCCTATCACAAGAATGCCCTGTTTACCTTGACCAGTACCATCTCCTAACAGAAAACCTGTTCCTCTACTCAGCCCTCTTGACACCAAAGTGAGAGCTGTTTTTGTTTCATACCAACTGACTTTACAACTTTTCCTGCATAGCAGAATGCTCAGTGGTTCGCACTCAAAAGGCACCACTGTACTGATCTCTATTATTTTTCCAGAGATCAGTTCTATTCATAAACTTTGCTTTTGTGGCTTTTTGAGCATAACAGTGTGTTAAGGAGAACTATTTTTACATAATCACACAGCTCTTTTATTCTCATTCAACAAAGTATTACATTTGAACTTTTAACAAATACATCTCTCCCGTTGCTGATGAAATACACACTGAGAAGCTGTGAGTATTGTATGAAACTTTTGGGTGCATGTTTACATATTTCAGTAGTGTAATTTCCTAGAATTCAATTTATGAGTCACGTGACAGTTTCCAAGTTCAGAGTTTCTGGCTTGTTCCTACTCTCTTATAATTATCTTAGTTTTTAGCCTATTTAACATTCCTTAACATACAGCAGGACTTTTATCCTATTCTAAATAAAGCTAAGATATTAGAATGTGTTGATTCTCTCTTCCTGTTCATTTTTGTTATGTCTTACGTTTCTCCCTATATAATAATGTTTAAAGAAACTGTAGTGTTAATCTCTTTATTATTCAATTGCATTCACTCATGTAATTTCTTTCACTCTTTTTATTTAATATATTATTATTAGTATTTGTATTATTATTAGAATTGTTTAAAATTTATTCATTTTGTATCCCAGTTGTAGCTACCTCCCTCATCTCTTCCGAGTCCCAACCTACCTCCCTCTTCTTCCCTTATTTCTATTCCATATTTCATTGATAGAGAAAGTTCTCCACCCCTACACTCTGACCCTAGCCCATCAGTTCCTATCAGGGCTGCCTGGATCCTCTTCCTCTGTGCGCTGGCTAGGTTGCCCCACCAGGGAGAAGTAATCAAGAAGCAGGCAACTGAGTTCGTGTCGGAGACTGTCTTTTCTCCTCTTACTAGGGAACCCACATGGAGACTGAGCTGTCTATGGGCTATATCTGAGCTGGGGTCTAGATCCTGTCTCTGTGTGGTTTTTAGTTGATGCACAAGTCTCTGCAATCCCCCCTGGGGCCTGCTCTTTTTTTCATTTTGGCTTTGTTGGTCTCCTTGTGTGTCTCCTATTCCCCCTGGGACCTTTTATACACCCCTTCTTCCATCTTTTTTCCTGGGCTCTGTCCAAAGTTTGGCTGTGAGTGTCTGCATCTGCTTCTGTCCCGTGCTGGTAGGCTCCACTCCTGTTTCCTCTCTTCTACCGCTTCCAGTGTTTATCCTGTTTTCCCTTTTGAATGAGAATTAGGAATGTTCCCTAGGGTCCTCCTTGTTTAGCTTCTTTAGTTCTGTAGATTTTAGGATGTTTATTCTATGTAATATGTCTAATATCCACTTATAAGTAAGTATGTACCATGTGTGTCTTTCTGCTTCTGAGATACCTCACTCAGGATGATCTTTTCTACTTTATCCATTTGCCTGCAAATTTCATGATTTCCTTGTTTTTAATTGCTGAGTAGTAGTCCATTGTTTAAATGTACCATAATATCTGTATCCATTCTTCCATTGAGGGACTCCAGGTTGTTTCCAGATTCTGGCTATTACAAATAAAGCTGCTATGAAAACAGTTGAGCAAATGTCCTTGTACGTTTGAGCATCTTTTGGGTATGTACCTAGGAGTGGTGTAGAAGAATCTTGAGGTAGCACTATTCCTAGTTTTCTGAGAAAGCATATGATTGATTTCCAAAGTGGTTGTGTAAGTTTACATTCTCACCAACAATGAAGGAGGTCTCCCCATTTTTTCACATCCTCTCCAGCATGTGTTGTCACTTGAGTTTTTGATGTTAGCTATTCGATGGGTGTGAGAATGTTTTGATTTACATTTCCCTGATGAGTAAGGATGTTGAGCATTTCTTTAAGTTTCCCTCTGCCATTCGATATTCCTCTATTGAGAATTCTCTGTTTAGCTCTGTACTCCATTTTTAATTGGCTTATTTGTTTCGTTGGTGTTTAATTTCTTGAGTTCTTTATAGATTGTGGATATTAGTTCTCTGATGGAGGTTGGGTTGGTGAAGATCTTTCCCCAGTCTGTAGGCTGTTGTTTTGTTCTGTTGACCTGACAGTGTCCTTTGCTTTACGGAAGATTTTTAGTTTCATGAGGTCCCATTTATTGATTTTTGATCTTACTGCCTGAGCTCTTGGTGTTCTTTCCAGGAAATTGTCTACGGTACCAATGCTTTCAAAGCGCTTCCTTTTTTTTTCTTCTAACCAATTTAGTGTGTGTGGTTTTATGTTGATGTCTTTGATCCACTTGGACTCAATTTTTGTGCAGGGTTATAAGTATTGATTTACTTTATCTTTTGAAATATGAGTGGGAGGGCCTCTAGAGAGATGATTCAGTGTTTAAAAGTAGTAGCTGATCTTTCAGAGAACCTGGGTTCAACTCCTAACACCAACATAGCTGCTAACACTCATCTGTAATGACATTCCTAGGTCCCAAAAGATCTGACATTTTCTTCTGCATCATTTTCATCTAGGCACTGGATGTTCATGTGTTGCATAAAAATCAGAACACCCAAACATAAAATTTAAAAGTTTTAAAAAATAATTCTATCTTATTATGTAAAATTGCTTTATTTTTCATTAGTTATAAAATAGTGATAAATGCACAGGGTAGAAGTTTAAGGACTTTAGTGACTTCAGCCTGAAAAGTAAACATCATATATACATTATCAAGTCACTTTATTGGTCTTACTCAAAGGTAAGTACTTTTATTCTTGTGAATGTTAAAATTATCGTGCATCCAGAAGATACTGTAGTATCAGCTTACTAATACCTCCATATACATATTTATGTCAGCACCCCTATATCTGTGTATAAATGGTAGCATGTAGTCATTTAAAAACTCAGCTTTATGGTGATGTGCTTAAAAAAACAATAGCCTATGATCCATTAAACTGCTTGATTCATTTAGATAGAGGTGTTAATTTGGGGTTGTTAATGATGATATGATTGGGCTTAATCACGATTCATGGTTTTATGTATTTTGTGTCTCTGTTTCATTTCAATAAGAAATCTAAATAGATGAGGAAAGCTCCTAACCTTCAATCATATTTACAAGCAAGTTTCATTCATGAGTATGACTTCCAGGAGATAAGCAGTGATGGTAACAGCTGCTCCAGGTGAGGCTCACTTGTTCCTGGAAGTCACAGAAGAATGGGGAGTCTTGACTGGTGCCAATAATAGAATTTCCCTGAAGCATCTATAAGGATAAAGTTCTAGAGATCAGGTATGCTTAAAAAACAACTTACTGTCATGACTCTCACAAAGCTTAAGTAAATTTTCTTCAACAAATATTTTGACAGTGGTTCTATGCTGTTAAACCAGTTTTAAAGATATTAAGCAGTGGATATTTAAAAAAAATGTTTCGTACAAATTACATTGTCGTTGCTTATTTTAATGGGACTAATTCTGTGCGGTTCTTGATACAGCTGTCCGCAAGGTGAAAACACCTTAATGAGACTTAAACACAGTAACTTTACAGGATAACTCCAGCTTTCTTGATGTGACTAGGTTCTCACCAGGCAAGAACAGATACAGAGTCAGGAATTCACGAAGTTAGCAAACTGCTGCTGTGATCCACAGGGAAAATGACAGTGGATTAAGTTAGCATGTAACACTGTGAGCAGTGGTAAATGCTACATTTAGAAAAGAAATAGTAGAAATAGAGGTTGGTTTTGTTTGTTTGTTTGTTTGGTTGGTTGGTTGGTTGGTTGGTTTGGTCTGGTCTGGTCTCGTTTTGTTTTGTTTTACACAACTCAGGGTTTCTCTGTGTAGCCCTGGCTGTTCTGGAGCTAGCTTTGTAGAGCAGGCTGAGCTTGAACTCAGAGATCAACCTGCCTCTGCCTCCCAAGTGCTGGGATTAAAGATGTGCATCAGTACCACCTGGCAAGAATTGGATGCTTTATTTTTTTGGGGGGGAGCATATTTTGTCTCTAGAGATATACTCACTTTCATCCTGTTTGTGTGAGTGTTGTATCTGAGTGTAAGTATGTGTGCCTCCAGTGTATATGGGGTCTGCATACAAGTTCTGGGAAGTAATCTGGGGTCCTCTGACAGAATGGCAAATACTCTTAGAAGCTAAGCCATATCTCAGACCGCTGCAGCTTTTTTTTAATATACATAGTTTTGATGAAATCATCAACCACATATGTTCTTACATGACATCATAATATTCATTATATTCATTTTCATGTTGCAAACAAACATTAAATTTTAGAGAAGTGTTAAGGTATAAAATTGTGTTATAAGAAAACCTCCTTTCTGTTTAACACCAACCCCCAAACTCAGTTGGTTTTGCTGGTCTCTGTGGCTAATGCAGCTGGTATAGTGATTTGATGTAAATCATCCTGACAGGTTTTAGGATCTTTTGCCAGGAACTCAAGTGTTAAAATAATGATAATAATAAAGCTAGTTATCATCTATCAATAATGAATATTCCTGACAAAGAAAATTTAAGAAAAACAAATAAAAGTTTGCTACTATCAAGATACTATGAAAAGCAGTCCATCAAATTCAACAGAAAAGCAGCTATTCAATTATATTAAATGCCTTAAACATTTAAAAGAAAACATGGAAAAAAATAACTTACACGCCTGACGTTTTATGCAGTCAGTGAATGTAGACAAAATCATTAGGTCTTCTTACAGATTTAGTATTCAGTAATTCTATTTGAAAGAATGCAAACAACAGAAAGAACATAATCAGAATCAAAGGATCCAATCAACATGAACTGAACATGAAGCACAGTTTGCCTGTTTATGAGAGGAAGAGAGGGAGTGTGCGTGTTTCTGTGTTATAATTAAGGGTAAGAAAATTTCCTGGTCCTAAATTCTACCTTTCTTTGATCATGCCTACCTTAACTTGCAATTAAAAAGATCACACAATAAAAGAGTTGATGTTTCTATTGACTTGCTAATCAATTGTTTTTTTGTTTTTTTTTTTTTTGCCTTAGACGTACCATCGGTTTCCAAAAGGCTGACCTAATTTTCATTGCCTTGATTAAACTGAGAACCACATTAAAAGATTTGTTTTCTTTTTCACTTTTCTACATTACTCTGGCTTAGAGGTGAACAAAAGTATACAGAAAACCAAATCTATCTTTGGGTAATATTTCCTTGCCAGGTTTAAGTATTTGTCAAAACAAAATCTGCTTAACGTGTGTCAAACTTGTCCATTATTCTTACTGTAAAATGCAGAAATGAAGTGAGCATAATGCATACAAGCAAAATTATCATACCTAACATTTACTCAGCCCTCGTTCTTTTCTCTGTGTTCATGTGTTTTGTGTACTTTTTCTGTTCACCCTCGCCCTGTGGAGTGACTGGTATTGTTATCTGTGCTTCGCAGGTGGGGTGAGAAATTGGCACAGGGGGTTTACAAAAGTTGCCTAAAGTCAAGCACACAGCTTTTACATAGGTGAATAAAACTCTCATTCCTCTCCTTTGACTTTAGCTCCAGTGGGCAAAAGCAGCCCAGATTCCTTGTGTCTCGATGTTTAAAATTGGTTTTGTTCTTTTTGTAGCTCATTGTTGGAGAAATAAAGAGATACATGTGCTCTCTAAAATAGGTGACGTATGTATGCTGTCAGCATTCTAAAAATACGATAGTTTGTCTTGCTCATTTTCAAGTTCTTAGTGCAATCAAGATGATGATGGGATTAAAAAAAAAAGGAACCTGGAAAACTGAAAATCCAATTGATATTTTTCAAATGATTCTATACATTAAACTCGTAAAATGAATTAGGAGCTAACCTATAAGTCTAGTTTAAATAGTGCAGTGCTCTCATCGCAGGCCATCTGCACTCTTGGCCTATTTATTTTGTTTACTGTAGAAAAATGACTCAAATCAACCATGGAAGAAATGAACCAGTTCTATCAAGACACTGAATCTACTCTACAGCCTCAGAAACTGACCCTCGCCTGTAAAAAATTTAGAAAGTTTAAAATGATAGTAAAGAAAATGCATTTGGATTCCCAATGAACAGTCTGTCTCTGTAGGTGTTTGTGTAAGTCATCGCTTTGTGAGCAGCTTCTCTCCAGCTCTTTCAAGCAGACGTCCAAAGCTGTTGCATAAACTGTGAATTCCTTTACATCACATGAAAATGCCTGTTTGATCGATCACAAATGCTTAATCTTCACAAAATCTGAGCTAGGGACATTATTGTCAGGCATCTGTGTTTGCATCTCGATGAGACAGCGTGCAGGACAAATGCTGAGAAGTAGAGATTGTTTTATTATTGACGCTTCCAAATTATTTTTTTTTATTTATTTAATTTTATTTTTTTCTTATCAGTTACATTTTATTAACTCTGTATCCCAGCTGTGTCCCAATCCCTCATTCCCTCCCAGTCCTTCCCTCCCTCCCTCCCTCCCTCCCTCATCTCCACCGTGCCCCTTTCCAAGTCCACTGATGGGGGGGACCTTCTCCCCATTCATCTGATCCTGTTAAACTTGTGCGGTTTAGGGGTCTTACTCAGTGTGTACCTCATGCAATAAGTCAATCTCAAGTCATAAAAGTCAGTAAAATGCAGCTACCCAATGTCCTCATTCTCCTTCAAAAATACTTTGTCTATTCAAACTTAGAGCTAACTGATGTTCCTATATATTAAAATAATTTTAGAGAAATGTTCAGGTTACTATAGTCCATGCAGTAAAACAGTACAGGGTAAATTATCACTCTATAAGGAGGCAATATGTACCAAATACTAATTTAAATAGTTCACATATAGACGCTTTAACTCTCACTGCAAACCTGAAAGCCTGGGGATAGGGGTGCTGTCAATTAAATTCCAAATAAAGAAACCGGCATGAGTTGTCTGCTGAAGTAAAATGGGAAATTTTCAGTGTTCTCTTCTAAAATAGGCATGCTTCCATGACTCCAAAATCCTAATCCTCAAAATGACTCTGATGGCAGGTTTGACTGAATCCATGCCCTCTGAGACAATGGATATGGAGAGCAATACAAGTGTCTCTGGCTACTGTGAACATGTTTGTGGAAGTATTCCTGCTCAGTCCAGCTGGCTGGATTGAAGCCTTGCTCACTTTCCATTTCAAACTAAACAATAGAATATTATTTTCTCTGAATTGAATCTACCTTCATATAGGATGGAAACTGTATGTAGTAGTAGGTAAGGATTTAGTGGCTTCCATAGCCAACTCACTCTCGTGTTCCATTTCATAGCAATCCGCAAAACACTAATTTCAACAAAAGCAGGTTTCAGCAAATAATAGGAAAAAGTACTTGAAAAGAAGTCTACATGGCATCCTAAACACAAATATTAACACAGTCAAACACCAGCAAGCATGTTTAGAAAGGTGGCCCAGTTGGCAATACATTTGCTGAATGAGCACCAGAACTTGAGTTTGACACCCCCCACACCCCCTTTGCACACACATGAAAGCTCGGTCTGGAGGCTCTTCTGTAATCCATGTGCTGGA
Organism: Meriones unguiculatus; assembly: GCF_030254825.1. Classification (NCBI taxonomy): domain Eukaryota; kingdom Metazoa; phylum Chordata; class Mammalia; order Rodentia; family Muridae; genus Meriones; species Meriones unguiculatus. The sequence goes on from NC_083359.1 coordinate 30,963,304, forward strand.
GAACACGGTGGGAAAAGGGGAATAGAAGCTGGTCACAGCTACCCACAGAGAAGGAACTGACAACTGTCCCTTAGGAAATCAGAACCTCACAGGACATGGTTCGCAGAAGTGGCATTAAGCTTGGGCCTGTGAAGACATTTATAGACTTCTTAAAATTAAAATAATGCGTCATGAAGGATGATACTATGTATTATCACTAAAGAATGAGAATCAATAAAGATAGATGACAACAGAACGATAAGTTAAAACTCTACACTATAGTAAAACAGAGTCAAACATGTAAACAAAAAAAAACTTCAGTAGCATTACTAAAAATTCTTTTCACCTACAAATATTCTGTAAAAAATTAGGGAATACAGATTGGCAAGATATATACAGAATAAGATACATAAAGCACAAAGGAACCATTAATAGGTCACTATATAAAGTCATTTCCATGTCAAAATACCATAACCATCTGGGAAAAAAAATCTCAATAAAGGAATATGTCAGGAAATGAAAATTAGATTCCTGTGGCCACTCATCATTTCTTAATGCAAGTCTTGAAAGCACTGGCAATTCTACCGTTTAGGGACATAAACACAGCAAAAGTGCAACATCCTCAGGAGAGATGAAAGTAAGGACAGAAACCGAATGTATTTCTATCCAGACTTTTTTTTTTTCTTTTGGTCTACTATTTCCTAACAGAATTATTCCACACCTAAAAGGTTTTTTGTGTGTGTGTGTGTGTGTGTGTGTGTGTGTGTGTGTGTCATTCATTATAATTTTCCACGTCTCAGAAATATTTAATGATGATATGGCACCCAAATGTGCTTGAAACAATAAAGAAGGAAATAATATTCTTCTGACATTAGGCAATGGCAATTTCTTTACAAAACAAAGTTAGAATCTTCAGTTTTAATATACACATAGTATTCTCCATATGCCTAAAATGTGAAGAATCAAAACATCAAATCTTGTAAAAAAAAGTTTTGAGTAAATGTTCAGGAAGTTATGCATAAGAACAAGCCTGCTTACGCTGACAATGGATCTGAAAAATTGATGAAAATCAATAAGCTATAAACATTTTAAAGACTTTATGAAAGTAAATAAATAAAGAGAACATTATCCACAGATTAGATGAAATATATATATTTCCTTCTGGGAAACAGATGATACAGGGCTAGGAATATGGGTCAGTGAACAAAATGTTTGTTGTGCAAACATGGGTAGCTGAGTTTGATTACCAGAGCCTAGGTAAAAAGTTTAGTATTGTCTCTTAAATTTAAATATCAGTGTTTGGTAAACAGGCACAGGCAGATGCCTCAGCAGACAGGCAGTTTACTCTAAAAGGCAATCATCAAGTACCAGTAAGAATGTTTGTCTCTTACTAAAAGGAAAAAGAAAAAAAGGAAAGAAAGAAAAGGAGAGAACCAGAGACAGACACACACACACACACATACACACACACACACACAGAAAGAGAGAGAGAGAGACAGAGACAGAGAGACAGAGAGACAGAGAGACAGAGAGAGATCAAGTAAAATAACAACTGGTGTTTCCTGAGAAACCTGAACTGAAAAGCAATAGTGACATGAGACTGTCTTCTGCTCTCTATAAGTATACAGACAGGCATGCATCTGCATACATACAAGAACGTGGACATGCCAGTAGACACAGACACACACAGTCCTACAGAGAAAAAGAAAATAGTGAGACTGCTGATACACAAAATAATAAAATATTTATTTTTATTAATGTATCAAAAGATGCTTAAATAATCAGGACATACAAATTAAAGGAAGAATTATTTTGCTTACTGTGTTTTCCAGAATAACCAGAAATGGTTGAAAGTATTACTTTTAGTTAAATTGCCAGGAGAATGTACTATCTATTACCAGTAAAAATATGCAGCCAGTTTGACTGTAACTACCAAAAAGTACAAATTTATCTATTCATCCACCTAAAATTATATTACTATGCATTTAGCCAAACACAATATCACACATATGCATGAAAGCTCATGCATTGGAAATTATAATATAGCAGCATTTTATAGCAAAACTGAATAGCACCTGTATTTTCTCCAATCAAGAATATTTAAATATACACTGACACCATTCTATGGTTTATGTAATAACAAAATAAAATAAATAAAGAGTGTATGAACAAATAGGAAAGATCATTTATAAGTAATAAAATGATGTTAACATATACGATATACCCTCATTTCTGCTCAATCAGTAAAAAATTAAACCATATGATTATAGTCCTAGGTGCATATTCAATATTATATTTATAAATAACTAAAAGAGAATTTTTTAAAAAGAAAGAGTTACCTACTTATAATCATTCCTTTGACAGGAGTTTCCAGCTGAGTAAGGACAGTTTGGTTCTGTATATTTTACTCATTATACTTTTGTATTGCTTGCATGTTTACTATGAGAATGCACACATTCTTTAATTAAGTAAATATATTTATTATTTACTAGATCAAATGGTTTGGCACTATCTAGAGACCCTCTACTTTTCCTTGTAGACACTTATATAATTTAAATATTTTAAATTATGTGAGCAAATCTCTGTTTAATATCCATAGTCCCCTTGGCCCCCCTCTTGTGACAGCTTTAAAAGCTTCAGGCTTTATATCCATGTTCAAGGGAAGAAGAAAGTAGAAAGAGACGGTACTAGTTTCACCTGTCCCTTGTATCTTGGAAACAAAAGTTCCCCAAATCCATCAGGAATCCCTTCTCGCATTTTTATTGTATATAACTTTGAAACATGAACAATCCCAGTGGAAAGGATGCTGGGAAGATGAGAGCTTTGTTTCATTAGATATATTCTTTCTATATAACAACAATGAAGATTGCAAAAAAAAAAAAAAAAAAAAACAAACTATTGAGTTAGCATCACTTGGAATCAGATTTTAATGTTTTACATGCTATTGTAAAGGACATGTAAATTCTATTGATTCTTGTTTAACTGGCAACGTAGCATACCTGTACTACAGTAGCATAAGAGAATGTATTTTCTAAGTCATGGAGTACAGTAATCTATAATCCAAGCAAAGTTCAGACAGAGGGAACCAAATTTCATGACGGAGAGTATAACCTGTCCATAAAATAAACACACGTTATGTTTGTTTGTAAACCACCTCACTGAATATCATGCACTGCCTGGCTTCCTTTCCTCTGCTCTCAAGTATCTCTAAATTGCTTTTTGCAGATTGGTCTTGGCAGTGATACCGTCATTCATTCATGAAGAATATTCTAAGAAACCACCCTGCGAAACTAATTGCAACGTTTTCTTACAAATTATATATCTGCAGTGCTGCAGATATACAACTCCATCAATTTAACAATTACTATGTCTTGGAGTGTTATGTTTTATTTTTTCCCTTCAATTTAAGGATAAGCATTACTTGTACTGGGAGATCATATCACCATCTACAACACGATTTTGGTGTCTTTTTTGTTTTTATTTTGGAATGTTATGATTATCTGTTTCAGACATTTGCTTGTAAAAGAAACATTTTATATGCCTGATGTAATTGTAGTCTCCAAGACTTACTACCTCTGTCTGCTAACCAAGGCCTGGTCCTGAAAGCTTCTAGCCTCAATACAATCTTATCTAGGCCTAGATTGTTTACAGCCTGGGACACTTTTTTTTTTTCAACATAAAAAGCTGTAAAACAAATCAAATAACATTGTATACAACAAAAATAAACAAATTTAAATTAGAAAAAAACAAATTACACATTAATATATAAACTAGCTTTCTGAATTCTTGTTGGTTGTTTTCAACTTAGCTGTTTGGCTCAAAACTCCTCTCCAAGCTGACTGATTCAAACAGGCTTTTCTCATGTTCTGACTGAATTGCTCTGCTTGGCTCATAGTAATTTATGGCAATATGTTCTAATATTCTGGCTCATTTTCATTCTCTGGCTTGTTCTGCCTCCACCAGTGTCTAACTTGTTTTCTCTCTGCAACCTGTTTCTGTACAACTGCCATGATAAGACTGTCTCCTCTCTTCTCTCTCCCTCTGTTCTAATCTCTCAAATATCTGTTTTTAAATATTTTTATTTTAATTTTTCAAATAGCTTTTTAAAAATTTTTTATTTGTTTATTTATTTTTTATTATTACAATTTATTCACTTTTTATTCCAGCTGTAGCTGCCTCCCACATCCCCTCCCAACCCCACCCTCCCTCCCTCTTATCCTCCCATGCCCTTCCCCCAGTCTGCTGATAAGGGAGATCCTCATCCCCTTCTATCTGACCCTAGCCTAACAGGTCTCATCAGAACTAGCTACATTGTCTTCTTCTGTGGCCTGGTAAGGCTGCCCACCCTTCTTCAGGTGGAGATGATCAAAGAGCCAGCCTCTGAGTTCAGGTCAGAGACAGCCCCTGTTCCCCTTACTAGGGAACCCACTTGGGGGCTGAGATGCTGTGGGCTACATCTGAGCAAAGGGTCTAGGTTTTCTCCATGAATGGCCCTTGGTTGGAGTATCAGTATTTGGCAAAGATTCCTGGACCCAGATTTTTTTGATTCTATTGGTCTCCTTTCGAAGAAGATTCTGTCCCTAGTAGATCTTTCTATCTCCCCCTTATTTCATAAGAAAAGATCATCCTGAGTTAGGTAACCCAGAAGAAGAAATATAAACATTGTATATCTTTCTGTGGATATTAGTCATATAATATAGGATAAACATACTAAAATCTATACTCCAAAAGAAGCTAAACAAGGAGGACCCTAGGGAAGTTGCTCAATCCTCACTCAGAAAGCAAATGGGACAGACAATGGAAGAGAGAGAGAAAACAGGGAAGAGGACAAAAACACAGAGGGCCTCTGAAAGACTGTACCCAGCAGATTATCAAAGCAAATGCTAAGTCATAGCCAATCTTTGGGCAGAGTGCAGGGAATCTTAGCTTTTTATTTTATTTTATTTTTTTTAACTCCCTGTTCTTGTAAGAGTTGAGCATATCCTATTCTGTCAAATATTTCTCTGATTTGTCACTTTTAAACATCACATTTAGACATCACTTTCAAACTTGGGTGATTCCTTCTAACATGAACTTTATCTTCTTTGTTTGGGATTAAAGGCTTGTACTAAGGGTGTGTCTGCATTCCAACTGGATCACACAGACCCAGATTTTTGGGTGTGATCAGAGCAGCCATGTTGCTGGATTAAAATTCCTCAGGATAGATATCTGAAGTAGTAGAAGAAAAGGAACAGAACAGCAGCCTTCCCCAGAGGACCTCTGAAAGACTCTACCCACCAGGTTATTGAAGGAGGTACTGAAACTCATAGCCAAACTTTGGGCAGAGTGCTGGAAACCTTATGGAAGAAGAGGGTGATAGAAAGACCTGGAGGGGACAGGAACTCCACAAGAAAAACAGAGCCAAAATACTTTGGCCCAGAGGGGCCTGCAGAGACAGATATTACAACTAAGCACCATGCATGAAGAGGACCCAGACCCCCTATTCAAAGGAAGCCCATTGACTGCTCCTTTTCCAAGTGGGTTCCCTAGTAAGGGGTGCAGGGCCTGTCTCTGACATGAACTCATTGGCCAAATCTTTGATCACCTCCCTCTGGGGGGGAGGGGTGCAGCCTTGTTGGACCACAGAGAAAGATGATGCAGCCAGCCTTGATGAGACCTGATAAGCGAGGGTCAGATAGAAGGAGAGGAGGTCCTCCCTTATCAGGGGACTAGGGAAGGGGCATAGGGAGAGAAGAGGGAAGCTGGGTGGGATTGGGGGATACAAAGAGATACAAAGTGAATAGATTGTAATAAATTGATAAATTGTATAAATTAAATTATATTTAAAAATTTCCTCTTCATTTGCATTTATAAGCATAGTTTCCACAAACATCCTTGTTACAAAATCCCTCTGAATTTCATGGAATATTTACAGAAATGGATTGATGAATAAGGGGCTGGGTTTGAATCTTTTGATTGTCAAAAAAAATGATAATTTAAAGGAAGTAAATGATATGAACTGTTGAAATAGAGTCTAGGAAATATTTTATTTGAATGATTTGCAGTAATCAAGGAATCAACAGTAATCTTAAGGTATGATTTGGCATAGCAAACATATGGATTTAGTGTAAATGAGGGTAATGTTGAGGGCCAATTCTTGAAATGCATACATAAAATACAGAAAGAAGAAATAGGATGGTTTGAGGGATGCCAGACAAAACCTTCATCAGAGTTTAGATAAGCTTTGCAGGAATTGGAAATAGTGGAAGGTGTCTGTTGTCATGTGAGCACCAGGAAGAAGGTAATGAAGAAAAAGCTTTGATGCGTCTCAACCTGTTCACAGCATAGGCAGTGAAATTATATAGGAAGCGAGAGTTCAAAAGTTTTACTACGAGACTATTAGGGTAAAAGGAATCAAACTGTCATGTTTAGTGTCATCTTAGGTGACTTGAGAACACTTCATTTAAAAAAAAACGTAAGATATGAACAATGAATAAGGTGAATGTTTATCTTGGTTTAGAATAGTCTCACCTTCTTAGACAGCCCTTCTGCCATTACTCTTAGGGTATATAATCTCATGTATGAGGACATCTGTCTATTGTGATATGTACTCACAAACATGTATATATACTGTTATAAACTTATGTCCTACCTTCCATCTATCTATCTGTCTATCTGTCTATCTATCTATCTATCTATCTATCTATCTATCTATCTATCTATCATCTGCTCTTGCATAGGATCCATGTTTGTTACCCATCATGCACATGGCAGCTCACAAACATCTATAACCCCTGTTTCTGGTATCTAATGATTTCTGTCCTGCAACAGGCAGGCAAAGCACTCACACACATAATATTGTTTTCTGCACAAAAATTTCAAGGAGATAATTTATTTACCACTTTCCTTTCCTTTTGTCTGACTGTTTGTAGAGCCCAGTAATAAGTTAGTTGCATATATGTGTTTCCGCTTTTCTGAAAAGTTGTTCATACCTAAGTAAGTTGAGTATGTTGTCTTGTGATTTTATCAAATGCAAATGCAGATAGCCTTTAGTCTTCTGATATACTCTTTTCTATTTTGCTTAAATGCAAACATTCTAACAACACATTTTTCCAAATAGTAATTGTATAATACTTACTTTTACAAATATTGTTCTATTATTTTCACCTTCTTGAATTTCCGTTTCACAAAATCTATCTCATTCGACGCATTGTTTTATAGCTCTTGGTTATAATGACTTTCCTATGAGGAGTTTGATACTTCCTGTTATTTAAATTTGATGTTAATCTAAGTATATTAATTTTATAAATGTAAATAAGCATAGGTCATTATTTCTTTTTAATTTCATTCTATAAGAACAGGAGCTTTGAATATACTATGTGTGTGTATGTGTGAGGTGTGTGTGGTTTGTATGTGTGTGTGTGTGTGTGTGTGTGTATGTGTGTATGTGTGAGGTGTGTGTGGTTTGTGTGTGTGTGTGTGTGTATGTGTGTGTGTGGTTTGTATGTGTGTGTGTGTATGTGTGTGTGTGTGTATGTGTGTGTGTGTATATGTGTGTGTGGTGTGTATGTGTGTGTATGTGTGTGTGTGTGTATGTGTGTGTATGTGTGTGTGTATGTGTGTGTGTGTGTGTGTATGTGTGTGTGTGTGTGTGTATGTGTGTGTGGTGTGTATGTGTGTGTATGTGTGTGTGTGTGTATGTGTGTGTGTGTGTGTGTATGTGTGTGTGTGTGTGTATGTATGTGTGTGTGTATATGTGTGTGTGGTGTGTATGTGTGTGTATGTGTGTGTGTGTGTGTGTATGTGCGTGTGTGTATGTGTGTGTGTGTGTATGTGTGTGTGTATGTGTGTGTGTGTGTGTGTGTGTGTGTGTGTGTGTGTGGTGTGTACTCTATGTGCATGTGCTTGTGATTATAGCTAGAGCAAATTGATGACTTTGGCTCTCCTGTGCTATCACCTCCTCCTCTTCTATTACTGAACCTAGAGTTAGGCTGTTTGTTTTCAAGTATGGGTCTGTTTCTGCTTCTGTTCTCCAGAGCTATAGGGTTAGAGACACAACAGAGGCTATGTCCATCTCTTTACATGTCTGATGGGGATTTGAACTCAAGTCCCCATGCTTGTACAGCAAACTCTTACCTGCTGAACAATCACCCCAGGATCCTGCATTGACTGCTATCCTATACAGAGGCAATTGATTTAGGTTGTCTACTCAGTTCTCATGGTACATACGCATTTTCCTATTACAATGCTCACTAACTAGAAGAGAGATGTTTTACAGTATGTTTAGTTATAAGGACAAGTCATCTTACTTTTCCTTTTCACACTTTATTTGGTAATTTACTGTTATTTCCCGTTATGAATTTCTCTATGTTGCCCCTATTGAAACTCTCAACAAAATGCTCACTACCGTGGCGCGTCGCTCTTCTTTATCTGGCGAAATTAAAGCGGACGTAATATCTCAACAAGCAGGACAAGATTTCCTTAAAGCCTGAAAGAGGTGCTACTGGTTTATTGGGAGTAGGCATCAGTTCTAAAGGACGTGCTCATATCAGGAAAGCACTGTGCCCCTGAGCTGTACACCCAGCCTGATCATCATGCCATTTCAATAGTGAAATCATTTCCTTTAATATCCATTTTAATAAAGATTTTCACAAATAATAGCTAATTTTCTTTTTTTTTTTCTAGAAACTCAGTTGATATTTTGTTATAAAAATTTTTGGCAGGATGAGTTAACAGAACCAGAAGATTTGAACACAGGGGTCTTTCCAGAGACCCATACTCCAACCAAGTACCAGGCATGGAGATAACCTAGAACCCCTGTGCGGATGTAGCCCAAGGCACTTCAGTGTCCAAGTGGGTTCCATAATAATGGGAAGAGGGACTGCCTCTGACGTGAACTGATTGCCCTGCTCTTTGATCACCTCCCCCTGAGGGGGGAGCAGTCTTACCAGGCCACAGAAGATGACAATGCAGCCACTCCTGATGAGATCTGATAGACTAAGATCGGAAGGAAGGAGAGGAGGACCTCCCCTATCAGTGGACGTGGGGAGGGGCATGCGTGAAGAAGGGGGAGGGAGGGTGGGATCAGGAGGGGAGGAGGGAGGGGCTTATGGGGGGATACAAAGTGAATAAAGTGTAAAAAAAATAAAAATATAAAAAATGAAAAAAAAAGTTTTTATCACATATACATCGGTATAGTATCTGGGTAGATTAAGCAGCCATTACAATGTTCTTTTCTTATGTTTTGCAAATTTAAAACAAAATATTCAGGATAAGTAGCTGAAAAAGTGATATTTCATTTTGGACACTTTCATAAAAAAAATTTTGTTCCCTAACCTATAACATAATTATTACATTTAAGAAAATAATCAATATTTTTCTAATATCAATGTTTCATCTATTTTTTTATTTTTTTGCTTTGTTTTACCTACATCCCTTTAACTTTTTATTGAGAAAAATTATATGTTGATTTAAATGAACCAATTTTTAAATCATGTGGTACAATTATTCTCATTAGTTTTACATATTTTACAGAGTTTTCATAATCAAATCTTTTTCTTTTCTTTAATTTTTTTATTTTGGACAGGGTTTCTCTCTGTAGCCTTGATTGTCCTGGACTCTATTTGTAAACCAACCTGGCCTTGAATTTACAGAGATCTGCCTGCCTCTGCCTCCCTGGGTGCTGGGATTATGGGTGTGTGCCACCTCCCCTGGCTCATAATCAAATCTTAAAATGTGTTTCTAAGATGCGAAAAGTTCATTTCTGTCTCTCAGCATGTCGCATTCAAGACGCCTCATCTGCAGCACCTGGAACCCATCACTGTCATTGCCATCCTCCCATACTGCCCATACTAAGTCATTAACTTCAACAGTTCTTAACATCCGCAGTGGATTAATTTAGTTAGTATAAAGCCCCTGCCTTTCTTCAAAACTGTCCCCTAAACCGTCATACCAAGTACAATCCTACCAGTGAAATATAGATTCCAGTTGTGGGGTTATTTTAGGTGATTGTTTTGCTTTGTTTTAATCTGTGTTTTCACTGTCAACTTTTCTTAATGATGTGCTTTAGGGGGACGAGGTTGTTTTGAATTCCTGTAATAAAAGCTATTTTTTTAGATACAGAAATGTACACCATTGTCCTGGTTAGTGAGCTCTTTGTATGTTTCTGGAGTTTTTGTCTTGTTTTGTCAACTGGTAATAAACTACAGTTATTTAGAAAGAGAGACTCTCAATGGAAAAAAAGCCTTTATAAGACTGGTCATAATTAGTAGTTCATTTTGGTTTTTTTAATTTATTTATTATTTATTACAGTGTATTCACTTTATATCCCAGCTATAGCCCCTCCCTCCTCACCGTCCAGTCCTACCCTCCCTCCCTCTTCTCTCTCTATGCTTCTCTCTTAGTCTACTGATAAGAGATGTCCTCCTCCCCTTCTTTCTGACCCTAGCCTATCAGGTCTCACCAGGACTAGCTGCACCATCTTCCTCTGTGATCTGACAAGGCTACAACCCCCTGGTGGAGGTGATCAAAGAGCCAGCCACTGAGTTCATGTCAGAGATAGTCCCTGTTCTCCCTACTAGGGAACCCACTTGGAGACTGAGCTGCCCATGGGCTACATCTGAGCAGGGGGTCTAGGTCCTCTCCATGCAATGTATGTGCAGGGTATCAGTTTCTTCAGGGTATCAGTTTCTTCAGGCCCCCATTGATGCAGGAGGGCTCATGCTATTTTAGATGCTACCTCCCCTAAATGGGTAGCCCTAGCATGAAAACAGGCTAAGCGGGCTCAAAGGTAGCACTCTTCGTAGATTCTATTTCAGTTTCTGCCTCTAAGTCCCTGCCTTTGGTTCCTGCCCATTCCTAATCTTCAGTGAAGAGGTGTGACCTGAGACCTAATATTAAATAAATCCTTTTTTCCACAAATTACTTTTGTTCATGATGTTAAGCTACAGCAATGGAAACCATAACTAAGACATTCATTGTTGATTATTTGACCTGTCTTAACAAATTTAAGTGTTGAGCACATTTTATTCTGTTCATGGCCAGTAGTGAAAATGCTTCATTCAAATTCTTGTCCATTTCACATGTGAGTAAAATGTCTTACTCTTGATTTTAAGGTGTTTTTATTCTTATACTTTATGATTGAAACAATTAATTTATAAATATGTTTCATAAATATATTTCAAACCAATTAGTTTGCTTTCACTTTTAATGATTCATTTTAGTAAAAATATAAAATATTTTCTATTAAAAATGGTTCTTTCATCGCTTGTATTTTCTGTCATATTTAAACAGGTGGAACTAGTAGCGTGGAAGAGGTGATTCATCAACTACTGACTAAATTAAAAGTTATAGAAAAGTAAAGTTAGTATCATTATAAAATATATTTTTTATCAAACTCTTACAAACATCAACTTAGGTATGTTCTAGACTGTAAGGAAAATCTCAGTGAAGTTAAAGTGCTTCACAGCATGAGACTTAGGTTCTCATACTAAAATGGAACTAGTCATAATCCAGTGGTCAAATGATATAACAATATAAGGTAGAAAATAAATGGAAAACCAGTTATCATTTTGCAATGATTGGAAACAGAAATAAAATATGTCTAAATTTATAAGGTCATGAAAACTGAAGAATACAGCAGCAGACTGCATAGCACTGTGTGCTTTTTTAGGAAAGCTGAAAAATTCCAAGTCAGTTTAGTGACATCTTCTTTCTCAAGAAGTTAGTGAGGGAAGGAGAAATGACAGTGTTTAAGAGCACTATCTGCTTTTGCAGGGGCCCCAGGTTCAAGTCCCACAGGGCAACTTACAATATTTTATAACTAGAGTTCTAGGAGATCCATTGCTCTTTTCTTCTCTCCACAAGCAATGGAACTATGTGGTGCACATACATACAATTATGCAAAACATCCACAGTTCATTAATATTAAAAGTAATAGCTTTCATTTGCCATTAAAACACCTGGGGTGTGGTGTGTAGGATTAATTCACAAGCAGTCTCTCTCCTTCTTCCAAATACTACTGTTTTAAGCATACAATAAGTAGAATTCACCCCAAATAGATACATTTAAAAAATAAAAATAAGCGATCGTCTTTTGAAAAGTCAAAGGGCCCTGGTAATGTCCATTATCAACTGGAAGTAAAAAGAATCATCAGACAATAGATGTGAGGAGACCTTCCTAGTGTTAATGAAGGGTAGTTATGGGAATCATACAGATTTATGATATATGAGAAGGAAAGTGCCTGCATGTGTGTATGCAATTTATTTACATGTACATGTGTGTATCTCTGCATGTACTTATATGTGCCACTATTCAAGGAGGCAAGAGGTGTTGGACCACCTGGAGTTATAGATAGCTGTGATCTGACTGCCTGGGCTTCTGGGAGCTGAAATGTAATTTCTAGAAGAGCAAGAAGTGTTTTTACTACTGAGTCAGCCCCGTGTTGTATGTTTTATTTTTGTAAGACTATCAACTGATCAATGGTGTAAGTTCTCACGATTCCTTCACAAGGTATGGGAGAAGCCCACTGATGTGAAAAGGCACAAAAAAAAGAAAGATATCCCAACTCATAAAGAAATAAAATTTCCATAAACAGACCATGTGATCACCTATGTGTAAAATACTAAGCTGTTGTTTTTTTTAAAAGAAAAAAATCTATTTTAAGTGTGTTTACCAATTCAATAAACTCATGGCCTGTATTATAAAATCCCAGCATATTGCTATAGACTTAACAACAAACAATTCAAAAATATACTTAAAATATCATTTTGAAAGACAGAAAACAGTTAGAAATAACTGTAAAAATATAGACTACAGTTCCAAAATTTAAAAGGCATTGCTGGGAGAAATTAAATAGGGATTAAATAAATGCAGTGATATACTGGCTTAATGGACCAAAAACAAAAGATCCAATATCATTAAAGACAGTTATTCTCAGAGTAATGTTGATTCATTAAATCCCGATAGATAGACTACAGTATTTATGAAAAAATTGATGAAATATATTTCCGCATATAAAAACCCCTACCCATTTTTATGTAAGCAGTTCTAATCAGACCAAATCGTAGTACATTTGTGTACATACACGCACACACACCATCAGAGTAGATGACTGCCTTGTCAGGAAGAAAAAAGGTTCCAGTGAGAAAGGGAATTAGATGAGCAAGGGTAATCATGGGTGTAAGTAAGCAAAATTCTTTACATCCTCACGTGAAATTGTCAAAAAATTTAAGATAAAAGAACAAATATTTGGCTTGACATCTCAAAATTCATATGGAATTGCAAATTATTTTTTAAATCGGACAATTTTGAAGGATTGTATTTCAATATTTCTAAAGCTTTATTAAAGAGTCTCTGTGGGCATCATAACAGACTTGTTTTAGCCAATCCTGATAGGCATTCCATCAGGAAAGCCTTATGCAGAAAAACAAAGATGCCTCAATTAAGATGGGATATTGCTCTCAGCAAACACATGCAAGCAAAAGAGAGAAGAAAAGCCCAGTTTCTACAGCCTCTCAGCACATGTTCCCAGAGACTTCAGGCTCACATAGATCCCAGCATTTAAATGATTCACCACTTCCCAGGAGAGCCAGATTGACCACGCCCTGAAGAAATGTGCCTCAGGGAAACATTCCACATCAAACAGACACAAATCTGAAACTAACTAGGTGGAATGAAGACAAAAAGCTGGAAAAATAAAAGAATACAAAATAATGTCATTTATAAAAATTCTACCAAATCCATGTGAGTGTATAGTGACTCTAGATGCTACACTATAGAAAAAATAAGATTGCAGTATGGAAGAAAGTTTTAGACAAGGAACACGAAGAAACATGACGAGATTGCAAAGTGGTTATTTCCTTACTTATGGTGACAGATTAGCTAGTTTGAACACAACAATCAGATATTCTATATAGATGAGTTTATACCAAGGTATTTGTTCCAACAAACTGCTTTTGAGAATAAAATCTAAAAAGAATGAAGCAAGATGACAGTTATGTTGTGAGGGTGTATGTATGTTGTATCATACTCTTCAAATACTTTTCGGGTAGCCTATTTAAGTGTGTGTATATGCACACATGCCCAAACACATCAGAGCACATGCTCACACATGCATGCACATATGAGTTTGCACAAGCATATAGACACATGCACACACACATCAGAGCACATGCTTGGAAAATGCTTATAAAGTGGCTTCTGAGGTTTATTTTTATTCTTCAGTATTCCTGTAGTTCTGTTTCACAAAGCCAGTGGTTATTCCATCTGAATTTTCCCTTACTGGGATCCTTTGCACAGACTATTAATCTATAGCTCACAGTGTTTATCCCGCACCGTGGATGCCCTACCTTATAGATACTCTATGCATATGGAGAGGCAAAAGGTTCTTTAAACCTTAGTTGGTAGAGAGGCTAGTGTTTCATCGGAGCTCATGGCAGAAACATTTGGCATGTTCTCAAGGAGTCTGTAGAACACCTCCATCCCTTTGCTGTTCACAGATTCTCACAAATACCCATTGTTGGACAACTTGTGAGTAGCTCACAATTACTCTAAGTGGAAATATTTTACCTGACTGTTCTCCCTTGTCTCTGTGGACCTGTTGTCCTTCAGTCTCTATTATGAAGTTCTGATAGGAAGCCTGGCTTACATTTAGCCAAGTTTCTGGCAGAGCTGATCACATCAAATGGCTCACATTTATGAATAGCTGCTTGGATCTGAAGCGTATGAGAGTTAGAAGTTGAAATGACAACAGCCTCATCACAACTTCTCACGCATTTCATGAGACTTTATTCTGATCTAAACTGTATATCTTGATGATGTCCAAATGGTTTACAAATATCCGAATGGCAACCATGGCAAGAGCCATAGTGTCCATATATTCATAAAATGTTTTATGTGAGCATTATTTTTTAAAAAAAATGGTTCTTGTTTTTTAATTTAACTTTTATTAATTACACTTTATTCATTTTGTATCCCCCCATAAGCCCCTCCTTCCTCCACTCCCTTTCTGCATGCATGCCCCTCCCCATGTCCACTGGTTCTTTTAATCTATACAAAAACATGGACTCACAGGCTGTCAGCAATTAAAACTAAACCTTTTTTGTCTTTTAATATAGTGCAGTGTTCTTGTGTAATTGAGTAGGGATCTAAGCCACTCATACGATGGACACTAAGCTTATCCGACATGACGGAGACAGATTTCTAAGAAGACAGGCTGATGTTTTTCTGTACAAAGGGGATGAGTTGCCATATCAGCAACATTTAATTATTCTGTAGGTAATTATTCACTGAAGAACACAACTTTTCAGAAAGCAGAAGACAGACCAATACAATTACTGCTTGTCTAAGTACAATGTGTGGGGGAAAATGATAATTAGTTTTTCATAAAATTTGCATGAGACAATTTTTTAAGGAGGAGTTAAATTCATGCATTTAAGAACACAAGGTTTGGATGTGAGCAAACGTAATATGGCTGATATTTTTAGGCAAAAATGCAACAAGTGATAATTGTTCAGATTTAAATTAAAAGCTAACCAAGGCTTTAATAAGGAAACCATTTAAAATGCAAAGTTGCATGAAATACATTCTGATAACCCAGTAGGAAATTTCATTATGGATATTTTCTTTCTTGCTTATAGGCTAAACTTTAAGAGTTTATATGTGCACCTTCAATTATAAGTACTCAAATCTTATATTTAATACCGAATCTCCAGAACAATATATAATTATCCATCTTTTATTTGCTAAACCACGTTTAACAATGCATCTCTCCTGTTATTAATGGAGAAGAAAATCATTGTTATACAAGAAATATAAGAACTTTGCCAAAATATGTGTGCTTAGGTAGAACATCTGCCCCCATTCAATTCCCAAGCAGAGAATATCCTCCCAAGTGTAAACTGAACAACAGAATAACTGAATAACAGTGCTGGCTTCAGTTTATTTTTATGGGTAAATATTATTTTATTTTCTATTTTAGTAATTTTCAAAAACTGAACATTCTCCTTGAACAACAGAAATTTTCCTTGGAACATTTTCAGGTGTGTCTTGACACTGACTGTGGTTTCAATTTCTTTCTTTCTTTTTTATTTTATGTGTATGAGTGCTTTATCTGCATGTATGTTTGCATACTGCCTGTGTGACTGGTGTCTGCAGAGCCCAAAATGGGTCATTCAGTTCCAATGAACTGGACTTACAGAGGAGCAGCCAGCACTCTTAGCCACTGAACTATCATTTTCACATCCATAAATTTGCCTTTTAGTGTATGTTCTTAGGCTACAATAGTGGGAGTAATTTTAGTAACAGCTTTTAAATTCATTAAAAGATTATTTGCATGTGCTTTTAAAGTACATAAAATGCTTTTGGAAAGATCCGAATAAGGTGAAATCGGATCATAGATGTAGCTTTTATTCTCTGAGTCTAGCTGTGCAAAACCCAGCATCACTAAGCCAGGCAACAATTATCCTTTACCTGTGAATCTCTCCTTGAAGGCTCTAATCCCCTTATCTCAGGGCAAGCAAATGTGTGCTGTTGATGATGATGTAGAACTCCAACATCATAGCATAGTTCTGTTCCAATCATTCTTTTACCTGTCTTCTAAATTCCTTAAGGAAATATCAGGACATGGGGCTTTTCTGTAATTCAGAGTTGCTTAGAACTTCAAAATAAGAAATGAAAGTTTTAAATCTCATGCTAGCCAGGATGACACTTATACTTTATGAAGATTTATCAAAAAAAAATTCTAAATTAACAAAGGATGAAGTAGGCTACAGTTATGTTTAAGTGGGAGACACGTGCTTTAGATAACTGTGCTGGACATAGGGATGCTGTGGTCTCACCCATTTATGAAAACCCTTTTCTCCTCGGTTGTCCACACCAGCCTGCACGAGCTTAATAAAATACTATTGCCCATAATTTTAAGGTTTTTTTTAACCCTTAACCACATTTCAGTTCTTCTAAATCATACTTTATCTCAATTACCTTATATTGTTTCTAAACCAACAAAAACTGCTAAAGGAAAAAACAAAATAGAAATCCAGAAATGGGGAGCTCCCTTTCCCATCCACCCCAGCACATCAAGTTACTTGAGTATTGAGCTTGCCCTCTTCCCCTGTGGCCTTGCAAGGCAGTTCCTGCAGCAGGAAATGATCGAAAACCTAGCAAGTATGTATGGTCCGATGCACTCCCCTTTTCCCTTACTAGAGGAGTGATATGAAACCTAAGCTGCTCAGCTGCTACATCTTTGTAGGGATCTCAGGTCCAGTTCATGCATGGTCCTTGATGTTTCAGTCTCAGCAAGCCCCTATGGGCCCTGGTGAGCTGACTCTGTTGGTCATCCTGTGGAGGCTCCTGTCACCTCCAGGTCCTTTTCTCTTTCCTCCCACTTTTCCGCAAAACTCCCTATGCATCACCCAATGTTTGCCTGTGAGTCTCAGCATCTCCCTTGAGGCATTGGTGGTTAGAGCCTCTCAGAGGACAACACTGACAGGCTCTTGTCTGCAAGCTTAGCAGAGCATCCTTCATAGTGTCAGGGGTTGGCACTCTCCCATAGGGGGAGTCTTTAGTTAGGCAGGCATTGATTGGTTGGGCATTCCTTCAATCTCTGCTCTATTTTTTATCTATTTTTATCTATTTTTATCTGCTCTATTTTTATCCCTACATATCTTGAGTCAAAGTTTTTGCAGGTGAGTTGGTGTCCACCCCTACCTGGAGACTAGTCTAGTTAAAGGGTGTCCTCTTCATTCTCTATGGCCTTTGCTAGTAGGACTCTCTCCTTGAGTCACCCTCATATAATCCAAGGTCTCTAGCTTGTCACAGAAAATCTCCCACACTCTGTTTCTCTTTTCTCTACAGGCTTACTTTCCTTTGGCCCTTGCTATGCCCAGGTCTGATCTCTATCCTCTTAACTCTCCTAGCCCCCCTCCTCCTTTGTTCCCTCTCTTCAGCTGCTACCTCTGTCTATTCTATCTCCCCTTGTGAGTGAGATTTATGTTTCCTCCATGTTACTTATTTTCTTTGGGTCTGTGCCTTGTCCTGTACTATATGCTTTGCCTAAAATCCACTTATAAGTGAGTATATATAAGGTGTGTCTTTCCTGGTCTGGGTTACTTACCTCAGGATGATCTTTTTAGTTCCATCCACTTGCCTGCAAGTTACATGACTTCTTTGTTTTTCATAGCTGAGTAGTGTTCCATTGTGTAAATATGCCACAGTCTCTATCCATTCTTCAGTTAAGGGACATCTAGGTTGTTTATAGATTTTGCCTATTATGAATGGAGTTGAAATGAACATAACTGAGCAAGTGTCCTAGGTGTATGGTACAATATCTTTTGGGTATATACCCAGAAGAGATATACTTGGGTCTTCAGGTAAAGTAATTCCCAATTTTCTGAGAAAGTGCGAGATTGATTTCCAAAGTGGTTGTACAAGTTTACATTCCTACCAGCAATGGAGAAGTGTTCCCTTTTCTTCACATCCTTTCCAGCATGCTTTGTCACTTGAAATGTTGATATTAGCCATTCTGACTGGTATGATATGGAATATCAGAGTCATTTTGAATTTTATTTTTCTGATGAGTAAGGAAGTTGAACATTTCTTTCAGTGCTTCTCAGCCATTCCAGAATTCTCTGTTTAATTCTGTGCTCCATTTTTAAATTGGGTTATTTTGTTTGATTTTTCAGTTCATTATATATATTGGATATTAGCCCTTTGTCAGATGTAGGATAGATGAGGCTCTTTTCAATGTATAGACTGTTGTTTTGTTCTGTTGACAGTATTCCTTGCATTAGAGAAGATTTTCAACTTCATGAGGTCCTTTTTTAAAATTGTTTATCTTAGAGCCTGAGCTCTTTATTTTCTGTTCAGAGAGTTGTCTCCTGTGCCAATGAGGAGTGTATCTGATTTTATGTAGAAGTATTTAGTCTACTTGGACTTTAGTTTAATGCAGGGAGATAAATATGGATCTATTTTCAGTTTTCTCCATCTAGATATCCTGTTTGACTAGCACCATTTGTTGAAGATGCTGTCTTTTTTTTTCCATTGTATTTTTTTTTTTTGTAAAAAATCAAGTGTCCATAGGTGTGTGGGTTTATGAATCTTTGATTCAATTACATTGATCTACCAGTCTGTTTCTATGCTGGTTCCATGCAGTTTTTATTACTGTTCCTCTATATTGCAGCTTGAGATCATGGATAGAGATACATCCTGAAGATATTTTATCATACAGGATTGTTTTAGCTATTCTGGGGTTTTTTGTTTGTTTGTTTTTCCATAGGAAGTTGAGAATTATTCTTTCAAGGTTCATAAAGTATTGTGTTGACATTTTGATGGGAATTGCATTGAATCTATAGATTGCTTTTGGTACAATGCCATTTTTTTTCCATTTTAATCCTACTGATCCATGAGCATGAGACATGTTTCTATCTCCTGATATCCTCTTTATTTTCATTCTTCTGAGACTTGAAGTTCTTGTCATACAGGTAGTTCACTTGCTTGGTTAGAGTTGCACCAATATACTTTATATTATTTGTGGCTATTGTAAAGGGTGTTCTTTCCATATTTTATTTTATTTACCTGTTTGTCTTTTGTATACAGAAGGGCTATTGATTTTTTGAATTAATCCTGTATCCAGCCACTTTGCTGAAGCTCTTTATCACTTGTAGGAGTTCTCTGGTAGAATTTTTGGGGTCACTTACATACATTATCATATCATCTGCAAATAGTAATACTTTGACTTCTTTCCTTATTTGTATCCTTTTGATCTCCTTTAGTTGTCTTATTGCTCCAGGTAGAACTTCAAGTATTATATTGAAGAGGTATGGAGAAAGTGGGCAGCTTTGTATTGTCCCTGATCTTAGCAGAATTGCTTTGCATTTCTCTCTATTTAATTTGGTGTTGGCAATCTGCTTGCTGTATATAGGCTTTCTTATGTTTAGATAGGAACCCTTTATCCCTGATAGTGCCAGGACATTCATCATGCAGGGGTGTTGGATTTTGTCAAAGGCTTTTTCTGCATCTAATGAGATGATCATGTGATTTTTTTTCTTTGAGTTTGTTTATGTGTTGGATTACATTCATAAAAAGTGTGTTGAAACATCCCTGCATCCCTGGGATGAAGACTACTTGATCATGGTGGATGATGTGTTTGATATGTTCATCTATTCAGTTTGCAAGTATTTTATTTAGTATTCATGAATGAAATTCTTTTTCTTTGTTGGGTCTCGGTGTTGTTTAAGTATCAGGGTGACTGTGGCTTCATAGAATGAGTTTGGTAATGTTCCTTCAGTTTCTATTTTGTAGAATAGTTTTAGGGGGTTAATGGTATTAGCTCTTCTTTGAAGGTCTGGAAGAATTCTGCACTAAAGCCATCTGGACTTGGGTTTTTGTTGTTGTTGTTGGGAGACTTTGATGACATAGTGGTTATAGGAATATTTAAGTTGTTTAAACTTGATTTAATTTTAATAGGTGAAATCTATCAAGAAAACCATCCATTTCCTTTATATTTTCCAATTTTGTGGAATACAGGCTTTTGAAGTAAGACCTAGTGATTTTTTTTTTATTTCTTCATTGTCGTTATACCGCCCCCTTTTCATTTCTGGTTCTATTAATTTGTATACTCTCTCTCAGTTATTCTTATTTTAAAGGGCAAAGGCTCTAGTTTTCCATGATTGCTCACAAGAGACCTTATCAATACTCAAACATACACTATCTACTGATATTGATGCACAATATATCCCTATTCTATTCATGAATATTTAAAGAGTTTTAGTAACTTTTATTATTTTCAAAAGAATTAAATACAAATTTAAGGACAGAACCCTTTACAAATGTAACAGCTGCTTTTGAATGAGGTTCTAGAGTTTTTCCCCCTCTATCTGGTCCTTTGTTCTTCAATGTAAATATGAAACAATGCAATGCATTCTACAGCAAATTGCTAAGCATCTTGGCTTTTATATTTGTTGCTTGGTTGAGATACAGTCATATAAATCACATTGGTATCCAACTCTATAAGTAACAGAGATTGAACTTGAACTCCTGGTCCTCCTACCTCTCCCAAGTGCTAGGATTTTTGGTGTACATAAACATTTTAAGCTAGTTCTTTTATAAAAACAATTGCTATTCATGTTCATTTGAAAGATGTTGAAAGATGCACATGTTTAACCACCCTTTTTGAGATTACAGTAAGCTAATATGAAGACAGGCCCTTTCCTAAAGCCAACTACAAGAAGTACTTTATTATTGTTATTATTATTATTATTATAAATTCTGAACTCTTCTAAATATGTTTTGTATCTCAACGTATATTGCCTGTTTTTTTTTTTTTTTTTTTTTTTTTAGCAATTAGAATGTTATGAAAAGCAAATACTTTGGGTCTGGGGAAATGTCTCAGTCAATAAAGTACTTGTTTTTTTTTTTTTTCTTTTTTTAATTTTAATTTTTTATATTAATTACAGGTTATTTACTTTGTATCCCAGCCATAGCCCCCTCCCTCATTCCCTCCCAATCTCACCTTCCCTCCCTCTTCCTCTCCCTCCCCCTTTCCAAGTCCACTGATAGGGGAGATCCTCCTCCCCTTCCATCTGACCCTAGCTTATCAGATATCTTCAGGACTGGCTGCATTGTCCTCCTCTGTAACCTAGCAAGGCTGCTCCTCCCTCAGGAGGTGGATGGTGAGAGGTCAAAGAGCCGTCCATTGAGTTCATGTCAGAAATAGCCCCTGTTCCCCTTCCTAGGGTACCCACTTGGATACTGAGCTACCATGAGCTGCATAAAATCAGGGGTTCTAGGTTATATCCATACATGTTCTTGGTTGGAGAAACAGTCTCAGAAAATACCCCTGTGCCCTGGAGTTGCTCCAGTCTTGCATTAGGACCTCTGTAATTAGGTAACTAAGATTTATACCATCAATCTTTCTCTTTCTTGCTGGTGGTATCTTGGGCAAATTCTTGGTCATTCTGTTCTTCAGTTGTTGTTGCTGTTGTTTTTTAATTTATAGAATTTAAATAGCAGTAGAAACTATTTCTTACGTTTATTTTGGGACCTCAGTATTAGATACATATTAGATGTTATAATTAACTTCTATTTTGAAAGAAAACATCAGCAAGGTATTATTCTTTTTTTTTTTTTTTATCAGTTACATTTTATTAACTCTGTATCCCAGCCGAGTCCCGATCCCTCATTCCCTCCCAGTCCCTCCCTCCCTCCCTCCCTCCCTCCCTCCCTCCCTCATCTCCACCGTGCCCCTTTCCAAGTCCACTGATGGGGGGGACCTCCTCCCCATTCATCTGATCCTGTTTTATCAGGTATCTTCAGGACTGGCTGCAAAGCCCTTCTCTGTGGCCTAACAGGACTGCTCCTCCCTTCGGGGGTGGGGAGACCAAAGAGCCAGTCATCGAGTTCCTGTTAGAAATAGTCCCTGTTCCCCTCACTTTGGGAAACCAATTGGTTACTGAGCTACCACAGGCTACATCTGAGTGGAGGTTCTAGGTTATATCCATACATGGTCCTTGGTTGAATGTCAGTCTCAGAAAAGACCCTGTGCCCAGATATATTTGGTCCTTGTGGAGCTCCTATCCTTTCCCCATCAGACTAACTCCCCTTCTTTCTTATGATTCCCTGTACTCTGCCAAAGGTTTGGTCATGAGTCTTTGCTTTGAAAACACTGCTAGTTAGAGTCTTTCAGATGCTCTCAGTAGACTCCTGTCATACGTTCAATGCACATCCCATCTGTCTTTCTAAACGAGGATTGATCATCTTACCCCATGTCCGCTCAATTGATTATCTTTTTTAGGTGTATAGATTTCATTATGTTTATCATATCTTATAGGTCTATATAAGTGAGTATATCCCATGTTTGTCTTTCTCCTTCTGGGATATTTCACTCAGAATGATCTTTTCTAGATCCCACCATTTGCCTGCAAATTTCATGATTTCCTCCTTTTTGATTGCTGAGTAGTATTCCATTGTATAAAAATACCACAATTTCTGTACCCATTCCACCGTTGATGGACATCTGGGTTGTTTCCAGGTTCTGGCTATTACAAATAGAGCTGCTATAAACATGGTTGAGCAAGTGTCCTTTTTGTGTACTTGAACAAACTTTGGGTATATACCTAGCAGTGGTATAGCTGGGTCTGGAGGAAGCACTATTCCTATTTGTCTTAGAAAGCGCCAGATAGCTTTCCAGAGTGGTTGTACCAGTTTACATTCCCACCAGCAGTGGAGCAGGGTTCCCCGATAAAGTACTTGTTTGAAAAGCATGAAATCCTCAATTTGAGCCCAGCACTCATCTTAAAAAGCTGGCCATGTCATACCATGGCTCTTACATTTTTAAATTTTATCTTATTTTAATTATGTGTTTTAATGTATGTAATTTTTTTCTTTCTTTCCACCCTGAAATTTCTTTGAGGATATATTTGGCTTCTGGTTTTTGTTTGTTTGTTTTTTGGGATTCCTGTGTATGGGCCTTTTCCTGGGCTTGTTCCATCTATGTGTTTGTTTTATTCTATTCTGATATATTTGTTTTTGTTTTATCTTGTTCTACTTTATTTTATTTTATTTTACTTTATTTTACTATTAACCATTAGAAGTCTGCTTAGGTTTTAATCAGAGATGGAAAGGGGTAGATCTATACAGGAGTTATGTGGGAAAGAACAGGGAGAAGTAGAGGGAAGCGAAACTGTAATCAACATATATTATGTGAGAAAAACAATTATTTTTCAATAAAAGGAAAAAAAATGTATAGCGCTACTCCACAATTATAATAACAATATATATTTTAACAATTGTAATGAAATAACATTTTACTCTCCCTTTAATAAAAAAAAATACTTCTAAGGAAGACTAAAGCATTGCTAAACCACTTCACACATGCATTAAAAATTCACTCATAACACCCAAAAACTTTCTAACTCATATTCACATTGTCATACTGTTTAAAGTTTCTAACAAACACACAAACAAAACACTAACTAGTTATACAGAATGTCATCACTAGTATAGCTTGAATTGTTTTCATCTTGAATCATTACTGTATATTCATTTATATACACAATAGGAAAAGGCAAAACGCTACGGGTGTTAGTGAAACTAAGCTATTTGACACAAACATCAGTGATATAAAGACATTTGGAACTCTTAAAATAGTGAGCCTCATGTAGTAAACTCCAGTGATATGCCTGGAAATCCTCTGAATGAAGCTGTGTGTGAAAGAGAGTATTCATTGTAGGAGAAAGCACACACATATGCTCATCTGAACTTTGTCTGTTATCAGCAATTGTCCTAGCAACTTTTTCATCTTAGGACATCGGGGGAGTTTCTACACAACTTCTGTAACATTGGCATTGTTTAAAACTGACATGGTATTGCAAAAACAGAAAGCAGACTCACTTTAAAAATGGCTGATCATATTAGCATAAATTTGGAACCTCTTTGATGAAGATGCAAAGCCAGACACATTTTTCTGGGCCTCACCTCTCCCATTGAGAGTCTTATGAAAATAAGGTTGATTGAACCTGAGTCATGATATCTCAGTTCATATTCATATCATATAGTTCACATATATATGATTTTGAAATCTAAACAAACAAACCAATAAACAACTGCCAATGACTTCAGCTGACCTTTTGAGTTATGGAGGGCAGTGTTATCAGGAATAAATCCTTAACAATCTATTGTTTCTTATTAGGAATTGATTTAAAGTAAGCCCTAATTAGCACTGGGTTGGTTTGAAACTCCCTAATTAACTACATTTTGCAAAAGTAAGAATTCCTCTAAGTACTGTTGAATTTTATTATTACACTTGGTGTGTGAGACTTGTGTTGAAGTACTGGGTAGCTGACAGAACTCAATCAACTTATGGGGGAATAGTCTCCTATCTTCAGCAGCCAGTGTAGCAAGGAATGGAAAAAACGCCAGGAGGTCGGATGAATTGCAGAAAACTTGTATTCAAATTCAGAGAACTCTTTTATCCTCCTCAGGATCATTCTGCCCAGTTACAGAACAGATGAAAGCATGCAAGGGCTGTTGGAAGTCACGTGATGTGAGCAGTGCATTTGCTCTGAGATACAGTGTTTGCATCTGGGAATATGAATTTACTCTTTGTTTTCAGTTGTAAACAATGACTTTTGTCAAGATACAGCTTTTATAAGTTTGCTCTTTCCACAGACGATGGGACACAACATTCATCAGTAAATTTTCTCATTTATTTGTATTCCTCTTTCAACTTGCTCAATTTATCAATCTGATGGTTGTTTATCATTATCTGGAATCAGATGTTTAAAGGAATCCAGAACATCCATTCAGAATGTTTTTAGCAAATTGACAACTGTTATGTTGTCCATATATTTGGTAATTTTTTCCGTAATTTGTTCAGTCTCAGAAGGATCAGCTCACAACTGATGGAGAATCAAACAGCGAAAACCTGGCACTCTCTGATTGAAGCATTTTAGGATCATTGCCCTATAGACTTTGACAGATGCTGCACAATTCAGACTGATCCATATGTAGAGAACAATACTACTATGTCATTTTCTAGCTTTACTGGAGCTCTGCACTAATTCCAGTAATGCTTAGGACAAGGTCAATGCAGAACAAAGCAAAAGGAGACGGAAAAAAAAAAAAAAAACTTGTGTTCATTCAATTTTAGTTAATAATTACATTATTATCACTTATAACCTTACTTTTAAAAATTAACTTCTAATCCTCCTAATGGCAATTCATTCAGGTTTTCCACAGGATAAGGGATTCAAGTTATTAAATCACATTTTTTTCCATAGTGGTCACTCAATGACCCAATGTCATATAACATTTTAAATTAAAGTTGTTTAAGTATTATTTAATATATCTTTATTCTGTTCATTATATGTATTAAAATATTTGTTAAAATGATAAATACATATATTTATATATGTATATACATATATATGAATGAATACTTGCTCTTTGTATTTTTTTTATTCCACTGGTAGTGCTCTGTTCAGCGTGGTTTAACACGGTGTAACAGGGATGAAGTGAATAACCCATGTCATCTCCCAGTCTCAATAACCTTGTTCAGTTCAGAAACAATGAAGAAAGTGAGCAAACTGATGCCTGACAGCAGCTATAGAGGAGTAGACCATGGCAGAGAACAAGGACATCTCTCCTTTTACTAACCTTCTGTCAGCACCAAACTGAAGTCAGGTAAAAATCACACCAGGAAGCACTCCAGATAAAAAACATAAAGGAAGTGTGACCATGGGCATTAGCTCTGGGCATTCAGGACATGGAAATGGCAGTCAGTGGATTATCACGTAGAACAGATGTTCATCTGAACTGCAATCAACTCAGGGCCAACCCTGGGGACAAGGATTTGCTAAGACTGGGTGCATGGATTTTATTAAAAGCCCATGCAACTCTGTAATTATTAGATTAACCCACCCATGCCTACATGGAGAAAACTCTATGAAGAAATAGTCAGTTAAAATGTTGACTGTTAACTTCCAAATGCAGTAAGTTCTAGTTCTCCATAGATGAGGTTATTAATTTGTCATTGTTTTACAGTTAGGATTTTTGATGGCTTTGGTAATGAGCAGGAACTACAAACTTAAGTCTAGTAAATAAAATGCCATTAGCCCAAATTCTCAAATCATAAGAGACGTGCAATGAATGCAAATGAGTCTACCTACATAAACGGCCTTACCTTATGTTGTCTTCTTTAGAGTGTTTGAAAGAGAATAACTAGTGAATTCCAACATCCTTTTTCACAATATATTCAGTGTGTAAATCAAGTTCTCTAAAACACGGTTTTCTTTGTGAAAATGTAACAGCTGTTGGAAGTTCTGCAGATCTATCTATAGAATACAATTTTAGTGAGTTAATAGTGAATTGATAGCTATAACAATACTAATGCTGTTGTCTTCTGTGCTTCCATTATAAATGAGGAAGTTTGCTGAAACATGTATAATATAAATTCTTATAATAATTAAAAGTCTACAATTTCTGGTATAATGGAGAGATTTTCTTGTTAAATTATACATATAAACAACCATATTGTAGCCAGAATGAACCTATGTGTTTATTGCATTTATTTATTTAGGGATGTGGTGTGCATGAGCATGCTCACCTCATGCCATGATATATGGGGGTAGATCAGAAGATAACTTATGGAAGTTTCTCCTTTCATCATGTGGATTCTGAGCATTAAACTAAGGTTATCAGGCTTGTTGGCAAACATCTCTGATTTGCTGAGCAATCTCACCAACCTGAGTCCATGCATTTATTCTGTTTTGTGACGGTGATTTCATTCAATTTGTTTTTATTATTGTGTGTGTGTGTGTGTGTGTGTGTGTGTGTGTGTGTGTGTGTGTGTGCATGCGTGCCTTTTGTTTGGTTGTGTGCATATTGGACAATTTTGTGACATCAGCTCTCTCCTTTCACCCATACATGGGTTCCAGGGATCAAATTCAAACCCCTGGAGCTGCATGTAGCCTCTACAGCTTGCTAAACCATCTCACTGGCCCCAGATGAATATTTTGAAGATAAGCTGCAAAGGAGGGCGAAGAGGGCAAAACTGGGGTAGTGAGAGCGAAAGGAAAAGGAAGAAGAAAAAGGAAGAAGATAAGAAAGAAATGACTAGTATTTTCCTTATCTATCTATCTATCCATTTATTTATTACAATTTACTAACTTTTTATCCCACTGTGTTCTTTATAGGTCTTTTTTAGCCACCTCCCTCATTTCCTCCTAGTCCCACCCACCTTACCTCTTCTCCCCTTATGCCCTTTCCCTAGTCCCCTGATAGAGGAGGAACCTCCACCCCTTCTATCTGACCCTAGCCTATCAGGTCTCATCAAAGCTAGCTGCATCATCTTCCTCTGTGGCCTGGCAAAGCTTTCCCTCCCTCTCCCCCACGATGATGTGACCGAAGAGCTGGCCACTGAGTTCATGTCAGAGATCCCCTTACTAGGGAATCTACTTGGGAAACTGATCAGCCCGTGGACTTCCTCTGAGTAGTGGCTCAGGTCCTCTCCATGCATGGTCCTTGGTTGGAATATCGCTGTCTGAGGACTTCCTGGGCCCAGGCTTTTTGGGCTCTGTTGTTCTCCTAATGGAGTTCCTATCCTCTCCAGGTCTTTCTATTTCCCTCTTCTTCCAAAAGGTTTCCTGCTTGCTTGAGAGGTTGTGGAGAAAGGGGAACACTCCTCCATTGCTGGGAGGAATGTAACCTTGTACAAACACTGGAAATCAGTCTGGCTCTTTCTCAGAAAATTAGGAATAGTGCTATCTCAAGATTCAGCTGTACTACTCCTGGGCATATACCCCCCAAAATGCTCCATTGTTCAATAAGGACATTTGCTCAACTATGTTCACAGCAGCTTTATTTGTAATAGGCAGAATCTGGAAACAACCTAGATGTTCCTCAGCCGATGAAAGAATACAGAAATTGTGGTACACAATGGAATATTACTCAGCAATTAAAAACAAATAAATCTGTTGCTCTCCTTGTGGAGACCCTGTCCTCTCCAGCTCTTACTATTTCCCACTACTTACATAAAATTCCATTCACTCTGCCCAACAGTTGACCATCAGGTTCAGCATCTGCTTTGATAGTCTGTAGGGCAGAGGCTTTCAGAACAAGAAAATTTGAACACAGGGAACTTCCCAGAGACTCATACTCCAACCAAGGACTATTCATGGAGATAACCTAGAACCCCTGCACAGATGTAGCCCATGGCAGTTCAGTGTCCAAGTGGGTTACATAGTAATGGGAAGTAATTGTGTAATTATGCCTCTGACATAATCTGATTGGCCTGCTCTTTGATCACCTCCCCCTGAGGGGGGAGCAGCCTTACCAGGCCACAGTAGAGGACAATGCAGCCACTTTTGATGTGAACTGATAGACTAAGATCAGAAAGGAGAGGAGAACCTCCCCTATCAGTGGACTTGGGGAGTGGCATGCATGCAGAAAGGGGAGGGAGGGTGGGATCGGGAGAGGAGGAGGGAGGGGCTTATGGGGGGATACAAAACGAATAAAGTGTAATTAATAAAATAAAAGAAAAAAAGAAAAAATAAAGACTGTGTCCTCACATGCAAATAAATAAATAAATAAATAAATAAATGAATGAATAAATAAATAAATAAAGCAAATTTGCAGGCAAATGGTAGCAATTAGAAAAGATCAACTTGAGTGAGGTAACCCAGAAGAAGAAAGACACACATGGTGTATACTCACTTATAAGTGGATATTAGACAAATAATACAGGATAAAGATACTAAAATCTATAGTCATAAAGAAGAAAAACAACAAGGAGGACCCTAGGGAAGAGACTAAAACCTCACTCAGAAGGGCAAGCAGGATAAACATTGGAAGCATGAGAAGAGAAGGAACAGGACTAGAGCCTACCACAGAGGACCTTTGAAAGACTCCACCCACCTGGGTATTGAAGGAGATGCAGAGACTCATAGCCAAACTTTAGGTAGAATAGTATTTCTCTTTTAATGTATTGATCACAACTGAATAGATTTTAGAAAGAATGCCTTATATAATCAAGTGTTCTGATCCCATCACCTTCACACCATATCTATATTAGGGTAATCAAGATTCTGTTTGCCTTTTAATCAGTTTATCACATGCTTAGAGCAGATCAACATTTTAGCTATAGTGACAAATTAGGAATAAACATTGCACTTTAAAATTATTTAAGCTTACTATAATTTGCTAATATTTATTTAAAAGAGGAAATACACCATTAGCTGTGCTCCTAATTAAAAGAATCACTGTATCTTTATACAGGTTGAGTTAATTAAATCTGGATCAGAGATGTCATAGTGAATTAATTATCCAAATTGTTTGTGAATAAAATCATCCTATTATGGTAAACATAGTTTAAACTTTCAAGTACACACATTTTCCATGACAAATATCTCAAACAGACATAGTTTCTCAGATTATCCCAGATGACCTAGAAAGAACTAAAGAAAAAATGCATTTTTATTTTTAGCAAAAGTTTCTTCGGAAAAAAAAAATCTATTTTTTTTCCTGATAAAATAATACAAGACAAGATAAATTGGACTGTAACTGCTTAGTAAGTATTTGTCAAACTGTACTCAGTCTACCTAGAATGCTATAATGATTATCTATAATAATCATGTACATTAAAATTAGAGCCTAATTTTACTTTACTCATGTACATGTGTGAGTGTTGACACGAGCATGTGCCACACAGGTACAGTCCCTGTAGAAATCAGAAGAGCCCCCTGAACCTGGAGGTTTAGGTGCTTGTGAGCTACCTGATGTGAATATTGAGAACAAAACTGTGGTCCTCTAGAAGAGCAGGAATTATGCATAGCCATTGCTATAGCCCAAAGCTAGGTTATAAGACCGATAGTTGATAGCTGTAAAAGCAAAGAATCATTTGATTCTTTCTGTATTTTTTTTCTCAAGGGAAGATATCAAATTTACAAAATGACTATTGGTATTATCCAAAATGTGAACTTAGCAGATTTTGAATGAATAGCTTATCATTATATGGGTGTGTGTGCATATTATAGCAATTTACCAGAGATGAATAGTTTATACAAGACAAAAAATGCTCTTCGCTTAAATATACATACTATTAACATATATACTAACATATATTATATATAAATATAAATATATATATATACTATTTTTTCAAGGTTAATTTACTAAAATAAGATGTTTTTTCTGTCAAAGACTTGAGTACATAAGACTTCATACCATGCACTACAGTACCTGCAGAGCACATACATATGAAAATTCAAACACTGCTTTTTAGTAATGAAGACAGAAGGTGATAATAAAAAACAGAAAAAAAATAAAAATAAAATTGAGAATTGAAACATAATGAAAGTTCTACTTGATGAAATTATTTCCTTATTTTCATAATTTTTGTGGACCTTATTTTGATCAGCCCTGTGCTCCCATTTCTATTTATAAAAATATGTGGAACTATGCATGACCCACTATTTAGCATCTTATCATTTGTTAGACAAACTGCTTTTGTACAATGCATCTCATTTGCATTTTAAATTGCAAACCAGGGATTGCACTGGAGGTTAAATATAAAAAATAATTAATGTTTTTCTGTTCAATAAATCCTTAAAAGTGAGCAATGCAGTCTGTTTCAACAAAAATGGTAAGATACTTTGAGAGCTGTCATTCATCATGAGGAAGGTATATTATTCTCTTTCTTTTTTGTTAATGTTACTGTTGTAGATGACACTCATTATGATTAGGCTGTTGAACAGTTTATTCTCCCATCCTGATTGGAATTCACATAGTTGTGAACTATGTGGAAGACAACAGCAACTCATGGTCCTTCAAGACAAGGGACTGTCATAGCCTATCTAGTGAAAATCTATTTCCAAAACATCTCTGCAGCATAAATGTACTGTTAGAATTTTTGTGGTAATTTATTTCAAAATATTAAAAGAAGTTCTCTTTTTTTTCAACAGAGAGAATATTTCTTGTAGAAATAGACTGACATGGCATTTTTATAGTTTAGCCTTATATTATGTGTTAGGAAAATATGGAAATCCCTCCATAAATTTAAATAGGGCATGTCAAACTTATCAGTTATCTGAGGAAAAGAAACTAACCAAGCATGAGGGAAAATATCAGAAATTGGATTTCAAGTTGAGAGAAATTATAAAGGCTCCACATATGTTGACAAGTCCAAGATAAAATGAAATGACTAATTGTATAATCTAAGGGAACTTTTAAATATGTAAATAATAGAATTGCACATTTATTGTCACTTGTTGTTGATAATAATGATGACAGTGGTCCTAAATAATGTAGATAGTTACAAAAGAAAACCAAATTCTAACATAAATTTTATGGGATTAGACATAAACCTGTCTGTAGCTATATGCCTATATCACATAAGAAGAATTTTGGATATAAATACTAGAATTACCTTTTTAAAGTCTGGACATTTGTAATAAAAATTAGCTCTAAGAAAAAACCAGAATTAGAAACAGTAAAATAAGTCATGGCCAGTAGTACTAGTGAACAGTTGTACAGAATCTCCTCTGTGTCTCTGTATTTGTTAGCACATCAGTTAATGTAACTGAGTAAATGCACAGTTGAACCCATAGAATAACCCTGTGCAGTGGACATTGCTTGAGCTGAAATTACTGTTTTCATTTACTTATTAGGGAAGCAGCATGGAAAGGGTAAAATATGTGAGTTAAATTCCCACAGAAGATGATAGAAATGGATTATAAACCTTGGAAGCCCATGGTCCCAGATTGCACATTCTTGTCTCTATATTAGAGCCTCCTTCAGCAGGTCACCTGATAAGGCTATAGAAAATGGATGATTATAAACCCAGATGACATCACTAATTTCTCTGAGGCCACACAAACTTTAAAAAAAAATGGTTAATTACGAAGACCTGTTGGGAAATTTTCATTTTGAATCTGCATACATATTTTTAATAAAATGTTTTGATGCAATGCAACCTGAAAGTCCTTGATTCCACCAAAAAGTAATGAAACTTTCAGAATGAACTGGCAGAAAATTCTAAGCAAGCTATTTAATCAAGAACAGACAAGCATATGTCATTAAATCAGCAGTGGGATTCTTTTCCTCAGGCTGATGTGCCATGGCTCAGTCAACAGCAAGTACAATTATCCTTAACCTGAGGACATATATTAATAAGACGCCATCAACTTCAGGTCTTAGATCTTCTTCTGAATGTGCCGGTGGAAAAAAAAAAGACAGATATGAATAAAAAGGTTTATTAGAGCTATGGAAATAATTATTGTATATTCTCGGTCATTGAAGGTATTGGGAAAACTTGCCAAGCTGTTAGACATCAAACTTGTCAGCACTTTCATTCAAACTGATGGCAGTAGGGATGCACCTGCAGACATTCTCTGCTTCATCCCCCCTTTTCATTAGGATTTTACATTTCTAGAAAAATAAACTATAGTCAAATATAGGTGTGAAATTAAAGGAGAGACAAGGAAGATTTGATTCTTCACTGTGGAAAAGTAGAACATTTTGGCATATTAGCCTTCTTGGGGAGAAATAGTTGACCTGTGATCCCTGGGTGTTTCAAAACTTACAGGTGTGCATATGTTTGCATTTGTGTGACAACTGTGCCAGGATAAGTATGCATGTGCGTATGTGTACATGGTGTTTTCCAAGAATAAAGTTCACAGCTTTCAAGAGATTTCTTTTTCCTAGTGCATATGGCTGCCAAAATGTTTGCTATTCCATATACTGTGGAAGAAAGTCTGGTCGAAAGAGGTTGATGATGTTAAATGCATAGTTCTTGAACAAAGATGAAATCCAGACATGGAATAGAACAGATTAAATTAATAATTTGGAGAAAATAAATTGTATTAATGTGAAGAGTTTTTGCTCAAGGGTGCATTGAGTTTTTATTTAGGGTGATGGTAACAGAATAATCCCATGAACTGGAGTGTATAGCACCCAATTGTGAGAGAAAAACTACAACTGATGTTTGGTTTTAGCTGCACAAAAAAAAATTTAATTATGCATCATGTGAAAAATCTTAATTATCGCTTATTCCAGCAAAAAACATAGAGACATTGGTCACTATAAAGATCTCTGTTAGACAGTAAATTGTTTCACTTTGTCAATCTTTGCTGTGTATTTGAAAATATAGGATGACTTTTATGTCATTCGTGACTGAGCAATGAAGCTAAAGCAAATGAAACTTGGCTGGTCTAGCATTTACTCAAAGCTGCACAAATACTTTATAAAATTCATATGCAAAACCATCTGGACAAGTGGGAACAGCAATTTGGTGGTGTTATATAAACTTACCATTTATATTAAAGTCACATGAGCTTGTGCTATAAGGGTTTCTGTAGATGTCAAGAGGATAAAAAGCTCAAACGAGGGAGGAAAGAGCATGTTTTTGTGAGAAGGAGATACTTAAGGCTCCACTGCAGCTTCCTTATTAAACACTTTCAAGACTCTTTTCTGTCTCCAAAACTTTGGAACATAATACCTGAGTCATTTCAAATTGCCATACTCGTGAAAGAACCATTGTCCTAAGAGTAAATCTGAAGAAAAGCCGACTGTGCTGAGCCTTCTCATGATCTGCTACAGGATTAAAACCAGGAAACCTTCTTTAATTGTCCTTACCCACTTTCCTTGTGAAAGGGAATTTACCAGAAAATTGGGATTAATAAGTATGCTAATTTTATAAATCTTAATTTATACATGAAGCATTCTTATCCTAGTTTTCATCTTCTGAATGAAAAAAAAATGATAAATAATAAAGGTATTCACACATCACAAAAGTTCAACATCATCAGATGTTTAATTAACATAAAACATTGTTATTATTTAATATGCTCTTATTTCCATCATATTTTACCTTTAAACAAATTACCAATTTTTCACAGTTAATTATGGAAGGTAGGTGTTAAAGAGAAAGAATGACAAAATAACAAATAAGCAGAGCAAAGTGATGTGATTAGCAAAACCCTCATACATCCCAGAACACTGTGCAGACTGAAGAACCAGAGACCGAAAAGTAGGACAGGTGCTGAACATTGCCAAATACTTTAGGAAGAAGTTAGTCAGTGTCATAATCAGGGCTGATACTTCTCCACCTGGCTTCACTTTGAAAATAGATCTTTGCCTTGTAAAGCTCCTGTCCTCTCCAGGTCTTACTATCTCCCACTTCTTCCCAAAAAGTCTGGGCACAGGGGTCTTTTCATGGAGATGGCCCATACACGGTGGTAGCCTATGGCAGTTCAGTGTCCAAGTGACCTCCATAGTAATGGGGACAGGGACTGTCTCTGACATGAACTGATTGGCCTTCTCTTTGATCACCTTCCCCTGAGGGAGAGCAGCCTTACCAGGCCACAGAAGAAGACAATGCAGCCATTCCTGATGAGACCTGATAGACTAGGATGAGAGGGAAGGGCAGGAGGACCTCCCTTATCAGTGGACTGGATGGGGAAGAGGGAGGGAAGTACAGGGGGGGGATACAAAGTGAATAAACTAAAATTAATAAAATAATTAAATAAAAAATTTAAATAAAAAAAGAAAATAGATCTTTGCATCTGATTTTTTTCTATGACACAGTTTTTGTAGGTGTCTTGATGATAAAAGACTTAAAATCGGTGATATAAGTAGTAGTTATGCTGCATTATAAAAATTTAAAATACAAAATTTGAAACTTTAGAGTACTTTTTATATCTGTGAACTTTTTTCTTTATTAATTACAATTTATTCACTTTGTATCCCCCCTGTGGTTCCCTCCTGCCTCCCGTCCTAATCCCTTCCTTCCACCATCCTCTGCATGCATGCCCCTCCCCAAGTCCACTGATAGGGAAGGACTTCTTTTCCTTCCTTCTGATCCTAGTCAATTAGGTCTCATCAGGAGTAGCTGCATTGTCTTCTTCTGTGGCCTGGTAATGCTGCTTCCTCCTCAGGGGAGGTAAATAAAGAGCAGGCCAATCAGTTCATGTCAGAAGCAGTCCCTGTTCCTATTACAATGGAACCCACTTGGATACTGAACTGCCATGGCTACATCTGTGCAGCGGTATTAGATTATCTCCATGCGTAGTCATTGGTTGGAATAGCATTCTCAGGAAAGATCCCTGTGCTCAGATTTTTTGGTTCTGTTGCTCTCCTTGTGGAGTTCCTGTCCCCTCCAGATCTTACTGTTTCCCACTTCTTTCCTAAGATTCCCTGTACTCTGCCCAAAGGTTGCCCATAAGTCTCAGCATCTACATTGATAGTTTGCAGGGCAGAGCTTTTCAGAGGTCCTCTGTGTCAGGTTCCTGACTTGTTCCCTCTTTTCTCCTTCTTCTGGTGTCCAGCCTCTTTGCTTTTCTGGATAGGAATTGAGTATTTTAGCAAGAGTCCTTCCTCTTAATTAGTTTCTTTAGGTGTACAGATTTTAGTAGGTTTATCCTATATTATATGTCTATATGAGTGAGTACACACCGTGTGCATCTTTCTGCTTCTGGGACAGCTCATTCAGGATGGTCTTTTCCAGATCCCACCATTTCCCTGCAAATTTCATGATTTTCTTGTTTTTTATTGCTGAGTAATATTCCATTGTGTAGATATACCACAATTTGTGCATCATTCTCTGCAGAGGAATATCGAATGGCAGAGAAACACTTAAAGAAATGCTCAACCTCATTAGCCATCAGGTAAATGCAAATCAAAATGACCCTAAGATTTCACCTTACACCCATCAGAATGGCTAAGATCAAAAACTCAAGAGACAACACATGTTGGAGAGGTTGTGGAGAAAGGGGAACCCTCCTCCCCTGCTGGTGGGAATGTAAACTTGTACAACCACACTGGAAATCAATCTGGTGCTTTCTCAGACAACTAGGAATAGCGCTTCCTCAAGATCCAGCCATACCATTTCTAGGCATATATCCAAAAGATTCTCAAGTACACAATAAGGACATTTGCTCAACCATGTTTGTAGCAGCCTTATTTGTGATAGCCAGAAGCTGGAAACAGCCCAGATACCCCTCAGTGGAGGAATGGATGCACAAATTGTGGTATATTTGTCAACTTTTAAACTTGGTAGCTCTTAATATAATATTTTACTATACTTAGTAATTGGCATTATTAGATTATAAATCAATAGGGTAGTGAAATGTTCAAATATTTTTAGTGGTAAATGTGAAACAAAAAGGGGGAACTGTAGAGAGCTGTGTAATGCCGCGCCTTAAAGATGGAGCTGGTTTCCACCTTCCACCTTCCCGATGGTGAGTGCTCTCTGTCACAAACAACTCCACATTTGGCCAAGGCTGAGGATCTGGCTTGCTTCCATGTATGTGGACCTATCTGCATTGCCCACGTGGCATGCTGAGGTTGGCTACCCAGAGGCTATTTAAAGTGGGCTGGCTTTACCCAAGGTCAGATGATTGTTCAAGGTTCCTGAATAAACTGCATTGAAAAAAAATGTGATGTATAAGCATTTCGTCTGATGTGAGGGAAGCCTTTGGAGGTGTGAGACATCCCTTCAACAGGATACTGCAACACAATTACCTAATCCATACCCTCCCGCCTTTTTTATTTAGTTTTCCTGAGGCAAGAAGATTTTGTAAGTATCCTGCCACCATATTGTGCTTCCCTTCTTTTTCTTCTTTCTTTTAGCTTTATTTATTTAGTTGTTCACTTTACATCCCAATCGTAGTCCCCATCCTTCTCTCCTCCTGGTCCCACCCTCTCTTTCTCTTCTCCCTTCCCCTAACCTTCAGGAAAGCCTCCCCACCTCCCCGACCCACGTCAGCAGTTCAAGTCACATCAGGACTTAGCATATCCTCTTCCACAGTGTCCTGCCAAGGCAGCCCCGACAGATGTAGGTGTTCAAAAAACATGTAAGAGTCCATGTCAGTAACAGTCCCTGCTTACAAGAGAACCCACAAGAAAACCAAGTTGTCCATTAGGTGTATGTGTGTAGGGGGCCTAGATCTAGTCCATGCATGGTCCTTGGTTGGTGCTTCAGTCTCCACAGGCCCCACTGGGCCCAGGTTACTTGGCTTTGTTGGTCTTCTTGTACAGTTCCTGTCCACTCAGTTTAGTGTGGTCTGAATCTCTAAAACTGTGAGTCAAATTAGCAATTTATCTGTTATTGAATCTCAAACACAGGAATCTGAGGAACAAAGGAACAACACTTCAGTATTTTAAGCAAATTCATTCCATTGTGATGATTGACGATGGAAGTTTCCCATGATGATCGACAAGAACAATTAAAAAAATGTTTCTTTCTCTCCTAAGGGCCATAAATTGTTTATATTTCAGTTGTTATATACAAATCTTTTATGGAAATTAATGCAAGATATCTATCAGTAAATAAATATGTGAATACTTAAAATGGAAAGCTTTAGATATTTAATTTTCCTTCTAGCATTGTTTTCCAAGTAAATCAGATTGCCAGCCAAATGCAAACAGATTTTTTTTTTGAAAGGGAAAAAAGACAAAGACAAATGACTTCAAAGAGGACTTTGGATGTTTGGGCTCCTGGTAAAATGATGAAAAATAATTTTTCATACGATTCTTTATGAATTAACAATAGTTCCAACATTCACGTAATCATTTATAAAAGAAATTGGCACTGAATAATTCTTTTTTTAATTTTTATTTTAATTACTGTTTATTCACCTTGTATCTCAGCTGTAGCCCCCTTGCTCCTCCCCTCCCAATCCCACCCTCTTTCTTTCATATCCTCCTATGTCCCTCTCTAAGTCCACTGATAGGGGAAGTCCTCCCCCCCTTCCATCTGACCCTAGATTATGATTTTTCATTAGGACTGGTTGCAATGTCTACTCCCCCATCAGGGGGTTGGTGGTCAAAGAGCCAGCCACTGAGTTCATGTCAGAGACAGTCCCTATTCACCTTACTAGGGTACTGACTTGTATACTGAGCTGCCATGGCTACATCTGAGCAGGGGTTCTAAGTTTTATCCATGAATGGTCCTTGGTTGGAGTATTAGTCTAAAAACAGAGCCCTGTGCCCAGATAGTTTGGTTCTGTTGCTATCCTTGTGGAGCTCCTGTCCTCTCCAGGTCTTACTATCTCCCTCTTCTTTCCTAAGGTTCTCTGCCCAAAGCTTTTTTATGAGTCTCCTTATCTGCTTTTATACAATGCTGGGTAGAGTCTTTCAGAGGACCTCTGTGGTAGGCTACTCTTCTGTTTCCTGTTTTCTCCTTCTTTCAATGTCTGTCCCATTTGCCTTTCTGAGAGAGGATTGATCATCTTACCTAGGGTCCTCCTTCTAGCTCACCTTCTTTAGGTGTTCAGATTTTTGTAGGATTATCTATATTATATGTCTAGTATCCACTTATAAGTGAGTATATATGGTGTGTATCTTTCTCTTTCTGGGATACCCCACTCAAGATGATCTTTTCTCGTTTGCACCATTTGCCTGCAAATTTCATGGTTTCCTTGTTTTTAATTTTTGCTAAGTACTATTCCATTGTATAAATGTACCACAATTTCTGTATCCATTCCTCCTTTGAGGACCATCTGATATATTTCCAGGTTCTGGGTATTACAAGTTTAGGGACTATAAAAATCAGGCACCTAAGCCAAGACTTTAGGGGGTCGGAAGTTGAAGGTACCAATTGAAACGGGTATTTCTTCTCACCACTGCACCCTGGCTCTTTATATTATCACTCCGACTCTGTCTGTAAGAACACAGAAAACTTTTGAGAGGTAAGCAATCACGTGTAGAAACAGTAGAGAAACCTTATGCAACAAGTGATCTTACAATCCCAGATTACACAGGTGACCATAGCCATTGATTATGAAATCCGATTTACTTTTTCAATGTGAACCTGAGTTGACAAGACTGCATATGTAGAAAACTGCACTTAGTTTGGGAAAAGCTGAATTTCCTACTGTCTATATAGAAGAAATTGATTTTTGCTTCAATAAAAATCCATCCTTCTTTGGCACAACTGTGTACATTCTCTAGTGGGTAAAGAGAATCTATGTAAACACCTCACTTTAAAATGTGATAAGGTTTTCAATAAATCAGCTACTTTATTAGACTCACTGTGTCATTCACAATGAAATAGCAGAACTGTGTGTCCCCACCAATATTTCATGGTTTTATTTTGGAAGGGAATCATCTGCAACACTCCACAATGCTGTATGATTTACTGTTTTGCACACAATTCTGAAATATCAATCCCCATCTCAGCTTTTCTAGTCTTGGCACCAAGAAAGATTTTGCTTCAGGTTTTATTTATTCAGTGCCTGCTAATGTTGTAATTTTTATGTCATGCCATGTCATTTTGCCACTAATGTCATAAATCTGATAAAAGAGCAACAGAGAGGAACTATGTAGTTATTAATTAGAGAGGTCTGATAAATGGGTTATCTTATTTAGTAAGCAAGTCCTTGACAAGTAGGTGAGCACAGATGGGCATATTAATGATGGTTCGCTTAATTCACTGGTGTGTTAACACTAGTTTTACTCCCTTTTAAAGTAATATGTATAGGTCCCTGAAACGTAAAATTTCATAGCTAAATATTATTGGCTAATGTTTAATCCTACATCGCTCCCTTGCATGACCTTAATTAATCCTTACACTAACACTATGAGGAATGACTTCTCAATAGTCTATCCATTTTATAGTTGAGAAAACTAAGGTAAATATAGGTTGCTTATAACAGAAGACTGCAGAGCTGATAAAGCTGGAATCCCACTGACACTTACTAATCCTTCTGGAGAGATGCCTTCTTCACACTTCTGCCTTAGATAAAGTTCACCTCTTCCATAGCTCTCACACTGA
Source organism: Meriones unguiculatus (assembly GCF_030254825.1). NCBI lineage: Eukaryota > Metazoa > Chordata > Mammalia > Rodentia > Muridae > Meriones > Meriones unguiculatus. The sequence goes on from NC_083359.1 coordinate 31,003,526, forward strand.
CCTTCTGATCGAAATATAAATATTTACACGAAATGTAAATTTATATAAAACTTACATTAAGCTTTTAATATTATCTTCTTGTTTGCTCAATAAAGAAATGTGCAGTTTCTACCTCTGAAGTACAACATCATTTTTACTTGCTTTTAATTCCTGTACTCAGGATACTTAGGGATGCTGGATTTAAACAATGCAGGAGGATGTCAACATGCTTAATTTGTGTTTATAAAAAATACATTTTCTTTCTAGTGCCATCATTCAAATATCTCATCCTTGAAGACAAAAACTAGAATTTGCTAATGTGGTCCATTTTATTTTTCTTGGCCCATGCTCTGGCTGGCTTATTCTAAGAAGGAAGGCAGGTGATTAATATCTTAGCTACCCTATTTTGATATTTACATGATACAGTTTTCAATAACACACACAAATTTTATTTTAAAGAAATATATGTGAAAAAAGATGAAAAGTGTGATGATCCATAGAAAACATTGATTTGTATACAAAATTCACCCAATAAATTTCAAGAGCAGAAAATAGATCTGTTTTAGATGCAGAACAAGACAAAATTAGAAGTTATTCCCAAATTAGACCAAAATTATTTCCAAACCATCCTATTGCATTACTCTTGTGTTCTGAGTGATTGTGTAGTGATATTATATACATAGCCAAATATTGTCATGTATTTGTAGGACATTACTGTTCATTTTCCAATTCTTTCAACAGAACTTTAAAAATGGATTTTGCACAAAATATTTCAGTGGTAACTAAGGGTTGATGATGTACCCATCTTCTATATGGTACCAAACTGCAGAGCAGAGATCTATTGAAACATTTTAGGGATAACACTAGGAAACAGCCACGTTTTGTACAGAAGAAAATCCACACACTCATTACCAATGCTCCAGTAGGCTGAGAGATCCTTCCACAGAGAAGGAAGGATCTTGTGGTTTAAGCTGATAAACTTGGTGCCTGTATTCAGTTATTCAACTGTTCATTTCCTTTGGGTCTCTGTTGAGTCCCATGGATCTTAAGTCTCTCTAAAAGAAAACAAACAAACAAACAAACAAAAATCCAGTCCTTTTCCAATTCTCTTCTGGGATGCTTCCCACCACTTTCCTGACACCCTTCCTGACCAACCTTGTCACAATGCATGGTCATATGAGACTGATGGTTATACACCCTGGACAATATTTATTATCTTCTACAGAAAAGCATTTAGCATTTGCCAGTCACCTCTTTGTCATTAGGATGGGCATGTATCCCCAGTGATGTGCTGGCTTTTCAAGGCTGTGCCTTAGGTGTTGAATTATTGCCTAGGTGACTAACTCTTGGAGGAGACTGATTTTAGCTTTTTACCATAATAGCATAGCCACCTTCATTATCAGTTTAAACAGCAAGACTGCCATTTTTGTGAACTGATCCTATCTGAGAGACAATACTTGATAGCTGGATTTTTCTCCTAAAGCAACTGCTCACTGTGTCTTAGTTGGAAGCATCACAAATGTACAGTACATGTGTCCTTCCACTTTAGTGTTTACAATACAGCTGCTGACACTAGCTGGGGAAAGACACTGTGTTCTATAGGTGTTTGTGGTATAGAAGCTCACTATCCTAACAAGATCCTCTTGGCTGTGCACTAGCATAGTGACGCTAGACATTTACGCCTGTAAACGATAGTCCTGGGATTTAAACTCCCACAAGTATCCTATTAAGGTTCTGCATTTTGCACCTGGTTTTACAGTCTTTCTTACTGTGCAGCCGTCGAAATTAATTGAGATATCATAAGTTGGTCATTTTTGTTTTTGCGACTGATCATCTTTGTCATTCAACCATCAAGACAGAAAACACTAACTCTTTCCCATCTGTGATGGGAAGTATCTTACGTGGAAAGTATCAAATCGTAATTCTAACATTTAACTCCAGCACTTAAGGGTTCTTTGAAAAGCTTGAAATGTAGTAAGATAGATTGCCTCACTTGGATGCCGGGCAGTCCGGAGGCTAGCTGAAGCTTGATTTTGTTTATCTTGGCTGTTTATGAGTTTTCATTCTATCGCTCATGTTGTGTGCTTTGTTTGAGATTTGTTCATTTAATATATTTAATTTCCACCCATTATTTAAGAGCACAATGGAATTTTATTAACATTCACATTTAATTTAAAAATAATAATTGTTTTCATTCCTCAGAATTTCAGACATGTATACAATGAATTGGGATCTTATCTATCCCACATTCCCTTTTCAATTCCACAAAGCAAGGTATCATTTTTTTATTTAAGGTGGCCTTTTAGAAAATCTTGTGAAAGAAAAATATTTTTTGTTACTCTCAATATCAATCACTTTTTTTAAAAATTTTTTTGTCACTCTGTTTTCAAAATATGCGTTTTACCAGGTCACATGTCTGGAATTTCTTTCCCCAATAATGACAATTTTTTAAAAAAGATTTATTTTTATGTACATTGATGTTTTGCCTGCATATAATGTCTATGTGAGAGTTCCAAATCCTCTCAAACTGGAATTACACCAGTAACAGACAGTTTTGAGTTGCCATGTAGGTGTTGAGAATTGAACCTAGGCCCTCTAGAAGAGAAGACAGTGCTCTTAAATACTAACCCATCTCTCTCTCCAAATCAATGAGAACTTTTTTTTTATTTCAACTTTAGTCTTTCTTTTTTCTTTTTTTTTTTTTTTTTTTGCTTAGCTTTTTTATTTTATTTTATTTTATTTTTTAATTTTCAATGCAGTTTATTCAGGAACCTTGAACAATCATCTGACCCTGGGGAAAGCCAGCCCACAGCTTAAATAGCCTCTGGGTAGCCAACCCCAGCGTGCCACGTGGGCAATGCAGATAGGTCCACATACATGGAAGCAAGCCAGATCCTCAGCCTTAGCCAAATGTGGAGTTGTTCGTGACAGAGAGCACTCACCATCGGGAAGGTGGAAGGTGGAAACCAGCTCCATCTTTAAGGCATAGCATTCCGCAGCTCTCTACAGTTCCCCCTTTTTGTTTTAGATGCAGCAGGCAAGAGTAGAAGTCTGATCTCTGATATTAGAAATAAATTGGGACTTTGTACTGATGTTCATTTAGGTGTCATCCACCCAAAGAGCATCAGACCCGACCGATACCTTTTTCTCAGAGGCGGGACCTGGGGCATCAACCCGCATGCAATCAGACATGCTCTAATGAGAACTTCTTTTAAGTTCAAAAATTATTATTATTATTGCACAGAGTATCTTGATTTCTTCAAGTTTTGTGGGTATGGACATAGGGTAGAAATGTTCTTAGATAAATACTTAGAATGCTGCACTATTTCCTGTAATGACAAGGCTACTCAACAGTTTATCACAGATTACGCTAACTAATTACTACATGGGTGGTTGCAACCCAAGTCACTTTAGTACCTTACAAGAAGTAGAATGCTTTAGGCAAGATTACCAGCATGAGAATAAGTGACTTAGCAAGCATTAATAAACCCCAAGTACAACAGTGTTAAATGTTTTATGCATCATTCAAGAATGTGCCACTGCAGAAAATTGAATGAACAGCCTTTTGGTTATGAATACTGAAAGCAATTTTTCAGGATTGTTTTGCATTTCTTTTGGTGACAGACTTATCAAAATGAACATTTTCTGATAGAGAATGCCTAGAAGGCGTTCTCTCTCTTAGAGCTTGGCAGTGTGTGTAATTCTCCTGAAACGGTGTCTATGTACCATCTCACAACAAAAGCCACTCAACCAAGAAGCATTTACTCAATGGCAACTCTGTGTCAGACGTTGGGTTACACTGTTCAGGCTTAGAGTTTTACAATGCTGAAAACAAATTCTGTCACAGCCCATCCCAGTGGTTGGGACAAGAATTAGAAGTCGCATTTTATTAGATTCTTAAACTGTGGCTGATTGAACAGTGTCAATACTTAAAAAGAAAAACAAAACAAATTTTTTGTTGAATAACTACCATGGGTAGCAATCATACTACATTCCACATGCAACTGACCCAGTTTCCACCCTAAGGAAGGCCAGGAGGAGTCCATGTGGGGAATTTTGCTTCCTACTGCTACAATGAATTAAGATGAAGGAAGAGAACCTGAACTTGTAGAAAAAGAAGAGGAAGAACAGTAATTTATAAATGGTCTTTAATGTCTAATGCATGTTAAGTCTCAGATTGCAAATGCAAGTAAATTAGATCAGATCTCCTAAAAATCACATCTTCACAGAATAGCTAGAAACATGCATGTACCTGGTACATGCATTGCTTCTCTTTGCATGTACCATTTATTGTGATCCTCTAACAGGAATAATTTTTCCTGAACATCTCTGAAAACTTTTGTCTGACAATCAGGCTTATTCCCATTTCACGTGCATAAGAAAGGAAACCAGGCACAGAGGGACAAAACCTTGTCTAAATTCACAAGGCAAGGAGCACATAAAACCCACATTACATTTCAGGCAGAGGCTGATACTTTTTATTTTATTCTAAGTTTGGTAATTTTTTCTGAAATGGATGAAAATTTAAATTTAGGAACCCCTTCTTACATAGGCTTTTTTTTTCTCTAAGGAATTACACTTCAATTATGTCTCTAATGTCAAATAATTTACCTTAACAGGCAGCAGAGTGCGTTTCTAAGCTTCAGGTTGCAGAGTCAAGCCCACGTATAAACATATTCAACATCTAACATATAAAAAGAACTCATCTCTTACATGCTTTTCTATTGCTGTGAAGAAGAGACATCACGACCAAGGAAACTCATTAAACAACAAAAAGAAACAAACAAACAAAACAAAATCTTCCAAAATCCTTTACCTGAAGAATTGGTTATAGTTTCAGAGGCTTAGTCCATTACCGTCATGGTGGAATCATGGCAAAGGGCAGCCAGGCATGGTCTGGAGAACATACCTGTATGGCTGAGAACATAACTTAGAAGCCTGGGGTGTGTGTGTATGGGGTGTGATGCTGGGCCTGGCTTGGGCTGCTTAAAATGAAAGGCCATGCTCAGTGACACACCTCTTCTAATAGTTTTAAGATGGTTTCACCAACTGAAGATCAAACGTTCAAATATATGAGCATATGAAGGCCATTCTGGTTCAAACCACTGTACCATTTGATTTTAGAATTATCTTTCTGAATGTGGCAAGAAAAGATTCATAGAGACAACCTATCTATGCCTCCACATGCCATCCTTCCTGTGATATGCTTCTTAGATTTGTCTTGTCACTTTTTAAAATCTATCTCAATTTACTCTCATTTTTAATATTATTCCTATCAGCATTCCAAAATGCTTGAGCATCATTTCAAAAGGACACACAGAATTTAACAGAAACTGAAACACCCTCAGGCCTCCTTTTCATTTTGCTGTGTCTCATGTCTCTCTACTCCCTTGCCCTGCTAGCTCAAACCTGTTGACTTGATTGCTTGCCACATTTATTTCTTTATTCAATCAACAGATTTTATTGACTCCCACTGTGTGTCCTAGGCCGTGCTAAAGTACGAGAATGAAACAAAGATAAAAATGAGCAAAAGGATCAATCTGGTCCTGGACTTTTGAACCAATCTAAAAAAAGAGAGACTGGCATTTCAAAAATAGATAAAAAATGAAAACTCAGACTCTTCACATGCGTAAAAGCTAATGTTAGAAATTTGTAAATGCCCTGTCATTCTGATCCAGATACCTTTGAAAGATAATAATGAAATTCAGGATTATGACTATCAATTCTTTAAAAACTACTCTAAAAACTAGAGGAACTTTTTTTAACTGCTTTCATTGTATTTTTTTTTTAAATTTTGTATTAGTTTATTTATTTACATAACTGAGGGTTCCTCCTCCCTCCCCTCCTTCCACTCCCTCCACTTCTTGTCCTTCTCTCTTCCCCTCTCCCTTTCTGCCCAGAAAAGGGGCGCTTCCTCCCCAGTATCAACCCTCCCCAGCACATCAAGTCACATCAGGATTGGGCACATCTTCATCCACTGAGGTCAGGCAAGACGCCCCGGCAGGGGAAAATGTTCCAAAGGCAGGCAGTAGAGTCCATGTTAGAAACAGCTCCCCAACCCTCCACTTGCCAGGTTCCCATATGAAGACCACGTGTCCTGTATGCTACATATGTGCAGGGACCTACATATATATGTTCCTTAGTTGATGTCTCAGTCTCTGAAAGCCCCCATGAGACTAGGTTACTTTTCTCTGTTGGTCTTCTTGTGAGGTTCCTGTCCCACCATGCCCTTCCATCCTTCCCCTAACACTGCCACGAGATCTCCAGAGTTCTGCCCCATGCTTGGCTACAGTACTAGCATCTGTCTTGATCTACTGTTGGCTGGAGCCTACCAGATGACAGGGTTTCAGGTTGAGCCAATTATTGTTTGGACATTCCCTCTATCTGTTCCCTCATTATCCCTACACTTCTGGTAGGCAGGATAATTTTTGGTTCACAGGTTTTATGAGTGGGTTTGTGGAACCCCCTTCCATTAGTCCGCCTGGATAGGGGGTGGGTATCTTCTGTCTTCATGTCCGCTCCCCACAGAGGAGTCTCAGCTAGAATCACACCCATATCCTCCCAAGTGGCTCCCTGGTAGCAGCCCTCTAGCTTGACTAAGAGATGTCCCTCTCCAGTTTTCCTTCTTGTTTCCAGCCCTCTCACCTCTCACCCCTATTCTCCCTGATCCCAGATCTTGTTTACCTCCACATTCTGTCTCCTGCCCAGTTCCCTCTCTTCATCCGATTCTGCTGTCTGTTGCATTTTCCCTTCTGAGTGACATTCAGCACCCGCCCTTGGGCTCTACTTGTTACATAGCTTCTTTGGGTATGGATTGTAGTATGATTATCCTGTGCTATAGGTCTTAAATCCACTTATGAGGGAGTACATTATCAAGTGTGTGTTTCTGGATCTGTGTTACCTCACTAGGGATGCTCTTTTTTAGTTTCATTCATTTGCCTGCAAATTTTATGATTTCCTTGTTTTTAATAACTAAGCAATATTCCGTTGTGTAAATGTACCACAATTTCTGTATCCAGTCCTCCATTGAGGGGAATCTGGGTTGTTTCTAGCTTCTGGCTATTATGAAGAAAGCTGCTGTGAGTGTAGTTGAAAAAATGTCCTTGTTGCATGGTGTGGAAACTTTTGGGTAAATGCCCACGAGTGTTATAGGTGGGTCTTGAGGTAGAACTATTCCCAGTTTTCTGAGAAAGCGCCAGATTGTTTTCCAGAGAGGTTGTACAAGTTTACATTCCCACCAGCAATGGAGAAGTGTTCCCTTTTCTCCAAATCCTCTCCAGCATGTGTTGTCACTTGAGTATTTGATCTTAGCCATTCTGACTTGTATAAGATGGAATCACAGAGTAGTATTGATTTGCATTTTTCTGATGACTAAGACCATTGAGCCTTTCTTTAAGTGCTTCTCAGACATTTAATATTCTTCTGGTGTGAATTCGCTGTTTAGCTCTGTACCCATTTTTAATTGGATTATTTGATTTGTTGGTGTTTAATTTCTTAAGTTCTTTGTATATTTTAGGTATCAGCCCTTCATTGCTTTTTGGCATTGAAACAGACAGGTTGATCAATGGAGCCAAATTGAAGACCCAGAAATAAGCCCACAATTCTATGGGCAATTGATTTTTGACAAAGAAGCCAAAACTGTGCAATGGAAAAAAGACAGCATCTTCAACAAATTGTGCTAGTCTAGCTGGATGTCTGCTTATAAAAAAAATGCAAATACACCCATATTTATTACTTTGCACAAAACTCAAGTCCAAGTGGATCAAAGACCTTGACAGGAAACCAGAGACTCTAAACCTACTAGAAGACAAATTAGGGAAATGTTCAGAACTCATTGGCATAGGAGGCAACTTCCTAAATAGAACACCAGCAGCACAGGCTCTGAGAAAAACAATTAGTAAGATCTCATGAAACTGAGAATCTCCTGTAAACGGCACCCAACAGTTTGGGAAAAGATCTTCATGAACCCTAGAGGAACTTTTTAATCTCAAACCTAGCACTCATCACGCAGCATGGACCATTTGAAAGCATTTCTATGTCCTTCAGACATTAGGTCAATCTGGTTATTTGTATCTATTTGTGAACAATGTATATCAAAATCTTCATTGCCATGTTTGAAAAACAAAAGCAGCACTGAGCTAAGATATGAACTATTCCTGAGCATTTACAAGGGTGAGTTTTGTTGATTCATTAAAAAAATGAGTTTCCAATGGAGATGAGCTAATCATTTGCACTCTTGCTCAGTTATACGCACAGATTATAATTCCTTTATTGCCCAGTGTTTTGTGGATGAATTTTATGAATTCTCTAGAATTATTTAACAAATGGTATGTGACTTTCACAGGGGCCAAACGATCTTAAATAAGAGCTTTAGTGAGCATGGCTTTCCCAGGAGAGAGGAGCAAGAGAGAGAAATAAACTTCATAGGCAAATGCTAGGTGTAAACATCCCATTGATTGAACAGAGCAATTTGCAAAAGTCACACGCAGTGAGAACTGACTAGTGTGTGCTTTTCAAAACATCCTAGTCTTTCCCCGTCCCATTTGACAATTCAAGAACAGAGGAAGTTCCATAAAAGACCTGACTTGAAAAATGGCTTTTTGAGCCATTGATAGATTATTGGAATTCCATTATAAGCTACTATGTAATCTGACTTTATTGTTTTATCTGAAGCAAAACCTACTTGTATTTCTTTATTAGATTATTTTTGCTGTTTAGAAATTAGTTTTTAACTTTTTTAATTAAATTTTTATTTTTTACATTAATTACAGTTTATTTGATTTGTATCCCAGCTGTAGCCCCCTCCCTGATTTCCTATGAATCCCATCCTCTCTTCCTCATCTCCTCCCATGCCCCTCTCCAAGTCCACTTATAGGGGAAGTCCTCCTCCCCTTCCATCTGACCGTAGCCTATCAGGTCTCATCAGGACTGGCTGCAATGTCCTCCTTTGTGGCCTGGCAAGGCTGCTCCTCCCTCAGGGGAGAATGGTTAAAGTGCCAGCCACTGAGTTCATCTGAGAGACAGTCCCTCTTCCCCTTACTAGGTACCTACTTGGATACTGAGCTGCCAAGGGCTACATCTGAGCAGGGGTTCCATGTCATAGCCATGAATGTACCTTGGTTAGAGTATCAGTCTAAGAAAGAAGACCCCTGTGCCCAGATATTTTGGTTCTGTTTCTCTCCTTATTGAGCTCCTGTCCTCTCCAGATCTTACCTTCTTGAAAATGATTCCCTGCACTCTGCCCAAAGGTTGGCTATGAGCCTCAGCATCTGCTTTGATACACTGCTAGGTAGAAGTCTTTCAGAGGCCCTCTGTGGTAGGCCTCTGGCATGTTTCCTGTTTTCTCCTTCTTCCAATGTCCATCCTGTTTGTCTTCCTGAGTGAGGATTGATCATCTTACCAGGGTTCTCCTTCTTGTTTAGCTTCTTTAGGTGTACAGATTCAGTATGTTTATCCTATATTATATGTCTACTATCCACTTATAAGTGAGTATATACCATGTGTGTCTTTCTGCTTCTGGGATACCTCACTCAGGATGATCTTTCATCAACCCTATATCTGACAGAGGGCTAATATCCAGAATATATAAAGAACTAAAGATATTTAAAAGCAACAAATCTAGTAATCCAATTAAAAAATGGGGTACAGAGCTCAAAAACGAATTCTCTCTAGAGGAATACAGAATGGCAGAGAAACACTTAAAGAAATGCTCAACATCTTTAGCCATCAGGGAAATGCAAAAGACCCTGAGAATTCACTTTACACCCATAAGAATGGCTAAAATAAAAAACTCAAATGACAACACATGCTGAAGACATTATGGAGAAAGGGGAACCCTCCTCCCTTGCTGGTGGGAATGTAAACTAGTACAACCACTTTGGAAATCAATCTGGTGCTTTCTCAGATAATTAGGAATAAAGATCCCTTGAGATCAAGCTATACCACTCCTACGCACATATCCAAAATATGCTCAAGTATACAACAAGGACATTTGTTCAACAATGTTCATAGCAGCTTTATTTATAATAGCCAGAACCTGGAAACAATCCAGATGCTCCTTAATGGAGGAATGGATACAGAAATTGTGATACGTTTACTTAATGGAATACTACCCAACAATTAAAAACAAGGAAATCATGAAATTTGTAGGCAAATTCTGGGGTCTAGCAGAGAAATTACTCTTAAAAAGAGAATCTATCTTTAGTTTCATTTAGCTGACCTTATGATTATTAAATTTTTGCATGATTTTGTGGTTTGTGTATATTTCCATCCTTTTTAACTTCAACGACTTGATGAAACTTTAGTATAATTTGAAAGTTATTGCTGACATTGAAACAAATGGGCCGGGCCATACCTCCACACTGTAGAGGGCTTCAATTTGTAGCAAATATGTTTGCCTTTATAGTCATGTATAACTTCCAAATTCTAGAAAGCACATCTGTAAGAAGGGTTTGTCGGCATTTCAACCCTCATCTTTACAAACATTTATAATAATGTTTGTAAAACTCAGTCCAAGATGAGCTTTGATAGATAAACTCTTACCTATGGCAGGAAGGTATTTTTCTCCTACAATGTAGAAAGTATGCATTGGTTTCTCTGCCTCATACAGTTGATGTGTATAGAGTCCTGGATTCTTTAAAACTGAAGCTGGTGGATTTCTGTGAGTTCAGAACAAGTCTGAGAGAGAGGCAGAGTGATCTTCTGCCCACCCTGAACATCTGTAAGAACTGGTTTACCTCATACCCAGCAATAATAAATGAATAGATGAGCTAGTACTAAGCTAGTACTAAGCTTAGCTAGTACAGTTCAGCAGCTATGAGTTCAAACCCATGCTCAGTGTCTTCAAGATATGAGACTTTGCATGAGTTCAGTAAACGGAACAGTAAGTATGCAATAAGCTGTAGCTATGGAGGTAATTTCATTTCATTAACTTTAGCCCTAAATCTGCTTAAGAACATTTTAATTAGCTCTTTGACAGGGTAAATGTCTTCACGTAATAAAATAAATGTGTTTTTCTGGTAAAAATATTTTTCTTTCATTGAAAATTGATATTTTTCATTTAGTATATTCTGGTTACAATTTATTATATTTCATTTTGTGACATTCAGTTTCTGATCACATAGCATTTTATAGAATGCTTATTCTGTTTAATTACCCCCAGATTTTCAGGTGCATGTGAGTAACAAGTTTTCCTTTGATTATCGACATATCTCAAGTCTTCCAGAAGGACCTGGCACAGAGCGTGACCTTGATAAGTGTACGTTGCATAAATAACTGAACAGGAAGATGTTCAAAGGAAATTAGGTTCATCATCACTTTGCACTAGAGCAAATTGAAATTCACATCAATCAGCTATTCCAAGATCTTGGAATGTCTCGGTGTATGAAGGATAATTTAATTTCAATTTGTCTGGCCAGCATCCCTAGGTTCTATCCTAAGAGGAACAACTGATAAGTAAGTTCAATAAACAATGGGAGTGATCTTTGGACTAAAGATCAAAGACATTTTCTGGTGGCCAGGTCATTAGCAAAACTGCTGAGAGAGAAACTATTGTACAATAGGTTTTATAATGACTAGAAAAGCTGTTGCTCTGAGTAGCTCCCTATCAATTCTTAAGGGTTCACATAGATTTGGGAAATGACAACTTCAGAAGGTATTTGATGGTGAGGAACTCTATAGGCTAATGAAAGCAACAGCCGTTATATGGTTAGCTATCTCTATTTATACATACTTGGTGTCATGTATACAGTGACATATTTGCTGTTCTTATATATTTATAGATATTAATTATAGACATAATATGTAAACATTTGTTTATTTACATAAATACCTCATAAGGCTACTCCAAAGTCTATGTGGAGCTTGAAACAAGTGATTTAAAACTTCAGTCTTTCCACTGTTCAATTGAACACCTCTGTCTCTACTGTGGCTTCAAGAGAATGTAGTATAAATGGGAACAGATACAAGTGGTTAAAGTAGACTAGTGTTTGGGGTTCTATGATCCTCAAACATCAAGAGTTGTCTCATACTCCAGTGATGTTTGTTGGAACATCAATATGCAGAAAAGCATTTATTCATGTGCTTTGGCAGGTCTCCAAAAATATTGGCCTTGTTTTTGTCATACCAGGCTTTAATTCCAAAACACAGTCTATTAAAGATCCTTGCCATATCCATGGAGTGACATGAACCTATTTTAAATCTGCTCATCACTGACTTAATGCATAATAACTAGCCGATTAAAATGATTTTAGAATTGGCATATAAAATATGTGCCCATTACAGCCATCTTTTCAGGAGTGGGAAAAACTCCTGTAGAAACTACAGCTAAAGAATAATTTGCTAAAAAATCGGCTGAAGCGGGAGGTTCCAGCTCATTGAAACTCAATTTATTATATGCTTAAGTGACTCCTGGAGCAGTGGAATGTGTAGGCTGCACAACCAGACAAGGCAAATTCTGTGCTGATAACAAATGTGTAAAACGCCCGTACCTAGTGGAGAAGTGATAGCAGCCAAAACCAATACTTGCCAACCAGTAAAAAAATATGAACATGCTGTTAGATAATTAACATTTTTCTTATTATGCAAGGCTGGGTAGTGAAAATGCAACCCAGCACCCCCCCAAACCCCTGGATAAGTTACAACTTTTAAAAAAGCATATAATTAAAGCAAAATACAATTTCTGGAAAACTTTGTGCTACGTGCTGTAGAGTCTTATTCGCTGTTGTTTGTGTGTTTGGAAAGTTACTTACAATCCAGATTCACATTTATTGGAAGATGAACAGAATTTTAAAACAACAGATCTTCCTTCAGTCACAGGCTCCATAAGTAAGATGATAGCCTCCATATTTTATCTTGCATAATTACATTAAACTGTAAAGTTACTAGTGTTGAAACAATGCTACACTAATGTTGTAATCAATCATACATAGCTATGATCTCAAAACAGACATATTGTTAATATTACTAAGTTGTAGTGAGTAATTCTATGCCCGTATCTGAAATATTTTCAGAATTGACTTAACTTCCTATTGCATTTGTGAAAAAAAATGCTGATGTTGGAAAAACTAACAACTTACACAGTATATGAATTTTGAGATATTATTTGTATATATATATTTATCTATCTCTCTTTATCTATACCTCTGCCCCATCCTGCCTCTCTTCCATTTCTCTTCATTTGTAATTTTAACATAGACCAAGAATATCCTTCGAATGAGTATCTAAACCAGCCATCAATAAGTTACAGATGTTATAGGTTGGTGCTATACTGAAGAATAAAGTTTTATTTAAATAAACCTTTGCCTGTAATGGATTGTTTATGGGATTAAACATATATATATATATATATATATATATATATATGAAAGATAATGCATGTATTTACCTAGCAATAACATCAAGCAGTATACTGATAGACAAATAATGAATAATCAGAAAAGATTAAGCAGAAAAGAATAAAAATCAATTACGTTGGGTATTCTGTTGTACTACCGACACCTGTATAAATCACGTTGTTTCTCCTAGTTATGTAAATAATATACATAGCTACTGCTTTATTTGCATTTTTATACCCTTATGATTTCATTATGAAATAATGGTGTAAATACCTCCTAAACCATGTTAGACTTTTTTATATAATATAAAATAATGTATCCTTGAAATATTTAAGTTGGTGTAGTGAAATGTTAAATATTTAGCAGTACCTACCAGTTTTTATTAGGAAGTAACCAGTTTAAGATGCGTATAGAGTATTGGCAAAAGAGTTAAGCTGTATTTTACTTTTTCATACCTTCCTTAATGGCCTCTTTTTTTTTTTCCTTTCCTCTTACATTTCTGAATACAAACTGAACCTTTGCCAGTGTCTGAGAGTTAGATCAGCCTCTCCACTATCACCCTGGTTTACCCTACCATGACAGGTTAAACTCTCCCTCTCTCCCACCAAACTACTTTCTTGGTGTAGTTCCTCAGAGCGGTCTTGCACATAAAAGACTCTGTCAGACCAATCAGTGTAAACAACAGAGCAACACCACAGTTGAACGCTTAGGCAGCTGCCTTGCAGCCTTCTACTGAGGTGTGTGGCAACAAGAGAAAAAGTACAGGAGGGGTGAGCTGAGTGCTGCCCCGGGTCCGTGATTGTGGATCTACTGACCTCATGGTCTCTGTTTCAGCATAATCACCCAGAACATGAACACTGCTGTAATTCTTATTGGGAAATCAAGGAATATGACTTTTGTCGTCTATCAGAATTAGAGAATGCAAAAAAGAAAAACATAAAAGAGGAGTCTTCTGGTAGCTTATTATTTGAAAAGTTATAGGAAAGTTCATTATCTCTTTGTCTCTGTAGCCATCGTTTTCCCTCTATCTTGATTTCTTTTTTTTTAAATATTTTTTTTTATTTTTTTATCAGTTACATTTTATTAACTCTGTATCCCAGCCGTGTCCCGATCCCTCATTCCCTCCCAGTCCCTCCCTCCCTCCCTCATCTCCACCGTGCCCCTTTCCAAGTCCACTGATGGGGGGACCTCCTCCCCATTCATCTGATCCTGTTTTATCAGGTATCTTCAGGACTGGCTGCAAAGCCCTCCTCTGTGGCCTAACAGGACTGCTCCTCCCTTCGGGGGTGGGGAGACCAAAGAGCCAGTCATTGAGTTCCTGTTAGAAATAGTCCCTGTTCCCCTCACTTTGGGAAACCAATTGGTTACTGAGCTACCACAGGCTACATCTGAGTGGAGGTTCTAGGTTATATCCATACATGGTCCTTGGTTGAATGTCAGTCTCAGAAAAGACCCTGTGCCCAGATATATTTGGTCCTTGTGGAGCTCCTATCCTTTCCCCATCAGACTAACTCCCCTTCTTTCTTATGATTCCCTGTACTCTGCCAAAGGTTTGGTCATGAGTCTTTGCTTTGAAAACACTGCTAGTTAGAGTCTTTCAGATGCGCTCAGTGGACTCCTGTCATACGTTCAATGCACATCCCATCTGTCTTTCTAAACGAGGATTGATCATCTTAACCCATGTCCATTCAATTGATTATCGTTTTTAGGTGTATAGATTTCATTATGTTTATCATATCTTATAGGTCTATATAAGTGAGTATATCCCATGTTTGTCTTTCTCCTTCTGGGATATTTCACTCAGAATGATCTTTTCTAGATCCCACCATTTGCCTGCAAATTTCATGATTTCCTCCTTTTTGATTGCTGAGTAGTATTCCATTGTATAAAAATACCACAATTTCTGTACCCATTCCACCGTTGATGGACATCTGGGTTGTTTCCAGGTTCTGGCTATTACAAATAGAGCTGCTATAAACATGGTTGAGCAAGTGTCCTTTTTGTGTACTTGAACAAACTTTGGGTATATACCTAGCAGTGGTATAGCTGAGTCTGGAGGAAGCACTATTCCTATTTGTCTTAGGAAGCGCCAGATAGCTTTCCAGAGTGGTTGTACCAGTTTACATTCCCACCAGCAGTGGAGGAGGGTTCCCCTTTCTCCACAACCTCTCCAGCATGTGTTATCGCTTGAGTTTTTCATCTTGGCCATTCTGATGGGTGTAAGGTGATATCTCAGGGTCGTTTTGATTTGCATTTCCCTGATGGCTAATGAGGTTGAGCATTTCTTTAAGTGCTTCTCTGCCATTCAATATTCTTCTACAGAGAATTCTCTGTTTAGCTCTGTTCCCCATTTTTTAATTGGATTACTTGGATTGCTGCTTTTCAGCTTCTTTAGTTCTTTGTATATACTGGATATTAGTCCTCTGTCAGATAAAGGGTTAGTGAAGATTCTTTCCCAATCTGTAGGCAGTCGTTTTGTTTTGATGACGGTATCCTTTGCTTTACAGAAACTTTTCAGTTTCATGAGGTCCCATTTATTGATTGTTGCTCTTAGAGCCTGTGCTGTTGGTTTTCTGTTCAGGAAGTTGTCTCCTGTGCCAATGAGTTCTAGGCTGTTCCCCACTTTTTTTTTCCAATTGATTTAGGGTATCTGGTTTTATGTTGAGGTCCTTGATCCACTTTGACTTTAGTTTTGTGCAGGGTGATAAATATGGACCTATTTTCATTTTTCTGCATGTAGACATCCAGTTGGTCCAGCACCATTTGTTGAAGATGCTGTCTTTTTTCCATTGAATGGAATTGGCTTCTTTGTCGAATATCGAGTATTCATAGGTGTGTGGATTTATTTCTGGGTCTTCTATGCGGTTCCATTGATCCTCCTTTCTGTTTCTATGCCAATACCATGCAGTTTTTATTACTGTTGCCCTGTAGTACAGCTTGAGATCAGGAATGGAGATACCTCCAGATGATCTGTTGTCGTACAGGATCGTTTTGGAGATTCTGGGTTTTTTGTTTCTCCATATGAAGCTGAGAATCTTTTTTTCAAGGTCTGTAAAGAATTGAGTTGGTATTTTGATGGGAATTGCATTGAATCTGTAGATTGCTTTTGGCAGTATGGCCATTTTCACAATGTTAATTCTACCAATCCATGAGCACGGGAGATCTTTCCATCTTCTGATATCTTCTTCGATTTCTTTCTTCAGAGACTTGAAGTTTTTCTCAAACAGGTCTTTCACTTGCTTGGTTAGAGTCACACCAAGGTACTTTATGTTATTAGTGGCTATTGTGAAGGGTGTTGTTTCCCTAATTTCTTTCTCAGCCTTTTTGTCTTTGGTATATAGGAGGGCTTCTGATTTTTTTGAGTTGATTTTGTATCCTGCCACTTTGCTGAAGGTGTTTATCAGCTGAAGTCGATCTTGATTTCTATATTTGCTTACTTTACGCTATGTTATTTTTGTGCAGCATGTGCATGGCAGGGGTCAGAAGAGGACACCAGACGCTTTAGAGCTGGCCTTATTAATGGTTGTAAACCGTCATGTCAACATTGGGAGTAGAACCCTGGTTCTCTGCAGAAGCAACAAATGCTCTTAAACAACAAACCACATCATGTCTCCAGCTTTGACCTTAATTTTTATTTAAATATACTATTTGATTTGCTTTAGAGGTTTCTTCTATACACTTCTAAATGTTTTCCACATGTTCTTAAGGCCATGCATTTGTACTTACTGAAGATCTTATTTTACTGAACGGGTCACCAAAGTGAACATTGAATATATGAAACTATCTAATTTTTAAATCCCATCAAGGTAAAGATTTTTTTTTTCAGTTCTGTTTATTGTCACTTACTGCTTTATCAGTCCTCATTTTAACCTGGTCTAGTGTTTGCTGAATCAAGAAATGGACACAAAGGTGAGTACAAGGTGGATGATTAAGGTTGTCTGAGACACGGATAGTAAATAACAGCACAAAGATGGTATGGCCTCAACATTTCTTATAATGATGATCAGAGAAAATATGTCTGAGGGAAGGATTCTTGAAACCTTATCAACCCCACGTGTTATGCCTTCACAAGGTGCTGTCCCCAAACTCCACATCAACCGGAAATCTGAGGAAGTTAAGGTGTAGTAAATTTTACTTGATTGTATAGCAAAGACAAGGGAATAAGTACAGGGATGCAATATATCTAAATATGTCTCCCAAAACTTTGGGAAAACCTACTTTAGAAACATACGTCTAGATTTTCACTTAGCACAGAGATTAAAATACGACATGTTTTATTTCCTACATTGTATATTTCATTATCCTGTATTCTGAACTCAGTGGATTCTTGGAGGTGATTCATTATGCGAGTTAATCTGATATTGAAAACTCCCAATACAGTGTAGAGCAACTTTACAAGCTTGCAATGAATTTTAAGTAACACATCTTGTTCAATATGTTTGCTGATTTATCCAACATATAGAAATGAAGTTTGTCAGGCTTTTCTTTGAAGTTTAGAAAAATGATAAATAAAACAATATATTCACATGATTTTCGGTCTTTACAACATCATTAAGCTTGGTTTGACACCATTGAAATTTGACAATGGGGCTTATATGCATTGGGGTAGCATGGTAAAAAAAAAAAAAAAAGAAGTTATTTACCACAGCTGTGGGGCTGACCTCTATTCAGGAAAACTTCCCCTAAACTGACCTACCCTAGATTAATTATTCACACCCAGTCTTGATTACATTTTATCTGTCATTCATCAATATTAATTCCCAACAAAACATGGTTGAATGCTTGTGAACTTGTCAGCTTGATTTTGTAGATTTAATTGTGAATGGATATATGAATTTTAACAATATGAACTGTGTCTGATAACTTAAAACAATGCTTCCATGTTTTATTCAGTCTCAGAAAATATACTTCTGTTTCTTCAAACAGGCTTCCAATTATATAGTGATCATATGTATGCATGTCATATGCACATGTATATGTACACATATATACATATGTGTGTGTTTGTGATCAGACATTATATTTCCTGAAGATAAAAAGCACAGAACCTGAAATATAACACAAAAAAGTCCACTAGGACAGACTTTATACTATTTATTTTTAAAGTATATATTTAAAGTATATATATTTAAATATACTTAAAGTATAATGGGTGATTCAGGTTCAAATCAATTGTCAAAATTATTTTGTATTAAAAATTTGTCTTTGTCCTTAGAGGAAATCTTAGGATAGATGTCTTTCTGTCAAATTTGTATTTGAATAATAGTGAGTGATAAGGTTACAGATCACTTGGTGGCCAACTGCTATCTTATAAGCTACTTCGGAAGCTACTAAAAACTTCTGTCTGAAATGCATTCACATCAGTGAGTGCTTTGCTTCCTCTATAAAACATAAAATGTACTCAAGTCTCTAAGTTCTTTAGAAGTAGTGAGAGAAAATACTAAATTCTGTTTATTTCTACATTTCTTCCTCTGAAGGTTGCTGCCATAAATGCAAAACGAATGTTGACATATTTGTTTAGCATCCCTGAACAGATTAAACTGCTTTAGAAGTTCTTTTGTAATCAGCCTTGAAAAATAGAAACTGACACTCACATCCCTGGATAGATTAAATTTTTTTCAAAAGTTTCTCATTAATCAGACATGAAAAATATTTTTTAAACATAGGAGCAGGTCCTTAGAAAAAGTACTTGGAATTTTCCTTGCAACAACCATTGCAGTTTTTGCAATTCCATTGCACAATGTCAACCTTTGATCACACATAAAAAATAGTAAGTATCTTTGTAATATCTCTGTCCATGATAGAGAAGACAGAAAATACAGAAAGAACACTGTACATGGATTATAAATTCCACTGCCAATTATTTCTGTGTGTTTGGCAAAGAAAATTTACTTTAAAAAATTGAATTTTCTTCTAAGTGAAATGCTGGTATCTGACTGTTGCTCTTAGTAACTCTGCAAGTTTAACAGTGTTATGTACATCTTAGGCATACTAAACTGGAGTTCAGTAGTAATTGTGGGCTGAACAAGGAAAACATGCTTGGGGTCCATTTTTGGCAACTAAAGACAATGAAAAATTATTAACTGAATAGAAAAATGGAAACAAACACAGACCATTGAAACAAAAACTGTTGACTTTTCAGGAGAAACAGTGTAAAACAGAAAACAGTGGAGTATACTTTTGGACACAATGTAAAATCAGACATAGAAAATCAAGCACTTTGCTTGTTGCAAAGTGACAGTTTAAAGACTTTTCATATAAGCTGTAGAAATGTCATTCAAAGTGTAGGTATCTTAAGTAAATCTTAAGAGGTGTTTTTTTTTTTTTCAGGATATTTTAGAGTAAAAAAAAAAAAAAGAATCATATCAGAAGTGCCCTCAGGCCTAGATGAAAAGAAAAACAATGTAGAAAAATGGACTGTCTCAGATGGTTCCATGGCAAGGGTGCCTGTTACCCACTATGAAGGCCTCTTAATGCCTGGCATCAACATGGTGGAAGGAATGACTGACTTATTAAATTGCCCTTTGAGAGCCACAGAATGCACACACACACACACACACACAACTCAGACAGATGCTAAATAAGTAGATGAAAATATAAAAAAGTAAGAAAATTGTAAATAGATGGATAAAAAAGATCCTGAAAAATATTAGGAAAACAAATAAGTTTTTAATCTCAACTCAAGTACAATGAATTAATCTGTTAATGACATTAAACTATTTGGTTGTAAATGAAGTTTTATTCAAGCTTTTTTTAAAATTGAAAAAATATTTTTCTCTCATACAATGAATCCTATGCAGTTTCTCGTCCCTCTACTTCTTCGAGCAACCCCAATCCAATTCTTCTCTCCCTCTCTTCCAGATCAATTATCTGTCCATTTCCCTCTGAAAAGATCTCGCCTCCAAAGAGACAAAAACCAAAAGACAATAAAACAAGGCACAGATAGGCTTGGTGCTGAGCGCCTTTAATCCCAGCACTCAGGGACTCAGGGAAACAGAAGCCAGTGGATCTCTGTGAGTTCAAAGCAAGGTCGGTATTCCAAGGCTACACATGTTAAAACACACACACAAACACACACACACACACACACACACACACACACACACACACACGGGCAAAAGCCCTCATATACAGGCTACAGGCTGGCCAAGAAAACCAATAGGAGGAAAAGAGTCTCAAGGTAAAAGAGACACACTGCTCCCACTGTTAACAGTCCTACAAAAACACCAAACTAACAGCCATAACAATGAAGCAGATAACCTGGGGCAAACCTGTGCTTGCTGCTTCTGTCTCAATGAGCCCCTGTGAGCCCTGCTTAGCTGACTCAGTGGGTCATGTTCTCCTGGTGTCCACCGTTACCTCTGAATCCCACCATTTTTCTCCCCCTCTTGCATAGGGCTTCTTGATCTCTAAGGGGAGGGACGCAGTGGAGAAGCCCAATTTAAAGCCTCTCTCCACAGAATGTCTGGTTGTAGATCTCTGCACCAACTCCTATTTTCTGCTGGGATGACAACTGGAAAAGACACTTATCAAGTAGAGCAGACATACATTTTTTCAACCAACCCACCTAGAAATTCCTCATTGTCTCTCTATCCCAAATGCTGGAATTGCTATCACATTATATTATGATAAGCCACAGTGCTTACTGTACTTTGCAATGATTGGTGCTAAGACCTCTGGTTGTGTTTATTTTTACTTTTGATCTTATTCTTATTTTTGCATAAATGGTCTTCTTCCAGGGTTTTGAATTCTAATATTCCAGAATTTCAGAAAAGGAGCCATATATGCTTGAAGGAAATTTGGGATTAAATATGGTTCTTGAAAGCTGATGAGTAAAATAATTTGTTTTCACTCAACAGGTTGACCATCTAACACAATGTTTGTAATATAAGCAGGGAACGAATCTTGTTTCAGTAATAATATATTATGGGAATGAGTGTATGACTAGTTTCCAAGTGTGGTTCTATTGGCAAACGTGAAAATAAAGTGGAAAATAATAGCATTTTATGGTTATCAAAGAAGTGTACTTTTCTTAATGTAGTAAGTTCTAAGATGCAGGTTATATAGGTAAACATGTGTAAATTTACTCTGTGTAACTTTGATTCTTAGTTAATTACTTGCTGCCATCATTACATTTTGGAAAATATCTAGCACTTTCTTACCAATGCTCCTTCTCATGTTTTACATTTCTACCCTCAAACATACTAAATAACTGTTTCACATGAAGTGACATTTTGACATGATGATTTCATACAATAAAACACTTGTCAATTTTCATGACACCAAGAGTTTCTCCTCTGAGGATATCATAAAACACATCTGAATTGTGCCCCATTTATTTTGAGTGAGTATCAGAGGTTTTCTGTTCCTAGGATGACAAGCAATAAGGGTGGAGTGACACTATTTCTTAGGAGTTCTTGAGCTATAGATTTGTGTTCGCCCCTAGTGCTCTGCCGTATTCTCCTGTTTGCCTTTAATTTTCCCACAAAGTTGCCTTTAATTCAGAGTAAAGTGCATATTGACTTCAACAAAATAACTAACCGGTAAAATCCTAATAATCATGGAAGGGTAATTCACAAAGAATAACTGCTCATGAGTGAAGACTGACTCCCTTATCTTCTTCTCCACTGCCAAGTATTGTGTCTTCAGAACTGATCACTGCAATGTAGATTTTGGACAGTGCATGTCTTATACAAACACTATATTATTTTCGTATTGCTGCTTATTGCTTATATAAACTTGTTTTTACTTGTAATTGATATCCCTTTCTCTCACCTATAAAAAAATCATCTGACTTGTGTTAGGATGGACAACATCATATTTTTTTCTCATTAAAATTAATAGAAAATATTTTTTCATGCCACAACTTTCTCACTTAGCAGCAGGGTTTCAGGAATAAATTGGAATGACTAAACGAGAGACGTGTCCCTATGAGCTCTCAAGAGCAGTAACTTTGATTAGAGAGAAAAATTTCTTAAATTGCTAGCATGCTACAGATAAAATACATTTCTCTGAGAATGGAGATAGGGACAACCACAGACTGGTGGGCTTTCTGTCTTTCATATTTTCCCACTTAAGTTTTCTAAATTCATAATACTGAAAAATAAACTCACCGCTCTCACAGTGCAACACACCTTTTGAATTCCCTGTGTTAAGAACTTCAAACTCATCTATCAAGTCAAGAGTAGAGAAGCGAGAGTTTTGGGCCCTTCAGGCAGCTCTGGGGATGCGCAGGTGGCAGCAGTATTACTGCTGTACTGAAAGCAGTACTTTATGCGTTCATTCCGTACTAGTACATAGTTTTTGTTTTTTGTAAGGGCTTGCGTTATTCTTTTTTTTTTTTTTTTAACTAGGTTGACATAACAATGAACATGGTCCATGTTTTGCATTTGGAGGGTGGGTGGGACTGGGAGGAGATGGACAGGGCAACACTTCGGATGTGAATAAACAAACAAACAAGCAAACAAATAAATAGAATCAATTGTGTACTAGAACTGATAATGTTTTTAATTCACATTTGGGAGTTTTTAACACATGAATATAACGGATTTTGATCAAATCTCCCTTCTACTCCTTGTGTACATTCTACAATACTTTTCTCTGATAATTTCTTATACTCCCTTAAGAAAGTGATATAATAAATCAGGGTAGGGACATAAATCAGTCTCATGAAGATGGTGAAGAACTTTCTAACGCAGCCTCTGTAGGGAGAGTAAAGTCATTCAAAACCGTAAAAATGTGGTGTTAATTTCTGACTTGAATAATTGGGAAGAAATTGTTTATTTGAAAGAAAAGTATAGAGAGAAGTGATGTGAAAGTGGGAACTGTTACTCTCTCCCTCTCTATGATGTTTAACATCTTCCCAGGACTCTCTCTCTCTTTTACTACTCAGAGTTTCATCCTTCTATCTTCCCAGAACTCAAAGCAACCAGGCAAGAAGTACCCCTCAACTTTGTTCGCTAGGGCAACTGCTAATTGATAGAAAAAAATTACTACTTCTCATCAGTCTAATTAATGAGTCCGGCTAACCAATAACAGAGGGCTTTATCTGATATCTCCTTCTAGAGAGGTAATATATAGAATTGATGACTAGAAAACAGGGTAAAGGCTTTTATGGTTGGAAGAAATTAACAGTATAATGAACCTGACACTGAAAAGCAGGTCAGAAAAGAGAGAATCAATTTAAAGGCCCTTAATCAAAAGAACTTTGAAGGGAGACTTGCCTCTGCATTTCCAGATGAGTGAGATGAAAAAAAAAAAAAAAAGTCTCTTATTTTGTGTTTCATATTGGATCCCCTAGGAAGCAAATTTTGTTATAAAAGATGAGCTCACAAGTATATCAGGGAATATTCATGAAATCAACTCTCTTAGAAGGGGTGGGAGCCAGCTTCAGTCAAAGAAAAAAAAAATATGCTTTTATGCTTCAGTATTTTTACCAATAGCCTTGGCCGAGACACAGAGAACTCTGAAACAGATGTTGCTACAAAGTGGCCCTTAATAAGGCAAGGGGGAGTTTTTTTGTAGCCCTTCATCAGTTGGATGTAGATTGTCTTAAAAGGTAATACTACTTTGAACACATAAATCTGTTAGTCAAGGCAATTTCAACAGAAGTTGGTATATATGGTAGTTTTAATAGCCTCCTCAATCAGTAGAAGACTTAAGTACCGCACTGCTGAAGGAGAATCTGAGCAGTGGCGACTGCTTAAGCCAGTTTGGCTTTCATTCCGAGAGACCAGCTGAAAATAGGAGATGGTGTGAAGTAGAAGAGCATGTGTGCATGCACTCCTGAGTGAGAGACACTAGGATTTTGCGACACATTCTATTGTTAGTGATGAGAAAGTCACGGAGGATAGAGTCTTCCAGGAGTCGCCCTGCTTGGAATCAGAGTCCAGCAGTAGACACTTCTGACGTATTCATCCCATGGCTGCTCTCACTTACAATTTCTTCCCATTCAAAGTAAGGAAAGCACTAAATCCTGTGGACCCTTAAGACTGTTAATCAGTCCTTGCTCATGTAGCATATTGTAGCATAAACATAAGTAATTCTTGATCTAGGTATAGTCTTTCTAATTTTATGTTACAGGTTAAATGTCTGACATTGCATTTTTCTCCAACTATACAATTTCTTCACAATGTTAACATAGAAGGCTGTTAACTAAAACACATTGAAAGCTTTATTCCAGCAAAGATGTATCTAGGAGATTTCAGTTAGCTGTACATAAAATGTGAATTAAAATTCATATTGTTCAACTCCAGTATTTGTTATTAGATATTGCAAAGTTTGAAATGGAAATTAATCACAGTGCATGCAAATCTAAAAGAATGGGGGCTGCCGAGTAAAACAAAGTAAACCGGCAACAACTATAATTTCAAATAAAAATTCTAGATTTGTCTAAGGCAAAAAAAATATTTTATTTTTAATATGCATTAAAACACCAACGTATGATTATGTAACTAAAACATTAACACAGAGAAGAAGAAGGGAAATTTATATATGACTGAAGTGTATTCTTGTGTGTGTATGTGTGTGTGTGAGTGTGTCAGGGGTTTAAGGCATGAGTGTGGATTTACATGTGGGTATGTTTGTGTGAATCCAAATGCACTTATGTGAAGGCCAGAGAATGCTAGAAGTATCTGAGACACTGTCACTGACTCTCTTGGCTAGACTGGCTGTCCAGAGCAACCCATTGATCTACTCGATTCTGATCCCCTTATGTTGGATTCCAGACATCTGCGGGCATGCCCCGCTTTCACGTGTTGCTGGAGTTTTCAACTTCTTAAGTTTGTAAGGTATGAGCAGTGAAGTAAGAATCTGATTCAAAGTGAAAGTCTCAAAAGTTCGTAGCTAAACCATTTTCTCAGAAAACAAAGATCAGAAATGGTATAAATGAGCTTGGATTCAATTCAGGATATCCCTTGTGCTTTCTACAACAAATGTCACTTAATTAAGAAAGTGCTGTGCTTGACAGCCTAGTATTACAATAAAGCCTCTTTCGCCCTCCAGTTTCCCTTCCTCTATTGAAGCTTACTTGGTTTAATTATTTTGCATGTAACATCTTTTCTTGAGGGTGGGTTTTATTTTCCCCTTTATTATTGTATTGTGGAAATTCTTTTGTGTTCAAATAATTTAAATAAGAGATGCCTCACTGTTAAGTGGCAAAAGGAAGAAAAGAGTATAATGTGAAAAAAATTATGAGACATATCAAATAAAAACAAGGCTGTAGATATTTTTCTTCTACAAAATAGTGAACAAGTAACTGAGCAGCAAAACCAAAGGCTCAGCCCCTTTCATGCCATGCACAAATACAAAGGTCTGTATTTCTCCATGAATGTGGGTTTACTTCAGTCTGCATCCTGGCTTTCTCTTCATTAGTGTCTTAGTTTTAAGGCTGCATAGACTCTCACCACTAAATAGCATCTCCAGTCCTAGCACTAAATATAAATGGATCAGTAAATCATCTCTTATTGGGAAGATGAGGTCCTTTGATCAAGCAGGCTGTGCCACCGGCTGCAACAGTATGTGCTTTTAGTAGATCCATGAGGACCAAATTAAAGCAGTGGTCCTGCACAGTGGCTGTTGGGAATAGAGATGAGGGCAGGCATATGGGTTCTAAGTAGTCCCTAGAGAGGAAGCCTAGGCTCAGAGGCACAAATACACGAATGCTTTCTACACCCACCCTAATGATGGTGTTCGGTTTAATGAAATTACTCAAGAATCCCTGAAACAGTTCATTCGTAAAACAAAAGTCATGTTAGCCATTGTCAGGGCAGGAACCTCGTTCCTATTACTGATCTTTAATGACTTTTAAGATTATGAATATTACCATAATGTCATTTGATTTTTTAAACTTGAAAATTGTAAAATCTTCTAAATTCCATTCAATATTTTAAATTATAAACAGATGCCTCTACACAGAAAACATAAGATAATTGTAAGTATTTATAGAAAAAAATAAGGGAAAATATTGTACAGTTTATGATAAAATAATATTTAATAAAGAAAAGGATGGAAATAATATGCTAAATATTATGTGATTACACATGAAACTTTTTTTATTCATTTATTGTATATGACGTAATATTTCTTCTGAGGTCAATCCCAAGGATCTAGCAGCCTCATATTTTGAAAAAACAAAACAAAATAAAACAAAGCAAAACATTTCACCTTCCCTTCCTATAAAGAGAAGTGCAGAAACCCAACCTGGTCTTGGTCTTGCTCTCCACCTCCTGAAACAATCAGATACTTCCGTGATCTTAGCAACAGACCAAATGTTGCCAAATGAAAATGTCCACAGGATCACACAAATCTCCTGTACCCTGTGCTTTTCATTTGAAAGAAGTAACGAGCCAGGGTGAAACCATTCCCCAGCAGTGACAATGTCTGACAGCCTTTGGATGATTTAGTCTGACAGTATTTTATTCAATATCTATTTCCTAACCAAATCCAAAAAGATACAAATGTACTCTACTTATCTACCTGAATTTAAGAAGCAAAGAACAAATGTGCCTTATGAAAGAATTCATCTAAATCATTAAAAGGGGATCTTTAGTTCAGTATGTGTGAGTGATGAAGGACTCTTCTAAAAATTCCAAATCCTTGTGACAGGAAATTAAAATATGATTGGCTACTAAAATAACTTTGAACAACACTGATATGTACTCTGAATTAATTATTTGTCCTTTAAAAAAGAAACACATTTAGTACCTGAAAATGTTAGTGTCCTCTGGCAGGCATAGCAACTTAGCTCTGTTGGTAATTGAATAGCATGGGGTAACTCAATGTATGGCACATAGATCATAAAAATTGTACTGACAGAGCCTTAAGTGGATGAAATTTGAGCAAACATTTGTCTATATCAGTAATTTAAATTCTACCATCTAGACAATGCAATGACTTAAGTAGAATAAATGGTGAAATCAAGTCTGTAAGAAGAAAATTTTGTCCTCATGCACATCAGGGTCTCATTGAAATAGGTCTCTGTGACAAAGCCTAGTTTGCTTACATGCTCTGAGTTTACAACAGTGAAGATGGTAATAATCCAAGACAGCCTCTATGCACAGTCTTGAGATGCATAAGCAAAATTAGAACAGGTAAATGAGTGAAGATAGCCTTGGCTTATCAATCATGATTACTAATTTGGAGAAGGAGGACATATTAAAAAAAAAAAAAAAACCCTTGGCAAAATGTTTTTCTTTTACAAATTGGTGATTCAAAACATGGTTAGGTAAACCAGAGACCCACCACTAAGGACTTCTTTATCTTATTCTTCATTCTCTGCTTTCTTACTCACTTTTGTAATTAGTTTCTCTTTGACTAGATTTATGTGACAATCTGGACCAAGCCAAAGCACCAAGCTACTCTGTTCATTAAGATCTCTTAATTTTTCTGGATAATGGAAATCTCTTCATTTGCTTCCAAATAGAGATTCCATCCAAAACAACAGACCATTACTCTTTGCAATGAGAAATGTCTAACAGGTAGTTTTAGCTCACAATACAATGCCACTTCCCAATGCAAAGAAGACTGACAAGCGACATGAAGAGGAAAACAAAACAAGCCAAGAATCTCTCTAGTTGTTTTTTGATCAGGTTACCTCCTCTATCACATTTTACTGTTTATTACCTATTTCTTAAAGCCTGGGTATGAAGCTCAGGGTAGGCCACCTGTTAAGCATGTGCAAGGATCTGAGGCTGATCCCACCCCTTCTAGAAAAAAAAAAAGATATTTTCTTAAATACAACTCAGTATTATGAGTTCTCATAACCATGAATAAATTCACCTGCATGAAAGTATATGGAAAGGAAGTCTAGCAGATACATTCATTTTGTTCTTGTGGTGATACTAGTTTTTTTTTCATGAAGCTTTTATAGATAAACTATTTTATCTCATAGTTTCTATAGTGTGTCTAACAGCTGAGTCAATAGACATTTATCTACTTCAAACAAGCTAACCTGGTGATGCAATTACATTCTCTCAAACACTGTCCAGCAGCTTGTTTTTTCTTTTTATATTTAAATTCTTTGTGAAGCAATATTTTATAT
This sequence comes from Meriones unguiculatus, assembly GCF_030254825.1. Lineage (NCBI taxonomy): Eukaryota > Metazoa > Chordata > Mammalia > Rodentia > Muridae > Meriones > Meriones unguiculatus. The sequence goes on from NC_083359.1 coordinate 31,031,879, forward strand.
TACTAAATCTGTATTCTTCTTTAAATTGAAAAAGCAAATACAGTGAGTCACTATTAAAATTCACTTTTATTTATTTTTAAGTAAGACAAAATGGGTCTGAAACTGTATTAGATATTTAAATATATTACAGAGGTTTTACATCTCAAAAAATGTTTTAAAGACTCAATGAACATTTTACTATCACCATTAGTCTTATTTGTTAAAACATTTTGAAAATTTAAGGACCTTCATTATAATTTATTTTCTTCCTCCCTACGAGGAAAATAAAGCTATTTTTAAAGTACCAAAACTTTAATTGACATTCTGAGAGCCAGGCACAGATAGTCTGATTCTAATCGTGACTGTTTTCAAATAAAAGCATCCTCCAGATGAACTAAAGGAAACAGTAATCAAACCCAAACCTTGCTGTCTCTAATACATGCCACTCCACTTCCAGTTTTCCCTTTGAATTCTTAATTTAAAAAAAATAAAGAAACACTTTTAATGAGAGACAGCCTGAGCATGAAGCTGTCAGTTCTACCTCTGTCCTTGATGCATACCAAAAAAAGGAGAGATTGTACTTTTAAAGGAAGTACCAGTTTCTTGAGACATTTGTATTCAAACATGAGTCTTTCTTCCTCTTTCTCCTGGGAGAACAGCTCTACTCTTCAAATGAAAAAGAAATAATAAAACACATCAGGAACAGCGGACCTCAGACCCAACGTTTCTCCCTTGTCTTGGAATGTTATTTCCATATAGAAAGCTACTCTAATGGGACACTTGTAAATGGCAGGGAATTTAGCCCTTGTGGAGTCCTCTCCAGAAATTGGATTTTTGCTTAAGCAAACAGCAAACCAGGCAGCGGGAGAAAAGCTATTTATTTGGCTGCCTGTTGAAGAGCCTTGCAAAAATACAATTCAGTCTGCTCTGACCATCGAGTCTATCGGCATGCATTGGAAAACAAAATCCAGTTACCTGGGTAAGGTATCAGGTCAGCTCTTGCATGTAACAGTTAAGCTCGAATACACTTTAATGATATTTTTCTTGATTACCCTCTTCTTAGACTAGCGGCTTTGGCAGTTTACTTTCACATTAAGGGAGGGTGAAAGGCTTATACAAGCTGCAAACTTCTCTCCAGTCTTTCGAGGGATTATTTAGAATCTTTGCTATTCAAATATAAGCAAATTTACATTCAGGAAAGTTAATCTTCAGTTTACGACATTTAATAATGTCATTCACAACGCCTTATGACAACAAGTTTGCCTTCTTAAGTCAGACTTAGTTTTTAAAAGGTTCTTTAGAAAGTATATAAGACACATTCCCCTAATCATATTTGTCTCCCCTTACTTCAACACATCCTTCTCCCCATGGGGGATGCTTTTCTGCTTTAATCAAATAGCTCAACCTCCTGTCTCTGAAATGCCATTCTGTAGTACAAGAGGGAAGTGTCTGTGTAGGAAGACCTTCCTTTAGGGAAATAGAAGATAAAGATAATTCTAAAAAGGTGGCAGACCTACTAATTTAAGCCCTGGTAATATTTGCCTTAGTGACTGACATTTTGATGGGTCCTTTGCAGAGTAGAGCCTCCATTCTTGCACATCCCCAACCTCCAACACTAGCTTGCCTGAAGGAGAGTGATTTCCTCTACTCTGCTGACAAGTTTTCTAGTTAAACGCCTCTGCAGAAAATAAGTATCTCCTTCTGATTTCTTTCCTCCAGTTCTCCTTTCAACTTGTGAAATTTGATAATTCACTTCATCCCGTTCTGCCCCCTAAAAGGCAGTAACAGCTTTCCAGTTACAGGTGCCCTCCTTTGAGAGAAAAGGAGCCTTTTCATGTAATTCCAGGAGTAATTTATTCACACAGCATTCACTATTGGTGGAGAGAGCTGGGGCATTGAGCACACATTGACTTCTACTTCCAGCATGGCTTGTAGGGAATTAGGAAAGATGCCTCAGTCTTCTGCTTGCCTCTGCCTAAAATACAAGTGGAGAAGCTTAGTCTGATTATGCTGTAATATATATATATATATATATATATATATATAATATTATAAAAATTGTTTATTTTTTAATTTGAAAGATTATTTCTGAGATAAAATGTATATGAAAGAACTAATTTGTGAAAAGTTGTACAGGGAATGAGGCAAAATAAGTATATGTGTTTAGAAATGTTATTTATGCTTTTGATTCATAGTTCCTCTAAGTAGTTAGTTTTAAAAATGCAAAAACACATATAAGTTTAAGATCCTCTGGATCACCATGCATTAATTATCAGTATCGATGTGTTCTAATGAAAACTGTACACATGCAGGCACACATATACGCTCACATGTGCACACACACACATTCAGATCGCTCACCATGAAAGACTGAAATGGAAGGTGAAATGTCACCTGTCTAGAATAGTGTGAGTCAGTGAGAAGAGTCTCAGGCATTCTTTATCAGCATGTGTTAAAAGCTGCGTAGGCAGGACACATGCCCTTGACATGCACGTTTGCCCCTTTTAGTATGACAAAAAGAATAGTGAACACGTGCCCAGTAGAAGACGCCAATATGGAGAAATATCACAGCAACATTGCATAATAGCAAAAACTAGAAAGTGCATAGATACACAAAATAAGAGCCAGATCATGCTGTTTGCAAACAATGAAATTCAGTAAAAAAAAAAAAAGAAAGAAAAAGAAAAAAAGTAACAATCTCACGCAGCTAAGAAACAAATATTGAACAAGCTAATTACAAAAAGACATGTTGTACAATTTGATTCTGACAAGTCAAGAAGAAGAAGAATTTTTGAAGCTAGAAGTAAGCACAGAACATTTGTTTGAAGAAAATAAAGACAGAGATGAGAGTGTGGATTGCGTTCTCAAGCTGAAGTGCAAACCTAAGAACTCAGCATTTTCCATATGTGCTACATTTGTTCCAATAATATTCACAAAGAAAAACAAGTTACTCTGAGAAATGTTTGTGTATTTATTTGCATCTATTTAAGATGTACATTTTAATGTAAAATAGTAGACACAGCACATATAATTTTAAATTTATCAGTATAATTTTTGTGTTTGTATGTTTGGTTTACAGTGACATTGTACGAGAATTTTTAATTTAAATAATTTAAAATGATTTCTCTAAATATTTAATTTTTTACATTTCGCATGTATCAACAATGTCATAAACTATACTTTTTGTACTACCGATTTTTCTTCAGAATCAAATAAATGATTTTATGTTTAGTGAGTTAATAATGTTTTCAAACTGCACACAAGAAATCTTTTATCAGTATACTGTGTATAATTTTATCAGTTTATCATGAGTGGGCCCTATCCTGTCTGGTATATCATTATTATACTTCACAGGATTCAGAACTGAATAAGATTGTCTATAAATTTCTCTTCCCCGGGAGTGTGCATAGCCTCTTCTGTTACCCGGAAAATATAAAGAGAGCTTCCATTTCGGTTCCCACTTGACGTGTGTGGTATCAGGGAATAGGGTCTTACCATCCACTTCTGCTTGGCAATCAACACTCCAGGCATAGGTTTGTACCATATTGCAGACTCCTGGGGCCTTCCTGGCCAACAACTCATAGGGACATATCCAATGCCTGGCAGTGACACTGAATCAAGATACTCCTGTCAACATCATTGTCACAAAGTCGAATGTTGTTTAATTAAAGGATGAATTTCTTTAGAGCAGTTACAAAGATCATCTCAGTTTACTGAAGTTAACTGTTTCCCCACGAAAACTTCACAGATGTTCAAGTCCAGATTTCATTCATATTAAAGGAAGCTAGGTTTGAGTAGGCATCATACGATAAGTTCTTTTTTAATTAATTAAATTTAAATCGTGGTCACAGGCCCCTCCCTTCTCTCCTCCCAGTTCCACCCTCCCTCCTGCATCCCTCTTCCCTTGTTCCTCAGAATAAGGAAGCCCCCTCTACCCAGACACCCCAGCTCATCTGTTCACATGAGGACAGAGTTCATCTTCCTTCCCTGGTAGGGAAGTCCTATCAGGCAGAAGTGATCAAAAGCAGGAAACATAGACCATGTCAGAGATGTCTCCCACTCCCCTAACTAGTAGGCCGACATGAAACCTAGAATGCCCAACAGGATTATCTTCTTGGGGTCTGTGCATTATAGTATGTCTAGCCTGTACTATATGCCTAAAATCCACTTACAAGTGAGTATATACCTTGTGTTTTTCTGGTTCTGTTACCTCACTCAGGATGATCTTTTCTAGGTCCATCCATTTCCCTGCAATAAACCACAACTAAGAATTGGAGCAAAAGACAGCACTTATTGGCTCTGTTGGTCTATTTGTGGAGTTACTGTCCCTTCCAGGTTTTTCTGTCTCCCTCATCTTCCATAAGGTTTCCTGCACTCTGCACATAGTTTGGCTATGAGTCTCAATACCTCCTTTGATACCCTGATGGGTAGAGTCTTTTATGGAAGGCTGCTGTCCTATTCCTTGTCTTCTCCTACATCTGATGTCTATCTTGTTCGGACTTCTGGGTGAGGTTTCAGCCTTTTACCTGGGCCCCGGCAGGCCGCAGAGACTGATCCTACAACCAAGGACCATGAGTGAAGAGGACCTGGACAAACTGCTCAGAGGAACCCCATAGGCTTTTCAGTTTACAAGTGGGCTCCCTAGTAAGTGGAGCAGGGGCTGTTTTAGATATAAACTCAGTGGCTAGCTCTTTGATCACCTCCCCATGTATGTGTGAGGGGGGCAGGGGTGCAGTCTTGCCAGACCACAGAGGAAGACTATGCAACCAGCCCTGATGAGACCTAGAATCAAAATGGGACCATGATTAGTAATGTTCTTATTGTCTTGATTTAATACAATATGGATATATTCTAAAACATCACATTTTGAATTGCTGATTTAAAAAACAAACAAACAAACAAGCAAACGTTCAAATAATCAAATATACAAAACAACAACAAAAGATTTACTATTGATAGTGAAACAAAATAATTTCCTTTCTAGACTGAAGCACTTGTAGTTGCCAATAATAAAGGATCCACTAATTAAAAAATCCCTTTCATTTACGTTTTCAATTTTTTTTAATTTTTTATTTAACTTTTATTAATTACACTTTATTCCTTTTGTATCCCCCCATAGGTCCCTCCCTCCTCCCCTCCCGGTCCCACCCTCCCCCCCTTTCTGCATGCATGCCTCTCCCCAAGTCCACTGATAGGGGAGGTCCTCCTCTCCTTCTTTCTGTTTTTTTTTTTTTTTTTGTTCTTCTCAATGCAGTTTATTCATGAACCTTGAACAATCTTCTGACCCTGGGGAAAGCCAGCCCACAGCTTAAAATAGCCTCTGGGTAGCCAACCCCAGCGTGCCTCATGGGCAATGCAGATAGGTCCACATACACGGAAGCAAGTCAGATCCTCAGCCTTAGCCAAATGTGGAGTTGTTCGTGAGAGAGAGCACTCACCACCGGGAAGGTGGAAGGCGGAAACCAGCTCCATCTTTAAGGCACGGCATTACCCAGCTCTCTACAGTTCCCCCTTTTTGTTTTAGACACATCAGGCAAGAGTAGAGGTCTGATCTCTGATATTAGAAATAAATTGCGACTTTGTACTGATGTTCATTTAGGTGTCATCCACCCAAAGAGCATCAGACCCGTCTGATACCTTTTTCTCAGAGGCGGGACCTGGGGCATCAACCCCAGACTTGCTCTTCTCTGGGTCGAAAGCGGCTGACCCTGAGTGCAGTGCTTAGCCTCGAATCCTGAGCGTAACGTTTTAGCGTTTTATGGTAGCCAACCATGCTTGGGGAGACTGTCCTGCTTCAATGGCTGTAAAGGCCTGAATGATCATGGCTGCATTACGCTGTTGTGAGACTCTAATCTTGCATATACACCACAGGCAAACCAAGGAGATTTTGTTGCATATAGGCTTTTGAAGTAGGTCCGAATGAGTCCTTGGATTTCCTCAGTGTCTGTTGTTATGTCCCCCTTTTTGTTTCTGATTTTGCTGATTTGGATAGTTTCTCTCTGCTTTTTAGTTAGTTTGGCTAAGGGTTTGTCTAGCTTTTTTATTTTCTCAAAGAACCGGCTCTCGGTTTCATTGATTCTTTGAATTGTTCTCTTTGTTTCTAATGTATTGATTTTAGCTCTGAGTTTATTTCCAGCAGTGTATTCTTCTTGAGTGTTTCTGCTTCTTCTTTTTATTTTTATTTTTTCTAGCGCTTTCAGGCATGCCGTTAATTTGTTTGTATGAGATGCCTTGAATTGCTTTATGAATGCACTTAGTGCTATGAATTTTTCTCTTAGCACTGCTTTCATTGTGTCCCATAAGTTAAGGCAAGTTGTGCCTTCATTTTCATTAAGATCTAGGAAGTTTTAATTTATTTATTTATTTCCTCCCTGACCCAGGTGTCACTGGGTAGTGAGTTTTTCAGTTGCCATGTTCTGTAGGCTTTTTGATATTTCTGTTATTGGAGTGCCAGAATCTTTTTGGAAGAAGAGGGAGATAGAAAGACCTGGAGAGGACAGGAACTCCACAAGGAGAACAACAGAGCTGAAATACCTGGGCCCAGGGGGACCTGCAGAGACCAATACTCCAACTAAGGACCATGCATTGAGAGGACTTAGACCCCCTGTTCAAAGGAAGCCCATTGCCTACTTAGTTTCCAAGCTGGTTCCCTAGTAATGGGAATAGATAGTGTCTCTGACATGACCTCAGTGGCAGGGTCACCACTGGGGCGGAGGGCACAGCCTTGTCAGGCTACAAAGGAAGATGATTCAGCCAACCTTGATGAGACCTGATAGGCTAGGGTCAGAGAGAAGGGGAGGAGGTCATCCTCTATCAGGGGACTAGGGAAAGGACATAGAGCTAGAAGAGGAAAGGTGAGTGGGATTGGCTAGAGACAGGGGAGGAGGCTGCAGTGGGAATACAAACTGAATAAATTGTAATAAACATATAAATAAAATTACAATTTAAAGATCCTATATTTCCATCTATCTAATACATTATTAATTTTATGGGACATAATATATCCTATAAAATAGTGTTCCAACAGTCTATCCTTTTTCTTTTTGATTGCAGGGTATGACACAAAATGTGAGAGCATTTTGCTCTGGTGCCTAAAGAGATTTATCTGATGGAAAGTGACTCAAGTTTATTTTGTTGCTCTTGTTTGTTGGGGTTTCTTTTTGCCAAACTGAGATAATTTCTTGCTCAACAGTGAAGCTTACCAACTCAGGTATGAAGACATATTTGTTCTAACTTCTCTATCCTGCTCTCCCTCTCTCTCCTCCAGTAATCCGATTTTCCCCCCTCAGCAAGCCTGTTACTTCAAAGTCTAAGGCTATTGGTGTCAGGAGCTCTGTTCAGCCTCAGAGGTCACAGATATTTTCACTCTGTCCAAGCTTTTATGGATCAACATCTTTGTAGGTTTCTGTTGCTTTGATCTTCAGTGGATTACCTGCTGGATCAGGATTTTCATAGAAGTAGATTTGAGAGCACTTTGCTATGGGCAGAAATTTTGGTCAGGTGTCCTTTAAAAAAATAAAACAAAAAAAAAGTTAGATCTAGAGATATACATTCTCTATCAATATAAAATTACTCAATATTAACTCTAAATACTTAAATTGTGATTATGTTTTAACAATGAAGATAATTGCCATAAAATGTGGTGTCGAAACCCTCTACTGATACATTTGTTAAGAATATATCAGTATGATTACATATTACTTTCTGAGTGAGTGGAGTAAGTGATAATTTTCTTTCCCTATGAAATCACATCAGTCCTCCTGTGCCTGATGTGTACATTTGTTAATTCTTTTTAAGCCTTATAGAGTCTTAGCTCCTCTGGAAAATTTCTTTAATCAAACAACTAACTAATACTTAATTTGAGATTAAATTGAATTTTTTTCTTTTAAAATTCTCACGTTGCTATGGGTTATTTTAATATCTGCTCAGCTTTTTGTTTTTAGTCCAAAAGAAAATATCCTTCTTTTTTTGTACTTTATGCAAGTCCAAAAATGAAAAAAAAATTGTTCCATTTTCAGTATTAAGTTGAGCTTTGTGGTTTTGTAATTTATGTTCCAAAATAGATTGGCCAAAATCTTGTGTCCTTTTCAATTCTTCTTAAATCATATGTATTTATACCTTTTTCCATTTGTTGAATTGACATGAAAAAAAAAAAAAAAAGGTTCTTCATAAGTTGTCTGGAGGTAAAAATGGAAAAGGCTTTAAAGGTAGTGATGAAAAAGAAAGCTCTGCAAAGACTTATGTCCCCCTGTACTATTCAAAGATTATTTCAGTCAAAGCAAAGTGTGTATTCTCAAAGAGAGAAATTTAAAATTTTCTAAATTGAAAAGGAAAGTAGGTAATAAAAATAATTTAACTCATCGCCAGCTTGACATGTGAGCTCACTCAATAGCACTATAGAGAAATGAAGAAATGAGTTGTATTTACTTTCCTTCAAGGGCAGTGTGATCTCACATGCAAAGTGGGCTTTTCTTTTTTATTATGTATTGTTTATTAGAATTTATTCACTTTGTATCTCAGCTGTAGCCCCTCCCTCATCTCCTCCCAGACCCACCCTCTCTCCCTCTTGTCTCCCTGTGTCCCTCTCCTAGTTCACTGGTAGGGGAGGTCCTCCTCCCTACTATTTGACCCTAGCCAATCAGTTTTCATCACAACTGGCTGAATCCTCTTCCTCTGTGGCCTGGCAAGGCTGCACTGCCAGGGGAAGATCCAAGAGCCAGCCACTGAGTTCAGGCCAGAGACAGTCCCTGCTCCCCACACTAGGGAACCCACTTGGATACTGAGCTGCCCTGGGCTACATCTGAGCAGGGATTCTATGTCCTCTTCTTGCATGGTCCTTGGTTGGTGTATCTGTTTCTAAAGGCCTCCCATGGGCAGATTTTTTGGCTCTGTTGGTATCCTTGTAGAGCTCTTGTCCTTCTTTCATGAGATTCCCTGTACTCTGTGAAAAATTTGGTTATGAGTCTCAGCATCTGCTTCAATATCCTGCTGGGCAGAGTCTTTCAGAGACCCTCTTTGGTAGGGTCCTGTCTAGTTCCCTGTCTTCTGCTTCTGATGTAAATAGTGTTTGCTCTTCTAAATGAGGATTGAGCATCTTCCCTAGGGTCCTCTTTGTTGTTTAGCTTCTTTAGGACAATATATTTTAATATGTTTATCCTATATTTAATGGCTAATATCCACTGATAAGTGAGTATATACATGTGTGTTTTTCTGCTTCTGAGTTACCTCACTCAGGATAATCTTTTCTAGTTCCCACCATTTGCCTGAAAATTTCATGGTTTTCTTGTTTTTAATAGCTGAGTATAAATGTACAATTTCAAAATGCATTCCTCAGTTGAGGGACATATAGTTTTTTTCCAGACTCCACTATTACAAATAAAGCTGCTATGTACATAGTTGAGCAAATGTCCTTGTTGTATGGTTGTGCATCTTTCGGATATATGCCCAGTTGTATATAGCTGAGTCTTGAGGTAGCATTAATTCTTAATTTTCTGACAAAGCATCCGATTGATTTCCAAACTGGTTGTACAAGTTTACATTCCCACCAGCAATGGAGGAGGGTTCCCCTTTCTCCACATCCTCTCCAGCATGTGTTGTCACTTGACATTTTGATCTTAACCATTCTGATGGGTATAAGGTAGCATTTCACAGTTGTTTTAATTTGCATTTTTTGGATGACTAAGGACTTTGAACATTTCCTTAAGTCTTTTTCTGCCATTCGATATTTCTCTGTTGAGAATTCTCTGTTTACTTATCACCCTGCACAAATGTAAATTCCAAGTGGATCAAAGACCTCAACTTGAAATCAGACACATAAAATCTGCTAGAACAAAAAGTAAAGAAGAGCCTTGAAGTCATTGGCACAGGAGACAACTTCCTAGACAGAACACCAACAGCACAGGCTCTAAGATCAACAATCAATAAATGGGGCCTTATGAAACTGAAAAGCTTCTGTAAAGCAAAGGGTACTAGAAACAGAACAGAACAACAGCCTACAGACTGGGAAAGTATCTTCATCAACCCTATATCTGACAGAGGGCTAATATCCAGAATATATAAAGAACTCAAGAAGTTAAACACCAAAAAACCAAGTAATCAAATTTAAAAAATGAGGAACAGAGCTAAAGAAAGTTATCTTTTCTAATCACTGCTATCTAAATTGTACTCTCTGGAATTTCCTCATCAGCATCTTTGTATGGTGTACAGTACAGGGTACAGGAAATACATCTGAAATATCCACACTGACTGATTGAATTATTAATATCTGATATTTTCTCAGTACCGGTTACATGGGAAAGAAGATGGACTTTCTTTACATGTTATGTTAAACGTTTTAATGAAGAACTCTAAATTTAAGTAGGGTAAATATATTATTTCCCATAAGACAAGTTGCACTTTTTTCTTTCATATCATTTTCTCAGTCTTCTTCATAGGTTAAGAGTTGTGTGACATAGTACAACTTTGTTCTTCTTTAGACGTAATGAGTGAAAAGTAGAAATTACTACATAATAACTAGTTCAAATTGCCTTAAGTCAACATTTCCGTAATGTTGTTCAAATCATTAAGACGGGACAAGTCCTGTCCTTTTAGACATTTGATGAGTGGACAGTCTGACCTAATAACTGCAACAGGAATGAGTGGTTAGAGTCCTACTATGAGCCAGATTCCCTTCACATATATGACCATTCATTATGTTATTTAATAGTTACAGTATTTTATACTGCATCACTCAAAATTGCTATCATTCTGAATGAAAATTTTATGATGCGTGAGAGATGACTCAGCAGTTCCAAGTGTGTACTTCTCTTGCAAAGGACCTGAGTTCAGTTTCCAGCACATATGTCAGGGGCACAGAGCTACCTGTAACTCCAGCTCTGGAAGCTATAAAATCTTCTTGCGTCTGTGGCCACCCAGACTCAAACGTACACATCCCTCCGTAAACACTCACATGCGTGCAGTTCACAGACAAAACAGTAACAAGAAAACCTTTTGTGAGAAAGAATCTAAAATGAAAGATTTTAGGTTTTTATATCTAGGGCATATAATAAAATCACAAAGATTTTTCCATGGTCAGAAGGCAAATTAATGATGCACCAGAGCAAGAAATTCAAAGAGTTCTTCCAAAAAAAAACTGTTTTGGAGCCCTGCCTTTCTTTGATGAAAAGATGATTAGCTTATTTCTTCAAAGTAGGCAGCAGAACTCGAATGCCATTGACTGCTCAGCTAAGATATTTGTCTGAAATCAATGCACAAATCAAAAGACTGAGTACTAGTCAATTTATGTGTTCCTATTTCTCACTGATGTTTGAAGAAAATGCCTATGTATCTATCTTCAAGAAAGCTGTACTCTAAAATTTAATATTCATGTTCAAGGTACAGGTATGTTAGCCTAAAAGGCGATACAGTTGTGAGAGCATCACTTAGTACAAAAGCATAGAATGCTCCATTCCAAGGTGGATCCCTTTAATCCAGAAAGCTTCAAATCGGCCTTAAAAAGTTTGTTTCCCATAATTAGGTAGTGGCGAGAAGGAAGATATAATGAGTGAGGGAGAGGAACTGCCATATTGGTGCTTGGATCTTGAGTGTGACTGTGTTGAACATGCGGATATTTAGTGCCATTGCTGGTAAATGCTATGTTTTCTTTAAAGGCTGTAATGGATTAAGGCAAGTACATTTAGTGTTTTGTATATTAATAAATTGGTATTGTGTGGTTCACATACACTAATATATTTTTCTTCTTTAATTCTTTATTAATTATATTTTTTTCACTTTATATCTCCCCTGTGGTTCCCTCCCTCTTCCCATCCCAATCCCTCCCTTCTTCCCCCCTCTGCACGCATGCCCCTCCCCAAGTCCATGGATATGGGAGGTCTTCCTCTCCTTCCTTCTGACCCTAGTCAATTAGGTCTCATCAGGAGTGGCTGCATTGCCTTCCTCTGTGGCCTGATAATGCTGTTCCCCCCTCAGGGGGAGGTAATTAAAGAGCAGGCCAATCAGTTCATGTCAGGGATAGTCCCTGTTCCTATTACAAAGGAACCCAATTGGATATTAAGCTGCCATGGGCTACATGTGCAGGGGGCTTAGGCTATCTCCATGCATGGTCCTTGGTTGGAGTATCAGTCTCAGAAAAGACCCCTGTGCTCAGATTTTTTGGTTCTGTTGCTTTCCATGTGGAGTTTCTGTCCTCTCCAGATCTTACTGTTTCCTACTTCTTTTATAAGATTCCCTGCACTCTGCCCAAAGGTTGGCCATAAGTCTCAGCATCTGCTTTGATAGTCTGCAGGGCAGAGCCTTTCAGAGGTCCTCTGTGTCAGGCTCCTGACTTGTTCCCTCTTTTCTCCTTCTTTTGATGTCCATCCAGTATATATAAAGAACTCAAAAGAAGTTAAACAGCAACAAATCAAGTAATCCAATTAAAAAATGGGGTACAGAGCAAAACAGAGAATTCTCAATAGAGGAATATAGAATAGCAGAGAAACATTAAAGAAATGTTCAACATCCTTAGTCTTAAGGGAAATGCAAATCAAAACGACCCTAAGATTTCACCTTACACCCATCAGAATGGCTAAGATCAAAAACTCAAGTGACAACACATGCTGGAGAAAGGGGAACCCTTCTCCACTGCTGGTGGGAATGTAAACTTGTACAACCACTCTGGAAAGCAATCTGGCACTTTCTCAGACAACTAGGAATAGCGCTTCCTCAAGATCCAGCTATACCACTCCTAGGCATATAACCAAAAGAGGCTCAAGTACACAATAAGTACATTAGCTCAACCATGTTTGTATCAGCTTTATTTGTAATAGCCAGAAGCTGGAAACAGCCCAGATGCCCCTCAGTGAAAGGATGGATACAGAAATTGTGATATATCTACACAATGGAATATTACTCAGCAATAAAAAATAAGGAAATCATGAAATTTGCAGGTAAATGGTGGGATCTGGTTAAAGATCATCCTGAGTTAGCTATCCCAGAAGCAGAAAGACTCACGCGGTATATACTCACTCATATAGACATATAATATAGGATAAACCTACTAAATCTATATACCCAAAGAAACTAATCAAGAGGGAGGACTCTTGCTAAAATGCTCAATCCCTATTCAGAAAGGCAAAGAGGAAGCACTAATATTTATAATCCTTTAAATATCTCAAATTGCTTCATACGTACTTTATTGTGTCTATTTTTAGTTGAGGAGTTAATGTACAGCTAAGTAAAAATCTTCAAGTAGGGTCACACTGCAGACTCGCCTATTATGACAGACTTTACATCACTCTGCTTCATTGAGATTAGTTTACAATGTACATTCAAAACTTTTTAAAATTGTTAGATGCCAAAGATATAGGTGAAAGAGGAAGAGGGAATAGAGGGAAAGGAGATAGAAAGATGATAGATAGATAGATAGATAGATAGATAGATAGATAGATAGATAGACAGATTCCTATATTTTATTAGGGTTTTATCTGGTTTATAAAATAATGCAACTATGGGTACATATCATGAAACTGTAAAGTGAGTGCGTGAGGAGGTAAAAATATAAAATACAGACTGTCCAGAAGTGGTGGAGGAGATTGCAATGTTCTTATCTTATGAAGGATGTGTGGTATGATCAAAATTGGGGAAATATGCCATAAAGATTACTGCCACATTCCAGAGGAACTGTGAAATACAGAGTGACTGTACCCCAGTGTGGATGTAGATACTGCATATATTTGGTTTGAGGAAATATGCTATGAGTAGGTGACTATTGAGTTTTCTATAAATCATTAAACATAAACAGGAAGCAGGACAGGAGCCTACCACAGAGGGAGGGCCTCTGAAGGACTCTACCCAGCAGTGTTTCAAAGCAGATTCTGAAACTCATAACCAAAATTTGGGCAGAGTGCAGGGAATCTTATGAAAAAAGGGGGAGATATTAAGAACTGGAGAGGGCAGGAGTTCCACAAGGAGAGCAACAGAACCAAAATATCTGGGCACAGGGGTCTTTTCTGAGACTGATACTCCAACCAAGGTCCCTACATGAACATAACTTAGAACCCCTGCTCAGATGTAGCCCATGGCATCTCAGTATCCAAGTGTGTTCCTTAGTAAGGGGAACAGGACTGTCTCTAACATGAACTCAGTGGCTGGCTCTTTGACCCCCTCCCCTGCCGAGGGGGGAGAAGCCTTACCAATCCACATAGGAAGACAATGCAGCCAGTCCTGATGAGACCTGATAAGCTAGGGTCAGATAGAAGGGGAGGAGGACTTCCCCTATCAGTGGACTTAGAGAGGGACATAGGAGGATATAAAGGAGGGAGGGTGGGATTGGGAGCGGATGAGGAAGGGGGCTACAACTGGGATACAAAGTGAACAAACTGTAATTAATATAAAAAATAAAAATTTAATTTAAAAACACAGAAACAGAAGTGAACAGCAGACTGTGCATCAAGTTCAGATTATTCCACAGGTGAAGGAAATGCTGGTCCCTTTCAGAATCATACTATAAATGTACCACAAACATTTTTTTGGGGGTGGAAGGTTTTGGTAGAGGGTGGGTTGGTGTTTCCCTGACTCCACTGGAAGTCCTGCCTTTCTGGGAGGTGGCCACTTTAGTTTCCATGTCCCCTGCTGCTAGAAGTCTCAGCTAGAGTCACCTCCATCTCCTCCCAGGAGCCTATCCCACCCCAGGTCTTCCAGCTTGTCCCCAAGATGCATCCTTATCAGTTTCCATTCTCTCTCCCAGCCCTCTCACCCCCACACCCACTCTACCCACACTGGATCCCTACCCACATTCCTCTTCCCACCCCTCCTCCATCCATTTTCCATCTCTATTTTACTTCCCATTCTGTGTGAGATTCAAGCATCTTCCCTTGTGCCCTCCTTGTTACTTAGCTTCTTTGGGTCGGCGGATTGTCATATGTTTACCCTGTACTTTATGGCTAACATCCACTTAGTAAGTGAGGACATAGCGTGTGTATATTTCTAGTTCTGGGTTACGTCGCTCAGGATGGTATTTTCTAGTTCCATCCATTTGCCTGAAATTTTCAAAATTTCCTTGTTTTTAATAGCTGAGTAGTATTCAGTTGTGTAAATGCACCATTTTTTCTTTATCCATTCTTCTGTTGAGGAACATCTGGGTTGTTTCCAGTTTCTGGCTATTAAGAATAAAGCTGCTATGAACATAGTTGAACAAATGTGAGTTGTGGTATGGTGGAGCGTCTTTTGGGTATCCACTGAGACCTACAGCCAGACATTAGGTGGAGCTCTGGGAATCTGTGGAAGACTTGGGGGAAGGACAGAAAGACCCTCAGGGGACAAGAATGCCACATGGAGACCAACAGAGTAAACTAGGCCATAAAGGCTCACAGAGAATGAACCACCAACCAAAGGGTGTGCATGGACTGGACCTAGGCCCCCTACACATATGTAGCAGATGAGAAGCTTGGTCTTCATGTACTCTTCCCCCAGCACATAGAGAGGGGGCTGTTTCTGACTCTCTTTCCTGCATTTGGATTTCTTACCTTTAGCTGGGTTGCCTAAAAGGCTGCACTAAGCCATGTCGTGACTTGATGTGGTGGGTTAGTATTGGGTTGGGGGCCCTCATTTTCTGAGGAGAAGGAAGGAGTGAGGAAAAGGGGTAGGAGGTTGGGACTGGGGAAAAAGGAGGGAACGGGCTTCTATAGGGATGTAAAGGGAATAAATGAATACATTAATGAGAAAACAAAATGGTGGATCCTGCTTTCTGCTATCTTCATGTCAAAATGGAACAATTCTGATATTCCTCCTCCTCCAGAGTTTTTTTTTTTTTTTTTTTTTTTTTTTTTTTTTTTTTTTTTTTGTGGGGCCAGAATGAAATTAAATTCTAAGTGGAGCTACCTGTTTACTTGAATATTACTATGTCCTTTGTTGATCCTCTTGTTTCCATAAAAGTCATTGCAATGCCCATCTTGAAAGAACTCTTTTCAGTAGATTAGTTGACAGGTGTTTCCATTTTCAACACTCCTTCACAGGAGCTCAGCCTAAGCCAGTAAGTGCCTAGGCCTGAGACTCAACCTTTCTCTAATGCTGCGGAGCGGCTGCATGGAGTACATGATACAGTCTCTTCTTCTTGTAGCCAGCCTGAGAGCAAAGAATCAGAGCCTGCAGAGGGGGCATGATTAAGGAGCCAATATGTGACCTCTGGAAGTGAGTGATCTGGCCTAAAATCTGCCCCAAGTCACATAACCCTCTAGGTGTTTAAAAGAACATAGTTGATTTATTACATTTCTTGCAAAAAAAAAAAAAAAAGGTGAGAAAACCTTGCAAAAGTTAGACATAATGACATAAATCCATTTTTGATACTGATTAACAGGCATCATTGCTACCCAGATTTTATAAATGACAAAATAAACATGCTTGCAATGTAAAGATGATTTAGATTGGAACTGTACCTTCCGAATGAGTAGTAGTGATTTTATTTGTAAGTCCACTTTGTATGGACAGAGATCTGACACAGTGAACAGTAAGAATACATGTTCTTTTTTTTTTAATGCCTATACAACAAAATACTTTGCATACCTTGGATAGCAGAGTAGGTGATGGCTTTCAGGGATATATTAAGCACAAGGCTTTTTAAGACTCACAAATGAAAGCTGATTGTTTTTAAAGCAATGATTTTATAAATGGTCGAGTGTGTCCATTACCCCACTCTGTTAAGAGGTTTTATTACCAAATAATGAGTATTTTTGTGATTAAGATTTGGAAAAAAAAGAAAAGCAAATGAAAATAATTAGCATTAAATGATTTAAAATAAAAAGGTTTTATGTTGATGCTATCATAATGATTTAGGTTATAGGTAATTTTATAACTAGACAAAAAAAATTAAAAAATGTTTCCTTAAATGAATAAAATACAGAAAGGAAGATGTGGGAAACAATACCAAAGAATATTATAAACATTCAAATTCACAGAACATTGCTTCATATTTACTTAGAAAAATGTGCCCTCTAATGAGCCCTCCTGAATGTCTTACTTTTAGTTGTTATTACACATTTAGTACATGCTGCATTGTACCCTGTGCCTGATCAATTATTAGTTTGAACATGGAGTGCTTCTTGTTAGGGAGCTATCAACCCCCCTTGAAGTAAATTGTGTCCTGTGGCTAAAATTTGACATGGCCCAGGTAACACACACATCGTACATTCTTCTGTGGTGGGTAGCTATTTCTCAGACCCCTCAGAGGCATTTACATCCTTAGTGTTTGAGCCAAACTTTTCAAGTCCTGGACTCTTTGAAAACTTCAAATGCTCTGTAGTATTATCAGACCAGTGCTGAAGCTGATCTCAAAGTCCACTATTAACACTCCCCTCAAGGACATTTTCATTAGAACTTTGTACATGGGCAGTTCAAAAGATCCAGCTATTGATTTTTGTTCAGAACTCTCGTCTTCACTTTCATTTTATGCAACTTTTTTGACAGACTTTCAAAAACCACAAACTGTGGGCTGCCTGTGATTCCAGCCAGGATTTTATGCTGCTCGTGTGATTTCCTCAGGCCACAGCCTTCTCCTGTCCTTGTCAACACTGCAAGGAGAATAGCCGTCTTAAAAGATTTGCTAAAAAGCAGAAGCAATTTCACAGAGATGGGAGGAAAAAAATCTGACCTTTCCATGTACACACACAAAAATCTCACTTAAGTAAATAACCTTTTCAGCTGTAAAATTTTGTTGCAACATTCATTCATCAGACACACGGATAATCAGCGTGTTTATCTTTTTCCACGATTTAAATTTCATACAGGAGTCAGGCACCAAAGTGTGTAAATTGCAGCAGAAAGCCTCTAGCATATGTGCTCTGCACATATTAATGGAATTATCTATCAGAGAATCCGTAGCAGAAGTGGCTGAGGAATTAATTATTGGGATAGATTTTTTTTTTTATTGCTGTCAGAGTGCTGTAGAAATAAGACTTGCCCTCCATATTCTTTCTGTCATGGTAGCCTTTCAATTGTAGCAGTTTCTAAAGAGATGAAGAATTGAATGTTGGGTTGGCTCTGATCCACTGTAGGCCTATTAGCTCATTGTGAATATTTCAATTTAGGTAGGGAGTGCAGAGTTCAGTGGTGATATGGTTAAGTGATGGCTGTGAAATGACAGTCTATACAGGTGCAGAACTTGCTGCTTTCAAATTTACAACAAAAAATAAATCTTTAAATATCTGGCTGGAAAACAAATTCCATAGGCAACTCTGTGTAGCTCCCCCCCCCCCCCCCCGCAGAGATGACTTTTCTGAGAATACTATTATAACTTATGGTAACAATACCTAACCGGTTGGTTGCTATGTGACAGACATTGAGACATGGATGTCACCTGCATCATAAATTTCCTTTTAAATGACCAATTAAAGCAGTTGGGGTTAGAATTTTCATTTTGTAATGAACGGAACAAGAGTTAAGAAAAATTATGAAAATTACTTAAAAACCAAAGCTAGTATATTTCAAACATGGGCTATGAATATTACTTGTATGGCCAAGAGAATAGGATAGAAATGATGTGTGCCATATAAAGTTTATCAGAACAAAAGGAACACTGGTAATGCAGGCCAGATAAATGTACTAGTAATGCTATGTTATCTACATAAGAGGCGTGTGACTCTCTTTTTTCCTAACTAGTAACATTTGTTCTCCTATGTGTAAAAGCCTAGAGGAAGTAAAAAGTGAAGCATATCAACCAGATTCCTCAATATTTAAGACAGATACATTGTTGAAATAGTTGAATGTTATTATCATTGTAATAATGCCTTATTTTTAAAAGAAAGTTTTCTCTTATGGAAATATTAGTGCTTTACTTTCATGCCTGATCCTATTTTTTTCCTGATCCTGCTTTTCTTGTGCTTAACACACACTCAACCACGCGATGACAACCAGACAGTGAAACATGGTCTCATCTGGGTTTGCTTGTCAACCTTTTCAAGGAAGTACTGGGAGCGCAGTAGGTTTACTTCGCGCGAAGCCTTGTATACCAGGCCAGTTCTGAAATGTCAGACATTGAAGAATTCTGTGCTGCCACATTTAGGAGGCGAGTGGACACTGGTGAACACTCAGATGTGTCTCTCTCAGATCAAATGTAGAAAACGTACAGTTCCTATAAAACACTGTTGGCGAGTTCATGAACTTGGCAGCACAGGGCACCTGCTCCCTATTGTAGGAAGAAATGAAAGCATACTGCATACAGTTGTCCTCATGCCTTTCTCTTGTTTGATCCTTTTGAATTCATTTTCATACTCCCTCTACTGGACTTAATCAGGCCTAAACAAATGAGTTTCACTGGTTGCACCCTGTTGACCTGTGATGACACCAGAGTTCTATTCCTTTGTGCCTTGTTGAGTGGAAATCAGTCGTTTGAGGCCAACAACCAACTTACCTTTCGGTACTGTGTATTGAAATGTATCACAGAAGGGCTAAATTCAAGCCTGTGAATTAAGCAGTTTTACCTCTGGTAGGATGTAAGAAACAAATAGATTCCTGGCATAAAGTATTGCTACAATGGTGAGACTGAATGTATTTGTGAAATAACTTGTATTGTTTGATGTTGAGAACCAATTATTTACACATGATGTATAAACCTACTGTAGTGCAAGAGAAGCTGACCAGGTACGGTCCCTATACCTGTAATCCAGAACTCTAAGACTGAGGCACTTAAGTGGTAATTTTCGGCTACATACTAAGTTCCATGCCTGCCTGGATGGATGTGGTACCCTATCTTAAAACAATAGCAAAATTTAAAGGGAAATTATATTTAGGGAACCTCTTCTGAAACTAAAATAATAAATCTTTATAAATGAACACTACAGTGAAATTAAAATAGGAATATTTTCTCTATTGGATTGTTCTAATAGTAGCTACCAATTAAATAGCCTCTGTAAGTCAGGCTCTGAACTATATTATTAGCAAATAAGCCACATAAATTCAAACTTTATGAATATGCATCGGTAGCCTTGGTTGTATGAATGGAAACTTGGAAAGGTTTTTGACAACCTGGCTCTGCATACAATTCTGATGCATGGATATATTATATGGAACCTGCAGAGGATGGATTTTCTGGTGGTTGTGGGTCTGTGTACTTTAGTTCATGTGATTTCCTACTGGGGTAGGTGGAAGAGGAGTCAAGGAAGGAGAGCTGTGATTTGCCACACCTCCTTCTATGCTTTGACTTTGGTGGTCTCCTATCTGATCATCATAAATGACATTGAAACCCATATAAATATACAGATGGGATTTAGCTTGTTTCCTCTGCCCCAGAGTGTTTAGGAATGTGCTTGTTCAGGCTCAAGGAATAAGAAAAAGGTCCGAATCTAATAGATCTAGAATAAAATGTAATTAAGTGAATACTATAAAATATTTTAAGCCAGTGTGTCTCCAAGTCCTGTAGTGTAGCTAGTTTGTTTAAAGATTTTAGAGTTACAGAGTAACGGTGCTTGTTTCCTGGAAGTAAAAGAAAAACGGGATGCTGATCAGGGTGAAATAAACTCATACCTCTTGATTTAAATAGGCTACACATTACTTTTCTTTGGTCTCTGCATTGCTTCATATGATTGTCATGATTATCCCATCAGGTTAAGCTGCAGCTCACTTTCAACCCCTTTTCTCCACAGTTGCCACAGAATGATTCTTGCCTAATCAAAAGTAGAATCTGTTCCATTTCTCTTTGTTTTATGTGATGAAGGATTTTAAAAGATTTACTGTGTGTGTGTGTGTGTGTGTGTGTGTGATGCTTTTCTAACATTAATTTGGAGCAAAGTGCCCTTCTAAATGTGCTTGCCTTTAGCATTTGGAAGAGTCTCAATATATACTTGATAACATTATGTTAAAAGTCATTGTGGTGTCATTGTTGCAACACACAGAGCCAGTTTCAAATTTCTACACATTCTGCTTCTGAAATGGCTCAAATAATCAACTGACATTTTTTATCTTATCATATCCCTCTGAAGTCCACATCTTCCTCAATTCTCTTTTGTAATCTTTTCACAGTACTAAATGCCACCCTCTCCACACTCTCAGGATCCCTAAAATTTTTATTTCGATGATCTGTAGCCCCAACTTGACTTTCCATAGGAATCAGTTCTGAAAATCCACCATAATGTGACCTCACTGCCATATGTCTGGGTTTTCATAACTTGGCAACTATTGAATGTCAAGTTCATCAAATGGATGGACTTCCATGCTCATTCACTTAGGCTGTATTCATATCTTCTTTGCCTTTTCTGAATATAGCTAACTCAGTCTTTTGAGTTACTTGTCTACAAGTACTTGCAGATCATTCACATTATGGCCATTACTATGGGACTGGCAATTTGGAGAGGGTATGTGTTCTGGGTTTTCATGTTGCTAAGACTTGCCTGTTTGGAAGTGAAATCTTTTTGCTCAAATCACCTTCTTCAGGTGGAGATGTGTAAAAAGACTGAGCCTCAAAATTATTGAAACATTGTTTTCTTCTGTGAATACTGAGGTCTGCAAGTTCTGTCCCTTGTCTTTTGAGTCTCTCTCTCTCTCTCTCTCTCTCTCTCTCTCTCTCTCTCTCTCTCGGTGTGTGTGTGTGTGCATGTGATGCTACTGATAGCAAGTTCAACACACCCCTGAATGATCCTCTCTTCTACTATCTCCTTATGTATATTTCCGCAGCTGGATCTCATATGTTGTTTCAGCTTTAGGGTATCTTTGCTCCTCCTGCCCCTCACAGCCATTTAGGAGACTCTGAGCTTGGACACCTTACTCTTCCTCTAAGTTTAGGGCTTCCCTCCCCAGATGTGGAAGTCCTGGCCTGTGCCCTTCTGTAGCAGGACAGCTCCAATATACTCCCGGTTTCTTCCAAGCCCACACATTTAAAGTATTCTAATTATTCCCAATGAAGATGTCAAAATGTAAATGGCATTATTCCTTTCTTCCTAATATATCCTTCACCAGATTGAAAGGTTTCAGTTCTCTATGTCATCAGCATCGTTTATCCATCTTCTAATTACAGTAATCACCACAGCAACAAACATATTTTATTTGTGTTTTACAAGTGAATTGAGGAAGTGAAATATTTAATTAGGCTCACTTTTTTTTTTTTTTTAGGAAAAAAAATAAGTAGCTTTTAGAAGGTCTTTGTCAAAGAAAAATTTACAAACAAATTTCCAATATAAAACTAAGATCAGAAGGAAGGAGAGGAAGACCTTCCCTATCACTAGACTTGGGGAGGGGCATGCATGAAGAAGGGGGTGGGAGGGTGGGATCGGAAGGAGAGGAAGGAGAGGCTTATGGGGGGGATACAAAGTGAATAAAGTGTAATTAATAAAAATTAAAATTAAAATTAAAAAAAAACGAGACCAAATGAGAATTAGAAGGTTGACTCATCAGCCTACTACACTTGGATTTCTTAAAGTCCAGAGCTGTGTAAAATAATTACTCAATTTTATGCAATTTCATATAAAAACCACAAGCACAGAATGCCAAGAAACTTATATGAATTTAGATTTTTTAAAAGCTATTTTGGTTTCTCATTTTTAAAGCTCATTTGCCTAAAATAAATACGTCTGTTCTTTCTAAAATATATTCATGTGATATTCTTAATTTGAATTTCTGTAAAATCATTTCTTGCATTGCTGATTTCATTATTCAATTATATAGAAAATACAAGTATAATTTATCATAAGTATATGAAGTATATTTCCCAAGAACCATCTAAACTTATCCTCAGTTATTTCTTCAGATGTGGGGGAGGAAGCAAGTAGAAGAATATCTAAAGGAGAGAAAGGATCCAATTCATGTTTACAAGCCTAATATTTAAATAGTTCCCTGTTATAAGTACAAGTGAATTTGACCCTCGAAGAACTTGCTGGAACTAAAATATTTAAAGAGAGCGATTTTGAAAATTTGTTCCTCATTTACAGCTTATAGTTTACTGTGCCCTTTTATTCGTCCTATTCTCCAATGAAATTTTGCAATGATACGGGAAAGCGTCAGTAATCTAGGAATGGGGATATTTACGTATTAAAATAAAAAAGTCTCTCCTGACTTTGTAATTGTAGGAATCTCCAATTCTGAGTAAGGCTGAAAGGAGACAGTGTACAAACACACAGATTTAAGATTCACTCTCTGTCACTGAAGGGAGCTCAGAAATGGGTTCTCCAGAGCAATGATTTCCGAGGTAGAACTTTGAGGATCCTGAAAGCTAGCCTACCTAAGAAGGGGGGAGAGGGCTGAGCAAGGTGATCCTGGGAGAGAGATGAGCAGATGACAATTGCTGAAGATGTGGATTTTTTAATAATTTTAAGCTTAATCAAAATTTCATTAGCCAGAAATGCAAAGCAATCTTGAATAAAGAAAAGATTTGCATAATCTTGCTTATTGAATCACCTTTTTAATAGAGTAGTGTTGTTAACCACAGACTTATTCAATAAAATGAAGTAGATTAGATAATTTCAGTACATCCCTCTATCAGACCATTTCAACCATTAAAATAATTGCACTGGAAATTAGGAGGTGGCATTGAATGCTTATTGCATTCAATGTGAAAAGAGCAGATCATGTCCCTCATGATCTCAACTATTCAAAATGGGTGTTGAAAAAAATAAATGAAAAATGTATTAAATGTTCTTTGTATTTAAATTGAGGGTTTCTATATGAAAAAAAATGTTTCAAACTACCACAAGGTGTCAAAATATTTTTGTAAAAGTTATTGAACCTAAGAAATGGATAAAGTTAGTTTTGCTTTGCTTTTTAAAATCAAATGCATTGGTCTGGGCTTCTGATCAATGACAGAACTCTTATTTCTCTAGCATGCGTGGGACCTAAAGAAAAAAATCTCACTTTGAATTGACCTTAATAATAAGAGTTTATCATGGTCTTTAAAAAAGTAGGGATGAACATAATGTTTACTCTCTTACTAATTTAATAGACCATTTTACATAACAGGAAACTAAAGGTTCATTTCTATTCAGCGCCCTCTCCTTTTCTGGTAGAAGAGTATGGAAAGGCTGGCAGCTACATCCAGAACAACAGCATTTTGGGTGTGTCCATGAGGCTGCCATACTATGTAAGGTGTGCAAAATGGCATACACATCAATGATTCACACAATCTATGAGTCCAGGGGAGATGTGCCTATGTGTGCCTGGACTAACATCTGTACAATTTCTCCTTCCATTTTCATTGCTGTCCTATAAAAAGTCATGAGGATTTTAGAGCTCAAACCAAGAATTTTCTATTTGTCTCACTCCCATGTATCCTGTCATGGGACAAGCTGGCAATCTGTGTGGAGCGTTACAGATTCCTCACCGCCACAGTAACAAATGGCTCTAAAAATGCCAAGATAGTCTTCTTCCTGCTCCTCTTGTTGGGAATAAAACTGATACAGAAGGTTTGGGCTGTGAGTCAAGAAAGTAGATAAACAAACCAAAGTAACAGTTGGGAGTAGGATTAGAGAAAATGTTCTCTTGAGAATTCTATTGTTAGGAGAATGGATAAAGAAGGGCGACAACAAAGGGAAATAAAGCCAGGCACACACACACAAAGATGAATTCGGAGCATGTTGCCAGCAAACAGGACAGAAGAAGAAATTGGGCTCAGTGCAAAAGGAGAGTTATTTTCTATTTTATTTTATTTTTTTATTTTTGGCCCCCCATGAGGTGTTTGTTTTGCTGTGTCTTTCCTTCTTAAAGTGCTACATTAATTTGGTTTACAGAACAATTATTAATCCATAGTTTTCTCGGGTCTAGTTGTTTCTGCAAGTGTGTTGTTCAATGCAGTGTTTGTTTGTTTTAATCTTTGTCTTGAAGTACTTAAAGAAAGTGGGAAGTACCCTTTTTCTGGTGAGTGTCATAAATCAGAGTTGCACAAAAGAGTGTTTGACAAACTATTCCAATCCAAATAAGCGAGTCAAATACAGAAAAACTTACCAAAAGCAGATATCCTAAACCTTATAATTATTAATACCAGTAATTAATTGTAAGATTGACATAGAAATCCTTCTATGTAAATGTGAATTTCTGACATAATCATTTTTTCTGAAACTATCTATCTATCTATCTATCTATCTATCTATCTATATTTCTATCTATCTATCTATTCCTTGCAATAGTTTACCATGTTTTTGACCTCCAATTTTATAAACTTTTGACTAAAATATATATTATTGACTACCTTTATGGCTATATATATGTAAGCCATAGTAGATAAAGTAAACTCACATCAATGATTTGATGCCTGCCTTAATACTGGACCCAAATTGGTAAATTTAAAATCCATGATACTGTATTTCAAACTTAATAGTTATTTAATAGAGTAGTTGACATTGTGTTTTAAAGTAGCATTTATTAATATTCATAGTATAAGTTTATATTTTCTGCCTCTCAATTGAGTGTCCAACTATCAGAACACCAATTAAAACAACTGAAAATATACATACAATAACTACAAAATTTATAAGAAGTTTTAGACATTCTTGATCCTATTTGATAATCTATGTCTTTGTTCTTTTTTTTTTTTTTTTCAATGCAGTTTATTCAGGAACATTGAACAATCCTCGGACCCCGGGGAAAGCCAGCCCACAGCTTAAATAGCCTCTGGGTAGCCAACCCAGGCGTGCCACGGGGGCAATGCAGATAGGTCCCCATACATGGAAGCAAGCCAGATCCTTGGCCTTAGCCAAATGTGGAGTTGTTCGTGACAGAGAGCACTCACCATCGGGAAGGTGGAAGGCGGAAACCAGCTCCATCTTTAAGGCATAGCATTCCGCAGCTCTCTACAGTTCCCCCTTTTTGTTTTAGACGCATCAGGCAAGAGTAGAGGTCTGATCTCTGATATTAGAAATAAATTGGGACTTTGTACAGATGTTCATTTAGGTGTCATCCACCCAAAGAGCATCAGACCCGTCCGATACCTTTTTCTCAGAGGCGGGACCTGGGGCATCAACCCGCATGCAATCAGACATGCTCTTCTCTGGGTCCAAAGCGGCTGACCCTGAGTGCAGTGCTTAGCCTCGCATCCTGAGCGTATCATTTTAGCTTTTTATGGTATCCAACCATGCTTGGGGAGAATGTCCTGCTTCAATGGCTGTAAAGGCCTGAATGATCATGGCTGCATCACACTGTTGTGGGACTCTAATCTTGCATATATACCACAGGCAAACCAAGGAGACCAACACCAGAAGGCCTGCTAACACTCCCATGCCCGCCCATTCCTTCAGATGATTCATGGCTGCAGCAATCCATGTTGATAAATCCTGTGGCTAGTCCTGCGTCTTTGTTCTTAATAGAAAATCTATATAGCATTTTTTTTCTTAACGTGGAGACTTGTTCTCCCCCAACCACACCAAACAAGCAAGCAAACAAACAAACACATGCATTATTCCTCTTATATAATCAGAGGTTCTAAAGGGAACAAGGATTCGTCATTGTAGATGACAGGAGTAAGTGTATAAAAATACGTGACTGGCAGCATTGATTCTAAGCTGGAAAACAAATATTTACCTCTTTAACTGGGACTCTTTGTCACCAACTTGAATGGCGTAAGTCACACTTTAGGCACAGAGAACACAATTTTTATTTTTATTAGAATAAGCAGGAACCAAGTTATTGGTATAGAAATACACAATGCACTGTAAGCTTAATGGAATATGGATTGTGTATCTTCGCACTAGTGATGCTTTGTCTTCTTAATGTGGCAACTTGTACTTTTGAATTGAAAGGGAGCCCCAAGATGTTAGTGCCTAATAGGGAGCCTTAATTGCAAAGCTGACCCTGAGAGGACGCTTAGAGTTTAAACGGAATTTCTAAGGCTTTGGGAGTTTTATCCAGATCCGTCACCTTTCTACATTATGACTTTCAAAGTGTGAATATAATTAACACTCTTCCCCAATAACCTTCTTGCTTTTGCCAAAATTACCATCCATTTGCTACTTCGGCTTTAGACGTGAGTCCTTGATCTCTTAATTGTCTCATTTTTCTTGCAAATTTTTTTATATCAAGAAGAAAGCTGCTCATTTCCATAGAGTAGTTCTTGCTTGTCACTGTGGTATCAACAGATTTCCTGATGTATTTTCCTCAGAAATTTTTGTTAAAATTACCCATCCTTTTTCATTATACAGATCTATTGCGTGCTTTAATTTAACAAGATAAAAGCATACCTTCCTCACCTTTAAAAATATTAGTTATTAACCAACACATTTTTATGAGCCAATATATGAGGCACCTGAGTTAAGTCTAATAGAGTAATGTATAATTTCTTTGCAAAATCAGTGTCTTTTTTCATAACTGATATTAGGACAATATACTTCATAAAAACCCCAAACACTTTTGAAATAGAAAAGTTACAGTTTGAAATTTTAATATAATAATCTTTAGTAGTAAATTGATCACCCTCTCCATCAACTATCCTATTTGGGAAAGAAGAAAGTTACTTTTCTATTCAAAAAGAATAAGACATTGATGAAATTTGTTTTCAGTCTCTTTATTCTGACAAATATCTACTGGTTGTCAGCCGCAACTTACCCACCTCCCCCACTGTATGACCTGATACATAAATGTATGACCCAGACACTCCCTTCTATGCGATCTTTAGGAATTCACTGATCAGTGGCCATGAGACGGCTGCGGAGGTAAAAGCTTTTGCTGACAAGTCTGAGATTGATGCCTGAACAACATATAGTGGAAGGAGAGAACTGAATCTGGCAAGCTGTACTCTGACCTCCACATGGGTACCATGGCAAAAACATATCCCCAGCAACACAAAAACAAGCAAAGTGAGGAGCATAGAAACAGAACTATAGCAAGACCTATACAAACAAACTAAGAAAACACAAAGTAAAAGACAGAATCCATATTATCAGATCTTACACTAACTATATATTCATTAAAGTTCCAAGTAAAAGACAAGAGATTGGCACAATACAAAAAAATACTCATCATCTAAATACCACTCCTTTATGATAATTATCTAGAATATTAAAATACAAAGCTTCATGTTCATTTATAATAGCACAGTAACATAAAACATACTGCACAAACAAAAAACAGAAGTCAGCTGTAAGTATAGTGATAGATCAAAATGGTAAGATAAAGTTTGTTCCTTGAAAAGAGGGACATTTTATAATGTGAAATTTATCTATAAAGAAAGTGTAACATTTCATTAGATGTGGTACAGAGACAAAATGAATGTCACAGAAATACAATGAACCAAACAGTAAAACAGACAATTAAATGAAAACAGATGGAAATTTCAAAAACCCAGGTTCCAACTATACAGAGCAGGTCTATTCCAACTCCACAGGAGCAGATCAAGCATTCTTTTCAACAGCTCAGGAGGTGTTTCAGGATGCTGTGTCCACGTGCTAATCCACAAAACAGATTTTAGTGACTTTAACACCTTTGAAATCATACAAAATATGTCCTCTGGTAAAACTTGATTAAATTCAAAATCAGTAACATAAATTACATTGGGTAGATAACACAAACATATAAACCACTGATTTCAAATTATATGTAATGAAGGAGGAAATTAGAAGGGTAAAATATCCTCTGATGGATGAAAGCGAAAAGTCTCTGTCACAGATTTCATGGAATCTGTTCCAATTGTGTGATGCATTATTATCAACCTTATTTTCTGGTTAACTTCAGTATGTTCCATTTTTTATTTTTTTATTTTTATATAAGTCCTTCTCTGTAAAGAATGTTAAACATGATAGCCATTGGAAGAAAGAGAAGACAGGGAACAGGACCGGAGCTTACCATAGGTGGCCTCTGAAAAACTCCGCTGATCGAGGTATTGAAGCAGAGGCTGATATTCATAGATAAACTTTGGGCAGCATGCATGAAATTTTATGAAAGAAGGGGGTGATAGAAAGACCTGAGGAGACAGAAGCTACAAAAGGAGATGATCAAAGCCAAAAACAAAACAAAACAAAATAAAATAAAATAAAATAAAATAAAATAAAATAAAATGGGCCCTGGGGGCCCTGCAGAGACCCCAACCAAGGACCAGGCATGGAGAGGACCTAAAACCCTTCTCAAATGTAGCCCATAGACTCATTCTCCAAGTGGGTTCCCTGTTAAGGGGATCAGGAGCTGTCTGTGGCATGAACTCAGTGGCATGCTCTTTGATCACTTCCCCCTGGGGGGTCCAGCCTTGCCAGGCTATAGAGGAAGACAAGCCTGATGAGACCTGATAGGCTAAGGTCAAATAGAAGGGGAGGAGGTCCTCCACTATCAATGGACTAGGGGAGGAGCATAAGGAGAGAAGAGGGTGGAAGGGTTGGATTGGGAGGGGATGAGGGAGGGGTCCACAGCCCAGATACAAAGTGAATAAATTGTAATAAAAATAATAATTAATAAAAATGCAAAAAAAGAATGGCACCTTTCCTAGGTTTAATTTACTTTCTGTTGACCAGATAATATGAAAGGGTGATCTCAATTAATACCAAATTTTAAGTAGTTTGGGGCCACATCATAGTTTCATTAAGATTTTACCAATGTTGATGGTTGCTTAGGAATTCTTCATCCCCTGGAATTTCACTTGAGGACCTGTCTGGAACTGTCTTTAGGTCTGACAGCCTGAAGAAATTTGTTTTCTTCTGTCACTACTTTACAGCCATATTTTTCTGGGTCAAACAATTGAATCTCAGCAATCAAATAAATACCTTGAGTCAAAGGCAAATCCTGTGCTCAAGATAGATCTCTCTTCTTTAATGGGACTGTTTTGTGAGTAATATGAGATAGCAGCAGGGTTCTTTCTATTCCTCAGAAACTTTCAAAGTATGGTAATACTTTTGCAACATGCCCAGGAAATGTCTACACAGCTGAAATCAGCAAATATTGTGTAGAGAAATATGACCACAGGTTTGTATGGATATGTGCTAGGCAGGTAGAGAACGGATTTAGGGAAAGACCGTGGGAATAGTAGAAAATGGCTATGTTCGAAATAGCTTGTAGGAAAACATCAAAAAGTCAATAAAAATATTTTGGAAAAGTATATGTATGAAAAAAGTACATCTAGCAAACTCACCTTAAAGCTGGATAGGAAAATTTAGAATTTGAGGAAAGACTGACGAAGGAGGAATATTAATAGAGGAAACACCATTCCCAGATTCTTTCCTTGTTTTTGAGGTATTTTGTTTTTAATTAATTTACTACTTATTCACTTGACATTCCAAACATAGCCCCCACCCTTCTCTCCTCCTGATCCACCTTTCCTTTCTCTTCTTCTATCAACCCTCTCCCACCTCAGAATAGGGATCCCCTACCCACTCACCCATCCCAGTACATCAAATAGCATCAAGACTGAGCATATCTTCTTCCTTGGTGGCCTGGCAAGGCAGCCCAGCCAGGCAGAAGAGATCTGAAAGCATACAAAAGAATAGTTAGAGATTATCTCCATGCATGCTACTTGGTTGAAGTATCAGTCTCAGGGAAGACCCCTGTGCTCAGATTTTTTGGTTCTGTTGCTCTCCTTGTGTAGCTTCTGTTCTCTCCAGATCTTACTATTTCCCACTTCTTTCATAAGATCCCCTGCATTCTGCCCAAAGGTTGGGCAGCATCTGCTTTGATAGTTTGCAGGGCAGAGCCTTTCAGAGGCCATCTGTGGCAGGCTCCTAACTTGTTCTCTGTTTTTTCCTTCTTCTGATGTCCATCCTCTTTGCCTTTCTGGGTGGAGATTGAGCATTTTAGCCAGTCTTCCCTCTTGATTAGTTTCTTTAGGTGTACAAATTTTAGTAGGTTTATCCTATATTATATCTCTACATGAGTGAGTATATACCATGTGTGTCTTCCTGCTTCTGGGATAGCTCACTCAGGATGATCTTTTCCAGACCCCACCATTTACCTGCAAATTTCATGATTTCCTTGTTTCTTATTGCTGAGTAATATTCCATTGTGTAGGTGTACCATACTTTCTGTATCCATTCCTCAGTTGAGGGGCATCTTGGTTGTTTCCAGCTTTTGGCTATTACAAATAAAGCTGCTACAAACATGGTTGTACAAATATCCTTATTGTGTACTTGAGCCTCTTTTGGATGTATGCCTAGAAGTGGTATGGCTGGATCTTGAGGAAGAGTTATTCCTAATTGTCTGAGGAAGTGCCAGATTAACAGATGCAGCCCAAGACAGTTCAGTGTCCAAGTTTGTTCCATAGTAATGGGAACAGGGACTGTCTCTGACATGAACTGATCGGCCTGCTCTTTTTTTTTTTTGTAATTTTTTTTTAATTTTTCATCAATTACACTTTATTCATTCTGCATCCCCCCATAAGCCCCTCCCTCCTCCCCTCCCAATCCCACCCTCCCTCCTCCCTCTGCTTGCATGCCATTCCCCAAGTCCACTGATAGGGGAGGTTCTCCTCTCCTTTCTGATCTTAGTCTATCAGTTCACATCAAAAGTGGCTGCATTGTCATCTACTATGGCCTGGTAAGGCTGCTCCCCCCCAGGGGGAGGTGATCAAAAAGACACTGGGAGTCCGTGTCGCTGGCCTGCTCTTTGATCCCCTCCCTCCGAGGGGGGGAGCAGCCTTACTAGGCCACAGAGGACGACAATGCAGCCACTCCTGATAAGACCTAACAGACTAGGATCAGAAGGAAGCAAAAGAAGATCTCCCCCACCAGTGGAATTGGGGAAGGGCATGAGTGTAGAAGGGGGAGGAAGGGAGGGGTTGGGAGGGGAGGAGAAAGGGAACCACAGGGGGCATACAAAGTAAATAACTTATAATTAATAAAAAAATTTAAAAAAGAAATAACTGTAAAAAAATAAATGTAATTGAAAAAAAAAACCTAATTACAGTGACTTTGAAATAGATCAAGCCTCTTAAAAAATAGTTAGAGACAGCCCCCACTCCACTTGGGTTCACGAGGCTAGAGTCATTCTGTGATTTTAGATGACTGCCCAATACAAGGTGTGTGGTGATCAGAGCATCATGGGAAGAAGCCTACGTGGTCAGAGAAGATCACACCGATGATAAAGCTAATATGAGCTAGCAACAGGAGACTTACAGAGCTCAGGCATGCTGGAGCACCCCAGCTTTCTAAAATCATACTGATTTACCTACTAAGTTTAGTAGATAACTAACAGAGACTCACGGAGGGAAAAAAAAAAAACTGACTAGGTAATATTTACCTCAAGTTGTTTTTCAAGATTGGAAGGAAGGCATGTTTAGTTTTAGTTCTGCCTGACACCACTAATAAAGGCACTTTGCCCTATTTTCTTTAGTAAAAGGTTGTCTTTGACTATTCAGACATAAATTCACGTGTGAGCCGGATATATAAAATGTACTCGCATTTTGTACCTCATTTTAATTTTTCACAGAGTGACCAACTTCTACAAGAAAGAAACCATATGCACTGACTAATGAGTACTGATAAATATTACATTCCTTTACAGTGAATAAATTCTTGCCCCCTGCTGTTTCCTAATAGCTTAAATGAGCAGAGCGTGATTGCTGGATACTCGTTGCTCCTCATCAGAGAAATGGCTGTGATAATCTTTTTTCCCAAACAGTGCTCATTCATCAGAAAATTTCCATTTCTGTTACTGATGACACAGTCTGTCTCCTGTAACTGTATTCTAGTGATGTATCTTGAATTCTTTTTTACCGATCTCATTATTATGCTACTACAGTTGCTACATGCCATGTTCATCCTTATTTGTTTTCACAACATCTCTGTGAGTCTAACTTAACCATAAGACTTTTGCCGACAAGCAATGAAAGGGTTTAGAAACTTGATTTGCTTTAAATACCTAAAGACAAAAGTTTAATGTTATTATATCTTCAGAATTCTATCTGTATTCTTGCATGTTGCTTTCTTTCTATTCACTTCTCAAGACTATTATTTGCTCAGAGGGTTAGAAAATTTATACAATAAGAGACTGATGCATCAACCAAAGACCATGCTTGGAGAGGACCCAGACCCCTGCTCAGATGTAGCTCGTAGACAGCTCATTCTCCATGTGGGTTCCCTAGTAAGGGGTTTACAAATGGAATTTTCATGGTAACTTACATATATTAGCATGCCATCAGAAAATAAAGACATTTTGATTTTCCTACCTTCTTATTTGTATTTCTTGTATTTGTATTTCTTATTTGTATTGATATCCTTAATTATCTTATTTATCTAGCAACAATTTTAAATACTATGTTGAAAACATGTAAATATTTTATATAAATGGGGAATATATATATATATATATATGGGTATGGAATGACTGGATAACACTGTCTTGTTCTTCATATTAGTAGAAATACTTTTGAGTTTCTCTCTATTTTATTGATGTTGGCTATGAGATTATAAATTCCCTTTTTATGCTTGGGTATGTCCTTTGTATCCCTGGTTTCTCCAGGACTTTTAGCATAAAAGGCTGTTGGATTTGTTAAAGGCCTTTTTTTTTTTCATCTAATGATAATGACATAGCTTTTGCCTTTCAGTTTTTATATATGATCAATTACATTTATGTATGTATGTGTGTTTATTTATTTGTATATGCTGAATCAACCTTGTATTTCTGGGAGGAATCTTACTTGATTATGGTAGATGAAATTTTTAATTAAAATTTGTCCATTGTTATTATTTATAATTTATTCACTTTTTATCCGGCTATAGCCCCCTCCCTCATCTCTTCCCAATCCCACCCTCCCTCCCTCTTTCTCCACTATGTCCCTCCATAGTCCAGTGATCAGCAGGCCCTTCTCCCCTACAGGGGTGACCCTAACCTATCAGGTATAATCAGGACTGCCTTCATCCTCTTTCTCTGTGGCCTAGTTAGGTCACCTCACCAGGGGTAAGTGATCAAAGAGCTGTCCACTGAGTCCATGTCAGAGATAGCCCCTGCTCTCCTTACTAGAGAACCCACATGAAGACTGAGCTGCTCAGCGCTACATCAGAGCAGGGGGTCTAGGTCCTCTCCATGCATGGTCCTTGGTTAGAGCATTGGTCTCTGCAGTACACCACTGAGCCCAGATATTTTGGCTCTGTTGGTATCCTTGTGGAGCGCCTGTCCTCTCCAGGTCTTTCTATCTACCCCTTCTTTCATAAGATTCCTTGCACTCTGCCCAAAGTTTGGCTATGCATCTCAGCATCTACTTCCATACCCTGCTGGTTAGTGTCTTTCAGAGGCCTCCAGTGGAAGGTTCTTGTTCTGTTCCCTGTCTACTCCTTCTTCTGATGTCCATCATGTTTGCCATTCTGAATGAGGACAAAGCTTTTCCCTAGGGTCTTCCTTGTTGCTTAGCTTCTTTAGGACTAAAGCTTTTAGTATGTTTTCTTACATGGCTAATATCCACTTATAAGTGAATGTATACCATGTGTATCTTTGTGCTTCTGATCAACCACGAATGTTAATTCTAAAAATTATGGGCTTTGTTCTGATATTTTCACATATGTATAGAATCTTCTTATTGAATTTACATCCTCATTTCATTATCCATTCTTTTGACATCTTAATAATATTGCGTTTTTCAGTTAGAGAAAATACTAGATTAGATTATGTTTAATGCTTATTATCAAGGGATTTTTTTATTCTAATAGAGAGATCTTTTATGTCTTTTGGGAAATACCCTCCTAATTCTTTATTTATTTAATTGCTAAAATACATAGCATCTGTTAAATTTTAATTTTCTACTGTTACTAGTTATACATAAAATGAATTTGATATTGTATATTAATTACACCTTTATCCTGTAACATTCTCAGATATGTTTTCAGGTGGTTCTCATTATTACTTTATATTCTTCTTCGGTTACTCTCTCTACAAGAAGTTATTCATAGACACATAGACACACCATTGCATCTTACAGCTTGAAATTATCCCTTTATCTTGCAATTGGCTATGTTCTCTTTTACCCAGAAAATTTAAAAATAATAATAATAATAATAAGGGTGGGAATTCTTGTTTTACTCTTACAGCTGTATAACACTGGGCAAATGAAGGTACGACTATATTCATGAGAAGTATTACATAGTCATGTTTTAGCTGTCATATACCTTCTTAAAATTTTTGCTGTCAATATAGTTATTGTGATTTTAAATAAATAAATATTGGTGCTAAGGAGAATTCCAACCATATAGAATATTTTAACTGATGGACACGCCCATTTCCAGAATGTCTTAGATCCATCTCACTATCTTCTGTCTGTGTGCCACCCACTGCATTCAATTAGAGTTGCTGGCACATGCCTGAGCGTAAATAGACAGAATTGGGAAGTTATCTTTGGTGACACAACTAAAGAAAATGACACCACTTTACCCAGCATGCATTAACCGCTAATAGACACCCAGGGCATCCATGATGGAATGCTGACAGGCTCAATGAATCCTGTGCAAGTTCAGTGCAAATAACCACTGAGTTCACAGTTAACCTCTTCAAAGTCAGGCTCATGTTGCATCTGTACTCCCGTGTGCCCCTCGGTGGCAGGTCGTTTTATCCCGAAGGATCCTCAGCCACGTAAGACTGGTGATAACACCTTTCCTTCAGGAACCCGTAAAATAGCTCCTAGTACGCTGAGTGCTAGTAAGGAGGAAACATCCCTGCAAGATCCAGCTTCATTCCTTTGTGTCATGTGATCAAAGTGTGTGATTTCCCAATGGGTATCCTATGATCAAGTTCTGGGAAACCATGCACACTCCCTGTTATTATTTTGGAGGGCTCTGTGGCCTCCCTGACCAGCAACTCTAAGGCCGGTATCCGGCACCTGACAGTGGGATTTTCGTTTGACGACCTTTTAAACGGAGCTATCTACTCTCAGAGTGTACTTCCATTCAAACTCTTGATTAATTATTTACCATCACTTTTGGTTCATTACATATTATCATCACTAGTTCACTTATACCTCTATTTCATCGCTTATATTATTAATAACAACATGCCTGTATGAGAAGGACAAAACTCCATACTGGATCTTTTTATATGTTGTTTTGGTAATGTGGTTATATTTAAATAATGTGTGTGGTGTTTCTCTCTCTCTCTCTGTCTCTGTGTCTGTGTATCTCTCTCTCCCTCTCTGAATGTGTGTGTGTATGTGGTGTTTGTGCGTGCTTCAAAACCAGAAGATGATTCTAGGTGTCTTCAAAGTGTTATTTGAATATATATAACATTGTAGATTTTATATGACCTCCCCCCACCAGATCTTTAGTTTTGATTGCCCCATTCTTCCTGCCTCTTCTAACCTCCTTTTCTAGCCACTGCCTGTGAGAGCTTTATAAGCCTAATTCTTTCCCCCTTTCTACTTTATGTCTAATGCCACCCCTCACCTCTTTATGTCTCTTCTCTTTCCCTTTCTGTGTAATGCCCTCTTTATGTCTGATAGGCTCTCACAGACATACAAAGGAGTGTTTACAGTTACTTAAGCAGGGTGTTATGTCCCAGGTCCTAGTTCCTGTTTGAAATCTCATTTCATTATATCAGGGCCTTCTTATGTTCATCATAACACCGTAATTATTAATTAAAAGATCATAACTTCTGTGTTTCTTTTTACCTTTAAATGATATCCATATTGTTAGATAACACATTAATCTATAAGTTTTGTAGATTACTTTGAGATTCATATAGTTTGGTCCTATAAATAGTTTAGATACCCAAGGACAATAACTGATAGAAAACAGATTCCATGTTAGGTTATTTTACTGAAGGTGTGATGTTAGAAGGACTCACAACAACCAAAAAATGTGACAGAACAATTGGATGCTGTAGATAGTAATGTCTTTGTAACATATGGTGTGAAATTATCAAAGCACTTGAGAGAGAAACACAGACAGAGGCAGAAAGACAGAGAGAGAGGGATAGAGGAAATGGCAAAGAGAAGAAGGGAAGGAGGGAGGAAGACAGAGGATATAATATTCCTGCTTGAAATCTATGAACAGTTAATGCTGCAAGTGGTCAGCCCATGCATTTGTCATTGAAACCTCTTCAATCTGTGTAAGAGCAGCCACACACCATTCCCGGATAATATGAGCCTCTAATGAAAATTTCCAAGTATTATAATTGTTCTCTAAATTTCCATTTGGTGACAGCCTTTGTGAGATAATTCCGCACCATCAATGTTCTAATGAACTAGGAGACACTTAATGCCTAGACACGAGGCACAGTCACCAAGAAACATGTGTCACGGGCAGTTTCACGACAACTAACATACAAAAATGTAGGCTTCATTAACGGCATTCAGAAAGACAGATGAGTCTCCATCCTGCCTAACCCAGTAGTTAATTTATTGACTGACTTTAACAGTGACGTCCCTTTGGAGGGTTTTTAATAGTTTCTAAGTTGCTCGGTGAGGTTTTAATAGACATTTGCCTGACTGAGCTCAATAAATATAGAGTGCCGTTTGAAATCTTGCAACCTACGATGTAAGCAAATGACTGAATGGGGTTAGAAAGGATTTATATTTCTTCTAAATATACTTCCGCGTTGAAGACCAAGTGGGGGAAAAATCAGTTTCTAAAATATCTACCTACTTTCGGGAAAACTTTATTCTATTTTGTGTTACGACCTTTGCATTCATAAACCAGAAAGGATGTATCGAATGAAAAAGGAGCAGGGGTGAAGAAAAGAGCTAAGCTATTTCTTCCAGTTTGCTCAGAGGAGGCTTTAGAAAACTGTGGAGCAGACTTGAGTGGCAAACATCCAAAGTAAGCCAAAGTCAAATGCAATACTGTTTGGGTCTGACAACCCAATTACTTAGAACCAATTATCCCTTGGTTTATCAGAACATCCAACCATTTGTGCAGTGTTACAGAGTACATATGAGACCATTTCTAACTCATTTTGGAGTCCAAAGTTGTGAGACACATAAGCGGTAGCAATAGTTAAGCTCTCCTGAAAGTTTTTAACTTAATTTTATTTTTGTAATTACAATTTATTCCCTTTGTATCCCAGCTGTAGCCCCCTCCCCATATGCTCCCAATCCCACCCTCCCTCCCTCTCTCCTATGACCCTCCCCCAGTCCAATGGTAAAGGAGGTCCTCCTCCCCTTCCATCTGACCCTAGTCAATCAGTTCTCATCAAAACTGGTTGCATTGTCTTCCTCTGTGGACTGGTAAGGCTGCTCCCTGCTCAGGGAGAGGTGATCAAAGAGCCAGACCATGAGTTCATCTCAGAGACAGCTCCTGATCCCATTACTAGGGAACTCTCTTGGATACTGAGGTGCCATGGGCTACATCTGTGCAGGGGTTCTAGGTTATCTCCATGCATGGTCCTCAGTTGGAATATCAGTCTCAGAAAAGACCCCTGAGCCCAGATAATTTGGTTCTGTTACTCTCCTTGTGAAGCTCATGTTCCCTCCAGGTCTTTCTATCTCCCTTTCTTTCATGAGATTCCCTGCACTCTGCCCAAAGTTTGGCTGTGAGTCTCAGCATATGTTTTGACACCCTGAAAGGTAGAGTCTTTTAGAGGCCCTCTGTGGTGGGCTCCTGTCCTGTTGCCTGTTTTCTCCCTCTTCCAATGTCTGTCCTCATTGCCTTTCTGAATGTTTAAAAGACAGTTCACACTAATTTAACAAAGCTTGGTTAGTTCTTACAATTCTAGGTGTTAAGTGCAATTATTGCTATTGTTTTATAGAAACTAAGTTAGTAATAGTTTTCAGAAACATACAACTGCCATACTAGAATTAAGCATGTGTTACTTTCATCTAGGATCATATATCTACCACATCAAACTATCCAAAACCTAAGAGAAGAAGGTGATGTTTTATCATGTTGTATTAACTGGAGGCATTTGATACTGTTTAACAATGCAATATGGTAGTCTATACAAATACATGTGAGAAGTATACATCAAAAATTAAATTATTAGCTCTTATTGTTTTATACATTTTATTGTCTTTAAGAACCATTATTTTTAATATTTGTGTTTTGTGTTTGTACATTTCTGTGTGAGTGCATGCATACCTGTGCCATTTCACACATATTGATTTCATAGTTTAATCTCTGGCCTCGGATATCTTATTCACCACTGCATAGTCCAGGCTTTTAGCCTGCAAGGTTCCTGTGTTTCTCTGTCTTTGACGCTCATCTTAATTATTATATGGGCATGTGACTGTTCCTATATCCCCATGTTTTCTACTGCTACTGTCTTTATGTTGTTTTAAGGGATCTGACCTTAGTGAGGTCTTCGTGTTTATGAAGTAAGTAATTTCCCCACTGCAGCATCTTCCCAGGTAAAAAACATGCAAATTTTGGTAATCGGTATAAGCTATAAAATAAAATTAAGACTTGAGGAAATCCATAAAAATATGAATTTAAATAAGAGTAGCCCTTTGGGCAAGAGGTTCAGAATGCTTGCTGCATTTCCATTGCTCCATTTCAGTTTCCAGAACCCAGGTGGATCAGCTCACAACCAGCCCTACGTAATTCCAACACTGGGTGTTACATAGCCCTCTGCTGGCCTCAGTGGGAACTGCACTCACATTCACAAATCCAAACAGACAGTATCCTGTGTATACACATAAGAAATAAAATAAAATAAACATTAAATCTTAGAAGTAAATCTCTCTAA
Source organism: Meriones unguiculatus (assembly GCF_030254825.1). Lineage (NCBI taxonomy): Eukaryota > Metazoa > Chordata > Mammalia > Rodentia > Muridae > Meriones > Meriones unguiculatus. The sequence goes on from NC_083359.1 coordinate 31,071,317, forward strand.
TATTTTAATCCATATTAAACCCCAGAAAAATAAATTAGTGTACTCATTGCTTTGATGATTTATGCTTCCATTAGGGGAAGAAAGGACTACAGTTACTAAAATATCAAAAAAATAATATAAGCTAATGAGGATGTTTATCTTTCCATGACTAGAATAAAGCTTTTAGGGATAGAAATTTTGTAACTATGTCCAAACTGTATTGTAAACAATATTCTGTAGACCAGGGGTTCTTAATTCTCCTAAAGCTGTAACCATTTAATAAAGTTCCTCATGCTGTGGTGAACCCAAACCATAAAATTATTTTTATTGCTACCTTACAACTGTAATTTTGCTACTGTTATAAATCATAATGTAAATATCTGTGTTTTCCTATGGACTTTGGGGCTCATCATCCACAGGTGGAGAATCACTGCTAAGTAAAGACTCTATTTGTTTGGTATAAATTGGGAATCAGATCAGATTATTTTACCTTCCATATGCCCAGCTAGAATGTTCCTGTGAAATGTATAAATATTCTCCTAAATTTAAGGTTTAAAAAGGTCTGTTTTTCTGCTAAATTTTATTTACACTTTGCAACTGTAGGTCATTTCTATAGTAACAATGTTAAGTATCACTTCCCAAGAAAATGCACTGAGTGCCTTTGCTGACATTGTCTCTGGTTTTCCAGTATTATTTTCACATGGATTTTTGGCTGGTAGTATATAGTGCAGTACTATGCTCTGGGTAAGATCATAAATATTAACAGACAACTCTGGGGATACTTTTCCCAATTAATTACTTATGAATTTATTGTGGCGCTGAATGGTTTTGTCTCCACTCGTAGAAGGTCATGTCTTTTCAAGGTTTTTCTAAGGTGCTATTTATGCGTCTATTGAGTATACCATTTAACTTAGGATCACAGGGCGAAGCCAGTGAATTAAAGCAGGCCACAGTTGCCACAGTTCCTGGTGCACTGCAGGAATTGGTCATCACTAGCCATCAAAGATTGAAACAGTGGTCTTTCTATTCTTTCTTCCTTTACCCTAATGACTGAAGAGACTTTGTTTTGTTCTGGTTTTGTTGTTGTTGTTGTTGCTTTTGTTTTGTTTTTCTCTTAAAGTTTAAGAAAATTAGACCCTTTTTAGAAATAGTTACTTTGTTACCTGTTCATTAGGGAAATGGCTTAAATATAGACATGATCCCTAATTCGCAACAGTAGAAGATTGGCTTCTTTCTGTTCCTTTGCAGTTTTCTTTGCAGACATGTCAGCAGTGTGTCAGGGCTGATCACAATGTTCTGAATGTCAGGTCCCTCATACATCCACTGAACACTTTTTTGTCTTTGCCAGAGAAAATGTTAACTAAAGATTGGCACCCACAGATGTCATACTTTCTCATTTTTGCCAACTAATTTTCATATATTTTAAACTTCCTATTCTTCATAGAAACACCAAAGCTAGGTGTTTTCATTAACTGTGTATGGGCAGTAAAACAAAGTTGAGATGGAGACAAAGAGAGGAGAGATAAAATTCAAAGGGACACAGTTGAAAACAGCATTGGGATATGTGTTCTATACTCTAGCACATAAAACAATGTTTGGAACATGTAAATTACCAATTAAATGTATGTTATACTAAGACGAACTAATACAAAGAGCAAGTATGCATCTGCTCTGTAGATACTAATACTCAATGTCTATAAAAATGTTGAGGTAAATTAATAATTGTCAGACACTTCTTGAGTGTTTATTCACCAATCATAAAAATATTTAAAAATTATAGAAAACAGAATTGGATCACACACAGAAACTTAATCTCTTCAACCTAAACCATACTTCCAGTTTTAAAATAACAGTTAATGGCAACTGGTTTTTCCTTTGCTCTTTCTTGAATGGCTCAAAGTTTGTCCTGGAATAAAGGTGTATATTTCTGGTGATTATTACTAGAGCATTACCTACTACTGCCTGTTGCAGGAATATCAGTGAACATATTTTCATGCTTTGCCATTTTGTTATACTTTCTCCCAAATTCAGCATGCAGGCATCATTATTAAAACTCTTTAATCTTATATCAGGTATCTACTTATGCACCCAACATGTAATGACTACACTATGTGTGACAGGCTATGCAATTTCAGTAAAGACTGAAATTAAGGCGGTATTGCTGCTTTATTTTTTTATTTCATCCAATTTGGAGAGCTTCATTATAAATTACAAAGTGTCCTGAACTGTAGTAACAATCATTGCGAACATATACTCTTGCAAATGTATCAGCTCATTTGTCCTCAATGAAAGTGAAATATTTCACTCAACCTTGGACTCCAATGATATGTCTCTTTAAAGTTACAGCTTCAGGCTCCTGACTTAGTGATTCCATTCATCAATAACAAGAAATTACTCATTCTTTCTTCCCAAAAGGTACACATTGTCTGGTTGCCAAAGATGAATAATTATCTTTCATACTAATTGGTGTTTAACCTTTAATTAGTTATGAATTTATAATGGCCCTGAATGAATTAGCCTCTTTTTATAGAAGGTTTTATCTATCTATCTATCTATCTATCTATCTATCTATCTCTCTATCTATCTATCTATCTATCTATCTATCTATCTATCTTCTGTTTCCTTTATTCCTTTATTTCCTCTCATTCTCCTTTTTTTTAAGATATTATAATATCAGTATAGCAGAAAAGGGAGACTGTGTTGTCTGAGGTTCTTATTTTTTGTCTATTCACTGTGCTAGCATAAGCATGAAACTAACATAATTGCAAACTAGAGATCCTTTGCTCTTCGTGCATAAAGGAAAATCATATAGACCCCTATTCTGTAGTATTCCATAATATTCCATACTATTATGTAATATTCCTTATTATGTTTTTCTCTTGGCACAGAATGTTGTCACAGGCTGCTCTTACAGTACCCTTGAAAGTTATAGAACTTATTAGCAGAGACTAATGTTGAAAGACCATGACATTCTTGATTTGTCAAACATCACTCTTCTAGAAGAATGGAAGACAGGACATTCTCTTGTGACGAACAGTCTATATGGTCTGTAGAGAATGCCTTTTCTGTTAAGGTAATAACATATCCTTTTTCACTTTGGGTAATTTTGAAAGGAAAGAAGAGAATAAGAACAGGATTTTTCTCCCGTGGTTAAAAAGATTATGAATTTGGAAACACATTAGTTCTTATAAAATAAAGCCAATAATAAATGTTCAAAGAAAGGGGTGGAAAAATGATTCTGGAGCCAAGTGTACTTACTACTCTGGCAGAGGACCCGAGCATGGATCTTAACACCACACAGTGTCTCAGAACCTACAGTTACTGTATGAGTAGTAAAAGAAAGGTGAGATGGAGGCAAAGAGAGTGGAAATAAAATTCAAAGGGACGCAGCTGAAAACAGCATTGGGGATGTGTGTTCCATACCCTACCGAATAAAACAATGTTTGGAGCACATAAGTTACCCATTAAAAGTATGTTATACTAAAGTGAACTAATAAGAAAGAGCTTTAAAAATTTTAGCTTTAGTTCAAGGGTTCTGATGCTCTTTTGTGACACTTCATGTGCGCAGTGCCTGTGAATGAATCAACCTATCTGCAACAGGGACCTTCCAAGGTATTATTTGCCATGTTCCATTAGTAACTATTATTTTAGCTTCTATATAAAAATATTTTTAGGCCACTGAATAATTAGCTATATGACGTAGTCATATTTGCAGTGGAATTCATAAATAGTCCCCAGTTATTCCTAAGATTACAGACTGTATTTTTCTTCCTGTCTCCTTTTCTTCCCCACCCTATTTCCACTACAGATGTCACCTTATTCCCACAAAGTCACCATGTTTATGGTATTGAATGAAGGCCCTGTAGCCTGCAATGTAATATTTTTCCATATCTCTTGTGCAGTGTTTTATGGTACAGTCATACATTTCACTACCAGCCCTCCTTGATGGCACATTTGCTCTAACTGGTGGAGGACGACATTATAGTCTCTGTATCAATCAACGATGGCAATGTTTAAATACTTCCTAAAATGGAGCTCAACAGTATGTGGGGAGACAGAGTTTAAATACCCCAGTTATTTGCTCATTGGCCTGAAACTTCTGTTGCGTCCATTTGACTCTGACTACAGATAGTAGAAAGCAGAACTAAGCCCCTTTGCCTGTACTAATAGCTAACTAGGTAACATTTATAGGTTGGTTTTCTATCCTCCTGTTATTTGATCATTCTTCTAGTTGTAGATTCTTTACCTTAAACTACCTAAATTGAAGTCTTCACTATTGTTCATCCTGTGGAAATCAAACTGCGTTTCACCCCTGTGTATGTTCATAACAGTTTCTGCACGATGGGTTCACATTGTGACCAACAGGGCAGCAGGTTGAATTTAAACACTATTAAAATTCTGTGGCCCCGAGTAAGTGAACTCTCCTTGCAAAGGTTGCAGTTTTCTTACATAAATTGATGGGACTCTCTTTAAGAAGTACTGTATGAAATTAAGTGAGGTGATAACCATAATGTCAACAATGAACACGCAGATAAAGTTTATGCAGTTGAACTAGAACTGCAGCCAAGAGGGTGATCTTTTCCCCTCCTGAAGATACACAGTTGGCACCTTGCCTAGGCATAGAGATCTAACGATTTTCTTTCTCTAAATGCAACACAGACATAAACCGCCTATATTTTCTCAGAAGAAGTCCTAATGTTTGGTAGAATAAGCTAAACGTAAGTTTTGAGGGGCTTAAAGGTGCTATTTCTTGTTCTTGATCACTTAAATCGATACTTTGCTACCAAATGGGACAGTCATGGCTGTTTTTAGAAAGACATTACTAGTTTTCCAAGATGCTTTCAGGTCTTAAAAATTAGTTGGCATTTAAAAGTTTACTCTCCTCCTCCCCTTCTGTCTGACCCTAGTTTATCAGGTCTCATCAGGACTGGCCACCATAGGACCTCCCCTGTCAGTGGACTTAGAGAGGGGCAGGGAGGGAATTCAGGAGGGAGGGTGAGATTGGGAGGGAATGAGAGAGGGGGCTACAGCTGGGACCCAAAATAAATAAATTGTGATTAGTATAAAAAATAGAAATTTAAAAAAGAATATTCAAAATAAGTTTGCTATCATTTAAGAAGTCCTGGTTGCATATGAGAGTTTTATGTTTGTTTTCCTTTTCTCGGCTGACCTAGTCAGGGTTACTATTGCTGTGATGAAACACTACAACCAAAGATAAACTGCAGAGGAAAGAGTATATTTGGCTTACGCTCCTACATTGTAGTCTGGTATTGAAGGATATCAGAACAGGAACTCAAACAGGGTAGAAGCCTGGAGGCAGGAGCTTATGGAGACGCCATGAAGAGGTACTGATAACTTGCTTAGGCATCATGGCTTATGCAGCCTGCTGACTTATGCAGTCCAGGACTACTCAGTCAGGGCTAGCCTTGCTCAGAGTGGGCTGGGCCCTCTCCCCTCAAGAAATATTTAAGAAAATGTTCTACAGGCTTGACCACAGCCAAATACTCCAAATACTCAGAGGTGTTTTCCAAGTTGAGGGTCCCTTCTCTCCAGTAACTCTAGCTTGTATCACTAGCAAGCGCAAGGTTTTAATGTATTTGTATTTTTAGGGAAGAGTTACAGCTATTTAACCTTGTCTGTAGTGATTCTGTTTTCAGTTAAGTAGGCATTCTTATGTTCAAAATGTCAGAATAAGAGGAAGGATTAAAAACTAGGACTCAATCTCCTATAACATTTTATCCTTGCTGCAATGTTGATTTGATTGAAACAAAAAAATATCAAGAATAATGAAACATGTAATGAGTCTGGAGACAGAAACATGAAAAATAAAAGGCATATTCTATCTGTGTAAACATGAGGTTAACAACTCTTAGTTATGTTTCACTCTGAAATCTGGACAGTGACACCCGTATTGTACAATTATTGTTGCATTAAGTTATATCCCTTCACGTACAATGACGGGATATAGCTGTGCTAAGAAGAAGACAAACATTACTATTTACATTTTTTTAAATAATGAATTATTACAAAATATTATCCTTTCAGTGTAAACATTGGAAAAACTAGAAAATCTGATATACTTCACTTAAAGCTTAAGGAACTATGCCTTTTTCTTAATAAAAATATTCTGTGTTTCTGAAAGAAAATATAAAAAATGCATATAACTTGAGGAAATACTAAAAATCTGTCAAAGTATTTATGAATATAGCATATGTGTTTTTATGAATGTTTATGGGAGAAACAGATGAAGGAGAAGGAAATGGTGAGGGGTAATTATCATTTATTAAGTTCTGATGCAAATTATATGTTTGGCAAAGTGTTATACCATGTCATATTTACAAGTATGCCATGAGACAGATATAATTATTTCTATTTGACTGGGGAAATGCTGATACGAGAAAGAACAAAATTATTTCTTAAATATTTGATATGTAAGTTTAGAAAGGTTGTTGCATCATTACACAGACTAGGAGGTTGTTTCATGTGTATGAGTATAACAGGAAAGGCAAAGACACTTCTGTTGTTTTGCATGTTATCACACACAAAGAGGTGACAAAAACTGCCACCATTCCTAATCATCAGGATCATGCCAATAATAAAACCACAATGTTATATCACCTCCCCTGTAAGAATGGCCAATATAGGCTTAGATGTTTCACCAAACCTAATTTATGTAGGGTTCTTAAGCACCTTTTCCTCCCTTTCAACAACCTCCCTCCATCTTATGTAGGAGGTTAATAAGGAAAGGGCTGTAGTTCACTTTTATATACTTTCTGCTGATCAGGGTCTATGGGTCTTTAGGGGATTGTCAGACTAGTTGTCAGGATACCAGCAGTCTAGTCCAAAGGCCAACACGAAGTCAGCAAAATCCACAAGACCAAGTTGGATTGATTGAAGAAGTTCTCTGGAATGTTTCTCTCTTTGAAGTAAAGTGTTGAAGCACAGAGATCAAGGTAGCAATGTCAGTCCAAAAAGCAATGTCTCACTCTGCCTGGGCCTCTATATGTGTCCTATCCTCAAAATCCACCCAGGGATGTTCTTAGTGTGCCAAAGTCATGCCCCTCACATGATAGAACAAAACATCACATGCACTTTCAGTAGCCAACCTGGGGAAAACATCACATGCCCAGCTTGCAGCAAGACATCACATGACCAAACTGAGTCCAGAAACTTCCACTTCGGGCCAACACATAACATTGTTCTGAGAGTGTGCAGACCAAAGAGAAACCTTTCACAATGTCTGTTGACATGGAAATTAGTAAAGCCATTAAGAGCACCATATGGGGCTTCCTTAGTGTTAAATCTGGGCTAAAATATGCTCGAAGAGTCCTTTCACTTACAATACATGTACTGAATAACTGGAACAAGGATGTTGAAGAGGCATGTCTGTAGTGGTTTAGGTTCTTTATAAACCCAGTTATGTTATGTACATATGTTTTTGTTTTTATCCTATTTTTGGGATACGGGCCTGTTTCAGATTGTTCAGAGCCACTAACTATGCTTGTATTATGCACAACAATGGGAATATTTTTTGCCAGCTTCAGATAGTTTCTGCTTGGAATTCTGGGGACTCTTGAGAGGGTAGGTGTAAATGGGGAGTCCCAAGAGGGTCTCTGGTGGCTGCTGCTCCCCTTGAAGCTGCCTCTGCTGCTGCTGCCTAATGCTATTTTGCTGTTATTGGGTTGCTGGTTTGCTGGATTGTTTGCAGTTTGCTGTATTACCATTTGGGGATACCCTGTGGACCAAGAGTGGACTTAACCCAAGAAACTCAACGCCCCTAATCAACAAGAAGTAGTCTAAAGGTTGCTATGCCCCTTTGCCCTTTTACCTTCTTACTTCCTCAGCTAGTGTTAGGGAGTTGGAAGGGAATAGGGTAGAGAGGAGTACAGGGAGAGAAGTGGGAGAGAGGGGGAATTAGGAGGAGATGAGGGAAGGAGCTACAGCCAGGATACAAAGTGCATAAATTGTAATAAATAATAAACCAATAAAAACACTCATACTCCAACCAAGGACTATTCATGGAGATAACCTAGAACCCTGACAATGCAGCCACTTCTGATGAGAACTGATAGACTAAGATCAGAAAGAAGGAGAGGAGGACCTCCCCTACCAGTGGACTTGGGAGAGGCATGCATGCAGAAAGGGGGGGAGGGTTGGACCGGGAGGGGAGGACAGAGGGGCTTATTGGGGGATACAAAATGAATAAAGTGTAATTAATAAAAGTTAAATAAAAAATTAAAAAACACAAACACATTTTGCTGAAAATTTTTATCAGCTGAAAAAAAAACAAAAAACCAATAAAGTAACCAAAATTCCAAGCTATAAGGGGCACCCTTTCTCCACAACCTCTCCACCATGTGTTGTAATTTGAGTTTTTTATTTTAGCCATTTTGGTGGGTATAAGGTGAAATCTCAGGGTTGTTTTGATTTGCATCTCTCTGATAGCTAAGGATGCTGAGCATCTCTTTAAGTGTTTCTCTACCATTATATATTCTATAGGGAATTCTCTGTTTAGCTCTATACCCCATTTTTATTGGATTGCTTGATTTATTGCTTTTTAACTTCTTGAGTTCTTTATATATTCTGGATATCAACCCTCTGTCAGATATAAGGTTGGTGAAGATCCTTTCCCAGTCTGTAGGCTGTTGTTTTGTTCTGACAACAGTGTCTTTTGCTTTACAGAAGCTTTTCAGTTTCATGAGGTACCATTTATTGATTGTTGCTCTTAGAACCTGTGCTGTTGGTGCTCTGTTCAGGAAGTTGTCTCCTGTGCCAATGAGTTCGAGGCTCTCCCCCACTTTTTCTTCTAACTGATTTAGAGTACTTGGTTTTATGTTGAGGTCTTTGATCCACTTGAACTTTAGTTTTGTGCAGGGTGATAAATATGGACCTATTTTCATTTTTTCTTCATGTATACATCCAGTTGGACCAGGACTATTTGTTGAAGATGCTGTCTTTTATTCCATTGAATGGTTTTGGCTTCTTTGTAAAAAATCAAGTATTTATAGGTATATGGGTTCGTTTCTGGGTCTTCTATTCAGTTCTATTCATCCTCCTTTCTGTTTCTATGCTGATACCAGATGGTTTTTATTACTATTGCTCTGTAATACAGCTTGAGATCAGGGATGGAGACACCTCCAGACGATCTATTGTTGTACAGGATCGTTTTGGAAATTTTGGTTTTCTTGCTTCTCCATATGAAGCTGAGAATCTTTCTTTGAAGGTCTGTAAAGAATTGTGTTGGTATTTTGATAGGAATTGTGTTGAATCTGTAGATTGCTTTTGGCAGGATGGCCATTTTCACTACATTAATCCTACCAGTCCATGGGCACGGGATATTCTTAGTCTTCACCAAGTCCAGAGCAGGTAACTGCAACCGTGATGAGATCATAATTATAATTTGTACAGCATACCCAAAAGACAACATTTTACATACCTGTGCCTATTTTTCAACTATTAGCATTCTTTCTGTTCCCTCTGTACAAAGTAGTGGTTCTCCATATGGCTTTTTCAAAGATCTTTGATTAACTCTCTCAACTTGCCCATTTTCCCTACTCCCCACTCCCATCCTACCTGAACTCACCTGTCACTGTTATTCCCTCTCTTCTTTCATAACATGTGTTTCACCACCCTCTTCCTTAAGATGTCTCCCACAATGTACTTCTAGTTCCCTGACTTCTACAGGTGTTCTGAGTTTAATGAACAAACCTGATGAAGTTAGATATGACAGAGATTACATGCTGTTTTTCTCTCTGTGTGTGACTGGGTTACCACAGTCAACTGTATGTATTTTTGGCTTTACCTAAGATTTGAAAAATTAAAAGAAAAAATGAATTTATTTATTTTCTTAGGCATGTGTCTGCTTTGTGTGTGTGTGTGTGGTTTTATGGGTAGTTTTAAGCTACCGTGTGCTTGCTAAGGATCAAACCAAAGTCCTCTGTAAGAGCAAAAGGTGCTCTTAATTGCTGAGACACCTCTCCAGTTCCCAGTTTTGTTTTGTTTTATTTTTTCAGTTGCATAGAATTCCATTATGTTTATATACCACTGTTTCATTGTGTATACATCTACTGATGGACATTTAGACTGATTCTATTTTCTAGCTATTATAAATACAACATTGGTGATCATGTATGAACAAATATCTTTTCAAGAAGGACATGTTCTCCTTTAGGTATGTAGTCAGGAGTAATATGCCTGAATCTAATGTTAATTCTATTTCCTGTTTTTTGAAGAACTGTTACACTGAGATTCAAAGTGGTTGTACCAATCTAACTCCGACCAGCAGTAAGTATTTTCTTTTCTCCACAACCTAACATCAACTGTCATTGTATTTTACATTTTTTAATAATGGCCATTCTGACTTGAAGAAGATGGAATATAAAGGTAGTTTTAACTTGCACTTTCCTGGTAGTTAAGTATCCTGAACACTTTAAAGAGTTTATTAGTCATTGATATTTCTTGAACTCTCAATTCATTTCCAGATCCCAGTTTTTTATTAAGTTGTTTTCTTGATGTCTGGCATTTTAGCTATTTGTGTTTTATAAATATTAATCTTGCATCAAATATATAGGAGGGAAGTACATTCTCATACTGTATAGACTACCTTTTACGCTTCACAGAAATTTACTTTGATGTACAGAAACTTTAGAAGTTCACATTTATGTATTGCTGGGCTTTCTAAGCTATAAGGTGTTCTGGAACACTCTTATCCATTCTTACATTTTGTAATATATTCATTACATTTTCTTACAGCAGTTCTAGGTTTCATGTTGATATCCTTGATCCATTTGACCTTGATTTTTGTCAACACTGAGAGAGAAAGATCTAGTTGTTTTCTTCTGTTTGTGGATATCCAATTTTTCCAGTACCATTTGTTTAAGATGTTGTCTTTATTCCAAAGTATGTTTTAGGAATCTTTGTAAAAAACCAAATTGCTGTAGTTGCATGAGTTTATAGTTGCGTCTGCTATTCTGTTCCATTGATCTGTGTGTGTGTTTCAGTGCCGGTATAGCATTTTGTTCTTGTTACTAAGGTTCTACGTTACAACTGGAAATCAAGTATAACATTAGTCCAGAAACACTCTTTATGATGAGCATTGCCCTGGTTATAAGGACCCCTTATGTTTTCATCTGAATTTTGGATTGTTTTTTTATATTGCTGGAAATGGAATTTCAAGTTTAATTGACATTACAAAAAAATTACAATTTTATAAACACTGAGTACATGAATGATGATTGTGGTAGTGGCAGTATTTTTATCTACATTAGTAGTAACTGTCTGGAAGGAAAAGCTACCAAGCTGTTAATATGTCTTTGAATAACAATTTTTCAATGGGTAGATATGAGAGAATAGTATGTAAGAAGAATCTCAGTTTGTGCTAATGATATTTTTATATTTGTATTTATTTATATATACAAAGTGTATATGTTTATATTCTATATATCAACATGTTTGTGAAAGATATGTTTAGAAAACTATTGAAAAGTTTTTTTAAGTTTTAAAATATATAAATATATAAGTACTCTGGGTCTTAATTTTTATTCCTAGAATATACTTAAAAGAACTAAGCACAGAAATCCATAAAAAATTTGCATAAGAATGTCCAGGACCATTTACTTTCCCTTTGAAATTATTATTTTATTTATGTTGTCATACATGACTAATTTAAATGTTATCACAAAAGTATTATAATCAAACAATACAAAAGTAAGTAGTAATTCTATGCTGGTGAAATGTAATAATGGTTGTCAAATCATTAAGAAACATAATATATAATACCATTACTATTATTATTAACTGCAAAGTTAAAAAATAAGTGTTACAAAAATTTATAATGTCATATGTGCCTTGGAAAATAGCATGTTATTTCCTATGTAATTTTGGCTGTGCTTGGGGGTCATGTGCAGTTGATTTCAGTTTGATAGTCGGGGTCTTATTTGGATGTGTATGTGCTAATGTGTATGTAAATTCAATATTTTCCAGCTTTATACAATTAAAGTCTCAGTAATCTAGCCTGGAATAGAACCATAAGTAGACAATACATTTTGTGAATACAGATTAACTTATAAATCAAATGTCAAGTACTTAGAAAATATTATTTATATATCTATTTTATTTGAAAAGCAATAAGACTGATCAATCATCTTCTTAAAGTTTAAATAACAATTAAGGTAATGTAATATAGGAACTTGATGTATCTTTGTTCCTTTATACCCCATGTAAAATTATCCAGAGTAATTGTTTTTCCTATTGCATTTGCCTATGCATTTTTTATGATGCTTCAGTTTAATGTGGATTTATCTTCTCAGGACCCATCTTACACAGCTTATTACAATTGTTACAAGAATAGTGTATTTAAAATTATAATTTTATTCATACAAATGTGTTTAGATTATAGTTTATTAAAAATTTAAAGTTTTTTATTATTTATAATGCAAATATAATGGTTTTCAAAAAAATTGGAAAAGAGATAAATATGTGACCTTTATAATGTTCTCAGGAAGTATATTTAAATATTGCCCAATATATCACATTACTCATACTGTATCTTGGGGGAAATTATTAATATTCTTTGCCAAATATTAAATAATATTTTTGTATTAGTGTGTTTGGAGAATTAACTCAGAGACACAACTCTCCCTCAAGATATATAACAAGCCAGTTAAGAAACTTCATGAATACAGTTATTTGGATTTAGATGACAATGAGGAACACATTGATTCATTAATAAATAGTTTGAAACCAGGCACTGAGTAAGTAAAAGTGACAAGAAACAAAACAATATATTCCACTCAGTCACTAGCCATTCATGAAATGTTTCCACTGAAAAGAAAGTAATGTGTTTTCTACACAGGATACTACTGAGTAAAATTCTCCTCTGCAGGCGCCCTATGTCTAGAAGAGTAAATTAGTGCTTCCGAGTATCCCGAGGGAGGAACACCCTTCCTAGGCCACAGAGGAGGACATGGCAGCCAGTTCTGAAGATATCTGATAAGCTAGGGTCAGATGGAAGGGGAGGAGGTCCCCCCCTATCAGTGGACTTGGAAAGGGACAGGGAGGAGATGAGGGAGGAATGGTCGGATTGGGAGGCAATGAGGGAGGGAGCTCTGGCTGGGATACAAATTAAATAACCTGTGATTAATATAAAAAATAAAAATTAATAATTAATAAAAAAGAGTACTCAAACATCCTGCCACACATATGTACGCACGAACACCGATTTCCCAGAAGTAAACACTTAGTAAAACAAGAGACAGAGAAAAATACTATGATTGATCATTTATATAAGCAAGGTTTATCAAAATTATGAACATTGAATTTTTTTCTGAGTAACGGTTTCTCTGTGTAACAAGTCTTGGCTGTCCTGGAGTCTTTTTGCAGACCAGGCCTTGAACTCACAGAGATCCACCTGCCTCTGCCTCTCAGATTGCTGGGATTACAGGTCTGTGCCACCGCGCCAGGCTGAAGGTACACTTTTATGGATAAACCTTACTATTAGAGAGAAAGGAGCATGAGGTTGGAGAGGTGATTGATGGCTCACACTGAGGGCACGCACTTGCCTTCCACAGGATGCAGGTTCAGCGCCAGCACCCACACAGTGGCTCTCAACAGGCTGAAACTCAAGCTCTAGAGGATGTGATTGTCATTTGGGTTCTCTGTGTGTACTACCTACATGTGAGGCACATGCTTCCATGCAGTAAAAACTCACACACAAAATAGGAAAATACTAAGTCATTACAAAATAGAAGTAAGTAAGAAAAGGTCAGATAACAATAGGAGACACAGTGATCTATTTATAACCTTGGTTTTCCTTCTGAAGGCTATGCGAGGAAAAAACAGTGGTGTTACCTGATTCTATTTCAGTAATGGAAACAATTTAATAAAAATAAACCCACTCCCACTGGCTTAGGGGAACAAAAATTAGCATGCTCATTTTAATTGAGTAGTTGTGACAATTCGAGATATATAATATATAATAATTTGAGATACATAATATGTAATAATTTATTTTAGTACAAACCCTTTGATTGATTAGTGACTGTACTTGAAATTTTCAAACTTGTATGCATTTTCTTACAAAAAAAAATAAGAATAAGGAAGAGATGATGTTGACATTTGATCAAAACTTCCCCAGATCAGCAATATAATGGAAGTTTTACCTCAAAAATAATCTTGCTCCCACATAATAAAAAAGAATGATTTATTTTTATTACATAATTTAAATATGATGGCAGGAATTAATAGAAATGTTTAATATGATGACTACATATCAAATTAATCATTTAGTGAAACACTCATTTGATTAATAAAGTTTTAGAAAACACAAAAGGAGGATGTACAAAAACTTAAACCAAGCTTCAAACATTATTTTAAAACTAACAAAACAAAAATAAATTAAAGTATCTTAATATTAATTGATACATGGTATTCAATATTTTGAAAATCTCATCCTTTAATTAGCTTGAAAACTAATGCAATTATAAACAGATTCCAATTAGTATTATTTGTCAGACTTTGGTAATCCAATTAAAAAAGGCATTTTACTCATGACTTCTGGAATAATTCTTCATCCCAATAAGGTACCTTATTCTCTGATCTCTCTTTTTTTGACTCACTGAGTTTAATTCTGGTAGCTTACAGGTGCATGAGTGGAGGAAATTATTTTCCAAAACATGAGTAATTATCAAGGTTCTAGCAATGCAGAAAATGACACCCATTTCTCTAGCTCCCAACAACTGCTCCTAATTCTGCAGAGATGGATGGGTCCTTATGAGCCCACTCCCAGCATACATGATAGTATGGTGACTTATCCAGTCTTATGCAGATAACCAAAACGGCAGTGAGTTTATGGCTGCAACAACCACATCATGTCAAGAAGACAGTTTCATCACAATTCTCTGCCAGTTCCAGCTGTTTTTGCTACCTCTTCCAAGTTTTTCTGATGTTAAACTGAAGAGTAGTCGCTATTTTTTATAAGAAAGATGCAACTAACCTCTGAGGTGAATGATATTTACAGGAACGCAGGAGTTGTTTTGGGTGAAGGATGTTGGACTAAGTTTCATAAGTCATAGTGAAGTTTTGAATTTCTGAAGAAAATATGTGGCAGAGATTTGAAGAGCCCAGTCTGTGTGGATAGATGGGTTTAGTTGTCTCCATTGAGATATAAGAAACACAGGCTTAGAGATGTGTGCATACGTTGAATGGGATTTCTTGCACATGGCACAGAAATGGAACAGAGTAGTTTATAAGTCTAAGAGAACAGTAATTTTAGGAACAAAATAAAGGAAAATGTAGGGGCTGGAGATTTATCTAAGTTGCTTATGGACAAAGGAGTACACACCTATAGTTAGGTAGAGAGAGTCTAGGCCTTGACCTTTACACATCATTTTTCTGTTAGGTTAACCGTATCAGAGAGCTCTAGCTACAATGAGAGATAGTGTCTCAGAAAACAAGGTGGAGGGAAGACAGACACCTGATGCTGACCTCTTACACAAACATGCAAAAATACAAACATATTCTGTAGTTTTGTCTGTTCCCCTCGATGTAATAAATACACACAGAATACTAATATCCTTATGCAAGATCTTGCTTTAAAAATGTGTATGTGAAGTTGTCGCCTATGACATGTTTTCCTTTTCTGGTGCTATGGAGAAAGCCAACACCAAAGTTTATGAAAAAGTTAGAAAATAAATCGACAACAGGTACTATGCTATGGGAATAATCACCTCAAATATGCAAATGAGTTAAACTTGATGGTTTCTGCTTGTCTTATTACTTGCTCCTGAAAGAGTTGTCTGCACATAATTATTTTTGCATAGGAAGACATACCTTGTAAAAGTTTGCAGAATTGTTTCACATACAATAAAATAACTGCAATATTAAAACCACTGAAGTTTTCAGAAAGACCTAAATTATTTCTTTTTCTTTTTGGTTTAAAAGAGGTATGCATACTACAAACTATGTCACTCACATAAAGTTCCTCATTATAAAAATACAATAAAACAATGTAAACATAAAACATGCCTACCTATGGTCATAAACTGGTATGTATACTTGAAAGTTTTATTTTATTTTGACTAGTTTCATATGAATAATAATTATTATATAATTGTTATGGAAGAGCAAATTCCACAAATTTTTATATGATAGCTCTTCAAGTACCTATTATTCATGCTAGCTAGCAAAGAACTAAGGGAAACCAAATATTTAGAATATAAAAACAATATTAATACAACTTGATCTATGTTAACAATTCATTAGCACTGAAAATTTTTGCTAAATTGTACAGGTTGGCCTTTTCTATGAATTCACTAATATTTAGGTGCTAAATAAATTTGATTAAAAATTAAGCAATTGGGCTAGAATTTAATACTACTTATTTTATGATATGCTTTTACTTTGGCTAAATAAACAAAGCAAAACAAGCAAAAGTTTTAGAAAATGATCTTTGTTAAAATGGTTCTTCCATAAATGTAGCATTAATTAGCAATACTATTTTTCCTCCAAAGCAACTTTTAAATTATATATGCATATGTACTATTCATGTATGTATTTGTATTTAAAAGTACATAAATGAGAGTAAAAAGGTAGATTAGTCTTTCAGATTCAAAATAAACATAAACAGAAGAAAATAGTTTAAAACTTACTTGGATTCCAATATTTCAATTTGTCCTTCTTAGTTATGAAGAATAACATTTTGGGGGGTTTGTTTGTTTTAATATTTTGAAATCCAATAGGTATGAGTTTGTAATTGAGGACATATAAACTATTAATATATATAGTTCCCTTTCTAGCTAATTTTCCATCTTAATTTTCTTATTTTCAAATATAATCTCATTATTATTTTGAAGGGAAATGAAGAATAAATGTAAGTTTCTATTAAATGTGGCTATCAGCCCAGTAGCCAAGTCACTTCTTTTTTATTAATTTTTGTTTTTTTATATTAATTACAGGTATTTACTTTGTATCCCAGCCATAGCCCCCTCCCTCATTCCCTCGCAACCCCACCCTTCTTCCCTCATCTCCTCTCTGCCCCTTTCCAAGTCCACTGCTAGGGAAGATCCTCTCCCCCTTCCATCTGATCCTAGCTTATCAGGTATCTTCAGAACTGGCTGCCATGTCCTCCTCTGTGGCCTAACAAGACTCTTCCTTCCTAGGGAGTGGAGGGGAGGTAAAGGAGCCAGTCACTGAGTTCATGTCAGAAATAGTTCCTGTTTGCCTTACTAGGGAAACCCACTTGGTTATTGAGCTACCATGTGCTACATCGGGGCAGGGGTTCTAGGTTATATCCTTATATGGTCCTTGGTTGGAGAAACAGTCTCATAGAGGATTCCCATGCCCTGATATATTTTGTCCTTGTGGAGCTCCTGTCCTCTCTAGGTCATACTAACTCCCGCTTCTTTCATATGATTCCCTGTGCTTTGCCAAAGGTTTGGTTATGAGTCTCCGCATCTGCTTTGATACACTGCTGGGTAGAGTCTTTCAGAGGCTTCTGTGGTAGGCTCCTGTCCTGTTTCCTGTTTTCTCCTACTTACCATGCCCATCCCATTTGTCTAAGTGAGGATTGATCATCTTACTCCGGGTCCTCTTTCTTGTTAATCTTCTTTAGGTGCACATATTTTAGTATGATTCTCCTGTCTTACAGGATTATACAAGCCAAGTCACTTTTTTTCTCAACCTGTTCTATATCATATGTGGATTCGAGATTTAAATTTATATCATGTGTATATGTGTTCGTACAGACTCAAAAAGATGAAAATAATTGGAAGATAAGAAATTTTAGGAAGTAAAGAGGTCAATAGGAGTCATGAGACTTGATGGCAAAATAGAATTAATGGTAGACGGGTGCACAGAGTTAGGATGTAGGGTTGTGGATAGAGAGGTAGGTAGGTAAAGATTATCAACAAAAACTATGCACTAAAATTAGTGAAATCATTTACTTTGCATGTATGTGTATATAATGAATTTTTAATTTATTATTTATTACAATTTATTTCCTTTTATCTCAGACATAGTAACCCCTACCTCATCTCCTCCCAATCCCACCATCCCTACTTCTTCTCCCCCTCTCTATGTCCCTCCCCTAGTCCACTGATAGTATCTGACCCTAGCCTATCATGTCTCATCAGGACTAGTTGCATTGTTTTCCTCTGTGGCATGGCAAGGCTGCCTGCCACCCATGACGAAAGTGATCAAAGAGCAGGCCAACGAGTCCATGTCAAAGACAACCCCTGCTCCCCTTATTAGGGAACACACATTGAGACTGAGCTGCCTATGGGCTACATCTGAGCAGAGGGTCCTGGACCTCGCTTTATAGACCAAGCTGCACCTACCTCTGCCTTCTGAGTGCTGGAATTGGAAGCATGCAGATCAAATCTAATATTCTTAGGAAGCATATCTCATTATTTTTTCCTCATCTTCCTGAATAGATTTATAATCTTGTAATATGCTTTAGGACTGGAAATACTGGCTTACATGTCAAAATTATTTGGTAAACTTTGTGAAAAAAAAAAAAGATTGAATAAATAAAGCTCAAATTGAAAAATTCTCTACCACTCCATTCTATGTGCTTATCTATCAAAAGTGGTAATATAAAATTTTCAGCAATTTAAAGTATTCCAATGCAATTCTTCCTAGTGTTTTGACAAAGCAAACGTTTTCAGGACAGCCAGAATCTCCATTCTTTTTAACGCCCTGTCTTGTTTTTCTTGTGCAGGGCTGAAATATTTTACTGTCTGTTTGAAACACCAGTTATTTCAAAAACAGTCAAAACAAAATTCCTGAGAAGTAGAGGGTAAAGAAATTGAGAGGTTCAGAACTAAGAGTGATACAGAAGAGTGATGATAAGAATATGGAGAAAAGATGGGAGGAAGTGGAATGACAATTCAGAATGGAAAAAAAGAAAACATATAGTCAAGGAAGGGATGCCTAACCTTAAAGACAATTATAATATATTTAAGTAAATATATTAGTTACTAAATCTAGAACTGTGCACAAGATTGAAGAGGATACACTATGAAAATATTTGAGGAGAATAGTTATGGTTTTCATTTGTAATATATGTATATATTCTATTCTAAGTATATAGAAATAAATATATTTGGTATAAAAAGATATAAAAATTAAGATATAAATTTGCATAAAATATATAAAAATACACAATAATACAAATGCAAAATACATACACATTATTTTATACATACAATTACATATTAATTTATGCACATATATCATGTATATAATAAATATATAAATTTATATAGTTAATAAATATTGATACTTAACATATAATAGCTGTACCTATGTATATATTTTCACAGGTGTGTATATATTCACTTCAGTGATAAATTCATTTCTTAACTTACCATAAGGCTATTATCATGATATTTCACACAAAACTTTTATCACATCAATAAATAAATATATGACAACAGCTATAGCTGTTAATCCTTATTTTAAATTTGCATGTCAGTTTATGCCCTGCAACCATTACTTTATGTATTATCCACACTAATCCCTTGAGGTTGGTTTTACCAATGTCTATTCATAGGTGAGAAAATATGAATATATTTACTTCTGAGTAATTCTGAAATATTTGTGGAGTGTATCACATGCACAATAGAAAGTGCTGACTGATGAAGAGAGTGTATTGTTGACTGCCCCAGACCACTTCTCTACCTCAGGCAGAGGCATTAAGGAGATATGATTGTTCTAGAGAAGATTGATAAAATGTAGGAATCTCTTTAAGTATGTACCACCGGGACAGTTTCTCAGATATGATATCCAAGAGAACTGCTGAAATATAAAAAAAGAGGCCAGTTTTTAAGATTATCATATAAATAATGTACAAAGTCTGAAAGAAGAACCAGAAAAAGTGAGACAAAATTAATGTCAGGAATAGTTTATAGATTGAAGAGAATTGCATTGGGTGGAGTAGCAAGGATAAGGAGCAGTCAAAAAGGTTATGCATTTTTTTCATCCTTTCTTTTTAAACAGAGAGGACACAATTAGACTTTATCATTATTCATAGTGCAATGATAAAGTCCTAAAAATGAGGTTTCTGGATAAACTTCAGGGTAGAAGTTAAAATTGATTTTCTGATAAATGACTAATGTTTTCTTCATATAAGTAAGACAGTATTAGAAAAACAATCATCAAAAAAATAAAAAAAAGAAAAACAATCATCATTTATATAGAATTCAACTTCAGCTATATGTATATATATATATATATATAATCTATTTTTTTTATTTGTTAATCTACATTGAGTAAAGAAATAAGGTTATAATTGAATGACCAGGGCTCTAATCACAAAGCTTCCTTAGGTCACCAAACTGACCCATGACAGATACCCACCTACTTGGACTTTATGGAATAATCAATACTAATCTCATCCCTCTTCAGTCATATCCTTCTCTATGTATTCTATGATATGGATGGTATTGTCTCAGAAAATGAATTTTGTTTGAAAAGTGAACAAAAGTACACCAAATTCTCTGCTTATAAATTCTGTGCTTGTCAAGAAAATTCTTAAACAACCAAATAAAAATCTACAAGTTTTAATAGATTTTCAAGAACTAGCAGCCTCAGAAATGTATACTTCCAGATATTGGCCTAGAGAACCAAGGTTTAGATATGGCAAACTGAGAACTATGCAATGGTGAGTATCCTTTCCCACACTCCTTGGAAGATATTAGCACTAAACTACTGCAGAATTGAAAACATGGTCACAGGAGAATGTGAAAATATCCAACACCCAAGACATAAGTGAATCAAACAAGAGATGGACATGCAACTCATTCTGCCAAGGGATGCTTTCTCAATCTGCCTTAGCAGGTCTAACAGAATCCCATAGTCTGGAAGGTCTGAATTAACAAAAACATAGTCCTCACAGCTAAGGATAATGAGCAATCAAGAACAAGAGACCAGTACATTCAATAAGGGCTAGGTAGATGTTCTGGGGTTTTTTTGCTATCTTTTTAAAAGATTAATGTTATATTTTTATTATTAATTTGTTTATTCAATTTAAGCCTCAGTCGTGTCCCCTCCCTCCTCTTCTCCCAGTCTCACTCGCCCTCCCACATCCCCCATCTCCTATTCTTCAGAATAGATGGAACCTCTCAGAGGACAACTCTGATAGGTTCCTGTCTACAAGCATAGCAGAGTACCATTAATAGCGACTGGTGCTGGCTTTCGTCCATGGGATTGGTCTTAGTGTTGGGCCAGGCATTGCTTGGACATTTCCTCAGTCTCTGCTCTATCTGTTCTATGTTTGTCTCTGCAGGGCTTGTAGGCAGGTTCAACTTTGGATCTAGGTTTTTCTGGGTTAGTTGATGTTCTCCTCCATCCATTGGGACTGTTGATTAGTTAGAGGGTGACCTCTTCTGTCTCCATGACCCCAGCTACTAGGAGTCTTAGCTAGATTCTTCCTCTATATCCCACCAGAGGCCTACTTGGATTTAGGTCTACAGTTTGTCCCAGAGTGACCCCCACCCACCATTTCTCTTTTCTAAGCAGGCCCTCTGCCCTCGCATCCCTGCTTTCCCAGGTTTTATCTCCACCCTTATTTCTTTCTGTGCTTACTCTTCTGCCTCATTCCCACTCTCCAATCACCACTTCTATATATTCTACTTCCTCTTCTGAGTGAGATTTATAAATCCTCCCTTGGATTCTCCTTGTTACTCATCTTTTGGGGGTCTGTGCCTTGTAGTATGTCTTACCAATAATATATGACTAAAATCTGCTTATGAATGAATACATACCATGTGTGTTTTTCTGGGTCTGTGTTACTTTACTGAGGGTGATCTTTTCTAGTTCCATCCATTTGCCTACTTTCCTTGTTTTTATTGGCTAAGTAGTATTCCAATTTGTAAATGTACTACAGTTTCTTTATCAATTCTTTACTTAAGGGACATCTAAGTTGCTTCCAGTTTCTGACTGTTACAAATAAATGTGCTCTGTACAGTGTTGAGCAAATGTCCCTGAGGTATGGTGGAACAACTTTATGGTTTATGCTCAGGAGAGACATCTCTGGGTCACCTAACTGGATGTCTACATGCAGAAAAATGCAAACGGCTCCATATTTATCACTCTGCACAAAACTCAAGTTCAAGTGAATCAAAGACTTCAATATAAAACCAGACACACTAAATGTGCTAGAGGAGAAAGTGGGAAAAAGTCTTGAACTCATTGGCATTGGAGACAACTTCCTGAACAGAAAACCAACAGCTCAGGCTCTTAGATCTACAATTAATAAATGGGACCTCTTGAAACTGAAAAGCTTCTGCAAGGCAAAGGACACTGTCAGCAGAGCAAAATGACAGTCCACCAATTGGAAAAAGACCTTCATCAATCCTACCTCTGACAAAGGGCTAATATCTAGAATATATAAAGACCTCAAGAAATTAAACACCAACAAATCAAATAATCCAATTTAAAAATTGGGAGATAAGCCAAGGCCCAGTGGGATTTGCTGAGACTGAAACATCAACCAAGGACCATGCATGGAATGGACTCAGACCCCCTACAAAGATGTAGCATATGGGCAGCTTAGGCTTCAAGTGGGTCCTCTAGTAAAGGAAGTGGGGACTGTATCAGACAGACATGGACTCACATGCTAGCTTTTAGATCACTTTCTCCCAGTGGGACTGTCTTGACAGGCCACAGGGAAAGAGGACAAGTTCAGTCCTGATGCAACTTAATGAATTGGTTGGATGGAGAAAAGAGCTCCCCTCTTCTGATGAAAAAAGGAGAGGGAAAGCAATTCACATAGCCTGGGACTGGGAGGGGAAGAGGGAAGGATCTATAAGGATGTAAAGTGAATAAAATAAATAAATGAGAAAATACATATTTTTAAAAAGATTAAGGGATGTCTAAGTTGCTTCCAGTTTCTGACTGTTACAAATAAGCATGCTATGTACAGTGTTGATGAGCAAATGTCTTTGTTTTTTTTCTCCCAATGAAATTTTTTTATTGTTTATTATTATTAGTTACATTTTATTAACTCTGTATCCCAGCTGTATCCGCTCCGTTATTCCCACCCAATCCCACCCTCCCTCCTCAGCTTCTCCCTGCCCCTTTCCAAGTCCACAGATTGAGGAGGACCTCCTCCCTCCCCTTTCATCTGGCCCTATTTTATCAGGTATCTTCAGGGCTGGCTGCAAAGTCCTCCTCTGTGGCCTAGCAGGACTGCTCCTCCCTTGGGGGGTGGGGAGGTCAAAGAGCCTACCATTGAGTTCCTGTCAGAGATAGTCACTGTTCCCCTTACTATGGGAATCCCAATTGGTTATTGAGCTGCCACAAACTTCGTCTGAGTAAAGGTTCTAGGTTATATTCATACATGGTCCTTGGTTGAAGAAACAGTTTCAGAAAAAAATCCTGTGCCTAGATATATTTGGTCCTTGTGAGGCTCCTGTCCTTTCCCCATCATACTAACTCCCCTTCTGTCAAAGGTTTGGTTATGAGTCTTAGTATATATTTTGAAACGCTGCTTGGTAGGGTCTTTCAGATGCCTTCTGCGGTAGACTCCTGTCATACGTCCAATGCACATCTCATTTGTCTTTCTAAGTGAGGATTGATCATCTTACTTTGTGTCTGCTTTCTTGTTTATCTTCTTTAGGTGTATAGACTTCATTATGTTTATCATATCTTGAAGGTCTATATAATTGAGTATATACCATGTTTGTCTTTCTCCTTCTGGGATACCTCACTCAGAATAATCTTTTCTAGATCCCACCATTTGCCTGCAAATTTCATGATTTCCTCATTTTTGATTGCTGAGTAGTATTCCACTGTGTAAAAATACCACAATTTCTGTATCCATTCCTCCGTTGATAGACATCTGGGTTATTTCCAGAAAAGATCTCCCATGCTCTTGGATTGGTAGGATTAACAATGTGAAAATGGCCATCCTGCTAAAAGCAATCTACAGATTCAATGCAATTCCCATCAAAATACCAACTCAATTCTTTACAGACCTTGAAAAAAAGATTCTCAGCTTCATATGGAGAAACAAAAAACCCAGAATCTCCAAAATGATCCTGTACAACAACAGATCATCTGGAGGTGTTTCCATCACCAATCTCAAGCTGCACTACAGAGCGATAGTAATAAAAACTGCATGGTATTGGCATAGGAACAGAAAGGAGAATCAGTGGAATGGCATAGAAGACCCAGAAATAAACCCACACACCTATGAATACTTGATTTTTGACAAAGCAGCCAAATCCATTCAATGGAAAAAGGACAGCATCTTCAACAAATGGTGCTGGTCCAACGGGATGTCTACATGCAGAAAAATGAAAATAGGTCCATATTTATCACCCTGCACAAAACTAAAGTCTGAGTGGATCAAAGACCTCAACATAAAACCAGAAACTCTAAATTGGTTAGAAAAAAAAGTGGGAAACAGCCTCGAACTCACTGGCACAGGAGACAACTTCCTGAACAGAACACCAACAGCACAGCCTCTAAGAGCAACAATCAATAAATGGGACCTCATGAAGCTGAAAAGCTTCTGTAAAGCAAAGGACACCCTCATCAAAACAAAACGACTGCCTACAGATTGGGAAAGAATCTTCACCAACCCTTTATCTGACAGAGGGCTAATATTCAGTATATACAAAGAACTAAAGAAGCTGAAAAGCACCAAACCAAGTAATCCAATTAAAAAATGGGGAACAGAGCTAAACAGAGAATTCTCTGTAGAAGAATATTGAATGGCAGAGAGACACTTAAAGAAATGCTCAACATCATTAGCCATTAGGGAAATGCAAATCAAAACGACCCTGAGATTTCACCTTACACCCATCAGAATGGCCAAGATGAAAATCTCAAGTGACAACACATGCTGGAGAGGTTGTGGAGAAAGGGGAACCCTTCATTGCTGGTGGGAATGTAAACTGGTTCAACCACTTTGGAAGTCAATCTGGCGCTTTCTCACACAACTAGAAATAGCGCTTCCTCAAGACCCAGCTATACCACTGCTAGGTATATACCCAAAATTTGCTCAAGTACACAACAAGGACATTTGCTCAACCATGTTTGTAGCAGCTTTATTCGTAATAGCCAGAACCTGGAGCAAATGTCTTTGATGTAAAATAAAATAATGTGAGATGGAGCTAAACAGAATTCTCAACAGAGGAATATAGAATGGTGAAGAAGCATTTAAACAAATGCTCGTGTCCTTAGTCATCAGGAAAATGCAAATCAAAATGACTCAGATTCCATATTACAGCTGTCAGAATGGCTAAGATCAAAAACTCAAGTGATAGCACATGCTGGTGAGGACGTGGAGAAATCAGAAAACTCCTCCATTGCTGGTGGGAGTCCAAACTTGTACAATCACTTTGGAAATCTATCCAGCACTTTCTCAGAAAACTGGGAGTAGTTTTACTTCAAGACCTAGCGGTAACACTCCTGAGTTGCTACCTTTTTCTTTGTCTTGGATCCCTTTTATGAAAGTATGAATTCTACTGCTAAAGTCTTTGTCAAAAAGACCCAACACCTTCCCTTAGTCCCACATTCAAGTTTCCTAAAAAAAAAAAAGGGGGGGGGGATTATGTCTGAACATGAGCTTGAGAGAAGACTTCGGACTTTCATGCTTTAGCACAACTTTCATATATGCTTCAAAACTTTCAGCAACTCTCAAAATATGTCACGGGTTAAGCCATGTCACATACGACAAATATAGGAATATAGATAATCTCTCAATATATGAGAATACCCTTAGCTCACTTTAAAGCAGTTGAGGCATCATTTGCTTGTTTTTTATTTTGGAAATTCATACCATCAGATTGGCAAAATGGAAATATTTCATATCACTTGGTATTTTTTGTAAAAATACATGCATTCATTGACATTTGGCCGGAGAAATTATAGATGCCAAGCTTTAGCAACATCAGTTCAATTGTAACTCATGAAAAAAATTACTTCAAATCTATTTAATGTATCTTTTTAAGCAAAAATGTGAAAACAAAAATTTTCCATATGAAACCAATTCTATAAGTGCTGTATGTTTATACAAGAAAACAACGTAATTACATGAAGGGCACGGAAGCCTTTTGTTTACATCTATGGAATTATCAGCTAGAAGTGAAGTGAAAGCAAAATAATGCTAAGAAGCCCAAAGGAATTACTATCTAGCATTACAGTAATAAAGAATACTTGATATCTATGCTTCAGCTTTAAATGCATGTATGTGCCTGTAAATATTTACATATGCAAGTATAAAAGATCAAAAACCTGGCAGGAAAGTGGAATAATGGTGGCACTCGCTGCCTGAGACAGGGAATCAGTGCAGTGGTGGTGAAATTCAGAGGGAGATTGTCATTATCATCACTTTTATCCTATTTTAATTTGGAACAATGTGTCAGTATTCTTTATTCAAACGAATGTGAAATTTTAAATAATACTTTAAAAATGAGCCTCAGTAAAAATAATCACCAATCCTTCACTTCATGCCCCAGTTTTAGTCTGTGCATTTGCATAATAAAAATGAGAAAAAATTGGAGATTGTGTCAGTTTGTGTTGCTTTATAAGTCTGGAAGGGTCACGTACATACACAAAACACCAGTAGAATGACCACAATAACCTAATTCTAAGTGACATAATCCAAACAGGTGTGAAATTACATTGGTACAATGACATTTACAATTAGGAAAAACCCATCATGATTACTCTAGAAATGTACATGTTCACGGAGGAGCAGAGTTTGAACTCAGCCTTACTACAAGCCAGTCATATAATCTCAGGCAAGTCCCATCTGTGATTTTCAAGTCCCCCCCCCCTTTAAATATAGAAATATACATTGATTCTTTGTAGAGTGCTCAAGTTAAAATATCTAGCCAGTTGCTGAAAACAGACACTGCAGTTTGGGATATTGTATTTTGTGTTATCATGTGGCTTTCCCGGATTTGTTAATACACGTTGCTATCAAGTAATGAAGAGCAAACTTAAAGATGAGATCCTGTGAAACATGGTCTGATTTATTCGTACAAAGGTTTCCTAAATTGAAGGTAATATGTTGTTGCTGATCTTCTGAACACTGCATGGCACATTAACAGTAATTTTCAAAATTCCAAGACTGTGCTGAGCAAACATTCTTACCTCCACGTGAAAGCCTAGGGTCTGGGGGGCTTTGTTGAATTTGCAACTAGGAAAGTTTTGTGTTTTGGCTTTCACCCTCCTTTCTTGTCTATACCCTGCAAACCTCCACCTCTTCAAAAAATTCACTGCGTAACTATAGGTCAAACATTTACAGGTAGCTGGTTTTGTTTCTGATTTTCCAGTCTGAATGTTATGAACTCAGGAAGAGCTCATTAAAGCTTCCTTTCTACCTTTCTTTTTCTACAAAGCTCAAATGACAGTACTTGAACAGCCTGTGGCTAAATATTATTGAAATCCAAAGGCTAGTAAGCGAAGAATCATTTTCTGGTCAAATCTATATTAATCTAACTTATTATATTGTTTTAACAACATTCTCAAGAGTGTTTTTTCTGCCCCTGAAAGATTCATTTCAATAAACCAAACATACTCCATTGACTTAAATTAGTGTACTTATGCTAGGCCAATTTCATAATTGTTCTAGAGAAAATGATCTCTCAATAGCCCATTCTGGCCAGACTGTTGTTTATCAAATAGAGTAGCAGAATCTATTTAACTCTGAATATTACATGATTGCAAGATCACAGACCTTCCATTAATTAACAATGACTTGGTGGCAGAGGTGACATTGATTTAATATGAGTCAAAATCTCATTATATGAAACAAATTATAATGGAATCCCAGATTTGCAGGAAGCTTTCCAAATTCCATCAAAATTATGACTATTGTTTTTTTTTTTAATATAATGAAAAACCTGGGGCAGCCAAGGATCCTTCGAACATGATGAACTCTGTGCACAGATTACAGGTCATGATCATGGATCTGTTGCCATGTGCTATCATGGAGGCAAACCCAAGTCATTCCCACACTCCTGAACGTGGTTTCAGTTCAAGTCTTTTACTACCTCTTTGCTCTGTGTGTCCCAGACTAAACAGCACCTCTGTAACATTTATAATTTCTGTTTGTATCAAACTGATATACTTGCCTTCTTGCCATCAGTATGGGAAAATTTAAATATAATTCCTTAATTCTACCCCTTCCATGCTTTAAAATCTGTGAAGATAGAACGGAATCAGCTCTTTTATGAGCACAATCTCTCATAAAACGCTTGAATGTGAACTTGATGAAAATTTGAAATCAAAGCTTTCAAATGATTTATTTAATATAATATTGGATGCCTTTCTGAGTGTCAGTCACACTGAAGGAGTGAGACATTCTTGAGGTCCCTTCTTTTGTAAGTTCACATGACAGCTTACTGTTCAGTGTCAAAAGATAAAGGCATATAATGTGTCCCTTATTAACTATTTTTCACGGTGGCATCCTTACAGTTAAGTCTCTTTCTTTAGTGTTTTTGTATATGTTAAACCTCTTCGTCTAAGGTGTCCAGAATTTGAACCAATCTTCATTAAAAGTCATAAAATGATGTCATCTTAGATTAGTAAATAACTACTCATACATCTACCATTCTCTCTGGATTTCCGGTTGTCTATCTATCTAATTAATCATCCATTCACCTACCTTCCTTTGTGGCTCTTCTCATATATGTCACCTTCTTATATAGACTTATCTTAAAGACATTTTTCCAACAACCATGTAAAATGTTATCCTAGGTTTGAACATGACATGAAAAAAGTGAAGCATCTTTGAACAATTTTCCAAGCGATTTTGCCAACGGAATCGTGAATGATTGGTAGAGAGACATGTCATACTGAAAGTGGTTATTTTTAAAAGACATCATTGACAGTGGGGCTGAAGTCGATGGAAGCAGAGAGAGCCTAAAATCAGAAGTCTATTGAAGTAATCCATCCATGAAGTAGGTTAGAGATGGAAGATGGTTGCTACAGTAAAAGAAGGAACGATTTAGCAAAGTACTGTGGAAAAATTAAAAAGAATATGTGTTGATAAATTTCATATAAAGAACAAAATGGTAGAGATTTAGTGAATAATCATAATTTATAACTTTAAAAATGTTAACTTTACATTGTACATTGTTGTGTTTTTTTCCTGTTCTGTGACTTAGCTGTGAGGACACTTCTATGTGCAGTGAGTAGTCTGCTAGAACTGAGTGTGTGCACGCATATGTGAGCATTAGTTCATGTGCAGTAGCCATGATACATATAGACTTTGGAATAGAAAGGATAATATGCATTTTGTTTTCTTAGATTCTGGATGATTATACTTCATTTTGCCTCCAATTTTTAATCTCTGGGGACATACCATTATGACAAAATATGTGAAAGGTCTCTGTCTTTCAGGTGGGCTTGATTTAATAAGAGGAACTGCATCTTCAGCTCTTTCCACTTCTAGGCTTTGTATATTTATCACAAAGGCATCAGTCTTGTTCATCCCTACAACCCACGCTTCTCTGTCCTCAGTTATTTCTTCTCTGTCTTCTGAAGGCTGAGAAGAGCAGATTGAGAGGAACTGGCTTTGGCAGACAACATCGTTGCTAGCCACAGGTTTCTACAATACTCAAAACATCTATAAAAAAGCAACACTCTTCATGTGGGTGTCATTTAGAGTCTCTGTCCAAAGTATTTTTAAATCTGTCTTTTGCTCAAAGCATGACTTATAGCTTAAAATATCCATTCACAATACCTATGCACTCAGATTTCATTTCTTTAGAAAACATTTACAGGAATTTATATGATCATATTTAGTGCTTAAAATTACGTATTTTTCCAGGACTGATTTTATCTATTTCTCATACAAAGATTTACACATGAGACATGCTTCCATGAACCAGGGGAAATTTTCTTGTAGTTTAAGACTTGTGGATAAAAATGTGTAGTCTAATCTTGTAGGAGACTAAAGACAAGATGGAGAAGAATGCTAGCAAACATACCCTTTTTCCTTTTCCACTCAAGTCATAGTGCTGAGGATCAATGAGTCGAGAAAAAAATATGTCAAAAAGAACTGTGGACTGGACTTTCGGTAATTGCCATTTAAAGGAAAATTTTGAATTTTCAGTGTCTCAACAAAATTCTCATAGGCAATGAATGGGATAAGTGGGTGAGTTGCTCCAGCCACCAATTAGTAAGAATGATTGAAGAACAGCCACTTTCCCAACATGACATCAAGTTGCCATTAAAGACTCAGAATGGATGAATTTTTAAAAATTGAAACTAGATTCTTATACAATATATCCCAACCACCGTTCTCCTCCCACAACTCCTCCCAGCAATTCCCCCATCTCCTGTCTCTCCCAGATACACTCTCCCTGTTTCCTCTTCAGAAAAGAGGAGAGTATTTCTTCAAGAGATCATAGCCAAACAGAATAAAAGAAGATACTATAAGGCAAAGCAAAACTCCTCATAATAAAGCAGGACAAGAAACTCAAAAGGAGGAAATGAGTCCCAGGAGCAAGCAAACGCTCCAGAAACTCACCTTTTACCACTGTTAGAAGTCTCACAAGACTACCAAGCTAATGACCATACCATATAATTAGGGGACCTGGTGCAGAACCATCCAGGAGCCATGCTTGCTGCTCCACTCTCTGTGAGGCCATGTGAGCCTTGCTTAGTTGATTTGGTAGGCTGTATTCTCTCCTGGTGTCCTCTATTTCATCTGACTTCTACAATCTTTCCCACCCATTTTCTGTGGAATTTCCTGATCTCATAGCAATGTTAATACATTCTTGTTGAATGTACGTAAAGAACTGGACACAGTGATACATAATATTTACCCAACTTTTATAGATTATGCTTAGTTAATTCTCAAAGTGACTTTTTCCAACATAATATTCCCAAACAGTTTTACTTCATGCCATAACCAACTTCTCTTCCAGCAAGTGGTTAACTTTAACTCTACTTGGTCTTATGATATTTTGTATTATTTGGTTTTAATTGTCATTACACCATTACTAGTGAAATGAAAACACATTTTAATTTATTAGCTGGTATTTGTGTGCTATAGGGAAATGTTTTCTCAGTACTTTTAATAGGTTTTTAAAACTGGCTTGCCTTTTTGTATTTTATACAGCTTTTATTTAAATAGTTTAAATATATCCTTATGCATAGTTAATAAATTCCAACATTTTCAAATAATCTTTGTAAGTTGTATGCCAATGTTATTATCAGCCTTAGCACTCTTACCGCACACCTAAAATATAAATTCCTGTACAGTATTTTTGGAAAATTTAATTGTATCATCTTTGAAGTTTACTTCTATAGCAGATTTTTGTCCTAGACAGATATTCAGTGGATACAATTCTGGTCACTGAAGCTATTTTTCCTGAGTGTTACACACAACTTTTTTTTTGTCAGAAATCAATAATCCATATATGTGTAGCTTGTTTCTCAGCTTTCTGTAATATCCCAATGACCAATTTGTCAGCCCAGTGCCATTACTGGACAATTTATGACTGAAGCTTAATAATAAGACTAGTTTTGGAACATGTAAGTCATCTAGTAGGAATCTTTTTGAGGCCAATATGGCTTATATTTGGTTCTTTGAATTTCTTTAAAAATTAGAATTATATTAGAATGTTCTACTACAATATAAAATATTGACTATATATGTATACACACACACACACACACATATATATATATTATATTTTGTTCTGAAACTATAGTTCAACCGGAAAAGAAAAAATGAATTATTAAACATAAAGTATACAATACTATGTTATAAGATAGTATCTCTCAATGGTGAGTTCTAAAGATAAAACCTTTGTAATTGTGAACTTTTTAAATAATATTTGTCAGTTTTATGACTACATGTTGTATTTTTAGATGATACCCTAATATATTTTGTTTATTTTTTATTTGAGGAGATTTACAAGTTTGTGTGTGTGTGCATGTGAGAGAGTTTCTACGAGACAGGAGAGACATTTTGTGTGTTTTTTCTTTCTCTAAGAACAACTTGCAAAATTAGTGCACAGAAACCCAGTTAGGATTTTAACACTAATAACACTAACCTAAGTCTATAGTTTTTTTTAATTACAGCTTATTCACTTTGTATCCCATCTGTAGCCCCCTTCTTTATTCCCTCCCAATCCCACCCTCTCTCCCTCATCTCCTACATGCCCTTTCTCCAAATCCTCTGATAGGGAGGTCCTCCTCCCCTTTCCTCTAACCCTAGCCTATCAGGTCTCATCAGGACTGGCTGAATTGTCTTCCTCTGTGGCCTGGTAAGATTGCTCCCCCTCAGGGAGAGGTGATCAAAGAGCCAGCCACTGAGTTATTGTCAGAGACAGTCCTTGTTTCCCTTACTAGGATGCCCTACTTGGACACTGAGCTACCATGGGCTGAATCTGTGCAGGGGTTCTAACATCTCCATGCATGGTCCTTTGTTGGAATATCAATCTCAGAAAAGACACCTGGGCCCAGATATTTTGGTTCTGTTGTTCTCCTTGTGGAGCTCCTGTCCTCTCTAGGTCTTTCTATCTCCTCCTTCTTTCATAAGATTCCTTGCACTCTGCCCAAAGATTGGCATCTGCTTTGATAGTCTGCTGGGTAGTCTTTCAGAGGCCCTCTGTGGTTGACTCCTGTCCTGTTCCCTGTTATTTTCCCTCTTCTGATGTCCATCCTGTTTCCCTTTCTAAGTGAGTCTAGTTTTAAAAAGATGATTTCGAGCTACTAGTGGCATCAGAAGTTAAATTCTTTTCATATAAAACATAGGCTGGATATTTGACAATTTTTAAACTTAACTGCAAAATTATCGGTTTTCAACATATAAAAATCATAAAATCTGTGACATGGAAAATTTAATTTTTGTTTTAAAATCTCCATGAGTTTTGATTACTTTTTTTGATTTAATGTTGTATGACTATAGATGGAAATGGGAAAATTCTATTTCTTAGCCTAAGAAAATAAAATGTTGTATATAACATTGTTAAGAATAATGTTTTCTGCGTTTTGGGAGGTTCCTTATAAAATTAAGGTTTTTATGTGGCTGTGTAAAAGTTTAATAAATAAACGAGTTTTATGCTTTCTTTATTGCTCTTCCCCACACCCTGAAATTACATGCTATCTCTTCTCTTAGAATTATAATCGACATATTTTGAGACCAAACATGCATCCTTGGACACCTCTCTGCTGATATGTTTGTTTATTTGTTTGTACCCACTGAGTCCTGTTTAGACTACTTTAAGGAGACCTATAATGCTGTAGTTCAATTTTCTACAAAGGTTTGTATCCAAGTCTGACTGCTGGGTGTATACGACTCAGAAAACTTTCTTTCTGTAGGAGGTGATTGCATTTATTTGGTATTGGTGTGCTGTCTTCAGTGTTGCGGTAATGTATTCCATGGAGGACTGAATGTAGATTTGCTTTCTGCAACCTCCATAATTCCTTGGGTGCTCTGTAACTTCTGTATCCACTTTGCACGAGCTTTCGTAGACTTTGATAATTTCTGTTATCATCTTCACCAAATACTCTGTATACATTTTTAGCACTCCTGACCTGATAGTCTTCTTTAGTGTCTTAAATTCTATAGATACCTTGTCATCTTATCAATGCTATTGTTAAATCGTGGGGTTTTTTTTATTTCCCGTCATTTTTCAGAGTATTAGAATTATTAGATGATTCTAAAGAAACAAGAAGTTAAATTTCCTCTGTTGTCCATGTGTATTCTAAGCATTGTTCTTTCTTCCCTTCCCTTTTTCTTTTACTCCATCCCTTATCCTTCTTTCCCTCCCCTTAGCTTTCTCCCTTTTCTTCTTCATTCTCTTCCATATTTTCTTTTTGGTTTTTTGTTTGTGTTTTTTAATTTTTAAATTTATTTTTTTATTTTTATTAATTACAGTTTATTCTCTTTCTATCCCAACTATAGCCCCTCCTCCACCCCCTCCCAATCACACCCTTCCTCCCTCTTCTTCACCTATGCCCCTCCCCCAGTCCAGTGATAGGGGAGGTCCTCCTCCCCTTCCATCTGACCCTAGTCTGTCAGATCTCTTCCATTCTTTTCTGCCCCACTTTAATTAGTTTCCTTTTTCTCTAGCATCTGGGAATGAAAAAGTTGAAATTTTCAGTGTTCATTGTGTCTGTGTGTGTGTATTTGCCAAGGAAACACTTGTAGTTGCATGCTGTAGGCTTGATGTATAATGCCTTAATTGCTGTTTAGTTGAAAATATTTTTCTCATTAATGTTGTCATTTTGTTAATGCACACTTCGTTAGAACTCTACTGTTTCTTTGTCTAACATCTGTTAATTTTCTCATTATAAATTTATTATTGAATTCTTTCAGGTCTGAAAATACACTCTGTGGGAGTATAACTTTTTAAAATACAATGGGAATTAGCTTATGACCAAGTACATTATTTTAAAAACCCAATGCAAAAAATAAATAAATAAATAAATAAAATCCCAGTGCATCAAAGATTTACATACAGGTTTTTGGTTTGTTTGTTTGTTTGTTTGTTTGTTATGGAATACAATGTTCTACATGTCAGTTAAATCTTATGATCAGGCACAATACATTTTTATTTTTAGAAATTGTGACTGGTTGTTTTAAGATCTAAAATGTCTCAAAATTTCTTATATAAGTATGGTATTTTCTTTTTCATTGGTAGTATCATTAATGTTTGGTTTACTTGTACTGTAGCTCTGCTTACAGACATACAAATATTTAGACTCATAGCTTTCTATCTAGTGAGTAGTTTGCCAAGCTGAATATCCCTCTTTGGATTCTCAATTTATAGGAGTCTTAGGTTCTAAGTCCTCTCGTCTAGTGTTATGACATCGGCTTTCTTTTGCTCAATATTTATAAGGGCACAATTTTTCTATTTTAATATTTTCAACAAATACTACTTTATTTCAGGCTCACTTATTTTAACAGAGCACAAGTAGGTCTTATTTTAAATCCTATGTCACAGTCTATGTGTTTCAATCTAATTTGTAAATACTTTTGATATAATTACCGCTGTAATTGATTTTTGTTTCACATATATCCCATCTGTTTTCTGTTTATTTATATCCTCTGCCTTGCCTTGTTTTTGTTAAAATTTTCACTTTCAATGATCTAATAAGGTGCATATATTGTACTATTATTCTATTAACAATTATAATAGAAATTAACCAAATACATTGCCAATTTACTAAGATCAATTAGAAATCAGTACTTTTTGAAGAAAAGAAAAAAAAAACAAAAACAAAACCCAGATCATTTAGTTCTATTTTTCCACGTGTCTAAGTGTTTTAAATGCATGCATTTCTATGTGTCAAGTATAGGCTCATGGAGTGCTCATGGAGACCAGATATGATTCTTGGATCTTCTAAGAATGCAGTTACAGATGCTTGTAAACTGCCACATGGATGCTGGTTACAGAATCCTATTTATATGGAAAAGCAACCATTTGCTCTTGACTGCTGAGCCATCTCCCTAGACCCAGAAAAAAAGTACTTTTAAAATTTTAACACAATGTCAGAATCTTAAAATAGTCACAATGTTTTCCTTCCCTTTGTGCGTGTCTGCACTTTGATACCCTTTGCTTTTATATGCTGACAATGAATGCCTACCATTATTATGTTAAGTGGTCATCCTCTTTGTTCCTACAGGTTTCTGCTTCCTTTTCTTTGCAGTTTTTTTCCTCCTAATCATGTAGCATCATATTGTTTAGTGAAGAGCATGTTTCTTCCTGGTGTGTAATGTTTTGGGTGAAAAACTCTCTCAAAAACTTTATGATAAAATATTTTATTTCCTTTTCTTTTGAGAAAAAAAAATAATGTGGAACTCTACCAAATCATTCCCTTTGCTTTTCCATTCCTAACTCTTTAATAGCTGAATTGTTGCTTGTTCTGTCCCAATAAAATTGAAAGGCTAATTGTGATCCTTTTTGCACTGATATATTTTTGTTTAGCCTCTACTTGGTTTTGGTTCTTATGAGTTTAATTAAGATATTCATATACTCAGTTCTATGTTTGTTTGCTTATTTTTATATCCTGGTTGGAGTGTTATTAGCTTGTAGTGTCTAGGGACCCTCATCTTCAGTCAGTTTAAAAAGTTTTTTTTACCCATTAACACTTTTAATTATACTTTAGGCCACGCCTCAGTGTCTCTCTTTTCATCCTACTCTTCCTCCCTTTTGTGTTATTTAGATCATAGAGGTTGAGATACCTTACTACTTTCTGCATGCTTGCATTATACATTCTAGTTTTATTATCCCTATGTTTCTGTTATCTTTAGTAAATTTAGTCATACTTTGATGTGCAACTTTAAAATATTAAATTCTAGAGGTATGCTTCCATTTTTTTTTCATATTCTACTACAGAAATTCTCCCTTTTATTTCTTTGTCTTTTTGTCATATAACAGGTATTTCAAATCCAACTTAATAAAATTCAGTGTTTAGGTTAGTTCTATATCGTCCAATGAGACTTCACAAAATAAAACTGCCAATCAATAACTGGATTAATAAACTACACAAGCAATTCTTTTTGTTTTTGTACTTATATTTATGTATGCATCTATGTATTTAATTTATTTATTTATTCACTTTACATCCTGATCAAAGCTCCTCCTTCCTCTCTTCCTGGTCCCACCCTCTTTCCCCTTTTCCCGTCTTCTAGTCCTTAGATAAGGGGAGACCCCCCCCACCACCATCAACCCAAATAAAATCTAGTCACATCATGCCTATGCACATCCTCTTCTACTGAGGTCCAATGAGGCAGTCCAGCTAGGGGCAAATGTTCCAAAAACAGGCAACAGAGTCCATGTCAGAAACAGCCCCGCTCTAATTGCTAAGGACCTTCATGAAGACCAAGCTGCCCATCAGCTATACATGTGTAGGTGACTCAGTTTCTTTCTATACATACTTGCTCTTTGGTTGGAGTTCCATTCTCTGTGAGCCAATACGGTCGTCATTTAATTGATTCTGTTGATCTTCTTGTGGAGTTCTTGTTCCCTCCAGGCCCTTCCATCCTTTCCCTAACTCTTCTACAAGACCTTCCTCAAGCTCTGACTAATGTTTGTTAGAGCTTGTGGGTCTCTGCATCTGTTGCGATCTGCTGCTAGGTAAAGCCACTCAGAGGACAGTTACACTAGTCTCTTGTCTGCAACCATAGCACAGTGTTGTTAATAATGTCAGGGGTTGGCTCTCATTCATGGGGTGGGTCTCAAGTTGGGCCAGTTTTTGTTTGGCCCTTCTGTCAATCTCTGCTCCATCTTTACCCCCGCATACCTTGTAGTCAGGGTAAATTTTGCAGCAAAGGTTTTGTGCATGTGGTGGATTTCCCCTCCCTCCCCTGGAAGACTTGCCCGGCTATTGGAGGTGGTCATTTCAATCCTATGCTGCTAGCAATCTCAGCTAGAGTCACTCACATATCCGCCCAGGAGTCCACCACATAGCAAGTGTCCACCTTGTCCCAGAGACCCCTGCCCCATAGGCTTCCCTTCTCTCTCCCAACCTCCTAACCTCCCACCCCCTCCAACCCTACCTGAAGAAAAAGAAATAACCATTAAATATTTTTTAAAAAATGTTCATCACCTTTAAACATCAGGGGGATGCATATTAAAACGAGTTTGAAAAATCTATAACCAACCAGTCAGAAAGTTTGTCAAGTAAGGAAATTAAAACAAACAAAAGGCGGCAAGGATTTTGACAAGAGGAACATTTACTCCCAACTGGTTGGTTTATAAACTAGAACAGGGTTTATGGAACTGATTAGGGACATTGCTCAAAAGGAAAAAAAAATCAACTAAATAGAAATACATAATTAAACAGATCTCCCACAGATGTATATGCATATATATTCTAATGTATATGTGATGTATGTAGTATATATATATATATATATACATATATATATATGTATAGGTATACCTATACTATAATATAGGTATATACAAATATATATATGTTTAAATACATATATGTATGTAGGTAGGGTATATATATATATACACATATATGTGTACATATATTCTTGTAATATCCTCTAACGTTCTGTATCTTATCATCAAATAAAGCATTTTCATGTTGGTTGAGGCATGATCCTCTATTATTAAGAAATGCAATATTCAACCTGGCATGGTGGTATACAGCTGTAACCCCAGCATTCAGGGAGGCAGGTGGATCTGTTAGTTTGAGGCCAGCCTGGTCTACAAATCGAGTCCAGGACAGGAGAAGCTACCTAGAGAAACCCTGTCTGAAAAAAAAGAAGAGAAGAAAAGAAAAAAGAAAAGAAAAAAAATTCAATAAACCTAAATGTCCATCAAAAGTTGACTAGATATTTATTATACAAGTTGTGCTTTTATCTAGTCACAAATAAAAGGAAAACCTGTAATTTACATAAAAATGTATTCAACCATCAATTTTTTATATTAAGTATCGCAAACACAGAAAAATAACTACCTAATATTCACTTTCATTTAGGACTTCTATGTTAAATGAATAGATGTGTGTGTGTGTGTATGTGTGTTTGTGTGTGTGTGTGCTTGTTTGTTGGCGTATAGATTATGAAACAGAATTTGAAAACACAAGAATAAGAAAATACATATTAAGGTGTAGAAATGGGGTAATAGAACATATGTGAGTTGCATAGAAGGGGACCCTATTGGGAACGGAAAGATACAGGTGATCCTGGGGAACAAAGTGTGAGAGATAAGAGTGCGATAAGAGGATCAACAAAAACACATTATGTATGAGAATGCCATTACCACTGTACATACTAAGTAGAAACCAAAGAATCGTAAATTAAAATGCAAATTTAGTAAAAAAACAAAAACTAAAAAGCACTGCTTATGTTCTAAATCCTTTTTTGTTCATCTTGTGGGTTTTATTGAATCCATTCTGGAGATTATGTGGAGGAGCCGTCAAAAGTGCAGGTGACTTTTCTCCTCTAGGGAGAGGAAGCCACCATTATAGGCAGTGTGAATCAGGGGTCTAGAACTGGGTATAGAGGCCAGAGCACCAACAGCGTGTAATAACTTTAATAAGCCTCCATATTGATCAAGCATACAGATAATTCCTCCGTCAGGTGCCTTGTACACTCCTGAATGAAAGGCCAACACTTCTTTGTTTCTTCTGCTCTGAAAGATGAGGTGTGATTCAATTCTTTTTAGAGAGTTTGAATCAAAGACCTTAGCTTCTAATCCAATGGGACTTAGATTTTGCCAATGTCTTAGGTGTCTATAGTCTCTGGCATGCATTATTTTTATAGAGGGACTTTTTTTTTTCTTAAGTGCCATTGTAATGGTGAAAAACTCTATCTGCCTTTTAGCTACTTCTGAAAAAGATTCCAGAGTTGCTCTGTTGCCTCAGAATGTAACAATTTTCTTTTGGACCTCAGTGTTCCTGCTTTGAGGTTTTTCTCAATTCTGTTCTGTCATGCCAGCCTAACAGGCTGTCACCATTTAGCTGGCTTTTATTCCTCTCAAGTCAATTGCTCTGCACATCCCAGACCAAAGCTTGAGTCTATGACTAGAATTAGCAGAAGTCAATAGTCATCATCAGCCTTCCTGACAGAGACTATATTATCTGCTAAACATTTGGTAAATCAGGCCTTTGTTCTCAGTCCCATAATTTATTTTAAAATATTGTTACATGTTGTTTATTTTATTTCTGACTTTTTATAATGGGGAAGAATGCTGAACAGTAATCTATTATCTCCTGTCAGAAGAACAAATTTCAGAACGATATGATATTCTGAATACGATATTCAGAAGCATATGATCCAAATACCACAAACTTCAATTGTCAACTTGCTGTTTTAATTTTGTAGTTTCACTCTTGTACAGATAATTTTCAGCTCTTTTGCATACATAGCTACAGTTTAGAGCTCAGGCATATGGAAGTGTAAGTCTATTCTCTTCCTATTCAATCCAATGTTATATCTTACCCAGATAATGCATTTCGTTTTATGTAAAATGAAAAACTCCTGGTAGATTATCACTCTTTTAGCCTTTGTGAGAGGCATATTAAGTTTCCGAGGAACAAAAGTCACTGAAAAGAGCCAGGAAAATGCCCAGCAAACAGAGGCCTGGTGGCATTGCCTTTAAATGTGCAATTGTTCTCATGCCAGATTTCCTCCCAAGCAGTGCCAATTGGCAGACACAGAAATCCTCACCTCCTCCCAGTGTTAAACTCAGCAGTCAAAAATGGAGATGTAGTGGGAAGTGTTGATTTAACACCAGGGAAGAAACATGGTCTGATGGTAGCTTTAGTAAACATTTAAAAGAAGGTTTTTGTGAGTGTTAACTTAAAAGGCAGACAGAAGGATGAAGCATAGGGGCAGAGGAGCAGAGAGGACAGGGTGGTGGGACATGAGCAGAGGCTCCCTGATTGACAAGAGGAGGCTTGGAATATTCAGGAGTGAAAAATAAACCCAAAGTACGTTTACGTTAGGGTGAGTCAGATGAGATTACCTATGTATCCACCTAAATGTCCAAGCACACATATAGATGTACATAGATGTTTGGCTACTCCGTTTGGTAAATATGAATGTGTGAATGCTTATAAAATAGGAGGAAATAAATATGTATGTTAGTGATATGTATTTTAAGGTATTGGGAAAAGTATTTTTAATCCAAAGATATTTGGTTATGGCTTTTATTTGTTAGACATGCACAGAATTTCACACTTAATCCTCACAACAATAACCTCTATGTCCAGAAGTACATTCTTTTTAATGGAAATATATTTTCGTCACACTTTTGATTAGTTTGATGCGTATAAATATTCACAAGTCAAACTTTTGCCTTGCCTAGATAAAAGTTATAGGAGAAAGGTAACGATAGAATTAAACAGTGGAATTTAAAGTTCAATGAAATGGCTGGATGAAATCCTTGCAAAAAGAAAGGAGGCTAGAAAAAGGTTGAGAGAAGCTTTTGATGTGGTAAAAAGGCGATATTTCTATGTGAAGGTTCAATATTAAAAATTAATATTTATGCATTTATAGTTGCCCATTTTCTTCTGCAAGTATTGCCTATAAATATATGAGAAATATAAATCTTCTCTACAGGAGATCATTTGCTTATCCCCAATTAGAATAATAATAAAAACCTATACACAAAGTGTATAATCATTATAAAGTTTGACTTTGATATTTTTAAACCCTTTTTACACTATAAAAATTTAAGTAAATCTATAAATAATTGTTGAGAAAAGTTTAAGTTTAAGGAAATATTTGATGATTTGGTTGTGAGTCTACCCTTTAATGGCTGAGCCATCTCTGCAGGCCAAGATATAGACATGCATTAGCACATTGATGAGTAAATATTGCCTCTGTATGATTTTTAGTTATAAATTATATATATAATGAATATCCATTGTACAATTCTTTATTTTACTACATTAATTCATAGGTACATTGTTAAGAGTTGTGTTATTAAAATGAATTCTAACATTTATACCAAAAAATGTAATGACATTATTGCCTTACATTTAATTTAAGGGGACTCTTTCTTGTTTTTAATTTACTTATTACAACTTACTCATTTTGTATCCCCGCTTTAGCCCCCTCCCTCATTTCTTTCTAGTCTTACTTACTCTCACTCTTCTCCCCCTATGCCCTTTCCCTAGTCCCTTGATAGTGGAGGACCTCCTCCCCTTCTATCTGGCCCTAGCTTATCAGGTTTCATCAGGACTCACTGCATTATCTTCCTCTGTGGCCTGGCAAGACTGCACCCCTCAGGAGGAGGTGATCAAAGAGCTAGTCACTGAGTTCAGAGAAAGCCCCTGATCCCATTATTAGGGAACCCACTTGGAAACTGAGCAGCCTATGGGCTTCCTCTGAGCAGGGTGTCTAGGTCCTCTCCATGCATGGTGCTTGGTTAGAGTATCTGTATCTGCAGGCCCTCCTGGGCCCAGGTTTTTTGGCTCTGTTGGTCTCCTTGTGGAGTCTCCCTATTCCCTCCAGGTCTTTCTATCTCCAACTTCTTCCATAAGGTTTCCTGCACTCTGCCCAAAGTTTGGCTGTGAGTCTCAGTATCTCCTTTGATACTTTGATGGGTAGAATCATTCAGAGGTTCCTGAAGGTTCCTTTCCTGTTCCTGTCTTCTCCTACTTCCAGTGTCTATCCAGTTTGCCCTTCTAAGTGAGGTTTTAGCCTCTTCCCTAGGATCCTCCTGTTGTTTAGCTTCAGAAACACTTAAAGAAATTCTCAACGTTCTTAGTCATCAGGGAAATGCAAATCAAAGCTACCCTGAGATTCCACCTCACACCCTTCAGAAGGGTTAAAATCAAACACTCAAGGGATGATACATGCTGGAGAGGATGTGGAGAAAGGGAAACCTTCTCCATTGCTTGTGGGAATGTAACTTTGTACAACCGCTTTGGAAATCAATCTGGCACTTTCTCAGAAAATTAGGAATAGTGCTACTTCATGATCCAGCTATACCACTCCTGGGCATATAGCCAAAAGATGCCCTACTGCTCAATAAGGACATTTGCTTAATTATGTTCATAGCAGCTTTACTGGTAATAGCCAGAATCTGGAAACAACCTATATGTCCCTCAACGGAGGAATGGATACAGAAAGTGTGGTGCATTTACACCATGGAATACTACTCAACAATTAAAAGCAAATCATGAAATTTTCAGACAAGTGGTAGGAACTAGAAAAGATCATCCTGAGTAAGGTATCCCAGAAGCAGAAAGACCCATATTATGTATACTCACTTATAAGTGGATATTAGCCATTTAATACAGGATAAACATATTAAAATCTATAGTCCTAAAGAAGGGGATTAATTCTAATCCTTCAACATCAATTCAACACCTTTGATAGATGTCCTATGAATTTTAACAAACAGCCCTATGTCTAACATTTTACTTTGAATGCTATTTATTTTAAATTTTTAAATTTTATTGTTATTTTTATAATTACTTTAATTGA
The DNA here is from genome assembly GCF_030254825.1 of Meriones unguiculatus. NCBI lineage: Eukaryota > Metazoa > Chordata > Mammalia > Rodentia > Muridae > Meriones > Meriones unguiculatus. The sequence continues at coordinate 31,114,176 of NC_083359.1, forward strand.
ACATTCATTCAATGTGATCTGTTTTTTTTCCCGGCATCACTTTCCAGATTCTTGCCACTTACCCACCGATCTAACTCCGTGCTTTATTTCACTCTCTTTTTAGAAAAAATAGACAAAAAAAACCCAATGAAGTAGCACAAGAAACATATATACACAAACTTAAAAAAAATGAAAACCTGATAAAACCCCAAAATCAGAGACCATCATGAACAAGCACATGGATAGTAAGATAAAAAAAAAAAATGTCCAAACCACTCATGACACTCACGCAAACACAAAACGAAAATACCACTGAATTTGTTTTCTGTTGGCCATCTACTACTGGGTGGGAGTCTCTTGTTTCTGGTTTGAATACCCAGTGAGACTCCATTGGAATAAACTTTTTTTTTTTTTTTTTGCAAGCTGTTGTCAGTTGGAGATAGCGTCTTGGTCAGGAATGGATGAGGGTCTGTGTCCACTTCCCATCTGGCTTATACCTGTGAAAGTCCTATAGGTGCTGCTATAGTCTCCGCAAGTTTACACGTGTAACAGTCAGGTTGCATCGAGAATGCCTTGTTTCATCGGTGCTCCCCATCTCCTCTTACTCTTACAACCTTTCTTCTTCCTCTTCAGAAGGGTTCCCTTAACGCTGAAGAGAGAGATGTGGTGGAGAAATATGTAGAACTGAGAGTTCCAAGGCCTCTTACTCTCTGTACTCTGTCCATTTGTGGTTCTCTAATTAGTTCTCATCTATTGCAGAAGGAAGAGTCACTGATAATGTCTAAGTGGGACACTGATCTATGGCTACTGCAGAATGACATATTCTGTTGTATTCTCTAGCGAGGAGGTAGTGTTTGGTTTGATCTAGATCTATAACCTGTCTAGTCTTAGATTCTTGGCTGTCTGTACACCGTCAGGCATGGGATCTATTTCACGGAGTATGCCATAAACACTCCTGGATAGGGCTTGGTCACTCCTACAATGATTGTGCTACTACTGTACCTGTGTATCATGCAGGCAGGTCATTTTTATAGATAGAAGGATCTGGTGTTTACCCTTCATCTCTGGTAGCATGCAGAGTACCTTCTGATACCATCAGAACTAGTGAGGGTTGAAGGTAAAGTAAGCACCAGGTCGGCTTCTCAGTATTCTATAAGCATTGTCTTCAGCATTGGCTTGTGGACCAATACCCCTGACAATGGCCTGAGTTGTTTGGAGGTTTCTGTGAGCCCCTTAGGTCAGTAACTAAGCTAGATGTAACTCATTTCTGTGACTGAAGGTTTCAATTGGTGGCAAAAAAAAATATTGCCCAGTTAGAGCTTTCTTTCCTCCATTATTTGATTACTTCATTTAGATTTTTTTTTCATATGTGCTTACGTAAGTGCTCTCTGATCACTTGCCCTCAATGAAGCTGCCTTGCCAGGCCATAGAAGAAGAGGATCCCAGTAGTCCTGATGAGACTTAACAAGCTATGAGCAGAGGGCAATGGTGGAGAACTCTCCCTTTCAGTGGACTAGGCGAAGGGGATGAGGGTAAGAGGGAAGGTGGGACTGAAGGAGTTGAGAGAGGGGACTTCAATTGGGATATATAATAAATAAATTGTGAAGAAAAAAATTAAAACAAAACAAAAAATAACCTTGGCACTAATGTCCAGGATTTCTCCAAAAAAAGGGCTCTTTATCTGCACATGAATATATGTATTACTTCTATGTTCCTTAATTCTCATCTTACAGACAAGTGCGTATCCATTTGCAACTTAAGCCATGGCTTACAATTCAGAACTATCGAACTATCAAGCACTGAACATTTTATGGTGACAAACCTTACATCACAGGTTTACCTTTTATAAAAAATACAATAATGAGTGCCCTACTTTCTCCTCGCTTGTTGTTAAAAATATCATTTTTAACTCTGCTAAATAAATTCAGAGCAGCACCTGGTGGTTAAATGCCAGGATCAGTGTTCTCAGGATTAAGTCTCATTAATCCTTTCTAAAAGAAGCTGTTCACAAACATAGGAAGGGTTTTCCTCCTTGAACAAATTGCTTTTGGGGAGCCCTGATTCCTCCATGATCTATGTTTGACTCCTTGAGGGAAAACATTGGCCTTTTAATGGCTTTGTAGTAGTAGAGAAATTCAGACATAACCAGGGTGAAAACTTTTGCAATGTGATTTTCTTTGATTTGGATTCCAGGAGGGAGTTAGGAAAATCTATGCAATAATGTAGGGACCTTTTACTATAGTTTCCAGGCCTTCGAGTATTTCAATTTCATAGTCGTAGTAGACTGAGGTTTTGGTGTAAATCCCTTGAAGTCTACATCTTTAATGCTTAAATTGTTAGATAGCTGTAAAACAGCCATTAAAACACCTTGCCATCTCTCGAAGCCCTTCATCAAACTTCTTTCCACTCTTCGTTTTAGGATAACAAAGCAAATGTTCTTTAAACACAGTTATTGATATCTTTAAGTACTATCAAAGATTGTTTACTGAAAAATCAAAAATGACAACACCGTAGTCTGCACACACACACATATACAAAGGTTCGGAGCTTGAGAACATAGTATGTCTCTATGATGTGAGCTCAATGGGCAAAGTACGTCTCTACATAATGTGAGCATCACGAATATAGAGAACTTTTTCGTCCTTTTCTTCCCCTCTAGTTACACGGTTTAGCATCAAGAGCAGTGCCTAACGTATAGGAGTAACACAGTCAACATATGATAATAAAAGAGAAACAGCCAGACACGGTGGTGCACTCCTCTAATCCTAGCACACTGGAGCTGAGGCAGAAGGATCTCCTATCCCATTTCAGCTACCTGAAAAGAAAGAGTCTCAAAAATACCGATAGAGGAAAGACATACATGAGAAAGAAAAGTAGTAAGTTAACAATCAATATTCTCTTTCATTATGTCACTAACTGTATTCTGCGTTTAGAATAGTTCTTAGGATGCTTAGTGTCCTACTTCACCTGGGACAGCCATGCATAGAGGAAGCATGGTTCAGTCCCATGTCATAGTCATGGTGACAGGTGGCTTTGTAAGTGATGCATTCTTCAGGTAAGCACTCAACATACAGTATCTCATTTGCTCCTCCTAGCAATCTATCCTCGGTACTATTGTCCCATTGTATGGACACTTCTGGTTAACAGGACCTAAGAGGAACTTGTTGGTTTGTGATATGCTGCCTCTTCGTTCCTGATCATCTGCTTAACATTGTGACCCAGAGTCAGAAAGGACAATTAGGCTTACTGAGTTAAAGGAGCTAATAGCCCCCATTCAGTAATGTTTATATCAGAATATTAAGCTGTTGAAAAAGCATCTATGAAATTTTGCCAATTACCCAGAGAATAACCATCCTCATGATAAGATGTTTTAAATTGTACTGAATGCATGTTTCTTTATTTTTCACTACAGCTAAATAAAAAAAAAAAAAACATTAATTTCCCTTTAGAGGTTATTGCCACTAAAATCATTTCTCATCTATGCCCAGGTTTCATTATTCATTTTTCATAGAATTTTAGAAATTTGGGCAGTTTAGTAGAGTGATGAAGATGGTTTGAGATGAAAGTCATGATTCACAGAAAAATGTAACATGGGGTTAGGAACTGGGCACACAAACAAATTGACAATCCCCTTTTATTTTAGTATAGCATTTACTCCTGGCAAAAAGCGAAATGACTAATTAAGATCTTCGTCCTTTTCATCTGAAGATCACACAACCTCAGACCTACCCTTGCATGTGCAATAGCACACATTTAACCTCTCTCTTCTTTTGCATTGCAATTTCTTTTATGGAATTTCCACCAAGCAATCTCTGAACTCTGATATTTCATTCTCTTTCAAATTCAAAGTTTTAATTCTGGGCAGGAGGCTGTTCTCGGCAAAGAGAGGAAGGAGGCATCCCTTCGTTCTGAGGCCTTTTGCTGAAAGTCCTAATTGACAAGGGAACTCTTTACAGGTGATTGAAGGAGTTCACTTTGTACTGGAAAGCTGTAATATCTCTGTCACTTTCTGAGCACAGATGACAAGTTTCACCAGCTTCAGAGCTTCATTTTCTCCAGCTTCAGGGACTTTTGAAATTTCCATTCATTCAAATTGGTCCAAGCCACTGAACTATTCCCATCTCCGGCATTTCTTCAGCCAGACCAATCTGCCCTTATCACAACAGAGGTGCCAGAAGCTTAGTGAATTACAAGCTGTTTCTCATGTTTATTGATGGACTGATGTTTGGGAAAGGATGAAGTAGGTATTTTTTTCCTAGTGTTTGATTCACTTCTATTGAATCTGAACATCACTCCTCTCAAATTTTTCTTTCCATACAGAGCTTGATATCTGAGTGTGAAGCCTCTGGGAGAGGGAACTGAAGTAATTGAATCGGATTAGACAAGCCAGCAGAACAAAGTCACATTCCATGAGGTATTTGTAGCATCCAATAGATGAACAGTAATTATTTAAGGATTAGTGGGAGCCTGAGATGAGGTCCATTCTGAATACTCTATCCTGTGTATAAACAAAAGCACTAAGTAGTAATATAGGTGATTTAAGCTTCTTTTTTTTATCTTTAATAGATTTCTGTTAGAACCCTGTGAACTTGAAAACCTGTTGCCATAGAGAACAAACTCATTCAGTGTTTTTCAGTGAGAAGTTAGGCCAAGATATGCTATCAAGTCTAGGAAGAGAGCTTAATGAAGGCTGCTTCTCAGCTACGCATAATTTACTAGAACAGCACTTAACCATATACCATAGTCAAAGAGATGTTGCCACCCACATTTTACATGCCCTTATTATTTTAGAAGAGTTTTTAATTCATATTAAAGTTTTGAAGAGGGTACAGGGTTGACAAATGCACTGGGTAGTGTTTCCTCTTATTTATAGACCTTGCTACTAAGGCCCAGATATGACAACTAATGGAAAAATGCTGTTTTATTAATATTATCTATACTCCACAGCTGATGACCATGTTTAGATTTAATTTTGAAAAATACAATTTATTTTGATTATTTTTTTTCTCTTCATCAACACTTCACAGATACTCCCAACTTACCCAACATTTCTCTCTCTCTCTCTCTTTCAAAAAAAGAGCCCGGGTAATGGAGCATGCCTTTAATCCCATGACTCAGGAGGGTGAATCTCTGTCAATTAGAGGCCAGCCTAGTCTATGTAGTGAGTTCAAGGAAAGCCAGAGATACTTAGTGAGATCATGTCTTCAAAGAAAGAAAGAAAGAAAGAAAGAAAGAAAGAAAGAAAGAAAGAAAGAAAGAAAGGTTAAACCAAACAACAAAACCAGTGAGACAAAAAAGAAAGAAAAAAGAAATTGCCTATTCTAAACAAAACAGGGAATTGTTTTGTGATGAACAACCAACCAGTCCTGGGCATAGAGATTATCATGGAGCATTGATATACCCAGTGACACAACCTTTTAAAAACCTGATTTGGTAGGACTAATTAGACTCAGTGTATCAAATAAAAGATGTTTTTGCTTTTCTTGATTTCTTAGAGGTTTTTCTACATGAGTACAATGTGTTTTCATCATAGCTACCCACACACACTCTGACTCTGACCATGTTCCCCTACCGCCCCCTGACAAATTTATGTCCCCCTTTAAAAATAATTATTGTTATAGTTGCAAGCATCTTGAATCTTTAGAGAAAAAATAAATTTTATATCTGCCTACCCTTTGCCTCCCTATGTTTAATATACCTGAATATGCAAAGCTAAAGAAAAATATGCTTTGAAGTATGCAGTCATTTCCATTTAATTTCACCAATTTAAAGATGTTCTTCCTAACTACTGACCAAAGAGAATACAGGGGCTGGATCTAGGGCCCCTACACATATGTGACAGATGTCCAGTTTGTTCTTCATGTGTGTCTCCTAAAAATTGGAGTAGATGCTGTCTCTGACTCAGTTGCTTGCCTTTGGATCCTTTCCGCCTAGCTGGGTTGCCTTGTCTGGCCACAGTGGGAGAGGATGTGCTTAGTCCTGCTGAGACTTGACTTATGTGTCAACTTTGGTTGATACCCATGGGGAGCCTCCTCTTACCTGAAGAGAAGGGGAACGGGGAGAAGGTAATGTAAGGGCGGGACTGGAAGGAGAGGAGGCAGGGAACTGCGAAAAGGAAAAGGAACAAATAAGTAATTTAATAAAAATAAATAAATTAAATTTTTAAAAAAGGTCCTTCCGCAAAGTTTACATGGAAGGTTTTAGCAATAACTCAGAAAAAAAAATGGGAAGAGTTATTCTTTTAATAATGACAGTAAAAAAGAAATGAACATCAAGTGAAACTTAAGAAAGTCAATTAGAGTTCATCCTTTCAGTTCCTTTCTTTAATGCATGGTGATTATCTCACTTTTCTGCCCAGATAATACTTCTTTGTAATAAAAATAGAAAACAGTTCCAGCACCATAAGTAGGGATGGTCATGATTCGTTTCCAAAGGGAAGGGAAAGTATGTTGCTTTTCCCAAGCTCCTAAGAAGCAGCTTTAACATTGATGCATCTGCCTGACTCCTCCAATCACAGATGTACCCACTTGCTAAACTCTATGGAAGCTTTCCTCTTTCCAATAGCTCCTAAAACTCACTGTGCATTTTTAAAATAGATATGTATTTTTCATCTAGTGTTTAAATGAAGCAGGCCTTCGGAACAGCATTTTCAACAGAGGGAGAGAGCAAGGGGAAGGGGAGTGAGGGAGGGAGATGTTGTCAGCAGGAAAAGTCTCAGGCTTCTCCGTAGGAATGTTTGCAGCTCTCTCAAGCTTCTGGGTCCTGATAACTCTCATTCATGTACTTCTTCAGTTGGGGTTGTGGACTTGACATCTGCACCATCAAGTGGTCTCCAAAATTTAAATGAGGTGAAGCCCGATATTTGGGCCAGCTCATCTAGGTTTGAAATGTGTACTCTCTTACCAAAATCTGCATAAATCAATAATGCTGATGGTAGATCTGGACAGGTGAGCTGGCTGGGACTCAAGGGAAAGGAGACATACACACAGCCCAGAACTTCCATAGTATTTTTTTTTTTTTTTTTTTGCTAAATAGATACCATTGTCATTGACTGTATATTTTTCCCATGTGAAATTGTACCCCGAGGTTGAAATACAGTATTTTATGTCAGTTTCCACTATGACATAAGGAAGGATTATCATAGGTGATAAAGTGCATAACGTATTGCTACAGGCCACTTTGCCCTGAACCATTGTACAGCCTGCACCGTAATATTAAACTGTATCATCTAATAGAGCATCACAGGTCACAATGTGCCACAGTAGAAAACAAGAGTCACAAACCATGCCCTGTGTCTTTGTTCTGAAGGTTTCATATAACATGATTTATCATATGGAGATTTTTCGATAAATGTTTCATGAAATAAGAATATTTCGAATGTTCAGTGCTCAGTCATCAGTTTTTACATTTGGTTTGATTTGTAAAAATATGTCTATGGGTGTTTTGCCTGCATGTATGTATGATATGTGTACAGTGTTCACAAAACATAGGAGATCATTGGATCCCCTGGAACTGGAGTAACTATCATTTGTGAGGCACCATGTGGGCACTAAACACAGATCTTCTGCAGGAGCAGACAGTACTCTTAACCACTGAGCCATCTCTCCAGCCCCTTGGTCCTCAGTTTTACGTGATTTAAAGATTTAAAAACCTAAATTGCAAATATGTCTTATGCTACAAAGGTTTATTATGTATATCATCTTTTTGAGCACATAAAGGGAAATAATATTTTCTTCTTTGAATGATTAATTGTTGACTGTATCCGTTCTTTGATGTGCGTAAATAAATTTAATTATTTTTCTATTTACAAGAAGACTAGAGAATGTTATTCTATGAAGACTAAATGTTAGTCTTCATAATTCTTATAACCTATTTTACCACAACTTTAATATAGAAGCAAGGAAGGTAACCATAAGAAATTGAGCCAAAAAGTTTTAAACATTATTACTCAGACAAGTCTATAACTACCTTAGTGAAGAATCAATTGCTTATTTTTAAAAATGAACAAGACTCAAGTAAGACTCAATATGTTAACATTACCTACTATTGACACATCAGTAAATACATCTCTATTCTTTCCACTTTTCTTCATTTCCATATAAATTTGCTGATGATATCTGCAACTACGTAGAGGTAAATTTATGGGACGCACTAAGAAGGCTCAGACAATCGATAGGAGGCTGAAAAGAAGCAGAAACCAAGAAGAAAGATGTACACAGACCATCTTTTAGTGGAAGCAGTGCATTCAGGATCTTAGAAGGCATGTTCTGTTCAGATTTTTTCTTCTTCACATCATTAGCCTTGGAGATTCATCATATTTCAGTCACTTAAAAGTACCCTGCATCACCTAGAGCAGTAGAGTATTAAAGGGGTCCCAGATATTTAATAGTAGTAACTGATTTACATTATAATCTGTGAAACTCCCAGTTTTGGGGGATGGAGGGTGGACCTTGCATGAAGCCTACACAGACATTATCTATGGAGAGATAATTTCCTGCAACATTAAATTAGAGATTATAAAAGAGACTAGGATTGAGTAATTTCCTAAGAGAAGTCATCACATCTTCAAAATGTCTCACTGTGCAGGACATGGGCAGTTCTCCTGGGCCACGCTGGACACTGAGCTTCCTCTCATCCCACACACACACCTTCCTGTTTACACCTGAACACCATCTGTTTAAAAAAACAAAACAAAACAAAACAAAACAAATCTGAGATCTCTCAGACTTTTAAGTGAAGAGACTCCATGTAGGTCACATTTCATTTCATCATTCCCAGATCCCTGGCTATGTGCCGATTGTGCATGCAGGGCACTCATTTCTCCTTGACTAATGGAAAGGAGGTGAACTGCAATGTCACCAATTAGCTATGCTATGAAGAAAGTCCTGATGGAATAAGATAACTTGTTGCAACCGTGATTTGAAATGGACTGAGCCGCATCCCTGAATTCAGCATTCAAAATCCCATTATCATCAGGTCTCCAAGGAGTCGTGTTTGATAAATACTGTTGAAATAACAATTTTGTCATTACTTGTAAAAATGGCACGATTCACAGGTATGAGTAGTCTGTTTTTAAGCATGGACACACTATTTGAACTTTAGCCGTGATTGTTATATCTGAAAGAATATGCTCATTAATCTTTACAAACAAGTTTTAGCTTTATTTCTTAGTACCAGTTGATATATATTTTAAAAGGAGTGAGAAGTTGGTTCTGTTAGCACTTTACCTCAAATGCCAATAGCTATTTTTCTTGTCTGACTCAACAGTTCATGCCTTGAATTTCTAAGAACACCGAAAGTCCATGTAATTTCAGCAACCTAATCTCCATTTTGACTGTGCTACTGTTGCCTCTCGAACATCTTATTTCTTTTGAACTCTTTTGATATCATATTTGTTAAAAGGGTGAAATATGAGGTCTATTTCTTGAATCTAAGAGCCGCATGTTTTACATGTGGTTTTTGTCTATTTAATTTTATTCTTTTACTTTTATATTTTTAATTTAAATATATGCACACATTGAGACTGAGCTGCCTATGGGCTACATCTGAGCAGGGAGTCTAGGTCCTCTCCATGCATGGTCCTTGGTTGGAGTATCGGTTATATGCTATATACTCACTTATAAGTGGATATTAGACATATAATATAGGATAAACATACTAAAATCTATTGTCCTAAAGAAGCTAAACAACAAGGAGGACCCTAGAGAAGATGCTTAATCCTCATTCAGAAGGACAAATAGGATAGACATCAGAAGTGGGAGACGACAGGAATTTAAATGTATCTTGATCATATTCTCCCTGTACTCCAAGTCCTTCTACATCCTCTCCACTCTCCTTACCCTGAACTTTAAGTTTTATTTCTTCACATAGCAAACAAATCTTCTATTCAAAAGCAACCCAGAACTGAAGTTCAAAACTTCAGTTCAAAAACAAAATGAAATCACATCCCCAATTTAAAAACACTAAACTATAAGCAAAACAGAAAGCACACATACAAAAATAAATACACACACACACAAAAAAAAATATGGAGCCCATTATATATCTGTTAGTTAACTACTCCTTAATATGAAGTCTGTCCTCAAGTGGTTGATATTCCCAGTACCATTCTTTTTGAAAAAACTGATTTTTCCTCTCCCAGCAGGTGTAAGTGATATTCAGGTGTTATCCTTTACACTAAAAGGTTTGTGGCAAGGTTGGAGTCTCTTTTGAGAGTGTGCAAAGAACGCTCCTGTACTAAGGAGTCTGGAATGCAGGAGTTAAAGTTCCACATAGGAACCAGTCGGCTTCTCCATGTTCATTGAGTTTTGTGGGTGTTTTCTGCAGTAATGAGACCTTGATGTCAGTTTGGGGAGAGCAACCCATAGTCTTGTCGAGAGTTTAGGTTGTTTGGAAATTCCGATGGGGACCCCAGTTAAACATAACCCAATACCCATACTGGGAGCATCATCGGGTGACCAGAAATGGCCAGTTTAGATTCTGTCTCTCCTATTATTTGCTGATTTAATTTAAATTGACTTCATACAACAACATATTTTAGGACATTTCTACTGTATTAGGTTTCTATTCTGTCCTTCAAATACCCCTAATTTTTATCTATTTTCTCCATGACCTCACCTTCCCTTCCCCCTCCACACTTGATCCTCCCATTTCAGCCCCACCTCCATCCACATTTATTTTATTTTCCTCCTTTGTCCCTTTTTTCTCTCAAGTTATTCTTTATATTTTGTTTACTGGTTAATTTGTTTTCTCTACTTGTTGATGAGTTCTGTGCCTGATACACTCACACAGTTATGTTTAATTTCCTACCAATTTGCTGCATTTATGTTGAGTTTTAAAACTCCCACAAAACCCATTTTTACTAAATAAACATGTAACTTTATGATTTGTCTTTGTGATGGATGAAACCTAATACCAGACAATTCTGACCGTGCGATGTCCAATTCAGAATGACTGGCACTTTGAGTCGAATCGCCCACTGCACTGGTCTCCTTCAAGAAACTCTCAGCTCTCAGAAGGAACATACTTATTAGTTGAGGAAAATACGGCTATAATATTGAGTTTGGTTGCAACAACAACAAAAAAGCACATTTGGGAAACGTTTACTGGAATTCGAAGGAAATGGATACAAATCAATTCCGCCTGTTGTCTACATTGCTGTTTCATTCTCTAGTTGCCAACACACCATAAATTGGTACTAGAATTAGAATTTTGACATATCATTAATCAGAGAAATAAATATGAAACAGCTTGATGAACCCTGTTTTAAGCAACAAAATTTCAAATAAAAAGTCATCCTCCCTTATGTGTCAATTCTTGCAGGAACCTAATGCAATTTAGTAAATCATGTAATAAATTTGCACAAAGGATCCAGGCTCACTCATCCTTGTTTTTAATGGAAATTTTTTTCTGAGATAAAACATTAGCTGAATATGGAAATGTTTTCACATATTTGGGGATTTTTTTAACGATGTGCACATCTAAGTTCTACTTAGTTTTAATTTGAAGATAGTAATTTATTTATAGCTTGATTTTTTTTCATTTTCACCACGTTATCAACAGAGATCTCTAGTTACAAAAGTGGGATTGCTCTAGTTTGTTAAGCTTTGTTGTCGACACTGAGCTTTTAACGTGCCAATACAGAGAGCCCATACCTCCTTTTGAATGTCTGTCAACAGGAGACCCAGACGCTCATGACAGGAGCTATTCACAGCATAAAAAACGTCGGTGCAGCTGATAGATGGGTTTGAGAGCTTTGCGAGAACTACAATCAGCAATCATGGGGATAGATTATACATGGATAATGGGGGGAGGCAGGCTTGTAAGTATGACTCCCAAGTTTTCCTTTTGAAATAAAATGAGTAAATGTTCTTTGTACCAACAAAGAAACCATTGACTGGGTTTCCATAAAATCTGTGTTCACTTCTGTCCTATTTTCAGCATTGTTTTTTTTTTTTTTCTTCTCTCTCTGTGTCAATGCCACTTTGGTATGAGAAGGACCAGAAAGTCCAGTGTATGAAAAGGATATTTAGCCTTTTACAATTACCGCCTTTCTAAAATTAAGCTTTATTTTCTTTCTCTTGTCTTTATATTTCGACATCAATTTCTAAGCTTGATCTCAAACATGATGCTTGATGTTCTAAACTTTACCAAATCCTGTGTTTTGTGCTGTTATGTAGGTTACTTAGAATCCCGGGTTTCTCTTGCCAGGATAGAAATTCAAATATTATTTTTAAATTTATTTTGGGGAAAAGAACTCTGAAATGACCTAATTTTAACCATTCTGTTTTCCAATCTATTCTCTCTAGCAAACCCTAGTTAAGAACATGAACACACAGTTTACAATTAATGCTTTCTAACAAAGGAAGAGGCAAGATTGTCATTTACATCATTAAAATCCCATAGTGGTACTAGAAAGATAGTTCAGTGGTTAAGACTACTTTGGAGGGCAAGGGTAAAGAGGAGCGATGGTGGCCAAGATTGAGATGTAAAGAGACCACCACCAACAAAAGGATGACATTGTACCTTTGCAGAGGATTAAAGTCGGGTTCCTTACACCAAAGTTGGTAAATTCACAACCACCTGTAAATCCATCATCAGAGAATCACAAGACCTGTGCCTCCTTCATGGGCATCTACACTCTCATATACATACATACACACTACACGCACATGCACACACATGTACACATGTATATACACGCAAAATAACTGAGAATATGAAGTAAATCTAATAAAATCTATGTAAATAGATGGATTTGAGTCATGTGACAAAAAGAGAACGTACCGAGTGATGATAGGTTGAATAGTATCCACAAGAAAATCAGATCCCAATATCTGTGACTTGTGACTCTCTCTCTGCAGGGAGTGGAGTTAGGTTCATGGATTTTTGTGGATAATAACCCTTGATATTTGGTAATGCTAGTTAAGAATAGGGAGTTTCTTTGAGAAAAGAGACAGTTTAACAGAAGATGAGAAGGTAAAATGTGATAATATTGGAAGCTGGGACTGTAGCAAACATGGACATTAGAACTGGAATCAGGAAGGAAACATCTTAGCCTCCTGTCTTAAGAGGTAGTGCAGTTCTGCTGTCACTTTAAATTCAGCCCATTGAGCATGGTTATGTCCAGTCTGTGAAAGACTATCTACTGCTATAGGCCACCAAGTGTCTCATCGCAATAGCTGAAAGCCAGTTCATGTCAGATATGCGCAGAAGCCAAGGCTTCAGTGACAAGCATCTTGTGCTTGAAATTTATATAACTTAACAACAAACACACTTTCTTTATGTTTTCATTTTTCTCTCTGATGTGTGGAAAAATCAGATGGCTCATTGCATAGCAGTGTATAGAAACTAGAGGTTGAATCACAGAAAGTAGCCAGCACGTTGCACCTTTATGAAAACTATTCCTCAGTAGGGTGACATTAACCTGTGTTGCATTACCAAGGAACCTAGGGATTTCCACATTTTGAAGGTCTTTCTGAGCAGAGTTGAGTTTTCTATGCTGTATATAGACAAATTTTTAGTTGTGGTACTATTTATCAGATATTTTATAATTGTGCATTGCGAATGGGCTGTTAGGGCACCAGTGAGATGATTGAGTGAAGCACAAGAACTCTCCTGGGCATTGGTGCATGTGCCTGTCCCAGCATTGAGTGGGACTGGGTGGAGGCAAGTGTGCTGGCTGGCCAGCCTGGCTGAAATGGTGACCTTCTGATTTAGTGAACAATCAGGTCTCATCCATAAGGCAAGTAGAGGATAACAGAGAAAGATACTTGCCATTGCACTCTGTGCTTTGTGGGTGACTAGGTGATCACATAGGCACAGACAGCAACACAAACATACGTAAAACACACAAACACACACACATGCACAGAGAATGATGTTATTAGTAGATTAGGAAATTATAGTGGTAATGAATTCTAGCATATTTGAACAGGGTCTAACCTCTTAGGAGACATGAGGTTGGTTATTCTCAACATAGCCTCATGTTATAGAATGTGACTACCCGCAGAAGGTGGTTTGTAGAAACCAGATTAATGCTTTTGAAGCTCTTTGTTAAAGTCTCATGTATCATGTAATTAATATATGAATTCATGGAGAGAAAAACCTAAAGATACAGTTTGTTAGAATTTTCTTTTTATAATTTCCTCTACTGATGTACCAACCAATACAAGAGAAAATACATATTATTCCATTTATTCCCAATTCCTACTTTCTTTTTTTTTAATTTTTATTTTTCACATTAGTTACAGTTTATTTGCCTTGCATCCCAGCTGTAGCTTCCTCCCTCATGCCCTCCTAATGCCACCCTCCCTTCCTCATCTCCTTCCATGCCCCTCTCCAAGTCCACTGATAGGGGAGGTCCTTCTCCTCTTCCCTCCGACCCTAGCCTATCAGGTCTCATCAGGACTGGATGCATTGTCTTCCTCTGTGGCCTGGTAAGACTGTTCCTCCCTCAGGGGGAAGTGATTAAAGAGCCAGCCACTGAGTTCATGCCAGAGACATTCCCTGTTCCCATTACTAAGAAACCTCTTGGATACTGAGCTGCCATGGCCTACATCTGTGCAGGGGTTCTAGCTTATCTCCATGCATGGTCCTTGAATGGAGTATCAGTCTCAGAAAAGACCCCTGTGCCCAGATTTCTTGATTCTGTTGCTCTCCTTGTGGAGATCCTGTACCATCCAGGTCTTCCTATCTCCCCCTTCTTTTTTTTTTCTTTTTTTCAATGCAGTTTATTCAGAAACCTTGAACAGTCATCTGACCCTGGGGAAAGCCAGCCCACGGCTTAAATAGCCTCTGGGTAGCCAACCCCAGCGTGCCACATGGGCAATGCAGATAGGTCCACATACATGGAAGCAAGCCAGATCCTTGGCGCCAAATGTGGAGTTGTTTGTGACAGAGCACTCACCATTGGGAAGGTGGAAGGCGGAAACCAGCTCCATCTTTAAGGCGCGGTCCCGCCTCTGAGATAAAGGTATTGGGCGGGTCTGATGCTCTTTGGGTGGATGACACCTAAGTGAACATCAGTACAAAGTCCCAATTTATTTCTAATATCAGAGATCAGACCTCTACTCTTGCCTGATGCATCTAAAACAAAAAGGGGGAACTGCAGAGAGCTGCGTAATCCCCCTTCTTAATCATAAAATTCCCTGCATTCTGCCCAAAGTCTGGTTATGAGTCTCAGCATCTGCTTTGATACCCTGCTGGGTAGAGTCTTTCAGTGGCCCTCTGTGGTAGCCTCCTGTCCTGTTCCCTGTTTTTTCCCTCTTCTGATGTCTGCCCCATTTGCCTAATTCCTACTTTCTATTCTTTTATCACTAGATAACTTGAATTCATTTCCTTTACTAACTTTATGTAGTTCTTCTATACATTTCACTCTTTGGCAGGAATACTCAGGGATGTCTACATCACAAAAATTACAACTACTGGTGGCATAGTAGCATAGCCTTGTGATCCCAGTAATTAAAAGGTAGAGACAGAAGGATTGCCTTCTGTTCAAGGCCAGCAGAGACAATATACCGAGTTCAAAGCCAGCCAGGCTTACAAGAGGCCTGTCTCAAGTTAATGTACCACCACACAAAATCATGTGTAGTGATGTACATTAACAATCTATTGTTCAGGATGGAATGTATCTGAACATTTCTCATGAGTACAAAATCATTACAGATTTTTTTTTTATTTTGGTGAAAGGATTTAGTAATATTTGTTTTATACTTCTATAACCTTACAAAATAAACATGGATAATTTTTGCTTCTTAGTCTCCAAGAACTACCAGGAGCATATTCTGTGTGGAGTAGTTGAAAAATGTCATTTTTAGATGTATGGGAATGATAGGTTTTCTTCCATAATTGATCAAACCAAAGATACCAATTTGATATATGTAAGCATTTTCTTAGCAATGGTTTTTGGACTATTTGGGCAGGTAGTAATCACCATCTAAAGACAATTTATGGTTTCCAAGAAAGAGTAAAAGGGGGACATGTATAAAATACTAACTCATTCCAAATATGATGTTTTCTAGTTAAAAAGATTATTTTATTCAAAGGTTATTCCATTCTGAAAGAGGGAGGGAGAAGAGAGAAATGGTTTTTGTTTTGTTTTGTTGGTTAAATTTAACCTTACCACTCCTTAGGCTTTTAGGTGTGATGTTTTGTTTTTTTTTTTAATCTCCGAGATAACCAAGATGAAGCTCAATATCCAGAATCTGTTGGAAGGGATCCACCTTTTCCTTATGCAGACATCATTCCATGACCACATATCTGTAGAGGGGTCGGTCTACAGATTCCACACTCTACCATCGTAGGCTAGGGGTTCCAGAGAACTTGAAGACATGTATTTCAAAGATAAAAAGCATGTCTTTGCTGGTCCCTGTAGAATCCATCTTCAAAGATTCTCAGACTTCCTAGGCTGGACCTGCTGTGGCCTCCCATCACCCACTTCTAATCTCCAGATGCCTGGAGATATAAGTTGTGTGGCTTGAGGCCTCTGGCTGTTCTCTGATCTTCTAGAAAGCTCAGGGATAAAAAAGTGCCAAGAGAACTGCATGTTTTCTTGTTTTTGTCTTTTATTAATTTTGAGGTTAATTGTGAAACATACTTCTCTTTCCTTCTTTCATCCTATCTTCTGTAGAAAATCTAGATAGGAAGTAGAAAATCTGGCAGAAGGAACCTGACTATTCTCTCCACCTGGGGAAAACTTTGATTATTGACATTTCTTTTTCAGATTTAAGGATAAAATTTTTGAAAATTGCCCCATTCCTTTTCTACTGCAAATTCATGTTGATGGTAAATATGAAAGGAGAGTTTGGGGATAATAGCATATATCTTTTATACTGTAAAGTACCCCTTTTTCTTATAGAATTAGTTCTTTGCAAATTTATGACTACTTTAATTTTATCTCAAAATAATAATATTTAATATCAAATCTTTGCATTTAATTAATGTAAAATATTGCTTTATGTCAGATAATATACACAAAGACATTATAAACAGTGGTTGTTAAAAGAAAACATTCAAAAGTCATCAGATATTTATTTGATCTTTATTAATAATTATGCTTTAAATCTGAACTCAAGCCAACAGTATATTGCTAAAAATGATGAATTGAAAATATATATAACTAAAATTGGGGGGTTATATAATAATTACTATTGAAGACTTCTACAAAAATTGTTCATGTATAACCTAACATACAGGTGACATAAAGAAATCTGCTTAAATATTAAGATACGAAATGACTTTCATTTTAATCATAGTAGTTATAAAAATGATCTCCAAGAATTTCTTATGGAATTATCTTATGTATCTGGATAATGAGTCAATAGGTTATTCTTTTTTACTTCTACTCTCTTGATTTGTTCTCTATGTTTATTTTAAAAAGGAATTGTTACTTTAACATGGAAAAATACAAATTCAGGAATTTTTGAGATTAAGTGCTAATTGTTTCATTTTTGTTTATATAAACAAACCTCTAACCACCATTTGTCATCATATCTTCACCCAAAATTTTTGTAGATCTTTAACACACACACTCCCCTCACCCCACGTTTAATATTTGACTTTAAGTCACTATTTGATATCCCAACCTGTATCAGCAACCTTTGTGTTTTTGTCCTCTTTGCACCTGGCACTCACATTATCTAATATATTTTATTACCTTTTTCCATCAAGTGATGGATTCTTACATTTCTTCTTTCTCCCTTAAATTAAGTCATTTTTTTCAGAGAGATAAAGATGGAGCATTTTGGGAAACAATGCCACTTATTTCTCATGGAGATAAAAGCCAAGATCACTGGCTTAAGATGAAGGAGGGAGAAAGAGAGAGAAAAATATTCCCTTGTTTCTTCTCTTCATTGGATTTTTGTTGATCAGTTAATTGCCTGGTGTCTTAGGAAGGCTGGGGAAGTTAATTCAACTCTCCCTAGAATGCCTCAGTTCAGCCAAGCCTTAGGCAATCAAGCATCTGCTAGAATCCTTTAGGTATATTGAAATAAGTTAACATCTACATTACTCTGAAGCAATGCTTTACAAAACTTGGTTCTTGAGACTCCTGCTGTAGAAGAAACAAGGGAGATGGTTCCAAAGCAGCTGCCTTGGCTCCACCCCAAAACAATTAGATAAAACTATATGAGTGTGGGAACCATATACATTTTTAATGAATTGCTTGAAGGCTTTGTTAACATGTTAAGATTTCAGACTCAGTAAGAGAAAATTTTGTTGCTCATGAACAAAGTCTACTAAATCATTATGTTTACCAGGATACTCCCACTGGCATATGCTTGAGCTTCATACTACTTCTATACTAGATTTCATCATTAATTGTATGTTTTGAAGACCAAATGTACTTCTGTAGTAGAAGGTTTAAAGGTGTTAACACTTCCTGTTCTTTGCTTTTAGGTTAAATGATAGTGTATAGCCATGATCTAATCAAATTATACACACACACACACACACACACACACACACACGCACACAGGCACACATAAACACTGAGACACACACACATAAAATCTACCAGTGAATTTTCCCTACAAACCTCAGTTAAAGGTCTTTGTTCACCATGTTTGGCCCACAGTTTAATTTAACTCCTACTCTATGCACTTTAAGCCCACAGTCTGCTCACCCAAAGTTTCAAAAAGACACCATTACAAGGGAGCTACAACATCCTGTGCTCATATTTAGCCAAGGCAACATAACAATACTTAGGAATACAAATACGAAAGTACCTAAAAGAAAACAATCAACATATAAAACTACTTGAAGTCAAATACATGATTGGTGTACTTTAATGTTAATCTACTTTCAAACCTATTTATATAACATTTTTAATAGAGCTATATGATTTGTACTACTTGTTTAGTTCATGTAAACTTTTAGAAACATCTGTAAAATAATAGTATAAGAAATATGTACAAAAAATAACTAAAATTTTCAGTAATGTTCCTTGGATTGTCATATTTAGGAAATGAAAATTTAACTTTTATATTATTTGCATTGGAATTAAATTGTTATTATAGCATCTTAACTTTACAGATAAGAATAAAAAGACATAGATGTATGTAAAATCTGTTACTGATAATAAACTCTAGCAGGAACTTGTCTTATGAGCCAGTTTAAAAATGAGTTTGGAGGGATATCAGAAAAAATATTTCTTAAGATTTGGTATTGATTGAACAGCATATGGTGTGGCAATATATAGGAATTCACTGATGAGCTATAGTGGAATATTTTACTCATCAAAGTTTATATACAGCTTTTATAAATTGCACACATTCTTATATGACTTATTGTGCAAAATCTCAGCATGTCCAGGGAAGAAGGCCAACTGATTCTCTGTATAAATCCCCACATATTCTCTGGTGAGGATTAAGAATTCATTCCCAGCCCTGTTGCTTGCCTAAAGTGGACTTCAACTTTGTGTGTGCTCTTCTCTTTTACTGTTAGAGCACGAAACATTATGAGAGCTTACCTGAAATCAGGAGAGCAAGTAGAATACAGAAATATTTTGGCTGATGGGCAATGGTATATAGTAACTGTTTTAATAGCACTAAAGATTAAAGTGGGGAAAAGGCTATAATTCATACTGATAAACATCACTGAAGGACTATTGTAAAAAGAATTGAGGATTTGTCTGATTTAAAGGCAAAGGGTCATATTGAGAGTCTTCTGCTTGCTATGTCTTTTGCTTGCTTGTCTTTTTTTCCTACTAGCAAAAGAAAAGGGGGGGGGGAGGAGATATATTAGAAGATGATAACCTTTGGTGAAGGTGGCCAACTCCTAAAGCCAGGCAGGACCGTTCTTGAATTTTAGAATTGCAGGTTTGTGAGTAATCACCCAGGCTAGAGTGATGCTTATAGATGGCGCACCGAATGATGCTTTTCGAGGCACACACGGTAAAGCCACTCGTTGTACTGTAAGTACCCTCTCACCCATGCTCCTGTAACTGAACACAATGAACTCGTTGCTTACCAAGCTGGGTTCGTGTGGAATGGTTTCTTTGGTCTGCTGTTCTTCAGTCTCAGTAAATAGGTTTGTTCTCTGTTACTCCTGGAAAAACAAAGCAACAGAATTCACTGTTTCCCGTGAGTGTTCCACGGGTGACTAAATTGTACAGGCAAGTGGGGAAACACACACTTCCAGGAAACTGACAAGTAGAAAGAGTACGTGGCAGATAAGGATTTTTCTTGAAGGGCCATTTTCAAAGTGTTTTCAGTCACCATTTCTAATTGTAAAGATTAATATGTATTATAGTTCATTGCATAAAATGGCCATATGATTGGCCTCATTGATATAAACAGAACGCATTCACATAGAGAGGGCTAGATAAGAAAAGAAATACAGTGGGGT
Source organism: Meriones unguiculatus (assembly GCF_030254825.1). Taxonomy (NCBI): domain Eukaryota; kingdom Metazoa; phylum Chordata; class Mammalia; order Rodentia; family Muridae; genus Meriones; species Meriones unguiculatus. The sequence goes on from NC_083359.1 coordinate 31,134,501, forward strand.
AAAATGTCAATATTTGTCAAATAATTGAAAAGCAAAACTTTCTTCTCTTACTGGCTTATGCATTTTTTCCATGCTATTTTAATGAAATATAGTTGTCCTGCAAAGATTTACCATAATGGATATGGCAGTGTAGGGAAAGTCAATTTTTTGTTTGTCATTTTAAAACTGGACACATGATAAATTTGCATGCTAAAATGTATTTTCTTTTAAACTGTGTAAAAAAAGCTGTTGTAGTCTTTTTCTTTTCTTTTTTTTTTTTTTCTAAAAAATGGTTAGGTTGGATATTTTGTCAGTTCAAGTAATATGTGCTAATGTTTTTCTTAAGGTTTTTAATATTTCAAAGTTAGCTGAAGTTTTATTTGATAAATTGGAACATGTGAGGATGATAATCAGGGTGGGCAACCAGGCTTGCAACTGAGTAATTTTCATTATTAAAAGCTATATATTATCTTAATATATTTCTATGTAACACAATTTTTAAATTAAAACGGTGCATATTTTTATTAAACAGAACATTATATTCAGTACAGTGACTCAAAAAGTTGTTACCTATTTAAACTTAGATTATATACATGTAATGTCAGCACAGAAGATGACAGAAATGAACTAATCACAAAGTGGTAACCCGGAAACCTAAAAAACCTGACCCAATTAAAACAAACAAACAAACAAACAAACAAATATGTCCAGTGCTTCTCTTAAAATTATTTAATATACATGAAATCTTGAACAGAAAAATGCTGGCAATAACAAACACAGAACAGAGAAATATTCAAAGGCCTTAAGAGATTCGTAACCATTATCAAATTGAAAGTTAAAAAGGTACATTTCTATTCTTCTCTTTCATCTTCCTTTCATCCCTCTGCCTCTGCCCTCCCTTTCTTCCTTCCATACTCTTGTTTGTATGCTTATGGTCCACAATAGTGTTCCTCTTTTCTCGTGTGCTCTACCTCTTCTCAAACATGGATGAAGTAAAAATTCTACCTATACTCTGCTTTTACTGTCCTGTGCCTATTTAGTGAGTAGCTTACAAACTGAACAGAAGCAGAAAAAGCAAAAAACAGTAATGCCATTAAAGCAAATAAAATGAAGGGGAAAAAAAGTGTTGGAAAAAAAATGAGTATCTTTCTGTGACAGTTTTTCCATGCTGCATCTGAAGTTGCTTTGCATTAATTAGGTGGCTGGCTAAAAAGTGAGCATTTACTAAACAGGACCCCTGGAGTCTGAGTGAGTTAATAGTGATTTTATGGTGTAAAATAGTGTATTCTAAAATACCCCTTAATGAGTTGAATATTTCACACATATAAGATGTTTTTGGAACGATTATATTAGGGATTTTGTTGAAGAGTAGATTAAAAGAGAAAACAAACACCCTTGCTTTCCCTGTCCCTCCTCTCCTATTTCTCTGGCTATCTGTATACCTATAGATCTTATTTTATTTTTTAATAACAAAACGAGCTATAGGTAGAATTTTTACTTCATCCATGTTTGAGAAGAGGTAGAGCACACGAGAAAAGAGGAACACTATTGTGGACCATAAGCATACAAACAAGAGTATGGAAGGAAGAAAGGGAGGGCAGAGGCAGAGGGATGAAAGGAAGATGAAAGAGAAGAATAGAAATGTACCTTTTTAACTTTCAATTTGATAATGGTTACGAATCTCTTAAGGCCTTTGAATATTTCTCTGTTCTGTGTTTGTTATTGCCAGCATTTTTCTGTTCAAGATTTCATGTATATTAAAGGTCCATAACTCAGGGACTATTGAGATGGCTCTGCTGGCAGAGTCTTCACAGGCAGGTGTGAGCACCGGAGTTGTGGTTCCTAGAACCCTCATAAGAAACCTGGTATGTGGTGTACTCCTATAGCCACAGCATAAGGCAGAGGCAACTTCTGTCTGTAGGTCATTGTCTAATCAAAAAAATAAAAAAGGAATGGATGTGTTTTGAGTTCGGCAAATGTCTCTATCATAAATTAAGGTGAACAGAGATCAAGAAAAGACATCTGATATAAATGTTTGATCTCAAACTACATACTTAGACATGCACAACCATACACACATGAATGTGGCTTATGCATTTATCACTTGAAGAGGGACCACTCACACAAGACACACACAAAAAACTAACATATACACAGAAAAAGCATATAAAATTAGAATTGTCAAAATTGAATATGTGTGTGTGTTTTGGGTATAAAGCATTAAATAATACTCTACAATATAATAATATCTAAAGACCTAAGTAAAATATGACTGTAAAGAAGCCAACCAAAGATTTCTAAACTTTAAAAATGAGCAACAAGTTTGTCATAGTGGCTCATGCCCTTTTATTTCCTATATATATTACAGTCTCTTCACTTTGTATCCCAGCTGTAGCTCCCTCTCTCATTCCCTCCCACTCCCACCTTCACTCCCTCATCTTCTCCCATGCCCCTCTCCAAGTCCACTGATGGGGAGGTGCTCCTCCCCTTCCATCTGACCCTGGCCTATCAGGTCTCATTAGGAAAGGCTGCACTGTTTCCCTCTGTGGATCAAAGAGCCAGACACTGAGTTCATGTCAGAGACAGTCCCTGATTCCCTTACTAGGGTAACCACTTGGATACTGAGCTGCTGTGGGCTACATCTGTGCAGGGGTTCTAGGTTATCTCATGTCTTTTTAATACCAGTACTTTAGAGGCAGAGGCAGGTATAACTTTTTGAGTTCAAATCCAGCCTGGTCTACACAATGTGACTCTGAGGGATAAAAATGAAAAGGATAAAAGAAAGTAACCAGCCAAACAAAAAATTGCAACATTTTTTCTCCATTTCTTGGTCATTCCAGCAGAACAAAGTCTCAAATACACCATGGGAGTATCACACTTGTCATAGAGTGTCCAACCCTTTGAGTTGGCTTGAAACACCGTGTTTCCTTCATAATTATGACACTATAGTAGAGCATCAGGCAAGACACTCTTATCCTTTATGAGAGTTACATAATGTCAACTATCAGGTTCATCAAATTTCCTATGTAATAGTTTCTCACTTTATGTACATTGTCTCCCTAGCGGCATGCTAGATAATTCTGAAGGATATCCCACCTAGAACAGTCCTTCTGTACATTATACTCATTCATGGATCCAAAAATGTTCTAAGTTAAAATTTCTGATAGTGCTTCTGGTTAACCATGTTTATATACTAGTCTATGCAGTCCTGTTTAAAATGTGATTTTGCTTGGTACTGCTCTAAAGAGTCTGAAGTTAAAATTCAACTATTTTGAGAGAGGGGGAGAGCAAGATGACAGTGAAAGATGATGCATGCAACGACACATTTTAAAGTTAAGGCTGTGCTGTTTCTGTCAAGCTGTGAAGCATTAAACCTGAAAATATTATTCTTTGCTTCCTCTCTCTCTCTCCCTCTCTCTCTTTCCCCTTTCCTTCCTTCCTTCCTTCCTTCCTTCCTTCCTTCCTTCCTTTTTTCTTTCTGTTTTTCTTTTGTTTTATTTTGTTTTGCTTCTTGTTTTATGGGTTTTTGTTTGTTTGTTTGTAAAAGACCTTTAAGCCTAAGATCTTATATTGATGAAGCGGCCCTTCATAAGTGTAAATGTTATGTTGATATGCAACAGCTCTTACTCCTTGGTGAGTTGATATTGGGGGGAAACTTCTGTGAGTAAATCTCCTAAATTTACTCCTGCAAAGGAAGGAGTTCCTGAGCTCTGGACAAACTCCAGTATTACAGACAACGTATACTTCCCTTCCATATGATCGAAAATGATTAGAGAGATTAACATGCGGATGCTAGACTAAGCCAGCTCTCAAATAGGAAGAAAATATCCACCAATTCATTTTAAAAAATCACTGGAACCTGAGTCTATTTTTATCAATATCGTTTAGTTTTATTATAATCAGAATACATTGTTTGCAGAAAAATATTAATTTAGGTAGGTCTGAGGAATTGTCACCCAGTAATTAATCCCATCTGCTATTTTACTGTCAGAGCAGCCACAATCTGTTTGCAGGGATTCAAAACCATAGAAAAGGCCCCATGAGCCCCACTAGCAATCTATGTCTACAGCAGATTCCGTCTAATACACATGGACTCAAAATTGAAAAGGTGACAAAGGAAAAAAAAACTCTATCAAGATAATCTGCCTTATTTCATTTGTGTCATGAAAATTTATAAAATTAACTTTAAATATCATGACATTCAAAAACAGCCTAAACTGTGAAATTTCAGGGAAGGCAGTGAAGGGAGGTTCAGGAATATGATTATAATTTTTACTTTTGTTTGTAAAATGAAATTAGTGGTTTCAATCATTATTAAAATGTGGACTCCTTCCCTGTTCCCTGATACCAGAATCACAAAATGCTCTTCCACTCTTCTGTTAACTTTGAAGTCAAATGCAAATCCTTATTCTCTACATAATACTATATTTTGAGAGACCTAATATTGGATGTGTTGCTGAGAAATAACTCACATGTGACAATATAATGAGAGTAATTACCTGCATTATAAATTCCCCAAGTCAGCATATGGTGTCATGTATTCCCCAGTGAGTTTATGATTCAGGTGTGTAGGTAAAATAAGTTAATGTTTCAGATATTCATTCCATTCAGTGTCTAGAGGCAAAAAAAAAAACCCTACCCGAAATGACACTTTTTTAGTAAAGAAAACATGACTATCACATATACTCAACGTCATCATTGGAGGCAAGAATAGATATCATTTTGATATCAAGCTTCCTTTTAGATTTGTCATTATCACTTTAACAGCTGATTGATGTAGAAGCTACCATACAAGTCATCAGGGAGTGACCAGTGACCAAATTTCATATGTGATTTTTTTTATTTTAATTTTTTATATGAATTACAGTTTATTCATTTTGTTTCCCAGCTGTAGCACCCTCCATCATTCCCTCCCAATACCACTCTCCCTCGCTCACCATCTCCCATACCCCTCTCCAAGTCCACAGATGGGGAGGTCCTCTTCCCCATCCATCTGATCCTAGCCTCTCAGGTCTCATCTGGACTGGCTGCATTGCCTTCCTCTGTGGCTTAAAAAGGCTGCTCCCCAATTAGGGGGAGGTGATCTAAGAGCCAGACACTGGGTTTATGTCAGAGACAGTCCCTGTTCCCATTAATAGGGAGCCCATTTGGAGACTGAACTGCCATGGGCTACATCTGTGCGGGGGTTCCAGGCCATCTTTATGCATGGTCCTTGGTTGGAGCATTAGTCTCAGAAAAGACCCCTGTGCCCAGACTTTTTGGTGCTGTTGCTCTCCTTGTGAAGCTCCTGTCCCCTCCAAGTCTTCCTATCTCCCCCTTCTTAATCATAAGATTCCCTGCACTCTCCCCAAAGTTTGGTTATGAGCCTCAGCATCTGCTTCGATACAAGGCTGGTTAGAGTCTTTCAGAGGCCCTCTGTGGTAGGCTCTTTTCCTGTTTCCTGTTTTCTCCTTCCTCCAATATCCAACCCGTTTGCCTTTCGGAGTGAGGATTGATCATTTTACCCAGAGTCCTCCTTGCTTAGCTTCTTTAGGTGTACACATTTTAGTGTGTTCATCCTATAGTACGTGGCTAATATACACTTATAAGTAAGTATATACCGTGTGTGTCTTTTGTCTTCTGGGATTCACCCTGAGGCCGGCCTGCGGGGCACAGTGTTGATTATGTTGACTGATGTTAGAAGATGCATCTAAATTGGGCAGGCTCTTCAGTGCTCTGGAGGGCTGGACTGTATAAACGGAGAAAAGAAGGAGAACAATACACATGCAGTTAGCCTCTGCTTCCTGTCAGTGGCTGCAATGTGATCAGGTGACTTGAGTCCCTATCTCTGGGACTGTCCTATTGAACCTTGAACTCTGGGCTAAATAAATTCTTTCTTCCTTAAGTTGCTACCTTTCCTTTCCTGGATATTTTTTTCAAATTCTTCTATCCTTTTGTTTTTCTCCAACTAGAGAAGTACTGTTCACACATGTGGGGTGAACTGCCTTGTATTCTAAAGCTTGTGTCACTTTCAACCTGTGTGCTCATTTGCTTGATGCCTATCCCTAGATATATTCAAATTAAAACCACCCACAATCTAATCGCATCATGTTTGCCCTTAAAATAAACAATTTTATCTGTGTCATTATTCTGTTATCAGTTCAATTACTCTATCATCTGTATTATTATTCTGAATGCTGTGGAGGCCCATTTTCATTGTCCAGTTACCTCAAAAGCTCATCATCTTTGTGTCTTCTTTACCCAATACTCACACTCAATAAAATTAAGATATTTGCCCTGAAATTAAGTCTTTGAGGATAGAAACCACTAATTCCCAATGATTTGACATGTTATGTCAAATATTAGTTGTGCTTTGGTTTTCCGTTAGGAGCAAAGCAAATATTTATCAGTGTGTACAAGGTGCTGAAGAATTATTAGATATCATCCATAGTAGTTGCAGGTGGTAGAATTTTGAAACTAGATATTTGTTGAACGTAGTATGTTATTTTAGGCTTTAAAATGTGTTTGTCATAAACACTATTTTCATGGTCTTATTTATCAGACTTGGATTATATATTCTTTGATTCCTCTTCAACTCATGTTGGGAAAACTTTGGGGTACCAGAAAAAAATATGTTAGAAAATCTCAAAAATTGGACTTTTTAATTGAGCTATGAATTTGTTGTGGATACTGGGTATGAATTTCCTAATTCTTGGATCATGTGTGAAGTTATTTAATTTTAAGAAATCATATTTCTATTGAACACAAATGTTTTTAGAAAACATTTCCTCGGCACATGTAAGCAATGATAATAAATCAGTCCTTGTTGCCAAGAAATTTTAATTCTAGTGTAAAACAAAACCACGCTAAGCAACAAACAATAAACAGAATAAATCCTCACACTTTGCTTTTCGTGATAAGTTTCAAATGGAAAGAGAGAGTAAATGTGTGTGGGTTGTGAACCTGAGGAATGAAGCTCTGCGTTCACAGACAGGGAAAGAGGACAAAATGAAAGTCTTTTGAAACTTCTTGCAGTTATTGTGATAGAAAAAGATAGATTGCAATCCTTTCTCCTTCTTTCACAATCTGGGGTTGTATTTCTTTCTAATTTTTTTCTCTTTAATCCCAATCAACTCCCCTTCTAAATAGTGTGATAGGAAATCTGATGAGCTGAAGGAATGAGGTCCAAAATAGCCAATGAAAAAAGCCATTCCTAAAGAGTGAAGAGTTAATGGTGAATTTTTAGTAGCCTATCGACTCAGCTTCACTCTGTTACCATTTAAATGGCCCCGGATGGGACATGAAGCTTAACATATCACAAAACAGCTTGTAGGTCCTGGTGGTTGCAAACATTTTCTCATTAATCCTGCTTAGTCTCTTGAATCAGCAGAGGCAGTAGCAAGGGTAGTTGCAGCCTAGCCTCAAAGATGCTTCCTTTATTCATTGGAAAAATGAAACAAAAAGCAAAACAATAAAAACAAAATGTTATGCAATTTGCTTTATTGTTTTAATACATAAAAAAGGCTCATACTCTGTCACATTTTTTGTGATTTGATGAGAACCAGCACTCTTTTCTCCATTAGTAAATAACAATAAATGAATCTATAACTCACATGTGTGTGCCCTATTTTTCACTGGAACACTGTGAGTCTCAAATGTTCATATATCCTTAATTTTATGTTTCGTTTTTACCTAGGTCAGGAATTTATGCAAAGTTCTCACTCTTTTTTTTGGTCACATTAGCAATTGGGGATGTTTGTAAATATTGAAATTATATTTTGTCTGTGTATATCTCAGAGTGTCTGTACTATATTCAGGATCCCTTTGCAAGAGATCAACTTAGGTTTTGTAAGCAATAGCATTAACTTATGCCCTATATATTAATTTATTGTGTTCAGAAGTGAACCACTCTCGGCTTCAACATCTTAAAAGCATGCCCACTCCAACCTGTTATTGGGAGAACAAACATCCTACCTTTAATAATAGGTGCAGTTTATGCCTGCTGTTTCTGCACACACTCAGTAATCCCTCCATTCACTCTAGAAAATATCCCTCGTCGTATGATAAATGAAGTGGTCACCATGCCCATGATTGATATAAACCTGATGTCGTTAAGGACATTGTTCTTTAATGTGACTTCCATGACGGTATTCATCTGAATCATCTCCTCTTTTGGAACATCCCCAGATCCTTTGAGAATTACTGCTGTCATCCTTTCTTTCTTCAACAATGTCCTGGATATTTATCCTCATTAGATGAAGGCTACCGCAATTGGTCTTTCTTCCTGTCTCCAACCTGAGATAGAACCTTTCTGTGCTTTGTGCTCTGGAGCAGCCAAACACCATGATGTCTCATTTATTCCCAGGCTCACCTCCCTTAATGTTCACAGCATTTGGCTTTACGAGCATAACTATTCCCTGGATATTCTGCGCTGTGCCACTGAGATCTTGTGCAAATAGTCCTTTTCTGACAACGTTCTCATTTGCATATCCTTGGCTTCCTCATTTATCGCTCGCCCCCAGTCTGTCCATAACCTCATCAACATTTGAAAAGATTTTGCCCTGTAATTGTCTCTTTACCATTGCTTTATATGAACCTTTGTTTAGCCTTGTTTGTTTCCCTCTGATCAAAATAGTATTCCCATTACATATATTTCACTATTTTGTTTTTATGTCCTTGAAAAGTTCTTAAGTTCTACCAGACCTGACACACTATGCTATGTTCCCTGCTTTCTGTTTGATCCTGTGCATACCTGTTCCATGGTAGGCATGTAAACCTGTGTGTTGAGTGATTGTTTGAACCCTTTATACTACAATTCAATTCCCACCTCAGAAATGACTCAAGCTAGAGACAGATGGAAAGGGAGGAGGACCTCCCCTATCAGTGGACTTGGAAAGGGGCAGAGAAGAGAGGAAGGATGGAAAGTGGGATTGGAAGGAAATGGGGGAGTGAGCTACGGCTGGGATACCAAGTAAATTACCTGTGATTAATATAAAAAAATAAAAATTACTAAATAAAAATATAAAATAAAACTACATTCTTTTTATATAGATATTTTATTATTAATTACACTTTATTCATTTTGTATCCCCCCATAAGCCTCTCCCTCCTCCCCTCCAGATCCCACCCTTCCTCCCCTTTCTGCATGTATGCCCCTCCCCAACTCCACTGATAGGGGAGGTCTTCCTCTCCTTCTTTCTGATCTTAGACTATCAGTTCTCATCAGAAGTGGCTGCATTGTCATCTTCTGTGGCCTGGTAAGGCTGCTCCCCACTCATATAAACATACAACATAGGATAAACCCACTAAAATCGGTACATCTAAACAAACTAAGCAAAAGAGAGGACCCTAACTAAAATGCTCAATCCCCGTCCTGAGAGGCAAAGAGGAGGGACATCAGAAGAAGAAGAAAACAGGTAACAACCTAGGAACCTGCCACAGAGGACCTCTGAAAGCCTCTGCCCTGCAGACTATCAAAACTACATTCTTATTTACTGTTCATTATTACCTCTATTTTGTATGGTTTAAGCAAGTGAGAGAGCCCCAAATCTCATAGTTTTCATATTCAAGATTCATATTTAGTCTTAACTCCTCAACCCTGAAATTCAAGTTGTATCAATGTACATAGGTGAACATTAAAAGGTTATTAACCATGAGGCTTCTTTGATCAGTAATTGGATTATGATCTTTAAAAATATGGACATTCTGCAGCATGGGGCTGGCCTAAACTTCTGCTGTCACACTGCTCAGCAAAAACCATTCCCTGTTAACATACTTTTGTTAAGTCATGGACAATATCTGCAAAGTCTACTCATTTAAAGTCAGACTGATCATATGGCATACTTACTACTCTTTTAAATGTTCGAATTCTGTCTTTCAGTGTTGGCGTGGTAGGAAGGCATATCTGTTACCTGACTTTTGCTTCTCTCCTGATTTGTCTCATGCCGTGGTCAAAGAACACACACAACTATGATCCTGCAACAGTGATCTGCTTTCAATGCTCTACTGCATCTTCTCTGTCTCCTTTCCAAGACTGACAACACCCCCAAAGAGCCATCATGTTCCAACCTGGCTTAGCCCTCCATAGTCTCAAGGTCTTGGTAGCAATGATTCTTTCCTTGCTGAACATTTACAAACTCATGTTGTAGTATTTTACATATTTTAAAGCGGTCTTTTTCTCTTGCTGATTTACCCTGTATTATACTCCCATTTAGGGCAGGGATGACTTCATCATTGTCTTCACATCTTTGACTCCTAGGAAATTGGCTGATCATAATAGGTGAATACATTATCTGGCTTTTTATACAAGATGTAGGCATTTCATATTCTTTCCCCATAAATGAAAATATTCATAGCTAATCCCAGCTCTCAACTAGTACAGCCTATTCCATCTTTACAAGACCACTCAATGTCTGTCTACCTACTGCACAGTTTCACTTATTTCTTGTATCATATCTGTTTACATCTCAAAAGAATAATTCATACATGTCTATAAAAATTTGTTCTCTCTCTCCCCACTCTCTCTCACACACACATACACATACACACACTTGCTAATTTTAGTCTATATTTTTATGCTTAACCTTACCTAAACTTACAACTTAAAATCATCTTCCTGAGCTCCATTTTGCAACACGAAATATATATTTGTCCTTTAAGCTTTTCCTTTACTCAGTTTTAACTTTCAGAGAATGTGCTTCAGCTTGGATACTACAAAAAATACACATTATGAATGAGTGATTTAAAAAATATATTTATTTCTTAGTGTTCTGGAGGCTGAGAAGTTCAAGTTCAAGGCACCTTCAAGACAAAAATCTCAGATTCTTTTTCTTCTTCCAAGAAGGTGCCTTTGATGTGTCCTTCAACAGAGAAATGCTATGACATCACAGAGTTGATGTAGGAAAGCAAGGAGCAACCTCTCTCCATGAAACTTTTGTTAATGTCTCAATTCATTCATCAAAAATGAGCCTTCATGACCTTTTTGCCTGCAAAACTCCACTTGCCAAAACTGTTGCACTAGCAATTAATTTTATCACACAAATATGTTTATTTATTTGTAAGTAATTTCACACATTAATGCAATATATTTAGAACAAATTCAATACTCACTGTCCTCTTCCAACTTCTCCTGGACTCTAATCCACATCATAATCCAGGCCTCTGTACCTCCTTTCTTCTCTAATTCTTCTTCTAAGTAACCTGTGGAGTCACAGGATGATAGCACATGATTCTAATCCCAGGCACTCAGGAGACAAGGGCAAGTTGTGAGTTCCACTGCACCGTGGTTTATAGTGAGTTGCAGAGTTCCAAGTACAGAACAGTAACTACACAGTATGTTCTGTATGAAACAAACAGACGAACACTGACTCGAGTTACTCCTGTCTGAATGTGCATAGCTGTGGGGACTTCCACTACCTTCCGTGGGCCACGACACTTAGGAAAACTGACTCTCTTCTCTCAGCAGCTATCACCTGCCAAAACTCTCTCAGGTAGGAGACAGTCTCAAAAAGGGGTGGGTCTCCCTGAGTCTTACCCAATCCATGCAGGTTGCAATATTAATTGGCTTCATGTGGCATAGGTGTAGTGCAGACACCTGCAGATGCTGGGAACTTGTGAGTGAAACAGTCCTGCACCTCCATCCTTCTTTTCTCCCTCCCTCCCTTCGATTGTTCCCTTCTCCCTCCTTCTTTCTACCCTCTTTTTCTTTCTTCCTTTCTTCCATCCATTCTTTTCATATACATGAGATATGACATTGGTTCCAATAAAATTTGGTTTATTTCTCTTACAGTATTCTCTCAGATTACTTCAAACCTTCTATTCTTATGGGAATGAAACAAATATTTTTTAAATTTAATTTTATTTATATATTTATTTATTACAATTTATTCACTTTGTATCCCTGCTGCACCCCCCTCCCTCATCTCCTCTCAGTCCCACCCATCTTTGGACTTTTCCTCCTATGCCTTTTCCATAGTCCCCTGATAGGAGAGGACCTCCTCCCCTTCTATCTGATCCTAGCTTATCAGGTCTCATCCATATTGGCTGCATCATCTTCCTCTGTGGCCTGGCAAGGCTACATGCCCCCCCCCCCAAGGGAGACGTGATCAAAGAGCCAGCCACGGAGTTCATGTTAGAGACAGCCCCTGTGCCCCTTACTAGGGAACCCACTTGGGGACTGAGCAGCTAATAGGCTTCCATTGAACAGGGGGTCTAGATGCTCTCCACGCATGATCCTTGTTTGGAGTATCAGTCTCTGCAGCCCCCGCAGGCCCAGGTGTTTTGGCTCTGCTGTTCTCCTTGTGGAGTTCCTGCCCCTCCAGGTCTTTCTATCTCCCCCTTCTTTTATAAGATTCCCTGTGCTCTGCCCAAAGTTTGGCTCTGAGTCTCAGCATCTGCTTCATCTGCTTTTTGAATGATTGACATTAGTCATGGCCATGAGTGAAAATTTACCACTGAGATATTCTAAGATTGTAAAGTTTATTAGTTGTTTTTCCTCCTCTTATAAATGGAATGCAAGATACGAGTAGTCATATTTTATGACCATATTGGCATCCATGTGAGATGCTCTGAAGTTGTCAACCACCTTGGATAATGCGAAGAGACATTATAAAAGCACATGTCTATAGAAAGAAGATGGCAGAACATTAGTGTTCAGGGAAATCTGATGCAGTTGAGTTATAGAATTCCCCAATTCTGGAAACTAAAACTAGATGTTTTATTACACGATGCCCGAATGCTCCACAGTTTAACAATCTATTATTGAATGTTTTCCATATTATTTGGGAAAGATTTTGTCCAAAATACCATGTTAACACATTTCTATGATAATTATTTTCCTGCTTTGTACATTTTTTCTGAAGAAACTGACAACTGCAGCCTTGCCAGGCCACAGAGGAAGACTATGCAGCCAGCCTCTACGAGACCTGATAAGCTAGGGTCAGATGGAAGGGGGAAGGTCCTTCTCTATCAGTGGACTAGGGAAAGGGCATATAGGGAGAAGAGGGAGGGTGGCTGGGACTGGGAGGAGATGAGGGACTGGGCTACAGCAAGGATACAAATAGAATAAATTGAATTAATTAATTAATTAATAACTAATTTATATGAATCCCTGGGGCTAGGAAGGTGGTTCAACAGTTAAGACACTTGTCCTTGCAGAGGACTCAGGGTTTTATTCTCGGCACCACATGGCTCACAACCTCTGTAACTACAGTTCCAGGGAATTTGGTTCCCTCCTCTTCTGACTTGGCCTTAGGAATGCATGCGGTATTCAGACATTTGTGCAAGCAAAACCCCACACATAGAAAGTAAATAATTCTTTGTTAAATAAAAAATATATGAATCCATTATAATTATTGAGTTAATTGATAGAAGTTAATAGAAACAATTAAAAATAGCATATATGCTGTTTGTACTTCATTGGTGAGATTTAAAATTATACTTCATCTGATAGGAAAATTTAATTGAATGTGGGAATCAGGTTGTGTGTATTCTTTTTCTCATTAGAACACTAACAGTGAACATTGGTAAATGATATAGTTCTTTTCCTGTCCCATTTGTCAGTTCAGTCAATTGAGGATTACCAGGTGTACATTCTAAGTGTTTTCTGTAAATTCTGATTTTATTTTAATTAAGAAGGCTAAATGATGGTTGTAATACCTTGACATTATAGTTATATGCTTTCCTAAATGCGTTTAAGGAAGAAAAGGAAATAGGGATAACAATAATATGGCAATAAGAATATTCCAAGCAAAACTTGGAAAAATGTGAACACTCTTATTTAGTTTCAATTCCAAGTTCTTTCAGATTTCATAATGGTTTCAAATAATGGCAGATGTGCAGGGCCTATATTGAGATGGGGATTTTGCAAATTGCAACTTCCACAAACTTGGCAGGCAAAATTTGACATTTGATATGATATTGGTTTTTTTTTTTTTTAATTTGGTATATAGTCTCAAGTGATCAGGATGGTAAGTGCCTTTAATAGTCTACTCTTTTCAGCTATGAAGTCAGTTTAGAAAAAAATGAAATTTTGAGAAGAAATTATTAGTAACCATAGCTCTTAATCTGACACCTGACTGTAGGCATTTGCTCTTAATTGACAGTGAAATGAAATGTAGATAAGGCATCTGTCTTAAAATTAAGAACTGGAGTAGAGCAGGACATAGTCAGCCTGCATTTAAGTATAATACATTTCCTAAGCACCTATTACACATCACATACTCCTCAAAGCTTTTGAAATGTACTAGCTCTGGGTGAAACTACAGATATATATTGGTTGTAAAAGAAAAATGGAAATAAGAAAGAAAAAATCAACATACATATGTCAACCAATGTGAGTGGGATTACATTGCCAAATGATGGGTAGGACAGATTATGAAAATAAAGTGTTCAGGGTTCGCCTTATTGAGAAGACAGTATTTGAATATTCATATTAATGAAGAAAAATTACCTAAACAGATACCTACATGAAGAATGTTTCAAGTAGGAAGTGTTGTTGGCACATGCAGAAAATATATACAATTTATTTATGGGCTTGTAAGGATATTGTTCAACAAATATAAGCTAATCAAGCAGGTTGTAGGAGATACCCAAACACATGTAGGTGATGAATGATAGGTAGACTGTATAAACACTTGGATATCTCTGCAACCTGTAACTAATACAGTATTTACTCTGAGAGAAACAAAGAACCTTTAGAGGAATGATATTATACACTATGAATTTGAAGAGAATAAGCCTGTCCTCTCTGGTACTGAAGGAACAGCCAATACCCCCATGATGGAATGGTAACAGCAGTTAGATATGGCACAGTAGGTCTAACGAGGGAAGGGCAAATCAGAAATGGTTTTGATTTGAGCGACTAGGAATTCTTGATGAGTTAACAAAAGAAAGTAAGGGAATATCAAAACCAGAAATGATCGCCAAAGCTTTTAGTCTTGGAAAGAAAGATTATGAATTTGAAACCTATTGTGGCAAGAGTCAAATTTAGAAGCAGATTAAGAGTTTTGAATACACAAATTTTGAAGTTTGTATTATAAATCCAGATTCAGCTGTTGATTGAAAACCCTAAAAACATGCAAAAGGGTATACTGAACATATAAGTTATAACATTCATTCTCAAATATAAATTAAAATAACACAAAGAAAAACGCTAATCTGTGAAACTTGGAAAAATTGAAAATTCAATACAATCTATTGGCAGGATAACCTAGCCTCATACTCATTATTGTTTACACAAATGTAAATTATATAGAAAATGATTAACAATACCTAGCAAAGTCTGCCAAAAACATTTGTTCCTTAATCTATCACTTAACTTTGATAATTTCTCCTAAAGATGTGCGCAATGGTTATCCATGATGCTGCAAATTGTAATCACAAAATATGTGGATTATTTACAGTTGTGAGTACATAGGATGAACCATAAAAGCAAAGGCGTATACAGTATTTTAAAACAGTAAAACTAAATAAAAAGAACATTGACACGAAATGCTTTCCAAGAGAGAATTTACGTGGAGATAAAGGTACAAAATAATATTGTGTGGCTTCTGCATTTCATATGGGGATTCAGCATAGATATACTTATCATTATAAACCACATACAGGAGAATAAACTAAAACTAACCATTCCAAAAACCTAAAACTAAACACAACCCAGTGAGATTAGTTAAATACATGTGTTAGGGAATATGGAGAAAAATTTAGGACAGAAAATATATTTATGCTTAAGATTTTGTATAGATTTTTTTTCTTTTTCTGGAAACAGTGTTGGTATTCTACAATCGTAAAAAAGAAGATAAAAAACTTAAATGACAACACATGCTGAAGAGGATGTGGAGAAAAAGGATTCCCTACTGCGGGGAATGTAAACTTGTACAACCACTTTGGAAATCAATCTGGAGCTTTCTCAGACAATTAGGAATAGTGCTACCTCAAGATCCAGCTATACCACTCCTAGGCATATATCTAAAAGATACTCAAGTATACACATGGACATTTGCTCAACCATATTAAGCAGCTTTATTCATAATAGCCAGAAGCTGCAAACAACCCAGATGTCCCTCACCTGAGGAATGGATACAGAAAATTTGGTACATTTACACAATGGAATACTACTCAGCAATTAAAAACAAAGAATTGTGAAATTTGCAGGCAAATGGTCGGATCTAGAAAATACTATCCTTAGTGAGGTATTCCAGAAGCAGAAAGACACACAGGGTATATACTCACTTATAAGTGGATATTAGACATATAATATAGGATTAACATACTAAAATCTGTATGCCTAAGGAGGCTAATCAAGAAGGAGGACCCAGGGTAAGATGCTCAATCTTCATTCAGAAAGGCAAATGGGATGGACATTGGAAGAGGGAGAAAACAGGGAACAGGACAGGAGCCTATCACAGAGGGCCTCTGAAAGAGTCAGCGTAGCAGGGTATCAAAATATATGTTGAGACTCATAGTCAAGTTTTGGGCAGAGTACAGGGAATCTTATGAAAAAAGAGAGAGGTAGAAAGACCTGGAAGGAACAAAAGCACCACGAGGAGAGCAACAAAACCAAAATATCTGGGCAAAGGAGTCTTTTCTAAGACTGATACTCCAAACAAGGACTATGCATGGAGATAACCTAGAACCCCTGCAAAAATGTAGCCCATGGCAGCTCACTGTCCAAGAGGGTTTCCCAGTAATAGGAACAGGGACTGTCTCTGACATGAACACAGTGGCTGGTTCTTTGATCAGCTCCCCCTGAGGGTGGAGCAGCCTTACCAGTCCACAGAGGAAGACAATACAGCCAGTCCTGATGAGACCTGATAGACTAGGTTAGGTGGAAGGGAAGGAGAACCTCCCCTATCATTGGACTGGGGGAGGGGCATAGGAGAAGAAGGAGAGAGGGGGTTGGGGAGGCGCCTATACCTGGGATACAAAGTGAATAAACTGTAATTAATAAAAATAAAATAAAAATTATAAAGAAAATAAAAAGGAATCTTATGAAAGAAGAGAGAGATAGAAAGACCTGGAGGGAACAGGAACTCCACAAGGAGAGCAACAGAACCAAGAAATCTTGGCCCAGGGGTCTTTACTGAGACTGATACTCCAACCAAGGATGATGCTAGCCCTGCACAGATGTAGCCTATGGCAGCTCAGTCTCCAAGTGGGTGCCCTAGGAAGGGGAACAGAGACTGTCTCTGACATGAACTCCATGGCTAACTCTTTGGTCACCTCCCCTCATGGGGGAGCAGCCTTGCCAGTCCACAGAAGAGGACAATGCAGCCAGTCCTGATGAGACCTGATAGACTAGAGTCAGATGGCAGGGGAGGAAGACCTCCCCTATCAGTGGACTTGGAGAGGGGCATGGGAGGAGATGAAGGAGGGAGGGTGGGAATGGAAGGAAATGAGGGAGGGGGCTACAGCTGGGAAACAAAGTGAATAAACTGTAATTAATATAAAAAATAAAAAAGGAGATAAAGAAAATTTACACAAGATACCTGTGTCTATTAGGTGCCAATCAGGGGTCTTTAGCAAAACAAATGTAAATTAGGGACATGCAATCCACACTAAAAATGTAGCTACCAATACCTTTCTCGAAAGTAGCACATTGTCTACTACAGTTTTTGTGCATGTATGGATAATATTCAAACTTTGTGGGGTTTTTTCTCATTTTTGTTTTTTTCTTTATTTCATTATTGTCTGTATTGCTATTTTTATTTGAGAACTTGGTAGTAGCATGATCAAAACCCAATTAAGCCATAATAAATCACTGGTGGGAAACATTTTTATTTTACTATTGTGAATAGTTTTTGTACTTTTGCCTTAATTGGAGGCTCCTTCCGCCTTCTCTGCTACATGGGAAGGACTATACAGAACTACTGTTTATTCTTTAAAGGCTTACTGCGGTGTTTCTCATCCTGTGGGTTGTGACCCCTTTAGAGACTGAATGACCTCTGCACAGGGGTCACCTAAGACCATCAGAAAACACAAATATTTATGTTACGATTCATAACAGTATCAGAATTACTGTTACGAAGCAGCAAAGATAATTTTCTGGTTGGGGACTCACTTTAGTATGTATTGAAGGGTCACAGCTTAGGAGCCTTGAGAACCATTGGCTTACTAGCATTTCCCAGTGACACCATGGAGCTCTGTAAATCCCTTAGGTAGGGAGTTGGCAACTCTGTTCCAATTCTCTAGCACACGCTGAATTCTTCCTGCTTCTGTCTGGTCTTGAAAGTGTGTTGGTACCTCTGAGCTGGGAGAAACTGGTGTATGTAATTTCAATGTCCTGTTTCCTCTTTTATCCTTCACATTGCTCACACCTGTAGCAGCATGCCACCTTCTTCACTGACAAACAATTTCAGTCTATTCAGTCTATCCTCTTATTGTTTTTTTTTTTTTTTTTTTGGTGGGGGGGTTAGCCTGAATTTTGTCAATTACTTATAATTTTTTAATGCTTTTATTTTTTTTAATTGTTGTCTTAAGTTTTTATCTTTATATTTTTGTCCGATTCTTGTCAATGCTATTTTTTTGTTTGTTTGTTTTGTTTTGTTTTGGTAATAGATTCAGTAATAGAAGAAACTAGATGATGGACAGAAAATCTTTTATCTTTTTTAAGATAAATGTTTAATGCCATGCATTTCTTCCCAGCACTACTTTATTTCATCTCAATAATTTTAATTTAATGAAGATTTTGTTTTCATTAAGTTCAAAGTAGTTTGTGACCTTCCTGACAACTTTCTTTCTGGCCCATCACTAATTTGGAGTGTCTGATTTTTCCAATGTTTGGATTATTTGAGGTGATCAATCTGTTATTGATTTCCCAGCTTTAATTTCATAAATGTCAAAGTTTACACTTGAAGCACCTTTACATTTTAATGTAATTTTTATTGCTTATGCCCAGAATATGTTCTTTCTTGGTATGTTCCATGAATACTTGAAATCGATGTGTGTTATCTATACTTTTTTAAAAAATTGGAGTTGAGTCAATAGGTTTATTATTGTTATTATTACTAATTACAATTTATTTATTTTGTATCCTGGCTGTAGCCTCCTCCCTCATCCCCTTCCGGTACCACCCTTCATCCCCCTTCTTCCCTTATGTCCCTCCCCTAGTCCACTGATAGAGGAGGTCCTCCTCCCCTACTATCTGACCCTAGCCTATGAGATCTTATCAGGACTGTCTGGATCCTCCTTCTCTTTGGCCTGGTAAGGCCACCTCACCAGGGGGAGGTGATCAAAAAGCAAGTAACCGAGTTTATTCCAGAGACTGCCCCTATTCCCCTTACTAGGGAATGCACATGGAGACTGGGCTACCCATGGGCTACATCTGAGCAGGGTGTCTAGTTCCTCTCTATGCATGGTCCTTGGTTGAATCATCATTCTCTGTAGCACCACCAGGGCTTAGATATTTTGGCTTTGTTGGTCTCCTTTTTTTATTGAAGTCATCTACAGATTTTAATTACAGTTCACCAGTTGGTAGTTTGGATCATCTATACATACACTGTTGATTTTCTACCAAAATATTGCACCGTTACTCCACAGATATGTCATGGTCTCCAAATATGCAATTAGGAGTTTATTTTATGTATATTTATTCTTTCTATTTTATCTTTGTATATTTTATGAGTTCTTGTTAGATAGATACACATGTAAGATCATCTGATATTTGGTAACTTATTTTGTAATTCATTATATCTGGTCTTATGGTGTCAATAATAAAGTAATCTCTACTTTCATATTTTATTCATGTACTCACTCATTTTATATTTGTTTATTCATGTGTAGAATGTGGTTACAATGCATGTACTATTTAGATGGTGGAAGTCAGTACTATCCTTCCATGATGTAGGTCCTGATGTAGGACTCTGGTTATCATACATGGCAACAAGTGCCTTTGCCTGCTGAACCATCATGCCAACTCCTTACCTACTTTTTAAAATTTAGTGTATGGCATATTATTTTCTATTATTTTATTTTAATCTATCTTTATAGATTAATGGAAGCTGTTTTTCTTGTATTGTGAGTATAGTCTAAAGAACCCATTTTATCCCTTTTCCATGACATTTTCCATGCTTTATGTTTGAGACAGTTCAATGAAGCTGCTACTTATTTTACATTTAGGGGTTCCACCATATTTTTGACTGCAGCTCTTTATATTTATTATTGTGGGACTTAGTCTAATATCTCTTTCTTGCCTTATCTTGAATTATTCATGATAGAATCATTTTATTTTGCTTGCACAGTCCTTGAGGTTAAAACCAGGGCCTTGCACATGCTAGTTATACACCCACCACAGAGCTCTATCTCCAGCCCACAGTTCTCCATTTTCATCTAATGTGTTACATCTTTCTGTGATGTGCATAACATTTTGTTGTGATTGCTGCTCTTGAGATTATAATATACACATTTTGCATTTCTGCATCTTAGATTCAATGTTTAAATGAATTGTAGAAATCTTACTAACAGATGAAACCCTTCAACCTCCCTTGTTTATATTATCATTGCATTACATATGACATATACATATATTGGCAATCACACTGAAAATGTTAAATTTCAACTGTTAAGCATTATCATAATCAAATGGAAATGAATAGTATATTAAGTTGTTTCAGATTTATATTTTGTTGACATTCCATTGTTAGTATTAAAGTTTGATATTATTTCCATTCTATCTGAAAATATTTCTTCAGCAATGCTTATTCTATTTTTCTTTCACTTTAGAATGCTTTCAGTTTACCTTCATTTCTTAGTGTTTGAGTTTGAGAGCTATTCTCTCCTGTATCTTCATGATATTGTAGTCTAAATGTTGGAGAGCTGGCTTGGTGCTTATGAGTGCTTGCTGTCCTTCCTGAGTACCTAAGTTCAGTGCCCAGCACCAGTATTAGCCAGTTGGTAACTGCATATAATACCCGTATAATGTTATTCAACAACATATTCTGGCATCTATAGGCATCTGCATTTAATGTGTATGTGACCATACATGAATACACACAATTGAAAATAAAAAATTAAAAGGTAATATTTTATAAGATATACATACAAAAGATTATGTATATAACATATTATCTATACATTTATAGATATAAATGGCATGGTAGTATAAAGGGGCTATTATTTTGGAAGCAGAAAGAGATCAATAGGAGAGCAGGGGAAAAGATAGGGTAATGTATTGGGTGAACACAGCCAATGGCCATAAAATAATTAAAATGCCATTGTAAAACTCTTGACTTTGTATTATTAATATATGATATATTTAAAACACTCCTTCCATCCATCTGTCTGTCCGTCTTCTTTTGAGTTTCTCCCCTCTATCTTCAGTGGATTTATTTTGCTTTATTTCACTTTGTATTTGCTAAGCCTCAGAATTCTGTAAGGTTATTATTAATTTGGTTGTGGCTTCTCATCACTTCCTCTGGACTTCAATTATAGATATATTAGAGATTTTTATTAGTTTTCCATATCACTGAGTTCAGCTTTATTTCAAGCAATATTGTTTCTTGTTGTTGTTTTTCAGATTCATTAGTCTTATCAATAAATCTTCAAGTTCACTCTTTTGCATCTGTTTTGCTGTTAAGCCCATTTGGCTCCTTTTTTGCAAGTGACACATCCACTCTAAGCCATTTGTTAAGGTTTTTTTTTCCTATCTCATTCAGCAATGATCTCCAGTATTTTGCTGAACATTTGTATAATGGCAACTCTTAGTCTTATGAAACTAGTGCCATCTCACCGCTGGTGTGTATTGACTTTCTTCATAACTTATATTATTCTTTTTTTGTTTATATGCTGAATAAGGTTTAACCTATCCCTCGGCATTGTGGATATTATATAACAATACTGTCAGGCTTACTTAAATCTACAAGGTGATGTTTATGTTTTTATTACATTTTTATTATTCTAGTTAGGATTAGAGACGGCGTTCTAGTCTGCTTTCTGTGGATTGATTGTAATATGAGCTCATTTTCCAAAGTATTTTAGCCACATTTTACCCTGTATTTTGGTGAATGGTAAATGTACTTATGAATGTTTCACAAAGCCTTTCTCTGCCAAGGAGTACAAATTCCAGAATGTTCTGTTTGTAGTAAGGATTATATGACATGCTATTGGGCTTTATGTTCATGCTTCTTGTCTCTGTAATCTCTCCTTCACTTCTTATTTCACTGATTCTCCTCATTTTTGTCCTTTGATAGAAACATAAAGGACAGTTATGGCACTTTACCATAATCTTATTTAATTCCTCCCATAAACACAGTCAAACAATAGGAAACCAGCAAGAGAAATAATA
Source organism: Meriones unguiculatus (assembly GCF_030254825.1). Lineage (NCBI taxonomy): Eukaryota > Metazoa > Chordata > Mammalia > Rodentia > Muridae > Meriones > Meriones unguiculatus. Next base: position 31,156,738 of record NC_083359.1, read on the forward strand.
ATGTAGTACTGATTGGATCCACATTCTCAGAGCCATATTTGTCAACTGTCTATTGCTGGATGCATAGATTGATGGTGGGAGGGTGGTAAGTCAGTAGAAGAAACACATAAAATGGCTTCTAAAGTGAGCTGGATAGCTATTTTCCACTTTGAATAGGTGTATGATATTGGTGGAGAAAATTTTTCTTTCATTCCTCCATCCAACAAGAGCCATCATTCTGGTGTTCCTTGGATCAAGAGGATGTTTCTTAAGAGCAACTTAATACTTTTTAAAAAAAACGAGAAAATGCTGAATCATCAAAATATGAAAATTATTCTGATTTCCAGAATACTTCAATATCTCAAAAGATTACTCTGAAGTATATGAAATTAAGTACTCTTATGCAGAGACTTCGAACTTGTTCAAGTGGGTCATAGGTGCAGTACACCGGGAAATTAGAGACTCCTGAAATTTCATTTGGCCTTCAGGAGACAATTCAGGTTTTGATAGTAGGCTGCATTTATGACTGCCCCATTCCCCAATCTCTTCTTCTAAACTACATTAGGATAGGAAATATTTTCATCTAAAATTTTGACGTTTGGAAAAAAACTAAATTGCCGTATAAGAGGCATTTAATATTTTGATTCTTCCTGCTCTTAGTGTGCTATTGGAGAGCATGAACAGTTCTATAGTTTGGTGGGAGAAATGGCCCTGAATAAAGTGAGAGAATTTAGAGAATGATTTATTGCTCAGAAACATCTAATTATCAATCATCAAAAAATGTTTCTTAGAACATGATAGAATTATTAAGTCATGCCAAATGTTGTTTGTGTCCGAAAGCATTTCAAAATTATAGAGATGTTTTCTCTTTGTCAGGTAAATACCTGTGAGAAAATTAATCAAAGAATCTTGATGGGCATGGTCTATAAAACTCCTAACTTCAGCTACTGTGAAGACTGAGGCAGGAGGATAACAAGTAGTTCAGAGACACTGTGGGTTACTAAGGGAGACTCTTCCTGATATTAAAAAATATAATATATATAAATGGGCCATGGGTTTAGCATTATGGCAAAATGATTGTCTAATACACAGGAGAACACTCGCCTATTTACACAATCTAATTCTCCAGTTCTCTATTTCTAAAACAAAAACAATAGCACCAATTCAGTGCAGCTGATCTGAGGGTCAAATGGCAAAATAACTAATAAGTGCTACATTAATATTTTATTCCAACTCTAAAAACTGACAAGAAATTTGTGGCCTAACATAAGTCATGTGTATTGTCTTACAACTCTAAATTTGCTCTTGATCAAACTTAGGATAAAACCCAGGTTTTAGGAGGGTACTTTATTTTTCTGGAATTTTAGAAAGAAATTATTTCGCCCACCTTTTAAAATTCTAGAGACTGCTTTACTGGTTTTTACCCCTTCTTGTTTCTTGAATTATATCTAGCAATCTAAGACTAAGTCCTGTTCATACCCATTATCTCTCACATTCTTCTCTTGGAATCTCTATTCCATTTGTTAAGGAATCCTGTGCTGGCATTGGCCCTCTCTGGATAAATCAGAATGCTCTAGTCATTTTGTTTTCACCTGACTAGTGACTGATTCTATTGGCCCTGTTGGTTTCACTTTTCTATGAGATCTAGCTAGCATGTTCATATACACTGGGAATTAGCATGAGGACAGTTTTGTTGGCAAGGCATTATTATGCCTGTAATTGCTAATTATTACTGATAGTCTTCGGGGTTTGTTTTGGTAACCATCTGTAGAGGCAGCAATAGTCCTAGCTTCACTGTAAACTTGTAATAATTAAATGAGCTAGTAGAAATAAAACAGCTGAAGCAGCTTTTAGTAGATAGGACTCATTAAATAGAACCTGGAGGGTGGATTTTCACTCAGGGAAATGAAAATACTGAATTTATAGATTTCAAATTGTGCTCAGAATGATGGTGTACTCACGTAATACCAGCACTTGGAAAAATAAGGCATGAAGATCAGGAGTCCAAGGTCATCCTAGGAAGGAATAAAAAAAAGAAAATTCATACCTAAAATTATAAAAATTAGAGATTATGCATTGTTATTAACACTTACTGAGAACATAAATTTAGTATGGCTATTGGAAGTATATAATCATAGTCTGTCTCACCTCTAAAAAGGGTTAATAATAATACTTCAGAAAATTCTTAAAAATATAAAGTTAGAAAAAAATATATAATACACTTACAGTAATGACTGAGACCTAGGATAGGGTCAATACCAAATTAGTTGTTCTTGGAGCTTGTAATAAATATTTTTTTAAGTCAATCATCTCTGTGATCTGGAGCTTTTCTCAAAAGACTTCCTCTTGGAAGATTGATGACTCTTGGAATTATCGGTGTTCTGAGAGAAACCTGGGAAAATGTCATGGACTGATGGATTCAATCTCTAAATAAGATTGCTCCCCACCTGCAAGATTCTTACCTTTTCCAGAGACCCATTGAGGTTTTAGTGCAAAGCAAAGATAAACGGGCATTCTTAGGCTGACCATAAGCCAAATGTGGAGGGCATATCCTTGCCAAACTCACATGTACTAAATTCACAGCCAATTATGCAAGCTGTAGGAGGCTGAACAATCTGCAGAAGGTCCTGGGAATCATCTGGATATTTGGAGACTTTCACGCCCATCCTTATTTGTAAGCCTCCTTTGCTGACCTCCTCTCAGTGAGGACATATCATTTATAGTGAATAAAACGTTGCCAATAAGTTCATAAATTTTCAGTGGAAATTCATCCAAGATCACTGTTAGAATGGGCAAATAGAAAACTCTTCTTTTTTCTTCTATTGACTGTAATATTGTATGTCTAAGTCATCGAGTCTTATGTTTAATTTTTTATTACTTAATGACATCCTAATTTTTTGTTTTCATATCTTGCTCCTTCCATCAAATATGCTATTGATTGCTATATCCACCTGGAAAGTATCTGTTAACTACTACAGTTTATCTCATCTGTAAATTGTACATCTATCCATTTTCAAACTTATGTTGATTACTTCATGTCACTTATAACATTGTATTATATAGTTTTTACTTTCTATCTGACCAGCTATGCAAAGGTCTACCTAAAACAGGATATGCAGAATATGGTATCTTTTCTTTTCAAACTGTGTCTGTTATTTCTGTGTTTGAGAGTACCTAGAACATTGCTGAGAGATTGATAGATTTTTTTTTTATCAATGAGAAAATTGACTAAAAAGTTTGTGAGTACCAATAGTCTCTCACTCATACCAGCATAAACAAAAAATATATTATTTGAAAAGGTTATTTAGTGAAAGGACAGTCACAAAGAGGAGTGATGGACTAGCCATTTGGTTGTAGAATAATTTGCTTTACTTACTCAGTTAACTCTGGAATGTCTTATCTAGAGACATATTCCTTTTGTTTTCAGACTGGTTTCTTTGTGTCTTATAAAAATGAAGACTGAACAGGCATTCCACATAATTAAATGTTTGGTACACACAGTACTTTCTCAGAGAGCTAAAAGGATCCTTGTACCTTATTAACAAATCACTTGCTCCAGATAAAGAATTGATTGGTTGTCTTGGGTCAGCTGATTATTGCATTTCAATTAACAATGTTGCTTTATGGTAGAATTATAACTGCAATGAGGTAAGGGGGCAGTAACAGTCCTAGATAAGGAGAGGAGAGCATGTCACATGATCCAACAGGTATCTACTCAGTTTGAGCAGAATCACCCCTGCATTTTTAATATCTAAATATGGAGGTGTTTACTGTATTATATTCTTTGTTAAAATAACCAGTGATCAATACTTCTCACCTTGACAAAAAAAAAAAAGAAGAAGAAGAAAAGAAAAAAACTTCAGATGTTAAAATCCCTGGCAAACACCAAACTTGCATCTCAGTTCTCCTAAGTCCAGTCTACTTTCTCCTGCTACCAAGAAGCTCAGATGACTCCATTGGTGTCTTCCCCATTCAGCCACTCCAAAGGGCGGCTATGTATTTATTAAACACCACCTGCACTCATTATGGAGGTGTTAAAAATTCAGATCCGTAGAGAACACAGTAGATCGAAATATTGACTCCTGTTTCACTTTCCCCATCTGTCCAAACATCAATAACAACAGTGTATAGGGTGGGGAAGCACCAGGCTAATGTACCTTCCTTCGATCATAATTCCAAAGTTCGCCTTAATTAAGATTGATTTTTGCCCCTATGTTGTACATCTCTTAACTAACAGAAAAGTCTCAAGGGCACAGTTTAAGCATTAAGAATGTTTGGATTGAGAAGGAGGGAGTGGGATCAGGTCTTGGGCTTATGGGGCTGAGACACTGTGCAGCTTCTATCTTTAAAACAGGTTCTCACGCAGATTCCTAAGGCACTGACAGAGTCACATAGGGACACTGGAGAAATGTGAAATGAATTGCTCTTCTGACTCTCTTTCCTACGTAGATGCCGCCTAGTTGTGTTATTGTTTATGGAAGGAAGGAAAGGTACTTGAATTTAAGCAACTGGGGGCCATAGCAGGCCCCAGCTATTTTCTTAGACACTTTCAGAAAGATCACAGTCATCAAGGGAATTCTATTGAGTGCTCACAATACTTCGGGCTCTTTGAGATTACTTCTACTCCACAAAGGGAAAGTATAGCCTCTGCCCTCAAGCCAATTACAATCTAGAGTCAAAAGGAGACCTGGCATTAAGGAACAGAGAAAGGGAAACCGTGCCATACAGAGAGAGAAACACACTGCACAAAGGGATTTGGATTGGTCTTGATTCTGTACCTCCATATGGCTGCTCAGAGACAGACTTCTTTGGAAAAATATCTTTAAAATTATTTGTTTTCATTTTGAGAGAAAGTTTGAATAGGAACACAGCACAATGGGAGAAATAAACTTCTCTAAAAATTGTTAGCATTTCATGCTAAAACATACAGCTTTCTTTTGACTGTGGTATGCTATAGGGGTTAAATGTCATTGAAGTGTGTGTGTGTGTGTGTGTGTGTGTGTGTGTGTGTGTTTTCACGTACTGTATACTAAGTATTGGCTTCAAAGAAATACAGATTCTAGTTGATCCTTCTTTCATGAAAGTTACCCTGTCCTGCAAACTTCAAATACTCCTTTTATGAATAATTAAGTAAATGTTGTAATAAATTCATTCACTCTATATGTTTTTTTTCTTTCATCTGTATATTATATATTTATGAGGCTTAACTTAGGTGTGAGGAACCTTTGCCAACTTTCAGGACCCTCTTAATGTTTGAGATCAGAAAATCCTCATGTTGACGAAAATGGAATGACACTTTTTCTCATTTTAACTGTGATACCCTCAGTTCATATGATACTCTCTAGTTTAAATGTGATGATAACTGTTGATGATATTTTGATAAACTGAGGGCAAATGAGTGGCCTTCAAAAAAATACTGACGTTCTTTAATGAAAAGAGATATCAAAGCATTGACCATCATCTATCTCTATAATGTAAATTTCTGTCATCTATCATTGACCTATCACCTATTATGTCTTTCTTCTTTCTTTTTTTATTCTGTGTTATCTGAGTCAGGAGTCTTACACCGTTTTACTAAGGAAACTTGGGCAGACTCCCACAAGGATACTGTAAGAATCTGTGTCACTGATTTGCATTCTGACGAATAGTTTCTCAGCACCTTTCTAAAACAGTGCAGTATGTGTGTGTGTGTGTGTGTGTGTGTGTGTGTGTGTTCTTTCCACATAGCTTAGCATTTTCCATTGTGCAGACTGGACCATAATCCTCCCAAGGAAAGAGAAACAGGGAGAATGTGAGTAGAGCAAAACAAATGTAAGCATGACACACATTTAAATAAACCCATGTGTGCTGCTGTCAGATAGGAAGCCCTGAGCTGGGGTAGAAGGAATATACACTTTGCAGAGCATTCTGTCTCATCTTCGAGAACATAGATCACTGAGGCTTTTTCTTCATTTGGATTTTGTTTGCTGTTCATGAGTCAGAGTCTCACACAGACCAGACGGCCCTCTGACTCATTAGGCAGCTGAGGATGACCTTGAGCTTGACCCTTGAACTTGGCTATCCCTCCAGGTCTGTGATGACAGGCAGGTGGTATGTGGTGCTGGAGATCAGCTCTAGGATTTGTATGAGCTAAGTAAGCATTCTCCCATCTGAGTTGCATCTTCATCCTTCGAGGAGGCTTAGAGTATAGATGCTAGCAGGTAAGCCTGAGAAATTAATTCCAGAGAAAAGGAGTTTCAAGGGACCCTACTGTGTTAGCTTACTTAACTCACTAAAGCCTAACCCAAATCAAATTCTTCATTTTTCTAGAAAGTATCCAAAAATGCAGGTCGACCATCTTCCTCTGTAGATACAGAAGGGTGTTATTTGATCCTAATATTAAAAAAAAAAATCTCCAGTTACCTATCCAAAATATATTTTTAAAATACATCTTTGTTAAAAGTATTTAATTTTTTATGTGCATGGGTGTTTTGCCTGCATATATAGCTCCATGTATGTGGAATGTGGAAGACAGAATAGTGGTTGCATTGTCTGGAATTGAAGTCCCAGGAGCTTGTTATCTACGAGATGGGTACTGGGAACCCAAACCAGGTTCTCTGCATGAAGACCATGTACTTTTTTGTTGTATTTGTTCTTTTCTTTCCTTTACTTACCTAATTTAAAGCCTGATCCCAGGCCCCTCCCTCCTCTCCTCCCAGTCTCACCCTCTCGTCCCCTCTCTCCATACCCCCTCTCTTTCTCATCAAAGAAGGCGAGGCCCCCAAGGGACACCAATGCCATCCTAGCATCTCGAATCACAACAGGACTAAATGTATCCTCTCTTATTGAGGCCTGAGAAGCAGCCCAGTTCTGGGGAAGGGAAGGCAAAGACAGGCAAAGGAGTCAGTAACAGCCCTACTCCCATTGTTAGGAGACCCACATGGTATGAGGCTGCAGAATTGCTATATATGTGTTAGGGGTCTAGGTCCAGCCGGTGCATGCTCTTGGTTATTGGTTCAGTTCCTGTGAAACTCCATAGTCTGTAGTTCGCCTTGTGTGTTTGACCTCTCCAGCTCCCTCTGTCCTTCCTCTCTCTTCTCCACATGACTCCCAATGCTTGTCCTATTGTTTGGCTGTGGGTCTCTGCATTTTTCTCCATCAGAAAAGCTGATGTCAAGAGAAGCTTCTCAGAAGACAGTTGTGCTAGGCTTCTGTCTATAAACACAGTAATGTGTCAATAATAGTGACAGAGGTTGGCTCTTCTTGATGGAGTGGGTCTCAATTTGGACTCGTCATTGGTTTGCCATTCTTTCAATCTCTGCTGGACTCATACTCACAGAGATCTGCCTGCCTTTGCCTCCCTGAGTGCTTGAGTTACATGTGTGCACAACTGTGCCTCTTTTAGCAATATTTTAACTAAGGCATACACATTGATATTTAAGTTGTAATGATATTACACATTTATTTGACTAGACCTTAGTAAAAACATAATTTTATATGAAATGAGAAATAAAAATATACATGACTTTTTTACATTTTCCTTTATGATAGCGGTCTAGAACTGAACCTACAATATATCCCAGAAGTGTGTGTCTTCATTTGCAGTTTGTTAGTCAGAATTCAGATGTAAATATTTCTCACCTAGATCAAGGTAGTACCAGAGATACATTCCTGTAGGGAAGCTGGAGGAGAAAAGTCAGTTTTTTTGCATTTTGAAATCCTAATGGTTGCTTACATTCTTTGGCTCATTGTTCTCTCCCGCATTCCATTTCACCAGATGCTAGCTTCTTAAATTACTTTAACACTAATTTTTCTTCTCTGTCTAAGTCCTATGATCTCTCTCTCTCTCTCTCTCTCTCTCTCTCTCTCTATCTATCTATCTATCTCTTCACTCACTAAGTAAAGAAAGATAATGTAACTTGTATTTTATCTCATTTGCTAGCAGATATACCTTCATTGGCAATCCTGTAATACAACATCTTCACAGGTCCTGAATATTAGCATGTAAAGATCTTTTGGGAAGTGACTTTTCTGCCTGCCAGACTTAAATTTTCTCCCTTTATTGCCTATAGCATTTGGTCCATAATACCTAAAATTAATCACTGTCAGCATCGCATGGCAAACGACCTTGATTACTATCCACTTAAATAACGTATTTTTAAAAGCAGCACGCTTTCCTGTGCCACCAAGTATTTTTTAGTCTATACCATTCAAAATAATTCTTCTGGTTTTAAAACTTCCAACCTATGAGATGTCCTTTCCAAACTTACTTGCTTCTGCTTGTTCAGATTTATCATCAGGATCCTATTATTTTTTTTATCAAAAGTTTATTGCATATTTATTTATTTGTGGCCAATACACCCACTGATAGGTTTCTTGGTTTCTCTGTGCTATGCTTGATTAATTTGGTCTGTATTTTCCCTTTCCCTTAACAATGCTTTTGGTGGCAGTATGTAGGCTCTTCACACACTGCTTCTCTTGTTCTCTAAGGCAATGTTTTGCTCATCGTTGTGGAAACACTTGTCTTAAACTTACTTTACATGGATAGATTTGCTCTGAAAAGGAGTTCTTCAGAGTACTTTATAATTAGCTGGGTGATCATAATCCTTGGTCAGCTACCTCTGTTCTCATTATTTTCCTATCCCTTTTAAGTGAAACCTTTGATAGAAGTCTTTCTTGATCAAAAAGTAAATCAGCTCTTCAATATGGCACCCACATATGCTAGGATTTATTAAGTGCTTATTATACCGAACCTAATGTTGTACAAAAGGCTTCTCCTATTTTCCTATTATTATCAGAAAAAGTGTGTTATTCTTATGTTTGCTCATTTGCAGGAAGAAAAAAAATATGTAATTATGAAAGGAGGTAACTTATTTATGATTGTAGAGCAAGTAAAGATCACAGAGGACTTGACCACAACTTTTAATCACAGACTCTGAAGTCTTTAGCATGCAGCATTCAGAGCATGGTTTTCCTGGGTCTCACCCAATTTACCCAAACATCTGCCTGAGAAGCCATGCAAATTCTATCTATTATGCCACACATTGCCTTTACAAGCCAATTCAGGAAGTGCTTATTGAATGTATGGTGCACTCCACTTGTCATTTACCTGGGACTGCACGATGTTTATGCTGACCCAGCCTTAAAGCATTGGGCACTTCCGTCAAAGGCAGCCGTGTCTCAAACATGTCTCAAACGTTAATGTCAAGGGCATTCTTAAAATTGCTATCGATGCAAAAGCTCTCTGAATACCCTATATAGATGTTGATAGAGTGAAAGGAAATACTTGGTTTGAATAAGAAGAAATCTGCAGCTGTTGTTTTTTTCAGTTCTCCCTGGGAAACATATGTACTTGATGAGATGCTGTGTGTGTCTCAGGGATGTTTGCATCAAGAAGAATTCATTCAGGAGAAGCCCCTTGGCTCCTCCGTGATAACAAACTTAAAAGAGATGTGCAGGAAAGAAAGACCAAGTGACAATGATACTGTCCATTTTTTTTTTTTTTTTTTTTTTTTTTGCTTTTCCACCCACATGTACAGACATGTAGTCTGTATGGTCTGAGGTTCCTATTTCTAATGTGTTGCTGCTTCTGCTTTCAAAGAGCCATATAATATTAATTCAGTGCTTTGACTTCTAACCATGGCTTTTAGAAGGACAGCAAAAGACAGATAGTATAAACAAGCAGGGAATTCTATGAAGTGCTGAGGATAGGGTTCCCGTGACAAACGCAGAACTTTAGGTATGTTAACAGTGTCTGTGAACTGAAACTGGTCACTCAGAATATGCTGTAAATAGCTTGTGGAAAAAGGCAGACACAGAATACTAAATACATATATCTATGTGCATATTTTTTTAAAAATTCAAAAAAATTGTTTACACTTGTGAATTCCATTAATTTCATCTTCTGACTTGCCTCTCCTCATACCTAACAGCAAGCTATAAAAATCTCTAGAGGTCCTTGAAGTAATGAGAAAGTTGATAGTTTTTTCCCTCTCTCTAATAATTATACTTTGATTTCGCTATAACCATCTTTAGTTTCAGCCAGTTGTCAGCAAAACTTTTTACAGCCTGTGCCTCTCAGTGTTGTGCTCTATCTTGAAGTCTGCAGGCAGTCCTCCTTGGACCTGGATTTCTTTCCTCTGTCCCCCTGGATGTAAATTGTCCACTAGGTGGAGCTGTAACAATTTAGCTCACAGATCACAAAGAGACAGAATAAATTCGCTGACCATTGCTAGGTCCTCTGGGGAAGCTTGTTGCTATGGCCCAGAATTGCAAATCAAGTGCAGAATGGGAAAACAGGACAACAAATCCCATAACAGGAACACAATTGGAGATAACAAATTCCATGGGACACGTGCTCACTGACTCCACAAGTGAGTCTGTGTTGTGTTAGGCCTTCTAAAAATTGCTTGCCTAATTCCTGTTCAGTTGTGGGGAACAAAAAATTAAAAACAAACAAACAAAAAAGAAAAAAGAAAAACAAATGTGCAAACAGACAAACAATCTTTGCACCCAAAATCCAGAAGCTGCTGTCGTGGATCCTGCTGTGATATTCTCCAGCTGCTTACTGTCATTCAAGGATTAGTGCAAATGACACTAATGTGCCAATAATTCCCAACTAGAATCAGCATTTCTTTATGAAATGGACGTCAAACTGCAGTCGTTTTTGCAAGGCAGGAGAAAGTAGGAATGTCAACCTATGTTTGTGACACTTTTCTTCTGAGTTGCAAACAAATCTAGGCTTGTATATTGCTTTGTCTGAACACTGGTGTTAGGGAAATATGTGAAGTATTTTCCTCACTTCTATTCCATTTAGGAAAGTAGACTCAGGTAAGGAATTTCACTTATAGATGTGAAGTGTTGATTTGCTAAACAGAGACAGAATACTAGCCTTCTATGGAGAAATTTACTCACTACTTGGCCACTATATTTAATCTTGGCTGAATACACTCTCCACCTTTATTTACATAGGATATTTCATTTGAATAACTTTTAGATTTGGTGAACAATAGCACTGGATAGGAGATCCACAGAATAGACATTTTCTCAGTGGGAAGTTGGTCACTCCACGTTCCCTGTTTCCTTGGATCTCCCTTAAGCCAGTTTTTCATGCTAAAACAAATTGTTCAATTACTTTTAGCATTCAGTTTTCTTCGGACAAAGTTTTTCTTCTCCATTATAGAGCAAATGTATATTTGTCTGGAGAGGATATAAGTTTGTCTAAAAGGTTTTCCCTTTCCCCCTGCACACGGCGATGAGCACTCTTCATTCAGTTTGCTCTTAGTGAAACATTAACAGCATGTGCTTGCAGAAATATCTATAATCTGATAAGTGTTTTATTTATTTATTATTACTGTTTTATCTATCTGAGTGTTTTGTCTGCATGTATTTCTGTGTACCTTATGTATGCCTTAGAGGTAGAATAAGGTGACAGTTTTCCTTAAACTGAAGTTACCTCTGTGTGTGTATGTCTGTGTGTGTGTATGTGATAGAAAGAGGATGAGAAATCAAATCATCCTCATCAGCTCCTCTCCATTATTACGTCAGTGAAGGTTTGAAGATTCATGTGCTAAATGGCTTGCCAAATGCAAGAAAATAAATGAATGAATGAATAAAAATAGAATTTAAGACATCATTCCTTAAATAAGTTTAAAAGGGGAGTTAAAGCCATCCTTTTCTCTACTCACATACCAAAAAGAGAATGACCAAAGGACAACTTTGAATCTGTCCAATGGCTAGCAAGTAGGACAAGAGCAGAGCAATTTCTACAGTTTGTGGTGATGATATAAACACAACGCATCCCAAAGAGCAAAGTAGGACAGTTTTCCAAAATTATGCCCTATGGCAATTTTTCCAACAAAATGATACACCAACAGTTCTGTCCATCACGAAAATTGTCAAAGATTCTCTCCTTGAGTATATGTTAGGTTTTCCCTGAACATTCCTCAAGCGTTACTCCACTATTCTCTTCTGACCGCGTGGCCCATTTTAATCAGGATCCGCTAAGTCAGTTTAGATTTCTCCTTATCTTGAAGTCCCCTCTTAATATTTTACAATCCACTGATCCTCCCCACACACACTCTGCTCTGTTTTTTGACTATGTCTCTCAAGCTGCTTTTTCTATTCTGGGATGTCAACCTGCTCTTTTGTATTACAGCCTCCATGTTAAGAATCTGGAGTGGTGCCTTCCTTCCATTTTAACTTTTTTTTTTTTAACAAAATAAAACAAAACACTACATATTTTACTTTACAGGGAATCCATTATCCATCTCATGCATTACCATCAATGTTACTTATTCCTGTGTACTTTATTTTGTGACCAGAACCATGCCCATATTTCATGTAACCATCAGCAGATTCTTGCTGTCTTGTTACTTGTAGCTATGACTGCATCAACTAGAGAAGCCAGGAAAAAAAAAAAGGAGGAGTCTTTCCAGGACTCTGACTGAGCTTTTGAGGAAATGTGAAACTGCCCACACTGAAGCATGCTTCAGAACAGATGACTCATAATGAAGGGAAAATGCGCAGAAACGGCAGAGAGAACGTTTTTATCAATTGTATTTTATATATTATTTCAGGAAGCATTGATTGACTCTGTAGAACATCTGTATTTATTTTTACACAGAATTATGTTTCCTTTCAGAAGCTCAGTGAAATGTTCAGTTCTGAAAAATAAACCATGTGATTGCAAAGGCATCTTGTGTTTGCTAACACAGAGACCTACAGATCAGTTACGAAGTGCAGACCAAGCAGAAGAAAAAAAATAGATTCAGACTAAATTCTGGGGTATAGTCTTGTATTCTGATTCTTAGTTTTTTTGTTTTTAACATCTCATATGAAGCCTCATCAAAGGAGCAAAATGAGAAGAGTTGGTTATTCTCCCTACCTCCATGTCTATAAATTCAGCAGAATTTATATAAATTCTGCCTCTCATGGGCATTCTTCATAAGGGAGGTTCTAGTTTTCTGTCTCAGAAACAAGAATGTTTTTCACTGATAGGGAGAGCAATACCCGTTGCCCAGTCTACTGTGTGAGAGTGGAGCATTGGGTTGGTTTTCTCAGTAAATTTATACAAATTCTGCTGAATTTATAGACATGTCTGAGAAACTTGAAAACAGTGTTCCCCAAATATTAGTCTCTAAGTTTCTTGCTAGAATAAACATCTGAATTATAGTCTCATTATTCCCAAATCTACTGCCAGGGAGAAATGTTTGGTATAACATTTGAATAAAAAAGAATTAGTAACACTGTAAGGTTAGAAAGAGTGCTTCCTTATAATTAAACCAGAAAGAAATGAAGCAAAGTGTTTGTAGACAAGCCCTATGTATGTAGACAAGCATGAAGCTGAAAGAAATTTTATGGACTATATGAAATCACTGTCCTTTGGACACTACTATTTCATTGCATGAAGAAAAAAAATCCTATTATATTGTAAATGATGACAGGATAAAAACAAGCTTGTGCTATATCTTCAAGAAGACCATAATGGTTGTATTTTAAAACCCCTGGGTTCAAGAGCTTCTTTTTTTTTTGTTGTTGTTGTTGAACTTGATAATTCCCCCCAGAAGGTATTCTGCCTCTCATGTGCATTCTCCATAAGAGAGGTTCTAGTTTTCTGTCTGAGAAATAAGAATGTTTTCCAAAACCTGTTGCCCAATCTATTGTGTGAGATTGGAGCATTGGGTTGATTTACTCAGTAAATTCCCATGAATATTCTAAAATGGTAACTTCCTGTATTGGTAAGGTGGTTACATGTAAGAGAAGGCCTGAGGGGCAGAGGAACCTTAATTCAGGTGACTCTGTTTTGGTTTTGTTTATTTATTTATTTTTTTAGAATGCTTTCTCTCTTGAGGACTGGCTGTGGATTATATGGCCACTTGTTTTAAGGAGTTTATATCCAATAGTTTTGTTAGGGAAGCTATGAATTACAGAGAAACTTAATGCAACCATGGCCATACAGGATTGATCAGGGTTGATCAGGATGGAAAAAATTTCTTTGAGAAAGACAACAGAGTTGCATACGTGCAAATAAATAAATAACTTAAGGAAAGTACTGAAATTTTTTGTATTTTAAAATAATTTCCAGCATTAAATTCAGATACACCAAAAAAAAAAACTGAAGAAAAAAAGCAGTTTAAAACATTTATCCTTGTCTTCAATAAAGTTCTAGACTAAGATAAGCACCTTGAATTTGTAGCCTGATACACTGAAGAGTCTAGATGGTTTCTGAGGTCCTAATTGTATCCTTTCTTCCATAATGAGATGATCTAAGTAATTAGAATTCATTCTCATATTTCATATTGTTCACATACTTTGCTGTTAAGACTTATTAGAAGACAATTGTTATGATGTTATCATTAATATGTTGATTGACATGCTAGATTCCTATAGATGGAGATTTGGCCTTTGCAGACAAAGTGATTGTTATTATTAATTGTGGTTGTGCCATGGCCCTTCAGGCTAAGACAGGATGCTCTCTCATCATGGTTTTACAGGTTCCATGTCAAAGAAACCTACATTTAATGAACAGTTCTAAACTATTAACTATTAGCCAGGAAATCTATCTGTCATTGAATTTGCATCAGAGAAATAGTCATTGAATTTTGTTGCTGTTATTATTTTGTTGAACTTTTTTAATCTGTGCCAATGACTGGGATTCCCTGGGGTGAAAACAATTTGAAACACAGTGCTGTCTTAAGTTCAAATAATGAATGATGTGTGCTTTGCTTACTATAACTCTTGTATTGATATTTTAAGCCAAACTTGTCAAGCACCTGTAATTAAGGCTGAGACACAGTTTGATGTATCAAAACAGATGATACAGAAGAAACAGAAGACGCTCAGTGCTGAGCACAGGGCAAGTTTGGGGCCACCTGGAGAGATACAGTATTGCCGACTAAATCAGACAAACCCTGAGTGTTCTGTTTGGGTTAGCAATATATAATGATTACTAGACACTTCAAAAGCTAAATGATCACTAGATACTCCAAGGAATCCATGGATCTCCAAGCATCTCAAACCCATTGATTCATTAAGTGTGGCCTCTATAATGGTAATGTTTTAAAGCTGAATCACTTACCACCCTGTTCAATACGGAGACGGAGACGGCTATCTGCAGCTGTATCTACATGACACTGAAACAGGAAGCAGAGACAGCCGATTCATTAAAAAAAAATGAGTCAAATTTGTTCATTGCATTGTGTCAGCTTAGTTAATTGGCATTGCGTCCATCAAACAATGAGCGTCCTGGCTGATTTACTCCTTTCTCAGCTGAGTCAAGTGACATGACAAAGAACCTTTATGTGAAGGTCTCTTTGTACTGTATTTTTTTTTTTTAATTCTGGGGATTTCTGTAAACTTTCTAGAACTGAGACAGTTGTATTCTTTTCTTAATCAACTTTTTAACCATAATTAATAACAATAGCCTTTGTATAACTTAGGAAAAAGACAATTAGTGCTGAATTAGAAATTACAACACCTTACTTAAAAATTCTAGATTCAATTTAAAAAAAAAATTCTAGCCTCACCACCCTTTTAAGGTCTCAGAAGTCTAAATGATGAAAGAATTAGTACTTCCCAACCCAGCATTTTATTTTCTAGTATAGCTGACTATTACATTGGAATGAAACACATAGTAACTTCAAAATAACTCCCACCATCCAGTTCTAAGATGCTTCTCTGATTTCCCTAAAGACCTAAGAAACATGCCTAGTAAGTCACAGCTAAAATACCTGCACAAAAATTAAGGAATTATCAGGATTCTAATTTTTCAGCCAGCACTTGCCTTTCTATATCTATATATACATAATTACAGTGAATCTATAAAATCTTAATAGAAACAAAAAGTGATGTGTGGCAATTGATCTTTGGGTAGAAGGATACCCTCTAGAAAGAATTTATTTTTAATCAAGTATAAGCATAAATAGTGTGTCTGGAGCTTCTGATGAATCTGAAGGAGGCCCCAGGATGAAATCCTTTGCATTAACTTAATATTAATATAACTAATATTTAGTGAGGAGGGGCTTTGATACTGCAACCATTAATGATCCTCCTAACTGAAGCTGTGAGCAAATGTCCATAGCTAATGAGCTGGCAGCCTTCAAAGTCTGAGCTTAGAGAAATTTGCTTAATAGAACTAAAAAGGATCCAAGGATACATATGTTTCTGTGCCTTCCATTTCAAACCTGGAAATCACAAGCCACGTAAATCCTTATTTAAGGCTCACTTCCTTTGACAACTTAATGTTTTGCTTTTGTTTTGTTAGGTTTTTTGGTGGGGAGGGGAGGACATGGAGTACACTTAGTAATATGGGCAGAAAGAAAAGATAAATAATCACATGCCCATGTTGATGATAAAAATTGTGATTTTTTATTTATATACATTTTGTTATGAAATATGGTGTATTGCAGATGAAACTACACATTTTACATAGTAGAGACAGCTTGATGTACTCAGAAGCCTCCATAGCAGTAACTCAAATGGTGCATTAACACCAAATGCTTCGAATTATCAGTATACTCCCATTTTTACAGTATTATAGCAACATCTTTCATCACTAGCCATTGAACTCTGGATGATAATCTTTAAAACATTTAAAAATTTTTTCTTTTATTTTTATTTATTGTGAATAGCTGATTTCCCTGAATGTATATCTCTCCAACCCATGATGCCTGCTGCCTAGAGAGGCCAAAGGAGGTTATTGGACCCTCTGAGAGATGGTTGTAAGCCATGATGTGTTTGCTAAGAATCTGACCTGGGTTATTTCTTTTTTTTTTTTTTGCCATAGATATCTTTTTTTCATCAATTACACTTTATTCGTTCTGCATCCCCCCATAAACCCCTCCCTCCTCCCCTCCCAATCCCACCCTCCCTCCTCCCTCTGCATGCATGCCACTCCCCAAGTCCACTGATAGGGGAGGTTCTCCTCTCCTTTCTGATCTTAGTCTATCAGTTCACATCAAAAGTGGCTGCATTGTCCTCTACTATGGCCTGGTAAGGCTGCTCCCCTCCAGGGGGAGGTGATCAAAGAGCAGGCCAATCAGATTATGTCAGAAGCAGTCCCTCTTCACATTACTATGTAACCCAACTGGACTCTGAACTGCCCTGGGCTACATCTGTGCAGGGGTTCTGGGTTATCTCTATGAATAGTCCTTGGTTGGAGTATGAGTCTCTGGGAAGTTCCCTGTGTTCAAATTTTCTTGTTCTGTTGCTCTCCTTGTGGAGACCCTGTCCTCTCCAGCTCTTACTATTTCCCAGTTCTTACCTAAAATTCCATTCACTCAGCCCAACAGTTGCCCATCAGGCTCAGCATCTGCTTTGATAGTCTGGAGGGCAGAGGGTTTCAGAGGCCCTCTGTGGTAGGTTCCTAGGTTGTTTCTTGTTTTCTTCTTCTTCTGATGTCCATCCTCTTTGCCTTTCCAGATGGGGATTGGACATTTTAGTTAGGGTCCTCTCTCTTGCTTAGTTTCTTTAGATGCACAGGTTTTAGTGGGTTTGTCCTATGTTGTATGTCTATATGAGTGAGTAGATACCATGTGTGTCTTTTTGCTTCTGGGACAACTCACTCAGGATGATCCTCTCCAGATCCCACCATTTACCTGCAAATTTCATGATTTCCTTATTTTTCATTGCTGAGTAATATTCCATTGTGTAGATGTACCACAATTTCTGCATCCATTCTTCAGTTGAGGGGCATCTTGGTTGTTTCCAGCTTCTGGCTATTACAAATAAAGCTGCTACAAACATGGTTGAGCAAATGTCCTTTTTGTGTACTTGAGCCTCTTTTGGATATATGCCCAGGAGTGGTATGGCTGGATCTTGAGGAAGCGCTATTCCTAGTTGTCTGAGAAAGCGCCAGACTGATTTCAAAGAGTAGCCAGTACTCTGAAAGTCTAGGACTTCTCTTCAGTCTCCACCCAGTTTTTAATTGTTTGTTTGTTTGTTTGTTCTGTTTTAGACATGGTGCTTCTATGTAGTCCTGGCTAGCTAAAAGTCACTGTGTAGACCAGGGTTGCCTCTAAATCACAGAGATCCTTTTGCCTCTGCCTCCAGAGTGCTGAGGTTAATGGTAAGTGATACTACAGTCACCACGTCATAATTATTCTTCAATGTTTTTTTCTTGACATTATTTTTGACAACACACTTAATATCATATCCTCAGGAGGAAACGTGGTCCCCAGACGTGTCCCAAATGAATGAACAGGAACACACATATGGAAGCCTGCTAGACCTACAGAAGTTTACATCAAGACACTGACAGTATCAAGCAAATTTCCCTTTTTATTCACAGTAAAATATATATTGGATGTGATCACTGAAATAAACATCCTAGAAATTCCTAGAAAATTATTGCAAATGTTCACACTCAAATCTATATAACTGCTTACTGTTGAAGTGACTGGCCTTAGTCTTTCAATGTAATTTTTTATTAGCCAATTCAATTTATACCTCAGTCATAGGTTCCTCTCTCCTCTCCTATCAGTCCCACCCTCCCTCCTGAATCCCCTATCCCTTATTCCTCAGAATAGAGGAGCCTCCCTACCTCTACCTCATCTATTCACATGAGAACTGAGTTCATCTTCCGCCCCTGTGGCCTAGTAGGGAAGTCCCATCAGGGGGAAGTGATAAAAAAAGCAGGCAATATAGTCTGTGTCAGAGAGATTCCCCACTCCCCTAACTAGTGGGTCAACTAGAAGCCTAAGTGTGACTTTGAAAGAAGACCAGCCAGACGCCAGACACCTGCTAGCAAAGTTTTGTGAGATCTCTAGTTTCCAGATTTACAGTCACTATTATTTTGTGGACCTACCCTCAACCCTGGCAACCTGCTCCACAACAGAGGAAAAAAATAATTTTCAGAATTGGCACAAATATTACAATATCTGTAGCCAACGTGGTGGTTAACTGGATCAGAGATCCCTTTCTTTTTACTGTCCTACTTAACCAGGGAAATGGAAATCTCTGTGTTGTCAAGGCTTGCCTCTGTGTCCCTCCTCTCCAAGCACTGTTCCAAAAGCCTCCTTATTCTGACCACTCCTTACTACACCTTAATTTAATGAGGTGAACACGCTGGGTGTGGGTGGCTGGTCTCCTGAGCATCCTATTCCAATGATAGAGCTAAACATCAACAAAGATGCCAGAACAGCAGAAGCACCTTTTATATAAGATGAGAACGATGCTTCCTTATTCCTCTTAACTTCTTTAATGCCTTACTAAAACGAACAATTTTTACCATAATGTTAATCTAATGGAGTTTTTAGTATCTACTTGAAGCAGAAAAAAAAAATCCTCATCTCACTTAAGATTAAAGTCAATATAGATAAGGATTCCGCACAGATTCTTTTCACAAAAATGACTACTGACCCAAGAGTATGACAGTTTTCTTTGAGAGGATCCACCAGAAACATCTTGCCATGTTCTGTTTTGTCTCTGATTTGGAAATGAAGCAAACCAGTGATTTGGTATCCCAGTTTCGTTGTCTTCAGTATGGAGCCTGCCCCCTTTAAACTAAATATCTGAAAAAAATGCTTTACTTCCGTCAAATATGGATGAACATGGTGCTAATTTATACACATACAAATGGGATAAATTGAAGAATATGTGTAATTTTTAACTCTTAGTGCCCTGCCCAGTAACTGATAACCGCTTGGTAATTATTAGCCATTACAATTCTAAGTCTTCACCAGCATCACAACGCACAGCTTACTAGCTCTCTGTATATTATAAGCACATTTAGCTGCTGTACTGTAATGATTGGAAGTTACACAATAGAGATTGGTTAGTTGAAGACCCCACTCCTATAGTAATATGGTCCTAAATGCCCTCTGGCTACAAAAATCTCCATGTCTGATTGATAATTGCAATTTATTTCAAAATATTTTATATTTCCTTCTGATAGTATAGAGAAGGGATCCTCTATAACCGGATTATTAATGACATGATTATGTAATGATGGCTGTATACATACAGAATCCCATTGTATTCCGAAGGACACTGAGCCATGTACTGCAACAGTTTGTATTTTATAACTGAATACCTTTTGGACAATATGAATTGACAAACAAGTCCAAACACACAGTTTTTTGCAGTGCACCTGCACTGTATGAACTCTCAACTTGCTACATGCTATTATTTTCCAGAGAACACGTAAAACTACATCTGCTGACTCCTACCATTAAATCTTGATTTCTACCAGAAGCTAGAAAGAGCCTCTCTCTTTCCTTCCTTCCTTCCTTCCTTCCTTCCTTCCTTCCTTCCTTCCTTCCCACCTACCTTTCTTTCTTCTTTTCTGTCTGCATCTCCAAAAAGAAAACAATTATTTTACTAGTGCATTAGTCTGTTTTCCTTACTGTATTGAAATATTTCAAGTAGATTAATATTATAAAGAGGTTTACTCACCAATTTTAGAGATTTGTCTTCATCCCTGTTGACAAACAGCTCCAGGGCATATGGTGGAGTGGATTTGTAAAGAAGCCAGGGGGAGATTCAGGGTCATATTGAAGGTTTTATGAGACTGCACACCAATGATAATTCAGTTGAAAAGACCAGCATTTCCTCTTGAAGGTGTGCCCCTAATAGGCTACCAACCAACCACACCCTAAAGTTTTTAGAGAACCTGACAAAACTGACTTTCTAGGGACTCTCTTCTACCACATGAACCTTTAAGAGGGCAAACAGCATTGAATCCATAGATCCTTAATTTTATAGCACTATGTAGCTGAGAGATCGAATTTCCTTCCTCTTCTTCAGGTCTTTCAGACCTTTTTCTCCATGTTTTGTTAGGTTTTTTGACTAGTTCAATCTCATTTTGCTGTTACTTAACTATTTCTATTATACTCACATATGTTTGTCTAGTGTCAGGAGGTAACACTTAACTCTGAAACTATTCACATTAAAAAAAAAAATCAACATTCTAGTGGTCTCTATAAATTTCAAAAAATGGCTGAGCATCCAAAGTTCCTCTTCTCTGTTTAAGACAGGATATGAACTTAAAAGTGGCAGAGAAATACTGTTGTTTAAGCTGAATTTCAAAGTTCAGTCTTAATTTAAATGAACTTTCCTCCAATTAGTATATTCTATGAGGCCATGCTGAACTCTCACATGGAGACTGATACAGATGTGGTTGTAATTGTTTCCCATGCTTAAATCGGCTAGCTATCTGACTCATCTTTCTTCTAAAAGTATCAAACTTGCAACTTCAGATATCCCTTCACTATGTAGTGTTGGTTTCATGAAACAAAATAATAGCAGAAAATATCCAATTCTGAAAAAAAAAATGGATACCCAATCACATGTTGAAGATTATTGCCTAAAAGCTGTAAGGTTTTCTTCCCTGACTACCTCTAGATTGTCCTTGCAAAGGATGTGGCTTAAATTAGCCAGTTCCAAAGGGTTAACATCAGCTCCATCAACACACCCCCTTTACCTGGCAAATTCTATCACTCTTCAGCATATGTCACTTGCGCAACTTTTCAACTCTTCCCTTCCTAAGGTAATGGGCCCAGAAGCTGGATGCTGCCTCTCTGCGGCACCTGTCATTTTGACATTTCATGCTTTCTTTAGAAAAGAGAAGTTGGTGGAATGTGAGAAAAGTGGGACTTTGACAGGTTGTCAGGGTATCTTGCAGCACAAACCAACCTGCCAGCCAGCCTGTTTTCTGCTATATTTCAAAGTCTCTGAGCAAACGAACTCCGGTTACTGACTGAAGGACTGCTTAAGTCTGAAGAACCTTTACTGTTTTCAAGGCTGAAATTAAATTACGTGCCCCAGAAATTGCTTTAAATGATAGGCTGCTTACCTATCAAACAAAAGGTACAGCATGCAAAAGCAAAATGGACAAATGCAACTTAGCTGCTCATTTGTCTTTTTTTATTAATTTGATATATATCAAATTATATATACATATATATATAGAGAGAGAATAGACACCTGTAAATCCCAAATAGTTCTTGAAATGACCTTGGTTTTGCAAGCAATGAATACTTTGTGTCTCATTCATAAGCAAAATATTGCTGGCATACAGATATTGATAATGGAGCAGGGAAAATAGGCCAGCAACCAGGGCTTTAAAAATACCACTAGCAAAAGGAATACGAATGCACCTTCCTGACAATGGCTGTGTGTGTGTGTGTGTGTGTGTGTTTGTGGTTTGTGTTGGAAGGGTAATGTGGACAAATTGCCTATATAAAATCTGTTACCAAGGTCTAGAACTCCCACTCACTTTTCTTTGATATAAAGCTAATATTTCTCATCACACAAATCCCAAAGGAAAAACAATTGCTACAAATTATTTATTGGATGAGTATTTGATTTCACCTACACAAAGTGGATACCAAAAACATATAGAAAAAGGGGACTACTTTGTGTAATTGTCCTAGCAGAGAAGAATTTGTAAGGTTAAACTAAACTCTGCATGTCATGTTTATCCTTTTATGTCTTTTCTACCAACCACAGACTAAAAACTACAAGTCCACTCCTACTGTTAATTCTAGTATTGTGCAAAGGCCTCTCAATGAAACTTCTTTTTAACTGTACTTTAAACATAGAAAAGTATTTAGCTTTTGTTTAAATGAAATTTTTATAGCCTCTAGGGAATAATTAGAAAGAACTAATGTTCATTTTACTTCTGTAGTAAATGTTCATTTTCTATGTTTTCTGTTGTCGTTGAAGACACACATGGATTAAATCACTGCACTGTAATGATAGAGTCTCTGCATGAGTGACATACTAAATTTTCTAAGCTTAGTTGTTGTTGTTGCTGTTTTTTTTCTACCCAGAAAAATGTTTAAGAAGTGTAATGGATTGCCTTACATACACTGGCTTTCCTGGGAATCTTCTTGAGATGCTAATCTTTATATTCTAAGCAGGAATCTTCTATGGATTTCCAGACACAAATATAATAGTCTAGAGAAAAGGTTGTTAAAAAGTCTCTGTCACTTCCTTGTCAACGACTAGCAAAAGTCTCTCTTGAAAGAAAACAAATATAGCAAGAAGTTTGAGGTGCAGGGGCTAAAGAGAGAGGACTCAGATTATGAATATAATAGCACGCGTTGTTCTCATACATGACACAGGTTTGGTTCCCAAGGCCCACTGAGTAGTGTATAACCATGCATAATTCCAAATCCAGGGCATCCAACACCCTCCTCTGACATTGTGGTTACCAGGGTTACACATGGTCCATGCACATACACTTGAGAAAATTACTCATACTCTTTTTTATTTTCCACTAAATACATTTTTTTATTTTTATTTTTTTATATTAATTACAGTTTATTCATTTTGTATCCCAGCTGTAACCCCCTCCTTCATTCCCTTCCAATTCTACCCTCCCTCTCTTATCTCCTCCTATGCCCCTCTCCAAGTCCATTGATAGGGGAGGTCCTCCTCCCCTTCCCTCTGACCCTAGCCTATCAGATCTCATCAGGACTGTCTGCATTGTCTTCCTCTTTGGCCTGGTAAGGTCCTTCACTCTCAGGCAGACATAGACAAAGAACCAGCCACTGATTTCACATCAGAGACAGTGGCTGTTCCCATTAGGGAACCCACTTTGATACTGGGTTGCCATGGTATACATCTGTGCAGGGGTTCTAGGTTATCTCTATGCATGATCCATGGTTGGAGTATCAGTCTCAGAAAAGAACCCTGGGCCCAGAATTCTTGGTTCTGTTACTATCCTTGTGGAGCTCCTGTCCTCTGCAGGTCTTTCTATGAGCCTCAGTACCTGCTTTGATACCCTACTTGGCTGAGTCTTTCAGAGACCCTCTGTAGTAGGCTCCTGTCCTGTTTCCTGTTTTCTCCCTCTTCTGATGTCCATCGTGTTTGCCTTTCTGAGTGAGGATTGATCATCTTACTCAGGGTCCTCCTTCTTGCTTAGCTTCTTTGGGTGTACAGATTTTAGTATGCTTATCCTATATTACATGTTTAATATCCACTAATAAGTGAATATATACCATTTGTGTCTTTCTGCTTCTAGGAAACCTCACTCAGGATGATCTTTTCTAGTTCCCATCATTTAGCTGCAAATTTCAGAGCTAAACAGAGAGTTTTCTATAAAGGAATATCTAATGACAGAGAAACACTTAAAGAAATGCTCAACGTCCTTAGTCATCAGGGAAATATAAATCAAAACGACACTGAGATTTCACCTTACAACCATCAGAAATGCTAAGATCAAAAACTCAACTGAAAACACATGCTGGAGACGATGTGGAGAAAGGGGAACCCTCCTCCATTGCTGGTGGGAATGTAAACTTGTACAACCACTTTGGAAATCAATCTGGCACTTTCCCAAACAATTAGGAATAGCGCTTCCTCAAGATCCAGCTATAGCACTCCTAGGCACATATTCAAAACATGCTCAAGTACACAACAAGGACATTTGCTCAACCATGTTTGTAGCAGCTTTATTCGTAACAGTCAGGAAACAACCCAGATGTCCCTCAACTGAGGAATGGGTACAGAAATTGTGGTACCTTTACACAATGGAATACTACTCAGCAATGAAAAACAAGGAAATCATGAAATTTACTCATATTCTCAGAAAAAAAGCCAAGGAATGTTTTAAAGGAAGTATGAGTCAGTACTATGTACAGCAAATGTGTGTAAGAGAGAAATAGCAGTATTGAGTAAATGTAAACAATTGCAAATTGAAGTGATGAGAAAAATCACATTTTATCCTGCAAGTTTGAGAGTTTATTGTAGAAAATACATCTTGGGCCAGGGATACAGCTTAGTTCGTAAAATACTTGGCACATGAGAATGAGGACCTGAGTTTAATCCTTGGTGTTCAGATAAAAGCTACATAAGGAAGCTTGGATTTACACACTCAAATGTGAGACCGTGACACACTAATCTTCAGAACTCAGTGGCTTGGCAGCATGGCAGAGACTCAGTTATGGACTCTGTCTCAAAAGATACAGTAGAGAACAATCAAAAATGGGATGTTCAGGGCTAGCCTCTAGCTCTGTATGTTTGTTCACAGGTGCACAAACACATGCATGCCCTTGAACATGCATATTACACACAAGCTCATGAGTGAACACACACATGCGTGCGCACATGCACACACCACACAAGCACACACATACCCCATTTCCTGAATGACTTGAGTAGATCTGTTTCTAATCCAAAAACTCATTAACTGTAATAAATGTATTAAGTAACTGTGATTCTACCCATAAATATCATTACCCTTTTCGTTTAAAGAGCACTGTTCTGAACATGTCACTTTTCATTTGACCGCACAATCTGATTTTCCTAATTCCTACCTTATTGTTCATGTGTGTTTTCTGTATTCTACCCGGGTATCTTCTTTCATCCCTTTCGCATTTACATTAACTAGTTTACACTCTGGTTTCTTTAAATTGGTAGATATGCACAGAATTCTTTTCTCTAAAGTGAGATTCACTTCATCTCTTAAATCTTTGAGTGTTCTGTTTTGTTTTTGTCATGCATTTGATTCGTGAATGAGGAATATTTGTGTCAGAAAGTTCTACACTATGATTCAAGGAACTTATGGCCAATCCTTTTTACAAATAGGGGACAAGACAGCAATCAGTTCACTGTCCTGGTTGCTATTGTTTTCCTTTATAAATGTGTAACAATATTACAGGCTCACAGCAGCTCATTGTTGACAAATTTGAATGGAATTGCATGCATGAAATTTCTTAGTACATTACCTGAAAATTGGCAGATGTCTAATTGCTTGGAAAGAATATAAATCTGAGACTTTATTCACTCTTAGAGCTATATCCTCAGGGAATCATATTCTCTCTTTATTACTCTAATTTCTGAGCATATTCTGTCAACAAATATTTTATTGAACACCAATAATGAATTGCCACACTAATTTTTACTTACAAATTCTGTTAGACCTCTGTCTTTTACAAATGATTGTTAAAAAAGATGACAGTTATCATACATTAAACATTTTATATATGCTGCTAAGTTCATTTACAAATTCTCTCAGACTAAGGGATCAAAAGTCTTCTTACACTTACTTTAGAAATAAGGTAACTGAGACGATTTTATTGAAGTAACTGATGCAATGAGAAGTTAAAAGAAAGATCAGGATTTGGATTCTGGTGTGATTCACTCAAGAGCCTGAAACTTGAGCCTCTATAGTAGCCTCTTTACCTGCTGTATAATTCTTTCTCCTCCTTCACCACCATATTAAGCCCCACTTTCAAATCATTTTATTTTCCTCAAAACAACTGAAATTCTGCTTTATAGAATGGCTATATTTAACTCTTCAGATATGTCTCTTCAGATAGACTATGTAGAACTTAAGGGGAGGGGCCATGCTTCAACATGTGGATACCAAAGTTAGTAGCATGACATGTTCCTGAGCTTCAGAGAAGATGGTATTTGTCTGAACTGTGAATCAGCAGTTTTTCAGAAAGAATATTGTTGGGGTGTGTGTGTGTGTGTGTGTGTGTGTGTGTGTGTGTGTGTGTGTGTGCTGTCCATCAGGTCTCTATAGCTTTATAGCTCTCGACATTAGATTTTTAGACAAGGTATTTCAGGGAACATAGATCCCAGTAATTTGTAAAACTAGCTGGACAGCCATTTTGAAGAATTGCCATGTCTCTTCCTGTTTACTCCTGAGCTTATAGAAATATGCCCTATGCCCTGCTTTTACTGGGGTGATAGGGATCTGAACCCATGTCCCCAAGCTTCCATAGCAAGCACTTGCTGACTTTATTGTTTAAAATCTTTGTAGATCTTCAGTGTCTACTTGATTCAGGATAGAGTTAAAAATAATACGCTTGCTAAATTTTCTGGCATTGTAAGAAAGCATAATCCTTCTTAGAAATACACCTTTCACTCTATGTTCCCTCATTAGATGAAACTTAATTGTTTCCATTCCTCTACTTCCCAGAGGAGGAGGGCAAGCATGAAATGGTAGTCTATTTGAGACAATTCTGTGGTTTCTAAAGAGAGACGTGCCAAATACATTTTTGTCTCAGAAAGCCACAGCCCTCAAATCAATTATAACTTTCTCAGGCCTCCCAGATGGTTTTCCCCTATGTGATAATTCTTATATTGTCCAGCTTCCCAATCTTTGACTTTTTAATACCTAGAACTAGATCATATATTTTAATTAGCCAGAAGGACAATGCAGCCACTGGATGACTCTGCCTCTATGGCACTTCTGGATGTTGACTCATCATCTCTCAGTTCTGCTGGATGAATCTTCGTTTCAGTGCTTCATGAGCATCAGTCTAGCTTGATTCATTGTTCCATTCTAAAATACACTCAGTTTGCCGAGACTCCAGAGGACAGAGAATGTACTGTGAAGACTGGTGTTTCGTTATTGCCTTACATGTGAACTTGTAAACTTCAAACTCAAAAGTCAGAATCCTGATGCTCATATTCTCAATTTCATGGTCTGGCAACGAGTTTGCTTTACTAACAGGAAGCAGTGCATCCCTGGGTGATGAGGAATGAAATGCAGAAGAGATGGATATACATAGAAATGTCACAGAAGAATGAAATATTTATCGTTCTAAAAATAAGAAAATATAACACTGTTAAAGAAACTATGTGTGAGACCTCTTTATTACGGTTGAATAAGTGGTCAAGAGACCAGTCTTGTAATCCTGAACAAGCCCTGGCTTATTGCAGAGCTTGGAATCCTATAATAGAAGAAAATAAAAGGGACAGCAGTGAAGGGACTGCCTGGGTCTCGTGCTTTCCACTCCCTCACACTACCCTTGTCTGCTTCTCGTCTCTCAGTACCATAGCTGGGTTATCATCAGCGCAGGGAAGCTGCAGAGGTGGCATTTCCCCTGGTATCAGAGCATGACAGCAGACCTCCTGTAGCAGAGATCAAGCTACCTTTCACCTACAGAGTGTGTTTGTTCCAGTCTGAGAGGGCCAGAGTCCCTGTGATGGGGACATCATTAAAAAGGCCCAGGGAAGCTGGAGTCGACATTTGGAGGGACTCAGTAAGTCAAAATAGGTTTGATAATAAAACTCATTTCATTCTAAAGGATTCCAGAGGCCAGACAAACGGCATGTACTTAGCCTCAGTGAAGTATTGGCTACCGAAGAGTCCCCTACCACATTAGGAAAGGAGGGAATTTAGGCCAAGGACACAGAGGTGGTCCCTGTTTCTCAATACTGCTATTCAGTCTTTAATGTTCACATAGAATTTGCTTTTTCAGGAATTATCTGAAAGACACACACTTTCTAAATTGTGAAACTTTCAATTTCTCTACCTTGGAAGGATGAATGGCTGAATGAGCCCCGCTGAGATCAGAGTTTAAACATCCAGGGACTCTAAGTGTTTGAACCAGCTGCAGAGCCACTGTGCCAGCCCTCTACCCTCCAGTGGGACAGCCTCTCCGCAAAGAAGTCAACCTCAGCAGTCATTCCTCTTTTACCTAACTCATTTCCAGCTTCAGAAATTAAGCAGCAGTTAATACACACAAGCAAATAAGTTACCGCCTCAGAGGTTTCTACAGACCCAAGTGTCATTAAAATGCCGTGTGTCATTTGAAAACAAGACAGAGAGTCTGAAAAGATGCTCAAGACAAACTTTATGCTTCTGTTAAAGATGAGTGAACGCAAAATTAATCCACTCATCTATCAATACTGGGAGGCAAGTCCTGATGATTTCTGTTCAAATCTATATAGCCAGTTTTCTCTTCCCTAACACAAGTATAATGCAAGCTGTTAATAAATCTCAGTAAATTGAACTTCTAAGATAGACTCCTCTTTTTAAAACCTCATGATTTTTTTCCAGATTTTTGTAGCATTCCTAACATGTCTCCAATGTCCATTCATGCCCTGACCCAAGCTAGTTTTCTTTTCTCAGAAAACATCTCCGACTGTTTTCTCTATCCATGACAACTGAGTGACTGCTTGTTCTTTTGTCATTCAAACACAGAAGGTTCACCTGTAAAATAGAATCTTAGCAATAGTAAATCCCTCTCTTAACAAAGAGTGATTAAAAGGAAGTAGTAAAAGCATTTTTTTTACAATGTTATGGTAGGTAAGTACTATAATGTATACAATAATGTTTTCATGATAAATTGTTTAGTGAGTGTTGTTCTCTCTTAGGTGGAGGCCTGGATCTCAGCTGGGATCTTGGAACTTCTGGACTTAGGGTGCTGCCCAAGTGCGCTAAGCCTGGATGTGGGGAAGGTTTTGCACAGAGTGTTACAGTTAGCTTTTTTAGCATGAAATCTCTGGTGGCAATGGAAGCTCACTCTTTTCAAAGCCTGTGGTGACACCAGAGTGTTACAGCTCTCCTTTAAGCTGCTGTGCTGAGCAGTCTGCTTGCAGTCAAGACAGAGACTGGGTGAGGCCCTGGACCCATGGGGCCCTGGCCCAGTGGGCTGGAGGGCACACCCAGGGTGAGGTGACCTGGCAGAGGATAAATGAAGAATCTCAGAAGGTCTTGAAGTGAGAATGCTGGAACCTGTGCACCTTTAATCATGTGAAATCAAGGACAACATAAACCCTGGGCAGAGGTAGGGATTTTGAGGGTGAATATGTTTGATTTGCCAGGGTCAGAGAGTCAGGGATACTTATTGGTCCTATCATGAGAAGGAAAATACAGGTCTTAATTATCCTATGGGGAGGGAAGGACGAGGGATCTCCAAGTACAATTGAAGGTCATTGCTGGACTAATAGCCTTATCAGGGCGGGACGTTTCTAGGAATTCCTAGAACAGTTTTCTTATCAAGGAAGAGTCTGGCCTATAGTCTGTCCTGAGGGCTATGTGATCTCCTCACAAGATCTGGAATTACCCGGATAAGGGGGGATGGAACCCCTCTGAGAAAAAGAAGTCAATCATCATAGAAGATTGCAAATAAACTGGCTATCAGGAGATGACAGACTTCAACCTTATCTGGCAGAGAATCACAAGTGAGAGCCAGGCATGACCACATGCTCTCTCAGGATCTGAAGTAGAGAGAACACAGCCTCAAAGATAACCTGGGACAAAAAGTAAACTCTGTCCCCCAAAAAAGAATTAGCTTATTATAATACTTAGTTAAATCATTCCTTTGGGTACAGTGTGATCGCTGTTTACTTGTCTGGGAGATGGTATTAATAATCGTACTTTGACTCTAAAACCCAATGAGAATGCAGCATTCTCATTGTTACAACTCAGTTTGGGGAAACTATTTTCTGTCATGTTATTATCTTAGGTTTTATCCATACACATTTTTATTAGTGCTGTAACCCACCATAATATGTATGCATTCCACTATTTCATCTAGAATCTGACATACAAGAAAAAAAAAAAATTCAGGTACAATTGGCTTGAGGTAGTCAAAGTTATTTGTCAGATCCTGGAACTACCAGAAGGCAAATGATATAAGATGTCTTTCACTCCTCATTGGTCTTTCTTCTATTTTTTTCTTCTTATTATAAATTCACTAAGAGTAGGAAATATGACTGAAAACAGCCCCCAGTCACATTTTTCCTACTTAAAACCACTACTTAAATATATAGGACATTCTTCTTAAATTATATAGACAGCAATACAAATCTCTAGGAATGGTTGTGGTTGAGCACTAGTAAGCCATGTACCCAACGCAAAGGATTGTATATCATAAGAAGTTAAAGAAAAACTACGGTCATCCCATCCTTTATAAAACTAGTTTAAATCCATTCTATAGCTTCAGAACAGCTAGCCTTTATATTTTTTTACATTAATTTTTGTTTGTATCTTTGCTTGTGTGTGCATGTATGCTCTGGCATGTGGCAGTGGAAAAAATATCAGAGAATACTTCTAGCCAGCCCCCTTCTTAAATATGTCTACATTGTGTGTGTGTGAGTGAGAGAGAGAGAAGAGAGAGAGAGAGAGAGAGAGAGAGAGAGAGAGAGAGAGAGAGAAGAGTTGAGTTTTCAAAACTAATCATCTACTATTTATTTATTTTTAAGTGAGGTCATCTAATTGAACTATGAGGAATCCTGAAATGTTAGAAGATTCTGCCTGGGGCAATGGATATAGCTCAGTCATGGAAAAGGTTGCTCCACAAGTTTGAGCACCTGAGTTTGATCTCCAGAAACAACACTAAAAAATAATAAGCCAGGTACATGCTCCTTATACCTCAGAGTTGGGGAAGTAGAGACACGCAGATCCCTAGGGCCTGCTGGATAATGAGCCCAATCTACTCAGCTGGATCCAAGCCAAGGAAAAAAAGTAGTCTGAGAGAATGCAAACAAACAAAACCCAGGGTGCATAGTATCCAAGCAATGTCAATCCCCAAAGCTTGCCCTCTGACTTCTGCACATGCATCTCTTCTCCTGTGTGCACCTATAAACTTAAGCATGCACATAAACAAGAGAGAGACCCAGGAGGAGGAAGGGTTCTTGTCAGTGGAGTACTTAGGTAGGCCTTTGTTGATGTTGTAAAGAAAATCCTCCATCTGTCTTCAGATACAGCTTTTAAATAGGTCTAGAACTCAAAGACCGAAAGATCAGCTCATCAACATTAGGACTGATAAGACTTAATGACTGATTTACTGATGCATGTGGCTACTATGAGAAGTCACCCAGTTTTCATGATTCTCCCTTAAGTTAGTTAGAAAAGATCTCTGCTCCCTGCTTCATGGAGGCAGAGTCCTACCAAGATTCCCAATAACTGAACAAGGAAGAAACCAAGGTGTGTGTTCTCAGCATCAGCATCTCTACACAGAAAACTCAGAGGAAACTGGCACTTGTTTGGCCAATTCTGACTCTTAAGCAATCACAGAGATCATTTCAAGTTTGCTGTTACTGTGTGTGAATTAGGGTGAAAGAGGTTAAATCTGAAACTTTACATGAGTGACAGTATTCCAAAATATGAACAGAGGGCTAGGCATAAGGAGTTTGCTTTTTAATGCCTTTAATTTCAAATTCCAGGCTTCGTTTCTCTATTATTGCTCTATTTTTTTATTAGCTTCTCTTTATCCTATTTTGATGTATAATTTCTATCAAATACTGTAGCCCTTCAAGAGCATCTTCAGAATTTTGAGTCAGAAACTAAAATTGAATCTGTTTGAAATGTTCAAAGCCATCTCCAATGGCACCCTCATGGCTCCATATAATAAATTGAACACAGAAGCAATAGCCCTATTAAGCTGATGAAATCATTGATTTCTTCTATGTGTAATGGTCACATTAAAAGCTGAGATTTTCAAAAGATATGATACTAAGTCACCCATACCCTTACCATATTAACAAAAAGCCTTTTAAACTCATGGCCATTAGTGGAAAGTGTTTATTATTAGAAAGTGGCTATGAATATAAATATATCAAAACATTGTAGCACAGTATTCCAGGCTACTAGTCAAAAGGACATCAATAGATTTTTTGTATTGTCTGTTTTTCTTGCCGAGAAATTGTAAAGAAGCACTAATTGCAAAACCATATAAAGTTTTTTTTCTTAGTTGTGCTTATTTACAAAGCTACAAAATATTTGGAACACCCAGCTTTAGCAAGTGATTCCCAAGCAGAATTTAGCTGTATCATAACTGTTTAGTATGGTCAAAAGTGAAATACGTAACTCCAAGATCAGATGTACAAAGACAGAATATAGGGTAGGGTCATTTAGCAGATTCAGATGATTTGAACACAGATACATTTAGATGTCATCATCATAAATAAGGCTAAGCTTTTATTCAGGTACAAAGGGGCTTGGGATTTTTTTTTTCTTTCATTGACACATCTTTTTCCCCTTTGATATGTAATCCTTCTTGTGATACACTATGCTCTTGTCTTTCTCTGAGCTGACCCTAGAAATTTTACAATGAGCTCAGTCTTATCATTTAGTGTAATAAAAAGCAAGATCATTTTAGTTATGCCAGTAGTAATTTTTGTTGGCATAAACATGATATTACCTGTGAATCTGAGAAGCACTAGAGTGTAAGAGGGAATGGACAAAAAAAACAGCACACTGAGAAATAAACCTGTAAAGTTCAAATAACGTAGAGATTGCGAAGAGATAGAGAATCCGTTTTCTTTACTTTGGTATGTGACTTCTGCCATATTGAACACCCTCCGAGGAGTGCTATGCCCAAATAGTCGGCCAACAGCAACTGGATGAGTTTAAAGGAAAAGGAAGAGAGGTGGGCTGAAAAGAAAGTTGGCTGGTTAGAGAAAGGTGAGTACATCGTGGACGAGTTAGGAAAAAAGTGAAGATAATCAAAATACATTATATGGAATTTTTGAAGAATTAATAGTAACATTGTTTAAAGATGTATGTGTAGCTTACTGTCTAGACAAGCCTTATTTGCAAAACTTTAGGCTACACAAAAGTAAGTCTGAATTTTAAAGACAAACTGTATCATTTCTCTTTTTAATTTATGTATCAGTTAACACAAAATATTCATATTGATTTGTATCATTGCATTACTGCTATTGAAACACATGTGAGCACAGTTTTCAGTATTTTACAACACGACTTTAATAGCTTCACAGTATTCTATTACATAAAAATACCATAATCCGTTATAAAAAATGTACCATAATCCATTATCACTGCCCATTTCTCTTCAATAATTTGCAGAATAAAAAGTGTTATGATATTTATCATACAACAAAACACTATCATATCCCCAGGAATACTTTCTTAGGACCATTACTGATAGAAATTTTAGACTCAGGTCTATATTATGAATGTGAAACAGATTGATATGGGTAATGAATGCTAAATCTCTCTTAAATAACAGCCAAATTCAGATCATTTGGTTATTGTAGAAGAGAAAATGACTTGCTTGTAGATATGTATATAATGTATTTTGGGGGTTGAATATTGTACTTGGAATAAAAAGATATACATGACTAACTTCTTTGAATTAATAAAATAATGACAGTAAGATATACACTTTATATATTGTCTGGCTCCATATATACAGGTCTATTTCTAAGAAAGTTACCAACTCAGAGATCAGCCAGGCAGTAGAAAGTAGAAATCTTTAAGAAATAGTTGGTTAAGGAAATTATTCTTTGTAAACTGTCATCAAGTATATATGATCTGTCTCAAGAAAGAATAAATATAGGTCTGAAGAATCACAGAGAAGATATTTAGTGTGAAATAGTACTTAAACATTTTTAATATCATTTCTTCTTTCATTTTAAAGATAGCCTCATCACCAAATCTGTAGATAATACGGGCCATGAAAACAATATAAAATACACTTACGTGAAATATTTTCCAAGATGGCATTAATGAATTAACTATAAGATATAGTGATTATGGAGATAGATGGAAGGGAGTTAAATTTTTAGATGAACATTACAGGTCATTTAGTATATATGTCTGCTCAGAACACTGTGTTTATTGAAGTTTAGAAGGAAAAGAAATAGCAATTGCTTAAGTGCTTGGAAGGGAGCGAGGAGAGTCCAGTAGAATCTGGTAGTATGACTAAGCCATTCTGCCACACTGAACGCCTCCGTGAGGCACACTTTCCAAAGTTTTCCTAAGTTAAACGCTTAAGATATATTTAACCTGTAGCAGAAACGAAATGTGATTCAGTCTAGTAGGTGGCTTCAGTCTAGATCCTGCTGCTTGAATAGCTGAGCAACCTTGAAAAGCCCACCATTTCTCATTGCCCCATGTTCTGGAAATAGGAAATGAACATTTAATATATAATTTAGGAATTCAAATTTATCCATAGCACACATTGTGGCTTACAGTGTGTGCTTCTTAAACAATCTTCTGGAATCAAAATTATTTTAGAAACTGTTTCTATTTCGTAATGTATAAGGACTTTAATTTTTGTATACTTTTGATTCCCCACCACTTCCCTCTTAATGTTGTATTTGCTTAATAATTTATCAACTTGGCTGGGTAAAATGCAGTGTGAACCATGTAAAAATAAAAAGAACTTTTAGATTAAACCTGTTGGGCTTTGGAATCTCACATATGGATCAGTATTCAGTTCAAAACCCAGACATGTACAAGCTTGGGGTTGGTATAGAATATTAAGGATGAAACTGGGAACGAGAGAATCTATACAGAGTTTGTTTGAATGCTAATAAATCATGAAATCACTTCTTCTGGGCTACTGGGATTTGCAGCATAAGAAACCTGAAATTCAACAAGGAACCAGGTTCCCTGAAGAACTTCCTAGTCTGACTCTAACCAATACATTTTAGGCAGAAAAAAAAAAAAAAAGAAATCAAAAGAAAACCGAAGGGATTTCAGAAATGGAAGAGGTCCCTTTTCTTATAATCTTACATATTTATAATTGTTATTTTAATACTAAGCAACAGTTAGTGGCGGAAGCACGGTGACTCTATGAACAGGACAAATAACCATAGAGCCTCAAGCTGGTTATTAAGATAGTTGGGTTTTTGTTTGTTTGTTTGTTTGTTTGTTTTTAAGACCCTCACCCCTGTATATATTTCATATTGTTTTCTGTATGCAACCTCTCATATCTGCCGGTAGCTAAGTGAACCTGTCTCTCTAAATTTAATATACCGTGGCATGGACATGTTGGGGCAAAGATGCTACACTCACACACAGGCGGCAAGCTCCACCAGAAGAGGCATCTTCATATTTTTTTCACCCCTGCCAGGAAGATGTGGAAAAACTTCCCTAGAAGAGCTGATGAAGAGCGAAAGCACACAGGCCACCTGGGCTGAATGGAAGAAGTCCAATCTGCAAACCATCCTTCCCCAGCAGATAGCTAGCTCTCTTCCCACTCCACACATCCTCACTGTAGAGCAAAACTAATTTAACAAGATATCCCTGATTCCTCTGAACAGTGGTGAAAATATTCCTACAGGACTCTATTAAGACAGACCCCAAAGTACTCATCAGGCTCGCGAAAGAAGAAGCCTGCTGTGGCCTTTCCTACCCACAACACCATAGCAATTAAAGAAGAGGCCAATATCAAAGCAGGCAGGTAACTTTATAAGAGCACCAGGCATCTGCCCATGCCCAAGGCCACGTTTTTAAAGGAAAGAGCCATTATTTTTCCAGTGGTACAGGAAAGGAGCTGCAGGACATGCAGGTTAAATTGAAAAGCCCTTACATGTACCTTTGGAGGTTAACAGATTCACCTGAAGCCAGGTTCCCATCAGTTATGGATTCAATATTTGTTGGCATTTGATGAGGTCTGTGGGGATCTTTGCAGAGGGGAGACGTGATTGGCTCACTCACTTGGCAAGTGTTTGGCATCCCAAGCAGAGAATGTAAGAAGTTCTTTTTTTTTTTTTTTTTTTTTTTCCATGTGTGTCTGGCAACCCTAAAGCACTGAGAACTCTGTGCCAACATGAACTCAGATGTTAATTACAGCATTTTCATTTCGGTAATGTGTTGTTTGGAAAGATGGTGCTGGAGAATGGCGGAGGGACAAGGTGATTATTAGAAAACTCAAAATATGATTTTTTTTTTACAAGTGAAATAGTGGTGAGCATTTTGAATTTGGACTCAGGTAATATATAGCAGATTACTGTAGTCCGTTATTATAGATTAGAAACATAGTAATTTCCATTTTGAGTCTTCGTAATCTTATAAATCCTACCTTGCCATCATTTCTGATGAAAAAAAATCTACTTGAATCATTCATGTGTTTCATTTTTTAACCCTGAGGAACGTTTGCGACTGAGGATTGTCATTGTTCAAATAAGGTAATATCTAGCAAAACAGAAGCAAAACAAGAGGGGCAGATCACCTCCAGCTGTAGTCTTGGGTGGTAGCAAGACAAAGTTTTTTTCTCTGTTGCTCACAGTTCACTTTCACACTTTCTTCAAGGCTCTCATAGTGCTTTGGAGTTCAGCAGATCAATTTAGACTGTGTATTTTTCTGTCTTTATTTGCATTGTTCTTTTATGCAGCTGCAAGGCTGCTTTCCTCTTAGCAAAATGTCAAATGGTGTTGAATTTGCTCAATTAGCTTTGCAAATGTGTGTTTGACTTCCTATGGCATCCTTCTCCTCCTCTCTTTGTTGTATATTTCTTATATTTCAAAGGAAAACATCAAATAAATTCTTCTTTTGAAAGAAATTAGCATTTTAATTCATAGGTGATAGTCTGCAGTTGTGTTTCTGATTATGTTTTTAATTAAAGGACAAAAACACAAGCATTCTTCTCCCATTTGATTCACTTACTTGGGAGGTGAAGAAAATATTTAAATCCCAGCTGTATTGATGGTAATATTTTGACAGAAATAACTTTATTACACAAAGTAGCTTAATGAAGAGTTGTGCCTGGCCTACAGACTACAATATAATGCTTTCAAATGATGTTTGCAGAAGTTTTTATAATTTCAGTTATAGTAACTGAAATGGCACAAAATGTTTTTAAAAAGAAAAAGTAAAATAAATCACTTTTTTTTTCTTAAGTATCATAGGGACCAGGGAGTTAGATTTGTTCTCTAATAAGATCAAGCCAACAGAGGTTATTTATCCAAGTGACAGAAATTCGGGATTTTTATTTAAAGAAGAAGGGAATAAAAGAGAGGCTGAGATCAGAGTGATGGAGATGAGCCAGGAGAGTCTGGGGTATGCTGGCGAAGTCATTCTTTTCTCTCATTTAGGACAATTTTGCCAGCCACAAGCAATAGTTTATTATCCCCACACATGCCTCAGCCATCTTTTTAGTTCTTACATCTAATTCAGGTAAAAAAAAAAAAAAAAAAAAAAAAAAAGCATTCTGTTCTTTCCCATTTTCAGCTTCCCAGAAAGGAGTGAGGTACACGTAGCACATGAAATACAATTAAAGGCCTTCAAAGGCCCCTCAGACTGCTGAAGCTAAGCAGCTCTTATCTGCATCAGGATTTGGTTTCTTTGAAGTTAATTCAGAGATTAGACTTCATGCCTTTAAACATTCTTTAAATAAGAATGTGTATTATATCTTTTTCTAAAATCCTCTGTACCATCCAGTTGAAATGAAGCTCTATATGCTTCCTCTTGCCAACCACAGGGTAGGGACGGAACAGCAGCTTCATAAGTATCTCTCTCTATGGCCCACAGGAGACTGCAGTCATCAACAGTGCCCTTGCCTCCCACACGTCTTTGTTAGACTTCAGTGTTGCACCCCTCAGCTGAAAAAAAATACTCTTGATCACACAATGACATGTAAAGTTAGAAAATGCTCTCGGTGGGTAGAGCTTTTCATGGTAGAGCTAACTGATAATTGACTAGGATCACTAGATGTTATAAATAAAGTAGGTTTGAGCACTTCTAATAAAACTGTTTTCCTTAGCTTCCTGGGAAGGATCTGATCATGAGTAAAGTGAAGCTGACTGCTGGCAGGTAAGTTTGCTCAAACATTTGGTTAGGATGGCCCTTCATTTGTCCTCTACAAAGCAGTTTGTTGCCTGAAGTAAGAGAGTTGGTGTGAAGAACAAAAAAGAGTTGTTAAGCTAAAACTGTGAGCATAGTGGGGAAAAGCAAGTTGTGTTTGAGTTTCTGGTAGGTAGAGGAAAGCCTTTGTTTGCTGGGAACATTAGCTTTCCCAGGAGAGCTAATGGCCTGATAAGGAATATCAACCAAAGCATATTTCTTAGCAATGGACCAGATGCATAGAAGCAAGTGGACACAGATAACAGCAGAGGCTGTTAGAAGATTTTTATGTCAAGTTGTAAGGTTTTTGTTTTTGTTGTTGTTGTTTCTGAGTTTTGTTTTGTTTTGTTTCAGTTTAGTACTAGAATCTGGTAGCGTTAAATCATGTACTTAAAAAAGGAAAGTTACCTAAACTTATGAAAGTGGTCAATGTGGTCAAATAAGTATTCTGAATTCCTCCTACTTCATCCAAGCACCATGGGAGTTCTCTTTTCAACTCAATATGATACTGAGGGAATGAAGAGGCCAAACCCTTTTATTCCTTGCAGCTTGTACTGTTTTAAACTTGGCATATTTGAGATATTAACTTAAAGTACAGAGTTCTACTAGTTTTACTTACAGAAGGGTGTCTACCCAAGCTCATTTGCTACCTTACAAAAGAATAGGCTGAGCATGAAAGGTACCTAGTTTTATCTTGAAGAACCAGCAACACCTAAATTAAAGATCAGAAGCATATAGGACCCAAGAATGAATGGACCCAGCTATCCCCTTTGACTTGTACAGGGGTTCATGAGTAAATAAGGAGCTAAAAGTTACATTTTGTTTATTTTACTTAAATCTTCTACTATAGTAGCTGGAAAAAAAGAAACAGAACTATTGTTATTGAGATAATGGCAGTTCTTTGATTTTAACTTGTGTCCTTTATTAATATCTGAGGTAATAAGCTACTGATTTGTATAAGCAGATATTATCAAGTATTATCAACTATGCATTATAAATTATTATATGTAATGTCAAGTATTGCTATATTAGAATTGCTTCATCAACTATTAGGTAACATATAGCAAATTTAGTCACAGAGAGTACTAATAAAATAGCATATGAACACTATTTCAAAATAGACTAACGCCTATGAACAAAAGTTTCTGTTGTAGGTACATACAAATAGAAATTGTTGGGAAAAATGGGATGGTATCTATGTTTGGTTTTGTTTGACTGAGTCTATTTTATTTGAGTGTGTATTGTAAGGAGGGAGAGCAATAAATATAGGTCATCTAGTACTTTCTGGGGTTGAAAGCACTATGTCAAAAGCAATGTAAAAACAAGTAGGGAATTTGGGAGTTTGAGGGATCTGGGAAATGGTAGGAGTGTAAGGTTGAAAAGAAGATAGAAAAAGGCAGCGATCTGCCATTCTGAAAATGCCATCTGACTAAAGAGCAGGAGGAGAGAGGCAGTGAGCCAAACAAACAAGCAGGGAGGAAGGCTCTTCGAGAAAACACCAGCAGAAAATAAGAAGCCTGCATGTGAGTGCTTGGAATGTTAAGTGAAAAACAAACAGGCCCTCCAGGCCCTCTGTGTAAGCACTCTGATCAGCAACACCTGAAATGTAAATGTGACACCAGGCCATATAGTTCCCAATAGACAGTGTTATTGTATCCTGTGAGAAATGGAGAATGTATCACTAGAAAGGATCAAAGAGTAAAAAAAAATAATTTTATAAGCAATTAAAATACTTCTTGTCAAGAATTGTCTTCTCCCCTTCTCCACTCCCCACTCTATCCCTTCTGCACTCTCTCTCCCCTCTTCTCTTTTTCCCTTCTTTCTCTCCTCTCCCCTCTATTCTCTCTCCTCCTCCTCTTTTTCCCTCCTTTCTCTCTCTCCCTCCTTCTTCTTTTTCTGCCTTTCTCCCTCTCTACTTCGCTCCTTCACTGGTCTCTTCTCTTTCATGTACATGGATGCAGGAATGTTTAAGGTTTGTAGTTGGGGAAGAAATGGAAGTCTATGGACAATGGTGTTTGATAGAGCATTGACCTCCCCATAGAGGTAAAGAAACTATCAGTTCTGTTGTTCTTTATGGGCAATTAGATTTCCTGATGGTTTGAATGTAGAAGTGAAAAGAAAGGAACAGTGTGGCACCAGGGTCAGGAAGGATGGTATTTATCTTCAGAGAAAGAGGTGGCAGTAAGCATGGGTGTTGATTTACATCCAGGAATTCAACTTGGAATCCACAAGTGGTTCTTTAAGGACAGGCAGTGTTTATATTTGTGAGAGCTAAGCTGGAGTTGTAAATCCAGAAATGTGACTGTACCATGATATTAATAACAGATTTAATCATGAACAAACAAACATTGCTTGATAGTTCTAAAGACTGAGTTCTACACATTGTAGATATGAAGAAGAAAGCAAGGACTGTATGCTGTGGTAAAGACATGCTTGAGTAAGAAGAAAAAGAGTGTGGTGTTACAGAAGCCACAGGAAGAAACTGAGTGTATAGAAGAAGTGTGTATGTCACCTAATATTCCGTTCAAATAAAATCAGTATGATAACAAAACATGTCAGGCTATTTGAAAAGGAAGCCTGTGGAAAGAGTGTCCAGGATAGAAATAGGATCTGTACTAGTGTACCTTTGCTGCTTTTTGAGATTATTATAATCACAGTGAATTAAAAGCACATGACACTAGAACTGTAGTTTTGAAAATGACAATTCTCAAGAGAGTCTCAGAGGGCTAAGGATAAGTTGTTGGCAGGATAGAAAGATGTCTTCTTTCTGGAGGCTGTAAGAAGAGTAGATTCTTATCCTCATTTTCTCCATTTTGGGGAGGCCCCCAATGTTCATTGACTTCACTACCTCCTTTGTTCTCTTCCTTATTTATTTATTTATTTATCTATCTATTTATTTATTTTGGTATTTTGGCTATCTATATAATTACACTGAACATAGCTAGATTGCTCTGGTAATAATCTCTATATATTTGCTTCTCCTTGCTGTGTAAACTAATAAATTTACATATATATCTGCAAGTTCTGGGGATTGGGATGGAGGTGTTTTGAACAGTCATTATTCCCATCTACTCAAAGATGGTGCTTAGAA
Source organism: Meriones unguiculatus (assembly GCF_030254825.1). NCBI lineage: Eukaryota > Metazoa > Chordata > Mammalia > Rodentia > Muridae > Meriones > Meriones unguiculatus. The sequence goes on from NC_083359.1 coordinate 31,198,014, forward strand.
AAGAGAGAACCTAGAAATTTATCTTTTCCTATGCAAAAAGTGATTGCTTGTATATAATGATATTATCAAATAGAAATTGATTCAAAGGAATCAGTGTTGGGTATAAATGAACTTGTAAGGTAATGTTGATTCAGTCTTAGCAGTTTGCATCTTTGCCAGATGAGTAAAGAAGAAAGAACTCAGTTCATCTATGACAACAGCTAGCAAGTAAAATCTAAAGGTGATCATACAAGTAGATCATACAAGTATGCTGTAATTAAATAGTATCCCTGTCACATCTGTCTGTTTGTGGAGTAATGATCAAGGTCATGAATGCAGAGTGATGATGAAGAAAAAACTTGTTAAGGGTTTAAGTAGAAAAGAACTCAAAAATTGTCCTGAAAGAGAGAATACCAAATGTTCTGAGAAGCCACATACATTTCCCTATGCGGGGAATGAAAGGATCTCGAAGCTGAGGCACGACAGGCTAAGGGGAAGTTTAGACAGAACATATTGAGTCAACATAATGGACTGCTTACATTGTATGCAGAGTGAGCTCTAGCATATTTTCACTTGATCCCAACAAATGTGTGTGCAGAAGTCCTGAGTGTTGTTCCTCAAAAGGTCAAACTCAGACTTGGCCTAAGTTGCTAGGAAGTTCAAAAGGCTCAGGTCAATGTCTATTCTTCATCTTTATAACTTCAAACTACTTCCTATATTCAGATCTCAAGAAGTGTCCTCTCACATTACACGTTTTGAGGCCCTATTGTGATTTGTATTTGCTTTTTATTATATTGATTCGAACTGGAGGAATCACTACTCTTATCAAAGAGTAAAAGCTTTATGACTGTAACATTAATTAGAATATTTCTATATTTGTACGGTTTGAAAATTGTGGCAGTGATGTTATTTGGGGCATCTTACATAGTATACCATAAAAACGATACTGTTATTTTAGTGGAAAAAATAAAATATAATCAAACAAACTTTTGGGCTCATGGGAGGTGATATGTTGGGACAATGGAAGGACAATTCAAAACTGACTGACTACTATGTAATGCTAATAGTTTATTAATTTGTGAATGTTAAGATATATTTTGCTTTGATTTTTAAATATCAAGTGTCACTCAGGAGTAGAATTATAATTGATATTTGCTTGAAGGAGTGAGACAGAAGTTTCTTGTATATGCGTATGTGATATACATATGTATATATATAAATATATATATAAATATACATGATGAGTTGAGTTGAGACTGAAGTGACATATATCATGAACAGTGTCCCAGAAAATTTATAGTTTTGAAGATGGGTGATAGTTTTTCAACTTAGTCTGTCTATAAATTCATTTGAAATTGTTCATAATAAAATGATTGCAAAAGCAATCCCTAAGCTACTTTATATAGGCCAGATCCTTAATATGAAAGGCATATTCTCATTCATAGTCTATTTTTAAAGTTTATTTATTTATTCACTTTACATCCCTATTGCAGCTCCTTCCCTCCTCTCCTCCTGGTTTCACCTCTAATTCCCTTCCCTTTCTCCCCCTTCACCTCAGAAAAGGAGAGCCCCCACTACCACCAACCCACCCCAGCCCATCAAGTCACATCAGAACTAAGTACATCTTCCCCTGAAGCCTAACAAGGCAGCGCAGCTAGGAGAAAGTGATCAAGAAGCAGGCAACAGAATCCATATCAGAAATAGCCCTGCTCTAATTGTTGGAGGAACCTCACAAAGATCGAGCAACATACGTGTAGGGGGCCTAGGTCCATTCCATGTATGTTTTCTGGTTGGTGGTTCAGTCTCTGTGAGGCCTGATTGTTCTTGCTTAGTTGACTTTGTTGGTCTACTTGTGGAGCTCTTGTCCCTGCCTGGTCTCTCTGTTCTCCCCGCAACTCTTCCACAAGACTCCCGAGCTCTGCCTAATGTTTGGCCGTGAGTTTCTGCTTCTGTTTCAATCCACTGCTGGGTGGACCCTCTCAGAGCACAGTTATGCTAGTCTCCTGTCTGAAAGCAGAGCAGACTGTCTACAACAGTGTCAGGGACTGGCTCCTTCCCAGGGGGTAGGTCTCAAGTTGGGCTAGTCCTTGTTTGGCCCTTTCCCCACTCTCTTGCACCATTTTTATCCCTTCATACCTTGTAGGCAGGGTAAATTTTTGGGTAGCTGGATATCTGCATGTAGACTAATTCAAATAGATCCATATTTATCACCCTACACAAAACTCAAGTCCAACTGAATCAAAGATCTCAACATAAAACTGGGTACACTAAATCTAATAGAAAGGGAAGTGGGGAAAACTTTCAGTTGGAGACAACTTCGTGTACAGAACACCAACAGCTCAGGCTCTAGGATCAACAATAAATAAATGGGACCTCATGAAACTGAAAAGCTTCTGTAAGGCAAAGGACACTGTCAATAGAACAAAATGGCAGCCTGCAGATAGGGAAAAGATCTTCATTGACCCTACATCTGACGAATGGCTAATATCCAAAATATTTAAATAACTCAAGAAATTAAACACCAGCCAACCAAATAATCCAATTAAATGATCATCTAAAAAGCTAAACCAAGAATTGGTGACAGAGGAATCTGTAAGGTTAGAGAAACACTTAAAGAAATGCTCAATATCCTTAGTCATTAGGGAAATGCAAATCAAAATGAATCCAAGATTCCATCTTACACCATTAAGATTGGCTAAGATCAAAAGCCCAAGTGGTAGGACAGGATGGCGAGGATGTGGAACAAGAGTGATTCTTTCATTGCTGGTGGGAGTGCAAACTTGTACAAACACAACTGGGAATAGCTCTACCTCAAGACCCAGCTATATGACTTCTGGGCATTTACCCATAAGATGCTCCACAAAGAGTATTTGCTCAGTTATGTTCATGGCAGCTTTAATTGTAATAGCCAGAAACTGGAAACAACCTAGATGTCCTTCAACTGAAGAATGCATTAAGAAAATATAGTACATTGACACAATAGAATACTATTGAGCTATTAAAAACAAAACAAAAATTAAGCTCTTTAAAGGCAAATGAATGGAACTAGAAAATATTATCCTGAGTGAGGTAACCCAGACCCAGAAAGACTCACATAATATATACTCACTTATAAGTAGGTATTTGCCTTATAGTACAGGATAACCATTCCACAATTCATAGACCCTAAAAAGCTAAGCAATAAGGAAGGCTAAAGGGTGGAGGCTTGGATCTCCCTCAAAAAAAGAAAATAAAATACATATAAGAAGTAGGTGAAGAGAGAGAACTGGGTAGGAGAGGTGGTGGGAAGAGAAATGACTATAGGGATCAGGTGAGGGGAGAGTGAGGGTACCAGGTGAGAGGGCGGGAAGAGAGAAAGGAAACCAATGGGGGAAGGCAACTCAGGGACAAGCTGGAGATCCACAATGGGGTAGATTCCTGGAAGAATATGGGAGTGGCTCTAGTCGAGATTCCTAGCAGCAGGAAACACAGAGACTGAAATGGTCACCACCTATAGCCAGGCAGGATTTTCAGTGGGAGTAGGGACATACCAACCCATTCAGACCCTAATGTTATTGTTACAGGAAGTAGTGGTAAGGAGGACACTTAACTGTAATTAAAGGCCTAAATACCCCCCTGACTGCACATGGATACATATTTGCTCCATGTATAGTCGTTTCAAATGCCAGAACTTCACAAATGTATTTTTCCCCCTATTTTTATCTGTTGTTAATATTTACAGAACATCTCAGAGCCCATGTTCCACGGGTGATTCTCTGTCTCCCAGTGCTGAGAATCCCAAATACATCACCTTCGGAGGAGAAGAAGAAAAATATCTAAAGATGAATGCTGTCATTTGGGCTGTGATCGATTTCTAAAAATAACGGTCATCATTTTTTTGGCGTTCCTTTAATTTGATGGTAGAGTAGTACCGTTTTACCTCATGATAATGGCCATCAATCCATTTTGCTTCCTGTGACTAAAATCGTTTCTCACCTGCTGTAGGTTGAGGTCAAAACTCAACCTACAAAATCAGATCCGGGTTGTTAAACTAAAGAATATTTTCAATTAAAAAATCAAAGGCAAAGAGGATGAACATCAGAAGAAGAAAACAGGAAACAAACTAGGAACCTACCACAGAGGGCCTCTGAAAGCCTCTGCCCTACAGACTATCAAAGCAGATGCTGAGCCTGATGGGCAACTGTTGGGCAGAGTGAATGGAATTTTAGGTAAGAACTGGGAAATAGTAAGAGCTGGAGAGGACAGGGTCTCCACAAGGAGAGCAACAGAACAAGAAAACTTGAACACAGGGAACTTCCCAGAGACTCATACTCCAACCAAGGACTATTCATGGAGATAACCCAGAACCCCTGCACAGATGTAGCCCAGGGCAGTTCAGAGTCCAATTGGGTTACATAGTAATGTGAAGAGGGACTGCCTCTGACATAATCTGATTGGCCTACTCTTTGATCACCTCCCTCTGGGGGGGGAGCAGCCTTACCAGGCCATAGTAGAGGACAATGCAGCCACTTTTGATGTGAACTGACAGACTAAGATCAGAAAGGAGAGGAGAACCTCCCCTATTAGTGGACTTGGGGAGTGGCATGCAAGCAGAGGGAGGAGGGAGGGTGGGATTGGGAGGGGAGTAGGGAGGGGCTTATGGGGGGATGCAGAATGAATAAAGTGTAATTGATGAAAAATTTAAAAAAATAATAAAACAAAATAAAACAAAAAAAAATCATTTGACTTTGTTGGGGGGAAAGGAAAACAGTAAATAAGCCTCTTGGGGTAAGCATTACATTTTTTTTTAAAGATATGAATTCCACAAGCTTAATAGCTAGTCATTGTACTTAAAAGCCTGAGAAAGCACCTTATTGATTTGAAAATTAAACATCTGCCAATAACTAGAGTATACTTCATGTAACAAAATGATGAAAATATGTTTTAGCCATTTAATTTGAAATTGCCCATCAAGAGCATACTGTTCAATGTGTAAATTTTAGTCTACTCAATAAAACACATAAAATAATGAGTATGTTCTATAAGACAAAGGCCATAAAAAATGGAAAAGCTTCATAGATCATATGTTTCTGTCCATTGCAATCATGATTTTGAAGGTGGGGGATTATAATCTATCTAGAGATGTATTTGAAAACACAGAAGCTAATATAACTCACCAGTGCTTTTTTTTTTTTAGATGTTTAAAAGTCACTTACTTTATCTTTGTGGCAACCTATGTGTTGACCAGAACACATTCTTTGTAGGGCTAGGAGACATATATTGACTAAGTTTAATGTTATCTCCTGGAAGGAACTGGTACAGAGGATGAGAATTTTGCAACTAGCTCCTAAGAGTGTTAAATGGGAATTCAAGAAAGTTCAGATTCATGCAGTCTCAAAGGACCTGCGGATCTGTAATCATTGAGGAAATAATTGTTGGGTGTATTGAATTATGTTTTTTTCCTCTCATCTCTCCACTATTTCTGTAATTGGAAGTTATCTCTGTATAATTACATCTTCAGGAAAAGTAATTAGAATTCTTATCATTGGCTTCTAATGAGCTTTTTTCCTCTCTAATAAATACTATTTTTTTATATCCCATCTAGCTAGTCTGATAGGAGTAGTGAGGATAGAAAATCAAACAAGATTTCAAACTTCAAAACTGGTTAAATGAGGAAAAGTTTATGGAGTTTTATGAAGAAAATGCAGTGGCTGTTACAAAGCCAGAAAAACATAACTTTTTAAATCTTTTTAATAGGAACTAGGCAGAAAAGGGAAACAGCATATTATTTCATAATTGTCACATTTTCTCCCTCTCTTCTTCCCCCTCCTAATTTACACTCTCTTGGAAGGATTTCAGTACCAGTAGCCCCTGTATCTACTATTTGCTCATCAAATACAGCATTGACTTCTACCATCAAGTGACATGAGGCTGCTCCATAACTCTATAACTCTGTAATATTGAAATAAAGAGTACTTAGATATTCTTGGAAGAAACATGGCAGTGGAGAATGTTGTTTCCAGAGCTACCATAGTTAGCTACAGCCAGCAACTTGACATTAACCTAGACTCACCTAAGAAGGGAGAATGTCAACTGTAGAACTGCCTATATTATTATCTATGTGTCTGTGTCTGTGAGACATTTTCTCAATTACTACTTGATATAGAGAGGACAGCCCACTATGGGCAGTAACATCCACAGACAGGCAGATACAAAACACAAGCTGTGTTAGCCAGCAAACAGTATATCTACATAGTTTGCTTCAATTTTGACTGCTAGGCTCCTGCCCTGCCTCCCCTAAGAAATTACTATACCTGGTGGGCTGAACAGAACCCAGCAGGGTATCGAAGCAGATGCTGAGACTCATGGCCAAACTTTGAGCAGAGTGCAGGGCATCAAAGAAGGGGGAGATAGAAAGACCTGGAGAGGACAGGAACCCCACAAGGAAACCAACAGAGCCAATAAAACTGGGCCCAGAGGGTCTTGCAGAGACCAATACTCCAACCAATGAATGAAGAGAACCTCAACCCTTGCTCAGAAGAAGCCCATAGGCAGCTCTGTTTCCATGTGGTTTCCCTAGTAAGAGAAGCAGGGGCTGTCTCTAACATGGACTCAGTGGCTGGCTCTTTATTCACCTCCCACTGGGGGAGTGCAGCCTTGCCAGGCCAAAGAGGAAGACAATGCTGCTATTCCTAATGAGACCTGATAAGCTAGGGTAAGATAGAAGGGAAGGGAAGTACTCCTTTATCAGTGGACTAGGAAAGGGGCATGATGGGGGGAGTGGAGGGTGAGGTTTTTTTTCTTATGCAGATTGGGTAAACACATGAAATTTCTTAAAACTCTTGTACCTTCTTCAAAATGAAAATCCTGATTATAAGGTAGTGACTATCCATAATTCATTGAGTTACTATGAGGATTCAATGAATAAAGGCATGAGTATCAAACTGCATGGGCCATACGAAGCTGGAAAATATTGATACTTATTTAAGTTTTTGAGACTTCTTGGATTAACTATTAATTTTCTTTTATTTATTTCATGTGTGTATAGGTGCCTGTCTCTGCCCATGTGTGCAGGCAGGAGAACAACTTGTGGGAGTTGGTTCCCTACTTCATGTACATGGATTCTGCAGATTAGGTTTAGTTAAGCAGGCCTGGTAGCAAACACCTTTATTTGTTTATTGTTCCCAGTTCAGAGGGGCGTGGGTTCCATCTAGGGTCCTGGAGCTTGGCTTCCAGATAGAGAACAGGGTTGGTTCCATTTCTCTCTCAGGGGCAGCTAGAGCACTTTAGGGTAAGGCCCTAAGGTAGGGCATGGAAAAGGTTTCCCACAGAGGGTTGTTACAGGTTATCTCTTTCAGCATGAGATCACCAGTGGCATTTGAAGCTTGGGCATTCCAAAGCCTATGGAAGATGCCAAAGTGTTACAGCTCTTGGTTAAGCTAATGTGCTAAGCATGGCAGAGGTGTGGGCCAAGGCCCATGTCTGGTTGGCTTTCAGCCAAGACACAGTCCAGGGGAGGCCCAGGCCCAGCAGCTGGAGGGCAGTCCCAACAAAGGATAAATGACCAATCTTCTTCCTGATGTGAGAAAGCAGGAACCTTTATTCCTATGAAATCAAGGACAATATAAACCCTGGGCAGAGGGAGCCCTTTTAAGGGGGAAAGTATTTGTTTCACTGGAGTCAGGGGGTCAGGAATACTTGATGGTCCTATCATAAGAAGGAAAATAAAGTACTTGAATATCCTGTGGGGAGGGGGATCTCCACGTACAATTGAAGGACACTGCTGGACTAAGATCCTTCGAAGGTTTGGGCGTTTCTAGGAATTGCTAGGTGCTCACTACAGCAATTTCCTTATCAGGGAAGAGTCTTGCCTGTAATCTGCACTGAGGGCAATGTGACCCTTCTACAAGACCTGGGGTCACCCATATCAGGGAAGACTTTTAAAGCCATGCTAAGAATAGCCAGTCTATCCTTAAAGACTGAGTGCAATTAACTGACTATCCAGAGATGACTGACATTAACCTTATCCAGCAGAGACCCACATCTGTTGAACCATGTCTTCAGTCTAATGCAGATATCTTGGAGGGAGAAACAAGCACTTCAGTTATCAGCAGGTAACACACACACACACACAAACAGAAATAGAAAGTTACTTTGGATGGACAATTATAATTCAGAGAGAAAAAGAAAATAAATACTTGGTGTGTGGTATCCTCTGGGGCTCTATTATTGACACACACTAGAGATGGCAGTAAGAAAGCATTCCTTCCAAATCCCACTTGATGACTCGGTGATCTTCTTTGGTATAATTTATAGGAACTCGAGTAACCCGTACAGCTGTATAATGAAGAAGCACCGCCTATGTTATTTCCCCGGGAAGCTGCATCACTCGAGTCCATCATACAAACTGTAGGAAGCGATGCCTGCAAAGCATTCTTCATAACTATTTTTATGTCTCAAGGGAAAGGCTTCAGAAGTCCTGTACATTTCATGAAAGTTTCTGGAGGACACTGTAGCATCATTCATTAGCACAAACAGTATTGACAGTGGTTTTCAAAAGTAACCACGACTATAGTGTATCCTACAAATAACAATTGCAAAGTGACCGGTTAATGGTTTGAGAGAAATCTCTGCATTAATACAGCTTTCATTGTGAAGTAGGACTATGGACGATGGATTGTGGGTAAATGAAGATACTATTATTTATCTAGTGAGAAAAGCTTTCATGGCCTGTGAATGGTTGGGATAGAGTGGACATGCAGTGTCAGAAATCACACATTTCACTGTGAACTTTAGCACAAAGGTGGGCAGTACCCACATTTACCTTTTTCTTCCTTTCTAATCCACTGCTTGTATCTTCAAACTGTATTTTTTTTAAAACTTGTTGAAAAATATAAATTGAGTCAGTTAAGTGTTTGCATGGCTTATGGCAGAAGGGGGAGAGGCTATGAGCTATGTAAGAACAAAGTAGGCTTCAGAGAGCTGGGAAAGTCCGGGATGCTAAAAAAAGCTTCTGAAAACTCCTGACTAGCATGTGAAGAACATCCTAGAACACTCTGAACACTTGATGGAGGCCAGATTTCTGTAATTCTAAAAGCCAATGACCATCAAATGTGGGGAAATACATAAAATGAATGTTAAATTTTTTCTACATCAGGGATTCCAACATTCTTAATATTGTATGCAGTAAATATTTTTCAGACTATTTTTTTAAATTTTTATTTTATTTTTATTAATTATAGTTTATTCACTTTGTATCCCAGCTGGAGCTCCCTACTCCACCCCTCCCAATCCCACTCATCCTCCCACTTCTTCTCCTATGGCCCTCCCCCAGTCCAATGATAGGGGAGGTCCCCCCACTTCCATCTGACCCTAGTCTATCAAGTCTCATCAGGACTGGCTGCATTGTCTTCGTCTGTAGACTAGTAAGACTGCTCCCCCGTCAGGTGGAGGTGATCAAAGGGCCAGCCCATGAGTTCATGTCAGAGAAGTTCCCTGTTCCTATTACTGGGAAACACTCTTGGACACTGAGCTGCCATGAGCTACTTCTGTGCGGGGGTTCTAGGTTATCTCCATGCATGGTCCTTGTTTGGAGTATCAGTCTCAGAAAAGACCCCTGGGCCCAGATTTTTTGTTTCTGTTGCTCTCCTTGTGGAGCTCCTATTCCCTTGAGGTCTTCCTACCTCCCCCTTCTTTCATAAGATTTCCTGCTTTCTGCAAAATTTGGCTGTGTGTTTCAGCATATGTTTTGATACCCTGCTGGGTAGAGTCAGAAAAACATTTTTATGCTTTGAAGTTTTTCAAGAGTTTATTTGAGCTACAGAGATGGACAGAGAAACTGTCAGAGGAGGAAATTGTCCCTGTGACATATAACACACGCCTTGGGGCTACCTAGTCCCCACCTCTATGCAACTCAATCAAAAAGATTCAAAGCCAAATTGGGAGAAATTACCAATAATGTCTTGAAAAAACAATGGCTGAATGGGCCACCAGTTGAATGCTTGTCATTAACTACAGAAGGCAGCCCCCAAGCAAGGGGGAGTTGAGTCCTCAACTCAAAGTTAGAAACACTTTTCCCACAGCTGCCTGAATGTCGGTCAGGCATTTGGATAACTTGACTCCTCTTTTGGAAGCTCTAACACTGATGGGCTATCTGCCATCATAACTGAGTGTAAATTAAGAGGGAAGCAGTTGGATCTCTGTCTCAGCAGATGAAAACTTATACTGAGCTGGGAAGGTAAATCCTTTGGATTGCTCTGAAGGAGAACATGCCTGGGAAGTAGATAAAGGGAGGGGAGCAATTACAGTTCCCCTAACTAGTGCATTGACACCTCACAAAATTGTAAAGTGGATGAAATTTAATACTCAAGGGTGTCCTAGCTACCTCCCCAGTATGAAAATATTCTACTCTTCTTTGATGTGTTAAAGCTCTGTCATCTTCCTGTTCCCAGTCTACTCATACTTAAAATCTTGATAACTTTGCATCCTGACTGCAACCTTTTTCTGAGAAAGTCTTCCAGACTTACAGAAATTTGAATGAGAATCATTTTCCAAAGTTGAGGACTTTTAAAAACTGTGATGCTAAATAGCATTTCTTCTCTGCCTGAGGTGGTCATAGCCCCCTGGAATGTGGTGGAAAGTCTTATCCTAAACATACAGACAGAACATGGTGCTGTCAGGCCCCTGGGCTGCTGCTACTTCTCCATTTTCCTTTCACATTTCTCTTTCTGTTCACAAATTAATCTCAGATATGTTGGTCAGAAGCAGGGCTGCTTTAATTGTAATACATTGCAAGTCTGTTCTTTTAAATGAAAATTTGCATGACAAAAATGACCACAAGGGGTTTCTTAAAACAAAACTGTAAATCTTTCAAAATAGAGATGCTGACTCTTTAAAATAGCAAAGCTGAGACTAGACAGATTTGATATGATTGAAACAAGGAAAATCCATAGTATCAGGATCTAAGCCAGTCTCCTTGACATGTCACTAACTTTCCTTTAAAGCCTTTCTATTTTAGTTTAATTCTTCTAAGAAAAGATGCATTAATGAGAAATGCAGAAGAGAATGAGAACACTGTAATCAAGGGCAAGAACGGCAAATGTTTGAAGATGCAGTCTTCAGTGTGTAGAGTTTAGTGGGATTACTTAGGCTATAGAAAAACCCATGAAGGTCATAATGACATTTTTATCATTTTAGACTGATGTATGCCATCTTTTATATTGTCTTTGCAATACACATTAAAATTTTAAAGAGTAAGCTGTTACATTAAAAAGCTATGGTTTAAAAATTTATCAGTCTCATCCTTCTGTAGTTTAGCCAGATTTGTTACAGCCGTCATTTAGGAATCTACCAAGGATCTGTTTTGATTAGTGATGTGTTTCTACTGATGAAAAGTAACTGGGTGCACTTATATATTTTTATGTTCTGTGAATTTATAGTTAATGAGGAATAAATGAAAAATTATCATTTTTACTTAACAAACATACACAGAAAAGAAATAAGGCAAACACCCTTTGTTATACAGAAAGCTGTAGAAACATTCGTTGGAAAATTTATAAATCCTTAGGAATGAGTAACACCATAATTGTCCTTATTGGATGCTGACAGTGTACATCCAGAATCACATAACTCAGACAAGACTGTCTGCCTACTCATCACCATGTACTTATCATGCAAAGGGTAGGAAAGAAAGAAAGAAAGAAAGAAAGAAAGAAAGAAAGAAAGAAAGAAAGAAAGAAAGAAAGAAAGAAAGAGAGAGAGAGAGAGAGAGAAAGAAAGAAAGAAAGAAAGAAAGAAAGAAAGAAAGGAAAGAAAGAGAAAGAAACATGATAAGTTGTTCATTGGTGCCATTGGTAGTCATTCCAGAATGAGTTACCTTAATTTTGTATAATTAGAAAAGGTTTATATGATCAAGGTACTTAATAACAAGTGGCAAGACTCTTAAATTGCAGAAATGGGCTATAACAGCAAATGTTTCCAAAGACTCAGTTGATATGCATTTGACCAGATGTCGGTACGGTTTTGACTTCATTTGTATTTAACCCTCTTAGGAAAAAGGATGCAGACATGAGGATAACTCTACAGGACACCAAACTCACCTACTGAGGTAGTAATACCAATCCATATGCCACAGGCAACTTTGTTTTAGTTGAAATGAATATTATGAAATATATTAAAGGTGGTATCATTTTGTAAAGGCAGTGATGCCATCTGCATTGGAAGATATTGGCCCCTAGTAGTGAAAGTCAGTAAATAAGCCACAGAGCATGATCACCTGGAGAGTAGCGAGACACTTTTCTGTGTTTGTCTGTTAGTTTTCCATCTATATCATAAGCCAATATAAAGCCACACTGAAGAAAAATTTTGCTTTATATTTACTGGATTGTTAAAATAAATAGGTAAATATCTTATCTCACCAGATAAAGGAATGGTACTATAAATCTGTTCTTTTAGAAGGTAAGCATGCTTGAAAACTCTGTGAGTCAGTGGAGGGGCCAGAAGGTATAAAAGTTATTTGGGGGATAGGTAAAATAAACATCAAATGTGAGAGCAAAGGAGAGGAAAAGTAAAAAGAAAAGCACATGGGAGATAAAGAAGGACAGAAATAGCCAGGATGTATCCATCTTGAACTTGGTCTGCTCTTCTATACCTGCTGGGTCATCACTGACTTTTCCTAATCCAAGGCTGTGCTGTGAACAGGATGACCTCTGCGAGTACAGCTGCAGCTTGGCACTCCTCTCAGCATTGTAAGTGCCAAGAAAACCTTTCATGAAGCATTCAGTGTTGCTATAGTTCCTAGCTTTGCTTTCTACTCTGCTCTTGTTGCTCTGTATAATAGTTTCACCTACAAAGTTTAACTGGAAGCATTACAGTCTATTTCCAGTTGCTTTTGTATTGTCCTCGTATCAGTCAAACCACAAGAGATGGTTTCTTCTCAATTTTCACATCAACCATCTGACCGGCAGGCAGTAGCAATAATATCTTTCACTTATAGCTGCCCATAAGTGAAAGACGTTACATCCTATGTTTCTGGGTAGCTACATAAAAGTATTTTCTGCTCTTCATTTCCTCCTTCTTCGTCCCTCTCCTCCCTTCACATACTTCTGCTACTGCTTTTTCTTCTCCTCCCTTTCCTCTTCCTTCTCTTTTGTTCTTTCAAAGTACCACTCTCATCACAAACTAATATCAGTACAAGGTCTGCTGCTTCTCAGGATGGGCCCCGATACTGACACTCTTCCTGGTTGGGTCCAGTTGTTTTGAAGTTGTTGTTTGTTTGTTTTGGGTTTTTTTTTTTGTGTGTGTGTGAGTTTTGTTTGTTTTTAATATCCTTCCCAAACCATATTCCTCATCCTTGTGAAAAGTTGTATTCTTTGGGTTCAGCTACAACCTTATGTTTCCTCCTGAGTCTTTGTCTATTGGCCTTGAACTTTTCTATAGACATTGTAGTCCAGTTAACTGTATCTTGTACTCTGTTCACCTAGTGTTTCAAGAAGTTCCTAGAAGTCTCCCTGGTGTTTGACTTTCCATATTCTCCTCCTCCATTTCTGTCTGTCTACATATTCTAATATCTACACATTCTCTATTACAGACATTTGAGTGTCAAACTGCTCTGTGTTTTCAAGGCTGGCATTAGAATGTGGTTATTTGTATCACTTCCCCTGCCTGAATGCTGCCTGGATTAGTAGAGTCTTCCTTTCCCGATGATTCTTCATAGCCTTGCCATTCCCTCTTGCCGTTCAATGACTGCCTTATTACCTTCTCCATTGAACTCAAATCTTCCTTGGTAGAAATTACTTTCAATATCTGAATCTGCCATCCCTGAAGCAAAAGACCATGGAGATCATTTAGTGATGTGTGTTCAACTATATTTGTTCCTTTTAATTAATAGCCCTGGGATGCCAGCAGGAGGGCTGGTACATCCGGAAGGGAAGAAGGAGTCATGGGAGCTCTTAGTCATCTATTTTTAGTAAAATTGCTATTCCAAGGATGGAATTAAAGTCTGGGTGCCTAAAGGCCAGATGTGCTAAAGATTAGTTACAATCACTTTCAGTTTTTGTTCAAAGTTCCAAATGAGACATGGAATGCAGACCAGATCTAGCCAAATACATTTCAGCCTGGAGCTGTAACTCAAAAGATATACTTCAGTATGACAAGAAATAAATACATAAAACAGGAGGGAAATATGCCAAGCTGTTAACAGCCAGTTCATAGTTGGATATTCTTTAGTTTTGCCTTGCTCAGAACCTTCAGTATTTCCAATTTTAACTGGCTTTACAATGAAAAGAATATAATTGCTTTAGAAAGTGGAAATTGAGATTACCAACTAGAGAATTACAGTATATTTAGGAAAAATATTCCTTTGGAACTTGAAATATGTTTAGGGGGAATATAAGTCAACTTTATACAAATAATTCTATCATTAGTGTGAAGTGATCATTAGAATGCCAGTGTTACAGTTTATGAGCTTGGCATTTTGGAAATCAGATTTTACTCTGATTTCACCATTCTGACTAATGCTTATAACTTGCACAGACACAGAAATGTACAAGATGCCTGAGAGGTGTACCTAAGAGATGGATCTTTCTGGAATTTCTTAATTTCTTATCATGGTATGCTATTTATTTAGCGATTGTGTATGGTGTGGACAGTGGTATGCTGCACTGCGTGGATAGGTTTCAGAGTCATTTCTATCTCTCTATTGTAGGAGTTCCAGGGATGAACCTCAGGTTTTCACGTTTAGGGACAATTTCCTTTACCCACGGAACCATCTCAATGGCTCCAAATTATAAAGGATAGTGGTTTATTTTCATGCTTGTCTTAATTTCTTCAATTTATCCAATATAAAGGAATGATCAGCCTCTCGGTAGTGTCTGAATCTTAGAATGATGACCGTCTTTTGAGTGAGGGAGAGAACAGAGGTGGAGAAATGGCTCATTGTGTAAGAGTGGTTTTAATGCAAGCACGAAGACCTGAGTTTGGATATCAACATCCATTTAAAAACTGGGTACAGCTAAGCATGTTTGCAAACCCAACATTGGACTGTGGGGGATTAGTTAAATACAGGGTTGCTGTAGCTTGCTCTCTGCTACTCCAGTTGAAATTCACTACTTCTATAGTCTGCATATTAGTCAGAAATCGAATCATGACATAGATATGACACTCAGCTACTTAACACCTGCAACTCTCCTTCTATTACACTTGGAAAAGACCAGGGATTGCGGTGCATCACAGCTTAGGAGTGGGAATCACCTCATCCCAAGCATATATAAAACTATTCTTCCCATGGTACCACTGCCTGCCCAGTCCAGCCTTTCATCATTTTAGGACATTATTCAGGCCATTCTTAGATGCAGTTACCTTGACCTGGAAACTTTCCCCCAGAATTCTGTGGATAGATCCTCTATCCTTCCTGAAATAGTGCTTTCTTGTAAATCTTTTGCTGACCAGACCACTGTTTACAGCAGAAGCTTAGAAGTGGTTTTCTCCCCCCTTCAAATTATATTCTTTTCTGTGAATTTTATTTTATTTTTGTCTTTGTATGTTAGATCTTACATTCATTTAGAGTAAGGGCCATTTCCATTTATTGAAGATAGTATAAGTTGTAGCACTCATATGCATGTATGCTTTTCATGAATGTGTGGTGTTTTTAAGATCACATAGAAATGCCTGTATTTACTTGAGAGAAAATAATGAGAGAAAACAGAAACTATGTACAAGGAAGAGCACTATATTGACTACCAATGTTTCTGAAGAACACAAGCGTCCCCTTTTATGGTCAACAAGCAACTTCCCTTCATGAAGCCCATAGTTTGTACTAAGCCTTAGTGATGATATATATATATATATATATATATATATATATATATATATATATATATATATATCCAGAGAGGAATACCATAGAGAGCAACAGAAAGGATTAAGCAGAAAACAAAAGTTCCTTATGGTTTTGGACAGCTTGTGTTATGCCATTCAAGAGTCAATGCTTTATTCCCACAGCTGTGTCTAGTCTACAGCTTCTAGACCTGAAATCAGCAAATGCTTAAGAAATGGAGCCAACTGTATGGGAATAGGACAGTCGTTTCCAACCGAAGTAAAGAACTTGGAGCCACCATGGATTCCTGTAATGTCTTTCTCATCATCTGTAATCCAGCATTAGGTCCTAGGAAGCCATCCTTACATAAAATAATAATAATAATAATAATAGAAAACAGTGGTTTTATGTTGCATTAAATGTTTTCATTAGCTGACATATCCCTTGACTATTATGTAAATAGAGTCTGTATATTTTTTTAAGTGCAAACCACTCAGTGTATTTAAGTGTGTCACAAAGCATTTATTGGAGTCATTTTAGGAAAAGAATGGTCATTTGGCCATGTAAAGAAGAGTACTTATCTAGTGTGGAATTTAGAAGTCAGTGGTGCTTGTTTCTGCAGGAAGCAGGCTCTAACTCTAGCTTTCTTTTATGGTGCTGCATGCATTGACTTTTTGTTTAAATTTTTTTTAACTTTTATTAATTACACTTTATTCACTTTGTATCCTCTCATAAACCTCCTCCCCTCCTAATACTACCTTCCCTCTCCCTTCTTCATGCATGCCCCTCCCCAAGTCCACTGATAGGGGAGGTCCCCCTCTTCTTCCTTTTGTTCTTAGTCTATCAGATCTCATCAGGAGTGGCTGCCTTGTCATCTGCTGTTGACTGGTAAGGATGGCTCCGCCCTCCTATGCTATAGGAACATACTGCTAATCTTTGTGATGATGGTTACATAAGATAAAGAACCCTACATTTCATTTTTATTTTTTGCCTTCTCTCCCCTGATTAATTAATTAATTTACTTTAATATGGATTGGAGCTTACCCTCCCGACTCTCCTCCCAGTTTATCTCTCTCACCTCCCCTACCTCTGTGCTCCCCTCTCTCTCTCTCCTCAGAGAAGGGGATACCTTCCATGGATAACAATATCCCTTGGCATATCAAGTGGTAGTAGGACTGGGTGCATCTTCATCTATTGAGGCTATCTTCTATGTCTTTTTAAAAACTGTAGGATAGCTCTGTCTACATGTACACCTACATGCCAGATGAAGGCATCAGGTCTCTTTATAGATGATCATGAGGCATCACGTGATTTCTGGGAATTGAACTCAGAACTTCTGGAAGAGGAGCCACTGTTCTTAATGACTGAGCTATCTCACCAGCCCATACTACATGACTCTTTTAAGATTAAAAATTATATATTGTCATGGATAATCTGCCTCCCAAATGCAGGAAGTAGGCCATGCCCCATCATGCCTAAAATAATAGTCTTCTGGTCTTTTTCTGAATTTAAAAGTTATTAGTCTAATTTTTGTTTATGTATTTTGCCAGTTTTCCTATTTTTTTCTAGTAGCTCTTTCTTCAATTTGTTTCTTTTTTAATTAATTTATTATTTTTTATATTAATTAGTTAATTCAAATTCACGTTGTATCCCAGCTATAGTCCCCTTCCCTTCCACTCTCAATTCTACCCTCCCTCCTTCATCTCCTCTTATGCCCCTCTCCAAGTCCATGGATAGGGGAGGTCCTCCTTTCCTTCCCTCTGACTCTAGCCTATCAGGTCTCATCAGGACTGGCTGCATTGTCTTTCTCTGTAGCCTTGTAAAACTGCCCCCCCCCAAGTGGGAAATGATCAAAGAGCCAGCTACTAAGTTCATGTCAGAGACAGCCCTGTTCCCCTTACTAGGGAACCCACTTGGATACTGAGTTGCTATGGGCTACATCTGAGCAGGAGTTCTACGTTATATCCATGAATGATCCTTGGTTGGAGTATCAGTCTGAGGAAAGACTCCTATGCCCAATTTTGTATGTTATGAATATTAACCTTTTTCTAGGATGTAAGTAACAAATATTTCTCTTTCTAAATAGTTTTTTGAATTTCTAATATTTTTTAACATACAGAACACATTGCTGTTGTTTGAATGTGAAAAGATCTCAGCACGTAGCCTTGGTTGTCCTTAGTATATAACAAACTTGACTTCAGACTCATAACTCTGCCTCCAAAACGCTGGGACTAAAGATGTGTGCCACCATACCCAACCCCTAGTACTTGTTCATCCTGTCACACCTAACAGTTCATTCTTCTATTGACTTGTTCATCTTGTCACACCTAACAGTCCATTCTTCTATTGACTAGGTTTCTGGGTCATGATTAAGAAACCTTTCACTGTGGTGCTAAGGAGGAATTCACCCACAGTTGCTCCTAGCATTTCTCTGACTTAACTATTTATCCTTTTGATGCTTAACGTCTTTGGTTCATCTAGCACTGATGTCATTCTCTGTGCTCTAACAGCAAAATTTGATATATTTAAGAGTAGTTTCGTGTGTGTGTGTGTGTGTGTGTGTGTGTTTTCTCCTTTTCTGTTCTTTTCTGGCTTAGATGTTTTCATAATGACTGCAGTTTCATCAAAATGTTACCTCCATCTTGGGTTGCGCTTTATCACATTTTTTTCTCATGTTATAATCAAAATTTTCTCTTTATAATTGATCACTGATCTATTCTTCCTGTACTACAAGAGGACATACTCTGACATGCCTATAACCAAGTTTCAGTTGTCATTGAATTCCCACCTCCTTTCTGTAAGTTGATAAATCCTAACTCTGCAGGTTTTTTGTCAACTTAACACAAACTGGAATCACCTGGGAAGAGTCAGTTGAGAAAAAGCTTCCATCGCGTTGACCTGTGGTCAGACAGCCTGTGGGGCATTTGCTTAATTAATAATTGATGGGAGAAGGCCCAGACCAGTGTGGTCCATGGCAACACAGTCAGGTCGTCCTGATGTACACAAAGTTAGCACGAGCAAGCCATGGAGAGGAGGCCAGTAAGCGTTTTCCCATGTTCTTTCTACCTCTGCTCGTGCATGAGCTCTCGTCTTGACTCCCCACCATGATGGAATGTAATAAAAAAATGTATATGAAATATACCCTGTCCTCCCAAGTTGTCTTTGGTCAGTGTTTTATCACAATAGCAAGCAAACTACAATGTTTACTTTTACATGAGTAAAGAGATCATGAAAAGTACTGTAAAAGAATGTCATGAATAATAACACCTGAAAATTTTCCAGACATTTGCTTTAAACGTAGACTAGAAATAGAATTTCCACAAAGACTGTACTGGATCCGGTTTTAATATTTCAGAGGCTTCTGTGCGGAAGACCCCATTAAAAATATTCTTGGAATAAATATTGTTGCCTAAGAGTAAATCATTTTATCAAGTTGCAGTAAATAAGAATGAAACTGAAGAAATCATAAATTATAACAGAGATAAGTAAATCATAGTTTAAAGCAGAGCTTGCAGAGATATTTTAAAGAGAATCATTGTTCAGGCCATAAATTCAATTAGCATTTTCAAATATGATATATAAAATATACTGCATCATTATTCAGTAGAAGCAGGCAAGTGCTGGGGAGATAGCTTAATTGATAAAGCACTTGCCTTATCAGTGTGAAAACCTTATTCAATCCCTAGAACCAATATAAAAAGCCAGGTTTAGTGGTGAGGACAGTTACACACATTAAAAACAAAAACAAATACAAACAAATAGCAACAACAACAAACACAAAGAGATTTGGGAGGATGGAGACAGCTTCACTGGCTGTCTTATTAACGAGCGCCAGGCTAGTAGAACATCCTGTTCAATTGGTGGGTGACATGCATTCCAAAAGATGACACTCCATGCAGTCCTTTTGTCCCAGATACACAAGAACACACACCTATAATACTACTCATACCTCCCACTTCAATATGTGAGTGTATGCACACACACAAACACGCTTAAAAGAAATAGAGAATCAATAAAGAGAATCAATGAAGAGAATTGGGGAAAGGAAAAGAGGGAGACTTTAGAGGATATTTTAAATTTCATAAATACTTGTTTTTCATGTATTTACCATATATTGACCACAAACATTTATTGATAAGGACTACATAACAAGCAATCTCCTATATATTTGGATTCCTTTATTTGTTACATGTTTTCTTTGAAGCTGATATGGGTGTAGATTCAGTGAAACCAGACTAGTTAAAGAACATAGGCTGTTTTTAAAATCTCAGATAGTGTGCTACATCCAATGGGAGGTACACAAATTCCATCAGGAAGAAATAGACAGTCCAGGAAGGAAGATAGATGCTGGTCTTGTCAATTCAGCACAAACTCCTGGAGAAACTATGCATATCCTAGCCTTTTGTTTGCAGCCACCCAAACAAATCTATGTCACCACCCCAGCAAATCTTTTCTCACTGTTTTTTTTTTTTTTTTAAACTATGAAAATGGTAAACTAGAGACAACCCAAACAAGCACCTTCTCCCTAAGCAATGGCCAGTTTAGCAGTCTTTTACAAACAATGCTTGAAAAGCAGCTACATGAAGTAGTTTTTGAAACATCTACTTTTTGCCAGGATAACATAAATTTCAGCACATAGACTGCAAACCGTATGGTCTAGTAGAAAGAAAAGAAATTGTTTAAATGCACATATATTTTTAACATTTTCCATATTTAATATTTAAAAACATCTTTATGAATATTGAAAATGGAGTGCTGTTTGTATCTCAGCTATTGTAAAATATTTGTAAATGAAATGGAGTAAATAATGTCTACTCATGACTGTATTGTGTTGGCTTTATTTTCCGTTTAAGAATGCATTCTCTATTATGAAAAGGGGCTTAACTCTTAGGGTTTTAAGGTGAACCTAAAAGATGTCAGTGATAGTTATTGTTAAATATTTAAGAGCCCACTGGTAAGGACAAATCATTTTCTTAATCTATTTCACTAATAGAAATTATTTATAAGTACATCATTAATTATTTATACTTTCCTGGTATTATGTTTGCATTAATAATTTAAATCTATATAATTATCTATTAAATCATCTAAGTATGATTTAACTTCATTTGTCTTTTATAACACAAATAGCAATTTGATCATTAACCATAGTCATATAAAATAAGGTGTGTCACTATAACAATGGCTGTCGAGAGGGAGTGGTGACAATAGCCCACACATCTATCATTTTGTTCAATATCTGTAGCATAATGGAGATTCTTCAGGAAAAACTCGGGAATTTCTGACCTATGAAAAATTTTGCCCACTACTGTTTCAGATCCTTCAGGTCTCTGCCTCATAGAAAGGAAGATTCTTTCTACAGTTTGCCAATTAGATAAATGCCCTCAGAGCAATGCCACTCTACATATCAGGAAAAGACTGATCTTGTTTGGCTGGTCAGCATTCAGCATCCTGGCTGAGAGCAAGATTTACTGCTTGATAACAGTCTTCATGGCAGCCTTACCCTTTCTCTCTTACTGATGTCTACAAGTACTTCTCAAGTTTCAGTTTTAAGGTTAAATCTGGAATTCAAAACCAGACAATAGAAAGCATTATAATTATAATCTGATGTCAAATGGGGTGGGGAGGAATCTCTTTTTCTGATGCCTGTTAAAAAGTCATAACTGTACAGAGAATATTTGTTGGTGAAGACGCTGGGAAGAATGGCCAAGTTATCCCTTGATTTTTCTGAAATAGAAAAACATTTTACATGTTTGGTAGTACGGCAAATGATCCAAAATCTTTGTGTGAATTACCAATGCTAAAATTCTTTGAGTTGTAATCCATAGCCCCTAAAATCCTGTTTGTGGCCTATTACTGGTCTCAAAATCATATCCCTTTACTTCTTAACCCCAATATTTTAGGGCCAACTGCATTGGAAAACATGTTATTTGCAGAAATAGTCAAGGTCATAAAGGACCTTGAATGCTGTAAGACTTACTGACCTTCTCATGGAAGATTAGGGCATAGATACAAACAGGAGAAAATATGGGAAGAAGATAGCCATGAGCAGGCCAAGGAAAGAGATCTGAAGGTGGCAACTCTATGGCCATTTTGTTCTCAGAACTCTGGTTACCATTACACCACTAAGAAAATCCATTACACCACTAAGAAAATCAATTTCCATTGTGGAAGCTACCTTATGTGAGGTACTTGGTCATGGACAGACCTTTCAGTTGTAAAAGTCTTTATCACAAACCTGACTGTTCCATCCAGGATCCTAACTTCTGACACTTAAAAACCTGAGGATGGCTGTTGTATTTTGTCTACAAAACACTAAGTCCTAACTAGAATGCCTATTAGCAACAACATTGAAAGAACTGGTTTAAAGGAAAGGAACTTAATGCAAATAGTCTTCCTAAATGCTTCATTAACAGCCATTTACCATTCTTTCTTGACAGTTTGGGCACCACTGGGCATGCCAACTGATTTTAAGATTAAACCACCCGGTATAATTCTATAAGAAAACTTTAACATTGCCACACGCTGTTAATCTCAGTGGAAAATTATGAGAAAACTTCTGTCTTAAAGTACTTTTAGAAAATTGAGTTGATACAAGTTATCTATATGTATTTTCCTATTTAGATCTACCTGAATTCCATAAATGAATCTATTGAATGCTCCCAAGTAATGTAGTTTTATTAAATTAAATTTTGTGTATATGTCCATGCATGTACAAAAATCTTGACCTTTTTGCTTCTATAACCTGTAATTAGTTGTATTTAGTATGCAGGGTGATTTACGGATTTCTGTTAAACAACTGTAGGTTACAAACATGGGGAAAAAATTCACTGCTTCCGTGGCAAAATGACCCAAGGGGACACTTTAGGACAATAAAAGCTACTGTGCTTAAGAAATGGGGCCGATGGCAGCATGTATATCTTGTTAATTTGAGGATTATGTAGGAAATGAAACATAATCTCTAAGGTGAACAAGTGTCTGTGCTGGACTACTTAACCCTAAGTGGGAACCCAGCATAAATTACACGATTGTTATTAGCTGGTGTTTAACTTCCCTGCACTGTAACACTTTCTATATTGGATAATATTTTTTTTAACATCTGCTCTTGAGTGATTAAAATTTTCTTTTCTTTCATATTTAACATTGTAAAATCATATGTATCGAGAACTCACCAACATATCAATTATTTAGTCATTAGATTTTACGTGAGAAGTCATTATGATAATAATTAGGACAAGGTCCAACAAGTAGGAAAGGAAGTACCCTAAATTGCAGCGAAGAGCAATAGGTATATTAAATTGTCCATTTCAGGGGAGGGAGGGAGAGTTTTATTATCAATTCTCTGAACAAGATGATAATTCAGATAATTCATAGCTTGCAGCAACAGAAATTATGCCTAGTGTTAGACCATTGCTAAGTCCTAGGAATGGAAACAGAGACTGTGTCTCTGACATGAACTCAGTGGCCTGCTCTCTGATCACCTCCCCTGAGGGGAAACAGCTTTACCAGGCCACAGAGGAAGACAGTGCAGCTAGTCCTGATGAAACCTGATAGACTAGGGTCAGATGGAAGGGGAGAAGGACCTCCCTATCAATGGACTTGGAGAGGGTATGGGAGGAGAAGAGGGAGTGAGGGTGGGGTTGGGTGGGGTTGGGAGGAGATGAGAGAGGGAGCCACAGCTGGGACACAAAGTGAATAAATTATAATTAATAAAAATAAATAAATAAATTTTTAAAAAATCCTGCAAAGATTCATCCAAGTTTTGAATAATTGATTCCTGGCTGAAAACCATTATTGAATGATTGAGGAAAGTTCTCTGCTATGGAATACCCAGATATTTCTAAGAATGAAATGTATCAAATCTTCAAGTTGACTGCAGCCATAACATATCAGATCAAATACTGTGACAGTAATAGCCACTGGCTTTATTAGGACTTATGAAATAGCCTTCCTGTGTCCAACAGAACAACATTTTAGTTAAAACTCTAAAATTTCTGATTTCTATGGATAATTCTCTCTCTCACCAACACTGTTCTTTTATTTTGGATTTGTTTCTTTATGTTTTCCATTTTGTATTTTATTTCCTAATATTTATGTGAGCTAAATAACAAGAGTTTATTTATTGTCTGTATAAACAGAGTGACAGTTCAATACAAACAGTACTTGGGGAACCGTGAGATAGGAAAAAATATCATTCCTTCTATACTGATTTCGTTTATGTAGACCATGAAATATTAACTTTTTACATGTCCTCTTTTTCTCTTCCAACTCTCCTTGTCCTTCCCTATCATCAGCCCCTTCCAACTCATGTTTATTTGTTTGTTTTTTACATACCCCAGTAAGGTCTATTGGCACTGCCCGTATGTGCATGGGTGTGGAGCTATCTACTAGAGATGAGGAGGCTACACTGAGCATATCTTCAAATACTTGATATTCCCTTGCACAGCAGCTATCAGCTGCCACAGACTCCTTGTTATGCTAAGAGATGACACACATGTGACTTGTACCTATATTTTGGATTCAGACATAAATTTAGCAGTCTTACATTATGCTCATCAAGGCTTTATGTTTTGTTTTGTTTTGTTTTTTTTTCCAAAACTGTATGGTTTTCTTATATGTACAAAGAAATAATGCATGTGTACACAAGTACCCTCTTTAGATGCCTTTGGGAAACCTGATGACATTGTTAACCAAAGTGCTGTGAACACTGCCCTTAATAGTGAGCCCATGGCAAACTAAACTAAGAATACCCCCCAAGTCCAACTTGGTAGACCATTGAATTTTCAGGAGGTTATTTACAAGGATATTGGTGAGGGACTATTTACAGGAGCAGAAATGGGTTACAGACAGCTACATCACCAAAAGACCACCTCAACACTGATGGCAGTTCACAAAAGCCAGAAACCTGGAGCTCACTGCACATCTTATACACCACTCGATAGGTTGGAGAATATTCTCTCTGGGTTGAATAATTGGCTTGACCTTCTTCTAGGTATACGCAGCTGGTCTCTGTTTCCTCCAATGCGTTCCCCACCCCCCTTTGTCTGACTCTCAGTTGCACCTACTGCCTATACATGCTTGGTTGACCCTGGTGAATCTGATTGGTTACAGGGTCCCCCTGAAGCTATTGAATTAGTCTCTTCCTGAACTCGAGAAGCTTCTCTGAAGGACGGCTAGGGTCAGATGGAAGGGGAGGAGGTCTTCCCCTATCAGTGGACTGGCGGAGGGGCAAGAACGCTTCTCCCCTGTACCAGCCTGTGTTTTAACAAACTTCAGCTAACACGGAATGTTTTAATCTCATAGGAGTTTGCTACAAAGCACATGGGCACATATATTTCCAACTTGAGGCTTAACGACTAGCAAGTGTATTGGGTTTTGCCTGCTAAATAATGTCCAAGAATGAGAGGACCTGTTAAGAGTTAAGGAACACCCTCTTGTGCAGTTCTATAGGTCAGAAGTCACTTCCTGGGCTAACTGGCCCCTGCTCACAATTTCATCACACCACAGCCAATGTGCTGATCAAAGTTGTATTTTCATCTGGGAATCAGAATTCCTTTGCAGTCTCATTGGTTGTTGGCAGAACTAATTTGCTTTCAACTGCATCATTGTCAGCCCTACTTGTTTCCTACTTGTCCTCAGCTGTTGGGGACAGCCCAACATCCCATACCCTGTGTGCTTTTCTGGAGTTCTGAGCCTTTGAAGCCAGCATATCATCTGTACAGCTCCGAGCATCTTGAGTCCTCTTTGATAAGTGACTTCCGTATTTCCATTTTAAAAAGCTCATCCTCAGAAGTGAAGCCACTCACATTTCTAAGAGGTAAATTACACCATGTCTCGGCACTAGGAGCGAGAGATCTTGCAGCGTCTCTACACAGAGTGAGAGGGTTAAATGGAAAGATGTCGAATGCCCCCCTAACAATTGTGAATGGTATCTTTCTGGCCAGCACGAAATGGAACAGTGAGTGTGTTTCTTTGTCATTATAATCTTTCTTACTGTTTTGAGAATCTAAAGCAGTCAGTTTTATAAATTCATTTATATAATTATTTTTAAAAAAAACATAGTATCAAAACTTTAGGAACATTTCCTAATTATTATTTCCATATCCAGAGGGCACAAAATCCAGCTCTTCATTTTCATCAACTATCTGTAAATTCTACTATTCAGGCACACGAGTTTCTGTATATTCTAAACAAATAAGTTTATAATAAAGATTTTTTTCCAATAATTTAATCATATTTTTCAAGACACTTAAAATAATGGCCATTGATTTTTATTATATTAATATCTCTAATTATACTGCCACAAATTAGTTATAATGCTGTAATTGATATGACTTTTTACTGTGGCTAATTCACTAGTCCTACAACTATATTGCAGTAAACATAGTTGTCAATAACAGTAACGGTATCCATGTGCATGTTAGATCTTAAATCAACAAAACAATACTCATTTCAAAGCCAAACTGTCAAAGGGCTTTGAACAAATAAAATATATATAGTTCTTTTTTCACCTTAGAGTCAAGCTTAATATTGTTGTTATTATTACTCATTTCTTCTATTGTGTTCAAGATTTCCTTAGATGAGTTAGTAAAATCACTGGAAGTACGCCTAGGAAAGTCATGATTTGCGTTAGTTCTGGTTTTTTGCCTAGTTGGATGGTTGATAGGGCTCCTGTGATGATCCGAAGTGGAAGCACATAGAATGGCACCTTCTGACAGTCAGTGCTTTCTGTCTGGTTTTGGTATACCTTATTTTTGCATTGAATGTTATTTCATAAATATATTAGAAGGAGAAAAAATAGTGATATTCTATTTTAGAAACCTTTCCAGTTTACAGGCACAATCCTACCCTGAACCATATTCATTTTTTTTTGGGGGGGGGGTGTGGATTCTAATGCAAACATTTGTTTACATAGGTGGATAAATCCTCAGATTTTATAAATCTTTTTATTTTAATTTTCATTTCAAATGCATTGGTGTTTTGTCTGCATATATGTCAGATCCAATTGAGCTAGAGTTACAGACAGTTGTGAGCTGCCATGTGGGTGCTGGGAATTGAACCTGGGTTCTCTGGAAGAGCAGCCAATGCTCTTAGCCACTAAGCCATCTATCTCCCCATCCCCAAACCTCAGATTTTTTTTTGTAGGAAAAGATTGCACTATCCAACTGAGAAGCCTTGCTTGAAGTTACTATTCCCATCTCACAGTGATTGACTGAAACAAACATAGTCCCAAACTGTTTACTTCTATGACTTCAAGGCAATTATATTCATGTGGTATAATTGTGAGGTATAATTTTATAAAATGTATTCTTTAAAAAATAAACATTATTTTTTTTATTCTTTAGTTGAGGGACATCTAGGTTGTTTCTGGTTATTATGAATAAACCTGCAATGAACATAGTTGAGCAAGAGTCTTTGTAGGTAGGATTGAGTATCCAAGGGTGGTATTGCTGGGTCTTGAGGTATTATCAATTTCCAATTTTCTTAGGGACCATCTTAGGGAGTTTTGTGTATTGTATGAGAGAAGAATGTATTTTCACTAAAAAATAAAGTATATTAAAAAAAAAACCTTGCAAATAAAAAAAAAATCACATGCTGAAATAAACGAGACACAAAGTCTATCCCATTCAGATCCTGCAGAGCTTCGCATTTGGTTTTGGGTTTTTGGTATTGAATAAATTTTTATGCACTCAACCTACTATTAAAAAAAAAAAATCCGTGACAGTGTTAGAACTAGAGAAAACAATTGGCTTTGTATCCTCTTTCACAACTCCTGGCCCTTGTGTGCGCTCAGCCCTTCCCCATTCCCCAGCATTTAGCCTTTCTTATTCTCTTTGCTGCAGGTTATACTGTACTCACATGCGTATAAAATTTGAAGACAATGAGGTGCCTAAAATTTACATTTATAAACATGTGCTATTTATTCTTTTCTGTTAATAACCAAGTAATTGACTGTTTGAACAAATGATGTTTTCCAATCTGGGCTATATATTTCAAGAATGTGCATGGAATTGAGTGCATACATGATATATATTTTTTGGTTTTCATCATACTGTTTGAAGTTTGATAAATGTGGGCTTGCCATTCTCTTAAGCTCTATGATAGTAGATAGTTACTGGGTGAATCCCCACTCCTTATTCTGTGAATTTGTGGTTAATAAATAATACATTAGAATATATCTAAGATGACTTTTAAAAACAGTCCTGAGCCAATTAGAATATAATGAAATTATTAGTTAGGCAAGAATCATTATAACTATTCCTACTCTAAAAAAATCAAACTTGCTTTGGCTTTATTTTGAAAGTCTAATTTTAAAAATACTTTTGGAAAAACCGAGAAAGATTAGGAAACAGATATGTTTAGAATTAAAGTGCAACACAGGATGTATAGCTATGAGTGTATGGCACATGCTTCTGGAAATACATGAAGATCTATCATCAGTGATGAGTTTCCAGAAATCAAAGCAATGCCCGTAAGTTAAATAAATGTTTATTTTGAGCAAGGCTTGTAGTAACTTGCTAGCCAAATTGGGAAATGGATACATAACCAGGAATTTAAGAAAAATGAATGATTCCAAGGGATACAAAGAGAATCAGTGAGGGAAAAGTTGGAACTGTCCGTTACCCCAGATTTATGTAGTGAGGGTTCATTAACTTCAAACAAGGGGGATTCATACTCAATTTAATAAGACATCACAGAGCGATCCTGTCCATTTTCGGTGCGTTTCTCAAGGTGAAAACAGCAGGAGAAAGAAATTACCTCATTTGCTGGAATTACAGCTTCTTTTGTATAAAACTTTAATCATTTTATATATGACAACCTTATGCTTAATGTTTTTAGAATACTCTTCATAAAACATTATTCAGCAAAATCATACTCTCCCACTGGGCACATTGCTACTTTCAATGGCTATGCTAATCTAGTGTGAATATATGCGGCATTTAATCTTAATTATGATGCTGAAGTCTATACAGCGTTAATTATTCATTACACATGCTCCCTCCACTTTATTGTAGCTCCTAATTTGCTTAACAAAATGTAGCTTTTAATTATAACTATGGGATGGTTGGGGCAAGGTAGTGTTCTAAGTGTTCACATATGTACAAGCATGCCCGTGTGCTTTTTATTGAGATGGAAATACATTGGGGACTTTGAGTAACTGAGGTCAAGTGTTTTTAATTTAAAAGGAAATAACCTTTGGTATTGCTACTTTCCTTCTTACTATTTCCCAGTTATAGTCTGATATGGAAGCTAGGAAGGCATATTCAGTGACTATTTTGATAATGAAATGACTAAATTTGGGCACTGTCTCTTGCAAATGCTCTCATATGCATAGGGACCATCTAAAGCACCAAAAAGTTACAATAGCCATTTTTGCTTTTTATTATAGAGTACACTACCTACTGGGTTTTGTTCAATAATTAATTATTTAATTTAATCATAAGGTATGATATAAAAAAGAACCCAAAATATTGCTCTTTATAAAAGTTGAGAAAATAATGACTTCACATAAAATTTAATAGTTGGCTTCCCAATGTGAGCTGAACAAGGATGTCACCAGGAGACATGCCAAAATGGGCAGGGCAAAGCCCATGAGGCCTCAACACTACGCAAAGACTCCTATGAAACTGTAGATAACTGGTGGTGAGTGAGTTGGCTCTCCCCAGGAAAGAGCACACCAATTGGTTGATTAGTGTCAACAGTCAGTTTAAAAACATACATGGGAATTGTATTTTATAAAGAACACAGTTTTTATATGTGAATACAAGAGCTATTAGTTAAAAAAAAATTAGCCAGGAATTTGAAGGAGAGGCGGTATAAACATAGGAGAGTGTTTGGAGGTAAGAAGAAGAAAGGAAACATTTGTAATTATATCATAATCTCAAAAAACTTAATGTTTAGTATTTTCTATTCTTTAAAAATTTATTTATTTATGTATGTATTTATTTATTTATCTGTTGCAGTTTATTCACTTTGTATGTCAGCTGTAGCACCTCCCTCACTCCCTCCCAATCCCACCTTCCCTCCTTCATCACCTCCCATGCCCCTCCCTAAGTCCACTGATAGGGAAGGTCCTCCACCCTTTCACTCTGACCCTAGTCTATCAGGTCTCATCAGCACTGACTGCATTGTCTTTCTCTGTGCCCTAGTAAGGCTGCTCCCCCTTCAGGGTGAGGCAGTATTTTCTATATTTAGTACTTTAGATTACTTATAGCCTGTAACAGCAAATTTTATATTTAAATAATTACTTCTATCTGTCAGTTTAAGTTTGAGTATCTCTTGAAACTTAATTTTTTAATTGAATTTATCATTTGAGATATAACTAAATGGAAAATTGCTATATATTTTATCATATACTGTGTATCTCTTCATACCCTACAAAAGACTTTACATTGTGTTTTTCTAACAAAGCATGCAGTTTTAGAACTCTAGGATTGTGTTTGAGAATCTCTAAAGTATGTTTAAGTAAAGTGTTCACCAAAAAAACTAAATTATAAATGCTCTATTTACATTAAATAAAAATTTAAAAAATCATTATAAAAATACCCTAAAACCTATAAAGTTGCAAAGATCCCCAGAACACATACCCATTTCACATTAGGATTATGAAGTATTTTTAAAATGCATTTAAAAAGCTGTTTCCAAATATATGCTAATCTATTTCCTAAAAGACATTAATTCAATTAGATTGTTAGATAAATAATAACACAAAATTCTCACTTCACTTTCTTCATAGTAAAGGCAAAATAAATTAAAACACAGAATTAGTTCCCCCTTTGATTACAAGGGAGGCTGAACATAACATCCATGTTTTAATATGTGGTCTTACTGGGCATTCTGACTCACTGACTGAGACTCTTGTTTAAAGAGTTGGAGTTCTCAATACCCAGGTCCTAATTTTATTACAGTTGTTTATGAGATGTCATCAGTCTCACTGCTAACCTTAGGAGAGTTATGATCATCATTGCTCCATTACCAATGAAGAAAATAAACATCCAGGCGATGAGTTAGTGACATATGAGACCATCTGACATACCACTGCTCTGTCCCCCGACTTCTCTACTGACCTCACTTATAAACTCAACTGTGTTTCCAGTGGGCTCCCTGTCATTAGACCTCTGTTTCAAATCTGCTATTTGCCCCAAACTCCCCTACTCCGAGATTAATATTAGTGGGTTCCCCAAACCACACATTAGTAGATAAAAACCTTCATTTGTTTAATCAAAAAATGAAAAAGCTTGGTTAGCATAGCAACTACAAATTGTGAATATCGATTGGTTAAAACTTTAATCGTGGAACACTTTTACATAATGAGAGACAGAAGTTGAATATTAACAAAAGAGCAATCTGCACGTTCCCATTTCAAGAATTTTGTTTCAGACAAGAATGCTTGTTCATCCTGGTAGTAAATTAGAGATGTTATTAAGGTTGTATGCAGTTCTGTATGGTCAAGTTAGGTTTGTTTAAACATTGACTCTTCCACTAATGCGTTCATGCATTCCAGGCGTTCATACAGTCACCTTGTTTGTTAGACAGCATATATATGTGTATGTATGCTATAGTATACATAGCAGATATGTAGTATATTAGCACATATGCATATAGTATATATAGTCTGAATGTGTTATACATATTATATATACATATATCACATATTATAGTATCAGCTACTGATACACACACGTATACACTAATCCCATAACATCACTACAAATGAAACATTTCGACATATGCAAAGTGCTGCAAACAGAAACAAGATTTTTCTTTCTCTGCTTGTTTTTACTAACACACTCCACAGAAACCAAGAAGCTGCTTCTCAGGAACATTCTGATCTCAGACATTGTACTACACACATGGATGTTATAAAAGTCTATCCTTTTACTTCATCAACTGCTAAGGGTGGTCCTGACGAAGAAACTGTCTGAAGGTTTGAAACACAAAATAGTAAGTTCCTAATGCAAGAAACCTTCAAATTTCTTACTAAGGAAATATGTTGTATAGTTTAAGAACATTTATCAAATAGTTCATGTACACTTCTCTTACAAACAACAAAAGTAAAAGAAAATAGGTAATGAAAGTGAGAGGCTTTATTCAAACTGGCAGTTATGTATATTCAAATCTCCTAAATAATTACAAAGCTCTGACATAAGATCATAGTAATAGGAACAGGGACCGTCTGTGACATGAACTGATTGGCCTGCTCTTTGATCACCTCCCCCTGAGGGGGGAGCAGCCTTACCAGCTACAGAGGAAGACAATGCAGCCACTCCTGATGAGACCTAACAGACTAGGATCAGAAGGAAGGAAAAGAAGACCTCCTCTATCAGTGGACTTGGCGAGGGGCACATGAGGAGAAGGGAGAGGAAGGGAGGGATTAGGAGAGGAGGAGGGAGGGAGCTATAGGGGGGATACGAAGTGAACAAAGTGTAATTAATAAAAAATTTAAAAACCTCTTTTAAAAATAAATAAATAAATAAATAAAAATTAAAAAATAAATAATTTTTTTCCCATACAAATCACCTAAGCCTATCTTCATAGAAATTTTGGGAACTCTGGAAACAATGCAGGAAGGATCACAGTTTCCTTCATTTCTATTTCCTTCATCCCCTACTTGGGGATGGCCTCATCATAAGGAAAAACCAAGCAAACCCACCAAATAAGACAGGAGAGTATTATCCCAAACAGGGCTTATTCTCTGCTCATCCTCTGTGATTCCCCTTGCTTGGACCCACAGCTTCTTTGTCTTTATTTATTAATTATTTTTGTTTGTACCCACAGCTTCGTCTTTATTTATTAATTAATTTTTTTCATTTATTCACTTTACATCCCGACCATAGCCCCCTCTCTCCTCTCCTCTTGGTCCCACCCTCCCTTCCTCTTCCCCCATCCCTCCACCCCTACTCCTCAGAAAAGGGGAAAACAAAACAAAACAAAACCCTTCTCCACCAACCCACTGCAGCTTATCAAGTCTCATCAAGCCTGAGCATATCCTCTTCCCTGTTGCCTCGGGAAGCAGCTCTCCAGATGGAAGTGATCAAAAAGCAGGCAACCAGGTCCTTTTCAGAGATAGCCACCACCCCACCCCAGCACCCCTTATATGAGGCCCTAGCTGGCCATCAGCTACATCTGTGTATGGCTATTTAGTTTTGTTTCTAGTTCTTTGTCTCTGCCCAATCCAAAACCACTGAGGCAGAAGCAAAAAAGACTACCTAATTAGTCTTGGGACTTTCTTCACTCAGTGCTGAATACTTAAGCTAAGTTTCTTTGAACTTTTACACCCAAAGACTGAAATTCCATGGAGCTTTAGGTAAACATTAACCTGCTACCTCTTGTCCCTCTCTTTGAAATGAAAAACTCTAGGTTTTTTTTTGCCCGATTTTAGAGCAGAGTTTCTCAGCCTATGGGTTGCAACCCTTCTCGTGGGGTGGGAAAGACTGTCAGAAAACACAAATATTTACATTATGTGTAGCAACAAAACAATTTTATGGTTGGGGGTGACCACCAGGGGAGGAACTGCATTGAAGAGTCCTAGCATTAGGAATATTGGGAACCACTGGTCTAGACAGTTTTGTTGAGCAGTTTGCAAGACTTTGAAACAGCCTTGTTGTCTTGCAGCATTTCAGATGGGAATGGGAACATTGCGTTTGGTTACGTTTTGATTGCTACTTGCTTCACGCCTTCCTCCTGGTGACTCTCAGGTATCATCTCAAATGGACAGACATTGACCTGGAACCTCTCACTATGAAACAGGGCCATCATCTGATGCTTTTTATCTTCCTCCCACTCGCTCCTGCTTTTTCAATACGCTACCTTCCCTTTGCCCAGAACTTAGCAGATTGTGGTTGCTGGGTGGTAACTGTTATATTATCTGGTTTAAAGTAAAAAGAGCTCAAGAAGAAAAGAAAAATAAACTTTTAAGGAGTTCAGGAATGCTTCTAAATGATAATCTTTACGCAAGCAGAGACAGTCATATTTTAGGGTAAGATATAATTTGTTTACTCAACACAGACACGTTGACTCTTCATGCCCTGCTGGACAGTGGCCCTGGCAGAGACACAGGAGCAGGAGGACCCCATATGATAGATTCTCCATTCTTTTGGGGAAACTATCACTAAACTGGCTATCAGTGCTCCTCTTGTGGTTGTACTGGGCTGTTTCTATTCAAGAAAGTCATTCAAAGAGTAGTCCATTGGAATATGGGCTTCACATCAGAAATGGAAAATGCTGAGAATTTTTGACCAGTTTTGTGTACAGGGTGTATTAGTAAAATATGTGAAATAGCTTTGCAGGTAACATATAAATACATAGAAACACAACCTACTGTAGTGCTGTGTGCTAAAAATACTTTAGAGGCATTTTGTGGGAGGATGGTTGGATAGTTGGAAATGTGGGGTTTAATATTTGGCAATGATGTTCTGCTTAAGCCTTATTTTTCTCACCCATACAATGGCGCACAGTGCCCCTGGGGGGGTGCTGTTAAATGAAGAGAGAGAGAGAGACATTTTTCTCTTATCCTAAGTAAGCAGTGAATTGCATAGAAGTAGCAGTGTTAAGGAGAAGAGACAGTAGTTATAGTAGTGATTCCTATCGATATAATTTACAAGATCGTTTCCATGTGAGAGCATTTCTTTTATCCCCCTAACTCCTGATAGATGTAGGATGCATTTTCACTTCTGTAATATTATCTGAGGCATCAGAGACAAAACCCAATTCTGGAGTCTTTCTGGGAACAGAATTTCTATCTTACTTTGAAGTGGGAGTTCCTGCTTAAAGATATTTTTCAAAGTCATTCCTAACTTAACTTAGCTTGGGTAGACTGGCCATACCAGGAATCAAGCTAAGGAGTCCCATCAGCCAGTGTGGCAGCTCCAGGCAGTGCACAGACCACACCTGCTAGGTGGGGCTGTCACCAGATGCAGAGCTGAGGAAAACATATTCTGTGCTCTACAAAGTACTAACATTAAGCTATTTACTGCATTTTACCCCACACAGACACCCCTCTCCATACCCAAAGGGCCCCTTCACGTCTTGCTGACGTTCTGTGCAGCCATAGCTGCTGTTTGTAAAACATTAGAAAACTCATCACTGTTATTCACTTCTCACCTAAGCCTGATTAAGCTCAATTAAGACTGCTTAAGAGAAAACTTAATTTAAATCTTAAACACACATCCTACCCCTAGACATTACAGCCCTTGTACCTTACATGTGAGAACTCCATAACTATAGGTAACTTACTAAGTAATCTGTAAGACGGATTCATGTAGCTCTCAACTGTAAACCAAAACACAGTTCATGACATTATTCCCTCTTATGATAAGAATTATAATTGTAATTATAATAATTATAATATTATAAGATAATATTATCTTAGCTAAGCTTTTACCAAAAGGCTAATGAATATTTTCCTAATGCCAAATATGTCCCTAAGTTCAATTATAAGATGTATAGGAATTAAGTATATAAAACTACCACAAAACATATGGAAGCAAGTTTATTTAAAAAAATGGATCACATTTATTAACTAATAGGTAAGCCCTCTTGTTCTGCCCTCTTCCCCTCTAGTTGGGAATTTTTTTTTTATTGTTCTCAGTTTTTACAAAAAATAAATGTTAACTACATCC
Organism: Meriones unguiculatus; assembly: GCF_030254825.1. Taxonomy (NCBI): domain Eukaryota; kingdom Metazoa; phylum Chordata; class Mammalia; order Rodentia; family Muridae; genus Meriones; species Meriones unguiculatus. The sequence goes on from NC_083359.1 coordinate 31,233,408, forward strand.
AAGAAAGACAATTTAAAGGTATTTTTGTGTTGACTGTTAAGGAATAGGTAAGACTCTTTCTTATTATAACTAAAAATTGAAAGGGAGTATTAACAACCTTGGCTTCAAATTGTTTTGTTTTTGTAGTTGAGCTTTGACCTTGGGAACTGGTGACTAGAAAGAGCTATAAGGCTCCAAGAACAACATGACTAGATCCAGAAAGAGAAAACCACTGAAAACCTTCTCCTCAGTGCCTTGCTTCGTGCTAGTACAGAAGGTTGCTCTACGAGGGCTTAAGGTTTTAAGACCCATCTGCAGACATGGGCATTGCTGTAGATAAAAGCACATGTACCTTACAAGTGACCAGCTTCTAACTGGAGAAAGAAAGTGTGAAAAATGGTGAAACGGGTCATGAAATGCAAGAGTATGGATGTCTTACCCAATACTATCTAGGATTTAAGACAGAAGCTTATCAGTATACACTGAGAAGATGGGGAATTTTGTATTAATAAATATAAATCTAGCCCAAGGGGTTGGAGGAAGACTCAAGGCAAGCTGAGAAGGACCTTAGACAACACAATGGAACTACGTCTGCTTTTCTTAGTTCAAGTCGAACCTGGAATAGTCAAATGGATCCTTCACAGTCCACGTGGGCATCTGTAGAGAGTGGGGTCACAGGACTTAAATCTATGACTTGAGATATCTTCCTCATGTGTGGCATGGATGCTCAGAGAAACAAGATTGCTGAAGGACACTCCAAACAGATCTCTTTTTTTTGTTTGTTTGTTTTTTAACTTTTATTAATTACACTTTATTCATTTTGTATCCCCCCATAAACAACTCCCTCCTCCCCTCCTAATCCCACCTTCCCTCTCCCTTCTTCACACATGCCCCTCCCCACGTCCACTGATAGGGGAGGTCCCCCTCTCCTTCCTTCTGATCCTAGTCTAACAGCTGTCATCAGGAGTGGCTGCATTGTCATCCTATGTAGCCTGCTAAGGCTGCTCCCCCCCCATCAGGGGGAGGTGATCAAAGAGCAGGCCAATTAGATTATGTCAGAGGCAGTCCCTCTTCCCATTACTATGGAACCCACTTGGACACTAAACTGCCATGGGCTACATCCAAACAGATCTCTTAAAGGTTATTGCCATATGAGGCATGGTTTAGGAAATCATGAGTGATATTCTGCATTTGTAAAATGATCAAAGAATTGAAACTGGAAAGACAATTTCTTAGGTACGATTGTGTTGAAATGGAAAAAAATAGTGTTTTTTGTTTATATTTTAACTTGGGGATCATGTCAAACTTTTTTCAAATGACTTATAAATATCTAATATTAGATATTAGTTCTCTGTTTCCACTCTATAAAAGATGAATCTCTGGTATGTGTATTTCCTAAAAACATAGTTAGGATCTTTTAGTATAAAACTTTCCTAGAGTTAATGACCACTTCTTGATACAAAAAACAGCAGATCACACTACTGAGTCTTATGTATACACATTACATTCATGTACTGAGTTTCTAAAATTACATATAAAAATTAGTCCAATTTCTGCTATATTGATAAATACATATAATAATAAAAGGGTTGCTATTAAAAGGATTATTTTTATTTTTATATTAAAAATGAAAAATAATGAAATATTCTCAAGCTTAGTATAGTTTGGTAATATAAGCAAACAATGACAATTCTAAATTTGAAGTTATCACACTAAATCCCTTTGACCATCATTATCCTAAGTAACTTATTCAACATTATTAATGATACATCTACTTGAATCCCTGTTTCTATAAGATATTTGATCATGCTCACTCTTATTTCTCACTTCAAATTATTTAAATTGAAACACATATGTATTATTAATTTTTGAATTAAAAATTTAAATATGCTGTTCAGAAGTCTTAGAAAAATTTTTGCTAATGAATCATACTTCAATTTGTAAAGAAAATATCAATGACTAAAAAATAAATGCATTTTATGCTAATTTTAATTCTGGAATTTGTATAAATAGAGTATAAGTACCTCAGTTGCCCCTTCTGCATAAATGAATAATAATACAAAATTATTGACACGTTAGCAGATGTGCCAGAGATATTCAGGTCTTCAAGAGAAAGACATTTAACAATTACCTGTATCTGATTTTCATATTTTTTGTTTTAAATTAGCTCTAGACTGACATAAAAGACATCTTTAATTTCATAATATGCATTCAAAATGGCACAAGGTAGAATTCAGAGACTGGAGAAAAAATCAATTGTTTAGACTTCGCAACATACCAAATGGGAGAATGTCCCAGGAATCCCACACTTTTCTCTTATGTGCTCTGACTGTGGTTTGGTTACATAAGGTTTAGCTACAGTTTGGGAGTCAAATATTTTTCCAACTCTTATATTGTCAGTATTAAAAGTTAGTCTCATTTATATTTATCTCTTTAAAAGATATTTAACAGAGAACGGTAACCTTAAATGAGTATCATCCACAGTCCAGTGGGGAATGTCTTCGACAGTCCAGTAGGGACTGAGTAATACACTGTTTTTTAGTTTGGAAGTATGAAGTCTCAGCAATAGAATTCTTTCTCAGATTAACAGCAGAGCTCGGAAGCAGTGTTGAATAGTGGATGAAATATTGGAAATCGGGGGTCATACTTTCAATTTTTAAAAATTTTATTTACAATACATTTACATAATTTACCCCTTTTCTTTCCCCAACTTCTCTCATGTCCCTTCCACTTCCTCTCAAACTCATTGCCCTTTCATTATTACTTTAAATATACATAGATACATAAATATTCACACTCAACCTGCTTGTTCTGCTGAGTGTTGCAAGGTCTATCTTTCAAAGATGAGTTTTAGATGTTGTTTGGAAGGTTCACGAAGATGGGTTATTTTAGCTGTCACTGATTGCCTCTGTAAAGTATTGGAAAATTAACCACACAAGGGCCAGGGATAGGGCTCAGCAGGTAAAGGTGCTGGCATTGAAAGCCTGGTGACGTGAGTTTGAACACTAAAACTGACATAATGGTAAAAGGAAAGAATTGGCTCCAGAGTTATCCTCACTTCAGACTTCCATATGTGTGTCCTGGAATGCATGTCTCACATGTGTTCATATGTATCACTCATGCATATAAACACAACAATAACGAATACACTTTCTTTTTAAAATTTAACTCCTATTTAACCCATGAGAATTTTTTTTTCAAAATGAAAAGTACAATGTGTTTGTATATGACGATGTGTTAAAGAGGAAAACAATGAGATGTTATCTAGTGACATGATTCATACTCTACTATGACTTTACTAAAAATATTAGTACTTAGAAAATCTACTATCTCTACTATTTTCAGTAGCAATGTTTATTTACTTTGCATCCCAGCTATAGTCCCATCCCTCATTCCCTCCCAATCCCACCCTCCCTTGCTCATCTCCTTCCTGACCCTCTCTAAGTCCTCTGATGGGGGAGGCCCTCCTCCCCTTCCATCTGATCCTAGATTATCAGGACTCTTCAGGACTGGCTACAATGTCCTCCTCTGTCGCCTAGCAAGGCCACACGGGAGTTGGGGGGGAGGCGAGGTCAAAGAGACAGCCATTGCTTTCGTGTCAGGAATAGTCCCTGTTCCCCTAACTAGGGACCACTTGGATACTGAGCTGCAATGGGCTACATCTGGGCAGGGGTTCTATGTTATATCCATTCATGGTCTTTGGTTAGAGAAACAGTCTCAGAAAAGACCCCTGTGCCCAGATACATTTGGTCCTTGTGGAGTTCCTGTCCTCTCCAGGTCATACTAACTCCCCCTTCTTTCATATGATTCCCTGCAATCTCACGCAGAACTTTAATGGAGCCTAGACACTCTTCTGACTTCCCCGAATACCCTGGCACTCAGTAATGGGTTCAGCAAAGAAAACAAAAACAAAATAGAAAACAGAATCTGAACCTGAGCTTTGCAAGTGTGAGATTTGCCTAGGAGTTCTTCGGTCTTCAAGAATTTAACACGCATGGGAACACAGAGGATTCCACCGATACCATCATCACAGTAGTTCTGTTTGTCATCCTCTTGGAAAGCTTAGATGAGGCATGGATTCTGTATGTTCTTGATTATAACTAGGTCATACTTGCTAAACACCTAGTTATGAACTACAAGTACTTTCAGAGTCATCTGAATAGTATTAGGTCAGCATAGCCTTAATTTACCACAATAGGATACATGCAGGAAAGGTTTAGTAATTACTTGACTCAACATATAGATTATGTGACATCACCTAAGGGCTTTTATTGGTGAATAACATAGTGTATAGCAATGACATTTTGCCATGTCAATGTGATGATAAGGATTGTCAAGTAACATATTTTTGGGCAGTGCCCAAGAATATTAATATATAATTTTCAATTCATGGTACTGTAGTTTCCTACTTATTCTTAGGACATTTTTTTCCTGATGATCTTTTGGAAATAGAATTATTTATTAAACTAATAATATATATATATATTTTAATTTTTAATATATATATTTTATATATATATAAAACTTATATTTATAACAGTTTTTTTAGATTAATCACTTTTAAAAAATTTATTTTTATTAATTACACTTTATTCACTTTGCATCCCCCTTGTAGCTCTCTCCCTCCTAGTTTTTTATAATAATTACAGTTTATTCACTTTGTATCCCAACTGTAATCCCCTTCCTCATTCCCTTCCAATCCCACCCTCTCTCCCTCTCCTCCTCCCATGCTCCTCTCCATGTCCACTGATAGGGGAGGTCCCCCTCCCCTTCCATCTGACCCTAGCCTAATCAGGTCTCCTCACGACTGACTGCATTGTCATATAGACTATCATAAAATGTTTAAATTGTTTCTGAGACCATTTTTTTAAATAATGAATATTATGATGGCAATACATTTAAGGAGGGGGGTTACAAAGGGAGGACATCCTGGAGCACAGTGCGTGAAGTAGATTCAGCTAGGGGCCCTGTAGATTTCCTGCACAATATTTAAATCTCAGCTATTCAGGTGTAATGTGGTGATAAGATATCAAGTCTAATAGGAAGGTACCAGAGAAGATGTTTAGGATTTTTATGTAACAGCCTTCTGCAGTAGCACACCTTACAGTGGGTGGCTAAAAACATCCATCTTCCTAATGCTAGATGATGGCCTCAGGATGATAGACTTATTGCATCTTCTCAACGTCAGCTTCCCTAGCAATCATTCTTTAGAAACCAACAACTGTTTCTCAAAATTAGTATAATCAGCCCAATATATCGCAGATTATAAAATGCAAGCTTCCACCACTAACTAAGAAGCTATCTGCAATTGACTACTACTTGCAAAAGAAAAATTAATTTTCTCCACTGGAATCTCACTGGGTATATAAATGATACCTAAAGGCAGGTCACATGCCTAGCAGCTGATGGCTAACACAAAATGAACTCAGTGGTGTTTTTGTATACTTTTGTTTGTATGTTTCTAATTTCTATTTTCAAGTATTTTTCCATTTTTTATTCTTTATTAATTACACTTTATTTACTTTGTATCCCCCCTATGGTTCCCTCCCTCCTCCTGTCCCAATCCCTCCCTTCCTTCCCCCTCTGCATGCTTTTTCAGGTATTTTTAAGAAAAAAAAATCTAAATTGGTTTTCCCTATATATTATGGTTTCCATTTATGTGTTTTTATTTTTTTTTTAATCTGTGTGTGTTACTTGTGCTTTTTTATGTTTTTACTCTTGTGTTTTGTTTTGTTTTTTCTGTTTGTATTCTACAGGGACAGAGGAAGAAGACATGGAGTTAGATGAGTGGGGAGGGTCTGAGAGAAGATGGGGGAAGGTGAACCATGGTTATAATATCATTTATTTAAAAAAAATTAAAAATGCAAGGCCAGTGTGGATAAAGTGAATTAAAGGTCTGTTTGATTCTGCAATCCATACCATTAGTTGTGTTGGTGTGTGGTCACCTGAATGTCACTCTATGTATATGTGGCATATGATTTCAAAGTACAATTTTAATCACATGTAACTTCTCTGTATTTTACTTTTGCAAAAATTAGATAAGTTTTTTCTTTTTTTCATTTATTGTTATTATTGTTGTTGTTGTTATTATTTTTTTCTTGAGATCACATCAATTGATTGTTCAGTTTCAAGAGTAAGCCCTAAAAACATAACTACAGACAGCATTATACAGACTGAACAGGTTATGTTTAGGACATAAACATATACATTAGAATATTTATAATAATATCCATATTAATCACATATGAATTCATATATGTATGCACATATATGAATTAATAACAGCAGTAATGACTTTGAATTTGAAAGAAAGGGAGAAGGTTATATTGGGAGAGTTTAGAGACAGCAAAGGGAAGACAGAAATTGTAATCAAATTTTGATTGGTTCTAAGCCAGAAGCATTAGCATTTCCCCGGTGCCAGTCTTTTAGATAGCACCTGTGTTATAAATCTCTGTTTTTAAGGAAAACGATGGTGATATTAGCTAATGAGATATTAGGATACGTATTTAACCAAGTCACTGATGTACCAGTTCCTTCAAATACAAAGATATTGACATTAAACCAGTTGGGGAATAGAGTGTATAAATTTTACTTCAAAGATATTTTTTTTTCCAAAATAAAAAGGAGTTAAAACTTCTTTTAAAAAAATAAAGAAAGCTGTCTTTCAATATTTTCCAGTAAAAAGTATTCTTAGTAAACAAGGGGACCGTACATGAATCAGCTCAGTCTCAGCTGGAACTTTCTTTCAACAATAACCTGTATTTAATAAGCTGGTACCCAGAGTGTGTGGCATGCTGGTTCAAAGTGATAGTAAGACCTCAAGGAAGATCAAAGGGAGTTGGCCACAGATCTGAACTGTTAGACCAAGAAAGAGAACCACATCTGCATGCACACAGCTGCTTTTTGCCCTGTTTGTATAAAAAGAAGATTCACTTTATTTTCTTTAACTGCTTAAGGATTTTAATCTGAACTTTCTTTCAGGTGTAGATCAAGATCCCCAGATACTTTAAGGTTTTTCGAAGAGGAAGACAACAGATCTGATGGAAGAGACAGAATGCTAGGCATTGCTTCCATAAAATTTCAGAACTAATGGGGTTTATGTGATCAGGATAACTCTCTTGTTTTTATTGTTTTATTTATTTCTGTATTACAATTTGATACAATATATTTTGATCGCCTCTTTCAGCTCCTCCCACTTTCCAACTGATCAAACTTTATGTTTCCTCCTCCTGTTTTTTCAGTTTCAAAAAATAAAGAGAGAGAAAACTCCCCAAAACACAAAAATGAAAATCAATACAAACCAGGAGAAACCAGTAAGGCTTTTCAGATCAGGATAATTATAAAGCGGCCTCCCTGGTGGTTGGAATCAAGGGCAGTCACTCTCATACTCTTTTACCCATTCCCCTTTGACTACATTTGCCTGCTGCTGATCTCACAGCTGCTGATGTGTTGACCTACTCCATACATTATTGTAGATGTCTTTGTTGCTGGCATGAAGGTTCAAGGATCACATTTCCCATACCTGTGAATATATCCTGTGTGACTGTGATTTAAAGGATATAATTAGTTTAAGCCATGTTCTGTTTGATTCAAAACTGAAAGTGACTTAAGAATCCAGGGGGTCTAAATATTAAAATAATAGTAGAGTGTGTTTGTGTGTGTTCGTGTGAATGTGCATGTGAGCATGTGTGTGCCCATGCACATGTTTGCCTGTGTGCCTGTGACCTTAATACTTAATACATTGATGCCAATGCTGATAATTAATTGAAAAAGTGTCATTCAAAGTGGAAACCTTTGTGGGGACAGTGCACAAGGAACAAGAAAGAAGCATGAAAAATAAGTTGATTCCTTTGAGGTAGAAGGAAGTCTTTGGGAAGGATGACCTGCATTGTTTCAGAGAGTAGCAAGGACTGAATATGGAAGGAAGGGAAGGAAATTGCTGTTATGTTCTGAGGATCATGAGTTTATGTAAATCCCAGGATGGCAAGCATGCTACTTCTCTTCATTTGCATTCCATTTTTATTAAAGGCAATGCTTCTCTTTTGAGGAATGCTGCATTTTCATTATTCACCATCACCAACTCTCTCAGTGATTGTTTGGTGCCTTTTCCAGAAACACTGGACCTATCCCTCATTGATGTCATCCAGAGCTGTGCTCTCCTCTCTGAAGCATATTAGTTTTATTAAGATTTTATTTCATAAGTTAAAATAAGCTTTCACACAAGTTATGCTAATTACAACACACTCACACTATTGATTAAATGTCTGATGATATCACATAAAACACAGCACTGGAGCATCATCAGGGGGTGTCTAAATGGACAGAAGAATATAGGGGAAGAAACACTAAAAAATCCACTTACTTCATAACTGCCTCAGGCAAGCTGTACTTTAAATAGTTCCTAATGCTCCTGAGTCATAATGATGGTTATGAAATTTGGAGTGTTTCTTTGACATTACAATTTGGCTTTAAAAATCTGAAAAAATACTCCTATGAGAAAAAGAACTGTTTACATTCGTATACTTTCTCTTTCTCCGTGAAATAAAATCACAATTTAACATAATAAATAACCTCCTTTTATAAATGTAATCTTATTCTTATGAGCCTTCTTCCAACGCTTGCTTCTTGCATTCACTGTAATTGGAAGCTTGGATGTAAAGAGGGGGTTGGCAAACACTTCCTTATCCAGGAATCAACCTTACAGGAAGCATGCTGCGTGATTAGTGATCAACATAGTCAGTCTTAAGGGTGCTTGTTATGGACACAGCTTTAGCATTTTTTTTTAATTTTTTATTTAACTTTTATTAATTACACTTTATTCCTTTTGTATCCCCCCATAAGCCCCTCCCTCCTCCCCTCCTGGTCCCAACCTCCCCCCCCCTTTCTGCATGCATGCCTCTCCCCAAGTCCACTGATAGGGAAGGTCCTCCTCTCCTTCTTTCTGATCTTTTATTTATTTATTTATTTTTTGTTCTTCTCAATGCAGTTTATTCAGGAACCTTGAACAATCTTCTGACCCTGGGGAAAGCCAGCCCACAGCTTAAAATAGCCTCTGGGTAGCCAACCCCAGCATGCCTCGTGGGCAATGCAGATAGGTCCACATACATGGAAGCAAGCCAGATCCTCAGCCTTAGCCAAATATGGAGTTGTTTGTGACAGAGAGCACTCACCACCGGGAAGGTGGAAGGCAGAAACCAGCTCCATCTTTAAGGCATAGCATTCCGCAGCTCTCTACAGTTCCCCCTTTTTGTTTTAGACGCATCAGGCAAGAGTAGAGGTCTGATCTCTGATATTAGAAATAAATTGGGACTTTGTACTGATGTTCATTTAGGTGTCATCCACCCAAAGAGCATCAGACTCGTCCGATACCTTTTTCTCAGAGGCGGGACCTGGGGCATCAACCCGCATGCAATCAGACATGCCCTTCTCTGGGTCGAAAGTGGCTGACCCTGAGTGCAGTGCTTAGCCTCGCATCCTGAGCATAACATTTCATCTTTTTATGGTAGCCAACCATGCTTGGGGAGAATGTCCTGCTTCAATGGCTGTAAAGGCCTGAATGATCATGGCTGCATTACGCTGTTGTGAGACTCTAATCTTGCATATACACCACAGGCAAACCAAGGAGACCAACATCAGAAGGCATGCTAACGCTCCCATGCCCGCCCATTCCTTCAGATGATTCATGGCTGCAGCAATCCATGAGCATTTTTTTTTTAATTCTATAAACTGAGAGAAGTAAAAACTTATGAAAACATACATATTAACTATGTTTTTTGATATGGCTCTTTCTAGTGTTTTTTTTTTTTTTTCATACTGAAACCTTGTTTGCTCATTTCTTTGCAAGGTTCACTCCCTTTGAAATAATGATGCCGATTAATTCCAATCCGGATAACTGAGAAGAAAATGCAGATTTTTTTAATTTTAATTTTTTTATTTTTGCCAACAGTTCTCTATTTAGTGTTTGATCTTGTACTTATAAGAAAGAGACATGGTCTCTGGGGCTGTTTGTTCATGTAAGAGAACAAAGCCAGTGACTCCATGGCTCAAAATTGCCCTTCTACAGAAACTAAAAGACAATACAGTTAGAGGGCACAATTGGTGATACCCAAATATGTAGAAATGTCTTACCCAGATGATCACTTTCTTAGGAACTTTTCCGTTGCTGTGCTGAGATGCACGAAAGAGGCAATTTTTAAAAGCATTTACTTAACAGCTCACTGTCCTAAAATGTGAGTCCATGTTTACATTTGATCAGTAGCCATGAGGCAGAGAACTTGAAGTGGTGTAGACTTTTGAAACCTCTAAGCCCATGACCAGGAGCATATGCACCAATCCTTCCGAAGTAGTTCCAACAGCCAGGGACCGAGTATTAAAGTAAATGAGTCTGTGGAGCCATTCTCATTCAAGCCACCACATGGGCAAACCAGTATTCTTGACCAAATGACAGGATTGTGGTAACTGACTTTGTTGGCCTTTCTGGCCAGACTTAGAAAGTGGTTTTCTTTGACTCACTGGTTGCCTTTGAGTTGGCTCAGGGTACTGGCAAAAATCAATGCCCTATGACAGTTACAACCTTTTAGACACATGAGCACACCAGTGTGTATTAACACCGTCAATGAAAAGCTTTCTGCAATACCAGGTCAGGTACCACAGAAAGAAACTGCAATACAAAGCAATTTATTTTTTGTTGCTTCAGCCAAGTAAATTACAGAATAAGAAAAAAAGATGTCATTTATGTCTCAGTCTTTGATGAGTTGCTAAATGATTCCCATAATGGGAATTGGTGTCACTTGGTTGTAGTCATTCACTGGGGCTTGTCTGTGGCTGCCATGTCTCTCAGGAAATACTCAGGTAGAATATACCAATATCTCTTGGCTGTCATTGTTTTCCCCTGTGGAAGATCATAGCCCTCATCAGAAGAGAAGAAAAGAGTCAATTTATGTTCATTCAATGGTGCTAACAACACTGTCCTACACAATTGTTTAGAAATTATGAATATTCTTTGACTTTTCCACTCCTGTTCATTTGTTTTTTGAAACAGGATTTCTCTACTTAGCCATGCTGTCCTGGGATTCACTATGCAGTTCACACTGGCCACGAACTCACAGAGAATCTACTGTTTCTGCTTCTATAGGCACACACCACTATAATAGGCTCCACTCACTTTCTTAAAATAGGTTTATTAGTTCTCTGAGACCTTTGTAGAATTATTTTGATCAGACTCAGCTTTCTCACTCAAAGCTTTCCACATCTAACCCACTCTCTCGTCCCACCCAACTTTGTGTCCTTATAAAATATTTTCTCCATTTATACATCTTGAGCTGTACAAATAATCTTGCATATATGCCCTTCCACTGGTGCATGATCAATATGATCAGGGGCACACATGCAGCAGAAACAGATCATGCCTCTCACAGCAGTTAGCAATTACCAATAGGGCTAGAGGTAGGCAGCCAAACTAGCATCTCCATGCTTTGATTTGATCTGGTTTGGCCTTTATAGCACTCATGCATGCTGTCACAACTGTTGTGAGTTGCAGCTTCCTTGCAGTGTCAGGAAGACACTGTCCTTTGCAGTCATCCACTGCCCCTGACTTTTACATTCACTCCATCTTCTGCAATGAGTACTGAGCCTTTGGGGTGAAAGTTCAGCATACAACAGTCCCTTTAAGGCTGAATCACTGAATATTCTACAACCACTTGTTCTTTGTCTCTTTTTTTTTTCCTTTGGTCAGGTTCGGGCCTCTGTGTTGATTATCAACTACTTCAAACAAACAAGTCTGTACAGAGTGATTAGAGATGCACTGATCTGTAGTTAAAATGATGAACCATTAGGTATTGTTAAATACTATGCTTATTTGGGAGAGTAATACTAGCGAGTTCTTTCTTAGCGTCTACTGTTGGTCTAGCAATAGATTCTTGGTTCAATAATGGTGCTATGTTTGTGTTTTATTTTGTGCACTGGTTCCTGAGTTCAATTAGAACCACTCATCAGTGTGTGTGTATGTGTTTCTATGAGTCTGTGTGTAGTGTGGATGTGTTTGTGCATGTATTATAGACTTTAAATCTTTAATATAGATTTTGTTTAAATTTACTTTTTTTTTTCTAAGTTTTCTTCTCCAAAGATTATCTCATACCACAATCCTCCATTTGTCTAGAGACAGCTTTGTATTCTCTTGTATGAAGACAAAATGTTTAGGAAGATACCTGGCAGAGAGCTTCAGATCTGCATCACAGTGGTTCTCATAGGAGCAGTTATATTATTCTATGGGGGTTGTTATAATAAGAATCTAATTTATTTACCAAAATCGCAGCTTGTGCTTGAGCTTTCACGCTGTAAGAAAGTTAGGCATCTAGAAACACGATTTAGTGGGAAGGTCACTCACTAGTCCCTGCATCTTATCCTTGCATTTCTCTAAAACTCACCACTTGTCTGGCCTTCCCAGTCGTGGCGATCCACTCGAAATGGTTCCTGGTAAACTAGTGCACGGTTTCCGCACCTCCTGGTAATTGAAACACACCGATCTGTGGGAGATTTTGTTTGAAACACTTACCACATGTACCTCCTGAAAATCAACACGTATGCCGAAATATCGATCTACTCTTTGCTTTTGTGCATAACATGTCTGCCATTAGTGGTGGTAGGAAGATACCCGTTTGAATACCTGCACTGACAGTGCTCTGTGTCACCCCTGATTGGTAATGACGCATATTTTGCAATTGTTCAGCTCACATCTGTAACACATCTGTCATGACAATTTTGTGTGAAGAGAAGGCAGGCATTGCTGCAAGGATATGAGACAGTTGGAAAAAATATATTGAATACTATTTTTTCACGACTTCCACAGCGGGACTTCTTCTTCATGGCAACCTGAAGCTTTGTTCTAAGCCATGGCCACTCATGTTTTGTTCACAATAAATTATTTTTACTTCCTTTGGGAAATAACAAACAAATCCAAAAGACTGTATTCAACCAGCAAAGGTATTGAATAGGTATAAAGAAGTGAAGGCATAAAAATCAGGAGGCCAGCTTAGCCTACAATGTTTAAAAAATAACAACAAAAATAACAAAATAACAAAAGAAGGAGGGAAGGAGGCCAAAAAAAGAGCCATATTTACAGAGAGAGTTGATAGGTAGATACATAGATACTATAGTGCCACAATGATCAAGCTAAAGAAATCCACTAAATTGTGAACAAAAACTCAACAAAAGCAATGCCTGTAGATATTAGTTGACTAGAATTTCAGTACTGTGGGGAAGTTGGGGTGTTTCAGATCAAAAGACTAGTTACCTTATTTTAGATGAGTTCTAGCCCTCTGCAACAGCCATGTTCTATCCAACTCTGTGCTGTGACTAACATCTTGTGACCCAAACATTAAAATCTTTTAGAATACATTAACTTAGTGGACATCTGGCTTACACCAATCAGAAGCTAAGATGACATCATTATCTTCACTTGCCTATAGAAAAACTTCCCTCACCTCACTATACCCATTTCCCAGATGTATCTACCATTCAGTGTATTTTAAAGTTGCCTTAATTTTTGGCTTTCTTTGTTCTACCAAGGTCAAAAAACTTCAGAAAACTGTTCCACAATGGAATATGGAAATTACTATAACATAACACTGTATTACTTGGCCATGATCACTCAAAATGATTCAAGAACAAACTATTTTTTATTCCCTTTAATCTAGAGCTGTGGTTTTTTGAATGGATGGTATCAATCCTCTTGGGTAAAACACTGATACAGGGCCCATAAAAGAAAGGTATTAGACAGTTACATTCTTATATATCCATGATACAAAAGCTGCAGGTTGTTTATCTGAACCATGTTGTCTTGGATTTGAAAAAGCAGTCCGTACCCTCAGACTATTTAGACACAGACAACACTTCCTGAAGAATAAAATGCCTGACTTTTTTCATGTACTGACATGGGCCTTCAGCTAAAAAGAGAAAATTGACATTTGAATGAGAACAAGGAGATTCAGACACGATTTAAGTACAGGAAGAGGAAAAAAAATTCTATTGCAGAAATCTCTAAGGAAAGGCCAGCTTTCTCAGCTTTCCTAAATGTATGAATCATTCCAAGACAAGGGACTTCTAAAGACTATGAGATGTGTATGTGTGTGTGTGGGGGGGGCTACTTATTGCTGAATAGACCTAGCACAGTGGTCTATCACAGGACCACAGAATGCTTATATGAGAAAGTTTCCCCAACTGGCATACAGAAATAGCACCCAGGGGTGGAGGGTGGAAGTAGTTTTTATAGCAAGGCCATGACCCATATTCTTTGCCCACTATCCAGTCTCCCTGATTGCCCACCCATTCTTTGCCCACTATCCAATCTCCCTGATTCTTTTCCCCAATAGTATAAGCAATAGTTTGGAAAACACTGTGCATAAATGATGCTAACTGCTGGCAGCTGCTCATCTCATGCATGCTTTTGATTGTACATTGTTCCTCACCACCACTATTTACTCTGCTTACCACTAATCACAACTTTCAGATTGGAAAAAAAAAAGAAAAGAAAAAAGAAAAACAACAAAAAATTTTATTTTGGAGTGAGAAGGCAAGTGCATGCTGCTCTTTTCCTGTTGCTTGAAAAGCTTCTCTTCAAATTCGTCTTGGCTCATTTGTGAAGCTAATGGGTGAATTCTGCCTTAGAATAAACCTACAGGTCTATATCAGAGGAATCAACATTGTAGCCAATAGGCTACCTCCAAGATATGCCCTTCCTGGGATCCAATGGAAAAATAGGTCAACAGGTTTCACTGCTCAGAATTTTCCCTACATATTTCATTAGGAAGCAATTTTCTTTGTCAAACTTTTTTTTTATCCTGTAAATTTTATAATAGGACACAGCTGCTTGTATACCCCCATATATGCTGATACAGTGTTGTATATAAATTGCTGCATCAAAACATGCCAAATGGGCAAAAAATACAACATGAGCAAAATTATCAGATTAGATTGGCAGATGCTTATATTAAACATGTCTGTTTACATTGTGTGTGAAAGGTTTTCATGGGCTTTGATTTTAAATTCACTGGAGCATCCCTGTTTCTTTTATGAGATCTAAATTACACTAGTTATTACCGGTTTTAGAAAATGTAAGCTAAATTACAGAAATAATCATATGATTTTGTTATTTATTTTTCTTATTATAAAATGTATCACAAATGCAGTAATAATATACTCCAGGAACCTAACCAGGCACTCCTATCTGGAGGTAGTCTTGCTGTTAGCCTAATTAGCATGGTTTTGGGAATCATTGAAATAAATAAAAATAAATTTAAGGCCATAATGATTTATGTCCCAATGTCAGATTTAAGGGTTCTTTGTGAATAGAAGAGGAAAAGAGGGTACAATTTGAACAAGGCCAACTTGGTTAGCTATTGGCCATATTGTCCTGTATTTTCTTGTATGTTTTTAAATTTGTGTTTTAAAATCTTTTGATAACATGGTGTAATCTATTCAATAGAAAGCCCCCACACACATCAATAAGCATGCGTACAGACATAGTACATATAGAAATTTTATTCTTCTTTTGATGGAGTTGTGTCCTGATAACTCCATTTGCCTTGAAAAAGCTGGGAGTTCAGATCATATACCATACTCCTATAATACAGCATATTTCAGCCTCTGTGCTGAGAATGCTTCATCATGGATATTACACATCAATATGTAAGCCTGTCCCTCACAGGCAGAGGATTTCAGAGCTGAAGGATGGGGGAGAATCCTTATGTAACAATGTTTTGTGGATATAACATGGCTGAAGTACTTGTGAACACACAACAACTGTGTTTTTCTACACACAGAGAAACATGTAAACACATGAGGGAAGCTAGCTGGAAGGAAGGGGTTCCGTAGAAATGGGAGATGGTTAGAAGGAACCATAATGCATTACATGCATAAGAAATTCTGCAAAAGACAAAAATTTGAGTACTGTTTTTATTGAATTTAGAGTACTCTCATAACAGTGTATGTGTCAAAAGCTGTAAATCAGAAAAAAATACAGTCTCCTTTTCCTGATTTAAGGGTCATAGAACAATACAATTATTACTGTATCCCATCAGTATCAAATAATGGATGCATATTTTACGTTTCCCATGGAAAGCTCACGTCTCTCCATGAGAGAGGGAATAGAATACGCCAGTGTCCATTCTAAAGTCACATATGTTGTATCATTGGTTCAAAAAGCATGCCTAGAACTTTTCAGATATTCAAATGCCAGGGCTGCATTTTAGTCTTGAATTGCCATGTCTTCAAGAGGAACCTAAGTGGTCTATAAATGAGCAAAGGCAGAAAAAGTGCAAAGGTTTCAGAAGTATTCTAGAATCAGTGTTCTTCTTATTTTTTGTTGTTAGCATGCAGAATCTTAAAGGAGAGTCTCTTTGTAGGTGTCTGGCCATGCAAGGCATTCTTCATTCTTAAATATAATATTTAAATGTACTCTGAACAGGAAATAGTATATTTTATTCTAAATGTTCTTTCTTGTCTTTATAGTTTGTATTTCTGTAAGAGAATGTTTTAATAAGGTATACATTTTTTTAAGTTGCATGATCCATATCTGTTATGTTCCATCCTCCCTTCCTTTTTTTTTAATGTGGAATGCTGGAGCTGGAGAGATTGCTCAGCAGGAAAGAGCACTTGCTGCTCTTCCAGTGGATTTGGTTACATTCACAGTATCCACATAGCAGCTCCCAGCCCTCTCACTCCACTCCCGGGAATCCTGCATACTTTTTTAGCCCTGTGGGCACCAGGAATATGACACGAAGAAAAAATAACCCATGAATATAAAAAAAATAGAATTGTAGACTCCATTGTGAAATTAAGCAGTATAAAGACATGGAAAATAGGTCCAGGAATCTACTCATATTCTTCAGACACTCTACTCTGGAAAAAACCCACAGTTTTGACATCTTTCAACACTTATTGTGTTGACATGGTTTTAAGCATTAAATAATTATATAGTAAATACTTGTTATTTGGATGCTTTTAGATAATATTATATTTTCAGATTTGGTAAAATTACAGCATGTAAGAATGCATGTTTTCTATGTAGCTCTAGAATTCCATTGGCTATATGTGCCATAGTGTAGGCATTTTGTGGTTAAAGGATATTACCAACATTATGCAAGTTACATGGCTGTGGGCATACTTGTACATGATTTCTCGTCTTTCAATATGTATATTTATGTGTAAAACTAAGAATGGAAACGTAGGTACAGAGCGTGTTCAACACGGAATTTTACTAACTTAATTCTTATATCGAAAAACATGATAGCTCCAATGTGTTGATATTTTTATCATTTGATATCATCAGACTCAAATTTGTGTAATTCTAGTGTTTGGGATCCACTTTGCTCTAGTTGAGAGTCTTTAGTGGTGATGTTGAGAGTGATAATGTTTTATCTGTTGGATATTGTATCATTTTCCATTTAGAAATATGTCTCTTTCTAATTGGTGGGTGTTTTTTCCTCATTTGTGAAAGATGGTGGTATATTTCAATTACAATCCATTGTTGGTTATGTGTGTTGCATGTATCACAGGTTAATAGCATAGCTTTCTGAAATAAGTCATGAGAAGTAATAACTGAGAATTCTGTTAATATTTTCTTTGCTGTATTTTTTTTACTCTGATAAAGCAATATCTGTGCATGCCACAGTTATCAAAATAATGTCCTGAATTATTTTCTGAATATATAATTGGATTAATTCACGGAGCAGTTCCAAAGCTATTTCTTGTGTTTGTATCACATTTATAATAAGCTTCTTTGTAATATGCAGGAGTGTTTATTTTTATTTTTATTATTTTTGTAGATCTACTTTTATTTACTGAAAAGCACATCACTTCCCACTGAGGTCAGCAGTACTTTTTAATAAATGTAGTAACCAAATTTGTATAGTATTTTCAGTGGAGTTACCATTTGTAATATTTCATTACAAAAATCATGTAGTTAATTGCTACAATTTTTATTGAGATAAAGTTTGATGTCTGAGATTAGTCAATGTCCAATTTTGTCATCTCCTTTAAAGTTACACTGGCTAGCAATCGATTTCGTTCTTAAAGGTCTTCCTGCGACATTTGTGGAAGTTAATATTACATGCTTCTTAGTCTTGCAGACTTTCTTTTAAATGATGTTTATGATGACCTCGTTATAATTGTTAAGCAGCAACTGAAAAGTTCATTATTTGTCAATAGTATGCAAATTGGATTGTTTCTATAAATCTACATCCATTGGATTGTTGTTATTCTCCCAGTATAAAACGCACCTTGTGTTCTAGGTATTTTGCAATACTCTCAGAGTCATCACCTGGTTCTTGTATTTGACCCTCCCAGTCATCCTCCCAAGATACTCTAGTATCACATTTAGTACATTCCTATTACCCTTCATCCTGTTGGGCATAGTTAATGGATCAGGGATTGTAACATTAATCTCTCTAGTTTTCTTGTTATTTTAATCTTTTCCATATTTTCCTTACACTATTTAATTTGTATTATACTTTTGGCCTCTTGATTGTGTCGTGGTAGGATTTTATTTCCAGGAATTTTTCTATAGAATGTGTTGCTTTTTGCTTTTTATGGGCTTTACAATGCAGTTGACCCGACTGGACATAAACAACTAATCTGTCTGAGACTTGTTGCTGTCTCTGGTGAGTTGGCTTTTCCTTAGACAGCCTCTTCTGGGTCTTTCCTAAGCCAGTTTTACTCATGTATTGTTCAGTAGAAACTTAGGGATTTGTCAAGTGTTCTCCTCTGTGACTTTCCAGCTAAGGGTTCACTTCTATTTTCTGTATTTATCTCAGCTGCTACTGAAATTTGAGGGAGCCCTGGTGGAGTTTTCATGTGTTATCCAGGGTACCTCTCAGGGTTCGTTCTCAATCTTGCTAGCAAAAGAATTTGAGATTAGACTCAAAAACAGAAGCTCAAGTCAAATGTCATTAGAGTTTTTTTTAAAAAAAAATCCAAGGCCAGGCAAACTGTTCATCTTGTCAGCTCCTTATAGCATGAAGATGGAGAGAAGAAAGAGGAAGCCTTGCTATTTGAGTTAAGCTGGTATGGAGGACAGCAACATGATGGACAGGCAGCCTCAAGGGTCACTTCAAAAAAACAATAAGACCAATTATCAGAAAACATGTACTTAGGCTCTATTTGGCATCCAATAGGAAGAGGCAGAAGGGAAGATAACAGGAGCTATCATAATCTCTTGATGGCTCTATAGCAAGTGAACAGAGAGAAGAAATTGTGGGAAGGAAAGTATGTTATCTCATTAAGGGAATAATGATTCTTACCATCTCTTTAGCATCTTTCCTGAAAGATGGGCCAGTCATGTGACTGACTTGTCCAACTGGAAATACTGTCACATCTCCAGCCAGAAGCCAATTACATTGTTTTTGCTAAAAGCTAATAGCTTTTCCTAAGATGGCCATCAATGCCACCACCACATTATCATTTTCTTCTGAATCTGGTGTCCAGAAAGGGTATGTATTTTCTATGAGTGTTCCTGTTACTCTGCACATGGTGGCATGCAACTTCCCCTCCACAGTTCACAAACTAGAGAACTCATTACATGAGGGTCTGCTTTTCAAAGGGGCAAGCCTGTGCAGCTTTTTTCTTTTCTATGAAGGTCCTTGGATAATTGTCTATCCTGTGTTATTTCTAAATTTTAAGTAGGAGAATGAGATTTGGTAGAATACTGTCTGGCATAGAATTAGATCCTTTTCCTTCATTTTCAATATTTAAAGGCTTGAGCTGTAAGTGGACATATGACACACACACACACACACATATATGTTTCTACTTTTAAAATACATAGCATTATTAAAAACATGACAAGAATTTCTTTTGACCTAAATAAGCCCTTGCTATTCAGAATTTTTTTCTAGTTCTTTTTGTTGTTTTTGTTCTGTTTTTCATGTTGTTTTTATTGTTTTAAGAAAACTCTTACTATAAGGCCTTGCAGGCCTGAAACTCACTGATAAATAGACCAAATAGACTATGCTGACCTCAAAATAATACAGATCTGCTTGCCTCTGCCTCTAGTGTGCTAGAATTTAAAGCATGTGCACTTCACCTGGCTCAAATAACACTTTAATGAATAAGATTAATAAGCTTTTGACTATATTACCACCTGGAACTGAAGTATGTACTGAAATTAACTCCGTTCCTTGTCACTTGGAAATGCCTTCGAGTAGATAGGTGAGAGAAGATTATTGTGGTGCTTGTTCAAAGCATCCTCTACCTTTTCATGAATCATATGTCTGAATATCAATCAAGCACGTTTCATGTAAACAAAGTTCATATAGAACTCAGATGAAGCCAAATCTTTACCAAATGTCTTGAATCCTAGGGAAGACAAAAGAAGAGCTTGAAAAGTCTGAGCATATATTGTCTCCCATATTAAACTGAAGCAGCAGGAGAAATATATAAGTAAAATGGTAGTAAATCTTAACTTAGGCAATATCAGAATAAAAGAAAGATTGATATATGTGTTATTTCATTAAAGATAACCTTTAAAGGGCATGTATTACTTTACACAGAAATGTGCTGGTGAATACATTTCAGAAAGAGAGTGCAAACATTGAATGATAGGTAAGAAACTATGTGATATACTCAGGGATGGTGTGGGAAATATATTTTATTAGAATTTAATGTGTTATATGAGAATAATAGAAACTGGAAATGAAGACTGAGAATAAACTGTGAAGAACTTGAAAAGGACCACTTGGAAATGCTATAGATAAAAAGCTTGCTATGTTTGGAATATTGGTTGGTCTCCATTTGTGAAACTTAGTCTCCTCATTACTGTGACCAAATACTGACACAAATTAATTTTTTTTATTCACAGTTTCAGAAAGTTTTTCCATAGTCAGTTATCCTCATGCACTTGGTCAGAATAGCATCATGGTCGGCTTGTATGAAAGAAGGAAGTTCTTTCCTTCATGGATTAATGGAAAACACATGGAAAAGTAATGCCAGGCTGTCTTTTTCTTTATACTCTTTTATTTTGACACGGTCACCTAGTTCCGAATATGGTGGGATAGTTCATGGTAGGTTTTTCAACTCAGTTAAACTATGTGTTAAGGCTGTCACAGACACACCCACAGACATGCCTGGCCTATCCACTAAGCGATCGTACATCCAGACAAGTTGACAGTGACAATGAGTCATCACACTGCTTTCATGATGATTCCAATGGGGAATTTTCCTAGGAAACAAAATGGAGAGACATTTGAAGGAGTTGCCAGGAAGCTGGAATGTTTTCTGGGGATATTTTGTCTATGCATGAAAAGGAATGACCAAGATACATCAGGAGTAGCTACAGAATCTAATAACTAAATAGACACGTAGGGGAAATGAGATGCAAACATGATTATCTTAGTTTGCAAAGTTAAAACAGGGTAAGTTTAGTTTAACAAAGGTTGAATATGCAGTAAAAGTATATTATAATCAGAAAAGGGCCAGAGATACAGGCTGGGGTTAAATATAAATGCCAGGGTTGCTAGTGCATATTTAGAGTCATCTGACTAATTATAATTAATAATAATTGCTGCTAATATCGATAAGCTGTATGCCAGGCACACTGCCAAGTGCTTTACACAAATAACCTCATTTACTCATCAAAAACATCTATGTGTGTCCTAGTTTTTATTTCCAAATTATGCGTGGAGAATATGAGTCTCTGATATGTTCATTTTCCAAGGTCACACAAATAACAAGTGACAGATCTAAGATTTAACTCTTATAAAAAATGAATCCATCGTCCTTACTGACTCAGTAGAAGATAGATGCTAAGAAATCAAACTGATGTCGAGATTCTTTGAAGTTGTTAAGAGATGTTGAGCAAAAAAGAAATATGGAAAAAAATGAAACAAATACACAGGGGCCCTGTAGAAAAGTGAATATAGAATAAACATTAGTAATCTTTCCAGCAAGAACACAGAATAATCTAAATCATGATGATCTTAACCTTATATTTGTATTTGGATGTTTACACAAATGTTCATGTGTTTTTGTTGTCTGTATGGGCATGTTTTAAGTGTGTATGTATGCATACATGTGCACATGTTTGTGCATGTGTGTGCCATGCACACACATGTGTTTTGCATAGAGGGTTAGGTAGATACAAATTATTCCTTCTCCGTATTATCTATAATGTGACAAGTGCTATATGACTCTTTGTTGTTTTTTTCAGTCTGTCCTTGGGAATTTTACTCTTGATGTTTGTGCTCTTCTCTTTCTACTAGCTAGAGTGTCTATTATAGTGTGGAACGTGTTTCTCCATATAGGCCTTTTCCTTAGCTACATTCAAGACTAAGGAAGCTAAGGTATAACTTAAAATAAAACTTTACAAGGGGTTTTATTTAAAGGCTACATTTCAGGATGCAATTAAAGGCATCAGATTGTATTGTGGTTATCATACCATTCAAACTATACAAATGATATAGTTTGTATATCTATAGCAAGCTCCATAATCTAACCAGTTATATGACTACTGTGGATTGTTTATGCACTTCCAAGGAGAGGACACACCATGTTTTTTACTCATCAAGAACATCTCCTTGTGTCCTAGTTTTTATTTCCAAATTATTCGTGGAGAATATGAGTATCTGATATGTCCATATTCCAAGGTCACACAAATAATAAGTGACAGAGCTAAGATTTAACTCTTATAAAAAATGAATCCATCATCCTCACTGACTCAGTAGAAGATATAGGCTAAGAAATCCAAATGGAGCATCTTCTAGGCACCACTGTTTACCTACCAAATTAACACATTGATTACAACACCACAAAAGTCTTTGTAGACTTATTTGCATTTTGTTGTCATTTTTCATCACATCCAAGTGTATTTGTCTTTCCTTTGAGACTTCCCAAGCATGCTCCTTAGAGTAACATAAATGTGTGATCTGAAGATTTTTCTCATTTCTCTTAAAGAGAATATGCACTCTCCAGACAATGCTATGTTCTAAACATGGATCGTGAGCTCTTGTACCTATCAGATTTCCATCTCCATGGTAAAATACCACAGGAAAATAAAGTTAGAGGAGAAAAGGCTTACCTTGGCTTATGGCCTAAGGAGACTCAGTTCATGCTTGCTGCACTCTGCTTTGTTCCTATACCAGGAACATCATGCTGCAAGTATGAATTGGAAGTCTGTTCCTTTCAAACCAGTAAGGAGAAAAGCAGACATGCAGAAAAGATTGGGAGGGAAATGGGCACTATACCTGAGACTGGAGGAACTTCCAGTATGACATAACAAGACTCTATTAAACTCTTCCACCCTGGAAAGTTTCCACCACCTCCAGAGACCACCTCAAGCTGGAAAATTAAACCTTAACATGTGGTCTTTAGAAAATATCTACAATAAAATCCATATTAGCATTAAATATTTTCAATATTTTTGTTTACTATACTTTCTATTTTTTAGTTATTTCTTTTATTTTTGAGATTACAATTACATAATTTGCACCATTCTTTTCCTCCTTTTAAACCCTCCCATAAGCTATTCCTTGCTTTCTTTCAAAGTCATGGCCTCTTTTTATTTTATTATGATTATTATTATTGCTATGCATGGAAGAAAGAACTAGGTAGGGAAAGAGGGAGTGTGCTTGGGTTCAAGAAATTCCATATGAGTGATGGTCTTAGAGATGCTTTAAAGAAAACTAGAGTCTCTCTAAATTCGTACATAGATATATATACACAAACACACAAATGAGTATATATTATATATTTTTCTTTATATCTGTGTTGTATTACTGTTGAAATCATCTATGAGTAAATATCCTATCAATGAGAAAGATGTAATGTATCTTTATGAATGAAGAGCAGTAGCTCCCAAGGTTTGCCATCTTCGTGGCTGCATGTGGCTTTTACCAATGGCTTTGGAACTCATGGGTGTGTGATAAAAGCACGAAGCTTCAGGAACTTTTAAGGGTGAGGGCCAGATAATTAATGCCAAGTCTGGTATATTAACTAGCAGGACCTGAATAACAGGAACTTTTTTCTTCTCATAATAGTCATCAAATACAATAGATGACATTTTAAATATTTAATAAAATATGAATAATAAATAACACTGTAAATAAAAGGTCAAAAGCTGCCTAACACTGGGGAACTCTCACACTTGAGGGGAACAAACACGAATGCATTTATGCCAGGCTATTACCTCTGTGGTCTCCAGGGGACAGTCCTACGAACCTGAAAGACCTTTCTTATTTTTGTTTTATTTGGTTTTAAGAAGAATATGATTTGAAGATATTTGAACTCTGGAGGCCTGTTGTCTTCATTAAATAAGAAAAAATAAGTAAAATGTTTAATCTCAATGATCATAGTTATGTTTACCTTTGGAACTAAAATATTCAGGTTTCAAATCTTTGATTTGGTCTCCTTGAACAGGTGAAATGGTTTCTCTGTTGCATTCTCCACAAGAAGCTCTAAAATATCCTGTATTATTGTCATTCTCGCTCTCTTTCTTTTTTTTCTTCTCAAACTAAACTAAACTTGGATGAAGTGGGAACGAGTAGAATACTGATAACAGAGTAGCTAAGAACGATAGTGGACAGAAATCCAAAGGCTAATGGCAAAAAGAAAAGAAGAGTTGTTAATTATTACATAGTCCAAATCTGAGAGTTTTTTTTTTCCTGTCCTATTTCACACTAAGGTAGGGTTTGTTCCCATGATTTATTTCATAGACTGGTGAGATGCAGATATATGGAGGGGGAAGGCATCACAGTGTATTCTTTGAAATTTGGGTTAGGTTCACTTCACTTTTGTGTTTCCCTGGCTTACAAACAGCAAAACTATATGTAGGTTTCTCTGAACAATTGATTTACTTGTAAAGTGAAAAAATGCTTTAAAAAAAAGGTTGAATTTAAACTTCCTACAGAAACAAGACCATTACTCCAATGCAGAGATGGTATAGAGTACTTTATTTTCACTGAGATTACTAGCAATTAATGCCTATTCAAGAAACACTTAAGAATTTTTTCCCACCCAGCTTAAATTAAGTTCATTTTAATGCCAGATGTATTATTCAAACCAATATATTTTACAAACCTCACACTACAAATATTCTGAATTTTTTAAGGGAATAAGGAATACTGAGAATTGAGCAGTGTATTTTATACAAAAAAAGTATAAAATGATGTTTTTTAGAATCGAATCCAGATACTCTTTTTTTACTAGACTTTTATCTATTATTTATTCTGAATTGTATTTTTATTGTGAAATGTTTGAGAAATCTGAAGCACAAACAACATATGGAGGACTAAATATTTTGTAGGCTTAATGATGTATTAGTATTTTGCTTTGTATGAAATTCTAATCACCAGATATGTTTATCACTGCAGATGGGATGTGCAGGCCTCTGATACCTCAGGGGATTAGAAAATCCAAACATCTGTAACAGTGGGAGAAAAAAAATCCCATTGCAATGTACAAAATTTAAAAGAATGAATTAATGAGAGAAATGAATGGAAATAAAAGTTTATTATTAATACCATCTTGTATATATAATTACCAAGGAGCCCTGTGTGCCTGACAGATCTTGATTCCATCCTTTAAAAATGTAATGAGATCTTAAAACACAGTGTAGATGTAAGTTGGGGAATGCGCAACTCTCCTCAAAGCATTTTTAGTTAGATGGCTTGGAACTAAGATAAAGACTTTCCCATAATTAATGCATTCCACATCTTAGGCTATTTATACAATAGAAGCACCTGCTTTATAATTGGCTGTTTTACTAAATTCAACCAGATATTTTCTAACACATTAAAACCATATTAATTGGGAAACATAGGCGTGAGGTTGTTTTTCTTATGTGTTATTTACTAGTCTAGCAGAAAGGAGTCAAGAGATGATGGATGTTGGATATATATTGATTCTACAATATTCTTTGCAATTTGTTCATAAAAGACATTTTCTGTACTTTCAATCTTATAATTCTTATCTCCCTGATAAAGACAAGTGCATGGAAATAATACATTAGCATTCATTTACTTGAGCCATTTTAATTTTTAAGACATCTTAGGAGAAGCTTTGCTATGAGATGAATAAGAAAAAAAAGGAATAATCTTAAATCCCAGGCAGTCATATAAACAATAGTCTCTGCCTTGGATAGGAATTTAGTTGATCAAAATGACGTAACATAGATAGATTATAGACAGTCAGATAGATAGATAGATAGATAGATAGATAGATAGATAGATAGAATAAGAGCTAGACAATAAAAAGAAAGATACATAAATAGATGATAAATAAATGATAAAAATAATGATATATATAGAAGATAGAGATAGATAGATAGATAGATAGATAGATAGATAGATAGATAGATAGATAGATAGTTAAACTTTCAAGTAAAGTTTAAATACTCTTTATTGTAGCTAAGGTACAGCTTCATTATTTGCTTTGAATGTTCACCATTCTTAGAAATGGGCTTAATTCAGTAAAGGATGCTAAATCAAACTGTGAAAGGTTGGTAGTGACATGGATTCTAGAGCTGACCAACTAGCTTCTCTTTCCAAATAAGAGGCTGCTGCTCAAGGTTAAGTGACTATACAGTGGTTCAGTTTCAACAGCAAGTGTAATTATTTGGTTTTGAACAAGGCAGCTCAGGGACTAAAACGTTGGCTGCTAAATCTCACCAAATGAGTTCTGATCCTGGGGTCCATGTGTTGGAAGGAGACAACCTACTCTCTCTAGTTGTCCTCAGATTTCCATGATCATCCAGTGTTATTTATCTGCTCTTTATACTTGGATTAAATAAGTAAATGTTAGAAAAATGCACAAAGTCTTAACCAACGTTTTATAACAATATTGTAAGAAATAATATATATCTGTACAATTAGAAGTATATATGGGCAAATATACATATGCAATATGTGAATATATGTTTATACAAACTAACATTACATTGACGCAGAGCTTAGTAGACAGTGGTGGTCTCCCCGGTGGTCTCCCAGCACTCTCTTGGATAGCTTACAACATCCTGTAGCTCCTGCTCCAGAAGATCTGTTACCAATTTCTGGCGTCCTTCGATGAAGCCCTCATGTGAACACCACTTCCTGCCCCCCAAACACATCCCTCCACTCACACATAATTTAAAGAACATAAAAATAGTGGGAAGAAAATCTTTAAACAATGGATTCTAATGAGCCAAAAGTGAGATTTTACTTTAAAATGATTCATGTTTTTGTCATGTCATCGTCTTTTCTTATTCATAAGGCTATGATTGGGTTGCCTACATCTCTAATCTGTAATGATGAAAATGGAAATCAATAGTGTATATACGTAAGGAATCCATCTTTTCTCATATTTGTTTAAGAATTTACCTTAAAGTAATAAGCAATAGGAATAAAGGATGGAAGTACATATTTGATAATGATAATCTGGAAAGACTGATTTGAAGAAACAGGCAAAGAATAATTGATTTCAATATAGACAGGCTTAGT
Organism: Meriones unguiculatus; assembly: GCF_030254825.1. Classification (NCBI taxonomy): domain Eukaryota; kingdom Metazoa; phylum Chordata; class Mammalia; order Rodentia; family Muridae; genus Meriones; species Meriones unguiculatus. The sequence goes on from NC_083359.1 coordinate 31,260,845, forward strand.
GGTTATTATAGTTGGAGCTCTTTTTCTATTTCTTTTCCTATATGTTATGTTTTCCTACAAAGGGATTGTGATTATTTGACTGTTATATAAAGAATATAAGGGATCAGAATGCTAGAGGTTCAGACCAAATACAATAGATATTTGTTTTAGTTGAATAAAGATTTATTTTGACCCAGGCACACATAGTCTGCTGTGTCCTGTCTGTGGCTGCTTTCATGGTACACTGACCAAGAGAAGTAATAAGACAAAGATTGAATATGTTCATTATTGAGCCATTGATCCAGTAAATTGCTAAACCTTAACTTAGAGGGTCAAAGTGCATCATAATATGAATAGGTTTACTAAATTCCTAATATCAGGTGAAATCAGTCCCTATTCAATCATGGTTTCCCATTGGCACAATTACTGTTACACCTGACATGTCTAGATATTACTGTGTTTTAGCTTGGAAATCAAGAGTTATTTCCAATTATAAAATCATGGTTGGCAAAACTTCCAAGAAGTCACAGGCTCCAAGAGGTGAAAAAGACTGATATTAGAGAACTGTTCAGATAACTTACACAGTTGTTGGTTAGTATGAACTATCTAGCACTTAGACTAGCTACCAAATGAAAAAAAAATTACAGGAACAGTGCAATGCTAGTTGTTTGAAGCAAGCAATATTTAAATATCAGAACTGAAGACACCCTTAGAAAAGCTTACTCGAAACTTGAAATTTGTCAGTATTATTAGTCACAGAAGACCTTTTTTTACGGTTGTGCAAAAGTTAATTTCAAAGGGTCATTTCATGACACTATATTTCTATACATTAAAACAACTGACCTATGAATGAATTCTAAGATCATGTTTCTGATTATAATTGCAATTCACATATTGCTAAATACAAATGAAATATGTGTGAGACAATTCAGTTTGATGGTTCATTGTGGTGTAGCAGAATTCTATTGAGCAGAAATATTACTATCTTCCCATTAGTCCAGCAAGCACAAAGCAAATCAAAACCGAGGGTTTGATACACAGTAAACACCACCTGCTCACTGGTATTGAACAACAGCTTACATGTATTTCACCAACCTATGAATGTTTCACATTTTTCAAAGGCAGCCTGTCATCACAAAATGTTCCCTATTATTTTTCAGGTTTTTTTTTTTTCAGAGTATAAACTAAATTTGGATGAAATGTTCTTCCTATGTCAAACACAAATCAAATTTTGTGTATATATGCTCTCAGAAAGGATTACTAAGTGGGAAACACACACACATTTTATAAAGATAATTTTGGCCTTTTTAAATGAGGAAAATGTGCTTTACTCTTTTATCTTCCTAAAAGAAATATTCACAGGACATCTTATTGTCCAAATTGCAATTTGTTTTCAAGCTAGTTAAATTTGAAAAAAAAATTGTTTTCATTTTCTACCCCATGAATATCAAATGGTATTGGCACTTAAAAACAATTATCAAAGACCTCAATATAAAACCAAACATACTAAACCTGTTAGAAGAAAAAGTGCGGAAGAGCCTGGAACTCATTGGCACAGGAAACAATTTCCTGGACAGAACACCAACAGCACAGGCTCTAAGAGCAACAATCAATAAATGGGACCTCTTGAAACTAAAAAGCTTCTGTAAAGCAAAGGACACTGTCGTCAGAACAAAACGACAGGTTACAGATTGGGAAATGATCTTCACCAAACCTATATCTGAGAGAGGGCTAATATCCAGTATATATAAAGAACTAAAGAAGTTGAAAAGCAACAAATTAAGTAACCCAATTAAAAAAAAAAAAAAGGAAACACAACTAAACAGAGAACTCTCCATAGAGGAATATCAAATGGCAGAGAAACACTTAAAGAAATGCTCAACTTCATTAGTCATCAGGGAAATGCAAATCAAAACGACCCTGAGATTTCACCTTACACCCTTCAGAATGGCTAAGATTAAAAACTCAAGTGACAACACATGCTGGAGAGGTTGTGGAGAAAGGGGAACCCTCTTACACTGCTGGTGGGAATGTAAACTTGTACAACCACTCTGAAAGCAATCTCACGGTTTCTCAGACAAGTAGGAATAGTGCTTCCTCAAGATCCAGCCATACTACTCCTAGGCATATATCCAAAAAAAAAGGCTCAAGCACACAATAAGGATATTTGCTAAACCATGTTTGTAGCAGCTTTATTTGTAATACCCAGAAGCTGGAAACAACCAAGGTGCCCTGCAACTGAGGAATGGATACAGAAAATGTGGTACATCTACACAATGGAGTACTACTCAGCAATAAAAAACAAAGAAATCATGAAATTTGCAGGTAAATGGTGGGAACTGGAAAAGATGATCCTGACTGAGCTATCCCAGGAGTAGAAAGACACACAGGGTACATACTCATTCAGATAGATATAGGATAAACCTTCTAAAATCTGTACACCTATAGAAACTAATAAAGAGGGAGGACTCTAGCTAAAATCCTCAATCCCCATCCAGAAAGGCAAAGAGGATGGACATCAGAAGAAGGAGAAAACAGGGAACAAGTCAGGAGCCTGCCACAGATGGCCTCTGAAAGTCTCTGCCCTGCAGACTATCAAAGCAGATGTTGAGGCTTATGGCCAAACTTTGGGCAGAATGCAGGGAATCTTATGAAAGAAGTGGGAAATAGTAAGATCTGGAGAGGACAGGAGCTCCACAAGGAGAACAACAGAACCAAAAAATCTGAACACAAGGGTCTTCCCTGGGACTGATACTCCAACCAAGCAGCATGCATGGAGATAACCCAGAACCCCTGCACAGATGTAGCCCATGACAGTTCAGTCTCCAAGTGGGTTCCATAGTATTAGGAAAAGACTGTCTCTGACATGAACTGATTGGCCTGCTCTTTGATCACCTCACCCTGAGGTGGGAGCAGGCTTACCAGGCCACAGAGGAAGACAATGCAGCCACTCCTGATGAGACCTAACAAACTAGGATCAGAAGGAAGGAAAAGAAACCTTCCCCTACCAGTGGACTTGGGGAGGGGCACACATGGAGAAGGAGGAGGAAGGGAGAGATTGGGAGGGGAGAAGGGAGGGAACTAGAGGGGGGGATACAAAGTCAATAAAGTGTAATTAATAAAAAAATTAAAAAAATTATCAATCTATATATAATTTTTTAAGATTACAGGGATTAATTCTTGTACCCTTATGCAAACCTTTAGTTTTATAAATAGTTGGTAGGCACTGGTCTACAATCAAGGAAATCCCTGGTCTTTCAATATAGACTAGAGACAATTTCCCAGAGTAAATGGAGACAAGAGAAAAAGTTTGTATGTTGGAACAAGCAACATCAACACCTGTTTACTCATCCTGAACTTAGCAAAAGATGGAGGACTCTGATGCTCTTCTAGCCTGACTTTTATAGGTGGACTGAGAAGTTTGTTTAAACTGATACACATGTCAATTATTATTTAAACAGCTCAATCCCAGACTTATTTTAAAAAGAATACATAATTGTAAGGAAAACACATGTGACAGATTTTCAAGTAAGTGATAGATAATGTCATGGATGTTTTCTTGTACCAAAGTGGACACATCGTTTACTCTGCCTTCTGCTGTTATGAGTGGCATTTAGTTTAAAGTTTTCTGTCTTTTCCAGCATTCCCGGGTGATTTGATTTCCCCGTTTTGCAATGAGGGCTGCAATCATGACAGAAAAGGTTATGTCCTTCAGAGTCAACTCTCTGAAAAACAAGGTCTTGCCAGGTCCTTTCTATCAGCAGTGACTAAAAAAAAAAAAAAAATAATACATATATATGTGGTGTTCCAGTCAGATAAATTTATCCATAATCTCCAAGCTGAGCTTGAAAATGTAAATTGAAGTGGGGTTCATTTGCAGAGCAGTGGGTACCTGATGATGGTGGATGAGATGCCTTGCTGTGCTGAAAGCAGTTAACAGGAAGGCTTCTCTCTGCACAGGCACACGCTCCTCTCAGCATTGTGTACATGTCAAAATCCACCAGAATTGTAAGAATGGCATCAGGCATTATGGGCAGACATCCTATTTGGCATTTAAAACTAACTAATGCATGAATTATATTCTCCACTGAAATATTAACTATAGAATGTACCCTGAGCTTGACTTAGACCCAGACACCACAAATATGTCACCTACTGTTATTTATCTGAGTTGAGGAATTGTATTTTGTCAATGAACCGTGAAATGTGTTATGGCAAAATGCTATGCTAAAAAGTGATCACAAGAAATTCATGGGGTAATAAACCTGAACGATTCAGTACCTTACGATAGTGCCATTCTAAGCAAGCTAATGCTTCATGGATGTTCAACAGATAACAGGCACCATAGGTCTCTGCTTGTCAACTTTAGCAAGATAAATGATTTCATGAGATTATGACTAAAAATATCTATCCAGCTCCTTTTTCCTTCATAAAAGGCAAGTTCACTCTGGTGCCTGAGTTGAATTTCTGTGTTGTAAAATGGTATCATCTGACGGCTCTTAAATGACAAACCAGTTGTAAAGGGACTGAAAAATAATTTCTAAGTCCTCACCTTAGCTATATACATTATTAGAACTGGAGCCAGTTACGAAAACCTCTCAATCTCTATCCTCACCCAGGGACTTGCTGTGCTGCTTCCTGGTTCTGGAAAGGAACGTAGTATTTCTAACACCATTTAATGTGATCCAGGGTTTGGACCCCAAATTCTTCTTCAGCTCTTTATCTTAGCAGGTTTGGATGATTGGAGGGTTACCAAGGCTCTTTTTTTTTTTTTTTTTTTTTTTTTTTTTTTTTTTTTTATTCTTTGTAAAATTAAACTGGACGAGCCATGTAAGAAAAGCAGGCCACTGAGCACTGAGACCACAAGGAATATTAACCAATGAACTGCTCCTATCCTATCACTTCCGACCTACTTACTGAACTCCTCTGTGCTTTAGTTTTTGTGAATGAAACAAAATTTGTATTTGTTTCATGTTGACCTGAAGATGTGAATGAGTACATGTAAATATAATATTTGTATAACTCTCTTAGAAAAAAAGGACAGACCAAATAGCAGGTAGCCAGTAAATGGAAATCTATGTTTCTATAATTTATTCTTAACCTTGCAATTCCATTTTATTCCTAAGTGCCATCATAGATTTCCTTGAGTTGTCTAATCCTATTAAGCTGATTTTAAAGGGTGAATTAGGCAGTAGAAAGCATATGGAAGAAGTGACATTTAATCTCCCTCTCTACCAGAGGGTAAGATGTCTGTGAAAGGTAGATTCTCCCCATAGTTAATTCTATCAGACAATGATGGTTTCCAACTATTTGACCTCCTTATCCCTTCTAACAAAAAATAAGTTCTGGGTATTTTTCAGACATTTTAATAATTTCTCTTTCCCTCTCCTCAGTGGTAACATCCCACCGTAAGTTTAAACTATCATTTTTTTTTTTTTTTAAATCTGGAGTATATTAGTATATTCACAGGCAAGCTGTTGGGCCACACTAGAAATTCCTTACCACATTTCGTAAGTCCTTAGGTAAACTGCTCTGCACAGGCTACACTAGCCTTGCTTTACTCCCCACAAGGCCACAGCTATGTTTTTCCCTCCTCTGCCTTGGGAAAGACTTCAAATGCCTTCCCTCTTCTGTGTACCTAGAATGTACTCTCCTACCACTATATCCCAGGATAACCTGTCAAGTCCCATTTTTAATACTTTTCTTTTCAGGGAAGCAATTTCTGAACTTTAACATCATATTATATGCTTGCTTTGTTTTTCTTCCTGGTACCTGTGCTTGTTTTTCCGTAGGACTTGTGCTTAAAATGATGCAGACACTGGCTTACTTATTTAGTGTTTGGGTGTCTTGCTGACTAAACTAGAAGCCCCTTGAAGGTTTTACTGTGTTTTTCATGGTTACAAATTAACAACCATATAATCGGCTTAGTAATTAATTTTGAATTAATGAAAGTTTTGAGTATGATACTCAAAACTCCGGAGTCAGTGATGAATGACCAATTGTTAAAAATTGCTTCAGTCTCCCTGCCCCCTATGTTATGGAATGAAATGGGTCCTGAGAGCAAGAATCAGTGAATGCAAGTTATAACCCTAATTTGTGGCATAACACAACTTCTTTGAGATTCATTTAAATCAGCTGCAAATTTTGTGGCTTTCACTAAATAATTATAGTCTCTTTCATTTCCAAATTTTCAAACTTTTGACTCTGTAATCCTCCAAATTATCTCATTGACACCAATGATTACCTTCTTTTACTGTCAATTACAACTATCACCACATTAAGAATTTCTGTGCCTTTTGAGGACTGTTCGAGAAAATCTGCTATGACAAGATGTCAGGGTCTTGTTTAATGAATATGTAGTTTATTTAGCAAAATAACAGCTATATCTGAAAAAATAATGAGGGCACATGAGACACAGACACTGAGTCAAAAGAAGCTTACTATATGGAGAGATTTCTGTCCCCCCAGAGTGCTCTGTCCACCTACCCTAAGCCTTGCTCACAAAATCCCTTTGCTCACCTCTCCATCCTTATCAGTCCTCACCCCACAGCTGCCTCTGCATCCTTTGTTTGCAAAGATAGATTATGTAGTTCACGTTTAACAAATTTATACATACTTTCCCCTTTGTCCCTCTCAACATGTAATAGATACTATTCCTATCCTCTAATTTTGTAGCCAACATATCATAGAGAAGAGAATAGACTTCAAAACGTCAGTTGGGGTAGAAATGGCTTCTCTATTAAACACACTAGTCACAATGCCCAGAGCTCACAAAGTTCTGAATTTGTGTACTTGTAGTGTGTGTGTGTGTGTGTGTGTGAGAGAGAGAGAGAGAGAGAGAGAGATAATGTGAATGTTTGTGTGTAAGTGTGGTGGTGAGCCTATTCTACTGAAAGTACATAGAGATCAGAAGACAGCTCAGATGCCAGTCACTGCCTTCTACTTTCTTTCAGACAGGCCCTCATTATTGTCGTCAGTAACTGTGTAAGCTAGACTAGCTGGCACATAACTACCAGGATTCTCTATCTCTGCCTCTCCACTCTTTGTAAGAACACTGGGATTACAGACTCAAGTGTCCACACCGGGCTCTGCTACAGGTCCAGCAAGTCCCACAGTTCCAAAAGCTTTCATGGTGACCATTTTACCCTCTGAGGCACTTTCACAGACTTTTATTTTCAGTGAGACAAAAAACTGCAGTTTAAGGTGATAATGATGGTTCAACTTGATGCTAAAACATCTCTTTATATCAATATCATCATAGACAGCATCACACACAAGATTCACAGTCACATATGCTCACAGTATTTTATTCTCAGTAGCTCAGTTACCCTGTATATGTTAGTTTTGTTGTTTTATGTCATTTCTTATCAGCAAAATGCTAACAACTGTTGTGCACCTGAGTTTATGTGGCTTACAAGCCACTTGCTTCATTTGCAAGGCTCTTTATAGCTTGGCTTTTAATTCTGTCATCGAGGATCCACACATTGCATCTCTCCCCAAAGACGCTTTCTTCCCTAAGGAAAATTTTGCTTTCTTTCTACCTAATCCCTTTCCATTAGGTTTTCACAGCTAACCGCCATTATGAATTGATAAAGTGGCTGATTTTGTGCTGAGTTTTGTACTTGAACACATCTTTCGAATTATACCAAAAAAATCATTAACTTTCAAAAGGTTTTATGTAGGTATCTTTCATACGGTATTGAATGTTGTGCTTTTGTTACAAAATAAATCAACTGGCTATTCAGCCGAGTGGAGGAAAATGAAAATTCTTTGGTTCCCAAGCAACACATACCTGTTGGTATTCACACTGCTAGGAGCTGTTTCCAAGACCACATCAGGACTGAAATTGCTAGGAAGATATTGAATGACAAATTGTTTCATGTAATATGATCATAACACAATGAATGATGGCTTGATACAATATAGAATTTAATTAATATGAAACATTTTTAAATCCCTCTTTCTCTTAGGAGCATTACAAGAATGATATGTTGAAAGGCAATACTGCCATGTTCCACAATGACTGAAATCCACCTCTGTTATAAGTTTCAAATGATTTACTCTCTTTTTCTCTCCTTTTCATCTGCCTGTTAATATTTTTAGTAGGACTAGTCACAGTAGCATCAGAAACCACATGGAACAAAAGTGATTTTGAGAATTCACAAATTATATGTTACTTAAACATGCGGTCCTAAAATATTTTTTGAAATTAATTGTAAATTCTAAATTATATGTATATGTTTGTGTGTGGTTGTGGGTATGGGCATGTTTGACCATTGATAGATGCTGAAAAATACCCACAACAAAGATTCAGGTCTTCCACAGATGGAGTTACAGACAGTTTTGAGCTGTCCGGTGGGAAATGGGTCTTGTAAAAAACCAGGGTACACCACTGACCACTGAGCTGTCTCTTTAGCCCCTTCTTCTGACTGAGCTTTTTGTTGTTGCTGTGTTGAAAGTTTCTTGTCTAACAATTCTGGAGGTTAGAAGGTAGGAAAGGTCTTGAGGGGCTAAAAGCAGCTCTGCATTCACTCGAGGGGCCTCTAAAGAAGAATGCAGTTTTTGCCATTTTTATTTTTTAGCAGGCTGCATGGCTCATCATGGCTGTGAATCCCTCTAACGCAAAACTGTGAATTTAAAATACTATCAGTTCTTTTTAAACATTATTCTTCTTGATAGTACTAGGGATTAAACCTAGGGACATATGCATGCTAGTCAAATACTCTGTCACAGAGCTACACTCCAGCCCTGTGGGTTTTATTTTATTTTATTCCTGACTTATTTATTTTTTAATTTTAATTTTTATTTATTAATTACAGTTTATTCACTTTGTATCCCCCCTGTAGCTCCCTCCTCCCCTCCCATTTCCACTTCCCCTCCCTATTTCCCACCCATACCCCTCCCCTAGTCCACTGATAGGGGAAGTCCTCCTCCCCTTCTATCTGACCCTAGTCTATCAGCTCTCATCAGGACTGGCTGCATTGTCTTCCCCTGTGGCCTGGTAAGGCTGCTCCCCCTTCAGGAGGAGGTGATCAAAGAGCAGGCCAATCACTTCCGGTCAGTCCCTGTCCCCTTTACTATTACTTTTAATGGCACAGTAAATACATATCAATCACGATTTTGTTTTCCCAAGCTTGTTGCCATTATCTTTTTTAATTGAAATTATGTATTGTTAAAGACACCGTAATAAGAATGTATGATAACAGATCTTCATATTGTGTAAAGGTAGAATTGACTATTTTCTTTGTTTTGTTGTTCTTTTATGTAACTCACAAGGCAAGATATCCCTTTAGGATCAGTTTTGCTACTTTCTGCTTCTTTTTTTTTTCTTTTTATTTTTATTAATTAATTAATTTTATTTACTTTACATTCTGGTAGAAAGTTCCCCCTTCCTCCTCTCCAAGTCACTCCTCCATCACCTCCTCTCCCCCCAGCCCCTACCTCTCACTACCCTCCCTCTCAGCTGTGGCCTCTTCCCTTTTCTTCTCAGAGAAGGGGAGACTTACTTGGCTATCAACCCACCTTGGTATGTCCACTTACCCTAATTGGGCCTGTCTTCTTCCAATTAGGGGAAAGGGATCCAAAGGCAAGCACTAGGGTTAGAGGCAGCCTCTGTTCCTGCTGTTAGAGGTCTCACGTGAGGGACCTCTTACATATGTGAGTGGGGGGCCAGTCTAGAAGAATCCATTGATGCTCTCTGTTTGGTGGTTCAGTGTCTGCAGGCCCCTCTGGTTCCAGCTTGTTGATTTTATAGGTTTTCTTGTGGTATCCTTGACCTCTCTGGCTCTTTCAATCTTTCCTCCCCCTGTTTCATAAGGTTCCCCAAACTCTCCCTAATATTTGACTATAAAACACTTTATCTGTTTTCACCAGGTACTGTGTGAAGCGACTTGGATGACTGTTATGCCAGTCTTCTATCTGCAAGAACAGTAGATTGTTTTTGTTAGTGTCCGTGATGGGCTCTCTAATTGCTTGAGATTCAAGTTGGGTCAATCATTGATTAGCTGGTTCAAAAGTTTTGCCTGTGGGATGGTGTCTCCCTCCCTCCCCTGGAAGTCCCTTTTGGCCTTAGAAGGTGACCACTTCACATTCCAGTTCCCCTTACTGCTAGGACTCAACTAGGGTTACCACCGTAGACTCTCTGGAGCTTCTGCTGTCCCACAGATGTTCCCCTCCCCACACTGATTTCCCATTCTCTCTCCAAGCCCTCCCCTGTAGGCTTAGATTTTTCAAAATCCTACTTAATTTATGGTTCTTAAATACTTCTACCTTCTTCCAACCCACTGACCAGAGGTTAAGGAGAAAGAAGGGTATTAGGAAAAGAGGGCTGTGAACCTTTTCAGACTTAGTTCCTTCAGGCGAGTCTACTCTTTGTTGTCCAGATACCAGCAGTCCAACCCAAAATCCAACATCAAACAGCAACACAAATTAGTAGGATTCAGCAGAAACAGCAAGACTTTACAGAATCAGAACTAATCAGTGAAAGCCTCAAGACTCAAGAGCATTGCCAGGAGAAGTTCTCTGCTCTGGAGCATTTCTCTTCAAGAGGTGAAGTACAGAAAAAATGAAAACCAGCAAAGCCATGTACACCATACAAAGACTAGTGATACAAAAGTGTTGTCTCCCTGTTTATGGGCTTCTATTTATCAGAGTCCACACAAAGCTATTTTTCCAGCTGGCAAAAAACACACCTCTTGCAAGGGGCAGCTTCCAGCAAAACATGCATCAGCAAAACATGCTCTCTCTCACATCTATTTTCAGCTGACCAAGATCATATAACCTCTCATGAGATTGTTTTCCACTGAGGATGAACTAAAAACATTTTGCTACATTCCTCCCCCACCCTTTCCCAAACTGATCTTCACTCCAGTTCTTCTCTCCACCCACCCTCTCATCCAGTTCCCTTCCTCCATCTGCTTCAGATGTCCATTTTATTTCTCCTTCTGAGTGAGATTTAAGCACCCCCTTTGGACCCTTGTTGTTGCTTGGCTACTTTGGGTCTGTACTTTATCCTGTACAACGATACTGTACTTTATGACTAATGTCCACTTATAAATGTGTATATACCGTGTTTGTCTTTCTGGATGTGGGTTACACACTCAGGATGATATTTCCTAGTTCCATTTATTTCCTGAAAATTTCATGTCTTTGTTTTTAGTTCCCGAATAGTACTCTGTTGTGACAGTGTCCCACAATTTCTGTATCCATTCTTTGGTTGAAAGATATCTAGCTGCTACATGTATATAGCGTAGTTGAGCAAGTGTCCTCGTGGTATGGTGCGTCTTTAGGGTATATGCCCAGGACTGGTATAGCTTGGTGATAAGGTAGACCTATTCTCAATTTCCTGAGAAACAGCCAAATTGATTTCCAAAGTGGTTGTAGAAGTTGAAACTCCTACCAGCAATGGAGGAATGTTCCCCTTGCTCCACATCCTTACCAGCATGTGACGTCACTTGATCTTAGCCATCCTGGTGGGTGTAAGATAGAATCTCAGAGTTGTTCTGATTTCCCTAATGACTAATGACACTGAACATTTCTTTAAGTGCTTCTCTGCCATTTGAAATTCCTGTGTTGCGATTTCTCTGTTTAGCTCAGTACCTCTTACTTATTTGGTTTGTTGATGTTTAATCTCTGGAGTTCTTTCTATAGTTTAGATATCAGTCATTTGTAGGATGTAGGATTAGTGAAAATCTTTCTCCCATCTGTAGGCCATTTTGTCATATTGATGGTGTTCTTTGCCTTACAGAAGCTTTTCAGTTTCATGAGGTCCATTTATTAAATGTTGATCTCAGAGCCTGAGCCATTGATGTTCTGTTAAAGAAGTTGTCTCCTTTGCCAGTGTGTTCAAAGATATTCCCCACTTTCTCTTGTATTAGATTTAGTGCATCTGCTTTTATTTAGGGGTCATTGATCTACTTGGACGTTAGTTTTATGCAAGGTGAGTTTTATGCATCTATTTTCATTCTTCTACATGCAGACATCTAGCTAGACCAGCACAATTTCTTGAAGATGCTTTCTTTTTTCCTATTGCATGGTTTGGCTTCCTTGTAAAAAAAAAAAAAAAAAAAAACAAAACTGAGTGTTTGTAGGTGTCTGAGTTTATTTTTGGGTCTTTGATTCCATTCCATTGATCAACATGTCTATTGTTACAGCAATTCCATGTGTTTTTTTTTTTTTTTTTTTCTACCACTATTACTCTATAGTACAGCTTGAAATCAAGGATGGAGATACTTCCAGAAGTTCTTTTATTGTACAGGACTGTTTTAGCTGTCCTAAGCTTTACAGGGATGGTATTGAATCTGTAGGTTGCTTTTGGTAGAATGGCCATTTTTACTATGTTAATCCTCATGATCTATAAATATGAGAGATCTTACCATCTTCTGATATCTTGTTCAATTTCTTTCTTCAGAGACTTGAAGTTCTTGTTATACTGGTCGTTCAATTTTTTGGTTTGAGTCGCAGCAAGATATTTTATATTATTTGTGGCAACTATGAAAGTTATTTTTTCCCTAATTTCTTTCTTGGCTGTTCATTTTTGTATACAGAAGGGATGATGATATTTTTGAGTTAATTATGTGTCCTTCGACTGTGCTGAAAATGTTTATCTGCTATAGGAGTTCTCTAGTAGAAGTTTTGGTCTCACTTACGTATGCTGTCTCATCATCTGTGAATAGCGACTATTTGACTTCTTCCTTTCCAATTTGTACCTCCTTGATCTCCTTTAGTTGTCTTATTGCTTTAGCTAGTATTTACATACTATATTGAAGAGATATGGAAATAGTGGATACATGTCTTGTCCATGATTTAGTAGAATTGCTTTAAGTTTCTATCTGCTTAATTTGATGCTCGCTATTGGATTGCTATACATTACCTTTATTGTGTTTAGTTAATGCACTCTGTATCCCTGATCTCTCCAAGACATTTAACATAAAGGAGTATTGGATTTTTATCAAATGCATTTTCAGCATCTAATGAGATGATCATATTTTTTTCCTTCAGTTTGTTTATAAGGTGGATTACATTGACAGATTTTTGTATATTGAACCACCCTTGCATCCCTGGGATAAAGCCTATTTGATCATTATGAATCATATTTTGTATGTGTTCTTAGATTCAGTTTGCAAGTATTTGAGTGTTTTTTGATCAATTTTTATAAAAGAAAATTGGTCTGAAATTCACTTTTTTTGTTGACTCTTTGTGTGGCTTCATACAATGAGTTTGGCAGTGTTTCTTCTATTTCTATTTTGTGGGACAGTTTGAGGGTATTAGTATTGGCTTTTCCTTAAATATCTGGTAGAAGCCTGCACTAAAACCATTCAGTTCAGGATTTTTTGTTGTTGTTGTTAGGAGACTACTAATTAGTGCTTCTATTTCCTGACGGGTCATAGGATTATTTAATTTGTTTACCTGATCTTGACTTAACTTTAGTAAGTAGCATCTATCAAGAGAATTGTCCATTTCATTTAGATTTTTCCAATTTTTTGGAGTATGGACCTTGAATTAAGATTTATTCTCTTTTTTTTTTTTTTTTGGATGCCCTCAGTGTTGAAAACTTGGATACTTTATCTCTGCCTTTTAGTTAGTTTTATTCTCTCAAAGAACCAGTTCTTAGTTTTTGTATTCTTTGTAATGTTCTGTTTGTCTCCTATTTATTAATTCAGCCCTGAGAATAATTATTTCTTGGGTGTGTCTGCTTCTTTTTTTCCCCTAGGGCTTTCAGGTGTGCCATTATGTTACTTGTATGAGATACTTCCAATTTCTCTATAAAGGCACTTAGTGCTGTGAACTTTCCTCTTGGCACTGCTTTCATTGTGTCACATAAATTTGAGTATGTGGTACCTTCATTTTCATTGTATTCCAGAAACTCTTTAATTTATTTCTTTATTCCTTCTTTGATCCATTCGTCATGGAATAGAGAGCTGTTCAGTTTCCAAGAGTCTGTAGGCTTTCTGTTTCTGTTGTTGTTGAAGTCTAGCGTGAATCCATGGTGGTCTGATATGATACATGGAGTTATTTTAGTTTTTTAGTATCTATTGAGATTTGCTTTGTGTCTGAGTATAGGGTCACATCAATGCTAGTATTGTCCTTAAGTACACTGATTCACTTTTAGGCACTTTAAAAATAATTCCACAAATAAAATTTACCTAGACAAACAATGCTGAGAAGGACAGTATGAGACAAATTCTATACTACTGTCCAGGTGTGACATCCTGCTTGAGACCTGCCTTCAACAACTCCAGCATTGCATCACTTTTGAAGCTTCTTCAGGTAGGGTTCTGTAAGCTTATAGCTAAATTTCTTTGATCCCTATAAATGAAAATTAACTAAAAATAATAATAAAAATATTTACCTTCCTTTATACTTACAAGTATTCATGAATTCTCTTTGTTAAGGAAATAGATATTTAGCTAAGTATTCTATAACTATGTGTAACTACTAAGCTATTAACATAATGCATGAATTCATTAAATACATTGAAAACATCAGCCATGCTATCTGTTTAGCTATGAACCAATACATAAAATGAAAAGATTCATAAGCATTTCAAGATTTGCAGGGCTAAAATGATGATTCAGCAGTCAAAAGCCTTTGTGGTTCCTGCAAAAATGCCAGAAGCCTACCACAGAGGGCCTCTGAAAGACTCTACTGATCGAAGTATTGCAGCAGAGGCTGAGATTTATAGCCAAACTTTGGGCAGAATGAATAAAATTTTATGAAAGAAGGGGAGCATAGACAGACCTGGAGGGTACAGGAGCTCCAAAAGGAGACCAACAGAGCCAAAACAAAACAACAACAACAACAACAACAAAAACAAACAAATAACTGAGCCCTGGGGGCTCCGAAGAGAATGAAGGATACCCCAACCATGTACTATACATGGAGAGGACCTAAAATCCTGACTTTGATGTAGCCTACAGGCTTAGTCTCCATTTGGGTTCCCTAATAAGGGGAGCAGGGGCTGTCTCTTGCATGAACTTAGTTGCTGGCTCCCTGATCACCATCCCTTGAGGGGTGCAGTCTTGCCAGGACACACAGGAAGACAATGCAGCCAGTGCAGGTGAGCTCTGATAGGCTAGGGTGAGATTGAAGATGAGGAGAACCTCCCCTATCAGTGAACTAGGGGAGGGACATGGGGGAGAAGAGGGAGGGAGAGTGAGATTGGGTGGAGACAAGGGAAGGGACCACAGCCAGGATACAAGGTGAATAAATTATAATAATAATAATTAAAGTTAAAAAAATTAAAATGCCTGAGTTAGATTCCCTTCATTCAAAATTCTGTAATCGCAACTCTCATGAATCTGGCATCCAATTCTGGCTGCTTTGTGCAGCTGCTAACAAGTGCACATACACAAGTGCATACATAACACACATAAGCATAAACGTACACATAATTTTTTACTTTTTTAAAAGATTTTAAAATTTTTTACTTTTTTATTTATCTATCTATCTATTTATTTATTATACAGTGTTCTGCATACATGTACACTTGCATGCCAGAAGAGGGCAGCAGATGTCATTATAGATGGTTGTGAGCCACCATGTGGTTGCTGGGAACTGAACTCAGGACCTCTGGGAGAGTAGCCGGTGCTCTTAACCTCTAAGCCATCTCTCAACCCCCTAAATTTATTTATTTTCCTTTTTTAAATTTTTATATTAATTAGAGTTTATTTACTTTGTATTCCAGTTGTAGCTCCCTTCCTCATACCCTCTAAATCCCTCATCTCCTCCCATGCCCCTCTCCAACTCCACTGATAGGGGAGGTCCTCCCCCCTTTCATCTGACCCTAGCCTATCAGGTCTCATCAGAAATGGCTGCATTGTCTTCCTCTTTGGCTTGGTAAGGCTACTCCCTCATAAGGGGGAAGTGATCAAAGCGCCAGCTACTGAGTTCATGTCAGAGACAGCCCCTCTTCCTCTTACTAGGAAAACCCACTTGGATACTGAGCTGCTGTGGGCTACATCTGAACAGAGGTTCTAGGTTACCTCCGTGCATGGTCCTTGCTTGGAGTATCAGTCTCAGAAAAAATCCCTGTGCCCAGATTTCTTGGTTCTGTTGCTCTCCTTGTGGAACTCCTATCCCCTCCAGGTCATTCTATCTACCCCTTCTTTCATAAGATTCCCTGCACTCTGCCCATATTTTTTTTTAATATAAAAGTACATGTTTCTTTCACTCAAAACTATTTAGCACAACAAATTGCCAATTACTGTCTTTCAAAAACTGTTGACCTAAAATTGATTTGTATATTGCTTTGTAAGTTGTTACAGCCTTTATTTACTTATTTTTATATTATATTTGAGGGCTTGTGTCACACTCAACACATAACATTAAAGGATCAAATAAGAATGAATTCTTTGAGCACATAGATTGTAGCATTGGGACAGTCACACACTACTTTATATACACACTGACATAAATGTGGATATGCATACACAAATTCATGTAAGCCTGCATACACGCACACACACACACACATACATATACACACTCACATGTGTGAACAAACGTGCCCCCATACACATACATATATTTGTGATCTTCAGAGTGCATTTTAGTTTTTATCTTAGAATAAGAATTTAATTAAAATTCTGGGCCTAAGGGTAACTGCAGAGACTGATATTCCAACCAAAGACCATGCATGGAGATAACCTAGAACCCCTGCCAGATGTAGCCCATATCAGCTCAGTGTCCAAGTTGGTTCCCTAGTAAGGGGAACAGGGACTGTTTCTGACATGAACTCAGTGCTTAACTCTTTGATCACCTCTCCCTTAGCGGGAGGGCACAGAGGAAGACAATGCAGCCAGTCCTGATGAAATAGGATAACTATGGTCAGAGGGAAGGGGAAGGAGACCTCCTCTATCAGTGGACTAAGAGAGTGGCATAGGAGAAGATGAGGGAGGGTGAGATTGGGAGGAAATGAGGGAAGAGGATACAACTGGGATTCAAAGTGAATACATTGTAAGTAATAAATAATAAATAAATTTTTTAAAATTTAAGAAAGAAAAAAATAAGACTTATATGAATGAGGGATAGCAATGCTGAATGTTGGCTAAATTGGTGAATTATTCACAGAACTTGGAAGATCAGTAAAGACCATCGGAAACTCTTGGAAAAACAAATGTAAACAAACAATTGAGAGGATGACTAGTAGCAACGGGAAATAGAAATAATATCTTCTAATATTATAAAGATGAAGATTCAAGATTCCTTTCCAATTATTTCAAAAGCACAAGGCATTTGTATGTGTTTGTAGTTTTGGTTTTTTTTGTTTGTTTTGTTTTGTTTTGTTTTTTTAGCTGGCCCAGTTAATAATGCATGCCAGATTTTAATACAATTCCTTGAGGATGGGATCTAGAAAAGAATTGTATTTAATGCTTATTGATTGAAACCAGAATAAGCTGTGTAAGAAATAGGAGACTTCTGGCTTATATTTACTGGAGAAACAACATCAAAATTTTCTTGCTTTCACTTTCTAACTTTATTTGGATTCTCTTGAGGGTGTTTTGGGGGGGTTGTTTGTTTGTTTTGTTGTTGTTGTTGCTTGCTTATTTTGGTAGAATCATTGCAAAACACATATCATTCACAGAAAAAAAAAGCTCTCTGTGAATCAGGTTGGTCTTAGAGTTAAATTTGCTTCTATTTCTTGCTAAGATTCTTGAGCTTTTAGATTTTTATCATCTTTTGTTTTCTACGTGTCAGAATAAATCCTACCTCCAAGTAATAACAAGTTTCATTAGTGAAAAAATAGATAAGCCTCAAAGATAAAGTCATGCAAGCAAGTCTTATTTGTGAATTGTTCTTCACAGGTAAAATGCCATTTAAAATTGCTGTCACTGTTTAAGTTACATAAGTATTATAGGCCCAAAATATTTCATAATATTTTTATTCCACATGTTGAATAGCTCAGCAACCAAGTGCTTTATGCATTTCCCTTGCACTTTATTATGTTTCCTAAGACTTCTGCTTTTATTAAATTCTTTGGTTTTAAAAACTCATTTGGTGAATTTGTTCAATTAAAAGAATCATTAGCTAGATGTGGCGAGACATGACTATAATGGTAGGCCTTGGAAGCCTGAGGCAGGAGGATTATGATAAGGGGAAGCCTAAGATGTATTTTCAGTGAGATCCTAGATGAAGAAACCAAAGTTAAATTGTAAATAAATATTTTATTATGTTAGAGGTTAATTGATAAAACTTATTAGTGAACCATACCTTCTGTATAGTGCTAAAGATCCTACTAATGGAAGAACCAGTAGATATTGGCTTGCTCATAGACATATCAGTATATCTGGTAGATTATGTGTAAGAATTGTTTTATTGGGCATGAATAATTTTTGTTTGTTTGTTTCCAGTTCATATCCAGAGCTCAGGTGTAACTCTAGTATTTCATTATGAGGTAGCATTTAGGACTAGAATTGCTTTCTAGAGCTACTCTAGAGGAACTCTGAACACTGGGTGCCTTAAAATAGACAGTTGTTGTCACACAATTCTGGAACATGAAGCCTGACATGAAGGCTGTCAGCAGTCAGAAGAGAATCTGTCCTTAACCTTCTAGCCTCATGATTCCCTGACACTCTTTACCATTTATCGGACAAAGCATGATTCACTTCAGTTATCTCCTCTGTGTCAGTGCATTGTCTTGGTGTCTCCTTTCATTAGGTTGCAAGTGAACTTCATAATTTTAAAATGCTTACCTTTGGGGTAGTTGGACTGTTAGGGAACCCTATTTGTTTTTATTACTATTATTGTTAGTTACATTTTATTAACCCTGTATCCCAGCTGTGGCCCCCTTCCTCATTCCCTCCCAATTCCACCTTCCCTCCCTCATCTCCTCCCTGCCCCTCTCCAAGTCCACTGATAGGGGAGGACCTCCTCCCCTTTCATCTGACCCTGTTTTATCAGGTATCTTCAGGACTGGCTGCAAAGTCCTCCTCTGCGGTCTAGCAGGACTGCTCCTCCCTTGGGGGTGGGGAGTTCAAAGAGCCCACCATTGAGTTCATGTCAAAAATAGTCCCTGTTCCCCTTACTAGGGTAACCCACTTGGTTACTGAGCTACCATGGCCTATAACTGAGCAGAGGTTCCAGGTAATATGCATACATGGTCCTTGGTTGGAGAAACAGTCTCATATAAGACCCCTGTGCCCGGGTAGATTTTGTCCTTGTGGAGCTCCTGTCCTCTCCAGTTCATTTGCTCAACCATGTTTGTAGCAGCTTTATTTGTAATAGCCAGAACCTGGAAACAACCCAGATGTCCATCAACAGAGGAATGGATACAGAAATTGTGGTATTTTTACACAATGGAATACTACTCAGCAATTAAAAACGAGGAAATCATGAAATTTGTAGGCAAATGGTGGGATCTAGAAAACATCATTCTGAGTGAGGTATCCCAGAAGGAGAAAGACACACATGGTATATACTCACTTATTTAGACTTATAAGAAATGATAAGCATAATGAAATCTATGTTCCTAAAGAAGATAAACAAGAAAGAGGACCCGGGATAAAATCAATCCTCACTTAGAAAGACAAACGGGATGGACATGGGATATAGAAGAAAACAAGTAACAGGACAGAGCCTACCACAGAGGGCCTCTTAAAGACTCTACCTAGCAGTGCACCAAAGGAGATACTGAGACTCATTACCAAACCTTCAGCAGAGTACAGGGAATCATATGAAAGATGGGGGAGGGAAGCCTATTTGTAAAAGCAGCTCATTTCCTGAGGCTCTGAGTGCTGCTATTTTAGCATATGATTTTGAGAAGCCTTTACTCAGCCAGTGATACTGTAAAATTTAAAAAGGGCGGTTGTAGTATTTGTCTTGGGTCTGTAGTGCTTAGCCTCTTATTTTTTTTCTTGGAATCTTTGGTAATATGAAGTAGTGGGAATTGCAATTCTATTTGCCAATGTAGTGATTCAATGACATTTTAACTCCTACTAGATTTGAGACTTAAAAAAATATAAGAATTGTACTTTGCTACATTTTGTTCTGTTAATACTTTGCTTCTTCATGTCTAAAATTCTAACAATCTAATATTTACATATAAGGAACATCATATAGGACGTTAGGCATATTGAATTTCTTATACAGAGAGAATTGTTCCATAAACACATGACCCAAATTGTAAATAAAAAAGATTTTTCTGAGATTAAAGTTACTTGCTCAGAAAGGAAGAATGACTGAAATTCGATAGTAACAGTAATCATATACTGTTAGTGAATATTAGTTGAAATTTTTGTGAACCTTTCAGGCTCTGGGGATGAAGAAGTACATATATTAACTCATTTAATCTTTAAGGAAACTCTTTGAAGGGAGGACATCGAGCATCAAGGGAGCCTTAGTACAGAAATATCATATGAAATTCCCACAATCACACAGGAGATCAATACCAAACATAATGTCTAACACTGTATTAGGTTAATATGTATGTCTGTTAAATGTTTTAGTATCAAGAGCCTATAGTAACAGGATAGACCATTAAATAGAACTTTTAGTCATATATAAAGAAACAAGGGAATATGTTTTGTATAATTTGTAAGTAGTTAATATTTTCAAAAAGGCTTAGTGGTGAATGAAACTAAATTGAAAGAAATATTCATTTAGCTGAACATAGAAATTAGGGTTCAAACTCATTTAAAATTATTTAATCATGAACACTTCAAAACCCAGGATTATGCTAAAATTGCAAGTACTCATTTTATACATACTCCCAATGATGAAAATAATAGAATCTCTATATGAATCAGTTACAGAATATATGGTGATAAGGATAATTTACTCATGAAAATATTTAGTGTACACATTCTGTCTTCAGTGTGCCTGATCCCTTAAGTTACTATAAACACAGTGAGGCAGAGCATAGAGCTCTACATTTGACTGGTATATATCTGATTTTTTTCTAGTAGTAGCTAAGTTCTAAATTTAAAATATGCCAAAATGGTGTGAGTTAACATATGATACCCTGTAAATGATGGCTGTATTTGAATATACATTTCATATTATAATTTTTACAGTATTTCATCACACTTACATGTATGACATGTTAAAACACTCAGAATAAAAATGAATCTCAGTGTTTTCCTACAACAAAGTACTGTGAAAAATACAGTTGTTAGAGAAGTAGCACTGGAGAACTGCTATCTATAGGAGAAAGTATTTAGGTCCAGATTTCTCAACCTGAACATAAATGAACTGAATATAGGTCAAATACTTTAATTAAAAATGGGTAATGCTCTAGTTGCTAGAATAAAGCATGGGAAACACAATTAAATACATTGTAGTCATAGGCACGAACTTTGTAGGTAAAATAGCATTGACTAACTCTAAGAACTGTCAAATGCAGTGACCAAACATTAAGATGTTTCCTCACAGCAAAGGAAGTCATCAGATAAGTAGACAGTTCATAAAATGGATAAAATATTTGCAATTGTTCATTGAGTTGATTTCAAGAATATGTAGACATTGTCAAAACTGAACACTGAAGAAACAACAGTAGAAATCAATAAATAGACCACCAAATAAAGCAAACGATTATTAAAAGAAAATAAAGTTTGGTAGAAAAAAAAACTTTTAAATGTAGTTACAGTCATAGACACCAAGAAAATTAAGATTAAATCTACTTTGAGAGTCCATATTACAGTAGGAAGAAAACAAATGACAAGAAACTCTGGCAAGGATGGGGTGAAAGAAGAAAGTTGCAACCATTAGGGAAATCAGTGAGTATATGTTCATAAGACTACTGATTGCATGCGGGTTGATGCCCCAGGTCCCGCCTCTGAGAAAAAGGTATCAGACAGGTCTGATGCTCTTTGGGTGGATGACACCTAAATGAACATCAGTACAAAGTCCTAATTTATTTCTAATATCAGAGATCAGACCTCTACTCTTGCCTGATGTGTCTAAAACAAAAAGGGAGAACTGTAGAGAGCTGCGGAATGCTATGCCTTAAAGATGGAGCTGGTCTCCGCCTTCCACCTTCCGGATGGTGAGTGCTCTCTGTCACAAACAACTCCATATTTGGCTAAGGCTGAGGATCTGGCTTGCTTCCATGTATGTGGACCTATCTGCATTGCCCACGTGGCACGCTGGGGTTGGCTACCCAGAGGCTATTTTAAGCTGTGGGCTGGCTTTCCCCAGGGTCAGAAGGTTGTTCAAGGTTCCTGAATAAACTGCATTGAGAAGAACAAAAAAGAAATATGTATATATATATATATCAGAAAGGAGAGGAGGACCTCCCCTATCAGTGGACTTGGGGAGAGGCATGCATGCAGAAAGGGGGGGAGGGTGGGACCAGGAGGGGAGGAGGGAGGGGCTTATGGGGGGATACAAAAGGAATAAAGTGTAATTAATAAAAGTTAAATAAAAAATTTAAAAAAATTGCCATATGACCCAGCTATAACACTTGAGAGCTTATATCCAAATGACTATGTAGCCTACCACAAAGATACCTGCTCATCTATGCTTAAAGTTGCTCAAGTCATAATAGGGAAATGTAATCAGTTCATGTTTTTTTTATTAATTATATATTTTATATTGTGATCACAGCTTCCTCTCCGTCCTCTCCTCACAGTCCCTCCCTCTCACCTCTCCTCCCTGTTATCCTCCTGTCCTCCACCTCCCATGGATAGCAAATGTCGATCTTAGTGCCTGAGCTCTTGGTGTTGGGGGGCATTTGGGGTGATACAGAAACTTACTGCAGCAGAAAACTCCCTGGAATCTATGAGAGTGATCCTAGAATTCTCCTAGTAATGTAGGATATGGAACCTGAACAGGCCATCTTCTATAACCAGGGAAGGCTTCGTGAAGACACCCCTGGGTCACTGTTCAAGCAGACAGGGGTCTGCCACAAGAGACAGTGTCCTGCAGCAGATTCTAGATTGGGTTAGGTAGAGAGACTTGAAGATAGATTGTTTAAGAAACAATATCACTATTTTTCATGGATTGGTAAGTGAAATACAAGTAATTTTTTAAAAAGACTGTCTGCCTTTTACTCAGACTAAGCCCCCCCCAAAAAAAACAACCCACAAAATCAAGATGCCACCTAACAGTAGGAGCCCCAAAGAGATGGAGAAGTGAAAATGCCTGCTTCTTATTCAGCTTGATATCAATCACGGAAGGAATTCAGAACAAAGATTAGAATCTTTAAATATGTGCTTAAATTATGTACACTGAATATACACATATTTTAATATAAGTTTTATAATCCCAGTTTACAAGCAAACACAGGCTTACCTACTAGCAGTAGATGTTAGTGATTGGAGTTTAATTTCAGTGCACTTATTTGGTAGTGCTCTTTAAATGTAATGCGTTGCGGCTGAAAACATTCAGACTTCATCTTTAGGAATAACTGTATAGTATTTGAGAGCTTGACAGTTAGGATTCTAGGAGGTTAAAAATTGAGCATGAGGTCTAAGCCAGATGCCTCTGTTCCTATATTACTGACCCATTCGTCTCTTAAAATATGAGTTTTCTTTAAGCGCTATGTGGTTCAACCTGGGAAGAGGAAAAACAAAGCTTCCTTCCGTCATAGTGTTTAGGATCTCCACACAATTTTTAAAAATGGATGAAGCCCAGCACAACCACACCACCTGGGTGTAATTTACATTGTGCTGGGACGGTATAAATCCTTCACTAGAAAAACTTGAAATATTTGCTTGATGGAAAATCTAAAATCCATTGACATAAGAAATATTTTTCAGTGCCTACCATATGATAGGTCAGCAGTTTTCAACATGGAGGTCTGTAGACCTCTCACATGCAGTGCCTAAGACCATCAGAAAACACAGATGTTTATATTAAGAGTCATAACAGTAGAAAGATCACAGTTATAAAGCAGTGGGAAAAATAGTTTTATGGTTGGGGTCATCACAACATCAGGAACTGCACTAAAGGGTCACAGCCTTCCGAAGGTTGAGAACCACTGTCTTAGGTGCTGTTGGAAACACTGAGATTACAGAAATAAGCAAAACAAACGGTCCCTAGAACTTGTCCTCTGAGGTGCAGAGGGAAGAGAAGCAGAAATAAAACAAATAAAATGATAATATGCCAAATGGTGATGTTGTTCAGTCAGTAGTAATGAATACACATCTCAGAAATGGAGGAGCTGAAGAGAACTTGGAGAGAGTGGTCAACCTGGCCTCACTGATAAAAGACGACTGAGTAAATATAAAGATAGACACAAAGAGCCTGCAGGTATCTGAGGTAAGAATATCCACAGACAAAACATCAGTAAGAGGATCTGTGCTGAGGAGACATGTTTAATGAGTGAAGGCAGCAGTGTGGCACTGTTTTGGCTTGAGCAGAGCACATTAAAGGACAGAGGCAGCCGAAGAGATGTGAGATGGTAGAGGTGCAAACGTCTATCTTTTAGAATAATTTTTATTGGGATCCAATGTTAATGTCGAAATTTGAGTTGCATGTAATATACGCTGTCTGTGCGTTTTAAAAGAATCATATTAAATAATACATAATCATTGTACAATGCAATTCCTTGCTCCCATCACAGTCCTTGCAATGCTGTACTTATCTACACTTATAAGTAACTGTTTTTTAATTAGGTCTTCTATCAGATTAAACTATGAGAAATAGAAGAAGTTCTGTGTATTGCTAACTACATAGTCTAATATTGCATACCAATATTCCTAGTTGTATTTATTTGCTTTATTCTTGCTTTTGTTATATGGATGGTTGGATGGATGGATGGATGGGTAGATAGATAGACAGATAGAGAGACAGAGAGCTTGAGAGAGAGATGATATTACCTCTTTATATAATGATACATAATATTCTACTATGCACACTATGTTTTATTTTTTTTCTATCTAGATTATCACTTAGCTTCATTCTTTTAAAAAATATAAATTCTTGCAAGATCAAAAAATCCTACTTGTTTTCCCATGTATTAGTATGTTTATAATCCAACAAGAAGATATATTCTCCAAGACACAGTGGTGTTGATGGGTTTAATATAAAATATTTTGAATATGTTTGTGGATTTACCTCACGTTACCAATGGCATTTGTGTACTGACTAGGCCACAGAAGATGTAACTTGGATAGATCCCTAAGCAGAAACACTAAAAATCATTTCTGGTCTTTAAGGGATAATAGCTTTTCTTTCAGATCCTGTTAAATCCTATTCATCTCTTTCACATTTATTTTAAAAATGGGTAATTATTGGCTAATGTTCTTTCTCAACTTCAGAAGCTATAATGAATTATGAAAAACATAATGTTTAGTGTCTTCAGTGTCTCTTGAATTTCTCAACTTATCTCTTTGTCCTACTTTGCCTCTAACTTTATCATTTTTATATTAATTTTAAAAATAAATTATGTGTGTGTGTTTGTGTACACGCACATTACTGTGAAGTCTGAAGAGGGTGTTGGCCGCTCTGGAGCTAGACACATTATAGGATACTGTAAGCCACCTATTGTTGCTAAGGACTGAGTTGGTATCTCTGACTGGCCAGTACAGGCTCTTATTTTATGGTGTAGTTGTGCAGGTATAGGTGTTTGTTGCATGAGCTGATGCTCTGAGTTTAAACCAGGAACCAACATAAAAAAGGTTACAATAGGAGGAGAAAACTGACTCAACAAGGAGCCCTGAGATCTTTATGAGTTTATACCGAAGCACACACATGCATACACACACACACACACACGCATGCATACCACAACCACCACTGCTACCACCACCCCACCACCTCATTGTAAATAAAATGTAGTTACTATAACTTCAGACAGATAATTCTTGTTGCCTAGTTTCTGTTTATTCCTGATAGTAAAGGATAGTAGCAAAAAGGTATGATTTTAGGAAGTTGGTAAGTTGGGGAAATGTACAGCGAATCAAATATGCTTGGCAACAGTATAAGTAGTTATAAACTGAACTCAATTACACAGGTGAAGTCACTTGATTATGAGTTTTTAGCACAAATAAAAGAACTAGTGAGTAAACCATTTTTTCTGACATTATCAGCTGAAACGCAAACTAGCCTCTAACCATTTCCATGGTAGAGGCAGGTTTAGGATGAGACTTCCAAAGGAAATGGGGAGTGGTGAGCAAGCAACTGGATAGTCAGGAGTTGGGAGATCTGTGGAGTTTTGAGATGGATTTTGAAGCTGTCAGCCTAATAGCGATGCTCCAAACCATAAGAACTGGATGAACCCCCCACCAGGCTAGCATAGGATCAAAGGAGAGGAAAGGAATTGAATCCTGGAGAAATGAGTTCAGTAAAACAAGCCAGGCTGCTCAGCACTGTGATCGCTGGGACTCATTTGTGCTTACTCTTATTGAGGATGAGGGTCATTGGGGGTAGTCAGACAACTGAAAGAGAAGTATAAAGGTGGAAACAGACTAGGTCCCATCAACAGTCCCTTCTGGCTCACTGTAGTGTGCTGAAAGGAATCAAGAATTCAGGGAACTGGAGTTCCAAAAATTGAAAAATATTCCCACCAATAATTACAGACTTCTCCTTTTATGCTGAGTAAAACCAAACGAGGGATAGCTCATTTAGTTTAGCAATATGAGTATAAGAGTTTTAGCACATTCATTCTTGTGGAGTAATGAGGTGAAAGCAAGATTAGGGAAATAGTGAGTTTGAAAATTTTTGTTTTGGTTTGAGTCTTTGATCATAGGTATTATTGAATATTGTATCTTAATTAGCATTGTGTAGCAAAGAGAGCAAATTAAGTGGTATTGGAAAAGAAAACACACACACACACACACACACACACACATTGTGGTTATGTCCTTGAGTCATTGAGATAAATGTTGATCCATCTCATAGTATATTGGCTGGAACTAAATAACAGCCCTTAGTCATTGAATAGGAACACACAGACAAATGACTGCTTGGTTTAACCTCAACATGTATACAGTAATAGGAGTAGACAAATCAAATGATTAAACTAGGATTTGAGCAATTACAAGTGAAAGGAAGTACAGCATTTAACTTCAAACTACATTAAAAACATGATGTGCCATGAATTTAAGATGGCTAAGGACAAAAGTTAAGAAATGGATGATATGAGAGTGTATAACACATGTGTTAAGTTCAAAGTATTTGGGGTCCAAGGAAGGACTACCACTTATTGAAACTTAGGAATTCATGAGAAGACCCTGGGAAGTCAGGATTGATGTCTTTAGATCAGAGAACTTGTGAAGCCACAAAGTACCACAGTTGAGAAAGTGTGGTATATAATTTATTATTGAACACTGTTGTGAAACAACCATGATGTATTAGAACAGCCATTTAATGAGAGGAGGTTAGGAGATGGTGAATTATGTTTCGTCTACTCAAGGATTAAGACAGGGCACTGATGGAGAGAATGGCATGGAAGCAGGAAGCAGGAATCTTCATGGGAGAAGGTGAGATGGCACATGAGCCTGGAATTCTCAGTCAATAATTCCATTCACATTCCTCCATGTGGCTTTTCTCCTGCATGTAGAATATGCTCACTCTCTTATTAGTATTTAATATAAGCTATCCAAAATAAAAGACTTGCTTAATAATATTCTTCCCCAGGGAATAGCAGACAAATTGGTTACCCAATACCAAATGGCAAGCCCTTGAAAACATACATAAAGTAACATTATACAGGTTGTACTTATTAATTTAGGAATATGTATGTCAGAGTGTGTGTATTGTTGTTTTAAAATATATGCTGTAATGTACCTTACATCTCTGATTGTCCCGTATGGGTAGTTAAAAACCTGCTATCTGCTAAGAAAGTCAGATAGTAAAACTTTCTCATTGCTGACTTAAGGAAGAAATGGACAAACATAAATGGTGAATTTTAACATTGAAACAGCTGTATATTTATTGGAAATCTGTTAGGGACTGCTAACATTCCTCTCAGGGACTGTCTTGTAGATGCATCATTTGGGCCTTGGGTCCTCTGTATTTTGACCAGTTGTGAATCTAGGTAATAGCCTCCATCTGCTACAAGAGAAAGTTCTTTGATAAGAGGCAAAAGCCACACTTGTCTGTGGGAATAAGGACACATATTTAGAATACAGTTAGTGATGATGTTAGTTTAGGAAAGTGGCAGGGGTAGTTTTCCTGTAGGATCTACAACCTCTCTAGCAATGGTTAGTTGTCTAGATTTCTATTCAGAGATAAATTCACTCATATTCTTGAGCCTGAAGCCCAATTATAAAGCTGTTAGAGTTCCTAAGGTAAAAGTGCCACTATTTCAGCACTGAGGATGTCTTGACACCCTGACCGTTATTGTGGTTTACAGCATTGTAAATTGAGTGGGACTACTGATTGCTTTTCTGTCTTGGCAGTGTACATAACATCTTCTGATGCTTTAAGGAGAGGTGTTCAGGAAGGGAGCTCCTACATCAGTTCCAGCTCAGTTCTGCCCACGTTCTCCGTCTGATGTATGCAGTGTCTTCAGCAACAGACATTCAAGTTCTGGGACCTAACTAAAGGCAATGTCAGAAATTGCTTTGAGGCTCTCTTGGACCTTATCTGACCAAAAACCTTGAAGGGAGATTTCTCACACACTTCTAAGGGAACTCAAAATGTTTCCCCATGGCGTTTTTAAACTTCATTACTCTTATTTCTGTCTCTTTACCCAATTCCCCTCTCTATTACACACCTTTCCCCTCCCCTGATAGTCCTGAACCCAGAGTTACTCTATTACTCCATTCATAGCACCTAGTTCTACTATCAGCCTCTCTAGACTGTCTTCTCCCCTTTTCTACTCATGGTCCCTTTCTACTCACCTGGCTTCAGTTGTTACTTCAATTTACATACATTAAAATCCCGAGAGCTAAGGTCCGCAAATAGAAGAGAACATGTCCTGTTGTCTTTGTGGGTGTAAGTTAAATCGTTCCATAAAATATTTTCCAGTTGCATGCATGCATTTACCTGAAATTTTTATGATTTCATTTTCTTAAAAGCTGAATTGAATTCCATGTGAATCTTGTACTTCATTTTCATTATCCATTCATCAGTTAAAGGACGGTTAGGTTATTTTCACTCACTACGTATCATGATAAAGCAACAGTGAACGCCATTGAGCAACTGCCTAGGGAACAGTATGTCTACATTTTTGAGCCAAAGAGTGCTATATTTGGGTCATGTCGTAGAAAAACTTTTAGATTTTTAAGATATCGTTACACTTTTTCATAATACCAGTTTTCCGTCTCCCCAGCAGTTCATGGGAGCTTAAAGAAGATATGAGAAAAGAACCTCAATAAACTTCACAAACTCTTAAGTGACTTAAAAACAAATATATTCTGAAACTATTTTTAGAAATCTGATTCTGAAACTATTTGGACATTGTCTGAATGTTTCTTTTCATGGTGATTCTTGTGAGTGTGTGACTGTATTTTTTTTTGTAAATTTCTTTTTTTTAATTAATTAATTCAATTAACACCTCAGTCACAGGCCCCTCCCTCCTCTTCTCCCAGTTCCACACTCCATCCCATATCCTCTTTCTCCTACTCCTGAGACTAGGAGAGAATCCCCCACAATAATTCTTATTTCTATATGTCACTTTGCATAGAAGTGATCAGAAGGCCCACTCTCATCTAGTTATTTTTGCAAAAAGAATATGACGTAAGAAAGAAAAGAAACCACTGTGGTGTCACATGCAGCCAGCAATGCTTCAAGGAGGAAACAGAAGAGGTTAGCTGAGAGCTCTGTCTTTGACAAAAATAAATCTTGGGTTACAGATAGGATTTTCATTTTCTAGTTAATCAGGGAATGTGTAGCTCTGATTCCTCATACCAGGCACAGCATACAAGTAAGACAGGTATGACACACATTACACAGACATCCACACTCCCATGTAGATCCTTTTGTTCTTTTTTTTTTTTTTTCTTTAGAGATAAGGTCTCATGTTTTCTAAGATGCCCACATCTGGGACTGGAACTGTAGCTGCGGATGACATGCACATGTGTGCACATAATTAAAACCTTTAAAGTTGTACTTTCACACCTTTCTTTAAGAAATTAACCAAAGTCCCCAAATACAAATCAAACCTATGAAAACCTTGAAAGAGTAGAAATTCTTCAAAACAGTGGATTTGGAAATGAATTTATACATGTAGAACCATAAGCTCAGACAACAAAGTCAATGTTGACCTGGATTTCAGACATTCTTCTAAAGATGACAGACAAATGGGCCATAGATCCAACAAACACCCTCATCTCTGCTCACCAGAGAAATTCAGTAGTAATGAAGGGGCACCTCACATGCTACAACAACTATTACAGAAATGATGGCAGAGTATTGGTGAATACGTAAAGGAAGAGAACCCTGAGGTGCTGTATGTGGTCACGCGAACTGGTACAGCTGTTATAGCACATTGGTTCTAAAAACAAACAAACAAACAAAAATCCTTGATATTCAGCTTAGGTTGTCACACAGCATTTCCACTTATGGGCACAGACACAAGTTAACAAACCTTGCTCTTATGTGAACCTTAACAATAATCACAGTATCAAAGATATAGTCAATGTAAGTGTGTATCCATGGTTGAGTATAGAAAAGAAAATGGAGAATGTACACAGTGTAATACCAGTGTTTTAATAAAACAGAAGGAATGTTTTTGAATGAAACAGCAGAGTTGAGCCTGGAGAAATAAGCCACATACTAAATGCCAATCACTGCTGAATTTCCCTCACATGTGAAATGTTTGAAAGTCAAACTCTCAGAATTTGAGAGGAAACATTGGTTCTGTGGGAGTGTATGGAAGTAAGTGGAGGCTGGACATTGGTCATAGTATTCAAACCTTGAGTTGGATAAAAAGAATGATTTCAGAATAATTACTGGAAATACAATGGATGCAATTCATGCAATTAATTACACAGTATAACACTGTAAATGTTTAGGTAATTATTTAATTAAAAATAATGGAGTGTTATGAAACCTTAAGACTTCATAGATACTCAGCACAGACAGAATGTCCAATGCTGATAGTTTTGTGGCCAAGTGAGAAGCCCTGTTTTTATTAGTTTAGCTTTCAATTAGTTTGTGAATGATAACATTACCCCATGAAAGGTAGGGTAATATGATATGATCAGATTCAATAAATCAAGCAGTAAATTTAGCATATATTATAAAAGGAATAAAGTTTTAGAACATCTTAAAGTAATAAGTCAGAAGTAGAAGGGGAGATATGCTATGAATTCCTAATTACTAAGGGTTTTTGAAAACACAAAAACAACGGAAACAAGAACAAAAACAATGAATGATATGAGGAGCCTGGAAGGAAGAACACTAAAGGGGTTCATTCGAAAGAATAAGAAGCTTAAAGTTGGAAAATAAGAGAGTTCTATAAAGAAGGTGTCGATTGCCACCAATATTGTGATTATACTTTAAATCGCCAAATGGTGCATTTTGACATTTTTACAAAGAAATTATTCTAGACCATTTTAAATTTGTAGAAGATAAACTCAGGATTTCTGCATACAAATGCTACGAGCAACGTTGTATATAGTCAGAAAATGTTAATGAAAATAATAGTCAATGAAATAGTCAATGTCGATGAAACTTTCATTCATGTATTAAATTCCTTTAAAAAATACACACAGAGTATTGGGAGTCTATATCCCTGAATTTTCATGCAGTTTGGACATTTCTTCTGTTTAAAGGAGCACAATGCTTTCCGAATGGCCAAATCCATTAATTCTGCACATTAAAAGTGTTGACAATCCAACCATGTGATTCTTGGTATATAGGGCAGAAGATAGTCAGTCATGTTTGTATAGAAACAAAAGTGTCATAGAAATCCTAATGTCTATTACATTTTACTGAATAAATGACTATTATGGGATGCTTATGGTCCAGTTAATACAAAAGCTGTTCACACTTAAGATACATGTGAAGAAAAGGAAGTAAAATTTCAAGACATATGGCTAAGTAATGAGAGTGAGTTCTTGAGAAAATACAGAGACCAAAATATTGTATACACACATATATAAATAATAGCAAAATGCAAAACATATTAAAACACACATTTCTCTTTGTAAGTGTGTAAGTTCTTAAGTTGCTTTAAAATTAGAGTTGTGAAATCAATATTATACTAACAGTTTTCAAAATCAAACAAGGATTCATTTTTTTTAGAAACTACCATATTTTTAACAAAGTAGCTAATTTTTTTTATCCTCATCTCTTCTTATGCAACATGGATTTATGCAAATGCTAATCTACATGTGGCACTTCCACAGTTTTAGTAAGCACTCAGTGCATTGACAAAGACTGACTTTTATATTTAATATTTGTATTTCTACTCTTGATAAATTTTGAAAATAAATATATAAGTAGATTTGGTATATTTAATGTGGAGGACTCGTGAGCAGTGAGTTATACATCTGGAAGCAACACGTGACCCCATCGACTACTGCCTCAGAACACCATCACAGCTGAATTTACAATGAGCATTTCTCTGATTTAGACATGGCAAATGGTCTTTGTGGCTTTATCAAGCTGCACTATTTGCACTTTCTTGAGTAAAAAACATTTTCAGTATTGAGGGTTTTTCCAAATACCTATTGACTTCTGAAATCTTTTGTCATCAACAATACCTTTTTTATTACTCAAGGAAGCCAGTCTCTTCACTGTGTTTTTATGCTTCAGATGAGAAAATTCTATTACAGTTTTATTATTTTTGATTATATGTGCACATGCATTTCTGGGTGGATTGTTATGTACACATGTATGCAGGTGCCATGAGGTCAGAAAAGTGGTGCTCTGGAACTAGAGTTAAGGCAACTGTAAGCCCCTCAGTGCTGGGAACTGTGTCTTCCTTGTGGGTCAGAAAGTGACCCTAGTGATGAACCATTTATTTAGCACCAAAGGAGGGAAATTTCTGAACACAACTGTCAAGTGATAAGAATTAAAAGAGGAATCAAGTATAGTTATTAATTATGTCACTGTTTCTCTTTGACCTTCCCTTAAAAATACTTTGGTGTTGTTAGTATAGGAATATTAGTACAATTATTAGAATTTTCAGAAATTTTATCTGCTTCACCACTCATTTTTGAGTAAATCAGAGGCATACCAACACCACAATAACAATACAGCTTGATGTAGACAATGGTGAAAATCTGTATCTACAGAAAAATGTAAAACCCATATGTTCAACTTTCTCTTGTTTAATATTTTCAGGTTATTAACCACACATATCATTATGTTTATATTCATTATCTTTGATTTTTGTCTCAATATCACTCATTTTAGGAGAGTAATTCACCAAATATCAGATACATTTTCAATTGACTTACAGTTTTCATGCCTGAATTTTCAGAACTAGGCAATGAATCATTGCACGCATGCCCAAAATCTAGCAAAAATCTCTACCTAAAATATTATAAAAATATCAAATATAACAGTTGGAAAATGAGTTTTCCTTTCCTCGCTCATTGCTGTCACAACCATTTGTGGTCATTAATCAGTGACATTGCTGCCCAGGTTTTTGAGATAGAAATTCTTAACCCACACAATCTGCTGTGCATTATGTGGCATAAACACCTACTTGCCAAATATGTGGACAGTTGCTCCAGGTCTATTTCTTTTGTTGTTGTTGTCATCATGGAGTCTTATTGTCAGCCTTTTAATTGGTTAATATATCCAGTGGCCACTTTACACACCCATATTTGTAAATATGGTAGAGAGTAACATCTGGTCTTTAAACTGAAGTCACTACAATAGAGAAAAAAAATGGCAACTGTAAGCCCCTCAGTGAGTGTATCTTAAATCTATGTGATCTCAAACATAGTACCTGCAATTCTTCTTATATATTTTGAGAAAAAAAAAACTGACAAGATGATGACTTTAGTATTCAAGGAATACTTCAGGGAAAGCATGTTTTTCTTCTGGGCTGTCAGATTAGCTTACTCCTTCATGGTTTACTTCTGACTGTTTACAAGTGGTCCCAAGAAATACAGATTTGGATCCTGCTCAAAGAGAGAAAATGCTGTAAATATATTAAAATGTCATGTGGTCAGGGCTGTTTAACTATCTCACATGACACGATGCTCCGTAACTTTTCTCAAAAGTAACCTTAATCTGCTAATCATACCCAGACATCAGAAATTTGTGAATGCATAGCTTGACCCTTTCTTCCAATCACAGATAAATCACAGTTAATCACTAGCTTTGCAAGATACAAAGTAATGTAGGGTCCAGGTCTTTTCCCCATTTTTTATATACTTAATATCACTTCTGGTGAATATGTTACTATGTCTTTCCCCATCTTCTTTTCTTTTTTTTATTAATTACAATTTATTCATTTTGTATCCCCCCATAAGCTCCTCCCTCCTCCCCTCCTGATCCCACCCTCCTTCCCCTTTCTGCATGCATGCCACTCCCCAAGTCCACTGATAGGGGAGGTTCTCTTCTCCTTTCTGATCTTAGTCTATCAGTTCACATCAAAAGTGGCTGCATTGTCCTCTACTGTGGCCTGGTAAGGCTGCTCCCCCTTCAGGGGGAGTTGATCAAAGAGCAGGCCAATCAGAGTATGTCAGAGGCAGTCCCTCTTCCCATTACTATGTAACCCACTTGGACACTGAATTGCCATGGGCTACATCTGTGCAGGGGTTCTAGGTTTTCTCCATGAATAGTCCTTAGTTGGAGTATGAGTCTCTGGGAAGTTCCCTGTGTTCAAATTTTCTTGTTCTGTTGCTCTCCTTGTGGAGACCCTGTTCTCTCCAGCCCTTACTATTTCCCACTTCTTACATAAAATTCCATTCACTCTGCCCAACAGTTGAACATCAGGCTCAGCATCTGCTTTGATAGTCTGCAGGGCAGAGGCTTTCAGAGGCCCTCTGTGGTAGGTTCCTAGTTTGTTTCCTGTTTTCTTCTTCTGGCTTTCAAAAGCCCTCTGTAGAAGGTTCCTGGGTTGTTTCCTGTTTTCTTCTTCTTCTGATGTCCATCCTCTTTGCCTTTCAGGATGGGGATTGACCGTTTTAGTTAGGGTCCTCTCTCTTGCTTAGTTTCTTTAGATGAACAGATTTTAGTGGGTTTGTCCTATGTTGTATGTCTATATGAGTGAGTATATACCATGTGTGTCTTTTTGCTTCTGGGACAACTCACTCAGGATGATCCTTTCCAGGTCCCACCATTTACCTGCAAATTTCATGATTTCCTTATTTTTCATTGCTGAGTAATACTCCATTGTATAGATGTACCACAGTTTCTGCATCCCTTCTTCAGTTGAGGGGCATCTGGGCTGTTTCCAGCTTCTGGCTATTACAAATAAAGCTGCTACAAACATGGTTGAGCAAATGTCCTTTTTGTGTATTTGAGCCTCTTTTGGATATATGCCCAGGAGTGGTATGGCTGGATCTTGGGGAAGCTCTATTCCTAGTTGTCTGACAAAGTGCCAGATTGATTTCCAGAGTGGTTGTCCAAGTTTACATTCCCACCAGCAGTGGAGAAGTGTTCCCCTTTCTCCACAACCTCTCCAGCATGTCAAATTATCACTATTTGCAGATGATATGGTAGTATACGTGAGTGACCCCAAAAACTCTACCAGGGAACTCCTACAGCTGATAAACACCTTCAGCCAAGTGGCCGGATACAAAATTAACTCAAAAAAATCAGTAGCCCTCCTGTATACAAAATACAAAAGGGCTGAGAAAGAAATTAGGGAAACAACACCCTTCACAATAGCCACAAATGACATAAGGTACCTCGGAGTAACCCTAACCAAGGAAGTCAAAGACTTGTATGAAAAAAATTTCAAGTCTCTGAAGAAAGAATTAGAAGAAGATATCAGAAGATGGAAAGATGTCCCATGCTCATGGCTTGGCAGGATTAACATAGTAAAAATGGCCATTTTACCAAAAGCAATCTACAGATTCAATGCAATTCCCATCAAATTACCAACACAATTCTTACAGACCTGGAAAGAAAAATTCTCAACTTCATATGGAATAACAAGAAACCCAGAATTGCTAAAACAATCCTCTACAATAAAAGATCTTCTGGAGGTATCTCCATCCCTGATCTTAAGTTGTACTATAGAGCAACAGTCTTAAAAACTGCATGGTACTGGCATAGAAACAGAATAGTGGATCAATGGAACTGAACAGAGGACCCAAAAATAAACCCACACACTTATG
Source organism: Meriones unguiculatus (assembly GCF_030254825.1). Classification (NCBI taxonomy): domain Eukaryota; kingdom Metazoa; phylum Chordata; class Mammalia; order Rodentia; family Muridae; genus Meriones; species Meriones unguiculatus. Next base: position 31,296,901 of record NC_083359.1, read on the forward strand.
GACACCTGATCTTTGACAAAGATGCCAAAACCATTCAATGGAAAAAAGATAGCATCTTCAACAAATGGTGCTGGTCCAACTGGATGTCTACATGTAGAAAAATGAAAATAGATCCATACTTATCACCCTGCACAAAACTGAAGTCTAAGTGGATCAAAGACCTCAACATAAAACCAGACACATTAAATCGGCTAGAAAAAAAAGTGGGGAATACCCTAGAACCCCATCTTCTTTTCATTACAGCTGTTTAATTGTCATTGTCTTATAATTGATATGAATGAAGTTTTAAATGCATTTTGCCTTTTGTATTTGGGAATACTGTTGAAATTTCTCTCCTAATTCTACCTTACCAGTGTATAGTTTTTGCACTGTGTACAATTTATTTCATTTTTTCTAGGGATAATATTAAATATTTATCTTTTTCTGTAAACATAAATGTCAATATTTATGCTTGTCTTTCAAAGCCCAGATTATTAGATGATAAAGTTAGTGGCTTTTAAAATATCTTAATCACAGGATTAGTATTTGATAATCTTGTATCATTATTATCTTGTGAACATATTTAAATATAATCTATTACATTGCTTGAAGGAACCCTTTAGGACTATTAACGGGAATACTTGAACTATGTTCATCATTTAGAAAATCAAGCTTGATTTTTTGTTTTACTTTGTCTACCGACATTAGATAAAGAAAGTAAGCTGCTATGATGTTTTCCACCAATTTTTCATCATCATAAAATGAAAAATTTATGAAAATGTTCATTTGCTATATGAAAAAGAAATGCTAATGTCAAGGAAGGCAAGACTTCTATCTACCCAAACAAGAAGGTCCACCAAATAGGTGCATCCTTTAAACTCATAACTAAACCATTTTCACGCTGGTGAATAAGGAAGCCACCTGTAATAGACACACAGTAATGGGTGCTTGCAAATGAAAATTTTACTATTTTAACCTCACTCAAGGGATGACTTCCAAAAGGATTTTAACCACAACAAAAGGAAGAGAATCACATGTATAGTGTATTTTGTGGCTGAGGACATTTCAGAATCTAATTTTGTCTTCAACATTTATGTGAGAAGGTTCACTTAAAAGCTAAGTAAATAGTTCTGTGTAGGATTTATATTAGGTGAAGAATGTGCTGGATGGATATGGAGATGCAGGACTGCTTTACCTGTATCATCCAGAAATTGCCAGGTTGTTTCTGCTCTTTCCTATTGAGCATATACAAAATACAGATAACTATTACAAGTGACCAATTTGCATTCAAGGCATTAGGCAAATTAACCCAAATATGAACTCTATCCATCAAAGTAACGGTGATTAAATTGCTCATCCTCTCATTGTATTTATACCCTGTCACATTAACACAGTCCTAGTTTAAAGAGAAAAATCTATCTTGATATAGAGCCAGTCCAGTAGGTCTTAGCAAAGTATTCCATAAAGCCACAAAGAGCATGAAGCCCTAGATATGAGTATAATTATCCTACTCTTGAGGGAAACAGGTGGACAAGATCATGAAAGGTCATTTTAACAACTCAGAGGACTGTGCCAGACAGAACTTACATTGTTCATAACAAAAGTTAGAGTTTTATAAAATAAAAATATGAAAGAATCTTCTCAGGACATCCCCATTCTTTACAGTTTAAAGTTGGCTTTCAAGTTATATGCTCATTTTGCCAATATGGAAGTCTAGAATGAAGAAAAGAAGATGAGAATTAAAGTGTGAAGTTGGCACTATATTAACTATGTCCTTTTATAGAGCATTTGAAGCACAGGCCATTAAACTGTCTTTTCTGTTCAGTTAGCTTCGGGTCCAGAGAAGCATCAAAGCTCAGATGGAAATTGATATGAAAAAAGGATGACATATAAACTGAACTTGAAAATTCAACAAAAGAAACAGTGTTGCCTGTGAATTCTTTCTTGTACTTGTGTGTGTGTTCATGAGCATATGAAGGTGCATTTGTGTGTGTGGAGACATAGGCACATATATGTACTTGGGTATAGCGCTCAGAGGTGACCTGTTTCTTCAGGTGTGTACACATTTGTTTTGTTTTTGGATTTTGAGGCAGAGCCATCATTTACTGGCCTGGAGCTCACCGCCAGTGATGCTATGCTGGATGTCCAGTAAACCCCAAGGATACTCCAGTCTCTACCTTCCCAGGACTAGCTTTACAAGCATACCCTTCAATGCTTGGCTGCCTTTCCTTGATTTATAGCTCTTCTGCCTGATCTATCTCTACAGAGCTCTTTTTTCTTATTTTGTGTCCTCTAGCTGGAATATGTAATGCTATACCAAAAACAAGAAAAGAAAAGAAAAAAGGACTAAAATTTAAAAGAGGTTTTTTTTTGTTTCTTTTTTTTTTTTTTCTTACATTCCGCAAAGATTACAGTTCATAATGGCATAAAGACAGGACAGCATGCTGGTCAGGGGGCATAGAAGACAGGACACAGCCTGCAGGTTAGGCATGGCAACAGCAAGGTATCTGTTCTTCTGGGTCCACAGCCAAGAATGAAAGAGAAAGAACAGAAAATAAGCACAGATTACACAGCTTCCAGACCAACCCAGCGATCCCATTCTTCCAAGAAAGCTTTGCCTCCTAAGTTTTCACAACAGTGCCAAATGGCACTATGAACTGGGGACCAAGAGTTCAAATACTTAAGGCTGTAGGGGACGTTTCTTATTTCATCATAGCAGAAGGATTAGTAAATAGCTGCGGGAGATAACCTTATGTCAATTAGTGACAAAGAGTATAACTAGTCTCTCTCTCTCTCTCTTTTTTCTGTCTAGAAAGCTTATACAGGAGTACCATGAAACATGATTCTATCCACCCTATTTTTCTCATCCATTTCCTACCCTGTCCCTCCACCATGTCATCTTCTACCTTCATGTCTCTTTTTTTTTTTTTTTTTTTGATAACCCCTAAGTTCAGTCAGTACTGCCTATATGTTCATGGAATGTGATTATCCATGGAAGCACGGGGCACCTATAGCATGAGTGTGTGAATGCCCTTTTTATTTATATATTTATTTTATTTTATTTTATTTTATTTTATTTTATTGTTTTGAGTCACAGTATTTTTGTCACCATTGCCGTCCCGGAACTCATTATGTAGAGCAGGCTGTCCTCCAATTCAAAGAGATCCCTCTGCCACTGCCTCCTGAATGCTGAGATTTAAGGTATGTGCTACTAACCAGGTTACCTGTTTGTTTTTGAGAGAGAGAGAAATTGTATTAAGCTGAGTGGGTGGGGTGGTGGGAAAAAATGGAAAGAGATGAGGGAGGGGACATCATGATCAGAATGTCTTTTATGGAAAGGAATCTATTTTCAATATCAAAGTAAATGACTCTCCTTCCCTCAGCAGAAATCAGCTGTCAATAATTCTCAGTGAGGAGTGAGGTTTAGGGAGTACCGACCTATCGTAGAACTGTGGGCTTGTTTTGTGCCGGTACCAATTGCTTCTGTGGGTTCATGACGGCGATGTCCAGGCACACGTGTAAGTTACCTCTCAGGTGCGTTAAGTGATGACTTGAACTCCATGCCCTGTTTCATACACGTGATTGTTACCATTTCCAAATGTGGTTGGGAGACAGTAGAGGAAAGATGAAAGGGGCTCTGTCCTGATTTCATAAAGATTCCTGTGCCCAGTAGCTCGTGACTGGCTATGATGAGGTGAACTGCTGACCTTCGAGTTGATGCAGTTTTCAAAAGCGCTTAACTTAGTAGCAGAGAGAAACTCACCCCCTGGTGAAATCTGGATCGATACTTATTAAATACTTCATGAACTCTATTCATTCCTAAAACAGCCACTTGTCTGCCCTTCCTGTCATGTTCAGAATTAATTTGATAGGTGATACAATCCGTACATTTTATATTAGGTTACTTGTATTCTGAAAAGGGAAAAGCCATGCTGATGCCTGGGAGAAGGGCTGTTGGTGTTCACTCTGTCATTAACAATCTGTTCTCTCTTTTATTATTAATTACATTTTTAATTAATCTTTGATGTCAGCATACAAAGCGATTGGTTTTGTTATGGCATTTTTATACATATATACCATTAAACACTTCTCTTTCCCAGCCTCCTAAATGCCCTCTCTACCGCAACCCCAGCAAGAATTTCATTGAAATGCTTTCTCACCTAAATTTCCATTACATTCCCTCTGAATTTTGTTAAAAATAATTAGGCTTAAATCTACAAGGAGGATATGAAAATATTTCCTTCATGTTTCCTTCTTAAGGCTTTTGGGGTAAAAAGGTAATTTCTGTAATCCGATATTAATCATGTTGAAAGGACTCTATCGATAGCCTGGAATATAACAAAATACACAGCACACTACTTAAAAGGTTAAAATTTTCACATTGAAAAATCCTTGCTTTTAAATTTCACAATAATGTTTTTCTGCAATTGAAAAAAAAAAAAAAACAAATCAAACCAAACAAACAAAAACAAAAAAAAAACCCAAACAAACATAGAATGTGTAATTTCCCTTTCCCTTGCAGTTCAGAGGATATTTCTCTAAGAGTTGCATTTTTTCTTGGATTAGTCTTCTATCTCAACTGATTTTCTTATTTGTTGTGCTCATAAGTGTGATCATTTATTGCATATCTTCATGAAGACCTTCAAACAAAGTGTATATTGTTTTGATGCTTCAAACAATAACAAAACTACTCTACATAAAGAATGAATGGCCACCCAAGGCTCTGAGACCACGAAATACCATGTATTAACCCTCGGTATTTTAAAGAGTTAAGTCTGAGAGAGGTACTAACAAGCTCAGGGGCGTGGTTAAGTTTGAAATGTTTGAAACAGCACAATTTATTCAGGGAATCATACAAAAGAAGGGGAGTTAGGATAACCTAGAGACGACAGGAGCTCCACAAGGACCAAATATATCTGGGTACAGGGGTCTTTTAAGAGACTGTCTCTCCAACCAAGGACCATGTATGGCTATAACCTAGAACCCCTTCTCAGAAGTAGCCCATGGTAGCTCAGTATCAAATTTGGTTTCTCTGGTAAGGGGAACAGGGACTATTTCTAACAGGAACTCAATGGCTGGCTCTTTGCCCCCACCCCCCAAGGGAAGAGCAGTCTTGTTAGGCCATAGAGGAGGACATGGCAGCCAGTCCTGAAGATACCTGATAAGGTAGGGTCAGATGAAAGGGGAGGAGGACCTCCCCTATCAGTGGACTTGGAAAGGGGCAGGGAGGAGATGAGAGAGGAAGGGTGGGATTCGGAGGGAATGAGGGAGCGGGATGCAGCTGGGATACAAAGTTAATAAACTGTAACTAATATTGAAAAATAAAGAAAAGAAAAAAATGATAAAGGCCTTCTACCCATGTATCATTTAGGCTTTCCACAGAAACACTGCTTACTCTCCCCCTATGTCTCCTGTAACAATCACTCTCTATAATGTACCTTTTGCCCATCTCTACTTCATGAACTTGGTACAGTAATTACCCTAAACCCACAAAGACATCTTTCTTTTAAAGAATAAATAAAACTAATATTTTCAGTGTTCTGAATGAAATGAAATAATAATTTTCCTACGGAGCTCTTTAGAAAATACTATCCCCCAAATAACCCTAGCTTTTATGAATTACCGCAATGATAACATATGGCTCCCTGAATGTTCATTAGACAATGGGATATTTTTTCCAAAGGCATTGACTGCGGCATCTCTTTCAACCCTCAAAATAATGCTGTACCAAAGATAACACGTGGACTTCATTTTATGGCAATAGATGCAAAGAAACCTTGAAAAAAAATGCACACCAAGAAGGAGGCAAAGACTTCATTAACTGAACCAACAGATGTTAAAATGTCCTTCTACCAAAATTAGTCCTCACCTGTGCTCAGTGGTGTTTGTATTTTCCCAAAGGGGTACAAATTTATTAGAGCCAGCAGTATAGCTTGATTATCACCGATTGTTGCAATGCTTAACTGAGCAGTGATATAACTTAACTTTGAAAATGTTCAGAATAAATAATGAAGACAATTTCTAATATGAAGAATGCTGCTCTAATTTGTTGAGGAATTAGAAAGAAATCCTAACTATAGCCATAGCAATACAAAACCATTGAACTAATTTAATTATGATCGTCGAGTGAAAAAAAAATGTAACAGATGTGATAGCCTTTAAAAGCTTTTTTCAAAATTTAATTTCTCAGGTCTTGATTTCTCTATTTACGTTAAATCTTTGTTTGTTTTCTTGGCTTTTAAAATTCCTAAAAAGCTATTTTCACCCATTAGTATCATTGATACAGTTTTAGTAGTTTCTATCAGAAACCATCCTCAGGAAACAGCTACCCCCCCACAGACTTTTTTTCTCCTTCTGGCTACTTCAAAAAAGAAAAAAATACTTAATATCAGTATGAATAACACATGTGCTCATTGCAGTAAAATGTGGGTGCAATCTGTGCTTGATACAGTTATAAATAAGTCTTTGAAAGCATTTTTCTTTATTTTAAATAAAGGCTATAGAAAGCCACAAGAAGGATGTAGCCTTGTTAATATCACAAGCTGTTTCTCCACCTGCACTCTGAGCAGCTTTGGTGCAGCAGCTGTCTGGGTTCCTGTTAGCACATCACTGTCTGCACAGGAACCCCATGGTTTACACAGAAAATGAATAGGCCCCAGCTCCAATGGGGTCTTTAATAATCCTTCCTCTAATGCTACCATGTGTGAACACTGGGCTTTGAAGGGCTGGGAGGTGGGGAGTTTCAGGGGAATTATTTCAAGCCACTCAATTTTGAAAGGTAGAGAAAGAACATTACAGAAGCGAGAGAGTACCTTCGCAATTCTTCTGCAGTGTTGATCAAATGCGGTTTGTATTGATGCTACTGCTCCGTGTCCAGCATGTGTGAGCAAATGAAGGACTGGATATAATTACATGGCTCCACTCCATTTGGCCTCCTTTAACATAGGCAAACAAAACCCTCTATCGATGTTCAGTTGATTTCATTTACCAAATATTAGCAGGGAAAATATTAACCTAGTGGGAACAAATACCTATCCTGTCCTACCTATGGAAATCACACAAAGAGAGGGAGACGTTTATATATTACACTTGCTTTGTATTAGTGAGTGACCCCTGAGCTCAGGAAGAGAATCAGTAGTTTGTCTTTTCTTTTCTTTTTTCTTTCTTTTTTTCTTTTTTTTTTTTTTTTTTTGGTCAATAAACTATTTTGAAAGCATTACCTTTTGCAGGCAAATATCAATTAAAAATAAATTGAGAAAATGGGGGCTACAGCCCATATTTCCAACTTCTCTTAGGCAACACTGAAGAACTGAGAATTTCATATTGAGATTATTAAGCATATTTTGGGACGAGGTGATTTGGGACGAGGTGATTTAATTCACTTAAAGACACACTGTGTAAAAGTATGGAATGGAAGTACCATGGTCTAGCCAGATATGTATGAGGCCACATTTGGGCTTACGTTGAAAACATCTTCAAGTGTTGGGAATCCAACTAAGTATTGACGTAAAAGGAATTTAACCCTCATGAGTATGTGAAAATGTTATTCCTGAACACTCAATCAACATGCATTTGCACTGTAGACTAGACATTCATTGTGTTAGGCAATTCATAACAGCACATAGGTGATACAGGACTCAAATAACACTTTTTTTCATTCAAGTAAGGACTACAATATGTGAGAGCAAATACAGAAGTGTATACAATTACATGGCTCTCCTTCATTTGGCCATCCTTTGACATAGACAAACAAAACCCTCTTTTGATGGTCCATTGATTCCATTTACCAAGTATTATCTGGGAAATATAAACCTAAATTTTAACTCTTCTAAAGTGTTGAGCACTTTGATGGAGGAATCTTAAACGAGACGGTGACTTTCAGGAAGGAAACAGATAAAAGGGGAACTCGGCCTCTCAGAGTACAGCCAACAAAGCAATCCGAGCTTTACAGAATGGATTAATAGGCACACAGAATAATGTGTGTAAAGCATGATTGTAACTGTACGTAGCTTGGTACTTTTGGAACTTGTTTTGGCAAAGCAAGGAATATTTAGAAGGCAAGTTTGCAAAACAGACAAAGGATCACAGCAGGTCTGTTTCCTAGCATTCTCAAGTAGAGTAACATTGAAAGAAGAGAAGCCAAAGGTTGGCATGTCTCTACTAGCATTACTGATACAGGGAAGTATGGAAAGGGGACTTGTGTACACCACCACAATAATTAGGCAGTGTGAAACCCAATAATGAGGGGGGAAATGGATTTGTGAAACAGGAGAATAAAATGTCCGGGATGCCTGCTTGTCAAGGCTCACTGGTGTGAGGGAAATGGGGCAACAGATCTCTGGAGTTGTAACTGTTTCACTTCCCCTTTCATAAGATTATGCGCCATCACTCTCCTAAAATTATGGAAGACAGTAGTGACTTTTCTGTCCTCTGCCCTAAAATTTCTAACCCTCTCACATTCCTCTGGTTCTATGCAGCAGAGCATGGAGAATCCATAGATGTATAGGGCAGACAAACCAATGGCCACTTCCAGTAGAGCTTGGCAGGTACCTTCGCCCTGTCACTGATTTACGACAGCGTTTCAGCCACAGTTCTAAAGATGATTGTAGCTACCATTGCCCTCCTTAAAGTTAAAATAGCTTGCACAGTATTTCACCCTAATGTTGTCAAGAAGCATAGCTCCTTTTCCAGAAACTGCTCTAATTGGATTCGGTGGACCTTGACTGGCTTGTCACAGTTCTGTTGGAGGTGAAAGGGAAAATTTTGTGATGCTTTATCACGAAAGTTAGAACTGAATATCTATGATGAGGGCATTTTACCCTCTCTATGATTCTTGCTTTGTTAATTTGACAAATAATCAGAATTTCAAATTAAAAAAAAATCGGGTGAGGTTGTAGGGGAGATTCCACGCACACATTTATAATTCAGAAAGTTCATTGGTAACACATATACAATTTAAAGTTTTCAAAAATTCTACTCTGCCTTTTACATAATTCCACTTTAAAATTTTGCAGCATTCTGAAGATCGCTGTGGAAGCCACACTGTTTAAGAACTCAGACAGATATCTTCAATATCCACCTGATCAGGAGAAAATTCACACATTCATAAGGTAAGTGGGTACCTATTTCATACTTGGCCTATTTCCCAGGAAACCATAATGACAATTTAAATATTAATGTGATTATGTTTATTGCTTTGTCTTAAAGCTCCGAACATTATACAAAGCGATCATTTAAAATAAGTATTGTTGGAATTTTCAGATAGGCATGAATCAAGTTAATTCACATTGCTCAGCCACATTTCCTTAATCTGTGTTTGGCGGTAGAACTGCTCCCGTTCTGTAGAGCACACGTGTGAACATCTGTAGAGTCATGTACTTATAGGAAGACAGCCACGTGACTGAGGATAGATTGAGAAACCCTGCATCAAAAGGACTTACCTGCATAGAATGCCAAGCAGAAAGTGTGGCTTCTAAAGTATCTTAAATACCTTTATTGTCTTGATGACTGGTGTATTGTAACCTGGATCTCACAGCGTGGACAGACCTTGGGTGAATTAAGTTGGTTCTGAGTTCCCTAGAAGAAAATGGCTGTTGTGTATTAGATCCACTTTCTAGGAACGGCAGTGACATTTTCCTAAGTAACAGAAACACACTTTGTCTCCTTTTCCACGTACTGAGGAGAAATGTGCTACAGACAGTCTCACGTGGAAAACTGTCAGGTGCTTGGAGAGAAATGGTTGAATTCATTTTTTTAGGAGAAAGTGGTCAGTTCAGGAGGCACCTGTCAGAAGATGAACCAATCAGAGTTGGTTCTGCTAAGTGAAGGGGCTAAAAGTCTGAGCACCCCTGACTCCCTAACTTCGTATTAAAACGCTCTTCTCTTGACCTTTCTTGATCCTGGCTCCCTAACAAGCGAGTTGACATTAAGTCCTCATTTCTCTTTGAGAAAATTTAATACGGGGAAAATGTGTGAAGCGAGCCACCCAGAGATGCCGGGAGCTCTTCTCCACACATGTGGCTGCTTTCTGTTCCTCTTGGCCCTGGATGTGGTTCTTTCCTTTTTAATGAGTCGTTCGATTATCACTGTGGAACAGAGGATACATGAGTTGCTCCACAGACAAGTGGTAGGAAAGGCAAGCGGCCACCTTCAGGTCCGCCGGCTTCTGAGAGTGCAGCTATCAGTCACATGAAATTGTTGAATTGCGCATTTGTTGGGAAAAGGGAAGGCAGAGGGATGGATTTGTAAAAAGTCCCCTAGAATGAGAATGCGTGTATGACGTTTGAGGATGTTTTGCATCCTGTCTGCAAAACTCAGATCCAGGCATGGTAGGGATAATTATGCGATATAGCACTTACCTGTGGGGTTTGTCTTTGCTGTTCCCTGAAGAAGGTTAGACAGTGTGAGGACTATTACAATTTTATATTGATAGAGGAACTTCAGACTTTCTAACTGGAGCCTCCCAGGAACCTCTTGACTCATCTACAGCCCAGTTCTATGAGGGCTGGATGCAAGTTGAGGGATGGAGAGAAGGCTTTTCAATTTCCCCCAAACCCTAAAATTTTTTAAAATTTTTTTCCTGTGATTTCTGATTAATGTAATTCTTGATTTTGATTTATATGATTCTATTACTCATTGTTGGGGGGGGATGATAAGTCACTTTCTCCTATTTAATTTTAAAAATTAGGGCTAGCGGTGATGAAATTTAAAATCAAATTATTCTGTCAGAGTGACAGATAAATCTCAAGAGTTTCTAATGAGATTTCCCACTGTCAAGGTGCTGAAATTCTCCTTTCTCAGACTCCTTCATCCCAGCCTCTGACAGTGAGTGACAGCAAACATCTGTCTTTTGAAAGATGGTGTTATTGGAGGTATATGGTCCTTATTTAGGAATTTTGGGGCAGCTCACTTCCTTGTTTGTTCTAGGTTAAATGGGAAAATGAGTCAAAGTAAGTTTTTTTTTTTTTAATTTTTCTTAATCATGCAGACTGTAAATTATTGCCCCATACCTAGATGTGGTTAAATGAAATACTTTCCGCAAGCCTACTCGTACCCTTGGGCATTGTTATTTCTATGAGGATATTTACTGTGGGCCTAGAACAAATATGATACAGTATTCTTACTCTGTGGCTTTGCTCTCTTTTCTTGCTGTCTTAAATAAAATTGGAAACCTTAAGTGCTTTCGTAGCATTGGGCAGACCTCCATAATGCTCTGATCAGCTCATAATTGAGTTACATTTAATAGAACACAGATTTAGTAACTCTCTATTTCTAGTACCTACAAAGAAATTATTTTTTTACTGTGCTCTGAAGCAAATAACCAGTAACAGTTCTTAAATGAAGTAATGGATGTTCCCTTTATTCTTCTACAATATGTATCTCCAGTGATGCTACTTAAATAACCTACTTGCCAATAAATAGTTTTAAATGCCTTGCAGAATCAAAGGGAATGCAAAATGGAAAGGGCAGTGGTGAGAAGTTCTTCCATGTTAAAATTGTCTTGGTATAGAATGTCCTACAAAAAAAATGAGCTCGATTCTAGTCTCAAATTCTTCTATTTCTCCAACTGAATCTATGTAAGGAACACATGAGCCATATTAAACTTTCTTTATCTTTATATATATGGGTGCTTTTAGCTTTGCTTTCCTTTCTTTTCCTCACTCTCTTTCTCTCTTATTAGCAGAAAGCTAATCGCAACCTACATCTGAAATGCAGAACTTTTTCTTTTCATTATGGTTCTGTTATTTCTCGTGTTGGAATACCCAAAACAGAAGCTATTAACCAGCAAGTACCCCCCACGAAGACTGATTTGGTTGCTCAATTATTACTCAAAAATGAGACATGGTAATGATATTAGGCAATAATTCAAAGAACAGATGATACTCGGAAGAAAATGTGGCGAGGCACCTAAGCATCAGCCCTGGAGAGCTATCCACACTGTATGTTAGTTAAGAGTCTTAATAAAAGAACAGAAGGAAGGGAAAATAACACAAGATGAAGAATGAATTACTTAAGATTAAATAGTTTCTATTACGGGAATAGACTCCATGTTCAGCTAATGGCAGGCGTTTTCTACAGACAGATGGAATGCTCTCATCTCCCAATAGTATTGATATGAAGTTTCTGTTAAGATTCATTTTTTTCCTGGAACATTTGCATATAAATATAAACATCATTACTAGGGGCTAATTGCCCTGTAGGAACTAAAATGTGGGAATTAGCATCTTTAGTCGTTTTTATCATTATTTTTAAAGTATCTCTAACACGCATCATATTTGGTACTGCATGGCTGCAGCAGATAATTACTACCATTAAGAATCTCAAACGCAAAATCAAAACCATTTGGAATGGCTTCCAGGGCAACCCAGAACAGTGAGTAGCCACCAAAATGAATATAGGAGGGTTTTGTTCATGCATATTCATAAAGGTACTTAATTTGACACTCATAGTAGGGGGCTTTGGAAAGCTTATCAAAAGAGCATCCCCCAAACAAGACCAAACATCAAAAGTAAAAATATAGAGTTCAGGTCCCTCCCACAGGCATCCACTATCACTAGCAGGAGGCAATGGGCAACACTAAAATAATTATTTATTTTAACTACTCTAGGAGGTGGCAGTTTCTATGAAGATGTGAAGTAGAGGCTTTTGCCTTCTTTGTTATCCATCTTATTGACCAGAAAGGTCGGGAGTAAAAGCTATTCACAGGATAGATCATAAGCAACAACTCCAAAGAAATCGGCATGGAGATTGGTGTGATTAATGTCCTTTGGTTGTGCAAGCAAGCGTCTGAGGCAGGTCTTACGATCAGACAAAAGGACAGCGAATATAAATATAGAGCTATGGCTGAGATTCTGGCTAGGTGGAAACACTGCCAGTTTGGGGGTGGTTCTGTAAGCTTAGCATACAGGTGCTGCCTTGTAGCAGGACTGTGTTCAGAGGTGATCTTGCTGACACACTTTTCAAAGCCATTTCCATGACATGCAGCAAATGTTTGTTCTAGTGGAACAAATATGTTAAATTATAGATTAGAAACAGCACAAAGAAAGCTTTACAAATGTTTCAGTTTCACCCAAAGTAAACACCATTATATTTAAATGCAACGCTCTTTGTTAGACTAAAACATTTACCTATCAGGATTTTGTAATGTTTTTGCCTTCCCACTTTTTTGAGTGTAGATATGTGAGAGATACAGAAAGGATGGGAAATGGCCTCCTATGAGCTGTGATTCAAAACATGCCTGCTCTTCACTGTTGTTTTCCTCCTTCTTCCACACTGCCTTTCCCTAGCAGCCCCGCCACTTGGCTTTTCATTATTTTAGTGAATAGTCTATGAAACAGTGGCTGATACAACATAACAGTTGTCTCATTTTATTTTATGAGCTTTTAATTTTCCTCATCTCCCCCATGTACCTTCAGATAGGCATTATATTTAGGAGATATTGGAGATTTGTAGCTTTAAAAGCATTCTGGGAACAAGCACCAGGACATTACGGCACTTAACACGGACTTCCAGTCATATGCCTTTGAAGTAACTGTATCTGTTGAAATAAATGTTAAAAACAAACAAAACACACACACACAAAACAACTCTGTGTTGAAGACAGCTGAAATCCAACTTAGCGAATCCTTTTTGAAAAAGATTTTATTATTATGGCTATATGTTATTTTATGGTAATAGAAATTATTTTAGTAATTACCTAAATAAGGGGTTTTATTTGCTTATAACCCTTAGTTATAATAAGTTAATATAAAATTTAATAGAGATAACTAAAAAAAATCCCCAAATGATCTAAAATATTAACTTCCCAAACCACCCTATAAAAACAGAGCAGTGTAGTATAAAAGAATTTAGTTTAGTTGACTACAAATGTGTTTTAAAACAAATTTTCGAATATATTTAAAGAATGGTTAAAATACAATGAAACATTCTAACCATATAATACATTACCCATTGGGCTCTAAAATAATACCTAAGTAGAACTGATTAAAAAACAGAAATCTATGGGTGTGCTCAGTCTATGAATTCAGTGCATTTGGAATGGAGAAGTTACCAGAAAATATTTGTTTAAAGCAGAACTATTATAACCAATAAATAAGGCTGAATGTTGTTTTGGGAAAGGGACAGTAATATAATTCTCATTCATATAGTATAGCAAAATGATAATCAGATGAGAGCAGAAGCTAAAATTATAACCAAATAAAAGTCAGTGTGAAATAAATATGAAGCTAAAATATTTTAATAATAAATGAGAAGTTAATAATTATTATATATTGATATGACAACTTGTGGCATCTCAATACTTCTAAACATAAGCAGCCCCCATTAGCCTTTGCATACTTGCAGCACTAGGGTCAATAATGAAAGGAAAGGTGAACATACCAGAAAGAAAATTTTGAAAACATATATGCATCAAAACATCATTATTAGTTAATACAAATGAAAACACAGGAATTACTTTTTCAAAAGCCATAAAAGTTTTGTGGTGCATTTTTTCTTAAAATGGTGAGCAGTGATGAAGCCAAAGCATAAACGCTAGAAAGCGCCGGGTGCAAGGACACACACCTGCAATTCCAGCAATAGGGGAGGCGGAGGCAGGTGGATCTTTGTGAGTTCCAGACCAGACTAGTCTACAAAGCAAGTCCTTGACAGCCAAGCCTACACAGAAAAACCCTGTCTTGGAAAACCAAAATAATAATAATTATATATATATATACATAAATATACACATATAGTTATTATTATAGCCTGGGAAGATACTACACCTCATTGAAAGATATTATGAAAAATAAAACCATAAAGACACTCTCCTTCCCAAGTCTCAGTGATTCTTACGGAAGAGGAAACAAACAAACTCTCAGAGCCAGAGGTAGTGGAAAACTTCAAGGAGTCAGTGTTTTCTGGATAAAATAAGGCATTCGCACATATGAATTCACAGTAATTTTGACATCATGCCCCAAACCAGTAGAAGCTCAAGCCAGATAAAGATCCCAGCATGGAACCAGGTAAGTGGTAAGGAAGATCAACCCTTAGATGAAGAGTATTTGGCAACTGAGGCCTTCTGGAAGATGAGCAGTTAGCTTTCTTTAAGAGTGTAGACTCTGGTAGGTCTTACAGTTTTCCGTAGATGGCTCATACCTGAGATTATACAGGCAGCATTAATGGGAAGTAACCAATTGTTGCTGAGATTTATCCTTTCTTTTTAAGATACAGACTCACTTTTGGTTGGGTAGAGATTGGAGAAGGCGTCTGGGAAGAAAGGGGGAAAGATGATTATTATCAAAATACAATGTATAAAATCTCAAAGATTACTACAAATATAAAACCTCCTTTCTTTTTGTGGGTGGTTTTCATTTAGCTCTGTTTTATTTTCAAATACAGCCAATAATAAAGAGTAAATTTTTATTCTTTGCAGAGAAAAAAATACCTAGTCTCATCCATAAACATGTATATACATGAATATCTGCTTCCTAAAAATTTTAGAAAATTTTAAACCAATAGAAAAATCATCTATTGGTTTAAAATATAATAGCAACCCCTATCTCCATAACTGATCAGACTTTCAGAAATTTATTTATAAAAATCACTGTTATAAAATAAAACTTTAATTATGTTTTCCACAGGCATTTTCACAATTCTTATTAATAATAAAAAAGTTCAAATGTGACGTTCTATCATTTTATTTACATCAAGTAGAATTTTCTGTTCTCGAGCCATGATTTATCACCTGTCTTCAATTCTCAAGGTCTGTGTAAGTGTCACAGAGATTCTGTTAGAATAATGTCCACGTCCTTCAATCAGTCAATACAGGAAAAGACAAAGAGATAGGCAGACTTTTGTGCAAGAAGAGAATGGGGAATGAGGCAATGGACACCCAGCTCAAGCCCTGGTGAAGCATCATCGTCTTAGCAATACAAAAGGATACTGTCCAGGTGTGTTCATTAAGTATAGCAAAAGCCCTATGAGGAGTGAAGTCAAACTTGGCTTCAAATTTGGTGATAAAATAATGAATCAAAGGATATATTTCAGCAGTAAAACAGTTGTCCAATATTTGCAAGACTGTAGGTTTGGTCTCACCATCACAAAATATTGATGAACATGATGAATTGTTTTGTACTGAACTGAGAAATCATAGATATATGTATATAAAGACATAAAATATTTTATTACACATTATATAAAATTGTATTTTCATCGTACCCAATGAAAAACTCATATCCTAAAGGGGCAAATGTTCAATTACATATTTCAAGTATTTAGTAGCTGCTCCCATTTTCATCATTTCATATGTTCCCTCAGAGGAGTGGTTTGCCGGGCTGATTTGCTTCTTAGGAAAAGTCAGCACCTGCTTTTCTATTGTCAGTCTGAACAACACTGGGTTAGTCACTTTCTCAAAAACAAAAGCTCATGGTAGGAGAGGTGCTTATCTGGTTCTCTGCTGTGCTCTTAAAACCTGACTACTTAATAAGCATTTGTTGAATGATGAATGCGTGCTTCTTGTATGACTAAGCTGTTTGAACAGACATGCTTTGTGTACAGAGAAGAGAAAAAAAAAAGACAAAAAGTAGGAGTAAAGAGGAGATGGGAACTAAGAAAAGCAGAGGCAGAAAAACAGGTATCTGTGATGGGGAATTTTATTTATGAAGAGCAAAAATAACACTAGGAAAGGGAATTTCTCATAGACTAAAAAGAAAACTGCTTTAGTATGACACAATGACGCTGTTTTTTGAATCTTAGAGTAAGCATACATTTAATTTTTCAAAGTAATATCTTTCAAAGTGCTAATCCCAGTTTTTGTTGTTGTTTCCGGATCTATATTAGAATTGGGCTCACATGCAATCTGACCAGCATCTGACATGTGACTCGTTGTAATTTTGTGCAACACAATGACCCAATCATTTTATTGTAATTTGAATATTTTTATTGTGCATGATAAATAACTTTTTTCTCCTTTGCAATATTGTTTCATTTACATTCTTAAAAATACAGCCTTCCTCAGTATTTTTTATTGTTTGAGTATTTTATCACCAGGAATTTTCATAGAATTTTCTATCTCCCCACAATTGTTTACTGAGGAATGGAAGGTATTTTTAGGTTTATCTACTTTTTGTGCTTTACTTTTACCATGACTGATATATATTTCTGTTTTATGGTATTTCTTAGGATTTAGTTAACAATTGTTTTGCTCCTCTAGATGATGTTTTGGATTTTGGTAGTCTTGTGGTTTGCATATTTGAATATTGAAATATCTATTCATTTAACATTTCAAGGGAAGTATTTATCAATCCCTTACCTCTCTAGTAAAGATTTTTAATCCCAATTCACTGTTTTGCAGCAATCATCAACAAAAAATTTATGGACAATTCACGAAGAAGTCTTCCAAAAATGTACAACCCCACCTGACACAAGATGCAAACGTCAGTGTGGCAGTTTCTAGGCACTCTGTTTAATTACATTTAGTAACACAATGACATTTTACTCATTGTCCAAGTTTTAGAGATTTCTGAATCCCTGGTTGAGTCTTTCTGTTTGTATTCTGTGAATCTGATATTGACTTAATTCATTAATAGACAATTTTTCCATGGCTATGCATATGTAGGGGTCGCATGTAAGTGGAGTGTGCCAGGGTGTGTGTGTGTGTGTGTGTGTGTGTGTGTGTGTGTGTGTGTTTAGGCCAGAAGTAAACCTTGATTGTCAATCCTCGTTTACTTGTCACATTAATTATTTTCATTTTAGTGGCAGTTATTAACCGTACAAACGAATGGATTTCATTCCAATATTCCTAACAGATAACATACTTTGATCATCTTCAATCCCCATTAGCATATTCTTCTCCACCCTCCCAGTGTTCCATTTCCTCTGCGCCCAAGCCCTCCTCCTAACTTCTGTGGATTATCTCTATTGTTACCCTGGTCCTCTGGCTCTTAAAATCCCTCTGCCTCCCTTTCCATAATATTCTCAGAGGATTGGATCTAGGAGTTTTGCTGTCGATAGAGCTGAGTACCCTGCTGTCAGTGGTTCTCTGAGTTTGTGACCAGTCCTGGATTGCGTCAAGAATATGGTTAGACATAATACATGTTTAGGAATGTAGAAGTTGTAGGTTTTATATATCTCAAGTCTTCACCATTCATGAATAGTAGACTAGGTTTGCAGTATCAGGCATAAATTCCTTCTTATTTATCATGCCTTAACTGCAATTAGACAACTGAAGGTAACCCCAACGATGTAAATGATACTGTTGCATTGTTAGAAGTATCTTGCCTCCGTGGTCATTGTGTTTCATAGTTATCACACTAAAAGGACTAGTGCTTGCTTGTTTATTCCCTGGGCTGTCGGCTTGGGAACTTCCACTCCCATGTGAGCTAGTTATCAGGGACACATCGTAGGCTTGATTAGTGTAGTTAAGTATAGCTTGGCATCATGTGTCCAGAACATTTATTCGGAAGAACTGAAGCTTTTATTTTGTGATCAATGGTTCCTTATTTATCCTAGCATCCTGTCCCAGGTAATCACCCTTTCAGGCTTTCTATGACTTCAAGTGTTTAAGGTTCTAGATAATTAACACCACACAATGCCTCCTTTTCTATATTTGGCTAAGTTCCCTTAACTATTTTTATTCTTTCAGTCACTGTTCAAATGTCAACATCTCTCCTATTTTAATCTCTCTGCAGTATTCCATTCTTATACACACATCTCTCCACCTAAAAATACCATTACAACTTTAACTTATTAATTTTTGTTTAAGTGTGGGGGTGATATATGAATGCTATGGTGTGTGTGTGTGTGTGTGTGTGTGTGTGTGTGTGTGTGTACAGCAGAGGACAAATTGTAAGAGTTAGTTACTTTTTTTCCACTTTGTGAGTTCTAGAATGAACTCACAGTCAGGAGGTTTGGTAGCTAGAGTCCTCATTCACTAAGCAAACTCTCACCATTACTTTTCATTCATCTGTTAAAAGCTGATTTGTTTCCATATTTGATCTTTTGAGAATGGTTCTGTAATAAACTGATGAGGTTGCTATCTCTGTATCTGTTACTGCTTAGTGAAATTTGCTTCCAATATTTGGTGTGAATACAACCATTGCCCACAATTGTTGCATAGACTTTGACTCTTAGAGAGGGGAGGGTTATCACTCTGAATGGTGTAACTCCATTTGAAAGGAAAAGTATATGTGAGTGTGTCTATTCATGTACATGTCTATATATTACAGTTCTAGGACACATAGATAAATTAGTTCACTTTGGCATTTTCAAACATTATTAGTGTTGTTCCTTGGTCCTCTTAGTTGGACTGAAACTTACCTGTTTGGTGAAACGGACTGAAAAGAAAGCCCCAGGCATAGCCTTGTCTATACCTCTTCAACACTGAAATTAGAAGAGTACACTGGCATTCCAAGGCATCTTTATAGAAGTTCCAGGATCAAACAGGTTCTCATAACTGTGCAGCATGAACATTCCTGATAAAGTACTTCTCATTCCAATAAGTGATTTTTTAATTAAATTCTTATTTTTTTAAATATTAATTACTGTTTGTTCATTTTTTTTTATCCCAGCTGTAGCCCCCTCTCTCATTCCCTCCCCATCACACCCTCCTTCCCTCATCTCTTCCCATGCTCCACTCCTAGTCACTGATAGGGTAGGTCCTCCTCCCCTTCCATCTGACCCTAGCTTATCATGTCAAATCAGGACTGGTTGCATTGTCCTCCTCTGTGGCCTGGCAAGGCTGCTCCCCCGATAGGGGGAAGGTGATCAAACAGCCAGCCACTGAGTTCATGTCATAGTCAATCTCTGTTCCCCTTACTAGGGAACCCGCTTGGATACTGAGCTGCATGGACTACATCTGATCAGGGGTTTAGGTAATATCCATGAATGGTCCTTGGTTGGAGTATCAGTCTCAGAAAAACCCTTGTTCCCAGATTTTTGGCTCTGTTGCTCTCCTTGTGGAGCACTTGTCCTCTCCAGGTCTTACTATCTCCCCCTTCTTTCCTAAGATTCCCTGCACTCTGCCCAAAGTTTGATTATGAGTGTCAGCATCTGCTTTGATATACTGCTTGGTAGAGTCTTTCAGAGGCCTTCTGTGGTAGGCTCCTGTTTGTTTCCTGTTTTCTCCTTCTTCCAATGTCCATCCTGTTTGTCTTTCTGAGTGAGGATTGATTATCTTACCCAAGGTCCTCCTTCTTGCTTAGCTACTTTAGTGTACACACACGGTATATACTCATTCATAAGTGAATATTAGACATGTAATATAGGATAAACACACTAAAATCTGTACACCTAAAATGTTCATTTTTAGTATGAATGTAAACTTAAAGTCTTAATATAGAATGCTTTGCTCCACAATGGATAATTCTTTTCATAGTTTAATATTAGACTCTAATTCCCAATATTTTTATGTTCTTTACAGTAAGGCCCCTGGCACAAGGGAGACTGTGAGGGATGGCCTTTCCATAATGCTAATACTTCAATATTTGTGCTTAGCTAGACATTGAAGATCATGCCTATTTTATTTTAACCAGAATGTATTTGTTTTTAGCAGTAAAATACGTGAAAATTTTCACACTAATGAAGTAACATTAAATTGTAACAAGCATGTTTGACTGCTGACATACACTTTTATTCTTACCTCTTTTTCTTAGAATAAAGAAGGACAAGTTGATATAACCATTGCGGAAAATGGTCGTATTAAAAAAATTATTAGAAAAATTTTGAATACTTTAAATGAGATACAGTTCACATTTAGTTATGAAGTCAGTGCTAAAATTACATTGAAACTTTTAACATTTTATGCAAGAAAAGTAATGCATTTCATTAGTATTTTGATTATCTGATGAGGAAACACTGAATTAGTTAATATTTATAAATAAAATATTTTATATGTGTTTTGTCTGTGTACAATATTTCAAATGTAGTTTCCATTATGTTCCTGTTAAATAATGACACTTCATCTCATTTCTAAATCTACTTATTGTTAATTAATTTCTTTTATTTATTTGGGAAGGCAATTACAATAATATTTTTACTTATGTCACTAAAACTTGCTTTCATATGCTCTTATGATTGGTGAACATTCAAATCACTCCTTGTTCTGAATGTCTGTATTCAGTTTTCCCATGTGGTCAATCAATGTGAAATAGAACTGTAAAACAGGCTTCTAAATTTCCCATCAAATTAAGGTCAGATGGAAGGGGAGGAAGACCACCCCTATCTGTGGAATGGGGGAGGAGCAAAAGAGTAAAAGAGGGAATGAGGACGTGATTCAGAGGGGATGATGGAAGGGGCTATAGTGGGGACACAAAATGAATAAATTGTAATTAATAAAAAATTAATTTTAATACTTTTCATAATCTTGGCCTCTGTAAATAACAATGTTTTTGCAACCTACTATCAAAGATTATCTGAAGTGACAACAATAGAATAGTGAGAAAAATTAAAGTCAGTATCAACTAAGAATTAGATTCTATAGTCCCCAGATGAATTAGAGAGGATAACCATTTAAATTTGTAAGTCAGATCAGCAGTAATTGTCATTATGCAATATTGCTATGATTTATAAACACCAAATAAAGAATGCAGAAGTCATGGCTATTATTATAATTAAAAATTATTGCTGTTTACATGAAATTAAAATTCAACAGAACATTTTGTAATTTGATTTGCTAAATATATCCGCTGGATTGAAGGCATCTCTGGTTGAAGACTGCATCTCTGGTTGAAGACCTGCATCTTCTCAGGTCACATGGAAAAAGTGATTGAAAGTGATTGGCTTTCATATGTGAGCTTGGATAAATTATAAATATATATGTATGCATATATATAAAATTTCCAGCAGACAGTTGTCTTTAATGTATAAAAGGCCCATCTCTTGACTGTTTCAGATGATCATTCATTTGTTAGCTGTTTTTAAAAAATCTGTCTATCTATCTATCTATCTATCTATCTATCTATTATAAATTACAGTTTATTCACTTTGTATCCCAGCTGTAGCCCCTCCCTCATCCCCTCCTTCCTCATCTCCTCCCAACAGGGGTCCCCAAGTTCACTGATAGGGGAGGTCCTCCTCCCCTTCCATCTGACCCTAGCTTATCAGGTCTCATCAGGACTGGCTGTATTGTCTTCTTCTGTGGCCTGGTAAGGCTGCTCCCCCATCAGGTGTGGATGACCAAAGAACCAGTCACTGTGTTCATGTCAGAGGCAGTCCCTGTTCCCCTTACTAGGACACACACTTAGAGACTTTGCTGCCATGGGCTACATCTATGCAGTGGTTCTAGCTTATCTCCATGTACGGTCCTTGGTTTGAGTATTAGTATTTACTGATTACTCAACTCCATGTTTTTCCTTCCGATAGGTAGATATATATTTTAAACTGCTACCAATATATTTAGGTTTAGCTTCAGTGTTTCCTTTTAAAATAAAATGTAACCTCATTAAAATATCTAAATATTAAACATCTTCCCTAGAGTCCTCCTTGTTATTTAGTAGCTTCTTTAGGAGTATAGATTTTAGTATATTTATCCTATCTTACATGGCTAATATCCACTTATAACTGAGTATACACCATATCTGTCTTTCTGCTTGTGGGATACCTCACTCAGGATCATCTTTTCTATTTCCATCCATTTGCCTTTAAATTTCATGATTTTTCTTGTTTTAATTGCTGAGTAGTATTCTATTGTGCACCCATTCCTTGGTTGAGGGACATCTAGGTTGTTTTCAGATTCTGGCTATTACAAATAAAGCTGCCACCTTATTCAGAAGGGCAAACAGGTTAGACATCAGAAGCGAGCAAAGACAGGCAACAAGGCGGAAGCCTACCTCAGAATGTCTCTGAAATAATCTGCCTAGCAGGGCACTTAAGTAGATGATGAGACTCATAACCAAACTTTGGGCAGAGTGCAGGGAATCTTATGGAAGAAGAGAGAGACAGAAAGATATAGAGGAGACAGGAGCTCCACAAGGAGACCAACAGAGCCAAAAAGTCAGGGCCCAGGGGTCTTGGAGAGACTGATACTCCAACAAAGGACCATGCACAGAAAGGACCTACCTAGAACCCTTTCTCAGATGTAGCCCATAGGCACCTCAGTCTCCATGTACGGTCTCACTAGGGAGTAAGGGCTGTCTCTGATCTGGACTCAGTGGCCAGCTCTTTGATCACCTTTCCCTGGAAGGTGCAACCTTGCCAGGCCACAGAGGCAATAGTTGCAGCTAGTCTTGATGAGACCTGATAGGCTAGCATAAAATACTAGGGGATGAGAACCTCCCCTATCAGTGGAGTATAGGAGGAAAATAGGGGGAGAAGAGGGAAAGAGGGTGGGACCAGCAGGAGATGAGGAAGGGGGCTACAGCAGGGATACAAAGTGAATAAATGGAAATAAATTATTAAAAATGTAAATATTTTGTTGTAGTCATTTCTCAATATGATAAACTCAAAAGAGTATGACTATTTAAGTATAGGGAATCTTCCCAGTACCCTCACATTTCTCTTAGCCCATTTTTATCTTTTTCGGAGCATTTGACATCCATTGGTCCTTTGGCGTTCAAATCTCTACATTTCTGAAAATCTCACCTCTCAATCATAAAGTTCAGCTTTAATTTCTTCTCTCTCACCCTCTCTCTCTCTCTTTGTATCTCTGTCTCTGTCTCTATCTTGTGTGTGTCACACAGCTTTGGTTTTGTACTTTAACCACATTTTCTTTGATCAGAAGTTGAATAATTCTCATATTTAAAAGCATACGCAGAAGAGACTACAGATTTCCTATCCTTCCTCCAGGTTTCTGCTTTAGACATTTTGTTAATGATAAAACCTACTAAAGAGCACAGTTAATGCTCTTGTTGAACACTCCGAAAACCCTGCTAAACTTAGAAGACAAAAGTAAAAGCTGACTCTGAAATGAGTTAGAAAGAAAACGCACTTTTCCTAACGTATAGCCTTGATTGGAAACAGGCATAGATGGTGGGTGACAGTCCCCAATAATACTTCAAAATGAATCAGAAAACACTGGCTAATAGAGGTATTCCTTGATAATTAGCTGAGCAGTAACTCAGTTAATCACTAAATGTATTTTATATTATAATTCTTACAAGTACTACTAACCTACTTTACACTTGAGACTTTACATGGTCACTTATAATTTTACACCTTCTCCTAGTTGGTAAGCTGCTATGATCTGTGAACCATTTTAAGTAGTTTTATAGTTCTTGCTCAGTTTTAAAGTTAACCATATACATTACACCTATTTTTAAATAACTGTGCTGTGTTTAAAGAGCAGTAACTAGGAACTATTCCTTTTTCCGCTTACAACAGCTCTCAGCATGGCTCAGAACACTTAGTAGGTAATTAAAATGGTTATTTAATTTTCATGCATGGTTGACTAAAATAAAATATATTAAGAGCTTAGGGTTTGAAGCCAGCGTCAAATTTAGATCATAAGTCCTATGCTTAAAAGCCATGTGACTTCAGACAAGTCACCTAATGCACTTCAATTGTCATTTTATTTCTGTAAATTATTTTTCTAAATAAGAATCAATGACTGTTGGCTTGCTGTTAAGATTAAAGGTTATTCTGTAAGAAATTGTTAATGGATCTTTAATATAATATACCCCAGATAATTTTGAGTTGGCATTTAAATTTATTTATTTTTATTCTATTGTTTTTAACTCATAGACAATAGAAGAGACAGTCAGCAACTCTTTGAAGGATTTCACATCCATAGATTTCTTTTCAAGGACACTTCTTCACGTGTGTATCAGCACTCTGTAAATCACATATTATAAAACCTGTTGTATTTACTTCCATCCGAAAAGATTTGCGTGTTAATATTCATTTTAGGTAAACAGCAAGGAACATGATGTTCCTTTATGTAACTCGATATTTGAGCTTGGGGTTATGATTGACAGCCAAGAAGTAGATGGCTAGGTAGCTTTGCAGTATAAAAACGGAAAGCATTAACAACGCAAGGCTTTGAGATGGGCCGTGGAGGTAATACATAAAATAAGTAAACAAATAAATAAAATATATGTCTGTGAAGCCAATAGACATCATAAGAATTACTTTATTCTTCTTTTCAAAAATTTCTGTTCAATAACTTGCTAATGCGTGCTGCAAAGAACAAATGGCGGCACCGTTATGTCTGATAAAATGTAAACTTGAAATGCTTTCCTCAGCTCAGAGTTGGAGGGCTATGTGCATTACGAGTCCTGTTTGGAGACAGTTTATTTCTGTAGTGAATAATTTTAATACATAGCAATATCCTGCTTCTCAGCTGAAATGAAACAGAATTCCCTAGTGTATCTGTTCTCATTCATTCCCATAGGATGGGGAATATGTGTATGCTTACATTTGTAAGGTAAATTATGTGCTTAGGGATGTAATAGCCCTTGCTTTTATGCATTTATTTTTTTTTTCTCTAAGGAATTCAGCACATTTCATATTGGTTTTAGAAAAATGGAAAAGTAGATCTCATTCTTGACCTACCGTCTGAATGCTAGAGAATTGCTTATTTTCAATATTTCCCTCCAAAGTCTATAATAAGTTATAAGGAGTCTAAGATAATATAGAGAGTAATATTGACAAAGGAATGCACCTGAGTCATACCTAGAAGCTCATGTCTGTAAGAAAATGCTAATGCAGTTGAGGAAGGAGAGAAGAGAAGATCATTATGAGTTTTAGGCTACCCTGGTCTTCATGATGAAAAATCATGAGCTTTGTAAGATTCAGGCCACCCTGGACTACAGAGTGAGATCCTATCTAAAACAAAACCAAATAAAACAAGAGTAAAGTTTAAAGGAAAATAAAAGATTCTTGATATTTATATTATTTGTTCAATATTTTAGATCAAAATTAAGTAAATAAATAAACAAATCTTAGCAAAATCTAGAATTTTCTTTCATTGTTGCTTCAAAGCTAAACCAAATAAGATTAAGGATATTTTAAACTTTGATAGGGCTAGTATCTTCTGTTTAAAGAAATGAATGTGAATTTTAAAAATATTTTATAATATTCATAATTTGTGTGTTCTATTCTCATTAAGGTAAGCATTTCAAGTTGATATACTAGCAGAAGTAAATTTTATTAAAATGCCTGCTCACACTCTTTTACCTTGTAACCAAAGTAAGGCTCTTGCAGATTCTGCAAAATGATATCTCATGGTGTTATTAAAATCCTTATTTTTGCTATTGTAAAACAATGTTATACTAGAATAGAATAGAAGTATACCCCACTCCAAACTGTAATGTTATAGAGTATTTAGAATCACATTTCTATGGAATTGATAATACTTGAAAGGTCAGTGAGTACCACGGATTATGGCATGATTTCAAGAGGATTCCATACCTGGAAACTGTATTGAAAAGTTGCAAACTTGGAGGTTATCATGACCCTTTATTTCTCTTTTTGGGAACAGTGGGTTCTCACTGCTCTTGTGGGATCCACAATTAGGTGAAGACAGGCCAGTTGTCAATTATGTGAGAACTAAAACTGCATTGTGACTACTCAAAATTTAGATCATGCTGCCTAGATTTCTATCTAACCATGGTGCAACTCTTGATAGCCTCTCCTTCAGTACTTCTGACTGAGGTCCTCCCAGTGAAAAGGCAGTAATCAGGAAGTCTTTATCTGGAAATGAAGAGAAGTAATGCATGCATTGCATTGGTTACAGTGGCAGATACTCAAGTGTTCTGTTGTCTGTGGTGAAAATACCAAGAGAGTGAGAATCATTTCACTTAGCTTTTCAAACATCTCCACTTGCCAGTCCAATGGTGTGTCCTGTAAATATCAACATCATCCATTTTAAATTCCTTGTTTATGTATGCTTTCATTTTCTGTTTTGACAAATACCCATCATAGTTTTGAAGGAATACATAAAATGTCATTTTATTACATTTATCCAATTCATTTAGATTAATTCATTCATATCGTAGGTTTTCATAAAACTTTTTAACACTTCATTTTTGGTTTATACTACCCCACTCACATGCCGGGATATATTTCCAACTTCCCCATTGAATGCCTGCAATTCTAAATGGAACAAACTCATATATATTTTACTATAGATACTTTTCCATGGTCATTTTTAATATATAAATAAGACATAGAAGAATTACTTAGCCATAAAGCTAATACCATTCTCTCCCACACCCTTAGGTCTCTTGCAACACAGAATCCTCGCCGTGAGCTCGTCTTCTCACTGTGTTTCTTTCTTCTGGGCAGTTCTCTGAATGAGCTCTTTTAGGCATTTTTCCCTCAGAGGCCCCAAGTTTCTTACTGTTGAAAGTTTGAATTACATGGCATCCTTTTTCTTGTTATCTTTTGAATTCTTCCATAGGCGCCACTGCTACTTCCTCATCAGGTGATGAAGGCTTTCCAGCAGAACTTGACCTTTTTATTTCACTCCTGACCTATATCTGAATTTGCATTACCATTCAAGCAGCTTGGGGTCACTCATTTCTGGAACCCCTTAGTGATATTTTTACATAGGCTCAATACTTTTAGTATGTTGGTCTCCATGTTTTCTATTTCTGTCTTCCACCTACTGAATGAATGCCTCTTCCATCCTAGCCATGAAGCCAACATAGACTGTATTATGGTTGTGTCTTTGTTCTGTTTCAAACAAATTGAAGCTGCCATGCATTTCTTTTTTTTTTTTTTTTTTATTTTCATAGATAGTTTAGCTGTTACGATAGGTATTACCATCATCAGAACATTTTGTTATGGTGGTGGTCGTGGTTGTTTATGTGTTCTAGACACAAAAACCAGGCAGGAAGCTGGAGGCAGTGGCCATGGAGGGGTTGCTGCTTAATGGCATGCTCCTTATTCCTTGCTCAATCTGCTTTCTTTTAGAACCCAGCACCACTATCTCAGGTATCGTACTATCCACAGTGGTCTGAGTCCTTTCCCATCATTTACTAATTAATAAAATGCCCTGCAGGCTTGCCTACAGCAAGATTTTCTGGAGGTATTTTCTTGCTTGATGTTCTCACCTCTCAGGCTATCTGTAGCGGACATGAAAATAACTCGAACAGCATTTTACTGAAAAGTATGGAACTCATAATATTTCTGGAACTGTGCATTTTGTATTTTTGAACTATCAGTGATCAAGAGTAACTGAAGAAGTGGGAAGCAATATTGAAGGTAAGGGTGGGGGAATTTCACTATACTTATAATATCTCTTACAAATCCACTGGGACAAACAATGATAAGCACGCTTTCGGAAAGAGTGATTACATACCATTCATACACACTCTTTCCAACAAAATGTGTAGCGATAACTATGTCCGTTCTTATCGAGTTGTTATTATGCAGTCTTTCTGCTACAAGGAAAGTCTGTTAGTCCTGGAGGAAACAGTACTTTTCTACACATTTTTCATCTGAATCCTGTACACTAATCTCACATAGATATAATTTCCCTAAAATAGAAATTCTACCCACATATTCGCTCACCAAGTGTTTGAGTTCATTCTGCATGGCAAAGAAGAAAATAAGATTTTTGTGTTGTGTCATGGTAAATGAATAAATAGTTTTTCTATTCATTAGAGTGGACATAATAGAATAATTATATATTCATGGTGGTCAGTTTTCAATAAATATGGGAATCCAGTAATTGCTATAAAACTGCATGCTATTTATTCATTTGGAGACTTAAAGGAACATGCATAGCATGAAATATTTCTATAAATAAAACATACACTTGTCTTACTTGTTTTGACCTTTGCGCTGCCATAAAATCCTCTTTGTTTTGTTCTTGTTAATATTTGATATATTCACCATCCTGCAGTAGACAGTGTTTCAGATACAATTTTCCTGTGTGCATAATCCTTTTATGACAACTCTTCCTCTCCCAGATGGCAAGAATCTTAAATTTTCTTTTCTCTCTTGTTTTTGCTCTCTTAAAGATGTGGAGAAAACAAATGAAAATTGCCCGTTATTTTTCTCCTACTTCTAAAATTTTGTTGCCTGCCTTTTCATTGTTGTCACTAGCCAGTCTGAGAATAGAGAACATGTAAGATGGTGAGAATTTGTCAGCTCGTGTTTTCCCAGACTTAGGATGTATTTGGCTATATAGACTCATAGAGCAGGCCTCAGGAGGCTTCTTTCTCCCAGTTATTCTTCCTGATTTCCATAAAGATCTAACATTCAAGATGTAGGCTTCATGGTGAGAAGGTTTCCTGCAAAACAGGAACCATCTGTCGGCCTTCAGAAGTATCCAGGCTATTGTCCTCTCTTGTTGGTTTTAGGGGAGTACAGTATTCATTTTAGAAATCTAAAATGGGGTGGCCTCTCTGAGTTCAGGTCTCTAGTTAATACCACATTCAACTTACAAAACATTTCTGGAGAAAAAGCTGTCCTGGAACTCAGAAGTCCAGAAGGGGAAAACTACAAATGGAGAAAAACGAAGACATGGTTTAATCAATAGTTTTCAGAAGGAAAGCATGAAGATGGTCAAATTCACTCACTGAAGATGAAGATGGTCAAATACTTGGCTCGTTCGGTTACTTTTAGCTGTATACTCTTCAATCTCGACTCAATGACCTGATGTTAATATTGCCTTTAGAGTTTTGGTATTCTATTTGAATGAAAGAAGCTGAATCTGACTTCCTCTTGGAAGTTTTACCAATAGATCTTTTCTTACTTCACTAGGTTCTTAGATGCCACTGACAAAATGTCAAGATGGTTCCTCCTCAAACATGGTTCCCAAGAATTGCAGTGTAGTGAAGGTTCTGTCCTCGAAATTACAATTAACAAAACAACAGTTAGGAAAGAAACCAGATGATGATAATGATTCTAGCTAAGCTCTTCTTTGATTTTAATGTTATCCTTTCTACATCAGAAAAAAGAGTGAAAACTAGGACTATGACAACACTGAGTCCTATTACAGATCAATATTCTAGTAATACATTTTGTCTATAGAAACAAACTACATACATTCTGGAAACTAAATGTGTATTTATCTATAAGTTGCACTGACATTATCTGTTGGTTCTGATAAGTAATTTGTCCATGTTTGTAGTGGGTCACTTGGGAGAAGACATAGTTTTTCATTTATTAACTATGAGTAGATAAATTATGGAGTTCTCTTCCTGATGTTCTATAAATCTGTTATTTATTAATGTGTTATCAATCATTGCTTTTTGTCCATTGTGATTTCCTACCTAGTTCTAAAGGCAAACAGCATACAAAAAAATGGATGAGAGTTATCACTAGGCTTGATTTGTACACTATGATTATATGACATGTTTAAAATTAAAGTTTCTATGTATTTTATGTGGAAACTAATGTGATTATCCAATGCATTTTTTTGTTAATGTGTTTATTAACTATACTGTGGGATATGTTATGGTAAATCATAGGCAAATTAAATTTCTGTTTTAATGCCTTTGAATTTCATGGCTTCAACACCACAGTTTTCCAAGATACTGTGCAGATCATTTTAAGGTCATTTATGAGTGGTCAAAACTGATCAGTCATCAAAAAACTCCCAGAATCATAGATGTCTAATATAGAGCATAAACTTTCATTAAAAAATATATGACCAAAAAGGCATTTTATTTATAGCTTGCATAGTCTCAGGGTGAACAGATCCCACTGACACTGATGGAGATTGGGGAGTAATGTGAGTTTGGAGACTGTACATGTTGCTTTTCAGCCTGGAGAAAGGGTAGCAATAAGCATTATTTTCTTACATATAAAAGAGAAGATATTTTTTTTAAATTTTTTTCTTCACAATGTCTTAATAGTATTTTTAAGTCTCTTAAGTAAATTATATTTTTGTGATATATTTCATACAGTGTAGCTGGTTGTATTCCTCTTTCTTGGAAGATGATTATAAACATGTTTATTTAATATATCAAAGCATTTTTACTGATATCATCCCACAATGACTCCACTGGTATTCATCCATTCAGGGGACCTGTGGCTATATACTTATATCACATTGTATTTTTTCCCTGACCAGCACTGAACAGGCCACAGAAGTACAGGTAGTATATATGGAAATATATATTTTATGTTTTTCCAAAAATGTCATAAGTAGTAATTAACTATAAAAATAATAGGTAAGGAAAAAACATTAATTGAAAAATCATGATAAAGGATACATATGTGTATTCTCTGTTCAATTTAAATACTGTGTAGGAAGGAATATTTATATGAAAATAATATTTAACAAGCACACCTCGAGATATAGGACTGAGTATGCCTATTCAGAGCAAATAGCTTTCTTAAACCTAGAACATACATTAAGGAATCTCAAAGATAACTATTACTCTATTGAGTGAATTATGATTGTCATTTATTTATCAGATAACTATTTATTATGTGTCTGTTACTGGCAGGCATTGGTTTTTACTTAAAAATGTAACAGTATAAAAAGACAGTGTATAAAGGAATGAGGTTTCATAAAGAATTTAAAGACTGTACAATTATGATACCTTCCTATACCTAACAAATGCAATTTTTTTAAAGCTGTCATTCTTGAGCCGCCGAGCAGGGAGCCTGCATGGGCCTGACTTAAGCCCTCTGCACATATGTTACAACTGTGTAGCTTAGTCTTCTTGTGTGACTCCTAACAGTGGGATCAGGGGCTGTCTCTGACTCTGCTGCCTGCATCTGAGACCTTTCTGCCCTACTAGTTTTCCCTGTCTAGCCTTAATAAAAGAGGAGGCGCCTAGCCTTACTGCAACTTGATATGCCTTCTATGGCTGATATCTATCAAGGCCGATACTTTTCTGAAGACAGAGGAGGAGAGGTGGATCTGGGCAGGGGTGGAGACAGCGGGGAAAGGAAGGAGGAGAAACTGTGGTTAGGATGTAAAATATTTTTTTAAAAAATGGCATTCATTTAAATGAGAAAAAAGTTACCATCTAATTACTAATTTAAAAATCTGACCACTGACAAAAACCATTATGCTACAAAAAGAAATAACAAAAAAAGAAAGAACTTTAGACTTTTGTTTCAGCAAAAGTATAACCTCACTTCTGTGAACTTTTAAAGAAAGGGTGCTTGAGAACCTCTACCTATAGCAGTGCTGAATATAGATCAATCACATTACACTCGAAATAATATGGGCAATGTTTGAGTAGACAGGTATAAACTAATATAGGGTTTTCCTTTGAAACTGAGGGTCTCAAATGGGAAAATAAACTGTAGTAATATCAGAAACTTTATTTTTATCTTGTATTTTTAGTATCTGTAGTGAATTTAAATAACTATTGATATCATCTTTTTCTTATCAGTTTTATACACATTGGTTCGGTGTAATACTAATGAAAGCTACTAAAATATTTGTAGTTTATGCTTTAATATGTTAAAACATTGCTGGATTTCATGTTGAAATTTAAGAGAAGTAGCCCATCAAATAGAGAGAGAAAAGGAATAAAATTTCTGATCAAAATAACAACAAAAAAAGGACAATTACATTCCTGGGGTTTTTCTGAGAGAAACTGGTATAATATTGACTACGTCTTCTACAAAGAATGAGTTAGACTATGTAGGATCAGATAACAAGTATGTGAAATAGAAAAGCTAACTATTATTTTTAAATGTGTTACAAACTATTATAAGAGTATGCATATTAGCTGCTGTAAACAGGATTCCACATGTGGAATTCATTTATTTCTCCTTTGTTTCTCTAGTTCTTATAGTTCCATGATAATTTACTTTCTTGTAGCTCATATTAAAAATAGGGTAGGTATGTAAACTTATACAACCACGTTGGAAATCAATTTGGCAGTTTCTCAGACAATTAGGAATAGTGCTACTTCAATATTCAGCTATACCACTCCTAAGCATATATCCAAAAGACGCTAAAGTATACAACAAGGACATTTGCTCAACCATATTGAGCAGCTTTATTCATAATAGCCAGAAGCTGCAAACAATCCAGATGTCCATCAACGGAGGAATGGGTACAGAAAATGTGGTACATTTACACAATGGAATACTACTCAAGGAAATCATGAAATTTGCAGGCAAATGGTGGGAACTAGAAAAGATCATCCTGAGTTGAGGTATCCCAGAAGCAGAAAGACACACTTGGTATATACTCACTTATAAGCAGAAATTAGACATATAACATAGGATAATCATACTAAAATCTGTACACCTAAAGAAGCTAAACAAGAAGGAGGACTCTGGGTGAGATGCTCATTCCTCACTCAGAAAGGCAACCAGAACAGACATCGAAAGAAGTTGAAAATATAGAACAGGACAGGAGCCTACCAAAAAGGGCCTCTGAAAGACTACCCAGCAGGGTGTTAAAGCAGATGTTGATACTCATACCCAGACTTTGGGCAGAGTGCAGGGAATCTGATGAAAGAAGGGGGAGATAGAAAAACCTGGAAGGGTCTGGAGCTCCATAAGGAAAACAATAGAACCAAAATATCTAGGCCTAGGGCTTTTTTCTGAGACACTTACTCCAACCAAGATCCATGCATGAAGACAACCTTGACCCCCTGCACAGAGGTAGCCCCATGGCAGCTCAGTCTCCAAGTGGGCTCCCTAATGAGGGGAGCAGGGGCTGTCTCTGACACGAACTCAGTGAATGGCTCTTTGATTGTCTCCCCCTGAGTGGGAAGCAGCCTGACTAGGCAACAGAGGAAGATTATGAAAAACAGTCTTGGTGAGACCTGATAGGCTAGGGTCAGATGGAAGGGGAGGAGGTCCTCCACTCTCAGTGGACTGGGGGAGGGGCATAGGAGGAGATGAGGGAGGGACAGAGGGTGGGATTGGGAGGGGACGAAGGTGGGGTTACAGTTGGGATACAAAGTGAATAAATCGTAATAAATAAAAAATTGTATTAAAAAAACAAGGAAATCATGAAATTTGCTGCCAAATGGTTGGAACTAGAAACGATCATCCTGAGTGAGCTTCCCAGAAGCAGAAAGACACATATAGAATATATTTGCTTATAAGTGGACATTAGACATATAATAAAGGAAAAGCATACTAAAATCTATAAACCTAAAGAAGCTAAGCAAGAAGGAGGACTCTGGGTAAGATGATCAATAGTCATTCAGAAAGGAAAAATGGGATAGGAATAGGAAAAGGGAGAAAACAGGGAACAGGACAGGAACCTACCACAGAGGACCTCTGAAAGACTTGCTAACAGTGTATCAAAGCAGATGCTGAGTCTCATATCCAAACTTTGGGCAGAGTGCAGGGAAGATAGTAAGACTTGGAGGGGCTCCACAAGGAGCACAACATTACCAAATAATATGGGCACAGGTGTCTTTTCTCAGACTGATACTCCAAACAAGGACCATGCATGGAGACAACCTAGAACCCCTGCACAGATGTAGCCCATAGCAGCTCGGTGTCTAAGTGGGTTCTCTTATTAATGGGAACAGGGGCTGTCTCTGACATGAACTCAGTGGCTGGCTCTTTGATCACCTCTCCCTGAGGAGGGAACAGCCTTACCAGGCCACAGAGAATGACAATGCAGGTCCTGATGAGACCTGATAGGGTAGGGTCAGACTTGGGGAGGGGTATGAGAGATAAGGGAATGAGGGTGGGTTTGGGAAGGGATGAGGGAGAAGGCCACAGCTGGGATACAAAGTGAATAAACTGTAATTAAACATAAAATAAAAGACAGGATATTCTTTTCAACTCTGGCCATAAAGTAGACATTTCCTAAAACTAAATCAAACTACATGTGAAATAAAACAAATATCCTTGGACCATCTCTTTAGTTGTTTCTACTTCCTCTTATTTCTGCAGAAAGCTCTACGGTGCAAGCTCATAAGCATCTTTGAAGGGCACATCCTACTGGAACTCTTAGTTTCCCTTGCAATAATGGTGTCAATGATGCAATAATGGATATCCTAGAGTCCTTGCTCAAATGTGACCCCACTGACATTGATGAGAATCCCTTCCAAAAGTTTCTAATAAGCATTTAGCTTTGTGGATAATCAGAGCATCCTGGGATGGCGTAGTGCTGAGCCACCTGGAGACGTGCACAGGTTTTAATTTTGTTTGCCTCAGGGAAACTTGTATTCTCTCTGTATCCTGGCCTCAACACTGCATTTTACTCTCTTCTGAAAAGGTCTATGTCAGAATATACCATGAAATTCAAAAATGAATTTGACATTCTGAATTGCAAACGGTTGTGGTCCCTGTAAAAGCACCAGAGGTGCCACTGATCAAATTTCTTAATGAGATTCTTCATGGCACATGTCTTTTGCTTGGGTTATAATACATACTATGATGATATTAGAAAAATGAGACTAAATAGCGATTATAATATAATTAAAATATATTATGAAATCGTGGCCTTATAAAGAGACTTAACTATTGTCCTCATTTTCATAGAGTAAAGTTATTGCCTGGGGAAACAATACGAGGCATCATTAAGTAACTCATAAAGGTACTTGGGGAAACAATTTTGTATGACGGCCATTACTGTCCACAGTTGACTTCTCCTGTCCAATTCTTATTCAAGAATGATTCATTCTTGAAGTTGATATCAAAAAACATATCCTTGCTAATGCTTTCTCATGTGGTCCTGTGATATGGAAATTATGTTGGATTCTCTTTCCTAAAGTAGAATTAATATTATAATTTTAATGATTATTAATCATGTTGTTCTTCTTTCTCAGACAGGTTCTCACTATGCAACTCAGGCTTCACAGAACCCTGTAGATTCAGCTGACATGCAATTCACATAGAGTCACCTGTACGCTTCGTGACTGTTTTGATTAAAAGCATGTGACTCTACCTCTAGCTTCCCAAACTATTTTCAAAGAGAAGGGGAGGGAGTGGATTAGGGAAAAAAACACATGACTCCCACTCATGGGGGTCCTGAATTTGATCCCACCACTGCCTATAAATAAGCTCAATGTATATCCCCTAGTGCTCTTTAATTTTCAGTAGCCACAAGCCAATTAGTGAGTGTGGAGTCGATTCCACTTTTGACAAAGTAAAGTCCTGTGAACCTCCGTGTGAGATTTTAGGTTGCAGATGCTCTTCGTTATCTTTGGCATTTTGCTGGGATGGACCCACTGGTTTGGAAAGAAATTCCTTTTGAGTAACTTTTGGAGGAACCGCTGCACTATGCTCTACCCTCTGAAGTAGGTAAATTTGCCAGCAGCCCTGTTTGAAGATCAGTCTGTGTACATCCTTGTTCAAACTGATTATTGTGCCTTTGATTTTGTCATTTAACTCAAGAATGACTATTCAAAGTGAAATGTATTCATGCGGTGGAAAATCTTCCCAGAAAATGAAATGATTAAACAGGTTACACAAGAAGGGTTGTTAAGACATACCAAACATTCAAAGTGAATGGAGACAGACAGCAGAGCTTGCAAATCAAATGATAATATTTTAAAGGAAATTTCCAAATGAGGCATATTTATAGAAAGACTAAATTAGTGGTTGTTTGTGCCTGAGGGTTAGGAAAATGGCACTTCTGATGGCTTTCAGGCTTTGGAGAGGAGGTAAAACTGTTTTGCAAATGGTAGATTCATATTTTTTTTTTTTTTTGTAAAACTAAGAATATCCAATGTGTTCATATAATTCTAGGAGATATGTTGTATTTCATGAAAAATATCTCAAAAATTAAAATATAACATTTTATTGTGCACATATGTGTTCATGCATGCATGGACATGCATATTTTGGCAATCAGAGGACACCTTGAGAGAATTTTCTCCTTGTGCCATGTTCCAGGAATTGAATTTAGGATGTCAAGTCTGCAAGCAAGTAGTTTTACACGCTGAGTCATTGTTAACGATCTTGGTTTCAACTGCATGAATCTGTTTGAAAAATTGCCAGTGTAATACTTATACAAATGACAACTATAGTCAGGATTGGAGAAATGAGAGAAAAGAGAGGGAAGGAAAGGCAACGTAACGTTGTTTTTAAATAGTTGTATTGTGAGAATTTCACAGACTGTGCTCTCATCATGTCCACCAGCATTCCCACATTTCCCTACCTACCCACCTTCCTTTTATCTCTATTTATTGTAAAAACCACTTAGTCTGAGGTGTGTCTGCTCAGGTGCAAAGACTACCAGAGAAACTTAACTCTCTACTCTCCGGCAGCTGTCAGAAGCCAACAGCTCCTCAGTTGGGAGTGGGTCTTTGTGCCCACAGCATCTCCACTATGCCTAGGATTTTTTTTTTCTGTATAGTTTTTGCAGATGATCTGCCTTGATGTGGACAGTTAATAGTGTTCCCTCGAATCTGTCTACCATCTCGGGCCCTTAGATTCTTCCTGCCTCCTCTCCCCACTGATAACTGAACCTTGTCGAAGGTGTGTGATGCATATATCTCCTACACAAGTGAATTTTCCACTTGTTAGACCTATAGCAGAACTTCCTTCCTTTCTAAAGCTAAATAACCAGGCGTGTCTGTATATGTACTGATATGTATGTTTATATGACATGTGCATACATGTGCATACACATATTTGGTTTACGGGCATGTGGATTGCTTCCACACTTTATTGTGTATAGACTCTTTTTTTTAATATGGAGCACAAATGAATCAGTCTTTGAGACTCCATTGATTTCAGATATTTTGTGTTGAGTCCTGAAATTCTTCATTATGTAGTAATTCCATGTTATAATTCTGAAAAGCTTAGTAATTTTCAGTGGTGGCTGTATTGCTTCATATTGCTGCAGAAGTAATGCAAGATCAAAGGAAATATTTGTTCCATATGCTTACCAAGCTTTGATATACATAGTTTCATATACATTAGGACAGTTTTGGACAATAGCTTTCCTAATGGATTAAAGGTGGTATTTCATTACCTGGATTAGTTGGTTCCTAACTATGGATTAATGAGATTGTACAACTTTATCTTTTCATGTGCTTTTGACCATCTCCATATCTTTTCTGGAAAATATCTATTTAAAAATATTTCCATTTAATTGTTTCATTTAGATTTCATTTTTGTTGTTGAGTCTAAGGCTATTTTTATATGACCCGGCTATTATTTTCTTACTAGAGGGATAATTTACCAATATTTTTCCACTTCATAAATTAATTTTTCTCTATGAATAAAAGTTAGAATTTTGTAGTCTGATTTTATTGTTTTAAAGTTTTTTGCTTCACTCTGTATTGAATGTCACATCCAAGAAATCATTTTAAATTCAGTTGTTTAAAATTATGTACTCTATCTTCCTCTAGGAGTAAAAGTTTCAGGTCTTACCTTTTAGTCACAGATCCATTCCAAGCTACAACTGAAATTTTTACATTTATAACTCATTTTAAAATACATTACACAATCATAGATTAAACAAAATAAAATTATATGCCATTATTACAAAAATTGATTTATCATTGATTTACCTTTACAGAAAAGTCTATTTCTTCATAAAGCTTTACATAACTAGATAAGGTAATTTAATTTTAGCCTGAAGACCCCCTTGAGCTTTTGTTATTTTGTCTCTTTATGCTAAGTATATCATTAACAAGATGCCTCTGTTTGTCTGAGAATGTCTTTATGTGTCATTTACTTTTGAATGACATTTTTATCCTATGTAAGGTCCTTTACTGATAGACTCTTTTTGCTCTGTTCTTAATATGTCAGCCATTGCCTTTGGGTTTTCAAAGATCTGATGACAAATCTGTTGATATCTTTGTGAACACCATTGTATAAAATGAGACACATTTCCCTTGCTGACTCAAAATTCTGTCCTCAATTTGAATGGTTTTCATTTAACATGTGTTTATTTGTATATCTTTATGTGCATTCTCTTTGCAGTTCAATTTGTTTGGTTACTTATGTCTAAAGATCAGTCTCATCTTATCGAAACGTTTTCAAGTGTTAGTTTAAACTCGTGACTCTGCTACTTTCTTCTTATCACCCCTGCTTTGGGGACAGTCACAGTTTCGTATTTGTAGAGACTTTTTCATATCCTGTGTAAATAGGGTTGCTTTTCAGTGTTTAAACTTTTAATATCTGATTTACAAAATCAAGAGAATGTGGTATAGAGAAGTTAGTACCACCTTTATATCTCTTCTGGTATTTTTTAATTTGTTTTCACCTTTTATTTTTATTTTCTTTTTTTAAATTTACTTTATATCCCAAGTGTGCCCTTCCCTTCTCTCCTTCCTGCCCCTTCATTCCCACTCTTCTTTTGCTTCCCCAACACATCAAGTCACATCAGTACTGAAGATATCTTCATACCCTGAGGCCAGGCAAGGCAACCTTGCCAGGGGGAACTAATTCATAAAGTCTATGGATTACAGGTAATAGATTCTGTATTAAAAACAGTCCTCCCCCCTCCACTCACCAGGCACCCCATTTGAAGCAAAGCCACCCATCAACTACATGTGTGCAGGGGCCTAGGTCCAGACCATGCATGCTCCTTAGTTGATATCTCAGTCTCTGAAAGCCACCATAGGTGTCTCTGTTCTTCTTCTTCTGAGGTTCCTATCCCTTCCAGGTCCTTCCATCTTTCCCTTAATGCTTCCACAGGTTCACCAAAACTCCACTCTATGCTTGGCTGCACATTCCAGCCTCTGTCCAGATCCACTGCTGGCTGGAGCCTAACAACAGTCAAGTTAGGCTCCTGTCTGCAAGCATAACAGAGTATCAATTCTAGTGTCAGGAGCTGGCTCTCTACTGTGGAGTGGGTCTCAGGTTGGGACAATTATTGGTTGGACTTTCCACCTCAATCTTTGTTCCCTCTTTATCCCTACACTTCTTGTAGGCAGTGTAATTTTTTTTCACAGGTTTTGTTGGTGAGTTGTTGTTCCCCTCCTTCCACTAGTCCTGCCTGGCTTGGAGGTGGTCACTTCACTCTTCATGTCCACCCCTATTAGAAGTCTCAGGTAGAGTCACACCCATGTCCTCCCAGGAGCCTACCCTGTTGCAGGCATCCACTTGACAGAGAGGTTCCCCTTCAATTTCCCTTCTTTTCCCCAGCCTCCTCACCTCCGACTTCTGTTCTCCCCACTCTGCTCTCCCTCCCCATTCCATCTCCTGCCCAGTTCCCTCTCTTCACCCACTTCTGCTGTCTATTTTATTTCCCCTTCTGAGTGACATTCCAGCACCCTCCCTTGGGGGCCCTCCTTGTTACTTAGCTTCTTTGGGTCTGTGGATTATGGTATGGTTAACCTGTACTATAGGTCTGAGTAGGATTAGTCAGCTATTAAAACCAAGGAAATCATGAAAATTGCAGACAAATTCCTGAAACTAGAAACGATCATCCTAAGTGAGGTAATCCAGACCCAGAAAGACACACACGGTATGAACTCACTTAAAAGCGGATATATATCTCTTGTTACTTCATCTGGAGGATCAGCAATTCAGTGGATGATGGATTGTAATGGGAGAGGCTTCCTTGCCTAAATTTGAGTTGCAAGACGAAGCAGTTCATTATTTAAATAGTGTTCATATTTTTGGGTATTTTCACACCGTTATACCGGAGAATTGCTTCAGACATTCTTAGATTTGAACAAGGGATGGGAGACATGAGCCCGCTAGAGTGTGAAGAGCTATGGTTAATAAAACTACTACCAGGTGCTGTTCAGTGCTCCCAGGGAAGTTGCAGGCTTCCTCCACTTGCATTATTGTCCCGTCCCGAATTCCAGAGTAGTTACTGTGAATATTGGCCAACAGGTTTCTGGTAGATCTCAAGGATTCTCTAGCTTAGAATCCTCTGCTCTTTCCTACATTTCCTTTTTAGTCTTGACCTTCTGTTTACTGTGAGAACAAACTTGTTAGGTTCTCTGAAAACTTCCTGAGATCCTGCCTCACTCAAATTCTAAAATCCAGGAGTTAACTTGAGGAGCAGTGGATTTTTTAAATTTAACCTTGGATACAGAGCTATTAGTTATTATCTTTTAAAAAATTAATTAATTAACTGGGAAATAGTAAGAGCTGGAGAGGACAGGGTCTCCACAAGGAGAGCAACAGAACAAGAAAATTTGAACACAGGGAACTTCCAAGAGACTCATACTCCAACCAAAGACTATTCATGGAGATAACCCAGAACCCCTGCACAGATGTAGCCCAGGGCAGTTCAGAGTCCAATTGGGTTACATAGTAATGTGAAGAGGGACTGCCTCTGACATAATCTGATTGGCCTGCTCTTTGATCACCTCCCTCTGGGGGGGAGCAGCCTTACCAGGCCATAGTAGAGGACAATACAACCACTTTTGATGTGAACTGACAGACTAAGATCAGAAAGGAGAGGAGAACCTCCCCTATTAGTGAACTTGGGGAGTGGCATGCAAGCAGAGGGAGGAGGGAGGGTGGGATTGGGAGGGGAGGAGGGAGGGGCTTATGGGGGGATGCAGAATGAATAAAGTGTAATTGATGAAAAATTTAAAAAAAAAAGGGAAAAAAATAATTTAAGAACCTTAAATGACTTTCAAAATTGGAGGAAAACATGGAGTTAGTCAATTGGCATGGAGCACGTCTCGCCCCTGGGGGCAATGGTCTCCTGAACCTACTCAGACCTCGGACACCACCACTGCTAGTTCTAGAACTGATGCAGGATGTTCCAACGAGGGGTTAAGGCTTCTCATAATATTTCCTATAAGCCCACACCTGTTTGTCTATATCCCCCATTTTTATTCATTATTAACCAGATAGAGCCAAGTAATTGTGGTAATGATACTTGATTTTTTGCCCAATGCTGGAATGCTAGTAAATTTAGGTATGCCCTGGTTACTCGCATGCCTCACTGGGTGCCTGAGCCCATTGATGCCCCTCACGCTATGACTCTCTTCAGACAGAAAAGGGATCTTGGAACTACAGCCACCATTGTTACTACCATCTCATTGGCGGCTGTTGGAGCTACCACCAGGGCATTAGCCATGAGTCATACTGGGCAGACTGCTCAGACCCTGAATAATCATTTAGCCAATGTAGCTCATGCCTTAGTTGTACATAAAGGAATTAATGCTCAACTAAAAGGAAGCTTGATGGTGTTCAATCAGAGGATTGACCTCTTGCAGGAGCAAATTGATACCCTCTGGCAAATCGCTCAACCTGGCTGTCAATGAAAGTATGCTGGACTTTGTGTCACTAGCATACAACATGAGAATTTTTCCTGTGCTGCAAATCTGTCTAAACAATTGTCGAGCTATATTTTAGGTAATTGGACTGGAGAATTCGATACTACGATGGAGCAGCTGAGAGTGACCATTGTCACAGTAAATTCTACCAAAGTGGACGCAGGACTAGCCACAGGATTATCAACATGGATTGCTGCAGCCATGAATCATCTGAACGAATGGGCGGGCATGGGAGCATTAGCAGGCCTTCTGGTGTTGGTCTCCTTGGTTTGCCTGTGGTATATATGCAAGATTAGAGTCTTACAACAGTGTGATGCAGCCATGATCATTCAGGCCTTTACAGCCATTGAAGCAGGACATTCTCCCCAAGCATGGTTGGATACCATAAAAAGCTAAAATGATACGCTCAGGATGCGAGGCTAAGCACTGCACTCAGGGTCAGCCGCTTTGGACCCAGAGAAGAGCATGTCTGATTGCATGCGGGTTGATGCCCCAGGTCCCGCCTCTGAGAAAAAGGTATCGGACGGGTCTGATGCTCTTTGGGTGGATGACACCTAAATGAACATCGGTACAACGTCCCAATTTATTTCTAATATCAGAGATCAGACCTCTACTCTTGCCTGATGCGTCTAAAACAAAAAGGGGGAACTGTAGAGAGCTGCGGAATGCTATGCCTTAAAGATGGAGCTGGTTTCCGCCTTCCACCTTCCCGATGGTGAGTGCTCTCTGTCACGAACAACTCCACATTTGGCTAAGGCCGAGGATCTGGCTTGCTTCCATGTATGTGGACCTATCTGCATTGCCTACGTGGCACGCCTGGGTTGGCTACCCAGAGGCTATTTAAGCTGTGGGATGGCTTTCCCCAGGGTCCGAGGATTGTTCAAGGTTCCTGAATAAACTGCATTGAAAAAAAAAAAAAAAAGATGGAATCTCACGCATCCCAGGTTGGTTTCAACTTGCTCTACAGCCAAGGATGACCTTAACCTTCTGATTCTTTAGCCTTCATATTTCAAGTGTTGAAATTACAGGCATGTGCCACCAGGCTAGTGACAATGTCTTAAACAGAAGGACTCTAACTGGGTAAACAGAAGGATTGTTATTGGGTACACAGAGGTTTAAATTAAGCATTTCTGTCAAGCTGAGCAGCCT
The DNA here is from genome assembly GCF_030254825.1 of Meriones unguiculatus. NCBI lineage: Eukaryota > Metazoa > Chordata > Mammalia > Rodentia > Muridae > Meriones > Meriones unguiculatus. The sequence continues at coordinate 31,339,983 of NC_083359.1, forward strand.
GTGTCGGCTCAAAGACCTTGCTGACTATGACATAAAGTCTGCTGGATTTTCTGTTATTTTGCTTATCTCTTTCGTGTCCCCAACTGTCTTGGCAATTTGATCACCAATAAACCATTCTTTCTAAAAAAAATAATAATAATTAATTTTATTTCATTTTTAATAGTTATAGGTAATGAAGTTAATAGGGCATAAAATGGCTTATCAAAATATTTCTAACTAAAAGCAATGTATGCCAAAAATATTACTATATTAGTTCCTCTGGATTTTCTTGTTAGGAATATTGTTTTTTAATGATGGTTTTTCATGCTCTAATAAATGAGTGGATGGCCTTACCCCACCCCATGCACGTGTTGCCAGTACTCACTGAATTAATGTGTTACGTGAGAAAAAAAATGATATGAAGAAAAGAGAAGAATATAGTTTCATATGGAGGGAGTTGGAAGAAGGGAACGGATATTGGGGCTAGACTGTTATGATATGTGATGAGGCAACAAGGGGGCCCTACCATGGCGATCATGCGCCAAGGTGTACCCCCTGAGGTAGGGAGAAAAGGGAACAGTTAGAATAGAGAGAGAGGTGGGATAGCAGGGGTCCTTATATCCGGCCTACACCTGGCACAATTGGCAGTCGCAGGTGACAACATAATCAATTGCTAGTACCCTGAAGGCAGAGCAGATAAATTGCTTATACTCTAACGGGATCGTATTTTATTATATAGGTTACAAAATTCTCAAAACTAAACTAAAAGTGAAAAAGAAGTGTTATCATAACCTTGACTTTTAATTCCTAAATAAGATATATATCTTCCTTCATTATCCTTTCAAAATGTTTTTTAGTTGGGCTGCAGGAGCAGGCCTGTGAGCTGAGGTAGAGGCATCTCTAATTGAAGGACTGCCTGCCTCAGTTACAGGGTGAGCTCACGTCCACCAGCACCTATTTACTAAGACTATGAGTAACAAAACAAAACAAAAACAAACAAAACAAGTGATCACGGTATCTCCCCTTCACAGGCTGAGTTAAATGTGCTGATCACACCCCTGAAAGGCCCTTCAGAAGTCTGGTTGTAGTCGCTACACCTGCTCCTTTAGAAACTGAGTCCGTGTTGCCGTGTAGACTTTGACTCCTACGAAGCTCCTACCTTGTTCAATGCCTGCAGGACTGGCCTGAAGCTAAGACGGGGTTGACACGGCATGCCTAAAGAGATTTTTCTCACCCTGACAGGAGCAGGAGTTTGGCTCGCTACATGGACTCAGCCAGCCATTCTCCCTGGGGTATAAATACCCCGACTCCTCCTAATAAACGAGTTGTCCTGGAGATGGGGGAACTGGGAACAAGTGAAAAGGGCCTGAGACTTTAGCTCAGTAGCACAGTGATTGGCACTCATGAATTTCTGGGTTCAAACCTCCACTACTGAATGAAATGAAACATAGCTTTTCATCCTGCTGCTATTCTTGGAGAAGTTCTATGTGTATCTCATGTATTTGTCTCTAAGCATTTTGTTTTTCGTGGAACATGCTTTGCACTTTATTTTCTGGTCTTCTACAATTCAAATGTAAAAATATTCATTTATCAAGCTATCATCTATCTATCTATCTATCTATCTATCTATCTATCTATCTATCTATCTATCTTACATGTTATTCACTTTGTATCCCAGCTGTAGCCCCCTCCCTCTTCTCTTCCTAGTCCCACCCCATCGACCCATCCTCTTCTCCCCCTGTGCACTTTCTCTAGTTGCATGATAGGGAAGGACCTCCTTCCCTTTTCTCCGACCCTAGCCTATCAGGTCTTATCAAGACCAGCTGCATCATCCTCTTCTGTGGTCTGGCAAGGCTGTGCCACCCAGTCGGACGTGATCAAAGATCCGGCCACTGAGTTCATGTCAGAGATACCCCCTGTACCCCTCACTTCGAAACTGAGCAGTCTAGACCTTCCTCTGAACAGGGGTCTAGGTCCTTTTCATGCATGGTCCTTGGTTGGAGTATTGCTATCTGCAGGCCCTCTGGACCAATTGTTTTGACTCTGTAGTTCTCCTTGTAGAGTTCCTGTCCCCTCCAGGTCTTTCTATCTCCTTCTTCTTCCATAAGGTTTCTGGAATTTCATTATTTCCTTTTTTTAAAATTTATTTATTTTTATTAGTTTATTCACTTTGTAACTTAGCTGTAGCTGGATACAATCACATCCTCCTTCCCTCCCTCATTTCCTCTCATGCCTCTCCTGAAGTCCACTGAAAGGGGAGGCCTTTCCCTCTGACCCTAGCCTATCAGATCTCATCAGGACTGGCTGCATTGTCTTCCTCTGTGGCCTGGTAAGGCTGCTCCCCCATCAAGGGGAGGTGATCAAAGAGCCAGCCAGTGTTTTTAATTGCTGAGTTGTATTTCATTGTGTAAATGTACCACACTTTCTGTATCCATTCTTCCATTGAGGGACGTCTGAGTTGTTTCCAGAGTCTGACTACTACAAATAAAGCTGCTGTGAACACAGTTGAACAATGTTCTTTCTTATTGAATGGTTGGGACCTCTTTTGGATATATGCCCGAGTGGTATAGCTGGATCTTGAGGAAGCGCTATTCCTAATTTTCTGAGAAAGCACCAGATTGATTTCCAAAGTGGTTGTACAAGGTTAAAATATAAAAATCTTACTTTTTCTATTAAATTTACATACTATGACTTTGCTAAAATCCTTGAGTAAGGGTAAAATGTTGTGGAACCCTTAAGATTTACATTAAAGACGTAGGGTATTGATGTCTACACAATTTTACTTCATTTTGTATGCTGTATTTGATTTATGCCAGTGGCCTGAACTTACAGGAAAATTTTAAACAGAGGTGGAAGAGTGGTGGAAATTTTTAAACAGAGGTGGAAGAAGTTTGCTTCTGGTTTTAAGAACACAGGCTCACTATTAAAAATACCTTTCAAAAACAGGAGTTTGGAATAGTCTGTTCGGCATATTGAAAATGGAAGTTCACCTACTTATGTTGGTTTTTATGTTCATTTAATCTTAAATTTAATGAAATATTTCTAATGCCTTTTTCTCATGTTCTTAACAGCCTTTTTCAGTTATTATGTCAATATGCCTAGTTACGCTAATTAATAATTAAATGCATATTTTCATCATACAGTCACTGAATAACTCCCAACTTTAAATGAACATATACATCTATACATACATAATATACAATATACTATACATACACAGATTACATATATCTGTATCTATCTATATTACTCCAGGTTTAAATTTGGCAATGTCTAATTTAAGAGACGAAGTAGTCTTGTTTGCCTCTTAAAATGTCCCACTTACCTTCTGGGATTTGGTTTAGTCTATCCTTGGAATAATATATTGTATGTGTTCCCCACTACATTTTCTTTGGGGTTCTATATAAGTCTAGCAGTCAAAGATTTTTCTCTAGTAAGTTGCTGGTACATAATCCAATGGTGAAACATGTAGATTCCATTGCAGCCTTAACAGTAAGCCAACTTGCGTTGGATCTTTTTGCACAAACAAGTTTCCAGTAAGAGTGCAATTTGCTAAACAGATAAAGGACTTTCAGTTTCTCTTGTTCAGGGTGTTTGTTTCAGTATGTTGTCGTTTTTTGATGGTTACTCTTTTATAGAGGCAATAAATTTGTTGGCATGCAGTAGATGGTGATAGCGTTTTCTTCCGCAAGTGTGACAGGGGAACTTTTTCAATTCTGACAGTAGGGTTGACATTCTCTTCTTGCTCAGCACTGCTAAGTCCTTATCCATCTTTTCAGTCAACCAACTTTGGACTCCTAAAATTGTCTAGTGATCACTCTGTTTAATTGATTTCCAGTACATTTTATTTAGTTTGTATTAACTGCTTGAGACTTAAATTATTTTAATAATTCACCATTCTAAAAGTTAATCCAAAGTTATTGACTTATGAGCTTACTTTAGCTGCTACAATTAGAATTAAAAACTAGAGAATTACTTTAAAATTATGTTTTAACTGTATCCCGTGTTTACTGACAGTTTTAAATTATCAATCACTGAAAAGTATTTTCGAATACCTATGTGATTTAATATTTGACCCAATTCTATGCAATTCACTGGGAATGTCTTATTGCACAGAATATGAAAATATGGTCACATCGATTGTTTCCTCAGCACATAAAAACTAATTCTGTATATTATAAAAATTATTGTTGAGATGTTCTTCCAGAGACCTTAGTTCAAGTAGTTTGATAGCAGTGTTCAAATCAATAGCACTCTTGATTTTTATCTAAGTGATCTGTTAGTGTTTTGGAGATAACAGTTATAGTCTATAATTATGGAATTACTTATTGATTTAGCTTTGGTTATTTTTACTTATGTATTTTCAAGTTCCATTATAGATAGAATTTTAAATTACCATTTTTTTACTTCTAGAACCAAACATTTGTCATTATGAATCTCTATATAGTTTTGCTCAGAGTGTTTACTTTGATCTTCGAATGTATTTATAATATACTGTAATTGGCAATGCCCTAGAAACCTAGGAACCTAGGAATTTCTTCAGACTTGGAGGTTGACCTATCTGTACAATTAACTCCACTTTTTGTGGCCAGAATTTCACTTGAACTTTTATATCTCTTATGAACAATTTGGCCTTTATTCACAATTTCTCCATAACATTATCTATACTCAGAGTTAAAATTACGCATGGAATTATAATTTACTTGCAGTAAAACATTTATCTAGTCTTCCTTACCTACAGTTTGAATTAAGTAAAATATATTTAGAATCTTGTTTTCAACATAAACTTCTTTACAATCAGTTTTTGAAGTTTTGAATCATAACAATATACTTCTTTAATACTTTAATGTCTATGACATTCATAGCTGAACAAAACTTAGTATACTTTCCAAGTGTATATGGAAAACAGTCCACTTTTAATGTTCATCCCATAATTTTACACATAACATATCCATACGTAGTATAGACTCTCAATATAATATTAAGTTTGTTACTTTAAACAGTAGTATTTTTATAAAAAGTGTATCTATTTATCTGTCATACTTATTTTATATTCTTTCTTGAAACTGATATTTCATTACATATAACTTGTCTTTAATATTAAAAAATCTTTTCAAGGTGGTATTACAATCTACTGGGGGCTAATTTTCATTAGTTTCACTTTATTAGATTATGTGTTTGCATTAGCTTATTTTTTCAAAATATAATTGCTAAATGTAACGTTCCTGAAAAGAGAATTCTTCTCTTTCACTATGTTATAAGTGTCATTTCATTGTTCACTTCATGCCACGGGCTGAGGAAATGTCAGCTACCTTTGATTCATTGTTCTCTTTCATATCATGATTGATTTTTTTTGGTGGTAGTTTTCAAAATTTTCTGTTTTTATTTTTAGCATTTTCATGATATTTGGTAGACACACTATTATTAACAATATTATTGTATTCATTCTGTTTGAGGTCAAGTTATTTATTGAGTTTTACTTTTATTTCTGTCTCTTCTGGAGAAATTATTTATACACATACACATATGCACATGCAACATTAATGAAAAAAAGGTCATAAGTTTAAAAGAGTGCAAGGAAGTGTACATGGGAGAGCCTGGGGGGAGAAAAAAAAAGACGAAATTATTTATTACATTATAATCTCAAAAAAAAAGAAATAATAAAAACAATGAGGGTTATCATAGAGACTATAATAATAATTATTATTATTATTAATAATAATAATAATAATAATAATAAATAACAGAGTTGTGCTTAAGTACTTAAAACCACATAGTCTGAAGGAGAATATAGCGTGATTTGGTTGATTTATTTGAATGTAAATTTTTTTTCACTAAATTTGATCTTTGACAATTTCACATATGCAGATAATGTGTTCTGATTACTCTCATTCCACCCTTTGCAGCTTCCCTTTCACCTCTGCTAATGTGTCCTCCTGCCAAAACTTTTGTATGTATGGAATTACCCAGGTGAGCCGAACCTGTGGAGACACACCTGAAAATGACAACTCCCCCTTCCTGAGAAACCAGTATTTCCCAATAATTTAGCAATGAGACAATGAGAAGTAGAAGCCCATGAGTCCTTACTCGTCTGTAGTTAGCTATGGATTTGCCTAGGCTTATATAGGCCCAGACACATTAGCTGCCCTAAAACCACCAAAGGCTGTCTTGTACCTACAAGGTAATGCTTGGTAGACCCTCTCGCTTCCTCTCACATTTACCTTCTCTTCTGTCTCCCTTCTGTGGAATTCCTCCAAGGAATAGGCATAAATATGCTCTTTAGGGCTGAGCACACAATTCTTCCTTTAACATTAAGTTGCAAATACAAGACAGAAAAGTCTTCAGTGCATCAAGCCTTTATGCAAGTTCAACAGAAACTAAGGTGTGCTTTGAGATCAGACTGTGGACAGAAGTGAGGAAAACTTTCTAGATCCAGAAGACGGTCTGTATAAATTAACAATCTACGTGGCTTAGAAGACATGAAGACTACGTGCAGCCATCTATGTCTAGAAATGCAATATAATCGAAGATGAATCTCAGCCAATCTGTTATTTTTAAGGAGCCAGGTAGTTGTGACTAATCTGTTTATCATTATCATCATCTTCATTATCATCGTCATCATTATTGCTGGTATGGATGTGTGGAATCATGTTTTATCAATCTTTTGTCAATTCCGTTGCTTGTCTCTCCGAAACTTTTTTTTTTAATGAATAACTACAGGTTTTTTCGGAAAGGAAAACAACATTGTAAAAAGTGCTCATCCATCCAGAGGACTTAAATACAGAGAAGCAAAGGTACCGGCAATGCCCAGAAATTTCATAATTACACATGTATGAACATTAACAATATATAATTCCTATTATATAAATTATTTCATTGGCTATTGAATAAATTATGTAAAATATATCAGTTTTATAACTACAAGAGTCTATGAGAATGAAATTTGTGTTTTACATTCATATACATTGGGTGGACTGCTAATACACTCCTCAGTAACGCTTACTCTAGTGGTACAAAGAAAGCCCTTAAGGTTTTACATTTATGTCCTAATAGGATAGTAATCTATATTATTTCTGTAATGAAATTTTCCAAAAGTGCTTTGTGTTCTTTTTGATTAAAGGGAACTAATTTTACACATGTGATCATTGCAAAGACTACTACTAGGTTAAGACCACTGATGGCTTTTTAACTGAGAATTTCCTCATTTATTTTAAACTTCTCTATTCAAATTTCACAAGAACTACCTATACTTTACAGTTGGAGTTGGCAATAGACTTAAATTATCTGTTTAGATATATCTTCCCTTCTACCATGTCTACTTCAACTTCTATATTTATATTAAATCTTAGGAGGTTTTTTTGGTACGTGATTGAACTGAAAGTTCAAACAGGTGACTGTCAAAGAATAGGTTACCAGTTTATTAATATTTTAACATTTCCCTTAGGCAAACTTTAAAGCCATTGCCATTAAGTGAGGAATTTAGGAATAAACCGATGCTGGATACAAGAAATATCATTGTAATGATGGACAATAGCATTATTTTGAAAGGATGTTTGCCAGATTATTTATTACTTTTCTTTTTATATCTTTGAATCATGAATTATAAATTATTAAGCTCTCCTAGGAAAGGTATATTTCATTTGAAACTAAAGTATTTTATGGACTCCCATTAAAGGAACAAAACAATATAATGATTCCTTGTGATGATTTTATAGCTGATGAAAAGTTGCAGTTTTGAAACATTAAATGAATTGCAAAATAATAAGATTCTTTTCAAATAAGGCACTGTTGTGAAAATTGTTCTTATAGTTGATTTGGTTGCCTAACATATTTAATAGAAAGGAGCTGGAATTGTGCATGCATTGCTGATATTAACCATGTAAGCTGTTCACATGGAACCTTACCTGACACAGAACCAATAGGTCAGTTAAATGTGTTTGTTGTATTAAAGCGTATTAGTCATGTCACAGATTATTTCATTTTTTTTCAGTGGTATACATAAAAGCAATTTTCTCTTGGAAAATGATTGCTTTAATTTGATTGCGTACAGATTCACTGTCTTTGCTATCACTGTAGAAAAATATGCACAGGGAAATGACTGAAGACAGTAAGACATGGATGGAGAATGGAAGACGTAGGATCCGAAGCATTTCGCCAAAGCGAATCTCTCCTCTTTTGTTGTTCTCTTGATCTGCATATCGTGCATGTGCAAATTTGGCCATGTAAACAATTCTCTACAGGCTCCAGCTTTCTTGGGGGTGATTTGGGCAAAAGGAACAACATCTATAAATTGAGATATTTATGGAGATTCAGCACAATAATTGTGAAGTACTGTAGCTGGAACATTCTCCATCCAAATGTCTGAAATGTACATTGTCAATTGTCTGAAATTTTTTTCATTGCTGATTATCACACTATCATTGGAAATGTCCATACTACAGAACTTAGGTTCGTGTAGAAGTTTGCTGAAAATAGTACATGTATTTGCTTCCAAATTATTTATGCAAGTTCTGCATGACGCCTACCTGAATGTTTTTCTTCTTTTAAAGATTTATTTATTTTTTATTTTTAAATTAAATTTTTATATTTTTTACATTAATTACATTTTATTCGCTTTGTATCCCAGCTGTAGCCCCCTCCATCATTCCCTCCTAATCCCACCCTCCCTTCCTCATCTCCTCCCACGCCCTTCTCTAAGTCAACTGATAGGGGAGGTTCACTACCTGAATCTTATTTATAAAATTGAATCACATCCCTAAGCTTCTGTGGGTGAAAATACTGCAAAATGTAAAAATAAATTTAAACATCCAAAACTCAACCACAAAAATATCAAGCCTTTTTATCTAGTAATATTCAACTTGAACTGTGGTATCAATAGAAGTTAACTTCATCCTGTAGGATTTCATATTTCATTTCTAAATATTTATAGGAAAGCTTTTGTGTGTCCTGAAAAATCCTCATACTCAGGGATTTTACTCTCTATTTCCAATACAAATTATGATTTGTTCCTTGTACTTGTAAGTACAATATTTTATATTTCTTTCCATACAGCAGTCAAAATTAATTTTTAACCTTTTTGTTAAAATGATATTTAACCTTGCTGTTATCAACCAATATTTATTTAAAATAGATAATTTTTTAATCAGAAAAAAATTCTATTTTTTTAAATTGCTTATTAGAATTATTTTAAAACACAAAGGGAATGAATCCATCGACCTATACTCCAGACTCAGTTGTTAGGCTTTAGTGCTACAAATACAAGATATTTATAATAAAATCTGAAGTTCTGTCCAGAAGAAGGGTGTCCTTTCTAGGACACTTGGGTGATAGCAAATATAGGAGTCCACAGGTTCAGGTCAGATACCTGGACATCACAGTTTTCTTGCCAGTCATTAAAGGATTTTCTTTAGCAGAAAGAAATTTCAAAATACATCTAACACTGCAGATATAACTCTCTAGGAGCATGAGCCATCGGAAGTCATATAAGGTTATTGAAGAAAAGTTACATTCAAGAAGTGAAAATGCCCACACAGAATGCAAGAAGAGGATATGACTTCAGTAAAATACCAGGAATTTCCAGTCTGTAACTTATTTAGCATATATTTTAGGGAATTATGTAAAAGCATTTCCATTAGAACATTCAGTGAATACTGATAATATTCTGAACAGACTATCACTATTAGAGATAGCTTAAAGATTTGGGGGTATTACAAGTGCTTATTAAAGTTAAACTTAGTGGAGGATAGGAGTGGTGAGTGGTTGCTAGACGCCTGAATATTCTTGTTAAAAAAAAAAGTTAATACCTGGAATATCTAAATGCAGGGTCAACACAATAAAGAGAAAGTAGAATCTGGAGGATTAGAGATCCATAGTACATGAATACACAGGACACATAGGGAGGAACAGATGGGGATGTTGAAGACAAAAAAAGAAAAGCCAGGAGAGGATACCAGTGTTGTAAAGGAGCAGAGAACGGGAAGAGAGCATAGAGACGTTAGTGGACCATCCTGAGCAGAGAGGTATTTCTTTCAGGCTCATTTGTGCATTCAGTTTCCATTCATTTAGTAAAGACATAACAAGAGCTGTCCCATCATTTCCTGTAATGTGAACAAAACAAAGATACTTTGCTTTTGTGGCATAATTGTAAGAAGGAAAAACAGACAAGGAAAAGTCAATACGCAAAAGCAAAATATATAAGACATTAAATAAATCAAGTAATTCAATTATTCTTAAAAACTACAAAGTACATGAATTTGTGAGTATCGGGAAAAGGGGTCTTTTTGTTTAGGTAGGACCATTCTAAAGAGTGACTGAGGAATGCTTTGAACCTATCTTTTGGAAAAACAGTCACAACCATGTTTTGTTGAATATGACAGTCCCAAAAGTCCTACAAGATTAGAAAGGACCCTACATAGTTCAAATGAGCAAAACTGAAATGACACATGCCATATTTGGCACTTGGGTGGCATGGTTTAGGGAATTTGATATGTATAAGAAAATCTAAATTGAAAAAACACAAATTTTAAAGTAACTAACTTATAAATGCTATTTAAAGCCATAAAACTAAATGAAATTGCCAATGAGGCTAGTCACAGACAAAAAAAAGGGGGGGGGAGGGCGGGGTTAAGCAGTGCTACAAAAAAAAATCAGGTGGCTATAAGAGAGTGCTGCCATTAGTGGTTTTGAGAGAGTAAGCAGAATGTCCATGGGCTCTGGTGCGTAAAACTGTAACATGCATGTAACAAAACATGCTGTAGCATCTTTTCTATTCTAGGCCAGTTGCAAAACATTGTGGGAAACACTGCTTCTGAGACCTCTTTCTAGTCAAACAAATATTACTCTGTCCCTTACTATGTAGGCATGCCCAGCTTATTTCATCACAGCAAGGAGCCAAAAAGGCACAAGGTGTGTATGCGCTGGGAATGGGGACAGAGAGTTCGTTTCATGATTTTCTATAATCTGATGCAGAATGTAGTTGGTCATAGGCTGTTGCCAAAAAGGCAGAAGGTATATGTGTCGGGAATGGGGACAGGGAGTCAGTTTCATGATTTTCTATAATGTGATCCAGAAGGTACTTGGTCATACTCTGTATCAGAAGCCAGTTTTTAATCCCAGCCTGCATACAAGGGAAGGGATGAAAGGGGGCATGAATATTGGGATATGGAATCAGTGAAATCTGTATTATAAGTTGCCTAAAACTTAGCCCATATTATTAAGTAAAGCATAAATATTATTAAAAAATATTTATCAACAAGTTTTGATCCCAATTTTTTCTTGATTCCCTTCCTTTTATTTTTATGTTAGGATAAGTGTGTGTGTGTGTGTGTGTGTGTGTGCATGCATGTACACATGCTCGTACGTGCGTGTCTGTGTGTGGACTGTGGTATAGGCACATGTAATAAATGGCACCTGGGAAGGTCAAGGAAGACACTAGTACCTTTGTCATTTTACACTTATGACTTTGAGGTAGTATCACTCCTTGAACCTGAAGTTAGGCTAGTGGCCAGCAAGGCCCAAGTCTCAGTTTGCACAGTGATGTTATTATAGGCACAGGGTCATATATGTTTTCAAGTGAGTTCTGGGATTCAAACTCGTATCCTCATGTTTTTTTTTTTGCAGCAAGCACTTAAACATTGGCCACCTTTTCTATCCATTCTCTCCATTGATTTTCTATCTATATTCCTAGAAACATCTTTTTTTCTTTTCAATTTACTTGATTCATGACATTTCTGTTAAGATTCATACTCGGGGTGCTAGAGAGATGGCTCAGTGAGACAGCTCACAACTTTCAGGGGACCTGATCCCTTCTCACTAACTCACCTAAAACTATAATTCAATAAAAATTATAAAAAAAACAAACAAATCATGCTCAGTTTTACATGTTTTTCTCTTAAAAAGTTGATTTATGTTTATTTCTGGGTTTGTACCATTAATGCTAACAGTCTACCAATAATCAATTTAAAATCTTCAGAATCTTAACAGAAGCTTCCCAAATATTTGTCAGCATGGTATCATTAAGGAATTTGCCCTTTGAGCTAAATGGCCATACCTATGTAACCGTGTGAATTCACATCAACAAAAAGGAAAAGTTATTGAGGGTTGTGTGAAAAAGTTGTAGTTGTGATCACAGAGGAAGGGTGATTTTGCCACTGTTGTTTAGTTCCTACAAACAGAACTTGTATTCACATGCAGATGAAAACGAATATGCATCTATTCTCTCACAAAAAGTTTTTCAACAGACTCAAGGAAACTCAAATCACTATATGCAATGCACCCCAGCAATTTAGCTAGATAGTATTGCCTCTTTTTTTTCTTTGAGCCCTCAGTTTTCTTGGCACATCCTTCTTGTCATTTTCATGTTGTATCCTTGTTTCAGGTTCCCACTGCCAACAGCTGGGATAATCTCTTCTCCAACATCTGGATCTTCCCACCAAAGTTTACCCCTGTGCAACAGCTACACACAGATGCAAGTCTAATGATCTCTAATTACCTGGTTGGCTTTGCATTTACCTCTCAGTTGGTGACAGATTGGAGGAAATTTCAAACAGAATACCTACATTTATACCATGTTTTTCATCACGCACATTTTAAACAAAAACTTTCAAAAAAATCTACTATAAAATCGTTGCTCATACTTGAGTCACTATCATTGCTAAGCAGGATGTGGAGGTGGGATTGATGACAGTTTTCTATCAGAACATAAGGTAAGCAATTTAAAAGTCATCAATAGATTGTAAATTAAATGTGTGATTTAACCTGTGAGCATTAAATAGGAAGGTAATTGCAGAATGGTGAAGCTTTGGCTGTGGCTCCAAAGAGAGCAGAGTGGCGCGAATTATATTGCTGTGCATAGACTGGAAGTGAGAGTGTTCCCACCAGAAGGATCATTCCTTTCAAAGATATAAACAAGATGTATGCTTTAATTAAATCATGAGTTGAAAAGGACATTTGAATTTTTCTACATTTCTTAAAAGTGCGCCTTGAGGAAAAAAATATACTGTGTCTTGTCCCATAGCAACAATACTATAGTTCTGGAAATGTTTGAGTAGAATTGATCATGCACCTTTAAAGAAAAGTTATGAAGAACTTTTGTAAACTGCATGTCCATGCTCACTATAGAACAATACAGTATATTATATAAAAACCAGTTATATTATAAATATCTAGATATAGTGTAGTTGGCAACAAGAGAAAGTCCCAGGTTCTGTTTCTGAGAGATCACCATTTTTAGAAATAGGATCTTTCCGTTCCTGTAAGATCCTGAAAGACTTCATTTGCTTTGCTGGCAGATTGTATTAATTGTAAAGGGAAATTTTCCAGATAAATCTAAGTTTAGATTTCTGCCTCCTTGATTGCACCACTGATCTAGAAATAAAATGGTTCCCTGGGTGCTATTTTTTATAAACATTATCCCTGTTTATTCTGGAATGTCTAGTATGGAGTTTTCTCTGCTGTCTTCATGTTTCACTGAGACTTGAAGCCATCATTTATCACGTGCTCTTATCTATGGCTTTGTTGGCAACATTTTGTGTAACCTTTATTTTTTTTTTTCTGTTTCTGTTTTCTAGTTGCTGTAGCTTAATGCTTATTCACAGAGATTTTGAAGCCATGTGGAATGTATATTCATATTGGCTTGTATACTTATGCTAATGTTAGTTCTTGGCAAGGTGCTATGGTCCCTTAGCTTCCAACTTTTAATCTTAAAATATCATAATAATACATGTTGACAGAGGATTCTTGATTCACATTGAATTAAATTACTAAAATAAAAAGCAGGAGATAAACAATGATACACAAGTATGACTATTGCTGCATGTATTAAAATGCCTGACACCATATCTTGATTAGAGTGAAGACCTAAATATCTATCAAAATACAAATTCAATTTAGAATTCTTGAAACATTCTTGTATATGTTATTTCTCAAATGTTGCATTAAAATGAGGATCTATTGCTAATATTACCACCAAATAGAACTGAGGATACAGATTCATTGATCACAATGACTGCCCGCTCCCCCATGAATGAAGACACTAATTGTCCCTCTTTACAACTGTGTTCGTCTCAAAGTTTCTCTTCATTTCTAAATGTCTCTTTTCCTTGGTTTAAAGTGAGTGGTTGATATTAGGTAATTGATTATGTTATGTGTCTTCATTGTTTATGCACATCTTGATGAGTGAGATGGGTATTTTTCCATTCCTTTCCTAAATCCTTACTTTCTCCAAAAACATTTTTTTTTCCCTAATCAGAAAATGATGGAAGTGCCTTTTTTCCCTACCACCCCCTTGGAGGGTGCTAGAGTAGAAAAAAGCACTGCAACAGTTAGTTGTGTCTGCTACCTTGTAGCTCACTAAGAAGAAATGCATTTACATTCAAATAAATTTAGAGGAATAGAAACATGAATACCGTGCCTACAGTGCAAAAACCCTGGCTTATACTGCACCAATATAAACTCATTCAGCCTTTGTGTCAGCCTTGTAAGTCTTTCTCATTGCACCCCTGTGGTGATTATAAGCAGACGTATAAATCATGCAACTATAATTCAACCTAGCAATAAACACTCAGCTGCTGAGTGAAAATGTGAATGCTGCTTCTCAGTACCTTGGTTTCCGTTGCTAGGTTTAGCCTATGAGAGCTAAGGCTTGATTAGGCACACAGAACCATTACAAGGGAGATGGAAAAGGCTTCTTTGGATAAGACCTGGTATTAGGGAATAATCTACAAAATAGACATGAAGTCAGCTGGTTAATCACTTGAAGTAGAAGGCTTAATTTAAATGGAGCAATGTAAGTGGGATCCCACTAGAGCAAACTAAAACCTGGATGAGTCATCAGGAGTTGCCTATGATCATTTGACCCACATTAGTTCTTCGGCACCCCAAGCCTCGGTGATGGATAAACTGGCAACAGTTAGCGTGCTGATGGAAATAATTTTGGCTAGGTAGGCAGAAGGATATAGGTAGGAACTACGCAATAGCTTGCTGGAGGATTGCTGAGAGTTTCCGTGTTTCTTGGCTGGGCACCTAATCCACAAGAAACTTTAGAGTGTGAAAATTATTGTATCATCAATGTCACAAAGGCTAAAATCCTCCATGTGGTTGATGATCAACTCTTACCTCCAAACCACACCAAGAACAGCCTTGCCCAGGTTATATAATCATGCTTGCTGTGGTTTTGTGAGCTTGCTGATCAGTGAATTCAAGTCCTTAGCACAGAAATGAACTAGAAGATTTCAGGGATTATTAACTATTCTTGAAAAGAGTACAGTGACCCAGAAAATAACTTTATAAAACCAAAGGCATCGTGTGTTTTTTATTTAAGGTTATAATTCTTTGGAATTTAGCACTTTAAAGTCTGGTTTCAGAAATAAAAACCTCCTACTCAGTTCTGAGGGAGTGTCATGTGAAGAAAGAATTAACTGCTGCTATCCATAATAAAATAAATGGCAAATTTCTTTATTGTGGAGAATAACTTCAACAGCATCAAAAAAAATGGGGAACTGTACAAGAATACAAATGCGTAAGTAAACAAAAACAGCCTGAGGCACCGGTGCTTTTCTTAGGCTCCCTCTTGTCCATAGTAGTTACTTTGCTGTTGCTGTAATAAAGCAGTATGACCAAAAGCAGTTTATACAAGTGGAGTGAGGAGTTTACAGCTCTACAGTGCTGAGTCCCTCATGGCCAGGAAGCATCATGGCAAACAGCAGCAATAGAACCTGAAGCCGGAAGCTGAGATATCACACATCTTCCTGGACGCATGAGTAAGAGTGGTGAATGAGTGAGGCTAGGTACACTCAGAGCCTGCGGCCAGTGACATACTTTCACCAGCAAGGTGACACCACCAAAACTTTCCAGATATTTCTAGCAGATGATGACCAAATAGTCTAATGTCTTAGTCTTTAGGATACAGTTCTCATTCACACTCCATACAATTGAATTTGAAAGTATTTAAAATTAATTATAGTTACCTAAGTATCACAAAGAGACACTATAAATGAACTTGTATTTTTATTATTTATTATAGAGGGAATATGAAAACATATGTATACCACAGGACAGAGTATATCAAAAGTGAAGCAGTTTATTGAGATAGAAAGCAGGTTTATTTATATAATCAAGCCAGTTATATATTAGCTTAGAGACACTCAGGTTGTTTTGTGAAGGTAATGGATATGTTTTGGCATTTTTTCTTTGTTTATATGCTGTTTTGCTTCTCTTTGGTTTTTGTACAGTTAGGCCTTCTACTAGGTACTGTAGTGTGAAACTCAGTTTTACTCTTTAATATTGGGATGCCATTTTCCCCAGCTACCCATGTCTCCTAAGTACATCTATTACTTTTGTCTCTCAAATAAACATTAATGGAAAAGATTGACTCATCTACTCTAGGCTTCCTTCAGCGCCTAAGACTCTCTCTTCCGTCTCTTGTATTCTGTTGGTGATGCTTACATTTTGTGGTTCCGATCTAAGTTCTCCAACTCCAGGGTTTTCTCTGTTTGTGTTTTCTTTATTGATTCTAATTCTGTTTTCATGTCTTGCACCATTTCCTTCATGTGTTTGAATGTGGATTCCTGTTGTTCCATTATGACCTCTATGTTTTTTTATTTCCTCTTTCTGTGCCTTGAATAACTGCATGATTAGAGATTTATTATAATTTCACTATGTTTCAGGTACTTGTGTTTAGTAATGGAGGTGATTTAAGTGAAATTATAACTCTTTAGAGTTTTATAAAAAGCATAATATAAGTTGTATACGAAATACTCATTTTATTATTTTAAGCAAAGGAACCATTTCCACAATAAATTTTATTTCTTGCTAATATACCCCGGCTTCCTTACACATGCAAACCTTTTGTATGCTCCTTTCTGTCAGGAACACACATGCTATTTCTTTCCAGAATTTTTGAATGAGGTATAAGAAATAATTCCTAAAAAAAAAAAAAAATAGTATTCAGAGAATAAGTTATCTATCACAGAAAAATTTGTGGTCCAAGTTTCAATAAAAAGTCAATTTTATTCTTACTGGTTGGTTTATATTCAAAATATTGTTTCAAGCACAAACAGTTTAGTGATAATGAAAAGAAAATATTTGCAAGCCTGGAGTAGGCCATACACATGTAATATAATAAAGAATGTTTATAGAAATAGCATATTTGTAGTTATCTTTAGTAAGATCAGGGAGAAAGATATAAAATCTTGCCACTGTGTATTGTGAGCCATTATGTTCATGATTTGTTTGCCATAACATTGAAAAAGAGACTTCTGCAATGACTCATATAAAAACCATGAAGTGCAGTAACAACAAAAGTAGGGGCAAATATTTTTTATCATGTCAATAAAACACATTCTTTTAAATGTCTGAAATTATTGTTGTTGTTGTTTTTAGTTTGTTTGTGTTTGTTTGTTTGTTTGTTTGTTTTAGAGACAGGGTTTCTCTGTATAGCCTTGGCTGTCCTGGACTCATTTTCCAAACCAGGCTGGCCTCAAACTCATAGCGATCCATCTGCCTCTGCCTCCCAGAGTGCTGGGATTCTAGGCATGAACCACTGGGCCCAGCAAATGTTTGACTTTAAACATAAGTAACTTGATTCCCTTTCCAATGATCCCAAATGAGGCGAGGCTGCATGGTTGTATTTTGTCATGTCCCTTTGGTGCTATAAACATGACTTTGTTTTGACATTTCATGTCATGTCCACAATCCTGATAGAACTGTATATTTTCCAATGCCGGAGTTAATATGTTTTGGCTCCCAGTTCAGTAATAAATTTAGAACGCAGAGTGGAGAACACAGTAAAACTAGTTGTTTAATTAAATTGTCACCCCAATCTTTTAGTCTATAATTTATCCTGACATCATTTGAAGCAGCATCAATTGATTGAGATGCATTGTACATCACAGAGTCAGACCTTCTACTGAACTTAAGAAGTCCAGTGAGCTTTATATATGATAAATAAACCTTCCATACCCTGGAAAGACCCACAAATGTGTTCTCCAATTCAGTCTAGATGGCTCATTGGGCATTCCTTTGTAGGTCACTGAGACGTATTGAAAAATCTGTTCAACATATGTAAGTTTCTTTTCTTTTACTTTTTTTAAAATAATTTTTATTTTTACATTAATGACAGGTTATTTACTTTGTATCCCACCCATAACCTCCCCCCCCTCATTCCCTCCCAATCCCACCCTCTTTCCCTCATCTCCTCCCTGTCCTTTTCCAAGCCCACTGATAGGGGAGGTCCTCCTTCCCTTCCATCTGACTCTAGCTTATCAGGTATCCTCAGGACTGCCTGCAATGTCCTCCTCTATGGCCTAGTTAGGCTGCTCCTCCCTCCGTGGTAGTGGTGGGGTCAAAGAGCCACCCATTCAGTTCATGTCAGAAATAGTCCCTATTCCCTTTACTAGGGAAACCCACTTGGATACTGAACTACCATGGTCTACATCCAAGCAAGGGTTCTAGGTTATATCCATACATGGTCCTTGGTTGGAAAAACAGTCTCATAAAAGACCCCTGTGCCCTGATATATTTGGTCCTTGTGGAGCTTCTGTCCAGGTCATAATAACTCCTCCTTCTTTCAAATGATTCCCTGCACTCTGCCGAAGGTTTGGTTATGGCTATCAACATCTGCTTTGATACACTGCTAGGTAGAGTCTTTTAGAGGCCTTCTGTGGTAGGCTCCTGTCCTGTTACTTGTTTTCTCCTATTTCCAATGTCTATCCCATTTGACTTTTTAAGTGAGGATTGATCGTCTTACCCTGGGTCCTATTTCTCTTGTTTATCTTCTTTAGGTGTACAGATTTTAGTATGTTTATCCTATCTTATAGGTGTAATATCCACTTATAAGTGAGTATATACCATGTGTCTTTCTGCTCCTGGGATACCTCACTCAGGATGATCTTTTCTAGATCCCACCATTTGCCTGAAAATTTCATCATTTCCTTGTTTATAACTGATAAGTAGTATTCCATTGTGTAAAAGTACTGCAATTTCTGTATCCATTCCTCTGTTGATGGACATGTGGGATGTTTCCAGGTTCTGGCTATTAGGGATAAAGCTGTTAGGAACATGGCTGCAGCATGTGTAATTTTTGAGCATGATGTTTTCCGAGGATTCTCAGGATGTTACCCCCATTGTACCCAGGCAGTTTGGTCCCTACTCTAAACAGAAGTACTGGCATCCTTTTCTAAAGCTCCTGGAAGGAAGTTTTCTAATGGTTTTGAAGAAATGATCTTGATGTCATTTTCAGTCTGTGTATTGACTGTGGGCTTTTATTTCCTGCATTCTCTTGTTCCAAGAATAAGAATGAATGATCATTTGTAATGAAAGAAATTGGGGAGAATACTATATGAATTATAAAGAAAGAAAATACTACTGAAAATTGGAGAGATGGCTCATTGTGGGAAGTAGTTAGACAAACATGACAGTCTGAAGTCAGAGCCTTAGTGTTCACATAAAATCCTGGCATGGCAATCAACATCTGTAACCCCATTGTAGCCCCACAAGGCAGGACACAGGAAAATCTCAGAGCTTCCTAGTCAGCCACCACAGTTGAAATGGTCAGTTATCATTTGAGTGAGAGACTTTCTCAAAACAAAGTCCGAGAAAGTGATTGAGGCAAACATTTCAGAGCCTATCTTGCATTTACAAATGGGAGTGTACTGAGAAGTAATTCACACATATATGTGCATATAGATGTATATATCACAAATACATATATAACCACACAAAACAAAAACATATGTATAGGATATTAGAACTATATCTTTAAATAATTTTATTACTATGTTCCTGGAAAAGAACAAGGCAGAGACGCAGAGAAGGGTGAATGTGTGCAATGAAATCAAGTTTAGAGTAAGAGGACAACCTTGGTGGAGTTCTCCTCCCACCAAGGTTCTAGAGATTGACCTCATAGAGTCAGGCTTGTATGATGAGCACGTTCACCCACGGAGCCATTCAACTGGCTTAACAACCAATCTTTTTTTTTTTTCAGCTGCAAAGAGATAGTGTTGAATGAAAAACCCCAAGAGAGGAAAGGGTAAAACAGCCCGTTCAAGTGGTTGGATGCCATTTATACGTCATCTGAGCTTACATACGCATGCTTTTGTCTTCCTGTTTAGCAATTCTTGTTAGCACTCTTTTAGGACGTAAAATGATCGTTTATAGTCATTGCCATCTGAGAATATGCAGTTTCTGCCTCAGAAAGGTGTGAAGGAGGCCATGTTTTTTTCCTCCCTACAGATGTTGCAGGGGCAACTGCTTCTCTTGCTGAAGACAGAAGCTCCTGTCTCATGCAGGAACACCATGCTCAGGCTTCCCCTACTTCAAAAAGATGACAGATTATTATGGAGCTATTTTATTGCCCATGGAGCATATTCTTGAAGATTACCTAGACAAGACAATCCAACCAGCCAACCAAATCAAAAATATCCTTTTAATTTTCTCTTTACATCGCGTCCTCAACTTGTACAACTTTAGTGAGCCTTCCATACCACTACCGAATGTGTGAAGGCAGAATATCCCAGAGGTTCCAGTACACACACACACGGGAGACCAAAAGTTGTTGGGTTTGCCTGAGCTTGTGGTAATGGTGCAGGTCATGACAGAGACTATGTGATGGAGCAAAGTAATTCATCATGTGCCAAAATGGAACAGAAGGGAAAGGAACTAGGGTCTCAAGTGCACTCTGAAAGGCAGCTACACCAAGGATCAAAGGGCTTCTTTCCAAGACCCTCTTATTAATGATTCTATCATCTCATCTCTCAGTGTTGCCACCATACACTGAGGAATGAGCAATTAGCATAGTAGCACTTCAGGACCACCAAGAGGACTAAGTGGGTAAAGTTCCTGTAGTATAGCCTGATAAATAAACTAGATTCCATGGTCCCTCATAGTGGAGGAAGAGATATTATGAACTTTTTCCTTTAACCTCGGAACATAGGCTGTGGGATATGTGTGCCTACCACATGCCTTTTCTCAGTACATGCAAACAAAAGAGCACATCAATTTTATGAAGCAAGTTGGCTTCTAGGAGACATCTAAATCATCTAAAATAAAGGCTATAGGTAAGCCTTGTGAGTAATTCATAGAAATGTTAGGTTTACTGCAGTCAGAGTGCTGGACAGTCAGGGCATCTGTTTGCAGACATTTTTTTTTTCAAATTCTACTTGTAAGTGACAATCAAAATTTTTCCTAGAGACCTGAAGGCACGGAATTGGAGGGATTCTGTCTGAAGCATGATGTAAGTAGAATCTGAATTAACAGGAAGCAAACTACAGGATTCACTTAGCTAAGGTAGATTAGCAGGAGTTCATATAAAGTCAGTGATGTAAGAGAATTCATATTTTTCTCAGCCATCTCCACTGTGACCTAAGCCAGGGTTCAGACGAAATGCTCTTTGAACCCTGAAACTCTCTTGATAGTTAAGGCTTTACCTGTAGAAAAAACACATGTGCACAGATATCGTATATTATGTTTGTGTATGTATTATGTATGTGTAGCTTAATCCTGCCCAATATATCAATTCTTAAATGTGTCACGATTGAATTCAATGATGGCATGTTAGCAGTAGGAAAAGAGGGAGCCTATTTTTCTTTAGAGTTTACTTTCTTCTAATTATTCTAAAAGGGAATACACAAAAAGAGTATTTTCTAGCTATATAATAAATTTACTACATGAAGCAGGTGCTCACCCTGACAGTTAACTTTGAAAGTAAATTACAGAACTCGAGAGCATAAACCTCTTTAAATATATCGTCCATTTGAAATACGTGTATTGATATGTGTTGGGCCGCCTGCTACGTTTTAGAATGCATAATGTATGGACTGAAAACTTTAGTCACTGATTTCTTACCACAAACCAACAAGTTAAACACATTTATCCTGCTCGACAAACATACAGAGGTTTTCAGCATCACTGATACAGGGTAGAAACAGAATCTGAATCCAGAAAACCAAACTGTATCACCTACTGTGTTCAATAAAAAGTATACGTCCTTATACCATGACTTTTCATATATGGCCGTGAGCAGGTCCTGAGACAAACCTAGCTTTCTGCTTCTTTTCTCTCCCCAAAGTCCTCCCCCCCGACTTTTTTGTCTTTCTTTCTTGTCCTTTTTAATCACTCCTATTTTTTTTTTTTTTTACTGCTCATTGAAACTGATAAATTCAAAGCCCTTATTTCTTTTTAGTAGGACTTTTTGCACCTCATTTCCTCTGTCTCTTCTGATTGATTTCTCCTCCCCTGATTGCACTCGCATCATCTCTGGTTTGACTCACTAAGCTCGATGCTTCAATCATAGGACCTGCCTCTAATGATCACCTTCAGGAATCTTACCTGGCCGTCAAGTTGCAGGATTGAGATACAGTTCATCTTTGACTTGCATCTTTATTTTGAAAACCAGTGACCTTTTTGAATGTCCTTGACAGTAGCTATTGCACACATAAATCTGCCCCCTATTTCAGAGAATAGATTTAAAGTACAGATTTAATTTTTTTCTTCTTTTGTTTATTTCAAGTGGAATCATATCCTCAAATATTTCTTTTTCATGTTAAAAACTTAAAATAAAACCCAAATACTGTTCTCTTAATTATGGAAAGTGGCTTACTTGCATTATAGATACATCATGCTGTGAGATTAGAAGAGAATCATAAACGGTCAGTATGAAAGCGTCACTTTTTCATGAAGTATACAGTGTCAAGTAGTATTAACAAAGTTTTTTCAAAAGTACTCAGGTAATTTACTTTGAGTGAGAAGTAAATCATTTTCCAGCTCTCTTCTTGATAAACTACAATAGTTAGAGGCTCCTACTAACTCCTGGTCAAGACAAAGGCAGGTGGTAAGTTACAACATACAAATGAACCAAAAGTGTTCAAAATAGTTAAATCAAAAGTCTCCAACATCTGGAATATGAATCTGGCACCACCTAATTTAACAACCTTATAATTTTTGGTGGAAACACAATACGAATAGATAGGAATGTGAAATGAACCACAGAATCTTTGTATGAGAAAGCTGTTAACATCTATATCATTAGCAAATATTCCTGCTTGAATTATTTGTCTGTTGGCATTGTTCTATGTTGGCATTTTACAAAGATAATGAATTAAAAAATATTCTTAATTTTACACTGTACTTTAGATTAATGTAAAGAAACTACACAAGAAAAATAAAATTCAAAGCCAAGTAAGTAACTATGAAACTACTGGATGGAGAGAAAGATAAGAGAATTCATTTACAGAGAATGAATGGGACTAATAGCATGTAATTTTTTTTTTGAGAACATTTTTTATTTTATTTTTATTTTTTATTTTTATTTTTTATATATTAACTCTGTATCCCAGCCGTGTCCCGATCCTTTATTCCCTCCCAGTCCCTCCCTCCCTCCCTCCCTCCCTCCCTCATGCATGTAATTCTATCATAGGTTTATTTAAACATGCTTTGGATGTGAGTTTTGTGAGAACAGTATTTTTTCTGCCTATGCTAAAAGCACCTTTTTAAAGTAGAATGTACCAGAATCCTTTCTTTGGGGCTCTGTGTGTCTGTTGTTTTATAGACTGTTCTTGTCCTTGAATGACATTTTGCTTACTCCTCTACTCCCTCCAGATCTTTGCAAGAATATTAACTTCTTACTGTGGTTTGACTCTTCACATGATATAAGTACATATGTTAATTGTTTCTCTATCCTTGGCAGTACCAAACTTCAGAACCAGTGTCTCTGTTTTTTTTCTTTTGTTTTGTTTTTGCCCTTTATATCTTTTACCCAGGTACTGTCTGAGAGACTAAAACATTCTGAATTCAATGATATAAAATGAAAGTTATTACAATAAGAAAGACAATAGGTACTTAAGCATATTTTTTATGTACAAAGAGAGGCAGAAAGAATAGTTGAAATTTTTAAATAAAAATACATAATTTTCTACAAAGGTATCATAGTTTATACACAGGGATATTTGAAAGAATAAATTATAATGACTTTTAATGAGCCAGAGAATAACCATAGATAAACAGTAACTGTGAAGAAAAGAATTTGGTTTAGTTTCTGAAAATACGAGGAACATCAAAGTTTGTGTCTCCCACAATCACCATTTTTAATTCACAAAATTAAATGCAGTTGGGATGTTCTGAGCAGATGGTGCCTGGCTGAATGTCCCCACCAGATGTACTTTATTAGGTGGAGATGGAAATTTCACAGTTAGAAAATGTAGAAGTCTTCAACGGAGGGTTCTGTTCTCCAATATCTGCATGTATCCTGTTCTTGACATCTTCTTTGGATGAGTCCCTTACAAATCCTCCTAGCACTGTAACTGTGCCCTTAGAGTCACCCAGGACAGTCCTTTCGTGCCGAGTATCATAACAATTTATAGGCGACAACATTGTAAAGCTGGTAAAGAGTCGCTGTGTTATCTCAGCAGATAAATGAAACCACAGACTGGCTGGTATTATTTGGGCTGTTTCAGTCCAGGGTTTCATTCCACAGTTTTTGACTACTGCATATTCTAAGAAGTTTCTCTAAACATGGTTAATCAAAAGTACACCCAAGATCTCTCTAGAAATGACTCATGATCATGTTGTCACTTCTCTAACAAAATACACTAGATTGTGTGCATTAGGGTCCCCAGGAAGCCCCATTCTTTCTTAAAGGAGACAGGTGTGGGGAAATGGCATTTTGCTAAATACCATATCATTTTCAGTTTCCCTAAAATGGACACTTGGGTGCTTTTACCTTGCTGACACTGTTACAGTTGAGTATCATGTATGGCAACTTAGATTTCTTTTTATTTTATGGACATGCATGTATGTAACTGTAATTATGTGATGTTTGTGATACCCCCTTGCATCCTTTATGGCCAGACAGTGACAGGGATATACACTGAATTTGATGTGCTGCAGTCAGACGCAGACTTTGTGCTTATCCTGGTGTTCAGTGACAAATTTTAATTCTTGTTAAACAAAACTTTTCCATTTTTGACCTAAGTCAAAGTCATAAAACTTACAGACCAAATGAAGCAGGTCAAGGTGGAAGAAAGACAGAGACTAGCTGTTCGTTGGGAGAAAAAGTATCCTTTTATATATAAAAGGATCACAGAAGGAGTTAAGACCTAGAATTTTGGTTATTAGCAATACAAG
Organism: Meriones unguiculatus; assembly: GCF_030254825.1. Taxonomy (NCBI): domain Eukaryota; kingdom Metazoa; phylum Chordata; class Mammalia; order Rodentia; family Muridae; genus Meriones; species Meriones unguiculatus. Next base: position 31,365,078 of record NC_083359.1, read on the forward strand.
TAGAAGAAAAGCTTAAGAGGCAAGGACAATTTTACATTTGACAGAAGTTTAAATTAGTCATTTTAAATGTCACTCTATAGACTAACCTAGAAAATGAGTAAACAAGTTAATTAGCACAGCTTTTTCCTCTAAATGCTGACAAACAACACGTGATTCTAAAGGTAGAAATAAAGAAGGAAAAAAGCTAATTTCCTGATCTGGGGCTTGTCAGTGTTGCAATGTTCCTGGAAACGTGTTCATTGAAAGATGAAACTGATCATCATCAAAGGCTTAACATCGAGATTAACCACTTTTTGCCATCTCACCTCCCTTCAGTTTGAACTTGGAATCTCCTCCATGAACAGACCACTAATGAGAAAATTCTTGCTTATGAATTCGGTGCAGAATGGGAGCAGTTTCCCCCCCTCCCCCCGCCTCCTTCTGCATAATGTCTGCTTTGAAGTCAGGCAGTCCAAGAAAATGATTGATCTCACCCAAGTTCATAACTTTTTCAAAGTACTGCCGATATCATTAAATTTTAATTAACCCTTTGAGCTCCCTCTATGATGTAAAGATGTGGGAACATCAAAGGCCCCTGTGTTGGAGCACCAGTGGCATCTTTTGCACCCATAAAGCTTTTTAGAAGGTATCTAAGACGCAAATATTTCAATGTGGTCTCCAACTTATTATTATTATCATTTGTGTGTGTGTGTCTGTGTGTGTGACCTTGATAAGATCTTACAGAGGTAGAACTGAAATCTGTGGTTAGCCCTTCAAAGCTGGTTGTTTTAAGTATTACCATGTTGAGAATTTAGAAGTGGGCTTACGCTTCCACAGCGAGTACAAAAAAAGCAGTGTAATCGAGGAATCTGTTTAAAATGTCACCCTGTTTGCAGCTTCGTGGGTTTCTGTCCTTCACTGTCTCTCATTCATAATTAATTAATTGTAGTCCCAACTTATGACTCACGGTGTGATGTTCTGTCTGCCTTTCCAGATAGCAACAGTTACATTAAAACCTGCCGGATTAGCCGGCCAGGTAGAAAGTGCAATGTGTGCGACCAAGAGAGACGGAGTTTGAGGCCGTGTGCATAACGTGACAAAGAAGCTTCTCTGGAAACATTAGCGAGTGCACATTGAGTCCTAACTTTACCAGCCATGATTTAAGAAGGAGTCATTGCTCCCACCGAAAGCACATTCTAATAAAGCAGACTCAAATCTTATGAGTTCTTTACCACAACTTTATTTCTCAATGTTTCTCATAGGCTCCCCTATGCAGCAAAGTACACTACTCCATTACGTGATGGTAAAAGGGGAAAGGGAGTCAGTAATAGCTACCTGAACACAGTAGCTGACGGCAGTGTCTGGGTAACTATTTAAAGTCAAGATACCTGTGCAGTCCAGCAAAAATAACTCGTTGACCTGTGCCTAAATATTTTCTTATGCTTATTTTTCTACCTTCTTGATGAAATTTGAATAAAGTGATTTACACAAGTGTTTTTTTAAATAATTATTAAGACTAACAATTTTTGCTTATTATTGAGATGTATGAAGTGTTGACCAAACAGGGGGCATTCTTTCTTCTGGTAGACTTTTCCCCTCCCGCTTCTGTTAGACCAAGAATGAATATCAATGGCCATAGTTTTTCCTCTAAATAACTCTGTAAGGGACAAGAGAAGAAGTGGCAGAAGCCCTGATGGCCTCACTTCTTTGGAAGTGATGATACACTCATTTCCAAGGCCCAAATGTACATTTGCCCCTCTGGGGTCACTTTAATCACTGCATTATCGCAGATGATGCGTGTCTACCAAAATGAGATTCTGTGACCTTCTGAAATGAACATGATCTGGCCTTGCATTTGGGATGTCTGGCTAAGCGAGCTTCATGTTTATGAGATTTAAATTAAACTTGCATAGATTATGAGGAGAGAATTCAACTGTTCTACACACAATTTTAAAGAGTTGATCGTTTTCCTTTTAAACAGGATATTAACTGGTTAAATATAGCACGATGCTATAACGATTCTACAAAACCTGAAAACATCAAATCCGTACCTGGAATAAGAGTAAAATTGTTGTTTTAAGATGTGCTATTTACACATATGACTGATTGATATAAACAATGGTTTCTCGTGAAACCATTGTCTTTGAAGAAAATCCTGAGTAACTGAAGAGGTTTATAGCCTTCAGAAGTTAGTGAAAATAAGGAAAATTAAAATATAAATGTACAGGTAGGTGTTAAGTGACGATTAATATTTACTATTGATATAGCTTCTGGTAAAGTTTACTGTTAATTCTAAACAGCTGTATACCCAAATCACCACACAGAAAACTGGGATTTATTTAGTTAACCTAAAACACAATGCTGGACAATAGTTACTCCCTCCTAAACCTCGAAGCACTCATAGTTTCCTAACATTTATATTTTATACATTATACTTGCTTTTTGTGAAATCTTAGGTCTGGTTAATGCTCTGCGTCCTCCAAAATCTGACCTCCAGCCACTCTCTCAGCTCTCTCTGGCCTTCTTTCTGCCCACACACTTTTACCGTTCTCCAGCTCCTCCCCTCTTTCCTGTCCTCTGGCTCCTCCCCTCTTCCTGCCTACTTCCTTTCCCTGCTCAACATTGTGGCTAGTTGCTTTTTTGGCAAGTTTACACAAAGATGAGACAGGTGATGCTTGGAATAAGCACCACAATACAATCTCTGAACTGGAATCAGAGAGTGGGGGAGAGAAATCAGCATTTGAATGAACAAAGGTAAGGTATATACATTTCAAAAAGAACGTTATACCAACATACAGGAAAGAGAAAATAATTTATATAACAAATTCAGTGATTTTTAATATGACAGTTAATAGGTCCTTCATAGTGACAATCATCACTTCATATTCTTTATCATTGTCATCTCCATTTCTTTCAAATTGGTATCTGAATGAAATTTTGTATGAGTGTTCCTTATAGAAGTGAGTGTATACCGTGTGTCTTTCTGCTTCTGAGTTAACCTCACTCAGAATTATCTTTCCTAGTTCCATCCATTTGCTTGCAATTTTCATGATTTCGTTGTTTTTAATTGCTGAATAGTAATCCCTTGTGTAAATGTACCACAATTTCTTTGTCCATTCCTCGGTGGAGGGTCATCAAGGTTGTTTCCAGCTTCCAGCTATTATGAATAAAAATGCTGTGAACATGGTTGAGCAAATGTCCTTTGTTGTATGGTTGAGCATCTCTTGGATATATGCCTAGGAATGGTATAGCTGGATCTTGAGGTAGTACTATTCCTAATTTTCTGAGAAAAGGCCAGATTGATTTCCAAAGTGGTTGTACAAGTTTACATTCCCACCAGCAATGGAGGAGGGTTCCCCTTCCTCCATATCCTCTCCAACAAAATGTTTTATCATTTGAGTTTTTATCTTAGCCATTCTGATGGATGTGAAGTGGAATCTCAGGGTCATTTTTTTTTTTTTTAATTTCCCAGATGACAAAGGACTTTGAGCATTTCTTTAAGTGTTTCTCTGCCATTCGATATTCCTTTATTGAGAATTATTTGTTTAGCTCTGTACCCTATTTTTTAATTGGATAATTTGTTTCTTTGGCATTTTACTTCTTGAGTTCTTTATATATTCTGGAAGCTTAATCAAAATTCAGAAGGGCAAACAGGGTAGATATCAGAAGTAGGAGAAGTCAGGATCAGGACAGGAGAAAAAGGATTCAGGCACTCCTGATGAGACCTGAGAGGGGAGAGTCAGATAGTAGAGGAAGAGGACCTCCCCTATCAGTGGACTAGGGGAGGGACATAGGGAGAGGGGTGCGACTGGCAGGAGATGAGTAAGGGGACTACAGCAGGATACATAACGAATAAATTGTTAATAATAATATTAATAATAAACATTTCACACACCTTGAATTATTCAAAATTATTCAGGAACGAATCCTCAATAAGCTAATTTTTAGAACAGTACACATTTTAGAACTACCCCTAAATGAATAAATTCCTCTGACATATGTAACATGAAATGATTTAGGGGCTCACACCAAGTTGAGTTTAAAATAGGTTTGTATAGATCATGAACATTCAGTGATATGTGTATGTAATGGCAAATTTAGTCATAGTAACTAAATTAAGCACTCTTCATTCTTTTCTTTCTGGTATTTTTATCAACTGGTAGCAGGTAAGGATTATAGCTACAATTATTTAGCAGGATCAAAGCCTAAATTGTGATAAATTTGTTCTGTGTTCTATGAATTTTCAAACACTTAGTGGCCACCAGAAGTCAAGATGATGTTGTGTGTGGTGAGAATCACCTTCTATTTGTATTATGCCATGCCATAGATTAAAAATCACAGTACTGGAGGTTAAACATAACAGGAGCCAGCCAAAAAGGTGTGTGGAGAAGAGTGATGTATTACTTAAAAGATTATTATTATTCCTAACCTACAGACAAACTGAGTTTCTGAATAGTTAAATATCTTGGCCAAAGACAAACTCTAAATAGATAGTAAAGTTAAGATTTAAAAAAAAAATCCTTTGTGTAAGTGTGTGAGTTTATGTTTATGTATGTATGGTATATGTTCTCAGGTGAGCAGAAGCACAAGTTTGTGCATTTACTTGAGGAGGCTGTAAATGGATGTTGTGAGTCCTGTGTATCTCTGCTTCCTTAACTTGAGATTGAAGTATCTCTGGTTGAGCATGGAGCTAGGCTGATGGCCTGACTGTTCCAGAACCCCTCCTACCTGTGCTTTGTATAGCACTGGCTTACCATCAGACTTGCCCACACCTGACAGTTTTACATACAGTGAGCACTAAGGTCCTTATCACTCACAGCCAATGCTGTTGCCCACTGAGTCATCAGGTAAGTTTTACCTCATCCAGTTTCAGAGTAATTTTTATTCAGATGTATATAATTTGGTTATTTATTTAGTGAGTTTCTGAAATATTTACAAAGACACTGTTCTCATATTGTCTACTCTTGGAGATGAGGTAGAGGACCTAAATGATAGAAAAATAAATTTTGCTTTCATGTATTTCCTAATAGCTTTCCACTATTAGGATACTACTGCTCATGTGGCCAAATATGGCTCAATATAACTTATATCAAGCAGAAAGTCCTAGCTCATGTCCTCCACCTGACCATAATAATCACTTAAGAGATATGCATCAATCATCAGCTCCACCCGAAGGACAGTGGCATTATCAGAAAATATATTTACTTCTAGCCTTGTAGTTTACCTTACGCTCATATTTCCTGCCAACTGGAAACTCATTTCTAACTGTAAATTCACTCATGATCAACCATATTCATAGAGAGTGTAATCCAAAAAGATAATAGACATCCTAGATTCAGCCATACCAGAAGCAGACATATTTCTTCCATTAAAAAGAATAAATAAAACTACTACCCCATAGTTATTCTCACATGAATCTTTATTGTGTCTGAAATTTTGTTAGTTCTCAGAATAGTGTTATTTTTTGATTATATGTTTTATGGCTTTTTGGTTTAGAATGTGAGGGAGAAGGTGCTAGTGCTGGAATCCAGGCCTTTATACACATTGAACACATGCTTTATAATTCAGCTATATTCAAAACCCAGACCTTTGATTTAAAAAGGATCATTCTTTGGCCATGGCTTTGACCTGTACTTCAATGGAGGCTATTTTCTTAACCTAGTCCATGACACTTTACTTATTTCTTCGCTATCATTCTACAGCCTCTATGACACTGTACATTTTAAGATGGTGTCAGCCATGTCTTGTTCTTCTGCACACACATATACACACACACATACAGTTCTTACTAATTTTATTCTAAAACTTTAATCTGATAGCATGAAAGAGAAGGCTACGTATCTGGTCACACAGTGAGACTGATAAATCTAAGTCTACTGTCAAAGCACTTAAAGTCATTTTTTTTTATTGGAAGCAGCCAGATGGCAAGGATCATAGGAAGCAGATAACTTTGACAGAGGCTGGAACAAGACCAGAGCCAACAGCTCTCACTTAATGAGCACGCGCTATGTGCAAAGCACAGAAAGCTGAGAGTTTGACATGTATGTTCTCAGTCCTCAGTATCACCCCACCAGGATTTTTGTACATTTCAGTGGTATTGAGACTAAGACTAAATGGAAAGCATTATGTGGCCCTCGTTTCTACTGTAGGTAACGTTTGCTGGATGAGTGCCACCTTTGCGGGGGAGTCTGAGTTAAATGAGAAAAATGATTGCAGTTGTATTCTTGCCTGTGGATCTATGTCTCCTGAGTGCCTAAGGGTGCCTGGAACTAATCTCCATCTAAATCTGTATTTGCTCTGTGCTTTCTTGTTTGTATAAACCTATAATAAAATTTATGTTAGGTACAGGAAGTGGTTACATCAATAGCTAATGAGTATGACATTAATAATAGTACAATTTAATGAAGTTTAATGAATGACTTCTTTCTCCTCCAAATGGTATTCTGTAGTGCTATACTTTCACTTAGGAACTTTGTGACTTCTTCTTGACATGTACCAATTTGATAGTATCACTTCTCTTGATCGTGGGAGCCATAAATTAGTGTTATTTGGCCACAAACAGTCTGCTACAGTCCAACTGATAGTTAAAGGCAATGTTAATGTATAGCTACTCGGGACTGTCAGTATGCACAGTGCTGGTAAGCTTTACAAAAATAATATTCAAATACCAGGACTTGGAAAAGTGGGATGACTTTGAGATTTTGTGATACTACACAGGGTACCATGCCATTTCAAACCTGCAAATTGTTTTTTTTTTTTTTCTCTAGAATTCCCCATTTAAAGTGTAAACTAAGGGAAAAAATGGTACACAAGTCTACAGAAAGAATAACTACAGATATAGTGATGGTGGTACACTACTAACCTTGTTCTCAAGCCTGTGTCCAGTGACAGAATTCTCTTTGAAGTAAAGAAGATCAGAAAGATGTAGAAAGAAGTTCCTATTAGATGAGGTCATGAGATGAAGCAATACAGGATTGTGAATTCAGAATCAAACTGAGCAATGCAAGAGGTAGTATTATTTTAAGCCATCCAGACCCAGGAGTATCACGTAATCCCAGAGGTTGTGGTCTCTTGACAATCAGACAGCAAGACTTGGCATAGTGTGGGTTGGGCCCCAGGCACCAACTTAATTAGGGAATGAGGAAGATTGGTGCTGTGAGCTTCTGGATGTTCACTTATTCCCCTTAACCGGATGCCTTGAGAAGCATCAAAGAGAAGTGTCAAGGAGAAGCACCCCAAGCTATGGAGCTCAAAGGAAGCTGAGATGAGTGTAGAGACTTAGAAAGAGAGGACTTGAGATGTGAGTATCGAAAGATGCTTCAGATTCAACAGAAAGAGATACCTATAAAAGAGACTATTTGTAATAAAGAGGAAAAGGACAGGGGGAATACAGTGTGAGAATTTTTCTTTATCTGAGTGATGGATGAGAAAAGAATTTGATGGTTAATGTACAGAAAGCATTCTGGAGAGGAAAAAGAGAGTACCGCACACAAAACATTTCTTTCTTCAACGGACATATATGGCTCTTAGTCATGAATATTGCCATGAAAATATTACTACTTTTAAAATCACCTTTTCTCAAACCACAAATCACACACAGTAAAGACATAAACTTAATTCTCATTTTTAAAGCTGCATTTGAGAAGTCTTTATTGGTAAATCTCTGGCAATAGAAATTGGAAGGGAGAAAAGCATGAAGTAAAGTTTTGAATTAATAGTTGGGCTTTGATATAAAGTCATGTGACTGAAATGAAAACTGAATCTACAGGCATGGGAAGGTCATTCACACAATTGTAAAAATCAATATGAGAAATCACTTTCAACTGTGGATCAGGATATGGGTCAAAATAGAAGGAACTAATGCTATTATTGTTACTCTTATATTTAAATTAATTCTTATTTAGGAAAAAATTATTCAGTACTTTTTGTTGCAAAAGTACATAGAGTAAGATCTGTAAATGTAGGATTATGCTCTGAATACTTTAAGACATTTTCTAATGCTGCAATTAAGATTTTTTTCTTTAATTTTAATTCCATGTGTACATGTGCCGGAGCATGTGCACTGAATCCAAGCATTTACCCGTGGGGAGCAGAAGTTAGCATTGGATATCCTGGAGCTAGAGTTATAGGCAGCTGTGAGCAGCCTGATGTGTGAGCCAGGAACTGAACTATAGAGGAAGCAAGAGCTCATAAATTCTGAGCCATCTCTCATCATCTCCCTAGCCTGGTAATTGAAAGATGGCATCCAGTGCTCTCTGTGAACAAATTGTGACCCATATTGTTTCAGGTGTTTGCACACGCGTATACGCTGAACAGTCCATACGTCCTTGGGTTTCCTGTTCCACACAAGTTATCACTTTATCAGCCAACCTCCAATATTCAGTACATTTTTTTGCCACCTGGTCACTCGCTGCAAAGCTAATGCCAAAACTGTATTTATATATGATTTGTACCAATCCCTCACTCTTAAGTACTAGTTTCTCTCTCAGCTGACTTTAAGTATGTTTACGGTGAGAGAGCTAATACTTCCGGATTCGTTGTTCATGATGCATTCTGTGGATCTGACATAGGTCTTTCTCATGTGTCTTCTTCATTTCAGAGCCAATGTTGACAAAATAATCCTCGATGCACTATGTTGTTGTGGGTCAGTTGGAAATAACTCTGAGTAGACAGACACCTTTAAAGCTTCTGCTAAGAAATGGTGATGTGCTAGTTCAGCTCATAAACCATTGGCCTTAAGTCAGCAGTGTGGGTACCCAAGTATCAATAGCCTACAAGTACAGATGTGTCACAAGGTTAGTGTTTTACAGTCGTAGCCTCGTCTTTCCAGCAAGTTGAATAGGAGGAGTTGTGTTGGACAGAGGGCTACAGAGAACCACCTAGATTAATAGCTTTACCTTGAAGACTGTTCCAGGGCTACATTCCAATGATAAGGTGAGATGGTGGAATACAGTTGACTTAGAGAGAGAAAGGTTACCTGAGGGAGCCTCACCTAGCCTCAAGAACCCTTCAAGTCAGAATCAAACATTCAGAGGTAAATGAAATAAGAAAGACATGGTAGAGATTTGATGAAACATCCTCAGATTTCCTCTAGAGACAAATAGGAAGACATGTCACAAAGTACAAAGGCATTCTCCACAGGCTGGAAGCAGCTGATGGAAATACAAAGATTTCAGTTCTGCATACATGACATCAAACCTTATTTTCACAACCACAGTTATTGAATCTGTCCAAATGCGTATCGAAGCAGACTCTCTCTGCTGAAGTTTTGGTAGGACATGTAGATTGGCTAATCTCTTCACCTGAGACCCTGAGCATAAAATGCAGTCCCTCTGTGACCAGACTTTTGACCTTCCAGCATAGTAAAGCATTGTAAATTACCCACACCAAACATGTATACTGTCATGAGAATCAGATATGATAGATTATGCAAAATTGACTAACAAAATGCTACAAGTGGGTTGTAGATGATCTTTATAAAATACATAGTAGTTAAGCTATTTCCATTCCCAGAACAAAAACAACATGGAAATATTTTCTTCTCCCTTAGTTTCACAACAAAGTCAGAGAAAACAGTGATAAAAAGAGGGTTATAACATTTCAACTTAGCACACAGGGTTTGATTTTAAACTATTTTTTTTTGGAAAGGCTACAGACATTTGAATAATAAACTTAATCTCAATAAGCTTTAATCTCTTTAAAAGTAATATATTTAACAGCCAGTAAGGATTATTTGTTAAATATTGGAGAATATGAATATATGTGTCAATTCATATCATTTATTGTAAGTCCACGAACTCATCCTATATATTGTCTAAATTATTTAGAGCATACCTCTGTGCCTGTTCACTTTTAACCCTATTTTGGTTCATGTCAAACTCTCTACTGAATTTTTGCAAAGTTGAATATAGCAGACTGCCAATCTGGGCAAATTGGCTTCAGGCTTCATCTGGATAGAAACATCCCCCAATCATCACATCCACAGCTTGCAATTATGGGTTTTACATTAAAGTTCACTGAGCATCACAGATAAGCTCTCTTGATTAAGATCATTAAGGAATTCTTTATCTTTAGTTCAATGGCATCTTGCCTGCGGATTTATTAGGCTGCAGTTTTTGGTACACTGCCTATTTCAGGGAGAAAATATTCCCCAACTACATACGGGCAGGAGAAGATTAAGCACAACTGCCAATTGCACATAAGGAATAAGATGTATTTCTGTGACCAAAAGGAGTCTGATATCCAGCAATAAGAAGAAACCGGAAAATCCTGTACTGAGTTTGGCCAGATGTTAATACTTGCTTTATACATAAAGGTGCCCAAAATATAGATGATTTATCGAATACACTGCAAATGAGGAGCACTCTAACCTTCAAAGCCTGTGGTTTTCCTATTTGCCCATATAATAGTCATACTTCTCTTCAGAAGCCTTCTTTCCCATTCACAAGTTTTTGTGTTTATAACAGATAATTTAGCTTTTTGACAAATGACTGTTTAACATCTATGGATGGAGGAGAGACTCAGATATCCAAGATAAAATTCTTGTCATAATAAACCAAATGTATGGTTCAACCAAGAAATAATTTAGTGAAAAATCTATTACTATTATTAAAAAAAACATATAAATGCCACGTTGTATGCTGTAGCCTATGAACACTGTAACTAACTTGTAATTCTTATAAACAATGAAATTTTAATTAAACCTATATCTGAGAAACAATAAAAGATGAAAATGCAGGAAGCTTTGATAAGAAACAAACAAATGAGTGAAAAATACAGGAAATAGAGGTATAGAGAAGCTGTAAACCAAGAGAGCTGATTGGGGGAAAGGTGATAGAAATGTAAACATGTAAACGGGCAATTAGCTAGATTCATGAGTAGGAGAGGAAACAGCACAGACATTCTGTGAAATTCATAATAATGTTGTTGAATATGGCATTCTTCATCTATTTTTATTGGCAAAATTATGGTAGAAGGAAAAAGTCTGAATGCAGGGAATATTTTAAAGCATTTATGGTCACATTCTTTTTTTTTTTATTTTTTTCCTGAGGAAATATTAAAAGACAGTGGTGAAGGCTAAATGATGACACGCGGTCACATTGAAACACATTCCTACAACCCAAATGGAGCACAAAGTACGGTGTGGTATGCCAGGTCAGCAGTGACGCTGGGGAGGAAGACAAATGTATGTCATTATCGCGGAAATAATCCTGGACGTGTTAGGAATCCGCTTTCAGAAGTAGAGACTCTTACAAGGCCATTTCCCACCAACCTCAGGATTTTGTTGTGTATGTTTTAATTTAAAAATTTTTTTGAATAAATAATGTGAGTAAAGGCAGGTTAAGCAGGTCTGCAGAACATAGTAAAATTAGCCCTATGATCACTTGGTTTTGTTTGGTTTTAATTCTGTTTAAAATTTTTCGTATACTAAATGGAATGCCATGCTCCTACGAAAATACAAATGTTCTGCAAATGTATTGCCCCGTTGTGTTAGAAACAGACACAGTATTTGTGGGAATGTGGTAACTAGGTTTGAATTTTTCTATTACACATACATTATATGTTTATTATAGAACTAAGATGTATTTAAGTAACATATCCGGGTTAATATTATCCTGAATTTACTATAATTCTTTAAATCAAAAGTAACCAGTTACATATTATTAAATATATCAACATGCATGTCCATCTTCTTTAAATGAACTAAATAAAGAACAGGCATCAGCTACGCACATGTGTTTTGCAGAAATCTGGTCATTCATATTAAATACTTTTCTAGAAAGAATTTGTCCTTCAGTGAGAACAAACACTTGGGAAAGCATGAGAAGTACGAAGACTCATTACTGTGTTATAAATTATACCCATCTCAGGTTGGCTAGCAGTCACATGGTGACTTTGGATTTGGGGGCCCTTCTGCATTTCCGTGACAGCTGCATTTGCACTGAATTTAGCACCACTCCGAGGAAAGCTCTGTGCAGTCCCTAATAATTAATTTTAAACCTTGTTAATGATGTTATTAGTCGCACTATTATAAGCTTCAGCTCAATTTTTAAGAAATATTAATAGGCTGATTGCAATGGTCATACTATTAAAATGATCCAATGTTATTATGATAACCGAACACTGGTCAGCACTGTATTCTAGAATTTCCTGATGGGAAATTTACAGACTGATGTGATGTTGCTTTTCTCGGTGATTTCCCCCCTGTAACTAATTTCCCCTCTATACAGAAACAATGCGATGCAATACCACAGCAGAGGCATGAAGAGTAGAGTTATTATATCTTACAAAAGTGTGTTTCCTGTTTATTAAGGCATTATAAAAATATGATAATAGCCACATTTATATACTTCCTTATGATTTACAGTCCTCCCAAGTGATCTTTTTGAATGAAGAAAGTTTAGGAGACATGAAGTAGTTAGCAGCATTCTACTTGAAAAATTCAAGAAACGTTGTCTTGACATATGTTTCAGACTTCTGTTGAGCACTTAGAATTTTGCAGGCCCTCTACTACAAGCTTTAATCCAGTGCTTCTTAATCTTGCTGTATGATAGAGTCACCTAGGGGGCCTTGCATTTTAGAAAAGAAAAACACTATTATGCCAAGGCCACCGTACAAACTAATTTTACTAAGTTCTCTAGGGTCGAGCCCTACAGTGAAAATTTATTCAAGTTTTCCTGACAATTCTATTGCATAGTCAAGTTCTTAAATCAATACTTTCCAACAGAAAAGCTTAGATAAAGATAATGACAAATTAATCAGCCATCAAATGATATACTCCAGCATAAGAATATTAAAATAATTAAAGTCTGAAGTAAACTGTATATTACCATTATAGAGTAGGATCATATATTTTTTCTTAATTATTGTTTCATTATTATTATTTATACTCTAGTCCACTGATAGGGGAGGCCTTCCTCCCCTACTTTCTGACACTAGCCTATCAGGACTCATCAGGACTGTCTGGATCTTCTTTTTTCGTGGCCTAGTAAGACCACCTGCCAAGGGGAGATGATCAAAGAGCAGGCAACTGAGTTCATACCAGAGGTTTTTCCTGCTCCCCTTACTAGGTGACCCACATGGAGACTGAGCTGACAATAGGCTACATCTGAGCAGGGGGCTTGGTCCTTTCCATGAATGATCCTTGTTTGATTAATCAGTCTCTACAGGCTCCCCCTGAGCCCAGATTTTTTTTTTTTTGGTCTCCTTGTGGAACTCCTGTCCTCTCCACGTCTTTTAATCTCCGCCTTATTCCATAAGATTCCCTGAACTCTGCCCAAAGTTTGGCTGAGTCTCAGCATCTGCTTCTATACCCTGCTGGATAGAGACTTTCAGAGGCCCTCTGTGGTAGGCTCCTGTCTTCTCCCATTTTTAATGTCAATGCTATTCTGAAAGAAGGATTAAGCCTCTTCTCTAGGGTCCTCCTTGTTGTTTAGCTTCTTTAGGTCTATAGATTTTAATATGTTGGATCTACAAGATTGTCTTTGCACTGATTTGGTATCAGAAAAAATAATGAATTCAATAAGGAATAGAAGTATAGACCCAGGCACTGTGGTACCTGCTACAGCTTGTGGATCAAGAACCAGAGTCAAAACACAGGATCGTATGGATAATTCAGCCTTTCCTGCATGTTTTCTTCAGCAGCTTGGAGGCTATAGTTGCCTACGAGAAAATAACCTAACAGTCTTTCTAGCTTACAGGATTCTAGTGACCTTTTCAGCTGTCTTCCTTGTTTCTATAAATGTCTGTCTGTCTATCTATTTATGTCTGTAATCTCTCTATCTACTATCTATCATCTGTCTATTGTGTGATGCGCCTGCTATACATGTGCCACTTCACGGATAGAGCATTCAGAGAACAGTTTGCTCAAGTTGATACTATCCTTCCACCATTTCATTCCCAGGGATTGAACACCTGTTGCTAGCTTTAGTGATAAGCATCCTTCCCTATTCACACACCACATCTGCTATTGTTTGAGAGATCAATTTGATACATGTCTAGTTAGCAAAACTGTACAGGTTCAACCCTGGGGCTTGTGAGCCCTGAGCCACGGCTTCTTACCCATGTTACTATGCAACACTGTGTTTCTTTCTGAGAAGTTTGCCTTAAATCCATCTAGAAAGCGAAGATCACTCCTGTAGACTCTCTGCCTCTAGTGCGCCTATGGAGATATCTTATTTTGTTTGGTTGGTTTTTTAGGGTTTCTGTAGCTGTGAAGAGGCACCAAGACCATGACAACACTTATAAAGGAAAAATGTTTAATTGGGGCTGGCTTACAGTTGAAAAGTCTAGTCCATTATAGTCTTGATGGGAAACATGGCAGTGTGGAGGAAGACACGGTGCTGGAGAAGGAGAATTCTACATCTGGATGGGCAAGCAGCATGAGGAAATGCTGTACGAGGCCCACCTTGAGTATCTCAGACCTCAAACCTGTCTCCAGTGACACACTTCCTCCAACAAAACCACACTTACCCTAACAAGCCATACCTTACAACACTGCCAGTCCCTATGAGCCTATGGGGCCATTTTCATTCAAACTACCACAATTAATGTTTTTGTTTTGCTTTGTGTTTTTGAGCCAGAGTTTCACTGAGTAGCAGCCCTGGCTGTTCTGGAACTCACAAAGATTCACCTGACTCTGTCTCTCAAGTGCTTGGATTAAAGGCATGTGCCACAGTGCCTAGCTGTATGAAAAAATTCTTGCCATACCAGTCACTGCTGTTCAGCTCACAGAGTTCACAGCTAGTTAAAGCTTTTGTTGACATTTTCCCTCAACAAACTGCATTATGTCCTGGTCCTGTGATGAAAGTGTGTGGTGTCTTCAGAAATTGTGTCTTACCTTGGGTTCTTTTGAACAATCAAGAGCAGTGGCATGGGTATGTATTGTTTGGGTATCTATAGGACATGCTGAAGCAGAATTTCCAGGGTTAGATATCACGCACCTGGCAACAAGGCTTTCTATTTGACAACCTTTGTCTTCTGGAACAAATATTATCCCAAGTGCAGAGAAACTCCAATTATACTACTTTATATGGAATATATAAGCATGTATAGAAGCTTATAAAATAATAGGTTGTCATTTAACTTTGTAAATGTCATGAGTGTTGATTATCCCTCTCCTGAGTGCAACCTCTGCCCTACATTGACATTTCTCTTTCCACTTAAACCCTCCTCCCCCTTGTCCCTTTTTTGTTTCTTATCACCTGTGTTACACTGTCCCCTCTCTGGTAAGAGCTCTTTCCTTCTATTGCTAAAAATGTTCTCTTTCTAGCTTCTTTGATTCTACAGATATACCAAGTTAAAGACACATCTCTGATAGGTTGAGCCTAAGATCCAGGTTTCAATAAGAACATCTGGTGTTTGTCTTCTGAATCTGGGTGACCTCATTCAGTATAATATTCCTAAGTTCTTTCTGTTTACCCGAAAATATTGTTTTTCTTTACAGCTAAATACAATTTGTGTATAGTTATCATGTTTCTTTTAGCCATTCTTCAGTGTATGAACAAAAGAAAACCCTACATTCATGCTATGAATAGAGCAAATGTGAATGAGCATATGTTCTATGCATGGCTGTATATACGTGTGGATGTGTACATGTGTATGCATTGGCACTACGTGTAGGTCAGAGGAAAATGTGCTGAAGTCAACTCACTCTTTCTACCACATGGGTCCCTGAGAGTAAGCGCACATTGTAACATTGTCATAATCACAGGTGCCTTTACCTACTGAAGTATATCACCATCCCTGACTCCATTTTTTCTATTGCTATTGTTTTTTTTTTTGGGGGGGGGGATTTGTTTGTAGTTTTTTGTTTGTTTGGTTGGTTGGTTTGTTTTGCTTTGTTTTGTTTCATTTATTTGGTTGGTTGGTCGGTTTGTGTACATGGAGCCAATATTACAAATGGGCTTTTTTTGACTCTCATGGTTTTTCCCCATGAAACCAGTCAGTGTTCTTTAACAGAGCATTGTTTTTTAACTGCATTTAACAATGATCATGTCTACGTATATTTCTGGTTTCTGTAACCAGGAAGATGTGATGGCAACTAGTGGGTTGAGCCCAGGAATGTTGTGAAATTCCTATACTGCCTGAAACAGCTGCACACAAGAAAATACCCATTTTTAAATATTAGCTGAGAATGTGAAATCCTGGTCTGACCACAGCTTTTCCACATCTTTTTTTTTTCCTTTTTCCTTTCCTTTATATTTGGATGTACACTTGTCCACATAAGGGATTATTTTCACCTTATGTTTTCTAAACTAAGAAATTAAAAGATATCACATAGCCATTAAAGAGCAAAGCTGGCTCTCTGATTACAGACTTCTTTTTGAAGTCTTTGGGGTAAATTGAGTGAGACTGGGAATAGGATGGTAAGGCTTCGGGTTCAGAAAAATAACCAAGCAGGAAGAATATGGAAAGAAGAACATTCAGTTCTTAAATGATCTTAATCAACAAACAGATTCCCATCTCCTGGGACATGACACTTAGCACATGTCTAAGAGGAACAAACTGCTAGTATTGTTGGAGATGTTCAGTAGCAAGGTCATCCGACATGACCACTCTAAAGCAATCATCACACTTAAACCACACAACACTGCTGGAAAACACAGCTAGCATTCGACCACAAAGCCGAGAATCCTCCCTAGACTAATTATTTTTAAAAAGTTAGACAGAAAGCCGTTAGAGTTTTAGACACTCATGTCAACACAGGAGTGAACAAAAGTACGTTTCTGCCAAGCATGTGGTTCAAGGTGTATGGCATTCTGTGCCTTTCACTTTTGCTGGATGGGGAATGTTTTCATCACAAAGGCAAGCAATAGCTGGGTTTAACCATGTTTTGCTGTACTGGATGAGAGAAGGGTGTGACGACCAACGGATGGTAGTGTAAATACTAAATGATAAATAAATGCACTTTCTTATCAAAGTGTACCCACCTAAAAAGAGATGACGGGGTTAAACACTCTTGGACTGAAGCCACGATGTAAACTATACTTTCTGCAAGCGGAAATTGACTTCTTTTCCATTCACTATAGATAAGAGAAATGATGTAACTGTGAGTGAATCTGAACGAAATCCCAGATGGAGTGCTGAAAGGTCACTGAATAATTTCACAAATTAGCTAAAGCTAAATGAAATTCTTTTGAAGGGACAGGTAAAGATAAGGAAGAGGAAACAAACCCTTGGCACAAAGCAAATTATCTTTAGATATGACTGGAAGATCCTGGTGATTTTGAATGTAGCTCCTCTTCTTTACCAATAGTGACTTGGGCTACTTCCTCAACTCTTCTACCTCTGGCTTCCTAACAGTAAATATCATCCCTACAGGCTACCAATGAAAGTTTCTGGTTGTGTTCAGTAGCAATTCATTACGTGGAAGTAACTGCTATTGGTTGTATTAACCTACAACCACCTACAACCTTTGCACACATACTACATGGAAGTGTTTCTGTGAGCCTTGGCCAAGAATTCTTATTTCCCTTAGAATAATTATTTACATTATAAGCAATAGCTATACATAAAGCACTTTGTCTGCAAGAGAATGTCATTCTTTTTTATTTTTATTTTTTGATTAAATTTAAAATTTTTACATTAATTATATTTTATTTGCTTTGCATCCCAGCTGTAGCCCCCACCCCTAATGCCCACCTAATCTCATCCTCCCTCCCTCATCTTGTCCCATGCCCCTCTCTAAGTAGACTGATAGGTGACATCCTCCTCCCCTTCCATCTGACCCTAGCTAATCAGGTGTCACAAGACTGGCTGCATTGTCTTCTTCTGTGGCCTGGCAAGGCTGCTCCTCCCTTGGGGCAGGGGGTGGGGATTAAAGATCCAGCCGTTGAGTTTATGTCAGAGACAGTCCCTGTTCCCCTTACTAGGGAACCCACTTGGATACTGAGATGCCATGGGTTACATCCAAGCAGGGGTTGAGAATGTCATTCTTGTGAGGCTTTATCATATATTTTTGGTTGAAGCAGTATTTTTAATTAATTTATCTATTCACTTTACATCCTGGTCATAGTCCCATCCCTCCTCACCTCCCAGTCCCACCCTCCCTTCCTCTCCTTTTCTCCCCCTCCCCTATTCCTCAGAAAAGGGAATCTTCCCCCCCCTCCTTCATCCACCCCAGCTCCTCAAGTCATATCAAGGTCGAGCTTGTCCTCTTCCCCTGTGGCCTGACAAGGGGAAGTAGTTGAAAAGCTGGCAAGAGAGTTTATGTCACAGAGTGGCCCTTTTCCCCTTACTAGTGACTCCACATGAGGCCTCAGTTACCCATTAACTATCTTTGTAGAGGACCTAACTCTAGTCCATGCAAAGTTGGTGCTTCAGTCTCAGCAGGCCCCTCTTGGGCCTGGTTAGTTGTCTTTGTTGGTCTTCTTATAACGTTCCTGTCACCTCAGGTCCTTTTCTCCTCACCCCGCCACCCCCCTCCCATACTTTTCCACAAGGCTCCCTATGCCTTGCCCAATGTTTGGCTATGAGTCTCAGCACTGTTGGGTAAAGCCTCTCAGAGGACAACTCTGTTTAATTCCAGTCTGCAAGCATAGCAGAATATCATTTATAGTTCAGGGATTGGTTTTTTTCCCATCAGTTGAATCTTTGGTTGAACCAAGCATTGGTTGGACCTTTCCTCAATCCCTGCTCTATCTTCTCTATCTATCCCTGCACCTATCTATCTTGTATGCATGGTGAATTTTGAGTCAAAGTTTTTGTGGGTGGGTTCGTGTTTCCCTCTCTCTACAAAGAGACTTGGTTAGAGGGTGTCCTCTTCCATCTCGAGGGCCCCTGCTTACTAGGAGTCTTTGCTAGAGCCCATGTCATATCTCCCTAGGAGCCTACTCTTATATAGGTCTCAAGCTTGCCAGAGAGATACCCACAGTTTCTCTTGAAACAGGATTCTTTATACATAGTTTTTTTCTTTTAATCAAATACATGAAACAACCAGTCATTGCTCCCACCACTCATATATAAAAGAACTCAAAGATACACAATAACCATTTCTTTTCCTCTATCAGATGTAAGTTTTGAAGACTTCACAATTTATTGGTGGCCAGGTGGGAAAAGAGGTTTTTCTAACATGCAAACATTTTTAAAAAGACCAGCTGATTCTCTGGCAGAATCAGCTTCAAATCATTTTCCCACTGAGATCATCTCCGTTTGACACATTCTGTTTCATAAAAGGTGATTCAGCCTTTAGACTCCTGTAGGGTCTTCCTAACATGATGTACAGTAATAAAAAATATATATGACTAAACTATAAAGATTTAATCAAGGAGCATTTATTTCTGATGTCTCCTCATTTTAGAAGAAAAATACTGATTTTCTTTTCCTTAAGAATGTCATGTTTGCATTATCAAAACTTTAAAATTGGCTTTAACAAAGAATAAGTAAGGCTAACATAGATGTTCGTAGTCATATTACTATAATATTACAACAAAAGACAATATTTAAAGGAGAATGCCCAGAGAGTCTAATATTTTATTTATTTAGATGCTCAGTTGGTCTTTAGGACATTGCTTATCTTCAAATATGTTTTAAGACCAGTCACCTTATTGAAAGCTGCCTGGGTTTTAGGTCCTCTCCATTCATTGTTTTTGGTTGGGGTAAACCCCAGCTCAGATATAGCCTATAGACACAGTGTCCAAGTGGGTTTCCTAGTAAGGGGAGCAGGGGCTTTTCTCTGGTATGAACTCAGTGACAGGCTCTCTGATCTCCTCCCCTTGGAGGGTGCACCCCTTGCCAGGCCACAGAGGAAGACAATGCAGCCAATCCTGATGAGACCTGATAGGCTATGATAAGATAGAAGGGGAGGAGGACCTCCCCCATTAGTGGACTAGGGGAGGGTAATAGAGGGAAAAGTGGGATGGATGGTGAAAATGGGAGGAGACCAGGGAGGGTGTCACAGCCAGAATACAAAGTGGATAAACTATAATAAATGGAAATAATAAAAAAAAATGTTAAGAAAAAAGAAAACTGCCTTGTCACTTAAAAAAATGGAAAAAGAGGAACAGGAGATGTGGCTCAACTGGTAAGAGTACTTGAAATGCAAGCAAGCGTATCTGGATTTGAACACAGGAACCCACATTAGAAACTGGATGTGGTTGTATCTACACCTGTGCCCACAGGATATAAAGCATAGGCACAGTGGGAATTCTGGGATTGCTGGGAAACAGCACTGCTCAGTGCACAGCCAGGCACGTTATTTACCTCAAGGGAGCAAGGCTGGTAGAAAAGACAGCAGATATCATCCACTGGCCTCTGCATAAAGAGACACAAACATGTACAAATTACATTTACACACACACACACACACACACACACACACAAACACACTCATACACACACTCACACCAAGCTACAGAAAAGAATATGCAAATAGATTTTTATTATTTAATATATTAATGAAGTCAGTAAGGATTATTGTTTTTAATATTATCACAATCACACATAGAATGTATTAGGTTAAATAGTTTCTATGATAATTTCTGAATTTGAATGCACTGGGCAAGAAACCTGGCTCTTTTCAGTTATTCGAAGAGAAGGCATAAAATTTCAGTCACTCACATTATATACTAATAACTATTTGTTTTCATAGGGTATGACCCAGTAGTTGAGATTTTCATGTTGACATCAGGCTGCTTCATTGGTGTGCCTGTGTGT
Organism: Meriones unguiculatus; assembly: GCF_030254825.1. NCBI lineage: Eukaryota > Metazoa > Chordata > Mammalia > Rodentia > Muridae > Meriones > Meriones unguiculatus. The sequence goes on from NC_083359.1 coordinate 31,385,712, forward strand.
TTCCTCTGCACCAATCCATATTACAGAATAAGAATTACCGGGTTTCTGCTTGAGCAATGATCAACCCAAATCTCGAAAAATCCTTGTTGATTATCTCCTTTTTCATTATTAACTCATGGTTTTTCAGCTTATTTTATGTTTCTTTTTAATTCCACACAACTTTCTAATATTTTATTAGAAACTTACCTTTCTGTTATCGACTTACAAATTATTCAGAAACTCATTTTCTCTTGTTATTTATGACTTCAGCTTTTCATGTTCGATGTTGGTATGGCTAAGTTGATCTTAGCAATTTACTTTCATTGTACTGGAAATATTTATCATTTGCAGCCATAGCAATTGTTCTTGAAAAATCTCAAATGCTGACATCATTTGGAAATGTTGGGCTTATTGCTAGTTTTGACATATATAAATATATAATCTCCAATATATTTACTCACACACTGTGAAATTGATCCCCTGATTTTTTTTTCTTTTATTTCCCCTTCTACTAACCAACCTGCTTCTTAACTATTACTGTCCCTCTGTGCATTTCAATTCTGCTCAGGTTTATTTCCCTGCCTGTCATTAACTTTACTCTTTTTTGTACTTTTTATTTCGTTTATTTTTACAGGAATTTAGATTTTCATGTTAGCTGACTCAACTATGCATGAATAATTATTTCTACCTTCTACCCAGTCCAAAAGTTTATGTAATATAATTTTAATTAATTAATATTTTGTGTGGTAGTGGGTGATCTGTGCAAGTCCTATCAGAAGTCAGAGGGCAGCTTCCAGAACTTACTGTTTTTCTTCCACCCAAGGATCAACTCAGGAGGTCAGGCATACCTGCCAACTGCTTTGACCCTCTAAACCATTTACTGGTCAGCTAAAACCCATTTTTTTAAATATAAAATGAATTCTAATGTTACTTAATTTCCCACGGATTCAGGAAGAGGCTTTTAAATAAAACATGCAGTGAATTGAAACATTTAAGTCTGCAGTGTTTCTTTTAAGAAGCCAGCATGCTACTTTGCTCAGGTAAATTTGTAAACACTAATGTGGAATGCTTAAAAAACGTGATGTGGGGGAAAAAAAGTGGAGTATGGGATAGCATGCATATGTCTGTATTCTTCCCTTTAAAAGAAACAACAAATTTTAAAATAGTAATTATACTATGATGGTCCTAGTTAATTTTTTAGGACCTACAAAGTTTATTGCATTGAGAGTGATACATAGTATTTATTTAGCTGCTTATAGTGATGGATGCCTGTAATCTCAGCTCTTGGGAGGAGGATGCCAGAAAGTAGCAAATTCAAGGCTAGAATGCATTTCTTACCTCAGTCGAAGTTAATCTGTGCAACATCAAGTCATGCACTTTGTCAGTAGTAGCTCACTTACACAATGTGTCCTGAGCATGTAGAAGGTTCTAGGTTCAATCCCCAGCGCCATGATAGGTAGGTAGGTAGGTAGATAGATAGATAGATAGATAGATAGATAGATAGACATATATGCACACCACTTATTTAAAACATCATTCTAGTATATTTTTCTCTTTCAGTGTATGTTGTAGTCTCTTTACTGATCCCCAGCTCGTGCAAAGGGATGCTGGGAGGATGAGTGTTGTGCTCTAGAACAACTACAGCTGAGAATCAGGAGCTGAGGTCCTAATCCAGGAGGGTCCACTGTGGAATCAGCATTCTCCATTAATCCACGTACCTCCTTTCAGACATGCTAATCTTTACGGTTAAAACTCCAGGACTAGGTTAAGTATTGGTCATTTTATTTCAGTGCCTTTCGTGCTTATATCTTCCCTGTGGCTGTCAAGCCATTTTGGAGGCCTAACATTCTGTTAAAGAGTTTATCTAAGCAATGGATTGTAAGTATTTTAATTTTCTTCTTTAAAATAATTGAATTTATTTCAAAACCCAATAAATACCACACCAATAAATTTTAAAAGGAAAAGGGTAACACAGAAACCAGCATGAGGGACCAGTATATAGAGGAAAACGTAATATATACAAGACAGCTGCATGAAAAAAATAGATCATTTAATAACTTGTAACTGACCTCTTATAAAATGACAACAAACCTTTATAACCCATGAAATGACCAAAAAGCTACCCACAATGCCTTTAGGGAATTAATCATAATTCTCTAAAATTGTTTCTTGCTGATTTGGTGTGTAGTTTTTTGTTTTAGTTTGGTTTGGTTTTTTAGTGGTTTCAAGAAAATTGGTAAAGTCTGTTTCAATCTTAAGAAATGTAGATTGTTGTTCATTTTCTAAACACAGTGAAAATGCAGGCTTAAATGAAGTTTTGACTTGGAACAATCTGAAAGTCTGTACCAACTGGCATAAGCAACTTTCTCTGAAGCTTCCCTATAAGCAAAGTGTGTGGAAGCAAAGGCAGTCTGAGGTTGGTTCATGCAGAATGCTGGAATAAACATGTTTCGAGGTCCTTCTCAGCAAAAAAAAAAACAAAAAAACAAGACAGCTGCATAAAATGATGGAGTGGGAAAGATGATCTTCTGAGACTGACTGAGACTATGACTCTCCGAATATCATCTAATTTTTATCCATGTTTAAAATAATATAAATTATAGTCATACCTTACAAACCACAAAGATTCAGGAATATTTAAATCAAGCTAACAACAGAATTTGACTGTTCTATATGAGTATTATCCTGACCAGTATCCCTGGCTATGTGTCTACACACACACACACACACACACACACACACACACACACACACATATATTCTTTATTACTTACACTTTATTCACTTTGTATCCCCCCTGTGGTTCCCTTCCTCCTCCCATCCCAATCCCTCCCTTCCTCCCCCCTCTTCACGCATGCCCCTCCCCAAGTCCACTGATAGGGGAGGTCTTCTTTTCCTTCCTTCTGAGCCTAGTCAATTAGGTCTCATCAAGAATGGCTGCATTGTCTTCTTCTGTGGCCTGGTAATGCTGTCTACTTTTAATTCATCATTCTCCTTCATGTGAACAGGATGAGGCAGTAATATTATAAAATTATGTGTGATGTGTGACAGAAATATGGCAGAATGGAATTCCTAGGTTTTCGCATTAAAAGAAATTTTATGAGTTACATAGTGTCCTAACAGTTGTAGGCTGGTGGGGAGCTGTGCTGTAAATAAAGTTAGTCTAAATGAGGATAGGAACCGTGACCTTGGTTTGATTTCCCAATATTGAATTCTTTACTGGGTAAAGAAGGCTTTGGCTAAATCATTGTCCAAGCATTCCCCATAGAAACTGTTGTAGGTATGCATGTATAGGCAATCGTGTACATCTGTGTACATAACTGTAGCTGTGCAGTTATGTAAACATACTATTTGAAAGGATAAGTAAGCTGATACTGCAAGTTGTAGGCTAAGAAAGACAAGTCAGAAATCTATCAGTTACAGACTCCTATTGTGCAGATATGCCTGTTTCATCTGACTTAGAGAGGACGTTGGAAATGATGTTTCAGACACAAGTTAGAGGAATGCATACAAGAAAACCAAACATCCCTGAGAAAGCTACCATTTTACCTGAACTCCTATGTAGTCTCTTCTCTGGGTCTCCAGTCCAGTGGCCTAATATTTGAACTCTAGCCTGATTTCTAGGTCTACAGATGATAGAACCTTCTTCATCTATAGGAGTTTCTCACCTTTTTAACTTCATGAAACAGCATTTAAACTAAATTCCTAACACACACACATACACACACACACACACACACACACACAGAGAGAGAGAGAGAGAGAGAGAGAGAGAGAGAGAGAGAGAGAGAGAGAGACATACTGTTGATCCTATGAAAACAGAACATGTTGCTAGCCCTGGATGATGACAAAAGTAAACACTTAAAATGTCTGACCTGTTCAATAAACTAGTTAGTTGCAAACTGAAATATTTATGTCACATACTGGACATCAGAGGACTAATCAAATCTGAAGTAAATGTAATGCATTTTCTCATGGTATTTCTTTTGTTGCCTAGTGCATTCCTTTTATTCCTCATCATTCCTTTCTCTGTTTGCTTTGAAGTTGGTTCTGTTTTCAGTGTGAATGGACTGACTTGGTCTGTCCTGCTATAGAATCTGGGTCATATTATTATCTGGGAGTTCCTTTATGTCAAGCTAAAGTAGCATAAAGTTGTTGAGAGATGAATAACTGCAGACAATAAAATAAAGTTTGCCGTCTTTAAACTGAACCTGACAATTAGGGATGTTTGAATCTACTTCCAGGAGAGCTGAAGGGCTCTGCACTTTACATGCCATCACCGGTTTGTCCAAACACTATGAACACACATCACCTTGGATTCCAATCACCTACGTCTCATATTAGTGATCATTATATCTCAATGCCTTGTCTCTAATGACAGGGATTCTTTATATATGCAAAACTGTAAGGGGTTTATAACTATTTGATGCTGGCATAAAATAGCTTGATTCTTCCTTTCCATCTTGTCCAAAGTGAAGGAGAAAGGAGTCATTAACAATTACAGAGAGAAGTGAATTTAATGATATAGACTTCTAGGCAATGGAAAAAGTTTATCTCAAATAATATAAAGTATAAATCTTTTTTCCTATATGACTGAAACTTTTTTTTCTCTGTAGAATATTTACTCTCTATGTGAATGCACCATGTAGGGGAATTCTGTTATCAGCATCCATGGGGTTCTTGTCTGCAACAGCCTCCCGCTCTGCCCTCTATACTTTTCACTGGGGTAGTGTGTTGTGTTGAACCCAAAAGTGGTGTAGACCATTTCTAAATGCAAGCTCTCTACATTGACCCTGCACATCCACATCGTAACGCTCATCGCTTATAGCAAAGCCTTGTTAGACATATGGAAGAAAGAGCCCAAATTCCTTAGGTAGACGTAGGTGAAGTCCTCACATGGAGTGATGTGCTGTGATACAGTGTAAGTCTACACAGACTGAGTAGAGAAAAACTGTTTAGGGAATCCTTCTGAGAGTGTGACAGTAAAAAGGAGTGAGTGTTCTGAAAGTCAGCCCCTTGCATGTTAGGCTTATTGTACATATTAATATAATGTCCTTAGTTTTAATTACAGGACACTAAATCCAATTTTTCAATTATATTTCTAATTCTAAAATATTTCCCCATGTAGAAAATATCTATTCTGAATGAACAAAATTCTTTTCATTTTTTTTCAATGATTTAAATACTCCTTTCTTCCTCATACCATCATGAGGATTTTACTTTTACCTTAGAACATATTAGTTATTAGGACTATTATATATGAGGACATCATGCACTATGTTCTAACATGTTTAATTTTATTATAACCAACACATTCTTCATTTTACCTACTAATACAATATCTGGTATATATACATGTACAGAGCAAAACAAATACATAGTGCTATTCCTTATGCTCAAATTTACCTATAAATATATTTTTCTTCATCACTTGTTGCTACGCTATGTAACATAGTGCTTATTACTATTGTTTTGCTATAACTATATATTCAATGACCATTTCATACATAGGTATGGTATTCTAATTTTAATACATTCTAAACAACAGTAATAAAGCTGGCATTTTAATTTTTTAAATAATAGAATTAATTTTTAAGAACGTAATTTTGAGTTGTATCTTTTAAATGCTCGCTGTTTCGATGTACTCACAGGTGAATGTTTAGTGCAAGTTAAGAATTCCTTACATTTTAGAAGCCATTAACATTTTCAAGTTGTAGAATCCTGAGGTCAGCAGTAAGCAGGCTAAATGGTACCCACGAGGAAGTCAGCACTCTGTCCCCAAAAGTAAATTTCTTATCCCCTTATCACAAGAAGCAGCCTATTAAGTAGTTGTGGTAGTAAATTTTAAATTCCCCCGAAGAAAAGGTCGACAAAATTGAATTATGAAGAAGAGGAAAGAAGATTAAATTACCAGAATAAGAGCAAAGTCTTGAGAGTAACTTCATAGCAAGCTTCCTGCCGAGGAAGTTTTAGTATTAGGAAGGGGGTGGGGCGGATACAATAAGATAACACTGCTGAATTTGCAAATGTTGGGGGTTATCTGTGTGTAATGTCTGAAGGGTGTAAAAGAGGATAGAGGGAATTTGTAAAATTTTGACATGAGGGAGTTTAAGTGTGGCATATCCCCAGTCCTGGAAAGACATGACAGTGAAGTCCACCTTTCCCTCTGAAATAAGAAAAGTGAATCACAGAGAGGTTAGTTAAAGAGAGTGAAGACTTCACTTCCGATTTCTGAGGACAAAGTATTTATAGATACCACTCAAACATAAACTGCTATTATTGCCATCCTTCTGATTATTATTATTATTATTATTATTATTATTATTGAACAAATTATTTGAACATTTCCGGGAGGGCTGTGATTGTTGCATGGCCCTCTGTCATTTACAATCGAGTAGTGCATATTTAATAAGTTCCTATGTTTGCAGCTTATATACAAGTTTGGTGGAGGGATCAGGTTGCATCCGTGCCCACCCATTCGTCTAACACTTATCTTTGCACCTGCTATAGAAACACCAAAATGAGATATGCGTGTGGCATTTTCCACAGGCCAAGTTTCCTACATTGCCAGATTTCCTCATCCAACCTTGCTAAGCAGAGTATAGGACGGCCAGTCCCAATGTCCCCTCCACCATACCTATGCAATTTTTTCCTTTTGACCTCAAAGTGACTAATTCTACTGGGAACAAATAGAAACTTATACCTGGATTCACAGACTCATATAAGTTCATTTCTTTAAATATTGATATTATAAAATGTAGACAGTGTTATCAAAAGGGTTGCTTTTCTTAAGGAAGTCATAATATTTAACAGCAGATCCTAGGTATCAGCTCTACATTGAAAAATTGATATTAGGTATATTGAAATATTACTGCCCTATGAAAATCTGAATGCTTAGATTTCAAAATTTGATCAACTTTCTCTTTCTCCAAAGTTTTACTAGGGAGTGTTGCAATTAGACTATCTATAATTCCTCATATTGTATAATCAGTGATTTTCAGGCTGCACCTTACCCTGGTTGACTCCAGTTTGCACAGCATTTGTCTTCATTTTGAGTGAAATCACACAGGCAAAAGGACACTGCATTTCATTGTACACTTGCATACTACTTACTACCTATTCAGTACCATCTGTGAGGCACAGACTGATAAATATCACATACATTAAAAGGCTGCACCTCTAAACGTATTAAAATATACAAAATATATTGGGAAAATGTAGCACGTGATCATATTAAAATCATACTAGAAAACAGTTTTGAGACTTTACTGAACACACAAGAATGACAAAGTGTACGAGGCCATGATTTGGAGTGCATAAAAAAAGGATGTCCTTCTAACATAGTGATGTCAAAGGCCTCACTTCTACCATCTGACAGTGACTGACAAAGAACCAGACTGTCAACTATCTACTCTTCTTTTGTTGTTGTTTCATTTCTTTTAATTTCATTGTAAAAAATGGATTTATCTTTAAGTTTTAATTACCTGCTGAAGTTCCATGTGTACACGTGGATACATATGTGTGGGTGTGTGTGCCTCCCGAAGCCAGTGGCTTTGCATCCTTTAGAGCTGAAGCTATAGGCAGTTATAAGCTGTCTGACATAGATGCTGGGAAGTGAGCTCATGTCCTCTGGAGAGTAACAAGCACTCTTTAACTGATGAGCCATCTCTCCAGCGCTGTTTTTGTTTTTGTTGTTTACTCTTTTAAAACCTATTTATTTCTTTAGCCATCCATAATTAAATCAGACCATTTTCAGGGAAATGCATGTAACTGGAGGTCATTATGTCACAAAAAGTAAGCCATACTCTGAGACACAATGTCATGTTTTCTCTCATATAGAGAATTTGGATTAATATATTCTCTTTTTATATAAACATATACTGTCTACATCTATATCAATAGATAAAAATAGAAATATGAGTGGAATCAAAATGCATGTATGAGATTATTGCGTGTGATAGAAGATAAGTGAAAGAAGAAAGGGATCAACAAAATAGGTTAATGGGGGTGGATTTGTGCAAAGTACATAAAATCTTAGCATGAAATAGAATAATGAAGCCCATGATTATGTGCAATGAATACTAACCCTTTATAGAGAGAAGGTCAATTATATTTCATAAATACATGCAAAATGAACAATTAGGTATGTGTTTCTGAATTTTAGGTAAACCATTGAAGATGATATTATAAATATGAAAGATATTGTCTAGATCTCTGATAGCCACAAAAGCAGATGAGTATATGAAGGCGATGGGTATGTGAATAGAAGAGAGATGAGGTTTAAGGTAAGCAATGAGAGCCATGAAGCTTTAAAGGATGTGTAATGAAAAGGGAGGGTTAATGGAATGGGAATAAGACAATTATGGCAGAAATGCCAATGGGAATAATGTCCTAAAAGGTGGAAGGTGGTGGCCCTGTTACCTTTTAATACTGCCTTGTACTTAGTTACATTGTCTGTAATTTTAGCTCTGACTTCCAAAGTATCCTCATGCTTTATAAAAGAATTCTTGTTTCTACTAGGATTTGCGAGTGTTGAAAGTCAAATCACCTGTCAAGGAATTGGTAACCTATCTTTGAAACAGAAACTTCAGTAGTAATTTCATTAATTAAAACAATGAGCTTCCTACATGTCTAATGAAATTATCACTTACTTCTTTTAAACTTCATTGGGGAGTTGTGTCAGACACAGAGATTGAGGCAAAGTCCAAATCCCACACAGGAAAGAACAGTATACCTTTAGAATTTGAAAGAAGCTAAATCTGACCCAGCCTCACACTCTGAAATTGGGAATAGTTGAAATATTCATGCTCATGATGGGAGCTGAGCAAACTTTAAGAACTGAAAATAAATTGCCAGTCCTTATTTTCACCCCTTGTAGTCGCAATTAGTACAAGATCGTGGAGTGAAAGGTGGAGAAGCAGAGAGGTGGATTTCTCTTAACCTGTTCACCCAGTCAATCACCTGCTTTTACTTAGTTGTAGTTCGGCTGCAACCTTTTCCCCTCCTTGAGGTAACATTCCTCATGTAGACATCAAAAGCAATGTTTTCCCATGCGTAGAGCTAAATTACTTTTACCCTGCTACTCTTTCTCGGCTCTCATGAATATATCCATTAGCATAACCATCACAGTAAAACACAGTGGGCTGTTTTTCAGAGGAAGAGTTGAAAGTTTGCATCAGATTTAGTACTGTATGGACATGCTTAACAGTAACATTGACCAGGGCCAACACTATCCCTGGTGGTCATAAAGGCCTGATGGAGTGAGTTGAGCAAAAAGACATCTAAAATTCCTTCAAGTAAGACAATATCTAAAAAAAGAAAGACTCTGAATAGCAAAAAAAAGAAAAAAAATTGATGGAGCCATGGCCCTGTGTGAGCTGAATCAGAAGGGAGTTTACAAACCTGAGGAGACAGCTTAGGTAGAAAGGACTATGACATGCTTTCTGTCTCTGTATTTGTAAAAATTCAGCTTCACCATAGTCAGAAAAAGAAAAAAACAAAAACAAAAACAAAACAAAACAAAAAAACAACACCTCATGTCCTTGATTATTCTTGTATCTACAATTCCAGCAGTCATGTACAGGGAAAGAACAATGAAGTACAAATGTGTGTCCTGAGCCTCAGGGTCTGTACAGTGGGGATTACAAGTGTATACCACCATGCCCAGATCAAATCTGAAGATATTTTTTCTATATCTATTTCATGCTCCTGGTTTTCCTGAAATATATAGGACTCTTCAGGTGTTTGTTCATGGGTGGCTGAATTTACAGAGTCCTGCTTTGATGCAATCCACACTCCAGTAAGAGCTGCTAGGAGACAGGCTCCAGGGTTTCCAGATCAATGTGAGATCCTAGTCTCACCCGAATGGATTACTAAATGGGAAGGTGCCTCTCCTGGCCCGGTGCTCACACTCAGAGCACACTTCACTGTCAGTGACTTCATGCTTAGCTCAGGGGCTATGTGCGAATTCTCCGACTTAGCTCCAGGACTGCCTTCCCGGAGCTGCTTAGGCTTGATTTTCCCATCATTCACCCAAGAGATTGATTCTTCGGTGCATTCATTTCTTCTCTCCAAAATATTTTCTGTTTGTGAACCATGTTTCAGGTCATTTTGTTGTAGACATAAGGAATTTTTGTTCTCTCATTCTGGAAAATGCCATTTGGTTTTTACCCTTTAATTCCATTTTATGTTATGAAGTTATTCACAAACTTTTTGAAGACATTGTTTTCTTTTATTTTGTTAACAAGAGACATGTTTGTATTTAAGGGTGATTTCAAAGTGATTGTTATAAAACTAGAATTCCCAGGGCCTTACCCACCTCTAGTGTTCTCAGGATTAAATTAATTATCATTGTTTGTTGTTCACATATTTGTACATATATGCATATGAACAGCTTAGTTTGTTTTACATAAATGTAATTATAATCATATTTTAAAATATTTCATTTTCAAATTTTTATGTATATACATATATCATTGAAAATTGCTAGCATAGTATGTCAACAGTTAATGGAAGAACTGGAAGAAAAGAACGCATATGACCAAATATATTGTATCAAAAGTGTAAAAATAAATGTAAAACCATTAAAATATTTTCTGTAGTTTCCATAATAGCTCTGGTGTTTCCGTAATTTAAATTGAAAAACAAATAACTACAAAATGAAAACTTTTTGTACAAAACAAATGTTATAGCAGAGAAGAGAGGGCTTATTGGTTTACAAACACTTGTGCTTGCTATATTTGTACAGAAAGTTTTCATCCCAGTATCCAGGTCATGATGTTGACAGCCTCATGTAACCCCAGATCCAAAACATCCAGTCCTTTCTTCTGGCCTATCAGGAGTGGACATAATTAAAAAAAATCCCCAAAATGTGATCATTCTAATTACTCTAGGTCCTAAGACAGAAAATGAAACAAAAAAAAAAAACAAAAACAAACAAAACAACAACAATAAAACCCTGCTCAAGTCTATGTAACCATTGCCATTTGAGTTTTTTCCTATCTTCCTTTTCAGCAAAAATCAATGAATACCCTCAATATGTCACTGCTTTTTCATTCTCAGATTCTCCATGTTTTCACAAACACCAGCAGTCAGGAAACCCTAGGAGTCTCTGTCCCCTTCCTGCTTATTTTACTATAGGGTCAAAACAGTTTTTATAAATTTTGCTGCTTGGTCTTTAGAGCCTTGTGTGGTGAAAATTTTAAATGCAGAAGGAAAGAGATCATTTTGCATCATAAAATGTAGGAAATAACTGATGTAAGGGATACATGCTGGGAAAAAGGTGGGAACAAAATAAAAAGTTGGGAGGAGACTGTATTTCTTTTTTTTTTTTTTCAATGCAGTTTATTCAGGAACATTGAACAATCCTCGGACCCCGGGGAAAGCCAGCCCACAGCTTAAATAGCCTCTGGGTAGCCAACCCAGGCGTGCCACGGGGGCAATGCAGATAGGTCCACATACATGGAAGCAAGCCAGATCCTCGGCCTTAGCCAAATGTGGAGTTGTTTGTGACAGAGAGCACTCACCATCGGGAAGGTGAAAGGCGGAAACCAGCTCCATCTTTAAGGCATAGCATTCTGCAGCTCTCTACAGTTCCCCCTTTTTGTTTTAGACGCATCAGGCAAGAGTAGAGGTCTGATCTCTGATATTAGAAATAGATTGGGACTTTGTACAGATGTTCATTTAGGTGTCATCCACCCAAAGAGCATGACTTGGGGAGTGGCATGCAAGCAGAGGGAGGAGAGAGGGTGGGATTGGGAGGAGAGGAGGGAGGGGCTTATGGGGGGATGCAGAATGAATAAAGTGTAATTGATGAAAAATTTAAGAAAAAAAGGGAAAAAAATAATTTAAGAACCTTAAATGACTTTCAAAATTGGAGGAAAACATGGAGTTCGTCAATTGGCATGGAGCACGTCTCGCCCCTGGGGGCAATGGTCTCCTGAACCTACTCAGACCTCGGACACCACCACTGCTAGTTCTAGAACTGACGCAGGATGTTCCAACGAGGGGTTAAGGCTTCTCATAATATTTCCTATAAGCCCACACCTGTTTGTCTATATCCCCCATTTTTATTCATTATTAGTCAGATAGAGCCAAGTAATTGTGGTAATGATACTTGCTTTTTTGCCCAATGCTGGAATGCTAGTAAATTTAAGTATGCCCTGGTTACTCGCATGCCTCACTGGGTGCCTGTGCCCATTGATGCCCCTCACGCTATGACTCTCTTCAGACAGAAAAGGGATCTTGGAACTACAGCCACCATTGTTACTACCATCTCATTGGCGGCTGTTGGAGCTACCACCAGGGCATTAGCCATGCGTCATACTGGGCAGACTGCTCAGACCCTGAATAATCATTTAGCCAATGTAGCTCATGCCTTAGTTGTACATAAAGGAATTAATGCTCAACTAAAAGGAAGCTTGATGGTGTTCAATCAGAGGAGACTGTATTTCTTAAGAGTCTAAGAAGGGAAAGCTGTTTTAACTCATGTTACAAAATGATCTACTAAGCATAGGTGCCTAGGTCACTGAGTGACCTGAAAACTCAGCTCTCAGAATCAGAAAAACAGACAGCCAAGATATTTTGCTCCTCTTTAAATCACTCCGAGAAACTTGTTTACATGGCAGATGGTTAGGTTTGACATTTTTAATGATTTGTTTTATTTTTATTTTATGTGCATTCATGTTCAGCCTGCATATATGTCTGTGTGAGAGTGCCTGATGCCCTGGACCTAGAGTTCCAGACAGTTGTGTGGAGCCATGTGGGTGCTTAAGAAAGCTGACAGTGCTCTTAACCATTGAGTCTTCTCTGCAGCCATTTTGTTTTGAATGAAACTATAAAAACTCCATTGGTCTTCTGAAGAAAGAAAATGGTTTAAACTGGAACTAAGGACCCACTTTGAAAGAGCCAGCTTCCACAAACAGGAAACATGGCCTCCTGAAGACTTCGTTATGTAAATATGTTCATTGTCCGTACAGCACAGGTGAATTACTCAGCTTTTATTATCATAACTACTATCTGAGATGAACAATTTACAAATAAGGTTGTTTGTGACCCACAGCTTTGGAAGCTCCAGTCCATGACTATTAGACACTGGTGAGATTGCTTACAGTAACAAAGAGTGTATGTTGGGGTAAAACCATTGGCTTCATGCTTACTATACAAAGGTAAGAAAGAGATTGGGAGCCCACAATTTCTTGCAAAAACATGGCCACAATTCCTTAAAAAAAAACAACAAAACAAACAAAAAAAAAAACTTTTATTAAAGGTCTACCATCTCCCAATATTTCTGTCCTTGGAAGGAAATGTTTAGTATGGACCATTGAGGAAAACCTAGCAGCTACCATATAGCATTCTGTCCTTATATCTCAAAGTCCATGGCCTTCACACAATGCAAAGTGTGTTTGGTTTGTCTGTAAGAGTTTCTGCTTTGCCAACTGTCCAAGAAAAAATCTCTTCCGAAGATTCAAAGCAAATAATATAGTATTACCTTGAAGAAAGAAAGAAAGGAAGGAAGGAAGGAAGGAAGGAAGGAAGGAAGGAAGGAAGGAAGGAAGGAATTTAGAGACTAAACTTTTCTATTTAAAACAGTGGACTTGGAAAGTGGCATGCATATGTTAGTTTAAAGAAAGCCCAAAACCAAGCAATTCAGTAATTGATTTCTACCGGTCTATGACTATCATCCTATATTTTGTACCAAACAGGGTCTGCTCAGGGACTGGAAGGCACCTTCTCCATAGTTTTGTTGTTTTAAGCTCACATCAGTATGCTCTCAGGCTGCCTTTACTCTGTGCCCATAGCTTTCTTTCACTGATAATCACTGCTGATTGCTATCTCCTCTGATTTTGTAGAGGTCTCCATTGAAGCTCCAGCTTCCTTCCCATAGTTCCATAGATCTCTGTAAGAAGCTGCTTGCAGGGACATGAGCCTTGCAGTACCCTGCGTGGACTTCATGATTTCCTTCAGAGACTTGGCCAGACTCCTATGACTTTATAAGGCTTGCATTCTGCATGTCTGCAAAGCTATATTCAACAGACAATGCAAGTACTGAGAGAAAGTGATTCCATAGTTGCCTTGGACAAGCAAGGTGCTTGGGAGTCTTTTTTTTTTTTAATGAAAATCTATTAAAATATACATTTTTAAAACGTGAGCCTTTGATAGGTAGAATGACCTTGACAATTTTTTAAATTTTATTATCTATATAATGTGTATGGCTATTTTGCCTGTATGTATGCGTATGTATAACAAACACACCTGGTACCTGTGGAGACTAGAAGGGCCTAAGACAGATAACTTAAAACTAGAGTTACAGACAGTTGTAGGTTACCATGTGGGCACTGTGAATCAACCAGATCTTCTAGTAAAAAATAAATGAATAATGAAAAGGAAAAGAAAAGAAATAAAAAAAAAAAATCTGTGACTCTAACCACTGAGCCATTTCTCCAGCCTTATTGATCATGAGATAAATAACCTCGACCCATGCTTCTTTTTAGTTCACTTCAAAGATAATAAAATAGCCTCCTTTGCTGAACCTTTAGAAGGGGTCCTTTGCTGGCCAATCTGCCAGAAATTTCAAATCTTTCGGTTCTAAATTCCCTTTTACCCAGTTGTCTCTGTAAATGTGGCTTAAAATATATAGTAAAACGATGGTGTGCTCTGAGTCTTGTGCTATCTTGCAGTATTCTTTGGCAGCTAAACATGTCTCTAACCTTTAAGGTTGGCCTCCCAGAAAGCCCCAGGACTCAGATGAAGTCTAATTCTTTGCCACAGTAGTAAGTATCAACTCAGTCTAGTTCCCTAAGCTATCTTTATCTGAAAGCTCATCAACCCAGCCTTTATCATCCATGCTCCTACATTCTAGTCAGCCGGTCCCCTCCACCCACCACAGGAAGTGCCTGTTAAATTCTATTTCCAGGCTTTCTTTAACCCACTCCTCCAAACTCTTCTAAATTACTCCTGAACACCAATCTCAAAAACTTCTTACCTGGGTTTAAAACCCCAAACATTGGAATAAATGCATGATCCTATTTAGCATTCCATCACGATAATGACTTGAGATAACCATTATGTAGATATGAGGCTTTCTTGGGGTTCATGGCGTTGGAGGTCCTGGTACAGGAACAATTGGCTTCTTCTTGAAAGTCCCTGAGATGACACTGGATGGCAATAATGACAAAACTGTCCTGGAAGAAAAACACGTA
Organism: Meriones unguiculatus; assembly: GCF_030254825.1. Classification (NCBI taxonomy): domain Eukaryota; kingdom Metazoa; phylum Chordata; class Mammalia; order Rodentia; family Muridae; genus Meriones; species Meriones unguiculatus. The sequence continues at coordinate 31,400,891 of NC_083359.1, forward strand.
CCTTATTACGCAGATGCAAATGCCAAGAATAAGAGTTCCACAATAACTAATGCCTTCAAGGACAGAAAGGCTTCACAGAGAGCCAGATTTCTTCCTGTCTAAACAGGTACTTCCATGGGCAGCAAGAATTCCTCATGATGAACTTTGAGGAAAACCAGAGACGCTCACTACCAAGAAAAGAATGGATTTGCATACAATGGTCCTGCGCTATCTCATTCCTATGTAAAATCTAAGAGGTAAGACTTATAGAATAGTACTTCCCAAGGGACGAGTAATAAGAAGGACTTATTAATTAGGCAAAGTGTCAGAGATTTTAGTTAGGAGATAAGCTCAAAGAGCATCGGCCATTTATTCAATGAAAATGTGACAGAAAAGTTCCCAAACTTGAGAAAAAAAAATGGACAGTCAAACATAAGAGGTGTTTAGAATTCAAAATAGACAGGACTGAAAATTAGGGCGCTTATCCATGGTGGATGCCAGCTCTCCCTCTCTCAGCACTTATCTATTTCCTGCAGTTAATTCTTGCTCAAGTGTGTGACCTCAAGAGATTCCTCCCCTTCCCTGTTAGCATGTCTATTGACATTGCCATTATTCAGGCTTGGTTGTGCAGACATTTCGAGCAAAGACTGCGTCATAGCAGACTTCATGGCATTCTTATTCTTATAGTCTTTCCATGTTATCCTCTATGATCTTTTTCCCTGATTCATAAATGCAGGAGTGGTGGTAAAGATGTATCTTTTGGGGCTCTCCACAATCCCTCAACCCCTTCAGTATCTTCAGATGTGTTTGTTTGTTTGTTTGTTTGTTTGTTTGTGTCACTCTCCATTTACAATGAAGAAAGCTGTGGGTATTTTTCTTCCATTTTATTTATGTATTTACCTATGTATTTAATCACTTTGATCCCAGCCCCCTCCTCTTTCTCCCCTCAGTCCCACTCCCATACCCCCTTCCTCCCACGCCCCTCTGTTCTTCCACCCAGTGAACAGAAGGTCCCCAACTGGTACCAATCCACCCTGTTATCTGGAGTCATGATAGAACTAAGCTCCTCTTCCACTGAGGAGTGACAAGGCAGCCCGGCTATGGGAAAGTAACCCAGCCAGTGTCAAGTAATAGATTCAGAGACAGTCCCTACTCCTATTGTTAGGGGACCCACATGATGACCAAGATGCACATTTACTACATATGTGTAAATGATCTTGGTTCAGTCCACGGAAGCTTGGTAGGTGAGTCCCTGGGAGACCCTGTGGGCCCAGGTTAGACTGCTCTGTAGTAAGTCTTCCTGTCATGTCCTTGAAACCTCTAGCTCCACATCTCCTTCCAGCTGTTCTTCTGCAGCAGTCCCCAAGCTTGGCCAATTGCTTGGTCTTAGGTCTCTGCATCTGTATTCATCAATAGCTGTTTTTGATGGCAGTGGTAGCTATACTTCCTTGTGCATATTGGATTTAGAATGTAGTAAGAAATTATGCCTGTCTATCAAAGTTGGGGTAGCAGATTATCTTCTAATATCTACGACCTGACTAGGTCATAGGAATTGGGTACTTTTCTAGTGTCAGGCATGGCTTACCTTTTGTTGAGCGGGCTATGAGTACATCTGTTGGTTACCAGAACCACGTAAGTGCCACTTACTGCACCTTTATGAATATCTTGACATGCTCATCATTGTTGTTGTTCATAGGCATCTCAGCAGGGTAGGACTATTAGTTCATTCCTTCCCTTGGCAGTTTGCGTAATATTTTCTGGTACCGGGAAGCTGGACCCCAGGAAGAAGGCTATGGGTTAAATACTCAAAGGTCGGTAATCCCAGTGCTGTTTTTTAAGTATGCAGAGAGTTCAGCAAGAAAGGCTTCAGTTAAGTTAGAAGAAACACTATTTCAAGGTACATACAAACTAAGGCAATTGATTTTAACTGACCCAGCACTGAAGAAAAATCTTAATCACTACTATGAATGGGAGAAGACAAAAGACAGTCTCCTTCTTGAAAATATAGGAATCAATACAGTATATGATAGGAGTAACATGGGAGAGTTGGACAGGAATCCATTGTATCGAATAAAACAGACAAGCAAAATCTAACGCTAACAGTGCAGAAAATGAACTACCAATAGTTGATCAAAAAGACTTTTTGGAACCACGAGAAACAGAAAATACATCTCAAAAACAAATTTAAGGGTAAATGACCCTAACAAACAAATGAAAAGAGACAGACTAACTGAAGGAATTAACAATTAAAATACACAATTACGTTTTTTATTTCCAGAAAACAAACATCATTGTTATATGCATACAACAACTGAAAGACAAATGATGGTAATCAGTCTTTACAACTGAGGAAGCTATCTGCAGATACAGGGACAGGATATAGGCTAGCAAGTTTTTTTCTAGCTACAATTCAAAGAGGACACTAATACCTAGACTGTATAATGAGCTGTAATTTAAACACAAATAAAATCCTTCCTATCAATAAATGGGCCAGGAAACTAAATAAACATTTTCTGTTGCTTGCATACATATATGCATGTATATTAATCAAGAAAATAAAAAGAAAAGACCATGAGAAGGGGAATGAGGCCATCAGGAAGTGCTAAGGCAGAGAAAAACGGAGAGCAATGGAGTGTATGTGACAAGAAAACTGAAGAGATCTAGTAGGCAGAAGACTGGTGGCAAACAGCAGGATTCAAGGGCAGTAGGGCAGAGAATCAATAAAACAAAGTATATATGTAAATGCCACAACAAACCCCATCATTTTATTCTAATATTTAAACCTGAGCCCACAATATGGCTGCAGCAACTGGTAGTTTACCATAAACCAGTTGTTAAACAAATGAGTTAAAATACAGGAGTTTCTCAGAACTCACACAACCCCAATGATTGTGTCTATGGGCGACATAAGTATGGAGGAAGCTTGATATATAAGCCTTTTCTTTATCCAACCGTGTGCTTCATCTTTACCATTCTGAAGTCAGTAAATGAGGGTAAGATCTGATGCACCAGGAAACATTGGGGTGTCTCAAACCTTCACCTTTTTAATCTTTTACAGTTTAGGGGGAAAGCTACACCCAGGCTTCCGATGCTGCCTTTCAGGAGCTTTATTGGGGCAAGAAGCTTCCCAAAAGAGTATTTTAAGTGACAGATGATTTTGTTGTGCGCCTACTCCACATCAATACCCACTATTCTGTGGAGGATTAAGTAGAGTAAGCACCCTGCAGTCACTGGTTATGAATTGTAAATGTGGGACAATTATGGTTCTTGAAGTACAAAACACATTTTTTACAGTGATTTGTGGGGCCCGTTTTATTGGGAATGGGTTGAAAACAGCCAGATTCATTAGCTATTTGAACCATGCTGGTCATATCCTTTGTGTGTTTGTGCATTAGGCTTTCTTAATCAGAGGAATAAGCTCACATAATTTATTTTAAATTACACACGCTAGAGAAGGAGGTGAGTGGCATGGGAAGGTTTGTGAAGGAAACCATGAAATAGAAATGCCAAGAGTGGGTCCATATTAAAAAATATTTAATGAGCAATAAAATGTGTCTGTAGAGGTACCAAGAGAGGCACAGCATAGTCAATGAAAGAAAAAGTGTATGCCAACAATTCCTCTGAGAATGGCATAGTTTGCAGGCTCCAATTATGTCCTGTTATTCAGGTCCCCTTGTCTGATTGTCTTAACATTGTCCTCGGGCTTTTGTTGTTGTTGAGACAAGGAAACAGGAATGATAAACACTGTTGATGCATTTTCAAACAAAGATTGTTTTATAGGCTCAGTACTACCATATCTTTTGTAATAACAAAACCAAAATAAGAGAATTTCATTGTATCACAAAGTCAAACACCATTTTTTTTCCCAGTGAAAAGAGTATTATAGGCACACAGCAGAAAAAGCAGGAAAAGCTTATGCACTCAGGATGTCACTCATCCATCAAAATAAAGTCTTTGAATGTGTTATTGTCACATCTTTATAAAACAGTGTGTGTATATAAAAATATATGTTTTACTATATATATCAATATACATACTACATGCTATTCATATGTTATCCATAAACATTTGTATTGCATATGCAACTTAATTACTGTATGACATATTAAGTTATTGCTTATATTAATGCAATGATGTGATTGGCAGTTACTAATAAGGCATTTAGGTGTAAACATGCCATTAGATTTGTGGAATATGTGATATAAAAAGAATCACTCCTTCACTGATGGAACTTAACATTCTATCTGGGTTGTAGCAAAACTGTGACTCAAATAATGACCTATTTCTTTAATGTTAAACAGTTTATGATAAGGGAGTTTTACATGTTTTGGAAAGTATCAGATGGTTTGTTCCCTGCTGTCTATTGACTTATCAAAAGGGCCCTTCACCTTCTGTCCAGTCTTTTAAATATTCAACTTAGGACTTTCAAGACAAGGAACATTTTCCATGCCACTTGACTTTTCCTGCAGTTAGAACCATTCATCCTATGTGCAGTAGTTAGCTGAGAAAGAAGAAATTCCTTGTGGTTTCAAAGCCCTTGTGTAAACTCTTTTTAAACTTTGGGTACTGGCTTAACCCACTTGATGTCTAGTGAAGATTATTCATCCATGCAAGCCTCGATGCCCAGCTATCTGGCCAAACATTAATCTAAGGACTTATTTGGAGGATATATTAAGTATGATTTGAATCTCTAAAATATGTTTGAAAGAAGGCACACTGCCTTTATAATGTGGGTGCGTCTTGTCCAATTGGTTGAAGATATTGACATAAAAATTACAGTTTTCTTAATTTTTTCTTCAAACCTCTAAGATAGAAATCCTTTTTGAATATTTAACATATCAATTTACTGTCTCTTTTCTATAATTATTGTTGTGCCATTTGATAATACAATGAGATTACAGATCTTTTTTTTCAGACTGCAAGCTTCATGGAACTAGGGATCTCATTTTTCATATATATTTTCTCAGAGTTAAGCATTTTTTTCCTGACAGACTATAAGCACTTTCTATGTATTCCAGTAAAGGACAGAAACGCCTAGTAAATAATATGCTCACTTTTATTTTTCTTTTGATCTTCATGGCTTCTAAGATTATAACTTTTGTTTTTAAGCAGGATTCTCAAGAGCAAGTATACGCTGGCACTTAATGTATTTGAATAGTTCTGTATAGTCACTATTCTTCAGAGATGCACTCATTGTTTATTAGCCTTCAGGGAAATGTCTTAAGTGTAAGAGAAATTAGACGACATATGGGTGCAGGTATTTGCTAAGCTGCTCGGTGAACTACACATTATTGAAGCGTTGCCGCACACTCGGGATTTGTTCAGAATTCTTAATTGGTCTGCATATTCCATTCTCTTTTACATTTGTGTAGCTGCTCACAACTCCCTTGTCTTAGAATTGCTCACAGAAGAGCCAATAAAGTGGTCTTTCCCTTTCTTCAATGATTCCTTCTCTCGAGCTAAGAACATACTGATGAAATAGACTTTATAAAAAGAGAATATTTACATGCCCAGTCATATGTTTTTAAAGAAACGAATATGCCCAGTTTTCTGGGTACCTTGATAAAGAGAAAGAAAATGTGAATAAAAATTTCTTGTCTTCCTAAGTTTCTCAGAACCAGGAAGATAGACAGATCTATTTTTTTTTAGAAAAATAGCATACAATGATACCAATTTTCTTGAATACTTTGATGGTCAACTTAATGAGTTTGTTCCTATGTACACATTTATTTAACTATCATGTATTTTATAACAAACTATTCCAGAAGTTTTTTTCTATATTTTCCAATTAATAATTCTTTCCCATGAAAGAAATGATGTACAGTCCTGGATTAGGTTTTCATTTTATTTTTATTTTTATATTGATTACAGCTTATTCACATTGTACCCCTGCTGTAGCCCCTCCCTCATTCCCTCCCAATCCCACCCTCCCTCCCTCATCTCCTCTCATGCCCCCCTCTATTGAAATATTTAAGAAGCTGCTTTGACACTGTTTTAAAAGTAGCCTACACATGAATCATCTCAGAAGAGTATAAGAAAGACTATAAGATTCAGGGGAAGGACACATTGGCTGTGAAGCTGTGTTGTTCACACATGAAAGCTCAGGTACACATATGAACTCACTGTAGCCAGAACTCCATGCACAAGAGGTACTCAAGATTAAGTTGCTCAAATCCTTCCATGGTTAGATATTGGGCTCATGAAGTTTTACCTCTACTTATGAGCTACTGGCATCTAATGAGTGCTGGGCAAGGAGCAATTGGTTCATTTTAGGGATGAGGACCTTTATAGTTTGACCCGAAGATGGATCCCACCTACACACATACAGGCAACGTTAAGTGGTTCAACTGATATTAAAATGGTGCCCATGAATATGGAAAGAAAATGTGGTGGGAACAAAAAGAAGTTAACAGGAAGAAGGAGGGGTAGATGCCATCAAAGCATGTTTATAAATTTATAATATATAATATAATATATTATAATAATATAAAATAATTATATATAATGTACAATCTACAATATATTATTATATTGTAGTATAAATATATATTATATTTTATTTTTATAGCATATAATGTATTATTCTATTATATGATACATTATATAATTATTACATATTAATATAATCTATCATATTAATATATATTATTCTATCATATAATATAAATTAAATATTGTTATATATAATATGGAATCTCAACAGTAGAAAGGTACTCTATACATTAGGTCTGAGATTATAGAAAAGTGTATGGATTGTAACTCTTCCTGCTGAGATGATAGTTCAGTTGGACTTGGAATGGTGTGCACCACCTGTTACATGACAAAGATGGAGTGGGACTTGGTTGTAAAACAGAGAAACAATGGCAGAAAGAAAGGGTAATTTTTTTTTTTTTTTTTTTTTTTTTTGCCATAGATGCAATTTCACTAATCAAAGTAAGATCTCTGGTGGATGAGACATGGGCACAAGCGAAAGAACGACTAATGAACTGGACCTTTGCTAAGAGGTTAGGAGTATCTAAGAGACCATAGGTTTCAGGAGGCTTAGAGCTTCCCCTTTGGAGACAGAGGCAGGCATATCTCCGTGAGTTCAAGGCCAGCCTGGTCTATGCAGTGAGCCCAAGACAGCCAAGGCTGTACAAAGAAACCCTGTCTGTCTCAAAAAAAAAAAAAAAAAGAAAAGAAAAGAGCAAATAGGGAAGTGAAGTGAGAAGAGCAATGTATGTGAGGAATAGCAAAACACAAAAGCAACAGTCCTGAGGCCTAGGAAAGAACTAGTGAGTCAGAACTGCAAGATAACAAATTGAACTCCTTCCAAATTGTCCTGTTCCAGATCTTTCCCCAAGACTCTGTGATAGCTAACTCAGGTTATCATCTGATAGTAGTGAAAAGAGCTTCTCTGGACTCCAACAAGGCAGGTTCTGACCTATACACTCATACACACACACACAGGCACATATATATACACAAACACAATGATATTTTCTAAAAGAGTCCTAGAGAATTAGTAAGGTACACCTCTGGTAATGTCTGTCATGCTGTCTTGAGAGATAACTTGTGACTCTGAACTAATTAATTGATTAATCTCTTGATATTATTCATAGTCAGGTACAAAGCAGGAGCAGGACAGCTGGAGGGGCAGGGTAATTGAGAGGACACTATTAGTGCTATAGTTTCCTAACTTCTTGTAGGTCATATCTCATATTTGAATAAAAATTGTATTTTATGCAAACATTTGTTATCTTGGGATAGTAAAATTTGGGCACTGTGATATTCATATTCCACTAAGGATATTTTATTGGTTTTTATTTTCAAACATTTAAGAAATTGGTAATAGTCTGTGACCCTTAGTCTGGGAAACTATTATGATAAGGGTACATTAAAAATGGTCTTTTGAGCTGATGAAATGGCTCAGCAGTTGAGAGCACTGTCTGTTCTTCCAGAGGCCCTGTGTTCATCTCCAAGAGAACCACATGGTGATTCACAGCCATCTAAAAATGAGATTTTATGTCTTCTCTGGTGTGCAGGCATACATGTAGAAAGCTGCTCATATACATACAGTACATAAATAAAAACAATGGCTTTTTAAGAATTCAACTCTCTTATGTGGGTCTCCACACTGAGTAGTTAAGCTGTGTCTATGTTATTACGACATGAATGACAAAAATCAACAAAAGAAAAGATAAAGCATAATTACTGATATAAGTTTAATTAAATCAGTTAGCCAAGAAGTTTGCAGCCTAGCCCCTGGACTCCAGGAACACTCTACGATGGTACCAGAGGGTCCTTGGAGGAAAGGCTTGAAAATCCAGGACCTGATAATATGAATAATATTTTTTCTTCAAGTTTGAGATGCTTTTCTTGAAAATAGGATGTTAAAGCAAGACAGGGCTCTGAAGGAGAATTCCTCTTGCAGTGCAAGAATGTCTCAAGATGCCAACCCAGAAACACACACACAAGTGATAGCTGAGTGGAACTGAGATTGCAAGCAATAAGAATGTTCTGTGCTGTGAGGACAAAATGAAGAATACCAGTGTTGATGGGATGAGTGAGCAACACTGGCATTTGGGGAAGAAAAAAGGGTGAAGCATGCACTCGTCTGGCTGGTTTCATTGACTAGCGTCGATAGTGATCTCCCCACCTAGAAATGAGAAGGTGAATATTAGTAAAGACTGTTCCCTTTTCACATCTCTTAGGCATTATAAATGAAGTCCTTGGAATAGAGTTTTCATATTGTTTATGTTTAAGTGTCATTATTTTTCTGAACTGAGCATTTTTTTTCTGGTATTTGATGTTGCTATGATACCTGCATTAAATAATCATCATGTACTGGAGAAAATATAATTTGTGATAACCTGATCATTTAAAATACTATCGAATGGATTGTTGTCTTGTCACTTGCTTATAATTCTTGGCATAAATACGAAAACTCTCAGATATATATCAGCAGGGCTAAGCAAATCTTTACTGTATTATACACTTTCGGTGGCAATAAGAACACATAGTAAATATTCACTATTTTGTTTCACTTCCCTTAAGCAACAGTATAGAAATAAGATTTGAAAAATATTTTTAATTTTCATGTTAATTTATTTGGTATGATTTTATTTCTGGGTGGGAAACTCACAGAATCATTTTGATTTCAACCATAAAATTAAAAAATCACACTGTCATACCATTTTTAATAATATTACAGTTAGAGAAAATAAGACTTTTCTACCCAAAAAGTTTAATGTATATAAGTTACCTTAAGATTTATCAACTTAGTATTTTTGGGCCATTTGTCAGCAATCTACTGGATGGACAAAGATTCTTTTACCATCATTTATAAGTGATGTTCCTCATTGGAGAGAAAACAGAATCATGCCCTTTCATTAATTATTATGAAATTCTTCATCACTCCTTAGATGAGAAGTCAGCATTGGGGTTCTTTTGATACAGATTAAAAAAAAAAAATCACAGCTCTAAAAGTGCTAGCTTCTATTCAGAGTCAGCCAATGACCAGCATTCCAACCCTACTCGATGTAGAAACAGACACAAATAATAATAATTTAGTATATAGTTAAATTATTATTTTCAATGCTAACCGGGAATTCATACATCACCTAGTTCTATCAGGTAGATGGAAAAAAGGAGAGGTTCAGCTACTCAGTCATTGTTCCCTCATTCTGCTCTTTAACTTCTGTTTTATTTTTGGGTTCTATTGTGGATGATGTTTGTTTTTGTTTGTTTACTTTTTATTCTTTTTTTTAGGAAGCTTCCCACCTTCAGAATTTGAAATTTGGTAAAATTATTTCCTCAGTCACAATTATTTTTGTTGCCAAATACTTTGGCTATGTGGATGGTCAGGAATGGTGGTAATGAAGGATATCTAATCCAATGGCTTTAAGCCCTGCTTGAATCTGTGGCTTTCTCACTCTAGCCCAGTCATAGCTAGAAAGTTGGGGTCAGTCCCCTCTATACTGCTCTACGTTAGCTAATATATTTGTAATCCAGAGTCTAACTTCATCACTAAAGATGATTTTGTGTATTCTGCTTATGTTGGGATAATTAGCAGCAAATCTTATTTGTGAGAGTTACTCTCAGAGGAGAAATCAATGTGAGTGAATGACATGATTGAGATTCTCCATTATAGTAGATCTTACATTGTTGAATATAACTGATAGCGCAAGACAGGAGGGTAATTTGGGTGAAATCACCGTCTTTGCTTAGAATATGTAAAATAAGTGAAAACAGGTTCTCTATCAGAACTGTATCCCATTTGCCCTTCTGAATGAAGATTGTGCATCTTCCCCGGCATCTTTTGTTGTTTAACTTCTTTAGGAGTATAGATTTTTAGCATGTTTATCCTATATTATATGGCTAATCTCCTCTTATGAGTGATTATATACCATGTGTGTTTCTGCTTCTGGGTTACTTCACTCAAGATGATCTTTTCTAGTTCCCACCGTTTGCCTGTAAATTACATGATTTCCTTGTTTTTAATAGCTGGCTAGTATTCCATTTGTAAATGTACCACAATTTCTGCATCCATTCCTCCACTGAGGGACATCTAGGTTGTTTCCAGCTTCTGGCTATTACAAATAGAGCTACTACGAACATGGTTACACAAATGTCCTTGTATACTTGTGCATATTTTGGATATATGCCTAGGAATGGTATAACTGTATCTTGAGGTAGCACTATTCCCAATTTTCTGAGAAAACGCCCAATCCTCATTCAGAAGGACAAACATGATAGACATTGGAAGCAGGAGAAGACCAGGAAAAGGACAGGAGCCTACCACAGATGGTCTCTGAAAAGACTCTGCTGATAGAAGTATCAAAGCAGAGGCTGAGACTCATAGCCAAACTTTGGGCAGACTTCAGGGAATCTTATGAAACAAGAGGGAGATAGAAAGACATGTAGGGGACAGGAGCTCTGAAAGGAGATGAACAGAACCAAAACAAATGAATCCTGGGGGCCCAGCAGAGACTGATACCCTAACCAAGGACAATGCATGGAGAAGACGTAAAACCCTGGCTCAGATGCAGCCTATAGACTCAGTCTCCAAGTGGCTTCCCTAATAAGGGGGGCAGGGGCTTTCTCTGGCATGAACTCATTGACAGGCTCTCTGATCACCTCCCCTGCAGGGTGCAGCCTTGCCAAGCCACAGAAGAAGACAATGCAAGCAGTCCTGATGTGACCTGATAGACTAGGGTCAATTAGAAGGGGAGGAAGACCTCATCTATCAGTGGACTAGGGGAGGTGCATAAGGGGAGGGCCATAAGGGGAGAAGAGGGAGAGAGGGTGGGATTTGGAAGAGACAAGGGAGGGGGCACCACAGGGCTACAAATTGAATAAACTGTAATAACTGATAATAATAAAAAAATGATAAGATAACTGTATCTACGTTAAATGCATTGAACATTTTTCTGTGCCATGAATACATAAAATATAGATACTTACTAAACACACAATTTTCATATGCACGTGTGGACATCTACAGTTGCTCATACATGCACACACAAAACACGTGTCTCGTTTTTAATTCCTATCTGGATACAATAGCATGGCTCAAAAGAACCTTTTCTGTTAAAACTACTGAAGCCTGATTTCCAGCACCTTGCTATCTTATCTGCTTCCCTTCAATCTCTCAGTTAATAGGATTTCTGTAAACCAGCACAGCCCTGGGCTCCGTGGCTCAGCAGATTAGTCTGTGGGCTTTCATCCTTGGAACCTGGTTCAAATTCAGTCCTCACCAAGATGTCCGGTAATCCTCCATGGGCAGATTGCTCTCAAAAGGGCATGAAGCCAAGTTTATATTTGAACCTGCTTTTTTTTTTTTTTCTTTACTTTTCCTATAGCTCTGCTTTATATCATTCATGTACATGAAAGAATTATGCATTATAGACATTTAGTGTTAGATGATAGACTAGTTTTTCTTTCCCCAAATCTCAGGGGGAGATGATTTTTCTTTCTCCCCCTAACTATCTAAGTGATAGAATCATTCAAAGCTAGAATCAGATAAGTTGACAAATTTTATTTTTGTTGTTTTTAATGCTTGAAGACAGTTTTATCAGAGCTTGGAAAAAAACCCACAATAAAGCTAGAAATCTCTGCAGCTTCCCAGATGAGGGAGACAGAAGAAATAGAGAAAGCCATGCTAGTTGAGCTCAGCAGATGGAGGTAGGGTACATGGTGAACAAGCAGCCAAATGGTGGAGGAAGGGTGCTTTAGAGAAAGTAAAGAAGCCCATAATACCAGAAAAAGTATACTTAGCTTCTTTCCAGAATCCAAAAGAGAAACAGATGAGAAGAGAAATAACAAGGCTGTATATTCAGAGTCAGGACTTGGAAAGACCATTAAATCAATGAGAACCTCCTGGTTTCTCTAAAGCTGTTACCTACTTCACATGTGTCTCTGGCTACTTTTTCCCAAGCGACATTACTTCCTCAGCCTCCTCATACATTATTCAAACTATTCTATTCACATAGATGGATGATGGAGTGATAAAATGTCAATTAGCTGAGAGTCAAGACTATTTTGCTTTCTTGCTCATTCTTCATTATATCCAAACATAAGCACCTTACGAATCTCATCATGTGATTCTTTTATTTTGGAGTATTTGAGTGAGTGAGTGTGTGTGTGTGTGTGTGTGTGTGTGTGTGTGTGACAGAGAGAAACAGAGAGAGATAGAGAGACAGACAAAGACAGAGAGAGGGAGACAGATAAAACAGAGACAGAGAGAATGCACTCAAGTAAGTGAGAAAGAGAGATGTTGGACATCTAAACCCAACATTTGTACCTGTTAGGCCTTCACTCTGCCAGAGTTATCACATGCCAGCCTAATTAGGTTTTTTTTTTTTTTTGTAGTTTCTTATCCTTCATAGCTCCAGTATTAGTATTAGTATTTATTAGTATTCCTAATATTGTTCCTATTCTTTAAGCGCAGAGAACCATACCCAAGCAAAAGTCAGCTCTTTGACATTGTCCATTAGTAGGAAGACTGAACTCTGAATGATATTACAAGGGAATAATGAGGGTGGTAACCATGACAACAATAACAAACGCACATGTGTTTATCTATTACATATACACTAGATCTTAAGTCCATTGTTGTGTTTCTCCCCAACAATTAAGAGGGTTTCAATGCATATATATATATATATATATATATATATATATATATAATCAAAAGTAAAACTGTTTACTGACTTGCTACCACTTGTGAAACATGAGTAGCAAACTGTAAGCAGTCTTACAATGTTAAGCTGTTGTTTAGAATTACACATTGCTTGGTGTGCTTTTTTTCCCTTCCTTCCTTCCTTCCTTCCTTCCTTCCTTCCTTCCTTCCTTCCCTTCTTCTTCTTCTTTTTTTCTTTCTTTCTTTCTTTCTTTCTTTCTTTCTTTCTTTCTTTCTTTCTTTCTTTCTTTCTTTCAACTCTTAATGGTGACCCTGTTGAATTTTTCCCTTTAACTCTCTGAGCCTTTTTTGTAAAAGAAAAAATCTATGACAATGATTGTGAATCCCTTCTTTTTTTTGAGTACTGCAATGATTTCATACATGCCAGTCTATCATATTATATGTGTCCCTGATTATCTATTACATATTATCAGTGCTTTGGTAAAAGTCTAAATCATGCATATTGTAATAATGGGCTCATCATCATGGGGTATTCAGTTTTTTATCTTCCTTCCTTCCTTCCTTCCTTCCTTCCTTCCTTCCTTCTTTATTTAAAGCAAAACAGTTATCCTTTAAACACAATCTTAAAAACACTGTTGTTTTTAACAAAATCTCAAGTGTGTTCGTTTTTACCTTGGGATGCAGATGCTGGGGTGGAAGCCTGCTAGCTCAGAGACTCAGAGAAAGCACTCAGCTGACCTTTCTCCTCAGCCAACCTCTCCCCAAAAATGACACCTCCTTTTCCATACCATCTCAAAAAACAAACAAAAACAAAAACCGCATACTCAGTGGCCCTCCCTTTTACTTCCTGTGCCATCTCTCTATCCATCATCTGACTTCCTCTTACTCTCTAGATTTATTTCTGTGGTCACCCCCTATAAATTGGTTGATTGCTCCATCTCTTGACCTAGGGTTACCGTTTTTTAATCCTGTTTACAATACTCAGTCAGAAAGCACTTGGATTAAAGGTGTGTGCTAGGGCTGAGCCAAACCACACCTAGGAACAGGTTTCTCCAGTACACAACACACAATCTCGGGATTCACAATCTAATGAAATATTGTGCAACAAAACACCTTTAGTAATATTTTTTGAACTGAGAATATGAAGCATTCCTGAAATCAATTCATTGAAATATTTCCTTAGAACTTAATCCACACTCCTTACGGTGTTTTGTTCTTTTTTTTTTTTTTTTTTTTTTTTTTTTTTTCAGTACAAAGCTGTATTGAGCAAAGTTTCTGTAGACTGAAACTTAAGAGCTTTTGGAATATTGTGAATGTCTTTGTTCTGCACAATCCTAACACTATGAACTTTCAAACCTTTTAAAGTGGGATGGATTAAGAGTGACATATAATTTTGAAAGAAACTATTGTCTAGTATTGCTAATTATAAGTAGATTTAGTCAGAATGAATAACATGCAGAGAATGGTTATGACCTTTTGTCCCCACAAATGGTGGTGGGGCTGAGATGGCTAGCACATTTTTACTCACAGTCAAACAAGGATGCATGTGTATTCTAACAAAGGCAAAAAAGATTTTGAGATAAAATTTCATCCTTAAATAAACCTCTTTCTTTTCAACATTTTAATATATTTTCTGTACATTAAAAGACACTGAGTTAGAATGAGTATAATATCTTTTACTATCCAAAAATTCTGATAATGAAATTTGTCCTTCTGCATTTCTCTTTATTTAATTCACTTGAATAATGGAGAGGAGAACATTAATGTTTAGATCTTTCCCTGACATTAATGCTTACATCTTTATTGGTACCAAGTGTAATGTGTACTGCAGATTGACCTACTGGAATGTAGCTAATTATCAGATAAAAAGAAACATTTGGTGTTTTAACATACCAACTAGAGAGAATTTGCAAAGACCTTAATGTAAGTATTATGAAGGTATATTTTTGTTTGACAATATACCTTTCAGTTTATTGATATGATAGTTACTTATTATTTAATCAATTTAAGTGAAAAACTATATGACAGTCATGTAAGATATGAAAATTGGCTTAAATCTCAGCTGATTTATTTAACAGTAGCAAAGTATACCCTACACACACACATATATATCCTTATTTCAAATTATAAAAACCAAAAATTCTTCCACATGGATTTTATGTAAATATTAGACAAAATCATGAGTGGTTTTAATTGCAGATCTCACACATGATACCTATTTAATAAAGTTGCATGTTTAGCTCATGTATGTTAGAGCAGGTACAGTTAGTATGATATAAATGACTTGATGAAGGGTAATGTCAATGTTAATAGTAAAATAAAAGACAGCTGGTGGTGATGAGACACTAGTTAAGAGAATCCTTGAAGTGGTGCTTCAAAAACCTATATAAAAACACCTGGGCCAACACTCTTGTGTTCTAGTATTCAGGACCTATTTTATTCTGTTCCACACACAAAGTGCATTTATCCATCCTTTAAAGATGAAAAGATTATAATATTATATAAAATGCATATGCATACAGTGTGCACGGATACCTTAACTGAGAGTCCAGGGACCTAGAATTAGAGTTTAGACAATTTTGTCAGTAGCTCTCTTCTATAGTTGTGTCCAGGAGTGTAGTTAGTCAGAGTCCATGAGAGAAACTCATCCCTGGATGACTGCCAATTTTCTCATTTAGCATAGCCAAAAAAATTTATGTTGTTTAAATCAAATTTTATGAATTACATTATGCTAGCAATCTGCTAAGGTTCAATATTTCTCCTAAGTTCTGTGAATCTTGCAGAGGGGTTGGTAAACCACAGAAAATGGGCCTGTCACTATTTTCTGTGTAAATCACATTTTATTGAACCAATGATGCATTATCAATTTTAAATTTCCATACTGTGGGAAAGAACTTTTAAACTGAATGGAAGATCTGGGTACTTAACACAGACCTCAGGGCCAATGGTAGACAACTCTCCTTCACTATGCTTACAGTCCTTGAGATCATTACCTGATAAGTAGAAAATAATTTCTTTTGGCTCATGATTTCAGAGTACCAATACATGATTGACTGGCCAGATTTTTTTCTGAGCTGAGGGTGTGGTAAACACCAACAAGGAGAACATATGGGAATGCAAAGGTTCACAGAGTGGTATCTAAGAAACAAGGAGAAGCAGAAGTGATGAAAGTACTAAGTCCTTTAATGGATTGCCTCCAGCAAGGTAAATTCCTTCAACTAAATTTACAGCAGCACTCCATATTGCTTACTAGTCCTTTATAAAATTGGCCTTCGCGAGACACTCCCAAACTATAGAAGGAATAAGAGCCTAAAATATTTGGGGATAGAGTATCTATCTATCTATCTATCTATCTATCTATCTATCTATCTATGTATCTATCTATGTATCTATCTATCTATCTATCTATCTATCTATCTATCTATCTATCTATCTATCTATCTATGTATCTATCTATATATCCATGCATATAGTCATATATATATATATATATATATATATATAGTCATATATGTATTAGATAAAAATCAAAATCATAGTAAGGAATGGACTGATTTTTTAAAATGCCATGACCAAAACCAACTTGTGCAGGAAGGTGTTTATTTGAATTGTATATCCCCAATCACAGTTGCATTGAGGGCAGCTAAGTCAGGATCGCAAGCCAGCTGGAGCTTGGCGGTAAGAGTTGACTCAGAGGCCACCGAGGAGAGGAGGAGTCTACTTATTAGTTTGTTCCTCCTGGCTCACTCCCTCTGCTTTCTTTCTTTTTTATTTAATTTGATTTTTTTATTATTAGTTACATTTTATTCACTCTGTATCCCAGCTGTATCCCGCTCCCTCATTCCCTCCCAATCTCACCCTCCCTCCCTCATTTCCTCCCTGCCCCTTTCCAAGTCCACGGATTGGGGAGGACCTCCTCCCCTATCATCTGGCCCTGTTTTATCAAGTATCTTCAGGACTGGCTGCAAAGTCCTCCTCTGTGGCCTAGCAGGACTGCTCCTCCCTTGGGGCTTGGGGAGGTCAAAGAGCCTGCCATTGAGTTCCTGTCAGAAATAATCCCTGTTCCCCTTACTATGGGAAACAAATTGATTACTGAACTACCATGGGCAACATCTGAGCAGAGGTTCTAGGTTATATCCATATTTGGTCCCTGATGAATGTCAGTCTCAGAAAGGACCCCTGTGCCCAGATATATTTGTTCCTTGTGGAGCTCCTATCCTCTCCACGTCATACTAACTTCCGCTTCTTTCAAATGATTCCCTGCACTCTGCCTAAGTATTTTTACACAATGGAATACTACTCAGCAATCAAAAACGAGGAAAACATGAAATTTACAGGCAAATGGTGGGATCTAGAAAAGATCATTCTGAGTGAAGTAACCCAGAAGGAGAAAGACAAACATGGTATATACTTGCTTATATAGACCTACAAGATATGATAAACATAATGAAATCTATATACCTAAAGAAGATAAACAAGAAAGTGTACACAGGGTAAGATGATCAGTCTTCACTTAGAAAGACAAATGGGATGTGCATTGAACATATGACAGGAGTCTACTGCAGAAGGCATCTGAAAGACTCTACCTAGCAGTGTTTCAAAGCAGATACTAAGACTCATAACCAATCCCTCTGCTTTCTTATAGAAGCCAGATACACCAGCCCAGAGGTGTTTTCATCCACTATGGGCTGGGCCTTCCCACATAAGTCACTTAGAAAATGGCACACAGACTTTCCTGCTTACAGCCAGATCCTGTGGGACATTATCTCAAGGCTTTGATTTGTGTCAGATGACTCCTCTCAGACAATTTAAAGGACATAGAACCAGGATGGTGCCATCAGAAAAACAAGAAGAAACAACAACAACAACCAAACAAAACATACAACAAAACCATCCAGTACCTTAAATCATTGGTATGTTACAACAACAATATTACTCTCTCCAAAACTCAGAAGTTTAATACAACAAAATTTTACTTTGTCTCCACAAAATTGGGTGTTTTGTATGAAACTCTCTGAGGCATCATTCCTCTTAAGTATGTCCCAGAGACTCATGTAGAGCTTCCCTGGTTCTACTAATCTCAGTAATTTGCTGTCACATAGTAAGGGAGTCTAGGAGCCAAGTAGGCTGCTCTCAATTTCCAAGATTGTAAGTAAGCCTTGTTCCTTGAACCTATTGTCCAGAATAGGTCCCGTGCCTCTGTATTTCTTGAAGAAAGCAGGGAAATGTTTCTTTCATACCCTAAAAAGAGGCAAGAACTGAATCGTCAGGCCGGAATAAGGACTGACATGTCAGGGAAGGCCTTTTTGAGGAGATTTCATTTGACCAGATTACCAGAAGATAAATATCAGTCATTGTAAAAAAAAAAAAGTGGACAATGCTATGATTGATACCTGCTGCAAAATGACAAAACCGAGAGAGAGAGAGAGAGAGAGAGAGAGAGAGAGAGAGACAGAGAGACAGAGAGAGAGAAAGGTCACGTTGTATACAAAGAACCAAAAGACACAAATGAGCATGAGAGGGTGCAATAAGGTCTAATTAAGAAAATTCAGCACTACTATCACCAAGGACCTTGTAAGCCCTGCTCACATTTGAATATTATTCAATAGGCCCTCTTGGGTTCTTTACACACAGGACATCATCTCATTTGTGTTATAAAGGAGCCACATTGCCTTCAGAGCAGAGGACGGAATGGAGGGTATCTCTGTGTCAGGGAAACCCAAGGAAATTCTCCCTCCATTGTGAGTCTCTGTCTCTATCTCATTTACAGATATTGCAATCTTTAAATTAAATATTTCACTGGTGAAGGTTATAAAACAGTCATAAGAATTAACAGAAAGAAAAGAAAAACTATTTTGAAGATATTAAGACATATATACGCACTGAAAGTTACTTTCTTGAAAAAATGTGACCTGTTGCTTGCCACAGACATCCCCTCCACCCTTCACTGTTCATACAGATTATGCACCAACAGGAGACGAAGATTAATGAAGAGGGACTTATCAAGAACTCTTTTGTTTTCCTTCCTATCAATTGTAGCTCATGAAACCACTCCACCAGGAATGAGAGCCTGTATTTCTTCTCCCGTATGCATTCCCCTTTCTTTTTTTTTTCCAGGTGCCTAACAGTTTTTATGCATTAAAAGAGATAAGATTTGTATGAAACAGAAAAATAACTTCATTTTTTTGCTTGACTCCTAGGCATAAATTTTGTAAATACTAGATAATAAATCATAGAGCATGGAATAATGTATGTGACGGTATAAATTTAATTTTGATGTTTTCTTGACTTGCAAAACAACATAATTCATCCACAGTGTAATCACACCTTTTATAACAATTCCTATATACAGATATCGGGTTAATTATGGTTGGTGTAGCTGACAAGAATTTTCTGACAGCTGAAAACAGTTTTCATTTCTCTTTATAAGTGGGTGACATTTTTTCTTCTTCCTTTGAGCTCATTTTATCAGTTGAATTCAGCATGAACTGTTGAGGAAAAAAAAAAATTTAAACCCACGTTTCAGGAATTTGAGGCTGCCAAGCAGCTAAATGCAATCCTGTGAGTTCATTTCCAAAGTAAAATTAACCCTGAGTCTCATGACATATGCCATGCTTTTCCAGATGCTAGCCACAAAAACACCCCCAAATCAATGTGACTGCTGTCTCTCAAACACCTGGCCCAAAGTAAGAAACACTTTTTTTCTCATCTCTTCCCCATGGGATCTCCTGAGTCCTCATGGGCTCTCCTGAGTCCTTATATCTCTGACACTCCCTGTAATAAAGAAAAGGAAGCTTCTTTGAGGCACTCTCACTTCCAAAATAATTAGTGGCTCTAAATGTACAGATGTATTTCCATGTCACAGGGAGATTGACAGATCAATTCTCAGGAAATGACTCTCTCCTTTCAAATATCATGTGAAGTAAAAAAGGAGAAATGCAAATCCATCTTTGAAATATACAACCCTGCTTTTGTTCATCATTCAGCATTGGGGTCATCATGCATTTAATGTTAAAAAAATAAAGTATAGACTATGGATGTCATCACATGTGGAACACTACCATTCTTGTCTTTTTCTGTTGGAGAATTGCCCAGTTATTGTTTTCTAAGTGTGTGAATTAGCATGCTCTTAAAAAAACAATATGCAAAATTTTATGGTGACTTAGAGCAAAAGATAAAGAACAAATTGCTGGGATGAGAATTACCGGATATATTATAGTTCATTTTGGATGCTTGATGCATCAGGCTCTGTGCTATCTACTTTTCATGCGCTCTCTTTTAATCTCTATCAAAACTGTGAGGCAGAGGCACTGGTCGTTTCTCTCTGCAGAAGTGATAGACAAATCTCAAGCTCCTGTTGAGGAAGACGCAGTGCAAGCTCGGGACAGATCTGCGGTGGAGTCTATGTACACACTCCATACTCAGTTTTTAATCTTGTTTCCATTGCACTGCATTCCAACCTTCATAAACAAGAAAATAAAGTCATTGTTTCCATATTCCCCAGAGGCTTGATCAAGTCTGTGGGGCGGTCAGACACAGCATTAACTAAAGACCCATCTCCATTCTTTTTGCTGTGTACCATCATCTCTTAGTTACCCACCATTTTCCCAGTTCTTACAGATTCATATTTATGGCTATGGACGAACAAAGTGTAGTGTGTATAAAAAATTATGAAAAGTCAACAAGTACGAAGGATGAGTGATGATAACATTTAGGGCAGTAAACAGTGTCTGGCAGATTGTACTTTAATTAAAATTAGTCTTTAATTTGGATCAGGAAAGACTTAAAGTGATAACTAGCATTTGGGGAGACCCTTTGCCTAAATTAAGTAATTTAAGCTTCACAACTAATTATTACATACTTTTTTTTTTAACAGACAAGGCTAAAAATTAAATTGAGTAATTTATCAGGTTTACAGAGGTAATCGGTGGGAAAAAAAGCAGTTGAAGTGCGTTGGCAAACACAAGAAAGGCTAGTGACTGCTGGAGGAATACAGGGAGGGATTAATTTAAAATCTGATGAGCAGGATGGCCACAGGAAGAAGCTCATTTACGGTAGTACCTGTGGAATTTAGAGAGTGCGCTCTTTACCAGATAGAAGCCTGGTTCAAGGTTCTAAAGTGGGAAATATACAAACCAAGGAAAAGGGTTCAAGGCATCTAGCCAATATCTCTTTCAAAACAACCAAAGAGTTCCTAATCCATATAGAGTAAAAACTAGCATTGGCAACAGGCCCTGCAAATTCTCTGGCTTGTATGTTAAAAATGATCCAAGAAGAAACAATGAACATAGGTCAAGCACTTAGAGAACTGCATTCCATTGCTACCCTGGAAGGAGAATCAACAGGTCAAATTATAGGATGGAACAGTGGAAGTAAGAGAAAATGTTCAAAATGGTTAGAGTATGATATTTTCTTTTCTTTTCTTTTCTTTTCTTTTCTTTTCTTTTCTTTTCTTTTCTTTCTTTCTTTTCTTTCTTTTTTTGAGGGCTGTAGCAACACAATCTGGGGTTGAACCTCATAGGGAATGAATGAAAAAGAAGGGAAGCACATGACTTAGAGTTTTGACTTAAATCAGTGAAACAGCATTTTCAATACCTACATTTCAGCTCTATAGGGTGAAGGTGTGACTAGGAAAAGAATGCCTATGCTGATTTCTGGGTAGACCCTAGAAGGGTTATCCCTATCCAGATAGATAATTCATCTTAGGCAACTAGAGTAAGAGCAAGCCTGTGTTAACACCATGGTTCTCTATTTAAAACTTTATTATATAATTACCAATGTCTGCTGTGTCTTTTCTGTGCTCATGTCAATTATGCTTTATGGCTGTGGTGGTTTCAATGAGAATGTTCTCCATAGGCTCATATGTTTGATTATTTGGTCCCCAGGTGGTGGAGGTGTTTGGGAATAATTGGGAGGGAGGTATAGTCTTGTAAGAGGAGATAGCTCTCCAGGGACAGGCTTTGTAATTTCAAAACACTCATGAATTTCCAGTGGGCTCTCTTTGCCTTCTGGTTGTTACTCAAGATATGAGTGTTCATTGTTTCTTTGCTATTCTATCATGGACTTAGTCATGATTGTGGTCCTGATGTTTTTTCCATCTCTAGGAAGAAATTGAGTTGGTTAAGAATTAAATGTGTAGCAAAAGGCTTATATAAATAAATTCCTAGTATTTAGGCATTGCTTAAAAAATGTAAGATACTTTCTTTCTATCATTACTCTAACTATTATAAGCCGTGTCATTTATCTGAGATTAAAGACTCTACCTCATATTTGTCTTTGAAGCCATTTTAAAGAATATTAAAATGTCACAGTCTGCTAAGTTTTTATAATTAACATGAAACTGGTGATGAATTCATCCATTTGTTTGGCTTTGTATACATGCAGAACTAGAGATAAATGGTAGTTTCAATATAGTTTTAATTGTTTTATGAGCCAAATCTAATACAACAGGGAGCACTCACGTTCTCCATGGAGGCCTGGATATGATTAATGAGTCATGAAGCAATCCCACCATCCATTCAACCACTCATCATTTAAATCTTCAGTTGCAAGGATGGGGTGGTACACACCTTTAGCCCCATCACTTGAGGGGCAGATCTGGGAGATCAAGGCCAGACTGGTCTACATAGTAAATTCTAGACCAGCCAAGGCTATGTAGATTGACCTTATCTCGAAACAAACAAACCAAATAAATAAATATACAATGATCAGTGGCTTAAATTGTTTAGTGGATGCAACTTACTAACAATGTCTAAGCAACCTGGGCCATCACGTGGTAATTATTTTTTCTTTATTATTTGTTAATTTTTTTTTTCAATGCAGTTTATTCAGGAACATTGAACAATCCTCGGAACCCGGGGAAAGCCAGCCCACAGCTTAAATAGCCTCTGGGTAGCCAACCCAGGCGTGCCACGGGGGCAATGCAGATAGGTCCACATACATGGAAGCAAGCCAGATCCTCGGCCTTAGCCAAATGTGGAGTTGTTCGTGACAGAGAGCACTCACCATCGGGAAGGTGGAAGGCGGAAACCAGCTCCATCTTTAAGGCATAGCATTCCGCAGCTCTCTACAGTTCCCCCTTTTTGTTTTAGACGCATCAGGCAAGAGTAGAGGTCTGATCTCTGATATTAGAAATAACTTGGGACTTTGTACCGATGTTCATTTAGGTGTCATCCACCCAAAGAGCATCAGACCCGTCCGATACCTTTTTCTCAGCGGCGGGACCTGGGGCATCAACCCGCATGCAATCAGACATGCTCTTCTCTGGGTCCAAAGCGGCTGACCCTGAGTGCAGTGCTTAGCCTCGCATCCTGAGCATATCATTTTAGCTTTTTATGGTATCCAACCATGCTTGGGGAGAATGTCCTGCTTCAATGGCTGTAAAGGCCTGAATGATCATGGCTGCATCACACTGTTGTGAGACTCTAATCTTGCATATACACCACAGGCAAACCAAGGAGACCAACACCAGAAGGCCTGCTAACGCTCCCATGCCCGCCCATTCCTTCAGATGATTCATGGCTGCAGCAATCCATGTTGATAATCCTGTGGCTAGTCCTGCGTCCACTCCAGTAGAATTTACTGTGACAATGGCCACTCTCAGCTGCTCCATCATAGTATCGAATTCTCCAGTCCAATTACCTAAAATATAGCTCGACAATTGTTTAGACAGATTTGCAGCACAGGAAAAATTCTCATGTTGTATGCTAGTGACACAAAGTCCAGCATACTTTCATTGACAGCCAGGTTGAGCGATTTGCCATAGGGTATCAATTTGCTCCTGCAAGAGGTCAATCCTCTGATTGAACACCATCAAGCTTCCTTTTAGTTGAGCATTAATTCCTTTATGTACATCTAAGGCGTGAGCTACATTAGCTAAATGATTATTCAGGGTCTGAGCAGTCTGCCCAGTATGACTCATGGCTAATGCCCTGGTGGTAGCTCCAACAGCCGTCAATGAGATGGTAGTAACAATGGTGGCTGTAGTTCCAAGATCCCTTTTCTGTCTGAAGAGAGTCATAGCGTGAGGGGCATCAATGGGCACAGGCACCCAGTGAGGCATGCGAGTAACCAGGGCATACCTAAATTTACTAGCATTCCAGCATTGGGCAAAAAAGCAAGTATCATTACCACAATTACTTGGCTCTATCTGGCTAATAATGAATAAAAATGGGGGATATAGACAAACAGGTGTGGGCTTATAGGAAATATTATGAGAAGCCTTAACCCCTCGTTGGAACATCCTGCATCAGTTCTAGAACTAGCAGTGGTGGTGTCCGAGGTCTGAGTAGGTTCAGGAGACCATTGCCCCCAGGGGCGAGACGTGCTCCATGCCAATTGACTAACTCCATGTTTTCCTCCAATTTTGAAAGTCATTTAAGGTTCTTAAATTATTTTTTCCCTTTTTTTTTAAATTTTTCATCAATTACACTTCATTCATTCTGCATCCCCCCATAAGCCCCTCCCTCCTCCCCTCCCAATCCCACCCTCCCTCCTCCCTCTGCTTACATGCCACTTTTGATGTGAACTGATAGACTAAGATCAGAAAGGAGAGGAGAACCTCCCCTATTATTTGCTAATTTTACAACCCAATCACAACACCACTCCCTTCTCTTCTCCCAGTCCCACCCTCCTATCCACTTCCCCCATACAACCTTCCTCTCACCCTTCCCACCTCAGGTACTGAACCCACCCTGGTACATCAAACCCCATCAGGACTAAGTGCCTCCTATTTTTACAGAGGCAAGACAGGCCAGCTCTGCTAGGGAAACAAAAATCCAGAGGGAAACAACAAGACTCCAAGTCAGAGACAGGCCCTGATCTATCATTAGGCAGAGCTCAGGGAGTCTTGGAAGAGTTAGGGGAAGAATTGATAGAGCTGGAGGGGTCAAGGACACTACAATAAGACATACATAGAAAACTAACCTGGGACCCTGGAGGCTCATAGAGACTGAACCACCAACCAAAGAATATACATGGACTTGTCTCAGGCCCCCTACACATATGAAGCTGATGGGCTGCTTGGTACTCAAGTGGGTCTCAAATTGGGCCAGTGATTGGTTGGCCACCAGCTTTTCTGATTGACAAAACATTAGATCACATGCTTTCTTTTATTATTCTCACAGAATACAGCAACAATACAGCATTATCATTCATGAGATCACAAACCAGGACCTCTCGCAAATGCTGGGAGGAGGAGAGGATGGTGGACACTTCCCAAACAGTGAGTGACCTCACCCAGCAGGTCACTCATGAGTCACTCTTCTTCTTTCTAGGGTTCTTACTATGCAGGTGGCTTTCCCATTTTCTCTCAGAAGCTAACAATTGTGATAGTTTTTCCTCCCAGCCCCAAGGAGGTGGGACATCCAGTAGTCAGAAAGGATCATGGTATAGAGCTAGGTATGGGAGAGTAGCTGGGAAGATGTGAGGAGTGACAGATGCATAGTACCTGAGCAGAAGTAACCAGCCATGTGGCAGAATGTAGATTAGTATAAATGGGCTATTTAGGTTATGAGCTGGTCAGAGAGAGCTATGTGGCCTACATATTTGTAAATACAGTTTGAGTCTCAAAGCAGTTTTTTGAATCATTCATATTATTTCTTTCCTACATTTTTTTCAGCAGTTCCAAAAACTGAACAGCATTTGACTTTCCAATAAATTGTTCGGAAGGAAGCACTCTCAATGCTTATTATTTGCTCAATCAGGAGCACAGCAGTTTACTTTACCCCCTTTAGTATGATAAAATGCTTTCACAATCCTGGTAAATGATAATTTCAGGATGAAGAGTATAATCCACTAGCCTAAAAAGAAGTTGACTGTGATACATCTTACAGAATTATCAAGTTGATATTTGAGCATCTGTTTCTTCCAAGTTTTCCCTGAGGTTTCATTTGCTACATTCTACTTAGGAAACTGTTTAAAAAGTTAGCTGTGTTGGAGGTACCTTCTGCCTAAAGAGCTTATGGTCCCAAAGGTGTGAAATGATGGGCAATATAGCATGACCTGTGCTTTTCCGTGTGAGATAGGTTTAGAGATGATAGCAACATTCTGCAATGCGAAGTCACAGACTGTGCCTCGGTTTTCTTTACTTCCCATGTTAGATAATACAATGTACATTTTCAATTGAACATACATAGGCAGGTCAACTGTACTCAGTCAGTCGATATCCATTTATTGTTTATTGCATCAAAAGAATGAGGCACTGCTATAGACATTGAGGTGTAGCAATGAATCAAACTGTTATTTCTATTACTTTACTGTTATGAACGTAGGAATAAGCAAATAGCCAAAGGAGGTGTAGGACAGTTTCAAGAATCATAATTTAATACAGGAAAATAAAGTGGCACGAGAAGAGATTAGTAGAGCATATGGGAAGTTGCCCTGTCTGAGCATGAAAATGTCTCACACTGTGTACTCTATGGTACAGCAAAGTTAAATCTGCAAAGAGTCAGGGTTAAGAATAGTATCAGGAAGGTAAAAGGTTACATGGACCAATAGTTAAATGAAATTTGAAATCACAAAAGAGCTGCACTTATCTAGTACATACATTATTCAAAATAGTCTATTTAGCTAAGTGGCATGGTTCCCACATTTAGTGGAGAGACCAGTGGATCTCATCGAAAGAGGCATCCTGGTCTGCACAGTAAGGTACATGACAGATAGGGCTACATAAGGAGATCCTCTGCCTCAAAAAAAAAATAATAATAATTTAGTTGTGTTTTTTAAATGTTGTATTATTTGGTGTGTGTGTGTGTGTGTGTCTGTGTCTGTCTGTGTGTGTGTATGCCTGCATGTGTGCTTGGGTGTGCGTGTGTGCCACAGTGTGTGTTTTTTGTGGAGGTTGGGGACACCTTGTCGGGGTTGTTTATTTCTCTATATAAGTTCTGGACATAGAACTTGGGTGCTCAGCTTTGGTTGAAAGCACCTGCACCCTCTAAATCTCTTTGCCAGCCCTTAATTGTTTTTCTTTATTGTAAAAGTGTAGACTCATTCTGTGAGGTCTGTCCCAGTGAGCTCTACTTCTGCTTTGATGGACTCCCACAGACATGAGCTGCATATTCTCCAAGTACTCACCAAGGACACTTGTCAGTAGAGTTATCCTAAATTTGCCTGATCCTCATCCACACATACCCACTGGGAGAAAATCAGTGCTTAAATAATTTATCCAGGGTTACATAACTGGCAATCACAAATTAGGGCCAATTCCTAGTCTCACTATAAACTGAAGCATCCCTTGTTCATATAGTGGCATCCGGGAAATGAATGCATCACAGGTTTTTGTTCTTTGTATGTCATCTCCTAGCACCTGGTATCGTGCCTCCATGTGTTGCAAATACCCAGGGAGCTTTTGGTGAAGTGCATGCTGAAAGAACATAAATCTTTGCTGGAATATGAGACTACATATGCAGAATTATTCTAAAGATCTCTGCTAACAGCCATCTTACTTACAATTAAGGGTCTAAGAAAGCATTGGGAAGTAATAAGGGGAGAGGAAAGGCTGGAGACGAATGCAAATACATGCTTTGCTTTCCTCCAGGGATCTAAATCAAATCCTCATTGTATAATTTGATTTAGTTAGTCATTGTTTCTAATTAGAAATAATCACATTTACATGATTTCCCCTCCTTTTTAGTTTCTCACCAAAATTGCTTTGCTCAATTATGCCACTTTATGGTTTCATATAATTTGTATCTCTTGACTCAACAGTTCTCTGTATCATTTGGAATGTGTTTTATTTTTTTTTTAAGAAGTGAAAGTTTGAGAGCTATCCTCCAACTGATCATAAGACTTAAGTAGTCGCAGCAAGCACAGAAGCATGCTAAAAAGAAACTGAGGGATACTTGAAAGTTCAAAACTGGGATGATGTTTCTTACTAACTATATGTGAAATTAATTAAAGATTTAATTATTTGAGGAAAAATAAATTGGCAGTTTCTACTTTTTGAGTCATTAAAAACATGTCTATTGCTCTAGGGGCATTCAGAAAATGTGGAAAAAAATTGAGTACACCAGCTTTGATGTTGCAAGTACTTTCCTAATAAAAATTCAACTTAAATATATGCTATGGTCTTTGCTTTTTATCCCAAACATGCCAACCTATTTTCTGATTCTTTATTTTTTTAAAGTCTTATGTATTCTAGTCTGGCCTTGAACTCTCTAAGTAGCTGGGAGTGACATTAAGCTTCTGCCTCTTCTGTCCTCGCCTCCGGAGAGCTGGGATTACTCTCTTTCAAAGGGAGCTACGATGTATAGGTCCACTGAGATGTTTCAGTACTACAAGGCACATTTCTAACTTTTTAAAATAAAATGAAGACACACGGAACTATAAAGACTTTTCAGGCTCATTTACAAATAAAAAGACTCAGTGTTAAGTGGGTGGACACTAACTGTGTAGCCAGAAGGACACTGAGCTCATAGATACATGGGAGAATACTCCTATTACTCCTAATGTAGTAAACTCCAGGAGAAATAAATAGGTAAGTAATTGTGGTCATGAACATGTCATATCATTTCTTTCTTCACATATGTTATATGTATAAATAATGATAACATCTATGTAAGTTAGGAGAATACTTTCATTTTCCTTCTGTCCTAATCTTTGATTAGGACACACACACACACACACACACAGATCTGTAAGATAGCTTAATTGGTCAGCAGCTCTTGTTGCCAAGCCTGATGACTGAAGCAGAATCTCCTGGTTCTACATGGTGGAATGAGATAACTATCTCCTGAAATTTGTCACCTGACCTCTACAATGTGATAAATAAATTAGTCATGCAATAACGTATATGTATATATCACAAAAGGATTTTATAAACTGGAGACAATGTAGTGATAAATAACTGACAGTGTCTTGGTTGGTAGAGCTCTCTAAACTGCTGATGCGATCAGGGTGGAATGTCTCAAGTACTGAGTGTTTTAAAGCTGAAGAAGTCAAGAACACTGTCACTAGCCTTACTGCCAAATCAATTAAGAAATTCAGAGATATCCAGGATAGAGTAGAGCACTTCTCTTGATATCATTTCCAAAAACGATTAGATCATGAAAGCTGTGGTGTAATCAATGAATTAAACCCCACTCTTAGAGTATAGGAAGAAGGAGCTAAGGAAAGGGCTGAATAAGAAAAAAGAAGTGAAAAGAATGCAAGCACTTAGAGGCTGTGGTTATTTCTGTTTAAATTTGGTACGCCTTAAATACCATTGGCCTTAACTTTGCTGGTGTGCTCAGTTACACGGACTAAAATAGAATTCCATTTTAATGCATGGCCACCATTTAGAGTTGTGTAAGATTCCAAAACAAAAATACAAACAAACAAAAAAAGAGGCTCTTTAGGGTAAAAACGGTGCAGAACCTAGTTTCACTTTTTACTTCATGGCTGGGTTAATAAAACTCAGTTAACTGCATTTATACCTCTTTGTGAGTCAAATATTGAAGTGACATTGAAAGTTGCCACAAACAGATAAGACAAGAGAGGAAGATATTGCCTGCTTGTTTTCAGAGTACAAATTAGGGTTTTCTTTTTCTTTTTCTTTTTAAGGTTGTGGCCATAATTTCTTTTCAAAATATAATATTATCATGTAAATAGAAATCTTTAGCCAATACAACTTCTAACAAAATCAAAATATGTAACTGTATAAAATGATGATCTGTATTTATTGACTTCAACAATAATTGCCTCTTAGAGCAGTTTGAGTCATTGCTTTCCTCCACTATTTAAGGCAGTTTGGGTTTTCCTTAACCGTGGGCAAAATAGACCCAGTATGGTAAAGGACGCAGGGTAGTAGTACGGTAACAATACCTTTTTGTCTTCATGAGTATTCAATTATTGTTGATTATGTGTGTGTGTGTGTGTGTGTGTGTGTGTATAGACAATATAATACTTAACAATTAACAAGTAAATTACTTCTGAAGCCATCAAACATTGCTATTTTCATTGAACAAGTTTTAATTCATCAGTCGCTTCCAATGCTTCTGACAGTGTGTTGTGATGTACAGAGCAAAAGTAGGAGCAGATGTTCCATAATGCTCTGTCTAGGAGAAATAATGGGAAGTCTGCACTGAGGCAAAGGGAGCTTGGCTTTGAATCTGCACTCTAATACATTTAACACATACCTACTTCTCACTCTATTTAAGGAACCTTTTCACCCTTACAAAAGAAGCTTACCATTTTTGTTGGCCATTTCCTCCTAGGCCTGCCCTGGAGTGTGGTCCCTATACCCCGTTAAACTCAGTAGGGGGACCGGGGACTGAGTTTCCATCTCCCAATGGGTATCAATTGCAAATAACTTCTTGGTTAAAGGTGGGGATTTGTTTGTAATTTTCTTTCCACATGCTGGGATTTTGTCTGGCTTGAATTTGTGCAGCTCAAAATATACAGTATGAAATTTTAAAATAAAACAAAATAAGCATAGCAATGTCAGCTTCGTGGGCTTACTGGTTAGTCTTAAAGATTCATTATGAAGTGCTTTAAGATATCACTGTACACAATATCTCTAGTACATGCCTTTGCTACATAAGCTTTAACTACTGCTGCGTTTTTCATTTTAGCCCTTGAAATGAGAAGCTCATATGAAGACAAGTGTATCTAGTTTTTCTCTGGACTTTCATGTCTTCACCCAATAATTTTTCTTATCAGCTGCACAGGAGTAACCAGGTCTCTGTTCCTTGACAGTGGAGATGTTTGGAGGATTAGTGTATTGAATGGCAGGCTGACTTACATTACGTTTTTTCCTTCCTGTGTAGCCTGCCTTCATGTTCCTAAGACACAATGTATCACAGACAAGATTGATGATGACAAAGAAGAAAGCTGCTCTTTTATTGTCAGGCTGTGCAAACAAACAGAACTTCCGAATCAAGTTGGAGTGCAACTGTAATGCTTTGTCCTTTCAATACACAGAGAGATGTTTTCCTTTTGAACTAAAACGGAATTTATGGAGTGTTATAACAGCATTCTTTGTAAATCACTAATGCATATTTATCTCCACCTGGATGAGCCAAATCTGAATTTACTGATGAATTTTCACGTTAATGTTTGACTCTGCATTAAGTCTAATATCTTCTCCTTTCATTTAGGTGGTAAAGCATTTTCAAATTCTATTATTGGGGGAAGTGCTATCTTTTGAGAAATGCAGTATTAATTAATACCTGAAAGGAAACAGTTGAAGTTTCATCATTCTTTTTCATTCAATTCTCAGATGGAAATTTTATTAATATTGTTCTAGGAGAGCATGCAAAGGTGTCAAATATAAATATTTTCTTGCTTTTCTTTTTCTTTCTTTCTGTCGAGTTTATTTAGCCCTCTGAGCCCATTTCTTGGCAAGTATCCTGTTTCTTCCTAAGGCTCTTCAAGTTACACAACTACAAATACAGATTCTCTACTTTGTCTCCTTTATTGATTTAAGATGCTCATTTTTTCTTCTCCTTAAATTTTCTACTTGTCATCAAAATTGATATATGTTAAAACAGCTTATATTTACAAACAATTGACTTGCAATTACTTCAAAAAGAGGCTGTGCACAGGTCACCTGACATGAAAACACATTTCTAGGCTATGATTATGATATTATAATTGCTAGGTCAAATGTTACATACTTTACATACATCAATAAGTTGACAAATGAGTCCATGTCCAATGCAGTTCCCACTTCCCTTACTAGAGGACCCACATGAGGTTTAAGCTGCCCATCTGCTACATTTGTGTAGAAGGCCTAAGTCCAGTTCATGGATGGTCCTTGGTCGATGCTTGTGTCTCAGCAAGCCTCTCTGGGCCCTGATTAGTTTACTCTGCTGATCCTCTTGTAGAATTCCTGTCACCTCCAGGTCCTTTTCTCTTTCCTCCCATGTTTCCATAAGTTGCCCTAAACATCACTCAATGTTTGGCTGCTACTCTTGGCAGAGGACAACTGTGTCAGGCTCCTGTCTGCAAGTTTAGCAGAGCATAATTTGTAGTGTCAGGAGTTGGATTTCTCTGATAGGGAGGGTCTTTGGTTGGGCCAGGCATTGGTTAGGCATTCATTCACTCAATCTTTGCTCTATCTGCTCTAGCTTTATCTCTACACATCTTGAAGGCAGGGAAATTTTTGAGTCAAAGGTTTGTGGGTGGGTTGGTGTCTCCCCTCCACCCCAATTAGAGACTAGCCTAGTTAGTGGGTGTCCTTTCTAGTCATCTTGCACATTTTAGAAAGAACAAAACCCGTATATCTCAGTCTGGCTAATGCAGCTGAGGCTGATCTTAATTTTATTAAATTTATTTATTTATTATTAGTTACATTTTATTAACTCTGTATCACAGCTATATCCCAACTCCCTCATTCCCTCCCAATCCCACCCTCCCTCCCTCATTTCCTCCCTGCCCCTTTCCAAGTCCACGGATTGGGGAGGACCTCCTCCCCTATCATCTGGCCCTGTTTTATCAAGTATCTTCAGGATTGGCTGCAAAGTCCTCCTTTGTGGCCTAGCAGGACTGTTCCTCCCTTGCAGGGTAGGGAGGTCAAAGAGCCTGCCATTGAATTCCTGTCAGAAATAGTCTTTGTTCCCCTTACTATGGAAAACCAATTGTTTACTGAGTTACCACGGGCTTCATCTGAGCAGAGGTTCTTGGTCCTTGGCATAGTGTCAGTCTCAGAAAAGACTCCTTTACCCAGATATTTTTGGTCCTTGTGGAGCTTCTATCCTCTCCACATCATACTAACTCCCCCTTCTTTTATATGATTCCCTGCACTCTACCTAAGGTTTGGTTATGAGTCTTAGTATCTGCTTTAAAAAACTGCTAGATAGAGTCTTTCAGAGGCCCTTTGTGGTAGGCTCCTGTTCTATTACTTGTTTTCTCCTACATCCAGTGAACATCCCATTTGTCTTTCTAAATGAGAATTGATCATCTTACCCTGGGTCCTCTTTCCTGTTTATCTTCTTTAGGTGTATAGATTTCATTATGTTTATCATACCTTATAGGTCTATATAAGTGAGTATATACCATGTTTGTCTTTCTCCTTCTGGGATACCTCACTCAGAATGATCTTTTCAAGATCCCACCATTTGCCTGCAAATTTCATGATTTCCTCGTTTTTGATTGCTGAGTAGTATTCCATTGTGTAAAAATACCACAATTTCTGTATCCATTCCTCCATTGATGGACATCTGGGTTGTTTCCAGGTTCTGGTTATTACAAATAAAGCTGCTACAAACATGGTTGAGCAAATGTCCAAATGACAGCCTACAGACTGCAAAAGGATCTTCACCAACCCCTGGAGTTTTATTTGGAGTTTCTTTATAATAAACTTTCTATAGATGATTAAGTAGTACAAAAAATGAGACAGAGGCCCTTATACCGTTCCTAACTTCTCTCATGTTATTTCTTTTTATGTTTTCTGAGGATCCCTATTAATTCACTTACCCACACATTTTAAACATCATCTTAGTTGGTTTAAAAGGTGTGGATAACTTCATGAAGATACAATTAAACTGATAAAACAAAGTATGGGGACTATGTTTATGGGTCGCATTATATTATAAAAAAAACCTGAATGTGTCCTTTTGCTTGTTCAAATCTTTTATAGTCATCAGTGGTGTTTTAATATGTACTCCCAATAAGCATCATATATTTTTCCACTCATTCCTCTGTTCTTTAGTTATTATCATACATTATTTTTATTATACAGTTTTCTGGTGGCTTGTATTAATTTATTTTGTATTTCATTTCTTATGTAATATTAATTAACTTCTTTTTATTATTTTAAAGATCAAGTACACTTGTAGTAGTTTTTCAGTAATTTCTTTGAGTTTTTAGGTACACTGTGTAAATACTTTATGTAAATAATCAGTCTTACCTGTCTCTTTCTCTCTTGCTCCTTTAGTTTTGCATAGTTATTTATATCTAGGTCATACATATAAATTAACACTACATCTCTAAGAAATGTCCTACCAAGTAACAATGATAGTAGTTTTAAATTTTTGTTTCAGTTTACTTAAGGAGAGGAGTCATCTGCTACAGCATATATGAATAGTTTGAGGACAACTTACTGGGGTCAATAACCGGTATGTCCTGGAGAAAAAAAACTCAGGAGTTAGTATTGTCACAGCCTTCTGAGCCACTTTCCAGGACCCAGTGATGGTCTTTTAAAATCTTAGCCACTTCTAAGGGTTTTCCATTACTGTAAGCTCTTCTTTTGGGGCTGAAATACATGACTCTTTCATTTTGTGGAAGTGGGTCTCAAACTAAACTCAGTGAATTCTGTTTGTGTATTTGTTTTGTTGAGGAACAGCTCTTACTGTCTAGTCCAGTCTCACTATGAGTGCTATGTGGCCTTAAACTTGAGAACTTCCTCTCAGCCTTTTCAGTACTGGGATTTCAGGTATGTAGCTGCAAAATCAGCTAATATTGCTGGATTTGAAGAACTGCTTTGGGGACATAAAGTTTTTTTACTTATGTGTGTACAAATTTAAAGTCTTTTATTCTTCTGCAACATTAATATGAAGACACATTAATGCATTTCATCACATTGCAATAGAACCGTCTTTGAATTCCAGAAACAAATCTTGTTTATGATGTATTTCCTTGTTACCGAATCCCATGCCATAAAATTTTATTTGTTTATTTGCATAAATATGTATGCATGAGATTGGTGCATCTTTTTATTTTGTTTGTGTGTGTTTAATCATTTACAGTTTTACACTCTGTAGGAAGAATGTGAAAGATGTCTTTTTCTTAATTCTCTAAAGACGGTTTTACACTTTTTGCTGTTAGCTGTGTCACTCTGCATAGAATTGTTAGCAGTGGCCTCTGTCTGGGTGTCCTAGGTTCTTGGTGCTTGTTCAAACAGTTGGGAAAGAGACAGGCACCAAACTCAAAGCGGTTTTATTGTGAAACTATTAGTTTTCCATATAGTGCTAAGAAAAACAGGTGTACATCTGACAGAGCACCCAGGAGCTTTGATCATCACTTAGGGCTTCCTCTGGGGGGATCCAGGAGAAGGAAGGTCTGGTTGTACAGATGTAGCTGGAGTGATTTTCTATTCTGATTGACACACTTGGGCTCATGCAAGCATTTGTTTATTGTGCATGTCCTTTTCCAAGATTCATGCGATTTTAATCAGCTGTCTGCCCAAATACACATAAGCCCAAGATAAAAAAAAAATACAAGAATCTCTCTGGATTTTTCTCAGAGAATACAGCTTTCCTTATTTCACATGTGCCCGAAACCTGTCCTGGCTTGATTGACCCGTGCTTCGTTATAGGATATGTAGTAGGATATGTTCGAAAGAAAGCAGAGATTTTTTTTTTTTTAACAAGTTAAAAGGCTTCCTAAAATCAGTAACATTTTCAGTGTTTATTGCAACTTGGGGTCCCATGTTGCCATTATATTGCTGAGTGCATTGTTTAGAAAAGGGTATGTTTATGGCCTACACAGGTAAACTCTTAGGTTCCTAAGTAACTCCAGTTCTCGCCTGCTTCAGAACAGCCTCAGAAAAGTCCTGTACCACTGTTTCCTGCATGGAGGGGTGGATGTTTGTTGTATGTTTCTGGTTCATTGGGGAAATAAATAGTTTCTCATTTGAGACCTTTTACTGTTTCTCGTTTAAGACCTATTTTGGTAACTTACATTTCACAGGAAAAAAAAATACAAAACTCTTCATAGAGGCCTACAGGTGGCCAATGGCTACAGAGAAGGTTATAATCAGTTTCTACCAAGAATAGTCTGCTGCATAGATTGTCCAGCTACAAGAAGTTGGCTTTGAACATATATGCATATGATCAACATTAAATGAATTCAGTAGGTCGAGTATGTCCGTGTGCCTGTCCGTGTATGTGTGCACATGCCTGTGTGTACGTGTGTATAATAATTATTAAAGGCCATGGATTGGGAAAGGTATGGAAGGAGCTGAAAGGCAGTGAAGGAATTAC
Organism: Meriones unguiculatus; assembly: GCF_030254825.1. Classification (NCBI taxonomy): domain Eukaryota; kingdom Metazoa; phylum Chordata; class Mammalia; order Rodentia; family Muridae; genus Meriones; species Meriones unguiculatus. The sequence continues at coordinate 31,436,894 of NC_083359.1, forward strand.
ATAATGTCATATGCATATATGAAGTACTCAAGAAACTTAGTGTAAAAAGTATGTTTTGCCCTAAAATTTAAACAAAGCATATATCAAATGGAGGAATAGATGGATGGCTAAATGAATAGTTGTTTGTTTCATTGAAGGAAAATTGAGGACAATGTGACTATGTGGTTTAGAAGTGACATGTATCACTTTTCACTTCGAAACAGGTAGACTGTGATATTTTATATTCTATTTATGCTTATAATTCGGTTATACAGATATATAAATAATAAATAATGAAAAAGCCTTAAGTATATCATGTTCTTAGTTGAAGTCCACCACCCCTAAATATTTTCCTGTTATAAAATCATTCAATAATAAAATAGGACTGTGAAAGGACAGACTGAGAACATGAAAGGATGCGCCATTGAAACTGTAATAAAATATACAATCTAGATTTATGTAAATATATTCCTTGATGTTCTGAAAGCAATGACATTGCCTTTCAGCACTTGATGCATCTCCCTGTTGAGAAATACAGATCTGTATTTCCATTTGTACACAGGTTTCCACAGGTAGCATCGTAACATCAATAGGATGTGCAATGTCTCGTGAATTCAGGCAAGGTGCTTTCACATTATAAACATAACTCATCTTTTTTAAATGGTGCTATAATTACAAAGATTTATGTAATGCTCAAAGCACTCATTCTGGTATTATCTCAACTGTAATGAAATAAATTAGAATATGGAATAAAGTGACTTTCGCCAGGTTTATAAAATGCACCAACGGTAAGCAATTGCTTAGACTCTGGGTGGGCGTGCTTTGTGTTTTTGAAGCTCACACTTAAAGCATACGATTATTCCTTATGGTGTAGGAAAGATGACCACTGGAAATTGCCTATGCTGTAGGCTCCAGAGTTACACTATATTGTGTAGCACCGAGGACCCAAGGCTACAGAAGGCATCATCGTTCCAAATTAACAGAAGTTACATAAGTTATCCTGGATCATCCAGGCACATCCAGTAAAGTCACAACATCCTTTAAAGGAATGGTAGGGAACCATGAAGGAGAATGAATCACTATCAGTGAGTGACCTAGTGTTAAAAAGATTTAGCCATTTTTGCCTTTAAAGATGGAGGGAAAAACGTACAAGATAAAAAGGGAGTGGCCTCTTAAGGCTGAGAAAAAAAAAGATATTCTCTTATAATTCTCATTGACAAACTTAGACATGCTGACATTTGGACTTCAGCCAAGTAGAACCCATTTTGCTTTCTTTACCCACTTAACTGAAGAATAATGAACTCCTGTTGGTTTAAGCTCCTGGATTTATGGAATTCTTTTAAATTTTTTCCAACAGCAATAGGAAGCAAAGACACTCATTAAAGGTTTTGTAGCTTCTAACAGCTTCGTGTTTTGTTTTGTTTGTTTCCAACCTGGGTACAAATGCTTAATGAATCAACATAAGGCCAGAAGTCTGAAATTCGAGAGATAAATAATTAAGTTGACTGATCAGATTTGTTGTCATAGTTGGCTTATTGGTCCTGGCCAAATTATATTTCTGTTATAAGTAACAGTGGGTGTTTTATGGGGCTCTGAAAATATCAGCTTAAATTTGATGCCAACTAAATCTTCAAGGATAATCCTGAATGATAACACTGATGATTTAAAACAGAAATTGTCACATTTTGAAATTCAGTTTAATACTAATAAAAATAATGTGAAAGTTAACTCATATAGATATATGCATGATATACAAGTGCACACATACATGATTTTAAATATGTATGATCAGACATAGGTAGAGATGCATTTCTGTTCATGTACCTCCATGTATACAAGGTTATTTCCCTCTGAATTTTTAAGGAATTCTTTCTTTTCTAAAAATATGTGTCTTTGTGCTTCTGTGATATTATCCATATAATACTAAAATCTATAGTTCTAAAGAAGCTAAATGGCAAGGGGGACCCTAAGAAAGGGGCTTAATCCTCATTCAGAAGGATGAACAGGATTGATATCAGAGGTGGGAGAAGACAGGGAACAGGACAGGAGCCTACCACAGAGGGCTGTACTCTGCTCACCGGGGAATAGAAGCAGATACTGAGACTCATAGCCAAACTTTGGGCAGAGCGCAGGGCACCTTATGGAAGAAGGGGGAGATAGAAAGACCTGGAGGGGACAGGAGCTCCACAAGAAGACCAACAGAACCAAAAAATCTGGGCCAAGAGGAGCCTGGAGAGACTGATGAATCAACCAAGGACCATGCATGGAGAGGACCTAGGACCCTTGCTCAGATGTAGACCATGGGCTGTTAAATCTCCACGGGGGTTCCCTATTAAGGGGGGCAGGGGCAGTCTCTGTCATGAACTTGGTTGCCTGTTCTTTGATCAACTGCCTCTGGCATGGTGGCCTTACTAGACCAGACAGTCCTGATAGGCTAGGGAGGAGGATCTCCTCTATTAGTGGACTAGGAGAAGGGCATGGGGAAGAAGGAAGGAGAGTGGGACCAGGAGGAGATGAGGGAGGAGACTACAGCCAGATAAAAAGTTAATAAATTGTAAATAATATAATAAATTGTAAATTATTATTATTATATTGTTACACATTTTATTAGGACAGAAATGATTGTTTTATCAAAATTTTAACAGTGGGTTGGAGAGAAAGTTATCAATGGATATTTTCAATGAAAAATGTTCAAAGACAGTGGAAGAGATATTTTCCAATGGCAAACTTAACAGTGACTGTATTCTTGTACACATGTGAGGAAATGTACTCTTCCGTTTGATAACTTGGTCATGGTCAAGGGACCATGTCTGAGTAGGTGTGTGGCATAGGGCTATATCCTTGGCTGAAACACAAAATGAGCTGAACTGTCAAGATGGCATGAAGTACCTTTCTGATATTTTTGCTAATTAAACTGTTACAAAAAGTTGCAATAGTGTGTGTGCCCTGTGGGAAGGTTTATTGCTTTTCTGAAGTAGTCCAGGAAAGCAAGACATGAGCACTTTAGGAAGCAATGCAATGCGCAAGGCCGAACTTAGATTAGCTGAGCTGTTTTGAAGAGGCATCAAATAATTGATCAGGAAGTAAAACTGTGATTATAGAATAAAATCACAGTTGAATTGTAGCAAATAATTGCAAAAATAATTAAAGTCACAAATCCTCCCAGTAACAATGTGAAACAATTCTCTTTAGTGCCCCACAGGGATGGAACTTGCTGGCTTTGATTGGGATTAAACCTGGAGGTAAAAGAAAAAGAAGTGGGGTCTAGAAGAAATCATATTGAGCACATATCATCTATGAGAAAAAAAGAATAAACTTCCTAAGAAATGAGTATGGATGTTATATAATTTCCATTTCAAAGGATGTGATTTATTGTAATTCCTTTAATGATTTTTTTTTAGGGAGCCAGTGCAGAGGTGGGCTTCCATACACAGACACACTTCCGGTTCTCAGTTTATTTCTTTTTTGCTGTGGTGAAATGGAGATAACTTGCTTCAAATCTCCAGCTGAAAAAAAAAAAAAGAACTCAATTTAGGAGAATCTTTTTTTTTTCTCCCAGTGAGAATTATAAATATGAATATGGTAAGCAGACGCTGAATTCCAAAGTGTAAAATCACTATCGCTTTGGCTTTTGTGCATAAGCAGCATACACAGTGCAATGTGTTGCTACTAGGAGGAACCCTGGTGTCAAAGAAATTAATCTCAAAATCTGTCCTCCACCCTTTATAAAATTACATAATAATTAAAATACAATAGATTGCTTTTTTTTTTTAAGTTCGGTCTTCATGTTATGCACACAGCAATTCTCTCTGTCTGTAAGTAATGACTCAAGTAAACATATTTGCTCAATTTGGAATATGTCAGATATCTCCGAAATTTAATATGTAAAGAGGCCTATGCCAAAAGGTATCTTAGGAGAATTTCACCAAAAAAATTATGTATTTGGTAATAAATTTTCTCTAGAATTTTAATCCCGCTGTGTCCATGTCTCTCCGTACTCCCTATTTGAGATGTTTGCTTCAGAAGTCATGTGCTCCCAGTTTTGAGCTACCTGTTATGTACGACATGGAGATATGTCTTTTCTGAAGCATGCAGTAATTTCTCTTCAGCCAATATGTTAAAGTTTGGAAATTATCCTTTTGTAAGGCCAGCTTCTCGGGTGTTTGGGGTTATGAAACCTGAAGTTTTGGTGATACTGAGCGTCTACCTCATTATAGCATAAACTGATAAAACTGGCTAGGACAAAGTAATGTCACCTCCTCCCCCATGGAAGGCACACACTCAGATCTTGCCAGGATCCTCATCCCCTCCTGAGTACCAGCTCTCTGAACACACTAGGCATCTGGATCAAGGATTACTTCCTGTGCCCCTTGACCTTCCTTCTGCTTTACCTGTGGTCTTTGTCTTCATCCTTCTTCTCTCCTAAATTACAGTGAGGGCTTCTTCTCCTTCTCTGTCTGGATCCAGGATTTTTGTCTCTGTGTGTTGTTCTCACCAGTGCTCTTAGAGGTATCCCACATTCCTTTCCTTTCCATGACTAGCCATAGTGGCCAGGCCTCTATACAGTCTGATATTATACCATTGGTCTTCTGTTGAAAACAATCAGAGAGCCATCGAATGATGAAAGGTGACTCCTGCAATGCAAATATGTGACCTTAATCTTCTCGACCATTTCACAGCTACACACTGTCACTTCCTCTTCTGTAGCCCACTGTGTCCATCAGGTCCTCAGACACTCCAGATGACCCAACCAAGAGCCTTTTTTCTCACAGGAATCGTTGTTTCTCACCTCTCGTTAGTCCTTATCTGATGTTTTCAGTGAGCCCAACAATGAATATTTTGTCTCATAGAATGCACCCACCTGATGTCACCAGACATTCAAATCTCTGTCTGATTCACATTCACAATTACTGTCATTATTACAACTCATTATTCTCAAAATTGCATGCTTCATAGATGTATTCTGCCTATTGTTTATTGTCTTCCTTCACTACATGAGTGGCGAACAAGAATTAGAGTCGTTCTATTATTCATCGATCCTCCCAAGAACATAAAACAGAGCAGTATTTAAGAATATGAACTTGATAACTGGATCACAGGTTATGTGTAATAAAACCCAAAATGGATGTGATCTCTCATAGCTATATTCAGACAGACTTTTGTTTGCAAAGAATGATGTATTCATGATATACAATAGCCCTCTAAAGCAGACTATTGATGGTTTTCTTTTGCTGGGTCATCTCTAAGAGGAACCTCTGGAATGCTGGCACAGTTTTCATAAGCCATTATTATTACTACATATTTCTGTGGGAGAATAAAACAATGAGACCACAGTCTGGCATTGGCTTTGTTTTTCCAACTAGCAAAGAGTTAGAATTGTCACTTTTCCACTGGCTTGCATAGTTATGTGCTAAAGCAAGCAAACAAACAAACAAAAAACAGAAAGAAAAAGAAAGAAAGAAAGAAAGAAAGAAAGAAAGAAAGAAAGAAAGAAAGAAAGAAAGAAAGAAGTAAAAATGCAATTTAGGCAGTAGTAGCCCACCAAGCATCTTTTTTAGCCTGTGTTTCCCAAATGATATCCCAACAATCATAGTAATTTAGCGTGTTATGTTCTTGATTCTTGTGGGCAGAGAGCGATTATGTAAGAAAATAAGGTATTTTGAGCTGTTTGATACTGTACTTTAAAAAGGCACACCACCAGCTGATCGTAATCAGGCAAGGAAGAACAATTAGGCAGAAACTGCCCAGAGTGTGCCTGAGCTTAATGAAGGCAGAAAGGTGGTGATCACCGGTTGTTTGGTCAGCATACTGGGAGTTTGGAACACAGAAGGTATGGCTCAGAAAGGAAGAAGTATGAGTGAGCCCCGCGTGGTTAATGATCACTTTGAAATTCTGAAAAGGCTGCTTGTTATGTGGACATGTGGGGGAGCGGTCCAAATGTCGGGGACTCCTGTGGTCTCTATGGTATAGCACATGATTCCCCACATCTGCTGGCACAGAATGAAGAAAGAGGCTATGTTCTGCAAAGTATTGAATCCATTTACCGAAAGCTTATTGCTTAATATAAAATACAATTACTCTGGAAGCTAGTACAAGAATCAAAAATTTTGCTTGGGTGAGGAAAGGATTCAAGAAGATGAAGTTAGCACAAGATGATTAACAGTACTGAAAGTATGGGTTAAAAATCTCTGAGACAATAGCAAAGTATCAGTTTTCATAGCAATTTGCTATGTCAACAGAACTGGTTAATAAATGTCTTGGTTACCTAACAAGGTGACAGAATGGGTTGGAATAGTTCAAAATCACAGACAGAGATCATCTATTTGATTTCATTCTTATGAGATGTAGGGCCTCGTAGTATTTAATGTCATTTAACACCTCCCACTCTTGATTTTTCTGTTTGGACAATGGAATAAATATACCAGCCTCACGGCTTATTGAAATAAGAAGTTATTGAGAAAGGCTCTGCAACAGCTGAATGTTTGAAGCTTGAGTGGCAGCATGGACAGCTTTTGGTATGTATTTTGGCTCTTCTGATCGTAATATGGTCTGCAGCTAAAGGACATAGCTTTGCATGCACAGGCAAGAAAGCTCCATGTAGAAGAAATAGGGAAATTAAAAAAAAAAAATCAAAGGGATACAGAGTTGACTCCGTTGGCAAGTTTATCCCCAGCACACACATAGAATTGCTGCACAGATGTAGAACCCCTTCCTGCCAGACACACCCCTGAAGCTCATTAGCTATTCAGTCTAGATGTAACAGTGAGCTGAAGGGAGATTCTGCCTCAAAAGTAATATGGAGGGAAACTGAGAAAGGCATCAGGCATTTACCACTGGCTCCATCTATAGACAAATATGTACATGTGTACCCAAACATACATGTGCACACATCCACAGGACCACATGTGTATACACATACAACACACAAGCACAGAAACACACACATATACGCAAAGACAAGCAAAGTCAAAAGCTGACAGTATTGCTGAGAGTAGAAAAAACTAGATCAGCTATTTTTCATTCACTTCACAGAATACTGCTTCCTGAGTGATGCAAGTGTTTTGTGACAATAAAGTATCACAGATTCTTCTCTTATGCCCTTTACTTTATTTACTTAATCATTTCACTTATCTAATCACACATAAGCACACATGTATATGTGTACATATACATATGCATGTGACATGTCTATTTGTGTACATTGAATGCTTTGCTTTGAATATTTTGAACTTATGATTTAAGAATAAAGAAATAATTTCTTGTCAAAAAAAAACCTTGGCAGCATTTTGACCCTTATAGAGCATTCAAATTGAAAATGTGTTTTATAACCTCCCCTAAACATTTCAGGTTTTATGTCATAAAATAACCTCATAATTATGTATTTTACATACTATTTATTCAGAAATTATCAAAGGAATAAACAAATTTGTTTCCACCAGCATAAAATTTCTTAGACTCCATTACAAATAATCCTTATCTATTGCCTTCCACTTATCCTATTCATTTGCTTTTCTGCACATTTGATCTTAAATGCTCTCTTGAATCTAATCACCACCAGTTTATGCACTATTCAAAATATTTTGTTCTGATGATTCTTAAATGGTTTCATCCATTATTTTTTCATCCATTATTTTTCATTCCATTATTATGAAATACACATTAAAATACAAATCCAGAAATAATGGTTTCGATTGCCACTATATTTATGATTTTACTATAAATATGCTCCATGTATTATTTATGAATTGCTACATAAGTAGTTATCTAAAATCATGCTGATAAAACACCATAAACATTTTTGTCTCAAGTTTCTGTGAGAAAAGGATCCTGGTATGTCAACACTTTATGCTCAAGGTTTCCCATATAGCACAGATAGCCAAAAGCTGGGGCTGCAACCTTGTCTGAAGGTTTGACAGGAAATGAGAGAGCCTGCCTCTGAACCCGCGGATGTGGTTGTCAGCCTTTATTCCATTGTCATATGGATGTCTCCAGAAGGCTGGATCATAAAATGGTAAGTGGCTTCTTTCAAGACAAAGAATGCTAGGGAAGACAAGATAAGACATAAGACACACTGCATAGTCTTTCACAGTTTCATTCAGTGAGTGTCATTCTGTCACTTTAGCCACAGGGACTTTGGTGAGTTGGTGTGCTTAGCATACATTTACAGGGAGAAGATAACAGAAAGGCATGCATGTACAAATGCAACAATCATTGCATTCTCGAATAAGACTCTGTCACATCTTGATGTCTTTGGATGTTTATCAAATGCTACAGTTCTTGTTCTCAATGTGATTTTGCAATTACATACCTGTAGGTTCTAGTATGAACTTTCTCTAAGCTACTGATACTGCAGGTAAAATCTATACATTTTAGTGTAGGTCTGTTGAAATAGTTCCTCAACGGTAAATGGATTTTATTATCTTTTCTACTTCAGGCACAGTTTATGATTTTCAAACGTGTCTCTTGTTTTCTTTTGTAGCTTTACCTCTCCATTAATATCTGTACTCCTTGGTTGAAGAATGTTCTTGGGGAGCAAAATGTCCTAGAAAGTGACACTGGCTTTACAATCTCTTCATATATTTCTATTACAGTAGAGCTTGATATACATAGGAATAAAACAATTTTGTTTTTTCTGGGATGGAGACTTATATAGGTCTCTCAGAGGACATACCTGTGTTCTTCAGTGTCTACATCAGGGGGATTATGACTACCTGTAACTCCAGCTCCAGGGTATCCGATACACTGTTCTGGCCGATGTTGATCCATGTGCTCATGTGTGCGTAAACACCACACCCCCAGCGCGCGCACACACACACACACACACACACACACACACACACAGGATTATAAATAAATCTGTTTAATAAATCTCAACTTTTCAAGATTAATTTTTGACAATTTCTAAAACCATGATCAATCTACTTCAAATGTGCAGACACCACATTTCTACACACAGTTAGTTTACATAAGAGCATGAGCCCATTCTTCAAAGCAATGCACGCTTGTTTTGAAGAGTGCTCATTATTTCCTCAAATCCCCTATATTCTCTCCAAAGCATTCCTTGTTCAATATAAAAAAAATGGAACACTTAGCATGCTTTATTCTATACTGTCACTTTCTTTAACTATAAAAGAGACAGGGAGAGCCTGTTTATCACATAGCAGAGCCAATGCAATAGGATCTCAGAGTACAGAGCAAACTGCTTTTGCATCAAACCATATCACCTATATAGTAGCCTCCCATATGTTGTTAGATTCAGAAGGTTATTAAAAGAAATTAATATGTGATGACTTAGACTGACAATCAATTTATTTGCCTTCCAACATGTTATTTAATTAGAACAAAAACAAGTAATAAATAATATATGTTCCTTTTGTATATAGGAAGGAAATTAATTGCTCTGGAGAAAGATATGTGGCTAGAGTACTATTTAAAATTATAAAGGCTAAAAGAATAAAAATGATTTCCATGTTTATTGTCATTATTGGTCAACATATATGTCATGTGTTAAAAGAAATTTCTAAACATAAAAGTACAACTTGAAGCCTTACATGATTTCTGTGAAGTAGGCAGTTTGGACAATACAAATATGTTCGTGCTAAATTTTTAATGTTTTGGTGTACAATCACTATAACATAGTTTATGGCTTGCAAAGGAATGTCCAGATATCACTGATTGATGAACAAGGCTTCAGGATTGCTTGTCTTTTTTTAATTAGTCATTGTTTCCAGTTTCAAATAATGGTACTAGAAAATAATTCAATTTGCTGGAACAAACATCTGAGTATCTCTTCAAAGAGAATTCCAAACAAACAAACAAACAAACAAAAAAACATACAAAAAAAAAACTATACAAATTTTACCCTACTGTAAATGTTGCCCCTTTGATTATCTTTGGCAGTGCCTAAGTGTGAGTTCAAGTGTACATATGAATAAAAAGGAGCATAGCTATAGGAAAATCAGCAATTATTAAGGCTGGTAGAAAAGGGCACATTTCTGCCTACTGAGCAAGCCAAAGAACTCTCAAGCTAAAGATGGCTGAATGTAATGGAGTGCAGCGTCGTATCAAAGGGGAGAATGTACAGTTGTACCAGTCTCTCTCCAGGGAGGTGTACATAAACCAAGCATAAATATTTTTATGTGTGTCATACTTTTAACCTAATTGTTAGTAAACCATGACTCCATGAAAAACCTCTAAGGGACAATGAACTTCTCCAGTATTAAGAGCGTTGTAAAATAAAACACAGCAAGTGAGAAGAATGTACTTGAAGGGAAGGGTATTGATGAAATAGATTGCCATTAGCATACAATTTGCATTTTGGCACAAAAATACATTAGATGCAAAGTAGAAGACCAGAGTTTAGAATAAAAAAAAAAAAATCTTCAACCGAAAAATAAATCTGATATCAGAGCCACCCTTACAGAAATATAGTATGCCTTTCTTTCTTTTTTCCTTTTTCTAGTTGATAAGATATGAAAATATGCATGCATGGTTTTTGGAATAATTAAACCAAGGTCTTAATTAGCTAAACAGGATTAAGAATGAGTTTTTTTCAATGTATTGTGAGAAGAGTTAAGATTCCTAGAAAACATAATTTCCCACCTCATAAATCAACAAAAAGAATCTAGATTTTTGCAGTCTCTAAGTCTTGGTGGGAAATTGCCAATCTGAAAGAGAGATACATAATGATGCCTCTCATTTCAATCATTTTTATTAAGAATTAAAATTAGGTGTTGCTGTAACATAAAGCAAAACATATTGTATCCACCACATGATAAAAAGAGGACTCGGTGATATATTTTAAAAATTAGTATATAGTATATTTCATTGCACAGAGCACAGATTCATGGGAATGAAAGTATTACTCATTGCTTTAAATGTTAAATAAATCCAGAAAATCTGCCTTTCTACAAACCTAACTGCCTATACTTAAATACCTAAAATCTACAGGCAATTTTAGAGTTCATAGTGAATTTTTCTAGGGATATAAACCACATGGCTCTGTGTGGTTGAGAACTAAAGCACTGTTTAAGCGAAGGCTGACCAATTGACAGCTGGAAATAAAATGCATGATGCCACTAAAACAGCAACATGCAGGGACATTGTTTCTGGAGAAGGCTCTTGGCCAAAGTGTTCAAAGCCAAAATATAAAATGTAATGAGTATAAATGTCAAAAGAGTATAAAAAAAAACAGTAAGCTAAGTTGAAGCTGACTTACAGGGGATTGTTTAACAGGGGTAAAAAAAAAAAATAAAGATAAATACATAGATCCAATGTCAGAACACACACTATATTGTATGAGAACCATAAAAGGTAATTAAGACTAATTTCTCCAAGATCCAGACATTATCTTATGCATATATTCCAAGGTTAATTCACATGAGTTAGTCCAAATATGAGTTTTTAAAAATAGCATTTTATTTCATTGTGTGTGTGTACGTGTGGCTATTTCTGTCTGTCTTCGTGCGCAAGTGCTATCATGCACGTGCCACAGCACATTTGGAAGTGCCGGAGGACAACTTTGGGAAGTTGGCTCTCTTCCTCTATCACAGGGCTCAAAGGATTAAATTCATGGCTTACACACCAAGAAATAGTAACCCCTGAGCCATACCACTGGATCTAATTCTGAGAATCATAGCAGTATTTGGCCCATTATTGCCACCCAAGTATTTAGTTGCATTGGACATTTTTGTGCTCACATATAAGCAAATTGGGTGAATTGGTCAGCACTTACTGCTAAAAGGTGCAAAACTGATCAAGAAGGACGAAAACGTACAGATACGTTGGAGGACTTGAGCATTCCAAACACATAAAGCTGTGTTTCACAACAGTTGTTGATACATATTTAGTTTCACTCATATATATGAGAATGTTGTTTGGATGCCTTTTAGCCGAATGGAAGACTATTGGCTGTTTAGAATGTGCCTATAACCAAATGAAAATATCTGGCTCTTTATGTACATACCTAGTTGACTCAAGATGAAGATTTCAGTATTTTCTTGAATGGCGATCTTGCTTATTTTGTAGCATTTTAGTAAGGTATTGGTTACAAAATCACAGAAAACTCTTTGATCCTGTTCATTGCTTTGCCCCTTTATACATCAGTATCTGACCCTTTGCTCTGCAGCTGTTTGTGAAATGCATGTGTGCATGAGTGAATGAAGGAAGTACACCTTGCCCTCCCATGTGACTTAAGCAGTTCTTAGTGAGCATACTGCAATAACAGAGCAGCGTGCAGATAGATAGCCACGGAAGAGGAAGCATTTGATACTGGCAATGTGTCTGTTGAAGCTTATGTAGAATTCAGAGTCACCATGAAGTTCGCAAAACAAACAAACAAACAAACAACAAAAAAAAACCCCTCCAGTGTCTAAAATAACTTTAAAACTTATTGTCTGTGAGGTTTAAATGAAATGATGTGTCTGATAGTTGCTGTAGTGCATCTGTCACTTTTCCTGATCTTTTAATCTGGGAATCAAAGGGAAATCATTGAGGTAAGGGGAAGAAATGCAGGCCTTTAATCCTAGTTCTTTGGAGGTACAGACAGGCAGATTTTTACGAGTTCAAGGACAGCCTGGTCAACATAGCCAATTCTTGGTCAGCCAGGTCTACGCACAAAAGCAAAAGTGGAAATAGAAATGGCTTATGGCTAGGTGGACGGCTCTGTGGTTGAGAGTGTACTTGCTGTTTTCTGGAGTACCCAGGTTTACTTCCAAGCACCTTCATGGGGCACCATACCACCACCTATTCCTCTAGGTCAGGCAATCCGATACGCTCTTCTGGCCTCCCTGCATACCCACACACATGGCATCCACTTAGTCACACAAAAATAAAAAAATGATAATGAAAATCCTCTATTAAAATGTTGACTGTAACACAACACAACACACTGTAACTATCATTTCAATCCCAAATGGCCACTCTAATAAAGCTCCTTCTCTTAAATACCTTTTTCTGAAAATAATATATACAATGGTTCAAACAGCATGTGTAACATCAATCATGAAGATGTAATGTATGTGTGTGTGTATGTGTGTGTGTGTGTGTGTGTGTGTGTGTGTGTCCTAGAATACCAACGTGTTATCAAAATCAAACAAAACTCTCTTTCAGCAACATTATGGTTATTACGGAATAAGAATAATGTTAGACACAGAAAATTATCCAGAGACTATTTTTTTTCACATGTTATGTAAAGATTGGTACCAACTCCTTAGAGAGAATGAAGAGTGAATTTATCTAGTAAAAGAATTAGAAGGAAGGGAGAGGGGTAGGGAGAGAAGGGAAGGGGAGGGTTGGAAGAAGCAATCAGGGAAGAAAAGGTGGAGGGGAGAGAGGAGCAGCTGTGGAGGAGAAGGGTATGAGAGGTGGGATTCCGTGAGAACAGGAAGGAGGAGGAGGGAAAGAGAAGTGGAGGAAGCAGTGGTAGCAGCAGACAGCTGCGGGGACTGGCATCAAAAAGTATCTTCCAGCCCTTCATTGTAGTAACTTCCAAAACTGATTGCAAAAACCACGCTTCAGTAATGAGGCAAGGCTGATCTTTATCATTTCGAAGATCAGGAACTAATGCACCACCATTTGGTAGGAAAACAGGAGAAGAGAGTGGCACGTGCTATCTGCAAGTGCTAGTTTTTCAAACACTACATTATTTGGGGATTTCTTAAAGCTTATACCTTCCTTCCAACCCCCTAACCCCAAGGAGGGGAAAAGGGTGGCTGTAAGGGAAAGGGGCCATAGCCCTCTCTACTTCTTTCTGCTGGGTAGGGTCGTAGGAGTCTTTGTTGGGGGCGGGGGGTACTGATATCTATCATCAGCAAATCCAGAAGTCAAGGTAACCAGCAAACTAGCAAACGAGCAAGCAAGCACAGCAAGCAGTCCTTCTCCACCTCCTCCAAATAACCATGCCTTCTTCCTCTGGGCCGTCACGTTTATACCCTTCAAAGTCTTCAGAATTCAACTAATTCCAGCTGACTAAGGCCACGCTCTGCACAAGACCGTTAACAGGTGCGGGCAAACTAAAATCCCACACTTGAAATTATGACAAAAACGTGTTTACATATCATGAAGCAAAACGTCCACAACAGATATCAATGCAAGGGAATGAGGGTACACACTGATAGCAACACCGAGGGAAGAGTGTGCGGCCTGACAGTAACAGGAAGTTGGAGAGTACCGTGTGGTGAGGCCATGGAAGGACGAGGGCAGTAGCTGATAGCTATGCATGCATGGGGGAGGAGAGGGCTGCCAGACAGCACCACAGCGGGAAGATAGCACTTCCCTAGAACATGGAAGGAAGAAAGGACAGCTCTAGAACGGAACACCTAGTGACACAGGGAAGAGATGCCACCGGATCTCTGGCTCTATTGCTCCACACCTCAAGGCATAAACAGTCAAATGACTTCAGGAATAGTTTGTTTTAATCCTTTGTATTTCTGTTAGTTCTCATTCTTTCCCAAGATCCCTGTTTATTTGGGGTTTTGTTTGTTTGTTTTTTTGGCACTTGGATTTGTTAGGTCAGTGACCTATTACAATGAATTTCAACCTATGTAAATCAGAACAAATTGGGCTGTTGTGCTCAGTGGCAGTGAAGAAGAGTTCAGGCTTCTGAACCTCCATTGTTTAATCCCTAAAATGGGTTCAACAGCTGACGAAAGTATATATAGATATACATATAGATAGCTATGTATATATAAACTTTTCTAAAATTTTGTGAATAAATGTAAAGAAGCTCAGTGCTGTATCAGGGATTCTTATCTTTGAAATCTACCTTCCACCTGGTTAACCACTTCATCAGTGGACTCCACTGTGTTGCTAAAGATCCCTTGGCCTTACTTTAGATGAGCCGGCGTGAGATCTACCGGTGTGTGAGACAGCAAAGGCACACTGTAGGAACAGCCATGGCTTCTCAATCACAACTGCAGAATGGACAAGTAATTGAAATCATTTTGAAGGAAGGCCAGAACTGCTTTAAACTGCTTCTGGCCTAAGATAGTATTAATTTTAAATTACTCTCCTTCTTTACACACCCGCTATTATCCAGTTTCTCCACTGCACTTTACATCTGACCTCGAAATGGAAACCTAATCCTATGGCTAGAATGCATTTTGTAAAATGAGTTTTAGTTCTTAAGTGGTTAAGTTGTACCTCTGGGATCTAATGGAACAATATCAGTCATCTTATGTCAAGAAAAAAATAATGTCTAATCTCTGACAGGAATGAATTACTTCACATGGGACAGCTACATTTGGCCTGATACTCGTTGTCAGCTTTCAGTGGGAGACGAGGAACTAAGAAATAGATTTCATCAAATTCTGAGATGGGAGGAAATGAAATCTTAGCAAAGAAAACAAGTTATGCCTCTGAAATGAATTGTACAAGCAGGAAGATATATCAGGTGAAAGTGAATGTTAAAATCATTTGCCAACATATGACATTAAATATTTTCGACAGATTTTTAGGGACAAAAAAAAAAGCCCCGATATTACGATATTACCAGTTTATAAAATATTCATGTATTCAAGAAAACTAAATAATATCCAGGTTTGGGGATTGCTTGTAAACATTCTCTGGTTTTAGCAGTATGTTTTCCTCTCCTCTTTTATTTCTTTCCATGAGGTGACCATTCTCTACACAATGAACAAAAAAAAAAAATAGGCTTATAACAATACACTAATCCTTTTAGCATGAATAACTAAAGAAACCTCTTGACACCTGTTTACCTGAGTCACTCCAGATTTAAGTAAGTGACCACTTAGGCTGTCTCACATGGATGAAGAATGAAACGTTGTATTTGTCAAAGGAAGGGGACAGGGATTAGGGACAGAAGATGGACCCTTTCAACTCTAAGTCACTTCTTGCTGTCTGTTTGTGGTGGGTTGTCTGTGACAGAAATCATTACTATCTGAGGGCCATCCTGTTGTGTGCTAGTTGTCAAAGACGTGGAAATCTTCATCTAGTTCCTCTTAGACATATGTCCATATCACACCAAATCCTTTCTGATTAGCAGCCAGTGGGCTTATTCCCTAAGGGTAAATTGAAACTTCCTTACCACTGCCAACCTAGATCAGAAAAAGCTGTTTCAGGTACCATCTGTGCTTAACGGCATCAGATATTTTACCAGTCTTATCTAGGGAAGATACTTTAAAAAAAATTTTTTTTCTCTGTTTGGTGTACTTACACAGTAGAATACCCTAATATGCAGTCCCAAAACCCCCAACATGTAGGTTACAAATTGTAAATAAGTGACATGTTTTACTATTCCTTACCCAGAGAATATATGAGTTTGAATGAGAGGTAACTTTACAAGTTTTTATATCAGATATTAAGCTTGCAGGAAAGAATTTATATGTATAATTTGTAGTATATAAAAAAACATGTTATTGGCTTATATGTCTTATAAACAGAAAAACACAGGGACAGATTTTTAAAATGTTTTTGATCATAAAAAAATATTTTGATCTTATTCTTTGCCTTTCCTCAGCTTTTCTCAGGTCCTCTCCACCATTTTACTCACCCAACTTCATATTCTTTCTCTGTCTTAAAACGCTGTGGAATTTGATTTGTGTTGGCTAGCTTCTGAGCATGGGGCTTGCCTTCAAGTACAGCAGCATCGCTGAAGAAAACTGATTTCACTCTCCCAGGAGCTATCAAGTGCACACAGCTTCTTGGCTAGGAATGGGACTTGGTGTCCACTTCCTTTTCTCCATCCTTGGATTTATTTGGCTTGAGCTTGCATGAGTCTTATGCATGTCATCCCAGTCTTTGTGAATTAGAGCATTTGTCAGCCCTGTTGTATGTCAAATATGCTATTTCCATCACTTTTGGCTCTTATAATCTTTGAGTCCCCTCTTTGACTCAGATTCTTGAGCCTTAATCGGGAGATGTAATATAAACAAATCTTTACAATTCAAAGACTCCCACTCTCTCCACATCATCCAGTTTTGGGTCTCTGTGTTAACTACCATCTACCAGCAAAAAAAAAAAAAAAAAAAAAAGCTTTTCTTATGATGGTTGAATCTTTAGGGAAATCACTATGCAGTCAGGAGTTGTTTAATTGTTATGTTCATTTGGCAAAACAATAGTAGAATGTTTCCCTTTAAGAAATGGGCAATATATTTTACTCAGCATACAAAATGATGGAAGAGTATCCTTACTAAGAAGTAAGATCACCATCAGCATCCCAAAAGGATTATTTTCACTTCCCTTCTCTTGGTGCCTATCCTGTCCTCAAAGAATGCAACAACTTTGCTCCAATATTACTGTTTCTTTGCTTTTTATAATTTATTTTGTGAATCATTATGCATTGTCTAAAATTTAGGGCTAAAAACTCATTCAGTTGTGACAAGAAAAATAAAGATATGGAATATGGATATTTGAAAATGAGATTTATAACCTGAGACTCTGACTACCTCTGGCCAAAGTTTATTAAGGTTTATGTATTTATTCTCAATCAACTCAGTTCATATTTGTCTGAAGACATAGGTACGAAAGACAGGGCATTAAAATTAAATCAAGGCAGCAAACCTCAAGGAATATACCACAAAGAGACAAGATAAAAATAAGCTGAAGTAAGAATAAAATAGCCCTGCTTCAGTGGTAGTATTTTATTCTATCACTTAATTACATTACAGATTGGGGCTGGCTGCTTAACTCTTTGCGTTTTCATTCCTTTCAAAGATAAAATGTGACACTAATAACAGATTTCTGCAGTCGTTTCGTAATATGATCTGTGATTCAACAAAGGTAGTCTGAAAATTATTTTTTCTAATGATTCTTCCTATTACAAACTGTGGCACAAAACTGGAATGCAGGCATGGAAGTGAGTTTTGGGTGGCAGCAGTTTTGAGCAAAGAAAAACAAGACGTGGGACAGGACCTACCTTTGTTCCAAGGTCACAGTCAAACTGTCCATTTCTTTCCCTAATGCCAGATTTATTCATTCTGAGCAACTACCTTTGAGAAGGAGCATAGGTTTAATCTCTCACATTATACAGATAAGAAATGAAATCGTGGGGCACTCCAGTGATTTATGAAGTAGCAGGTAAAAGTTAGAAGAGGCGGGGAAAGGAGTTTGATCTCTTGTCTTCTCTTTCAAGGCTCTTTCAGAGACTTCCCTCTTGTTCCTGAACTCCAGCGTGCTCTGTGGATAGTGGCTGAAATGAATATTGGAGAGTCTATATTCTCTGAAGGGAAACGTAAAAGAGACAAAGGAGCTCTTTCTTATGAAGCCCTTGACCACTGGTGCTCAGTTCTCATAGTGTTAAGTGCATGGGCAAACTGCTTAGTGGCAGAAATGTCACTGCCAGAACTTTAAAGAGGTTAATCAATACCGAGCCTCAATCAAAATCTCGCCATTATGTTTCCAAACACTGGAGTCCTCACAGAGACTTTTACATATTCACTGAAATGCTTCTGGAGCATAGAGGTCGGGCTCTTTAAATTGTTCAAGTGTTGTCAGCCATCAGCAGGTCCCCACAGAGTATAAACAAGGAACAGAGCCCCTGTCCTCCTGTTTGATACTTGTTTTCCCAGTAGAGGGCTGAAGTTGCTGGCTAAAATGTCAGAACAAAACACGACTCGCCTATTTTCAGTCTTAGCTCATACAGTTTCCTTTCTCTTTAATCATGCATCATGATTTTAAACTAGCCACCTTTCTGAGACTCTTAAGGAGAGCAGAAGTCAATAAATATGAGAGAGATACTTTAAGTGACTGCAATATATATATTAACAATGGCCTTTTATTTTAGCAACAGGCAGTTTTGTTGTCATTCCTTGGGGTCTGCCTTTGTCTACCCTAGCCATTCTGTACTAGCGTATCATGGACACAGAAGTGAATGGAATGTCACCGGATCCATATGGGAATAAAACAGGATGGCAATTAAAGACATAAGAACTGCAACCGGGGCCTTCATCCCAGGTGTCACTCTTGTCTCCTCCATTCCATCCGTGACCATAGAACATATTAAGAAAAGGATTGCAATCCATTTCTACTTAGTTTCAAAGAAAACAAAATATGGGTAACAGCTGATAAAAATTGGTATTATTTCAACTTTACTTAAATCTGTAAAGGGGAAGGTAAATGGTGACAATCATCTTAGAAATGGAGCTGAATCATAATGATCACTCTGTATATATAAGCGATGATTTTTAGAAGCTGAATTATATGTTTTAGTTATAGTCGGAGGCTATGCCATAGCTGGTATTTCACCCAATCATTCTCGAAACCTTTATTTATGTCTTCCATGCACTCAGATCTCTCTAATGAGAAGATATAGAATCTGATATAAGAAAACAGATAATAACAAAATAAAACCATATATAAGGCAGTGGTAATTTATGTGTATGTTGTAGACGTTAAGGATAAATAGAAAGAAAGGACTGATATTCACTCAAAGTAGTTATGGGATCCTTGATAGTTTACATTAAGGAAAGACAAAAGCAAGATTAGAGGAACCATGCCACTACATATGGTGAAATTCTGTTTCAAAATCAGGTAACAGACATTGAAGTATGAACTTCCTTAATATGAATCATCAAAGCAGAAATGAAAGAACTCTGAGACAGGGGTAGGAAGGGACAGGAGAATATGACTGCAGAGGTCACACGTGATGGCTTGGGCTTCATTGTAATAACAATGAGTGGTTTATTGCTTTAATATGTTTTTCCAGCATTCCTGTTGAGATTTGCTTTCTACTAAAGTAACTCAGGCTTCTTTGTGAGAATTGATATTCAGGCATCAAGATGGAGATCAAAAACTAGTTTGAAGACTTACGTGTTCATGATGTTTTCAACCAACCAGTAAGGTCAGTTGAGAAGACTGAATTCTGAGTATAGTGAAGAGGAAATGCGTCAAGTTTGGTAATAACTTGAATTTGAGATGTCAAAAAAGAAAGAAATATGCCAATACCTTTAGTGCTAGAGGTGGTTGCATAGAGATGGAATTTATAAAGTGAGAAAGGGTGGCCTGAGATTAATTTGTGGAGCAAATGAGATGGTAGAGTTCACGTATACCATGATTTCAGCTTGAAACGATTTAAATGAGAGTATCTTATTGAGATCTCAAAATAGTGGCTGCAATTAGTCAAGGTAGAAAAACATAGGTTTGTGAATGCCTTCTACCTAAACAATAGCTTTTATAGTACCAGAAGGTGCCACACTTTGAAAAGAGGCTAGTAACCAGCAGTTCTACTCAGATATAACACCTATGAACCATATTAAGAATCAGCACTGCATGATAACCCTAAGGATTCAGTAGTGGCACACGTGCCATGATGTAACGAGTATCTCTTTAATTGGACTTTATACATGCTCAACAGGGTGGGAACCACGGCAAGTATTGAAAACACAACTGGGTCTCTAATTGCCCAGGCATAGCAATTTTGTGGGTCTTGGAAGAACACCTAAGACCAGCACAATCCCCAACAACAGTCTAAACCACTACACCCACAAATAACTTTAGTCCTTACCCCTCATTAAAGAAACTTCCCTTTACAGCATATGGAGATCATGACAGAAAACCACAACTAATCGAAATGCAGAGTTGTGTTACCCCGTTCCTTCTACAAAATTCTCCTGCATCTGAGACTCGGGGATAATTGAGTGAGAGATAGGTAGAAAAATTGTAAGATTCAGAGAAACACTATGGGAAGGTGTTTTCTAGGAATGTCAAAAGTGACACCCATAAAGTCTCACTAATATGATTAATTAAACCTGAAATGAACAAAGACAAAACTAATAGACATGCCAAAGCGAATGGGGACAAACTATAGGACCTCAATATACTGCAGGGAATTAAGGAATTCTTAGAGTGGAAGAAATAATCTTCTCCAGATAAGATCACACCAATTGGTTATCCAATACCAAATGATCAGCCCCTAAAAAACTCATGCTAATAGTTTATATAGTCATAAGTGATGTAGTTTATAGTTATATAGCCATATAGAATATATACAAACAGAATAAATATATATGTATTTCTAAGAAGAAGCATGGGTGAATAAAATTATGTTATTAATAAGTTCCAAAATTAAAGGTTATATCTTAGATCCACTTAGGCCCACTGGTTTCTTTCAATCAAATAAAAGAAAAGTCACTACAATCTATTTCAGATGTACTTGTTGTAGTCTTACAGGTTGCAAATCATTTTCTGCGGCTCATCAAACTTCAAGCAATGAGTTATAGCACTATTATCTGGACTTTGCAAGAAATGTGGTTAGAACATTTTTCATTTAGTCTGTGTACACAAATAGTACATTGTCTTTTGTTCATTGTTCCTAACCCCTTTCAATTGTGTGATGTTGTTCCATCCATTCTCATACAATTGTTTATTAGATAGCACAGTGCTTTTCAACTGAAATACTGATTAATTTGGAGGGGTGTTTATTGGCATTGATAAATCAAAGCACAAAAAAAAGTCACTAAGGCTGTATTTCTCAGAGAAGATTCTAGATAACGTCTAATACTAAATTTAAATACGGACTATGCAGGTTAAACAAATTTCTTTACCCTAGGAATTCTGGAATGTTTTAGTAAATTGATAAGCTTGGTGATTGCACAAAAGAGGAGATGGCTGCACTTTTTCCTTCATCCTTAATTGCTGCTCTGATCCTTTTATGCATGGGATTCCATCAGCCCTGCATTCAGCAAAATAAGATTATTCCAAGGGTAAAGTGCAAAAGAACTTATTATTTGTGAAAATGAACATATGTTTATTTGGGAAATTGAAAGTGATAAATATTTTCAGAAGCATTTTCTTTTTCTAATTAATTTTTAAATTTCTTTTATTAATTACAGTTTATTCACTTTGTATCCCAGCTGTAGCTCCCTCCCTCACTCCCTCCCAGGCCCACCCTGCCTTCCTTATCCCCTCCCATTCCTGTCTCCAAATCCACTGATAGGGGAGGTCTTCCTCCCTTTCATCTTTCAGGAGCACTTTCAAAGGACAAGCACTGTGATTTCCACAAAATACCTCTTTTTTTTTTTAAGTTTTCATTTATGATGGATACCAGATTCAGTTACAATAAAAGGTTAATCCAAAACCACAAGGCTCACAGATAGAAGTGGAGCAATTATCCATTCTTATATCATTTGATGTTAGGGTCAGGTCTCCATGTACTGTTTCTGGAAATATGGTCATTGAATAAAAGTTTCATTTTCCTTTAAATTTTATGATATATCCAGATTTAGTCTCCTGAAACTGAAACTTTTAACTTCAGCAAACATTCTATACAACCCTTATAGCATGACAGGATTCATACCAATGCCTTTAAGGTTTTTAGGAAAAAGGATGATATGTTCAAGGGTTGAAAAACTGGCTAGGTTAATAGTTTATAATCATGTGTGTTTTAAATTAGGATTCTCAGTTTTTAATAGACAATAGAAGTATGTGGCGAAGTTTTACTAAGATCACCCTGAAAGCCTGAATATCAAGTAAAACCAGGTATAAAGCTTAAAGATGTCCCGCAGGTGATTAGAACCAAATTAATGGAATTGAGATCACTCTAGAAATCAGCAATTTGTTCATTGCTTGTTCTTCCCCAATCTTTATATAGATGTTGATTAAAAGGATCCAGTCAGTCTGGGATGGACTGAGATCTTGCCTTTCTTTGAAACCCCTCATTAATGTGGAAGCAATTGGTCCAAAGACACACAGGCTGAATAGGAATGATTTAATTTGCAGTTGCAATTTTGTATTTGCTCCAATACTTTATATTTAATAACTACAAAATTAAAAGCTCAAATTTCGTTAGAAAACTTCCCTAGAGAAATTCGGAGTACTCTAGGCACAATATGTTAATATTTTATTCATTGCCTGTGCCATTACATGACAGCTGACCAAACGGTTTTGCTCTGCCCATAACTGGTTTTAAAAGGCAGAGATGGGATAGTCTCAAACAGTCTAGGGGCAAAGTGACTGTGCTTCAGGGGTATGTACTTTCATTTAGTGTGGAAGAGAGGGATTCTAATTCAGAATGTGCCATAGCCATAGTCTAGGGGTTGAGAACAGCATGGCTGCTGTGTATAAAAAAGTGGATGGCCCAGTGCTCATGTTATCTTTCTCTAGTTCAAAGCTCATTAACCCCACTTTGAGATCTAGAAACCTAGTCCTAGAAAAAAAACTGTAATCATATTATCTTTCCTGTGCTAGAAAAACAATTGTCTCTGTTACTGAACTACACCTTCAGCATTCAGTAACAGTGGGTCTCACCATGTAATCCACTTTGGCCTGGCATTATCTATATAGCACAGATTAGCCGTGAATGTGTAATATTCCTGCGCTCAGAAACCAGAGCAGTGGGGTCATGGGCATGTACAACCACCTCTCATTATTCTCATTAAGAAGGACAAGTGGAATAGACACCAGAAGCAGTTGAAGATAGGGAATGGGAACAGCACAAGAGCCTACCATAGATGTCCTCTGAAAGACTCCACTTAGCAGGGGATGCTGAGACTCACAGCCAAACTTTGGCCAGAGTTCAGGAAGTCTTATGGAAGAAAAGGGGTGGTGAATAGAAGGACCAAGAGTGGACAGGAGCTCCACAAAGAGACCAACAGAGCCAACAAATCTGGGCCCATTCTTTGCAGAGACTGATGCACCAACAATGCATGAAGAGAACCTAGAGCCCTGCTCAGAAGTAGCCTATGGGCAGCTGAATCTCCATGTGGGCTCCCTAGTAAGGAGGGCAGGGCAGCTGAGTCTCTGACATGGACTCTGTTGGTTGCACTTTGATCACTTCCCCCTGGCAGGGCAGTTTTGCAATGCCACAGAGGAAGAGGATACAGCCAATCTTGATGAGACTTGATATGCTGGGGTCAGTTGGTAGGAGAGGAGGGTTCCCCCTCTCTGAGGACTAGGGAAGAGGAATGGGGTGGGGAGCAAGGAAGGGTGGGACTGGGAGGAGATGAGGGAGGGGGCTACAATTGGGATATGAAGTGAATAATTTTTTTAAAATAATTCAAATTTAAATTTAGAAAAGAACCATAAGTACTGTTATAAGATGAACATTTCTTCTGGTTTACTTAGTCAAGTTTCTTAAAAAGTGGTGTGAGCATTACCTAGACATAATACTTTTGAACTATG
Source organism: Meriones unguiculatus (assembly GCF_030254825.1). Lineage (NCBI taxonomy): Eukaryota > Metazoa > Chordata > Mammalia > Rodentia > Muridae > Meriones > Meriones unguiculatus. The sequence goes on from NC_083359.1 coordinate 31,460,948, forward strand.
GTTTTGTTAGTTTAATTTCTTGTAAAAATTTTTTAATTCTCCTTTGGTTATCTATAAATATATGTTTAAATATATAAAATGTTTGTTTTATTCATACCACATTTAAGCTTTCATAACACATGACTTAAAACCTGTTGACTGAAATCTGAGGATCACACATAGACAGATATAACCATAAGCATAAGATTTCCCTTTTTAAAATGTATATATCTAACCTTGACAATATGAATTTTTAAACATTAAATTCAAACTTACATATTTTGGGTACTTTTAAGATAAATATGGCTTACAACTGTAAAAGTGTGTCTGGCTAGAGTTCATCTTATTACTTATTCTTGGAATCTTTGTGAGCCTGGTTCATTGGCTTCATCTAAATTGAACAAGTCACCCCAATGGCAATGTGATAAATGAGTGTATGCTTATATCAAGTTTAAAGTACTGGAGATAGTACTAGTTCAAGGGAGTTCTAGGCTGTCTTAAGAGATTTAGATTTTTTTTAATATACTGAAATCTCATCTCCCTAAGTGTTAAAGACTTCCCTAATAATTTCAACAGTGCAGAATGAGTTTCAAATCCCACTCAGAAAAATAAGATTTGAAATAACCTCAGTAGTATCCTACATATATAGACATATATATGCATATGTGTACACATATGTGTATGTATATACACAGAGACACACATATACATATATATATATACATATATATGATTTAGGACTGGGTAAATATATTCTGCATGAATACATAATCTGCATGCATATATGTTGTCATGTTAATGTATAATACTAGTCTGTACTCTATTTTCTTTTATCCTAATTATGTATTTTTATTTCATTATAATCACTTAATTTTATATGTTAGGAATATTTTAGAAGGGCAATTTAAATCATTATTTCTCAAATCATTCATCACAGGACTGATTCTACTTATGACTTCAGTCATTTCTAATATGAAAAAGCATTGTTTGATTCTCTTGAAAAGGAGTTTTTCTATTTTTGTGCAAACTAGGATATCAAAATATCCAAAAACAGATATTCAAATGAGTCCTCTATTTTCAATAAGGACAATATAAATTAAGTTGCCTGGCATAGCCAATTTTAAAAGTTTATTTTAGCATCATCACTTAACAGCAAAATATTTTTATGGCAATAACTTTCATTTAGGCTAAGGCGTATCTATAGTAAATGAGTATCTTTTTTTTTCTAAACAGCAGCAAAACCAGTATAAGTACTGAACATTATAATTAGGTTGTCTATTTGAGAAGATCTAAATCATCTAAGAACAGGCTATTAGTTACACCTGTGATGGATCATCTGTTTAGGTTATCCTCTGGGCATGTATGTGAGGAACTATCTTCACTAGGTTAACTGAGGTAGAAAGACACTCCCAATGATGGACCACCATTCTCTGGGTTGGAATTCTAAACCATATAAAGATGAGAAAGAAGAGCACAAGGTTGCATTGCTGTCTTCTTCCTGACCGTAGATATAATGTGTCCATCTCCACCAAGCTCCTACTAACTTGACTTTCCCATCACGATGGATGGTACTTTGCATTCCTAGCCGAAATAACACATTTGTCTTTCCTTTATCTGCTTTTGTCAGGGTGGTTTATCAGCGTGACAGGACTATTAACTAAGATATTAACTATATATACAGGGCACTTTGTTGCAGATTTTCATAGTGTTCATAACAGCATCTTCACAATGTTATTTCAAAGGAACTCTGGACAGGAACTCAAGGCAGAATCCTGGAGGGAGGAGCTGATATAGAGGCCATGGCGGGAGGAGTGTTGTTGATTGCTGGCTTGCTCATTATGGCTTGTTCAACCTGCTCTCTTATAGAGCACAAGACCACCAGCCCAGGGATAGCACCACCCACAATGGGCTGAGACTTCCTCCATCAATCACTAAGAAAGTGCTATACATGCTTGCCTGCAGCTTGTTCTTATGGAGGCATTATCTCAGTTGAGGTTCTCTGGACTCGGATGACTTTAACTTGAGTCAAGTTGACATAAAACTGTCCAGCACCCCTCATCTTCAGCAGCAGCATCTAGTAACGTGGACTTCTCTTATACATGAACTTTTAACTCTGTAATTACTATGATTTTCCCTTGTAGTGAAATTGAATGTGCCCCACCAATGCAATATTTCCAAAGTGCTTGTTTTTATATAAGTATTTGAAGATGAGTTACGTAATTTCAGAATAAGGTCATCTTGGATGTAGCAGAGATTCTGGAGGCTGCCAAGCACCACTGACACCTAGGGTTCTCCTTCCCCTCTTCTGGAACTATGTTAGGATGAATGTCTGTTCAAAATGTTTTCATCTGCAGTCACTTCTTTCAGCAGCCTACATACTGAGCTTTCTCTCCTCTAGACATTCTTTGTTGCTTCCTCCAAATGTAAATGTCTATTCTTTGCCAAAGGGGGGGGGGGGGGACAAAACTTCTGCTCATGCTCAAAGCCTCTTTTGTTAGGGGCAGATGTCAACCTACCTTGTTATTTTATTTATATATTTCCTAGAAACTCAAATAAACATGTGTCCAAAACTCCTTGATACTTAGTCCCCTAAATGGAAGAACACTCATTCCCCCATGGTCTTTTTAATGTAATTCTGTGTCACCATTGTTTCCTAAAGGTTTCTAGAAAAGCTGGCAAGATTCTTCATTTTATTCAATCTTTTTAACTGCTACTCCCCACATCCCATATCTAATCTGTCATCACGTCAGTGATTGATAGCTTACAAATATTTCTCAAATAAATCCATTTCTCTTTATCTCTGTCACTGTGCACATATGTCCTGTTTTTAGATAACTTTCCTCTCTTATTGATTTTCTGGTTTGTGGCTCCCTATGCACTCTTAAACCTAAGAATCCAAACAGTAATTTTAAAATATAAATTAGTGTGCAGTATGTTCCTGCTTAGCCTTCTTTATCACTTACTTAAAAATATGTAGTTTGTAGCTTGACCTATAATGACCTGCATGCCAAGAGCCTTGTAATTTTTGTATTACTTTGATAGAATTCTACTTCTGCCTAGCACTTACCACAATATGCATTCATCTGCTTATGTTCATTTATTATCATTTATTGTCCAATACACTGCAAGTCCAAGAAAGTGAACCTTGTAATTAAGCTATTTATCCCACCAGTTAAAACCTAAAATCAAGGATTGTGAGAAATATTCCAGTATAATTTAAAAAGGGTGTAAAAGATTGAATACATATATTCTTTTTTTTTTCAATGCAGTTTATTCAGGAACCTTGAACAATCATCTAACCCTGGGTAAAGCCAGCCCACTTTCAATAGCCTCTGGGTAGCCAACCTCAGCATGCCACGTGGGCAATGCAGATAGGTCCACATACATGGAAGCAAGCCAGATCCTCAGCCTTAGCCAAATGTGGAGTTGTTTGTGACAAAGAGCACTCACCATCCGGAAGGTGGAAGGCGGAAACCAGCTCCATCTTTCAGGCACGGCATTACCCAGCTCTCTACAGTTCCCCCTTTTTGTTTTGGACGCATCAGGCAAGAGTAGAGGTCTGATCTCTGATATTAGAAATAAATTGGGACTTTGTACTGATGTTCATTTAGGTGGCATCCACCCAAAGAGCATCAGACCCTTCTGATACCTTTTTCTCAGAGGCGGGACCTGGGGCATCAACCCGCATGCAATCAGACATGCTCTTCTCTGGGTCGAAAGCGGCTGACCCTGAGTGCAGTGCTTAGCCTCGCATCCTGAGCTTAACAATTTGGCTTTTTATGGTAGCCAACCATGCTTGCCAGCCATGACCATTCAGGCCTTTACAGCCATTGAATACATATATTCTTGGCACATATTTTTTATAGATTCTTTTTTTAACTTATTTTTTTATTTATTACAATTCATTCACCTTGTATCCCAGCTCTAGCCCCTCTCCATCCCCTCCCAATCCCACCCTCACTTTCTCTTCTCCTCTCATGTCCTGTTCCCAGTCCACTGATAGGGGAGGTCCTCCTCTCCATCCCTCTGACTCTAGCCTATCAGATCTCATCAGGGCTGGCAGCATTTTCTTCCTCTGTGGCCTGGTAAGGCTACACCCCAATCAGGGACAGGTGATCAAAGAGTCAGCCACTGAGTTCATGTCAAAGACAGCTCCTGTTCCCCTTACTAGGGAACCCACTTGGACACTGAGCTGCCATGGGCTACATCTATGCAGGGGTTCTAGATTACCTCATGCACAGTCTTTGTTTGGAGTATCAGTATCAGAGAAGACTCCTGTGCTCAGATTTTTTGGTTCTGTTGCTCTCCTTGTGGAGCTCCTGTCCCCTCCAGACCTTTCTATCTCACCCTTCTTTCATAAAATTCCCTGAACTCTGCCCAAAGTTTGATTATGAGTCTCACCATCTGCTTTGATACCCAGCAGGGTAGAGTCTTTGAGAGGGCCTCTGTGGTAAGCTCCTGTCCTGTTCCATGTTTTCTCCTTCTTCCGATGTCTATCCTGTTTGCCTTTCTGAATGAGGATTGATCATCTTACCCAGGGTCCTCCTTTTTGCTTAGCTTCTTTAGGTGTACAGATTTTATTATGTTTATCCTTTATCATATGTCTAATATCCATTTATAAGTGAGTATATACCATGTGTTACAATTCTTACACCAACTGACTTCAAACTTCAAATGATAGTATGTTTGGGAATGGTTGTGCCCATTTTCAATATTAAAATGCAGGAGGTAGATACAGGCAGATCTCTGTTACTTTGATCCCAGAATCATCTACATAGCAAGTTCCAGGCAAGCCAGGGCTCTACAGTGAGACCCTATCTCATACAAATAAAACAACCAAACAAAAAGCCATGCACCTGTCTCTTTATAAACACTGCTTTTATTTGTTATTTATTGAATGCTTGCTTCATTTCAATTACCATGCTAAATTATTTATTTGCATAATCTGATTTCTATCCTAACAGCAGCCTTGTACCTACATCACTTCCTTCCACAAAAGAGGCCTATGATGTTCAGTGATGAGGGGTAATATTTCCAAGATCATGCAGATACAAGACACAGCTATGTGACAGGAGAATCGACATTTTCACCAATGTATCTTCAACAACATACTACAAAGTTCAAATACCTTTCAGGGGTTTATTTTCAGTCACTGAGTTTTCTAATATCAAAGATGACTATGAAGCTTAGTAATGTTTGTGATCCCAGCTGTACACAATGCTGAACAATGGCTCCTTAAAGCCCATGTTTGGGGCCGACATAGGCAACAAGGGAAACTCACTCTCAAAACAAACAGCCAAGCATCGTGGTGCATGTATATAATCCCAACACATAGGAGGCTGAGATAAGAGTGTGAAGAATTTGCTGGTATCCTGGGCTAGGTAGGGATATCCTTTCTCATAAAACAAAACATAAGCCAACCCGAAAAAGAAAAAAACAAACAAACAAACCAACAACAAAAAAAACAACAGTGCATTATCAATGTTCAAATATTTAATGGATTATTTCATTCAAAAGTATAAGAGCAGGAATTAGTGACTTAGTGGCTCTATTTTCTCAAAGTTGTTCTATTGAATGACATTCTTATTTCTAAAATTAATTGTCTTTGTCTTGTTTTCAGTTTATAGCTGTCCATACATTTATGGGTGGGCACAAATGATGTTTGTGGAAGTGTATAAATCTGCCATTACCTATGTCACTGACATTTTGAGCTAAGACAGACTGCAGATGTGCTAGTACATTTTAAAGATGTTTAAAGATATTGAAAACTTCCATTGGGAACACACAGCTTGGTGGAATGTGTTGCTTTTATGCTTGAGTGAATTCTACTGTAAACACACCTATTGTGCTTTGAAAGTCTAAGCACTGAGTAGAAAAGTTAGCTCAGTTAGTAAAGGACTTATCTCACAAGCAAAAGGACCTGAGTTTGATCTTAAGAGATGGAAATTGCCGCGTATAGGTGGCATGTGCCTGGAATGTCAGTCCTGGGGGAAGTGGAGTTAAACAGATACATTATGATCACCAACCAGCTAGCCTAACCCAAATGGGAAGTTCGAGGCCAATGTGAGACTCTATCTCAAAAATGATGGATAGTGTCAAAGGAAGCAATATCTAATCATCAATAATACAGTAATAAATGCTAAACTCCTTGAAGCCCTCATGCCAAAAAAAAAAAAAAAAAAGGAAAAGCTTGAATTCTGTTATAGGCAGTAATTGCTGTAAGTCCCTTTAGATTATTTTTGATATGTTTATTTTAATACATGTAAAACTGATAGGTTTGCAAGTCACCTTGAGTGGGCTGCAGAACCTGTTACTTGGTCAAACACGACAACATGTGTTTCTGTGTGAGTATAGTTTGGTTGTGAGTCTAGCCTTTAATGGCTGAGCAAGCTCTCCAGACCATGTTTGTCAATTTCTTTAAATGTAATTTGTTTCTAAGCATGTAGTTTTTGGATAAAAGAGGTTGTTACTCTCACAACTTGAGCTGGCCTCATCCAATCATCCAGACCTGAGAGAAAAGGCTGGGGGTTCACTGAGGGGCATGAACATTGCCTCCCTTCTGCCTTGGGATTCGATTCGACTCTAGTTACTTTTCTATGGGTCTCAGGGTTCTGGATTTCAGGTTCACCCAACTCCACCATATACAGTCCCATTACTTCTGTTCCTCTGGAGGGCCTAAAATTATCTGACGCACAAGGGGATAGAAAGCTTCAAGTAGCTTCCCTTTTCTCTTTACTGTATGTTAAAGCAGACATAAGGGAAGGGTGCATTTCTATAAGTGGGAAATAAACCATCTTCTGTTAGGTGAATGGAGCATGGGAACTCCTGTGTTAGCAATAGGAGCAAGGCCATTTTTACAAAATACAGCTGGACGCACATAAAACTGTCCTGTGTTTTTTGTTTAGCTAAGTTACATTAATAATATCAGTATCACGGTGATGGTTCCTGCCACTAACTCAGGTGCTTTACTGCTTTTCTTCTCGGAGGGGAAAAGTCTACCTCTTGGGAAAAGGTCTCCTTTATTGACACTTTCGTCTTTGATGTTGCTGATCATGTATCATCAGTGCCATTTGGCATTTAAATGCCATTTTATACATTGTGCAGTACAAAAAGAACAGATAAAGCAGCCTGGACTTGAACATTGGTAAGGGTTAACCCCAAATCTGCTGGATATTATTGAGACAGTTGGCCAATCTCACTATTCTTCACTTCCCTTGCTTTTAAAAATGCACAGCCCATGATACTGTTATGAAAGTTAAATGATAAAGATATTCTCAATGTTGCCTAACATTTGTTAATAACTTTCTGTATGTAAGGTGGGTTACATCACAGCAAAACAAGCAAACCAACAAACAAAAAAACAGTATTTATAGGTTATGTTGTTTTTATATGAATCAGGGTTTTGATTGTGTGCATGAATGTATACCCTGGAGATGCCTTATATTTATGTGAATCACTGTTTTCCCTGCATGTACTGCATGTATGTATGTGCACCATGTATAAGCCTGTTGCCCATGAAAGCCAAAAGTAGGCATCAGTGCCTTTTAAACTGGGATTACAGATGGTAGTGGGCAGATATGCAAAGAAAATATGTGTCCTCTGCAAAAGCATTAAGTACTCGTAACTGGTGAGTCACCTCTTCAGCCCAACAATTGCCATGGTTATCTCTACTCTACAGGCAAGGACTTTGCAATTCTGTTGTCAGTGTGACTTAGTCAAGACCCATGCTCTCTTAATATGAAAACAAAGCCTGGACACTGTGACATCATGGAACACTTCTCTTTATATTGCCACTACTCTGTTTGTGTTTTACCTTACCTATGGTGAGTGAATGGCTTGTTAAGCTGTTGAATATTCAATTAGGCATCTTTGAAAGAATTCCTTTTGATTCTTGTTAAAGATAAATTTCACATCATAGAGATCAACGTATACAAGAGTATGACTTTGTCTATATCTCAAATTTTAATGGAAGATAGATATGGTCCTTATTAGAAACTTGTTGAACTTTTTATTTGATTGGAACGGTGAGATGGAGCTAAGGAGGTTCTGTTTAGTACTGAGGATTTGTCTGTTGTCTGTTAGCATTGAATGATATCCTGAGGTTATATTAGATCGAGAATGTACCATCATTCCTGTCCATTTAATATCATAATTTCCCCACAAGTAGATCTATAAAGAAACCTGACTATTGAGCTAGATGTAATATACACAGTGTAATATCTAATACAAACAAAATCATACAAAAAAATCTTATAGTGGGGGGGATTTTCTGTGGTTATTTTAAGTTGTTTTTGCATTTCTTTTTCTCAAATGGACTTCAGGGGAGGATATGAAATATCAGAGATCCAGTACATTGGAGGGAATTTTTACTCTAAATAGTGATATTACTTCCAACTTTATAAGTATGTCTGAACCTGATGAATGTCATCAACTACAGAGACATCAAAAATACGTGATACAGGAATGATTTGTGTCTACAGAGCTCTAAACATTTAACTTGCATATAAATTATATTACACAACAGTCTGAGTAAAATATCTGAGGATTTTGACTCAGTATAGCGTTTTTGAAAACCTGAAATAAGCTTTTAATGCATAAAATCCTAGGCTATATTAAATCTAAATAATAAAATCAAGTTTTTATTTAATTTTCTTGTGGTTTTAGGGATTGAACCAAGGTCTCTGTATAAGAGGCAAGCACCCTACTATTGAGGACACCCAACCCCCCTATTATCTTGCAATTGATTCCAAGACATCCTAAAACCAATAAAAATACATTTAGAGTCAATTAATTTGAGTGTAGTACCGGATCCTCCGCTATAGAAAAAAACTTATTTTGGCATGTGTATGCTGGGCCTATTTTATTCATTCACATTATCTGTTTTGTCCTTGCAATAATGTGAATTTGAGTTCTAAGAAAGCCATATTCTTTCTTTTCTCATTTCATCTTAAGCAAATAGATCTGTCATAACATAGTGTACAATGTCAAAATATTGAAGTTCAGGGATATAAACTTTTTTACATATTAAAATGTAGATGCATGAAATGTGCTTTCAGGATTACATTCCTAGTTTAGATTTGTGGAGTATCTATTAAAATCCCTTCTCTAATTCAGTTCAGTGAAACAGCAGTAGAAAAGCAGTGATGATGTATGGATGCCTTCTGACTGCATGGCTGACAAAAATCATAGGACCTTCTTCAAAAACACAAGAACTCAGACTGGGATGTGAATGGAAAGGTGCATCATTAAGTCGTCTGCTTGCTTTCAGGAGTAATATAAAACTCTGTAAACCCTCTCTGTGAGACACATATAGTAACATAATACATTTTAAGCCATATTAATGAACGTTGGATGGGATTAATAGAAAGGAAATGCCCCAAAGCGTGCTGCTTTAAGGTAACTAACTTTTCTTCCTACAGCACCCTGAACCAGGCAGGTCCCACCAACATGTACTCAAAAGGAACCTCAATAAAGGCATACCTTGGTTTGAAAAGCAAAGCTGAAACAAAAAGAAAGCATCCCTTCTTCAGAATTATAAATCTCAATCAACTAAAACGCAAACAAATGGGAGATTATACTTTTAAGGTCACCAAATACACACAAAAAAATGTTTCAGTGGAAATTAATAGACATAACTAAACCACAAACATGTAGTTTCCAGCCAAAACATATAAAACTAACATTACATAAGATCTTTAATTTTTTTAAAAAAAGATATCAAAATGAGAAACTGCAGCTTATTAGAAAATTAAGTTGCGAATATAGAAAATTTTATGAAGTATGAATCCCAAAAATGAAAGATGAAATTATTAAAAATTAAAAGTAAATGGAGCAAATGACACATTTAGTTGCATTTAAGTGAAATTTGAGAAGCAAAGACAGATCTGGGCATCTCTGCAAATCCAGGAGGGGAAAAAAGGAAAGCAAAAAGATATAAAATCTGTGGCATTGAAATCTCAAGAAAGATGTGAATCAGTAAGTTGCACAAATTAATAAAATACTCTTGGTGAGTTCTTGACAGTTGAAGTTTAATATTTGAAGTTTTTAAATGTCAAGGAATTAGTACAAATACAGTCCAAGTCATTGATAAAAACAATAAAAATAGAATATATAACTTACATAGGAGTAATATAAATTGACTGAGCAGAAAGATACACAACCAGTCCTCAAAAGCAGTTTTGCTATTTTAATCACTTCTTGTAGGGATATATTGAAATTTCAAAATAATTCCTTTTAACATTAACAACCAAACAGTCATGCTCAGTATCAAGAGCACCCTTGTTATTAATGGCATTTTCCTGCAATGTTCTGGGCAGTGGAATAAAATAACAGCATAGAATTTCTAAATATCAGAGAGTGGGGGGCAGGGAGGTTTATTTGTGTATTATGTTTTGGCTACAAACATAAGAAATGATACAATTTAGAGAATAAATTATTACAAATCATTAATATGTATTAATGTCTATAGGCTACTATAACATATTGTAGCTTACCTTGTAGATTACAACCGCTGAAGTTTCTTTTCTGATAATGCTGCAGTCTATAAGTCTGAATCAAGACATATACACTTTATTCCTTTTGTATCCCCCCATAAGCCCCTCCCTCTTCCCCTCCTGGTCCCACCCTCCCCCCCTTTCTGCATGCATGCCTCTCCCCAAGTCCACTGATAGGGGAGGTCCTCCTCTCCTTCTTTCTGATTTTTTTTTTCTCAATACAGTTTATTCAGGAACCTTGAACAATCTTCTGACCCTGGGGAAAGCCAGCCCACAGCTTAAATAGCCTCTGGGTAGCCAACCCCAGCGTGCCTCTTGGGCAGTGCAGATAGGTCCACATACATGGAAGCAAGCCAGATCCTCAGCCTTAGCCAAATATGGAGTTGTTTGTCACAAAGAGCACTCACCATTGGGAAGATGGAAGGCAGAAACCAGGAAACCAGCTCCATCTTTAAGGCGCAGCATTACGCAGCTCTCTACAGTTCCCCCTTTTTGTTTTAGACGCATCAGGCAAGAGTAGAGGTCTGATCTCTGATATTAGAAATAAATTGGGACTTTGTACCAATGTTTATTTAGGTGTCATCCACCCAAAGAGCATCAGACCTGTCTGATACCTTTTTCTCAGAGGCGGGACCTGGGGCATCAACCCGCATGCAATCAGACATGCTCTTCTCTGGGTCGAAAGCGGCTGACCCTGAGTGCAGTGCTTAGCCGCGCATCCTGAGGGTAACATTTTAGCTTTTTATGGTAGCCAACCATGCTTGGGGAGACTGTCCTGCTTCAATGGCTGTAAAGGCCTGAATGGTCATGGCTGCATTACGCTGTTGTGAGACTCTAATCTTGCATATACACCACAGGCAAATCAAGGAGACCAATACCAGAAGGCCTGCTAATGCTCCCATGCCCGCCCATTCCTTCAGATGATTCATGGCTGCAGCAATCCATGATGATAATCCTGTGGCTAGTCCTGCGTCCACTCTGGTAGAATTTGCCGTAACAATGTCCACTCTCAGCTGCTCCATCATAGTATCGAATTCTTCAGTCCAATTACCTAAAATATAGCTAGACAATTGTTTAGACAGATTTGCAGCACGGGAAAAATTCTCAGATTGTATGCTAGTGACACAAAGTCCAGCATACTTCCAGTTGAGCGATTTGCCATAGGGTATCAATTTGCTCCTGCACGAGGTCAATCCTCTGATTGAACACCATCAAGTCTCCTTTTAGTTGAGCATTAATTCCTTTATGTACAAAAAGGCATGAGCTACATTGGCTAAATGATTATTCAGGGTCTGAGCAGTCTGCATAGTATGACTCATGGCTAATGCCGCGGTGGTAGCTCCAACAGCCGCCAATGAGATGGCAGTAACAATGGCGGCTGTAATTCCATAGACTTCTTTTTTAAGGTTCTTGGCATGTTTTTCCTGACAATCTTGTTTCCCGGTGGCTCCACGTGTTCCTTAGCTGTGGCATCATCATTCCAATATTTGTTTGTGAGATCATGTCACCAGTTGTCTTTCTGCTTAGTTTCATTTTGCATGTGGCACTCATATATGCCATTTGTCATCACACTTAGGTCCAACAAGAAAAATTAAAATGGCCTTCATCTCAATATCCTTAATCGCATTTCAGGACGTTATGTCCTGAAAATGACAAACCCACCAATTTCTACAAATTAACATGTTTACATAGCATCTGTACCACACTATAGCATCCTTATATGAAAAATCATCTACAACCTGTAGTGTGAACCACAAGAGAGAAAGAGAATAGGGCTAATAATCATGATGTTCCTCTTTCTTAGACATCTTAAGTTATTTTAATTAACTAATTAATTATTACAGTTTATTCACTTTGTATCCCCACTGCAGCCCCCTCCCTCATCTCCTCCCAGTCCCACCCAACCTCCTTCTTCTCCTCAGGCCTTTCCCTAGTCCACTGTTAGGGGAGGACCTCCTCCCCTTCCCTCTGACCTTAGCTTATCAGGTCTCATCAGTGCTGTTTGCAGTTGTCTTCTTCTGTGGGCTGGTAAGGCTGCTCCCAATCCCAGGGGGAGGTAATCAAAGAGCTGGCCACTGAGTTCATGTCAGAGACAGGCCCTGCTCTCCTTAGTAGGGAACATACTTGGAAACTGAGCAGCCTATGGGCTTCCTACAAGCAAGGGGTCCAGGTCCTCTCCATGCATAGTCCTTGGTTGGAGTACCTGTCTCTGCAAGGCTCCATGGGCCCAGGATTTTTGGCTCTGTTGGCCTCCTTGTGGAGTTCCTGTCACCTCCAGGTCTTTCTTCCATAAAATTCTCTGCACTCTGCCCAAAAGTTGGCTATGAGTCTCAGAATCTGCTTTGATAATCTGATGAGTAGAGTCTGTTAGAGGACCCCTTTGGAAGGCTCCTATCCTGTACCTTGTCTTCTCCTACTTCCAATGTCTATCCTAATTGAGGTATTTTGTGGATATCTTTGTTTGGGTTGTTAAATATGGAAAATAGAAAGAGTTCAGTAGTTCTCGGTAGTTGTAGTAGTGAAATTTATCTCTGTCATGGTAAAATACATGGCAAATGAAGGAATGCAGGAATTATCTTAGCACATGGTTGAAGGACACTAAGCCTGCTGTGACCAAGAAGGCTTGATAGCCAGAGTTGGACACAGATCAACATACATGAAAAGTAGAATACAGGGACATGAATGCTGGTGCTCAGCTCACTTTCTCCCTTTTGCTTTTAAACCTGGGACCTCAGAATCATGACCAATACGTTGAGCCTAGGTCTTCCTTTCTCACTTAACCTCTGTTGGAGCACCCTACTCTCTCTCTACCCCTGCTGTACTCAGAGTCCAGTAAAGTCAACAATGAAGCTTCAACCATCTCATTGACTGTAACAAATATTTTCTGCCTACTTGTGCTTCCTATTGCCTTTTGTTTTCACTCAGAGCCAAGGTCTCTCATTCAGTAGAGCGGTATCCCAACTACATGAACTGAATCAGATTAAGATAGTGCAAGCAAGGTCATATGGTTTTTGAAGGTCACTTCCTAGCTTCCCTCCCAATCCAGGGTGACCATGCTACAGATATTGAAATATAAACAGAAAACTCTCAGTTGTCATAGAAAGCAAGTTTTCTCTGTGATCAAAGGCAAGGCTGCTGCAGCTTGCTGCTTCCTGGTGCTCACAAAACCGGCATGAAGACAGGACACAGGCACTGTGTCTTCTTGTTAGATGTATTCACAGTGAGAAGAATAACATCCATAGGGCCATAAGAAGGAATGGTGAATTGGTGGTCTTGTACTTTAATCTAAATCCTCCTTATAGGAGACTGTCCTAAGTGTGCCTGTGTGTGTGTGTTTGATGCTTCTCGTTCTGAAATTTGTTTAATATGCAATAAAAGCAGCATCACAATCAGTGTTATAAACACTACTTCACACTCTGAGATTAGAGGAAACACATTTTCTGCTGCAATGAGGGAACTGTGAGATTACATAGAGCCTGTCTTTGTACTTCCCACCCTCCTTTGAATAATTGTTATTGATTGTGCTTTTATTATGGGCGAAATTTAAATCATATAGGCATGAAGGTTTTATTCTTTATTTTTTCTTTCTTCCTTTCTATATTTCTGACATACACCACTATTTAGTCTACACATGCTTTTTTGATACATGAGACAATGCTTGAAGCTGTCATATTATCATATCTACCTGACAGATTCTCCTGGCAAATAACAATGTTGACAGAAACAATTGACACACAACATCTAAAATATAAACCTCTCTTCAGATTATTGACTTATGCCTCTGAGAAGAACAGCCTTCAGTAGTCCTGACAATCACACCTTGCTCTTTCAAAAGTGTGTGTTTAAATGCCAAAATGTACTTAACCAGAGAGTTTGTGGAGATATGTGATGTTTAGAGTTAGTTTGAACAGAGTTTTGTAGATCTCACCATTCACAAAGAATTGTGCCTGATGTATACCATGTATTTAGGGTTTTGGTTTGTTTGTTTGGCATGTGAAATCTATTAAAAATACACAAACTATTTTGTCAACTGATAACTTTACATACTTAAAAATTACCACAGTATTTATGATGACTTACTGAACTTCCATCTTAAAAAAATAGAGTGAATTAAATAATACTATTTTTGGATAATCATGTCTCACATTAAATCAAACCAAGTCACCTAAAGAACAATCATACTTCATATCAGAAACATCTAAGGACCAATGGCTCAAACACTGACACTTTGGGTTCCACTGTTGCTTATCTGTACTCAACTTATTGGAATCTCTATTAGCAATTTCTAGAATGGTTCAAATGAAGTCTAAGAAGCGAGAATGTTTCCACAAAGGTAAATGTAATTAAGATTAATATGTTAAATGCTTTTAAATTATTTCCAGGAATCTATATTCATACACAAATGTGAAATTTTAAATGCATTTTGAATATATCAAATCATTTCTGTTTATGGCCTTTAAATTATTCTGTACATTCTGGCTAAATATTCTGTGACTAGATACTTTGCGGACTTAAATGAGGAGTGTCTATCAACAAATTGCCTTTCATCATCTCATTTATCATCAACGTTCTTCTCTTTGGGAAGTATTCCTACAGTGAAATATTTTGTTTTCAATTTCCACTATGACAGCAAAGCTGATATTCAACATGGAATATGGATGCATACATACATGCATATTTATTCTGAAATAAATTCTATATATCTAGGTTGGACTGTGGAGCATTTCCATTCTGATTCTATGTTCAGTAACTCAGTCCTTATTTGCATGTTTACACATACACACACATATGTCAAAGTGATTATCACCAATTGAATAGTCTTGTGTCTCTTCTCTTAATTATGATTTTGTTCATGACTATATTGAACAGGAGCGGCGATATACAATAACATAATGGGCAAAATGGAAACTGAGTGATAGTGATAGTGTGCACACATGTGTGTGCACATGCACAGAACAAACAGAAAAATCATATGACAGGCAATATAGAAACTGAGTGAGAGTGCACACACACACACACACACACACACACACACACACACAGAGGCATGCACACACTCAGGCAACTTTAGATCCTTTATAAATAATGGGATGTAACTAGCATTTGCTACTTTGTGGGTTCTTTCTTCCATACTTCTCTACTTCTTTTCTTCTTTCCTCTCCACTCCGTAACACTAGGTTAAAGAGGAAAGGAAAGAGATCCCTAAATAAAGTCAGGGATCAGAAAGGAGTCGACATTATCTTTAGGGCACTTAGTGCTGATTAGCACCATTGAGTTCCTTGGGGCAAGTTTGATCTTTACCCTCAGGATGTCTATTTAACAAACCTTGAATGATAGTAGCCAGCAACCAGCCAACTCATCAACAACCTGCCCCGCCTCTCAGTGCCCTGGTATTTATACACCCTCTGGAAAGCCCCCAGAATTTCAACCATCACACAGTCACAAAAACTAACTGTAGCTGGCAAAATCATGCCTCTGCGAGAGCATGAGGCAAATCATAATCTGCTGCTGTGATGCAGCTCCATGTCCCCATACCTGGGATTGAAATGAAAACCAATTCTTATAATATTTCTGTCTTTTTAAAGAAACCAAAACTCCAAAACTCTCACAATGTGATGCTGCTTATAGCTTTGCACACATAAATCCATTACAAATTCTTCATATTTAAATGACAGTGTAAGGAACAACTTCATCCAGAATTCAGTTTTCATCTTTGAGGCTTACTTATATCTACAAAAGAAGAGCCTTGGTTCAGTACTAAGGACAAGTTGTGTTCTCCTGGCAGTAATTTGGCCACAAGTACATTTTCTAAACAATTAATATATCTTAATCATGATTCCTATTTGAAAACAACTCAAAGAGAAGAATTTATGGAAGGTAATACTTTTTTGGAGAGGCATTGAGGAATAATTAGATGGAAATCATGAGTAATTAGGTGAACACTTGATGTTCAATACGTATTTGTAGTTATTTATTTGTATATTTTATATATTATCTATATAATATTATTCCCTTTCTAAAGCAATCAACTGCCAAATATTGAGTAGAAATACTCATTAAAATTATATGAATAATATTCAACCATGCTCCAAAGGAAGAGTCCTTTTTGAGTTCTCTTTGGGGTTGGTTAGTTTTAAATGTTTCCTGCTAGCAGCCTAAGGCTATTCAGCTAACTTTTGCATAGCCTAAACTTTACTGGATCTCATTAACTCATCTGATTGCTGGGGCCTGGTCAAGAATTCTGTAGATGCAATTGCTTCCCTTTTGCCTTAGACTGGAGATTTGCAAAGCACTCCTTAGTTTGTTGCACAGGCATGCTAGTTCAAACCTGGATCAAAGGGAAAGTTTACAAGTTCTTTCATATAAAGTCAATATTGTTGATCTTCTCAATTTAGCAGTTCTTGACTCTTATATAATCTATAAATCACATTTCAGCTGTGCTCACATCCCTGGCCAGTAAGGAGCCAGAAGTGAGAAAGGTAAAGGCTTCTATCTGCTGAGCCCTGCTTTATGGCACTTGGCAGAATGGATGTTTGATAGTTTCAAGAAAGCAGATATAAAATAGAATTTCCAAAGCAGTGATTTAGCATGGATTAGAATGAGGTTAAAGATCAAAAGCACAAAGTATTTATTAAGTCTTTTTAATCAGTATCCAAAAAGAATTCCATTAAATGTAATGCCAGGGAATCCACCTAAGGAAATATCTAACTGTGCTTCACTTCACAAAATCTCAATTTTCTGGAAATAGGTAAGAAGTACCTGGATGCCTTTGCCATCTGACTCAGAGACTGAATCCTGTCCCTTCTTTAAAACTGCCTATTTATAGATGGCAACGATGCAGCGTCAGACACTGTTATCTATCCTTACCCCATGCTCCTTAAACAGTATGATTTTGGAAAGTTTTGTTGTTGTTTTTGTTTCTTTGTTTTGGTGTTTTGTTTTATGTTGGTGTGTGTGTGTGTGTGTGTGTGTGTGTGTGTGTGTGAAATTTTATTTCTTTGTTTTTGTTTTTTCCCGATAAGGCTGCTCTGTATAGTCTTTGCTATCCTGGTCTTGCTTTTTTGACCAGGTTAGCCTTGAACTCACAGAGATCCATCTGACTCTGCCTATTCAAGTTCTGGGATTACACGTGTGTACCACTGTGCCCAGCTACATACTATGTTTTAATATTGATCATGTAATTCATTCCAACTGTTTAAGCAGATGTCAACTACTATTTATATATAGTACATGGGATATCATGATACAGCTTTCATTAAACAAACAAAAAAGATTCTAAGTCTTACATCCATTTAAACACAGAACTAGCTTAAAATCTGTCATACATATACAAATCTAGTTCACATTTTTATGTGACTCATGTGACTCAGACTTCTGTTACTGAAATACAGTGATTTGTCAAAGAAGTGCATATTGTTGCTACATTTTAAACTGATAATTTTTATTCTATTTGTGAAATAATCAAAATAGGAACAACGATCTACCCTAAAAATAATTCACGTTTTCATTGGCTGATATTCACTTCCATCCAACATGTTTTAATTGTGTGCTCTGTACAGAGATCCTATAACCATCACTAGATAACCTATCTGGCCTCAGGCCCTTGGCTTAAATGGATGGTCTAAGTGTCTCTCTAAAAGCTCAACAGAGAGAGCACAAAGCCTCCATTAGGGCAAGTGGGTGAAAGAACAAGTAGATACTGTGTGTTTCCTGATGCTCCTGAAGGGCTTTGGGCACAAGAGTTAAAACAGCAGGTGGATGAAGACATGGGAAACAAAGAGTAACATTATGCTCCCAGTGTTTTGCTGAGTGTATAGTCAGAGAGCACACAGGAGAAATCCTTACTGCAGCCATCAAAGCCTTTATTACACACTTGAAACTGGTACATCAAACTGCCTCCCACCTACAGATCAGAGTGCCTAAATAGAAATATTAGTGAAAGTGGTGGTAACCTACACATCCTCCCTGATGACTATGGAGATGGGGTGATTCTGTGTGTTTGGGCATGCCTTCTTTAGCGAACAGACCTCCACAGCCTCTGCCAGTAGATTTATTTTCTGCTGCTGATAACTCCATCTGTTGGATCACATCAATTGTTTAACAGTATGCTACTTAGAGAAACTTTAAGTTAAAAAGCAACAAATCAAGCAATCCAATTAAAAAATGGGGTACAGAGTTAAACAGAGAATTCTCTGTAGAGGAATATAGAATGGCAGAGAAACACTTAAAGGAATGCTAACCTCGCTAGTAATCAGGGAAATGCAACTCAAAACAACCCTGAGATTGCACCTTACACCCATCAGAATGGCTAAGATCAAAAGTTCAAGTGACAATACATGCTGGAGAGGATGTGGAGAAAGGAGAACCCTCCTCCACTGCTGGTGGGAATGTAAACTTGTTCAACCACCTTATCAATCTGGCACTTTCTGAGACAATTAGGAATAGTGCTTCCTCAAGATCCAGTTATACCAGTCCTAGGCATATATCCAAAAGATGCTCAAGTATACAAAAGATGCTCAACCATGTTTGTAGCACCTTTATTCGAGAGAGCCAGAACCTGGAAACAACCAAGATGTCCCTTAGCTGAGAAATGGATACAGAAATTGTGGTACATTTACACAATGGAATACTACTCAGCAATCAAAAACAAGGAAAGCATGAAATTTGCAGGCAAATGGTGGGATCTAGAAAAGATCATCCTGAGTGAGGTATCCCAGAAACAGAAAGATACACATGTAAACTCATTTATAAGCGGATACTAGGCATATAATACAGGATAAACCTAAATACTAGGCATATAATACAGGACAAACCTACAGATGTACATCTGTACATCTAAAGAAGTTGAGCTAGAAGGAGGACCCTGGGTAAGATGCTCAATCTTCACTCAGAAAGGCAAACGGGACAGACATTGGAAGAAGGAGAAAACAGGAAACAGAACAGGATCCTACCACAGAGGGCCTCTGAAAGACTCTACCTAGCAGTGTATCAAAGCAGATACTAAGACTCATAAACAAACTTTGGACGGTGTTTGTGATTCCCAGACTTTCAGCCCCTTTACTAGCCTCTGCCTTGATTTACAAACTATTGTATCAGCTGTCCCTCAGCATTTGTACTTCAAGATACAAGTAATATTCTAGCAATGACATAGGCAGGCAAAGATACCATTATTCCCTTCTGCTTAGTAATTTTATTAGCGTTAAATATATAGTCATATTATGAAAATAAATTTTATCACTATATATACTCATATATATGCATATATATTTATTTTTTAATCACTATTCTCTAATACCCTGTATGTCACAAAGGACCTCTTTGTTGAAAGGTAGATCTCGGAATTTTTTTGTTGTTGTTTTTTTGTTTGTTTGTTTGTTTTGTCTAGACAGGTTTTCTCTGTGTAGCCTAGACTGTCCTGGACTTGCTTTGTAGAATAGGCAGGCGTCAAACTCACTTAGATCTGCCTGCCTCTGACTCCCCAAGTGCTAGGATTAAAAGTGAGCACCACCACACCTGACAATTATTAATTTTTTTAATACTTACTAATTTTAGAATTAGATCGAGTTTTCTTCTCCCCTCCCCAAGCACACACCTGTTGAGCCTAAGACTGGTATTGTAATATATCTGGAAATCAAAGTGTTATGACTGATATATCTGCTACATCTTTTCTTTTTTAATTTTTATTTTATTTTTATTAATTACAGTTTATTCACTTTGTATTCCAGCTGTAGCGCCTTCCCCCAGACCCTCCTAATCTCACCCTCTTTCTGTCTTCTTCTCCCATGCTCCTCCCCTAGTCCAATGATAGGGGAGGTCCTTCTCCCCTTCCATCTGACCCTAGTCTCTTCAGGTCTCAACAGGAAGACAACTGGCTTCATTGTCCTCCTCTGTGGACTCGTAAGGCTGCTCTGCCCTCAGGTAGAGGTGATCAAAGAACCAGACCATGAGTTCATGTCAGAGATCATGACAGGAACTTTCCCTGTTCCTATTACTGGGGAACCCTCTTGGACACTGAGCTTCCGTGGGCTACATCTGTGCAGGGGTTCTAGGTATCTCCATGCATGGTCCTTATTTTAGTATCAGTCTCACAAATGAACCCTGTGCCCAAATTTTTTGGTTCTGTTGCTCTCCCTGTGGAGCTCCTGTCCCCTCCAGGTCTTTCTATCTCCCCCTGCATTCATAAGATTCCCTGCACTCTGCCTAAAGTTTGGTTATGAGTCAGCAATTTTTTGATACCCTGCTGGGTAGAGTCTTTCAGAGGCCCTCTGTGATAGGCTTCTGTCCTATTCCCTGTTTTCTCCCTCTTCTGAAGTCTGTCCCTTTTGCCTTTCTGAATGAAGATTGAGCATCTTACCCAGCATCCTCCTTCTTTATTAGCTGCCTTAGGTGTACAGATTTTAGTATGTTTATCCTATATTATATGTCTAATATCCACTTATAAGTGAATTTATACCGTGTGTGTCTTTCTGTTTCTGGGATACCTCACTCAGGATGATCTTTTCTAGATCCCACCATGTGCCTGCAGGTTTCATGATTTCCTTTTTTTTAGTTGCTGAATAGTATTCCATTGTGTAAAATTCTGTATCCATTCCTCAACTGAGGGCTGGTACATCTCGATATTAATTTTTTTTAAATCCATGAGCAATGGTATTCTGTTTACTTTGTTTTGGTGTAACATCACTATAATATTTGACGTCCCTCTTATACATAATTTGTTAGAAAAGTTAAGTGACTGATCACTTTTATACTATTTAATTTATTTTTGTATCATGAAATTGTTGGGGTTTTTTTGGATACATAATTTTACCTTTTAATTCATTCTCTTATCAGGAATGCTTATTAATATTTTTGTGAACTTTCCCAGAGGCACAGACTGTAGGAAACCCAGTTGCTATGCAGATGCTTATAAAAGCTTTGTGTGTGCGTGTGTGTGTGTGTGTGTGTGTGTGTACACTGACATGTAGTGGAACTTTGTCAGTTTTTACTTTTATGTTCAGATGTATACTGACTTTAGTCAAATTACTTACCTTTCTCATTTCCATTTGGTTATTGGTCAAGTGGAAGTGAACCAAACTTCTAATCTACTGTCTCTAGTAATCTGCTTTCCTATGTTTCATTCATCTATTTTGATTTATGATATCAGACTTAGGCTTAATGAGTATCGTAATCCAAGTTAATATTGTCGGAAGGTCGTTGATTATATCTACAAAGATTCTGTTTCCACAGGTCATATCCAGAACAGAAGGTGTTAAGATTTGTATATACAAATGTTTTATGGGGACAGTATGGCACTTTTAAATATATTTAGGTACTTAACACAAAGCATCAAGCTTCTGTCCTAAAAATTATCTAAAAATAATGAAATTCTTTGTTATACACAGATAATCACAAAATTGTTTGTAAGCACAAGTAGCCATTAACTCAGTTTTCTTTTTGTAAGATCAGTATTTGAGTGAATTACAAATCCATTTGACTATTAACTATAGAAATCCAGGTGTTAGTTTTGCTCTATATTTAATGAAGAATTCCTGCAGCCATCTTTATATAAAATGACAGCAAATATATATTTTTAATAGTTGGAAAATAAGATTTAGTTTTCTTTGGTCGGATTTTATATAACCAAATTCAAAAGTATAGGTGTGTGTGTGTGTGTGATAGCTATATTTATTTTCAGCTCTTATAGGTCTTTCTTTTTTATTTTTACTTGCTTTTCAATGTGGCTCATTCAGTTTTCCTTTATTATTTTTTAATTTTTATATTAATGAGTTTATTCACTTTGTATCCCAGCTGTAGTCCCCTTCCTCATTCCCTCCCAAGACCACCCTCCTTTTCTCATCTCTTCTCATGCCCCTCTCCAAGTCCTTTATTATTAACATCAGTTCCCTCTGACAACTTTGGGAGACCACTAGAATTTACTTTATTATTCCCATTATGAATTGAGTACTCGGATGTTCCTGAAAATCTCTACACAGTTCTTTTGAGAAAATCAGGAGTAAGACTTATTTCAAATAATAACAAATGCTATTTAGTGGAAGATTTCCAAATGATGATTATGAAGCAAACACACAAGTAATGAGGAAATGCCAAAGAATAATACAATCAAAGCATATTTTAGCAAAGTCATTGCCAGAAGTTAGAATAAGGCCTTCTCAACCTGGGTCCACCCTCCACCTCCTCATTCACATTATACTTGAATGTGTTCTGCTGGTTTCAATAGACACTTAGGTAACACATATGAATAACATATCAAAGGGAGATACATTTCTCCATGGGGACTTAGGTTATTATTAAACCTAGTTGGCATTTACTTTACCTTAGAAGTCTTAAAGAGAGTAGAACAAATTCATATTAATAATTTGTCCAAAATGTTCAATGATTTCCCAGTTTATAACAATGCCTATAAATTCTATCCTGCCAAGTGTAGTCTCCTAACATAATACAGTGGTCATCACGGGAAAAATCAAATGGGACAGAGAGATTTCTACAGCAATTTTAGCATCATTAATCCACAAGTCTAAAATAACGTTGTTTAATCCATAAACTGTTGAGTATTGAGATTATATCATGAATAGACAACTATGGCCAAGAATATGTTACTTCTTGACATAAGCTGTGCATAATGTGACTTTGATACTATTTTGTTGAAGGGTACTTCAACCCTTTTTTATGGACTTTGGCCCAGCCTCAAAAGATATCATTATGCACATGGAAATATTCTGAAAAAGCACTTCAAAAATACAATAATCCAAGACTGTACATGTCCCAAGCATTTCAGACAATGCAAACTCATCTGGTATTTGGAATCAACCTCTTATTTAGATGGTGCTGGAAAGTTATTATTCTGAATATGCTATGGTTCAGCACAAACAAGTAGGTATTGCTTTCCTTTACTTAATCTTATTTGTATAGTATTGATATTTTAGGTTCAAACATATTATATAACAAAACTTATTCAAATATAATTTAGTACTAAGAGAAGATTCTTAAAAATATTTTGTAATTGTAGCATCATTGGAAAGCATCTCACTTTGAAAAGCTCTGAGTGAAAGATGGGACAAAAGGGAAATTTAAGTGATCCATCTCTATGACAAATCCCAATAACATTTAGTGAATATTATATTAATATTTAGTTTGATATTCATACATGAAATCTAACTTACAAAATATTCATAAAAACTTTACTAGTTTTCAGCATAGTGAGATAATTCAAAAACTTGACAATGATGACTAACTTAGACTACAATGTTAATGAGGAAAAAAGATACAGAATGATATGAATTTGCATATATGGTATATTCCAAAATTCTGACATACTTATAGATATTCTAATTACATTAAGGTGTAGCGACAAGAATAATTTAAGAATTCATGATAGGTTAGGGAATTCATGAGTTTAATTATAATAGGTGCCTTGAAAGACTTTGCTATTGAATTATATCTACATTGCTCACATCTGATAGAGATTTTGTATATGACATTATGGAATGTGACATTTTCTATTCGACTAAATCCTTACAAATTTTCAATTTTTTAACTATGAATGTGTTTGAGGTATTAACAAAAACAGAAAAATCCATCAAATTAAAAAGAATTCAGGGAATCACAGACATCAGTATACAACATAATTACAATACAAATCATAACAGTTTACTAACATACGGAGAAATGTCTACCCGTTTGTGAGAAGGAAGAACCTTAAACACTTTACTAAAATTCATAGAAGCAAGATATCTATAAAATGAACTATGACAAAGAATAAGAAGGAAAAAGTATACTTATCAAGGAAATTTCTACACAGGTCATGTTTTTAACCACAATGGACGAGGTGGTGAAATTTGGTTTGGGTTCATTTGACTCTCAGAATCATGTTCAATTCAAAGTATTAAGACCATGCCATTTTTTCCTGACAGTTGTATTTTGGGTGTAGATTTCTGCATAGATTCCATTTTCAAGTCTTTTACACTCTGAGTCCCTTTTGAAAAGTCCAGGGACTGAGACAGATGTATTCAGCAAGTTGTGGCAAGTCGTATCTGCTGCCATCAGTGAGCTAGATCAGTACCTGCATCACCTGGGGAAAATTTGTGAAACAGAAGAGGCATTGACCCATAGTGAGAAGATCTGATGCTCTCAGCAGGGACTGGGGCACCTTGCTTGTCTAGAGGAGTATCTGTTGAGGCCCTAGCATGTCTAATCAGTGAATTTTCCAAAATGCAAATTTCAAGCCATACCCTAGCAACATCTGGTGATTTGCTTTGAAGAAGGACTTTTGTCATTCTTTTTTTTTTCACCTTTCCAATCCATGAGTGCATCAAGATACAGACCACTCATTTAAGAATTCTTAACCCAGACGTCCTTCTTTGGAATTGATGGTCACCTGCTTTTATTTTACAGCCCTCACAGCTTTGATCTGCTTTGTTTCTAGTGATGAAGTAGAAGCTCCTTATTTTGGATTCCTATCTACAAAAATATCATCATTTTCAATCACTGTTTCATCCATTCTGTGAAACATAGACTTTAGTATTTTGAGTGTTGTGTTTATTAGTATTTACCAAAAAGCATTTCAAAGCTTCCAAACACTTACATCTAAAGATGAACCCAGCAGTTTTACCTAAAGATTGTACATTAGCATCACAGGGTACTATTTCCAATCCTCCTTAAAGCTCATCCCCAGGCTAACATTCCATGAGACCTCATTCGCTTAGGCTATACACTCATCCGTTAGGATTCCCAGATTTGCACATGTAATTTCCACTCACTGTTATCCGCTCCTTAGCACTTGACATAGTCCCTGACCCACAGTAACTTCTCTATTAACTTAATATAGTATCTGACCCATGGTTTCCCATTAATATTAGGTAAATTACTCTGACCAAAAAACAACCAAAATTAAGTGCATGGAGGATGATAGAAAATTAACTGACTATTTCGCTGTTGTTGATCTAGGAGTCAAAGGAGAAAAACTAGGAAATGAATAAAATACAAAAAGAATCATGCAGAAGGGACAGGACACAGACTCATTGTATTGCTCTTCTCTTTGTGCTAACAGAATAAAGTTTGGATTAGATGTGGAATGTAAACTTGGCCCTGGACCTATGTATTGTTGCCTGAGATCTATGTATTATTGACAACGATACATAGTTGTTGCTGTTGTTGTTTTAATTTTACTTTTATTTTTGGCAA
This sequence comes from Meriones unguiculatus, assembly GCF_030254825.1. Classification (NCBI taxonomy): domain Eukaryota; kingdom Metazoa; phylum Chordata; class Mammalia; order Rodentia; family Muridae; genus Meriones; species Meriones unguiculatus. Next base: position 31,486,600 of record NC_083359.1, read on the forward strand.
GTATGTGAAGGCTGAAAAATAGAAATAATAAATATGCTTTCAGGATTGATTTAAATGAGCTTCCTGTTCTCTGTATTTTGGCATAACTTCATATTGATCATGTGCACATAATTATATACAGATATGAGAATAAAATTCATTTAATTCTTAACATTTTTGTTGCAGTTAGTCAACAAAGAAACAAAATCAACCTTTGATTTGATATGTATTTGGGACAGTTGATTGAAAACAAAAACTATTCCAACAGCAAAATGATGTCAGGCTTAAGTATTCATTCCTATTTCCAACTAGAAGCCTCACAGTTTGCTTTCATAAAAGTTTAGTTATTTGCCTATAAAATCTAAAGGTATGGATTCTCATTAGCTTTAGCTTTGTGCACAAAAGTAAGTTAATTACCAAAGAATAGCCTGAAATTTGCATTTAGAGCTAACTTAAGACTTGGATAATCTTCAAGTTTCTTAATTGAAAATTAATGGTTTTCTCTTAAAACTCATGCAAAAGTCGACTCAGTAGAGCCTAATTCTTGTAAACTTGTGGTCCTTCCTTAGATGCTAGTATTATCAATGGCTCTCTGCTTTCAAGTTTTCAAAAGAACTTGCTTTGTTGCTAGAGATGCATTTCAAAATTGAAGACTGTTGAAATGTGAAGACTATTACATCTCAGAATTTATATCAGATCCTGGTTGACCATTAATCAGGCTGCAGAAAATATGAGCAATAACCAAAATGGCCTGGATGGTTAAAAACTTTTTTGTTTCTTTGTTTTCAACTTACTTTTTTATGTATGAACTCTTTTCACCTGTTCTCTAAGAAATCTTTTGAAATACACATATGCATGAACACACACATACACATTCATACATTTTTCTTTTTTTAATTTTATTTTTCTTATTAGTTATATTTTGTTAACTCTGTATCCCAGCTGTATCTCACTCCCTCATTCCCTCCCCAACCCCACACTCTCTCCTTGGTCTCCTCCCTGCCCCTTTCCAAGTCCACTGATAGGGGAGGACCTCCTCCCCTTTCATTTGACCCTGTTTTATCAGGTATCTTCAGGGCTGGCTGCAAAGTCCTCTTCTGTGGCCTAACAGGACTGCTCCTCCCCTGGGGGGGGGTGGGGAGGTCAAAGAGCCTGCCCTTGAGATCCTGTTAGAAATAGACCTTGTTCCCCTTACTTTGGGAAACTACTTGGTTACTGAGCTACCACAGGCCACATCCGAGCAGAAGTTCTAGGTTATATCCATAGATGGTCCTTGGTTGAGTGTCAGACTCAGAAAAGACCCTGTGCCCAGATATATTTGGTCCTTGTAGAGCTCCTATCCTTTCCATCATACTAACTCCCCTTCTTTCATATGTTTCCCTGCACTCTGCCGAGGGTTTGGTTCTGAGTCTTAGTGTCTGCTTTGAAACACTGCTAGGTAGAGTCTTTCAGATGCCTTCTGTGGTAGACTCCTGTCATACATTCAGTGCACATCCCATTTGTCTTTTTAAATGAGGATTGCTCATCTTTGCCCGTGCCTGCTTTCTTGATTATCTTCTTTAGGTGTATAGATTTCATTATGTTTATCATATCTTGTAGGTCTATATAAGCAAGTATATACCATGTTTGTCTTTCTCCTTCTGGGATACTTCACTCAGAATGATGTTTTCTAGATCCCACCATTTGCCTGCAAATTTCATGATTTTCTCCTTTTTGATTGCTAAGTAGTATTCCATTGTGTAAAAATACCACAATTTCTGTATCCATTCCTCCGTTGATGGACATCTGGGTTGTTTCCAGGTTCTGGTTATTACAAATAAAGTTGCTACAAACATGGTTGAACAAATGTCCTTGTTGTGTACTTGAGCAAATTTTGGGTATATACCTAGGAGTGGTATAGCTGGGTCTTGAGGTAGCACTACTCCTACATTTTTGTTATTATTTCTCCCTTGTGTTCTTTTTATCTCTCCACCTTCTTCATCAAACACCCTTCTCCTTAGCAATATCTTTCATGTATTCAGAACTTTGGATTTTGCTTTGTGAGCATTAGTTTAACCACGGCCCTCTGCATGGCCACTGGATTGGAGCTGTCTATTAGAGGTTACTGTGATCACCAGTGAATACAAAACATATGTATGAATAAACAGTTCATCAGTGAGGAATATGGCCTCTCAGTCTCTCCTCTTAAAATACCTAGTTGCGGAACTGGCTACTCTTTTGCACTCTCAGAGCAGGCATCCTTAGAATTTATGATTGCAATGGCTGTGTCTTGCCTAAAAGTTGACATTTCACAGCCTTTATCTATATATGATGGCTCTTAAATTATTCCTGCACCCTCTTCCACAATGTTCCCTGAACCTTATAGGAGATTTTATAAATATCTTTTGTGGGGATGAATACCTTTTAGTCACTTACTCTAAGCACCTCATGCAGTCATAACTCCGCTTTCACAGATTCTCCCTGGAAAATGGCTTATCTGGTTATGAATGAGAATAGTATATATCGCTCTTTATAACGTCCATATTTAGAAGTCAGTTTGATGCTATGTCAATTTAGTTGAGCCAAGTTTTCAGCTCCAACCTATACCTTAGTGCCTATAACCTCCTTTGCTTTGAGTTATTGCAGGACATTTGATTCTATTGTGAACCCCAAAATTGTGAACTATAAACCCTGTTTCATGTTTGATGTGGTTGATCCCTATCACACACCTTTAACCCAAGAGCTTTCTGTACACTGTATTTAATAAAGTTAACCCTAGGTCAAGAGGCAGAGCAAGAACCCAGCTAACAGGGATCAAAGAGTAAGAGGGACTTTGAGTTGAGGGGTATTTAAGACAGTATGGAGAAGGAGAAAAGCTTTTTTTAGCTTAAGCTCTGGCTTTAGCTTAGTCTTTAGCTCCTCTGGATTTTGAGGCTTTGAGCTAACATGTCTTTGGCCTTGAATTTTTTGGCCTTTTCCTCCTGGGCTGTCAGTTGAGCCTGTGAGCTTTTTGGGTTTTTTGTTTTTGTTTTTGTTTTTATTTTTGTTTTCCATATATGCCTAAGCTGAGAAGGAAGGTTAGCTGGGCCCTTTCTCTGCCTTTCTGATTTAGCAGGTTTTCACCCCAGCATTTGGCTCCTGAGTCTTTAATGGGGAAATAGAATGGTTGAAATTTTCACTTTTTTATAACAACAATGGGTTTTCAACAAAGTTTTTTTTAATATTTTTTAAAATAATTTTATACATTCACTTGTGTATCCCAGCTGTAGGTTTGGGGATGCTGTGTTTTAGTTCAAACAGTGTCCAGTACTCATCCAGATCTCTTTTTTGTTTGTTAACTTTTTTGACTTCTTTTTCTAATAATAAAAATAAAGTAATAAAGACTTCTGTTTGTATTGATTTTTAGTGAAGACTTTTGTTCCGTCAAAGTTTCTATTAATCTTTAATATTAATATTTAATAGTCAGAGTTTCTATTATATATTTAAGATAGATAGGTGGCATATATTTAATATCTTCTCGACTTATAGACATTTATAATTATATCTTTGTCTTTTTATTAGTTTTGACATATCTTTTGCTTGTTACTGGTAGAGTCCTTTGGTTGCTTCTTTAAGTCTTTCTCTGTCTCTCTCCGACTGTCTCCCTAAACTCTCTTTCTCTCTCTCATGTGTATGTATGTGTTATTATTTGCTTGAAATATGCTCCTTTGCTTAATTTTTCATTTGCTCATTTCTATTTCTTTTCTTTTTTTTTGCTCATTTCTTAATGTATGCATATCTTTAAAATGAATCTTTTCTAAGCAGTTTGTTTATACACATTATCAATTTATCTAGTCTAGGAGTATGTCTTTTTTGTTTGTGCTGTGCATGTAAACCAAACTTTGTACCTTTTTCCAAAGTTCTTATGTTAAAACCCCAATACTCAGTGTGCGTGTGTATGTCTCTCTGTGTGTATACATGTTTGTTGATATGTCCTTTAATAATTAATCAAGTCATAATGCTGGAACTCTATTTATGGGGTTATTACCGTTTTTAGGAGAGTCATAAGAGAGATATTTTCTCTCTCCCCGACCTCAAACAAACTGACGAAAGGCCATATATGACATAGAAGTTGCACATCAGATACACAAGGAGAAAGTTGTCAGTAGGAATTGTAATTGGTTCTGTAATTTTCAAATTGCCAGCATTCAGACTGTGAGAAAAAAATTTCCCATGGTTTAAATTACTCAGTCAATCATATTTTATTGTTATTGTGGCGGACAAGACAGGCAAAGACAGAAATTGGTACCAGGAAATGGAGTATTATAACAAGTGACTGAAACAAGGGTACTTTGACAATAAGCTACATTGTCTTCATAGGACTTTTAAACATGGGTTTGATGGAGACTCAAAATAAAATCAAGAAGGTGGAGGGAAGACCTTCATCTTCTTAGGGAAGACAGGTAATCGTGAGGAGAATGTTTGTAAAGATATGAGTAATGAGAGACGTTCTAGAAATCTCAGATGGAAGCAATCTGGAGGGAGAACAGTCCCTGTCACCCAGAGCTTGGCTGAATGTCCAGTAGCCAAATGTACAGAAAGAAAAAAAAAAGAAGCCAGAAGTGAAAGCATCATACATGGTTGAATCCAAGAACAAAAAGTTGACTTGGAGCACTAACTGTCCATGTACTACTTTTTAGCCTGGAAATCTCTGAATTCAGAAATGAGTGCTTAAAGTTGTACAGTGCTAGAGTTTAATTGGTGCGGGGGTGGGGGCAGGTATCATTTGAGGAGATATAGCCACAAACCCATGCAATAAATACAAATGACAACTGCAGAAGATTTCATAAAAAATACTGCCTCACATATAAAACCCCAATTTATCCAGTTACACTTAACAAATTTGAGACAGACTTGTGCCAACCAAATTCGAAGCAGGAGATAAAATGTTTAACCGCAGGCCAATTTAAAAGATGACCATCAATGTCCCTTAATCACAGCAGTGGCTCAGAACTGGAGAATGTTTTTAAGTAAACCACGGAAACTAGCAGCAGTTTCTTGAAATAATAGCTATTTTTATTTATTAGCACAATAGCAATTATCTGGCTACGTTAGATGGTTAAATATATTGCATGTTGTAAAATTCTGAAGGTAACAGTCATTAGCATTCCCAGGATGTTGAAGTCACTTAACCCACTTGCTATTACAGTAAGTAACTTGATTAGATGCCATGCTTCCTATTACTTTAATTATACTGCTTATTGATGTAATGCCAAAATTTCTACTCTTTTATCAATTGGAATACCTACACCACAATTACCCTATACAATACCTAAACCTGTTCCCTTTCCTCAGTGGCACAATGCCTTTCTGACAGTGTGATAACATGCTTCTGTGAGTTTTGGCAATCTGCCATAAAACGTTGCTATTTGCAAAAGGGAAAAAAAATCTTGTCTTTCCCTGTGTATATCTTTATGCTAGAAAGCAGAGATTCATTTACATATTCCAATGCCAAGCTGACACATTCACAGGCTGTGAAAAAGATGCTATTCAACATAGGAAGGACAAACATTTCAAAATGCCATGCTTTCGAAGTATTTCATAGTATAGATAGAGCTGGCTTCTGGTGAAGAGCATTTCCCCAGCACTGAAGCATCATCTGCTCCCCAGGAAGCAAAAGCTGTCCATGGTTACCCTAACCTAGGAAAGTTCTCTCTCTCTCTCACTCTCTCTCTCTCTCTCAGCAAGACTCAAATCTCGGTTAATGAGGAATCATTTCTATTTACTAATATGTTTTTTTATTTGAAGTATTTATCGCGAAGTTAAGGCTCTCCAATGACATTTGAATCAGAATAACATTAAACTGTTTTATGCATTTTGTGCCGCCATAAATTAAAATGCAGTATCAGATCTTCATTCTCACACAGAATTGAATTCATTCAACTTCCGGATACTTTGTCAACATGCAATATAAATAGAAAAAATGGACATATTTCAAAATCAATTTAATTGGACTAATAAAGTCTACCTAATATCCACTTTAAAGTAATTAATCTATAATGTAGTGGACTATTTTAAATAAGTGATTTGGGATGATTCTGGGATAGCTAACCAGATGCATAAGTGGGGAAAGACACTTGCCACTATGCCTGAAGCTTGAGTTAAATCTTGGGACCAGTACAGGAACACAGTAGAAGAAAAGAAGCAACTTCTGTAGTTTGTTGTCCTATTACAAGTATACAGACTATACAAGTACACACACACACACAGAAAATTATAGATTTTTTTATATAAGTTGAAAGAGACAAATAAAGCTTCATTCTACAAATTCTTTTCAAGCAGTGAATATGTCCCATTAAATCATAGGAACTTAGAGTAATACCAACATACAATGTCAATGACGAAAATTTTTAACATATAACATCAAAATTGAACCATGTGAACACTGACAGAAGAAACTCTGCAACTGATTTTATTGATTGTGAACTCTACTTTTTAAAAAATAATTTATCTTGATTAAAATAGATTCTTATGAAACCTGATAGACCAGGATCAGAGGGAAGGGGAGGAGGACCTCCCTTATCTGTGGACTGGGAGAGGGATATGGGTGGAGAAGAGGGAGGGTGGGGTTGGGAGGGAAGGAGGGAGGGAGGTACAAGGGGGATGCAAAGGGAATAAACTGTAATTAATAAAAATTTAAAAAATAATTATAAATAAACAGTCCAATTAAATTGATTTTGAAATATGTCCTTTTTTGTATTTATATTGCATGTTGACAAAGTATCTGGAAGTTGAATGAATTCAATTCTGTGTAGAATGAAGATCTGATACTGTACTTTAATTTATGGGGGTACAAAATGCATAAAACAGTTTAATGCTATTCTGATTCAAACGTCATATGGCCCAGGGACCATGCATGGAGATAATCTAGAACCCCTACACAGATATAGCCCATGGCAGCTCAGTGTCCAAGTGGGTTCCCTAGTAAGGGAATCAGGGCCTGTCTCTGACATGAACTCAGTGTCTGGCTCTTTGATCACCTCCCCCTGAGGGGGATCAGCTTTATCAGGCCACAAAGGAAGACAATGCAGCCAGTCCTGTTGAGATCTGATAGGCTAGGGTCAGATGTAGGGGGAAGAGGATCTTCCCTATCGGTGGACTTGGAGAGGGTCACAGGAGGAGATGAGGGAGAGAGGGTTGGATTGGGAGGGAATGAGAGAGGGGGCTACAGCTGGGATACTAATTGAATAAACTGTGACTAATATAAAAAATCTAAAAATTAATTTAAAAACAGACACACTAAACCTGTTAGAAGAAATAGTGGGAAAGAGAAAATTTGAATTTTTAACAAAACTTCTCCAGCAAGAAGGTGAATGGCTAGACAAACTGGAAGCCTAATCATGCTGAAGGCCATTAAGTAGCCCACAGGGAAGGAATAATGATTCACACCCTGGTCAGTGTTTCCTTACCACAGAGAATCCTGTGTGTGGACTAGACATGCATCTAAGAGGCCAGATTTTATTGGATATTGGTAATCAGGATCGGATATACTGGCACGTGACCATGGAAGCTTTCGTTTTTAATTTTTAAAGTGTTTTCATGGTGAAAATATCAAACTTAAACAAATACATTTAGACTAATTAAATATAGAAGCATATTCATTTGATTTCTAACATTTTTTAATTTTTTTAATTTTTATTTTTTATATTAATCACAGGTTATTTACTTTGTATCCCAGCCATAGCCCCCTCCTTCATTCCCTCCCAATCCTACCCTCCCTCATCTCCTCCCTGTCCTTTTCCAAGTGCACTGCTAGGGGAGGTCCTCCTCCCTTTCAGTCTGACCCTAGCTTATCAGGTATCTTCAGGAATGGCTGCCATGTCCTCCTCTGTGGCCTAGCAATGTTGTTCCTCCCTCTTGGGGTGGAGGAGAAAGGAGGTAAAGGAGCCAGTCATTGAGTTCATGTCAGAAATAGTTCCTGTTCCCCTTACTAGGGTAACCCAGTTGGATGCTGAGCTACCATGGGCTAGGTCTGAGCAGGGGTTCTAGGTTATATCCATACATGGTCCTTGGTTGGAGAAACAGTCTCATAGAGGACTCTTGTGCCCTCATATATTAACTATACCCAAGAAAACATAGGATACAGATAATGTCCCTACAAAAATTAAAAGAAAACAAGCAATGAATCACAGTAAGACCACCAACTCCACAATAAAAGAAACTAACGTTCAATGACCACTATTATCTATCAACATCAATGGACTCAATTCTCCAATAAAAAAACACAGACTAACAGAATGGGTGCAAAAAACATTCTGCTGCATCCAAGAAACACACCTCTGCAACAAAGATAAACACTACTTCAGAGTAAAGGGCTGGAAAATGTTTTTTAAGCAAATGGACCCAAAAAACAAGCTGGGGTAGCTATCCTAATAGCCAATAAAATAGACTTTCAACCAAAATTAATCAAACAAGATGAGGAGGGGCATTACATTCTCATCAAAGGAAAAATCCACCAAGAGGACATCACAATTCTGAATATCTATGCCCCAAATACAAGAGCGCCTACATTGGTAAAGGAAACATTATTAAATCTTAAATAACACATCAATCCCAACACCTTAACAGTGGGAGATTTCTAACATTTTATTATATTTGCTTAGATGGCCATGATCATAACGCACGCACGCACGCACGCACACACGCACGCACGCACAGCATACTTAGTGCTAAATAATGTCTCCCTGACATGCCACGAAAGATGCATGTATAAAAGGTTAACAATATGAACACCTACACAAGACCTGCAGAGTGATACCACCTCTTGACCAATGTGGATAGGGCACATTTCACAAGATCTGAAGCCTAGTTGGAGAGCTACATTGCTGTTTGTGGCTGATTAAAGGGGTAGAATCAGTCTTCTTAACTTTTCAGAGTATTTTCCTTAAGCATTTCATTCCGCTTGGAAACTGATTTTCTCGATCAGATTGTTTTTTCAGTGTTCTCTTCCTTCTTTGTATACACCTCTACCATATAGTAGTTCAATTTTTATCTATTCTTGACTATCTTCTATAATCTGTAGCAATTTACTTGAGGCTAGGTAACATGATTTATTCATGTTTGTTCCCTTCAGTGTAATGAAGTATGGGGGCAGTATAGCTTTCAGAGAAGGAACACATAAATGATCAGGGACACAGTATATGTTATGCAAATTCAGGCTAATTGCCACCTTATCTCATTAAATCAGAGTAGACAGATGATAGTAAAACAGGAAAAATCATTTATAGGCTGTAAATGAAGGATGCTAAGACTTGTAAAAAATGTTTATTTTTCTTTTTCTTTTTATTAATTACAGATTATTCACTTTGTAGCCCAGCTGTGTCCCCCTCCCCTTCCCTTCACAGTTCCACCCTTCCTCTCTCTTCTTCTCCTATGCCCCTCCCCCAGTCCAATGATAGTGTAGGTCCTCCTCCCCTTCCATCTGACCCTACCCTATCAGGCCTCATCAGGGCTGGCTTCTTTGTCTTCCTCTGTGGACTGGTAAGGCTCCTCCCATCTCATGGGGAGGTGATCAAAGAGTCAGCCCACGAGTTCATGTCAGAGACAGTCCCTGTTCCTATTTTTGGGGAATCCTCTTGGACACTTAGCTGCCGTTGGCTACTTGTGTGCAGGGGTTCTAAGTTATCTCCATTGATGTCCTTGTTTGTCTTAGAAAAGACCCCTGGGCCCAGATTTTTTGGTTCTGTTGCTTTCCTTATGGAGCTCCTGTTTGCTCTAGGTGTATTTATCTCCCCCTTCTTTCATAAGATTTCCTGCACTCTGCAAAATGTTTGGCTATGAGCCTCAGCATCTGCTTTGATACCCTGTTGGGTAGAGTCTTTCAGAAGCCCTCTGTGGTAAGTTAATGTTTATTTTTCAATTGGTAATATAAGAATACTTTACCATAGAGAAAACAAAAAACAGAAAAGAATATTGACTAGAAACTGTCAGAAACAGAACTGTCAAATATGGAAGATAAATGTAACCAAGACAAATAGTGAGTCACATTCCTTATTTAAAGTTCTTTCTTCTCCCTCTACGTAGCCATAATATGTGCACTGTAGGTTTGATATTTGTGTGAAATTTTAAAATTTAATAATACTTTCGTTAACCCAATAATGCTAGATATAAATTTAATGTCCCTTATAAATGTAATTGAATGGTGATATTTAGGTACAATAAAATATAAGTTCAAAATTTCATACCTCTGTCAATTTTACTGAGGTGTTTTCCATTGAGTGCAGTTGAAGCTCCTTTAGAAAATGCCCAGAATCCTTGTTTCTTATTATTATTTATAAATGTTGTAAAGCAAACATTTTAATAGGAAGAAAATGTAAAAAAAAGAAAAAGAAAAAGGATAGTAGTACTGACTAGTTTTATTTCAACTTAACACAACTTAAGAGTATTCAGAGAGGAGGGATCCTCAATTGAGAAAATGCCTCTGTGAAATCAGGCTTCAGGCAGGCAAGCCTCAGAGGGCAGTTCCTTTATTAGTGATTGATGGTGGAGGACTCAGCCCATTGTGAGTGGTGCCACCCCTGCGATGTTGATCCTGAGTTCTGTAAGAATGCAGACTAAGCAAACCATGAAGAGTGAGCCAGTGAGCAGCATCCCTCTAATGGCCTCTGCATCAGCTCCTGCTTCCAGGTTCCAGCCCTTCTTGAGTTCCTGTCTTCACTTGCATTGATGATGAGCTGCCATATGAAAGCCTAAGCAGAACAAACCCTTTCCTCCTCAAGGTGCTTGGTCATGATGTTTCATCAAAACAATAGTAACCTTAACTAAAACAGTAGCCATGAGCCCTAAAAAAAGTTATACTCACTCGTCTTGTTTTGATTGCATCCACCTAAAGATATGTTTAGTTGCAATCTGAGAATGAGAGGTTGTTTACATTAAGATCTTTGCAGATGTGAATAACATAAGGGTCTCAAGACACAGGCATCCTGGATTTAGGGGTACTCTAATGAAAGGCTGAAAGAGATGAGGAACAATGAGGAGAAAAAGAGAAAGTCATGTGAAGAAAGAGATAGATACTGGATATTTATAAGCCAAGAAATGCCCAGAGGCAACAAGTTCAATGATGAAGCCAGGAAGGATTCTGACCAAAGATGTTTAGCAGGACACTGGTCCAGCCACACCCTGAGGGCTAATATCTGGTCTACAAAACTTTGAAGAATGAATTGCTATTGTTTTAAGTCAACAGTCTGTAATTATCACAAATACCTTTGTAAACTAAAGACAACACATCATAGAAATAAATAAATAGATAGATAGATATGCTGCACCAGTTATATAATCTACATAGCCATGATAGCAAACTATTAAAAACATGACAGCATAAGAGGCAGTTAAAGAATAGATATTGCAAACACTGCCTAAAAGAGTATTTTCAGCATCTGGTTAAAAATTAGGAATAATTTAGTAAAAGTGGTGTGAATTTAAAGAACAAATGGAATTATTTGTTTTGAAAATTGCATTGTGACAGCTTTTTTCAGGCACAGAGATGTACTAGAAAGGCTCAGTGGGTTTGCAGGGGAGGAAAGGAAATGTGCTCTTTGTGCAATCTTTTCATTTTTCATATAAAACTATCACAAGCCAAAATCAGATGTGATTATTCACATGGTAAACACCAGCAAGAGGGATGGGCCAGACTAATGAAAAGGAAAAAATAAAACTATTAAGGTAAATTGCTTGTGCTACCGAAGAGAGCAAAACTGGCTTAGAATACTTTGTGTGCCAAACAGGAGACCTGAAAATAAAACATTCCCTTAAGCATAACTTAAAATAATTTGTATCCTGTTGGAAGACTGTAGAGGTATTTTACTGAAACAAATTGATGTGTTTAATTCTTGGATAACATCCAGGTGCAGACCAGACATGAAATTTTCTTGTTAAAGTAACCACTTGCAATAATAATAATAATAAAAACTCATAAAAATAAAATAAATAATAAAATAATAAAAACCTCATGCCTGGATATATGTGTGTGTGTACAGATATGTAATAAGTATATATATATATATATTGCATATATGCTGTGAACTCTCATGGTCATTATATCATGGTGACCAGACAAGGCATTGTGTAACAGGAAAACATCTAGTGATGCTTGACTATTGAGCTATAATAATGGGGTTCATGTGATGCCTGACATTCTTGTAACAGATTTTTCCCCATGACCTGTTTGTGGCTGTCTTGGGCTATCATATTTCTAAGCATTTAGGAGTGTTCAGCAGCCCATGCAGCTAGTAGAGTTCACCCAGACTGGTGTTACAAGCCAGGGAAACTGAAGGAATTCAACAAGGGACAGCAGGCAGACTGACCTCCCTCCTAGCAACTTTCTTCCAATTACAATGATCATTCCCTTCTGAAGGGCTAATATAGAAGACATAGGGACCTTGTTATTGTAGAAAATGGAAATCAGTATGGCTCAAACGGTGCCTTTCTTTTTGTTTCTTCTGATCAAAGCAAGATGATTTTGTTGAATTAGATGTATAGAGAGCAATCTACTGCTGGCACCTGTGCTACTTTTATTAGGTTAACGCATGTCAATAGATGGCAGAAAGTCATGCATTGTTTTAAACACAAAGTAAGCCTTTGGCATCAGTTTTGGTCCTTATCTTAGAAGCAAGCTCTGCTTACCTGTTCCTGGGTTTGGTATAGACATGTTTATACATTAAAACAAATTGGAAATTTCCAGATATTTTTTGTAGCCTATGATGGGCACACTCCTCCATGCATAGTTCTTATGCTGCAGAGTGTCCAGGCTTAAAAAAAACTCATATTTTGTGAAAAACGAAACTATATTACATCCACAACTGTTCACACATATGGGTATGTGAAAGGATGGCTTTGTGCATGTGTGAAACATCAGCTGATCACTAGGATTATGTCAAAGCTAGAAACCAGAGAGATGAGCTGAGAGAAGTCTAAAAATTTGTGTTTTCTTTGATCTGCAAGGTGTTTGGGTTTTTGTTTATTCATCTGTTTGTTTCTTTTGTGGTTGCCATTCTTTCCCTAAGTGCAAGAGTTAATCAGGATTCTTTACCTCCATATTCCTAGTTCCACCTTCTGCTGATCAAATCAGAATCTGAAAGAATGCAAACCAGGGCTTTGGACCACTTGAATATGATGGGTTCAATCCCCTTAGTGGTTAATTCTTTCTTTTATATAGTTATTTATTATTTATTACAATTTATTCACTTTGTATTCAGGCTGTAGGCCCCCTCACGTCTCTTTCCAGTCCCACTCTCCATTCCTCTTCTCCCCCTATGTCATTCCTCTACTCCACTGATAATGGAGCTCTTCCTGCCCCCCTCCTATCTGACCCTAGCCTATCAGGTCTTATCAAAACAGGCTGCATTATCTTCCTCTGTGGCCTGGTACAGCTGCACTCCCCCCAGGGGGGAGGTGATCAAAGAGCAGAGCTCTGAGTTCATGTCAGAGACAACCCCTGCTCTCTTTCCTAGTGAACCCACATGGAGACTGAGCTACCCTTGGGCTATGCACCTGAGCAGGGATCTAGGTCATCTCCATGTATGGTCCTTATTTGGAGTATTGGTCTGTTCAGGGTCCCCTGGGTGGTTAATTCTTTATACAGGGGCCAATTATTTTAAATTTCACCACAATTGTCTTATGACCTGATCAGCTCACATGCCTATTCCAATTCATGATCAGAGTAGGACTATCAATATAGCCATTTAGTTTGAGTATATGATTTAACTTCTACAGAAATCAGGTTGGTGGATTGGTCCATGGCTGTGTTATTTGCACAAGGCACAAGCGCTTTCATAGAGGATCGCCAGGTGTGTTCAGTTCTGCTCAAGTCTTCAGACCTAAAAATATCACAGGAAAGAGACAGATGACATGCATTGAATTATTAATGCTCAGTATTTTCACTTTATATATGGTAATAGTTTTTTCTTCTTTATTTAGTTGAGGTTTCTTTTTTCTCAACTCCTCCCAGATCCTCCCCACTTTCTTATCCACCCAAATCCACACCCATTCATTTTCTCTATCCTTAGAAAACAAACAGGGAACACAGGAACAAGCAGAAAAGGACAAAAGAAACTAACTGGAAAGAAAACAAAGAAAAAAAAATTTAAAAGGAAGGAACTAAAGGTAAAGCACAAGAAAGACATACAGACACAAAGACACACGTTAGCATGCACAGAAAAATCCGTAAAAATGAAAACAATATAGATATAAGGGGGGAAAAGGCCCAGACAAAGCATTATGAGAACAGAATGAATGAATGAGTTATCAAATGTTTAAATAAATAAATAACCTCCAGAATCACCGCTGAGTTTGCTAGTGTTGGCCTTGTTCTCTGCTGGTCATGAGGCCTGCTCCCACACGATTTCTATACCCAGTGAGAGTCCGTTGGGTTGTTATGGGTCTGGAGTCATTCAGAGACTCACCAGTCTGACCAAGAATAGAGGAAGAGGCTTTAGATGGACACTAGCACCTGATACTCACAGTGCCAGGACTGCAACTGAGAGTGCTCTCAAGATGCAGTCCTAAATTACATTAGTCAGAGGTTTATAAAGGCAAAACTCACAAGGCTGTGTATGCGCTTCCTGCCTTCATGCAGTCAGGGACAAGAACCCATACTGATATACTTCTGCCAATGTGTAATCAGACACACTGCCTGTATGCAGGCAAACACACATCCTGCCTACCTGAAGTGAGGGGCGAGTGAGCTTGTTTACAGAAGCAAAAACACACGGTTTATTAACTTACATGAACAAGAGCAGAGGATCACAAGAACAGCCCTCAGCATTTGGGGAAGTTATCTGTCCTTCAGAAAGCTGGGTTTACCTGGTACAGGCATTAAGCACAGTAGTTTTAAACTTTTAAGTGTATGGTTACTATCACAGAGAAAACTAATTTTTCCTTTGGGGTAGTTATAAATTAGAAATAGTTCCTGGGTTAGGGATGGAGGTCTACATTTACTTCTCACCACTGGTACCCCATCTGGCTTAGACCTGTGGAGACCCTAGGCATGCTGCAATTGTCTGTGGGTTCATGTGTGTATCAGTCTTGTGTCTGGAAGACAATTACCTTGAGGTCTTTTATCCATACTGGCTTTTGCAATCTATCCAGCTCTTGTTCCACACAGTTCCCTGAGTACTGAAGAGAGGAAATCAATCATTTTGAAAATCAAAACTGACAGTGTTGAAGAGGGATTAAGCAATGATGTAGAAATTATGAAATCTTAGAACCTGTATTGATCAGCCCCTAAGCTCACTATGCTACTAACTAAACAAATTTTATGTCATTCTTCTAATATATTAAGTTCATCCGTCTCAGGAACTTTGTAATAATTGCCTTCTTTTGTAAAACAAACAAACAAAAATCATTCTTCTATTGTATTCCAGATAATTTGTCCTCATTTCAGTTCTAATATTCTAAAGTAGCAAAGAAGCTATAACTTCCTGCTACGTTTTTCATGGTAGTGTTTCAATGCCTTGTCTGGTTGTGAGTATAGACTGTTTATTTACTTGCTGACTCATTTGATGTTTATATCTGGCAGAGTGCACGCTCTACATTTTAACCTACCTTATATCATAGTCACTAAAACAAGGTGGACTTGTGAAAACATGGGTCAGTGATAAGCTGAAGGCACCTAATGTTGGGAGAGGGAGGTGAACTGACAAGACAGCAAAAGTTCTAGTTGTACACAATGAAAGTTAATTAAATCCATGCGATTTATTTGTTTATTTACTTATTTCAAGACATGATTTCTCGGTGTAGCCCTGGCTGTGTTGGAATTTACTTTGTAGACCAGGATGACCATGAACTTATAGATCCACCTGCCCCTATCTCCTGAGTGCTGGATTAAAGGTGTGGCTTTTTGGTTTTTACTTTGTTTTTGTTGTTTGTTTGTTTGTTTGTTTGTTGTGTGTGTGTGTGTGTGTGTGTGTGATTTTTTTTTAAGAAGAACAATGAGGCCTAAATAGCTTTTTCATTTGAACCAGGAGCTTGGATCTTTGTTAATCATCAGTGATTCATGATGAGATATGGAATGGGTATCAGGTGGTAAATATGTGCTACCGCCTTGATCAATAAAGTAACTGAATAGCAAAAATATCGGTTAATAACAATAGGAAGCTTACTGATTTATGTGCTGATAGTTTGATCATTTGGCAGACGTGTGACAGCTGATAAACTGATGTTCACACAAGAATAACTTTAATATTTGTTTAGAAACATAGACATGTACATGTGCACTCTAGCTTTTTGAATGTTTGATCATGAAATTTAATGGTAGAAAATTTTGCCATACAAGAGTGAAGGGTGATCAATTTCTATGCTAGTTCTTTAGTAAAAGAAAAGAAAGATTATGATTTTATTCGGAGAAAAGAATATGGGGAGTGATTTACAGAATGAAACAAAACCTGAGAGACACACAGGCACATACAATTTCAAACAAATAATAAAACCTAAGCAAATAAATTTAATTGCAATATTTTTAAAGTCATATAATTTGTAAGCTTGTGGCTTTGGCAAAATATTAGTATCTGAGGAATGGTTAACGAAGTAAAATCTGCAAGACACTGAGGGTATCTATTGCTGTGATAAAATATAACAATCAAGCACCTTGAGGAGGAGAGAATTTATTTCAGCTTGTAAGAGCCAGGTCACACTCCATCACTGAGGGACAGCAGGGCAGGAACGTGGAACAGAAGCAGACGCCATGGAGGAGCACTACTTACTGCCTTGATCTTCCTGGCTTGTCCAGCCTGCCTTCTTGAATAACCCAGGACCACCTTCCCAGGGATTGCACTGCCCACTGTGAGCTGGGCACACCCAGAGTGATCACTAATCAATACTATGTCAGACAGAATTACTTACAAGCCCATGTTATAAAGCCATTTTCTCCATTGAGATACACACATTCCAAATGACTCTCTAGCTGTGTCAAGTTGACATAAGATGAATCAACACATGTTCTATAAATGGTCTTGAGCTAAATTTCTACGTACCTTTGAAGATAACTTGTTCCATATTTTAAGCATATAAACAGCAGTATATTTTAACATCACAGAAAAACCCAAATTTATTAGGGAAATGTAAAAGATAACCAGATTTTTCTTTGGCCGGCTCCTGTAGTCTAAGGTCACGTGACTCTACTACTAGAAGAGCAAATAAATATATATGTATTTCTTGGTTCAAAATATTATTTCTTTCACTTAGCTAGCAGTTAGCTTTCTAGAAAACACTCTTTGAGGTAGTACATTGTAGTAGCATTGACATATACAGATATATGTGCACATATATGTGTATAAGCCACATATATATAATATATAATCTCATTTCCATTTTATATTTCCTCTGTTTTCCCCAAACTGCTGTGGAAATACTTTGAACAGATAAATTCTCTCAAAGGTCAGAAAAACAGTAAATAGGAGTTAATGCTTGGGAAACTAGGTATGCAGGGCACTTCCAAACATGAGAAATAAATAAATGAAAGTGCAATCAAACAGTCTTTGTAAAGTCAATTCCATCGTGGAAAATAGATTATCTGTCTAGGCAAATTTCTTTTTTAACATTAAGAGCAACCTTCCAGATATGTCTGATATGTTCATTTGCTGGTGTCTGAAAGGCGTTGACAAATGATGCTTTCTAATCAGCCACACTGGCAATGATAAATCTCTTGACTTCTGGCTTTGGACAGAGATGATTGGATTTGGTGAAGTGGCTAATGCCACTCCATATCCTTCGAGATACAAGCAGAGGAACTCATTGAAATGATTGTTTCACTTTATTCAGAGCATTGATGAGACCAAATTCACGGTGTGATTTAGTTATGTACCCAAATTATACCAGATTCCAGCTGGCTGCTTTCAAACGTACCTGCCAGGAGTTAGAAGTGTATATTGTGGAAGTGGATTCTTTGGGACAAATACTGCCAATGTTCAGGAAATTGAAACTTAAACGTAGCATGTTACTGTGAGACAACTGTATCAACTTTTTACATAAAGCAGGTAATAGAAATATTAGAAGCTTACCCTTGTCTGCCTTGTACTTCCACAGGGCACTGTTCTGTCTAATTCTATGTCCTAAGCCATCAAAGTGAGGAAGCCTTATGGTTTTCTCCTGAGTAAGGTGGAGAAGTATCACACAAAGAATTAACATGATGTAAAGATATTAATGACATCTACTGAATGATGTCTGATAGGTTCTCAAGTTCTGGCTTTCTTTGTCTGTTTTCTGGGTTGTTTGTGGAGATGGTGGTTGAATGTTAACTTCAGAGAGAGTAATAGTATGTTAAATCATTGTTCTGGGGAACCGTTATCAGCCTCCACTGGAACCAGCACCCAGTAGTCATGGGAAAAAAGAAAAACACTCAAAAAATCATTGTTGTGTTCAAGATGTGCAGAAGAAATATGAATTCCATCTTTTTTTATACTATTAACATATTGTAAAACATATCTGGAAGAAGCGAGAATTTTATCCTGACTTGAGTTCTGCGGCATGGTTCTGCTTTGGAAATATACATTCAGGGCGAGTAGAATAAACTCCAATGTCTTAATCATCTACAAATCTACCAACATTTTTTTTCTACTTAGCATATTCATCATGTTTGCTTTTAAATTACACATGTGATTAAACCTCGATGCTCATGTAAACTTTCATATTTAACAGATGACTTTGTAAATGCAAAAGTAACTTACACTTCTCTCACTACTCTATAAATATATGAAGTACTTATTTACTTTTGAAAAACTGAAGGACTTCTGTGTTTATATTAGACTACGTACTTGGAGTCACCTGAAGAGCAGTTGGCAGCTAATTAAATCGAAAAAGGAAACAGACCCCAGACTAGCATGGCACCAACAGGTTTTCTATTTGTTGTTGTTTACTTGTTTTAACTTAGAAAAGATGATGTGGATAAATAGGAAGTAGAACACTACTCTGGCTAACTGTGCATCAGCCTCTGTTTCCGAAAACATTTATTAAGCATGCCTCTTCCTTTCTCTGTGTGTGTGGATAGGTGAGGCAGAGAATGTGTTGGATGTATAGTTTTGATTTAAAGCACAGTGGCTAACCGCAGGCTTGGCTTTATATATGAGTGGCTCCAGCAGGTGGTGAATTATCTTTGACTTTCATCATGCTCCAATAAAAACAAACAAACAAACAAAAAAACCAAGAGAGATTTACCATGTATGTAAAAAACTCTGGCAACATTCTCTATCATGTAAAATAAAATAGCGTACTTAAAAAGTCACGTGACTCCTTGTCTCACATTTATGAACTATAAATTTCAGATATTTGTAGTGTTTCCAAAATCAGATGTAAGCGTTCAGACGTTGGACTTACTTGTCTGGAGTCTGGTAATGAGAAGTTAGCACTACTGAAAGAAGGGATTCTTTTGGTGTAGATGGAGTAGCTGTCTTTGTGTGTGTCCCTCAGACCCTTTTATTAAATACCCAGCTGTGCTCAGTAAGGAAATGGATTCTAATTGCTTCACAGCAGGGTAGGTGATTTGACCTGAAGCCTAGCCATAGTTTTCATTTGCAATTACCAGCACTCTCACACAGACATCCTTTTGCAAAACAACAACAATATGATGCTAAAAACTAGAGTAGAAAGAACTAATTTCCTAATTGTGAAAAGGAAGCTGACAGGAAAGCTGTCCAAAGGCAAGAAAGCGTTATTATGGAAGTGGGCTTAGCATCTCAGCTCATTGTTTGTCCTTGCTAATGTACAGATGATTTTCCTCGTTTATATTTATTTGTTGACAGTCTAGAGACTTCCAGGGCTATGGCGGCCAGTGACTGATTTTGTATGGTACTGAAACTTTGTTTGAGATAGACTCAGGCCTGATTATTTATGATTTGTCTCTTCAAATATCTATTAAGCACTCTTACATGTTAGCCATTGGACTAGCTCCCGTGGGGTAAGAATAGATTAACGAGACGTGGTGTCTGTCTCACAGTCATGTCAATGTCATACCAGGGACCAAATGCCTGACTGGCACAGGCACAGGAGAAAATCAAATTAAATATTGATACAAAACCTCTTTGAGGAACCATTTACCATTTAATATTGTCCTAACTTTGAACTTATAAACGAAATATTATGTTTTAGAAATTGTGCTTTTTGGCTCTGTGCTTGCATTCAAATAAATTTTCCATGTGTTTTTAGTGTTTGAATGGTACCGTAAAAACTGGAAGCAAACCTTTGTGAGAAATGGTATGTAGGGGAAGGCCCTCTGGCTGAATGCAACACTTACATATCTCATTGAACACAGAGAAATTGACCTGGTACCTGTCTGGCAGTTTCAACAGTCCTGATTACTGTTCATGGTGCTGGAATGTACTCTGGACACTACGGCACTACGGGGGAGTGGGGTGACTAGCAGTCCAGCTACAAACCCTGCCACCCACATCTGTGACATTCCTGAAAGATATCATGGTGTAATAGTATGACAATGTTGTTAGAGTAACAAACCAGTCTCCTCTTGGATTTAAGGCCCACTCCATACGATGGGACACTGCTAGGGTAGACAAGATCCTACGAATGGATAGGCCATGGCCTAAGAGAATATCTAGTACTATTGTTTTGCTGAAGAAACATCAATAAGATGACTCTTAGTGATATTTTGCTATATCCAAAAATGAGTGTTTTCTTCAACCATCACCACAGAAACTTCTTCTTGCAGAAGAAGGGAAATGTCATAGAGACCCACAACTGAACATTGTGCAGAGAGTGGGAGAAATTAGAACTCCTATCTTAAATAGGATGTCTTCACCAAACGCCTTCCCTCAGGGTGCAGGGAGCTATGCAGAAGAGATGGTGGGAAGATTGTAAGGGCCAGAGGGTGTGGATGAGTAATAGGAAACAGTGTCTTCCAGACACAATGGTACTGAGGCACCTATGAATTCAGAGTCTGTGTGAGCAGGAACAGAGCCTGCACTGGTTGAAGCCAGGTGGGGTTGCAGACCTGAGAGCAGGAAATGGACATAGGCTTCCACCCCCATCCAAGACACTATCTGCAACTGACTTTTGCTTGCAAAGAAAAACTTAAGTTTTTCCCCAGTGGAGCCTCACTGGGTATATTAACCTTCTCTTGAGTCCAGCTTTCCCCCAGCTACCTCTAACACATCTCCATCTGAAATACATGTCTTCTTTTGTGTTGTTGTTAACCCATTGAGCCCAATCAGTACAGGCCATATGTGGGTGAGTATGAGGTAGTCCACTATGGCATGCACAAGACAACCGCAGATAACCTCCCTAAAGCAAAGGGACTCCTCACCCCTCACACTCTGCATTCCATTAACTGGAATAGCTCAGCCAAAGGTGAGTGATTGCGAGCCCAGGCAGCCTCCAAGCAGGAATTTTTAACTGACTTGACAGTGTGTAGGTTTAATGCAGATTGATAAGTTCAGGTGTGCAACTGCCATGTCATTTCCAGAGATCAGCACTTCCAGGACACACTTCATTTAAAAAATTAAGACACGTATGTCTACCTACCTATCCATACCATCAGAAACTGACTCCTGAGCTCTGTCTTGAATCCTTCAGAAATCCCTGACTTGGCAAGAACCTACACTGGAGTGAGTGGCTGCATACAATGGTGCTGTTGTGTTTCTTTCCCAGGCCCTTTCCCACTCCTAGCTGATAAGAATCTCTAATGTGCTATTATAAATGCTTTCCTTCTATACTTAGTCTAAATAAGAAATAGCATTTATGTCTATTAGCATCCACAGAAACATTTGTCAACAATGTGGAGAATGACATAACTTTCTTAAGTGCATCCGTCTGGGAGACTTTCCAAGTTGGGAGATACCCAATTGGCAAAGACTCTAAGAAACCCATTCATATACACTGAACATGAAACACATTTTGGATTTCTTTTCTATTTCAGCCTATTAGATTTGGGAGTGAGGGAGATAAGAAACAAAGATACATACACAAACATGAATAAAAATAAAACAAACAAGAAACCCTACCAGACACAGACACAGCAGCTTTAAAGCAAATTAAAATCTAAATCCGGATACAATAGTGGAGAGCAAAGGAGTGATCAGATCAACCCAGTCTTACTAGGATGTGTCTCTTCATTTGAACCATTTTACTCAAGGAAATTCTTAAGTGGGAAAGCTTTTTTTTTCTCTTTCTACTCTTTAATGTTTTAGAGGGTCAGTGGTTTAAACACACCACAGGTTAGTAAGAGAAAGAAGAAACAGATGTTAAGCTCCAACAAATGTGTGGTAGTTGACAAAGAAATATGGTAAAGAAATCATTCCTTTCTTAGTATTTGTTGCCCTGGAATTTGCTGTGCAGACCAAGCTGCCCTTGAACTCACAAAAATATGTCTACCCGTGCTTCCCAAGGATGGTATTAAAAGCATTTGTCACCACATCCAGCCTTCCCACCCATTTTTTTTTTTTTAGTATTTATAAGGAATTATGTTGTCAAGTACCTATAACCTAACAACCAAATTTAAGTTGTAATTATTATTTTTTTGTTCATAGACTATGGATATAATTCTATAAATAGAGCTACATTATTAAAAGTGATGTCATTAGTTTAATATTTTTATTTATTTTTTTATTTTGTATGCGAGAGTTTTGTCAGTATGTATGTGTACCACATTTGTACAGTACCAACAGAGGACAAAGGAAGGTTCTGAGTTCTCTAGAACTGGAGTTACAGATGGCTGTGAGCCACCATGTGGAAGCTGGGAACTGAACCCAGGTCCTTTACAAAAGCAACAAGAACTTTTAATAACCACTGAGTCATCTCCCCAGTCCCTGGTGTAATATTTAAGGCAGGAATTAGAATTTGATACTATCAAATTAAATTCTGTCTCTAACATTTGTAAAACTGGAATATTAACTTCTTTCTTGGATGACTGTCAGAGTTAAATTGTTTAAGATATAAAAACTGACCTGGGCATAGTTGGACATGCCTTTAATCTGCACCTGGTAGGCAGAGGCAGGTGGATCTTTGTGAGTTTGAGGACAGCCAGGTCTACAATGCAAGTCCATGACAACCAAGGCTGCACAGAAAACTCTGTTTCAAAAAAAAAAGGTATAAAATTAGTGTTGGTAGGCTAGAGAATCATATGTGATTGATACCAGCAGTATCATCACTATTCCACAAAGATGACTAGCAAGCAGCTATTATGGTGCTTAGAGAAATTCAAGATACAGCATCTTCAACTTGAAATAGAATGGATATATTACATATATGTCACACTGTATAATATATAAGCAGAAAACAAAAACTATGATTCTACTAAGTTTACAATTTATAAATCATAACAGGAGGTTTATTTTCATAATTTAAATATGTATGTTCAGTACTTTGGAAGAAGAAGAGGAAAAAGACTCCTCATTCAGGAGTTTTCTGGGAAGAGTACAAAACTTCATAAACAAGACATGATACAGCATTTATAATGTTGCCTATATTCACATAAGTACCCAATCAGGATATGGTTAGGTCTATAGATACTGGATGCATAGCACCCAAATTAAAGATGCACTCATTACTTGAGGTGTTTTTAGATTTTTAGTATGCTCTTTCCAACAAATAACTTGACTAATGTAGTTTTAGAATTGAAAACTATGATCAAAGTTCACCAATTCTAATAGACTGTTTAATGACACAAATTACATGAAAACAGATATTCAGCTCTCATTTGATACATTTCAGGAACACGTAGATGCAACCGGTTTTGAACCATGTGTCACCATGCATCTTAGTGACGGAAATCAAAGATGACTAAAGCAGACCAACTAGTGAAAAGAGGCTGTAGATCAAGTATGTTTGTCCTGAGGTTATTCAGTGCTCTGTGGTCCCTCCAAGGAATGCATCTTGAGGATCCCATTGTTTCCCTAAATTTTCACTTAATTTCAAATTTTCTTGGACTTAGAGGAAGAACTAATATCTAAAATTTAGAATTCACAATTCATATTTCTTTTTTTCGTGTTTTAAGTTTGTTTAGAAAACTGTGCCTGTGTGTGTGTTTGTGTATGTTTGTGTGTGTATGTGTGCATGCATGTGTGAGTGTGTGTGTACACTCAAGTTATAATGTATAAATCTAACAAAGAAATGTGCAAGTTTTGATTGCAAATGATTTTGCTTCATGATTTGGTACTTGGCCATATTGTCTCTTTGCTATATTTTATACTGCAAGACAGAACACATATTTATCTTCAAAGAAAACATACTAATCCAAATCTGTTATTAAATAATAGGGATGATGTCTGAGAAAAATAAACAGATGAGACAAAGTCCATCAGAATGCTACCATTTCTGCATAAAATATTTCATATTTCTTCCCATCAAAACAGTTTACATGGTTATCTTTTAAGTATATAATTTGTATTTTAGCATAAATTATAGAATATGTTTGCTATGTTTTTCATTTTTGATAAATCATGTATAATATCTAAGTTAGCTAATTCCTAATAAAGGTGTTTCATCTTTCGAAAAGCTTCTAAAAACAACATATTTCTCATAATCATCTTTTATCTCTACTTATGATAATGAACACTTTTATAAACTGTATGATTTATTTAATTTAAGGGAACCAAAGTGAAAATCCATAGCATTTCATCATTTTTGTTTTAAGTTTATATATATATATATATATGTTTATTTTATTTTATTTTTTACAATTTATTCATTATATATCCTGATTGAAGGCCCACTTTAATTCCTCCCAGTCCCACCCTCCCTCCTTCCCTCCTATCCACTTAACTAGCCCACTGAAAGGGGGAGTTCTCCTGCTCTGCCATCTGCCCATAGCTTATCAAGTTTCATCAGGACTGCCTGGACCCTATATTTTTATCTTTTCCACCTTCTGACAAGAACTACCTGTAAAAAGTGTCCGTACCCAGAGGGTTGATTAATAAATATGTAAAGAAAACTAAAGATCCCCTCTAACCTTTGCTATGCTTTTAGAGTCTCTTTAAAAGAACAGGTATTGCAAATGTGGTAACTTTGAGAACAGGGCCTTTACAAGGTCACTGGGTCACCAAAATCACCCCATTTTGTTTTTTGGTTTTGTTTTTGCTCTCTTCCTTTTGCCATGTGCTATAGGACAATATCGGTCCTAGAGACAATAGATGACAGCACCTTGATCTTGAACTTTGTAACCTCTGATGGTGTTACCCTTACCCTTTGCATGCCATTCAACCTGTGTTGTTATATCCGGATAGCCCAAAACAGGGTAAGAACCTTTCTAAGCATTTATCAGCAGAACCTGAGTGTAGAGCAGCTATGAGATAAGCAAACCAGAGGAAAGAAATGTAAAACAAATACTCAATGTGTATCTCATTATACCAGGCACAAGAACACGCTTAGGGAAATAAAGACAGCAAGAGGCATTCGATGCTGAGGCATTCAGTACATTGACTTGAAAAAAGAATGGTGGTGGTGGAAACAAAGTTATACAGGGGCCATAGAAGACAAGAGTTATTTAAGTAAGTTTGCTACAACCTATCTCATCTTCCCATCCTCAGCGATAAGAATCTTACAACTTTCCTACTAGCAGGAGGAGAAGACAGTTCATGCTGGGATGCCAACCTTTGTTTTTTAAGAAGCCGCACACATCATGCCTGTGTCATCTTGCACACTTGTGTGCAGGTTTCTTTGATGGCAGACGTCAATACTTCACAGCAGAAGCATGCTCTCATGCAGTCTGTTTTACTCCATTTACAGCTAATAATTTCGAAAGAGGCCAGTTTAAAACTAATGTAGGTAATTTATCATTTTCTGTTCTGTAAATTTCCACAATTTTAACATTTTCTGAGTGGTTTGGATAATTTCTTGAACTTTATATTTTTTAAATATCATCTTATTACTGTGTGAAAATTCTGCTGCCTGCAAAAAGTGATGCTATTAATGAAAATGATGACAGTGATTTAAGTAAATATAACAGATATCAGGGGAAATTGCCCTCAGGAAAATGAAAGTGAAGTGTTTCTGCTACTATTCTGAGATGCTTCTGATAGGCTACTGTTTGGGAATGCTGAAAGACATGACTGTGGATGACAAGGAGATGCATGGGAAATTATCAGACAGATTCTTGGAGAGCTTCCAGGGAGGCAAATAAAAATTAAAAATTGTTTTACTAGTTGTCCTTTTAGAAACATTTGCCCTGAAGAAAGAAATGGGCTTGGTTAACATGCAGTAAATAAAATATAGGTGTAAGAAAAGCCTAAACCATCCTGACACCGGAGTCAAAAGAGCTCTTTTTATCTGCCGATTCATCTCTATCTCCAGAATAGCAGAGACTGTAGTATTTTAAACACTGTATCTCTAGGGCTTGGCATAATTTGAGGCACACATACTGAAGGTGCTTAGTAAATATCTGATGAGCGGTATCAGGAATAATAATCATGATCTATAAGACAAGGGAGAAAATTCAGTTTGTGAAGCCATTATTATGCTGTATGATACCATGGGATACTATTACATGATACCAATAGGTAACAAGAAGGTATTTTAAAATAAAATACCTGTTAATAGCGTGAAAGAATTTTACATATGCATATACAACATAGTCAACATATGTATATACATATATGTAACAAATTAGAGACGAGTGAGATGAAAACCATAACCCGAAGACCCAGTAATAATTATTAATTATATTGAAAAATATTTTCTTTCATGCATTCTTTGCAGATATAACTTGCCACAACAGAACTGAACTAAATTTGTATATTTTATAACACTTCAAAAATTAACATATCATCTAAACAATGAGAACAGAATTGTTTGATAGCTCTATAGTGTCCCTGAAATGTCAACTGACATATCAAAAAGCAAAATCTGCTATGTGACAACCTTTCCTTGTGGGGCTAATGTTTCTCGGCTTTCATAAACTGAATCATTTGGCTTATGCACATGTTAATTATTCTGAATGTCATTTTCCTAGAAATAAGGAGGAATTACTAGCGTATATTCTACGGGAAACTGTTTACTTTATCGCATCATAAAACAATTGCAATTGCTTGCAGGACTTGAAATACAAAAACAACTTGGTAGGCCTTGCAGAGGCTATGGCAGGACGTGGGGAGGGGCAGAGCAGAAACGGGGAAAACAGTTTAGTTTTCAGAGGCGCTTGTTACATCTTTCAGCGTTCTGTTTTATCTACATAACTTGGGTCTCCTGATTCTCTTTCTTTTCTGTGGATAATTGCTTTGTTGTTAGTGCGTTGACACTGAGTGACAGTGCTTTCGGATGGTTGACAGCCAAATCTATTGGCAGACGATAGTCCTCATACACAGAGAGGTGCTTTCTTTCTGCCTGGTGACAGTAAGAGCTTCTGGGTTGACAGAGGAAGTCTCATCCCTCTCAGGAAAGAGACAAAAGCAAAAGTGGGGGGAGTGAGATTTCTGGCAGAATAAAAGCATCTATGTAATTCGGCTGTAGAGAGAAATATCACAGGCAAGCCTGTAGCAGCAGCAAGTTAAAACAAATCGTTTCATTTATGTGTGTTTTGCCTATAGAAAATTTTGTCTCTTAGTAAGCTATCAAGGTCTCCAAATCACGTCTTTCAAAACATTGTAAATGAGAAATAAATTCATCATTTCTCAGTAGAGTTTATTAAAAGGAGACTGAAACAAAGTATAGAGAAAATTTCAGTGAAATTTGTTGTATTTCATGTTACTAAATGAAAGTCAAGTAAGCACAAATACCTCTAACAATGGTTAGCAGGGTTCAGTTTGAAATTGTGTGAGTCTTTGCAAAGTGATTTGGCAGAATAAAGCAGGGGATTTGATTTGCTATTGATAACTCACATCTGAAAATTACACAAGTTTTGATGGGTGGCACCTTCCACTCTTCCTCAAAAACAAACAAACACAAACAAACAAATGAAAGTTCACTGTCTCATTCTAAGCTACCGTTGTGGCCCCTGGACGTCAATTTTGAGCCTGAGAGGAAGAGGACAGAGTAAATTTCTCACCCATCCATATCAAATGTCTGCAGGAGCTTTTTTTTTTTTTTTTTTTTTTTTTTTTTTTTTTTTTTTTTTTCTAGCCTCTGTGCCTAGTAAAGCAACTGATAGCTTGTTTATTGACTCAAGGCTGGGACTTAAATTATTACCTCGATCATAGTCAAGATATATTAACATTGTTCCAGAATCTCAGACTCCATCTACCTATATTCATCACAATATAGTTATTAGATGAGAAGTTTCTACTAGCCTTAGAGCATGCTGCCTTGGATGATAAAGACCATGAGTCTTAACTGTATCTTTGTCTTATTCAATAACATGGCAGCTATTAATTGTATTTCAGCACACACACCTGCAACTGTCACACACAACTTGGATCCATTAATGAGCTGTCTACGCACATGCCTCTATTGTAGTCTTTCTATTCAATTAGTCAGAGTTAAAGAAAACAAAGAATGTAATAAATGAAAGGACATGCTATACAATGATAGGTGATATAACAGAAATGGAAAAGACAGATGTTACATTAAATTATGCAAAAGTAGTTCTGATTGAAATTTCACCCACCAGAGAGGTCCCTGGGTGATAATCTAAGAAGAAATCTGAATGAAAAAATGGTCCAATCATTTGACTATGTTGGAGGTTAGCAGTAGTTTGATTAAAACTTTGCAGAACAGACTGGTTTTAAAGAAAATTGAGAGAATGTCCCTCTAAAGTTGCTTCCTGTTCAGCAAAGAAGGTTTAGTTTGATCTCGACTTCTAGGTTCTATTATCATTTTCTCAAATGTGTCTCCTTCCTGGGATGAAATTTATGAATAATTAAGTTGAAATGAATAGATGAATCAGTTTTTTTTCAACTGAACGATATCACCCACTGTGAAAATTCAAGTGGGAAAGATGAATGACGCTGATGTTGGCTGTCTTGTATCGTCCAGAATCACTTATCTAGTACTTTTAACATCCCTTTGTTTGTTCTTGTTGTTGCTCCAACTGGTTACATCACAGCTACTTATCAATTTTTCATTGCGATTTGTCTCATCAGTGAATTGCTGGAGGTTTTTAAGTCTCCCTATTGAAACGCTGCCCAAAAAACAGAATGTAGATCATACTAATGTGTTTTTAAAATTAAATTAGTGTGGAGTCCATTGTTAGGGTCCTGCCATATGCTGGTGTCCCAGAGTGCTCGCCAGATGGTCCCATGCCCACAGACCGCTGAAAAGAACAAGATGAGGGAGAGAGACCTGACAATGTTTCCAAAATACAGGACTTCCAAACACACACATATACATGTAAATATATATATAAATTCTAGTGTTTCAAAAAAACCAGTACATCTTACATGTATATTTTTCTGGGAAAAATCCTATAAGATGTATAGGAGTCGCATTCCTCCACGTGTTCATTTATTTATTTTCTTCACCGGTATCTATTTTTACTATTATGATGTCATACTCCATACCTAAGCCTTAAAAGAATCATCACGAGCTACATCCCTGCTGACAGCGCTTGCTGGTGGTAAGGGTTGAAAACATGAACTAGTCAGAGGAACCTGTGAAAAACAAACACGTGTGAAGTATCAGGTATGAAGAAAAATACTATCAGATAAGGCAGAGTCTTTGTCTGGTAGATAGTGTGATGTAATGTTGCCTTAAATTAGAAGAAATTTCTAGAAAGCTCTAGAATGTCAACATGTAAAAATGAAAAGGTTATAATCAAACTCGTTTTTTTTTTCCTGAGGAAATCAAAAGCAATCATAACTTTTCATATATATATATACTAGATTGCATATGCAAGTATACATCTAGAAATTGTAGTTAAGACCACCCTGCTTATAAAAGACAAAAAAAATTCCTTGAAACTGATTGGAGTATGCATATATATATATATATATATATATATATATATATATATATATGTGAAAGACAGGAAATGAAATACAGCTGATCCAGAACAGCAAGTCAGGATCAGTGGAGGCTGCCCCCCATGGTGTTTCATAACTGATAGGCATAGTGCACAAAGAGAGGTAGGAGTCAAAGATAACACAAAGCTTTTGAGATGGCCGAGAGAATCCAATATCCTGGCAGAGAGGACACTCAATAAAATTACCTCCTCTTTAATGACTGGCTGACAGGCAGAAGGAGTTCTTTCAAAACGAAGAGCCACATGCAGCCCCTGACATCGGACTTTGATATTCTGATTCCAGGTTATAGGTGTCATCTGCCCAGACATGAGGTGGAGATTTAATAGGAAACTTTCACTGCCTTTTCTGATCCATAAAGCTATGTTATTAGAACAGTTGTTTGCATGTGAGTTACTAAGAACATTAACATCGCCTGTGTAGGCAAAGCATTTGATTCTCATGGAACTATCATTTAATGGGTAGGTCCTTTTCCGCAGGAAGAGATTGAAGTTCAGTTAAGTTATATGAAATAAGGTTTCTTTCTGGCAGAGAGAAGTTCTGATTTCTTAGATTGTAAATCACTTGAGTTTTTACATCCCAACATAATACTTATGCAGTAGGCAAATATAGTCACATTTAGCATTGTTTTTTGCCTAATACTCATCTGCTTTGGGTCCCATTGTAATTGATAAATCTTGATTCAGGTAATCTACTGTGATTTAAAAAAAATACAAATGCAACACCTTACAGGGTATGACTGTAAATGAAATATAAGAGAGCTCCTATTATGTTTTTAAAATGATGCCTTAATTAATATCTTTTAGTTGTATTATTTAAACCTTTTCATAAAATATAATTACTATCTCAATTAGAAGTATTATATTAGTAAATCTTATTCTAAAATCTAAAAACAAATCAAAGATCTGAACACATTCAATATTTATTAAACATTCAAATAAATGTAAGCCCAGCACTGATTATGCTAGGTCCTGGATCCATAAATTGAGTGTAAAAGTGTAAGACTGTCAACCTGACAGTCATGAAGTAGAGATGACTTCCAGCTCTTTTCACAGCTTTGATTTCATGATCCAAAATTAAGATCTCTATATGCTGTTGATATTTAATGGGGATTCTCAGGTATAATTTCAAACACCAACTTCTGAAGAGGAAATGACAGTGATACCAATTTGCCATTATCTATTATTTAATTACAATGTGTGTTTTTGTTGATATTCTTAATGAGTTTCCATACAATTATATGTCCAACAAACTGTAAACTTTAGGTTTCTACTTTTACACACTTTGCTTTGATCCTTATTTTTCAGAGATGCTTTTAAAAAGTGATTTGACTGGAATGTTAATCAGAGGTGGATAGATAGAGATAGATAGAGAGAGAGAGAGAGAGAGAGAGAGAGAGAGATGACAGATACAGATGATAGACCTGTGTTTATGTACATATGGTAGTAGTAAAAAGCTAAAAATTGTACAAAAAGTATGTTTTATATGTGAAAATTTTTAAACACTATTAATAATGTGCTACAGCCTGGAGGAAACTCTAACATTGTTTTATAACCTAATGCAGAATTAAGTGTTGAGTATAAATGTGTTTGTGAATGTGAACATATATATAGGTAAAAGTAGTTATATAAAATAGAAAATTGCTAAAAATGTTCCCACAGTCCTAGGATAAATACTGCACAGATAAGTGCTTACTAAATATAAATAAAGGACAGGAAAATATATCCTTTTGCTTTATCTCAATATTACAAATTAAGGGCATAATTTTCCTTCTTATATTTCATGCCTAAAATATGCATTATGAAATTAGAAACAGGATTTTTAAAAAATGATATGCATGAAGCTGGTCTTAAATTATCTTTAAATTTGGTTAATTATTCCTTAATTATCTTTCCCAACTAAATTCTAGTGCCATTGTCAATATTATTTTATGTCCTGCTTAGAATTCCAAGACCAACTTTTGTCCCTACGAGAAAACGGAAGCAGAAACCTATGCCATAATCTTCCACTAGGATGTAAATATCAAAAAATAGTTGCAGATGATTTATTTCCAGATTTTATAATATTCATAATTCTTATCTGGCTAACCAACTGATTTATTGAAAAAGCGCAGTTGGTTTGACCTCAATAGATGTAAAGCACTCACTTAGCTAGAACGTAATGGACTGATTTTTATTATGCAAACTTATTAAAAAGTTCATTTTCATTCTCCTTTGTTGGATCTGATTTCATAATTTTTATTCTCTCAAGAAATGAAAGACACTGCCGCCACTTTTTTCTCCAGATTTTTCTTTCATTTCATATCCACTATTCTTGTAGCCTTCTATCCTGTGTCACTACCATCTAAATATAGGTCATCAAATTTAATCTTTACAAGTTTAGAAAGCATCTTCCATAGAGATTCCTCCCCCACCCCAGGGCCTGACAGAACAGTAGCGAGTGGTCTAAAAATATTATCTTCAGATGAATAAGTGTGAGAGTTCCAGCTCTGCTACAATTCCATCAATTCTGCAGTGTGCAGGGCATCGTTGGGGTTATATAAATGTTAAATCCTAATCAGATTGATGATTCCTACCTAAAAGAAACCTTCCCAGATAGGTTACGTAAAGAATGACTCATTTGGGTAAATGAAATAAATTTGAATGTAAATATTACAGACTCATACAACTGTTTGCTTCATATCTACGTTTGGCCAAACAACTCCTGAGACCCATGCGTATATGCGTGTATGTGTCTGTGCAGGTGATACGCCATTCTGGATGCTCACGGATCCCTACGAAATTATCAGTTGATAATGGTGGCGTGAACATGGGAGCACACGCATTGATAGTTTTAGTCATCATTTTTATTAAGCGTGATGCCCCCAATAGATTGTAAAAGTGCACGCGGCTGTGTGCGTGTTGACGCTTGTGTGCCTGTGCCTTCGTGACACATCTGCTCTCAACACTGAGAGCAGTGTTTTGTTCTTTTGTTCTAGCCATAATGTGCCTTTTTACCTTTCCATTCTGTGACTAAGCAGCTCCTTGTTGCTTCTCCCCTCCAGTGAAGAGTCCCCTTGCGAGTCTTCAAGCCGCCCTTTAATTTAATCTCTGTAATAATCATGAGGCCATGTGGAGATGTGTGAGAGATTTATAGGCGGGGATCAGATGGCAGAGAACTCTTGGATAAGGTTCAGTCCCTACAAAGTAATGATGTTATTTAAGAGCACAAAATCTCTTCACACCCATCACTTTGACATGTGCTGAATTCTGCTTGGTTGCGGCTTCCTAAAGGGGACTGCTGGTAGCAGTGTCAGTGCAGGAACGGGCCTATTTGTAAGTGACAGGGCAATTCCTGCGCAAAGCCCCTAGGTTCTAAACGAAATTATTTGGAGGACCTTAGCAAATCTCAGGCTACTTGTAGGAGGAAATTCTTTAGCTCTTATAAAACTTTCATAGTTCCCAAGCACTTTTAAATATAAGTTGGTCAGAAAAGGAAATGCAAATGAGGTTAAGTAAAATTGTAATTTTACTTCCTATACTCTGTATTGACTCTCACTTATCAGATACTTTTTAATGTATAAATGTTTTGTAAGGATATATAATTCCATAAAATATGATTAAAAGACAGAATAAAAGTAGGCAAAAGATTATTAGCAGGTAAGCAAAATAGAAAGATGAATAGAATGATAGCTTAGGAAACAATCTTTGACATTCATAATCATGGACATACAAATGCTCCTCCCAAAATGATTAAAATAAAGTGATATAAAATCAGGCATGCATGAATGGCTGTTCCGCCAAGAGTAACTATTTCCAGTGACAAGTAGTTTTCAGGTTTGGTTTGTGGGAAGGTAAATTATAGTAAGAGTTTTTTAGACTAATTTGGTGTCACCAGTTAAACTGAAAACATGTATGACCATTAGGATCTGCGTCTGTATTCTAAATCAATGGTTCTCAACCCGTGGACTACAGCCCTTCTTGGGGGTCAAGTGACCCTTTCACAGGGGTCGCCTAAGACATCTGCACATCAGATATTTCCATAATGATTCATAACAGCAACAAAATTACTCTTATGAATTAGCAATGAAGATAATTTTATGGTTGTGGGTCAGTGCAACAGAAACAACTGTGTTAAATGGTTGCAGCATTAGGAGGGTTGAGGACCAATGCTCTAAGAACACATGTATGTACCCATATCCCATTACTGTGTCCTTCACTGTCACTGGACTTTTCAAACTTTGTCTATTTTAAGAAAAAGATTTCATTTACAGACAAAGAAGAACTTCAGTAATTTTACGGTGTTGAAATATATGCAGATAATGCAGCGCGAAATACCAAAAGCAAATAATACTTATGCAGCGCATTAGTTACTCAGTGGACAAGTTAAAAATATAAGTGTGTATGTATGTGCGTGTGCATTTGCATGTGTGTGCCTGTGCCTTTGTGGGTGCCCACAAATGGAAAATTATGTCACTGATCAGGAATAAAACTTATTTAGATATGCTTTGAAAGATTTAAGACCTAAGATGATCAGTGACAATTGAAACTGTAGAATAATGTGTATGACAGAATGTGTGCATTACTCACAAGATGTAAAAATACATTCATGTTGCTTGTAATAGTTGCTCATAACGCTGCTGCTGTAAATAGTGATATGCGATGTTATCTCAAGTAGTATTTTATACTGAAAAATTAGTTGAACCTAAAATGAGCTATAAATGGTCAGTTCTTGATGTGCGGGACAAGTATTCATCATATTACTTTTGATCTCTAATTAGTTTTCTCTTCTCCTCAGTACAACATAAGAATCTACAGCAGTAACTTGTTTTTTTTTTTTTTTTACTAACTCAATATGCTAGAGTAATTGATAACTCAAGCAAATATTTTCTCTCTAGCAACGAGGTGTCATGACTGTATGTTTTAATGTCATTTCAGAAAACAAGGAAGTGTGTTTCCCATAAGGTTATGTTTACTCAATACTATTTTGAATAAGACATTTAATTCTTGTACAGTTACTATGAGACATTAATTTCAAGATTCTTTGATTTGAAATATCTAACATAATTTACCTATATAAGATTATGGTTTAGTTTTAATTGCATTTAAGACACACATCATCCTAAAGTAATACTCAATATGCACCATCAATTATCTTAAAGAAAGAAACATAGAAAATATATTAATTATGGGTTATGACCCAGCAAATTATGAA
Organism: Meriones unguiculatus; assembly: GCF_030254825.1. Classification (NCBI taxonomy): domain Eukaryota; kingdom Metazoa; phylum Chordata; class Mammalia; order Rodentia; family Muridae; genus Meriones; species Meriones unguiculatus. The sequence continues at coordinate 31,521,615 of NC_083359.1, forward strand.
TTTCCAACCAGAAGCAAATCATTGCCACTAATTAGCTTTCTTGTTTGCCAGCCTGGGTTAAAGTCTTCATCGCATTAGTCATTTCATAAATCACTTTCTCAAGATGCAAACATGGACGGAATGAGAATGGAACTCTGCTAAGAGCCTACAAATAATTAGGGCAGAGGGTGGCTAGCTAGTTTCTACTGATTCAGGAACATTTGATCAGTTCAATATGGAATGTTTGGGAAAGTAGAAATATTAGGATTTTTTTTTTTTTGCTTGTGTAGTGTGTCTATACATCATTTACTCTTTGTTTCTCTAGTCTAGTATGCTTTTAAAACACAGAATCTCCACATTAAGTACTGAAATGTGTAGTGTTGTCATTTTTAACTTACTTTGGCTGTATAAAGTCTCTCTGAAATCTTGATGTCTCTGGAGCAGCTGGCCTTGCCCCAAACATTCTACCATTATTAGGCAGCAATAATCAATGCTCAGGTGCTGGAACGTCCACAAGTAGTCATGGTCTGATACCTTTGTTTTGTCATTTTTACCATTCTTTGTGTGTGTCCATATATATCTGTCTCCAAAAGTTCATTTTCCAGTTGGGGCTCACTACAAAGAACAAGGCTTTCAAACAGAAAATCCAAATACAAGCTGATACTGCTGAGCTGGTGAGTGCTAATGACTAATAATGTAACAATGCACATGAAATTACGGATTGACTATCTGGACCATATAATTTTATTTTGGAAATAATAACATACATCCCAGTAGAATATCAGCAAAACCAAAGCAGGGCAATTTTTTTTTCCTTGGCGGTTACTCATGTGTCGCACATTCAAATGGTGTAAGTCATTCCAGATTCACCAAAACACATGAACTGAAAGAAGGGAAAGAACAGATGACCTTCACCAAAAGAACAGCAATCGGGAAGGACGATTTGTGTACCACCTTGCTTTCCACTGCTTGTCAGTTTGCAGCATAAGGTATGCCTCTAAAGCGGGGTGTGCAGATTTTATTCCATCAGGATTGTGATGATACCCATAGCCTTTAGAAATCAAATCAATATGTCATGAAACCTGGGGAAAAGAACTGCAGTTTTCCTGATTAGCTACTTTTCTTGAAGACTCAGACTTTTGAGGATGTTGCATCTCCCTCAATTGATTTCTAAGATAAAGGTTCTTGCATACATATATACCACACACACACACACACACACACACACACACACACACACACACACACATTCCCCAATTGAAGCAGAGGTCCTGTCAGCCTAAATCCCATTCACTAGCCAATATCCAAAGAGATGCTCTTCCATACCTCTAATTCAAAAGCCCCTTTTCAATATATTCTTGATCTGACCCCTCTGTATCTTTCACTATCATTGAAAATCATGTCCCCAGAGGCTCTGTGCCTCCATGCTTGCCTCCGGCTCCCCTTAATTCTTCTGCATGCCATCTTTTTCATCCCTTACTTCTTGCCTCACCTCTCACTGCTATCCTCAGAACACTTGTTCTTCCACCTCCGTAATTGCTCCCCTGATGTTTTTGTCCTTTCCCGAACCACTAAAAATGGCCTCTTGAGTAAAATTTAACTTCTGCACACTCAAATGTGAGTGGAGCTCAACGAAGTCCTCTCTCTCAGGTAAACATAGATTCCTTTGAGAGTTATGGTGCCAACTTGAAAGTCATCCTATATGCCTGCCTCCTATAAATACAAAATATAAAATAAATTATATGTGCATCAAATGTGGGAGTCCAGGAAGAGCTGAGAGGTTAGACAGTCATCATGGAAATCCAGTTTTGTGAGCAGACTCGTGTTTTAAAAGCACACATTTGATTACTGTGTGTTCTTCGTGAACATTTAAATTAGTAACATATTCTAAATTCCTTTATCTAATCCCATCAACTTGTGTTGATAGAGTACTATACTTAAATCATTTCACTTTATCCTAAATAACCTTGAGGAACAGACAAGGCTGTTCTTATGATGGACATGATGGAAGTGAATTTTAAACACTGGAAGTGACTCTCTGTAAAAGGTGTCTGGTTAGTAATTTGCAGAGCTCGAATAGAACTTGAGATTGTTTTTTTTCTTTTTATAAAATATGATTTCAAGCCATTGTAGGATTATTTTTTATTATATAAAATGAGGTCAATGGAAGATTAGCCTCAGTTTCTTCATCCATAGAATAAGGATAATAATATCTACCTCAATGCGATAATTAAATGAGATAATGGATGTAAAGCTCTTAGTACAGTGATTGGGCCATGGTAAGCCCTTGTGATGGACTACAATTTATTAATGTGAGATTTTAAACCTCTTCCTCTATGAAATGTGAAGCAATTAAAGGCTTTTGAGCAAGATAGTGATACAATGAAAGGAGAAGATTAATCTGTCACTTGTGGGAAGGTTACATTTAAGTACAGAGAAACTAGAGACAAAGCAAATGCTTTGAGGACTACCATAATAGCACACGCACAAAGCACTACTTGCCTAAACAAAAGTGGCATCTGTTGGGGACCAGTCTCCAGCTTGAGATGAGGCTTCAGGAGCATAATCCAAGAGGAGGAATGCCAAGGCTGCTAGTCTCCTAGCTCAGAGAAAGTCAGCAAGGGAAATAAGGGGTAAAATCTACCGGCAAATGGAAAGAAGATTGGCAAATGTGTAGAGATTCAGGTGTTCTCCATACAAAGGAGACATTGAGGAAAGACGACGGCCAGGGAGGTAAAATTCTCTGTATCAGACCAGATCTTGCCCAGAGAGACGTTGGTGCAGGACTATTTCCCCACTGATCCGATTGTTCCTCTTTAGAATTTTTATGGTTCTGGTCTCAGTTTATAAATCAAATGTCCAGAAGCTCACGGGTATTGTTTGCAACAGCCAAGGTGTGTCTGTGGTAGCCACTGCCTTCAAAGAACAAGAATTTCTGCCTGTTGCTTCACGCTAGCTCTCATTATGGATTCACTGCACTGTGGCCAGGTACAAACAGAATCTTAAATATGTCAGCTTGCAGCAGCCCTTTATTCAAGAGGGATAACATACCTACAGGTCTTCAATAGTGAAGGGTTGCTTATCCCTGCAACAAGACCAGAGCTGGATTTCCTGAGTCATATGGAAGTATGAGGTGGTCTAAAAGACTGATATTGGGTTAAAGATGGGACTGTTACATATAAACAATACAAAATCAATGGAGAGGTGTGATTGAAGGGCCAGTTATGCTGGTGTTCTGGATTTTAGAATTCAACAGCAAGAAAATTAGTGATCTCTCATAAAGGTTTTGAAATTTCCTTAAAGTACCTGAGTTGTGCTGCTATGACTTATTTTTATGCCCGAAAAGAGCTAAAATATAATGCAATTGGCTGGTGTCATGTCTTAACAATTAACTTCTTTAAAATGATCTTTAAACCTTGAAAATCAATACCACTCACTGGGTCTGTTATCATAAAAGAAAATACAATGTTGATGAACTTGTCTTTCAATAAAAGTGTAGAAATTGTTATTTTAAAAAAAAAGGCATTTACGTCACATTTTAAATTTCTCTATTGAAACCCATCACCAAACAATAACAAAACTTGCCAAGCATGATGGCTGCTCAGTGAAGTAATAACCACTTGGATTAGCTTCCCTGCCTGAGCAGAAGTTAGATGCATGTACAAGAGTGATGTATAGCGTGGCCAGAGATACTGTAGAATGTCTTCACAGCAGACTGAACATCAGAATTGACACTAAAGCCTGTGTCAAGATACACACAAAGACTTCCAGACACAGAACCTACCTGAGGTTATAATCTGTCAAGATTAACAAAGAGTGAACGCCTGCTAAAGCAGATAGACTGTGGGATAATTGTCATCTCCAAACTGGGTGAAAGATATTTTTCTTACCAATTAACATTCAAGTGTGCAAAACCAAAATCCATTTACTCATTTTCTGATAATTTATGCTGCAGTGTACAGAAGTAATAGTCCTGGCTTCGTGCACATCTATACAGCGCTTTTCATCCCCAAGGCTCCTGAAGCTCTTTACAATTATAGCTAATGCTTGTTAAAATACTTTGAACGGGGGTGGGGGGAGGGTGCCTCCGATGTTCCGTTCCAAATATTATGATTATAAAAGGCTTGAGACAGTATATATAGGAACACTCCACTGTCGTAAATCTGTTGTCAATTCTAGCGGAGTGGGGAATAAAAGTATTTTAAAAGACTGATGAGCTGGTGTTGATACAACTGTTTCCCTCAAGAAACTCAGAGTTAGCAGCTTCTGTGGTTTGTCTCCACTGAGTCTGTTCTGGACATACGTGTGTTAACTCTGGGTACCAGGTGCCATAATGAAGCCTGAGTTCACTGCGGTCTCACAGGGGCTTGGCAGCACATCTGATCACATTCTTCTCTTCACATTATCCCCCCCACACTCGTTCCTTTACTTTAGACAAAGAAATAGGAGCATAAAGTAGCATTCTGTCCTACCTCCCAATTATAATATGGAATCCATAACCCGGTAGCCTCTAAGTAATGGGTTAATAACTCATGCCACTCTGTACAGATTTAGATGATGGATGACTGGAATTTGAAGTGAGTGGACAGCTGTCTGAACAGATTATTTCATTATACGTGAAGGGATGCCATTTCTACCCATGATGATAATTACAGTAGATGAAATGCATAAATGAGTGCAAGTTTTTCTTTTTTTATAGCATTGGTTTTGGGGAAACAGTTTTTAACCTTCCTAATGGGCTCAAAGCATTGGATTAGGAGTCAGTGCATGTGGCTAAACTTGGAAGGGTATGCTGTTGTTTCAAGTGGTACACGATGCGGTTTTCTCGTCTGTGAGCTCAGAGTAACTGCCATGCAACAAGATAATTCTCTTGCACCCAGGAGATAGAATGCAATGTGCATCATGATTTGCTCTGGTATTGTTTGGTTTGCCAAGAAAAGAGACACAAGGAAACAACTTTTACCATGTTATGATGTTCTGTCATTGTGTAGTTTTAGGATATCAATTGCCATGTTAAAAAAAAAAATTCTTCCAAACTTAAATGCTTAAAATAATCAGCATTTGTTTTTCTGTCATCCTTCTAGCTTTTCAGGGACCACCCAGATATTTTTTTGATATTTCATGATGTTCTGATATACTTGCAAATATCGTGGTAGATCCTGCCAAATTCAAAAGAGGGTTGCTTGGTGGAGGGCCTGGAAGAGCTGAGCATTGCTGTCCCACCTTGTAGCCTGCAGGCTCACTCTCTCCTTGTCCCTCTCTCCCTTTCTCCTTTCTATAGAAAATCTACAAGAGTATCGGGTAGCTACTACTGGAACGCTATGCTCTCAAAAGCAAACTTTCCTAAAAGGAAGAAACAAAAGTCACCAATCTTTGAAAGGCTAGGCTGGTACCAACAAATTTTCAGTTCGGCTATCTTCAGTCAGTTAAGTCTACACCCAGCACAAACCACATGCAATGGATGAGTACTATCCCAAAAGCCTAATTCATCAAGGGTCATTTCAGAAGACAAGTCACTATGGTATCTCTTAATGAATGGGACAGGATGATTTTGTGATTGCCTGACAATTGGCCCAATGGACACTAGCCCAAAGCTCCTGGCTCTGGACCTTGACTTTTACTCTTTTGTTTGATTGTCATCAATTTCAGTCTTTGGTGCTTTAAGTAAAGTTTATGCTTAAGTAGTACTCCCAGATTGTTGTGGGTGAAATACATTTCTAGCCTTTCTCTCCTATATGTTTATGACTTTATCATGAGCATCAGGTTATATTATATAATGCAGTATAGTAATTAATAGTATGGATTTTAAAGAAACAGATTATCAGTGGGGTTGGAGAGTTGACTCTGATGGTCTGGGAACTTACTGCAAAGCCTAGAAACCTGATTTCTGTCCCCAAAAGAAAAAAAAATACCCACAAATTGTCTTTGGGCTTCCATGTGAGAGAGCTTCCCAAACACAAAATAAATAAAATGTAATAAAAATAGTTTAAATTCTGACTAACATTCCATATATAAGCATTTTTTTTTCTAAGTCAATTAACGATTTAGGGTTTTCTTGTGTTTAGAACATATATCTTTTAGTAATATTTTTATTAATGGAGATAATGCATAAGGCTTTTGAAGCACTCCGTAAATGTTATCATAATTTCTCTAAGTATTCTGCCTGAAGATCTTCCTAGCTGCCCCAATTACTCAAACTGACCTGCTTACAGAATCCAGTACTGCCAAACTACTGGTTCCAAAAGAAGTCGCATGTCTTGTCCCAGATCATCCATGAATTCACTGTCTAGGGTCTCAGGTCTCCTAGGCTGGCATATTCAACTCCCTTAAATGGTGTCCATTCTTTCATCTAACTTCCAAATGCAGCCCAACAGATTCAACTAGTATTTCTCAGAACAGCCAGAAGCCTATCTCCATGTATCAATTTTGGTTTTATGTATTTGTTTCTAACAGGAATTTTCCATACTTGTTTCTTTGTTCCAGCCAACAGAAATTGCCATGATTTGGTTCCTGAAAATTAAAACATGTATCAAATATCATATATATACTACTGAAATGTTATTGTGAGCACAGATGCAAATGCATGCATGATTCTTATTAGCATGATAAAGCTATAGAAATGTTATAATAGTTATTCCTCAATATTCAGTAGCATAAATAACACTTGATGCACACCCCTTCAACCATCCAGAAGAATTTTAAGTAGCGAGCTGGGTAGAGAGTTATTTAGGGATATGAATTGCTCTGGTCTAGCCATGATCCCCAACACCTGTACTCACATTGCAGTGGAAAGGATTGAGCCTTAAAGTCTATGAGCAAAGAAACCTGAGAAATACAAGTTAGCTTTCAGCCACAAGAAAAATAAAAAGTACATTTGGACCACCAGTACTGGCTTCTAAGAAGCCACCTACATTACAAAAGTGACACAGCCCAGATATAAAACACCAACAAAGCACAGAAAGCTTTTGATCCAATGACATGGGCCACTGTTAGCTTAAGCAACTTTTGCCATGGAGGAATGATTGCCAGTTTCAACCACATTTTGTGACTCTTTTTACACAAACAACCAAAAGCTACACTACCCATAAAACCCCCATTTAAAAACCACCGGGAATTTATTCGGCACTTTTTACAAAGACTATAAAATCATGGAGACTGATTTAATTTGGATAGCACAGCACTGACCCATGAAGACTATTTTCAATGTCAGCTCTGCTAATTGTCCATTGTGGATTATGAAGAGAATTCCATCAGTTCCCTATAAGTGATAATAAACTAACCTCAATATCCTGTGTTGTTTCGGTTCCACCTGCTATGCATGGATGGTGTTTATTGCATATGCTCGCTGAGAAAGTGGTTGGAATTGGAAGTAGCCTTGTCACTTGTTTGACAAAGGGCTGGTGCCAAGGAGTTGTTTTTTCTTGTAGGATGAGGTTACAACCTACTATACACCTTGATTCTTTCTTTCACTCTTCCTCATGATGACAGGCAAAGAATCAGATATCGGCTGTTTTGTCAGCTGGGGCCAAAGGTAGCAGTGACCCCAGCAGAGCTTGCCACAAGCCACAGAGATAGGAAATATTAACAGTAAGGCTTGAAATTATCAGGATCTGGCGGTACTCTGTTATTATAGTATAGTCTTACTCCTGAAAAATATTCTTGTCAAAAGCTGTGTTTCCGCAGTTACTTTGGACAAGGACTTATAAGGGCTTGAATTAGGAATCATAACACTCACAGACCCGTCAACATGGAGCTAATAAACTGAATGAACTTGCTTGTTTTCCTCAATGTATCTGTTTAGATGACAATATCATCTGTATTGTCATCTAAAGTGGGTACTAATAACTTAAGACATTTTTAATTTATGCATTATTCCAAATATATCAGCATGACATTACCTGAATGACATGAGCAGTGAATAAATTGTTCTGGAGGACACTGAACCGACTCATATTATGTTTACTATAACAAGTTTTAACCATGCTTAAAATTAACAGACATTAAATTTTTATGTACAGAATGAATCTGCCGGTACACAATTTATAAACATGATATTGTAATAAAGAAAAGAAGCTTAAGTTGATTACTCCACAGAAGTACTTACTAGAAAAAATATAGACCACAAGCCTAGTGAGTTGAGGTCCTAAGTCCTATCTTTAAAACTGTATTTCTCATATAAATTTTCTGTCTCTACAAGGCTTTGCTTACTTTATTTTCTCTGGCTTTTATTTACCCTGCCAACTTATATAGTGCAATTAAAATGGTTCTTGAAGTGTGTAGGTCACTTTGCACCACCCACTGAGAGAAATAAAGAAAAAAATGGAAAACTTGCTTTGCTTTGCTTTGCTTTGAAAAAACAGAACATTTCAATATGTTTTTCAGTGGTGAAAAAAAATGAAGGAAGCAAGTTCAAGATGAGAAATCACTAGCCAGCAAGCACATTGTGATAAATCAGCCATAACATGATTATAGCAACTTCCTTGGGAATGAAATCAATGCAGAATCAGACTTAGATAGACCAGGGGGATCAAATGGAGGTCAAAGGTACTTCTCCATCTTGAAATTAGATAATTATTACTGTTATTATTGTCAGTTACTGTAATATAATACAGGATGAAATATATGGGGTCCCTCTGCTGCTTTTATTGGCTGACTAGACAAGTCAATCCATTACAGGCAAACAAATTTAAACATATTATGCCATTCAGATATCAAGTGAATTGGAGTAATTAGAAAAAAAATCAACCCAAGAATCCTAGTGATTTTTTTAAATACCACGAAAAAAATAAGCAAGTTTTAAAGAAAAAAATGCATGTGTCTCTCATTTTGAGAATTAGAAAATAAGGGTTCTCCATAACAGAAGAAATACGAGGCTGAATAACTGGTGAGATAGATTGAATATCTGCTTTGCTACTTGATTCTCTACCTACGTATCTGAGAGACAGATTTTTCTTTTATTTGTAACATGGTTAACAATTTTTTTTGTTTGTTTGCTGCTTTGACAATACCCAGCTTTTCCTTTCTCTACTCACTATTCCCATGGCCTCCATCTGGTACTTTGGGTCCATGCCTTATTTCTGTATAGCCTGCTTGCTCATCTCTTATATCCCATGTTTCTTGAAATCTTCCTCAAGGCTAACTCAAGGGATTTTCTTTTTGAAATGCACAACTGTCTAATCGCTACACCAGCATGCTATCAGGTGCCTTTCTAGGGAATTAATTTCCAAAGATAATGGATATTAGCATTTTCCTTGGCAAACTCAGGCAAGTTGATTGCCAGGTAAGTCCGTCTTTCATTTTCGATTTAATATTTAGTAATAATCTTGTATTTTCATTGTTGGACACTTGGTTTTATTTGGCTGTCCTCTATTTCTGAAGTTCTGTTGGAGTAATTGTTGGGGTCATGTTGCAGAAGCCCTTCCATGCTCAGCCTGCTGAGCACAAACAGTATCATTGCCATGAGAATGTGGAACATCTACTAGAAACAACTGTTTTACTTGAAGTATTAACAGGAAAGTTTCCTCTTTGCCTCTGTAGAAATCTCAGAAAGTAATTCCGAAATTCCATTATATCACAAAAATAAAAGTTTATGCATGCATGCATTCATATGCTTGCACATATATGAGCTGTGTGCTTTGTATTTTATATAAAGGCTGCTCACCAATCAATACTCATAGAAGAGACGTTTCCATCATGAAAGATGGTGAAATACTTGTGAATGAGGAATCTCAGAACTGAGATCAGAAATTAGAGGAACCCTTTAGCATGCCTTGTTTGCCTCTTTGCTTGCTCCCCCTCCCCACTTTGAACAACTCAAGTGTAGAGCAAAGAGTAAAATTGGTGTTCTATGGATGTTCTTCTAACAGCAGAATAGGGGATGTAGCAGACAAGTGCCCTGCTATTTGTCTTTGATGGAGTGTCCATGGAACAACTGACACCAGAAATCGTGGGAAAGAATAGGATTTGCTCATGCAGTATTTTGCTCAACAGCACCCAGAACCATGGATATTACTTCTAAGCCTCCCTTGCTGACTGTGGTGACCACTATTCAAGCCCGTGCACCCCAAAAATCATTCAATGTCCTCCTTAATCAGGCCTATACTCAATGGTTTTTCTAATAAAGTATTCATTGTTATTGATTCTGTGGCTAGGCCTGAAGGATGTTCTCTTTTAGTGATTCATAATCTTAAATAATACATATTAATAAATCACACTAGAATGATTGAATAAAAATAGATTTCAATAAATTTTCTTAAATGGTGGTTAATCTCATTCCAACTTGCTACCTAGAATAATTGTTCTTGTGTATATACATACACATATACATATATCAGTTTCTGTATTTGAGTGTTTGTTACTTTACATTTGCAATTAACTGCTCCTGAATTCAACACTTTTTTTTTTTTTTTGTAGTAAGAGAACTCTTATGGTAGAATGAGCAGACAAGTCAATGGATACCATAAGCATGTCAGAATTTGCTAGGTAATATTCATTACCTCGGTAATGAGTTATTTTGATTTTTATCACCATGACAAAATTTCAACCCCTGATCATAGCCATACCTGTTTATAGCAATGGTTCATCTTTGGGGTAGTTTTCTGTATCACAGAGAAAACTATACATATAGTTAAAAGTTACTGGCACCTAATACTGGTTGTCACTGTATGGTCTTTGAAAATGAATCATGTGCATTTATGTGAGGTATTGTCTACATTAGGTTGAAAGAGTTAGGAAGACCTACGTCAATATGGATGGGACTTAAACACGTGCTGAGATTCTAGACTAAAGGGAAAGCACAAAGGGGGCTGAACAAGCGTTCCATCCCTGAGAGATCAGATGAGTGAACAAATTGTTTAGACAGTAGTGAACAATTTGACTCTGATTCTCAAGGAGCCAAAGGATTCATAGGAGGAGATATGCGTATTGATATTTGAGACGAATTTAACTTGGGCTCTCATTTGGAGCAAATGTAGACTGGATATTAGGCTATTAATAAGTGAAATCAAGACAAATATCGCATGTTTTCTTTCTCTGTGGATGCTCGCTTTTATAAAGATACTCAAATTATTTTATACATGAAATGACAGTAGGCGCGCTCTTTGGGGAAGGAAGGGAACTAATGTAAATCGGTAGCAAGGAACAGGTATGAGGTGACTAATATGGCGGACATAATTGTGTGTTCGAATGAGGAGATCTTCGTGAAGCCCGTCACTATGGATGGTGACTATATGGTGGTCAGTTTGTAAACAATAGCTACGGAGATTAATCTGTAATGACTACCCTATGTTAGAACTTCATTAATTTGTATCCTTTTAGACTTAAGTGCTGTTGAGAACCAAGAAATGGGTGACACATTTTGGTTAGGTTATTTAAATGCTAAGAATGTACTGCCTACAAAATAAATTTGCAATATTAATTCTGCTATGAAAAAAAATATATTTTTATTTTGAAAGATTTATTTATTTTTAAATGAATTGATGTTTTGCCTGCATATATGTCTATACAAGGATGCCAGATTCTCTGGAACTGGAGCTACAGATAGGAGTGAGCTGCCAAATGGGTGTTGAAAATTGAACCCAGGTCCTCTGGAAGAGCAGCCAGTGCTCCCCAGCTCCCCTAACTGCTGAGCTGTCTTTCCAGCCCCATGAAAACAACACATATTCTGATTTTAGGTGTGTATGTTATAAGCAGAAAAGTGTACTTTGGTTGATATCTCATGATATTAATGTAATATAGAGCATTTGATTTAAATATTTAGAAACAGATTTACAAATCCCACTGTATTATTTGTTGTTTGAAAAAAAGAAACAAAACCTTTTGCTGTTCCCTTAGTGTCCTGATGTTGCAATTATATTTTGCTTTGCTGACATTTTCACCCACAAAACTTTACTGTAGATAGTATTCCGAAATTAATACTATTGAGGTTTCTGTTTTATTGAGCTCCTCTATCTGAAATAGTCATTTACATGTTGCTCAACCCCTGAATTCCTTCTGAACAGCAGCACAATTATTCTAGTTTCTTTTATTAAATCCCCAAATCTCATAGGCAGAGATAAGTGAGGCCTCCTTGATAAAGCAAATGCTGATTGAACACTCGTTATTATATACCACAGCAGCACCATGTTTTGTAACTGAAATATGAAGTTAATTCACTGTGTCTTTTCCAATTTAAACATACATCAAAAGTGATATATATCAGCCACAGAAGCTGAACGAAGACGGAAGCAGTAGTCTGGTCTAGATGCCGTTCTCACTTGTAATAGGACACGTGAGACTAATTCTTGTAAGGGAGAGGCAAGACTAGACCACAGACCTGTCTAGGAACAGGAAAAGGAACGTCTAAGGAACGGAAAAGAAATGGTCACCTTCCTACAAGTCACCATCACCTAGGCAACTGTCTTAGAAGACATATGCATATGTCAGGGTATTACATTAGCTGCTTAACCAAATAGAGTTTGAAAAATAATTTTTCAGTCTTTAAAACAAAAACAATGAGCAAAAGCTTTGAAAACACAAAAGAGTGTTGCACTCAAGAATGTCCAAGTGTTCTTTTGCTTTTATCTCAACATTAACATCTACCATGTTGTAGCATCAGTATTTATTGTAATCTATTCTGTCTCCAATATACAACTTTGTGACTATTAACATCCTATTGTTGTCAGAGACAGCAGTACTATCTCTGAAAATCCAGTGAGCTGGAAAAGATCATCCTGAGTGAGGTGACCCAGAAGCAGAAAGATAGACATAGTATATACTCTTGTAAGTGGAGAGTAGCCATATGATATAGGATAAACATACTACAATCTATAGTCCTAAAGAAGCTAAACAACAAGGAGGACCCTATGGAGGATGCTAAATCCTCATTCAGAACGGCAAACAGGATAGACATCGGAAGTAGGAGAAGACAAGGAACAGGACAGGAGCCTTCCACAGAGGACCTCTGAAAAACTCTACCTATCAGGGTATCAAAGGAAATACTGAGACTCATAGCCAAACTTTGGGCAGAGTGCAGGAAATATTATAGAAGAAGAGGGAGATAGAATGACCTGGAGGAGACAGGAATGCCACAAGAGAACAACAGAGCCAAAAAACCTGGGCCCAGAAACTGATATGCTAACCAAGGACCATGCATGGAGAGGACCTAGACCCCATGTTCAGAGGACGCCCATAGACTGCTCAGTTTCCAAGTGGTTTCCCTAGTAAAGGGAACAGAAGCCTCTCTGACATAGACTTTGTTGCCAGCTCTTTGATCAATTCTCCCTGGCAGGGAGGTCTTGCCAAGCCACAGAGGAAGAGAATGCAGATAGTCCTGATAGACTTTCTGCGCTGGGATCAGGTGGTAGGGAAGGAGGTCTCCCCCTTTCTGTGAACTTGGGGAGGAGATTAGAGGGGAAGAAGGAGAAAGGATAGGACCAAGAGGAGTTGAGGGAGGAGGTTACGATCGGGGTGTAAAGTGAATAAATTATTTTAAAAAGTGAATAAAAACAATTAACAATTGACATTTGTTTTGTTACAATGTTTCCATAATGCAAGGTATCTCTTAAGTGATTGGTAAATAAGGGCAAGCTGTCATCTTTATGTGGGAGCCTCAATTTTCCAGAAACTTAATGATTTTTACCACTAAGCAGCTGAAGGCAAAGTATAGAAACGAAGCCGAAGGACAAGGGGAACAGAAGGATTTTATTGGGTCCATTGTTGCTCATGGTTCCCCCTCCTTCACTCCAGCCATAGGCTATATCTTCAAAGACCTTTCTCCATGTTTTCCCAATATTAGTGTACTTTTATCTAATCTTCATCATGATTTCTTCAACCCTTTTTCTTACCCCTTTGATTCAATGCTCTAAAGTTGTCTTTTTAAAGTAAATTACTTTGTACTGTTTATTTACAGTTTAGGAATATATCACATATTTTTAAAATTAAGCACTTTTCATCTTTTTATTATTATATAAGTTGCTGGACTGGTTTTGTTTTGGAAAGTCTGCACAGGCTCATTTTTCCCATATACATGGTTATATGCTGTTGGAGACAATAAGGCTTTCCTAGAATTTTTATACTGTGTACTTTTGATAAAAGCTTCTTAAAAGAAAAATTAAATGAAATCACTCATGAAGTGTTTTCAACAGGACCCCATGGAGGAAAGAAAGCTCACCCTCCCCTTTAGACAATAATCCATGAAAAATACTAAGAAGAAAATCCACTTGCCTCATTCCCCAGGCCATGCTGTTAATCTACTGTCCACACAAATGCGCTCAGATCTCTTTTCCCCATAGTAAAGCTGTAGCCAGTGCCAAAAGCCAGAGCACAAAAACAAATAAGTGCCAGAACAGTGAATAGTAATGTGCTCCATCAATTTGTTTTGGTAATTGGCACATCCCATGCCGTAGATTCCTGGCTCCTCTCAAATTCAGCTGCTTTCCTGTCCTGTGTTTCCTCTCATGCTGCCTGTTGCTTGTTCTCTTTCCAACATGACTGCAAACTACTTAAGAGAAGACACAAATTTTTTATATTTCTCGGTAGCTTGCAAGAGCCCACCTGACTGTAGATTATTGGCATTATTTCCTACCTGATTCATAGGACTTTATGCTATATCTAACATACTAAACTTGGAAAAATGTTGAAAATTGTTTATTTTCATCACTAAGTTTAAAATTGACAAAGCAGACTGAACCCTCTCTATCACTCTCATATAACACAACTCTTTGTAAGTCTCTTGGGTAGGAAGAGTAGCTTTATATTAAGTGCATGGTATATAAAATACCCCTTAGTGATATACTAGAAAGTATTGCTTACTTTGTAAGTTATGGTAAATGTGTCTACTCTATAAAGCAAGAACTAGCAAGACAAAATATCTTTAATTGTATAATTATAACCTGAAGTATACATATATTGTTAATGTCTGTAATTAAGTAGTTTTATTATGTGGTTTTCAAACCTTAGGAGATAGTTTCTTTTCAGAGGTTATTACTTAATGTTTCTATTTTGATCAGTCTAATCCCTGCTAAGTTTGGGTATTTCAAAGACCTGTACAGGAGTTTTATTCCTCCTCCCTGTTGACAATATTTGGTTTTTATGATAGGCAAGCGATTGATTGCTTCTGATGTTGTTGTTGGCTTGAGTAACATTTCTCCCTGGTAGGAAGGCTTTGTTTCTTTCAGTTCCTGTGGTAGAAAGAGAGAATATTTGTCCTTGGTGGCTGTTTGTTTTCATCAAGCTGAGGATGTCAGCGGTGGAAGATAATTAATGCAGCAATTATGACTTTGGTAGGTGAATTAATTAAAAAAAGATATTGACAGGTGGCATCTTATTTTCCATATGTGAACTACTGCACTTCTCTATCCATTCATGGGCTCTGGCTTACACTTACGACTTTTGCTCTGTCTGTTAATCTATTTATCACAGATGCCTGTCTATAGAGTGGACTGAGCACTTCCTCTACCTCTGTGTCCTGGTGAGGCAGCGTCTCCAGGGGGAAATATTGAAAAAGCAGGCAACAGAGTCCATGTCAGAGACAGCCTCCTTCTGCCCTTACTAGGGAACCCACATGAAGACCAAACTCTCCATCGAGTACATATGTGTAGAAGGTCTAGGTCTAGCCATGCCTGGTCCTTGATTGGTACTTCAGTCTCCAAAAGCCCCTCTGGGTGCTAGTTACTTGGCTCTGTTGGTCTTCTTGTGGATCTCCTGTCCCTCCAGGTCCTTCTATCCTTTCCCCCACTTTTCCACAAGACTCCCTGTGCTTCACCCAGTGTTTGGCTGTGAGTCTCAGCATCTGTTTTGATCCACTGCTGGTTGGAGCCTCTCAGAGGATAGCTATGCTAGGCTCCTGTCTGTGACTATGGCAGAATACCATTACTAGTATCATGTTGGCTCTCTCCCATGGGCTGGGTCTCATGTTGGGCTAGGCATTGGTTGGACATTCCCTCAATCTCTGCTCTATCTTTATCACTGCACATCTTGTAGAAAGTGTTCATTTTCACTCAAAGGTTTTGTGGGTTGGTTGGTGTTCCCCTCCCTCCACCAGGAGTCCTGTCTCATTAGAGGGTATCCTCTTCAGTCTCCATGACCACTGCTACTAGGAGTCTCAGCTAGAGTTACCTGCATATCTTTCCAGAAGCCTACCCTGTCTGAGGTTTCCAGCTTGTCACAGAGGTACCCCTGCCTAGGGTATCTCTTCTCTCTGCATGCCTCCTGTCCTCCCACCCCTGCTCTTCCCAGAAAGGGAAATAGAATAGGGAGCAGAAACAGTTGAAGAGAGGAAACAAGGTAGGAGAGGGGGTGTGTAGAAAAATGAGGATGGAGACCAGACACATGGCTTTCTAGCTATATTCAGGTGCACTGAAATTCCCTAGAAATCTTACACTAAAATCCCCTTATAGACATTACATTTGTAATTCCATGTCTTTGTAATAGTAGTTCTTAGCCATATACCGTGATAAGCATCCTTTTTCCTGACATAGCATCTTTCTCATGATTTTCTGCGACTGCCTTAAGATAGAAATAATAAAACCACGAATGTTAGCAATGCATTCTTTTTTAAAAGTATTGCACCATGATGGTTTGGAATTGACAATTGAATAAATTATTGTGTTAAAAAGATATAGTTGTGGTTTTTAATCAGGTATAATAGCTATGCTAAGAAAAGGGCCATAATATATTTAGAAGACTTCTTTAAAAGTCTTTCTGTTTCAGATACCCTTAAAATCATTCATTCCTTGACATGATGCTTCCATTGGCAACAACCAAGATGTCATCATCCATTACTTTGAGTGGTTCTATAAACCTGTCAATCAACTTCAACTTCCAATCTGGCCTATAGGTAGGGGTCCCAAATATGAATTCTCTATTTAACTGAATATTTAGCAGCATTTATATATGTCCAGTAGCCATAAACACCTTATATCTGAGGGCTTCTTTGTTCACCACTTTTTTTCCTTGTGTTGTATCTGCTGCTATAAAGATTTCAGAGTCTCCATCCTTAATAGCATTCTCTGTGACTGACATTTGGTCTTCTTAACTTATGTATAATCCCTAGATGACCCTGTTGGCTTTGAATTTGTGATTTATTTTTTTCTCCTTTACAACCTGCCAAGATATTCCTTAAAAACATAAAAAATGCAATGGGGAAGGCTTATTCATTTGGGGAAATAAGAGGTAGAGTCATGGTGAGTGCCTGCCCTGTCCTCAATGATGACTTTCCTTCATTGGAAACAGGTAGAGAGAGTTTTTACAAGTGTGGTTCCCCTCAACACTCTCCAGGTTGGAAAGGATGACAATTACCTCTAGCATCAGAGAAGGTGACAGAACCTTGGTAGGACATAAAATACTAAATTGAGGTTGAAGAAATTCTCACTAGGCACTTCAATATTCAAAAATATTATACAATTTCCCAAAGGAGAATAGTAACAACATTGTGAAATTTAAATAGTTATGTTTGGGAAGTAAACACAGGATACTGTGTCATCATTATTAAATGCACCCATAAAAACTGCCTTTGCATAATGAAACATTTGATGCTAGTGGTGTAGCCAAACACTTTTGAGGGAAAAATGGGCCTGATTCCTAATCTTACTTCATTAATGCTTTTAAGCAAAAACACAAATCGTACTAGTTTTACCAAAAGAGATGGCTTAAATATGGTATCTCTGACTTAAAAAATGAACAATATGACTGTGACACATTTCTGTATCTTAAAAATAAAACTAATTTTTCATCCTGTTTTTGGAGATCTAATGCATTTTGCACTTTTGATTGAAAATGTTAACAATCAACCTGCAAAGAAATTGCAAAAAGAAATAAACATAAATGCTGTTCATTCCCAGCCCCCCCGTATTTTAAATCATTGCTGAGAAAATAAAAGGAATGTGATATATCATAGTAAAAACATGGAAAGAATTTTTTTATTAAGATATAGGGAAAAATAGAACATAAAAGCATTAAATTTTTCGTATTTCAGGAAATCAAGATTATTGGGTTTTTCTTTGTTTTTTATTTGTGCATTGGTATGATTGTTTTAGTAATGTCATAGTTGTCATAACAGAGTATGTTTACGTGTACACATATGAAGTGTTCAAAAGCATATGAATGATTTGTGAATTTTTATAGGTGAGCTTCATTTTCTCTCAAATCCTATTTTAACTTTTCTTTGTAGGCAAAAGGCTGAAAAAAATGGCATTAATCTGCTTTTCAATTAATTTATATTTTATTCACTTTACATCCTGATCGTAGCTCCCTCCTCCTCTCCTCCAGGCCCACCCTCCTCCTCTCTTCCATCCTCTCCTCCCCTATTTCTCAGAATAGGGGAGCCCCCCCACCCCAGCAACGCATGCTCACCAAGACTAAGTGCCTCCTGTTCCCCTGTGGTCTGGATAGGCAACCATGCCAGGGATAAGTGATCAAAAAGCAGGCAATAAGAGCCCATGTCAGAGAAGCCCTTCTCCCCTTACCAGGGGACCCATATGAAGACCATGCTGCCCATTGGCTATATATGTGTAGAGGGGCTAGGTCCAGTCCATGCACAGTCCTTGGTAGGGTATTTCAGTCTCTGCAAGCCACTCTGAGCCCTGGTTAGTGGGCTCTTTTGGTCTTCTTGTGGAGTTCCTGTCACCTCCAGGTCCTTCCATCCATCCCCCTACTTTTCCACAAGACTCTCTATGCTTTTTCCAATGTTTGGCTGTGAGTCTCAGCATCTGTTTTGATCTGCTGCTGGGTGGAGCCTCTCAGAGGTCAGCTGTGCTAGTCTACTGTCTGCAAGCTTAGCAGAGCATAGCACATCATCAGGGTAATGCTGACAGGGGTTGGCTCTCTCCCTTGGGGGTGGGTTCAGGTTGGGTCAGGCAGGAAAAATGGTTTCTCTCTCTCTCTCTCTCTCTCTCTCTCTCTCTCTCTCTCTCTCTCTCTCCTCCCTCCTTCTCTCCCTCCCCCTTTCTCTCTCACTTTTCTTTTCTTTTTTTAATATTTTTATTATTAGTTACATTTTATTAACTATGTATCCCAGCTGTATCCCTGCTCCCTTATTCCCTCCCCCTCCCTCCCTCCCTCCCTCCCTCATCTCCTCCCCCTCCCTCCCTCCCTCCCTCCCTCCCTCCCTCATCTCCTCCTTGCCCCTTTCCAAGTCCACTGATAGGGGGGACCTCCTCCCCTTTCATCTGACCCTGTTTTATCAGGTATCTTCAGGACTGGCTGCAAAGTCCTCCTCTGAGGCCTAGCAGGACTGTTCCTCCCTTGGGGTGGTGGGGAGGTCAAAGAGCCTGCCACTGAGTTCCTGTCAGAAATAATCCCTGATCCCATAGGAAATCAATTGTTTATTGAGCTACCACGGGCTACATCCGAGCAGAGGTTCTAGGTTATATCCATACATGGTCCTTGGTTGAATGTCAGTCTCAGAAAAGACCCTGTGCCCAGACATATTTGGTCCTTGTGGAGCTCCTATCCTTTCCACATCATAGTAACTCCCCTTCTTTCATAGGATTCCCTGCACTCTGCCAAAGGTTTGGTTATGTGTCTTAGTATCTGCTTTGATACACTGCTAGGCAGAGTCTTTCAGGGGCCTTCTGCGGTAGGCTTCTGTCCTGTTGCTTGTTTTCTCCTATGTCCAGTGCACCTCCCATTTGTCTTTCTAAGTGAGGATTGTTCATCTTACCCTGGGTCCTCTTTCTTCTTTATCTTCTTTAGGTCTATAGATTTCATTATGTTTATCATATCTTATAGGACTTATAGTATGAGTGAGTATATACCATGTGTGTCTTTCTCCTTCTGGTATACCTCACTCAGAATGTTCTTTTCTAGATCCCACCATTTGCCTGCAAATTTCATGATTTCCTCGTTTTTGATTGCTGAGTAGTATTCCATTGTGTGAAAATACCACATTTTCTGTATTCATTCCTCTGTTGAGGGACATCTGGGTTGTTTCCAGGTTCTGGCTATTACAAATAAAGCTGCTACAAACATGGTTGAGCAAATGTCCTTGTTGTGTACTTGAGCAAATTTTGGATACATGCCTAGGAGTGGTATAGCTGGATCTTGAGGAAGCGCTATTCCTAATTGTCTGAGAAAGCACCAGACTTTTCTTTAAGCAAATTAAGTACAGTTTCTTATAACCCAGGTGAGCCACTTTGGAATAGGCAGGAGAGAGTTAGCATACTTGCTACTACTGCATTGATTCCTGGTTTAGTTTCCAGCACTCTCTTGGAGGTTAACAACTACCTGTAATTCCTGTTCCAGGGAAAACAATGTCTTTTTTGGCCTTCCTCGGTGTTAGGGACATACAGATAGAATGTGAACTTATATATACACACATATATATATACATATACACACAAAGACAATGCATACATACATACAGAAATATATATGAATACATACAGACAGACACATACATACATGCATGCATGAAGGGAAACACTCATACAAATAAAATTCAAATTTAACAACTCTTTTAAAAGCACTATGAAACCGGACAAGGTGGCACGCACCTGTGATGCCAACGCTCAGGAAGGCAAAGGAAGATGGATCTCTGTGAGTTCGAGACCAGCATGGTCTACAAAGAAAGTACCGGACATCTGGGCTTGTTACACAAAGAAACCCTGTCTCAATAAAACAAAAGCAAAAGCAAAAACAACAGCAAAAGCACAATGGAATCAAGGATGGCCTTGAACTCCTGTTCTCCTGCCTCAGCATCCTTAATGCTCACATTATAGGAGTGCAGCATCATTCCGGACAGAAAACATATGTCTGTGATTAGGTAAGGTTTATGAGTTTCACGCATTTGCATAATCATTCCAGTCATGACACGAATATTTCTATCACCGAATTAAGTGCCTCAGTGCTTTCTGAAGTTCAATTCTCGTACACACCAGACGCCTTCCATCTGCTTTCACATCTCTTCTTCCATATCATAGACATAATTCAGAGGTCATCTAACATTTGTGTTTATCTGTTACTTGACATCATGTCTTTTGAAACTTAATACATATGCTGCAATGTATCAGTAGGCTTTTCTTCCCCCGGAAGACTCAAATAAGCATATCGCAATGCAATGTGTCCATTCTCCTGAGATGCCTTTAGAATTACACTTTGAGGTTTCTATTGATGTGAAGACACGCCACGACAATGGCAACTCTGTTGGTTTGGGTTTTTATTTGCTGTTTTTTAAGACAAGATTACTCTGTGTAGCTTTAACTGTCCTTGAACTCACAGAGAGCCACCTGCCTCTGGCTCCCTGAGTGCTGGTATCATAGGGATGTGTTGCCGTGCCCAGGTGACAATGGCATCTCTTAGTGGAGAAAACATTTGGTTAGGACTGGCTTACAGTTTCCAAAACTTAGCCTGTTATTATGGCTGGAAGCATGTGGAAGGCAGGCAGAAATGGTGCTAGAGACGAAGCAGAGAGTTCTATATCCAGCTCTTCAGAGAGCAGGAAGAAAGTGAAACACTGCGCCTGCCTTGAGCATTTGAAACCTTCAAGTCCACCCCAGTGACGCACTTCCAATGAAGCTACAACAAGGTCACACCTCCTAATGGTGCCATCTCACTGGTGACCAAGCATTGAAGTCTATGACACTAGGGGGTCATTCTTATTTAAATCACCGCACCCATGAAAGGCCAGGCTATGAACTTTATGTTGTAATCTCTGTAGGTATCATTATATAATTTTTATAGTGGAAGACTTTCAAACCCTAAGGGTAGATTAGCTGGGACATAGTGCTAATGCACGTTTAATTTTAGCAGGGACTGTCAGGAAGTTTTCGAAAGTGGTTACTAAACGTTTATAGCTACCAGGAAAGTATAACTGTACTAGCTGACCATGTACGAATTTAGCAATTACCAAGATTTGTGACATCAAAAATTTCATATTTTTGTTATTGAGGTATGACTGTTAGAATTGATATTCCCTTAATGGCTAATATTTTAAAGCACTGTTCAAAGTGTATTTGGCTGTGAGTCTCTGCATGTGCTACAACCCCCCGCTCAATGGAGTCTTCTAGAGGAAATCTGTGGTAGGCAACAATCCTATTCTCTCTTCTACCACTTCTGATATCTATTCTATTTTCCCTTCAGAATGAGAATTAAGCATCTTCCCTTAAGCATCTTTCTCAAAGTTTATGATGCATTCTGAAAAACTGAAATACCTCAGAAGACCTACAGTCAGTATATTGTCCCCATGTTCTTTCCGCGCATTTTTTCCTAAGCTTGTTTTACCACAGCTCTCCGAGAACTTTAATAATCGCAGAACTTAGAACTTATCTCTAAATATAAAGTTAAAAAAAACCGAGGGTTACCTCTCAGTAATAAAAGCATGTTCTATTTGCAGAACCTAGGTTCTCTTGCCAGTACGGAAGACAAACAAATCAAAGGTGATCTTGTAAGTGAACAAAGATGTTCACCTCAGCTTCTACTTTTACTTTCTAAACTTGATTATTTCATCTTCTGCAAATCCCAGAACATGTATGAGTGTTAGCAACCTGTTCTCATTTCTGTTTTGAAAAATACTTTGAACTCAGAGGAGTCACATGGAAAAAAATTACAGTAAAACTTACTTGGCTTTTTAAAACGACACTCTGGCATCTCTTTCAGTGTTATACTTGATACATTTAAGTGTTCAGGAGAATTCATTTTTCCATTTTAGTTAAATCAAACAAGCCTTATATTCTTCATGATGGTGATGGAAACTCCAAAAGGACCCATCAATTTGAAAACAGTTCAAAGCCAGTCAATGTTTCAGAAACACAAAATATTTACTTTGTTCTGTATTACAAGATATATTAGGTAAGAATTATGTCTACTGTAATGAGAAAAATAACTTCTTCACATTGAATAGTGCATTTCTCTTCAATTTATGGATAGTTTCATCGGTGGATTTGTGAAATACAAAAACTGGTTATGGAATACCCACATGTAGGTGATTTTTCTCTGATACATAAACTCTGAGCAGACCCTTGATTCACATAAGCTGTGATTATACCAATCATCTTCCTGATAAGAAATAAGAAAATCTATTATATTTAGAGGAAACTGACATAGCTTAATTGACTTTCACTCATTACCTATAGGAAAACATATGTACCTTGAGACACATCTGTTTTTGCTGGTAAGTAATGAGAGATACCTGTCTTCCATGAGTAGAAATATTACTTCTAATTCACATCAACAGGAAGTGTGCTTTTGTTTTTTTTTTTTCTAGAGTATGTAAATGATCAGAAATTGACTTTGTGCTTACCTACCCATTTGGTTGGGTTACTCATTATTTTCCAAATTTTAGATTATGTTTATTCATGTGTAGGCCTATGTGAGCAAATGTCATGTGCATGCATGTACCTGCCGAGGCCAGAAGAGGGCATCAGATCCTCTGAAGCTGCAGCTACAGGCAGTGGTGAGCCACCAAGTGTGGGTGCTAGGAACCAAATCTGGGTCCTCTGGAAGAGTACCAAGTATGTTTTAATTACTGCATCATGTCACCAGCCACAGTGGTTAGACAATACTTTAGACACTGAAATTTGAAAGAAAGGTTAGTCATATTGTATTTCGTTTCTGATTTCGAAAGTAGAAAAAAAAATGTGTTCATACACAATTTTTACTTTTTTTTTAGTAAGTTTCTCTGAATGGAAACAATAAAAATATAAAAAAATTATCTTCCCTAGGTTCCTCCTTGTTGCTTAACTTCTTTAGGACTGTAGATTTTAGTATGTTTATCCTATCTTATATGTCTAATATCCACTTGAGTGAGTACATACCATGCGTGTCTTTCTGCTTCTGGGTTACCTCACTCAGGGTGATCTTTTCTAGTTCCATCCCTTTTCCTACAAATTTCATGATTTCTTTGTTTTTAATTGCTGACTGATATTTCGTTGGGTAAATGTACCACAATTTCTGTATCCATTCTTCGGTTGAGGGACATCTGGGTTGTTTCCATATTCTGGCTATTATGAATAAAAGCTGCTATGAACATGGTTGAGTAAATGTCCTTGTTGTGTACATGAGCATCTTTTGGATATATGCCTGGGGGTGGTATAGCTGGTTCTTGAGGTAGCACTATTCCTAATTATCTGAGAAAGTGCCAGATTGATTTCCAAAGTTATTGTACAAGTTTACATTCCACCAGCATTGGAGTAGGGTTAGATGCTTAATCCTCATTCAGAAGTGCAAACCGTATATACATCAGAAGTGGGAGAAGACAAGGAAAAGTACAGGAACCTACCACAGAGGGCCTCTGAAAGACTTTACCCAGCACAGTAGTGAAACAGATGCTGAGACTCATAGCCAAACTTTGCTCAGAGTACAGGGAATCTTATTAAAGAAGGGGAAGATAGGAGGGGACAGGAGCTCCATTAGGAGACCAACAGAACCAAAAATTCTGGGCTGGGGGTGGGGTGGGGTTGCAGAGACTGTTGAATGAAGGACCATGCATGGAGAGAACCTAGACCCCCTGCTCAGATATAACCCATGGGCATGAACTCATTTTCTTGCTCTTTGATCACCTCCTCCTGGTGAGGTGGCCTTACTAGGCCACAGAGAAAGAGGGTCCAGACAGTCCTGATGAGACCTGATGGTCTAGGGTCAGATAGTAGTGGAAGAGTACCTCCCCTATCAGTAGACTAGGGAGAAACATGAGGGCAGGGAAAGGGAAGAGGGTGGGACAGCCAGGATACAAAGTGAATAAATTATAATAATAGAGAGGTAACTGTCTTGGAAATGACTCTTGAAAAGGCTTCCAGATATGTTGATGAATGAACTGTTTGATAGGTGGGCAGGTATCTAAGTTAATTCTCTTACAGCTGTGATAGAATAAGCATCAGAAAAGCTACCTCGGAGGATCACTTAATAAGGCTCAGCTCTTCAAGGATGTGAGCCAGTATTGTGGGGAAGCATGATGGTGTGTCTGCTCATTTGTGGTAGCAAGAGCATAAAGAGTCCTGCATGAGTTGGCCAGGAAGTTGATCCCTCAAGGCCTGCTTCCCAGAGCTGCTTAGCCTCCAGCTGTATTCCAGGATACGGAGAGATCCCACAACCTCCCAAGACAATACCACCAGTGGGGGTTCAAGTCCACAAGTATTTGAAACTGTTCAGGCCTTTTTACATTCAGACCACAATAGATTGTGAAGCAGAGAAACAGCATTTATCAGTGTAAGTGTAAGAGATGTACTGTTTTTCTGATATGTCAATAGTTTTGGAATGTGGGTAGAAAAGTTGACGTTAAGATTGCCAAAGTTGCTGAATATTATTTTAAAGATTTTACAATTTATTCTTTCATCACGACCAATGCCAGAATTGCTCTTTTGAATGAAAGGTAATGAGATTGGTGGCTACAGTTTTAAAAGTCACCTTGACAGGCAGGACCTAAATATCTAATACATGGATCAGAAACTCCATCTGTGACTTCCAATTGGATGGCTATAGATAAAAGATATCTTTTTTTTTTTTTTTTTTTTTTTGGTGTCTGCTCTGTGGATATACCCGCCTCCATTAAAAAGACATTTCAAACAGAATTGAAAATCCCCGCATAGTTTTCTTTCCTTCTCAAAGTTTATGATACATTCTTAAAAATTGAAATATCTCAGAAGACTTACAGTCAATATGTTGTTCCCGTGTTCTTTCCCTTTATTGTTTCCTAAGCTTGTTTAACCACAGCTCTCTGTGAGGACTTTCCTAAACACAGAGGCTCTAGTGAAATCGCTGTTCCAGCCAGTACAATAATAAAGTGAATGCCGATAAGGGTGACGTGTGCCTGACATATGTTGAACTTGCTTGACATGCGTCCTGTTATTTATCCCTCACAATAGCCTGAGTCACAAAGAAAGCGCACAGCGTAGCACTCGCACGTGAAATCCGTAAGAGAAACAGGGTCCCAAGTGATGACATGTTTCACTAGGGCAAGAGAGCTAACAAGGAGCGGGATTACATTTTTAGCCCCAGAAATCAGGTTACACTTTGCTCAAGATGCTTCTCCTCCCTCACTCTTCCGTTCTGTTTTTGTTCTCCTTAACCAAAAGTAAAACTGTTATTACATTTGGAAATAAAGGAAATATTAGAAACATCTCTGGTTATTATGTAAATGTCTCTTAAAAGAAAACTAGAACACTCTTTACCATGCTTTCTCATCTCTTGAAAAATAAAACAAAACAAAACAGAACAACAACAAAAAAAAAAAACCTAGGGTAATTTTTTTTTAAGCAAGAGAATTTATTTGTTTATTTCTTGATAAAACTACTATCTTCTTTAGCTGTCTAATGAAACCTGTCTTAATGGCAGCCCTTCTCTATTTGTTTTCATTATTGAGAATTCTCCTAAGTTAGTGTTTACTCTTTTATGTGAACTCATACTTACAGACAAATTTTAGTGACTGTGGGCTTATTAAAATAATTGTAAACAATTAAATAATTGTATATTGACTTCTAATTCTTTTGACATCTCTATATGTATTCCATAAAATAAGTTCATATAAGTGTAAAAATATTTATCAAGGGCATATTTGATAAATTGTTTTCTTCTTTGACTGTTTGTCTGAGAAACCCGGAGAGCCAGAAGATTCTAAACTCAACATTATTAGCCCAAAAGAAACAAAAAAAAAGTAATTAAATGGAATGAAATTATAAATTCTACCGTGTTCCCATCTGTATTCCCCTGTAAACTACCAGAAAACGCCCTGCTAAAAGTTCCTTAGTGCTCATCACAACAGTGTTAATGAGACTGTGACATCGTTATCATTTTTGTAAGTGGTGGGCAGCTACAGGCATCAAATCAAAGAATTGTAACTTATGCAGACATGGTAATGGTAAGAGGAACCAGGTTCAATAGCTTCTATTTAATGAAGGCTCCAGGGTCAGGATTTTTCTGTATGGAGTTTAGGTTGATAAAGTGCTGAGGCTCTGGATGCAGGCTTGGGATGTACACGTATGCACCTGTTCTCTTTCTGCCTTTGACAGGGCTCTCATGTCTGCCCATTTCTTGTACAGCATACTGCCATCACTTGCCTTGCCCTGGGGGATTTCTGTCAGAACGGTTAAGCCACTAGCAGTTCAAGTATTCCCCATCAACTTGAAGCTCTGTGGGGGCATGCTCCTGACATGACAAGGCATTGCAGAATTCACACTAATGGTATTCTTTCCTTATATTAGTCATGACATTCTTTTGCAGTGTTGCTCATACTCTCTTCTCACACACCTAAGCACACACATGCACAAAATGTAAACAAGAGATTGTATCTACAAAAGACAATAATTTATTTCACAGACTGAAAATAGGAATGCCAGTTTTCCTGGGTTAGAACCAAAAGACTAACTTAAAAACAATGCAATTCGGTTGATGATGTGAGTTCATTCCAAGTTTTCGATTCTCTAATAAAGGATCCAATCCCAGACAGCCCTTAACCCACCTCTCAGGTTCTAGGCAGCCCATGTTTGAAAATAATTTTATCTTTCACATCTATTCTCTCACAAATATTCGAAAATTATTATCATAAGTTTAGTAGTTTAGCTTTTATTCTTCTCATTTTACAAGGAGGAATTTTAATAATTTGAATATTTCTTCATTGTGAGAGTCTTCATTTGTTTAATCTGCATCACTACAGTAAAGTCAAGAGCTGAGAGGACAATCTATTTTAACACTTTCTACTGAACATATTCAAAATCAGCCATTTGTTCTTTTTATTTGTGCAGCCCCAGACACACAAAGCTTTGTGTCTATGTAATAAGGGGAATGTGTGTTTGCATCTTCATATATTCATTGGGCTGATGATGCTTCCTGAATGGCATCATTATTGAATATTTCAATTCAATGTTTTCATATTTCATACTTTTGTTAACTGCAAAACAGAAACGTTATCGTGTTAGCTTATAGAATGGTATTTTATTATCTTTTTATACTAAACTCAATGTTTAAGAGATTGAGGGAATGTTCAATCAATGATTGGCCCAACCTGAGACCTACCACTGGGTAGAAAAACCAACCCCTGACATTATTAATGATTCTCTGCTGTGCTTGGAGACAGGAGCCTAACATGACTGTCTCCTGGGAGGCTCCACCCAGCAGTGGGTGGGATTTGCAGCCAAGCTTTGGGCTGAGCTCCTTGGAGGTCTTGTAGAAGTGTTGGGGGGGTGGAAGGACCTGGGGGAACAGGAACCCCACTAGAAGACAAACAGAGAAAACCAAGATTCATGGGGGTTTACAGAGACTGACAAATCAGCTAAGGAGCATGCATGGACCTAGGCCCCCTGCACATACGTGGCCAATGGGCAGCTTGGTCTTCTCATGGGTAGCCTGGTGAGTGGAGGGGTGCTGTTTTTAACATGGACCCTATTTCCTGCTTTTGGATTAGTTTCCCCTGGCAGGACTGCCTTGCCAGGCCTCAGTGCATGAAGATATGGTCAGTCGTGATGTGACTTGATGTCCTAGGGAGGGCTGATGTGGGAGTTAGGTTTCCCCTTGTCTGGGGGGAAAGGGAGAAGGAAAGAGAGGAGGAGAAAGAGGGCCTGGGAGGAGAGGAGGGAAGGGACACCCTTGGGATGTAAAGAAAATAAACTTAAATACAATTTTTAAAATGACACACACACAAGATATTATTTTGTTAGTTATACTATGCCAAAAAAAAAAAATCTTCTTAGCATTTGAAACTAGTACTCACTGAATGGATTGGGCAGGAAAAAAAAAAAAGGCCAAATTTTTCTCACAATCAAGAAAATGCAGGATGATTATAAATTAACTTTCAGGCATGTTATGTGGAAACAGTCCTTGTTTATATTGGTTGAATAATATTTTACTAATTACACTGAAAGTACTAGTTTCAAAAACCAAGAATCACAAAAAGGGATTAACAAAACTAAAGAGACGGTCAGTGAAGTAAACCTGAATAGTACGTATCACAGTATCAACGACATTTATCTTTATATCTCCTCCTGGAAGAACAGTTTTTCTGGTTACGTGTGTGTGTGTGTGTCTGTGTGTATGCATATGTATAAATATAAATTTTTATCTTTTTTATTTTCATATATATTTTTTATTAATTACAGGTTATTTACTTTGTATCCCAGCTGTAGCTTCCTCCCTCATTCCCACCCATTCCTACCCTCCCTCCCTCACTTCCTCCCTGCCCCTCTCTAAGTCCACTGATAGGGGAAGTCCTCCTCCCCTTTCATCTGGCCCTAGTTTATCAGGTCTCATCAGGACTGGCTGCAATGTCCTCCTCTGTGGCCTAGCAAGGCTGCTCTACCCTCGAGGGCAGGGCGGTCAAAGAGCCTACCACTGAGTTCATGTCAAAGACAGACCCCATTCTGATTACTAGGGTAACCCACTTGGACTCCTGAGCTGCCATGGACTACATCCAAGCAGGGGTTCTAGGTTATATCCATGCATGGTCCTTGGTTGGAGATACAGTCTCACAAAAGAACCCTGTGCCCAGATATATTTGGTCCTTGTGGCACTCCCATCTTCTCCCGGTCTTACTAACTCTCCCTTCTTTCATATGACTCCCTGCACTCTACCCAAGGTTTGGTTATGAGTCTCAGCATCTGCTTTGATAAACTGCTGGGTAAAGTTTTTCAGAGGTCCTCTGTGGTAGGCTCCTGTCCTGTTTCTTGTTTTCTTCTACTTCCAATGTTTATTCCATTTGTCTTTCTAAGTTAGGATTGATCATCTTACCCCGGATCCTCCTTTTTTAGCTTCTTTAGGTGTACAGATTTTAGTATGTTAAGAAACTTGTTGTTTAAGGATAATTTTCTTTCTTACTTTTTGAATCAAGTTATTGTTGTTACTTGTTATTTTTCCATTATTAGGCACACAGTTGTGATGTTATATGTCATGTTCAACGTAATGAAAATCCAGTCTAGACTCATATTGTCTCCCTTGCTAATATTTTGATAACTGAGAGCTTTCCTTTTATCTAGAATACAGCCAGAAGTTTGGAAAAATGGAAAAAAAAAGGATACATCAGTAAAATATGATAACATTTGACATTCAGGTAGTATTCACTTGGTGGATAAAAGCAGGGTAAGATGATGGATTTTGTTTCAAGCAACTTTGGATTACATTTTATGTAACAGATATATTAAGCTTGTAAAATACTGCTTAAGTTTAAAGAAATTGTCTTCTCTGGAAAAGTATCCGTGATGTCTGTATAAGAGAAAAATTTTCCCTCTTGGATGAATTTCATTTTACTCAGTGAGTATTTGCTTCTTTAGACTACTCCAGTTCAAACACACACACACACACACACACACACACACACACACATACACACACACACACAGAGAGAGAGAGAGAGAGAGAGAGAGAGGTGGCTGATAAAATATTTGCATGTCCTCAAGGCAGAAAGCTTTTTCTTCATACTTCGCAGGTAGAATTATAGTTGTCTGGCTGTCCTTGAGTGTAGGTACTTGAACCTACAACTTTTATCCTCATCGTGTCATTCATTCTTTTGCTCTGGACCTTGCAGGAAGGAAACAATGAGGAAATGAGAGAGAGAATCTGGAGGAAAATTGAAATCAAATGAATTGCTTTCATTATTGCAAATTTATCCCAAAGTTGAATGAAGCCTTATTTATCCCAAAATTTAGCAACAGGGGATGATCTTACTAAATCTCCATGAAAGTAGGAATATAACCACATTGTAATTTTAAGTCCAGCACTTTAGATTTCAGAACACATTTCAATTTTTTTTTTTCAAAATCAAACATAAATTGTGACAATCTCCTTTTCTTCATCCACCCATTCCCATATTCTTTCCCACTTTTCATACACTTGACCACTTCATTTTCAGGAGTGCCATGGGAATTATAGCTTCTGTCATAAGGTGTGGGGAGAACATGAGCTAATGCTCTGAATAATTTTCTAAACCCACTTAGCACCTGCTCCACTCAAGTGAAATGGGCTATTGGAGTTCTCAGTTACTGGACAGACATTGAGTTGATCTTAATTCCGTGCCCACACATCTTCACAAATTACTGGCATGTGCCCTCAGAGAGAAAGCTGAAGCAGTTAAAAAAGGTACTGCTTCACCTACTGATTTCCTACATTTTTATTTTATTCTTAACTCCTCTTTTCAGACAATTAGCATTTCCTCCCTCTTATTTTTAAATTAGTCCATTCCATGCTGATAAATGAGCCAGTTACAGCCCTGGAAGGAGGCGCTAGCCGAATGCTAAAATGACATTCATTGTTTGAACTATATAACTTTTTTTGTTCTCTGGAGCAAAAACACAAAATACATACATATTTTCAAATAACGTAATTTGAGTGAGACATACATCATATATTAAGACCCACTTAAAGACCCCAAAGGTGTTTAAAACATTTTTTCCTGGGCAAGTTTTCTCATTCACAAAGTGTAATTAACCTTTTCATTTGGGTCTTGTTGTTTTGGACTTTTGGGTTCTTTGGTGTGAATTGCAACTCATATAGATATTTTCGGTGAAACATAATAAATCTTGAAATTTAGATTTTAAAATGCTCCATTGTTTCACCATCTGTTACATCCAACAATAGATACTGTTGCTCCTATCTGCATGTGTCTCTTCTCTGACTTAGAACCTCCTGGAACAAGAGAGCCTAGAAGCCTTGCTTCTTCAACTCACTGTTTAGAATAGCAATGCTTCGCTATACTGTATTGGCAGTAAAGACATTCACAAATTCTTCTATCCTAAATAACTGTAACTTCTCTCTGCAAGAAATTTCCCTGCTTTCATATGTTTGGTTGGAAAGTTTGTTTAATCATGTCAAACATTACACTGTTTTGTTTGTATTATTGCTGTGGAAAAAGAATGAAGTGTCTATTCTCTCTGTGACTCTCCGGCATGGATTGGAATAGCAATCCCATTCTTCCATATATGATAGCAGTTTCTTTGTAGGCAGTGGAGGCTTGTTTCTGTTTCCTAGCTCACCTATTGTTGTCACGGAGTACTTTTTCTTCCATTTACTGTCAGGGTATTTTTTTTCCTGCTTTGCTACTATATTTTAGGTTATGTGTGCTTAATATTACAGTAAGATTATACATGTTTATAGACAATTTGAGACCTCATTAATGATAACAAACCAAAGTGAGTATAATATCTTATTGGTATATTTATCTCTCTATCCATCTGTATTGAGTTTTTAAAAATTTTTATACGATAGACTACATTCATTTAATAATGTGCTTAACTAAGACTCTTATAAATAAATATCCATATCAAATCGAAAATATGAGTCAGTTTTCTTTTTGCGCAGATTCAAAAGAAAGTACTCTTCTTTGAAGGATGTGTTCTCTTCAGTACCTATTCAAGTGTGAACATAGCCATTTCCTCAAGCTTCGTGAAAAAGAAAGGTCTTTTCTTTCATTTTTGTATTAAGGAATTTTTGAGAGTTCTTTCTTTAGCTTCCAGACAATAGAAAAACAAGCTACAAGCCTAATTGTGTTCTAAGACCAGTTTGCCAACCTCTGTTGCAGAGGGATTTCTTGGCAATAAAAATGGTATTCTTTTCTCTTGAGAGTGGGAGAAGTTTGTAATTGACTTCATGTTTCTAGGAAAATGCTGAGTAAATTTGATGACTATTAAATGTCTCAGTTATTTTTAAAGAAAAAAATGTGGATATTTTGCATATTTTTATTTTAAGTATTGTTCACCCCATAAAATGTTTGCAATTTAAATGTGTGTAAGAATCACCCAGGCAATCCATTGTGACATGAGTTGTTTTAGCATTTCTGAGGTAGAGCGAAAATTCTATGTCTAATAATCTTGCTAGTGGTTCCAACGCTCCTGGCCCAGTGAGAACCCTTTGAGTTGTGAAACCATCTACTATTGCAAAGAAAGTTCAGTTCATCTAAGAGACAATTAACTTCTGTGGTGGTCTTTAAATGAGTGAAATTTAATGGCTTTCAGTAAAATATTTGGCTATAAGAAAAGAAAAGGAAAAAGGAAAGTAAAAATGATAAGGAAAGGAAAGGAAAGGAAAGGAAAGGAAAGGAAAGGAAAGGAAAGGAAAGGAAAGGAAAGGAAAGGAAAGGAAAGGAAAGGAAAGGAAAGGAAAGGAAAGGAAAAAGGAAAGGAAAGGAAAGGAAAGGAAAAAGGAAAGGAAAGGAAAGGAAAGGAAAGGAAAGGAAAGGAAAGGAAAGGAAAGGAAAGGAAAGGAAAGGAAAGGAAAGGAAAGGAAAGGAAAGGAAAGGAAAGGAAAGGAAAGGAAAAGGAAAGGGAAGGAAAGGAAAGGAAAAAGGAAAGGAAAGGTAAAAAAAAAAAGCCAAAAATGTATGAAAGAAAATTAGTAACGCATGAAAATGATATAAATGGCCTCACAAAACTCAAAAGAATCCTACTAAAAGTCTGGTTTGCTGAAATTTTTAAGGAAGTGATTATTCTAGCTAGGATAAAAAAAAGTAACTTTTATTCAGACTACCTTCATTCAAACTTTTCAAATATTTCCACCCTTTTGATAGATTAATACTTGCCCACTTAATGAGAAATTCAGTACAGATAGTAAAACATGTATATAAAAAATTTATATGAATCATACAGACTTACAAGATGTATTTTCTGTATGAACATATAAATATGCAAGTCTGTGAGGTTTAAGGTGCATTTGGTCTGAGATTTCTAATGTCAAGTTTCAATCCCATGCAAATGAAAGGGACTGAATACATAAACCTGTCAAAATCATGATTTTAATGGAAATGTCAAGATCCTTCTGAAGGCGGACATAATAATCCCTTCTATGCAGCACTAGGAAAGAGCCTATGATCCTCAAAGAGCTAACCTGTCACCCGACACTGTGTGTTTCATGCCAATCCTATCTCCAGCTCCATTATCTAAATGACCAAGCACTCTTTCAATTCCAGGGCTAAATGATGTCATGACATGACTATCATCATATTTATACCTCATAAAATTAGAAAGGTTATTAAACATAATTTGACCTTTGGCCTACTCTAAGAAAATCCAGCCTTTTTTTTTCTGTTTTCTCTCTTCTTTTTTTCCCTTGTCACTTGTTCCCTTTACTCATTTCAACTCTGCGTTCTCTTCAACTTTTAATTACAAACAGTTTGTTCCTGACATATGTTATTTTTCTTAGCCAAACCAAGGATTTCATTAAATAAAATTTTTATTTGTATGTTTCCTAGTTATTTGTCAAAGCTGTTGCCCAGAGAAAAGAAGTTATGTCCATTGAAATCTAAATTCAATGCCAAGTACATTTCCCCTTGACCTTTTCCAGGGAACAGGGTATGTGGGGTCTGAGGTGGCTCACTATCCTCAAGCTCCCATTGTTCCGCACTAGCCGATGCTACGGTATTGAAGGCTATTAGCTATGTTTACCTTTGTTGGTACATTCCGATCAAAGCATATTCAAGGAACAGATGCTTGGAGATGAGCAAAGGTTATGCATTTGGTATGTTGGACAATTGTGGAAGGAAAAGCACTTGTCAGAATCCTTTATAGAGCTAACAGCATTCCCTTTAGCATTTTCAGATAGATTTGAAAGAAACAACAGCAACAACAAAAGCCTTACAAATACTTTGAAATAAAGGCAAAGATCTTCTTTGTCCATGTATGGAAAGCATATGTAATTTGTCGGGAATCTGTTTCTTTCCATTTATCTTTCAGAGTTAATTCATCTTGCCCTGGATGTTAACTGTTCTGTAATACTTTTAAAATGTTATCTACTCCATGCCTTCACACCAGAACCCAGCTTTCTCTCCTCTCGTACTTTTGTTAGTTTTCAGCTTTCTTTACTTTTTCCACCTAAGGTACAGTCTGAGACCTGTACCTCCCTGCTTCGTGATCACTGTTTGACTTATTGTGTCATTTATTTAGACTCAGTAGCTATATGTTGAATACCTACTACATGAGGTGAAAACATAGTCCCTGGTCTTGGGAATTTGTATTCCTGTGTGTATAAATGCAAGGGATAGGATAATAAAAATATGATGTGATATGCTATCTTTTAAATCTATGGATCAATCAATATATATTCATGAAATGAAAACTAGGGACTGTCATCAGCCTTTATTAGACATAGATGTGGCTGTGGATATAAATACAGGCACAATAGAGTTATTGGCTCCAAAGAACAGGAAACTAATAGGAGGAAAAAAAAAACAATAAGGTAATAGAAAGGTTTTGCGTTAGCGTCTATATGATAACAGCCACACATTCTTATAAGAAACAGGAAGTCCATAGGAAATTAATCTATCTCTTAGAAAGATTACTTACAATTCTTTGTGCCCTATATTATTGGACTCAGAATAATAATAATCTTCACATGAATTTTATTTTTAGTACCCATCAAAAGAATCACTGGTCTTTCTTTGGTGGTCACTCAGCATTCTGCTAGGATTTTTTGGGTAGAAAGACAGTATTAGTCTAATTACATTATAGCTTCATTTGTTTCTACCACTGTGATAAAACCCCATGATGAAAAGCTACGTGAGGTGTGAGCAGTTTACCTTACTTACGTGCCATAATCACAGTCAGTCATGAAGGAAGAACAGGAATTTCAGGAAATATCCTGAAAGCAGGAACCAAAGAAGAGTCAGTGGAAGAATGTTTCAAGGTGGCTTCTTTTCCATAGCTTGTTTAACGTGCTTTCTTAGGCAACTGAGGACCAGCTGTCTAATAAGTAGTACAGCTCACGGTGGGCTAGGCTCCTTCCCATCGATCATTAATCAAGAAAATGCCCCAGATATATCTATAGAATAATCTGATAAAGGTGTATTCTCAGCTGAGGGTCCCTCCTCCCAGTTGATTTTAGCCATGTCATATTGACCAAACAAACAAACAAAAAATTAAATAGAGTGGCATGAGCAATAGAAAATAATTTTATCCCCATTTTGAATGCTGACATTACAGAATAAGCTACCAACAATCTTGTGCCTAACTAGGACTCTTTTCCTGGCCATCTTTATACTATGTGGGCTCATGACCTTTTCTCTGTGTGCATAGAGAAAGCAAGATTGCTGAATCTCTCTCTCTCTCTCTCTTTCTGTGTGTGTGTGTGCATGTGTGTGTGTGTGTGTGTGTTGGTTTTTTCTCATATAGGGACACCATTTCTTTACAGTAACCCATTATTTTATGACTTCATTTTATTGTAAATACTTCCTTAGAGACAGTACTTCAAATGCAGCCACTGTATGTCTGGGCCCATGCTTCAACATATTAGCAATAAAACACCGAAGAGGAACACAAATATTCAATCCATTACAGTGATCAAAATGCTTAGTAATATTTTATATCGATGTTTACAATCTCAGTAATTAAACTTTACAGAAAACAAACAAATAAACAAACAACATATACAAACAATCAAAAAAAAATGTTGAACTCCTGGTTTCTCTTTCCTTTCCTTGGTAGATCCCTGGCCTGTAGCAAATATTATCTCCAATAGATACCATATGGAATGTCAACAGCCTGCTCCATGGAGAAATATAAGAATATGAATCTTTGGTTTGGGTAGAGATCAGAAATGGAAGTTTTGTTACTTTACTGATTAGGAAAACCTAAGCCCGGGCTGAGAAAATTTCTGTCTCACACAAGATTTTGGAACACAGTTATAGTTAGGAGAGTAATGCTTATTTATTTATTTTTTTCTTTCTTGATCATAGTCTTATTTAGACTAGGAATAGCATATACAGAGAGAGAGAGAGAGAGAGAGAGAGAGAGAGAGAATATCAAGTGCTAACTAGCAAAACAACAAGTGACCCATGTGAAGTATTAGTTAATTTATGGTGGGCAAATACTTTAAATCACTTTTCAAATTTGTAAGTGGTAAATCACCATAGTATTTAAATGACAGTGTAAGTTTCAGTGTCAATGTGTGCAATGTAATACCTTGAAAATTAGTGTTTGAAACATAGCTCACTGTTTTTCAATGCTACTGAAGAATACCTTTTTAAAATTAGCACCTTTCAAGTGTGAACTGGACATGGAGGATTTCTTCAAGTGACTGAGTAGAAATGCACCAGTACAACAGTAAACAGTTGCTTATCAACCCCGATATTAGGAATTTTCTTCAAAACTGCCTGCCTCCCTTTGCCTTAGTTACTTTTCTATTATTGTGACACACACACACACACACACGATCAGCACAACATATAAAAGAAAGCATTTAATTTGGGGGCTCACAGTTCCAGAGGGTTACAGGCCATGGTTGTTATGCGAGGAGCATAACAATAGTCACGTAGGCTTGGTGCTGGTAGAGAAGTAGCTGAGAGCATATGTGTTAAGGCAGCAAAGGTGAGGTGGAGAGATACGCTAGGAATGACGTGTCTAGTGACACACTTTATGTAACAAGGACACACTTCCCAATCCTTTCCAATGCAGAACAAGCATTCAAATATATGAGCCCCTGGCTGTCATTCTCATTTAACCCACCACAGCCTTCTTCTCACTAGTCCTCTTAACTCGCAGTGACTGCTCTACTGATTTCTACACAAATCCTTTGATGACCAAAGCTTTATCATCCCTTCTACTCCTCATTGTATTATGCTTTTTCTAACTTAGGTTCATTATCTTAGCAATTATTTTTTAACTCATTTCTGGCCATTCTTTTTCTTGTTTATAGTGTCACATACTAGCTGGGTCTATCCTAATACTTATCTCATACAATCCCTGACTTTAACAAGACATTCACTGGAGTAGCCTGTGTCCACATTCCAGGAGGTTATTGAAAGCACCTGTTGAAAGCAGTTGTGTATGTGGGCCTTGCACAATAAATGCTTCCAGTACTCTGTGTTCCAAGCTTCTGTGCACATGGTAAAACATGAAGATTATTGCTTTTAAGAACAGTTTTCCATTGTATAACCATGAATGCTATGAGTTTGATGATGTCTTCTTCTTCAGATGTGGAACATTTTGACCATAAAGTAGAAATGATAATCCCTTGTAACTGGGAAGATTGTGTGACTGAAGCTCTGCTTCCCAAAGTTCCTGTACAGAAAGTCTTGTGGGTCTCCACCTCCCTGGGGAGTTGCTGATCACCAGTCTACAAAGGCAGAAAGAGCAGAGGCAGGGCTCAGGGCTTAGGAGGCCATGGGCGTGTTGGAATACCATCTCTGATCAGTTGCAGGGAGGCAGATCAACTTTATCCCAGGGGTGAAGAGAACATCTAGAGAAAGGGAAGCAGCCAGGAGGTACTCTGATAGGGGTCCACAGTGTACTTCATTTGCGTTAAACAGCACAGTCTTGTTGCCTGTCCATTGGCATAGTACCTGATTATCCTCCAGGCTCCAGGAAGGGAGAGCTAGCAGGACACTGTGCCAAAGGCAATGCATCATATATCGTTAGAGGCCTCTATGCCTAATGACACTCTCCAGATGAGGTCAGGCAGAGAGTAGGAGGGGGCCCTGCTGGGGAGAGGGAGTCCTCCATCTAGCACTGAGCTCAGAGAGGCTATTGAGACTGGGAGGACTGCAACCTCAAACAGCAGGGTCCCACAACAGGTATCTTCTCAGTTTATAGAGATGTTTGCTGTTGGCTTAACCCCATCTGTGTGTCACTCTTTCTGTCTCAGTTTATGAAGGCACTTTTTGTATTCACACGCACTTATTGTCTGCTTTGCTTATCCACCATGGAATATTAGTTTGAATGGATGGATGGATGGGAAGATGGATGGATATGTTTTTCATGTAGATTTTTGAAGGTAAGAATGAAAATGATTTTGAATACCTTGCATGGCACAGCTAAAGCTAGGCAAAGGTTTCAGACATAACTAAAAGAAAAATACAAAAAACAAAAAGGGAAAAAAACAAACAAGCGGACACTCAAAATTTATATCTCTTCCAAACAAATAACTTTCATTAGCATCTCTAGCAATAAGCTATCTGGGCACAGGGACCTTTTCTGAGAGCAATATTCCAACCAAGGACCATGCATGAAGATAACCTAGAACTCCTGCACAGATGTAGTCCATGGCAGCTCAGTCTCCAAATTGGTTACATAGTAATGGGAACAGGAACTGTCTCTGACATGAACTCAGTGACTGGCTCTTTGATCACTTCCCCCTGGGTGGGGGCAGCAGCCTTGCCAGGCCACAGAGAAGACATGGGGAAGGGGTACAGGAGGAGATAAGAAGGGGAGGGTGGGATTGAGAGGGGATGAGAGAGGGGTCTACAGCTAGGATACAAAATGAATAGCTAAACAGTGTTCTCACAGACATACCCACAAGTCAGCCTGATTAAAATAATCCCTCATTGGGACTTTCTTCTCAGGTAATTCTAGACTATATAAAGTTTCCAATTAGAATTGACCATCACACATGGCATGGTGATTGAAAGAGCAAAATGGCCAAATTATTTAAGCAGCCCAAGAGAGAGTTTCTGAATATGAGAAATGTGAGCTATTCTTGGAAGAAAGAAGTGTTCAGCCTTGCAATTTCCATGGAAAGAAAAGAAAAAAGAAAGAAAAGAAAAGAAAAAGAAAAGAAAACAGGAATTGGATCTTCAAATTTTGGAGACAAGATGTGCTTAGCATGTTGAAGAAAGAGAAGGCTAAAGTGAAGTAAGATAATGGGGAGTGCTGTGAAATTTACTTGGATTGGGTAATGGTAGTTAGGTCTTAGACTACCGAAAGAGCTTGGCTCTTATTCCATGTGTTAAGGAGAGGTGGTATCAGATTAAGGGCGTAAAGCCCTGCTGCATGAAAACCCTCACACTATTAAAAAGCTGCAGTTTAAGACGGGGTAGGGGATAAGTAAGAAG
This sequence comes from Meriones unguiculatus, assembly GCF_030254825.1. NCBI lineage: Eukaryota > Metazoa > Chordata > Mammalia > Rodentia > Muridae > Meriones > Meriones unguiculatus. The sequence goes on from NC_083359.1 coordinate 31,561,240, forward strand.
AGGTCCTGGTTTAAATGAAACACAACTGTTGCAAAAGCATGCCTTTGTAATTAAGCATCTCATCCAAATATACAGCATTATTTTATTCACATACCCTGATAAGCACTGGACGAGCAGGTTACAGCATTTAAAAGCGCCAGGTTTGGGTTGACACGGGCACTGCCAGCATGTTCATGTGTACCAGCTTTCTTTTTTTTTAAACTGCATTTTACAGCAGGGGAGATTGCACACAGTAAATGTCAAGGATTCACTGGGGGCAGTACAGTTTCTGAGGCATGAAGCTAATACATATTTGTCTCATTACTGTCAGCAGATCAACTTTATTCCGTGGATGGCAAAGGCTCATAGCTCATAGGAAATGTAGTTACAAATGACCTTTGGGAGGTCTTGGGGGCCACAACTTCCAAAACTCACAGCAGCGCCAGGGCGTTAAGAAAGAGCTAGGGAGATGATTTTCATAGACTTTTGGTCCTTGATTTTCTCAGAGCAACAGGGTTGTGTAAGGGGGAAATCACATTTTTTCATCTCTGATTCATCAGAGCTTACATTGGAGACAACATAGAGTGTTTGTGCAGGCAATCTAATCCACTCCTGTGGTTCCCATATTGCCCAACAATTTTCCTGAGGTAAACATGGTTTGCAGGATCATCAGGCTGTTAATGGTCTTTTGCTTGAGTAGTTTCAAAGACTGAAAAGAAATCTCGATTTGTTGGTAGAGCAATTATGCACTATAGGGATCAGATTATTTTTTCTCTATTAGGTATATGTCTCATAATTTTAATCAAATACCATGATTTCAGAAACAGATCATTTTCTTTTTTTATGGTGTTTTTCCATTCCATTTTGAAACTAAGAGTCTCAAGATATATTTTCCTCCAGGGATGTGGTGAAGAAAAGCATATGCAGCGAGGTAGTCTTAGCTTTGCTCCTCTGTTCTCATACCCATTTTCATTAGTCATTAATCAATTCCATGCTCAATAATCACTAATAATGACTAAAAATAAATGGCTACTATGTGAAAATTCCAGAAAATATGTTTCTTTTTGGGGGGTGGGCAGTTCTGTCTTATTTAAATGTTATTTTATGTGGCTGTCCCTCTACTCCAAGCTTTCCTCCATCGTGTAGCTGCTACCATCTTTGTTGAGGAGCTTATAGATTGTTTTTTATTGCAACACTTACCAGTATTTGTGCCGAAAACGCTCCAGCCTAATTTATTAAAAGCTATCCATGTTAAATAAGTGCCTTGTGAAATTTTTAAGAATTAGACAGGGTTCTTTTAGTCTTGTCTTACTGTCTCTAAGAAAGCATTTTCAAAGATGTACTCGGGGTTGTTGGGTGGGAATGGGGGGGAGTGGGGAGTGGGACACGCTGGACCCCTTTATTCTTCCCAATGTGCTCACGTCAAATAAATCTCAGATCTCCTTTCTCTCATTTTCTCTCTGACTTATATCTTTAAATGAACGAGAAAGAGCAGGCGTCTGAGTCTTGCTTGTTTGAGCTGTTGGGGTCCAGACCTGGATCCTAACAGCTTTATCTATATCACTGTTCACTACACAGATGACAGCAAAGATCAGCATTATGCCCATCAAGAATAAGAGTTCAGGTACTTCTTCACCTTAGACTACTGTCTTACCAATTGCCCAAATATCACAGATGAGGTATAATACCATAATAAGAGCACAATTTATGAAGGACAATTCATAAAGTGGATCGATTTCTTATAGATAGGCAACAGGTACAACAGGAACTCTAGAATCAATTGTGAACAGGTTCCTCGAGGCTCAAGAACACTTTCCTTGGTAGATGGAGTCTTCTTCCTGTCAAGTGTCCCATTTTCACCATGTCCAAAGGATCCTGAAAAGTGGCACCCCAACCCCTGGGTCATGTGCCACCAAGATAAGGGGATTCCGTGAGAAAGTATATGAAGGCTATCTTGCTTCTGGAAGAGAGAAGAAGAAAAACCAGGATGTCCCAGGTAGTGCATTCTTTGTCTGAGCAATAGGAACAAGGTGCGGATGGCCTCGGGCACTTGCTCCCTGTGTAAAGAATCTGCATTTCTAGAAAGTGCTATGGCAATTCTGAGATCTCTTCACAAACATGGCAGGGTTTGTGGGGGGCCATGTTGGGACAGGGAGAACTGTTGTCTGAGGCCACCTAGAGAACCTGCCTGAAAAATCCAGTTGAAATACCAGAATGTGTTATTTGTTATGATTCTGCTTTTCCCACTGAAGTAAATGCAGGCCTCATTTTGATATTTATCTCAAATCATTTCCTTTGAAGTCCATCCCCATGATTAGTAGTCAGGTACACACATCCCAGGGGAAGCTGTTTCTTTGTTATATCTCTTTATTATATGAGAGTGGCAAAGATGCTGATTGAATGTGGACATTTTCCAACAACAAAATGCAGTAATGCACAAGTCAAAACAGAGAGATGCCTATATTAATGACAAAAGCAATTTTTTTAAAGGAATTGGGAGCTGGGGAGGTGGCTCAGTAGTTAAGAGCACTGGCTGCCTTACAGAGGACCTAGGTTCAGTTCCCAGAACCCATGTATCTGCTTACAGGAATTGTGAGTTGAATGGGGTATAGTGGTACTCACTTTTAGCCTCAACACTTGGTAGGCAGAGGCTGGTGGATCTCAGTGAGCTCAAGTACAGCTAGGTCTACTTAGTGAGACCTTGTCTTGAAAACAAACAAACAACTCACCACCACCAACAACATGTGCCAATTGAATATGGGTATTTGGTGTTTTAACACCACAGTTTATGGCAGAAAGGAACCAGTGGATCCACTAGGTCTAGTAGATACAGCAGATCCAGTTGATAAAAAAGCAGTTCAGGATGTTTTAAGTTAGTAGATTGCCTTGTGCTTCTGCTGTTTTTAATCATACCAACACCCCAAGAACACACTTCTACAATTTTCAGTAAGTGACTTAAGTCATGATAGTGTATCTAGTGGGAGAGAAGGATGTTATGGAGGTTTCTTATGCAACAACATGAATTAACATGTATGGTAAGACTCACATTTCCCTGAACAATTAGAAAATGGCTTCCACCAATTCTAAGGAAGCTTGAGAAAAGGAATAGGACTAACTTGATGATCCAGTTATTAGGAACGAAGGGGAATACAGCAGCAAGCATTAGCTCTACAGTTGGGCAATTGAGTGGCAGGAGAGGAAATGAGGTAAACTCTGCTAAAATGTGTTCACCTCCTGTTTTCAAATTAATTCCTTATGAAATATTCATTAGAAAGGACCTTTCAAAGTTTGCTTTGATAACACGAATGATGGGTCAAAATATTACTGCATATCACACATCTAAGTGAGTCGCAGTTTATGTTAGAGCCTGTCAAGGCAGCCTACATGTTTGGTTGCTATGTGACTATTTCTTTCTCCTCTCATTTGGACAACTTTGCATCAGGCTATAGAGGACTGTACCTGTATCAGTCACTGACTGTCTTACGTTTAGCTCAGAACTTCCATATACCGTAGATATGTACTTCCCTTCCTACTCACCAAAAATAATAGTGCCGGAAAAATGACTGAATATACTGTACAAAGGCAAACTAGGACCCACTGCTGGGAGCATGTCACTCCAGGCAAAAAGCAGTTAGATCTGACGGCTGGATGCTCTTCTGATGTTTCTCCTTAAATAACTTAATTATTTAATGAGAAGTGTTTTAATTATTTAAGTGACATAAAAGATGAGCATGTAGTATTCATATTGAGATTGTGTTTACTGATTCTAAGTCTTTTTATATTGGAGCAGTAAGTACTCACCCACCCCAGCTGGTGGGGAATCTCTTCACATTTAAAAAAAAAAAAAAAAAAGAAAAACAAAAGTTTTTTTTTTGTTTGTTTTTTTTTTTATGCACTGCAAGTATTTCTGTTTTCTCAACAGGCTCCTGTTATAATGTTTGGACTGTCGGTTGTGGCCCTTGATTTATTAAAAAGAACTGGGCTCCTTACCTTTGCAAAGCATTTCCTTTTGTGGCAAATGCTTGTACACGTTGCCCTGATATCTACAGATAATAGATTTCCTCCCACCCCTTCACCTCTGTAATGTCAGTGGGGTTGGGGGCTGTCCTCATCATAATGGTAAAAGTAACAGTAATTAATCAATGTCATTACCAACCCCTCTGTTTATTTAATTCTTTCACACCAGAGGACCACATTTACATGATTTCACAACTTCCCAAAGCAGAAATATTAATCCCATTGGTGAGAAAGCTGAGCTTGAGTGCCAATAACAAAACATTAGAAACAGCAACATGACAAAAATCTAAAACACGTTGAGTTTAAGAGCTGGGAAGTTGGAACACTTCAAGTTGGTCTTTTTCCTCATCATTGCCTTTAACTCCAGTTGTCTCCCTGTCTCTCCAAGCTGTTAAAATGTCATGTTTTTTTGTTGTTGTTTTTTAATCAGAAAAATGAAATGTCTTTCTCAGTCTTCTTTCTCTTTATGCAGAGTAGGGGAAGGAGTTTCATCCCAGTTCTTCCCCACCCATAGCGGAGCTGATGCACTTTCTAATAGAGTGATAACAGACTGGAAAAATATCTATGCCCTTCTCTCTTTATATTTACCATGATCCACATATAAATGTTTTCATTCTTGTGTTGGCTTATTGATTCGGGACTGTGAAATGGCGAGAAATTGCAGTGAAATGAACAATTTGTGAATGAGATAGAAAATGAATAGGGGGAAAGAGGAGGGAAACTGTCCATCGCCTGAGGATGAGTCCAAGAAAAGAGTCAGAATCATTTTGAGCATTCACAGCCAAAGGCAAGCTCCTGGCAGAATGTGGCCCTAGAGTAAAAATGTGGTACTTGAGGATGGCAATAAAGAAGTTTACTGTCCCCTCCCAATCTTTCTATCTCCCCCTTCTTCCATAGATTCCCTGCACTCTGCCCAAAGTTTGGCTATTAGTCTTAGCATCTGCTTCAAAACCATGCTGGGTAGATTCTTTCAGCTTCCCTTTGTGGTAGGCTCCTGTACTGTTCCCTGTCTTCTCCTGCTTCCAATGTCTATACTATTTGCCCTTCTGAATGAGGATTAAGTATCTTCCCTAGGGTCCTTCTTGTTGTTTAGCTTCTTTAGGACTGTAGACTTTTAGGACTGGAGCTCTACAAGTTAACCAACAGAGCCAAAATATCTGGGCCCAGGGGGGCCTGCAAAGATCAATGCTCCAACCAAGGACCATGCATGGAGAAGACCTAGACACCCTGCTCAGATGTAGACCATAGGCAGCTCAGTCGCCATAAGGGATCCTAGTAAGGAGAGCAGGGGCTGTCTCTGACATGGACTCAACAGCTGGCTCTTTGATCATCTCCACCTGGTGTATGTGTGGGGGGACGTTCCTTGCCAGGCCACAGAGGAAAAGGGTGCAGCCGGTTCTGATGAGACCCGATAGGCTAGAGGAGGAGGACCTCCATAATCAGTGCACTAGGGGAGGGAGGGTGGGATGAGAGGCTATGAGGGAGGGGGCTACTGCCGGGATACAGAATGAAGAAACTGTAATAAAAAATAAATCAATAAAAAAAAGAAAAAAGTTTACTGTATGTACAGTTCCTGGAGTTATGGGCAACGATTTGATATACACAGGCTTGTAAATAAGATGTGAGCAAAGCATGTTACTAGTGTTTGTTGTTGTTTGTTTGTTTGTTTCTTTAAACAGGAGGAAGCAAGAAAGTTTAAAAGAAATAATCAAATTTAGAACTCTAGTCAAAAATTTATATCTGACCAATGCATGCACAGAGAGTATGTTGATACATAAAAAAGGAAAGAGAAGAGGGAACAAGTTTCTTTGGTCTTTAATCCATACACAAAATCCAGCTGAGTTCCCATCTTAACACTTATCATTTATGCTTTTATGTTTCTTTCATTGAAATTAATAGTAAGTGGTTTCTGACTAAGGTGAGGGAAGAAAACTGAAAGAATGAGTAGAACCTATCAGATATCTTGGCAAACTTCATGAAACAGCTCTTGAACATTGCTATACTTCCTAATATGAGAGAGAAGTCTTAGGCTGTGAAGGCAGAGACTAATGTTGTCTCTTCAGTAGCAATGACTTGATAGGCTTCCACTGGTTCCTGTCCTGAACCAGTCAGTTAAACATGCAAATACACACAAGGTGCAAGTTGAAGCCTATGTGGTGGGGCATATCCAGTGTGTGACAGGGAAAGTATACAGGATGGAGTAGACGTTGATCATCAGGTCCTGCAAGTCTTTTCAGAGCTGGGAAGGTCATATCTGTAACATAAAATCCATGTGCTGCTGTGGGAAAAAGAAGGAGTAGATGCTGGCCACACGCTGCCACCTTTGCCCTAGCAAGCCACGTGGCTTTGCTGTTGCCAGAGATTTCAGTTTTCAAGCAACTCTTGCACTGCTCCTTCTTGGAAACACTGAGAGGCTCTATGCAAGACAGGAATTGCAATCGGGGAAAGACAGTTCTCAAGCCTTCTGTGGAACAAAGTGGAGTTTTGAAACCCCAAGTAACAGAACAGAAAAGAACTGAGGACCTGACGTAAGAGACCTATCCCGAGGATCATGCTGTTATTTTTCTAACTGTAAATTACTTAAGTGACCTGCCTGCTGTTACATAGAGCCTGGGAGAGGAAGACTCTTGATTTCCTTGATGTTTATTAAAGACATACCTAAACTATCAAGAGGACCAGAGAATGCAAAATGTGTGTCCTTAAAAAGTAGAGAAGACATTTCTAACTGTATGTTGTTTTCTGGGTTCAGTGATCAGACAGCAAGGAAGTCAGCAAACCTAGCAAGTGTTTGGAAGGACAGATGGCCAGACTTCCCCAGTATCTCTCCTTAAAATACCCCTGCTCAGGAGCCTCTTTTTTTTAATTTTTTAACTTTTTTAATATTAGTTACAGTTTATTAACTTTGTATCCCAGCTGTATCCCCCTCCTTCATTCCCTCCCAAACCCACCTTCCCTCCTTCATCTCCTCCCTGCCCCTTTCCAAGTCCACTGAGAGGGGAGGACCTCCTCCCCTTTCATTTGACCCTGTTTTATCAGGTATCTTCAGGACTGGCTGCAAAGTCCTCTTCTGTGGTCTAGCAGGGCTGCTCCTCCCTTGGAGGTGGGGGAGGTCAAAGAGCCAGTCATTAAGTTCATATCAGAAATAGTCCTGTTCGTCTTACTAGGGTAACCCACTTGGATACTGAGCTATCATGGGCTACATCTGAGCAGAGGTTCTAGGTTATATCTGTACATGGTCCTTGGTTGGAGAAACAGTCTCATAAAAGACCCCTGTGCCCAGATATATTTGGTCCTTGTGGAGCTCCTGCCTCTCCAGGTCATACTAACTCCCCCTTCTTTCATATGATTCCATGCACTCTGCCGAAGTTTTGGTTATGAGTCTCAGTACATATATATGGTACCATATGTGTATATAATGATATATATATATATATATATATGGCATATATATGTGCATATATATACATATATATACCACTCATGAGAGACTTGAAAATAAAGCAGGAAATAACAACAAACAGTAGGACAAAACCTAAAATTCTATAAATGCCAACATATGTGCAGGGAGCCTAAGTCCATACTATGCATGCTTCTTAGTTGATGTCTCAGTCTCTGTAAGCCCCCATAGGACTGAGTTAATTGTCTCTGTTGGTCTTCTTTTGAGGTTCCTGATCCCTCCAGGTCCTTTCATCTTTCCCCCAACACTTCCACAGGACTCCCAGAGCTCTGTTCCATATTTGGCTGCAAGTCCCAGCATCTGTCTCAATCTGCTGCTGTCTGGAGCCTCCCAAAGGACAGTCAAGTTAGGCTCCTGTCTACAAATATAGCAGAGCATTATTAATAGTGTCGTGGGCTGACTCTGTACCATGGGGTGTGAGCCATATTGGTTGGACATTTTCTCAATCTTTGTTCTCTCTTTATCCCTGCACTTCATATAAGCAGGGTAATTTTTGGATCAAAGATTTGTCTGTAGGTTGCTGTGCTCCTCCTTTCACTAGCCCTGCCAGGCTAGGAGGTGGTCACTTCAGTCTCCATGTTCCACCCATCCTTCAAGGTGCCCACTCTGTCCCAGGCCTCCATCTTGACAAAGAGATGACCACCATCAGTTTCCCTTCCCTTCTTGTTCCCAACACTCTCACCTCCCTGTTCTCCCTATGTCTGATCCACACCCCTTTTTCCTCCCCTTTCCATCTCCTGTCCAGTTCTCTCTCTCTTCATCCAAGTCTGTCTATTCTATTTCCCCTTCTGAGTGACATTTGTGGCCAATGGGAGGCTTGGTCTTCATATGAGTCACCTGGCTAGTGGAAGGAGGAGGGGGCTGTTCCTAACATGGACTCTATTGTCTGCTTTTGGATCACTTCCCTTTTGCAGTGCTGCCTTGCCTGGCCTCAGGGGATGAGGACATTCTCAGCCCTGATGTCACTTGATGTGCTGGGGAGAGCTGATACAAGGGTTAGGGGAGCTCCACTTTTCTGGCAGGGAAGGGATAGGGGAATTGGTAAGGAAGGGAAAGGGTAGGACTGAGAGGGGATGTAAAGTAAATAACTTAATAATAAATAAAGTAAATAAACTTAAATTTAAAAATAACAACTGTATATTAGATGTCAACTCTTCAGAAGCAGTACTGATAGGGCCTTTGTGGGGCTTTTCTTTGATAGTTTTATTTTCAGTGGTTATAGCCAAATCCTTTTCTATTCTCTGCCTTCTCAGAATCCCAGGAGGTCTTCTTACCTTCCCATCCTTTTCCATCCCCCAGGGAAAGTGGAAAAACCCTCATTACATTATTATGCAAAGTAAATTGTGCTTTTGTTTCAATTGCTCCAGCCCTAAGTCAACCTTAGCAAGTATTCATGCATATTCAAATGAGACACTTCTTTCTTAAAAGTTCTTTTCAATATAGTTTCCATATTTTAAAAACTAACCAGGAGAGAGAGAGAGAGAGGAGATGGAAAAGGGAGAAAAAAGAAAGAGAAGTCATAGACATTTTTGCATGTTCCCAGTCAAATCCCTGTCATGGTTTCCAGTTGGAGTGCCAGCATTGTTTTTGATGGAGGTAAAGAATTATCAGAGGTAGAGAGAACAGTTGTAGACTGCTGTGTTTGAAAGTTCCATTTACCCTCAGAGCTGAATTCAGAGAGGAAGCAAGAATGGGGATAGGTTATCAAAATGAAGTCACACACACAATAGGAAGTAGAGGCTTCTGAAGAGATAATTGTGTATACTCACCAACACACACACACACACACACACACATGCGCACACAGGACTATGCTGTATAACTGGACTTAAGGTTATGCGTTATTGGCTGGGAGAATTATTAATGAGTGTGAGATAAGAAAAGAGAATTACAGAAATGAATGAAAAATTTGCCAGAATAGGATTTATTCTTTTCCTGTTCTCATATGGAGTTTTTGTATCATCATGGTGGTCCTGGCATGGTGGAAAAATCCTATTTCCAAAACAAAAGAATGGACGTGTCATTACAATAAAGCACAGTAGAAAGAGATGAATGATGTCTTTATTGGCCATGTCTCAGACAGTTTAGGGTGATCTAGTCTGTACCGTTTTATAGTTCATGGCATCCTGCTGTAACATGGCTCTAGATAGAATCAGTCTATAGGCACCTGGTAATTTGTGCATTTTTCCCTCTACCTGTATCCTTGTATCCTACCTCAATTTAATCTAAGGTTTTAGAAGAAGAAAAGGGTAGAGAGAATGGAAATAAGAATTTTAGATTCCCCTTGTAGAGGGGTGTATTTATTTTTGATCAGAAGGATGCTGCTTGTCTTGCAACTGTGTAGTTACCTTTTAAGAGGCAGAAACAGGTGAATTAGAGACAGAATCTCTTCAAGCCAAGTGACTGAAACTGTGGTGGCCATGAACAACATGTATCAGAAGTTTAAAAAACATTTCTTCTTTACGCTTATTTCTGTACATTTAAATTTTATATTATAATCATAGCTGGAAAAAATGAAAATGAGATAGCATGGGAAGAAATAGGTGTGCAAGAAAATTAATAATGTAATTGACATATGAGCCTTTAAATGTCTGTGCTGAATGATAGAAAGTTAGATAGAACTGGCAATCACTTGATGTCCGCATCGTGAAATGATTAGACGTTTGATAGCCTGTGATAGATGGCACGGAAGAAGCAATTGGCTATAAACTTAAAGCCACATACTCAAATATGTTAAACATATCGCATGGTAGATTTGTTAATGAACTTTATTTCATAATTTTACAACATATCAGATTCTATATTAAATCAAAACATAAGATCATATCTCATAAATACATATAATAGGTTGCCAAAATTAAAAATTTAAGGTGGTTAGAGAGACAGCTCAGCAGTTAAACAGCACTAGCTGTCTTGCAGAGGACCTGGGTTCAGTTCTCAGCACCTACATGGAGGCTCACATCGTAACTGCTGTTTAGGGGATTCTGAACCTTCTCACTCCCACAGGCATTGCACACAAGATACACATACAAATATGTAGGTAAAGACGAATGCATAAGAAATAAAGATAAATCTTTAAAACTGCATTCAAAAGAAAACTTTTAAATTGAATTTTCAGAACAAACAACTGAAAAAGAAATGTTATGATAGACAGTGTAGAGAGTGTCCAGTGCCATTTTTGTAAACCTTTGAAGGGCTGAAAACAGGATGGACCCATACTGTTAAGGTAGCATGGAGAACACTGACGAAGACACAAAAGAAGCAGAGAGATGCATAGTAAATCTGTTTTCAAAATGTCAACTCACATAACACAAAATATTAAAGAAAGACTTGAAGGAAACAAAATGTGAAAGTCTCCATCGCAGAAAATACCTATAATGAAGAAGAGAGCCAAGATGTAAGTTGTACCATAGCTGGCACCAAAGTCTGCAACACATTGGCCTGTGAGTGATATTTAGCCGGTCAGGGTATCCAATTGGCTCTGCAACTAATTTACAAGTATTGTTAAGTCATACTCCTTAAAAGTAAAAGCTTGAACAAAATGAAAACCCAGATTTTTGTTATTCTACTTTTAATCTGAACCATTACAAGCTTTCATTTCTCCACAAAAGCAGCTCAAGGCAAGTGTTCTTATCGACAGACATATAGCCACAAAGTGGAGAGATATCCGAGATTGACTTGGCCAGTTGCTGCCTTGTAACCTGGTGTGGCTGCCTCTGACGGAATGTGTCTTCAAAGAAAACTTCATTCTTGTCCCATTTGCCCTTCTCCTGGTGACATATATTTCTATTTTTCTTGGAGTCTGCCAACTGGAATCCTCTGACAGAAAGCTTTAGATCAGGACTTCCTTCCCATTTGTCCTTTTCCAACTCCTCCCAGATCACTGCTAGTATCATACCTATGTTAGCAGTCTCTTGACCCTGGAGGTGTTTGACTTGGGTAAAATCCCATTCATGCTATGAAAACTGGCTTCCTTTCCAAGACCAATATCCTGCCCTGCTATCAGTAGAAAGGAGCTTCCTTCATCTGTAGCCCCTGTTCTGGTTCCTGTCATTGCTGGGATTTGCACCTATGTGGTTAATCCTAAACAACAGAAGAAGCCATGCATTGTTTTCTCTTCATTCACAGAGTTTAGACTGCTTTGTGTTCAATACTCATTTCTTGTCCTGGGGATAATTATTATAGTTTATATATGTTTTCCTTTTCAAAAGACTTAAAATGTGTGTGTGTGTGTGTGTGTGTGTGTGTGTGTGTGTGTGTGTATGTGTTTGAGGTTATCTGGGGTGAGTATGTGTCTGTGAAAGCAAGTACTCGTGAAGGCCAGAGGATTTGGGTTCCCCTGGTGCTGGAGTTTCCTTTTCAGATGGTTGCAAACAGCCTAAACTGGGTTGTAGAAATTGAACTTGGATCCTCTGCAAGAGCTGTTCTTAATTACTGAGCCATCTCTCTAGCTCTGTATGTAGTTTCTTGATCAAAGTGCTTTTATATAGTTACACCTCAGCTCTCTAGCACTTGGTCCATGCATCAGCTGGTCTTTTAATCTTCTGATAATTGCTTTGGAGTCTAACAGTTCCAAGAGGCACAAAGAGTCAGAGGAATTATGCCTGTTTCCCCTGTGTATGTGAAACGCATGAGTCTGGCATGAGTTTACGAGCAGAAGAACGTAGCCTTCTGAGCAATTCACATAAGAACGCACGAGGCAAGGAGAGGTCTTGTGTGCTCAAGTGATGATGTACGCCTAGTTCATCACCTAAGCCAGTTGTGGCTGCTACATAATGATGCTCCACTTCTCTGCTGAGTAAAAACTGGAGTTGAGCTGGTAGAGAAAAATGTGCCATAGCAAATTGACCATGAATAAAACAAATTTACAAGTTTCTCCTGGGTGTCTGATTATCTAAAAATCTGCCAGGAAATTGAATTGCCTGTCAGCTGCCCAAATTATTTTACGCTCTGCTATTGAAATTCTTCGTGGGGTAGGTTTTTTAAGGGGAAAAATAGGAAATGAGTTGGAAATGATTGATCCAACTTGAAAATAACAGTGTATAGAGTAGCTTCTTCCATGCCGCGCTGACACCCTCCATTGCATTATTTTCTCCTCTATCCAGGGACCAGAGAATGAAAACTGGAGACCCATTTTAAGTGGAGCAAGTGTTTTACACGAGGTGTATTGATTTGCTTTGAGAGTTAAGGATCGTAATTGTTCACTGTTGTACTTGACTATATTATTTCCATATTAAAACAGTCAAGAGTAGAATGGATCTATCGCTATAACATGAATTAATGTAAAAGGAATAAAAATACTAATGACACATTTTTTTGAATAGGTATCAAATCTGAGTTGCTGTGTTCAAATAGTTTGGTGGCATGAGTTCTTCCCTTTTTAGTAACACGGTACCACGGCATTCTTGTGTTACCTGTCTCTTTCTGAGGATGTTAATGTACCCACAGGAATGCATCTTGGTTTCTTTCACTGGCAGATAGTTTTAGCACTACGTGAGATAAATACTCTTGTTCTTCAAGAGTAGCTTCAGAATAAGCTTCATCGTTTTCCCTTAATGGTACCAGTTTTAAAATTCAGGGTATCCAAGGACATTTCCAGGCTCCCTTATTGTTATCACTTCAAGAACCCTAGGTCATTTCCTCTCCTAGATTATCTTTTCCAAATAGTTCACTGCAACTCTGTCCAAGCGTGGCTCTTGCTTTATTTCTTAGTGGCCAGTGCTCCTGACACCGAAGATCCTCATTTGTTAAAGTCTGCTTGCCCAGAACGTTGTTAGCTCTAATTCCCACAAGGTCAGACCTTGAAGGTAAGTCCTCACATCTCATCAGTACAAATAATTACAACTTTTCCATATTCATTTTGTGAGGCCTGCCATCTGATCTCCAACTTCAAAAATTCTGTCTCCTTCCTCTAGGGGTTGACTTCCTTTAACGTTAGCACCCACAGTCAGTGGGATAGTGTCAGCTTCTCACTACTCCCTTACTGTCCTCTGTCTTCTTTACATATATTAATTATATGGTAAATTAAAATGATTATCTCGTTGCCGATCTTCCTCTTCCACCCTTTTCTCACACCATCACAATGAATCATTCAGCTCACAACCCTGTTATAACCAGCCATTTCCTTGTCACCCCTAGCGCACCTGTAAAGTTTACAGGCGCTAGAGAATAGCACCCACGTATAATGACTACTCTCATTTCAGTGTGATAAACCAAAATCTCAGAGGCTCAACGGATAAGAGCATTTACTGCTCTGGCAGAGGACTCATATTTGGTTCCAAGAATCCATATGGAGACTTATAATCGCCTTTAACTTCATCTCTAGGGGATGTGATACCCTCTTCTGGCCTCCCTCGGCAAGAGGCATGTAGGTGATGCACATATGTACATGAAGGCAAAACATCCATACACATTAAAAATAAATAAATAAACAAACAAATAAATAAATAAATAAAAAGTCAAGCAAACAGACATTCAAAATGTAGCTTTCTGCTTTGATCAGTCTCCCACTTCCTCAGTGAGTTTCTGTGTATCCTCCATATTTCTTCTTCACACACTCGCTCAGGTAGTGACGTTGCTTCCTCTCTCATTTGGACAGCAAATTCGACAGAATGTCATCACATAACCTCCATGGCCATCATCTACCTGCTAGCACTCCTACTCACCTGTTCCGTCTTGCTACCTGTTGATGGTAGCCATCTGTAACGCCAACATGTACTGTCAGTATCAGATGGTGCTCTTTGAATCACTCAGAGATTCCCCTCCACCAATTTTCTCAATATACTTACTGATGATTATCAACGTGTCCATTGCTTTTTTTATAATGGAAGAGCTAAATGGTTCCTCGTTGTCATGATTTTATTGGTCGTGACTTAGCCACTAGCTTCTTTTCTGGAAAAAAAAAAAGTCTTGAAAAATGATGGCCATGTCCATTTTCTCCACATTTTTTCTCTTATGGCTTACAGCAGTAGGATTTCAGCCCACCACTGCACCAAACATGCTAAGCTTAGCTTTCTTGACTTTCTCCCTAGTCCTCAGTCTCATCCAGTGCATTTCTTCAGAAACCACACTGCTGTGGGATTTTCCATCTTTCCCATATTTTGCTCTATATTCCTTGCTAGATGCTTAAGTTCTGAAGGCTGACCTTGAGAGACCAAAAGATAAATTAGCAGCTATTAAGACCTAAAGTAGGTACCATAAAGAAGTCTAGTAATGCCCTGAGGGGAAGAGCCACCTCACTGCATTCTTTCTCCACCCACTAGAGATACAGTTGCTAGGAAAATGGACCATCCCCCTAGGGAGGGACACCAGATCATTCATGGTCTGGGAACCTTCCTATAGCCAATCGATTCAAAATGTAGCATCTTGACCAATAGATGCTTGCCAGGCAGGAATTGCCCCTGCCTTGGGCATGCTGGGAGGGACCAGAATCTATAAATCACCCAACTAACCTGGGGACGGTGCGCTCAGCTCCCACCGCTTTGGCTCCCACCGCTTTGGCGGTGGGGCTGTGTAGGCCCAAGCTGCAGCTTGTAATTTACAATAAAAAGAACCTCATGTATTTACAGCGGAGTCTAGTTATTCCTGGTCTTTTGGGGTTCGTGAACTGGGCAGAACAACCTAAGTGGATTATGGTCATATTTTCCTCTGCATTTACAATTCATCCTTAACCTTCCCATCAAGCTGGGAAGCTGTAAATACAATTGTTAGAGGACAATTTACCATTACGTTTTTGTAACACAAACACTGCCCGAGTCCCAGACTCATTTGCCAAACTTCTGCATGGTTCCACCCACACTAGCTGAACTTAGGATTCGCTTTCACGCTTCCACTGAGACCTTCAAGAGACATTCAAACTTATGCTGGTCTCATACTCACATGCAGCTTTTTGGAAACTTCCCAACCTCATGATACAGAATACACGTACAATCCAGTCATTTCTCCTTCCCCCAAGTAGCACCTGTTCTTTCACAGCTACCACTTTCTCTTACCTAAATCTCAACAGAAGCTTCCTGTCTTGCTGTTTCACCTGTACTCTTCTCAACCACCCCAGCCCAAATTATATTCAGGATAAGCCCATAAAATGGGAGTGTGAGTGTATTGTTTCTCTGCTTAATACCCAACTCTAGAAATTCATTATTTTACTCACAAACTAGAGTGCCAAAAAAAAAAAAAAAGAAAAATCCTAAAACCAACCAACCAACCAAAAACAAAAACAACAATAAGAAACCAACCACCATCACCATCACCAAAATACCCAGCCAAAATAACCATATTATTTCTGACTTTCCATTCATCCCATTTTAACAATGAAGTTATAACACCCTAAAATGTGTGGGATACTCATACTTGAACTGACTTTATCCTGGCAGGTAGATTCCCTCACTTCTTTCAGGTGACTGCTCCTATGAGGTCTTCTCTCTGTCTACCTAGCCCAGCCTCTCAACTGTCTCTGTCCCCACACTGCCATGCTTCCTTATTCTAATCCAATTTAATAACGTGGAAAACACCTTTACAAGGCCAGCGGAATTAATTGCTTATTGCTTCTCTCTTATTTACTACCCTAGAATACAAAACCCTAAGTCAGAAGATTCTACTGAGTTTGTTTCCTGATGTGTTGCAAGCTGTAAAAGACATCAGCAGACAGTTGACCAATAGTATTTGTTACTTTATAAATAAAAGCTGTCCTACTATTATGATGTTATGTGATGGCATATACCTTATTTTTCCTTATTTGATATTAAACACAAAATTACAGTATTGATTATTTTAGTAAGTTAAATGCCTTTATTTTCTATGTATTGAAAAAAAAATGTCAGTTTTTCTTCTGCAAATATACTTTAATTTGTCCTTATTTTCCCAGTTTTGTTCAAGGCTTTTCACCGCCTATTTATTTTACAATTTTGTACAAGCTTCATTACAGATTACCCACATAGTATGGATCTTAAAGACACTATACAACTATTTTATTCAAAATGAGACCCTCATAGCACAGAGAGGTTCATAAAACCTCTTGGTTCATAAAAGCTCCAAATCTGGTTGTATTATTCTTTCATTATACTCCAGAGTGGCCAACACATGGCTTGATCTTTTTATGAGACTCACATTGCTTACTGAACGCAGAAACGTTCCCAGGCAGACTCTAGGACAGAGATGGAGGAAGCAATGGACAGTCTCAGGCTTTTAATCATGGAAGGGTCACAGACAGAGAGCTTGATACTTCTGTTGCCGTTGTGATTTCAGAACCATGGTAGGGAGTTCAAATGGGATAAGGAGGTGGTGATGAAACACAGTGACCTGTTAAATTTTGAAATGCTGTTTTCCAGAGGCTACTTGAGGAATTTAAGTAAGGTTTGAGTTGCATTAGGTCTAAATGTGGCAAAAATTTCCCACAGTTAATAATTTCCTTTAAGCACTTGCTTCATGTGAGGCATGATTTCCTTCACCTCTTTCCTTATCTGTGCACTGGATAATGTGGTTGCCCATTACCCTCAGAGTACACATTTCAAGGCTCCACTTGACGCCTGAATCTCTACAGATTTTTCTTGCACAGACATATGGTACTGTTTAATTTGTAAATTTGAAACAGTAATAACAGTAACAGCACTGATAGTGGAGGAATAATTATAAAAATATGCTATTATAAAATATGGAGAATGGGATCTCTGTCTTCTCTTCTATCTTTTCCACCTGCCTCCATATATGTTATTTTAATGTCTGTCTTCATGTGATCATGTTTGATGATACTTAAAGGAATATATTAGCAGATTCCCTTTGATGTGGCCAAATTGACCGTTTTGGTAAAAATTCCGGATAAAATAATGGTCACTTGAACATAGACACTTATGTTGTGGGATGGTTAACTAAGATAGCTAAAAAGTATCTCATGAGTGAGTAGTGCATTAGCATTTTTACAGGCCAAAGGGGTAAGTGATGTCCCAAGAAGGAAGGAAGATAGCAAGAGATTTCATTTTGCAAATATGAGTATGACACAGTTTTAAAAGGCAGAGTTTATGTCTGCACTTTTCAAACAACAGTTGTCAGGAAACTGAAACCGGGCAATATGAAATCACAGATAGGAAGGGGTTAATGTGTTATGCACCCCCACTTAATCAAGTCACTTGTTACGTGCTTAGCCAAAAGGAACTAAGCCTAGATCCGAAAGTAAGTCCATCTATGCAACCCTGCCTTCCTTTGTATTTGAAGTACTGAGTTTAAGGAGGTTTAAGTATTTTCTTTTTTCTTTCTTTCTTTCTTTTTTTTTTTTTTTTTTTTTTACTTCAAGTTCCATTTAATTTCTTATTACAGTGGGTTCAATTCCAGTGATAGAAAGTCATGGAAACATGAGAGAAAGATAAAATGTGTAGGATTAGAAATTTTCTAATTTTACCAGGCTATACAGTTTTGAATTTTTAATGCTAATTTAATTGTGACATAACATGCCAAGTGACCAAAAAAAAAAATCTTCCTAAATATCTTGTGGGATCAGATATTACACTAATGGGCAATTTACAGTTTTGCCAATAAGTAAATAAATTTTGAAATATCAGAGAATTTTGGGAATGACATGTGTCTTCTAAAACCATTGCCCTTTGTCCCGAGAGGGCCCATCTAATGAGAGGTACTGTGTAGCACCAGAAAAAGCAGTTGGTTGCGCATCAAACTGAATGTGGAATGATAGGGATCGCTGAAGATCTGCCAGGCTGCCAGTGAATTGGTTTTTTTGTGTCCTCAGGGATAGACTGCCCTGTGAGAATTTGAACCTATCAGTTAGCTGTCAAATTTCATTTGACACCTCATCCAAAATTTAAAAGGGGCCGCCATCTGAAGTCAGGGATGTTCTGGGAGGAAGGAAAAGGCTATTTTTTTCCAGGCTAGCAGGACTGAAGCTGCCAAGTGCTTCAACTGAGGGCAACAGCCTAGCAACTCTTCCCAGACAACCTTCCCAGACTGTATGGTTTCCTATATAAGCACTTCTTCCCAGCTTCCAAATTCATCTTTCCTCTCTCTCTCTTTCTCTCTCTCTCTCTCTCCCTCACTCTCTCTCTCTCTCTCAAAGACAGATGTCCCCCCAGAGGCAAAAAAATCCCTAAGGGGATATTTAGTACAACTTGCAAAACTGCCACTGTATTGTTATCCACAGAGGTGACAACTTGTAACCCAGAGGTTACTTAATGTAACTGAGTTTTCCTTCTCTAGAATCTCTCTCTCTCCTCTTTCTTTCTTTCTTTCTTTCTTTCTTTCTTTCTTTCTTTCTTTCTTTCTTTCTTTCTTTCCTTCCTTCCTCCCTCCCTCCTTCCCTCCCTCTCTCTCTCTCTTTCTCTCTTTCTTTCTTTCTTTCTTTCTTTCTTTCTTTCTTTCTTTCTTTCTTTCTTTCTTTCTTTCTTTCTTTCTTCTACTTCCCTAAATTTCTCACATGCTATTTCCGTTTTTATAAAATATAATGTTTGCACTATTTACTCATGAGTTAATAAAGTGCATACTAAAGGCATTTCCACAAATCCTGTCAATGTGTTCTGTACTGAAAATGTTTGCACACTTGGGTGAGAGTTGCTCCCTAAAGCTCGTGCTTTCAGTGTCCTCCTGTCCCATGCTCACCCTTCTCCTAACTGATTTAAATGGCTTATTGGAGGGAAAGCTTTTACAAGTTAGAAACTGCCTTGAGACAAGGACCCCTTGATGGATTCATGATTGACCTCTTGATTATCCATGGCCATCTGAGAAGATTAAAAGGGTAAGGAGAGGTGTGTTAGCAGCAATCAGTAAGCTGCCCCCTTTTCTCTCTTCCCTTCCCCTTCACACAGACTGATTCATCAAAGGACATTTGCAATGCCTCATTTCAGAGATCCTGGCTTCAAAGTCAGGCTTTATTTTACAAAGAGAAAAATGCTAAAGTCTCTCTCTAAATTCCTTCAGGGCCAAAAGAGAGGGGAAAAAATCATCCTCTAATTGTCATTTCTATGCTCACTCTGGGGGGAAAAAGGAAAAGCGATAGAAATGTAAGTGCATATATAAGGGAATCACTTGAAAAGAGTACAGGAAAAGGTCCTCACTTTTGTCTTATCCCACCATAATTTCTCTAAGTTTCTTTGGGATAGTCTTTGCTATCAAACCTGGATGCTTAGCAAACTACAGAGGGTGTACAAAGGTTTTAATTTAAACATTAGCTCCTTAGGTAAATGAAGCTCTGTTCCTGCCTTTGCAATCTAATTCACACAGGGCCAATTTCATTCTTGTTCCATTATTTCATCCAGTTTCTGTGATCACAAGTCTCCCTTTGAAGTTGGCTGGAACGCTGCGCACAGACAGAGTCCCTGGGTCTCAGAGTAAAATGAGTAATAGATCTGTAACCTCACAGTCCTAAGGCTTCCTCCCGCTCCCTCACTCTGTTTTCCCCTGAGGTCTTCCTCTGGGATTTGTATAACTTCTCAAGTTGGCTTACATATCAACTTGCTGAACAATAGGCATTTTAATTGAACAGTGCAACGTGTGTGCAAAACAAGTCAAAGTGGGGTTTCGTTCGGGTTACACTTTAGATGGATTTATTTTAAAAATAACATAAAAAATATACAGCCGAAATAAACACAAATTCTCTTCCCATGGGGCTTCCTGAAGGAAGTTATTTTGATTGCAAAAGAGGTCATGGAGCTAACATTTCTGCAACAGATTTGCAATACATCCAACCCTCATTTAGTCTTGTCTCCAGCTTGGGGAACAGTAGCAGATAAGATTACCAGAGAGTAGAGAGACAGAATCCTCTTCATCATCACATATTGCCAATGTCTACAGGCCGTGTCTACACAGTCTCATGAAAAAGCAAAACAAAAGGCTACATTCAAAGAGTAATTTAAAAAAAAAATCACTAACTAATGTTCTAACTTGGAGCATAAGTTACAAACTGGTCTAGTTTGTCCTGATCTGAGGGAATTCTGGGGCTTTCAAGAGTGGTCTCAGAGAGATCGTTTCTCAGTAGAGTCTGTAAAGCAAAAATCCAGAAGTAGCTGTTGCATCCTTATTCTTGATTCCCATTATTCCCCCCGCCCAGGACAAGTGGATTGGAAAGGAGCTTTAAAACTGATGCTAAGAGGTCCGATCTTACCAGAAAATCATTTATGTTTGGGCTACATATCCTGGGATGAAAAAAGTATAAAATTTTTCCTTTCTATCAGTGTGCCCATATGTGTACCAGGCAGCAGTAAGCATCTGATGTGGGTACTATCACCTCCTTATATTCCATGAACACAATATGTCCCTTCACATTAATTGCCCAAGGCCAATGCAGGTAGTGCACAGCTGATGAAGAGTAGACCAAAGATTGGTGGCCAATCTACCCAAGGCTCAACTAGCTCAGAGTACTATCCTTCCTTCAACTTCTAGCAAGAAAGACTGCTTCCATACTGTTAACTTTCAAATATTCCCCATAATCCTGACACAGTCCCTAAAAAAAAAAAAAAAAAAAAAAAAAAAAAAAGAACAGTCTGAAACATTTCCCATCCTCCCCTTGGCATTTCCCAGTGAGCTTAGAGGGGTCTCATAGGTCTGCTCTAACACTATAACTAAACTCTAGGAGTTGCCTATATTTTACCCTCTCCTTGAAAGTGTGTGTTGTTTCATCCATTTAATCACTAAAATACTTCCTACTTAAAACATGTCAAAAGTGTAAGCCTAACCAGTTTGCTCTGATTGTAAATCAAGTGCTTCCTCCAATATGCCTTTCTGAATTGGAAAGAATGGGGCTCTCACGGATCAATATGTGGCATTCTGCATGTTGTGATCAATTGGTGATTAAGTGCAAACGGTTTAGCTTAATTTGCTTTGAAAAGCTGTGCTTGAGCTGATAAAGTGTAGAAGCGTTTCTGAGATGAGATACAAGGAACAGATGTTTAGTATAAAATATTGATAGCACAGAGCAGAGATAAGCTTGGTATTTAATTTGTCTTAATATTTCCATTGCTACAAATTCAACAGCTTTTATCTAACTGGGTAATTACAACTTCGTTTCCCCCCCTTGGCATAAGATAAGACAGACTTTTTTTTTTCTTCTTCTTTTTTTTTTTTCAGTTTTCTGTCATATTTAAACTCTTTATGTCCCCCTTCTGTGTTCATCTTTTCTCCCCTGGGTGATGGTTTCTTTATTTTAATTTCAATGGCAATCTTCACTTCAGAGATTAGAAAATTTGTTTCTGAAAGTTTACAATTTTCCTGTCTTGGAGTTTTCAGGGTGTTGGAGTCATGTGACCTCTGAAAATAAATGTCGTATTAGGATGTAGTTGATCTTGTGTGACTACAAGTGCAGATGTGAGAGAAGATTACACCTGCATCTTAATGTATTTCACTCCTGTATCTTTCATGTCATTCAATGGTCTCCACTCCATGAGTGTGACGCCCAATCTAACAGTGCAGGAATGGGTTCTTATCCTCTACCAATTTGAATGTTAAGATAAGAAAGAAGTCATATAGAAATCTTGGGAAATCCCAGCAGAGGTGTCCTATGAAACCTGAGGTATCAGGGTCCCCTTGGGAGATTCTTAGTTTCACACATGAAACAATTTAAGGAGAACACAAACAGAAGCCCAAAGGCAAGATGGAGGCTTGAGGGCAATGTGTTAGAATTTAAAAGTAAATAAACTGTAAATCCTGTAGGTGCCTGAAAGGAAGGCCTAGAGTAAAGAATAAACAAAACCATCCTGCCTGAGGTAAGGCAGTATGGAGGTCAGCCACCTGGATGGGCAGCCGTAACAAGAAGGGTGGCCTTAGCAAGAGCAAGAAAGCCTAGAAGTTAGTTAGGGACTGTAAGTGTACACTTAGGCTCTGGCTGGCACAAAACAAACAAATAAGAAAACAGGAGAAGAAAAAGAAACAGGTATACGTTTTTGAGTCTGATTAAGGAAGGTATCCTGTGCAGACCCAGCTGACAGTCTTGAGGACACCTAGGAACAGCACGATGGGAACAGAAATCTAGGAAGGAGAAGTGCATTTGCTTAAGGTGAACACACCTTCCTAGGCATGGTTTCTGACCTGCCCTCTTAGATTAGCCTATTAGGTAGAAGACATGACTGTGTCTCTAGTTGAGTTAGTGTTCATTCTTGACAAGTTCATTTAATACCTGGGCTGGAGAACAGGTTTGGTCATGTGACTTCCCATTCTGGAGGGCCAGTTGTGATAGACTTGCTCTACTTTCTGTAGAAGGAAAGGGGGTTGGGGCTAGGTGGATAAGCAGGCCTCATGTAGCTTACATTAGACAGTAAACCAGAAGCTGCACATATCAGCTGTCTCCATCTATCATTGGTGCATTGTAAATATATTTATGTCTAACAGGAAGAAGGTCTAAGTAATTGTTTTCCCAAACAGTAAAACATCAGGCTTCTTGTAGGAGTATATGAAAGCAGATTCCCAGACACAAAACCATACGATAAAATCACCTTACAATTACCTTACCATAAAATCACAGAAGAGAATCACAAGTTGATGTCATGACTTTGTGGCTATATCCTGTAAGACCTGGGGTCTCACAGCTCAGGAGTTCAATCGTGCCCTTCCCAGAAACTCCCCCAGACCAAGACTCGCTGCAAACACAGGAGGTTTATTAACCATTGTACAACGGGGTCACCCCTGCTGGTCAGCAAAGAGTGGCACTGGAAGACAAAGACCTTTAGGTTTTTAAAAGAAAAATTGCGGGAAATTTGAAGTTGCAGTTTTGGCAATTTAGGATTGGATGAGGAAGTTATAAAGTAAGATAATTGGTTAGTCTTAGGTGCTCAAGCTTGGCCAGTCCTGCCAAGTGTGGATGCAGCCGCAATTTAAGGTGGGGGTGGTTAGCTCATCCTTGAAGACTAGGGGCTACA
This sequence comes from Meriones unguiculatus, assembly GCF_030254825.1. Classification (NCBI taxonomy): domain Eukaryota; kingdom Metazoa; phylum Chordata; class Mammalia; order Rodentia; family Muridae; genus Meriones; species Meriones unguiculatus. The sequence continues at coordinate 31,584,538 of NC_083359.1, forward strand.
GACTTTTGGCTGGAGGTCAAAAGCTACTCAGAAGAAGTCTAGGTTCGTTGCTAAGAAACGCTATCTCAAGGACAAGGGTCTGGTCCTTCTTTTGCTGAGTGAAGGTCATTGCTTGCTTGCCCCTTTTTTTATATCTGTCCTCACAGATAGGGTCACATTCCTTCACTCTCTGGAAAGGTACTAAGAGGCTTTAGCTTAACCTGGACCTAAAACTCAAAACTATAGGCTTTAGAAGACATATAGGTTACAAAGTTAGTCTAACCCTTTCAATCCAAATGGAAAACTAAGAAAAATTAAACAGACCGTAAGCTGAAAGGGGGACTGTAAGTTTGAGCACATCCATTGGCATTCTTGAAGGACCAGTGAGATCACTTTCAGACTTCCAGCATGAGGCATAATGAAGGCAATAGTAACCCTGGGCTCAGGAAGCAACCTACTGAATGTCATGAGAAAGTTTCTGGAGGAGCGAAACCAATTTAAGTATTCAGATTTATTGTGTTAACAACTGTGAGCCTTCATTCGAATAGTCTCAGAGCAGTACACAAAGGATTCCTGAGGTGGGGGTGTGATCAGAATAGGTGTTCCCAACATGGAATGGAAACAGGCACGTATAATTCCAGTACTGGAAAGGCTGTGACTGGACGATATTAAGTTCTAGTCCAAGCTAGACTAAGTAGGGGGGTCTTGTGCCAGAGCTGTCCTATTGTGCCACAAGCAAATAAATAATTTAGTTCCCTTAGTATTTCAAAGGAGGTGATGGTATATAAAAGGCTGGCATCTGTCACATGCAAGTGACGAAACAGATGAAGGGTGAGATTAACAAAAAGACGAAAGGGGAGGAAAAGAAGAAGAAAAAGGGGAAGGGAGGGAGGAAGGAAGGAAAGAAAGAAAGGGGAGCAGAATGATTGGAAAAACAAGAGTTTAGAGAGCCAGAGGGGATGACTCCGCGGGTTAAAGTGCTTATTAGCAAGCCTACTGAGTTGAGTTTGATTCTAAAACACCTGTAGAACCACCTCCTGAACCTTGTCTCCTGACCTCTCTATAGGCCCAACCCCCATCTCTTTCTCTCTCTGTCTGTCTCTGTCTCTCCTTCTATCTCTCTGTTTCTCTTTCTCTGTCTCTCACACACAGTCTTTTCAAGAATGTGACTGAGTTTGGACCAACTCCTGAAAGTTTCCCCTGACCTATACCTATACATGCCACATCTCTCACACACACACACCGAGAGAGAGAGAGAGAGAGAGAGAGAGAGAGAGAGACAGACAGACAGACAGACAGACAGACAGACACTTCAAAAATGTGGCTGAGTTTGGGTAGAAATAGGATGTCCTTCTGGTCATAGAAGAAAATAAAAAAACCTCTTTGTCCATCATTTAGACAATCAGGTCTCCAGACTCATGGATGGTGGTCCAGCAATCTCCTTGGTGAGGCCTTTTCTTTTTAAAGAACCCAAACAAACAACTTTCAGATCCTCTTGAAGCAGTTTGCAAGCTTTAGAACCACATCTCCATTTCCAAAGAGAGTATCTGCTTCCTATTTGCATAACTAAAAGGCTCAGCTAGATGGCTTTTGAAGAACAAAGGCACATTCTGCCTAAAGAAATACATCATTGAAGTTTCCCACTCTTGAGAGCTAGAAACCACTTAGCTGCCTTTTATTGTCACTTTTCCCCCTTCCTGGCCCCACTCCCACTCTGCCTCCCTGAGTTTCCATCCATAAAGGTTTCCAAAATCACAGCGTCATCAGACACCAGGACCGTTGAAGCATTGACGATACTGCTAAACCGTTCTCTCCGCACCTTGGTTGCTTGGAATCTAATGAGGTGCGAGAGCCTGGCTTAACATCCAGCTTTCCCCCACCTCCGTATCCTGTAATGTACAATTATGAGTCTGACAAAGAGGGGCAATGTCAGGGGTGCACTTGTTTTCAAGGAGCCGTCAGGATATTAGGCCGTGTACACTGTTGGGTAATTACGGTTGGAGCGGAACACTGTTGACTCAGACTGGTGCTATATCACCTTAAAATTCCCTCTGAATGTTCAAATAGAGATCGCTGAGCTCTCCGCGGCCCATGTATTTGCAGCATACAAAAAAAAAAAAAAAAAAAAAAAAAAAAAGGTTATGTTGGTTTCCTCATTTAACCCTCCAGTGCCTCTCTGCTACGTTATTCGGTGTTCTAACTTAAACATGGGCAACTGAGGCTCGCTACATACCTAGCATGATTGAGAGCCATGACAGGATTCCCATTCTTCTGCCTGTAAAATCTACAGTAGAACGTTTGACAGATAAAGTATGTTTTCGAGAAACAATACTTCAGTGTCTTGTCCATAATCAAGAAAACGGGGTAGCGGTTTACACGTGGGAAGTTAGGAGACCCCAGTTGTATGAAGCCTCTGTAATTAACTCATCCTTTGCCACTGAGTATGTCATAGAATTTCCCTGGGGTCTGAGTTACTCATATAAATTTCAGGATTATCTTGGTTCAGAACATTGTGGTTACTGATGATTCTGCATGTTATAAATTTTCGTACCATTCATGTAGTTGTTCTGTACAAAACTCGGTGCCTACTTTTTCAATTCAGAACAAGCCTTTTGTCACATCATTGCTAAAGGAAAATGTTATGTAAGTTTGCACAGGATGAATTTTAGCTCTGGTCACGTTTGGCAACGATTAGAATAGTGCGATTGTTCTGTCTTCCATATGCTGGGGTCTTGGTCTCCCCACCTATTTAAGCTAAATGGGGTCTGTCTGAGTCAAAATAAATTGTCTTTAAAATATACCACTATTAATGTGTGAAACAGCAGTACCTTAAAAAGCCTGATTAAACTTCCCATTGCCAAGTATAAAAATTGAACTTAAGACTTTTTTTTTTTTTTTAATTGTTATTTGAGCTCAGGAACTGATGCTATGACTTGGTGGGTAAGGCGCTTGTGACATGAGTGTTAGTTTCTGAATTTAAATCTTCAGACACATGGAAAGCTGAGCATCACAACGTGCTTTAGTCCCATCATTCACAATGTATATCCATTTATACAATTTATACCCACAAAAATAAATGGATATGTATTTAAAGCAAAATTCAGATGTTACTTATCACGCATAAAAGTATGGTTTGTTTTCTGTGTATTCTTTAAGAGTAATAAAAATGGTTCTTTTTAATTAAAGTAAAATTTCATATTTCTGAACCTGTGACGCCGTGGATTCACACCTCCTTTTAAGGTAATGCCAATTGCTTCCATGTGAGTTCATAGTTTCCCTCATCTCCTCCAATGAGCAGTATTAATATTAACACCCGATTATCTTGTCTTGAGAATGTATCACAAAAAAATGACTGAAATGGTCGAACATTTATTTAGTGTAGGCTAAAGGATTCTTAATGACTTTCCAGAAGTGAGAGTTAAAGGTACTTTCTTAAATTTATTTGCCTGTATATTCCAAATGATTCTTCCTTGTTTCTGCTTTGGTGAGAAATTTCCCATATGAAATTTCAAGTCAGTAGAGTAGGATACTGCTGCCAATATCCTTGACTTAGGCAATGAAGAACTGAGTTGAGTTTTCAGTGTTCTAAAAGGGTTCTCCTGTGACTCTGGATGTGTGCCAGGTGGCTTCCCTCAGCAAAATGGATAGGTATCCATTAATTAGATATTATTATTAATGTCATGGTCAGACACATACTAAAGAGCAGAGAATAGACCTGAGGCCAGGGCTACTGGCTTTGTGATATATGGGCAGCTCTCATAAATTACTTAGAGAAAATTCTTACTTCTTACCGTGTTGCACACTATATTAAGAAGATAATGAATGGTTATGAGAAAGAAAGTGAGCACAAGGATTGGACTTGTTGACCTCTTTGTTTTATTTTATTTATTTTTCAACAGTGGCAAGAAATTTTTGGAAGGTTCCTCAGGTTTGGAAATCTCAATGAAGAATGTCATGGATTCTTATTTTTTGTCAAGACTTTTGGAGATTTCTCAAAGTTCTTGATTACTGTTTTTGATGTCTTTAAGGACATTGCAGACCAACAGAGGAAGAATTATACAGTTTTTCATACATGTGCACCCAATGATGTGCATTCATACATGCCCACAAAAATAAAAGAATACAAATTGAAAATAAAAATCAGGTTTTTATTTGTCATAAATAAGAAAGTATGATGTTTTCTGTTTATTTTAGAAGAGTAATTAAAGTGTTTCTTTTTAGTGAAAATGTTTAAACTTAACTGTATTACATTATTGGCACAGTGCAGAGTTCCTGAAAGTTTTATGCCACACGCTGTTCTAGCCTCAAACAAGAGAAAAGTGTTGTGGGTCCAAAAACGTTCAAGTACACTCATGGTTCTGCGTTGGTTATCCTCGTACAACCTGAGAGTCTTAAGCATGCAAGGTTGTTCAGAACATACACATTTGTTGACTAAGGCTGTGATTTTCAGTTTCTGGGGCTGAAGCAGAAATGCTCTTTATCATGTCCCAGAGTCCTTATGGCTGACAATGAGTATTCCTCTCCTGGAAAGTGGTGAACGTTCCTCCATGTAATTCTATTACAGCTATGTGCCACCACCATGCCTCGCCTATTGTCTATGGTTTTAATGCCCAGTTGCTTTCATACAAATATTTATTCTCTAAGTGAGGATTTGTGTATCAAGCTCTTATTGCTTATATAGTTAGCTGACTAATTTTTGCCTAGCCTAATGAAGCTGGAAAAAAATGTTGAGAAAAATGTGGAGGTCTTCCCATCACAAGTGCCTGGCACATGCCTTCATCAGCATCTCATGAGATCCTTCCATCCCAAATTTCTTTGCCTCATATGTAGAACTAGAGGAAGAGGAAAGTAACACCCTCCCCATCCATACACACTTTAGAATTTGAATTTTTATCCTTCATTTGCTTACAAATTGTCATTGATTTCCATAACCACTTTTCTGAGTAGTAACACAAAAACAGTATTTTTTTTCACTCTTTCTCTGAAGACATTACCTTTCCATCTTTTACAGCTCCTTGCAAATCTCCATTGCTGATGGTCATTGCAACAGGCATGGTTTTGTTTTCTCCTCCTGTCTTCCATATCCCTCCTCCTGACAGCTATCTGGACTTACAGCTTTCGTGTCTCATTTTTATTCCCCACACATTCTAATAAAGTAGCCATTTTCAGCTAATGATTATATGACTGGATTAATGAATCAGCAGGGGAGAGCAATCTCTGTCTTCCAGTGGACCTGCATTCTGTTCTGAGCATCAACATAAATGTCCCACAGTGCTCTGTGACTACAGCTACTGGGTAGCCGATGGCTTCCATGAGCATCTGCACTTATGTTCGTATACTCACATACACAAACACACATATACATAATTAAAAATAATTTTAAGTCAATAGAACTTTTCATTTGTACTTCAAAGATTTAGAATTTTTTTAAATAATGTATTTAACTTTATTTTATGTGCATTAGTGTGAAGATGTCAGACCCCTTGGAATGAACTGGTGTTAGAGACAGTTATGAGCTGCCATATGGGTGCTGGGAATTGAACCCAGGTCCTTCGTAAGAGTAGACAGTGCTCTTAACCACTGAGCCATCTCTCCAGCCCCAAAGATTTAGAATTTTAACTTCAATGACTTAAAGAACTATTTTTATAAATTATATTAGCAAGTGTAAAATACATTAGATTTTTTTTTGCCTCTTTTGTATATATATATATATATATATATATATATATATATATATATATATATATATATCTAAGTCAAGATTACCCTCATACTGACTGGCCAAAGTAAGGAAGAAACAGGACTTGCTATGCACTTTTTGGACTTACCTCTAAGTACCTGTGCAACTTGAACTATCTGTGCTAATAGGTACAATAAATACTCAGTCTATTAGAAGAAAATGCTGTCAGTATCCTTCCTACGCTCAAGTTTGATGATACAATCACCCATAAATCCAGTTATCCCATATAAGAAGTCTGTACATTTCATGTTCTCAGTCTCTTCTAACAAGTCTAACAAGCATGGCTAAAAAACCTTAAGGACTTTGAAATCAAGCATTTCCATTATAATAAAACAATTCAGAATATTTTCCCCAATGATAGTATAATCTTGGAATGCTGTCCACTTTTATCATAACCTTACTGTGACCAATCAGTTAGAGGGATGGTGAAGACCACACCCATGTTGAGTAAATGCCAGCGACTCGCAGTTGACTTTATTGCTTAAAGAGCTCCGAGAGCCAGTGCTGGAGCGTAATAACTCATTCTCAAAGGGTGCACGCCTCTCATTTTTAGTTTCTTGCACTGAAATGACTTAGGGTCATGATTGCCAATTGAAATTTACCAGAACAAACTGCTGTTGCTCTGCAAAGTTACTTTTATGCATTCTTTGCCAGAAAACTCCAGTGTGGGGATAACAAAGACACAGGGATCGGTTAAATTATGCTGATTTTTTTGGCTTTTTTTTTTTCCCGTGGAATGTGTATATATACTCAGAGAATAGAAAACTCACACACAGCGTGTAACCTTTTCAACTTTCCACAGTTTGAAAAACACACTGCTTTGCTTTATTGCATTTTCCTGCAACATGGGACATATTTCAGCCAAAAAGGGCAAACCAGGAAATTTACTCATGAAATCCAATTTATATAAGCATATGAATAGTATAACTATTCCATAGAGAGTCTGGCATTCATCTTGAGAACTCTTGGGGAAGCATGAGTGATCATCCGTGCAACTTCAATTTAGCCTGTGTTTTACAAACAGAGTGAGGGTGGTACTGGTTTGTTGTTGCTGTTGTTGTTGTTGTTGTTATTATTATTATTATTATTTTCTCACTGGTAAGCCAGTGAGATGGCCCTTGAACTGCTCTGCATTCTGTCTGCAGAATCAACGTGACAAGGTGTCTGCCGTGACAGATCAGTGGTGGAGATTGAGCAGACCTGAATTAATATAGGTCAGGATTGTCACCAGGAAGAGTGCCCTGTGGCATGTGAGGACTTGCCCCTAAACAAGAGCTGAGAAGGCAAAGTACTTCCAAAGCAGACCCTCAAAGACCTGGACAAGCAGGGCCTTTCCGGGGAATTTTGAAAGTTAATACTCTGAAGTAATTTTAAGATGCTTCTGTGTCACATCTTCTTTCTGTCCTTCGTTGCTTGAAAACCTCTTAAATTGCTGAGGTATCTATCTACTATGGTAGACGATAGAGGGAAAGGACCATAGGAAAGGAAATGTTCCCTCAATTCTCTTAGAGTTTCTCTGCCTAGGACTAAAACAAATAAGCAAAAACTGGGCAAACACTAATTAGCAGAAGAAACACACAACAAATTCGTTTAACCCCAGTTTTATGAACCCTAGGTAAAAAAGAGGGAAATGCCAGGGAAAATGTTCATCTTCCTGCATAACTCAAGGAAGAATGGCCAGGCATACAGAAATGTGTTTGGGTATAGAGTGTTGGGCTGGGGTGCCTCCTAGTCTTTCTGGGACACCACTTCCTGTTTGCCTGGTGTTGAGTCAGGTCCCTGTGACTACAAATGAATACCTGGTTAATCAACTTTTGGAGAAGGGTTTATTAGGCTTCTATTTTCATTGTCAGAGACTTCAGCCCAGGACTACTTGTGGTCTTTGTTTCCTTGGTGAGATCATACGTTACAATGTTACATACAGTGGGGCGTGGACTATGAGTGTACTGCTAACATGGGTGGGGAGGCGAATATGTAGAGAGGGTGAGGGAGGTGCTGAAATCCCCAGATTCCTTCCAACAGGAGTCCCACGGTGATCAAAATCCTTCCACCAGTTCCTCCGCCCCCTTAAAGTTTCACTACCTGCCAACAGAAAGAGAGGCTGACAACCAAGCTTGAACGCAGTTATTTCAGCCTCTTCTCGAAAACGGTGTTTATTTTTGTATGTTCTATTCATTATTTGAGAACTCCATACAGTGTATTGGGCCGTCTTTCTCCCTTCCCAGATACCCGCTACAACCTACTCACCCATCTTCATACTCTTTCTAGAAGAGGGGTTTTGATGGCTAGCTCAAGGCAGGTCAGAGTTTCTGTTTCTCCAGCACTTCTGCAGGAAGGTGGGGAATTGGAAACCATTATTTCCAGGTTTTATGACTGGGTTTCATAAAGAGAGTTTGTGTATATATCGTGATCTGTATTATAGAAGGTGGAAGGGTATGGAAAGCTGTTTGATCTGCTTCCAGGTAGTTCAGAATGCTCACCGTGGCAAAGGACTGTACTTTGGGGTATCCTATTCTGTGTCCCCAGAACAAGCTGACTCTGTCCTTAAAAAGCAGCTGAAGTGTCCCCCCATAAGGTGAGAAGGTCCTGTCTTTCCCAGTCTTCCTGCCTCTTCTCTCCTCCTATCTGAGTATGTGTTTGCCCAGTTTTACGTGTACTGCATAAGCTGGCCACTGATGTATCTGCCTGTACCTTTATCGTTTTGTCATAGTTCCGTCTGTTAAACAGACTATCCGAGAAACTGGAATGTACTGTGTGTCTCTCGTGTCCCCGAATCCTGAGCCCTGTGGATTACTCAGTACAGAGAAGACACATTTTGACTCTAATTTTAGACTAAGTACGTTTTAGGAGGACAGGAACATTTCTATAAGTTCTTCAAATGTATTCTTTTTGTTTGTTTGTTTGTGTTTTTTTTTTGTTTTTTTTTTTTTTGTTTTTTTGTTTTTTGTTTTTTGAGACAGTGGGCTCACTCTGCACACCAGGCTGGCCTCAAACTCACAGTGATCTGCCTGCCTCTGCCTCCCAGAGTTCTGGGATTACAGGCACGCGCCACCGTATTCTCGAAAATTGTTGAGATTGCCAGTTTTGTATCAAAGTAAATACGATATTTTAGTATTTTTATATAGGATTCACAATAATGTATGACAGCTTTTATGGAAAATTTGGATTTTTCTATATTTTTTATTGGTACTGTGTACTATGCTTCCTTGTTTTATTTTATCCCTCGGTCTTTGATTTAAGGTAGAGCTCAAGCTTGTTTGGCAAGGAGATGTTTATTTCTGTAATTCCATACTTCATGTGTTATATTGACTCTCTCTCTCTCTCTCTCTCTCTCCCTCTTTGTGTGTGTGTGTGTGTGATGTGTGTGTGTGTGTGAGACCTTCCGACAGCTACATTATAATACTAAAATCAACCTGCCAAAATTACACTCTTTCTATTAAAACTGACTCTTTGCTTTTCATAGTGAGGATGAAAAGTACAAACAGCAAAGGCATTCTCTTTATTTGGTATGTGTTAATGAAATTAGACCAATCGGAAGGAAATATCAACCAGAACTCGCTCTCCTTGGAAAGCTGAGCGCCTTTGTGTTGTGAAACAGTGGAGGGTGCTTCTCAATGACGTTTGGCAAAATTCCAGTACAGAAGCATCCCAGAGATTTGCTTTTTCTTTCTGAGCATACTGAGGTCTCAGGAGAGGATAACATTAAAATACTGTGTCTCCCCTGTCTTTTTATTTAAGCTTTTATCTTATAGGTAATCATTATCTGCCGTTAAGTTGGTTAAGTGGTTTTTTTAAAAGTGGCAGAATATACTTTCCCTCATAAGTACTTTTACAAAGTTCTTCCTTTGCGATAATGCCTGCCGGTATTATTAGTAACCAGTTATCTTATGGTCTTGTGCTAAAAGGGAAAATAGGTAAATACATTCAGTTATGGTCCTTGTTAAATAGCAAAGCCATTCAAATTCCTGAGCAGTTATAAATTTAAAAACGTATAATTTTCTATACCATCAAACAGTAACACTTTCCACTTCAATATAGTAAAATTAAAGGACATTAAATGAAGAAAGATTAAAACTAGTGAATAATCTCTTCTGTTTTATTATAGATTTTTAATTCTTAATTGCTATATACAATAATTTATTCCATTTTGACATTTTCAGCAGTATCAATGCATTGTTCACTTGCACACACCAGGGTCTCTTTTTCCTCCCTCTACACCCCATCCTGGTCCCTACAGACACACATTTACATCCACATTCTACTCAGAAGGTCCTGAGTTTAAATTGCCACCAGCAGCTAATAAGGGTTTCATTTCTCTACATCCTTGAGAGCATTTGCTTTCTTAGAGACAGCGGTTCTGAGGTGAGATGGAATCTCAATGTGATTTTGTTTAAATTGCTCTAAAAACTGATGACGTTGAACATAAAAAAAAAAACATATTTACCGACCATTTGCATTTCTGCTGTTTCAGTCTTCAAATTTTGAGTTCTCCATCCAGATGTATTAACATTTAGAGTCATCTCAGATGTACATTCGGGAAGAATTTTCCCAAACAATTGGCTTCCTCTTTCATTTGCTGAATGTTTTCTTCACTCTATGCATTCTTTGTATTTTCATGAAACCTCATTTGTCGATTCTGAAACTACTTCTCAAGATAGAGGAGTCCCTATCTCTGCCTATGTATTCAAGTGTTTTAATAAAGTTCATTTGCGCTTTCAAATTTGGGATCATCTGTTAAAAATTTTTAATCACTTTTGAATTGATTTAGTAAGGTGTGAGAAATGAATTCAGTTTAAAATTTCAACATGTGAATAACATATTTTCATTACAACATCTCTTTAAGAGGCTGACTTTCTTTTTTTTTCCCCACAATGCACGATTTGCTTCTTTTGTCAAAAATCAGATGGCTGTAGCCAAATGGCTACCCCCCACCCCCGGGGGGGTTCTATTTTACTACATTGTTCTGTGTCTCTGTTTTTGGGCCAGTATTCTACTTTTTATGCTTTAGCTTTGTAGTATAATTTTGGTATAATTTTTTTTTCTTTTTATATTTTAGCTTTGTACTACAATTTGAGAGCGTGTGCTATTATTGTATCTCCAGCATCACCCTTTCTGTTTAAGATTTCCTTAGAAACTTGGAAATTTGTGTGTTTTCCATATGGCTTAGGAGTTGTTACTTGTAATTTTGAGAGGTCACTAAACTTTTGATGGGGGTTGAGTGAGTTGAACCTGCAGGTGTAGATCCCTGTGGTAGGGTTAGGCATATCATTGTGCCGATTCTACCAATCCATCACCATTGCCGCCCCCCCCACTTTAGTGTATTCCTTAGTTATGTTCCATTTTTTTATGTATTCATTATAATTTCTTATACCTTCTTGGTTAGATAAAGTCCTAAGTGTTTTTGAAAGGTATTTTAAATATAATATCTCATTTTTTTTCTTGGCTTCATTCTTGGAAAGCTTGTTATTGATACATAGCCTATTGGCTCATAGATTGCTTTTGTGTCCTGCTCGGGTAAAAAAAAAAAAAAAAAAAAAAAAAAAAAAAAGGTTTACAAGAATGAAAAGTTTCCTAAGAGAATTTTTAGTATTTTCAGATTGTCTTCCAGAAAGTATAATATTATTTCTTCCTTTCCTACCTATTTCTATCCCCTTTCCTTCCTTCTTTCTTTCTTTCTTTCTTTCTTTCTTTCTTTCTCCCCCTTGTTCAAGCTATGTTTTAAATAACTATGTACAATAAAAGTGGAGATTGTTGATGCCTTTGCCTTGTTAATGACTTTAGACGAAATCTGTCCATTTCCTCCAACTTACCATATACAATGTTTATGTATGTGTTTAAGCATCTATTTCTTGTATTCCTAGTTTCTTCAAAACTTTCATCATGAAATGTTGATGAACATAGCATAAGGCCTCTCTTACATTTTGTGAGAACATCAATTGTTTATATCTATTTATGTTCTATATAGCACCTACTTATTTATTTGTGTTGAGCTATTTTTGCAAAATATATATATTACAGAATATATATGATATATATATATATATTGGTTATGATCGTCTTCTTGTAAGTGTGTTCTTGTAAGTTGTTTTGCTGGTAATATTTGCATCTTTGTTTATCAGAGAAATTAGGTTAGAGTTTCCCTTTGAGTTGTGACCTTGTCTGGCTATAGTGGCTTCCTAGAATGTGCTTGGTACTGTTCCATCCTTTTCTATTTTATGGAACAGTTTGAAGATCATTTGTGTTAAATTATTCCCCTTTCGCTTTTCATACAAAAGATTTTTCTCAATAAAAGAGTTCAATGACAAACACACTGAATATGATGAAGGAAAATAATACATAACTTTTATCATTAACAACATTATATGCTATAAATTATTTCTAGCTATTTTATTTGCACACATAGGAATGTGTGTACATCTAAATATCAGATTGCATTTCTGGAGATTGCAGATTACAGATTGTGTACTTTAGAAGTTATTTTTATATCTTAAGTATAGGCTATGCTATACCCTATGTTATAAATATTTTTTACCTCGTTTTAGTTGCTGTTCAGTGCTTTTATTTTCAACATGTCAGGTTTGGGTATTTTAAGGTTACTATGTACCTTAATAGTACTTTAATAGTACCATGATACTATTATTAACCAGACACTGACATTTTTATGATAAAACAAATCATTATTCTTAACTCTGTGATACCTTTTAAGTCCTCAGATACATTGACTGTAAGTGAAAATACAAGGCCTAAAGTAATTTTCATTTCTATTTTTTTTTTTTTTTTTTGGTATACATTGTCTTCTCTGTATTCTACACTAGAAGGTTAATTCCAATCTTATGGTCCTTTGAGCTTATGAACTGTGTCATTGGTTTATTTTTAATGTAGAGCTTATACACCATTTTATGTGTGCTTATTAATTCCTTTCATCCAATCTTTGGTTGAAGTTGTATTATAGCATCATCAAATTATCATACATCATCTTTAATTATTTATAAAAATGTTGGTTGTGTATTTGTAATTTTCTCCCAGTTGAATAAGTACAACTCTTTAGCATCAGTGGGCTAGTTATATAAAGAATGCTTATTTAAATTTTTTATAAAATCAGGTCTACTTTTTTAAAAAAATAAATTTATTATTTTTAATATAATATTTATTCACTTTGTATCGTGACTGTATCCTCCTCCCTCATCTCCTCCTGGTCCCACCTTCCCTCCCTCTTCTCCCCCTATGCTTCTCTCCTAGTACACTGATAAGCGAGATCTTCCTCCCCTACTATGTGACCCTAGCCTATCAGATCTCATTAGAAATGGCTGCATTGCCTTCCTCTGTGACCTGGCAATGCTGCACCCATTCCACATGAGGAGGAGGTCAAAGAGCTGGCCACTGAATCCATGTCATAGACATGAGTCTCATAGCCAAACCTTGAGCAGAGTGTAGGGAATCTTATGGAAGAAGGGGGAAGTAGAAAGACCTGGAGGGTCAGGAGCTCTGCAATGAGACCAATAGAGCCAAAAAATCTGGACCCAGGGGTCCCTGCAAAGACCAATGCTCCAACCAAGGTCCATGCATGGAGAGGATCTATACCCCCTGCTCAGATGTAGCCCACAGGCAGCTCAGTCTCTACCTGTATTACTATTAGGGGGAGCAGGTTTTTTAAATACAGTGGGTATGTGTTGTATATATTATGTGCACATATTAATAGGAATATGAAATAATTTTGTTCTTACCTTCCATTATACTTCCTTCTTCGATTGCTCTCTTGTTATGATACGTTTGTGATAAAGCTAAAACAGAGAGAACTTGTAGGAAGATATATTAATTTAAGGCATAACTTTTAGTGAAGTTATGTTAAGATGGAATTATTTAAAAAACTAGTTGTACTTGTTAGAAGTATGGAAAACAAGCTTAAATGATATATTGCATTTACATTTCTAACACAAAAGACAGGATAAAAGTATTGTCATTTTGCCTAATTCAAAATACAAGTCTGAAAATAGAAGAGAAAAACTTTAAATCTCTTTGAGTATACCATATTTATTAGGAAATTATTACTGTCATTAGGCAAAACATTCAAAATAAAGCAAATTAAACTCTAGATGTCAAACATTAATAATAAAATACACTGTGGAAATAAAGAAGTGAAACTAAACTACGGATATGAAATTTTAAAAAGTGATATCAAATTAATATTTATATTTTACTTCATTTTGCAATTTCTGAAAGAGCTGTGAATATTCAATGCATCAGTTTTGAATAGATAGAGTCAACTAGGGATTCCAATGGACAAAATACTCATAGGTAAAATGAAAATGGATTCGATAATTAATAAATATTTTTCTTATTCTGAGATTAATATAATCACTAGATATTTTCTTTGCTTCTTGTTATTAAGTTGTAAGACACTTTAAAAAGTTTGCTTTTTTCAATTTTTTATGTAAGGAAGAAAGTCTATTTGCTTAAAACCATATTCCAAGTGAATAGAGGGCATTTTCACACACACACACACACACACACACATGAAAAAAGATGAAATGAAACAGGAAGACAGACTCAGGATTGCTTAACTAGCCCATTTCAGGAAGGCATAATGCTTTTTTTTAATTTTATTTTATTTTTTATCAGTTACATTTTATTAACTCTGTATCCCAGCCATGTCCCGATCCCTCATTCCCTCCCAGTCCCTCCCTTTCTCCCTCATCTCCACCGTGCCCCTTTCCAAGTCCACTGATAGGGGGGGACCACCTCCCCATTCATCTGATCCTGTTTTATCAGGTATCTTTAGGACTGGCTGCAAAGCCCTCCTCTGTGGCCTAACAGGACTGCTCCTCCCTTTGGGGGTGGGGAGACCAAAGAGCCAGTCATTGAGTTCCTGTTAGAAATAGTCCTTGTTCCCCTCACTTTGGGAAACCAATTGGTTACTGAGCTACCACAGGCTACATCTGAGTGGAGGTTCTAGGTTATATCCATACATGGTCCTTGGTTGAATGTCAGTCTCAGAAAAGACCCTGTGCCCAGATATATTTGGTCCTTGTGGAGCTCCTATCCTTTCCCCATCAGACTAACTCCCCTTCTTTCTTATGATTCCCTGTACTCTGCCAAAGGTTTGGTCATGAGTCTTTGCTTTGAAAACACTGCTAGTTAGAGTCTTTCAGATGCCCTCAGTAGACTCCTGTCATACGTTCAATGCACATCCCATCTGTCTTTCTAAATGAGGATTGATCATCTTATCCCATGTCCGCTCAATTGATTATCTTTTTTAGGTGTATAGATTTCATTATGTTCATCATATCTTATAGGTCTATATTAGTGAGTATATCCCATGTTTGTCTTTCTCCTTCTGGGATATTTCACTCAGAATGATCTTTTCTAGATCCCACCATTTGCCTGCAAATTTCATGATTTCCTCCTTTTTGATTGCTGAGTAGTATTCCATTGTATAAAAATACCACAATTTCTGTACCCATTCCACCGTTGATGGACATCTGGGTTGTTTCCAGGTTCTCGCTATTACAAATAGAGCTGCTATAAACATGGTTGAGCAAGTGTCCTTTTTGTGTACTTGAACAAACTTTGGGTATATACCTAGCAGTGGTATAGCTGGGTCTGGAGGAAGCACTATTCCTATTTGTCTTAGGAAGCGCCAGATAGCTTTCCAGAGTGGTTGTACCAGTTTACATTCCCACCAGCAGTGGAGGAGGGTTCCCCTTTCTCCACAACCTCTCCAGCATGTGTTATCTCTTGAGTTTTTCATCTTGGCCATTCTGATGGGTGTAAGGTGATATCTCAGGGTCGTTTTGATTTGCATTTCCCTGATGGCTAATGAGGATGAGCATTTCTTTAAGTGTTTTTCTGCCATTCGATATTCCTCTGTTGAGAATTCTCTGTTTAGCTCTGTTCCCCATTTTTTAATTGGATTACTTGGATTGCTGCTTTTCAGCTTCTTTAGTTCTTTGTATATACTGGATATTAGTCCTCTGTCAGATAAAGGGTTAGTGAAGATTCTTTCCCAATCTGTAGGCAGTCGTTTTGTTTTGATGACGGTATCCTTTGCTTTACAGAAACTTTTCAGTTTCATGAGGTCCCATTTATTGATTGTTGCTCTTAGAGCCTGTGCTGTTGGTGTTCTGTTCAGAAAGTTGTCTCCTGTGCCAATGGGCATAATGCTTTTTTTATGGAAAAAGTTGGGTAACAGTATTTCCCTTGTATCTATTTTATATAATTAAACCAATGCAGTAGGTACAATATTAGTGATTGAAACAGTTTAGGTTATTCATTTATATAGCAGTTATTTATCAGGGAATAGCGATGTACCAAACATTGAGGCATAAAACTGTAATTTATGTTCATAGGTATTTTTGTTTGCTTCTTTTTCATTATTCTGATATAATCCCCTGACTAAACCTGAGGGAGAAACTTCTTTTGGCCTATAGTCCCAGGAGAGATACATAGTCCTTTAGAGGACATTTCACAATAAGCCACAAGTTTTTTTTCTTTATTATTATCATTGTTATTGTTGTTATTATTAATTTTACAATTCATTCACTTCATATCCAAGTTGTAGCCCCCTCCCTGATCTCCTCCCAGTCCCATCCTCTCTTTCTCTTCCTCCACTATCCCTCTTCCCTAGTTCACTGATAGGGGAAGTCCTCTACCCCTACTGTCTGACCCTAGCCTATCAGGACCCATCAAGACTCTCTGGATCCTCTTCCTCTGTAGGCTGCCAAGGAGCAGATAACCAAGTTCATGTCAGAGACTGTCTCTTCTTCCCTTACTAGGGAATCCACATGGAGGATGAGCTGTCTATGGGCTACATCTGGGCAGGGGGTCTAGGTCATCTCTATGCATGATCTTTGGTTGATGCATGAGTCTCTATAGTCCTCCCTGTGTCCAGATTTTTTTATTCTGTTGCTATCCTAGTGGAGCTCTTGTCCCCTCCAGGTCCTTTTATGCCCCCCCCCCTTATTCCATAAGACTCCCTGCTCTCTGTCCAAAGTTTGGCAGTGAGTCTCAGTATCTGCTTCTATCCCCTGCTGAGTGGAGTCTTTCAGAGGACATCTGTGGTAGGCTCTAAGCCACAAGTTTTAAACAGTCTGTCCACTGTGAACACATTTTAATGAGATTAATTTATTCTTGGGAGTTATCATATGTGATAATATGAGTTCTTTACTTAAATAGCTACCAAAAGAATATATAGATGGAGATCTATTTCTAGTGCCTATAGGATGGAAGCTAATGCACATAGATAGGATTATGAGGTTATGGAGCTGGCATTACCTCCAGTGAACCATGGTTGGTTCCCTGGAGAGCTAGGCTAGCTAGTTATACAGCCCCATCTCAAGGCTTGTAGGCTCAAGTCCCTCAAAATCATTTACTTCACTTAGAATCTGAAGACATGGAAAACAGTTTTCCAATTAGAAAGCCGTCCAGCAGGCATAATTCAGTCTACTCTGATAAAGTCTAACGTCTGATTCTGATTGGTCTTCAACTGCTTGGCTGGGGCACACATATATTTGTGAGGGCAGTTTACCTCCAGTCAGCCTACTGATTAAAATATTAATATCTTGAACCTTAGAATGTTAAAACAGTGTTGCATTTCTTGTGGCCAAGTATTTTTTCACATAAAATTAACCATCACACACTATTTTATTCATCATTCTGCATCATGTCTTCACAGCCTGGTATAAAAGATGCTATGCAAAGGCTAGATACAGTTCCATGTAAAGGAGTATATAAAGAAATTTTATCATTAAGGCCCCAATTGTCACAACAGTGGCTGCTTCTTACAATATTTGCTAGAGTTTGTTTAATGTCAGAACAAATAAGGCTATGTAGGAAGTCAAGCAATAGAAGTCTACACAAAACCAGTCAATAAGATTCATAGTTCTTTGAAAGACTAAACATGCTCTGTTTGATTATTGTCTTACTACAGTAATTGGTTACTAAGATACAGTAAAATGTAGAACAGCATTTGGCAGCAGCATAAACCACTAATGATTGATATAAGAAATAGCAGTCAAACTGCTTAGAACCCTTGGGTCCTTGGGAAGCAAGTGTGAATAAGAAGCAGTCTTTAGGAGACTGCATTCTTTTGAGAAAAATCAAAATAAGAGGCCACAGTAGACGCAATTTGCTGTAGTGTAACGGATAATTTTCAAGGCTTTCTAAGTTGCTGATCTCTTTGTTTAACTAAAAATCTTAACAAGTTAGAAGGCAAACATAGTGCACTGTGAAATAGTGCTTAAGAAATCTACAGTAAGAAAATGCAATAGACTGGTTATTCTAGAAAGTTCCCGGAAAAATGTCATCTCTACGTATATATTAAGAAACATATTCTGCTCCAATTGTATCAAAAGATGTGACAAAGACACTTTGCGAACTAGGTAGCCCAAGGCAAGTGTGGGAGGGGAATGCCCCTTCGGGAACATTTAAGCAGCTTGTGTTGCAGTGTTTTCCACACCTTCTGGAGATCTATTCCTTCTGCTCTCTTCTTGATCTATCCCTGCTGCCAGTTCAGGTTGTCACAGGCCTCATTTATCCCTTTCTTATTCTAGATAAATACTACCAGCTGTTGCTAGGAACTGCCTGCCATTAGTAATAACTCATTAGACTTGACAGTGAACTTCTCTCAGAGATAACACATGCTAACCGGTAGACTTTACACTGGTGAATCAACCCATTTGGAGCCGTCTTCAGCCAGGGGGAACACTTGAACTGGAGAATTGGAAAGCACCTGAAACCAGCCCATTGTTTAACTCTTATTTTTATTTTTTTTACCTTACTCAGCATGAAAATAATTCATTAACTATAAACCAATTTAATTCTTATTTTCAGTTCATCCCTTAGTATAGTTTTAAATAGATTATCCTGGTTGGCTACAGAGTTGAAGTAAAGAGTAAATGCTGCATCCTCATTTCCCTCCTAACTTTCTCTCCTTCGCTATTCCCTCTCTTCCTCCACTTCCACTGTTTATTCTATTCTGCCTTCTGCATGCAAATTTGGGGATCAGATGTGAGAGAACAGGGGTAGGAGACCAGAAGGCTTGGAGAAAGAAGAGAAACCTGGGCTGGAGACCTAGGACAGGATGGGCTACAGGGTGGATATGGGGATGACTCTAGCTAAGACTCTTAGTAACAGGGGTCATGGAGCCTGAAGAGACCACGCCCTAGCCAGAAAGGACTCCTAGTGGAGGGAGGGGCACACCAACCCAACCACAAAAACTTCATCCCAAAATTTGCCGTCTACAAAATGTGCAGGGATAAAGACAGAGCAGAGTCTAAACTGAGACCCACCCCATGGAAGAGAGACACCCCCTGACACTATAAAGGATCCTTTGCTATGCCTATGTGATGGGAACCTAGCACAGCTGTCCTCTGAGAGGCTCCACCTAGCAGTGGACTGAAACAGATGCTGAGACTCGGAGCCAAACACTAGGCACGTGAGGGAAGCCCTGTGGTAGAGTGTGTGTGTGTGGGGGGAGGTGAAATAGAAGGACTGTTTCTTAAAATAGTAGAAATTCTACAAATAAACATATTTGTAACTAACTTGGTTAGTTTTCCTTTTGCGTTTATTTGAGACTGAAAATTGTTGACTCCACTCTTAAGTTACATGGTTTAAACCTCAACCTGTGGGTAAGATTGTCGAAGTGAGAAGAAATGTATGCTTGTCTTTGTTGGAGAGGTGTCATTGTGATGACTACATCTTTATTATCAGATAATTTGATTGGAGTGTTAGTTTCAAGATTCAGTGAATGCTTGTGTTAGACAACCCTTTTACTTTTCATTTTATTTCATGTAATCTCAAAGAGAAGGTTGC
Source organism: Meriones unguiculatus (assembly GCF_030254825.1). Lineage (NCBI taxonomy): Eukaryota > Metazoa > Chordata > Mammalia > Rodentia > Muridae > Meriones > Meriones unguiculatus. The sequence goes on from NC_083359.1 coordinate 31,604,066, forward strand.
AAAATGGTATGAAGAATGTCTCTAAAGTTTTCAATCAGATCTGCCTGTTTATTAGTCTAATTAATTTGTTTACATTCTTTACTCCCTCAATAACACTCTTTACACTTACCCTTTATATATTTATATATGTATGTTTTTCAAGCATTTCAAAGTAAATTTTCATGTATCTATAGCTTTTACCCATAAATTCTTCAGTACGACTGCCTATACACAGGGATACCCTCTTATTTAGTACCTTGAGGTTGTAAACTTCATGAAACTCACCTTGGAACCACACTATTTTTAAAATTATAACTCATTTTTAATTTAATTGTTCAGTTCAGTAATATCTTTTCCAGCAGTTTTACCTCAACCAGTAAAGAATCCAGGTCAAGGGTATTTCATTTCACTTACTTGTCTGGTCATTGGATCCTCCTATAATCTGAAGCATTTCTATAGTTTCTTTTGGTCTTTAACAATACTTGACAATTTCAAATTACACACTTAGTGTTTTAACTACGTATAAGGGTAAACCCCAAGTTCAGAAGTAGTTAGCCAATGTAAAACAAATGCAATGGCTCAATGATATTTATAGACTTCTTTCTCATATTGCTTTTTTTTTTTTTTTTTGTCTCATTAGGTTTTGCTTGTATTTTAGATTTGTGATTTTTTTTCCTTTTCAGTTTTTTTTTTCTTTTTTGTGTGTGTTTGTTACTCGTTTCTATTTTTTTAAAATAATTTCTTTTCTGTGTGTTGTTTGCCTCTTTCTTTGTTTTCTAAAGTCAGAGAGAGGGTGTGGAGTTTGGTGGGAGGGGAGCATCCAGGAGAAGTTGGTAGAGAAGAAACTATGTCAAGATATACGGCATATGGAGAAAGTGGGGTTTGTTTTCTTGTTGTTTTTCAATTTAAAAAGCCATACACTTTAATTTATTTTTGAAATTTTCATGTATTTTTTATTAATTACAGTTTATTCAGTTTGTATCCCAGCTGCAGCCCCCTCTCTTATCCCCTCCCAGTCCCACCCTTCCTCCCTGTACTCCTTCCATGCCTCTCCCCCAGTCCACTGATCAGGAGGTCCTCCTCCCCTTCCATCTGATCCTAGTCTATCAGGTCTCATCAGGACTGGCTGCAATGTCTTCCTCTGTGGCCTGGTAAGGTTGTACCCTTGCCCCCAAGGAGAAGGTGATCAAAGAGCAGACCACTGAGTTCATGTCAGAGACAGTCCCTGTTCCCATTACTAAGAAACCCACTTGGACACTGAGCTGCCTTGGGCTGTATCTGTGCAGGGGTTCTAGGTTATCTCCATGAATGGTTCTTGGTTGGATTATCAGTCTCAGAAAAGACCCCTGTGTCCAGATTTTTTGGTTCTGTTGCTCTCCTTGTAAAGCTCCTGTCCCCTCCAGCTCTCTTTATCTCCCCCTTCTTTCATACGGTTCCCTGCACTCTGCCCAAAGTCTGGCTATGAGTCTCAGTATCTGCTTTAATACCCTGCTGGGTAGAGTCTTCTCAGTTCTTCCGTGGTAGGGTCCTCTCCCTGTTTTCTCCATCTTCTGATGTCCATCCTTTTTGCCTTTCTATGTTCATAGCAGCAGCTTTATTTGTAATAGCCAGAAGCTGGAAACAACCCAGATGTCCCTCAACTGAGGAATGGATATAGAAACTGTGGTACATTTACACAATACTGCGCAGCAATTAGAAACAAGGAAATTGTGAAATTTGCAAGCAAATGGTGGGAACTAGAAAAGATCATCCTGAGTGAGCTATCACAGAAGCAGAAAGACACACAGTGTATATACTCATTTATAAGTGAATATTAGATGTATAATATACTATGATCATACTAAAATCTGTACACCTAAAGAAGCTAATCAAGAAGGAGGACCCTGGGTAAGATGCTCAATCCTCATTCAGAAATACTTTTTATTTTGTTGCCAATCAAAAGTCTTTCTTTTTTTAATTTTTTTTATTAATTACACTTTATTTACTTTGTATCCCTCCTGTAGTTCCCTCCCTCCTCCCCTCCCAATTCCTTCCTTCCTCCTTCTTTTCCATCCATGCCCCTCTCCAAGTCCACTGGTAGGGGAGGTCTTCTTTTCCTTCCTTCTGATTCTAGTCTGTTAGGTCTCATCAGAAGGCTGCATTGTCTTCCTCTGTGGCCTGGTAAGGCTGCTCCCCCCTCGGGGGGAGGTGATCAAAGAGCAGGCCAATCAGTTCATGTCAGAGACACTGTTCCCATTACAGTGGAACCCACTAGGAGACTGAACTGTCATGGGCTATATCTGTGCAGGGGTTCTGGGTTACCTCTATGCATGCTACTTTGTTGGACTACAATACTTTAAATTTTAAAATGAATAGTTATTAATATGCATTGATTAGCTCTCTTTTAAATATATGTTATTTTTAGTTCTTTTAGAATTTCAAATATGCATTCAATTTGTTTCGATCTTACTCTCACCCATCCCCAACTTCATGCCCTTTTTTTTCCACCATTTTGAAGGCTGTCCATTAGAGTAGGCTCTACCTCTGAGAGGTCACTCTACAAAAGGAAAGTACCTCTAACTCCCACAGTTTCAGTCAACTCCATAGCTCTCCCACCAGCTGTGGGAACTTGTGAGACACGTCCCCTTCCATGTTGGAATGGTTGCTGACTTGATCTTGTGCAAGTCTTGTGCAGGCAACAACAGCTCTTACAAGCTCATGAGTGAAGTGGTCCTGCCATCCCCAAAATATATTTTCCTCTTTGTTCCTCCTTCTCTTCTGTTTTTTTATAACTTTCCATCCTCTCTTCCACAATAATTCTCAAGCTTTGGGAGATGACATGGGATAGACATTTTATTCATGCAAAACTGAAAATTGCACAGTCCTTTTAGCAGATATGTTTTTCTGTGTTAATTGCTATCCTTTGCACAGAGAGACTTCTCTGACAAGGTCTGAGAGCTAAACCAATTGCTGTGTACAGAGACATGAGCAGAAAGGCTGGTTTGACTTATTACCTTGTTGTCAGGTTGGGCTGTTGTTGAGGATTTTGTTTCAGTGTCACAAAGCTATAGTTTTGGGTCCACTTGTCCTTTAGCCCTTCCTTGGTGATGTTAACCTTGCCTTTTCTCATTTTTGTAGATCCTGAGTAACCATTACCAAACTGAAAGTCTGCAAGTTGTTTGGTGACTGAATCTTAATGGGACTCCCTTTAGAGTACCTTCAGTCTTGAGGAGCATCCCTCTGCAATGGAATCTTTTAATTAAAAAAAAAAATTCTCATAACCAGCATGCAGATGTTAATATTACATTTTATAGTGGACCCTACAGGCATTTAAGAGAAATTTATGTGTCATAACCTTAGAATTCCAAGCAAATTTAGAAGTGTAACAACTACTCATTTGATTTGCGGTGTGAATGGTTTTCATATAAACGTTCTGCTAAGAGGACATCTAGACTTGTTGCGATTCCTCCAGTGTCCGGTAACTCGATACCTTTGGAAGAAATTATTTCGTCTTAATGGTCATGCATTAAGAAAAACAATCCTACATGAAACATTAAGTTAAATGTCTTGTTATGCTACTTAAAGACCAATCGTGTACCTTTTCTAGTAATTTCGCTTCTAAGCTGACAATCCTAAGTGTTTTCTACAGTTCTTAATGTGACACTGTTTTGAGTCATTGTTTAAGGCCTTGTCTAAACATGTATATACTGCCAGCACTGTGTCTTTACTAACGTTGGCTACAGCCCATCGTGGATCCAAGTTAGATGAAAGTGGGAAGCAGCTATAGCATCAGAGTGGGAGTGACTTACAAGTTAGGGGCTTTGGCTGCTACTCTTGCTTTGCAGGATCTGTGAAGTTCCTCTAAGCTTTTGCATGGTTGCTGCATGTTGCTATATGTTTTTCTTAAGCAGATAAGAAATGTATATTATAGAATGAAAAAAAAAATTGGAAGTCTCTCCTGGAAGTGAAGGTTATGAATGTGGCCAAGATTCAAAAACAGCTAGCAAAGCTAGCTAGAATGCAAGAAGCCTACAGAATATGTTCATTCATTTTTTTCTCTTTCTCATTTCCATTCCATTCATCTCTTCTATATAATTGTATACATAATCTTTTTATACATAATCTTTTGTAGATAAGCAATTTGAGTGACATTTGTACTTGATTATAATTCCAAAACTCCTAAGAGAGAGTCCACGTATCCCAACTCACCTTAAAGCACTCTCATCACTCATCTAATCACTTGAGATGAGGGACATGGAGGCTTTTGCTTCATCTCACATCTGTGGTCTTATAACTATGGATCAGACCAAGATAGTTTTTAGAGAAATGATGGTTGGAGGCTATAGCTGGAGAATCTTCAAATGTCTACAAAGGACATTTGAAGAGTTTTCAAGGGGCTGAGAAAATAGTTAAGTTTTCTGTAAGAGATAATTGTTAGAAATTGATGATATAAAAGCAACAACTAAGGCTTAAAGACTTAACCTTTTTTGGTTTTTGTTTTTTTTTTTTTTTTTTGAAAAGTAGGAGAAGATGTTTAGATTTGCTTTCTTGTCTTGATCAGCTCAGAAAGAGATTCAGGAAGTATAAGTATGTAGAAATAAATTGTCTATCAACTTAAATGGACCCTGTTGGTTCATTTCAGTTTAGGAAGGAAACGCAACATGTTTCATCATGATTCTTAAGGATAGATTTTCAGTGATGACAAATAGGTAACATTTTTGTTTACATATAGGCCAATTTCTACCATATATATGGATTTTAAACACTTCATGTCCGATCTATTCTAGACTCTGTGTCTTTGTGCAAGGCTTGATATTTATATTGGTTGAATTTATGATGTGAGTCATCATACCAGTCTAGCATGAGGTTTTTGAATGATGATTCTGTACTCTGATAGAGCAGTTATCCCTTTGTATCAATTACAAACAAGATTACATGTAACAGGTTATGGTGCGGTTTGAAAACAACATATAAAATGAAATTCATCAAATAACTGATGGTGTAGTGTTCATACTATGATTTACATTGTCAAGTATTGTATAAATTTGCATATGCCATTTAATTGTACTATGCCTTTATTCATAAAGAAGTTAATGAACTATCATCACTATAATATGGAATAGCATCGGTATTAGTCATAATTCTCTAGAGTTATAGAACTTACAGGATGGATCTCTATGTATATAGAAAGGGGATTAATTAGAAGGAGTTATAGGCTGTGATCCAGATAATCCAACAACGACTGCCTATGAATGAAAGGTCCACCCATCTGTACTTGTTCAGTCCACAAGGCTGGATATCTCAGCTGGTCTTCAATGTATGTTTGAATCCCAGAGAAGCAGGCTTTAATGTCAGTAAAGAAATAGACTTGCAAGTAAGAAGAAAAGAAAGCAGAGAAGCTTCCATCTTCCATATCCTTTATATAGGCTTCCAGCAGGAGATGTGGCACAGGTTAGAGGTGGGTCTTCCCACCCTCCATTTTTGGGAGTTAGTTAATTCCAGATGTAGTCACGTTGACAACCAAGAACAGCCATAAGAGCATCCAAAAAAAGAGTCAGCCAACTGCTTCAATTTCTGCATAAGCTGATAACATAGAAGCTTCCTTTCTTATGAATGAGGAAGTGCCAGGTGGGATGAATTGCTACAGTTCTGGCCCTGGGGTAGTCTGATCTGAAGGACCATTTGAAGTGTGTGGAATTATATTTTTTTTCCTGCAATAGAAAAGATATGTGAATATGTGAAGTTATAGAACACACCTTGACTGGAGAAGTGATTTCTCCTGTCTGTAGCATCAAATGTACATCAAGTGTCAGGTGGTGCCTTTAAGGCAGCAGTCAGCATATGAATCGAGCCTGTAGAAAGTCACATCGATTAAAGGACATATATTACTTTGATTCTTACCGAGCGCTCATGATTGTAGTAAAGCTCATGTAACGTCTGCATAATATTTCAATTCATGCATCAAACCTACTTTTTTTTTCTCTTAAATCACAGATACCATTATTTTTTTTTTCTTCTTACAGAATGAATCTTTTGAATCCCAGTACCATATTTCAGTAAGGCTGCCTTATGTTACAAAGGCAAACATGCCATGTATACTCTTTTTAAATTTTTTAAATTTTTTAATTTATTACAGTTTATTCACTTTGTATCCTGCCTGTAGCTCCCTCCCTCTTCCCCTCCCAACCCCAGGTCCCATTCTCCTTCACCTAGGTCCCTCGCCCAGTCCACTGATAGGGGAGGTGTTCCTCCCCTTTCTTCATGTCACTAGAGCCCCTGCACAACTGTAGCTGCCCATGGCAGTTCCGCGATGTATACTCTAAACCAGAGGATCTGGTCATTGTTCTTACCCAGAGTAATACTGTCAGGTACAGAACAAGTTAATAAAATCAGATTTTCCTCCCTCCAAAAAATAAATATTAAGTATAATAATAATACATATATAGTTTTACATTGTTATATATCTTTCTATGTGGATCTTCCAGACTATTTAGTCCTGTTTCTCCCAAAGTCCAGATATTTAACTTTCATCTTCAACTATGCACGCTACTTAGTTTAGTTCATTTTCCTGACGATGTAAGATATCAGAGTTTAGAGAAGTTATAAAAAATGAAGGTTTATTTGACTCTGGAGCTTGGAGAATAAAAGAACATGACATTTGCACTTAGTAATAACCTTTAACTCGCATCTTAACATAACCAGATATTAGGCAGGCATATGCAAAATAAAAAGAAAACAAAGGCCAGGCTCTTTTTTTTTTTTTTAAATCAGAAACCCATTTCTGAGATAACAGCTTTAATCTTTTCATGAGGACAGGTTCACAGCCAGATCATTCCTTCATTTCCTAATAACATTATAATTACAGTTAATGTTCGGTATGTATTTTGGAAAGGACATTAAAACCATAGCACAGCTTCACCCATTGCCAGGAAATTAGATTTTTATATAAGTAGGTCTGTGTTCATTTTTATTATCTTCAAATAGCTGAAGCTAATGTATACTAAGATTTCTAAAAATGAAATTTATACATTATAAATTCAAGAAAATGAACCATCCAAATGGCCTGAGTGATTATTCTATACATATAATCTAAGTGCCCATAAGTTTTTTTTTTTTCTCCTGTTATACAGAAAAGACCAAGTGGCAATTTGGCTGTTCCCATGATTTCCCTACACAGTCTGTTTCACAAGACCTGTGAACAACCATTACCAGTCTACTTCATTTTGTTGCTGTGTAATAAGCACCCAAAGTCTTCATGTTTTGGAAAAAAAACAATATTCATCACATAATTCTGTAGTTATAAAACGCTGCCAGAGATCTCTGTTTCAAGGTCTCCCAATGGTACTATTAAAATATTAGTGATGTTTCTGATGCCATATGAAAACCCAAATAGGACATCCACCATAATTTATGTGATTGTCGAAAGGATTCACAATTTCAGTGATTGCCATTTAGAGTTAGTTCCTCAGTGTCTACTGCATGGAATCTCTTTTTACATATTTTATGAATTGGCTCTCCAGGAGGCTCCATCACATTAGGAAAACAACAGAACCAGAGAGGAGGTGGGGTAAGAACAAGATAAGGGGAGTCCTGCCTGTCTCCTAAGAACCCTTTCAGCAGTGTATTTTTCAATGGATTAATTTATTAATGAGGTTAGCGTCATCATAATCCAATCACCCTTTACTAACTACAGACAAAGGTAGATTCTTATTGATGAACTCTATGAAATTCAAACAAGGAAGTTGCATTCTTTCAGCATACTGTGGTACAAGGTGTATTATTAATTACTTATTTGATGATGTGACATGACCAATAACAACTTAAGAAAGCGTTTGCTTCAACTTCACGTTCCATAGAGATAGAGTTTATCATTATGGGAAAGCAGTAGCATGGAACCAGGAGCAGTCTGATCATACTTCTTCTACACAGAAGAAGCAGATAAAGAACAGGAAGCATCCTTCTTGATTAGCTTCCTTAGGTGTACCGATTTTAGTATGATTATCTTATACGTCTAATATCCACTTATAAGTGAGTATATACCTTGTGTGTCTTTCTGCTTTTGGGATACCTCACTGAGGATGATCTTTTCTAGATCCAGTCCTCATTCAGAAAGACAAACGGGACAGACATAGGAAGAGGGAGAAAACAGGGAACAGGACAGGAGCCTACCACAGAGGACCTCTGAAAGACACTATTCAGCAGGGTATCAAAACGTATGCTTGACCCCATAGCCAAACTTTGGGCAGAGTGAAGGGAATCTTATGAAAGGAGAAGATAGAAATACCTGGAGGGGACAGGAGCTCCACAAGGAAAGCAACTGAACCAAAAAATCTGGGCACAGGGTTCTTTTGTTTGATGCTCCAAACAAGGACCATGCACATAGATAACCTAGAACCCCTGTACAGATGTAGCCCATGGCAGCTCATTGTCCAAGAGCGTTCCCCAGTAATAGGAACAGGGGCTGTCTCTGACACGAACTCATGGGCTGGCTCTTTGATCACCTCCACCTGAGGGGGAAGCAGCTTTACCAGTCTACAGATAAAGACAATGAAGCTAGTCCTGATGAGGCCTGATAGACTAGGGTCAGATGTAAGGGAATGAGGACCTCCCCATCATTGAACTTGGGTAGGTGATAGGAGAAAAAGAGGAGGGAGGACTGGGAGGGGATGGGGAAAGGGGCTACAGCCAGGATACAAAGTGAATAAACTGTAATTAATAAAAATAAAATTAGAATTTAAAAAAAGAACAGGAAACTGTGTTAGGCTAAAACCCTTCAAAACCTACCCTCAGTAATATACTTCCTCAAGCAAGGGTGCTACAAAAAACAAATTGAAGATAGTTAAATACATGAACCTCTAGAGGGTCTTTGTCATGCTGATTTTCCAACATCTTTCTTTAAAAATTGGATGGAATCTTTTATTCACCTGTAATCGTTGTATTTTACATGCTTGTAAAACCAGCATTACGTGTGCATTCATCAGTATTTATTGCTGTGAAGCACTGTGACTAAATCAACTCTTATAAAGGAAACCATTTAGTTGGGAACTTGACTACAGTTTCATCATGGGCAGGGCACATGTGATGCTGTAGCAGTAGCTGGGAACTGCATCCTGGTCTACAGACTAAGAGAGTGAGTTACTGGGCCTCCTCTAGGCTCTGAAATCTCAAAACCTACCTCTAGGGACACAACCTCCTAACCCTTCTAAACATCTCCCCTCACTGGCGACTAAGCAATTCTAATGTGTGAGCGTCAGGATGCCACTCTTGTTCAAACCCCCACTGCCTGGATGGAATTAACTCAAGAAGTACTTGGGTTTGTTGGAAAAGAAAATGTAATAGTAACTGCGCTTCTGAATTCACGAGGATGAAATGAGCATAGTCCTAAAACTGTCTTTTCAAAGTAAAGTATAGGACTTACACCCATGATCCTGCCTGGATCCAAGCTGGAAATTCCTGAGATGTCTTCATGACATCTTTCTTCTTGTCTTCATAGAAAGAACCTACCTCTTTTAATAAGACTTGCCTCTTCCGCATCACACCTTCCTTTGCCACAACTTCAAATGTGTTTCTTTTACTTTGCAAAACTGAACATTTTTCTAATGCTTCTGCCATGATTTTTTTTCTTCCTAATTTTCATTCCAAATCTGGCTAAAAACATCTGTCAACATCCATGCCACATTCCGAAACATACTGACTTGAAATTTTTTATTAGTTACTAACTTTACATGTAATGTTGCTCAATGTCTTAGGGTATGGACAAATATGTTTGAGTTTTTGTGAAACTATAAAATATTGACCATTGGTTCAATGCCCGATGGAGTCATCATTTCGATCTGAACTTCAGGAGGCAAGTGTTTATTTCACACTCTATCAACGACTATCATTTGAATAGCCAGCAATACTTATTAACATGATAGGCTTTTGATTCTCCACAAAACTTACCTCTGTTGCTCTTTCAAAGTAGTTCCAAAGACATCCAAGTCACATGTTCAAGTTCCTGTACAGAAATAGCAACAACCCCTTTTCATAACAATTTTCTTTCTCGGTTTTTTTTTTTTCATTGATCTGACAAAATGTGGTAGAAACAATGCAAAGAGATAAAGAGTATGTTGGCCCACAGTTTCAGACCTTTCAATCGATGCTCATACTGTTATTTCTGGGTCACGGTGAAGCTTATAGTGAGACATATGTGGTAGAGCTGTTTACTTCCCAGTGGTAGAGAAGTGATTAAAGAGATAGGAATGAGCCAGAGACAAGATACATCTTTCAAAGGTCCACTTCTCTCACCAGATTCCACCTTCTATAGTCCAGTCACTTATTAATCTATGTGACCGTGAATCAATTGACGATATTAACAGCCTTGTGATAAAAATCCCTCCTTAATATTTCGACCAACTCATGACTGAGTTCTCAGTGTACATGGGTGTTTGAGCTATTTTACATCCAAATCTTAACGTGCATAGCGCATACTTGGGTGATCACAATGCAGTGTGAATTGCATCTGCTGGAGATAAGATTGCTGTTTGTCTATGCTATACTGTTGTATAGAGTTCACAGCGAAAACCAGTCTTTGAAGATGTGAATACAATTAGCTTCTACTAGGATGCCAGTGATTGTAGAACTCACATCATTGCCATGTAGTTTTCTATGCACTGCATACTTTTTTACTTTTCTTGGGTATTTTTGTTAGCATATTACTTTAACATACTAGCTGCCTGTTACTTTAAATATTAACTCTTAACTATCTCAATGCAGAAAATAAATTGTGTGTACATATGCTCTCAGAGTAAGTATCCTCCTTTATTTGCATAAATATAAGAATTTTACATTTGAGGATTTTTTAAATGTCTAAGTGCTGGCAATATTGTCATAAGCAGAGCACCAGTACAGAGATAAGTAATTTACATGTGCTGTGTTCTCATGATGACAGATAGAATGGGAATTTAAAATGTGAATCAATATTCAACAGTGCCACACTTAGACTATAGATACGATAACGGCTTAGCTGTTTGGGAAAGAAGCGTTCTGATTAACTAAGTGTTTTAGTTAAAATAGATCAGGACCAAAAAAAGAAAAAAAAATAGATCAGGACCGAGGGGGTAGCCATAAAACAGAGGATTTACACATCATGTACTTGGCCCTGGGTTCACAAAAAAGAGGCTTAATGTTAAAGTTATCCAAACACGTAGTAACTGTCTTCTCTTATATCTGTATTTTTCATATTTTGGCAATATTATCTGTAAGGCAAGAATGCTGAATGAGAAGAGCTGGCATATGTATTGTTATTAGCATTCTTGTTCAGGCATAGTTGTATTTATCCATTCATTCAGGAAGCAGTTGTGGAATCTACATTTTGTGTCTCATGTACTGGCTGCTTGTATAGATGAAAAATACATGGTCCTTGTACTTCAGAAAACCAGTTTATATAGAGAAAGCCGATGTAAATAAATATTTATAATGTTTTATAAAAAATAGTAGAAGGACATGGATTCTTTGTTAATTATTTGAAACATTTTTAGTTCATTATCTTCAATAATCTTTTGGGGGCTGAAATATACTTATTTTGCTAAGGAAGATAATTGCTTCCTTATAGGGAGATAATTCATTATTGCCCGCCTAACTTAGAAGACAGGCTATCAAACATCAAGAATTGCTAAGGAAATGGTTATAGATTAAAGCATATTGTGTTTGCTCTAATTGAAAGCGAGTTCATGTGCCTTTATCTGTTACCAAGTCTATTAGTTAGCTATTTTGATCTAACAAATCCACCTCAAACATTGAACCTTAAGCAACAAAGATGTTTTATCTCATTGTTTTTGCTGTTTGATAATCTAGATAACTTAGCAGGGAACAGGAATCGTAATGCCTTTTAAGGTGATGCTGCACTGGTAGCTGTTGAGGCTGCAACATTCCAAGCCTGATGCGGAGGGGAATTTGCCTTTATACACATGGCGTGGCTGTTGGAAGTTCTGGCCTCTCTATTGTACCTTCACACAAGAAAGAAGGGGGCTCTAGCAAATGGCTGTTTTCAAAGCAGGTGATGGAGAGACCGACAACTAGTGAACACCATACTATTTAATCTCAGAAATGATACCCCAGCATTTCTCTGTCCTGCTCCTTACAAGAGAGGCTGTACAGACCTTAGCCCATGTACATGTCATCAGAACCAAGTACTAGGGACTTCCTAGCATTTTAGAAACTGCCTATTGCAGAAAAATTGCGTTGATCTTTGTTTTAACAGTCTTGGTTGCAACTTCCATTAATTTATCTCTATAATGAAACACATAGAAGAAAGAAGGGATGATGTCTCCAAAGTAATACCCGATTTACATATTTCTCCTCAAAAATGGGCAAAGCAAATAAGTATTAGGGGGAACATGAACGAGAGCTATGGCGTAAGACATGGCAAGCACCATCCGTGCCTCAGGGTAGAAGATAAAGGGCTAATTTGGACTCAGAGCTATGAGAACTAAAGTGCGAGCAAAGCTGCTGCAGTCTCATATATAACACAATATCCAGTGTTTGATACTGAGGAATAGTATATAATGCTGGGAAGCCAGGCTTTCTATTGGAAGAGGTAACTTAAAGACAGGTACAGGAGGGTATTTGTAGTCATCTTGATGCTAGTATAAATATATTATATGTGAAATTTATACTTAACAGAAAGTTCCTCTTTAGGCAATAGCAATAACTTTTGCCACAGGGTACATGCATTTCTGTGGCTCAGAGGACAGATTCCTGAAAAAGCCCATTGTTTAAAATTTACTGTTTACTATTTATAAGCAGCAATTACATAAGGAGTCACTTTCTAATAAATTTCTTGGGAATACTGTTTTCTAAAAATATGTCTTTAAAATGTTATAGCATGACAGTTAGAAATGTTAAGGGCACAGAGGCAAAACATATATAAGCTACTAAACTTAGCCTCTAATCACTGGCAGTTAATCTCTATCTCCTTTGATATGAGAATTCTTGTTATAGAATCTAAGGCGGGATCAGGAAAGTTCAATCTTTGCAAGTCTTTGATGTTATAAGCAGTATCTCCTATTGTTCTGGCAGTGTTTCCTTTACAGAGATAGAAGATACCAAGGAGATACGCCTTGTTTGAAAAAGCCTTGGTGTGCTGGAGAGAGGGCTCAGCAGGTAAAAGTGCTTGCTGGCATAAGCCTGATGACTTGAGTTCAATTCCTGGAAGCCTCTATAGAAGGAAAAAAAGTAATGTGTTATTTGTGCTGTGCCATGCACACACACACAACACAATAATTATAGTAATCAGAGTAATGGTTTTTAAATGCCCTGGATATGCTTATTGACTAGAGTGCTCATTTCTTTCTAGCCGTTTTTCACTAACTCTGAGCACTGAAGTGCATGTAACCTCACATACATGTATAAGTACATCCACAGACATAACACACATGAGTTCATGTATTCACAAATATGCACCAAAAGAAATACAATTCCGTGAAACATTACCTCAGAATATCACAGTATAGCATTACCCGCAAGGTGGACTTTAGCTTGCAAATCACCTTTCATTTTTCTATAAATATAGTCACATCACCTTCAAGTGGATGCCCCGGAGTGCTCCTCAATGTATTTCCAGAATGTGATATTAAAACTTGTGGCAAGTGGTTTAAATATTAATCCAAAATTTAAAATGTTCCCATTTAAATTTTTAATGCTTTCATCATATAACTAGTTTACTTTGTTTTGAGGGCATAAAAATAAGATAACATTTCTTTCTTTAAATTTATATTTCCTGATATAGGGCCTCCTTTACAATCAAGAAAATATTATTCTCTGAGCTGTGGGATTCTTGCAATCATAACATGATTTAGAACTCCTAGAGGTATGCTCTGGCCAAGCGGTCAGGCTTTGTGCCTCAGATATGAAAATCAGTAATATAAAATCTACAATTCCAGCATATTTGTCATAAGTGCTGTTACCCAGAAGAGAGAGTACTATGAGAAGGACGTCTCTCACCCTCTCTAGGATGGCTAGTTGATCAAACTTAAGTCTCTCAGTGATGGTTCAATCACTTATTTGTGTATATCATTCAATTACAAAAAAGCACAGTCCCAAGAGAGTCATAGCCACTCACTCTTTCTGAGATTATCCTTTTGGTATTCCTCTATAGTATCAGATGGATAATATCATGACCATCAGGAATCAAAGAATGGATAAGGGGAATGTGAACACTCTCATACCAACTCCTCGTTTATTCTATGAGGGTCCCAGTCCATGGGATGGAGCCACTTACTTTGATTAATCTTCTCTGGAAAGGTCCTCACAAAGAAACTGAATGATGGTCCTCAGTCTTCTAGGTGATTCTAATTCCAATCAAGTTGACCCCACTGCATTTGTAGAAGTAACTGACAGACTCTACTTCAAAGAATTCCCATTACAATGACTTCATTAGCAAAACTTATTGAATAATCAGACACAAAAATCAAAGATATTTCTACTTTGGGACGAAGGAATTGTTTTCATCAAATCACTTTTTGTCCCAAGATCATAGTCTGAAGCATTTGGCTTATAAGCATCAATAGAAATAGATGCGCTAACAACATGGCCTGTCCCTCAGGTCAATGCAGGAACAGATGAGGTTGTTACAAACTGTAGCTCTCACCTCCCTGTCCTGCTCAAGTGGTAAATTTTGAGCTGTTTCTTAGGGAATATAATCAAATAAATAAATTAGGAGCTAAAGTTTAGAACTAAAAAGAAAGTCATCGCTATAAATTTTTTAACTTTTGTGGTACTTTTTTAAAAGATAATTGTATTTTTGTCAAATTAAAAAATATGTTTCTATAAAGTTGAAGTAGATGAATGGATAGAATCAGTGGAGAGTTAGTTTCCAGTTGACTGTGATAACTAGGTTTGCTATCCAGCTGTATTATGTCATGTCATAGGTTCCATGTTTTATGTATTGTTTAAAGGTATATGTCTCAATCATGTATAAATTCTTGATTTCACCAGTTTGTCTCTCCAATTTTTTGCCTCTAACTGAAGCCTTTCCTAGTAGGTGTCTGAAAAAAGATTGAATAAATTCTTTAAGAAATAATGATGATAGCCTGGTTATGTTATTTAATATACATATATAGGATTTAATGAGTAAAATGGCATTTTGAGGAAATTGTAAATGATTTGAAACAAAGCACTCATTTATAGTATGGCTGATTTTAATTACTTTAATCCCTATTTATCTCACTAATCCAGTCAACAATATTTATTGATTATATAATACATTGCAAACGCCATTCTAGGTCTAGGTAAATACATATAGAGACTTCTGAAAAAGAACAGATCTAGACTGTAGTGACACATATGGTTCAATGAAAGAGACAGATATTAAACAAATGATCAACTAATAATGGAGAAAATGTCAAGGAGGAAAGCTGATCTTAAAGGCACATTATAGAGTCTTGACTTACTGATGCCAATTAGGTTTTCCTAATGAGTTGGCAATGAAGGAACTAAGTAAGGGGTGGATAGTGTGAACTGGGAGGTGATAGGAGTCTATTCTCAAGATTCTGTATATAAAATGTTAGACAAGATAGAGTGAAACAGGTGGGAAAACTTGACAAAAGCCGATGTTGTAAATAAGCAAAATTATTGAGAGTCCCTATGGTCGCAAAGCAGATAATAGGAAGGAAACACTTTTTAAGACATCTCCAGAGACAGGGGAACATATAGAATTTTGCTAGATGAAGTTAGGCATTGTAATGAAGAAGTGGAAAACAAACAGCTAATGGAAATCAGACCAAGGAAATATCATATCCAGGGCAATGAAGAATCTAGGGCAAATAGGGTGTTTCTGCAAGGATGGATGGAATTGAACAACAGTGCCGAATGTTGTGGAGACAATGACTGATCTAACAATAGAAACCTGGGTACCCTCTGTGTTTCTAGTGAGAAATGGTGTGGTTCAGAGGAAACGGCCAAAATAGAATACATTTTTAAAAAATAAAGTATCAATAACATTGACAGGAAATGTAAATGGTTCTCACTAGAGATTAGTTGGACTAGAAAGTGCTTAGTTGGTATTTACTGATAGGACTTGTCTGGGTACTAAAGGAGAAAGTTAAGTAAAGTTTCCAAACATTTGGCATGATACATTAAAAATTACAACCATATGAAAGGAAGCAATTGAATTTTTTTCTTGAGTCTGTAGTCCATGGGATATCTGAGATTAAGGTGTGGGTAGATTGTCTCATCAACCAGTCTCCTTGATGACAATTTATAGTTTACTTAGTGGAAAGAGCAAACAGACTCATTAGGAACCTTTTTAAAAATATATTTATTTATTCACTTTACATCCTGATTGCAGCCCCCATTCTATCTGCCCAGTTCCCTACTCACACATCCCTCTCCCCATTCTCCCCTTTCCTTCTCCTCAGAGAAGGGGAAGGTCTCTTATGGGTACCAAGCTGCCACGGCACATTAAGTCTCTGCAGAACTAGATACATCCTCTCCAACTGAGGCCAGAAAAGGTATTTCCAGTTAGGGAAATGCAATTCCAAAGGGAGGCATCAGAATCAGAGGAGGCCCAAACTCCAGTTGCTGGTGGAATCTACATGAAGACAAAGCAGTGCATCTACACTTATGTACCTGGAGCCTAGGACCAGTTATGTTATAAGAACCTTAAAACAATCATATTATTCTGGCCTCATGCTCTCATCACCTCTTGATGCTACTGTAGTATGAACTAAAGTCAGTAAATGAAATCTACAAATCCAAAATGTTAACACTAAACTCTGCAGCCCATATGTCTCATCAGTGGACAAATGGATAAATGTATACAGATACAAGAGGATTTTGTTATTCCATTAAAATGAAGAAAATTGATATATACTATATGATTTAATCAGTAGAATATTTACAATTAAAAAATAGAATGCTGACATATCCTATAACTTAGAAGAAATTCTAATACCTTATATTATACATTAGAGAAATACAAAATATTATATATTATATCATCTCTTCATAGCTCTATTCAGATTAGGCAAGCTCAGAGAGACAGTATGCAAACTGATGCTTTCCAGGAAATGTACAAAGGGGAAATGAGAAACAACTATTGAGTGTAAAGTGAAATAAATGATTTGAGAAAAAGAATATATTTAGGACCAGAATGAAGTAGTGGTCACACAACATGTAAATGGAATAAATAGTTCATTCCAGAATGGTATTTTATATTCTGAATTTCACCCCTTGAGATTCCACAATGGTCAAGTGAATAAGTGCTATGACCACTTGATGATCAAGCCTGGATGATAGTAAATGTTCCATTATCCTTTGCTATCATTTATGTCTTTTGCAATTTTGAAAATAAAGTTGTCTAATAAGAAGGTGGCATGTGTTTCAAGAAAAATGCCAGATACTGATGATTATTCTGACTTTGAATTTTGATAGGCATGTCCTTAGAGTGGGTATATTGGCAAAACTAAGTGGCATCTAACTGAGCTTCTTCTGTATATCTTTGAATAAAATAATTTTGCCAGTTCTCCACAGAAGTTTCCTGCACCAAGACTAATGCACTGACAATTGTTTGCAATAGCTTAAGTGCAATTAAAAAACTATTTTGCTACATTCTGGATTTAAACAACCTTGATGCTTCATCAGTAGAACAGTACAATTTAGACTGGTATCCAAGATACATTAAAAATACTTTAATCTTTAATGTCATTTTGTTACTTACAGAGACCTTAGGATTTAGACATAATAGAATACAAATTGCATATCATAACTGATCTAGCAAGTAACTTTGCAGTACTCACAAAGAAGTTTACAAATGTATACAGACTCTCATAGGTGTTCAGTATAGTAGATTTTATAAACAGATATAGAAAAATCTTAAATGGTTATGAGTAAACATGATTAAAGTAATCATTGCACCTTTACCTAAATGAGTACTCAATTGTTAGACCTAATGTCATAGACCTTAATTCCTAACAAATTCCTACAAGATATGTGACTTGAAAAAAATGAAGGGTACAGAAAATTCTGTAGAGTGGGTGATTCAGTAGGTCCTTTGTATAATAACTATACAAATAGATAAACTCAGAGAGTCATGAGAGCTAATGACTTTCTGTGGTAAACAGGACCTCTGGATAGTACTGGTCTTTTGTAATGTCAGCAAAGTCAATTTGATGTCATCGTGGGTCATTCTTTTTTCTTCACAATATTAAAAAAACAATTTTATTTTGATACTACATAAATATTTTATCAGAATAATATATATTCCTTAATTCATGTATTTCTTGGCTCATTTAATTATCTACTCTTCATACTTTACTGTTGCAATTATTTGGTTGTACATTTTTATCCTTATTTTAACTGAATTTTTATACTAGCACATCTGATATAAGTAGTAGATATTTAACAAATATTTTGATGATATAATCCTTCTAGTATGTGATAACATAGATATGAGTTTTTGTTTATGAAAAACTTCTGACTGATTACAATATATCCACTACTTGGTCCTAGCGAGTTTTACAGAAAATAAAATTTTGATAACATGATTCTTGACTGATAACATTTTTGGAGTTTTTACACGAGATAGTACTTTTAAAGATCTTGCCCTGTGAGAGTTACTCAATATCTGTTTGAGAAAATTAAGACTCCTTCTTCTATAAAACTCTACTCCTTTCTTGAAAATGTTTTAAGACTTTTAAAAATGTTTAATTTTCTCTGAATGCTTAGGAAGCCACACAACTCAAAAACACATTGGTGGAGTGGAGTGTGCATTATATCTCCTCCTCTCCAAAAGATGTAGGGAGAACTTTACAAAGACAATTTCTATCTAACATTTTTATTCCTTGTACTTATATGTACATATATAAGCATAACAAAATGACCTACAACTTTACACTCAAAGGAGAACTGAACAGGAAGGAGCATTCAGCATAGTTTGAGAGATTCTTGCACAGAGCTGCACATAGAATAAAATATAACCCAATTATGGAGAAGTAAGTCTTCATGACTAAAAGTCTAAAGGAATTACAATCTTGTCATGACATCGAAGTATTATAAACTGTGAATTCCTTAGGTTGGAAGGTTACAAGAACTGAAATCTGGGAGACTATTTTCCTTATGCTTAAAGTGGGTGTTGGCTGGTCTTTCTTTCGTTTTATTAAAACAAAACAAAAAATAAAACAATACAAAGCAACAACAAAAACTCAGGATAGGCTCCATAATTTCAGCTTTAACCACGAGCTAAGCAGGCTTTTCTTTTTGGTGAAGAATTAAATCATGAATTCAGATTAATAGCCTTTTTATAGTGTTGTTGCTGGCTGCCCAGTGGGCTAATTACAAAACCACAAGCAGTGAGAAAGATAAGGAAATACAACGACTTGTGTTTGGAAGGTTGACATTTGGCATGCAGTTCCAAAGTGGGTGTTTACACAGTAGCTGTCTTTAATATCCTCTTCTAAGGGGTTATATATTATTTCTGACTTGAATATATCATCCCATATACAGTACAGTAAGCAAACAGCTGTTCACCTATGCATAATTAAACATATTTCATGAGGCGATTTTGATATTGTAAACATATCCATTCAGTCATTTGCAGAGCGTCCTGCCCTAGCCCATTATTGGATTTGGGGAGGTCATCCAACCATAATGAAATACAATAAAATCTGAAGACCGGCTGGAAAAGTCTTACCCATAACCACTTGCTATCTATTGAAATATATTGGGAGGTACAGACTGTATCATCATGAAATTTTCACACATGGTGGAACTCCATTTGTTAACAGTCACGAAGTGTGGTGCTTGCCATTTCAAAAAGCCTCCACAGTATTAAACTCATTATCATGTGAACTCATAAGATCTAGTACAGCACTGAACACAAGGGTCATTGTTGGTGGTGGTTTTTTATTAAAGGCATCCAGTTTTGATTTTTCAATTTAATAGTCCACTTCTTTTTAGGTGTTCATTCTATGGAATCACAAATAATGCTGCTATTCAGTTACATTTTTTCTGAGATCAGGTCATGTGATATCATATGCCTCCTGTGAACTTATAGCCTAAGGCTGGGCAGGATTAAAATGAAGCCTGGGGTTAAGAGGCTGTTTAGGCAGATGTGAACTAATGGGCAGAAGTTTGAATTTTAAGTTGGCCTTAAAACCAGAAAGACGTGAGTGGCAATCCCCATAATGTTATTTCTGAGCTGAATAACTTTGACAATACTGACTCCGTTCCTTCATTCAGTCTGCCACTAACATATACACTATTGGTAACATTAAGAACGACATTGTTCGTCCTGCCTGAGATATCCCAGAAGCAGAAAGACACACATGGTGTATACTCACTTGTAAGTGTGTACTAGACCTATTAGATAGGATAAACATACTAAAATCTGTACACCTAAAGAAGAGAAACAAGAAAGAGCACCTGGGGTAAGATGATCAATCCTCATTTAGAAAGACAAATGAAATGGACATTGGATGTAGGAGAAAACAAGTAACAGGACAGCAGCCTACCACGGAGGGCCTCTGAAAGACTCTACCTAGCAGTGTATCAAAGCAGATGCTGAGAATCATAACCAAACCTTGGGCAGAGTACAGGGAATCATATGAAAGAAGGGGGAGTTAGTATGATCTGGAGAGGACAGGAGCGCCACAAGGACCAAATGTATCTGGGCACAGGGATCTTTTCTGAGACTGTATCTCCAACCAAGGACCATGCATGGATATAACCTAGAACCCCTGCTTGGATGTAGTCCATGGCAGCTCAGTATCCAAGTGGGTTACCCTAGTAAAGGTAACAGTGACTATTTCTGACATGAACTCAGTGACAGGGGCTCTTTGACTCATCCCTTTATTCCCCCAAGGGAGGAGCAGCCTTGCTATGCCACAGAGGAGGACATTGCAGCCAGTCCTGAAGAGACCTGATAAAACAGGGTCAGATGGAAGGGGAAGAGGACCTCCTCTATCAGTGGACTTGGAGAGGGTCAGGGAGGTGATGAGGGAGGGAGGGTGAGATTGGGAAGGAATGAGGGATGGGGCTACAGCTGGGATACAAAGTTAATGAACTGTAACTAGTATTTTAAAAAAAAAAAGAAACCCCTCCCCTTCAAAAAAAAAAGAATGGCATTGATCTGAATGTTGAGAGACAAGCGAGGGACAAGGAATTGGCTTTGTTCAGAGAGTGCGGAGACAAGTAGAGGAAAAAGAGTCTTATAACAAATACCAATTGCAGTGAGTCTAAAAATCAAGCCAGGGTTAGATGAGGTGTGTCTACTAGAATCCAGTCTTAACAAAACCACACCAGGGAGTGGGATTCAGAGCACTGAGTTCTCCAGAAGAGAGACACTCATCTATATGTTAATATAGCGTATTGTAATTGGTTTGTGAGCACGCACATTTGAGAGAATGTACTCAGGTTTACTAGTGTATGTGGAGAACAACCTTCGTTGTTGTCTGCTATCTTTTATTTCCTTCCTTCCTTCCTTCCTTCCTTCCTTCCTTCCTTCCTTCCTTCCTTCCTTCCTTCCTTCCTTCTCTTTCTTTCTTTCTTCTTTTTTTCTTTCTTCCTTTCTTCCTCCCTTAATTTAGAGTTTCACTTTGGCCTACAATGTGTCAAGTTGGTTAGGGTGGCTAACCAGTGAACCTTGGGACTCTCCAGTCTCTGATTCTCCCAAAATGGGAGTACAAACACTCACCATCATGTCTGGCCTTTTAAATACGGTTCTGGGGCTCAAATCCAGATCTTCCCACATGTGAGACAAGATCTTCACTGGCTGAGCTATATCCCCAACCTACCTCAGTAGGTAAAGATCCAATGAAGTGTATGTGTGTGTGAGAGAGAGGGAGAATGTGTAGGTATGTGTGTGTATCTATCTGTCTGTGTGTATTGTGTGATTAGCTTGGAAACAGTGGTTGTGCATTTTAGCATACTATAAACAGCTATTATTCTCCATATTGGTCCTGTATTTGATAGTATTCTCATGTTATAATCATATATGCCTTAGTGGCTGAATCAGAGTCAATTGGTGCTGGGGTAGGTGTGTCAGAACTCCTGTAATCTGTTAGTAAATAGCAATAATAATATTAGCAATATCTGACATTATATATTAACATCAAGAGTAGTAACATTTGTTGTAGCATTTCAGATGCTAGCAAGTCCAAGATGAAAACCAAAGGAAAAGAATGACTTTGGTCTAAATGGGGCAGTCTAGCACAGTAGTTTTTAACTGGGGGAGATTTTCCTTTCCAGAAGATATTGTCTCTCCCGTAAGGAGCACAAACACACAAACACCATCAAATCTCTCCTTGTATGAAGCATGTACACATAAAAATGAGATGCCAATAGTGGTAAGGTTGGCATCCCCTCGTGTAGAACATTCTGGGTGGAGCTGAAACAGGGGCTATGGCCAGCAAACACTCCATCAGTGTCTATAGCGTTATACTTTTTGTCGCTTCTCACACCAGTCAGTTGCTGCCACTGGGTCTTTTTATATACACTGTTCCTTCTGCTGAAGAGCCTGGCCCTATATTCCATATTGTGTGGCTGACGAGGTCAAATATTTCAAAATATCTCCTATTTCTCCCTACCTATGGACCTCTTTCCCCTTGTGCTACACAGAATACAAAGAAGCCATCTGCAGTGGAGTACATGCAGTTTGCGCTATGTTAGAGCTACTGAAACGCATCTACCTCCTCTAATTGATCAGCTTAAGCAGCCCTGTGCGGTGGGTGGTAATTGCTGCTGACAATAGCTGCTGAGTGGGGAAGAGAAACCTGATGATCCTGTGGGAGAGACAAATCTCTGATTGGAGGGGGTGGCAGTGGCAAACATCTGCAAACATCCAAATGAAACACAACCACTCTTAAAAGAACGCAAAGATTGCATAATGTGTGAAATCCGGGGGAACGTTAACAAAGCATTTGTTACTTGTCTAGAATAAACCAAGGGCTTCTGTAGTCGATGCTTGCTATCGATTGTGCCACGGAGGCTTGTATACAATCTCGCCTGTTTCCTTAGGGATTCCTCTATTTCTTTTTATTGCAACATTGCTTTAATTGGATGTCAACTAATAGAAATGGCTGGAAGCACCCAAGTTTTATAATTTCTGACTTCAAGGATGAATAAGAATGGCCACTTCCGCACCATTTTCATTGTACCATGTCCTGACGCTATCATTCATAATTTTTTCCTAGTGTGAATTTGCTTTAAGCAGTCAGAATTTATTTTAAACCTAAAAATTTGAAATCAGTAAATAATAGCTAATAACAGATGCCAGGAGCAGATACAAGTATGTCAGTTTTTCTCTGTTCATGATTTAATCCAATGCAAGGCATTTCCTTCAGTGGCAGTTATTAGAATCTAATATAAATAAACTCCCCATTTTTATACTGCATAAGTGACAAGAATCTTTCTGGGAGCTAAAAAGTAGTCATAGTTCTGAGCACAAGTAAAACTTAATTATGAAGAAAGAAAGCGATGGTTACAAACAGGAATTGTACATTTCACCTAACAATTCAGAAATACTAAATTAAACAAAAAAACTCAATGAAATATAAAGGTGAGGGCAGAGCCAACTTTATAGAAGCCACAGGCTCCACCTTGGTATTTTAAACAGAAGTCTTGTCATTTGTTCTTGTGAATAACCCTTTCATTACTCTTGGAGTAACTGTGTAAGTGTAACCTTGCAGTCCACAACTCCCATCTACTTTTCAGTCCCCTCCACACCAAACATCTGCTCCCACAGGGACTTTACACATGCTGTTTCTGTCCCTTCAATGGCCTAAGCCACTTGTTGTCTTGGTCTTGAATTAAGTCAGCTAAATCTCACTGTGTGTACTAGGAATACCTCAAGTCTGTCTTTCATCTTTCTATCTCAGGAGTCATTTTTCTTCCTTGCATTTATTGGCCTATTACATTGAGAGAACAGCTGTGATTGGTGGCAGTGAAGCACATTTTGAAGCAACCAGATCCCTCAGAACCACACAAGGTGATTCTTGCACCGGGATGAAAACAGGAGGAAAATGTATCCTCAGTCTTCTAAAACATCACCCCTTCTCAGATGGAAGTATGTTGAATGTACTTCCTCATCAACATGCAAAATCTATAGTAAATTAGCCAGTGATGCTGCCCTAAGTTCATCAAAATAGAGGCAAAATTCAAACTTCATAGGTGTTAAAACAAAAAATCCAAGCTATGTTTGACTTTTTTTCCCGAAGAACCATATTAATCTCCTGGCCAAACCACGTTCTGTTTTATTAAAAAAAAATTCAAGCCTCATTGTTTAAGGCAAACTTTAGCCTGTGTTACACTTCCCTCTGGAGCTAATTAAACACACAGATTACTAAACAGAGCCTCTCACACCTATCGTGTGGCTCAGCAGGTAGAGGTTGTGGCCTGATGATTGGTGTTTGATCAAGTGTCCACATGGCACAGATATTGCTGCTCTGAGGACCGTACTGGAGAAACGTGGCCTCTAAGAACCGGAGAGCCTCAAAAGCCTGAGCACAAGTATCTGAAGGTGTGGGCTGGCTTCTGTGCAAATTTGTGAATCCCTTGACAATTGCTTACATCTAGTTCTTTCCCTTCTTTTTGATCATTTCTACCCCAGCTACTCCGAGCCCTCAGAATGCTTTTTCTGGCTATGCAAGACTGCTTACCTTCAAGGATCAGACCCCTAGCGTTTTGTATTAAAAGTTATAGTCTTGATTTGCTGTTTCTCAGAACAGTTAGACCCCGTGATAAGATAGTTACCCAGCCATTAAAGATGTAGAGTTAAGGGCTCTTCTTTGCCTCTTACTTCACGTTGGAATGTTCTTTATCATCTGTGCGCCTTTATTTCCTCCTGTATCAACCATTTGTTACAACAGTAGGTAACTATAGCACTTAGGCCATAGGGTGGTTGGAATGGTGCAATGAGATACATGTGTGAAGTTCTTAGAAAAGCCCCTGAAGTGTACTTAAGGATTACCCTAACATTTCTTCAATAGTTCCCATTGTCAGTGGCTTGAAGTTATTACACTTGCTAGATTTGAGAAGAGAATAGGTTCTAGAAGGCTGTTAGGCTGTTAGAATTTGACATTTTCCATTAACAACTGATATGCTGACAGAGTGAAAATTAAGTGACATAGCCTAGGGTTAAAAAAAAAAAAGAAAGAAGAGTTGCTGAGATGAGATCTTCTTAGGTTTCTACACCATATGGTTCTTGCTTCTCACTGCCGAACAGAGACCCTTCATTAGAGACCACGGATTTCACAATCATCTGTACATATGTTGGAATCTCTGCATTCCCACGTGCTAACCTGACCTTCAGAATGATTAAAAATAAATAAACAAAACAGGAAATGCATATAGTGTTGTGAGATCTAGACCCAGACCTGTATGTTAAGTATCCCACGTGGTCCTGGGAATTGTCAGTTTATTGGCACGCTTTTCATTATTTTGCTCTTCTGTTTCCTTAAGTCAGCTGCTTGATCTGAGCAGAACCCTCCTCTGTCATTCCAGCAGAATTGCCAATGGCACAAATTGTGGACAGCACAGGGATTGCCTGACTCTGTTCTGCTCTAAGATTGCTTTCGAGGTTTCTTTGAACACTTTTTTAAGTGACCTTCCTGTCTAGTTATCCTAGAGAGAAGGAGCCATTGTTGTTAATGGGTCCCATTAGTAGGAATCTTTTCATGTTGTACTTCATACTTGACACACAATGACCTGTGTGTTTCTCATCAGAACACTGGAGAGCTAGTAGGATGCTTAGGCAGTTTTTGAAAAGGAAAGGATTTTATACCCAAGTATAAACGACTGTACAGTCCTTATGTGACCTAAGTTCTATTAGTTAATTGTTATCTTCTTTCTATGAAAAGTATAAAATGGATGGAGGCTTAGTAGTGAATCTTGACAGTAATGATTGATGCAATAACTTGAAGATAAGCTGTATCTTCCTTTTTAATTATGGCAACACACTTTTCCAGACTCCATTGTAAGACTGAAAAACTTGAAAATATGAGTGGGGAAACATGAGTTTCCTCCTCTCAAATATTAAGAAGACAGACAACTGTTCCAGTTGAGCAAATACGGAAACCTGGTCTATATTTGCTTTGGGACATTCCTCCATCCTAGAGAAATGCTGTTCATTTCTCTAGATGAGTAAGTCTAATGGAATATTTAACCAATGTTTTTTCCTTCCTTTATAAATCTTTCTAAAGTTCTAGCTTACCAAGAGACATTAAACGTTTTTATTAATGCATGTAGAAATTGAAAAATAAGATAGAGATAAGCAAAATCAATGGAAATAATCACCTGGGAATTTTTCTAAGAATAAAAATAGTTTGCATATTTGAACATTTGTATGAATAAAGAGATGTAAGGATATGTATATATATATATATATATGAATCTATATATAGCATACAAAATGATGTAATAATACCTGTTATTATATATCTACCTGACTTACCTAAAATGCTCTAATATCTTAAGGAATAAATTATGGCTGGTACATGTTTCACTTGTACATTTATAGGTTGGGGAGGTTAGATGTAAGTTCTTTCTGAGACATTCTAATTCAACTAATTTCTAATAAGACCTGAGCACTTCCCACTCTAATGACTTGCCATAGGATCTTAAACACATTACTTATTCTGTAGTTTTAGAATAATTAATTTATAGGGTTGTTTTGAGGATTAAATACAATAATGCAAATGAGGTATGAAGAATAGTGTCTGTCACACAATTGCCACTGAAAACATCAGGACTATTTATTCTATCACTTATTTATTCACTCAGGATATGTTAACTATGTCCAGACATATGCTATCTCTCTCTTAACTTTGAAGCTCCTTTAAGAACATAAAAATCTATTTAAGAAATATTCTCTCCCTAGCAGTGTTCTCTCTATTGACAGTAGGATATGATGGATAAGCATGTAGCAAATTAGAACAGCCAAGACTTTAGTTTTAAAAATGAGGTGCTGATAAAAAAAAAAAATGCAGAGAGCAAGATTCTACTGTATCTCAATGGAGACTTTATAATGAGCCAACCAAGCTTGTAACCTGCAACCTCAGGAATTTTCTTTTATCTTTTTTTTTTTATTTTTTAGTAAGAAAAAAAGAAAGAAAGAAAGAAAAACCCTAAAATAGTCTTGTCGTGTCCAGCCACTGTCAATTAATGCCTGGAACTGAATTAACTATTAGAAAACCAATTCAGGTAGCTGGAGATTCACCAACTGTCATGCAGGATTATTTTCCTGGGAGGAACCACATATACATCCTGTTGAGAATGAAAACAGCTCGTAATACCATCTTTTTTAAAGGCATGAAAAAAAATGCCTTATCCATATAAAACCTTCAGACCTCCAGGAGACCAGAGGGTAGCATATTAAAATTCATGCTAGCAGATACATTTTCTTAGCTGTTTGCCACACTCCTGTATACTCTATTCAAAAGAGAATCCCAAGGGCTTGGCTGTTGTCTCAGCTCTGCATTTGAACTCTGTTCACACACACGTATCGAGGAGCTGGTGTTTTACAAAGAGCAAAGTGGTTACACACAAAGTCTTTGGCTTAATCAAAATTTTCCCACGTTTATAGCCTTTCCGTGGGAGCCACAGAGATGTGCCTACTGCGCTCTTTTCCTTGGAGCTTTTGTCTTCAGGTTAGGAACGTGGTTGAGTCGTGTTAAACAATGAGAGGTAATTGGTTTTGCTCAAATAACCTGTATGTGTGTGACAAGCATGTGCAGGTGGTGTTTGTGCGTGTGTGTGTGTGTGTGCTTGTGTGTGTGTGCTTGTGTGCATGCCTTTGTGTGTGTGTGTGTTTGCCTAGGACCAGGAAAGTCAGGCTATTTCAAGAAAATCTGGTGGTTTCAGGGCTCCTGAGTCTTTACTGCTTATGTCCTGCTGGGTTTTTTTTTTTTTTTTTTTTTTTTTTTTTTTTGACTGGAAACACCTGTTGTTTTCCTCACAGAGGGTAGAAAAGGTGCAGAGAGAGCTTATATATTAGAACATGTAGCTGGTACATGAACCTTGAAAGTCATAGTAAAGCAAGAATGTAAACAGTAGAGTATGTACTCTCTGTCAATTCCATACTACTTTTGGAGATTTTTTTTTTTTTTTTGGCATTTGCTTCCTTACATTTGGCACTATACACTATTTTAATAGTGTTTACTTTCTTGTTCAGCTCTCCAGCTCCACAAGCTGTTAAAAGAAGCCACATTTAAGCAAGCATCCTTCATCTTTTGCTGCTACATAAAGAGGGTAGCAGGCTGTTCCCCAGAATAGTCTATAAAAGACCTTCTCCAAATAAACTTCTTTAATGCTAAGCAAAATGCCACATATGTAAAATAGGTAATGCCAGATTATGCAAAATGCTTTTCTAAAGATGAGGAAAAGGACTTAGCATCAAATAAATCTACCAGCATGGGGAAATTCCAAAAATACTTATAAAGGTGGTTTTAATTTTCTAATATGGCAATTACTATTTACTACCTCAAATTAGCCTCCATTATCGTATAAAAGAATCGTAGAATAATTTATTTCACTCTCGGGGGCTTGTGGCCATATCAGAAAGAGTTGTTTAAAGAGCCTTCTAAAACCTAATTTAGTCTTTGTATCAAATACTCACTTATTATTTCTTCTCAACACCCTCGACATCCAGATTTCTCAAGGATCTCTCTTGGTATGTTTTTAATGCATTGACATGTGTGTTGTAGAAAAAAATATCTTTGACTTCATACATATCAGGAGAGATAACAGGTGAGCACGCTTTGTTCTTACGAAGCTACCTAATCTTTCAGGTATCTATAGATGATTCAGAAAACAATATGAGCCAGCTAATATTCTCAAATGGACCCACTGATTAAATTTGGATGGGAAAAGTACCTGCCTGAATACCCAGTCTAGGTTCTTCTCTTTTGATTTGACAAAAGAGGCTTTATAGTGCCAGGGCAGCTGTTCCCAGGTCCGCAGGAAGGTAGTAGGCACAAATATCATGAGAGAAATGCTTAATTCTGACAATGGCAGTTAACATTAAACCTCCTGTTGACTGACACATCAATATTGACTGACACATGAATTAAAAAAATATAAATATATGAGATCATCCACCTATGTAAAGAACTCTGAAGTGGATGCTAGGTTTATTATTTTATTTAGAAATGATCTAGAAATTTAGTAAAATTATGGACAACCCTACAATCCATCACTTTTTTCTTCAAATATAAGAGCTCAAAAATTATCATATAAGCCCTTATATTTATATCTAAATTATGTTTTTATTTTTTTTAATTGTCAGTATTTTTCTACTTGACTTGGGAAAATGACTTACTCTTTAACCTGTGCAGTGGATCCATTTGGAAGTCAATTGTCCCTGGAAGCTGCTTTGATACTTATAATATTGTGTATGTTCTGTCGTCTGCACTACTGTTGTTATCCATCTATAGCTTGGACCATTTGATCGACAGGGCCCTTGCTGCAGACCAGGTGACATATGTTATAGGAGCTAATGCCAAGTTAACTGTCCAAGTTTTCTAGAAAAGCAAACTGTGCCATAGCCAAAGATGATTTCTCTATATTTTTCTTTCAAAGGAAAATGATCTTAAATCTACGTGTATTTTTTTACTTATTTATTTTTCAATTAATTATAGTTTATTCACTTTGGATCCCAGCTGTAGTTCCCTCCCTCATCCCCTCCCAATCCCACTGGCTCTCCCTCATTTCCTCCCATGCCCTTTCCCAAGTCCTCTGATAAGGAGGTCCTCCTCCCCTACTCTCTGACCCTAGTTTATCAGGTCTCATCAGACAATGGCTTCATTGTCTTCCTCTGTGGCTTGGTAAGGCTGCTCCCCTCTCAGGGGGAGGTGATCAAAGAGGCAGCCACCGAGTTCATGTCAGAGATAGTCCCTGTTCCCATTACTAGGAAACCCACTGAGAGACTGAGCTGGCATGGGCTACATCTGTGCAGGGATTCTAGGTTATCTCCATGAATGGCCCTTGGTTGGAGTATCAGTCTCAGAAAAGACCCCTGGGCCCAGAATTTTGGTTCTGCTGGTCTTCTTGTGGCGCTCCTGTTCCCTCCAGGTCTTTCTATCTCTCCCTTCTTTAGTAACATTCCCTGCACTCTGCCCAAAATTTGGCTATGAGTCTCTCAGGAATGTTCTACAGGGGAAAAAAAGCTAAATGGACAAAGTTTAAAAGTTACAATGAAAAAAAAAAAAGTTAACGTCTGTTGTTCAGATGGCTTATAGGACCAATTTTAGAAGCTGTATACACAACGTCTTCTGTGAATTGTGCTTTTTTAACCATCCCATTTGACAATTAAAACGGTAAAACGTGGAAAGAGCCATTGTTTGTGTTTTCCATGGTGCCATCACTGTTCTCCACTCTGAACAATAGTCAGGGTACGACAAACAAAGGCTTTGCCCCGTGGTGGGTACAATCCAGCAGTGCGATACAATCCAGAACAATGCAGCTCAGAACAAGCATGTGGTGATTAACAGCCTTTCTAAGTGGCATTTTTTTTTTCCAGAATAGGAGGCTTATTTTTTTTTTTATAAACTAGTGGGCGGGGGGGTGTACATTAATTGAGAAGCAGTTTTGTCTGTAGGGACTCTGACAGAAGACATAGATCAACACTGGGTGAATAGAGCAAGAAAGGAAGATTAGGAGGATAGTGTGATCAGTAATTAAAGATTTCAGAGCAAGCTATCTACATACTAAGTGGAGAACCAGAGAGCAGCAAAAACATGCCAACATGCCGAGGAAGAAGAGAAAGAAAAAGGAGGAGGAGGAGGAGGAAAAGGAAGAGAAAGAAGAAGAAGTGGAAGAAAACTGCTATAGCTATGTTTTGTGATAACTGAGAATGAAAATGTTTAGTGCAGACAAATAACTATCTGCTGGGTGTTGCAAAAGAAGAGGTGGAGGTAAAAGTATCTATGGGTAATAGATAGGAACAATGCTCTACTGTGTGTGTTTCATGTTTTAAAATCTTACTAAAATGTGCAAAAGTTATGGGAGGCAAGTAAGAAGTGAGCTGCTACAGAAGGGATATTACAGTTTAGTTAGAACTGTGAGTCAAGGAGTCTTGGATTCCAGAGCAGTGGATTTGTGGATTTAAACATAACTTAATTCACAAATACAGGTGTGAGTGTGCATGTGTATGTTTGTGTGTGTGTTGTTTTAATTAGAGAAAGACACTACTAGAATGTAATACCATTTATTTCACTCCAATAGTAATGGCTCATATTTACTGTCTACTTATTACATGAAGGCACCATTTCAAACATTTCTATACCAACTTATCTATTTCTCACAGCATACTGGTGAGGCAGGCAGTAGTACTATTATTTATTATTATTTATGCTGAACATGACAACTTGGAGAAACAGAAACGAAGAAAAGCCAGAACATCATGTTTTCATAGACCCATTACTTTAAAACTGTTTTGTAACATTTTCTCAAAATTGCAAGTTCCCACTCTCAAGGAAAACCTCCTAGGTGGAATCATCCTATATTTTCATCAGCATATTGACTTCTATTTATCTGCTGTGTAATCCTATGTATTAATATCTTTGTGCGGTTCACATCTCTCACAGGTTCACAATACTATTTGGTAAAATGCAATGAAGAAAGATATAAACTTTCCACCAATTACAATATTTTTGACTTCTCAAAATTCCAAAATTAATGAAAAGAATAGGACACCCTACAGTATAAAGTTTCTTGGTTCTCTGAATAGTGCTCAATGAGCAAATGAAACATATCATAGGTTAGACTATGTACTCCCTAACAATATTAGCAAATGGTTTTTCTATATTTGCTTCATTCTAGAAATCCTCAGCATGACCTAGAATTCAAATGTCACAAAACAAGTAGCTAAATATGGAGTCTAAACTACATTCTTACTGTTTACCTCAGTTGCAGCAGTAGTTAAATTTTCTTGCTATTCAGGGTCACTCAAACCCCTGCCAATCTTGCATCACAATTTTTGTATCTGATTTTGCTGTACTCATGATCTGGCACAATCCAAGGAGCTTTCATAAAATTCTTAGTGTTGGACTATTTTAGGTAACATTCATTTTGAATGCAGAAGCTCTCCAGAAACTTTTGTTTCAGATAGGATGTGAAAAGCAACTGCCATGGGAAACCTCTGCTACAAGAATGATGATGACAGCACTAAAGGCGCTGAAACTGCAGCTGGCTCAAGACCCCGAGAATCAAGTGCCAAGGGCATCTAAGTGACTCCTTCCCTTGTTAACTTTAAGACATCTGTGTTTCATGAGCATGAATAATATTTTTTATTAAATCCTCTCAACATCCAAAATGTGCTTCATTGAAGCATGTAAACAAAGAAGAGCAGTTAGGCAGAGGGGGTGAATGCACACACACACACACACACACACACACACACACACACACACTCACACAAACCAATAATCAAAAAGAAGAATACAATACATTTTGCTGATTACATTTAAACCTTCCAAAATTATTTTAACCAGATACACTCTTGACTTTCAACAGTAATAATATAGACTAGAATTATTATAGCTTAAAACCAAACCCAAATATTCAGAAAAAGTCTACAAACAGAAATGAGGGCTCCAAAGTGTTATCTGATTCAATTTATATAGACTAAAGCATGTAGAGATTGACTAGGAATTTGTCTTATTTGAGAGCATTGCTGTTTATTTGTAGGTAATTCTTGATCTAACTCATGCTATTTCATCTTCTTTCATTAATTCTTCTTATTTTATTGAACATCTGGTTGAATCTTCCCTAAATTAAGCAGCACCAACAAAACCACCCTGTTCTTATTTTATTTCAAGAGCTTGTAGAGTGTTTCTTTTCTTCACTCCCTGATAAAAGAGTCTGACCCATAGCCTCATTGAAATATCACTTTGTATGTGATCAATGATTCTTTTTCTGTCTTTTACCATTCACCAAATTTAGAAGGAACTTATGTACACTAAAGAAACATATAGTTTAAGGAGTTTGGGAAATGTAAACAGTCTATAAAACATTTAATAATATAGACATACTACAAGTACATAACTTCAAAACATTCTACTTCTAAAGAACTAGTGTTCTCCACTGTACAGCTGGTTAGTTTGTGGTACTTAAACAGCAATATATGTGTGGGCCATGCTGATGTTGTAAAATAAAGTATATTTTTCCTCAATCAGGACTGACTAGATATCTCCTGAATTTTCCTCTTGTAGAAGCCAAGTAAATGGATTCGCACATGTGGATTCTTCTGTGTCTTATGCATTTCACTCAGTGTAAGGTTCTTTTATGTTGTCATTGTTTTTTTTAACTTTCATTAAGGTTGTTATGAATAGCAGGAGTTCTTTTTTTATTACTGGGTGTTTCATATTTTATCAAAGTACTTCAGTGTATAAGTGGGCTTGTATTATTTACAGTCTGTGATGAATGCTAGTAAACTTTCTATGAAAAATCTTGTGTAAATTCCATTGTGAAATGCTTTGGTTTCTCCTTTATAATGCCCAGAATGAAACTGCTGAATAGGGAGGTGTGTGTTTACTCTATAAGAAGGTATTTGCCTTTTTTTTTTTTTTTTTTTTTTTACTTATTCTAGAAATATAGTATAGAAATTCTGGTTAGTCTGCACCTCTGCCAGCTTTGATGCCTTCAAACCTTTTAATATTGACATTTATACTTGTAGCAGGTATGTAACCATATCCTGGTGTGTTTTAATTATTTTTTTTTGCAATTAAATACAATTACATAATTTCCCCTTCCACTTCCTTACTATGTTCTCTCTCAAATTCCTTTGTTTTGTTCTCAAATGCATGGCTTTTATTTTTTAATTGTCAACGTATAGAAATAGAGATAAAAAGATAGAGATAGATAGAAATGTGCCTAAATATATAAACCCAAACTGTTAAGTCCATATGATTATATATACATACATGCAAGCATACACACACACACATATTTATATATATATGATTTCATTGCTGACCATTTGGCATTGAATAACCAATTTTGGAGCACTTACCGGGGGAAGACTGATATTGCTGTTAACATTCCATAGTTGTATGTAGTTCTTTACCTGGTTTTGGGGCATTTGTGAAATTTCTGAGTTAATGTTAAAAGACCTGAACATGGCTGACACCTATAGAGAGCCTGTCGTGTTCTTAGTTTGTATGTTCCATGAATAGGCTCATGAGCACATTGCTTCACTTTACTGATTCATTGGGAGTTACTCAAGTATTTTTTTCCATTTTCATGGAGTTTAAAAAATCATTCTCATTGAGTTGCATGAAACTTCTGCTTAGGAAAAATTCCTAAATGCCAAATGGAGAATGGACTTAAAAGAAAAAGATACCCAAACTAAGACATATTTAGAAAAAAAATATCTGAGAAATATTTTGTATTCTGGGACAAGCAGGAATTTTTTTAGGTGGGACATAGAAAACACTGCCTGTATAAAGATATTTTATTGATTTTCATAGAACTGAAAGACATGTGTTCAACAATATTTGAGAAATAGAATGAAAAAATAATCACAGTATATTTATTTGAGAAAGCCTAGTAGGTGACTGAATCCATTTTTTATGATCTTTTTTAATTAAATGTTTATTTTTTTACATTAATTATATTTTATTCGCTTTGTATCCCAGCTGTAACCTCCTCCTTAATTCCCTCCCCAGCAGTGTATCAAAGCTGATGCTGAGACTCATAACCAAACTTTGGGCAGAGTGCAGGGAATCTTATGAAAAAGGGGGAGTTTGTAAGACATGGAGAGGACAGGAGCTCCATAAGGTGAGCAACAGAACCAAAATATCTGAGCACAGGTTGGACTGATACTCCAACCAAGGACCAAAGTCCATTCATGGATATAACCTAGAACCCCTGCTCAGATGTAGCCCATGGCAGCTCAGTGTCCATGTGGGTACCCTTGTAAGGGGAACAAGGACTATCTCTGACATGAACTCAGGGGCTGGCTCTTTAGCCCCCCCACCTCCCCGTGAAGGAGAAGCAGCCGTGCCAGGACACGTAAGAGGACATTATCATCTTTTAGTCACTCCCTGTACAGAGGCTTCACTTCTTTTTTTCCATGCTTTGATTTTCACACAGTTTGGCCCTGTTAGACCAGCCCACATTCTATTGAAAATTTCCTTTCTTCCAAAAATGGCTATTTTCTTTATTTGGGTTCTTGTTATTCTCTGTAATTCATCCTATTTTGTCTTTTTCACTGCTTTCTTTGGAGTTATTCCTTGGTGCATTCGTTGTCTTCCCTCAGATCATGGACTCTCTCAGCTTAACACTCTTCCCTTAGGTTGTCTTCAGTTCTTGTCTGTCATATGTCATTGACCATCAAGCATCATCAGCATCTGTGAGAACTTGACTGGCGTAGGACCTAACACATCAAGTCTGCAATTTCATAAGATCCGTGGGAGATTCCTTTATGGACACATTGCAGTTTAAGGAGCATTGTTGTAATTCAGGTCTGTACTTCACGTCATCCTGTCCCGTGGTGCTTTCTTTATCTTTAGTCCACCACCATTTTCTTGCTGGCCTAAGTTATGTTTTAGTGTGTGTAGAATCTACAAATGAGTGATAGAAGTATAAAACAAACCTATACATTTAGGCTGCATGTACTGATGAATACTTTCAACAGCATTACTCCAAGAAATGAAAGCGAGAGGACCATTGCAAGCACAAGGCAAGTCTATTCTGTATAGTAAGTTCTGGGCCAGCCAGGGTTACATATTAAAATTCTGTCTATAAATAAATCAATGAAAGACTCAATCAGTATGTTCAAAACAAACAATCATGGTATCTTTTTTTGAACTTCTAAACCTAATTGACAGAGAAACAAAGTAAGTAAGATAGAGGTTTGTCAAAGGGATTGCGACCCATTGGTCGTGAACATCTGGGCCCTAACCTCTATCAAAATTCAAAATTCATCCATGTTCTTCTTTTATAAAATCTGTAAGTGAATAGAAAAGAATTATAAAATCTGAGGTTAATGTAGATATAATTTAGGTAATGTCAGGATGCTATCATATTCATATACTATCAGCAAATACACATCACCAAGACTGGAAGCACGTGCAATATTGGTCTTCAGTTATTCCCAGTCAGAAAAGGAAGCCATCCATTCCGCTGGCAAGATAAAATGCAAAAGATTTCATTTTTATTATAGTAGGACTAACAATTACCGTTGAATTGCTAGGACTGAATTACACATGTCCCACAGGTACACAGTCCA
The DNA here is from genome assembly GCF_030254825.1 of Meriones unguiculatus. Classification (NCBI taxonomy): domain Eukaryota; kingdom Metazoa; phylum Chordata; class Mammalia; order Rodentia; family Muridae; genus Meriones; species Meriones unguiculatus. The sequence continues at coordinate 31,640,226 of NC_083359.1, forward strand.
ATGACAGTTTAATTTTTAGAGAAAAATATTTCATTCTCATCCCAAATGTCAGAACATCTTCATAGTCGTGTCACGGAAAGGACTTTCCCTCACCATTTCTCTAAGGTGAAGTTCCAAATATATGCATTCCCATTTAGCTGAGAAATTTCAGGTGAACTTTTATGCTATGCCTGCCTTGTTCTCTTTAAAATAAATTAAAAAAAAAAAAGCTTATCAATTGACATACTTCTGCATGATATTCTAAGTCCATAGAATAAAACAGCCATGCATGTGACTGGAAGGTAGTTCTGATGTTCCCATTGTGTTCATAAAATAATAGTGTCACTGGTTAATATTTATAAGGAGCTTCCATGTGCCTCATCTTATACTGTTTGTATCATATAAATCTATGTGATGTCTGCAGGGTGGCAGAGACCTAAGACCTCTTAGCTAGGGTGATACTAGTCACTATTTGCTAATTCCAAAGTCAGAGTTTTTTTCATCATTCTCACCATATAGAGTGGAAATTTCTGTTTTACTTTCAAGTCTCTGATTTGGAGAAGAGTATAAAAAGAAGGATTTTGTCCTCTTTGCACTTTGAGAGAGTACATTTTCTTCTCAGGAATGTCAAAAGGAGAGATTCAGTCAGAGAAATAATGAAAATGATGACAACTGTGTGAGCTCTGTGGAGGAGAGGAAAATTGATTACCGTGGCATCAGGGTGCATTTGGAGAGGGCTCCAAGAATCCTAGGTAGAGGTTTGATTTCTGAGCATTGTGTGAATCCTCCCTCATGCCCAAAGATTAGGCCAAGACAAACCCTTTGTCTAATAAGGATGGGCTTTTACATTCCTGCTTCCCCAAGCTTCACCACGGTGATAGGCCCCCAACTTTCCACTTCTACAGCTAGACACATGAGTGTTTCCAGCTGTGAAAAGGAATTTTTCACACATTGCCGGAGTCCTCACCCTGAGCAGACACAGCATCCTCCCGGTGTATGGGCTTACTGAGTGAAATCACTGCTGCTGACAGGATCGGCGTTTCCAATCTATATTCATCCACACAGCATCATATCTTCTCGGGGAGGGCATTGTCATACAGTTGAAGCTAGTGTTCTGGCAGGCTTTTATCTTGCTAGTCTATCATTACAATCCCAACTGAACCAGAAGGCCTCGGGGATTTTCTGTTGCTCTCAGTCAATCAGGATAGCAGTTACTGGCTCTTCCTGAGATGCTGATCCAAAGGAGGCACTCACTGTATGGGCTTTCTGCATTTTCATCTCTACCTCTTCATACTCCTAAAAAAGCCGGGAATAATTAATAGGAGAAAATGGTGAAGTGCTAGATTTGCAGTATCTGACCAGGCTATAAATTTCAATTAATGTTTGTAAATGTATTGACTTCTTTTTAGCTGAAATCTGATAAACTGCTGTGAAAACTCTTACAGTTTAAAAACATTACCAGATGTACAGGCTGTGGAACTGTGTCTTCTCAAGCAGTCAATAGTTAGATTTTGAGAGAGCAAAAGTGATTTTCATGCTGTGTGATACAAAACAGGTTTGAATAGAAATATGAGGTACATATATATTATATATAACATATGATGTATAATATATATTACACACTGCTTAAAAAGTTTTTAATGGGAATTATTTCTGAAATTTTATTTTCATTCTAAAAATTATTTTATTTTTAGGTGTATGTATGAGAGTATGTGTTTGTGTGTGTGAGAGAGAGAGAGTGTGTGAGAAAAAAATACAGAGAGAGACTAGAAGTAGGCATTAGACTCCCCTGAAGCTAGAGGTATAGTTGGGTGTTAATCACTTGGTATGAGTGCTGAGATACAAACTGTGGTCCTCTGGAGAAAGGAAGAACCACACACACAATTAACCTCTGAGCTGTCTTGCCAACCCCAAATAGATAGTTATTCCAGTTTTTACCTTGTAGCCCTGGCTGGCCTAGAATTGCTGTGTAGACCAGACTGGCCTCAAGCTAACAGAGATCTGCTTGCAGAGTGCCAGGACCAAAGGCAGGAGCCACCATGCTCAGTCTGCTGTTTTCTATGTGTATGCTAAATGTACTTGAATACTGTAGAGGTTCTGGAAGGTTTTTGTGATCATCCACTGCTTCTGGTGGTTTTGGTAATGTTCTGTTAGGTGCTTTATGGGATAGCAAGTCATGTCTTCCTAACGTTATTATCGTTGTTCAGTCACTTAACCAGCCTCTGTATACTTACTGGGTTTCAGTTATGCTCAAACCACTTCTTTCTCACCAGCAGTAAACTAAAACAGGCACAGCACTTTTTTTCTGAGTCTGAGATGTAACTTTGTTCTAAGAGCTGGGCAAAAATAAAATTCACAAAACACACCCCCCACACACCATAATGCAAATATGAACAAAACCAAAAACCTAAAGAATGAGAGGTCATTTGAGATAAAAATGGAGCTTTGTAAACCAGAGAAAAGTATGACAGAAAGATTATGAGGATTCTGAAATTTTCCAATGAGATTTTAGAAGTTAAGGATTAGAAGAATGGCATAGCATGTACCCAAGACATTGCATGGAAAAATCCTCAGATACCAAGAAAGGACTAGACAAAAGTCTGAATCAATAGAAGAAGGGAATATACAAAGAATTTAACACTCTATAAAAGATTTGTTGTTGTTTTGTTTTCATTTATTTATTTAATCTCTGTAAAGCCTGATCCCAATCCCCTTCTATCTCTCCTCCAGTCCCCCCTTTCCTTTCCCTCATTATCCCCTCCTCCTTATCATAGCAACAGAAGCCTTCAAGGGGTACCAACTCACTCTGGCATTTCAAGTCACAGCAGGACTAAGTGCATCCTCTCCCACTGGGGCTTGACAAGGCAGCCTAGGCAGGGGAAAGAGATCCAGAGGCAGGCAGCAGAGTCAGAGACAGCCACTACTCCCACTGTTAGGGAAGAGGAAAGAAGACTAAGCTGCACGTATGCTACATATGTGTATGGGGCTGAGATACAGCCTGTGCATGCTCTTTGGTTGTTGGTTCAGTCTCTTTGGGCCCCACGGGCCCAGGTTAGTTGACTCTTTAGGTCTCTTGTGATGTCTTTGACCCTACTACATCTTCTCTGTTCTTCTTCCCACTCTTCCACAGAATTGGGCCTATTGTGGGTCTCTGCATTTGTTACCATCAGTAGCTGGATAAAGCCTCTCAGAAGACAGTTATGCTATACTCTTGTCTGCAGGCATAGCAGAGTATCATTAATAGTGACATAATCTCCTATGGAATGGGTCTGAAGTCGAGTTTTTCATTGGTTTACCATTCCCTCAATCTCTATCCCGCCTCCCCCCCCCATTTCTTGTAGGTCAGACAAATTAAGGTATGAAGAGGTATAATGCAATGGTTTCCTATATATTTTGTTACTCTTCAAAAAATGTAAGTTATTTAAGGAGTGCCATAAAAATTAAGATGGGTTTGACAAAAGAGAAACTAAGCTTCTTATGCCAGTTGAAACTCTAAACTCATTGGTTCCAAATTTTCTACCTAGAACTTTCTGTAAAAAAGATTATTAAGAAATGAAATACTGTTTTTTTATTATAATACTTTGGTGATATAATAATATTTTACATCTAAAGAAAATTAAGTTATATATAGCAATTGCCATGAAAAGTGGACCAACTTACATTAGCACTATATTGGTCCTATTACTAAAATTAAGAATAAAAATTTTTTGTACTCAAAGAATTTTTCAACTTTGACTGGTTTGTTTGTTTATTTGTTTGTTTTCATTGAAAGTAGTTTCTTCTCTTATACAACACAGCCCAACCAGTTTCCTCTTCCTCTACTCCTCCCAGAATCACTCCCACCTCACCTCACCTATAGATCCACAAAGCCCTTCATTGACCTTCAGAAAAGAGCAGGCCTTCAAGAGACAATAATCAAACATGACAATCCAAGATGCAGTAACTCCAGGCAAAAGCCCTCATATCAAGCCTGGACAAAGTAATCCAACAGGAGATACAGAAGATAAAGTGTCCCAAGAGTGCTGGAGGGGACAGGAGCTCCACAAGGAGACCAACAGGGCCAAAAAAATCTGGGCCCAGGAGGGCCTGCAGAGACTGATGAATTAACCAAGAACCATGCATGGAGAGGACCTAGAACCCCTGCTCAGATGTAGTTCATGGGCATCTCAGTCTCCATGTGGGTGCCCAAGTAAGGGGAGCAGGGGCAGTCTCTGGCATGGATTTGGTTGCTTTTTTTTTATCATCTTCCTCTGGTGAGGTGGCCTTACTAGGCCATGGATAAAAAGGATCAGACAGTCCTGATGAAACCTCATGGGAGGAGGACCTCCCATATCAGTAAATTAGGGGAGGGCCATAGAGGGGAAGAAGGAGGGAGAGTGAGATGAGGAGGAGATGAGAAAGGGGGCTACAGCTGGGATACAAAGTAAATAAACTAATAAGTAATAATAACAATAACTATAAACAAAAGAAGAATCCCAAGAGCAGGAGTAGGTGTGTCTCTAACTCCTTTGCCTGCTCTTGATTTATTATTATATCATGAAAACATGTTTTTTGTTTTAGAAAGATGATCAAAATTTCAACACCCTAACCACCTTTGACTATTCATTTGAATTGTTGATTACATAAATTGTCATATAGAAAATATTTTGCTTACCTGGAATTGATTATTTTATGATTAAAAAAACCCAGCTACATAATGTACATGGAATGCTACTTCAATCCACATGAAGCATTGAAATTCACTAGCCAATTAATGGTACTCAGTATGTGTTATTCATAATATTCCCCTGAATTTGGTCATTTAAGCTCAGAGCAGCAGATTTTTTTATACTAGAATGTGTGTGTACTCAAGAAAAAGCTAATTCTAGTGCCTGATAATACCAGCATTATTAGAAAACCTTTTCCTTGTTTTACTTTTTGAATGTAATTAGAAATTTGCTTTAAAATCCCCACTGACATGAAATGTTAATATTGGTGCAGTTAATGAAATGCTAATATTTATGAATTAATTGGTGAAAATCTTGATGAAAGGAAGCTAACTGAGATCATTTATGCAGACTCTACCAGAGGACATGGGTTGTCCTTGGTGATTTGTTAATTTTGCTTTCAGAATATTATTTAGTAAAATAGTCAGTGATATTTCAGAAAACGTTGGGTTCAAAGAGTTCTCTTGGACAAAGTTAACAGGCTATATTCTAACACAGAAATATTAATTTCAGATATTGCAGATGATAATTTTCAGGTGGTAATTCAAATATAACATTTTATTTTCAAAAATTGTTTTTATTTTGAGTTTTTTTCTTTTTCTTTCTTATTTATTTAATTTATTCACTTTACATCCTGCTCTAAGACTCCTTCTTCCTCTCCTCCCAGTCCCACCCACCCATCTACTTTCCCCTCTTCCTCATTCCTCTTCTCCTCAGAAAAGGGGAGCCCCAACAATAACCCATGCTAACACATCAAATCACATCGGGAGTAAGAGCATCCTTTTCCACTGAGGCCAGGCAAGGCAGCCCCACTATGGGTAAGTGATCCAAATCTGGCAACAGAGTACATATTTGAGAAAGTCCTTGCTCCACTTGCTAGGGATCTCACATGATGACCAAGCTGCCCAATGGTTACATATGTGTTGGCGGCGTAGGTCTAGTCCATGCATGCTCTTTGGTTGGTGTGTCAGTCTCTGTAAACCTCCATGGGTCTAGATTAGTTGACTCTGTTGGTCTTCTCATGGAGTTCTTATTCACTCCAGGGTCTTTCTATTCTTCCCCTGACTCTTACAAAACTGCCCAAACTGCATCCGTTTCCATCAGCTGCTGGATGAAGCCTCTGAGGGGACATTTTTGCTAGTCTCCTGCCTGCAAGCAGAGCAGAGTGTTATTAATAGTGTCAGGGGTTGGCTCTCTCCCATGGGGTGGGTCTCAGGTTGGGCCAGTCATTGGTTGGACATTCCCTCAATTCCCTATGCTTCATCTTTCTCCCTGTGCATTTTGTGATTCTTTGAATTCTTTTATTTATTTCTAATTTACTGATTTCTGCCCTGAGCTTGAATATTTCCAGCTGTCTATTCCTCTTGGGTGTGTCTGCTTTTTTTTTTTTTTTTTTTCATTCAGGTGATCCATTAAGTTGCTTGTATGCAATGTTTCAAATTTCTTCTTGAAGGCACTTAGCACTATGAACTTTCCTCTTACACTGCTTTCTTTGTGTCCCATAAGTTTGGGTATGTTGTGTCTTCATTTTCATTGAATTCTAGAAGTCTTTAATTTATTTCTTTATTTCTTTCCTGAAATAGCAAGTTGAAGTAGCATGTTGTTCAGTTTCCATGTGTGTATAGGCATTTTGCTATTTCTGTTGTTGTTGAGGTCCAGCTTTAGACCATGATGGTCAGATAGGATACAAGGGATAATTTCAATCTTCTTGTATCTGCTGAGGCTTGTTTTGTGACCATTTATATGGTCTATTTTGGAGAAGGTTCCATGAGGTGCTGAAAAGAAGGTATACTCTTTTGAACTTAGGTAAAAAGTTCTGTAGACATCCATTAGGTCCATTTGATTTAGGGCCTCTGTAAGTGCCCTTATTTTTCTGTTTAGCTTCTGTCTGGATGATCTGTACCTTGATGAGAGTGGAGTGTTGAAGTCTCCCACTATTAAGGTGTTGAGATCTATGTATTTGGGGCATAGATGTTCAAAATTGTGATGTTTTCCTGGTGGATTTTTCCTTTAATGAGGATGAAGTATCCCTCCTCATCTTTTTTGATTAATTTTGGTTGAAAGTCTATGTTATTAGATATTAGGATAGCTACCCCAGCTTGTTTTCTGGATCCATTTACTTGAAAAACATTTTCCAACCCTTTACTCTGAGGTAGTGTTTATCTTTGTTGTAGAGGTGTGTTTCTTGGATGCAGCAGAATGTTGGATCTTGTTTCCACAACCATTCTGTTAGTCTGTGTCTTTTTATTGGAGAGTTGAGTCCATTGATGTTTTGAGTTTTTCTGCTTCCCAGTACCTAAATACTAAGTCCTAGTTGGCCTCATGCACCTGTCCTTATTTTAGGATGAAGCGACATTAATGGTGTACCACCATACCATTTGGTTCATCTAAATTCATGAATGTTATATCCATCATTCCTCAACCTTTGTGTGTGTGTGTGTGTGTGTGTGTGTGTGTGTGTGTATGTGCATTTGATGAATGTGTGCTGACATGGTTTTGTGTTTTGGTTCATATGTTTGAAGGTGCATATACATTGTGTGTGATGGTGTATAGTGGCTGGTAATCAACATATTGTGTTTCTTTTGCTGTTAGTCTTTAAAACAAACAAACAAAAAACCAGGTCCATTCGCTGAACCTAGAGCTCACTAGCTAGACTGACTAATCAGTTAACTCTGGGAGCTTCCTGTCTCAACTACCCCATTTCTGTAGCTACAGATGTCCATATCGATGCTTAGCTTTCTTTTGTTTATCCCGAGTGCTGGTTATTACAGTTCGGGTGGCCATGCTTGCATAGCCAGCCCATTGCCGCGAGTGATTCCCCAGCCTCTACTTCAACTTCTGTTTGGGACCCATTCTCTACCCAAAGCGACAAGAATTTTTCTCTAGCATGTTTACTTCACGGCTGACATCCCTGTCTGTCTGAGAGCTCTTAGTGTCGAAACTTCACCATCTTTTGTTCTGCAAGTAAACAAAGAATGGTTTTCTGGACCAGGCTGCATGAGGTGCAGCGAACTTGTCGAAGTATACCACATTGTCCCCAAAGAGCTCATTTGTAAACCTGACTGCACTGTTTTGGACTAGATGGAGCATCATCTGTCCTCTCAGTTATCTTACCTTCTTAAAGGTGTCTCACATAAAACAGATATCATAGCAAATATTCTTGACAGTTTTTTTTTCTTGGTTCTATAAATTTTTTATTGTTGCTACATTTGTACACCGTGAGTTTAACACATTCTTCTTTCCTTGTCCTACTATGACAACTTCTCTTTTTTTTGGGGGGGTGGGGGGAGGGTAGAATTGGCTCCCTGAGGTTTTAGCAAAAAAAAAAAAAAAAAAAAATCAAGAACTTGTAGGTGTCAAAAAACAAGTAGCCTCATCATGTGTTATCATGTATTTTTTAATTCTAAAATTTGAACTTTATGTTTAAAATCATTGAGCTGGTGAGATGGTTTTGCATATAAGGGGCTTGCCTTGCAGGCATGATGACCTGAGTTCAAATCCTGCAATCCATGTAACAGTAATGATGACTCCACAAGGCTCTTTTCTGACCTCTGCACACACATTCCATGACATGCATACCCACAGCCACATATCATACACAGAATAATAATATTGATAATAATATTATTATATATTATATAATAATGACTATTGTTTATTATTATTGAAAGCAGGAAATTAGGCAAGTTGAATTTAAGAATGAAACTCTGCTTTTGAATATTTTTTTGTTTTGCGTATACATTTGTGTGTAGTGTACGCATGTTCACCTTGAGAGCGGCATCTATAGGCATGTGTATATGTGTGCAGGCACAAAGTTGATGTCTGACATTTTCATGGATTGCTTTCCACTTTGTTGAGGCAGGTTCTCCCACCAAATAAGGAATTCATCAATTCTAGATAGTCAAGTTTGGCTGTCTAGCCCAACTTACCTTGGGTAGAATCTCTTGTCTCTGCCTCCTATATGTGGGATTACCAGCTGCTATCACAAGCACCTGAAGTTTAGGTGGATTTTAGGGATCAGATCTCTGGTCCTCATCTTGGAGAACTATCTTGCTAGTCCCTGAAAATCCTTTAACAGAGGTTCTAAGCAGTGTTATACATCAGGTTGGTTAGGATAATACTTTCTGTCTGAGAATGATAATTTGTAGTCCTTCTTTCTTCCTTTTGTGACTCCACTCTTGTCTCTCTTCCGTATTCCTCCACTATAGCCCTGGACACTTCCAACTCATTTTAAACCTATGTCCTTCTTCCATTCACATGTGAATACATATAGAAAGTATACATACGAATGTTACCTAAAACTATTCATATCATATGGCATAGCATGAACAGGATGGAAATCCTGGCTGCACAATAGCATAAATGGAAACAGAGGATATTGTGTATACTTAAGTGAAATATAGAAACTGGCAGGAGCTCAGAGCAGAGTGGTCATTGCCAGGGTTGGAGGAATTGGGGAATGTTGGTCAAAGGATAGAGCTGTTAGATAAATGAGTTTGGGGTTGCAATAGTCAACACTGACTATAGTTAACAAAACTGGAATATAGTTCAAATCTTGCTGCACATGTTGATTGTAAATGTTTTCAATACTCATGTATACACAATAAGTATGTGTGATTATTGACAAATACCCACACACAGATGGTTCTGCCAGCTGAGTTACATTAGGTACAATTGTCAGTCACACCCTACACACTAAATTTGAGCCTCCATACTTCAGAAAAGTTGGAAATCATGTTTTTAAAATAGAATCATTTCCTTTAGAAGCCTTCCCCATGAAGCCAATGAGTAGGGTGCAAGGAGTCAAGTGTGATTTTTTTAAAAAAAGTATTTTTGTGTGTGGTATATGTGTGTGTGATATGTTTTTGTGTCTTACTACACACAGGAGGAGAACTTAAAGCAACCCATGTTGAAGGTGAAGCGCCTCACCTTCAATCTTGTTTTAGACAGGCCTTCCACGTTGTTGTTCTGCTGTGTGTAGTCATGCCAGCAGGCCCACACGCTTCTGGAATTCTTCTGTCTGTGGGTCTCATCTCGCTGTAGGATCTGTGGAATTATAGAGCTGCACTAATGTACATAGTCACACATGAGTTTAGGGAGTCAAACTCAAGATTGTCGTACTGAAATGACCAGGGCCTTACTCACTGAATCACCTCCCCACTCACCTCTCATGGGGATTTTAATGAAGATTTTCTAGAGATTAATTCATCACAAATATGTTTGAATTATTTTTTGAGACCAAACAAACAAACAAAAAAGCCCAAAAACCAAAGTAATGCTGCAATCAGTTTCCGTCAGGCTGGAAACAATATGGCCACACGTACATGTAAATTACAATTAGTAGGTAGGAGTATTTAGAATTAATGACGCTAAAAAAAAAAATCTGTTTCTTACATGAGATATGCCTAAAGAAAGGATGCACGTTAAGTCTGGTGTATGAAGAAAAGGACCTGTTCACCAAGTCTTTGTGGATTCTGGGGGCGGGGCTTAGGGAAAGTGGTCCAGCAAATGCTGGGAGGAGCTAGCTTTGAAGTATTCTCTCTGGTAAGGGAAGGTATTGGTACAAGGCAAAAGTGAAGAGAAAATTAAGACCATAAAACCAATAAATGGAGTCTTTATCTCCAACACATTCCTCTGTAAAGGTAGAGTGACCTACCCTTCTCTAGAAACTCCTTTTCCCCTCAATCCAAGGACACTATTCCTTAGACTAGATAAGTGTAAGGGTTGTTAAGACACCATGCTGAGAAAAAAAATATGGAGAATAAAACGTGAAGAAAATCAGTATCTGGAGCCTTCTTTTGTATTTATGTCCTATACATTTGTGGCTTCACATTGACAGTCACTGGCAAGCTAGAACCACATGACCAAATGCACACTTTATCCAAGGTCTGAGGATGATGGAGGTACCAAAATATATTTCATCCTCTGAAAACTATGTTATAATGAGATAATACTAGTAAAGCAAGAGTCAACATCTGATGTTCACTTCAGTTTTAAATTCCATGATTCAGTATATATTTTTTAATGTTTTTTATTTTTTATACTAATTACAGCTTATTCACTTTGTATCCCAGCTGTAGCCCCCTCCATCATTCTCTCCCAACCCTACCCTCCCACTCTGATCTCCTTCCTGCCCCTCTTTTTATTTTATTTTCATATTCATTCATTCATTCATTCATTCATTCATTCATTCTTCATCCATTCATTCAATGTTTAAGAGGAAGTATTTGCTTATGAATCAAATTCTTTTCCATGTGGAAAGAAATATTACTAAGCAAGATAAATATTCTGTACCTGTCCTGTGTGTGAAGAGTGATTGATAACTGACGGATGTAGTTTCAATTCTATGGTTGTCTCTGATGGAGACCCTCATCTAGCATGATGTGGGAGAAGAGCACCCCATGGATTGATGCTTCAAGCAAAACCTGAAGCGTCAGCCAAGACAGGATCTAAAAAAGTTAAACCTAGAAACAGGCATTCCCATTTTCTAATTTTAGTGTCAAGCTGGCTCTGCATTTAATTGGCCAGAGAGGAGGTAAAATGGAAATGCCCCTCTCTGCCGCTATAATGAATTAAACAGTTTTCCATAGCATTAGCTGTAAATGACACGGCCGAACTGACAATTTCTTTCTTGTTTGGGCTTCATTTAAACTTCTGAATGGTATTAAGGGGTTATTAGAGATTAATCTCCAATTAGGTATTCTGATAGCCCAAGAAATTGTCAAAGGGTCCCTATGGCCATACTTTTTAGCATTAAAGAGATATTGAATTAATAATATTTTGCCGTCTCTTCAGACCTTTCAACTCCTGTGAGTGATGTCCAATCATTTAGCCCACTTAAACAGAATGTCACACTGTGAGTCTTCTATTCAGAATAGGTCACCATAGGCGACCGCTCATTAGCGCTGAGTGTCCATTGCAGAAGCTGCAGCAGCCACTCAGCCCCCATGTTTTAAGAAAATAAGCAGGAATTTTTTTCCCCTCCCAAATGGATGGGCTATGGAGACAGTGCCGTATGTCATTATTTTGACTAAAAGTGTCACCAAGGCTTGCTAGTGTTGTACAGTGCTCCAACACAAGGCCATAAAATCACATTGGGATAGCGAGTGAAGCTTATGGCATCTTTCCCAGACCCATCTGGAGTACTGTGCAGTGTCCCAGGCAAAATCCAAAGCCCACTATGGAAGGCAGGAAGGGCTGGGCCAGGCAGCTGTGATGTGCATGGATTCTCAGCCATGAAAGTAAGACTTGAATGTGTTAACCAAGCATTGCAGTGAAGACAAGCAACATGAGTGCATTACCTGAAATGAGTCTGCCTTAGACTGTTCTGTTGAAAATTTCAACATTTCTTTTCATTATACACACACACACACACACACACACACACACACACACACACACACACATATATATATATATATATATAAGTGTAAGGTTTTGCTGTAAGATTTCATGACCACGTTGGCATTTATTATTTTAAATTAGCCCTTGCTTTCCTCATTGGTTTCTAGAACTACATTGTATCACAAGTTGTGCTTATTTCAGTAGCCACTGCCTTTCTAGCATATCTCTGGCCCTTTGCCGACTCTCAAATATAAATTAGGCATTTCATGGGGTGGGGGTGGGGGAACTATGATTTAAAAAGAAATCTTATTCATTGGTTTACATGAGATGACTTTATGGACATTTGTGGCTTTTACCATCCAGGATTCCATCACCATTCTGGAAGAAAATTATTAATTTCACTAGTCTTTAGTGAACCTCTCCCCTGAGGTTCCCTTTTCTGGAGTTTGCTGGGGCTGTCACTAGAGATAGCTCACTGTCTTGAACCCAGGGTGACCGAACATGAGACCAAGATTACACCAGTTAGGCCTCCTTTATTTCATAACATTTTTAAATTTTGTATTTATTCCAATTTATTCACTTTGTATCCAAGCTGTAGCTCCCTCTGTCATCCCCTCCCAATCCCGCCCTCCCTCCTTTTTTTCTCCCATGCCCCTCCCTCAGTCCACTGATAAAGGAGGTCCTCCTCCTCTTCCCTCTGACCCAAACCTATCAGGTCTCATCAGGACTGGCTGCATTGTCTTCCTCTGTGACCTGGTGAGGCTGCTCACCCCTATCAGGGGGAGGTGAACAAAGAGCCAGCTACTGAGTTCATGTCAGAGACAGTCCCTGATTCCCATACTAGGGAACCTACTTGGACACTGAGCTGCCATGGGCTCTATCTGTACAGGGATTCTAGGTTATCTCCATGCATGGTCCTTAGTTGGAGTATTAGTCTCAGAAAAGACCCCTGTGCCCAGATTTTTTGGTTCTGTTACTCTCCTTATTGAGCTCCTATCCCCTCCAGGTCTTTCTCTCTCCCCTTTCTTTCATAAGATTTCCTGAACTCTGCCCAAAATTTGGCTATGAGTCTCAGCATCTGTTTTAATACCTTACTGGGTAGAGTCTTTCAGAGGCCCTCTGTGGTAGGCTCCTGTCCTGTTTCCTGCTTTCTCCCTCTTCAGATTCCTATCTCCTTTGTCTTTCTGAATGAGGATTGAACATCTTACTCAGAGTCCTCCTTCTTGCTTAGCTTCTTTAGGTATACAGATTTTAGTATGTTTATCCTATGTTATATGTTTAATATCCACTTATAAGTGAGTATATAGCATTTGTGTCTTTCTGCTTCTGGGATACCTTACTCAGCATGATCTTTACCATTTAAGCAGACAGATAAGCATAGAAAATGGTTGGTCCTGAATCCTCCCTTTAGAAAATAAAGACAGTAACTCAACAAGTCTTCTGCTTTAAGCTGCTTAACTCCTGTTGTGACAACTTCTAATTGTGATAAAGCCCATCTCTCTGGGGTGGGGTGGGGCTCTTCTATGTTCTTCCAAAATATCCTATTTTAGATAAACCAGTTAATTTGGCTTTATTCTGTAAACATCATTTGATACCATGATATCAAGACCTCCTAGCCAAGCCTGCTGGTGTGTGCATAGTTCCAGCTAGTTGGAAGGCAGGAGTGGAAGGATTACTTGAGCCTAGGAGTTCCAGACCCACATGGCAGTGTGGTAAGACCCTGTTTCCAAACCAAACAAAACATCACCCTTTCATTGGGATTGTGAAGGGAGAGGCAATGATGACATTCAAATGTTTTGGAGACTGAGTCCATTGAAAAATTCAGTAGGGAGACTGAATTAGGAAGTCTTTTGGATTGGCCCTCTAGAATTTGTCATCTGATGTGGAAAACAGCATGCTCTACTCCTCCAACATCTGGGCCTTGTCTTAGTATGGCTTTGTATTAACGTGTAGGATAATAGGAGGGCCTAGGATATGACAGTCTTGCTGGTCATTTCTGTTCCTCTTTCTGTTTTGGATCAGGCCCTCCTTTTTGTAGCCACGCTTGTCTTTAAATTCACCATTCTCTTGTCATATCCTTCTGAGTTCAGGGAGTGTAGGCATGTGATGCCAGGTTCCACTGAAGGTCGCATTAAGTTTGATTATCTCAGATAGTTTTATTCCTAAAGCCATGGCAAAAGGTGTGAAACAAGAAGGAAAGAAATAGAGTTGTCTTTGAAGATAAATCAGAGAATAGATACTTTATTAGTTGAAACTGATCCCAACTATTCACCTTCTTTCCTTTGACTTTTAAGAGAGGTTTAAAGTATATAAGGATTTAGAATGAGCAAAGTAGCTTTGTTTTTTTTTAGATGATGATAAATGTGAGTTATTAGAGGTAATGCATACCTTACAATTTCACCTTCAATATTTACTTTGGATAAAGAAAAAGAAGTCAGGGCAAACAATTCTAATAAATATGGATTAACATTAATAATAAAATTTTGCCAGGTCTACTAGAAAACATTTATAACTTAAGTTGGGCACTCACTATTAAGAGAAGGTAAAATCTTTTAAGGTTTAATTGAAATAATTTTACACTCAATTCATTCACGTCAGTTGAAATGCTGAAAGGAGAGATGCATACACACGTAGTTATCATTTTATTATCTAACTGCCCTCCCAGCCTCTGAGCTTCATTTCCAAATGAGCCTTCATTCTGACACCTATTGTAATCATATTTGGCTTCATTATTGCTTTACCCTCTCAGTGTGACTTGGTTTCCCTAGTCAATTGATCTTATACATATAGAAACACAATTTGTGAACTTTTGTGAACTTACCTATGTTAGTTTGCCTATGTGATCAGATGTTGTTTGGGGAAGCTATGGCTCAGAAATTTGATAACGTGTAGTATTGCATACATCAATGGATCACGATTTTAATAATAATAATAATATATATAATAGTAATAACAATTATAATAACAACTAAGTCACACCTCCGCATAGGGAATAAGACACAAAAAAATGACTATTAGTACAATTACCATTTTTAAAGAGACCTGTGGTAAATGCCATTTTCCTGTTAAATAATTTCACTTAATTCATTTATGCCTCATTTCACTCCATTCCTCTTAACGTAATATCTAAACTTCTTAGCTCAAAATTTACAACTGTTTATGCTCTGACTTTCATCTAATCTCTTAAATTTATATAATGTCACTCCTAGCCTAGGCCACAAAACAACCTTCTTATAGTAAGAGGGGGTGTAGACTAACTGTGTTCTTGTTCATTTGGCTACTGCCCTTAATGTCACAGTTTTAGTTCATCATTTGATGGCACATCCTATTTATCTTACTAAACAGCTTCCATGTTCTTAACCTATGTCAGACATAAGCATTAGCATAACACCATGAAACAGATCTTCCACGCTCAGCTTCTAGCCTGCCTCCCCACACTCTATGAAAGGCAGCCATGCTAACCTGTTTCTTGAGACCATCCTTCCTGTAGAATGTTGCATTGCAGCTCAGGCTGATCTTTGTGTCTTGAAAGGTCAACAACTCACCACACCGCCTTGACTAAAACTTTCCCATAATTTCCTTAAAAGCTGAGAAAACATAGTACTCCGTTGTCCTCTCACATTGATTTGTCAAACTTCAGTTTCAGTGGGCTCTGATTATACTTATTTTCCAAAGTAGTAGTCACAATTTTTGTTTCGTTCTAGATAAAGAGGTTTTATGTTACTTGTCCTTTGAGTCTCATATTTAAAATAATGATTGCTGCATGTGACATGTGGCAATTAATATGTGATTAATAAAAGAATACAGGCATAAATGGACAACTAGACGCATATAACATGTCTCCATTTCACTAGTTTTGAGATGGTTTTACACACATGTATTAAAAAATTCAGTTTATATAATGGACCCAAAGTTCAGATCATCACATTTTTATTTTTCACAATTGTGGGGGGAAAAAATGACAGGAATTAATAGAAGCCAGGCACAATTCCAAAAGCTCATTTAGCCAGTATTTTTTTCTGGCTTCCATCAAAGTGTGACTAACAAATAGAATGACACTTTATTCTTCCCATTTAGGATTTGCTCGTTAACCTACAGTGGAAGTTTTATTGAGCTGTGAAATTATTGAAAGCACTCATCTCCAAACATTAGTGGACATAAGAATCAACTGAGAAAATGGTTAATATTGTGTATTTATGATCCTAGACATCAGATTTGCTCAGGGAGTGCTGAGTCCCAGAAAGAAGCTTTTGCAAAAAATCCCTTTTGTTATTCTCTTCAAGGGATTCTTTTGCCACTATTAAAGAACACTTCAGTTTCTATGAGGTTATTGAAATGAGGCCTGAATAACCAGATGTGGCATACTGGAAAAGTGAAATATACCCCCCCACACACACACACCACGTTTCTACAACACACATGCACAAACCTCACATCCATAGGCCAAACATATCACAAAGCACACACATCACACATTATACAACACAACAAATATGCCATAGGCACTTTGCACACCATGTGACAGACACACGGTAATCACTACACCACACATGGCACATACATACGCCCCCCCCCACACATACAATACTCACCACCATTCTGCTACCCCCGCTCAGAGCATGAATAGATGGTAAAAGAAAGTACATATTTCAATATCTGACAACAAACAAAAGATGTAAATGTCAGGCAGCAATGGCCATGGGACAGAATTTGTCATTCGCTTTAGAAAAAATAATTCAAATAATGCTTTAAGAAAAATAGCAGGTCGAAGGGAGAGACAAATTAAGAGCATATAGTATTCAGAAAGGTGTTTCTACCAGCTAAAATTACTTCAATCCTGACGATTACCTCTAATACTTCCCCCATTCCTATTATCTTCCTGCCTTTGTTTAAAGAGATTGTTTCTAAGAGTATAATTGGACAGCAGTGCCCTGACATATGGTAAAATTCAATTGGTTGTGGAGTATTTGGATGAAAGAGAGATTTAGCTCAATTCATATGAATTTGTTATTTCAGAAATATTGTCCAACCAACTAAGTAATTTCTATGCACTCAATTTGGTTCATAGAAATGCCTTTAAATTCATTTGCGCTAGGCTGTGTTAGCGATTTTAAACAAGCTGTCCCTCTGGTTCCTGCCCTTTGTGTCCGCGTTGGGTTATAAGAGAGCCACACATGATTGTGTATTTATGACCCTAGATATCAGTAAGCAGTAAAGAGCAGCTGACATGTGTAACCTACCTGAGTTTCCTATCTCTTTAGATACATCAGTGTGCAATAGCGTTTGTTGTTGTCGTTGTTGTTGTTGTGTGTGTGTGTGTGTCTGTGTGTGTTTGCAATGTTGCTTTGTAGCATTCTTTTGTATTAGAATGTCAGCATGGTGAAGTGTGGACCCAGCTCTCATGCTGTGGATGTGAGGTGGTTAGAATATTCTGGCCTCCCGAACCTATCCTGTGAGTCAGCCAAGATACAAACATTAATTAGAATATACGGGTGCACTCTGATTTTTATGGCATATCCTTAGAGATGACATGATTGGCCAAGAAAGCATATTTAGGATTCATGTGTTTTAATTAAGAAATAAAGCTCTCTATGGGTCTCATTTCTGGCTTGGTGTATTATTTTAATTCCTTTAAAAAAATCTAATAATTAGCATATGTAGATGTTAAATATTTTAATTTGGCCATGTTTTACTGATTTAGTGGTTCAAAACAAATTAAATGCAAAAGAAGACCAGAAATTGCAAATGGTTGTCTGGCCATTACAGATAGTAGGATTGATAGAAAGAAAGAAAGAAAGAAAGAAAGAAAGAAAGAAAGAAAGAAAGAAAGAAAGAAAGGAAGGAAGGAAGAAGAAAAAAGAAAAAAAGAAAGAGCTAATAGCAAGATAAATGATAAGTAAAAGAGATAGATAGATAGATAGATAGATAGATAGATAGATAGATAGATAGATAGATAAATTGATCTATCTTTGTCCTGGAACTAACTCTGTATACCAGGGCGCCTTGAACTTGTACATCTGCCTGCCTCTGAACCCTGAATTCTGGGACTAAAGGACTGTACCACCAGGACCTAACTGGATTCTATTTTTAAAGGAAGGGGGACTTTAACTAGTTTTGTATTCTTACCATTAATTATTTAGTCAGGAAAGGGCATCAATTGAATTGGGTTATTATTCTCCTTAACTCAAAATCCACCAAAAATATTGCTAAAAAATAAAAGGTAGTCATGGTTTTACATGCTCATTTTATTGAAAGTTTTATTTTGGAACTTTTTTCCCCAACAGTGATAACACAAGTGTGATCAGAGTGCAGAAGAGAGAGACAGAGGCTAGATGTGGTACAGTTGTTGCCACAGAAATTCACATCCCACACTTTGGAAATGCTTATAAATGCATGGGGACATCATAGAATGATTTTGGGTGAAACTTTCAGAAACATGGGTAACAGCCGTTTTTGTATCGGTCTGAGCCTAGCCATCATTTCCATTTTTATTTTAAATTTTCTGTGCCAAGTATCCTGAGAAACAGCTCACAGTTATGGGAGGAAGCACAACCGTTGTTTTATCCAAGGAAGCCTGGGGATTTCATGCTTCTGACCAAGGTATAAAACTCAGGTGTTTTTTTTTTTTTTTCCTCTTATTTTAAATGAGAAAAATTCTTCAGAATGAACTCTTTGTGTACAGTGACTGTCAACTCATTTTTCCAAAAAGATGCCCCTTCCCTTTTATGCCTGTGGCCCTTAAAATGATAAAATTGACCTTCTTCTGGGTGTAAAGCTGCAACTGTCTATACCTAAAGTGTTTAATCTCTGATGAGCTCATTGAGATTTGCCCTATCACCCCCAACAAGGCATGCATAGAGCCACAAAATAGTTTCACTCTTATAATGTGCAAGCTGGAATCAAGTATCATGATAGTGTGAGCAGAAATGCATCTGGAGTTCTTCCTTGTAAAGAAAAGGGATGTCTTTGTAAGACACAGAACGAAGTACAGAACAGGGCATCTGAAGCACCATCATCCACATACTGTTCAGGCAGTTCACTCCTGATATATAAGTAATGTGTGACAGAAAAGTGTGTGTGATTGCCCTGCTTTTAAACAGGAAATGCTCAAACTAGTCTTTTGTTTTGTTTTGTTTTTGGTTATATGGCATGCATCACATTTTAAACAGAATGATACCCTGCTGGGTAGAGTCTTTCAGAGGCCCTTTGTGGTAGGCTCTTGTCCTGTTTCCTTCTTCTGATGTCCATCCCATTTGTCCTTCTGAGTGAGGATTTATCATCTTACCCAAGGACCTCCTTCTTGCTTAGTCAGCTTCTTTAGGTGTACAGATTTTAGTATGTTTATCCTATATTATACGTCTAGTATCCACTTATAAGTGAGTATATATCCTGTGTGTCTTTCTGCTTCTAGGATACCTCACTCAGGATGATCTTTTCTAGATCCCACCATTTGCCTGCAAATTTCATGATTTCCTTGTTTTTAATTGCTGAGTAATATTCCATTGTGTAAATGTACCACAACTTCTGTATCCATTTCTCAGTTGAGGGACATCTGGGTTGTTTCCAGATTCTGGCTATTACAAATACAGCTGCTACAAATGTGGTTGAACAAATGTCCTTGTTGTGTACTTGAGCATAATTTGTATATATACCTAGGAGTGGTATAGCTGGATCTTGAGGAAGTGCTATTACTAATTGTCTGAGAAAGCACCAGATTGATTTCCAAAGTGGTTGTACAAGTTTACATTCCCACCAGCAATGGAGGAGGGTTCCCCTTTCTCCAGAACCTCTCCAGCATGTGTTGTCACTTGAATTTTTTCATCTTAGCCATTCTGATGGGTGTAAGGTGAAATCTCAGGGTTGTTTTGATTTGCATCTCCCTGATGACTAAGGACAGTGAGCATTTCTTTAAGTGTTTTTCTGCCTTTGGGCAGAATGCAAGGAATCCTATGAAAGAAGGGGGAGATAGTGGGACCTGGAGAGGACAGGAGCTCCATAAGGAGAGCAACAGAACTAAGATATCTGGGCACAGGGGACTTTTCTGAGACTGATACTCCAACCAAGGACCATTCATGGATATAACCTAGAGCCCCTGCTCAGATGTAGCCCATGGCAGCTCATTCTCCAAGTGAGTGTCCTAGTATAGGGGAACAGGGAACAGGGAACTGTCTCTGACATTGACCTACTGGGGTTGGGGGTCAAAGAGCCCCCAGGGACTAGCAGCCTTTCCAGGCCACAGAGGAGAACAATGCAGCCAGTCCTGATGAGACCTGATAAGCTAGGGTCAGATGAAGGGAGGTGGACTTGGAGAAGGGAATGGGAGGAGATGAGGGAGGGAGGGTGGAATTGGGAGGGGTTACAGCTGGGATACACAGTGAAAAAACTGTAATTAACATGCAAAATAAGAATTTATTTTAAAAAAAAAGAGAAATAAAAAAAAAAAAACAGAATAGAGGTTCCCCTCAGAAATGTTTTGTCATCTCCCCCCTGGTTATGAGATGATCCACTAGTGGACTCCCTTGGAATGTAGGCGAGGGTGGTTCGTGAGTGAGAAGTAAAATTAATCATGCTGTCTGGAATTTAGTGACAAGCATCCGAATGCCACATGGAAAATGCCAGCGTCTGCTTAATAGCGTGTGCCCACTCAAAGTCAACCTGTGAGAGCGTAGAGAGAGGAAAGCTGTCATCCCGGAAGTGGAATTAGTAGGTATATGTCACTAAATGCTGTGGAGGGGCGATGCAGTTTTAAAGAGCAGCTTTAAAATTGTTAAATATATTATACAATTGAATTATGAACTTGTTAACTGTTTTGAGGACCGTGTGATTGTGAATTTCATGTCTACTCATTATGAATGCTTAACATATTTAACTAAGCTTATTAAGTATATTTGAAACTATTAGATTGTAAGCTAACCACTTATGTTAGGCGAAATATAGCTAATTATTAGTAACGAGATTTGACTGTTAAGACAAAAATTAATTAATGTGAATATGATATATTCTCTACTCCTGGACAAAAGTTCAAGTTATAGAATGACCAGTGACTTAAATGTTTCTGCCACAGAGGAATGTCAAGCATAGGAATAGAAACAATTTGTAAAATGTTAGCTCACAGCTGAGAAATGTGTGTCCTCACTATTTAGAGAACACTGCTGAAACACAAAAAGCGTGTTTCCTGAATTCACTTTGCTAAATCACACAACAAAATGTAGTAGCTTGAGTGAGAAACAAGACATCCGTTCCTGGCCTCTGTGGGCACCTGCCTGAAACATTGCACTAACACAAGCACAGGTATGCACACCACATGATTAAAACTATTTAAAAAGAAACCCTATTTGCTAGTGGAACTGAGGCTTTGAAAAGCTGTTTGGTCACTCTGCATAAGGAACCCAGTCAGAAGGAATGCTCCCAGCTGTGTAACTCAGGCCTGTTTGTCGGCAGGGGCGCTTTTTGCATTCCTTCAAAGCATGGACAGCTGACTGAGTGAAGTTTCTGTATCCACCTCGCTTGTCACACCGAAGAAATCCTGTCTAATTTAACCAAAGCATTCCCCATCAGTTTTCTTGGGCCAAAAGTGCATCTTCGTAAAAACAAACAAACAACAACAACAAAAACATCGCTGCAGAGCTGACTCAACCAGAGCCGATGAAGACTTCTGTTATGAAGCACACATCCCTCAGGTCACATCAGAATGCTAATGTTCACAGGATGTATGCTCCTGGGCACCCCTTCCTCGGGCTGTGCAGACCCCACTAGGCAAAGTCTTGTGGAATCCACACTTGTGGTTTAGTTTACTCAAATCTGTGCAGAGCTGCCTTGTTTGTATGAGAAAAGTTATCTGGCCAAAACGTTTACAGAATTATTACTTAAAGATAAATTTGAGAAACTGTATTAACTGAGAACCACCAAGTCCTGTCTGGTAATAGTTAGTGGTAACTAAGCGGATGTTGTTTGCTGAAGCATGTGCTGCGTGTGTTTTAAGCACTCACATCCTCTACCGCTTTGAGTCCCTGCGCTCCACAGCTCCGCAGGAGGATCTGTGTGGCCTACAGACCTGCCAGGAGCACATGGCTTTGTACAAGGCTCTTGTGCATCTGCGGAGGTTTAGGATCTGTGGTGAGTCTTGGAAAGATGCCTGTGTGGTTATTTCATAATGATGACGCTGTGGCCCGGAAGCAGATATTTGTTTGTTGAAGGCAAATCCCCGTGAGAAGTCCATAGAAAGAAACCATCAGCTCTCCCTTCTGATGAAAGCTAGGGTAGAGCCTCTCAGAGTAATAGTCCGACAACTTTCTTCCCTCCTACAGGGTGTCGCCCTCAAGTACTATTTTGGAATTGA
The DNA here is from genome assembly GCF_030254825.1 of Meriones unguiculatus. Taxonomy (NCBI): domain Eukaryota; kingdom Metazoa; phylum Chordata; class Mammalia; order Rodentia; family Muridae; genus Meriones; species Meriones unguiculatus. The sequence goes on from NC_083359.1 coordinate 31,662,594, forward strand.
GCACCAGCAGGAAGAAGGGCCACATTAGCAGACTGGAAGTGAGGAAAGGTTTCGCTGCCTAGGCAACAACAACCTGGCTGTCCACAGGGTTCCCTCTCACCTGCGGGCCTTGATTTACCCTTCACAAGATTTTGCTGTCGGTCATGTTTTCTCTTCCCCATAAAGCATCACAAAAGGAAAAAGATATTCATAAATCTACATACCTGTACTATCTAAACATGTCTTAAGCTCTTAGAAGGAAATAAAAGGTGTGTAAGAGCTTGAACATAGAATCTATAGATGTTTCTATGGGAAACAAATATGGAAGTTAGGCAAGTACCAATAGAAGGCACCTAGTAATTATGTTTGAATTTCAGATAAGAGAGGTTTTGTATCTAAACATAAAATTTGAATAGGTGATCTATATTTTAGTAGCATCTCAACTTTCACAAGAATGTTCTTCTAGAGGCAGCTGTGATTGCCTTGTCTCATTGACCGCTTTCTTTTCAGGATAACATTTTGTGACAAGACATTGTCATGTTTTCAAATTAACTGACAAAAATAATTAAAATGCTTTTTGTTGTTGTTGTTTTCTGATGTTTCGGTCCCAGAGAGAATAAAGTTTTAAGAGGGAGATTTTCTGCCTCTTCAAATGCCCTGCCTATCAGAGAGTAGAGACAAAGTGTCATAGTTTTATTACTCCCTCCAGTTCAACATAGATTTAAATTTTCTATGTATGTACATTCTGAATGCCTGCTTACACATGAAATGTAAGATTGCTTATTGCCTCCCTACTCTCTATCTTCTGAAGACCACATTCCTCCTGATAATTTCCTGAGTAAAGAACAAAAGTGTCAACATTTGGCAATCAGTACCAATGAGAATTCTAAAATGAATGCGGATTTAGCTAGTCCTCTCTCACCTAAGTGTCTCTTTTTCATACTTTAAAACATGGCCTTCCAAAAATACACATCACATAATGAACTTTAGAGAACCAATTCTGCTTCCATGGCACTTATTCATGTGATAAAGCTCGCAAAGCTATCTTTAATTATTACTGCATAGGATATCCCGTTATCTTTAATTATCACTACCGAATGGTTGCAAAATCAAATACTGCTGGCAATCAAGAGTCATTATACAGTAGCATGATTGCATCTGTCCATATTAACAGATAAGCACAGAAAATCAAAACAGTGTCTGATTTACCCACTAAAACTGTCTGAACAAAATATTGTATCTAGCGCTCTTAATATCTTGCAGTGACTTTGATCTGATTAAAGTCCAAAGAAACATAACCACAGATGCAAATGTTCTGGTGTTTCTGAAATTAATATTGCTGAATTCTGCTGGACTGAATTGCTGGAATCCTAGTGAAGCAGAAGTGATTATAGGCATGGTACAAACTTGTGATAGGAGGGTATCTAAATCTCCGAGGCCGCAGGTGCAGGATTATAGCAAAACCCCACTGAAACATTCAGTGTTCTGTCTAAATACCCCAGTACAAAATTAATTAGGCAGTTGATCACATAATAAAGCTATGATGGATGATCTAATGGAAACTAACATCTCAGAGTCAATAACAAACTTGATTCTCTTATTAGATGCAGCTGATTTTTCCTCTGTCATTTACAAGATTGTGTGCATAATAGGAGATAAAAAAAGAGAGGGGGTTCTATTTTGAAAATGAGAACTCAGTTACAGTATTTATCTCTGTTGGAAACTATGATATGTAAGCAATGTAGAATTTGTACGTAGACATATCTGCAAGTAATTCTCTAAGATACTTGGCTGAAAGGCACATCAAAGGATGGGGAAATAATGAGACAGGCTCCAGCTGTTGGATTCCTACAGCTTTTGATTTGTGCACAACCAGGAACTCCAGGTTTTGATCCTGTGTTGATTATTTCTATGGCAGTGGAGTTGATTTGTGCATTATTTAGAAACAGACAGCGACAGCAAACAGGGAAGAGTTTGCAAACTGTGTCTTGCAGGACATTTTGTTTCTGACTTGTCCTTTCCAGCATTCCATTTTACAGGCTCGGCGAATGTTCGTGGATACCTGTGGAGGGACAGAGATTAGGCATGGGAGAAGCGTAGACTAGAGCTAATCAAGAGTTTTACAAAGAAATAGGGGTGAAATTGCAACTGAAATATCCGTGGGATCCTGGGAGCAGAGGAGAGATGAGAATGCTACACATTCTGTGTTGACTTTCAATTTTGTAAGACTGAAGAGAGAGGGGGATGACACTAGCCCGCTTTGAAACAAGTAATATTTGCCCAGCATAGAAACCTCATAGTTAAGATTTAATAAAAACCTCTCAATCCTCAGAGCTCTTTTTCCTGACCCATGACTTCAGGAAGTTCTTTTGTAAAAGGCAGCCCATTGTCACTACATGTTTCCTTAAAAAAAAAAAAAAAAAAGTGCAGTTTCCTAATAACAAAGTAATGGGAACATATGCCGTGTGTGTGTGTGTGTGTGTGTGTGTGTGTGTGTGTGTGTGTGTGTTGTGCTCCATTTTATTTTCCTGGGCAGCACTTTCTGTGTGTGTTCTGTGGGGTACGGCCAAATGGGTAAGTCAAGAGTCTATGATTCCTGAAACAGCTCAAGTTTTTGATAAGGTATTTTTATTCCCTGCTCTGTCATAAGCAGCTTAGTTCTCAGAGATCACTGTCTTCTCAACTGAGATTTTTCTGTTGGCTGGTTCCAGGATCTCAGAAGTCACGCATTTATTTGGTGTTACTGCTCACAAGAAAGAGAATCCAGTTGGTAAACAGACTTGAAGTATGTATGCGTGAACATGCATGTTTCTTGGCACACTTGCGGAGGTCAGAAGACAACTGGCTTGAGTTGATTTTCTCCTTCCACCATGTAGCTCTGTTGAATTAACCTCACTCTGTCATGTACCGTTACCCACCGAACCATCTCACTGGGCCTTTTTTCCACCTTCTAGATACATAGGTACAGGCTCAAAGTCAAATAGGCAAATGCCCACTCACAAGACAGAAACTAATTGGAGCTTCATTTTATACTTGCTTAAAAGAAAAAGTATTGATGAGTACCTTTATGAAAAACAACCGGTAGGTTTATTAATTCAGAGATATCAATAATCAATACATGATTCTTAGTCTTTTGGAAACCATTGTTTGAGTCAAGACTCTTGTTATCAACATTCAATTTCTCTCTTATGGTATACTTAGGTTGTAAATATATATTATTATGATACTTTCTTCATAAAACACAATTTGAAAATTGTAAGCGAGGTTTTTGTATTTGTAGATATAAGATGTGAGTACGTTAGTGGCCAAAACTGTATTTAGGATTTTTGAAAAGGCTAGAAACTAAAGAAAAATCTCTGTATGGTGTCGGACCTGGTAAAACAAAAGAGTTACTTTCTGAAATTTCAAAACACATCAAACAAATAGTGGAATGTTTCAAGGAGACCAAAGAACAGCACAGGGGTTAATAAAAAATTAATTTGTCTCAAAAAAAAAAAAAGAAAAAAGAAAAAAAAACAGCTAAAGTTTACAGCCACCTGTGCTAGAGTAGAGGCGTAGGTTTTGTTGGGACAACAAAGGAAACATCTGATAGCTTTATTAAAACTTTTGAGAGAGATGGGGGAGGTAAAAGGAAAGGGAGAGAAGGGAAGGAGAGAGAGACAGAGAGATAGAGAGCTTTCTGTTGGCTACAGTTAGTTAACCGGTCACTGGCAGCTTCTGGAACCCTATGTCTGTTCTTCTACACTGCTCCCCTTTTCACTGCTTAAAGAAAGGGAAGAGGTTTTGCAGATGAGACTCAGCACATCATTAGCTGGGCTTGTTTGTTCTTGTTTAAGCCAGAGTTCCAAGGAGGGGCTGGCAGTGTACATCCAGAAAATAGGTTCTCTTCAGTTGATACTAGCTTGTAACTCTGAAATATTGAGGTCACCTTGATCAATAAGATGCCAAAGGCATATAGACAATTTTAAAATTTTAACTGCAAATGATATAGATATTTTAGTGTGGAAAATATTGAGGCAAGAAAGATATCATATCAATATTTAAACAAAATGTTATTTTGCTATAACTTATTTTCCTGTGATCAACCACCCCGTGTGTGTGTGTGTGTGTGTGTGTGTGTGTGCACATCTTTGTGAATTTGCAAACACATGAAGAAAGCATTAGACAGAATAAGTGGGTATAATGCTGCAGGAACAAATTCTCAAATTTCAGGAGCTTGACAGAACAGAGATTTGTTCCCAACTCACACAGACGCTCAAGGCAGGTTGGTAGGACTGTTTATCATAGTCACTCAAAGTTCTAGTTCACTGGAAACTCCATCAGACCTCAACAGAAAGTATTTGAAAACACAAGGTTACTTGTGGTAAAGAGGGATGAAAAGAGGCTCATAGAGGATGTTGATAAGGACGAGTTCCACATATAGCTACAATCTTACAAATGCCCAGAAATGAAAAAAAATGTTTGAACAATATTTTGAACAAAAAGTAAACATGTATATGTTTCTTTCAGCCCCTCTTACATTCTCAGTTTTGAGAAAGTTTTGGATCATTTGCATTATACTTAAGTTTTATTTGAATTAATGAGTTATGAATATGTGTTTCAACTGTGCGCTAAATGTTTTATTGTATAAATATTCACTTTTTGCATATTCTACTCCTTATTTTTTTGATATGAAAAATTTCAGAGGACAATTTAGATTAAATGCATCAATAAAAAAGTATTTTGGATAGCAACAGAACCAAAATATCTGGGCACAGGGGTCTTTTCTGAGACTGAGAACCATCCAACCAAGAACCATTCATGGAGATAACCAAGGACCCCTGCTCAGATGTAGCCCATGGCAGCTCAGTATCCAAGTGGGTTTTCCTAGTAAGGGGAACAGGGACTGTCTCTGACATGAGCTCAGTGGCTAGCTCTTTGACTGCCTCCCCCTGATGGGGGAGCAGCCTTGCCAGGCCACAGAGGAGGACAATGCAGCCCGTTCTGATGAGACCTGATAAGCTATGCTCAGATGGAAGGGGAGGAGGACCTCCCCTATAAGTGGACTTGGAGAGGGGCATGGAGGAGATGAGGGAGGGAGAGTGAGATTGGGAAGGGAGGAGGGAGGAGTCTACAGCTGGGATACAAAGTGAATAAAATGTAATTAATATAAAAGATAGAAATTTAATTAAAAAAAAGAAGTGTCTTTAAGCATGACCTTTCTGTAAAAAAAAGAAAAATGGGGGGTTGAAGCTTCATTTCCATTTCCTGCCAACTACATAACCATGGGAATTATTTAAACACCTCTCATCTAGATCCAATTGACTCTGAACAAGAGAAAGAAGTATACCATCTTAAGTGCCTTTGTAAGAAACAAAATAACAGAATGTACTAAGCAACTTGTTGTTAAGAGTATAAGTACAGAATATGCAACATGATTTCTCACTGTACATGCAGAGATTTTTTTCTGGCATTGTTTTCTGATATCATTCTCAGTCCAAACCCACCTCTTAATGCAGTGGGATCCTGACCCATATTCTTGCAGTAAGCCATCACAAAGCTTATGTGAAATTAACCACAGTATAGATTTGAAAAGGAGGAGGAACACCTGCATTGCAAATAGAGCCCAAGAACTTAGAATCTTTTCATATTTTCAAGAAAGCTGAGTGTTTCATACATACACAAAATACTGTGCTCATGCGCTGTGTGCACGGCGAGCCACTGTGGAAGACTAGATGAGGCCAGCTGGTGCTTTAAAACCAACCAACAAGCATGTCAAGGCCACATCTGTGAAGATACCCACTGCGGTATGTTTATTAGAACAAACACGGATACAACACGAGTAGACGTTATTGATAGTGGATGAATTAAATTATGGAATATAGAACCAGCTGACCTGTCATGACTCTACTTACAAGAGAAAAAAGATGCCTTGAACCTGACTCATTCATTTAGAATGATATCCATGGGAGATCGGGTCATTTCCTAAGTTTCATGTCTTGGATTCATCTATTTTCGTTACTGTTTTCTTTTGCATTAAGTGAATAGATATAGGATGGTTCCTACACACCAATCCTCACCAGTTCTTGGGCATGACAATCCATCTTCATTTAGTCATCCTTACCAGGTGCGTACTAAGTTCACGATAAGGTTGAAATTTGTATTCCCTAGTAGTTTTATGGAATATATTCATACATATACCAGTCTTTTATCATCTTCCTGAATATGCTACTTATTAAGTTAGATGTTAGGCTATTTGTTTTTGTTTTTGTTTTTTCTTACTGAGTTGTGAAAGTTTTTCACATATTGGATTTATTTATTTATCAAATATACAATTTATAAACACTTTTTTCTCAGGATAAAATTTGTCTTTTCATTCCTTGTTCCTCTAACAGTGTCTTTGAAAAGATGTTTGTTTGTTTTTCACTTATAATTTATTTATATTTAGGTTTATGAATCATGCTTTTGATGTCATATTCACATATTATATGCCCAGGGACATGAAATTTTCTTATATGTGCTTTGGTGTAATTTTTTTTTTACTTTAAATTTTGTATTTATTTATGCCTACGATACTTTTGCAGTAAATTTTTGTTCGCAGATTTCAGCTACAATTGGAAGCTGATATTTGGCCTGTAGGGTCTATAAATGGAGTGCAACTTACTAAATACTATTTTTGCATTACTAAATTATCTTGATTTTTCTCTCATGGTTGCCCATGCATATGGATCTAGTACTGAAGACTATTTTATGCTAACTGCATCTTGTCTTAGTTCTGTGGTTTTTAATGTCTTGCTTTAATTGGATTACTTGATTTGTTGCTGTTTAACTTCTTGATTTCTTTATATATTCTGTATATTAGCCCTCTGTCAGATATAGGGTTGGTGAAGATCCTTTTCCAATCTGTAGGCTGTCGTTTTGTTCTGACTGCAGTGTCCTTTGCTTTATAGAATCATTTTAGTTTCATGAGGTCACATTTATTGATTTTTGATCTTAGAACCTGTGCTGTTGTTGTTCTGTTCAGAAAGTTGTCTCCTGTGCCAATGAGTTCAAGACTCTTCCCCACTTTTTATTCTAACAGGTTTAGTGTGTCTGGTTTTATGTTGAGGTATTTGATCCACTTGCACTTTAGTTTTGTGCAGGGTGATAAGGACCCTGAGTAAGATGATCAGTCCTCACTCAGAAAGGCAAACAGGACAGACATCGGAAGATGGAGAAAACAGGAAACAGGACAGGAGCCTACCACAGAGGGCTGGGCCATTGAAAGACTCTACCCAGCAAGGTATCAAAGCAGATGCTGAGACTCATAGCCAAACTTTGGACAGAGTGCAGGGAATCTTATGAAAGATAGGGGAGAAAGGAAGACCTGGAGGGGACAGGAGCTCTAGGAGGAGAACAATGGATCCCAAACAGCTGGGCACAGGGGTCTTTTCTGAGACTGATACCCCAACCGATGACCATGTATGGAGACAACCTAGAACGCCTACACAGATGTAGCCCATGCCAGCTCAGTGTCCAAATTGGTTCCCTAGTAATGGGAACAGAGACTGTCTCTGCCATGAACTCAGGGGCTGACTCTTTGATCACCTTCTCCTGAGTGAGGGTGGCGAGGGAACAGCCTTATCAGGCCACAGAAGAAGACAATGCAGCCAGTTCTGATGAGATCTGATAGGCGTTGGAAGGGGAGTAGGACCTCCCCTATCAGTGGACTTGGGGAGGGGCATGGGAGGAGATGAGGGAAGGAGGGTAGGGCTGGGAGGCGATGAAACAGGATGCTACAGCTGGGATACAAAGCGAATAAATTATAATTTATAAAAACATAAATAAATTAAAAAATAAGTCTTGTAATCTTAGAAGAAAATCTTAAAATTGGGAATTGGTAGCTCTCATTACTTTGTCCTTAATTTTTTTAAAATTTATGTTTTTTTATTAATTATGATTGATTCACTTTGTATCCCAGCTGTATCCCCCTCCCTTTCTCCCCAATTTTATGGTGTGTTTTAGTTATAATGGACCACTTTCCTTTCTAAAATAAATGTGGAATGCATTTGTTCTTTTTGTAAGAATAGCATGATGAATACCCTGACATGGTATTGAGTCTATAGAGACATTTGGGAAGAATTATTGAATAGAAGTGTTCGTTCCTGGCATTATATTTTGTTCCTTCACCTTAGAGAAAAGCAGCCAGCATTGAACTATTATCATCATATTAACTGAGGATTTTCTTAGATGTATATTTCCTGTTGAGAAGATATCCAGTTTCTCATTTGCTTTGCATTGTTGTGTGGAATGGTTACTGTATTTTTCCAAATGCTTTTCTTGGCATGTTTCATGTTTGTGGCTTCATTCTCTTTAGTCTGTTAATAATCAGAACTAGATTAATATGCAATATTAAAATGAATAATGTTCATTTTTCTATATAAATCATGCATGGCCATGATATATAATGTATTTTTCAAGATTTTCAAATTGTGAATTTTTCCTTGATATTCTGCTATGTTTGTTTTATATGTTTTTAAATTCAATTTTTAGATATATAAAACATTCTAACAGTGTCTACACAAATTGAAACTTTCCTTTTATTAAAAAAATCATCATCATTATCATCATCATCATTATTGTTCAGAAGTAGAATTTGGATCCAGGCACGGTGGTATAAGCCTATAATCCCAGCACTCAGGTAGGCAGAGGCAGGCGAATCTTTGTGAGTTAGAGGCCAGCCTGGTCTACAAAGTGAGTCCAGAACAGCCAAGGATACACAGAGAAACCCTGTCTCAAAACAAACAAACAAACAAACAAACAGACAAGCAAACAAAGTGGAATTTGGCATTTAATAGCCCTTTTGGCATGTATGTGTTAACTTAGTCTTATTGTAAAGTTTTACTATAATTTATTATTCCTATGTTTATGTCTTTTATATCTGAATCTTCAGGATTAGACACCTTTGCTGCCGCCCCACATGGATAGTCTACATGTTGAGTTTAATTCCACCCCACATACCGTCACTCCTAATGAGACATATTAGATAGATGCTCTTAATATGATCATTGGAATGCTGGGATCGAAATACGTCATTAACCTATTTACTTTTTTAGTATGCTGAATGCAGCCATTGCTGTTGTTTTTTTCCATTCCTTTCACTAGAGTTTTTTTTTTTTAATCTCTATTAAAACTCAAATGTATTTTTAATGTTTGTCTATTAGCCAAACCTGTATAATCTTAGTTTTGGCATTATAATATACATTCACATTTCATATGCACTTCTCAAATTATTCTGTTTCTGTAGGTACCTTTACTTTCCCTTTGCTTCTGAAAGATGTGTGTGTGTGTGTGTGTGTGTGTGTGTGTGTGTGTTTGGGGGATTTTGAGACAGGGTTTCTCTATGTACCCTTGGCTGTCCTTGATTCTGAAGTGGAGGCTGATCTTGAACTCACAGAGATCTGCCTGTTTCTGCCTCCCTGAGTGCTAGGATTACAGGCATGCACTGCCAATGTTTTACCTTTTCTTCTTTTTTCTTCTCCTCTCCTCTCAGTCTCTGCCCTCCCTTTCTCCTCATCCCTCTATCTCTCCATCTTTGCACCTCAGAAAAGGGGAGAACCCTCCCTCCCATGCAAACCCACCCCAGCATATCCAGTCTCATCAGGACTGGGTACTTCCTCTGAAAGATATTTTCAATGACAGTAAATGCTATGGGCTTGTTTGTTGTTTATCTATATACCTGTCTTTGAGCATTACCTTAGAACATCACCTCCTACCCCTGTGATTTTGAATAATTTTGTTTTTAAGAAGAAACTTGATATTATTCTTTTCTTTATTCCTTTGTACATAAGAGTGTATTTTGGTTTTATTTTTCTTATTGGGTTTAAAGCACTTTGGTTATGATATGCAGTTATGATTGTGATATATCTCTCTTAGAGCCCAAGGTCTCATTCTATAACTCAGCTGGTAGAGCAGAGGACTATAGCTTTTTAAGTCTAAACTAGAGCGTTTTCAACAATTTAGGAAACTCTGGAGTCATTTTGTTTCAAATGTATTTTCTCTTTCATCTCCTTTACCACACATTAGACCATTTATACTCGGTTGACAGGTCATACACAGCTCTCTCCTCTCTGATACAGTATCCATAAGATCCTGTTCACCACCTTTATTAACTCTCTTTGGCCTTGGACTGTCTTCCTCCCTCAGGAAGGGCTTTCAGCTGTGCCTGGGTTTCCTCTGCTCTTATACTGCTGTATGGAACACAGTTATTTACTTGTTGTCATTGTTTGTTAGTTTTTAGGAGGGTCTCACTTGTAGAACAATATTATGAAACAATAATTCGTTTCTTTTCTTTGCCTTTTTCTTTTAAATGTCTTGCTGTGCACCAGGACCAAGCTTGAATTCTGAATCTTCCTGTTGTACACTTATGGATGTTGGAATTATGGATAGATACTAGGACACTCAGGAATATATTATTACAAAATATTCTCACCTTGATGGGATGAGTCTGGGTCAGTTTTTCATATTAAAGGCAGGGGAGAAAACACATCCTTTTACATGTCTCTGGCACATGTAAAGTATCCTTGTGCTATAGACAGATATAACTAGAAAACTCGGGATGGGCATTATGTACATATAAAATTTTGATAGGTGATACCATCCTTTGAAAAGCCTTTAAAACTGTAATATAGAAAATTAGATTTATTTTTTAGCTCTTGCCTATAAAATTTTGATTAATCAGAAGAGAGAAACATTTTTAAACACTAATCTATTTTTTTTTTAATTTTCGTAGTTTGGCTAATAAATCTGAGCATTTCTAAAGAGCAGCAATTTATTCCATTTTCTGACAGTCAGTTCTTGATAGCCACTTATCCATTTTTATAAAGATGTCTATTTTACTGATGTGCATGTGTGTGTGGGTGGTTGTAGGTATAAATTTTTGTAATCAGCCAAATGCCCAGTTTGAAGGTGAAACTATCTTCAGTTTAAGTATAAATAACCAGTCCCTTTCCAATATCTTCAACTTTTTCCAAATCACATGGGCTGTACCTATCATGTTGAACAAACCCACAAGTTGATACCAACTGGAGCCATCTGGGAAGAGGAGATTTCAATTGAGAAGCTCTCCACCTCAGGTTGGCCTGTAGGTACATCTGCAGGGCATTTTCTTAGTTGATTAGTGATGTGGGAAGGCCCATCCCACTGGGCCTTAAGAAAACAGGTTGAACAAGCTATGGGGGTGGTGAACAGGGCAGGACATAGAACTCCAACATGGCCTTTGCTTTAGTTCCTGCCCTGTCTTCTCTCAGTGATGGAGTATGATCTGAGAGTTCCAAGTTGAAATCAATCCTTTCCCTCTCCAAGTTGCTTTGCTCACAGTGTTTCATCACAGCAGTAAAAAGCCCTAAATAAGACATCAATCCACTGGATGGAAATGCCATCCTCCACTTCCAAGAAGAAGTGCAATCCAGACCCCTTGTATAACTTTCTGGGGCTTGATTTCCTTTTCTTTTGCAAGACATTTCTCTGAATAGCCCTCCCTGTCTGCTCTGGAACTCATTCTGTAGACCAGACAAGAATCTCCAACTCATGGGTATCCACCAACCTTTACCCTCCAAGTGCTAGGATTAGAGGTATAGGCCACCACTGCCTGACTTCCAGGACTTTCTTTATCCTTGGGTTACACTTTAACAGGAAACTGCTTTAGGTATTCCTGGATGTGTATTTCAAACTGGGCATAGATACATTGGGCACTATGGATAACCATGCAGCACTGATTGTATTCAGCTGCTATTTTACAGATATTTAGCAATGATTTGAAATGTGATAAATATTGGAATCGGACTAGAAATGGCAGGACTATGGATACAGAGAAGTACATATAATTTCAGGAGAATTACTTCAACTTGTTGTTCAAATATGAAACATGCCTATTAATCAAGGAGGAAATACAAACTTTTTTATTATCACCAAATTTATTATAACCTTAGCAGTTGAAACCCTTTTTTTTTTTCAGTCGAAACCCTTACATGTGACATTTATAAGTGAAAATTTTTAAGCTGAGCGATTAAGAATACATGGAATAATTTCTTTCAACTGGTTTTAATTTGCCAGGCACAGGGTAATGCTTTCTTTCATTAATATCCTTATCAACCATGATAATTAATGACTTTTTCCAGATAATGCTTCTGGTAAGGTTGGTAGGAGTGGAATCTGGATTTGTTCTGTTTCTAATTCCTATTAGCATTTAACTAAGGACAGAATGCAGGAAAAAAGATACGTTATGTGTTGTGGAAGAAAATATAAAACTAATTACTTTTCTACTTTTAACTTTTAACTTTATCATGTGTGTGTGTGCATGCCTGTGTGTGATGAGTAAGTGCAAAGAAAGGTAACTGATAGTGAAAATATAAAACCCATGCAAACTTCATGGCTTCAGAATGGCCATTGTAACTATAGACATTCATTGAGACACAAGAGTTTGGGACTGCGCAAGGATTTACGTATTTCCTTAATCTAGCTGAGCAATTACTGTGTATTTAACTCCATTACAATATGTTATTCTTATTTAAAAATAAATAAAGATAATTGTTAAACACACACACACCCAAAACAAAAATCTACCATAGTGACTCCAAACAGGTTGTACTCAAGAACATGTTGGTCGTTCCATTGTTAATAAAACTGTGATGCTACCATAGCTACTGACAGAAATGAGAGCTAGCATTGAGTTTATATGTATGCCACACAGTGTTAGAAGTTCTGAATCATTGCTCCCTTAAGTGAGAAAATTAAATAAAATAACATGGAAGCGATTCAGCCTGCATCCATTTTAAAATTATTATTCCATTTGTTCACTTATTTTCTTACTTGTTGTGTGCTCATGTGTTAGGACATGCGATGCCTGCAATGGCATGGGCGTAAAAGGAAGATTACAACTTTCTGAAGCCAAGTCTTCCTTTCCATCATTGGGGTTCCAGAATTAAACCAGATTTGTCAGCTTTTGGGATAAGTGTCTTTGCTTATTGAATCACCTTGCTGTCCCCTCCCCTCTGTCTGTATTCTGACAAGACACCCTATCAATACCCTTGGATTCAAATGTCTGGTGGGTTTATACCTCAACTAGAGGCAACACGTGCATTTGTGCATATGGCTTTGCACAGCATGCTTTATTCTGTGGTCTGCCTGCTTCTCCTTGGCCTTTTGTTTGTTGAGGCCACGCCTATCTTTGTTCTTTGCTACAGTACAGTGTGACTCACAGAATGAGCTCTCAATAAATGTGATTAAAATAACAAATTAGGTCAGTCTTATGCCTGTCTATCAAAAATTTCCAAAGCAATAGCTAAACATTTTCAGTGTCTTGCATGACCTTGAGAATAATTTTTTTCCTATACATAGCAAAAATTTATCAATGCTTTTACTTGCTAATTAATGTTGGAACTGAAGTTAATTTTCTCCCCATGGAGTCAGAAATCGGAACTTGTATTTGTTAATTTTGATGCAGAATCAGCAAAGTTTCCCACTTAAAGCAACTATTTACTCTTTCTTCTTGGTTCAAGGAGGGGAAGAAATAGGCTACTAGGCTACAGGGTATATCTAAGTGTCAAAGCCCTCCTGCGCTTCCGTATCTCACATCTTCCTCTTGCTAATATCTTAGAAAATGCTATTAAGAAAAAAAAAATATTTATTTTTATTTTATGTTTGAGTCTTTTTGGCACTTGCGGAAGCCAGAAGAGGGCAGGAGATCCTCTGGAACTGTTTTTACAGATGGTAGTAAGCCAAAAGGTGGTGGCTGCGAGCCAAACGCTGGTCCTAGGCAGGAGCAGCAAGTGCTCTTAACAGATGAGCCACCTCTCCAGCCTCAAGATAAGCTCTTTTTGAAGAAGGAAGCAAAGACATAATGGGGCATGGTCAAACGTCATGCAAGTGTTAGAGCATGTTGCACGACTCTTCCCAGTGCCAAGGGACAAGTGAACACTGGCTCAGCAATAGGAACTTTTGTGGGGAAGTTTCAGATTTTGGCAGGTGTAAAGGAGTTAATCCGATCTTCTGTATTTTGTACTGACCAAGCAAGTAAGAGAGATGAAAACTTTAAGAACACCAGCAGCAAAATTTTGATGAAATCCTTAAACGAATGGAGTAGAAGTTAGAAGCAAAATTCAAGCCAATTTTTCCTTAATCACAGCCTTCTTCCACTCTTCCAACAAATGGTGTATAATGAGCATTGCAGTCGTTTCTGTAGTAATCAGCTGTGGTATCCCAAACAGAAGATTATAACTTCAGCTGGAAATTGAGCAGCAGGACAGTTGAAGGCTTAAAAACAACAACAAAAACCTCATTTAGTCTCAAGTGATACTTTGCAATAAAGAAAGAGGGTAGGGGCAAGGAAATTAAGAAATTAGCAACATGAGTGTAATTGTGTCCCAACAGAACACTGGACTTGTCATTAGAGGAAGTACCAGGGGGAATTTGAATATCAGAAAATGATACATGAGGTAAATGTGACTGTGTCTGACCAGTAAACACTGGGCAAACACAACAAAATGAGAAGGTGCTAAATCTGGGAAATTAAAACAGACAAAAATGAGGACTTCCTGTTTAGTTTTGTTTTTCCCACAGTAAGGGAGCTATCTGTGCTTTGCATGTTTTTCTATAAGCTTCATATGCCTGTGGGATGAGTGATGTGGAACAAGGGAGGGATAAACAGGCCATCCCTTGCCAGCTTCAGCACCCCTCTGAAGTGACACAGCTGGTGATGCACAGCCCTGCTCAGCACCATCTACGAGCTCCTGATGACAGTGTTGATTGCTAAACTTAAATGTGAACCAAACAGCTAAGCTGATATGTCGGCTCACACACAGACACAACACTGCATACTCAACTTAATGGTAAAAAATAATAAGAAAAATGCCTCATGAAGAAGTAATCCTTCATCAGTGGCTGACCATTTCCCCTATAACATTCCTGTTTTTCAGGTGATTCTCTTTATTTTTCTTCATGTGAAATGACAGAGGTTTGCAGTTTATCACCCCCTTTGTTCAAACTGTGTGCCATTTTTCTAAAGGTCCAGAAGTGTGTGTGTGTGGGGGGGGGGGCATGTGTGTGTGTGTGTGTGTGTGTGTGTGAACAAGTGAGGGGAAATATGGATATTATCTGGAAAAAATATTTATATTCTATCCTTAATGGAAGAACTAAAAGGTATGATTTTAAAAATATGTGCTTAAAAAGACAGGCTACTGCTCTAACAAAACTAGTACAATACTTGGTTTTTCACTCATCCAAAGGCAGAGTTACAAAAAAGCAATTAATATCTCCAGGATCACAATTAGCAATTTTATTTCTTAAGATTAAAGGTGTGTGGTTTACACTGTTGCTTTTATAGGGGAAAACCAGATGCATTGTAACTACTATGAGGCATAGGATCTTAGGGAAAAAACAAACCATGTGGCTTTCGTGGAACAATCTTGCGAATATAAAGAACCATGGAGGTGTGACTTGGGAAGGTAGCACACATTCTCTGAGTTGACTTAAGAAGAAAAAATCATCCTGTAGTAAGAATGTACACATTACCTTTCTCCATCTCAACCTTGCATGCATAAACCATAGAACTTACAATGTGTGGATTCATTAACTAGATCTTATAGGCTGACCAATGGTTTCTAAACTCAATTGCAGATTACTAAGCCGGGACTGAGTCACTCACATACTAACAAGTCAGATGTGTGGGCATGGATTAGTGATATGGAACTGTCCCTCCTCATCATACTTTGCACTTCATTTATAGTCATTGCTCATACAAATATGTGCTGTAGATGAGAAGATGAGATAGATAAAACTCAGTTAGAAAAAGGTAGGTCTGAAATGGCTATAAAATGATGATCAGACTATCAAAACAGAGATGGAGACCAAGTTATGTGGAAACAGAGAATGGTTAGTTATTCCTACAATATAGAAGACGGCCCAAACTAAAATGTACCATGGAGTTGGCTTGAATTTGATGGGTAGATAAACTAAATGCATGTAGTCCTCAAGTGAAATAGTGGTGGTGTTTTTTATATTACTCTTCTATTATTTTTGTCAGTTTTTTTTTTCCAGACAGGGTTTCTCTATGTGGCCTTGGATATCCTTGACTCACGTTGCAGACCAGGCTAGCCTCAAATTCACAGAGATTCGACTGCTTCTGCCTCCCTGAGTGCTAGGATTACATGTGTGTGCAACCATGCACAGCTCCAATAAAATCATTCTTAAATGAAAATATAAGTTAGCAATGTACTAGGTATGTTGTGTTACTGACTGTTTTAGCTCAACAACATATGTCTTGTAGAATATGTATTGTTTGCTGTGGTCTTTATATGGCTGGGTTCATTGCCACAGCTCAGTGTTATGAGAACGTTACATATCCTGTTATATCTCTATGCTGGAGAATAAATACAGGAGTATAGTTTCTTTTTCCCCCTTCAAAAAAGGCAAAACCCCAAATTTTGTAAACCAAACTAAGGTAAGGCTGGGATCGTCTATGCAGGTAAACAGGAAGGTGGGTAAGACTAAAGAGCCTTGGAAACGAACCAGGAGCCTCCAGCCTGTTGCCAATTAATGGATGACCCGAAGCCCTGACTCCACTTAAATCACAGCTCCAGGGAGTTATTGGAAATGGTCTTCCCTTTGCCCTAAATAATGTCACCAAATAAATAAATAAATAGCGCAGTATAGAACAGAAGCTAAGCTAGAGTCGCTTTAATTGTTTCTCACATTTGTGAAAGAAGTGTTTTTAATACACTCACTTTTGCTTTGCTGCATGTCAGTTTGAAAAGCTGAAAAATTGTTATAATTTAATATGAATAATTGCAGTCTAAAGGGAATGTTTTTTTTTTTTGTTTTTTTTTTTGTTTTTTTTTTTTTTTTTTTTTACTAATTGAACTATTTTGCTTTGGGCTGGATCTCATCTTATTGTATAACTTCAGGAGAGGGTAGGAAAAACTCTCTTTTTGCTACAACATAG
Organism: Meriones unguiculatus; assembly: GCF_030254825.1. Lineage (NCBI taxonomy): Eukaryota > Metazoa > Chordata > Mammalia > Rodentia > Muridae > Meriones > Meriones unguiculatus. The sequence continues at coordinate 31,679,530 of NC_083359.1, forward strand.
GACATTAACATTAATTTTGTATTACATAAGTATGAATAAGTTTGTTTGTTATGCCACTAGAAAAATCCAATGACTATCGATCAAATAAGGCGAGTAAATATTTCTGTCTCCATATAGTTATTTAATATTTGGAGTTCAGATGCTTGTCTTATATACTTATTATTTTTTTGAGGACATAGACTAGATGATTTCCTAAGAACTTCTCCAGGGCAGCAAGACTTCTTTGTTACTATAAAGGAATACTTTTTAAACTCTTTTCTAAAGTTCTTATATATTTATGATAAAAATCCACACACAAACACACAAATACACACACGATATATATATATATATATATATATATATATATATATATATATATATATATAATCTTGATTGATGTCCCAAAGAGAAAAATCATAGTTATCTGTGATTTGCACTAAATTTCCAGTACTTATCACCTACTCTAGACCATTATAGTTCAGTTTATTTAACATAGGCAGGGTGGAGTCATTGTAGCTTCTCTGTATATGGCAGCGCCGGGGCAGGGGCCTGTTTTTACCAGTTCACATTGCTTTCTGGATCAAACAAGTGCTATTCCTTTACCTATGCTTGGAATAAGTATCTTTTCTCTTTTTATTATACCTTCCTACACCTCATATTTCATCTTTACCAATTCACTGTGGTCTTTCTCTCTGAACCTGGTATACAATGTTGCCTATCCAGACCTGTGAGAATTGTCTTTTTAACCTGACATTCATTGTTCGCCTTACCTGGTCAGCTGTGTTTCTTTGACCCTTGGGGCCCAGCAGGAATATAGAATCGCTATGCAAATTAAAATTTATTCCATTTTCAGGAAACTTAATTGGATTTCTTAATTGGCAACAGTTCGTGCTGGTCCACTAAATACCACAAGAATGACCTTGATGAAGGTAATCTTGGCAGAAGTCAATCAGAAATCTTCCACTTCCCCAACTGCCACCTACTCAAGCCCTTCTGAACACAACCTATCACTGCAGTCGGGTTTACCTAGGACATACTCTTTCCATTATGGGTGTCTCCAACCATAGCAAAAAGCTACATTCTGACACTCTTGCAGCAGGAAATATCCCATAAGCCCTACCAGTCTTAAGAGCTCTTTCTATTTTCTTTTTCAGACCCACAATTTTTATAAACAGCAATGTTTGTTCTGTTCATGTTCCACAGTTAAGAAACCATAAAAGGTACTTGTTGCTATGATAAAGTACCTGACAAAATAACTTAAGGACTAAAGGATTTATTATGCCTCCCAGTTTGAAGGTATGGTCCATCCTGGTGGAGAAGTCATGCCAGCAGGTGCTTAAAGCAGCTGCTTACACTGTCTCTGCTGTCAGAAAACAAAGGTGAATGACAATGTTGTGCTTATTGTCTCCTTTTATGCAATCCAGGAACCCAGCTCATGGAGAGTAGCTGAACACATTTAGCTCAGGTTATCCCACTTCAATGAAATCAGTTTAAAACACTCACCTATAAGCATGTGTACACTGTTTATTTTAACAACATGATTCCAAATCATCGAGTTTACAAGATTAACCGTGGCAACTCCGTCTCTTGAAAAGATGATACACAAACATACTATTTTCAAGTCACAACCTTCTGCTGCTTGTTCGCAGAGGCTCATGGCTGCCTCAAGACACAAAATTTATTAAGTTCCTCTTTAAAAGTCCCCATTCTCATTTTGGATACAGTCATAGATTTTTTTCCAGATTAAGTACAGTAAAACTAACCTGAATGTTTTTTTTAAACTTTTATTAATTACACTTTATTCACTTTGTATTCCCCAATAAGCCCCTCCCTCCTCCCCTCCCAATCCCACCCTTCCTCCCCCTTCTTCACACATGCCCCTCTCCCCAAGTCCACTGATAGGGGAGGTCCTCCTCTCCTTCCTTCTGATCTTAGTCTGTCAGATCTCATCAGGAGTGGCTGCACTGTCATCTTCTGTGGCCTGGTAAGGCTGTCCCCCTCAGGGGAAGATGATCAAAGAGCAGGCCAATCAGATTATGTCAGAAACAGTCCCTCTTCCCATTACTATGTAACCCACATGGACACTAAATTGCCATGGGCTACATCTGTGCAGGGGTTCTAGGTTATCTCCATGCATGGTACTTGGTTGGAATATGAGTCTCTGGGAAGACCCCTGTGTTCAAATTTTCTGGTTCTGTTGCTCAGAAGAAGAAGAAGAAGAAGAAGAAGAAGAAGAAGAAGAAGAAGAAGAAGAAGAAGAAGAAGAAGAAGAAGAAGAAGAAGAAGAAGAAGAAGAAGAAGAAGAAGAAGAAGAAGAAGAAGAAGAAGAAGAAGAAGAAGAAGAAGAAGAAGAAGAAGAAGAAGAAAACAGGAAACAAGCTAGGAACCTGCCACAGAGGGCCTCTGAAAGGCTCTGCCCTACAGACTATCAAAGCAGACGCTAAGACTTATGGCCAACTGTTGGGCAGAGTGCATGGAATTTTATGTAAGAAGTGGGAAATAGGAAGATCTGGAGAGGACAGAAAGTCTTTTTTTTTTTTAAACCAGGACATTTTACAGAGACTGGTTGCTGAAAGAGCAAGCTAGACACAGTGAAGTCAGAACAACAGAGAATGAGAAGGAACAAGAAGATTAAAACATATTATAAGAATTAGGTTAAGGCCAGGCAGAGCAATTCTCTCAGAAGCCAGTTTGAATCAGTCATCTTGGAGAGAAGTTTGGGCCAGAACCAGCCAGCAAGAGTTCAGATAGAGCTAGGAAGATTTGGGATTGTCTCTCATCCCAAAATCAGAATATCTAACGTATTACCACAGTTTAGAGGAGGCTTATTTTGACATTGATTTTTCTTGATTTAGTATTCATTGTTTGTTAACTAAAGAAACTAACCATATGATGTACAACAGTTTATTTTCATTGAATATGTGTGAATGAATAATTTTGTTTTTTTAAAAAAGAAAGAAAACTCAGAATAAATAAATAAATAAGTAAATAAATAAATAAATAAATAAATAAAACTTCTGGCTCAAAAAAATAAAAAAAGTCCCCATTCTCTCTAACATTGCCAATGCTATTCCAAAGTTCAAAGTTTCTTCTGAACTCAAGGCAATTTGTTAACTGTGACCTCTTATAAAAGTCAGAAACCACTTGCATACTTTTAATAAACAATGGCATGTACTTCCAGTGTATGAAAAGGACAAATGGGACACAGAAATAAGTTATGAAAACAAGACTGAAACCCACCTTGGCCAAACTCAAATCCTGTAGCTCCATGCCTAGCATATAAGACTTACTTTGGAATCGCCTGGGTTTCAAAAGTGTGTTAGCCCCACCTACAAGTCTGGGCGTCTACCACCACATAGCTTCTCTGTTGAAAAATCTTTACCAAGCCTGCAGGCTTTCTCAGCAGATGTTACCCCAAGGTTCTAGTATCTCTAACATCTTGGAGTCTCTATCCTAATGCAAATTTCGCCGTCACGGATGAATGAAAGTGACATCTTAGGCTTTCATTCAGAGAATCCAACCCTACACTTTCTAGCCTGCATTTTAAGACCCCACAGCTCTCTCAATCTTATATCTTTCACACCTGCAAAACTCATGGATGACACTGGCAAGTTCAGTAACCAATTTCAGATGTAGCCTAGCCTTCTTCTGCCAAAGTTACTTAGACTGTTATGCAATGACCCAGGGGAAACACCTCTCTAAAGCTATTCTTTTTAACACACACACACACCTTTCTTCAAAGTCCGATGTAAAAATGTACTTAGTATACTATCAAAGTACTGGCATCCGATCACACATAGAACAAAGGAGGAGAATGTAGAGGTGAGAAGGAAATATGCATATGGAGAATGGAGAGCTGAGTTCTGTAACCCTTGTTTTTCATCCATGCCCTTTGTTTCCAGAAATAATGACTCTTGAGTCTTAAATATATTTACAAAAGCCTAGACCAATATAGCAGGGCATGTTCCCTGACTTGTCCAGATTTAATATCCTGTTTATTCTATTCTAAGTTCTGCTATGTGGCTAGTTACCTCTGTTCAGGTTTCATGTATCTGTCCTCTTCAGTATACCTGGGTAAATTCCCTTATGTTTCCTCTATCCCAGCATTCACTCTCTCTATCGGAACTCTTCCCTCCTACTTTCTGCTTTAGTTATAGGCCAATCATCTGTTTGTGAACATGTGAAGAATCCATACAGTACACAAAAGGTTATATCTGCAGAGAGCCTAGAAGAAAATGTACATATCTATATCCAACTATGTTTATAACAAGAATACTAAGATCACATTATATAGAGGAAAGTATTTTCCAAAAACTGGGTTTGGAAATTGGATATATACATACAGAATAATAAACAAAGATACTTGCTTCTCATCAATTCAAAATTATTTTTAATTGTAATTAATTAATTTACTTTACAGTCCAACTATAGCTTCCCCACCTTTCCCTCCCTCTTCTCCTCCCAGTCCCTCCCTCTAACCTCACCCCCCCATTCTCCAGTCCTCCCTTGCTCCTCAAAAAGGGACCACCTCCAATTGGCACTTAGATATTAACATTCACTCTTCCTGCCTTATCTTCCTTTTCATTACTCAATTACACCCTCTAACTCATCCTGACGCTTTCAGAAGCATATGGCATGACAAATATTTTCTCATTGCTATCCTGTTATCTTAAACTCAGGTCTTATATTCACACCCTTAGCCCCAATAAGCTTTTGTTAAAAACATCAGTAGTGTATATAATGAAAATTCAAAGAACCTGCCTACTTCTTCATGCTGTCTGAATTCTCACTTCATCCTGTGAGATATGTGCCATGCCTCCTTGATGACATTTTTCTCCTAGATTTGATCACAGTGTTGCTTCTCTTTATTCCTCTTTAGACAATGCTTCAGAAGTTGCCTCCTCTGCCACACCTCAATAATAAAATTATCTCTGGCCCTAAAGTCCTTTCTTCAGTGACCTTCCACAGCCATGACTTACTGCCAGCCAAAATCTGATGTTTACCACCTCCAATCTCTTGTCCAGTCCTGGTTTTTGAAAGATTGTGTTGGTATTCTGATTGGAATTGCATTGAATCTGTAGATTGCTTTTGGTAGGATGGCCATTTTTACTATGTTAATCCTACGGATCCATGAGCATGGAAGATCTTTCCATCTTCTGGTATCTTCTTCAATTTGTTTCTTCAGACACTTGAAGTTTTTTGTTTGTTTGTTTGTTTGTTTGTTTTTGTTTTTAGAAAAGTCTTTTACTTGCTTGGTAAGAGTTACACCAAGATACTTTTGTTGTGTGTGTGGCTATTTTCGAGGGTGTTTTTTTGCTAATTTCTTTTTTTAATTTAGTTTATGTATTTATTTGTAACAATTTATTCATTTAGTATCCTGGCTGCGGTCCCCTCCTTCTCTTCTCCCCTCTATGCCCTTTCCATTAGTCTCCTGTTAGGGATGGACCACCTCCCCTTCTATCTGACCCCAGCTTATCAGGTCTCATCAAGGCTGGTTGCACCATCTTCCTTCTTTGGCCTGGTAAGGCTGCACAACTCAGAGGGAGGTGATCAAAGAGCCAGCCACTGAGTTCACATCAGAGACACACCCTATACCCCATTTGGAAACTGAGAAGCCAATGTGCTTCCTTTGAACAGGGGGTCTAGGTCCTCTCCATGCATGGTCCTTAGCTGGAGTATTGGCCTCTGCAGGCCCCTCTGGGCCCAGGTGTTTTGGCTCTGTTGTTCTCCTTGTGGAGTTCCTGTCCCCTCCAGGTCTTTCTATCTTGCTCTTCTGCCATAAGGATTCCAGCACACTGCACAAAGATTGGCTATGAGTCTCAGTATCTCCTTCGATACCCTGGTGGGTAGAGTTTTCAGATTTCCTCTGTGGAAGGCTCTTGGTCTGTTCCTTGTCTTCTCCTATTTCCGATGTCTCATTTCTTTTTCAGCCTGTTTGCCTTTTCATCCCTTACTTGAACAGTCATAGAGTCATTTTAACTAATTGTGGACTCCTTTCTTCTGAGATACTTAATGACTTCTGTCTGAAACCTGGCTAGCTTTCTTGTGTGTTTATAAGGTAATCAATATATTTCTTTCCATCACTTTTAATACCGTAGAAGTATTAGACCTGCAAGAAAATCTGAGAAATGCAAGCCCTTCTGTATTAAATCTTCTGTAGTATGATTATGAAACCTATTTGGCCTGTCCCACATGACCATATGACCGTTGTGATTCGACAGTATTCTTTAGCTAGTTTTTTTGGTTTTTTTTTCTTCAATTCTTTCCCAGCCCTGGCCTTTCCCACTGCTGTGGTTATTTATATGCTAAACTCTCTTCTCCTCCCTCTTCCTCCAGAGAAGGCCTACTGCTCTGTTGTCCTCATTTTGAATATCCGTTCCTTAAGGAGACCTTTCCAGCATCCTGATCTAAATTAAATTCTGCTAGTACACTCTCACAGCATCTATTTATTTCCTCATGGCACCTGCCATGATTGGTAATCCTACATTTACATGATGTTTATTTTATGTTGTCTCCTTAATATACTATAAGCCTTATGATTGACGCAGCTCTGATTATTGTTTCTTTTTCTAATCAATGTATCTCTAGGATAGAGCTAAGTGCCTCCAAGATGTTAAGCTCTTGGTAAATACCCATTGAATAAAAGATCTCTCTTACATTTCTCATTTGATTCTCCTTTCCCTTTGCCCCATTTTCTACTCCTCTTATCTTCCTTCCTTTTCTTCATCTTTCTGCCTTTCTTAAAAAAAAAAAAAAAAAACCTTCTTATCCAACTCTTTAACACACAATCCTATTAAAATATAACAACCAGCTTAATGAATGCTCGATTGCAATGTGTGCTCAGTGACTGATTCATACTTTCTATTTACTTACTTATCTTTAAAAAAAATTACCTCAATCTATCTAACAATCCAGAGGACTGTTATTTTATAAGTAACCAAGAGATATAATTCAGTTTGAAAAAAATGCCCAGGACAGACTTTCTATTGAATCATTCCATTCTTAATTTATCCTTTCATTCAATTATCTAATTCTCTGAAATCTCAGTCCACATTATATACTAATGTAACTTAAAACCTGAGTTCCCAACCTCCAGTGATGCCTATTTTGACTAATAATGCATTCTCAGTCTCTTTAACTCCTGAAATTAAAAAAAAAAAGTAACTAGTAAAATAGTAACTATAAGGACATTGTGAAAATATATTACTTTTTCTGTACGAATGTGTTCAGCACCTAATAAGATCCACATAAGTAGTAACTGGTTTTATTTACAACATCACCATTTATTATGAATTACTTTTTCAAGCATGGGGTCATTGAACGCTATGCAAATATATTTTATGCCTTATATAACTTATATTCAGCACTGCAAATCAAGCTGTGGTCTTTTGACTAAGATTTGCTTTCTGCCAGGATTTCTGAATAAAGGTTTACTAGGATACTGTTAGCTTATTACTTTACATTTTATCCACAGCTGTTTTGTTATGCAGAGGTAAAATTGAGTAGCTGCTACAGAGGCTCTATGCCCTAAAGAAGCACTAAATATTCACCACCTTTCCCTTTGTATAAATATTTGTTGACCCCTATTCGAGTGAAGGTAAACCCACCTGCTTTTTGAAGAAAAGTCTAGTTTGTAAATGCTTTTTGAAGTAAAGGAAATCTGGGTTCATGTGATACCTTTGCTCTCAGACTACCATCTTTATCTGGATTTTGTCATTCAATTTACCCTCCCTCAATAGCTCCCCTTCATTTCTTAACTGACTCCACCTCTCCCCTCAAGTGTTATAGGGTTACGTAACAAAGTACACATGAAACACCTGCAAATATTGATGCTATTTTTCACCCTCATTGCTTTTGGTGAAAATAAAAGATGTAATTTATAGAGATTTTTTTGAGTATAAATATCTATTATAACTGTACAGCTACACAAAGCCACTTTGGATCAGAATTCAGGGTAATTGTAGCCTGTAATAACAGAAGATTCACTAAAAGGAAATTTGATGGTGGTTTCAAGGAACACAAAGAAAAGATGTCTGTTAAACTTCCCCATACTCAGTTCGGCTGTTTATATTTTACAGCCTTTGTCTTGTTTTAAACTTGTCATAGCTCAACTATAGGTTTAAACCTTTTGTATGCTAATGATTTTCCACTTCTAATTAGGTTTCCAAGGTGCTTCTCATACCAAAAAACAACTGAAAATATTGTGCAAATTAAATTGCACAGAAAGGAGAGCAATCTTGCTCTATGAGGGAAATAATTTGTTCTGTTCTTTTTAAAGGTGCCTACTTAATAATAGCTTAAAACAATAAATCTATGAAGATTTGTTTTTTTTCCCCAGTAGTTAACCAGTCAGTAATGTTGCCTACAAAATTCCAATTTAAAAAATGACCTTTTAAAGATGCCTTATAAAATTAAATTTTAATGAGTGATAATAAATGGTGATGCTTTTCACAGGAGGGAACACGAAGCCTGCCTGAAACTCTTGCTTATCACATCCCCTCAAACATCCTGCGATTGTATCTTTCCTTTCATTATTTTCAAGGGAAGATGATGGGACCGTAGTAAGTTTGAGGATCTCTAAACAGACTGAATGTCATCGTTACTGAAGGCGATTCTCCTGGCCCTGTAGTTACACAGATGGGTCTTCAGTAGAATGCAGCTCCATTGCTCCACAAGAACAGCTTAAGCTATTGAGCATTCTTTCGATTACGTGGCTGATGAAAAAAAAAAAAATGGTCATGACAGGCTCAAAGGAAATGCTTGTGTCTGATAGAAATGCTTGCCACAGTTCTGCAACAGTAGGATGTTCTTCCTATTGCTCGGTTCTCAGCTGTAAAACAGCTGGACAGACAAATGGGGGCAGGGGATATAGGAAAGAATAATGACACTCTCCCATTACACCTGCTTTCCTAGCCAGAATCAGAATGCCAGTCAATAATACTCAGAACATTATTATCTGTCTTTCATTAACCTTAGGGGCTCTCAGAGGTACTGTCTCATTTACTAAATGTGAACAATTTGTCATAAATGGGCCATTTATTGGTTTTGTTTTAAATTTTAAGAAACTTGTAAGGCTTCCTATGTTCTCTTTTATTTGTTTGTTTTGTTTTTGTTTTTCACGATGATTCTTGCCTACCCATTTTGCCCTTAGCATCCTATTAGCAGAAAGCTGAACAGTTGTTTCTTTTGAAATAATTTATGTCTGTTTGTAAAGCACAGTTATAGAAACATGGCAAAGAATGAAAACATTTCAGCTGAATTCATCACTTGATGTTTCTGTCCTTAATGTATAGAGATTACATTAAGAAGAGAAAACAAACAAACAAAACTGCCACTTCCTTCTTAAAGCTCAGAGATAGACAGATCTCCTTAAAGTGGCACTGAGAAGACAGTAAGAGAGAGTCATAACAAGGCACATCACCAGGGGTCAGGGGTGCTCATTCATAAAAAGCTGTTTTTCAGACAGTCTACTTGTATCACACAAGGTAGGCAGGGGACCTGGCTAGTTGTTGTCTATTTCAAAATAACCAGAAAACTGCAATTCAAAAAAAAAAAAAAAAAAAAAATGGGAGGTGAATTCTTACTTTCCTTCCAATTCTCCGGGAAGAAAATGAATGACACCTTTAATTACAAGCAATTGTTGGTACCACTGTAGTAAAAAGGTTTTATAAATAAAAAAAAAAAACACAACATTTTAATTGCCTGAGAATCCAGTGTTTCATAGGAATTCATATTCATCTGTAGTTGTAGCTTCTGTTATTTTTCCTGGTCATTATGTGAGGGAAGTGATTATGTCTGATTTTTATTAAACTCCTATGTTTGGTCTATTTTACCCTATGGCTCAAAAGTGGGGTATCTTTATCAGAATTAGTCTAGTATTGTAATGGGAGTGGTACCCTAGGAATGAGTTCAATTTCGACTTGAAACCAATTGAGAAAAGTGATGGGTTCTCTACTGGTTCACAAAATAACTTTTTTTTTCCTCAAATTTCTATGAACTTGTACTTGGCAACAGATTTTTTCTGATTTATAACTGTTTAAAATATTTATAACATACAGAACTTCTTTCTCAGAAACACATACAGAGTTTCTTTTTTCTTAATTTAAATTTAATTTTACATGTATTAATTTTACCTGAAGGCAGGTCTGTATACTGTGTGAGTATGATGCTTGCCGTGGCCGGAAATACAAGTCAGACTCCCTGAAACTGGAATTAAAGATAGTTTGAGCCATCGTGTGAGTGCTAAGAATCGATCCTGCATCCTCTAAAGACTACCTTGACTCCTGAGCCATCTCTTCAGGCAACACAGTGACCTTCTTAAAACTAAAAAGTTAGTGGTGAAAGAACTAAAGACATGAGAAAATGAATATAGTGGGGAAATAGATCTGAACAAATAACTGGAGTAGAACAAAACTGGTTTATGTATTCCCTTTACCAGTATATTTAAAGAATATTTTTAAAACTCCAAAATGAAATATACATCCAAATACTACATTTAACTCAAAATCCAAAGACAGATGGATTCTAAAGAAAAAAGGGAGCAGTCTAGCTTTCCTGAACAGATGTGTCTCAATCTACTTTGGTTGACAACTGGTAAAGTCGGTGGTTAATGATAGCAAACAGAACAATTTGAACAACGTGTCAAAGATTTTTTTTTTAAAGCATAGCTTGCAGTCAGCAGCTAATTTGAATCATATTCTGGATTAATCTATGTAACTCATAGGTGCACTAACAGTAAATGTTATCTTTTTTTTTTTTTTTCCTTTAGAAATGAGTGAATGAAGACAGGAGTTGCTGAAACAGAGGTCAGGGTGAGTCATATCATATTCATTTCGTACGTTTGAAGTGTGCAGAATACATTGTATGAATCTTGTTTTTAGAAACTCTCAGGGGGCCTTTGTCTCCAATAAATTAGACAAATCGAGCCTTTCAGGAGGAAATGAAATGTTTGCTTTAGCTGCAGTGCACAGGAATATATCACTTATCCCTGACTTTCTGAGACCCTTGTTTTCTATGTGCCAGGCACCACAAGATTCAATATCGTTTAAGTGGATCAGGGCTGATGTGACAAGACATTCTCTGGGTGAATTCCCATTTGATAATTATGCGTCTCTCTGTATTGTTATTTTTAAAAATCTATTGTTGAAAAGATATTACTTATAATTGCGGGGTAGTTGCACACGATGCATCTGAATGTGACCCATATTTAAGCTGGGGTGCCAACAATGAGAGACTAGAGTTCGGTATAGTTTAATAGGCCTATGAGGTTTTAACAATGTTTATTTGAGAACCTTTCTGGAATTTAAATGTATCAGGTTTTAGAAAGGACAACACATGTGCTACACCGTAAGCAATGGTAAACTGGAGAGTAATGACAAGACTGATGGCTTTGAACTTACAGGTTGCACTTTACTTCTTAGTGTATATAGTCGATAGACATCCAGACTTACCTGATTCCACTGAAGAGAGTTAGGACTCAAAGAGCTTTCTGGAATTTCCAAAAGTTACTCTGAGTATGAAGGAACAACCAAAAACAAACAAACAAACAAACAACAAAAAAACACCACAAAAAACAAAATCAGAGAATATAAATCTATAACATAAATAAACAAAACAAAGATGACTTGAAAGGAGATGAACAAAGAGTAAAGAAGAAAGAGGGGGAGAAGGAAAGACCATGGTTATATTGTATATTCACTTCTCCTGGTTCTGAACTTAAATGTGCACTATATCTACGTCTGTTCACACAGTTCTAAGGAAGTACCAGAGGCTGCATAACTGAGGAACAACAGAAATGTACATTTCTCAGTTCTAGGAAAAGGATGCCCAAATCCAAGTGTCATGGATTCAGGTTCTGGTAAGGGCTTTCTTCATAGATGGCTTTACACAGAACTGCTCCTGCAGGAGCTGGGAGTCCTCTTATGAGGGCATTCTGAGTGGTGCTCTTCCAATCACCTCTTGAAGGTCTGGCAACCAATACCATCACACGAGGATTAGTTTTCCACAAGGGCATCTGAGAAGAGCACAAGCATGTAATCTACAGTGAATTTAAAAGCAATGTTTGGTGCTCCTTGATGGCTAATACCTTGTTGTGTCCTGCTGCCTTATTGTTGAAGGGAACGTGAAGGGTAGAGAGGACTGGGTTTGTGCAATGCCTAAATCCAAGCTTTATCTTTACCCTATTCAGTTTGATATTGACTTTTGTATTTTGAGCTCTGTCTTAAATCTTAACTAAGAAAGAACAAATATGGCAATCTATTACTATTAGTCATATGTACTGGTGTGTGGGTAGGTGTCTCTGATCCCACTTACTCTGCTGTCTGTGTATGACCCCGTCCAGCAGGGCTTGAACGTGGATTCCTAAGGGAGGAGAGTGGAAGGAATTGGGAGGGAGGAACAAGAAGCGCGAGGAAGGAAGCCAAGTCTGTTTGTCTGATCAAGGCTTCATTTATTAGAAATTTTTACCCAACTTATATAGGGAGAAGGCAGGAAAAGGGGGAAGGTAATTAGCTGCTGCAGGAGACAGAAAGAGTGCTTTCATGGCTTAACTATTGTAGCTGCAAGATACCATAAAGATGTTCTCTTAAGATATCTTACGATATCTTAACAAAGGATGTCCTCACAATCTATCACCCATGATTTAGGGTCTAGATAACTCTTTCACTACATAGCTTTAGGTCTCCACTAAATGACCTTTACTCTCTACTTGGCGTTGGCTTCAGTAACTACCTTTGTCTCCACTAGATAGCTTTGACTTTGGCTTCCGTAGATAGCCTTGGCTCACTAATTGACTTTGGCTTCTGTAGATACCTTTGTCTTCACTAGATAGCTTTGGCTCCTGGCATCTGTGGTTCTACAATTTTCATCTTTTTTGCTTTCTTTTCTTTTCTTTTTTTTTTTGTGTGTGTGTGTGTGCATGCATGCATATGTGTGGTGTGTGTGCTGACTGCTTGACTGTGTAACTATGGAGGGAAGACTTCAACTTTAAGTATTTTCCTTTCTTCCTCAGTACCTTTTTGAAATAGGATCTGTCACTTAATCTGAGCTTACCATTTCTGGAAGACTGCCCCAAAGCAGTCCAATTCCAGCTGCTCTGGGTTATAAGGGAGTGAGCTTCACCATGTTCAGCTTTTGACAAAGATTCTAGAGATCCAGACACAGAGCCTCATACTTGCTCAGCAGACACTTTTCTCACTGAGCCATATTTTAAATCTTTCTTAATTTAAAAAACGTCACAATGGAATACTACTCAGCAATTAAAAATAAGGAAACCATGAAATCTGCAGGCAAATGGTGGGATCTAGAAGAGATCATCCTGAGTGAGGTATCCCAGAAAAAGAAAGACACACAGGGTATATACTCACTTATAAGTGGATATTAGATATATAATTTAGGATAAACATACTAAAATCTGTACACCGAAAGAAGCTAAACAAGAAGGAAGTCCCAGGGTAAGATGATCAACCCTCACTTAGAAAGACAAATGGGATGGACATTGGAAGTAGGAGAAAACAAGAAACAGGACAGGAGCCTACCATAAAGGGCCTCTGAAAGACTCTACTTAGCAGTGTATCAAAGCAGATGCTGAGACTTGTAACCAAACCTTGGGCAGAGTGCAGGGAATCATATGAAAGGGGGAGTTAGTAAGACCTGGAGAGAATAGGAGAGCCATGAGGACCAAATATATCTGGGCACAGGAGTCTTTTCTGAGACCGATACTCCCAGCAAGGACCATGTATGGATATAACCTAGAACCCCTGCTGAGATGTAGCCCATGGCACCTTAGCATCCAAGTGGGTTACTATAGTAAGAGGAACAGGGACTATCTCTGACATGAACTCAATGGTGGGCTCTTTGACCTCCCCGCCCCACCCTGAGGGAGGAGCAGCCTTGCTAGGCCACAGAGGAGGACATTGCAGCCAATCCTGATGAGACCTGATAAACTAGGGTCAGATGGAAGGGGAAGAGGGCCTCCCTTATCATTGGACTTAGAGAGGGGAAGGGAGGAGATGAGGGAGGGAGGAGGAAATGGGAGGGAAAGAAGGAGGGGGATACAGCTAGGATACAAAATAAATAAACTGTAATTAATATAAAAAATAAAAATTAAAATAATTAAAAATATTCCAAACATCTTTCTTAGAATATCTTTGTGTATTTATAATATGGGTGTCTGAGTTAGGGTTTGTATTGCTGTAAAGAGGTACCATGACCATGACAAGTCATAAGAAGGAAAATATTTAATTAGGGATGCTTATAGTTTCAGAGGTTTGGTCCATCATCATCATGGCGGGAAGCATGGTGGTGCACAGGTAGACATCTTGTTGTAGGAAAGCCAGGGTACTACATCTGAATGGCAGGCAGTGGGAAAAGACAGTGGGTCTTTGGGCCTGGCTTGATCTTTGAAACCTCAAAGGCCACTCCCAGTGACACACTTCCTCCAATAGAGCCACACCTACACCAACAAAGCCATATATGATAATCCTTTCAAATAATACCACTTCCTGTGAGCCTATGGAGTCCATTTTCATTCAAGCTAACACAGTGCTTATGAGCCTCAGTTATCATTCAGATTACTGATAAGTGGAGACTAGGTTAAATAAATTAATAACTGTCTATTGAGTTTTTGTTATTTTTAAAAAAGATGTATTTGTTTACTTTGTGTATATGAGTGCTCTATCTGCATGTATGCCTGCATGCCAGAAAAAGGGAAATGGTTCACATTATGATGGTTGTTAGCCAGCATGTGGTTTCTGGGAATTGAACTCAGGACCTCTGGAAGAATACCCAGTGCTCTTAACCACAAGTCATCTCTCCAGCCCCTTTTTGTTTCTGTTTAATGAGGAGTTTTAGTGGGTTCAAAGGTATGAAATGTTACCAGTGTGTGGAGAAAATCACTTGTGTGACATCACCTCCCAGTTACTTTCTATTCTTCTAGAAAGTTGAGATGGGTGAATGATTAGAAAAATCTTCTTCCCAGTGTACATTTACAACATGTAGCCACATGCTTTGAGAGCAGCCCGTGGACTTACAACTGAAATTTCAGGGGGCAATTTACTGGAACCCAGGCAAATTATGTTCAGAGAGAGATGATAACACTATCTCCAAAACTCTCCCTCTCCCCCATGCACTCCCTGTATGTAAGTATGATAGCCTGATCTCATTAGGCAGTTAAAGGGGAAGATTTTGTATGTAAATATTTGGGTTTTGAGATTTCCGTAGAAAGATAGTGGTTCTAGATACACTGAACACAAATTCTCAGATGGTTCAAAAGAGAACCACACCATGAAGTAAAATCACACCCATTTGGAAAAAGCAGATACTCTTGGGATCCCACCATCTTCAGGATCTTTACTGTTTCCTACCTGTCTCTAGTTCACTTACTTGACTTAAGGAAAGAACAGGGGTAAAATTCTGTATAATGTATAGACTCGAACCGGACCTCTTTCAGGTGCAAGCTACCAATCACATTCCAGTACCCATTAAAACCATGTGATCCAATTGAAGTTCCACATTTTCTGTAATACTAAAGTTTTCAATGACCGTCTTGAAAACCCATAAAGAGAATCTAGGCGTCCATGGGTTATTTTTATGCAGTGTCTTCTTTCACTCCAGTTAGCAGAGATGCAGAACTCATTTATTTGATGAATTTGCAGACAGGCAGTCAACACAAGTGTTTTCAGTACAAACATAGTAATCCTCACAGTTCTACTTTTGATAACTAAGGCAATGTAATATCAGGTGTCTCATTTAAATTTTTAATATTTTTATGTATTAGGAATTGTATTGCAACAATCAGGAGCAGACCTGTAAGTACCTCTACCATAGACCTAAGTTGCACATTCCCCTCTGTTAATTTTCCCCTGCTATAATTTCTTCCCCTACCTTTTTGTTCTTATCTACCTTTTCCCCTTTCAAAACAAATGCACGTGGATACACACGTGTGTTTAAGTCCTTTGACCATTTGGAATTGGTCTTCACTCTGCTCGTTGCTCTAAACAAAGAGAGTCCTATCTTTACAAGTATTATTAGTATACATGTTTATGTATTTGTTGTCTCGTGTTCAATGGAATGAGTTCTTAAGAAAGTATGTGTGCATCTATATATTTGTTTGTGTGTAAATCTGCTGTTTTTCTCCATATATTGTAAAACATAATGCCAAGGGCCCACCTTTTCTGAGTTGCTACTTGAATTGTAGAATCTATATCTATCTGTATTTTGATCTCGATCTGTATCTCTATATTTACCTCTATCTATATCTCTACCCCTGTATAATTTTAATCTATCTCATCTATATCTACCAGTAGCCACTATTAGTTCTTGTGAAATATAAGGAGAGATTTGAATCTCTGATAGCATGATCCATAAGAAGGAGAGCAGAGGAAGGTTCTACGTTCAGACCGTAAGTCAAAGTGAGGACAAACAGGCCATGAAAACATTTGGGAAGTCACTAGTCCCTCTGTTATTCCTGTGGCTTTTGTGAAAAAGAAAATGCCAGAGCATATGAGAAAGATATACATCCTCATAGAATGTTATGCATGAGATGGGAGTCTTAGAAATTACAGAACAGAATGCTGGACCCAAATATTTCAGCCTGTAGATTTTGAAAAGACAATTTTACAATCTGTCACTGTAGTGATGATTGAGTTTTTCAAATTCTTATTCCTAAAAACTGTCCAGTTTTGCCATTTGCAAAGGCAGACTCTCCATATGATGAATCCATGTGTAGCTAAGGAATTTTATATTGGCAAATTTTGGCAAGATCATTTGTCTGAATTAGCTGAAAGCACCTGGAGTCTGTCTTTTTGGAACCTAGCTTGATGTGAGGCATGCCAGTTTAAACCCATTTCAATCTCCACAGTGTACTTCTAGGACCTAAGATAATGAAATATGTTCCATTTGCGTCTCCCAATACAACAAAACAATTTAGCCAGATTGTAAATTAAGTAGTATATTATAAATTATGCAGCATGGACTGCCAAAATGAAGCATGGCCACCACAAGTAATTAACCTGAAGTAAATGCTGAGAGTGCCTACTGTCTTAATTCAGAAACTTGATGGGACTAAGACAAGAGCTACAATTTTTAAAGTATTTTTATATTGGAAACTAGCATGATTAACCTGAGAAAAAAATATATGATATTATTTAAAGACCTTTGGAGAGTAGTTTCCTAGAATGTCCATTTTAAGAACTTTTCACACAAATGTCAAAATAAGGCATCTCAAAAGTTTATATAATCACAGAATTTTAGGTTCCTTCACATAGTCTCAAGTAAGTATTTATGCTCCAATTCTGTAAAGCTAGAAAACTGATGACTGATAACCAGACCTTGGGATCTGGTAATGTTCATTTCAGCTTGGGTTGTTTTCATTACCTTGGATTGTATATTTTTTCACATTTCCTCTTTTGTCTTTTCAAAATTAAATGATTCGGGCTCATGCTGGCTTAAGACAAATAAGACTAACACACAGAATGAGTCTGCCCTAGAACTTTTTTCTTTGTCAACGACATAACTTTTCATCTCCCTACATAATCACGTGGTCAAAGTCGTTTTTATTAGAATGGTGACACAACTGACATTCTATTGTATGGCATATGGTTGGAATAAATGTATTGCTGGCTTCTTAATTGGTTTAGATTCTTAATTTAATTCTTTATTGTTTTACATTCTAAGTTGTTTTAAGTATTATGGTGTGTGGTAATGCTTTTACCATAAAAAGGGGTGCGACAAGATTCCATTGTGTATATGGTGTCTTGACAACAATGGTGTTTACAAATGTAGTGTCTGAGAGGTTTTCCAGTAATTGGTGATGTGTCATAACTAGTTTATTAATTAATTAATTTTCCTACTGTTTGCATCTTGTAACCACAGATAAAGAGCAAACAAATCTTTACATTGACCTCACATTTTAATAACTCTATGCCTCTGTATGGTCTGATCCATTTATATTTATTAGTTTTATTCTAGAAGCAATTGAGAAAAATCCCTGCACTGATGAATTTCATCTTTTTAAATCCACTGAGTAAGCACTGAATAATTATTAGTCACAGTTAAAACTGTTTTTCAAATTCTACATCTGGTACCAATTTTAAAACTGAAATAAATATTTAATTTCAAATTAATGTTTAACTTTGTTAAATGTATTCCTTTGTACCAGATTTTTTTTTTTTAAATTTTGGTTTCATAAAAATAATGTGAGTAGTTTCACCATAAGCCAACTCAAAACTAAAAGCCACAGGGAAACATATTATTTTACTGTTAAGGAATATGAGGGAAAGATATTGAAATTCTATCTTACAATTATTTTGCTAATACACTATCAAGAGGCATATATAATTCATATGCCGGAGCTTGCTAATTTTACCCTGCACAAGATTCTCCTCAGTAGAACAAAGCATATTCGTAGTGAGTTCCTCCCAGGGTCTTGGAGCGTGGGCCCTGTGGATGTTACTCCACAGAGATTCTGATTTTGCTGAGTGTTCTATTCAAATGATTTTCAGTGTTCAAGGTCCAATGTAGTCTAAACATATTTTTCCGGTTACTGCAGTTGTTCTGCCTTCTATTTTAAAGAAAGCTATTTGTTATCAACTTCTGCTATTGCCATTGTTATAAAAACACATTTTGATACGTGTTACCCAGTTATGACTTATTAATTAGCATCTAGTCCTCATCCAAATTGAAGAACCTCAACTACTTAACAATATCTCTAAGCCACACTGTGAATACATTTGCCTATATTCTGATATAGGACATAGTTCAGAATGACAGATGTAAAGTAGTGATCATCTTGTCTTTCCTCCTCAGGCTTTCTGATTTAATGATTGTGACATAGAGTGACTTAAAGTTTGTAAGAATAAATAGAATCTATATAAAATCAATAAATACAATTTATTAAAATAGAAATAGGATCTATTAAAAAAATGGAAGGTTGGACTCCTTTTCAGAAAAAAAGTGTTATATTATTAAATATGTTGTTGAAACAATTCTCCCAAGGAGTGAAGGATTTCGGTGATAACAATGAACATATTCAGAAAAAGATTACAGAGAACCTTCAATGCAATTATAAATCATAATAATAGCTGCATTAAAAAATTAAGAGAACATTGTCTGGAAA
Source organism: Meriones unguiculatus (assembly GCF_030254825.1). Taxonomy (NCBI): domain Eukaryota; kingdom Metazoa; phylum Chordata; class Mammalia; order Rodentia; family Muridae; genus Meriones; species Meriones unguiculatus. The sequence goes on from NC_083359.1 coordinate 31,698,626, forward strand.
TGGCACACTCTACAGGAATGCTTTCCCCATTCAACTTCCGAGAAGTGGATCTCCATCGCTTACGGTAGTTACAGGGCATTAAGGACCAGCAAATAAGATGCTGCCCTGCCCTGGAACAACAGGATACCAGTGGCTGATACTGGTAAATAATAGGCAACAATGTTTCAGTAACAACAAAACTGGGCAAGGTGAGCAATTGATGGTATTTTGTCTAAGAGTTCTGTGTTGTTGTTCAAAGGCTGTCAGCTTCAACAGAACAAAACATCGTAGATTAGGAAATAAATACCTACCCAGAAATATTACCCCTACCCTCCCCCAAAAGACATGGAAACATGTCATAGAGTAGATTCAGCACTACATCTTGACTAGGTTGAATTAAGGATGAAAACAATCACAAAAACTGATCACTAAAGTTGTGGTTTCAGGGTTTTTCCTCCTCTCTTTCAAAGAAACATACAAGGACAATAAGCACAGATAAGGTTAACCTAGATATAACCAAAACTCAGATCTGAAGTGTTTGTTAGAGTGGCCATCAGCACAGTTGTCCCCTGATGCTTTATTTTGTGACACTTAGAGTTTAGATATTAAGATTTTAAATGAGTGTGAAGCAACAGTGTATCATCCTGTTGCACTCATTTTTAAACTCTACTTTATTTGAGCTTCCTTAAAGCCTTTACCATTGAACCCCCCAACCCTAGGAGACGAGACAAGGTTAGTAGGGAGAGCGTGCACAGATTTCTTTAGGGGTCTCCCAGCTGTTTAGGGTCGACAGATTTTTTTCCATTATTTTTATTTATACTTTATTTACTTTGTATCCCCCCTCTGGTTCCCTCCCTCCTCCCCTCCCAATCCCTCCATTCTTCCCCCTTCTCCAAAAACTCTCCTTCCCAAGTCTACTGGTAGGGGAGGGTCTCTTTTTCTTCCTTCTGATCCTAGCCTGTTAGGTCTCATCAGGAGTGGCTGTATTGTCTTCCTCTGTGGCCTGGTAAGGCTGCTCCCCCCTCAGGGGGAGGTGATCAAAGAGCAGGCCAATCAGATTATGTCAGAGGCAGTCCCTCTTCCCATTACTATGGAACCCACTTGGACATTGAACTGCCATGGGCTACAACTGTGCAGGGGTTCTAGGTTATCTCCATGCATGGTACTTGTTTGGAGTATGAGTCTCAGCAAAGACCCCTGTGCTCAAATTTTTTGGTTCTGTTGCTCTCCTTGTGGGCCTCCTGTCCTCTCCAGATCTTACTATTATTTCTCACTTCTTTCATAAGATTCCCTGCACTCTGCCCAAAGTTTGGACATAAGTCTCAACATCTGCTTTGATAGGCTGCAGGGCAGAGCCTTTCTTTCAGAGACCCTCTGTGGGAGGCTCCTAACTTGTTTCCTGTTTTCTTCTTCTTCTGGTGTCCATCATCTTTGCCTTTCAGAGTAGGGATTAAGCATTTTAGCCAGAGTCCTCCCTCTTGATTAGTTTCTTTAGAGTGTACAGATTTTAGTAGGTTTATTCTGCATTATATGTCTATATGAGTGAGTATATAGCATGTGTGTCTTTCTGCTTCTGGGATAGCTAATTCAGGATAATCCTTTCCAGATCCCACCATTTACCTGCAAATTTCACTTTTTCCTGTTTTTCACTGCTGAGTAATATTCCATTGTATAGATGTACCACAATTTCTGTATCCATTCTTCAGTTGAGGGGCATCTGGGTTGTTTCTAGCTTCTGGCTATTACAAATAAAGCCACTACAAACATGGTTGAGCAAATGTCCTTATTGTGTACTTGAGCCTCTTTTGGATATATGCCTAGGAGTGGTATAGCTGGATCTTGAGGAAGTGCTATTCCTTGTTGTCTGAGAAAGCACCAGATTGATTTCCAGAGTTGTTGTATCAGTTTACATTCCCACCAGCAGTGGAGGAGGGTTCCCCTTTCTCCACAACCTCTCTAGCATGTGTTGTCACTTGAGGTTTTGATCTTGGCCATTCTGATGGGTATAAGGTGAAATCTCAACAAATGGTGCTGGTCTAACTGGATGTCTACATGTAGAAAAATGCAAATAGATCCATACTTATCACCCTGCACAAAACTAAAGTCCAAGTGGATCAAAGACCTCAACATAAAACCAGACACATTAAATCGGTTAGAAGAAAAAGTGGGGAAGACCCTAGATCTCATTGGCGCAGGAGACAACTTCCTGAACAGAACATCAACAGCACAGGTTCTAAGATCAATAATCAATAAATAGGACCTCATGAAACTGAAAAGCTTCTGTAAAGCAAAGGACACCGTCATCTTCACCAACCCTCTATCTGACAGAGGGCTAATACCTAGTATATATAAAGAACTAAAGAAGTTGAAAAGCAACAAATCAAGTAATGCAATTAAAAAAGGCGGGGGGGAACAGAACTAAACAGAGAATTCTCGATAGAGGAATATCAAATGGCAGAGAAACACTTAAAGAAATTCTCAACGCCATTAGCCATCAGGGAAATGCAAATCAACACGGATTTTTATAGGACTATATCGATTCTCCTGTTAACAGCAAATGCAGTCAGCAGTCTCCTCCAAGCCGCTGCGCTTTTCTCTTCCTCTGTCTCTAAGCCACCACAAGGTCCATCTCTGGTCTCTCCAAAATGCCACTTGCCACATGCCAAGACCTGGCATATTTATAACCTCAGATCTCTAGCCACGCCCCTCTCTATACCACAGGAGGCAGGCCTCTATGAGCTGGCAATGACCACGCCCCTCAGGAGACAATGACCAGCTGTGGAAAAACTTAAGCCCAAGCTAAATTCCCACACTGGGGTTTAAAGCAAAAACATATTTGCATAACATAAATGAGTTTTTAAAGAAGCCAAAACTTCCATTACATCTTCCAGTTCTGTAAGAGGCTGAGACGATTGTTGGTATCAAAGAGCAGCACTGTTGAATTCAAAACAAAATGTGATATGAGGGTTGTGTGTGTGTGTGTGTGTGTGTGTGTGTGTGTTTGAAGGATGATATCCATGAAAGGCTTCATGAACCTGGAGCTTCAGGCCATTTTGCCTTCCTAGGCTGGCTCATAACTGCTGAGAACTTCCCGTATCTACTTTACCCTACTTCCCTAGACTAGAATATACTTTTTACACTTTTAAGAAAATATGTTATGGTTACAATATAATTACATCATTTTTGCCTTTTCCTCATTCTAAGCCTTCTCAGATACCCTTCCTTACTCTGTTTTGAATTTATGGCTTCTTTTTTTTTCTTTTAAATTGTTGTTAAATTCCTAAATATGTAAATAAAACATGTTCAATCCATATAATACTTGTATGCATATGTCTTCAGGGATGGCCAGTTGGTATTGAATAATCAGTAAAACCAATTTAAAAAAATAAAGCCAAAAAAATGTGCTTATCCATGAGGAAGATTGTTTTTTTTTTTTTTTCCTTTCTCAGATTCCTTAATTGCCTGTAGATCTTTGTCTAGATTTAAGACACAGTGAGATTTCCCTTACACATTAGTACTGATGTCAGCCTTGTTCACGTCATGTTTAGGCAGTTGTTCATTTAAACTACATATGTATATGTATGTACTGACATGTGTATTATGGGTACTTTAGGTAGAGAGTCAACAGTATGGTTCGTTATGACCTTTTAAGATATGCTTACTGCTATTTTACTATCCTCCCTCTTTCATCTGCAGTCTGCCTCTCCATTCCTAATAGACTGGAATGTATTTTAAAATATTGGTAAAAATGTTGTTTTAAGTTAAAGTCATCTTTCTTCTTTCCAATTTACAAATAATTAAAAATGTTGGATGTGGCTCAGGGATGGCATCCTTGCCTAGTATTTATTAGATCCGGAGTTCTATCCACAGCATTGCTATAATACTACTAGTAGTAGTAAATCTTTTTATGTGAGATATCATGAAACTTATAACCACAGTGATTGGAAACAGCAACCAATAAATGACTTTCAGTAAAGCAACTGCATGAAAATGGCACAACATTACTAGGATAGTAGAACTCGGGGACATTCTTTTAACTATTATAACAGAAATAAAGGTATATATACCAACATCTTCATGAGAGTTTATTAATTTTTATCAGCCAACAGGTATCTGGAACTATGCAAGTTTCAGGTGAGCAAGGTCCTTGCTTTCAATGATGTAAACAAGAAAAACTAGTCATTGTTCGAAATAAAATGGAATTCTGAATGTATCCTTGTCTCCCACTCATTATGATCCCATTTAAGCAAGAAAGGAAGGTAAGCATTGATGGGTTAGAATATGATTGCCCGCGGGGAGACAAGTGGCAGAAAGAGGGATGCTCATAAATTAACCAGAAGTCAGGGTGAATCGAGAACTATAATGTGGCTGTCAAGAACATGGTGTGGATTGCCTTTAGCATGAAAAAAAAAAAGATGAGAGAGAAAGAGAGAGTTAGAGCCTAGAAAAATGGTATGCTCTCCAGCCATCTAGTACAAATATTAGACTCGATTTCCCATCTGGGGATTTGTTTAATCTGACACGATATTTAATTGGTATCTTTGGTATACCATTGGTATCTTTGTATTTTGCTTAGTTGTTGTGCATAAACAGATGGATCATATTGGTCTTTAAAACTATGCTATATTTGTGCTGATAAATTTTCTAATTTAAAGGGCATTTTGGTGATAAGGAAAAGGTTTCAGTTAGCTGTCCAAAGTCAAGCTACCAGGTTTAAATTAGACATGGCAAGCCTAATATATGGCACATGTACTTCCCCTTGAACCTGAATATATATTCAAGCCATCTGTGCAGACAATGGGAATAGTATTTATTCTAAAAAGGAAAACGACAGAGCTGAAATATGTTGAAATAATCAATGGTTGTACAATAATATAAAGGAATTGAATAGATTTGTCAGCATGTCAGTCAGAAATGAATTGCAACTGTGGCAAGAAATAAAGGTAAAAGAAATTTCTCTGGGGAAAAGCACCATGCAAAATAAAAAGCATTAGTGTGACACACAGTTTACAGAAACTCTCTTTGCGAAGATTAAAGTTTATGTTTGTTGACAGTACTCCGGGAACATGTCACCCAGTACAGAAATGATCATGCCATAACCACTTGTTTGCTGATGGCTTCATCTTCCAGGCAGTGATCTCCATTAGAAGGAATTCAATATACATCTTTCTCTACCAATATCAGCCAGGGAGGTGTCTGCATGCATGGATGCAATTATTTGAGATGAAAACTCTCTCTGCCATGAGATATTTTATACCGTAATATGACAAGGACTGCTCATATTGCCTATGTACTAGAATGATTTGGGGGAAAATGAATAGCGGTTGCATTACTTATATTTGTTTTTATGTATGTCATTTATTTCTACCTATGGAGAATAACATTGGCCTCCTAAAATCTCAGAATATTGAGGCATAGTAGAAATAGTAGAAGTAGGATTCAGGGGACTACTGCATGAATTTACCACATAGTTACTTTGAAGGGAGTACCTTCTCCAGTGTTTTCTTTCTTTAATTCCTTAATGTTTACACTTTATGTTTTTATTTTACAGAAGCTGCATAAGATTTTAGACTAAATATACAAATAAATCATTACCCAACAAGGAATAAAGAAGGAGCACTCACCTTCACAGATGCTTATCTTACTGACAGTAGTAAGACAAGTGCAGAGAAATGTACAGACGATCATTAGAAAACACGTCAGAATTTCAGGTGTGACTCAGGTGGTCCTTGCAACTTTAATTCACTTCTATTGGATAGATGCTGTTTTGTATTCATCTATTGAAACAAAATATAAGCCAATCCAACGCAACTCTAAAGTTTAAGCATTGACCTTGACGTCCTTTTTCTCTTTAACTTTAATTCTGGTAGAATGCCTTTGAGGCATACAGTGCTGGCCAACATTAGGAAGTGGTGAAATATTTTGCTACTTCACTCTCTCTCTCTTTTTTTATTATAATTTTGACTTCCATCCATCAATCCCATCAGAGCTTATATTTCCAATATGTGTAGTGCTATTTACTGAGATATTTACAGGTTTTAGGTGCAGGAGCAGCAATACTGTATCAAAGATTTACTGCCCAGCCCTCCTGTGAAACAGGTATGCGTATATGTGTTAGCTTTCTATCACTGTGACAACATACTGGAGAAAAACAACTTAAATAGGAGAGCCTTGTTTTTTCTCTTTGTCTTGGAGCTTTAAACCCTCAGTCTCATTTCTTTGGACTCATGTTGAGGCGGAACATGCTGCTGGAGAAGCAAAGCTGCTTTACTCGTAACGGTAAGAAGCAGAGGCAGGGGCAGGGACAAGACTCAACCCTCAGAGGCAGAAATGCAGCAAACCTACACCCTGCAGCTTGTCCCAGGATACACAGTTTCTATCATTTTCAGAAGCCTACTCTGATAGAACCCCTCAGCATATTAATCTATTATAGAAGTTGGAGTTTGGGGCTGGAGAGATGGCTCAGAGCTTAAGAGCACTGTCTGCTCTTTCAGAGGTCCTGAGTTTGATTCCTAGCAACCAGATGGTGGCTTCCAACCATCTATACTGGGATCTAATACCCTCTTCTGGCATGCAGGTATACATTCAGAGAGAGCACTCATACATAAATAAACGTATTAAAAAAAAAAAGAAGTTGGAGTTAGAGACGGCAGGGTCTAGCCACCTCTGATCACTGCTGTACTGGACACAAAGCCTTCAACAAATGAGGCTGTAAGGAACATTCTATGTCCAGACTAAAACAGACATACAAGTATGATACACAAGATACAATTTATAAATAATAATAAAATATGAATTATATCTTTTTGAAAATTTTGTGTGGCCAATTCTTGAAAATATTCCCTTCATATTTGCCAAACTATTGTCTGCAGCAAGATAATAATTGGCTTCAGTCAACCAATTCTTATAGTTGTTCTAATATGAATATCAAGAGTTTTTAAGTTTATGTTATTGAGAAAAACAGAATGAATACACTACAATGTTAATACTTTACCAATTTTAATTATTAAATTAAATCTACTTTGCCAAGATATATTTTATGTTTTATAAATCTAAAAATTTGACATGGGTACTAAGTCCATTCAAAAGAATCATTCTACAAATAGATGTGAACACGTAAGTAACGTTCCCACCTAGCAGCATGCTCAAAAGTTAAGTGAGAAGGTATCTATAGCCAAAATATAAGCCTTAAAGGACTCAGAGTAAAATCTTCATATAGTTGTAAAAGAAACTTTCATTTTCCTCTTTCAATTGTTGTCTTAAAGGCTCACTGCCTCTTTCTGCTGACCTGGAAGCTTCTAGCCTTCATTCCATCTAGTCTAGGCCTAGAATGTTTTCAGCCTCTGAGACTTACTGCTGAATAAGCTCACCCTTTCTTGTTCTTACTGAGCTCATAGCTGGCTGGTTCTACTCAGCTGGTCTGGCTCAAACTTCTCTCCCAGCTGACTTATTCAATGTGGCTTCTCTCTCAGCTCCTGAATAATTGCTCTGCTTGGCCTCAAACTAACTCTAGCAGTCGTTTCTAATCTTCTGGTTCCTTCTCATTCTCTGGCTCATTCAGTCTTAACCTGAATTCTTTCCCTGCAACCTTTCTCTCTGTTATTATCCTGGTAAAACTGCTTCCTCTCTCTCTTTCTCTCTCTCTCTCTCTCTCTCTCTCTCTCTCTCTCTCTCTCTCTCTCTCTCTCCATTGTCCATTAAGTAGCTTTCCCTTCTTTTTCTGTGAGAGTTTTGCTTATCATATTCTGTGAAATCTTTCTCTGATTTGTCATCTTTTCTGCCACTCAGGCATAACTTTCAAACATGGGTGCTTCCTTCTACAAACTAACTTTAACTTAATTGCTTGGAATTAAAGGTATGTACCACCACACCTGGACCTAATCTTTTCTCTACCTGACACTTGCTCTACACCTGGCTTGCTTTGCACTCACATCTGCTTGCCTCTGTTTCCTGGGTTAAAGGCATGGTTGTATTCCAGTCAGTTCACACAGACCCAGAAGGCCTTTGGATGTGATCTTTTGCCAGAGTAGCCATGTTCTACAATAAAATTCCTCTACATGTAGTTAATTCTTCATTAATTTTTTAAATATGTAACACCAGTCAGAGGTGGAAAATAATAAATAATTAGCATTCCTAAAAATTGTTTTAAAGTTGTTCATCAAAAGATGCTATCAGAGCCAAATGCCATTCCACTGAATTGGCAAAATACTTACAAAGCACAGATCTGTTAAGGGATCAGTGGTGAGAACATTAGATGACATCTGATGTTAGCCACAAGGACAGCAGCAAAGTCAACCGAATTAAAAAAAAAGTCATTGGAGGACTCAAAGAGCTATCTCCTTAAAAAGTACCCAAATAGCTGAGAAACACATGAAAAGAGATGAGGCAATATTCATCTTTAGTGAGTTCCAAGAGACAAGTGCAATGAAGTACCACTTCACACCCATGAAGATTCCTACTATTTAAAAAAGAGAAAATTTACAATTTTTGTGGAGTATGTGAGAAATTCGCCACCTTTATACCCTGTTAGCCTCGTGGTGTCATCTGTTGAAACAGTTTCAGTTCCTTAAAAATAATAAAATGAGACTCTGCATGTGTCCTAGGTAATTAACCTTTTCTGTCTATGTCAATAAGAACTGAAAGAGTCTGAGATATCTGTAGATCCATGTCCACAGGGTTACTCGCAGAAAAGCAAACATGAAAACAACATATGTCTCCTGACACATGAATAAAGAAGATGTGTCTGTAGAGCTGGGTGCTTTTCGCTCTTAAAAAGTTGCTGTGTTAGTGAGCATTGAATACGCTGTGATAAATCAGGTCTTGTATGAGGTCCTCTGATGAGTCAAAGTTCTACAAACTGAAGGACTGCGTCTCTGTCTTTGAGATCAATTATTGTCACATAGGTATAGAGTGTCTGTTTTCAGTATCTAGAGAATTCAGTCACTTCCTAGGGGAGATGTGTATCAGTGTGAATGCCACAGAACTGCACATTTAAAATCGTTACAACACATTTTAACTCATATATATGTATATATATATATCCAAAATATAAATAGCAATATAAAAGAAATGTATGTAAATTGTAAATTTTATCTGAAAAGTAAGCCTCTGAGGAAGCAAGGGGCTTGCTTATTTCATGCAACAGGGCAGCTCAAATTATCATCAATCAATCTCTGACTTTCACCTTAATCTAGAAGGAATCTGTTAACATGAATATACCCAGCTACATGCGAAAGATAGGAACTTGCACTGCTTCTTCTGTTTGCCTCAAATCATACCTCTTCCTAGTTAAAGTCTTCAGAACAGATGAAAGAGTGTCAAAAGGTTAATTTATATTCTGCTCAAAGTGTGTATATTAATTTAATGACTGAAAAGGTTTTGTTAAATAAAAGTATGCAAAAATCCCTGAGCTAAGCCACTGAATGATTCGAGCAACAAAGTTCAGTGGATTAGTGGTGACTGCCAATTTACTTTTTTGCCTTTTGGGTAGAATATCATTGTTTTTGATTACTTGAATCAAAATCCCAAATATATGCATTTTTATCTGCTCATTTGCTTTGAGTTATAATTTTTCTGTTTAAAGTCTAAATGGAGTTTTTCCCCCTAAGTTAAAATGTAACCCCTTGGAATAAGTACGCAGAGTCTGTCCATGGAACCTACCCCAAATAAAATTCTTAAATATATTTTCTGATACATAAACAGAAAATAATCATAATTATATGTACTTGCAGTATAAAAAGTATAAAACACTTGCACAAGAATGAATATATAAATGCAGTATTTTATTTGTATGAGAGATTAACTTCCATGATGACAATTTTTAAAGTGTTTAATTTGAAAATCATGATAAATAAAAATTCATCTTACGTTAATATATTTTTTTGTCCTGTATACTATCATATAAGCGCTGGCTTAAAGTGCTATATTGTAGTTAAGATACTTTGATTTCAAATTGTTCAAAAGATTGTTTTGGTTTAATGTGTTTTTTTCTGTACTTTAAGGCAGATACCTGAGTGTTTTTTGGTATGGTAGGGTTTCTGCTAAGTTATCTCAACATTAGATCATTTTATTGTAATTATCTAAAAGTTTAGATACCATCATTATTTCAGTACCTGGTAAAAGACATTAAGCTTTTGTTTAACAGTGAGTTGCTGAAAGATCAGTGTCTATACCTGAGTCATCATTCTGCAGCACCTTTATACTGAAGTACTATTTTATACTATCCCCTGGGCTGAACCCTCATCCATAAATAGCGAAGGAGGAGGCATTTGCTCGGCTCCTTCTGTCACTCCCTTTTTAAATGGGGTGCAAGCCACCAGTGACTATATTTCACCACAACTCTTAAAAAGCACAAAGAACCTGCTATTTTTCCGGTCAGGAGATGTTTCAGCATTCATCTATAAAAAGAGTCAGTAACTCAAGGGCTGAGGGGACTAAGCAGTCAGTGCGCATGCCTGAAGAGATAGCAGCGACGGACTTGGAGGGACTGCCCTGTCTCTTGTGAACTCTAGGACTGTGAGCCACAACTGATTAAGAGGTTAACTGATGAGGTGAAGGGGCTGATGGAATGGTCCAGAGGCACTGTGTGGACTTGAAGGGTTTTGTTCCACTAAAACTCTCTGTCTCTCTGAACTCCGCTGGTTCTCTGTCTACTTTATACAGTGTTTTGTTCTCAAGCTTGAAGCAACTCTAGCAATTGCAAGCCTTGAAATCCTGACTAATTGTACCGAGAAGAAAGGGACAGTCTAGGGAATATGTCAGAAGATGCAGAAATCCTAGAATACCTCCTAACACCTCCTCACCCTAATTTGGATCATATATCTGTGGAAGCACATATTTATGGCAAAAAAAGTAGATTCCGAACTGAGGGAGTCACTTTTTTTGAATTCACAAAGTGTGTGGTATATCCATGTAAGAATGGACAGAGTTCCCTTAGGGACACCTTGAGAAGGACAGGATATAGGTTGTGATGATCTTGTATACACTGCTCAGTTTCAAACACTTTTGTTCTTCTGGATTCAGACCTTCTAATCTTTTCTAAGAATCAGTGTGCATCATATAGTAACTGCTTCTGTGCTCACACATAATTACACAGCTAGTGGAAATACATTATCGGATCAAATATAACCCCAAGACCAAAATGACCTCTGCCTTAGGTTGGGTCTAGAATTAGGCAGAATAGATTCAGAATTAGTGAGGCCCGGGAAGCTACAGACAGGCTTAGCAAACTACATGCTTGATCAGTGAAATTGCCAAGGCACAGACTTAAAATAAGTCCAGAAGGGAGCTGAGAAGAGTACTTCAGGAAACAGCCAGGAAGATGAGAGGCAATAATGAAAACTAATGCTATCACCCAACCACCAAATATGGCTTTTATTAAAGAGTCCATTCTGGAATTTCTTTTATGTAATGTGTATAATTTTTTTTTTTTTTTTTTTTTTACCAAACGCATATCTATTGCCACGGAGGTCAAAGGAAAACACAGTACAGCCTGGAACAGGAGTTATAAATCACTTCTCTTACCACCTTCTGCCAAGAACGTCTCATAGATTAGCATATCAATCTTATTAGATGATTGTTTCATTTCATAGATGACGGCATATAAAGCCAGACAAATCAAGTGAGTTGCCTAAGGTCAGAGGTCTTGCAAGTGATAGGGTACAAGCTGCTGGGCCCCCAGATGTGGGTGTCCTATTACAGAGCTAATTTCCTTTCATTGTCCTCTCTTTTGAAGCCAGTATACAGGAAAGAAGCATTCCCTTGTTGCAGATGACCTAATGTTGGTACAACCATGGCATTCGCTTTCTTAAAAGAAAAACTTTACTAGATAGATTGATTGATTGATGCTAGAGAAATGATAGGTACTGTGTGAGAGCTGCATTCTCTAATTTCAACAGGCTTAATGTGTCTATTTTACTTCATCTATGTTCTGTTTTTATTCCTCTGGATTTCATTGTCCTGTTTCTTTTCTTAAGGGTTACCCTAGTAAAACTGAGTGTTTAAACAGATAATTACTGAGGATGCAGTGCTCCCTAAATCTTAGTTATGATTTCTTGGAGTTTCCTGTCTTTTGTGGCTCAGAGATCTCAGACATTTTCTTACTTGTTACTTTGTATTAAGCTGTGCCTTGAAAAATATGTATCATGAGGTTACAACATGGTTTTTGTTTCAGGGGATTTACAGCTAATGATGTAAAGTACGGGAAACAGCTGTGCCCTGTGTCTTCCGTGTTGATTCCCAGGTAGTATCTGTTTGCTATTTAGGTTGTAATGTGAGTCTGCCTTCCTTGTTATTGCCATGTGTTCTGGATATATGCGATCCAGGATCCACTATAGACAGTTATCCTTGGAAATGAGGCCCATCACACACATCCAGCACTTTCTAATACTCAGTAGAGTATTGTGTCTTTCAGATTTTATCATGTTTAGCCATGCTTCTAAATGTCTGATCTTATTTAAACATTCAACTGGCAATGGAGTGATATTCCTTTTTACAATTTATTCATTCTGTATCCCAGCTGTAACCTCCTCCCTCAACTACTCCCAGTCCAACCCTCCCTTCCTCCCTCTTCTCTTCCCATGTCCCTCCCCAGGTACACTTATAGGGGAGGATCACCTCCCCTTCTATCTAATCCTAGCCTACCAGGTCTCATCAGGACTGGCTGCATTGTCTTCCTCTGTGGCCTGGTAAGGCTGCCTCCCTCCCCAACCCCCTCACAGGGAGGTGATCAAAGAGCCAGCCACTGGATCTTCACCAACCCTATATCTGACAGAGGGCTAATATCCAAAATATTTAAAGAACTCAAGAAGTTAAACAGCAAAAACTCAAGTAGTCCAAAAATGGGGTAGAGAGCTAAACAGAATTCTCAATAGAGGAATATCGAATTGCAAAAAAAACACTTAAAGAAATGCTCAACTTCCTTAGTCATCAGGGAAATGCAAATCAAAATGACCCTGAGATTTCAACTTATACCCATTAGAGTGGCTAAGATCAAAAACTCAAGTTACAACACATGCTGGAGAGGTTGTGGAGAAACCTACTCCATTGCTGGTGGGAATGTAAACTTGTACAACCACTTTGGAAATCAATCTGTTGCTAACCAGATCTTTTTTTGTTGTTGTTTATTTTTTTCTAAAGTGTATTCAAGTTTAAAAAAAAATTCTTTATTGTCTTCTCTTCAGAGTGTTGCAGAATGGAGCAGTACAGTAGAAACTGAATTGTTTTTGAGGTGAAATGCAAGAAGCCATTTAAGGTCTGTGATGAAAGAAGAATGAAAGCCCTAGGCCTAGACTGTCCACATCATGGCTCTCGATGACTTAGGGCTTCACTATACTCTGGTACAGAGTCTGTGTCTATGAAAAACATTTTTATTAGACATAATTTATAGTTTATCAAAAACTGCATTACGATGATTAATAAGTCATGCTGCAAATACCCAAGGGCAAGAAGGTTGTCTAAAATAAATTAAGCCAGAAATAAAAGAAATTCATTAATTCTTTGTATGATTTACAAAAGACATGTGAATTAATAAAATATTTATCGTCTATCAAGTTTAAAGAAAGAAAGTAAATAAACTGTAATTAATACAAAAATAAATATTTAATTAAAAAAAAAGAAAGAAAAATACAAAGTTGCAATCTTCATCCTGAGTGAATGCACAAAGGCTACTTTCCAGGAGATTTAGTATTATTCTCAGTACTTGCTCAGTTGTAGTATCTCTTATAGTTTAGTAGGAAATGAATTAATCTTTCTAGGACAGCGGCTAATTTACTTTTTTGTAATAAAGGAAATGTCTTCTTACGTTGATATTACAAAATATGCAGAGAGGACACTCAGATTGCTGCCTCTTTGACAGACGACCAGTGGCCCATCATCTGCCACTTTGGTTATTCCATCGAGGGCAGCATTTTGAACTGAACTTCCAGAAGGCGGCTCTCAGAATACTGCAGAACCTGGAGCTTAGACTGTTAAATGATGAGGGAATCCATGCTCATGACCTAATGGGCTCTAAATGATTTATTGATCTGGTCATATGTATAGTTTTTATAAAACTGGAAACCTGTCAATCATATGGCCTTTTGCCCCTTACTTGGTCTAGATGAATCCAAGCATGTTTAACAATTGCTCCTCCAGTTGCCAGCAAAGAGAAGATGAAGAAGTCAGCAGTAAGGTGGACTTCAGTCAGCAGGGAAAGAAATGTCCGGTAGTGGCTGCTTCATTTAGAACAATATTGGATTCACAAAGAGGGCAGGAAGGGCAAGGACTTAAGAGTACTGGGGAATAGGGGAAGGCAGCAGAACCATATATTCTTGTTCTTATCTTTTGTACAGATTGTGGCTTTTGTTTCTCTTGACGTGGAAAAACAGAGCCACTTCTTTGATTGAGAAGATACTTGTAATGTTATTACTGAGAGCATCTGTGTGTGTGTGTGTGTGTGTGTGTGTGTGTGTGTGTGTGACAGAGAGAGAGAAAGAGAGAGAGAGAGAGAGAGAGAGAGAGAGAGAGAGAGAGAGAACAGCATGCGTACTACTCAAGGAATGAGCATAGGATGTTAGAAATGTTCAATGAAAAACAATGGTCTCAGCTCTCTACTGCTTATCTCTGAAATTCAGGGCAAATTACTAAAAAGAATATTAGTTTCCCAGCTGTGTAAAATGAGAATAATAGTGCTCAGACTTCAGCGTTGTCACAAGTTGCTGGCACAGAAATAAATGTTCAATAAATCCCCATTCCTTTTTTACCCCTTGAGATATTTCTGCTCTCACCGTGTCCTGTGATGTGTGTGAGTTGCATTTCTCAGTTAGGTCTCTGCTGGTTCAGAGACCTCTTTCTGGGCTCCTATGAGGAGTCAGCCACAAAACGTCAGGAGCTTGTTAGCACATCCTCAGGGCTGCCTGATTCAACTGAGACTTTTGGATCAACGGCTCGGGTTTATCATCTTCCCTGTGCTCATGTGTCGTCTTTCTCATTCCTGTCTTTGTGCGGATTCTGCAAACAGAACTTATATTTTCAGTAAAGGATTGCACAGTGTCTTTTCAGACCTCAGTGCGAAACAAGTTCCCCGATTCCTTATGGATATGTTGGCCTGGTACCTCATCCTTGATACCTAGGATACATTGCCCTTTGTTGGTTGCTTACGACGGGAACCTGTAACTGTTATGTATGTAATCTAGTCTCTGTCTTTTGTGTCCTACCCATCTACAGTTTGTCCTACCCTGAATTTAAATAGGAAGCTTTTTGACTGCTGACTATTTGGAGATAGTTTCATCTATACAAAATGCATGCTGTAACACAAGACAATCATGACAAGAGCACGGGCCATTTTAAAATAGTCTAGCTCTGCCGCAGCCCATGTGTGTCCCATTCTGTACTGAGTCTGAGTCATGCTGTTTCTACAAAGAGTTCTTTTAAATTCTCTGTCCTCTTTCCATTTTGCTTACTGCTTCATTTCTAGCTCTTTTCTCCCTCACACCTGGACTACCACAAAACCTGCTCCCTAGGCTATCTACAGAAAGCCATTCCTCTTGATTTCTGCTAGATTTATTCTTCAAAGAATCCAGATAAAGTCATTTTATCCCCCGGTCATTTCTTGTAGAACCATCAGGTCTCATGCATGGAATTGAAGGCACCTTAAACTCACCCCAAGGAACTTGTCTGTTTTGTTTTAATCCTGACTTCCTTGCATTGTGTTACCAGATTTATGTTTTTTCACTGGTCTGTATCATAAGGCTCTGTCCCGGTTCTGTCTGGAATTGCTTTCTCTGCCATGGTGCTTAGGAAAACCCTGCTCATTCTGTGCAACAGGATGGCATTTTCAAAGCACACTTTGGGTTCTGCTTCATAGGCTCTCCTACCCCATGGGCTGAAAGGTCATCATTGTTTCAAGTCTTTTTGGATCTTGACCTTTCTGACAGGACCCAAGAAACTTTCCCTAATTTCATTCAAACTTCAACTTCAGCACACACATATATGCAATAATGCTTCAAACCTTTGTGTCCATCCACATGCGGAGCCACAGATGAATGCCCTCTGGCCATCTGTCAGTCCCACCTATTAATCAAGTCTCAGTAAGACTTGGCTCTTCCTTGTGAAGCCATTTTCCACCCTTCCTAAGTAAACGTCCCCCACAGTGTCCCCATTCCATATGCCTCCAGTGGTGCCTGTAAATCCATGTCAAATATGACTTTTGTTTTTAATTTGGTCTCATAGTAGTCTGTGATTCTTTTAGGGACACATTATGCCTTGCTTATATGAATGCTTCTATCATCTATCATAACATCTGGTCCATAATAGGGACTTAGTGGATAGCATAAAATAAAGAAAGCTGGGAAGATGGATCAGTTGGATGAAGTACTTTTTGCATAAGTATGAAGACCAGATTTTGGCTTCCCAGCGTATACTTAGGAGCCAGTATAGGGGCATGTTTCTGCAAGCCCCATATTAGGGTGGGATGCAGCAACAGGGAGAGCCCTGGAATGTGAGAGACCCTGACATAGAAATAATGTGGAGAGCAGTGGTTGAAGACAACTACATTAATTTCTGGACTCCACGTGTGCACATATGGGAACACACACACACACACACACACAAAATATATTGTAGGAATATATTATCTCAGGTATAATTAATTGGTCCATTACAAAGATTTAGAGTTTGGGCTTCAAATTTCTGATCTCATATTTACTAAACTTATATTATATGTTGCTTTTCCTCATTTTCTCATTCACTTTTATTTTTATTCTTTATTTTTAAAATTTATTTATTTTTCTTTTTTATGATTTTTCTTTTTTATATTATTTACAGTTTATTCACTTTGTATACCAGCTGTAGCCTCTTCCCTTGTCCCCTCCCAATCCTTCCCTCCCTTCCTCTTCTTCTCCCATGTCCCTCCTCCCAGTCCACTGATAGGGAAGGCCATCCTCCCTTTCCATCTGACCCTAGCCTATCAGGTCTCATCAGGACTGGCTGTATTATGTTCCTCTGTGGCCTAGTAAGGCTACCACCCCACCAGGGGGAGGTGATTAAAGAGCCATTGAATTCTTGTCAGGGTTCCCCTTACTAGGGAACCCACTTGACACTGAGTTAGCATGGGCTACATCTGTGCAGGGGTTATAGGTTATCTCCATGTATTGTTCTTGGTTGGAGTATCAGTCTCAGAAAAGACTCCTTTGCCTACACTTTTTTGGGTTCTATTGCTCTCCTTGCAGAGGTCATGTCCCCTCCAGGTCTTTCTATCTCCCCCTTCTTTAATAAGATTCCCTACACTTGCCCAAAGTTTGGCTAGGAGTCTTAGCACATGCTTCAATAATTTCCTCATTTTTAAGCAGCTGCATCTATGAAAGAAAGAAAAAAAAATAGCTATTTGTGATCATTTAGCAATTCTTAAATCTTAGAACTTTTGCTACTGGTAGAGATGTCACTTGTCTTATTAACTTCTAACTGGCTTTATATACCTTATCTAGCAGATATATGTAGGTCTACTGACAGTATATAGTTGCACACAAATAATCTACAGTATTACCTGCATATATTATATACTTATGTACAAATATGACATTGTTTTATTTATGTATTTGTTTATTTTGTGAACAGATATATAATAGTCAGATAAATTCATGCTCATGAGTGTTTCTGTCACATGTATGTACATATATGTGCATCTCTTGGTAACTTGACACACAGTCATATCTCCTTATATCATGCTTAATTTCCAAATGAAAATAATAACCATGTCATAATTACATCTAAAATGGTATAACTATATTTGATACAATTGCAAATGCATCATAAAGTTAAGAATTGGTAGCAGTGTCCCTTGAAGGACACTCCTCTCGTATCTCAAACTTGAATCTGATTACCCACTAATATTTTCTTAATTGATGTTACATTACATGATAAAGAAATCAGGGGGAATAACAAAAATATCTATATAAACACATTCTTAACAAAATATTCCGGAAAACACTTGCATCAATTATAACTGTCATTTCTGTAGTTGGTCATGTGTTCTTAGCTGGTATTTGTAACTATTTTCCTCTACTACCCATTCTGGATTTCTTTTACACTCAGAATGCACCTCATCAGATATTGGCTCTTTCTTTGAAGGAGGGACCCATACCTTCCTTCCTGAAAGGCGTGAGCCCTCTGTCCTCCTGCCTGGATTAGGCTGTTGTAGTTTCCCATTGCCTTTAATCACAACACACGGTAGCACCGAGAGACTCCATAAAGGAGCTCCTGCACTGCAGACATAACTCCAATTTGGAGAAGCAATTCAATTTCCCTTCAGTAATCTGGATCAAATACCCCTCTTAGCACTGTTATTCCTTTCTTAGCCTCTTGGCTTAAGGGCTTCAGAAGTCCAATGTGGCCAGAGGGAAGTCTGAGCTTCTAAATCAGTGTGTGGAATGTTTGTCTTGTCTCCTGGCAGGAACACTACTCTCTCTGAAGCCAAAACTTCTAGGCCAACAGAACTTAAGGTTGCAGGAACAGGAAGCAGCAATTTTCCCAAATGGGTCACTAGGGTGATAGTCACTGGAGCTATTCCATCTAACACTGTTTGAAATTGGACCTACAGATCCTGGCTTTAGAAAGAAACCATACCATGTATGTATTGAACACTGATTCAAAACATATACCGCCTTCTGGAGAACCCTGTCCCAGTTTGCCTAGCTGTTGCCACTCAGTAGGGTCTGCCATTTGTCTTCAAAAGGCCATTCCATCTTTCTGTCTGGGGATGGTGGGGAACGTGATAAGCCCAGTAGAGTCCACGATCACGGGCCCAATGTCAGACTGTCTCTCTGTGAAGCGAGTTTTTTGGTGAGAAGTAATACTGTGTGAAATATCATGATGGAGGATAAAGCATTCTGTACCTCCACAGACAGTGGTTTTTAGTAAAAACATTACATCCAGGAAAGGCAAATCTATAACCAGAATAAGTGTCTACTCCTGTAAGGGCAAAGTGTTGTCCTGTCCATAGAGGATGTTGTTCAGTGTAGTCAAGATGCCTACACTTTACTGGCTGTTCATTCTAGGGAATGAAGCCATATCTGCAGTTCAGTGTTGGTCTTGGCTGTTGGCACATCTGGCACTCAGCAGCAGCTGTAAGGAGAACAGCCTGGGGGAATGGAAGCCCATGTTGTTGAGGCCGTGCATAACCTCCATTTTGCTACCATGGCCACTTTGTTCTTGTGCATATGGTGGTACCCAAAAGATAAACTGTGGGGTGCCCTTCCTCTCTTTCCATTGTGTGTGTCCCTGATGTTGAACTCAGATCATCATACTTAGTTATAGTGTCATCAAGCCAACCCTCTGAAATATTGTTTTGAATGTGAGAATACAACTTTTTTGAAATATATTTGAATCTGAGAAGGTACTGCCTGCATACTGAAAACCACCTGATGATGTATCCCTGTCTAGAGACAAAAAAAAAAAATAAATTTACCAAAGCAATGACACTATTTTATGAAGATGTGTAGGAGAGAAGCCTTATGAGGGTCTATGAGAGGGATATGAAGAAGAGTCAAGCCTTTGAGTTTAAGGTCTGTGTAGGCCAGGCAAAGGATTTCACCATGTCAGTTACAACCAAGTGAAAAATCATAAAAATATGTAACTGGTTGTGAAATTTGATAAGTATCAGTTATTGAAACTGATCTGTAGGACTGAGTTGTAAGAGTTATTGGTGTACTTTTTTTTTTTAACAGGGGATCAGAAAGTGTCTGTATTTCTCTGCAATCTGGCTCAGACGAAGTCTTCTCAGACCTTGAGGATGAGTTTTTACATCCTTAGTCAGAAGACTTACATGGTTGGCCAAAAGATTTCCTAGGTTTATTTCTAAATATAGCATTAGTTTGGGTAATTTGCTATAATCAATTTTGAAGAACATTTAAATTCAATTTAATGTTTATTTTCTTGCCAGTTCTTGGCGCCTGCATATATGATGACTCTCATTCAAAGTAGAAGATTATACACCTATTAAATATGTACACGCAAGTAAAATCACTGTACATCATATAAGCACAATTTTAACTCTGGAAGATGCATTGCTTTCACTGATGCATTTACTCATTTGTGGAAGATGTTTTTGCAAAGAGTATGCATGTATTATATATAACATTTAGAGAGATTCACTTTGAAAATTCCTTAATTTCCTAACAAAACAGTGCAATTATGAAAATTTCACCAATCTTATATTTACCATTGCTGGTACATTTTATACCAAGCTTTGAGATTTGCGGTTGCTATAGCAGGACCATATTTATTTATGAAATTGTTCACCAGTTGTGTGTTTACTGATAGAGGACTGTAATTATTAAATGTTTGCCAATAGTCTTATATTTAGTAAGTTTGACAAAGGTAGCTTTCTATCAGCAAGTAGAAATGTCAGTTGTGAAAGACTTCTTTCTAGGTGCTTGTCTTTGACAATGAGAAGTTAGGGATAAGATTGTGAAGAGGAGGATGAGGATGCTTCATTTATAATGGACAAGGCTCATACTTGCTTCAAGTTACTAGAAGTTCATGTTCAAAGTAGAACTGAGAGCTGAGAGAGGTCCGTCTCCAGTGATGAATATTAAAGGCTTTCACAGATAAATTCATCCTTATGTCTCAATCTGTACATAAGTAAAGGCAGTAAAAAGAAAGGGGGAAAAGAACAATTGTGTAGAGAGAGGTATTCTAGAAGAAATGATAGGATGTAACATTAACATCTAATTTTTCTAATTATAAAAGGGTAGGATCTTGCTAACATATATGGGCTTATGTATGTTTTTAGTTTTGATTAAGAACTAAATTTATCAGCAAGTATTCTAAAGTTAAAGTTATACTAGAAAACAAATATTTCTGGCAACACTTTAAAAACCAGAAGTTCTTGAAGACAACAGAAACCCTTTTTTATCTTATTTAACTGAGATGTTCTATTCCTTTTTTTTGTTGTTGTTGTTTTTGTTTTTTCATTTATTTTACTGTGGGAAATCCACATTTAAAAAGCAACATCTAGCTTTCCTTTAGAAATTGCATGATCTGACAGTTGTGGACCTATGTGCTCAGAATGGCAATTGAACATCTGCTTATGGAGCCTCCCATCCTTTAAATGGGTACACATGATCCACACTGCGACATCATAGCTGGAACGAGTCATGCTTTTTCTTTTATTTCTACCTGATTTCTCACCTTCTGAGAGAAAACAGGTATGTATCATAATCAGACTAAATAGAAAGTTTTAAAAATCCAATTGAGATGAAAGAGTAGGTGGATGAAACAGTGTACGTAACGCTGGGCCTTGGAAGCAAGCCCTCCTTTCTTATTATCACGTTCTTTCTACTCTTAAAACATGGCTGGATTGCTGCAGCCATGAATCATCTGAAGGAATGGGCGGGCATGGGAGCGTTAGCAGGCCTTCTGGTGTTGGTCTCCTTGGTTTGCCTGTGGTGTATATGCAAGATTAGACTCTCACAACAGCGTAATGCAGCCATGATCATTCAGGCCTTTACAGCCATTGAAGCAGGACAGTCTTCCCAAGCATGGTTGGATACCATAAAAAGCTAAAATGTTATGCTCAGGATGCGAGGCTAAGCACTGCACTCAGGGTCAGCCGCTTTCGACCCAGAGAAGAGCAAGTCTGATTGCATGCAGGTTGATGCCCCAGGTCCCGCCTCTGAGAAAAAGGTATCGGACGGGTCTAATGCTCTTTGGGTGGATGACACCTAAATGAACATCAGTACAAAGTCCCAATTTATTTCTAATATCAGAGATCAGACCTCTACTCTTGCCTGATGCATCTAAAACAAAAAGGGGGAACTGTAGAGAGCTGCGTAATGCCGTGCCTTAAAGATGGGAGCTGGTTTCCGCCTTCCACCTTCCCGATGGTGAGTGCTCTCTGTCACAAACAACTCCACATTTGGCTAAGGCTGAGGATCTGGCTTGCTTCCATGTATGTGGACCTATCTGCATTACCCACATGGCACGCTGGGGTTGGCTACCCAGAGGCTATTTAAGCTGTGGGCTGGCTTTCCCCGGGGTCCGATGATTGTTCAAGGTTCCTGAATAAACTGCATTGAAAAAAAAAAAAAAAAAAAAACATGGCTCTCACTCAACATGTAGCAGCTGTCACTAACTATTTACAGGGTACGTTATGAATGTTTGATCTGTAAACACACGATAAATTCACTCACTTCATCATCGAGTGCCTAACTTCACCATTTTCAGTAATGGAGATGATGCATCAGCCATAAAGTGGGAATATCAGTAATAAAGTTATTTTAAAATGACTACTGCTTTTCCATATTTGTTCTGATGACAGGACATAAACATTATTCCATTTGTGTCATATAGCAATGCTTGTGAGTAAATTCTATTCTTATTCCCACAGACTCAGATGCGGAACTTAGACTTCATGCCAGAGCTTGCTCTAAAAACTCAGCCTTTCATCAAGAAACAGTTTCTGCTTTTCGTTAAAACACGAGTAGGATCCAAACAGCGTAGGGTTTCTTCCTTGTGGATCTCATACCTTTCTTCATCTTAAGCAGAATTTGCCACAATCCCCTGAGCTGGTGCTGCAGTTGTGTAGAATAGGAATGATGGCCACGAGGAAGTTAAGGTCACCCAGGTCTTCATGCCTGATACAGAAGAGATTTTCCAATGTATTTTCTCTGTCCAGAGCCAATGACAGTGAACTGAAGTTCGGTGATTGCCTATGACATGCTGTTCTCAAACTCAAGATGATCCACTTCTGCATACTTGGCGAACAAACGACCCCCAACTAGTCTCAATATCCACCCTTTGCTTTAAATGAGAATTGCATTCTTTCTTGCTATAGATTCCACACTGAGCTGCATACTTTTCTATGCAGCTCATTCTCACTTTTAAAAACTGAGTAAGACATCACACCATGGATGAACTTCTGAAACACAAGGTCAAGTGAAAAAAGGCAGACACAAGTCACGTGTACTTCCTGAGTTCACCCAAGCACAGCTTCCAGGAAATGCAGACAGTCTAGATTTCCTTATTGATCAATGAGTATTAAAAGGAAACTTGACTGTGTGATAAGAAATGTTGTTTTAATGTTAAATCACCTTGTGTTTAGTAAAAACAACAACAACAACAACAACAGCAACAAAACTGTGGTTACCTGCACTTTTGGTTATAAGAAGGCAGACTGCGGTAGTATATGTACGTTTTGAGGCATATCATTTCCTACCCCCTGTCCAGCCACGTTGTGAACTTGAAGGGCCCACAGCCTCTAGTGTGCAGAACAATTGGACCATCGTGAGTTTACTTTTTAAGTTAATGATAATTTTCCTCTTGATTCACACAACTGAAGGAAAGTCATGCCTGCAAAAAAATGAAAACATAAGAATTATCATTAACTATATCCAACTATGCCAGGCGATACTTTCAAAGTCTTCTGTTCCTTACTGGATGCCGTGCCGTGTCCTCCTAGTTACTATCAGCTTTGCTATCCAGTGTGGTTCGCGTGTACGCTTGCTTGAGTGCTGACCATGGCAGACCCTGTTTGGAATAAGGTGGTTTGCGCCATCCTTTCCTCAGACTTTGGCTCTACGCTGAGCAGAACATGTGGTTATTCTTTCCTCAGTGAAGTAGAATATAAACTTAGTGGATGAAAGGTTTTCTTTTTTATTCTCTATTTTTCTACCTGATGCTGTTAAAGATAACATATAACACATAACATATAAAACAGGCATGCTGGCAATACTGAGCTAGGCATTATGAATACAAAATTGGTTCATGCAGGATTGCACTGTTTGACTATATGTGAATGTTTTTATTGAACCATATGAGAAGCCCGTGTTTACTATCAGGCTATTTTTTGGGGTGTATTCGCAAATCATATTTTAAAAAAATTTCCTGATATTTTTTTTCTAAAATATGAAATTCTCATCTTTGGAGTTAGTAAAAATATAATGAGGGGCTGGGAAGATGATGATGATCCAGTGGCTAAGAGTACTCAGAGCTCTTGTGGAAGATCTGGCTTCAGTTTGTAGCACCCGCCTCTTAGCTCACAGCCACCTGTTACTCCAGTTTCAGCTGATCTGTTGCTTCCCTCTAACTTCTGTAGGTCCTGCATTCATATTGTGCGCATACATACATCCAGCCACACAGTCATACATGTAAAAACAACTGAATAAATCTTTAAAATAAAACGATAAGTTGTCAGTGAGAATTTTTAATAGGCACAAAATCAGATATAATCCTGATAATATGGATGCTGCCAGATATTTTGACAGTATCTTTACCTATCTATTAATTTATATATCAAACTTGACATTCTCAGACATACTGGCACTGCTCACATATCAGAGGCTCAGAGAAGAACAGATTTAGAACAGATTTAGATCTTGGGCCACTGGTTTCAGAACTCTGCTTTGAACAGGATGACTTAAAAAGCTTCCTAAAAATTCAAATGCCCAGGCTTTGGCCTCAGTCTACCTGATCTGAACATTTGGTGAAAGACTGTGACATCCGCCATTTCCAAAGTGATTCTGAGACCTAAACAAGTTTAGCTATCTCTTCTGAGCTGAGAGTATCATAGCCAGTGCTTACACAGTGCTCAACTGTAGTTCATTAGAATGGGACTCTTATTGCTGTCTCAGGGACATTACCATAGTTTCTTTGTTGGGAAGTAACTGAAGTTTTCCCCATTGTATTCACTGGGAGAGCTAGCAGTGTAGATAGCTAACAAATATATGCTAGTTAAATAAGCATTTAATTCAAGTGGCAGTGTTCTAGCTTTCACAAAGTTGCCTAGATCAAACAACTGGTTACAAAATATTAATATTATTGCTGTACATCTAGTTTTGGTATTTGATTTTCGTTTTTTTTAAATGCAAACTTGAATTCGTTATGGCCTCTTGGCAAAGGGGGAAAGCTGAGATAAATCCATTAATGCAGATGACCAATATTTAACTCTTATCTAAAGTGATTTTACATCATTTTTCAAATCTTTGTTACATTTAAATAAACACTAAATAAGTTAACCAGTGAATTATTGCTTCAAAAAATAATAAGTGAGTAAACAGAATAAAACGATTTATTATTCTGGCTATAGGAGCCATTATTTTCACTCTCCAGTTGGAAACAAATTCAGTGTGTCCCATATTTGACATTAACTTTTCCTCTTTGGGAATATATAGACACCATGGTTCTCCGCACACATTTATTCACTAATTATATTACTATAACTCTCTTATAGTCTGATATATATCATACACTCTGGAAAGCAGATGAAATCCTGAGAGACTGTATACTGTTGCCATAAGCAGGGCCAAGATGAAGATGCCATTGCCTCATGGGATGGCAACATGTTCCCTAGGTCAGAGACAGGGGAAGGACTTCCCCTGGTCTGAGTACAGATAACAACAACATGTCAGAAAGTACTGAGGAACTGCAGTTTCCTCGTCCCAAATCACTCTAGCTTGAAACGTCAGCATTTACACAGACCCTCTGCTGAAATTAGCTAGCCCACCTCTCCTCACCCATTCATGCTGCACACATACTAAACGCAGTGAGATCTCTTGCCTCCCGTCGGTGCATCTCCATCCTCATTCCCCACTATTCCAGCCAGATCCAGTTTAAAGCAGTGTGGGTTTCAGTGATACATACATTTGTCCACGCAAATCTTCCATTTTATGTGCAAAAAAGTATATGAAGACCGTTATTGTAGACATGGCTCTCTCTTTATAAACCAGAAACACAACTCAGTGTGGTACCTCTCACCTTTAATCCTAGTAGTCAGAAGACTGAGGCAGGAGGATTGCCATGGGTTGGACACCCATCTAGTCCCTTAATGAGTTCCAAGCAAGCCGAGGTCATGCTATGAAACTAAAAATAAAATAATTCCCCCAAAACTTTATAGCATGTGCTTTTCTTTTCTTTTTTTTTTTTTACAAAAATACATTTTTGAAGAATCTATGAAAATAAGCTGTCATAGCATATTAATTTTAAATATCCCGATAGTCTGACATATATATGACAAGATGATCCATGTATGTGATATTTATGTGAGACTATACATGCACATTTACATGTATGTATATAAACACATGTACAAATGGTTTATATAAGCCAGTAGAGTTGATGCTATTCTAGTATCTAAAGAAGGCTTCAAAGATGTCTAAGGTAGAGGCACAAAACTATGACTCTTTCAGCCTCTGAGAGGCATTTTACAAGCATTTCTAAAAGATCCCTTTGTAAACATCCTCAAAGATGAATTAGTAACAACAAATGAGATTTGAGTATTCGTATCTGTGACACCCAAGAGTAGGTAGAATTTGCCCTTCTTTATAGTACAGAGCTAAATATGGCCTCACATCAGTTCACTCAAGCACTTGAAGAGGAGACGATTTAGTTTCTCAAGAAAAGTAATCAGGTTTTTTATATCATCTTGTGCCACCATACTGAGGGAAACAAATTTCTGTCTCTGTTTCCATCCTGAATTATTGCAAAAGTGGAATTCCTCCGCAAACACGTAAAGAATGCCCACGATAGTTCTATTTCATTTTCTACACACGTTCATTCTCTAGCAGTATTTTGAAAGTAAATGGATCCAGACAATTGTGGGGGGCTTGCATCTTGACTCAGCCATGCTTCAAACCTGAGGGACCCGAGACTCAAAGGCGTTTGCCTTGCATTTATGGTGATCTTGAATTACCACAGAGTTGAAATTGTGTTTTTCTAGGCATCCTGTAATATATATTCTAAGGGGGAAAGATGGAATAGGTCATTATTCAGAACAATTTACTCCAAGATGACGGATCAAAGGAATCGCTGCTGAGCAATCACTCATTCTCAAGCCAAGATGGGCAGCGTTCGGGATACAGGTTGGCAGGAAAGTCTAAAGTGACATTTGTGCCCTGCCAATGCCGCCATCATCACGCAGTGTTCTTTCTCATTTTCTTAGAGCAGTCATGGAGACTGAGCACAAAGAATAAATGACTTGAAAGAAATGAAAAAATAAGTTGTCACAGTATCAAAGAAGGCTAGTACAAGATGCATAAGACAAATATGAACGTGTTCATCTTTTGGGGGGCATGAAAAGAGGGCAGACTTTAAAGATTGGGGGTATCATTACAATGCTAGGAACTTACATCAGGATAAAGCCAAAACTACTGAGAAATATTCTATAACCAAAGATAATTAAAACACACACACACACAAAGACTTCATCGAAGCTACCCTTCAGGCCTTATTCTACATGAAGAGCAATGTTTGAATACAAAGCCAGCTAGAAACATGTGCTCAGTGTCCAGCTGGGTAGATGTAGCTACCACGTTCTGCCAAGTTAGATAAAGTGAGTTTGGCAGGGTGTACAGGCCTTTTGGGAAAGACCCTAGAGTCCCATCTGTTCTATATATTTTAAAGATGGCATTGCAGTTTTTTTTTAAAGTAGACATTTATTCTGCAGAATATTTGGGACACCACAAAAGAGCTCCTGATGATAGCCGTGACCTAGGAGATGTTTGTATTATAGCTACAACTGATCTTATTCGCCAGCATTCCTCTGCTTCTCCCTCAACGTCCCCCTCTACCTGATGACCACCACTGCAACCTCTTCCTTCACATTTGCTATTAACAAGTCCACTTCACCTCTGCTACCACATCCACCACCAGAAACATTGCCTCCACCAAATCAGCATTTAAACACTGTACACTATCTCCTCCTCCTCCCTCCTTTCCCTCTATCGACACCAGCTACCTCCATCACCAATTTCAGAAAACCTTCACATCCAACCGTCTTCCCTTCTGTCTATGCTTCTGTCACCTCCAACACCACTGTCATCACCACCAGCAGCAGCAGCAACCCCAACACTCTTCCTAAATCACTGCAGAGACCACCACTGCACAGCACCTCCAACTGCATCTCCCTTTCTACCTCAGCCATAACTGCTACCACATTCAGCTTCTCCACTGCTTCTATAACCTCATCCTTCACTAACACCACATTTACCTGCGCTAGCCCCAAATCCACTTCCCCCTTCACTCCTCCACCTCCACTGCCTTCACTACATTAGTGTAAGATGTTTCCACATTGGGCTAGTGAGGTGACCCAGCAGGTTAAATCATTTGCTGCGTGAGTCTGATAATGTGAAGAGGATCCCCAGAACTGTGGAAGCAAAGAACCTCCCCACTGAGGGTTATCCTCTGATCTCCCAGGGCCTGCTGTAGAATGTGCATGACACACACACACACACACACACACACACACACACACACACCAATATCGACAATAAATTTAGAAGTAAAAAAATTGAAGAAAAGGAAATCTTCAGTTAGGCACAGCATTGCACACCTATAACCCCGGCAACATGGGAGAGCGAAGCAGACGGATTACAAGTTCAATGCCAACTTATGTAGAGATATTCTGTGTGACAGCAAAAGAACAAGAGAAACAGAAACTAATGATGCCATTAAAAGTAAGCAGATGGGGGAAAGAGAATCTCTCAACCCTCTAAGAAACCGTAAGATCTGACAAGGGAGCAAGTCAAAGTTAAAAACCAATGATACTGTATTTATTATGCTTACAAAGTGCAACCTATTAGCCAGTCTCCTCTTTAAGAGGGTGAAAGCAACTCTGAAAGACTAACTATGGCCTGTGTGGTTCCCATCACTCCTCAGCTCCCGGGGCTGAGGTAGCCAGTGGTAAATGTGTATTTTAACCCAAATGAAGCTGGAGGTGCGGTGGCACTTTATAGGACATGGCTAATAACGGCTATGGCTTTTCATGACATCTCTTTGGTGAGCTTCAGCATGACCTTGTCAAAGTTAAAAGCTCATAAAATTCCTATTTACTTTTTATGGCATTACAATTCTGTATAACAGTGCTTAAAACAAAAACACGATATAATTATATTGTCAATCAAGCAGCTAAGAAAGGCATTTTCCACCAGCCTCATACCTAGCAAGCTGTAAATAATTTATAAAACCAGAAGTCATGACTAAGTGGCGGTGTTTGGGGGCTAGTTAAGCACTTGTCACAGCTCTGGGCTTTAAGAGAGCTGGGCAAGGAGGAAAAAAAAAAACCTACTTGTTTACTTTTATCATCTGAGTGTAAAAAATTGTCATTTGTGCTTGTGGTGTTTCCATTTAGGCTCTAATAAAAATATCAAATTGTCAATAGAAATTTGAACAGGTGTGAGTGAGAGGAATAATGATGTTTTATTCATATGCGTTTCCAGCCCATTTAACTTCATCCAACAAACAACAAAAAATATTTTCTTCATTACCTCCAATTAATGTAAATGTCAAATGTGTTGAATATGTTATCACACTGATAATTTGTTGTGTTGATTGATTTGTAGGATGTTGAGGATTAAAGTAACAATTTTTCTTACTTGACTCACAACTGCATGCTGTTATCTGTCACCTCTGGATTATGTAAATAACAAATTTGTTTCCATTAGATCTAACACTAATTCTGGTAAATAAGATTTTCAAAGTGTCAGGGATATCTGAGATTCCCAGCTTTTCCCTTATCGTCAGTTATTTTATTAATTGGTAACATGAATTTATCAGTTTAGAAAGAATATACATCTTTCTCATACTAATGACCGGAAGTGCTAGTAGGATCAAATCCAGACAATTTAGTTTTATGTGCTACAGTTGTTTTGTGCTTTAGGGTATATTTATCCACTACATCCATCAGCATTTGTCTCCCTCATATGACTTAAAAACCAATATATACGTTGTAAAATTTTTCTGTAATTGGTTTTTTAATTCTTCTGCCAAGTATTTAATCCTCTCATTAAGCAAACTTAGAATAAAAAAAAATCTATGGTCAGTTTTCAGAGACAAGGTTTAAATTATGTTTAATAGATTTCTTATTCTGATGATGAAGAATTTTTTAATTTAGATATCAATAATTTTTATACCCCCATTTAAAGGTAAGTGGAAAACGTGGGCAATTTTCTTCATGATTCAGGAGAATAGTCTAGTGCATAATTTAAAATAATATATTTCCATCATCTAGCTATTTCAGTTAGCCTGCGTAGGTTACATGGGAAATGCATGAGGATCAGAGCATCTCTGGATGCATGTATCTGCAGGAAGAAATCGCAATTCTATTGCTTTTAATCATGCTGATAAACAGCTTCGTTTTCTTGTGCCCTGCCTCTTGGTTCTGTAAAGTGAAGACAGTACATATGAGAAGGCTAAACATTTGTAAACCCAGCCAACTCTACCGTCTATTTCTTATATCCAACTACACATTCTTTTTTTTTTCTTGTTTTATTTCCTATGAGTTACTGTCATCTAAATACGGACAACCTTTAATCCCATGATTGGGATCTTTTTAAAAGCTTACATATGTTGCTGAGAAGAACTGAAATCTAACTCCACATACAGGTAGAACATCTCAAATTCTTCATTTTTCAAGGGCCTTGCTTAATTTCTGACGTGCACTTGACAGCCTCCATGATCAGGTCAGTATTTCCAGGAGTCTGTGTGCAACTCTGGATGGCATGAGCACATGTAGTATGATCACTGATACTGTGAGCATTAATTAATTCTGGTCTTGACTACACTGGCCTAGGATGGCAGTTGGGCTCTCTCATGTATCTCTTTTAGTTTTTCTGAATTGCCTTAATAGTCTTGCTGCCTTATCATCTTCCTTAGGTCAGTGGAAGGAAAAAGCTCAAATTCCCTATAATTTGAGATCTCACACACATCTCAGAAATTTTTCCTGTCATCTCTCTTCAGGAGCTTAAATTGCAGATCAAGACACAAGGTTCAGTCTGGTGAGATTGTTCAGGTTCTACGCCCAGATCCCACATGATGGAAAGAGAGAACTGATTCACAGTTGTCCTCTAACTCACATTTGTAAGCAGTGGCATGCATGACTCCCACCCTAGCACACTCAGAATAAATATGATATACTTCCTAATTTAATTTTTCTGCTCTTTGTGTTTAATTTCAGATCTCTGAAAACTAGTATTTTTATAGAATATTCTTTTTCATAAGACACTTTTTAATTTTAACTTTAAATGCTTCTTACTTGTTCACTTTTCATCCCAATTGTAGTCCCCTCCTGCCTCTTCTCCTCATCCCAGCCTTCCTCCCTCTTTCCCCTATTACCCCCCCGCAACCCCCCAAAATGGCCACATCAAGTCGCATCAGGACTGAGCGCATTTTTTTAACCTCAGCGAGGAATTTACCTTTAGCTTTGCTGTACTTCCTGAAGTATCATTTTGTCTCTTGGAGTAGTGATAAAAACTCCACTAAGGTGGGGAAGTAGGCACAGGGTTCTTATGATATAAAAACAGTGTAGGCAAAAGCTTGTACACGCCAAGTGGTAACTTGCCACAGACGGATTAAAAGAAAAAAAAAATTACTCCTTCTGCTGCTTAGATATACGGAGAATTGACACAGGGAAGAATGAAGTACCGATTCTCACTCTGTGGACCAATAATGCATACATATGCACTCCTGCTCTCAATTTATTTTAGCCTGAGAATCATGGCGCATTAACAGACCGAAAGGAAGACCTGAAGAGCCCACGAAGGAGAAAGTGGGGGCTGTACTGAAAGAGCTGTCCTAGCCACAGTGTAAGCAGGGGTCACCAACGAAGCAGGTTCTGATTCTCTTATCTGGGAGGCATGACCCTTCACACTTACCAGGGGACACAAGGGCAGGCATGACGACACCTGTCACTTACTTTTCACAAGTGTCCCCCAAGTTATAAATGAATCCTACAATGGTAAAAAAACAAAACAAGACAAAATGAAACAAAACAAAACAAAAACCCCAAACTTCTGGCTCTGCTCATTAAAACACAAAACTGGGAGTGAAATTGCTCCCTGTGTAAAAGCACAAGCCAAGCAAGTCTGGCAATTCAAGGACCCATAAGGAAAGCCAACTAAGGCACCTTGCATCTGCAATCCCAGAAGTCTTACTTAAAGACAGGAGGCCAAGACTGGAGAGTGTGCAGAAAGCTCGTGGGCCAGCTAGGCTGAAGTACCCAGCACAGCAGCAGCAGAAATAACAAGAAAATCTCTCAGGAAGGCGGAAAGCAAGAAATTACTCTCAAAATTCTGACCACCCCATGCACAGAATATTTCTCCTTCCCTTCTCTCTCCTCTCTCTCTCGCTGCCCCCTCTCTCTCTCACTCTCACACACACACTCAACTAATATTCGTTTTAAAAGCTTATTTAGAATCATTAAATGCTTGTCTTCACATTTCCTGTTGGTACACATGTCCAAGGGTGTAGATTATCACCCCTTTCCTTGACGACAGGGTCTGTGAGTCGTGAATTTAAGGGAAGGGCTACAAAACCAGCAGTGCCCACAGCTGAGCTGCCCGGAGACTCCCGCAGAGTGGGCAGCGTGTAAGTTGCTAACATGACTGGTCACTCCTGTGACCCGGCAGCAGCATCAAGATTTCTTTCTTAATGCCTTTTGTCACGAGTGTGACTGTAGAAGTCTGGTCAGATTTTATGTGTCACTGACTTAGTCAATCAGGAAAGCACTGCACACACACCCTTGGAACCTTTACGAACAGCCTTCTCCAAGCAGTATTCCTCTCAGGCGTTTGGGGGTTGCAGACTAAACTCATCTCCCCGAGTCAGCAGTGTAAAACAAGAGCATGGGGTAATGAGGTTCATCTCTGGCTCACATTCTGAGAGAGGTGGGATGGACTATGGGATTTGTTTGCATACCAAAACAAAGAGAAAGCTACACAGAAATATGTGTCCACGTAGACACACAGATGTGCTCAGTTATAAAAATCAACAAAGAAACAAAAGTCAACACAAACACACAAACTAAACACTACTAATGCGTAGCTAATTTTGGGCTTGTGACAATAACACTTAGTAATACCCTAAATTTCCCTTACAGTGTGAACCTTCATTTTGTTGAGGATTAATTTAGCATGGCATATGGATACAGCCAAGGAAATAGATGGATGGCCATATATCATGTCTACCCTTTCTAACCAGAAAAAATTCTCATATATATATATTTATAATGATATGTTTATTTATATATATGAATAGATATGAAAATATATATACACACATATAACTTGCTTATCATAAGAAATCTCTTTTTTATTATTATCATTTATTACAATTTATTCAATTTGTATCCCAGCTGTGGCCCCTCACTCGTCTCCTCCCAATCTCACCCTCCCTCCCTCTTCTCCCCTTATGCCCTCCCTAGTCCACTAATATGGGAAGTCCTCCTTCCCTTCCATCTAACCCTAGCCTATCAGGTCTCATTGGGACTGCTTACATTGTCTTCCTTTGTGGCCTGGCAAGGCTGCACCTTCCGCACTCTCAGATTCTAGGAAAACAAATAATACCTTAAAACTCTGAAGTGCAGGTGTTGGATAATTTGTATAGGTTAAAAGGAAATTTGATATGATATGATATGATATGATATTATATGATATGGCAAATAGAAAGAATAAAGTGTGTCTCGTAAAAGAATGGACAGCAAGTGCCTCTTAATCATTGCCTAGGTCTGGGGAGAAACCAGAGTCAAACCTGGAAGTTGACTGTTATCCAGGAATTATTCCTAAAGTGAATCTGATGGAAATGTGCCGATTCTTGGACTGGGACCAAGAGTCCAGGAGCCAGCCTGTAGTTGAGACTTTGCATTGCATAGCATTAGGGTCGAAGTACAGTTAGAAGACACTCCGTGGTGATAAATGTTATGTTCAACACTTACAGGCGGCAGTGCAATAGGCTCTTGAGTCTCGCTATGAGATTGGCAGGCATTGGTTGCTCCACACTGGAGGGTCATTCTGCCAACTCCAGAAACACTTTAGCATGAATAGGGAACTTCCCTTTATTTTATATTCTGCCTCCAAATTAAAAATAGCCTTGGAGCTTTGGAATCAAACAAAATGGCCTTTAGGAGCCAGTACTATGTCACAACTTACTCATTAATCCTGAACTTAAATATTCTCGGAGTATTTATTATGATTTTCCTAGCAGTCAGAATTTCTGCTACAGAAATTCACATCAATTAGGAAAATTTCCAACAGGGCAACTAAGATAAGATATTACTTTAAATGATGGGAAAGCGGTTATAAGAAGAAATATGATAACAGCCAATGCTAGCCCCCTGCAAATTATATTTACTCATGGAGAGATTTGAGAATGATTTCTTCTGACTAGCATACCATGGTAAATATTTCAAGAAAAGCAATTGCATGTAAGTCTTGGAAGTGAACCATGCAGCAGAGACACTCTATAGTTTTTAATAGCTCAGTATTTTGCTTAATAAAGGTGATGATACCTAATTGCATATTGATTCTGGATTTTTTTTTTATGTCCCTCAGTCTATACATTAGTGAAAGACATTAGCCTCACACTCTGTGCTTAGCACTCTGACAGCTTACGGTGGCCAGTGTAAAATAATTGAAGGGGGGCATTTCTTTTACTTATTCACAATGAAGCTTAGGAACAAGTTAATTTAAGGAAAGAAAACAGTAATATGTAACATGTATTGAAAAGTATTTCAAGTGAGAGAACAATTTTGAAATTTACAGTTTATATTAGCCCAAATCGATCTTGTTAATCTTTGGTAAGGTTTTTGCTGAAGGAGATTTTAACAATCAAATTTCCAAAGATGTAGGTGGGAACAGTTTAAAAATAAGACAATATAGAATAAGACACTTGCTAAAAAAAAAAAAAATCATAGTTTATGGTAGCTATGAAAAGAGTATCAATACGAAGCATGCTGTCAGTACACTTTTCAGTAATGTCTTGTCATTCAATGAGAGGAGACAAACCTAAAGTGGTGAAAACATCTGTAATTCCACATGCTTCAGCATATTAGGGGAAAAAAAGTGAAGTAAAAGTTAAGTGTGTTTAGATAAGGCCATCAAAAATATTTGGCAATGCTTTATCCTAAAAAGATGAAGAAAAAAAGAAGCAGGAGATTATAGTCTTCCAAATTTGGAGAACCAGGTTAAATAGTGTCTCTCAGACAGAATATGGATGAAGAATAGTGTTAGACACAGCTTACTGTGGGAGACAGCGTCAAGAGAATGATACGGGCAAAGCCAAACGCTAGCAGAAACCTTTCCAAGTAACAAAAACGGTGTGAAACACAAAACCATCAATTCTAATAGGTGCTACAATAATGCCAAGTTCACAATGAGTTAGTAATTGGTCTGTTTAACTCTGAACCAGACATTTTTCAATGGTATCCCATGAGATTTACACAGGAGAGGTAATGACAATATTCTAGTGAAACCTTTTTGGTGACTGTTAGCATTAACTGACGAAATCTAGGGCTCTCCTAAGTGATGGTGTTCTGGGGCTGCCTGTGAGAGCGATATCTTAATTACATTAACAGAGGTAGTAGACCTGCTCACTGTTGTAGCAACACTTCCTGATAGGACCCTGCGCAGAAAGGAAGCTTGAGAAGCATTCATTCATTCCTTGCTTCAGATTGTGAATGTTACAAGACCAAGTGTTTCAAGCTCCCATTTCTACATTCTGCCATGATAGGTTATACCTCAGATTATAATCTAAAATAAACCTTCCTCCCTGATCTTTTTTTTTTTAACCAGAGACTTTTATTACAGAAATAGGGAAAGAAACCAACATGAACTTGATATTAGTTTTGGAAGGGTTAACATCTACTACAATTAAATGTATACAGTCTTAGTGGCATTTAGATCCAAGGGATAGGGAATTCCCGAGTATATGATTTATATCTGTCTCTAGATGTGTCAGTTTATACAATAACATGAAGTGTGTTCCTCAGGCTAAATACAAACCACATTTTAAGAGAGATTTTAGATAAAAGAACTATTTGTACAATACTGACGAAGATATCGGGCAAAGGGAATTACATTTAGCTCTCGTTAAGATATTTAGTAGTTGGGCATTCGCTCAAACTCTGCTCTATCTTTATCCCTGCCCATCTTGTAGGCAGGATATATTTTGTGTTGAAGTTTTTGTGGGTGGGTGGGTGTTTCCCTTTCTCCACTAGGAGTCCTGTGTAGTTAAAGGGTGGCCTCTTCAGTCTCCATAACTCCTGCTACTAGGAGTCTCAGCAAAAGTCACTCTCATATCCTCCAGAAGCCTACCTTGTTTTATATCTCCAATTTGTCATAGAGATGCCCACACCTATGTCTTTTCTTCCCTCTGAAGGCTCTCTGTCCTCCTTCTCCCCGGACTATCCCCGACCCGCCCTGCCAGGTCTGATCACCATCCTCTTTTCTCTCTGGGCTCTCTCTTCTATCTTGTTCCCTCTCTTCAACCACTTCCGCTGTCTATTCTATTTCCCCTTCTGAGTGAGATTTAAGCTTCTTTTCTTGGGTCCTCCTTGTTACTTATTTTATTTGGATCTGTGAATTGTATGTTTATCCTGTACACTATGGCTAAAATCTGCTTATAAGTGAATACATTCTACGTGTCTTTCTGGGTTGCCTCACTCAGGATGTCTGGCCCAACCTGAGACCCACCCTATGGGAGAAAGCCAACCCCTGAGGATCCTAGCATAGCTGTACTCGGAGAGGCTCCACCCAGCAGTGGATCAAAACAGATGCTGAGACTCACAGCCAAACATTGGGTGGAGTATAAGGAGTCTTATGGAAAAATAGGAAAAAGGATAGAAGGACCTAGAGGGACAGGACCGCCACAAGAAGACCAATAAAGTCAATTAACCAGGGCCCAGAGAGTCCTGCAGAGACTGAAGCTCCAACCAAGGATCATGCATGGGCTGAACCTAGACACTCACAAAGATGTAGCCAATGGGAAGCTTGTTGGGGAGGAGCATGTGGGAAGAGAGAGGAAGAGAGGGAGTGGGAGTAGAGGAGGGAGTGGATTTAGGATTAGGAGATAAAGTGAATAAATAAAATATGTTTTGAAAATGAAATGAAAAAAAAATATTTATGAGTGTTTTAGAAGATTCAGAAGTTCTTTGGCTCCATGGAAGAAATAGAACATGCCCAGTTGTGCTTGCAGGCACAACTACAAATGGGGTTGGGAAGGCCAGTCTGCAATGGATGAGGTGCTTGGCAGAAATGGTTCCTTTTTGAGCCTGTGGGAAAGGAGTTTTTTTATTCACGTTATGAATGAATCCTTAGGGTTCCCAGACATGACCACACAGAGGCAAAGGAAAAAACAAGCAAATAAACAAACAAAAACCAAAAACCTATAAACACAGACATTCTATTACTCAGGTGAGAGCAAAGAGTGAGAGAAATTTCTAGCTAGCTATGTATTTAAGCCATTAATTATTGAATATAAGTATTTTTTCTGACAATGTTCTAGGAAGAAAAGCACATAGAACAAAACATTGTTAATTATAAATAAATTAATAAGTGGTGAAGCTAGGTTTGATGGTTCAAGAACATGATCCCAAAACTTAGGAAAGAGGAGGTGATCATACATTAAAGCTAGCCTGACTTTCCTCAGCTACACGGTGAAATGAAAAAAATGAAAAACAGGGAGAGGTGGGGAAGGAAAAGAGATATGGAGAGAGAGAGAGGGGGAGGAGTGGGAGAGAGAGGTATCGGGTAGTGGAAGGGGAGGGAAAGACAAAGGGAGAAAGGGAGGGAGGAAAGGAAGAAAGGGGAAAGAGAGAGAGCAAGAGAGAGAAAGAGATGACAATTGCTGAAATAGCTAAAAATCTCACATAAGAAGAGTCAGTGTCATGGATTCCAAAGTGAAATCTCATCTAAATGGAGACATGCTATATAGACAGAAGGAAAGAAAAGCATTCCATATGAGAGGAACAACATATGTACAGACTTGGGGCTACATCTGAGCCCCTAAACAATCAAGTGTTAACTGGATTATGAGATCAGCAAAGGAAATCATTAGACTAGTGAGGAGTGCAGGGTACACACTATGGAGAATCTTGAGTTCTGTCTCGGCTTGAAAGCATCACACAGTTGCTGAAGACCTCCTTTTGTTACAGTGGACTTTTCATTATATAGGAGATGGATTTATGATTAAAGTCATTTTAAGGAAGTGGACATTGGTGAGACTAGGAGACATGATTAGCCTGGGACTAATTGTAGAATGACAGAACAGTGAAGAGAAGGGGGTCCATACTTCAGAGAAATAAGAGGATCCACATAACAACAGCAAGGTGATATATGAATATTGATAATTGAAAGTGCTCAAAGACAGAACCCTTGTTATAAACTTTGGCTTCAAAGGGATAGGTGGCCCTGTTCTGTGGCTCAGATTCATAGGGTGGAAAGGAAGTTTGAAGAGAAACTGTAGATGAAACCCACAGATCTGGCTGACTCCTTATTGACTCAACCTTTTTTAAATTCTTTATGTTCTTGTCAATTCCTTTGAAGTTGCTTTTTCACCTCTCCAACATCTACATTTTGGAGTGCTTGCAGGATTTGTCTCTGGCCCTTGATTCTTTTTTATATTCCCACTATACTCTCTGATTCACAAGGCTTCAAACACAATGCATTGCAACTGAGTTTTCCAACATGACAGCCATTGGTCCTATACAATAGCCTTGCATCTCCACTAAAAATCTATGGTACATCTCAATTATTGCCCTAGGCTATATTTAAAATTAATAAACTCTTATATCTTCACTTACTTTTGGGTTCCACCATGCAGCTTCGTATATGGGCTCTGGGTCCTGGCTTATCACTGTGTGTCTTCCACTGCACTTTGGTATCCAAACTTATCTCAGCATAGTAAAAGCAGAACCACCAGTCTCCAGGTTGACAGTGATAAAAGAGAGCTTATACTGGCTGAACCATAGTTCTAGAAAGGTAGATGTAAAGCTGATTTTGGTTGGTTATGGATGAGAGTTGAAATTATTAAGATTGAAAATAGATTCTTCTTTTGTATAATACATCCCAACTACAGTTTTCCCTCCATCTACTCCTCCCGCTTCCCCAGATCCACTCCCCCTCCATTTCCTCTTCAGAAAGAGAAGTCCTTTAGGAGAAAATAGCCAAACAGAACAAAACAAGATACAATAAGAAAGGCGAAGCCCTGATATCAAGGCTGGACAAGGCAACCCAATAGGAGGAAAAGAGTCTCAGGAGAAGGCAAGAGCCAGAGATACATTTGCTCTCAATGTTAGGCTTACCACGAAAACACAAAGCTATCAGCTCTAAAATACACCTAGAGGACCTGGTGCAGACATTTACAGGCCCTGAGCTTTCCACTGAAGTCTATGCACACACATGTGAGCCCTGAAAGATGGCTCAACTGTTAAAGGCTACACTCACATCCAAAAGTATAACCTGAACTTTCTTTTAAATTTTAATTTAATGTAATTTATTATTGTTTACAATTTATTCACTTTGTATCGTAGTTATATATTTAATTATTTATCTCTCCAATCTACCCTTTCAATATGGTATATTCATGCTTCTTTCTCTTAATTTTTTTCCTTTTTTATTTTTTTGAGAGAGATAAGAAGGAGGGGGGAAGACTTTTGAAACAGAGTCTCATATATCCCAGGACTGCCCTAAATTTCCTGTGTAGCTCAGGATAGCCTTGGATATCTAATCATCCTGCCTCTACCTCACAAATACTAGGATTAGAGGCATGTACCACTACTGGTTTACATAGTACTGGGGTATTGAACCCATGGCTTTGTGCATGCTACACAAACACTATCAATTAAGCTATGTTCCCAGACCTTCCTTGAACATTATATGTACCCTTTCCTTCATATGTGTCTTTCTGTTATTATTAGCTAGTCTTTGCTAATCTCTGGTGTTTTCTATACCCAGCTACACTATTCTGTTTGTGTTTACACTGAAACATGATTGTGATGAGTCAAAGACTTCCTCTAGTCCTTATTCCTCGCATGCTTCAGTGTATCATAATGTAGCATTGTTTCATCACCTATCTGCAGAATGCATAGATGAAGTCCTTAATTCCAAAGGGCCTGAGTGAAAAGTTGTAGTGAAGAAATAATGAATACAAGGTCACTGCCAGATAATCATTTTCTAAGACATTTTTTCTACCAAGGGATCCTAGACTGTTTCAATGAAAACTACAAAATTTTCTTCGTCGGGATTGGAGAAATTTGTCAATGGGCAAGAGCATTTGCTGCTGTTGAAAAAAAAATTTTTTTTGGTTTGGTTCCCAGTACCCACATTGTATACAATGTGTATACAATTATATACAATTACAATTAGAAACAACGTACGATTACACATTGTAATTATATTTGAGGAGATCTGTTATCTTCTTTTGATGTCCACAGGAACCAGACATGTACATGGTGCTCTACAAATATGCAGGGAAAATACTCATAGATATAATATAAAAATAAATCTTTAAAAAGAAAGAAGCTTATACTATTATTTGCTATGTATGGAAGAAGGGTTCTGGAATCAAAATAGAGTCAAAATTAAGAAGACATTTTGTAGAATAGAGTTATTTCCTCAAAATTCACATAGTTTATATCTCTTTAAAAATATGAACTCTTTTTAAAATCTTTTAAGTTTATTTGTCTTTCCACTTTACATTCTGATTGCAGCCACCTCCCTACTTTTCTCCTGGTCCCACCCTCCCACCCTCACTCCCATGCCCCATCATCCCATCCCCCATCACCTTCTGAAATATGAACTCTTTAGGAATCAAAACTCTTGATTCTCAAGCAAAGCAGTATAAAAAGAAATAAAGTACTTTCAAACACCCATGAAATGATGCTATTATCTCGCATTCTTGAGACTCCATCTCTCTCACCAGCCATTCAGTAGAAAGAATGTTATGACAAAACTCAGGCCCCTGACCTACAGTAGAGAGATTTGTTGTATTCTGAGGACTTTGTTTAATGAAGCAAAGGTTTTACTACTTACAAATGTTAAGAACTTAGGCATAGTTCAGAGAAAATAAAACCACCGAAGTGAAACTTCATTGGAAATCATGTCAAGGAAGTATCAAGAATTTGTTGTGGACTTTCCCCAAGGCTTTCTTTCATTTGAAAAAAAAAAGAAAAAGAAAGAAAAGGATGTGTGGAAAGAACATAATTCATAGAAGATATCATAGATATGATATCTTTATGATTCATTTAAAATTCATAAAATATAGGATTACTAGAAAAAAGTTAATAATAAATTAGGTACATTGGGCATGCAATGAATATATTTGAGTGGTGCTTGGAATGTTCCTATTTCCCAAGGAATTCATGGTTAATGAGGCTCAGTTATTTTCTGTTATATTCTATCATTTTCCACTGGTTCATAAATTATACAATACTCCGCTTAATCCTCTACCCATTTCCTTTCTTTTTTCTTCTTTGTTTATACAATCTGAATTTATGTCAGCCAATATCAGCATTTTGGTTATAAACAGAATAAAAGATCTCCCAAAGCCTTTTAGTACATGCAGCAGTAGTTTTTTTCTTTTTGTTAATATTTCCTTGTGTCTTTGCTTCTCTTCAGAAACTCACCACGGCTATAATATTTCTTATTTCTTTGCCATCACATGAACTTCATGTTTTTAACTAGTTTGGGATTAGCGTTCTGTGTGTTCATGAGGCATTAAAGCTTTGCTGAGAAAAACGGGTCCTACTGACCTCTGTTAGAATAATGTAATATGTTTTTAAGATGTTCTTTTTGTTAAGATTTTCCATTTGTTAATCTTTCCTTAAATCTCTTCCCTGTGGTTCAGTGTTGG
The DNA here is from genome assembly GCF_030254825.1 of Meriones unguiculatus. Classification (NCBI taxonomy): domain Eukaryota; kingdom Metazoa; phylum Chordata; class Mammalia; order Rodentia; family Muridae; genus Meriones; species Meriones unguiculatus. The sequence continues at coordinate 31,740,194 of NC_083359.1, forward strand.
CCCTACATGTATGAGCATATAAAAATGAGTACTTGTGTGCTGAAAAATTATGTGAACGCTGTGATCACATTTGAATTGTAGCATGTTGGATTATTTGGTAACTGGCTAGTCTGGATAGATGATATACTATAAAATACACAGTCATAATCATCAGGGTTGTCTAACTTAGAGAAAACATATAATCCTAATTAGTGCCTCACATCACTGTCGAACAGCAGAGTATCAAGGTTGTGACTTTTGATATCAATAGCATTTCAAGTGAAGCAAACAAAATGCACACACAAAATTACAGATTCATGCTATAAACAGGTGAATCTCAAGAACAATATGTTGAAAAAAATCAGAAACAAAATCCATATGTGCCACATCAGTTTATGTGAAATGGCCAGAAAAAAGAAAGTGCTGGACCTTGAGAGTGGACTAATGTTTGGCTAATAGTGGGGAAAAAATTTAACTGTAAAGACCAGTTAAAGGTTCTCATTGGGGCCACAAAAAGGATTTTAAGTATTGGTTGTGGTGATTATAATTTGCATTCTGTTTACCAAAATTCTTGTACACTTCTATGAGTAGTTTCATGATTTGTAAATTGTGAATTAATAACATTATAAAACATAGACATTCTGACACACACACACAAATACATATGTTAATATATTAGCTATTAAATACTACTGTTAGCTATGTTTATATCAATTTGACATAAGCAAGAGTCATTTGAGAAGAGAGGATATCTATTGAGAAAATGCCTCTGTAAGACTAACTTACAAGCAATTCTGTAGGGGCATTTTCTTAATTAGTGATTAATATCAGGGAAGCCCTTTGTGGATAGTGTCATTCCTGGGCTGGTAGGCCTGGGCTCTGTAAGAAATCAGACTGGACAAGCCTTGGAGAACAACTGTAAACAGTATTCCTCCATAACTTCTGCACCAGTTCCTGCCACCAGGTCCCAGCCGTTAGGTTCCAGTTTGATTTCTTTGATGATGTGGTATGAACTGACAGTTGTAAGCTGGAATAAAGCTTCTCCTTCTTGAGTTGCTTTGGTCATGGTGTTTTATTATAGCAGTGGAAATCCAGAGTAAGGCAATAACATACATTGCTTCTTAAGATCAGCTCTCTTTTAAGTACTAAGAACAACCTAATATATGAAAACAAACAAACAAACAACAAAAAAAAAACCCTATCACCAAGCCAAGTGCTGTACCACAAACTTGCAATCCCAATTCTCAGAATGTTAAGGAAGGAGGATTGAGGTTTCAAGGCTAGCCTGAGATACAGAGACTGCTCTTAGCCTAGAAGACACATCAAAATTGAAAAAAGAAAAGAAAAAGAGATAAGAGACATGGGTGGGATAAAAAGTAAAGGGTCATTAAGATATTCATAACTAATAGAAAGGAGCCAACAGTCAACCCACCACAGAGAAAACAAACAAATAAAAATACAAACAAACAAAAATGAAGACAAACAAATAAAAGAATATGAAGAATATACTGAATGTTCCCAATGACCACATAGTTCCAGAAACATAGTAGACCATTGTCTAAAAGTGTCAATATTATCTTTACTGATTCTATTTCAGCAACTACTAGAATAAATATCATTAAAACACTTTCTAATTTTGCTGCAGCCTGAGTTATATTCTTTGAGTATGGAAAACATTAATTTCACCTCTTCTACAACATCAAGCAAAGAAATACATATAAATGTAATTTGTACTTTCAAATAAATAACAATAGTACTCCTTCCCTTCTGACTTCAACTCTCTTACTAAAATTTGGCACTTTCAGTGGAAGGACTTATGGAGGTCACCGTGTTCACGTTTTTGAAGGCCTCTTATGTCTATTCTGCAAAGTGCTTTGACATTTAGTATATGGAGCTATCTTCATGTGGGTCTGCCTTTGTTGCATCTGTGCACAGTTTGATTTTCTCTATGCTCATTTGATCCTCGAGTTTTACTCAGGGCCTTATTTTCCGTTAACTTTGTTTGTACTTATGTGGATATTTGAATATTCATATGGATAAACAACTGGCTTCCTTTGAATATTTTCTTTTGAAATTTATGATTTTCTAGTGAATGATAGTATAATTAAATTCACCCTTTCTGCTTGAATAGAGGAAGCTAAATTGTATCCAAGGAAGTTGAACAATTGACTTTGCCTTCATGGATATTAATCAATATCTAATATCACATTCAAAATATTAGTATCAGGGATGAACTTACTTGACAGAGCAGTGCTCATTCCTTTGGCATAACATAAAAACAAGAAGAAATTTAGATTCTCTGAGCTGGCTTGGTGAAAGCCATCAAAGGTGAGGGGATGCTTCAAAGGGAGAATAGCAATCTTGAGTTTGAGAACAGTATGGGCCACATGGAAAGACAACAAATATTGAAAGAAGAAAAGAAGGAGAAAAAAAAGAGACAAGAAAAAAAGCTAACAGGAGGAGGAAAGACAGTAAGGGAAAGCAAAAACAGGAATGAGGAGGGAAGAAAATTGGAAAAGAATGATAGAGAAGTGGGGCAGCATGGAAACTTGGGGTATAAACAACTCAGTGCAGTTGAATGTTAAATGAAAGACTATTTTAGCTCTAGAAATTTCTTAATTATGAATATCAGAGACCTAGCTGTGTCAGGCGGACACCATGAGGAGGCAGATAAACTATTAGGAGGGCCATCAGCATCCCATAACAATTGAGCTCCATGGTGTGAATTCCCAGAGTGCTGTGGCCTTCTCAGCTTTAAAGCAGAGTTAAAATATTATTCCTGTGAAACATCCAAATTGCTAACTGTTGAAAACAAACTGAATAAATTAAAACATGACAGAAACAACTTACCCGAGTGTCTGGTCTTCTGTGACCTCCATTGGTTTTCTGGCTTATCAGAGAATCTTCTTAGTTTGGATGCTTGCAAGCCTTTCATGATATCTGTCTGTCTCCACCACTGTCACTTCCTGCCTTTTGCACACACACACACACACACACACACACACACACACACACACACTGGTCTTTTTCCTTGAAAAATAAATATCTTCCTCTTACAGGTTTTTCTAACAAACTTATAATTTTATATTATTCTATGACAATCTTCTATTTGGTATTCATGGGACTTCTTCATTATCAGTCTTTACATTATTAGGGTAATTTTGAGTATAATTACTTAAACAATTCTGTTTTAGAAAACAATTCCTAGATGTTCCTTGAAGACAGTGTCTTCTATTCTCATTTGGTATTCATAGCCTAGCAACCAGTAGATAGTTGACACTCCGATGTTTGAAGAATGGATGAGTGAATTAATTACTCATGCTTAAAAGATCAGATTTAGATCTTAGGTCTGTGACTGACTTGTTTTGTGAGCATAGACATGTCACTTCCACTTCTACGGCTTCAATTTCCTCATCTTTATAATGAACACAATAGGGTAGATTCCTCTTGCAGTCTTTAATATTCTATTTTGATGATGATGAGATAGTGATGATTAGTAATATTACAATTAATATCAGTATATGAAAAAGCATGCATTCAACCCTTTCTATGTACAATGAGTTCAATACAGTATCATCTTTCATTTTCACACTCTCATATGATTTTTATTGTTCCACTGTATGAATGATATGCTTTAAGTCATCAAATGTTAAAATGTTTGCTGTCCAGTTATCTGTCACTTCTTTCTTCTTGGAGCTTATAAATCACAACAAAGCTTCTTTGTTTTAAACTTTAATTATATATGTATTAAGGCCAGTAAACTTTCGTTGGTTGTATGGAATACAAGGCAATTCTCCTTCACCAACACTCTAGGAAGGAGCTACTTAAACTGTGATCCAGCATCACCTGGGAGCTGGTTAGAAATGCAGAAACATTATCCTTAGCCAGGCTTGGGTAACCAGAATCTGCATTTTAACAAGATCCCTATGCTCCCACATATAACAATGTTTAAAGAAGCATTGACATAAAAGTCACAATATTCTTTACTTTCCATAATCTCATCATCTCCATCTTAAAGGTGCCTTCAAAAACTGATGCTAAGATGAGATGCAGGGGTATACAGCTATAATTAGAGCACTTAAGAGATGAGGCGGGAGGATAAGAAGTTCAAAGTCATCCTGAGTTACACAAAAGAAAAGGATTTTCCATCTTAACCATTCGTACCATTACAGGTGTGCATCCAAATCTGTGTGTGTGTGTGTGTGTGTGTGTGTGTGTGTGTGTGTGTGGTGTTTTTATGTGTGAGTAGCTATGAATTTGTTTTACCCAAGTTGGTAGGGTAAAACCCTACTTCTCAAGCTGATACTTCATGGACTTGATAAAAATACATACGTAGAGTCTACATATATTGGATTAGTACCCTAAAAATGCTGGCCCAAGAAAGATGTCCTTGCCCTTTTTCCTGTGTTGAGAGTGAAAGAAATGATAGCAGATTCAGCCTGGGAAGTTCTTGGACTGGGCTGTTGCAAAGACTTGATGAGTAAAAGTGTTTGCAGCCCAATCCTTATAAACTGAGTTCAGTCCCTGGAGCCCCAAGGCAGATGATGACAACTATACCCTGAACAATGTCCTCTGCCCTCCATATGCTCATTGTGATACACAGACATAAATAAGAAAGGACATCGACTACAGAGTGATCCTGGAAGAAGCGGAGGTTTAAACTTGCCAGCCCCCAGGATAAATTTCTCATTTTTCATAGGCCACACGCTCTGCAGTATTTCAGCACTGAAGCCTGAAAGGAGTAAGACACATTTGTTAGTCCATGCTAGCTTTGTTGGCCCTCTCCATCTGGCAGCCTTCACTTCACTTCAGTTCAATACCAATACCCTGCTCTTCAATGTGGTACTTACTGTAGAAACCAAACACGTGAACTTGGAGATTCTTCTCCTCAGGGTTTCTTTGTTTTAAAATAGGATGTTTGGTTCTACGATGTTCTATTCCATGGCATTTTAGTGTTTCACATTCTGTGTGTTGAGTTTTTATTTTCTATCTAAATGTAAAATGAAAAATGATTACAAATATTAAGAAATCTTAAGCAGAGCCAGTGGCTGTTTGAAAGTAGTTGCAGTAAATCAAGTGCAATGCTTTGTCTATATGGTTTGCCTATGAAAACCTGTATTCAGAAATTGACACTGATAACTGTGTTTGAGTTGATATGTCTCATTTGAAATAGGAAATATTACACAATCAGGAAGAATGGACTGATTCTATTCTTGGAGCTTTTCTTGTAATGACTCTATAATTATTTCTTCTTAGATAAAACATACAAATCCATGGATACTTAACATGCGGATGGGGGAAAGTCAGCAAGCTTTATTTATTTTATTTTATTTTATTTTATTTACCTGTTCTGCTCTGCTTGCTTTAAGAAATAAGGCTAATCATTCATCTATCCATTACTGCTTTTGGTTGCTCCCATGAACCAGTCACTATACTACCTCTGTGAGCAATCATCTAGGCATAAAAATAGAATTGTTCAGATTCACTTTATCTACTCCTAGGTACAATGTTTTGTTACAAAACTATGCACCAGTCCTGAGATGAATACGTGAATGAATTACAGGATTTTGTCACAAAGATTAAAGGTTCCCAAAGAAAATAATATAGAAACAAGATGCCAACAATTGACTCTGGTGCTAGTAATGTAAATTAAATGAACAAAACAGTCATTCATTCTTAGTAGTTGCAGAAGGTAAGAACAGATTGGGTAGGGATTTCACTGAGATGATGGGATTTCGGCTAAAAGTTCAATTAAAAAAGCAGTTTGGGGAGATACTATTCCAGATGGGGCAGTTTGCATAAACACATCTAGCTATATGACATAGGAAAGGCTCAAGCAAGAGTTACAATAGTTTACAAAGGCTGAATGTGAAGTAGAATGGAGACGCTGGTTGGAAATGCATTTGAATGGAAAAATTTGACAGTAGATATATAGTGCTAACCAATGCGTCAAGTGTTCCATAGAAATCAGCGAAGATTTCAAGCTATTTTGGGATCTAATATTGACTCACAGTTGTAAGTGATCATGGGCAGTTTTACCTACACAGCTCTAGAAAATAAATGGAAAAAAATTGTAAGACTCTTTAGTGTAAAAGAGACATAGGCTAAGTCTTCAATGTTTATTTTGGTAGGTAGCAAATATAGAAATAGTTAAATCTATGCTCACAGATCTAGAATTAAATCTGTGATTTTATGTGTAATGGCACCAGAAACTTAATATTATAATGGTAATTCATGGATGTGATTTTTGGAGGAAAAAGTTAGGGATTGATTGGAGTCACATTTGTTCTCTAAAACGCTGAGAAACTAAGGATGGAAAGATGGCCCAGCAGTCTGGATGACTGGCTGCTGTTTCAGAAAACCTAAGTTTGATTCCAAGCACTCATATGGTACCTAACAAATATCTACTCCTCCAGTTTCAAGGGAATCCGATAGTGCAGCGACATACATGCAGGCAAAGCACCAACACAGATTAAATAAAAATAATTTAAAAAACAGAGAAGCTAGGCACAATTATGTAAAAAAAACCTACCTTGCTGTCTTGGCTTTATCATCAATATTTTTCTCCAAACTGTCATCGTAGTGAATCAGGTCATGCTGCATGTGTTCATTTTTTTATGAGTGAACAATTGAGAAAAAATTGTTTGTCACATAATGCAGCTTAGATTTCTCCGAGATCATATACAATCTTTTCTTTTTATTGGTCCCTAGAAGCAAACAATGCCCCTTTCTCTTCAGGGCAATTGAATGATCATTTTTATTTTCAGTGAGACAGTTAATAGGTAAATGATAATAGGTAGATAGAGAGACATGATAAGTTCTTTTCTGCCCACCCTTTAATTTAAAAGAGGGCATAGATAATAATAAAGAAGTGATAGTTTCTAAATATTTAAAAAATTAAAGTATTTTGTCTTTATTTTGTTCTGTCCCTCTGTTGACCTGCAAATTTGGAAATTTGTTCAGTCTTACCTGAATCCAGAGGAAGGATTTGTCACTTGCCCTTTTTGATAGATAAAATGTTTGATGACTTGTTGAAGTAACGCTGTACAGAGTGGAAAAGGCAGGATAAGAATATGATCATGGGCACTGGTGATGTAGCTTGGTTCTTTGAGAGCTTTCTGATGAAGCCCTAGCTTTACTCCAAAGCATCTCATAAACCGGGGTGGAACCATATTCCTGTAATCCCAGCCATAGAGAGAAGGAGGTAGGAATAGCAAAAAATCAAGGCTATCTTTATCTTGACCCACAGAGCAAATTTGAAGACAACCACAGACCCCATCTGGAAAGGGTGGCAGCAAATGTGTCCCTCATTCCCAGGAACACCCCTCATCAAGAAATTGTAAAAAAAAAATGATATTGTTTTGATACATTGCTCAAAAATTATCTCAAGACCATCCTGTTTGAGTGGTTTGCATTATTTGAATCTTACTGAAATCTAAATTATTAAAAAAAAAAAACTGCCCTTTACTTTGGTATTATTTGTGACATTAATTCTATCAATGGTGGAATGTGAGAATTGCTCTTTATAATGTTATATTTCAAAGCATTTTAGGATATTACAAGTCTTTCATGTTAGCCTCATTAAATCTTGAGACTTAAAAATCTCTATTTCACCAGAAATTTTCATGTTTGTTTATATACCACAGTTCAGTATTCTGTGATGTCTATATGTCAACAGATCTCTACATGACAGGTTGGTGAAGGATATCACATCCTTAAATTATCACAGTAGCATTATTATTTGATAAAGCTAAGCTAGAAGACATGTGAAATATTTAGAAAACACATAAACTACTCCTCTACTTTAGTTACTCTCCTGAATCTTTTCAGGAAACTTTATTTGACACAGTCAGCTCCACAATAAGCCAAGTAGACACAGGACCATTGAAGAACACATCAGCTGTATAAGTAAAGTCCATCACATCTATTTTACTTGGCCACCTTTCATAGTTAACTTATTGTTAAGATCCACTTCTACTACCAGTCTTAGCAATGAAAATGTACTTGTAACCTTAAGAGTTCTGGAGTAAATGTATGTTTCATATTGTAAAGTATTGCCAGGTTTCAATTTTATCCGTTTCAGTTTTGCATTCATCACTGCCAAGCTGAAAACTCTTTTCCATGTTTGTTGCTAAATATTAAATACCACAAACAAATACACAAACAAAAAACATTGTGCCAAATGTTTTGGTTCTGTTGCTCTCCTTGTGGATCTCCTGTTCCCTCCAGGTCATTCTATCTCCCCCTTCTCAAGTAACAGGACAGGAGCCTACCAAGGAGGGCCTCTGAAAGATTCTACCTAACAGTGTATCAAAGCAGATGCTGAGACTCATAACCAAACCTTCGGCAGGGAGAAGAAGAGGGAGGAAGTATGGGATTGGGAGGGGATTGGGGATGGGGCTACAGCTGGGATAAAAAGTGAATACACTGTAATTAATAAAAAAAGAGAAAAACTCACAAAGGATGTCTACAGCAAAATTCAAATTTATTATAAATAAAATGGTGCATAACTTAGTCACATAAGAATAAAGCAAAGCAAGAGAAGAAAGGACAGGAGGGCTTCCTGCATGTCTCTAGCTCAAGGACACTCAGTACATTGTTGTATCAGGCTATCATCCTGGCTGTTCTTTGAAGGCAAAGCCCACCTTTAAGGTTTCCATCTCACTGATCTCTATATCCCACTTCTGTGGTCTCCCTTATAGACTAGACTGTGTGCTATCCTTCAAATGAACAGAATGCAGCAGCAGTGGACTGCCATTTCTGTGATTAGGTAACTCTCTTAGGGTATTCTAACATGCTGTGACAAAACATTATGACCAAAAAACAAGTAGGGGGAAAACATTTATTTGTCTTACATTTTCATATTGCTGTTCATCACTGAGGGAAGTTAGGACAGGAACTCAAACAGGGCAGGAATCTGGAGGAAGGAGCCAATGCAGAGGTCATGGAGTCACTGGCCAAAATGAACCAAAGACCAAAGACTTTAGGCTCCAAGTACCTTGTTTTGCCAATCGGAGCTGAAAATATCAGTGATATCTTAAATGTGTTGGTCAGAAAGTATCTTGGAGTGTTCTGGGATCTGTCAAAGGGCTACTGTGGTTGAAAGCATGAAGAGGGAAGAAGGAAAGATAGTCAAGCTATAGGAATACATACAAGACAATTTATGATCTTGTACTAGTAGTAAGTTAGAGATGCTAAATATAACATTTTCTAGAAAACAAAACATACAAACACAGAAACAAACAAAAGAAAAATCAACCATTTTAATGAAAATACATGGGATTTTTTTAAGCACCAATAAAAGAATTGTTGACTATTTCCAAATCATACTTTCAACGAAGTAGGCTAGCAGTGTAACCCTGAATCCTCAAACATACACACATCCAGTGATGAGGGAACTATGAATTATACATGCAACGTTTCTCAGCTTCTCACAGTTTTTACTGAAGCCTGCATTTCAACACTGATTGCAAACGGTCCATGAATCCATCTAAAGCCAGAAATGCTGAACAAAAGCTGCTGTTGCTGGGACAACCCTCACCCTTAAGCATGTTAGGACATAAATTGTCTTTCTAGGAAATTTTACAGGAGATTAAAAAAAGAAGGGAAGTTGTCCTAGCAAACCAAATGCTTCACATAATTTGAAGAAACTTGTGGGTTTTTCCCCCAAGAATGTTGTATTTTAGTACCTTTGCAGGAATGAATCTTAAGGTGCTATGGGAACATGTGTTCCTGGAGATATTTGAACCTGCAATTTATGATACTGTTTTTGTTGAGTCATGGTCTTTCTGTCAGGGACACTACTTTTGAAGCATCCCACTCCCATAATGCTACATATTTCTTATTCTTTGATGCTAAAATAAAAATATTTGCTTTAAGAAGGAGGACCGTGGGTAAGGTGATCAGTCCTCACTCAGAAAGACAAATGGGATGGACATTGGAAGAAGGAGAAAACAGGGAACAGGACAGGAGCCTACCACAGAAGGCCTCTGAAAGGCTCTATCCAGCAGGGTATCAAAACATATGCTGAGACTCATAACCAAACCATAATACAAATTCCCTGTAGTGCAGGGAATCTTATGAAAGAAGGTGGAGTTAGTAAGACCTGGAGAGGACAGGAGCTCCACAAGGAGAGCAACAGAACAAAAAAAAAAAATCTGGTTACAGGGGTCTCTTCTGAGACTGATAGTCCAACCAAGGGCCATTCATGGAGATAACCTAAAACCCCTGCTCAGATGTAGCCCATGGCAGCTTAGTATCCAAGTGGGTGCCCTAGTAAGTAGAACAGGGACTGTCTCTGACATGAATTCAGTGGCTGGCTCTTTGATCACCTCCCCCTGAGGGGGGATCAGCCTTGCCAGGCCACAGAGGAGGACAAGGCAGCTAGTTCTGATGAGATCTGATAAGCTAGGATCAGGTGGAAGGGGAGGATGACCTCACCTATCACTGGACTTGGAGAAAGGTATGGGAGAAAATGAGGGAGGGAGGGTGGGATTGAGAGGGAAAAGGGTAAGGAGCTACAGCTGGGATACAAAATCAATAAATTGTAATTCATATAAAAATAAAAATTTAATTAAAAAATATTGGCCTTATCAATGAAGACCAAAGTGTAAAACTTTGTAAATCTAGTGATTAACTAGAGAACATGTCACAAGGATGGAAAGAATGGCTATTGATGAAGAAACAAAGTAAAAAGAATAAGATTACCCCAGAATGAATAGTTTACAAACATTCCTACTTAATTTGTTCTTTTAGAATAATATTTCACATAAAAAATATTATTTTGTTTCATTGACAAGACCAGCTGATAATAAGACCTTTCTTACCTATCTTTCTACCCATCTAGGGTCAAGTATAAGGGTAGAATTTTCACCATATGCACAAAAATGTGGTAACACAGTTATAACTGGGAATGATATTTCATTTTAGATTGTAGATTCCTATTTTGTTTAACATTAGGCTTTAAAACACTAGTTAATTTTATGTCTTAGATGCCTAAAAACAAACAGCTAATCAAAGAATAAGAAATATATATCATTATTCCCCAAACCCCCTTTTTCAGTAATTGTTCTCCTTTAAAGAGTGTATTACCATTCTCACAGATGGCTGAGGTGATGTATTGTAGGAAATTAAACATACTTGGCGTTTTTCCTGAATTTTCTTCTTAGCAACTAAGGCCTCTCACCCAGAAGTGTTATTTAACTCTTCCCCAGACACACTCTTAATCAAGATCAATAGATTTCACAGTTGGAAAACTTTCTCTATGGTCCCCATATACCATTTTCCTTTCTTTTTATTACTGTTTTAAAATATTTGTAAATTAAGGAAAACAGACCATAAAGCATATTTATTTTGAAATCAGGGGTAGATTTTAGACCAGGCTCACAATCATCTAAAGATTTAAGGTGTTAGGGGTATGGGAAATTGTTCTTGGATGTAGAAGTTTGAAATGACATAGCCTTCCAGGTCTACCGTAGAGCAACATATCTCAATACTTTACAGAAACAGTTGTTTTTCACTTGTTCATTCAACAGCTAGGAAGTAATCATAAGTGAAGGTGGAAAGTTGTAACCAAAAAGCTATATATAAGAATATCTACCTCAGTGTGGTTTGCATTAATGGAAATTAAACCATCTGTTCATGAGAAAGTAATAAAATTAGTAACAATACAAACAATATTACCGGTAAAGGTCTCAACCCTGGTGAGTTTTAACGGAATGTTATGCCACATTAAATACCATGTATACCCCTGTCACTTAATTTTCTTCACATCTTAATAACACAGGTATTAGAGCTACCCCACTTTTCAGAAGAAGAATCTAGCTGAGCTATTGAGATGTTAAATGTTATCCTGTGGCTGTACAACCAGCTAGTAGTATGTTTGAACATGTTATTTATATTAAGAAGTCATTAAAAATAGTTTTGTCGTGTGTGTGTGTGTGTGTGTGTGTGTGTGCGTGTGTGTGTGTGTTAGCATGGATGACAGCTATGGGTTAAAAACCTGCGCAGGAAATCTTATGAAAGAAGGAGGAGATAGTAAGACCTGGAGAGGACAGGAGCTCCACAAGGAGAGCAACAGAACCAAAAAATCTGGGCACAGGTTTTGTTTTGTTTTGTTTTTCTGAGACATACTCAAATTAAGGACCATTCATGGAGATAATCTAGAACCTCTGCACAGATGTGGCCTATGGGAGCTCAGTGTCCTAGTGGGTTCCATAGTAATGGGAACAGGGGCTGTCTCTGACATGAATTCAGTGGCTGGCTCTTTGATCACCTCCCCCTGAAGGAGGAGCAGCCTTACCACACCACAGAAAAAGACAATGCAGCCACTACTGATGAGACCTGATAGACTAGGATCAGAAGGAAGAGGAGGAAGACCTCCCCTATCCGTGGACTGGGGGAGGGTCATGGATGGAGAAGGGAGAGGGAGGATAGAATTGGGAGGAAAAGAAGGTAGGAGCTACAGGGAGGATACAAAGTGAATAAACTGTAATTAATAAAAATAAAAATAAAAAATACGAAAAAAAAAAAACAACAACCAAATCATAGAACAGTGTGTGTAGCAGCATTTTTGTGAGGTATTTGTTTGTATAGGGACCATATTCAAATGGCTATTCAACCAGGCTGGTATAAGTTGTAGAGCATGTGGTTGAATATTAATCTGTCTGTATACCCTGCTATTTCGGGACAGCAGCCAATCACAGGCTTAGAAACAGTCATGTTTGCTGAGTAAGCCGTCTTCCCTGTCCCTAAAAATGTTTCAATGCAGACTTATCTCAGAGTATTGGTGTGAGTTCTCAGATTCTCTCCACACTATATGTGCATAAGCACACAGACTTCTTTTGTTTGCTCGCCTCCTCCTCAAGTAATTTCTCTTCCTACAAAAAAGCCCTAGCCGTGTTTCCTACCAGGAGATTACGGGTTCACTGCCATTAAATCTTACCTGAGTACAGCAGAATTGCAAATCCTAGTAAGTCACTCAAGAAATACACACCAGCAACCTTCTCAGGGCACATTTGGGAATTCATAAATCTGTTATTTCTGTCACAGGATAACTGTTTGTGAGGAGATACCTAAATGGTAAAATGTTGACTTCTTTACTAAAGTCAAAATGAGAGGGGCAGCAATGGTTAGAAAACAAACAAACAAACAAACAAACAAAAAACAGTACACTCATGGCGCTTACGTTCGTTTGTGCGATCATCCTTTTTCTGGCTTGTGTCGGGTCTCATCTTTGTCTCCACAGTCCAATGCCCTACTGAGGAGGGTCTGAGGAATTCAAGTGAGAGAGAAGGTTTCACATCACACGGAGCTTGTGTGGAGTGAACACAAATATGAAATAGAATCAAGTGAGAAATAGATCAGAGCTATGTGTATACCATGCACGCGAATACAGCACAGCCTATGCACACATACACACCAGAATAAGTAAATTAAAAAAAATAACAAATAGATATGATCATGTTCTGGTTTGTGCTGATTTGAGAATAGGGAAACAAATGTATTTACAGGACAGTTTGGAAAACTAACTAACTAACTAACTAACTAACTATCTATCTAAATACAGACAGAATGGATCTGAGTGGATCAATAGCTACTTGGTAAGCAGAGTTTTACTACAATCTGTCCCACCTCAGGGCCTTTGCACATGCTTTCTGTCCCACACCCTTCTGTTCCTTCCTTTGTATTAGTCGATATGGCCGACCCTTCATGGATAAGGACCACTGACACTTTGTTAAGAAGGCCCCCTCTGGCTCTACAGACTGGTTTGTCTTCCATTAGCAGGAAAATACTGGGAGGGATGCATTCTTTGCAGGTCCTTTATCCTGTAACTTTGTGATCCTGTAGATAAGCGGTGAATATTTCATTGCTGTCCATTTCTCAGTGCCGCAAAAGGCTCACAAAAGCAGAGGCTCAGCCGTAATATCTGCAGCTTCTGGCAGAGACCCTGGCAAACAGAAAATGCTCACTCTGTAAATATTAGGCAAATGAGTGACCGGGTGACATTCGCCAAAGCTCGGCCCCCTTCTCCACTGATCAGTTTAATACCTCCTTCATTTCTGAGGAGCTATGAGGTGTGAGATCATTAAAAAAAATGTGCTTGCATTTTTTTTTTTACCGTAATGCAGCACTGTTGTCATTACCGCCTATTATTGGCTCAACGTTCAATCCCACTTGGCCTCTCTTTTAAGATTCACCATTGAGAAGAATCAGTTTATTTTGATTTCTTTTCTCTCTAGGATTGATAAATGAAGACTGCTTGCCCTCTTCGTGTGGGCTATATCCTTAGGATTTCTTTATAATATTTTTAATAATCTTCCTTTTTTATTATGATCAGAGTGCAGAAAGGCAAATTACAGCTCAGGGAACTTGTGCTAGGATTTCCTGTAAGTACAAAAATCTACAGAATTATCGGTACTCTTCCCATTTTTTTTCTTGCAAATCTCAAAAAAACAAAAAAACAAAAAAAAAAACCACTGAATCTGTGCTCCTACGCTGACAGAAAGTATGTTCACACGATCGATCGTGTGTGGTTCCTTGTTGTGTCCCAGTTTATTTGAACAGCTGCATATTCATTCAGTAGTTACTTTCATGTCCCATGTTGTACAATGTATAAGACACGTAATAGATTTCATAGTTTATAAAGCATAGGTTAAGTGATCTTTTGTTCCCTGTGGGAGGAGTCTCCTTTACTTTGTGCACCATAGGTGGAGACTCATTTTCCTTGTTCATGTATAACTAAGCTGCTTTCTGTCTTCACTTACACTTGATCTTCCACCCTATGCCATTATTAGATCATGGCCTTTCATGTGTAGCGTCATCCCTACCCTTTTCACCTCCTTCCTCCTTTCCTTACGATAGAAAAGCCAGTTTCGTTGAGATGTGTCTAAATACCCTCCTTTGCTTCTCAAAACTAGAATGTTCTGCTGCCTTCACACAGCCAGGGATTTTATTTTCAAACTAGTCTGACAGTGTTTAATTTGATCTTGTTTTACAGGTTATGGATTCCATTCCTAATATATTAATTTTTTTCTTTTTATCTTATTTCAGATTTTTTTAAGTAGAATAATATTTCATCCATTAATTGTTATCTCCTTATTTTCAGAGTTTTTTTTTTTTTTCCATTCCTCCTGAACCAAGGTCAATGTTTGGGAAATTTCCCTTTTACTAATTAAATCTGACATCATTTGATAATATCAATGGTACTTAAAATAGCATAGAAATTCCTTCCCTCTCCTTCCCCCCAATCCATCCCTGTGAATTAGAAAATACAGGTGATTTAATTTTACAACAATAAATCATATGTGATATTTTAAATATTTTTAAAGAAATAAATCATTCAAACAATATAACTGGTATGTGAGCTGGTCAAATATATTCTTTCTGGCACTCACCAGAGAGAATAAGACTGATCGCCTTTTAAAATGGTGTGTGCAAATTTTATTAATTATATGTCCTTTACAATGTGCTGAGCACAGCTTCTGAGAACAATGTCTGCTTTGTTACTCAGAAGCCTGAATTTTAAAGAGAAATAGAAGAACAGCTTAAGAACATGTAGATTTAACTAGCATAAATGTTAGTCAAAGATTTGACTTTACAACCATCACATCAAAGTCAATTGTTATTGATGAGAATAGGAATATTGTGTAAATATTATCATTTAGTGAGAACCTAGACGCCTCCCCAGGGCATCTAGGGGGGCTAATTGGGGATGAAGGCCCATTCCTACCCAGGTGTTCATGTACTGAGGAAATTAAAACTGCTCACAGTCAAGGAGATGTCCTTGACTGTGGAAAAGTTCCATCAAACATAATGAATTTCAAGATACCAAAGAGTAATTATGATATTATTAATAAAGAAATAAGGCTCCATTTTTATATTTAAATGAGAGCCCGGCACTGCTTATTAGATGTGATAACCAAATCTACTAGATGCTAAGAAGGGCTTAATATGCTTTGTCCTGTACCACCTTTTTTTCCAGATAAATCCCAATTTTATACCCACAAGGGCATTTAATCAAATGACCCCATTATTGCTCTTTAGAGCCTCGTTATTTGCTTAACAATTAAAACCACACTTAGGCTCTGTGGTGTTTCTGTGTATCCTATGATGAAATCAGCAGCCTCCAATATTCAGAACTATGGCTGGGCTTCATATTTGACTATTGGGGTTCAAAAATGATAGGGCTGTGACTCAAGCCCTGCTTTCCTTAGATTTTCTGTATAAGACCTAGTGCATGGGGCTTGTAGCTCAAATCTACGTAGCCTCTCCCTTTGGGAACACATCACTAAGATTGCATTGGTATGATATATATATAATATATATTATATATTAAAATATATAATATATAATAGGATAATATATAACACAATCTATATAATATTTGTTATATAATATATAATTATTATATATAATAAAGAATATAATATATTATAATATATATGTGGCTCAAAAACTCAGTGGTAGAGCAAGCCCTCATTATGTTCCTCTTTCCTGACTTGTCTTGGTTAAGTATCAACATAAGAAATAATTCTACCTAAAACTAAAAACTCAAATTAGGGATGTATGAGAGTCTAGTAAGTTGTTTGATAAAAACTTTGCCTGCAAGGCAAGAAGAGCTGATTTGATCTGCTTTGGTGAACTGTAGCCCTTTGGAAGCTTTATACAATGCATTGAAAATTCTAGAATGCTTATTTTCTCATAGCAAGTGAAAGCTGTGATTAGTTTCTGTGTGGTTGTTCCTGGTAACCACTGTAGAAACTGTATGAAAACTGCATTTATGAATGTGTCTGATTGAAAATTTAACTTGTTAATCTAAAGAAAAAAAGTTTTATAGTCTTGAGATCGCACAGATCCCTGGTCTTTTAGTTAGCAGAATATTGCAGCATGAAGAGCGTGATAAAGTGCCACAAATAATTGGATTGTAATTCTTCCACAGTCCCAGGGGGAAGGAGGCACAGACTCTAATCGCACTTCTGAATACTTTTCTAACTAACTTTAAAAAAGAAAACAATGTCAGAAGAGGAGGACCTCCTCTACCAGTGGACTGGGGAAGGGGCATGAGAGGAGAAGGGGGAGAGAGGGAGGGATTGGGAGGGGCAGAAGGAGGGGGCTACAGCTGGGTTACAAAGTGAATAAATTATAATAAATAAAAAAAGAAAGTAAAAAAGAAATAAAGAAAACAATGTTGTTCCTATAAGTGAAAGCGATGTCAAATTTTGAAGAATTGGGAACAGGTTAAATGGTAAAATGGTGCAAGACAGTGAGAAAGCCGTGGGGCACACAGTTAGTGGAGAGCAGGCACTTTCGGGAGCATTTCGGAGTTGTTAATATTAAAAGTCTTACAGGATCTCATCTTGCTCACTCGTGGGCTCATTTTCTCATTAGCTGAGTGCCTGGCACAGGACGCTGCCGTTTTATAGCAAGCACAAGTTTTAAGAGGTGCTGGAGCAACTAGGGCTCCAGAAAGACTAGACCTTGACAGGATGTACTCTCTAAAATCAATCAGTGAGCGAGGCAGGGAGAGGAAGAAAGCAGTGCTATTAGTGGGAGTCCACAAGCGACAGCCTGCGGGCCAAATCCCACCCCTACCTGTTTCCTAAGTAAAGGGGTGTTGGAGGACAGCCACATCATCCCCGCCCATCTCCTCAGTGGCCACCTGGGTGCTACAACTTCAGTGTTCTGTAAATAGAAGATACTTTGTCTCTTCGCAGTCAGTAAGCTTGCTTTGCCTTACCACTTCTTGAGACAGTTAGCAAACTTCTGAAGTTTCTATGAGAGTCTGGGAGCTAGTCAGGTGACCTAAGCCCTGGCAGTCAAGAGGTGGATAGCAGATAGAACAGCAAACCGTGAAAGGCATAAAACAAGGATATTTGCTCTTAAGGCGGAAAAAAAAATCCTCTTACCGTGTGACTGAACCTCTCACAAGCCTGGCTCACGGTACACAGATGGATAAGAGGGTGGGGAGAGCAGCTAAAAAGATGGGAGGGAGCCCCTGAAATCAGTGTGGATACTGTGGGCAAGCGGCTGTCTGCCAGCCACAAACATCCAGGATGCCGCTAGGAAAATGAGCCTAAAACTAAATGCGTGAAGTGTGTCAACGACTAACAATAGATTCATCTGTTGTAAAGGCAGGATCTGCTGCACGCTGAAAACTAAAGCAAGTTTTATTTGCTTTTAATGGTACTCCACACTTCAGGGATCCCAGGATGGCACCTGTTCATTATTTGATAACCTAGGTTTTCTTCCGGTCTTTCATCACACCTGAATGCTTATTAGCTAAAGACGATGCCATTAAATGGCAATCTGTGATTTTAAATCAACTATCACCATCATTATCGTTATTACTATTATTGTTGTGTTATTTTTTTCAGGATCTTGTGTGGCATAGTGGAGCTTCGGATCTGCTATGTGGACGTGGCTTCACTTGAATTCATAGTTCCCCAACCACTATCCTCTGAGGAGTGTGAGTTTTAGAGCTACACCACAGTGCTTCTCTCTCTATCCCTTCAAAAGGCCAAATGAAATAAAACATTCAAATGACCATACAGACTCTTACCCAAGCATCAATTCTGAGAATATTGAAATTAGACCAATGGTTACACTGTGAGGTTGTTTAACAAATTCCTTGTAAGAACATTAATGGGGAATAAGAGATGTATTTTTATTTTTTTTAATTAAAACACAGATTCAAATTTTGATGAACTACAGAATGAGGATTCTGGGTAGCTTTAACGTATTAAAAAATGTTGAATGCCACCTTATAAGATTCGTAGTCACTGAGTTTACACCTAGTTGTAACTAGAGAAAAAGAAGAGGCAATGTCAAGAACTTGTCTATAATGTCAGCTAACCTAATAATCTAAGACAGAGACCCACTGAAAATGTTAAGTATATATTTCCTTTTGCCTTTCTTTGTTTTGTGAACTACACATTTCATTGGTCTAATACTTCTTTTTTTTTTTTTTTTGTACCAAAAACCTGTTGATTGTGAAGCTTTTGATTTCTGTGCCATTGGGCAGGGCTAACACATTACTGTGTATTTTCTTTCTGAACAGATTTTAGTTTTACTCCTCTAAACTTCAACTCTGACGTATGTTAGCAAGAGCTGTCAGATACTGACTAGATCAGTAGAATCTTCTAGCTAGATTGATGGCTTTTGTCAGGGACTGTCACAAATGCCGGTTTCAGGACTCCTGTTTGAGTTTGTTGAAAGTCCCAAAAAGGGCTGTATAAGCAAAGGGGGAAACATGGTTTTGAAAAAGTGTCATTTTTCCATTATGGCCAGATAATATGCCATAGTAAGAGAGCAGGAAAATGCTAAGAATCAAAGCAGTAGGAATGATTTCATGATGTCTCTTTTCTTACCTCCAGAATCAACAGGCATTTGGGGATATTCTTTCAACCACACTCTGGGCCCAAATCCAACATGATCACATCACAGTCATTCACAGCTGCATTGTCTTCTAGAAAAAATGATGCCAGGGTACTTTTATTTTTATTTTTTGAAAGAAAATAAAACAAGTATGATTATATCTACTCAAGGTCATTTATTTATCTATTTATTTATTTATTTTTTGAACCAGTGTACTAGGAAATTCTAGCTGTGAAGGCCTGAGGCAAGCTTACTCTAATAAGCCACGGGGTGGACCAGTCCTCATGTGATACACAAAAATAGCTCTGTTGAAGACCATTACACTACTGTTACCTGGAGCCGTTAGCCAGCCTGGGACTACTTTGAGAAGGGAGTGGAAGGCTAATGAAGAATAGAGTTTAGCTAAAACTTGTGAGTAAAAGTAAGGAAAAGCAGGCAGAACCATGATAGAGGTTACATTAACTGGGACCTCTCTTTTAGACCCAACTTTGTGGGCATGATTGTTCTATTTGATAAGATGAAAAAGTGTGGGGGGGGAACAACTCAAGAAAGGTCAAGAAGTCTATTCCATATAAAGCAGTCAGAAAGAAGCAAACTTGGATCCTTGACACTGGTTTGTCTGCCTTTGGAAAGATGGCTTCTCTGAGATCATCCTGCTCCTGTGGTGGACCAGGAAGAAAGAGAAGAAATCTACTTTAGCTGCCTGCGTTTGAGTTCTTCCTGGCACTGTATTAACTAATGACCTCAGTCAGGTCTCGGAGACTCACTCTGTCTCAACTTTGTCATCTTTACAAATGAGGGAAAGGATAAGTTGTGGAACTGCTCAGGGTTCAATTGGCTGGCATCTCCTGTGTAATCCGAAGCTGCTTTTCTGGAGGAAGACAAATGCTAAGAAGGGATAGTATAAACTTCGAAATCACCAAAATGTCCAGCGTTAATCTCCGCTCATGGAGATCAGAATCCACACAGAGGCATTTATAAATAGGAGTGTGTTTGTATCGATTTAAAAAATCAAGAATTAATTTTAGAAATAGTAATTCCAATTAGACTTTGCTCCATTTCCTTTCCCCCAAATTAATGCAAAATCTACATTAGAATGACTTTTAGTGTTTGAAGAAATGAAACTATTCAGAAGTTTACACAGGGAAGCAATTTGCTTGGATTGAATAAGGTAATACATAAGTATGTAAAACCCTTTCTCTGTAAATGCTGCTTTTAATTAGGAATGGCGCTCTGAAAGAAATCCTAGTTATTATATCCACAAACTGAATTCAGGCATCTACTTTAATTGGAACAGAAAGATCCAACATGCAAAAAATTTATCATGAAAACCTTAAAAAAAAAAAAGAAATAAAACAAAGCCAAAAAACACTA
Organism: Meriones unguiculatus; assembly: GCF_030254825.1. Classification (NCBI taxonomy): domain Eukaryota; kingdom Metazoa; phylum Chordata; class Mammalia; order Rodentia; family Muridae; genus Meriones; species Meriones unguiculatus. The sequence continues at coordinate 31,760,921 of NC_083359.1, forward strand.
GTTTATAGAAAATAGCATTTTGTGTTCTCGTTCTTTCTCTCAGTACAGACTGGGATAAACCCCCTATCAGAGTAGATGGCTTCTGTACATCTGGGATTCTTTGGGGCATTAAGAAGTTTCTGGCAATTCATACAACTCCTGTTATTAATACTGATTTAAATCAGCACAGCTCCTCTTATTTCCTTAGCTAGAAAGACAAATGCCCGCCATCTCTGTCCACTTGCCATCATGTAGTTTCGGAGATTTGTGGTACTTGTGGCAGTTCTTGCTCTGTTGGACACTTGGCTTTTGTGCCCATTCACATTTCTTAGTCTTTACACAGTAATAACTAAAGGAACCTTGGGTGCTGGTGAGACGGTGCAACAAGTAAAACCTAACCACCTGAATTCAATCGGTGGGCACCGCGTGGTAGAAGAAGAATGACTTTTTCAGGTTGTCCTCTGAAATCTGAACACACGCTGTAGGATGTGCACTGCCATAGCTATGCTAACAAACAAACAAACCGTGCATGTAAAACATACTGAAAAATAAAGTTGAATTTGATTTCCTTTTCCCTCCCTTCCTTCCCTCCAACCTTTCCTGAGAATAAGGAAACCATTATGTCTCTAATCACATCATTTTCCACTCCTTGTGTAAGATGCCTGAGGCCCAGTATCATATTGAGTAAAGGAGGATATTTAAATTACAGTCCTGGAGACCCAAGAGCAAACTTCCAGCTTATCTTCAGCTGTGATGAGGGACTCTTGGTGGTGGCATCATGACTGTACGAAATCCTTGGAAACTTACTCTTATGAGAGTAGCCAGCTCAATGGGTGAGACTGGAATCAGTCTGTCCCAAGGCAGGGCCCCAACAGGTCTAATTACCTCGTACCCGTCCACTCTTCGTAAGGCACTTCATAGCATCACTACATTGCGAACCCAGCTACCAAGAGGTCAGCTGTGGAAAACATTACCACATCCAAATGATAGAATTGCCATTCTCAAAGTGACTCTGTTCCCAAGAAGGACTGTGTACTTTAGTCACAGCCAGCCCCTCGATGGACAGGACAGTAGTGGACCGGAGCAAATAATAGCCTCAGAAGGCTTTACCAGGAATGGCTTCTTTGACTGAGCCAAGTCACGGAAGACTTCGAGCAGTAAGGTAGCAGTTGATCCCAACAGCTGTTACTCTTCCTAGCCACCCATTTTGCCTGGGTCCAAGTTAGTATGTGGTGCGCCCTACGAAATAGTCTGTGTACACATTGAAGAATATGTTTGAATGGCCATTACATCAACTCTTTTTGCCTGTGACAGTTGGTAACACCACACCAAGACATCATATCCACACCATCCTAAGGAGCACACCGGGAATAGAGCATTGTCTGTAATAATGGGGTTTGGAGCTCAAGTAAGCTTCAAGCAGTAGCAGTGTCCTGGGGTGTTGGTAGTAGAACCAGTGTTCACTGAATAGAGAGAGTGAATTGCCATCAAGTGCATACTTTTGAGGTACTTTTCCAAATACATTATAAGAATTTTCCTATAGAATTCTTGTAACTGTCTCATAGAAAGGAACTATGGGTACCTATGCTTTGAAGAGAAGACACTAAGGAAAGGAACAGGAAATAATTTGCCTGTGGTAACATAGCAGTAAATTTTATGCCAAGGAATCACATATGGGCCTTTCTTACTCCACAAATAAGGCTTTCCCCTGTATAGTGTTTATAAGCTTTACTCACAGTGTTATTAACATACTGAGGATCTAAGACCCCCATTACTAGATCCGCATCGCTGCAAAGTTCACATTTTAAACTATGATATGATTCAATCATCCCCAGATGAGACATGGGTGCATTGCATGAGGAGATGGTATAGTGTGCAGGAAGGTGGAAGGTGGAAGACTACGTGTCGATGCAGCATAATACATTAAGAAGTAATATGCTTTCGGTATTTCTTGGAAGAGCTCCTTGTTTGGCTGAGCATGCCCTTGTTAGCCTGCCTGGCCCCAGCATCACGGCTCTTAGCATTTTCTCTCTTTACATATTCACCAAGCAAATTTCTTGATCTTTATTTAAGTAGGGAGTTTTCTCTTGGGGGAAAAATGTGCTGACCAGATACTTTGAATATTGGTCCCCATGGTTGTTCTATTTTCCATTATCCATTAATTAATTGACTTGCTGGTACCAATTAAATATAAGTTTAAAGTAGCTTGGGACTGGCCCTCTCCTTCAGGAATTAAAATTCTTTGGTCATATTGATGATTAATAACTTATTTGTTGCATAAACAGATACATTGAAGAAAGTTTTGTGACACCACATTTGTGGGCTTGTGGTTATACTTTTTAAATTGGGAATGGATATTTCATTTACTCAATTTCTTTATTGATATCTGTGTCATCCTGAATTATTAAGAAAAATATAGATCAAGGTCTTTTTTTTTTTTCTATTCACCAAAAAACTTGTTTTAGTTCTGGCCATGGTACATGGCACCATGGTAAATATTTGTTATATAATCGAAAACTCAGATCCAGTCCGCACTAGCGACCATTGGCAGAGTAGAGAAGGTGGCATGACTCCTATTTGACAAATAAAAACAGTAGAACAGAAGAAAATTAAGTAGTTTGACCATGACATAGTTTAACTTGTTAATTACTAATCCTGTAATATCTCAATCCTGAGTAGTTTATTTTCTGTACAGCATGTCGCCATACTGGCATTTCTTTGTTGTAATATGTAGCCATTTCTCCCAGACTCTTAGCGAAATGCTAATGTTCTTTTCTTAGAGAATTATTGTATGAGCTTTCTTTGTTGGAATATTGACATCCTGCACTAACTCACCTACTTAAGTCAGGGCCTTAGACACAGAATTCTCATCAGATCATTATTTGCAGAAACTCTGCAGAGTCTGGGAACTGTCACTGGAGAACCTCTAGTCTAACAGACATGTGCAAGCTGGAAGATAAGGGTAGGAAGAAGGAAGCGGGGTGGGTGAAATCATGTCAGTGAAATTTCACAGATAGTGCAGTAAAAGGTATGTTGAGAGAGAACTCGACAGGAGGGCAAAGATTGATGTTGTGAGCCGTGAGGTATATGAAGAGGAAATTGGAAAATAAGGTTGGAATTTAGGTTTAGGCTTAATTTTGCATTAGCCTTAAGGATTGAAAAAGCTATCTGGATTTTGGGCAAAAGGTCCTAAGAAGGAACCAAGTTTTAATAAAGTAAGAATATGATTAAAAACTATATGAAGAAAACAAAAAACAAAGTACCACTAAAGTAGAATGACTTATCACCAGTGTACACTATAGTCAATAGAGGAAGCAAGAAATGAGAAGATGTTGAAACATCAAAACGTCCTATGACCCTAAGGGTGACTGTATCCACAGCAAGAAGATCACATGTCACACTGAAGACAAGACCATCAGCCATAAAACTTATCCCACTTTAGCACAGGTATTGGTGGCAGCTTTTTTTCTGACTCACCAACAGCTCCATCTCTTAAGCTTTCATCCATGAGATCCTTTCATTTCCTTTTTCTTTTTTTAAATATTAGTTACAGTTTATTAACTTTGTACCCCAGCTGTACTCCCCTCCCTCATTCCCTCCTAATCCCACCCTCCTTCCCTCATCTCCTCCTTGCCCCTTTCCAAGTCCACTAATAGGGGAGGACCTCCTTCCCTTTCATGTGTCCATCCCATTTGCCTTTGTAAGTGAGGATTGATCATCTTACCCCGGGTCCTCTTTCTTGTTTATCTTCTATAGGTGTGTACATTACAGTATGTTTATCATATCTTATAGGTCTATATAAGTGAGTATATACCATGTGTGTCTTTCTCCTTCTGGGATACCTCACTCAGAATGATCTTTTCTAGGTCCCACCATTTGTCTGCAAATTTCATGATTTCCTTGTTTTTAATTGCTGAGTAGTATTTCATTGTGGAAAAGTACCATAATTTCTGTATCCATTCCTCCATTGATGGACATCTGGGTTGTTTCCAGGTTCTGGCTATTACAAATAAAGCTGCTACAAACATGGCTGAGCTAGTATCTTGGTTGTGTACTTGAGCATCTTTTGGCTATATGCCTAGGAGTGGTGTAGCTGGATCTTGAGGAAGTGCTATTCCTAATTGTCTGAGAAAGTGCCAGATTGATTTCCAAAGTGGTTGTACCAGTTTATATTCCTGCCAGCAATGGAAGAAGGTTCCCCTTTCTCCACAACCTCTCCAGCATGTGTTGTCACTTGAACTAGATACTCTAAATTGGTTAGAAGAAAAAGTGGGGAAGAGCCTAGAACTCATTGGCACAGGAGACAACTTCCTGAATAGAACACCAACAGCACAGGCTCTAATCAATAAATGGGACCTCATGAAACTGAAAAGCTTCTGTAAAGCAAAAGACACTGTCGTCAGAACAAAACGACAGCCTACAAGAAAAGCTGGGTCCATCTTTCATGGAGATTATGGACAGAGAATAAGATATTAGAAGAAATATCACATTAAATTTTATATAAGTACAATGCACAAAAAAGAAAACAATAAAGAACAATTTTCTAAATGCAAATAGATCCATATTTATTACCCTGCACAAAACCAAAGTCCAAGTGGATCAAAGACCTCAACATAAAACCAGACACACTAAATTGGTTAGAAGAAAAAGTGGGGTAGAGCCTTGAACTCATTGGCACAGGAGACAACTTCCTGAACAGAACAACAACAGCGCAGGCTCTAAGAGCAACAATCAATAAATGGGACCACAGGAAACTAAAAAGCTTCTGTAAAGCAAAGGAGAGTGTCGTCAGAACAAAGCGACAGCCTACAGACTGGGAAAGGATCTTCACCAACCCTATAACTGACAGAGAGCAAATATCCAGAATATATGAAGAACTAAAGAAGTTAAATAGGAATAAATCAAGCAATCCAATTAAAAAATTGGGTACAGAGCTAAACAGAGAATTCTCTGTAGAGGAATATAGAATGGCATAAAAAACACTTAAAGAGATCCTCAACATCCTTAGCCATCAGAGAGATGCAAATCAAAACGACCCTTAGATTTCACCTTACACCTCTCAGAATGGCTAAGATCAAAAACTCTGTGAGATCCTTAAAGCTTTAACCCATAGTGCCACCTTTTTGTGTCTACACTTTCGACTGTTGTCACTTACTTGAATCTCACCATTTTGTTCACAACTCCATACATCTGAGCCTCAGTTTTTCTAATTGAATCTGGAGTCATTTAATCAAGAATCTGTCTGTATAACTAACAGGGTTTTTAAACTTGTCTATGTACACTAAATGTGTCTCCACATGTCCCTCTGTCAGTTTCTCTACCCCTCAAGCAGTTCTCTACCTAAAAAATACATACATTCACAAGAAAAATTTTGGGGAGTCATAGGCATCAGATAGATTAATTTTGAATCTCATGAGCCATCACATAAAAGCAGGTATAGTAAATAGAGAATGCAAATCTAAATTTGCGAAAAGTGTTTTTATTAGGATTAGGTGATGAGGTAATGTTGAACTCCAAACCTCAGTACACAGGTTGTGATCTTGAAATATCGTTTCTTGGTGGTTTAGAGCAGAACTTTCCCCATGGGGTTTCTTTTAGATTGGGGGCAGTAAACCTATGTTGAAATATGAGTATCTTATCATGACACATACGAGGAAAGTTATCAAAATCTACTTCAAGATAATGCCAGCTAACACTGTTGCTCATCTGAAGAATTCTCAGCAAATAGAAGTCTGTCTAAACTGCACTGAGATAACAATTCAAATAGACCAAAGTACAATAAATACCATTTAAATGATTAAGTCATACACATATACATTTTTAAAATATATTTTATTTTATTAATTACACTTTATTCACTTTGTATCCCCCCATAAGCCCCTTCCTCCTTCCCTTCCAATCCCACCCTCCCTTTCCCTTCTTCATGCATGCCCCTCCCCAAGTCCACTGATAGAAGAGGTCCTCCTCATTTTCCTTCTGATCTTAGTCTATCAGATCACATCAGGAGTGGCTGCATTGTCATCTTCTGTGGCCTGGTAAGGCTGCTCCCCCATCATGGGGAGGTGATCAAAGAGCAGGCCAATCAGATATGTCAGAGGCAGTCCCTCTTCCCATTACTATGTAACCCACTTGGACACTGAACTGCCATGGGCTACATCTGTGCAGGGGTTCTAGATTATCTCCATGCCTGGTACTTGGTTAGAGTAACAGTCTCTGGGAAGATCCCTGTGTTCAAATTTTCTGGTTCTGTTGCTCTCCTTGTGGAGTTCCTGTCCTCTCCAGATCTTACTATTTCCCACTTCTTACATAAGATTCCATGCACTCTGCCCAACAGTTGGCCATAAGTTTCAGTGTCTGCTTTGATAGTCTGCAGGACAGAGGCTTTCAGAGGCCCTCTGTGGCAGGGGTTCCTAACTTGTTTCCTGTTTTCTTCTTCTGATGTCCATCCTCTTTGCCTTTCGGGATGGGGATTGAGCGTTTTAGTCAGGGTCCTCTCTCTTGATTAGTTTCTTTAGATGTACAGATTTTAGTAGGTTTATCCTATGCTATATGTCTATATGAGTGAGTATATACCGTGTGTGTCTTTCTGCTTATGGGACAGGTCACTCAGGATGATCCTTTCCGGGTCCCACCATTTACCTGCAAATTTCGTGATTTCCTTATTTTTCATTGCTGAGTAATACTCCATTGTGTAGATGTACCACGATTTCTGTATCCATTCTTCAGTTGAGGGGCATCTGTGCTGTTTCCAGCTTCCTGAACAGAACACCAACAGCACAGGCTCTAAGGGCAACAATCAATAAATGGAACCTCATGAAACTGAAAAGCTTCTGTAAAGCAAAGGACACTGTCCTCAAAACAAAACGACTGCCTACAGATTGGGCAAGAATCTTCACCAACCCTTTATCTGACAGAGGGCTAATATCCAGTATATATAAAGAACTAAAGAAGCTGAAGAGCAGCAAACCAAGTAATCCAATTAAAAAATGGGGAACAGAGCTAAACAGAGAATTCTCTGTAGAGGAATGTCAAATGGCAGAGAAGCACTGAAAGAAATATGGCAGAGAAGCACTGAAAGAAATGCTCAACGTTAGCCATTAGGGAAATGCAAATCAAAACAACCCTGAGATTTTACCTTACACCCATCAGAATGGCCAAGATGAAAAATTCAAGTGACAACACATGCTGGAGAGGTTGTGGAGAAAGGGGAACCCTTCTCCACTGCTGGTGGGAATGTAAACTTGTACAACTACTCTGGAAATCAATCTGGCGCTTTCTCAGACAACTAGGAATAGTGCTTCCTCCAGACCCAGCTATACCACTCCTGGGCATATATCCAAAAGAGGCTCAAGTACACAAAAAGGACATTTGCTCAACCATGTTTGTAGCAGCTTTATTTGTAATAGCGACATATACATTTATATCTTCTTCCTACTAAATTTGTTATTCTCTAGCAAAAAATAAAAAAAAATAAAAAAAAATCAGAAGACAGAAAAGAACCTATCTTTGTGTGCAGTACCCTTGCAAAAGCTAACTGTTGATCCCCAACACTGTTTTTTAACTGCAATAATCACTTATTTAAAATATATATAAGGAAAATAAATCACTCTTATGGAATATGATTCTGTGACTTTTGATAATTGTATAGAGTCATGTAAGTGCTCTGTGGTCCAGATATATAATAGTTTCATTGGTCCAAGATATTTCATTGAAGTGACCCCCCTACACACACACCTTGTCCTCCCCCTTGGCAAGCACCGCCTGCTCTCAGCCTCTGTAAGTTTGGTTTTAGAGACTGTCATGGAACTCTATACTTGGACTGTTGCCTTCTGAGTTTGAAACTGTCATGGGACTGTATACTTGAACTGTAGCTTTCTGAGTTTGCATTCCTTCTCATGCATAATTAATTTCAGATTGATCCCTGTGTCAAGCATTCCATTGCTAGGACAAAATACCTGAAGTAATCAACTTAAAAGGAGGGCGAGTTTATTTGGGCATAATGTTTCAGAGCTTTCATCCCATGGTTTGTTGATTTTAATGTTTGGGGCCTGAGGTAAGCCATTATGGCAAAGAACACATGGGAGGGCAAAGCTGCTCCCCTCACTGTTGTCATAAGCAACAAGATAAGTGAGGACACAGCAGCATCAAAAATGCATACCTCTTGAGTGATGTTTTATCATTAAGCCCAACCTCGTAAAAGTTCTATCTTTTACCAATTACACCACAGACAAGGCCTTTAACACACAGGTCTTTTGAGAATATTTAGGATCCAAACAATAATAACCACTGTTATATATATATATATATATCAATAATCTCTTCCTTTGTATTGCTGTTTCTTCCCTGTTTACTAGTGATCCACTTTCGTAATGCAGTTGGAACCTTCTGTTAGTGCAGATTAGATGGTGGTTCTGTTTTCTAAATCCTTGCAATGGTTCCATGGAGAAGCCCCATAAGAAAGCCTAAGACTTTGACAAGGTCCTTTATTTGACAATAGCTCTGTTTTGTTTTGTTTTGTTTTTTGTTTTTTGTTCTTTTGTTTTTTCTCTTAGAACATCTTTTCCCATTCATCTCTGCCTTCTTGGGTTCATCCTCATCTCAGGCATTGTCTTTTTCTTTTGTTTTTCCTCCATACCACTGGATGTCAGAGTCCACTCTATTACCTCTTTTATCCTGGGAATCTTTCTTTTTTATTATTAGTTACATTTTATTAACTCTGTATCCCAGCTGTATCCTGCTCCCTCATTCCCTCCCTAGCCCTCCCCCCCACCCTCATCTTTTCCCTGCCCCTTTCCAAGTCCACTGGTTGGAAAGGACCTCCTCCCCTTTCATCTGACCCTGTTTTATCAGGTATCTTCAGGACTGGCTGCAAAGTCCTCCTCCTCTAGGCCACTAGCAGGACTGTTCCTCCCTTGGGGGATAGGGAGGTCAAATAGCCTGCCATTGAGTTCCTGTCAGAAATAATCCCTGATCCCCTTACTATGGGAAACCAATTGGTTACTGAGCTACCATGGGCTTTGTCCGAGCAGAGGTTCTAGGTTATATAAATACATGGTCCTTGGTGGAGTGTCAGTGTCAGAAAAGACCCCTGTACCCAGATATATTTGGTCCTTGTGGAGCTCCTATCCTTTCCACGTCATACAAACTCCCCCTTCTTTCATATGATTCCCTGCACTGTGCCGAAGGTTTGGTTATGAGTCTTAGTATCTGCTTTGAAACATTGCTAGGTATAGACTTTCAGGGGGCCTCTGCAGTAGGCTCCTGTCCTGTTATTTGTTTTCTCCTATATTCAATGCACCTCCCATTTGTCTTTCTAAGTGAGGATTGATCATCTTACCACGGATCCTCTTTCTTATTTATCTTCTTTAGGTGTATAGATTTTATTATGTTTATCATATCTTATAGGACTATATGAGTGAGTATATACCATGTGTGTCTTTCTCCTTCTGGGATACCTCACTCAGAATGATCTTTTCTAGATCCCACCATTTGCCTGCAAATTTCTTAATTTCCTCGTTTTTGATTGCTGAGTAGTATTCTATTGTGTAAATGTACCACAATTTCTGTATCCATTCCTCCATTGATAGACATCTGGGTTGTTTCCAGGTTCTGGCTATTACAAATAAAGCTGCTACAAACATGGTTGAGCAAATGTCCTTGTTGTATACTTGAGCCTCTTTTGGGTATATGCCTAGGAGTGGTATAGCTGGATCTTGAGGAAGCACTATTCCTAATTATTTAAGAAAGCACCAGATAGACTTCCAAAGTGGTTGTACCAGTTTACATTCCCACCAGCAGTGGAGGAGGGTTCCTCTTTCTCCACAACCTCTCCAGCATGTTGTCACTTGAGATGTTCATCTTGGCCATTCTGATGGGTGTAAGGTGAAATCTCAGGGTCGTTTTGATTTGCATTTTCCTAATGGCTAATGAGGTTGAGCATTTCTTTAAATGTTTCTCTGCCATTCGATATTCCTCTGTCGAGAATTCTCTGTTTAGCTCTGTTCCCCAATTTTTAATTGGATTACTTGGTTTGCTGCTTTTCAGCTTCTTTAGTTCTTTGTATATACTGGATATTAGCCCTCTGTCAGATATAGGGTTGGTGAAAATCTTTTCCCAATCTGTAGGCAGACGTTTTGTTTTGATGACAATATCCTTTGCTTTACAGAAGCTTTTCAGTTTCATGAGGTCCCATTTATTGATTGTTGCTCTTAGAGCCTGTGCTGTTGTTCTGTTCAGGAAGTTGTCTCCTGTGCCAATGAGTTCTAGGCTGGTCTGGGAATCTTTCTTAAGGATCCCTGTTTTCCTTTCTTCTTCCTCTGCCCAGAATTTTTCCAATCAGCTATCTTTTCAACAATTATTATTTTGGGCACTTATTCTGTTTGAAATATCAGAACAATAATCTTTCCTGTAATATTCCCTGCTACTTTATTGCAAAAAAAAATGTAAGCCAGTGACAGTCAGAAATATTTGTTTATTTTGGACGAGTCTTGCTATGTAGGCCAGATTATCACTGGTACTCTGATCTCAGTCCCTAAAATTTACATATATATGACACTATCCCTTCCAAAAAAAACATGTTATTAATTGCTTATCCTCACAATAAAAACTATAACTCCCAGAATTTAATAGGTATTTAACTTTTAAAAAAAGAAAGAAAATGATAAATCAGTAAATGAAAAAAAAAAAAAACATTTGGTCATATTTCCACCCATGCTAAACTCATGCTAAAAGAGCTGGCTCATTTCCAAAGAGGCTTTCCAGAAACGCTTAATCTTCACTTCTCCACACATCCAGGCAGACAGACAGAGGAGATTTTTACACATACAGCCTTCCTCCCATTACTGAAAACATACTGTTGTCATCTAGTTTTATTGAGCCAAGTCTAAATACTGCGCTCAGTGGTTTTATATCAAGATAAAAAATCTAAGAGGAGGGAACCTCAATGAAGAAACTGCCCCTAGAAGATTGTAAGCAACCCTGTAAGGTATTTTTTTTCTTTTTTTTCTTCACAGTTTGTTCATTATAAATCCCAATTGAAGCCCCCTTTCTCAATTTCCAACAGTCCCACCCCTTCTCTCTTCTCCACTTCCCCTTCCCCCAGTCCACTGAAAGGGGAGTTCCCCACTATTGCCATCTGCCCATAGCTTATTAAGTCTCATTGGGACTGCTTGGATCCTTTTCCTTATGGCCTGGCAAGGCTGCATCATCAGGGGTGAATGATCAAAGGGCAGTCAACTGAGTTCATGATAGAGGCAGCCCTGCTGCCCTCACTCAGAGATCCACATGGAGACTGAGCTGCCAATAGGCCACATGTGAGCAGGGGGTCTAGGTCCTCTCCATGCATGGTCCTCAGTTGGTGCATCGGTCTCTGCAGAAACCTCTGGGCTCAGATCTTTTAGTTTTGTTGGTCTCCTTGTGGAGCTCCTGTCCCCTCTATGTCCCTTTATTCCCACCCCTTTCTTTTTACACTAGACCCCCTGTGCTCTGCCCAAAGTTTGGCCATGAGTCTTAGCATTTGCTTCAAAACAATGTTGGTCAAATCCTTTCAGAGGACCCTCTATACTACGCTCCCATCCAGTTTCCTCTCTTCCACCACTTCTGGTGTCTATCCTGTTCACCGTTCTGAATGAGATTTAAGCATCCTCGCTAGGGTCTTCCTTATAGGTATTTGTGGTCCCAGGTTCTATAAGAAAGCAGGCTGAACGAGCCATGAGGAGCAAGCCTGTAAGAATCACACCTCCATGGCCTCTGCCTCAGCTCCTGCTTCCGGATTCTTGCACTATTTGATTTTCTATCCTGACTTCCTTTGATGATGAACAGTGATATGGAAGTGTAAGGCAAATAAACCCTTCCTCCCCAACTTGCTTTTGGTCTTGGTGTTTCTTCACAGCAATAAAAACCCTAACGAAGACAATAATCTCTTTTCGTTCAGAATGTTTTTTTTTCTGTTGATAATTTATAACACATAGATTATAGGGCTAAATCACTGATGTGGGGTCTGCTGGGAGAAATGGAGGAAGGAGGCCCTGTGTTTGGAGACACACCAGACTCAAAGGGTAACAGAATGAGAGGATTTAGAAAAAAGAAAGGCCACAGTGTGAATGGGGAACACAGGGCTCTGATAATGGAGGGTCTGGGAGATTACTCTTTGTGAGGAAGGGGAACCCAGAAAAGCTAGGGAAGGAATATTTAGAAAGCTTCAAGGAGACTCATACATGCTTGGGGCTGCAGGGATTGGCAAGTGTAGTCTTAAGAATAGTCCCATTTGGAGATGAGAGATGGCTCTGAAATTAAGAGCCAGAGGACCTGAGTAAAGTTCCTGGTACCATTTTGGGGTGGCTTACAACCACCTGTAGGGTTCTGACACCAGCTTCTGGCCTTCCAGGAAACCTCCACATACATGTACACATACATGGATACATAGATTAATAATAAAAGTTCCCACTTATAGAATTAAAAGAACAGGCGCATCTGAAAGTTCACAGAGCCCTACAGAGAGATAAGCCCTGAAAAGGAGATTTGGAGTTTAGAATTTGGTAAAACACAAGTAACAGACATCAGATTGCCTTCAATATGCCATTAAAATTTATACATGTTAGGCATTATATCAGACATACCAGATTCTTTATTATTGAATAAATGAATGAGTGAGTGAATGAATGAATGAATAAATAAATGAATGAAAGAAACATATCAAGGACATCGAAAGTAATTGAGAAAAAGGCTTCAGGAGTAGTAAAAGACTGCTTCCCTTGCTTGTATTGTCAAAGATTATTGTTTGTTGTTGATCAGGATTGATGGATGGATGCATGGATGGATAGGTGGGTTTATTGAGAGCTATGTGGGTCTTATTCCTAATAGAAAAAGAAAACAAACATGCAGAAGTATCAATAAACATTTGGGGAAAGATAGCAGCATTAGCTAATACCACACGTAAAAAAATCCTTTCTCAAAATTATTTCAGAATCTCCTCTGTGCATGCATTTCTAGTGCTAGCAATTAGTTGTTTTATTTGCAAATAAAGCATTTTCTACAAAGCACATTTCCATCTACATAACAAAGCTCAATAAAGTGTTTTATTCCCTGCTGGCCACTATTACAGTTCTATTTTTTAATCCACAGATGTTCACTTATTTCTAACTAGGTATAAACATGACATTGAATGATATCATCATGGTTCATGGATGTGTGCTTGCTTATCTGAGGCTTAACATTCTTATTTTTACCCTTCTGAGATGTAAACAACAAGCAAAGCACTGAAGTGCAGAACATTCGGTTTAAGGTGGCTGCATTATTTTGCATAATGGATTAAAACTTAGTCAGGAAAATTCACAGCTCACAGTCCCACCACAAGAAATCTGTTCTTACTTCTGAGATAGCTACAAGGGACATACCATTTCTATAATTCTTTCTCTGAAAAGAATTACAGGAGAAAGAAATTTTCTGTAATGCTTATAGGAAAATCAAATACAAAAATTTAGGATAAAAACATCAAAGAAAACAGATGTCTGCTTTTATCTTTTGCTATGAGGAAACTCTTCAAAGAAAATCAAACTACTCTCTTTTCATTGCATTGAATAAGGGTTTCCACAAAGAAATTACATATCATTGTATCCATATTTGGTCATGGTGCAGCCTGTTTGATGGGCGTGCCATTCAACAAACATATCATTCAACAAACCCACCCTCTTAAACCCAGTTTGGAGCTAGCACCTTTGAATATATTTGAGTATTTTTTTTAAGACTCTTTAAAATTTCTTCTAAACATCTCTTCTAAATCAATGTTTTCTCAGACACATCAATTTCTAGACCTGTCTCAATCCCATGCTTTTCTCCACTCTGAATGTACTCTGTGAAAATGGAACACCCAGACATATGTTACCCAAGTTTCTTTGTAGATAATGCACTGAGGAAATTGGTGCCATATGTTTGCTCTATGGGAAAGTAAGCTGATTTTGTTTGATTTCTGCTGTACCACCATGCTCAACACAGAATTTTTTGATCAAATGTATGAATGTTTTCCTTTGTACACCCATCAGTTTTCCATGCCACCTCATCTGGGTGCTGCATAGTTTAATTTTATTCTGGTACCATCTACCCAGAGGTAATATTTAGTCACATAGATTGAGCACCCAGTTCCCTAGCTACCCCCATTTAGCCCTATTCACAAGCAGTAGGTTATCATCTATACTTAGGGTACAGAACTGGGTCCCATGACTATTCTTCCTTGTTTGGATTTGGTTGGTTTGCTTGAGTTAATCCCAGGACACAGAAAGTACATTTCCTTGTTTATTATGTAGAATGTTATGAACGATACAGAAGAGCAGCTAAGTGAAAAAGGTACGTTGGGCAGGTGTGAAGGGTGGGTATAAAGAATGTGAGGGTTTTTTCTGGCTTTCTCTGGGTACCACCTAACACTTCACAGGACTTTCCAGTGTTTTGCAGTTCAGAAGTTTGGCAAGTTTATCAATGTTTAAGGGACTATTTAACTTTATTTAATTATAATTAAATCATAGTTTTAACCCCATCCACCTTTTTCAGTACTTAGTAAGTGGAGCTGAAAATTCTGTTTGTTTGTTTGTTTGTTTGTTTGTTTGTTTGTTTTTGAGAGTGGCCTAGTCCTGTAACCACTTAAGAATCCACCCTAATCTAGAAAATATCATTCTAAGGGAGGTATCCCAGGAGCAGAATATACACAGTATATATTCACTTATAAGTGGGCACTAGACCTATAAGATAGGATAAACATTCTAAATTCTGTACACCTGAAGAAGATAAACAAGAAAGAGGACCTGGGGGTAAGAATCAACTCTCACTTAAACAAATGGGATAGACACTAGAAGTAGGAGAAAACAAGTAACAGGACAGGAGCCTACCGCAGAGGGCCTCTGAAAGACTTTACCTAGCAGTGTATCAAAGCGGATGCTGGGACTCATAGTCAAACCTTTGGCAGAATTTGGGGAATCATGTGAGAGGAGGGCAGTTAGTGTGGCCTAGAGAGGACAGGAGCTCCACATGGACCAAGTATATTAGGGCACAGGGGTCCTTATGAGACTGTTTCTCCAACCAGAGACCATGCATGGATATAGTCTGGAACCCCTGCTCTGATGTGGACTATGGTACCTCAGTATCCAGGTGTGTTCCCTAGTGAGGGGAGCAGGGACTGTTTCTGGCATGAACTCGGTGGCAAGCTCTTTTGTTCACCTCCCCCTGGGTAGTGCAGGCTTGCCAGGCCACAGAGGAATACAAGGCAGCCAGTCCTGATGAGACCTGATAGGCTAGGGTCAAAGGGAAGGGGAGGAGGACCTCCCCTATCATTGGACTTGGGAAGGGGCATGGGAGGAGAAGGGGAAAGGAGGGCAAGATTGGGAGGGGATGAGGGAGGGAAGCTACATCTGGGATACAAAGTGAATAAATTGTAAAACAATGAATTAATATTTTAAAATAAAAATTAAATAATTAAAAAGAAAAAAGAATCCATCCTAGATCATTATGGTGACAGGAAAGATGTTCATTCTGAATTATTTCTTATCAAGAAGGAAATACTGAGAGGTGTATTATTTTAGCTTTGCATAGTAGAGAGTTAGTGACCAAATATATTTCCCATTTTATCTCACCAACAGTAATCTTTTACAATGATTATCTGAACCCAGGACAATTAGCATTCAATCATTTCTTAGGTCTTAGTTAGCAGGTGTCTTTAAAGGGTTAAGCAATGTTCTATGTATTTGATAATTATTCGTCAATTAATTCTCATAGCAAATGGTGAGGTTGGCTCTGTTGTCACTGCCACT
This sequence comes from Meriones unguiculatus, assembly GCF_030254825.1. Taxonomy (NCBI): domain Eukaryota; kingdom Metazoa; phylum Chordata; class Mammalia; order Rodentia; family Muridae; genus Meriones; species Meriones unguiculatus. The sequence goes on from NC_083359.1 coordinate 31,776,694, forward strand.
TCAGAAGAGGAAAAGGAAGCCATTCCAAGTTTTGTTTTGTTTTTTCCATTTGGTGGTAATAAGTGTAGAGACCCAGGCAGACTGACCCCAAAACCACTGTTTATCACATAGTATTTGGGAGCACTTGTCTAAAATACACCAGCAGGAATTCCCTTCTAGTTGGCAAAGACCCAGGGATTTGTTTAAGTTCCTATATTTGCTTGTTTAGCAAGCTGCTTCAGTGCTTGTTATGTCTTAGATCTATTTCACATATTGCACTTTTAACGGAAAGTGACAGCTTAGGTAAGACTTCCAGTCTTCGTGCCTTGGGCTCTCAGGTTCATTGAATGCATGCGTTCATTTTACCCACAGGAAAAGAAAGGTATCTCATTACACTGGATTAGTTTTCTAGGTGTCAGGACAATCTCATGTCCCCATAGTCCTTTGGCTTAATAGAAAATTCCAGTATTATTCTCCACTTTCTACTGGCCTCTTCTGAAAACATAAAGTCTCCTCTTTGAAGGGTAGTAACGCGTTGTTCGTTTATCCATGGTGAGTGTAGTGTAAATGGAGAAATCAAAACAGACTTTCTACTGGGTCTGACACAGGAGGGCATGTGTAGGTAGTATGTACCTAAGGAGAGAGTGGAAGGGGCACTAGCAAATGCTGCCACCAGACAGAGTTGCCCAGAAGAAGCCAGGCTGTCTTCCTGAGTTTGGCTTGGGCTGCCTGCTTTGCTGGATGATACAGGTTCAGGGTTTGAAACCCTTATGAGTCAGCTTCAAGTACAACTTTTTAGAATCAGCCTCTCTGAGTGACATTTCTTCCTTGTCAGAAGCTTATTTATAGATTTCCCTGCTTGTGATCTCACTCTATAAACTGTTTAGGCAAATGAGATGTAGAGTAGGCCCAATTGGAGATGCATTTCAGCATTGATCATGCTGGGGGCTATGTATAGCAGGCAAGTTAAAACCTTCCCATCAGATCAAATGCTATTGAATCAGCCTGGAGAGGGGACTGGGCGCAATGGCTCTGCCTGCATTCTTGCATTTAGCACCTCTATGAAATGGCAAGTGAAAGAAATGCTTCCCGACTCCTCAAGCATTTCTGTTTGAGCCAGAGTTGATTGTGAAGTTTGACAGCTATAGTGTTCCTCACCTAAAGTAATTAGTGGTAACAGTACCTAAAAGCTCCAGCTCTTGAAAAAGGCAGCCATCACGCTGCTCCCGTATAGCTACCTTCAGCCAGCTATAAACTAGTTCCATTTCAGCCTCTGTTCAATTTTCAGTTCACTGCTATGGAAGCGGGAGCCTAATTGTTCCAGGCACTATAATTTGAAATAATTGACTCCAGTGTTACATCATAGTTCTTGCAATACCAGTGAAGAAGAGGGACACCTGTACCATTACAGTAAATAAAGCCTTCCCACACCAAATCCAAAGGATCCCCACCCTTCCCCTGGGAGTATTAATGTCTGGCTAGGGCTTTGAAAGGAAATGCTACCTCTGCCCCTGCATGCTAGCAAGTTCTTTTCGCTGTTGTGAATAAAGGGAAGAAATTAAATAGCATTTAGTCATCTCAGAGGTCAAAAGGAATATTGTAATTCCAGAAAACCTCACTTTGTAGCTAAAACCCTTTATTGTTTCAGCTTGGCAGCTTTACCAGGGAGGACAATTGTTGAGCCAGAATTACAGCACTGAACATACATTAAACACTACAGGCTTGCTATTGTCAAATTATTTGTGCCATTTATGAATTTTAGCAGTTTGACCATGCAGAGCAAATCAAAAAAAAAAATTCAAGATTTTTATAAAAAGATTCAGCAATACTGAAACTTATTAGTGGCTTATTATGACTCAGATACAATTTTTTTTGTTATTATTTTTTAATTGAGGAAGAGAAAGCATACTGACAAAAACACATCAGATCCTGGAAGTTTTGTAGGACTGAGTCCTATGATTTGGTATGAAACAGCATGGCATAGAAGAAAAAGCATTACCCTTTTGGATGTCATAGACTGAGGGTCAAGACCAATGCGTCTCAAACAGAAGACCATGATCTCATTCTTGGTCTCTGTGTCTCATCTTTGAAATGGGGACACTAATGTTATCTTTCCTGTTTTATTGTCTAAATTACAGTAGGAGAGACCCATAAAGAGATCAGCATAGTATCAGATACTGACTTAGAACATAATAAATGTCATTATAGTTACTATTATCATCTTCATAATTATTGCCACAGATTTTATGGCAATTTGAAGAATTTAGTTCCTCTGGATGAATCTGATAAATTGAGCACCGTGGCAGAGAATGGAATAGAGGTGACATTTCTCTTTCAAAGTCATAGCAAGTATGTGTTTTCAATTTGATAGAATATTACCTAATTTACTGTAATGCTACAATGATGTAACCCCATGGCCAATTATGTCGAATTACAATGACTAGAACAATTAGACTTTTCTTCAATAGCATTAAACCAGCTATAGAAGTTTCCATGCATGCCTAGGCAACTAGATTGTAATTGTTAGCCAGTGTTCACTGGAGGTGGGGCCATTTGTTTGAGTTCCGGCAAATGAAATGTGATTGGAAGTGACATACACCACTTAGACTTGACATTGAAAGATTCTCTTCCCCGTATAAGTTCTATTTCTTTTGTCATCTGCTAGTTGGAAATTACTGCCCATTCATTCACTGGAGATGGCTTTTCAGTCTTGGATACATTGGCATAGGTAAGCACGTTTCCCTGTACACCAAACATAGACACACATACACAGACACATAGAAATCTTGACACACATGCCTACACAGATACATACACACACACACACACACACACACACACACACACACACGCACACCATAAAGAGGTAGTATCTTGAGGTTGGATATGTATTGTTAGTGGTTGGGTTAGCATTCATTATCCAAAGTTTGTTCTCCAGATATTTCACTCCATTCTTATAATGCCAGTCAGTCAGGAAATGGAGAAAAGAGAATCAGAAGTTCAAAGTCAGGATTTGAGAACACAGCTCATTTAATAAAATGATTGCCATAAAGCATGAAGAGTTCACCTTTCCAGTGTGTTTCAATACACTCAGATGTGGGAAAGACTGGCAGATTCTTGCCCAGTCAGTCTAGTTGAATTAGAGAGTGTTGGGCTTAGTGAGAGACTTTGTCTCAGAAAGCAAGGTGAAAAGCAACTGAGGAAGACAGCTGACGTCTGGCCTATACAACACACACAAAGATCGTCACACACATGTACACACTGGGACTCACACACATAGCACCACTTACCCATGTACAAAATAAATAAATAATAATAAATATTTTTAAACATTAAAGCAAGTCATTCTCATATATGTAGCATGTTTGGGGCTAGCCTGGGGTACATTAGACCTTATCTTAAAATAAAATCAAATGAAAAGAGCATGAAATGCCCTAAGGGGCATGCCCACAAATGCTCGTAATCTTGGCACTTAGAAATTTTAAGCAGGAAAATCCTATTTGAAGCCAGCCTGTGTCACCTAAAAAAATTCCAGATCAGCCAGGGCTACACTGTAAGATTTTATCTCAAACAAAAGCAAAACCATATAAATGACAAAACTAAAAGATTTCTCTTCCAACATGGAGAATGATTGAAAAATATCTAAAAATTTAAAACCATGGCTAAAGCCAAGATATGAACTTTTTATACACATGTGCAAAGGTCAGATTTGCCAAAGTAACACATATCTACCATCACAGCATTTTAGAGGCAGGAGGATAGCAGGCAAGGTCAAGACACTTGGACTGTACATTGAATCCCTGTATGAGGATGGGGTCTGTAGGGTGGATCAAAGTAGAGGTGAGACCAAGAGAGAGGAGAAATGAAGAGATCGAGAAGGAAAAGGATGAGAAGAGAAGGAGGGGAGGGTACAAAAGAAAAGAGGAAAGGAGAAGAAAGGAGAGGAGAGGACAGGAGAAGGTCATCTTATCCTTTAAATACGTAGGTAAAGCCATGGCAGTGGCTATCTTTTAGAAACGATAATAAAGAATATTATTAATAAAGAGAGGTCTTTTAAACTAGTGAATTTTAAAAAAGTATTTTGTACATGCAAATGTATCTTACAGATGTTAAACTCTGACCACAGTTTAATCTGAGTTATACTATTCATACTTCCCACTTCACCTTGAAGATTTAATGCAGATTAAGTCTGAATGTAACAGTGCTTAACACGTAGTAGCCATGTGCATACTCAGTATTCAAACCATCTCTTACCTGTTAGTGTACAGCCCATAGCAGTATCTCCATCTTTGCCTTCTACAGAGCATCTGGAACTTCATCAGCTATTTTTTATCTCATTTATTATGCTTTGTTTGTGTCACCATGAACCGCTACCCTGCCTACTGACCACCCGTCTTGCCTCATCTATTATCCCTTCAAAACTACCGTCCACATATCAGTAGAGTTATATTCTCAAAATATAATCACAAGCCAAGTTTGTTACATCATTAAAAGGTTGGCTTATTTCTTCAGTATCCTTGGGACAACCCATTGCATCCTTCTTCAGTTTCACTGCAGCCACACTAATTTCCTCTAGACCCTATTGTCTTTATACTTACTTTTATATCCGTATAAGCCATCTCTTCTAGAATCAGCTTAAAGGTTCTATCACCCTTCAAGCAATCAGAGTATTGAAAATAAGCTGTGCACTTTACATCATTGTATCATTGTAACAGAAGTTTTGGTTTCTTTGTATGTTATGTAAATAAGCTTTTGTTCTAATCCCAAGTGTAGGGTTTTAGTTGGGCTGTAGTTTGGCCACACCTGTTAACTGTCTCGTGGGGAGCGTGGCTTTTGCCAGCTGGTAGCGATCTTCCGCACGCAGCACGGACAGGGGCGTGGTCTAGGACCGTGAGAGTATAAATGAGAGCCAAGACAGCGTGGCATGACCTTAGGTGTGGCGTTCGGTGTCGGCCTGTGGCGTGGAGCAGTTTGCAGAGACCAGAGATGGTGAGGCCGTTTGGAGCAGACAGATGGAGACGAGTGCTGAGGGGTGCAGTAGCATGAGAGACTGCTGGCTGCGTCTATGGTTGATGGAGGTTGGTACACAGCTCTAGAAGAAGCCCTTGACCCTAAATAGCTGGGAGAAGTAAAGGGGTCTGGGCTTTCTCCCCCCACTAACCTTTTCTAGCTCCTACTTAAGGTTGGGGGATGGTGGAAGGGTGGTAGCGGCCTGAACACCTTAAAGGGGGATGTTTAAAAAGAGCGCTATATGTTATGATGACAGTTAATTCTGATTTTCAACTTCGTTGGATTTAGAAATGCCTAAAATATAAGAAAAGCGCAGCCCTGTTGTGTTTGTGGGGGCTTCTAGAGATAAGAGTGTTAATCCCACCCAGAGTGTAGCCAGTACCATCCAATGGTCTAGAGTCGCAGATGGAATGGCTAGAAAAAGCCTACCAGCAAAGGATCTCTTTCTTGCCGACTCCTGGCCACCATGCAGTGAACAGCTTTGCTTCCTCAAGTCTTCCTAATATGAACTTGTGCCTCTTCCAAATCTCAACCATGGAAATCCAACTGTCAAAACCAGTCTGTCCTCCTCAAATATTTTTACCTCAGGTATTTTGTCGTAAGAGGGAGAAGCTAACGAGATTCATGCACAGTATATAAGTTAAGCACTTTCTACAAGTATCTCACATCTCAGAGACAAGTGCTGAGAAAAGTAGCATTGACTGCCCAAGAAAGTGTATTTAATGCCACAGCCTCAGTTCTGCAGTAACTCCAGCCTCTTTAGCCTCCTAGTGACACTCATACCTAGCAATTCCCTGGGGATCCTTCAAGCTTTCACCATTAGATCATGAGTGCTGAGGAACTGAACTTTGTAAATGGAGCAGCTACCATATTTAGACTTTTTTGCCTTTGCATCATACAGACAGGTAATATTGAATTGCACAGCTCATATCATGAAAGCCAATCTAATAAATCCCTCTTTAATAATGTCTACATATTAAATGATAGCATCTATGGCACATATCTTCATTCTATTTTATCTTTTCCTGCAGAGAACCTTAACCAAGACTGAGGCAGTAGCTCATCAAGTAAGAGCATGTGTTATCCAAGCATACAGCCTTGAGTTCAAATACCTAGTACCAACTTAAAAATCTGAGTATGACCACGTGTTCATATATTATTCCAGCACTGTAGAGAGCAGCGACTGACATCTCTAGGGTTTTCTGCCTATTGGCTGCAGTCTGAGTCTAGTGAGAGACCTATCTCAAGAAGATAAGGCAATGAGTGAAATCACAGGACAACTGAGAACATCCTCTGGCTTCTGCATATTCATACATGGTTGTATACAACCATATACAATGCACAAACAATACAATATTTTAAATAGAGAATGCCAGTAACATGGATTTTTGGTACCGTAAGTATTTCTCGAGGAAAAGAATTACAAGGATAATTTTCTCTAATGGTTTGGTGGTTTCTGTAGCTTGCTGTTTACATTGCCTATACCTAAAGTTTCTAAAGATTCTCTTGTTATTTTAAACATCTCTAATAAGGCAATGCAGTGAACTTTTATTTTTTAAAAAATGTGTATGATAAACACATTAGACACTGATTCACACTTTGATTCATGTTGTAAGAAGAAAGGCTTTAGTGACTTTGTATAACACTTGAATATTTCTGCAAAACTAAGGAAAATGATACAGGTTGCTTGCTTCTAACATTACCTGACACAGTTACAAAAGAAAAGCAAGAGCTCCAAGGTGGGATTTTTTTACAATCCAGATGTACTTAAGTCTTTAAATTTTTCTAAGTATGCCCTGAGAAAGGATTTATGTTCATGGAGTCATGGAGCTTACGTTACTGAAAACCAAACACGAGTGCTCATCATGTGACTGGCTGACTTATAACCCAAGTTTAAGCTTCAGCCTCAAAGGCTATCTGCAGTTTGATTAGAAAAGAGTGCGATTCTCTACCTGAGATGGAGATGTGTGGGAAGGCTTTGATGGGATTATGAGCATCTACAATGAAATCCTATGGGATTCTTTCGTCAAAGGAATCACAGTCCTTAGCCTCATTGTCCCCACTCCTTTACAGTATCATGCTATCCACTTTGCCTGAAGGAATTAACTCTGCATTGTCTAAAGAAGTAGCAGTGACAGTGACAGTCCCTGAAGAAAACACCAAGCAAAACAATGCTAATGTTCCTCAGGATTCACCCTTACCACTACACCCATAAACAAATTTCACTTTTGCAGGCCCCTAGAGGTGAGACACACCGTATGAGTATTTAGGTGGCACACTAAACTTTCTAAAATGTTCTTTAAGTTTTCAATTTTCTTTCTTTCTTTCTTTCCTTCTTTCCTTCCTTCCTTCCTTCCTTCCTTCCTTCCTTCCTTCCTTCCTTCCTTCCTTCCTTCCTTCCTTGATTATTTTGTCTATTTACATCCTGATCACAGCTTGCCCTCCCTCCTTTCCTCCTAGTCCCTCCTTCTCCCATCACCTACCCTCATATCCTCCTCCATTTCTCCTCTGATATTGGAGGCCTCCCATGAAAATACCCCCCTCCTTAGCTTATCAAGGTGGAGTACAACTAGGTGTATCTTCTCCCACTGAGGCTAGACAAGGCAGCCCAGTTAGGGGAAAGGGATCCAAAGACAGACAACAGAGCCCCAGGTGAAGACTGAGCTTTATTTCTGTTACATATATGTAGTGGGCTGAGTACCGTCCTAAGCATGCTTTTTGGTTGGTAGTTGAGTCTCTCTTTGTCCAGGTTAGTTGATTCTGTAGGTTTTCTTGTGGTGTCCTTCACCTCTCTGGCTCCTTCAACCATCCTCCCTCTCCTCCTCAATTCCCCATGCTCCGCCTAATGTTTGGCTTCGAGTCTCTGAATCTCTTTCTATCAGCTGCTGGGTGAAGCCTCTCAGAGGACAGTTATTCTTGGCTCATATCTGCAGGTATAACAAAATATCATTATAGTGTTAGACGCATATAAGTGGAGATCTGATGAAACAGATTGATTTTAAATGTATGATAAAAAGGTGTGGGAAAATAAAACTAAGACAGGGTTAATTTCTACAGATGATCAGAGATTCTGAGTTTAATCTCATATAGTTACAAAAGAGTTGCTAAGAGTTTTTTCCTTGGCCCCTGTTCTGTTGCTGTGAAGGGACATCATGACCAACATAATTCATAGCAAACAAAATATTTAATTGGGGCTGGCTTATAATCCAGAGATTAGTACATTATCATCACAGCAGAGAGCTTGGTGCCACAAAGGCAGACATGGTGCTGCAAAAGTATCTGAGAGTTCTTCATCCTGATCCACAGGGAGATAATCAGGGCCTGCTGTGGGCTTTTTAAAATCTCAAAGTTCACCCGCCCCCGTGACATGCTTCCTTCAACAGAGCCCATACCTCCTAATTATTTTTAAATAGTGCCACTCCCTGATGACTTTCAAATTTCATACACTCATTCAAATATATGAGTCTATAAGGGCCATTCTTATTCACACTACTACCGTTTATTTAATTCACTGGCTGAAATATTGATCAAAACACAGCCTGCTTTGAATGAGCTAGAGATGCCTGATATTACTTGGCTTCAAGTTGATGATGAATGTGATATTTGCACTTACTTATCAACTTGACTGAATTTGGAATTAAATGAGGAGACCAGCTTCTGAGCATTCTTAGATACTTCTGTGAGGAAGTATCCGAATTAAATTAACTGAAGTACAGAGATATATCATAAATGTGGGAGATAGCATTCATGATCTAGAGTCAGTTAATAGGAAAAAACAAGTTGGGTACAAGCATACATAACTTCTCTGCCATCAGCCATGCCCCCTTTTTTTCTATGATAGACTGCATCCTATGGAAATGAATTCTTCAAGATGAATTCTTCCTTCTTTAAGTTGCTGTTGCTGAATCCGCAGATGCTCAATTGGCAAACTTAAACACAATAGATCTAGGGGATTACTGGAGAGGTAAGGACCATGTGACATCACTCAGTCATCAAAGGTAAGGTGAGTGAACTCACTGTAATGAACAGCAGATGCATAGCAAATGATCATAATGCTATGACTCATGTTGACCTCAGGCATTGACTAATTAGTCCTGATATTCCCAGAAGTAAAGAAATAGGAGGCCAACTAAATTCTTTCTTGATCTTCATACACAGAGAAGTTCCAGAGCAAATAAATGAAATCACCTTGAATCACTGTAAGAGAACATCAGGTACTCCAGTCAATTTCCAGTCTTAAGCCAACTTAGTGTCCCAGAACCCTTGAAAACACCCCTGCTATATCAGCAAACAATTTTACTGTCAATCTTTCTCCCATTCTTCCTCAAATGCGCCTATGATTTTGTTGTTGTTGTTGCTTTTGTTTGTTTGTTTGTTTGTTTGTTTTTAATGGGATAATTGTACATTGAGGACCAGAATATAATTGGACTTCCTAAGGCCTACTAAAAACTGGTTCTAAGTTGACATGTATTCTCAATGAACTCAAATTGTTCTGTGGCCCTCAGGTCAAATAAGAGTGGTAAAAATCAGGTGATCAATATCAAAAGCAAGTAATGGTGGATTTAGTGAGTCCCTGAACTCATCCTATATTTCAACATTCTCAAAATTCATAATGGAACAGATGCTTAGAATTTGGCAGATCTCCCTGTTGAGTTCCTAAACTATGATAGGAGGACTATTAATACAATAGCATCCCATAGTGAGTGGAAACCTATAGAGCTTCCTCTACCTGGCAATAAAACAAAATATAAAACAATAAAGCAAAGGAAAATTCTATTCCTGAAGGAACTGTAGAGAGTAGTGGCTCCATCAAGACTTGAAAGATTCATTGGTGGTGGTATCTATGTCTTATTAACTATCCCATTTACCCTGGATGGAAGACAAATGAATTATCAAAAATAGAGACAGTTGATTATTATAAGGTTAATCATATAATAGTCCCAGATGGAGCTGCTGTGTTAGACATAAGTTCCTATCATGAGCAGGTCAATATATCTTTGTTCCACACCTGTCCATGAGGCCTAGCATAGGCAATTTTCTTTCATGTGGTTTGCATGTCTCTTTTACATGATCACAGATGCCTGTTACATTTGTGATAGATAACATACGGATTTTAATGAGTAAGTTGGGGATAGTAACAATTCTGGACTTACTGGCAAAGCATTTTCACACTAAACAAAATTGAGGGATCTTCTTCAGTAAAATAGCAATCAGTTTGTATGTGTGGGCATACAAATAAAGTACTTTACAAGAGAAGACTAAGTTGTTACGTTCTGCCTCTTGTTCCACTTTTTGGGTCTGTTTGGCTTTTGGTTCTGTTGTTCTCCTTGTGGAGCTCCTGTTCCCTCCAGGTCTTACTAGCTCCTTCTTTCCTAAGATTCCCTGCCCAAAGTTTGGTTATGAGTCTCAGCATCTGCTTTGATGTACTGCTCAGTAGAGTCTTTCAGAGGCCCTCTGTGGTAGGCTCCTGTCCTGTTTCCTGTTTTCTCCTTCTTCCAAGTCCATTCCATTTGTCTTTCTGAATGAGGACTGATCCTCTTTTGAAGGCAGCGCGTTCTTCCTTTGAGTGTGTCATTGTGGGCCATACACCATGCATCCCAGAAAGCTTCTGGATTTGCACATTGAGGACCAGAAAATAATCAGACTTCCTAAGGCCTACTAAAAACTGGTTCTAAGTTGACATGTATTCTGAGCCCCCAAGGGGCCCAGAAGAGATGTTTATGTTACTTTTCTGTTGCTGCAATAAAATACCAAGGCAAGGCAACTTACAGCAGGAAGAGTTTCTTTCTGCTCATTGTTTCAGTAGGATGAGCGTGCATTATGACAGGGAGTTAAAGCAGCAAACAGCAGGAGTGTTGACACCATGGGAAACTGAGTTTACATCTTCACTTGTAAGCCTGAATCTGAGAGAAAGGGCTGGACTGGACTTAATCCAAGGCTACAAAACTCTCAAAAGCACTCACCAGCAGGGAAGTACTTCCTCTAAAAAGACTGCATTTTCTAGACCTTGGCCAACCACTAGTGGCCAAGTGCTGAAACACCAGAGCCTATGGGAGACCTTTATCATTTAAGTCATCACATTCCACTCCCTGGTCCCTTTATCTCCTTGCCATATCATAATGCAAGGTGACTTTATGTCCAGCATTTAGTCCCAATTTCAATAGGCCTGATAGTCTACGTGTCTATATATGACAGATGTCTATATTAGAGACTAGAGTCTTTCATGATCTCAGTAATGTTCAAAAGTCTGAAGGTTTCTTGAGAGACTCAAAGTACTCTCAACTGTAACCTCTGTAAAATTAAAAGAAAAAAACAAAAACAAAAACAAAATGTGTACTTCAAACAAACAATGGCACACAATATGCATTACCATTCCTAAAGGGAGGACTGATGTCATAGTGAGGAAATATTTGATAAAAGCAATTCTTCAGGGCAACCATTAAATCCAATGGTTCCCAATCTATGAGGAGCTTTCCTTGGCTCATGTCTTTTGGCTCTGGAATTTCTAAAATCTTGGCATCTCCTGAATTCTCTTTCACAGTTTCAGACAATGACCTCACAGAGCTCCGGTCCTCTCAGGACTAATATCTTTAGCAATTCCAGACTTTCTTCCAGCAACTACCTTAGCTGCAACATTAAACTTAGGACTGTTTTTCTCACCAAATTGTGCATTTCCTATTCCTTTCTTTTCCTACTTTCTCTTTTTCATTGTAGACCTGTATAAGTGTTTTCAGTCATAACCATGGAACAGATTTATTATTATGTTGTCTCGAATTTTCTTCCACAAGAAAGAGAAAGAGGAAGAAAAAGAAAAAGAAAAAGGAAACAAATACCTCAGGCAAGTTCTTAAAATATAGGAACAGAAGTTCTTTGACAAAAGGTTAGAGGAACGGCTGCTAGCCCATTTGCTGTTAAAGTCCTTGGCTCTTTATTAAACATCCTGATTTGGGTCCCCAAAGTAGAAGTTACTTCCAGCTTTACTGTCTTCCAGGTTCCTGTTAGATTGGCCCATTACTGTATCAACTTTCCTAGTCCAATGTTACAAAGTCTTGCCAAAACTACGTGATCAGCGTGTTGACAGCGACAGCTAACTCTCTGGTACTAAGTTCTGCCTGAGTCTCTTTGGCTGTGATTAGGTACCACAACCAAGGCAACTTAGAAAAGGAAGAGTTTGTTGGGGTTTATGGCTTCAGGAGGATAAAGAGCCCATCATGGTGAAGCATAGCAGCAAGAGTAGTAAACTCTTAGCTCAGAGATCACACCCTCAACTGCAAGAATAGAAAGAGAGATGTATAGACAGATGGTAGTTAGGTAGATAGGTAGGTAGATAGGTAAACAGATAGGTAGATAGATAAATGATAGATAATATATAGATGATAGTGATATGGTATAGATAGGTAGAGAGAGACCTAGTAAAGCTATAAAGCTGTCATAAATATACTTCCTCCCACAAGGCCATTTTACCTAGACTTCCCCAAATAAAGACACTAGCTAGGAAATAAATGCTAAAATACCTAAGCTTATGGATAACATTTTTTTCATTTCAACTACCACAGCAGGTTCCAGCCACCATGCAGGCTATTCTGTCATATTGAGCCATTTGACCTAATAGAGTCCATGGAAGGGGAGGGGTAAGTGGAAGCTAAAGATGGTGCACGGAGTATTGGTCTATCTCCAATGCATGACCTATAATGAAGGTACTCTGAAGCATGTAGCAAGGCCCTGGCATCATTCATAAAAAAAACTATTCTCTCTTTGAGAAATACCTTTTGGCCTGTAATTGAGCCTCTGTGGAAACTGACTACTTGAGGATGATCCATGAAGTTTCCATGGGAGCTGGGATGCACATCATGACTGTAGTTATCTGATCATCAAGCTAATAACATGGATGGATGGCAGTAATCCATCATCAAACAGAAATGATCTATACATGATCAGGCCTGAGTTGGTTTTAAAAGAATGAATACTTTACAGGAAGAAGTGTATTGAGTTTAATAACTATAATGCCTTCTTCCCTAAGCTGTATCTGTGAACTCATGGGGTGTACACAATTAGTGACTGATTCAGGAAGAAAATCTAGGGCCTGTTTTACAAGTGGTTCAATATACTATGCAGGTATCATGCCAGAAATAGGAAGCTGAAGCATTCTTTCCCCTTTCTGGGACATCTAAGAAGGACAGTGGTGATGGAAAATATCTGCAGTTGGCAGAACTTTAAACACTGTGCATGGTCATGCATTTTGCTTAAAGGAGAAATGGCTAGATGTGCAATTGTATACTGATTTATATATGGCAGCCAATAATTTGGCTGGATGGTCAGAGAGTTATAAGAATTATTATAGAAAACTTGATGAGAAAGATATTTGGGGAAAGGATATAAAGACAGATATCTCCAAATGCACAAAGGATAGGAAGATATTTTTGTCATGGTGGCAAAAATGGAGATTATACATGGGCTCAGAAACCTAGACTTTCATTAACAACCACTGTCTGGGATGAAATTATATCTGGGTGGCAAATCTATCAGTATCTGAGAGTCTCTAATAAAGAACCAGTTCCTAGAATAGATAGCAATATGATGGCAAGATTATTCCATTGGACCAACTCCATCACATCCATAGGATTAAGACTATGGGAAAATCTACCTCCAACATAGGAAGGCTCATAAATAATAGTTCAGACACTTCAAGAATAAAAATGTGGGTTACAACTATGGATAGAGAACCACAGCCAGCTGAGGTTTTTGCTGAGGGAGAAAAGTGTATGAAATAGGTGGTAAAATTAGCTATTTATAAATATAATCTATAGACATATGGTCAGTTAAAGAAAAGGATATTTTATCCTCATGACTGTTTCTTTCTCATTTTGTTAATAATAATTTTGTACACACATTCATATAATTTAGGAAGATAACTGTGTTGCTCTCTTTGACTGTTCTTTTACTATGCAAAATACATTGATACTGTCATTACATAAGTGCCATTAAGTCCATATTGTTACCTATAAGTTAACTAACTATATACGTTCTTTGAGAAAATTTGATATCTATTCTATGGGAAGAATGGGTGTGATTTTGACTTTACATGGGAGATATGTCTATATATATATTTTCCATATATATATATATATTCTTACATATATATATGTAAGAATAAGAATAAGGAGGTAGGAGGAAGAGGAGAAGAAAAAGAAGGAGAAGAAGAAGGAAGAGGAGGAGAAGTGTGTGTGTGTGTGTGTGTGTGTGTGTGTGTGTGTGTGTGTTACAGAGAAAGACAGACAGCAAGAAAGGGAGACACATTTTTTTCTTTCATTTTGTGAACTGTAGTTTTAGAGTTCATTGCCGTTTATTCTGATAATCAGCCATATTTTGCCTTGTAGTACCTGAGTACAGAGAACTGCCCTTTATCATGCTTCCGACTACTAGCAAGCAAAGCATCCATGTTCCTAGAAAAGAATTCTAATCCTGAGCCGCCATTCTCTACCACAGAAAGGCCTTAGCACTAAACATAAAGTTAACTAAAGCAGAAAAGGACACATTCCTACTTTGAAAGGAACAAACACGACTAGAGAAAAAAATGAAGAAAGTGTGTCTTTTACAAGAAGAACTTCTCATCACCTTTAAATCTAGCTTAGAATTGAAGTTTCGGAATCTTAACAGGGAGCAAGTGCAGCAAAACTCATTTTTCTCTCTTTTTGCCTCATTGCATAGTGGCTACTGACTTAAGGGCTACAATCTGGAAATTTAGAATGTCATTCCGCTTTGTTTTGCTCTTTTCAAGTCTGATCATTTTTGTCTGTAAATACAAAATTGAGTGGCTGCCCACTCACGGTTGCAAAATGTACAGAACACTTTAAAGGATTTTTTAGGCTGCCGCAGAAACCCTTACTGGGCATAGTTAATCTCCTGAAAATGTTTTACTATTGACAACCTTGCTTGTCGTAATTAGGCAAGCAAGAGAGCCATTCAGGGGAAGTGGTAACAATTGGGTATTATGCTTTCATCCCAAATAATTTCAAATATTAAATGCTGTTGGAGTAGGGCTTTAAAAAGGTTTCTGTATCTTAAAGTCCATTTGGGCTGTAGTGGAATTGCCGAAGCCCAGCGTGTGCTAAAATGTTTTCGCATCCTTTAGTAATAAAATTGTGAACTCCTGTGGCTGCAGGGGAATTTGAGACATTATGCTGTCCCAAACTCTGCAGTCTGGGTTTTGGTAAGCAGGTCATTTACCCCATCTCAGACATTTAGGTATTATTACCTGCCTACTGCAGTGTTTAATAACCTCTCCATCAGGCACTACTTTTACATATCTGAACTATATTCACCCTCCTCCCCTGAATTCTAGTGAGGAAAGTTTTTTTGTTTTTGTTTTTTGTCTTTTTAAGTTTCATGGCTTGTACTTTATGGTAAGTCTTCAGACATGTTCTCCCTTCTGGACAAGAGTAAGCAGTTGTGTTGACCTTTGACATTCATTCAGACTAGTACACACCACGTACAAAATGAGCAAGTAGAATGGAGACTGGAAGCTGTAGGGTTAAATTTAAATGCATTCCTGGATTTAAATTCCATATCTTTCAGAGTGTGCATAGCTGTACTTGAATTACATCTTTTCTAATGCTTTATACCAAAGAGAAAAAGCACTAAGGGATTTCTCCCATGCGTGGATTTGTTCTAAGTGTGAAAACAGTGGGAAGGAGAACGAACATCTGGCCTTACAGGGCACACATTCACCATGGTTACGTTGGACCAAAACAGAGACTCTGATGCAGAGGTCTGTATCTGAGGACACTGTGTACCTACCTGCTCTCTATTTGTTTTGTTTGGGTTTTTGGTACAACCTGAAACTCACAATCTTCCTGCCCCAGTCTTCCTGAGAGATGACAGATATAGCACTCCGAGCTACCCCAGTGCATGAAATGCAGGATGTGCTGTCAGAAGAACTGCGTGTTGTAATGAGGATTAGGCTATGTGAGGTCTGAGGATTTAAAAACATCAGTTTTCATTGGATTACATATTTTATCATTATTTTGCCTTTAGTTGTTATATTATAATAGCACTGATAGATTAAGCCAGTTGACCATTTTACTTCACGAATACTATATATAATTATGAATTTAGGGATTTCAGAATGAAAATTTCATGAGCTATAAATACAAAACATACACTTAAATAAAGATTCCTTACAGCATGTAAATTCTTGGGAGCCTCCAGTTTTCAATTTAGATGCTTGTTCCAATATTGATTTTGTATCGCAACTTTAGAAATAAATCTTGATTTAGGGTTGACAGCATAATGCTTTAAATATATTAGATTGTTTTAGCTCTGACAGTTTTTTTTTTCAGTTGTTCTGGCGTATAACAATACTGCCTAGTGTGTAATCTCTTTAAAACACCAGTGTTTAAGTGGAGAAAGAAAACAGACTGATTGTTGCCCCCCAGGCACCAGAGTAAGGACGCCCATCAGATTACCCTCTAGCTTGTAACCACACAAGAGGACACTTGTATTTCTTACCTACACTGCCATTCCCAGTGTAGGTAATGGCATTACCCCATTCTTGGGGGATAATAGGAATGAATTAATTGTCCTTTCAATAGAAAATGAATAGAAAATCATGACTTTTTTTTCCCTCTCTCTCAGCAGTTTGGGAGAGGGGGTCTGTGGTGGAGGATGCCAGCGGAGCTGACAGCATGACAAAGGTCAAATTTGATCCAGAGATAACTGTGTACAGCCCCCTTCCAATCGCAGCTGATGATGTGGCTAAGATCTAAGTGGCAATAACCCATTGACTCTGTTCCAGTTGTCCCCAATGAATGATCCCTCCATCCTCATCAATGCTAGCCATGTACCTTACCCTGTGCTATGTTCCCAGCCCTGGCTATATTTTTATGTACAGAATACGTGTGCCTTGACACAGATTTTAACATTTTTATACCTTTCTCACCCATTCTTGATACTCTTTAAAGTATAATAAGTTATTAAATGAAAATACCTGGATAAGGCCATGTGCTAGAGCCCAGTCCTTAGGCCATTTGTAAATCTGGAGAAAATGCACTTGTAGTCATTGGAAAGATGAGAAGCAGCCTGGCATTGTAATATAAATAGAGGCTGATTTAAGCACAAGGCATAAAGAAGGCTCTAGAAATCTCTATCAAGGTGCGATCACTTATCCATGTGTAGATATCTTTGCACCTAAAAAGCTTTGCTGGGTAGAAGAATTGATGCCGTTTGCCTAAGGTTAGAAGCTATGGATTTACATTAGATGAAGTTCTCAGTACAGCTGCACAGCAATCTCAAATAACAATCTCATTTCTAAGGTACTATTTATATTTTAAACCTTTGATGACAAATTTATCTTGTTGAGGATTTCAGAATTATTTTTAATTCTTTATTAATTACACTTTATTCACTTTGTATCCCCCCTGTGGTTTCCTCCCTCTTCCTTTCCCAATCCCTCCCTTCCTCCACCCTCTGCATGCATGCCCCTCCCCACGTCCACTGATAGGGGAGGGCTTCTTTTCCTTTCTTCTGAGCCTAGTCAATTAGATCTCATCAGGAGTGGCTGCATTGTCTTCTTCTGTGGCCTGGTAATGCTGCTTCCCCCTCAGGGGGAGGTATTTAAAGAGCAGGCCAATCAGTTCATGTCAGAGACAGTCCCTGTTCCTATTATTAATTTGTGTGTATGTGTGTGTGTTTGTGAGTATGTGTGTCGGTATGCGTGTGATATGTGCGTGCACTGGGGAGCTCATGCACAGGTCAGAAAACAACTTGGCAGGAGTTCTTTCTTTCTAGCTTACAGGTTGCAGGGATGGAGCTCAAGGTATCAGACTTGGTGGGAAGCACCTTTACCTGCTGAGCCATCTCACCTGCCTGCAGGATGTCAGAATTCTTAGAGGGAGATTAAGTCTAGCCTGCAGTGAGTTGTTCTGAAAACTGTTCTGCCTCTTTAAGAAGATTGACATGAATTGTGAAGCTCTGCTTTGTTTTCAAAAACAAATGAACACATTTCCCATTTAAATAGTGGTCTTCACTGTCTGGCCTTTGAATAAATGCTGGGAAAGTGTCTGATGTGCATGTATTTATCTTACAGCTTGACAAATGGAATTAATGCCAAAGTGTTAAGCCATTACTGTGTAGGGGAATAGAGGTCTTACAAATACATTTGCTATTTCAATTTCTCTGCATGTTCTGTGCATTGAAGGCTAGGTTAATGATATCCTCAGAAATTGTATGGTCTATTGAGTAGTGGCAGCAGTGAAATATGGTTGGCCAAAGCATCCAGGGTAGCTTTCTATGGTAATAAATTGAAAATGTTGGAGAGCTTAGGGTGGGGAGTCAGGGATAGGCAGAAAGGAAAAACTGTACACAAAAGAGCCCTCAGCATTTACCACCACCTCCTGGATGTGGCTCAGCAGTTTCAACTTTTTTTTTGTTTTAGACTCAGAACTGGTCTTAGGCAGAACTTTCTCTGGCTGCATTCTGCAAGTACTTCCTTCCATAACTACAAGTGGTTGCTTACTTCATGGCAGCATCTGCAGCCCTGACTAACTACATCTCCATCGCCTTTCTTAGAAGCATTCCACATGGCAGAGTTATAACGTGTCCTCCGGAAAGGGCATTCATAGTTAACACTGTTGGAGAAAAAAGAGGCTTTATCTCTTGGTGAATTATTCTCTTTCCTGTATCATATTTTCCCATCCTCCGTCTTCCCATCTCTTTTTTTCATCCTTCCTTTTCATTTTTTTTCCCATTTCAAAGTGAACCTCTGCCTTTCCCTTTTCTACCCTCAGGAAAAACAAAGCCTCGGTACTACGTGAAATCAAAGCACTGTTGATTTTTGGAGCAGGATCCAGATCCCCTAGTGTAAAGAAATCTTAGAGATGCTTCTAATAATCAGTGGTACTTACATCACCTTTTTGGCTTGAGAATCTACACTGTTACTCAATTTCATAGAAGCAGTTTGCATCTAGATTTATCAAGTTTCTCTTAGAGATTCCTGTCTTTCTAATTTTAAGTATGAGTATTTGACTGTATGCACGCGTTCTGCATGTTTACATTGCAAGCAGAGGCCAGAAGAGGGTGCTAGATCCCCCGGAACTTAGAGATGGCTGTGAACTGCCATGTGGTGCTAGGAACCCAACTCTGGGCCTCTGTAAGAGCTGTCAGTGCTCTTAACTACTTTGCCTTCTCTTCAGTGCCTTTTGCATTTTTATGCAAATGTTCTGTTTCTTAAGGGCAGAGACATGGTCATACCCTTACACCAAGACTTAGATCAATAGCTGGGGAAAAGGTGTACCACGCATGCTTCATTTGGCTTGTCTCAGAAAGATTCTCTTACTTTCACTGAGCCAAATTTCAGTCAGGTACGCATCCTATGCACTGCTGTGCCAATCTGACTTGAGATGAGAGGTTTTCTGTGTGCTTTGTATTTAAAATGACTATTTTTCTTTGGTGAAAAAAAAAAGGAATTATCCTTGAACTTTCAGTTGAAACACTAGAATGATTAAAGTTTGTTCTATTTACCTATCAAAGTTATTTCCTATTGAATATCATTTCTTAAAAAATATTTAAAATTTCTAAAGCTACAGAGCCAGATAATATTAATCTGTGGGACATAAAGTAGCAATTTCATTTGAGGCTACCATCATCTCTTTAGGTTTTCCTATAAAGAAAGTCTACGAGAAATCCACAGAGCATAAAGAAGAGCTACTATTTTAGGATCCACTGATGCATTTTTTTTTGAGGTTTATATCTGTTGGGAACTTAATATTAACAAAGAAATTCATGATGGCTGATGTGTGCTGCATTCTAATCTAGTGTTCACCTGTGATATCCGTTATAATTGCTATATATTTAAATTTCAGTTTGGAATTTGAGGCCAACAGTCCTGGGAATGTCTTCATTATCAGTGATAAGCCACTGTAAACCTTACAGTGTTAAAACCGTGCTTGAAATAGGCATTAGAGACCTGGAAAGAGATAATATAAAATTGATCAAAACGTGTATTTCAAAAGCAGCTTTTTCTATCATCCAAAAAAAAAGGCTTTGAATCAAAGTGGTTTAGGGTTATTTTATACATGAACACTTAAAATCAGGCAGGCAGTTCTGTGCTTCATCACAAAACTTAGATGGGTAGATAAATTTATACACATCATGCATGGAAAAATGGATACAGTAGATCAGGAGAAAACTACAGAAATAAACTGACTTACTGACTGTGAACCTCAGCTCAGTGGGAGGAAAATCATAGAGGCTCATTGACTGCACAGGTTAATCAAGATTCCGGGGCAGCATTTCTAGCAGAGGAGCCGACAGGCATTTCATGAGACACAGAGAGGGGAGCATCAATGAGATTTTGGAGAAGGGAAATCAGCAGGAGCCAGACTGCAGGAAGGAGAAGAGATCACAGACAGGGTATGGATAGACTTGAATATTGACAGAGGTCTGCATCTCTTCCTGAAGTGGTCCTAGCTTCACTCCCCACAGACAGCATCCTACCCAGACACACCCAGCACTTAGCAGCAGTGTTACTTATTGAAATTGTGTATTCCCGCATTTGAGAGCTTAATAGATCATTAGTGTTCCTATTAGGAATGTCAACCCTCTAAATTCTGTTTTGCTTCTGTGCACATGTGGCAGCCATACCAACAATACCAAAATTGTGAATCATGTATCCAAGTTGTTGGGTTTTGTTTTGTTTTGTTTTTTCAATTTCAGATTTTATTTACTCTGGAAATAGTTGGTTGTTCTAGGTTTCTGGTCACTCCGCTTGTCTAGAAAACAATGATGACAACAATAAGACACCACCACAGTTAAGGTGGCAGGTACAATTAGCAGATACAATTTCCTGGGTTTCATCTCGTCAATGAGCATGAGTTAAATTAGGTTTGTTGTTATACACTTATGATCCCAGAACCTAGAGGCAGGAAGATTTAGAGTTCATGGTCAGCTAAGATCCCATCTTAAAAACAAAAACGTACAAACAATAAGACAACTTCATACAACACACTTGTTTTAAGGATCTTTTGTGGTTTCAATTTCTTTTTTATTCACTTACGAAACCTGTGTGGAGATGTGTGGGTCTTTTTAATACTATTGAAAAATGGGGCCTGAGTTATTTATGAGTGCATTCACCATGCACGTGGAGCATAGAAACATAACAGGAGCA
This sequence comes from Meriones unguiculatus, assembly GCF_030254825.1. Classification (NCBI taxonomy): domain Eukaryota; kingdom Metazoa; phylum Chordata; class Mammalia; order Rodentia; family Muridae; genus Meriones; species Meriones unguiculatus. The sequence goes on from NC_083359.1 coordinate 31,797,845, forward strand.
TCCCAACCACAGCAGAATGAAATAACCACTCATTAGCAAGTTCTCCTTGTGGGACACACCCAAGCTATTACTTGGAGAAGGAATTGGAAACTACGAGGGGCATTTTCAAGGCATTTATTACAGAACAACATTTTTAATTTCTTTTTATGTGTTAGAACCTCAGTGAGTCCTGCATTTCTGTCTAAGACACCAACAAAAATCGAGTGTGATGATATTAAATTCACTGTGTCCTGAGTTGTCAGGAAAGTGCTAACAATAGTTTTCACTGTTTCTCTTGTGGGTTGGCTTTTTCTTTTTTTCTCTTCCCTGGACATGTGAACATAAATGCCTAACACATTGCACAGTCACATAACGGATATTGTATTACCAGAAAATCCAGACTGACTCCAAAGTAAATAAAACACCACCCAAAGCTACCTTGTCAGTGGCTTGTCAAAGTATAGTTTTTGTTGGTGGCAATGGGGATGGTCTTATTTTCCTGTGCTTAGAAGAAAGGTTTTACATCGCAAACAGTAAAAGAACACTTAGATGACAATTGATTGCCTCTGTCACATCCCTGCTGGATACATATCCCCTCATTCTGTAAGAGGGCAGTAAGGGCTCTAAAGTTTTAGCCTTAGCTCAGATCCCCTAGGACTGCCAATGGCCTCACCAGCACACCTCTGTTGCCCAGAGCTCTGGCCATCAAAGGCATAGCTGTAGAATCTGCTGTTCTGGCTCTTTCCTGATCTCCCAAATAAATTGATTACTTTGATCCCTAAAGTGGCAAATCAGACATTTCTCAGCCTTCCTAAATTCACCCCCTCTCTGTTTTGATCAGAGGAAATTTTTTTAAGTTATTTGCTTTTCCAAATATCAAGTCGAGAATGGGTATGAGACTGTCACCCTCTGCTGTCCTGCAGGTATCAGTGTCTACTGCAGAGACATGGACATAGTTAAACAGGAGTGCTTTTAGCACAAGCCTTGCACATGTCACAGAGGAATGCATTTTATTATAACATTAAATGACTAAAACTGTTTATTCTGTGAACATAATGGCTCTCTGTGTCTTCGGTTCATCTTAATCTGTTTTAGTGCCCAGCTTTTCTCAAAAACCTCTTTGGAATGCAGAGTTATTCATATCAGAGAATAGCTGAAAGAGGAAGAAGAATAAAACAAAATTAGCAGTTGATCAAGAGTACTTCAGGCTGCCACCCTTTCCATTAAGGATTTGATTTGATGTGAGCGCAATGCTTTTCCTGATACATTATGATAGAATAACCCTGACAGAAAGTAAAACCAAAGAAAACTAAAACTTGATCTAAGATAGAGCAGCCTGCCACCCTTCCGATTAGCATTTTAATTTGATGGGAGCTGTGTGGTGTCTTAGTCTCAGTTCCCAGGAAAGGCTTTCTCATTTAAGAGTGCCTAACCCTTATCAAGTCTTCCTGAGCTCTTTTAGAATTTATTTATTTATTTTTTAAAGATTACCTCCGCTGCTTCCCTGGTGGCGATGGAAGGTGTTTATCAGACACTGTGTTGCAGCAGCAATCTATGGCTGCCTTTTGATGACAACTGTAAGACTTCATCAAGACTAAAGTATGTGGCTACAGAAGAAAAAAAAATCTGTGTGGATGTATCCCTCTGACAATACCTTTGCTCGACTGACTTTCTATAAAGAGAAATGAGTTAACAGTCAATTTTTTTATTCTTTTGCATCACACACACACACACACACACACACACAGAGAGAGAGAGAGAGAGAGAGAGAGAGAGAGAGAGAGAGAGAGAGAGAATAGGGACGAAATGAGCTCTTATGAAGACTAATCCATTCATCACTAATTCAAGCCACCACATTAGCCCTGTGATGCTGAACTGAAAGCAGATGAAGTAAAAGAAACCAAACCAGCATTGACTCCTCACATAGACATCCATTTCTCGTTCATGGGGTGGGACTACACACTGATTTTGGTGCATTTCAAGCTGTGGGCTTGCCTCCTTTCTCTAGAGCCTTCCTGGGACTAGGCTCTGCTATGAGGCTTCATGTGCAAGGCTTGGGTTTCAGAACCAGTACATTTGGTGTAATTATGTTTTCTTTTGTCTGTCTTTCTTTTCAAGGACTTTGTGTTTATTGTACAGAAACTCCATGACTGTGTTAAGGTCTTAATGTGCTTCTCCCCTGTTATCTCAGTCCCTGCTCTCCTTCACACCCCTGCCAGCCCCAGATCTTCTAAGTCTTTAACCCATGAGATTCATCAGACAGGAATGGTTTTACTCTGAAAGACAGCAGAATTAAGGGGAAATGGAATGAGAAAATAAGCCCTTTACCTAGATTCTAGTTACCTGGCATCTTTTATCAGCTATGGGTAAGGAATTTTAGCACAGTTAGCCAGACGTGGTGGAAAGGTGGCCTGTGTCTAGACGACATTCTTTTTACAGAGAGCTATTTCAAATAAGAATATTAAAATAGTGGTACATCACATCGTGATCGAGGCTTAATTGCACATGATCATAGTCTTTTCACCAAGTTAAATCTGAAGCTTTAGGGAATCACACAAAGGACAACTTTTATTTTGTTTAGTAGAAACATCTCAACTTCCCATGCAATCCTCGTGAACTACCGTTTCCCCCATCATGTAGCCCTATCTCATGGCCATCAGGATCTACCTTGTGATCTCATTGAGGTTCTCTAGGCTCCTTTGAGATGTATCTACAGAAACTCCAAGCACATCTGACTATTGTGAAAACACGGTGCAGACTACCATGAGAAGCCCAGAGCCATGTTCTTGGGTATATGCTTTCTTTCCCCTGAGCACGTTTTGTTTTGTTTCTGGTGGGTTGTTTTTTGTTGTTGTTGCTGTTTGTTTTTTTCTGTTAAACCCTATGCTTAATTCTACGTTAAATTCTCCCATGGGCTGGGGAGTGAGCTTGGCCCATAAAGTCTACTGTGCAATCATGAAAACAACCCTTTGGTACCTGAAACCAATGTGGAAATGCTGGCGTGCTGCCTCTTGTTTGTAGTCCTAGCTCTCCGAAAGTGGAGACAGGAGGATTCCTGGGGTTCCTGGGTAAGCAAGCTTAGCTGAATCAGGGAATCTCACTGAGGCCAAGGGATTCAGTTGAAAAAATAATAAAATAAGATGGCTCCTTCTTTAGGAACAGCATTCACACACAGACACACAGACACACACACACATCCTCTCTCTCTGTATCCCTTTCTCCCTCTCTCCCTCCCTCTGTCACCATGAACTCCAACTTCAAAATGACTCCTCCTCAGATCCCTTTCTACACTGAAATGTGGGCTATTGTGGCTTTGTCTGAGAGGAAGAGAATTCCTTAGTTAGTTGTACTGCAGCCGGGTTCTGTGTCACCAACCAGTGTCTCACTCACTGTGACCACCAAAACCATTTCCTTTCCTCATTACCAACCAACATTACTATCCCCCAAAAGGGTCAGATGTTTTTATTTTTATTTTTTGGAAATCTCAGGCTCTCCCACAGTGATTACCTTGGGACATTTCCTTTGCTTTTCTGAGCATGTGTGAATAGTCAGTGCATTCTCTGTCTGTCTTGATGTTTGGAAACAGTGCCTATATGGAATCTTGAGACCCAAATAAAGATATATTTTTATGGCTATCAAGTTTATTCAAATGTAAAAAAATGCCTTTTGATTTCTTTGCCTGTCATGTAATAGAGTTGGGGTTCCGTCTCGTTGTATTTTTCTATTTTTCTAAGATGTGGCGTTAAAGTTTCCTTTTCAAGATCATTTCTCATATGCATATTCCCTAAGACTCTTTTCACATCAAAGTTCGACTTTGAAGCCTTCTAGCAAAGTAGCAGCCTGGCAGTCTATGACAACAGGCATAATTTAGTTGCATTCCTTTATCTGAGAGGGAAATAAAAAAAAGTTTCCTCCTTACTTAAATAGCAGTTTTAAAGCCTAATTAATGAAATTGATAGCTTCATGTATGTAAATTGCCATAACAGGAGAGGGGAGTATGCAAAGTGAGGTTGGAGGGGTTGCGTTCTAGTCTATTCCTCTATAATCATGATTCTTTATTAAGCAGATGTGCAGGCTTGCAATGTGCTTTCATGTTGTTCTGCCCAGTTACAGTCTTATCAGACGCGTCTTTTTGAAGAAATGTTTATTATTTATTTATTGTTCATTTTATTTTATTTTGGGTGTTACAATCCAACTGTGGTTCCCCTCCCTCCTCTCCTTCCAATCTCCCCCTCCCTACCTCCCCCAGGTCCACTTTTCGGAGGCCTTTAAGTGCTTAGAAGCCAAGTAGTCACTGTCTTGTCTTGGGAGGCGAGACTCGTCTCACATTTGGAGATTTCTTCTGCTGATGCCTTATGTGTGAGGTACAAATACCCCCAAAACCCCCGACACATAATGCAGTCCAAACTGGTTAAAAGTTATTAACATCCTTCAGTTATACTATTGAACACCGTATGTTACCTTGAAGACTTATTTTCAATTATATAGAACTTAATGGATATATGTAACCCATTTATTTGTAAGTTTATACTAGATGTTTATTTGTTAGATTGAACACGCTGAAATTTCTGACAACTGATGACGTTTTTTTCTATTAAAAAAAAAATGGCCATTCTGTGTAATGCAATGTGTTAGATGCAAGAAGAAATGTAATCTCGTTTGAAATAGGGGCATCAATACTATCTTGGGATAGTTTTTGTAGTGATTTTATTTAAAAGAGAGGGTCTCATGTAGGTCATACTGACCTCACACTTGCTATGTAGCCAAAGCTGACCTTGAACTTCTTATCCTCCTGACTGTACTTCCTCAATACTGGGATTAGAGATTTGCTCCACCACCCCTAGTTCATGTAGTGCTGGGGAGCTGGCACAGGCCTTCCTGCTTGAGAGCCAAGGGCTATGTAGTAATAAATAAATTTGGTGAAACGTATGGATTTCTTCTTAGAAAAATTCCCAGAGCTCCCGTCATGTAAGAGCCTCTGCTTGCTTCATGGAGTTGTATAGAGGGATGGGTACGAGAGGACCACAGGGCATGAGCAGGGTGCACGCCGCTTAGAACACTGATATAAGGACAGGCAACAGGCCTCATGTCCACGGGGATTTCTAAATGACCACCTTTAGGAGAAAAACTGCAGTCTAAGGACATTAAGGGTTTATCCTCTGGGTAATTAATGGTCCCCCTTTGGCCTCTCCTGGCTTCTCTGTCTGAGCCCCTGTTTTTCTGCTTGTGAGGAAGGCAAGAACAATTGCTCTTTCAGACCCCTTAACTGTAGACCTTCGCCCGAATTTCATCTCTGTCCTAATCCTCCAATTTTTCCAACTGTGTTATTTGGTCTGCGAGAGCATTTCCTTGGCAATCAGAGGAAACCTTGGGCATGAACCTAAATAGAAGACCACTGGACAGAATGCTGAGATAAAAACTCTTGTTTTGAGGGCTTACCTTGGGAGAATAAATAATGAAACCGGCTCTTTCAAATGAGCAATTCCCTCTGCCCAGCTCCCTTTGCCTCTTTGAAATGCATGGTGACAATACATTGATATTACTGGGGTTAATGACTGACTGATTAACAACAGAGAGCACATTTGCAGGCAAATGAGCTGTAATAATTGTTGCAGGAACTCCTCTGAAGAAATGTTTTAAATAGGCCTGTAAGAGCTCTTCAAATGGCCTCTTGCTCTGTCCATACAAGCCCTCCCTATTTGTTTGTTTGTTTTTTAATCTTTGTTGTTGTTGTTGTGTGCTTTGATAATGGAGAAAGTGAAAAATCCCACCTCCGTTAGCCCAGTTTATGTAAAAAGTGCACAGTGCGAGGTTTTTCAGTATATAGCATTTCAGGAGTTTGCTTCTGCGATTCCCACTACAAGCTGCTCTGACGTGTGGTCTAGAATTGTTCATTTTGTGAAAGAAAGTAAGCTAGAATCAAAAATCCACGAAGGTTTGGATTTGGAGTGTCCTTACAGCCCCTCCTTAAAGGACTAAACACCAGGTTAGGCACCGATGGGCAATAATGAAACTCTTAGGATACGCGGGGCACCAGAGAAAAGAGCGTCATGTCATTGGACATGAGCCCTTGAGTGAGGATGGTAGAATTTGGCACTTCACTCCATCCCACCCTGTTTCTCTTTTCTAATCAATCACCAAGAATTAATAGGTACCTTTGCCCCGGATGTCCTTAGGATGGACTGAAGAGAGCAACGGAGCCAAAAATCTAAGGCCAGTACCGTTTCTAGTTGAAATCATAATCGAAAATTCAACTCCCTCGTTTGGGGTGATTATCTTGGGTATTTTGTGAGGCAATGGAAAAATGACCAATGCAGAGACTCAATGGACCCGTTTCCCCAGGTTTTAGAAAGCGCTCAGCGTTTATATCGGAAAGTGGAGGTGGTGACGTTAAGTAATTTTTTTACAGATATTAAAGTTGGAGAGTTACAAAAAGAAGGGTTTCTCACATTCTCAAAACCAGTTTGATAACGAGTAGTGCTCAGACCCGAAGGTGACCAAACCTCATCAAATTGAGATTGAGTCTGCCTTCTCGCACCCTTAGGAACCAGAGCTTTGATTATGTATAATTGCCAGTGTGACTGTGGACAAAATTTTGTATGCGTCAAAAATCACCTGGGGATTCTAAAAATGAAATGGCTGCAAGGGTGCAGCTCAAGAACGTCCAAGTCAGGAGGTTTGACGTGGCCACACAATCTGTATTTCTGGAAGGTAGCAGTGGGTTCAGGTGCCTCCTGTACTGTGGTGGCGTTTTTAGCATTATTGTCTCCATAGGGATCCAAACTTAGGTGCCTCCTAAGGCTGAAGGACACCTACTGCTCATCCTAGCCCCTCACAATCAAATACTGCCCACCTCAAAACACACAGGGCATATATGGGTTGTTCATAGAGAAAGAAAAAAGAAAGAAACTAGTCATCTGCCTGCTATCTTGAAAGTCCTGGTATGTTTTGTAAGTGTCTTTTTCACTCACTCCACCTACCACTACTTTGGCTTGTTATTGTCTTGGTGATATACTTCCTGCCACATGGGCCCAGCTGGCCTTGTAGTCATTCTGTAGCTCAGGTGAACCTCAAACCCACAGGAATCTTTGCCCTTCAGCCTCTCAAGTGTTGGGGTTGGAGGCCTGTGTCACCTCCTTTAATTTGTTTCCTCTTACTCCCAACTTTGTTTTAATTTCGTGTGTGTGTATGACTTGCCTGTATGTATGTCTGAGTACCATGTCCATGCCTAGTATCCCCAGAATCCAGATCTACTGAGCTGCCATGTGGGTACTTGTAATCATACTCAATTTCCCTGGAAGAACAGCCAGGTTTTTTGTCTTTGTTTTTGTTTTTTAACCTCTTGGATGTCTCTCTGAGGCATTATCACTGGTTTTAAAACAATCACTGAAAAACACTTTTTTTCTTTGCTTCCTGGTAAATTCCTGAGGTGGGCGTAAAACTAAGTCTGTCCCTACACCAGGATCTTACTATCCTTGGAAGGGCTAATATATTTAGGTGTCTCAGATGAGTTAAATTATTATAGCATCAAAACTTCACTCATCCAAATATCATTTCCTTGGTATTTTTCTTTCCATTATCCCATTTAAATAATACACTAAATGTGAGGCCCATTAAATGTGATTATCGTGTCATTACTACAAGAGTTAAACTCAGTACAACTTCTTAAAGAATTGAAAGTAATTGAAATCAAACGCACACAAATATGTGCAATAAAACAAGGCCATGGAATTCTGCCTCAGTACTGTTATTAATGTGTTGGAGGCCTATGTTTAAACAAACCGTATAAGATGACCAAATGTGCCAAAGGGAAATTCTCTCTGATATCAAAATTGAAGAAAGGAAACTTTTCCCCATGATTCCATCTATTTTTATTTATTGTGATACAAATGAATAAATCTGGGCCAGGCACTAAGAGCACTTGTTGCTTGTGAGAACCCAGGTTTGGTTCTCAGCACCCATATGGGAACACACAATCTTCCTAATTCCGGGTCTGATGCTCTCTTTCTGACCTCTTTCTGACACTATTCATGCACATGAATTGAATCTAAAATGACTTAAAGAATGGGCCATCTATAGTTGTGTTGGCTGTACAATTTCTCTTTCCTTTTCGGAAAACAAGAAATGCGTCCAATTACAAAGCAGATAAAACTCCAAGGAAGCTAAAGCTGGCGGATCTGGGATGAGAGGCAGGGATCTCTTCTGACATCAGAAAAGCCTCAGCCAGTGAAGGGCGAGAGCTTACATGGAGTGACAGGGATGACAGGATAGACTGACTCCTGTGAACTCCTCAGTGTCTGCCTCAGATATTTGCCTTGCTCCATCTTAAAATGGCAAACTTTCAGATCATGATCTTCATATGCAGTAATTCCCAGGATCCCATGGCCAACTCTGACAAGAATTAAAAATGGAATTTTCACTGACTTGATTTTTTTAAATTTTTTATTTTTTTTTTCCTTCCGGACCTCCAAGTTTCTGCATACCTACTGACTTCTCTATTAACTTTAAAGCAAAATTGTCAGTACAAAATACAATGGGATTTTACCTCAATATGTGAGGAGAGATAAACGACAGCAAAGAACTCTACCACAGCATACCCAGTGTCATTGTAAACTTCAACAATCCACTGTTTATTGGAATAAAAAAGGAACTCATTAGACAGTGGTTTTCATACTTCAACATATTGTGTTTCAATTTTTTCTTCAAGTCATTTAACAAATAATGGAAAATTTTCCCACAGAGTCACTTAAATTACAGAGTTAATAGTCTCATGTGATGGTATAGTGACTGATCCCAATTTCCAATGCTGGTGGTTACTTATAATAGCAGCCTTTCTAAATAACTCCTATTGCTTACTAAATTATCGCAAACCACCACTGTACAAAAATTATCTTACATAATCCTTGCAGCAATCTATGAATCAAGTATTATTACTAGACTTCTAAATTTATGAATGAGAAAATGGAAGATCAACAAATTTAGTTTGTCGTGGTTACATATCTAACAAAGAGGAGGGCTGGGTAGAGATACCAGAGTCATCTTGACTCTCTAATCAGGCTTCTGATATGCCTGCATTTGAAGTATCTAAGGGCAGACACTGTTACACAATAATTACCTGCTGTTTCATTCATCTGCACCCCAACATCCAAAGTTCTGAGGTTATTGCTGAGCCATTTGCGATATTATCCTCTGTCATTTTGTCTCCACTCAATAAGGGTATTCGGGCAAGGAGGTAATAGTCAACTCTTGCAACGGCTTCCGGTGTTTTCAGGCAATATTTGTGTAGAAGACGTTTTCTCCCCCTACCTCAAGATACACAGTTCTTGAGAGTCCTAGGCTAGAACTCAGTTAAAAATGTGTATTCTTAATCTCTCTTCTGCCTTATAAAGCCTAACACACTCAGCGACCTTACAAAATACACGTGTTTTGCAATAGTCTTTCATTTTTGTATTAATTATACTTTCTTTAAAAAAAAATACTAAATGAGAACAGAGTTTTGGGACAAAGAGTTAAAATACAAATGCGAATAAAGTTGATGTCTCCACAATGTCACGGTTCCAGAAATGGCTTCTGTTGTGTTTTCTGGGTTGTGTACATGTCACTTTATCATTATGCGCATTGCCCTGTTTCGATTCCAGACCTAGTCTGCTCTGTGCTTTGTTTCTATGCATCCACAGAAAACAAACCGGATGGTGTATTGTGTTCATCTTCATTGTGTCATATAGTGAGTGTCCCCCTTTCAGGTTTTCCTGTTGTAACTTTGCATGTGTGGCATTTCCGCTTTAATCTTTTAGGAGACGGCTGGCCTTCTGAAACATGATGTTATGCCATCTCTCCATTCGCCTGTGAGTAACGTTTAGGCAGGCTGCAGATGTTGCTGTGAGAGTGCCCTTGACTGTCGTATCCTTAGCCACAAAAGCAAAGTTGTTTTTTTTTTTTTTTTTCTAGGAATTGTATTGAAAATATAAGTTTTTTACCACAGGGCAGGAAGGTTGGAAAATTTCATGTTCTCCAATTGCTAATTCCGAAGAACTCTTGTTCTAGGTACATAAAGGAAAGCTATTTCCCTATTTCCACCCACTCAGAAGTAGGTGGTGTTATCATCTACCTTCTGCGTGTTTGTACATAACAATCAGGAAGAGCGAGCTAGTAAAGAAGGCTCTACCCACTGTTGGAGTCCTCCTTGCCTATTTGTGTATGTATGAGCAAGGTTGAGGTTTGGTTGTCAATTAAACATTGCCCCTTTCAACCTTGTCATTTAGCATATTCTGGGCTTTTCACCTCAGATGTCACTTCTGGGAACCATCTCATTTGCTTCTGTTCTCTTTATCACTAGCACCCAGGGTGGAAATTCTTGCTGAGATAGGAGGCTTGAGAACACAATGCCATAGGAACTTCAGAGCTAACATTTGCATTGCTGTAGAAGATGGACTGAGCCTTTGTGCATTCTCAAGTTTACTTTTTTTCTTTTCCTGAAATACAGTCAAATAAAGTCCTAGCCCTCAGGACCCCCAACCCTAGGCAGTGCCTAAGGAATTAATGACCAGCTGAGGTTAATGAGTCCCCACTCAGCTCCGGGCCATCAACTCTCCCAGCTGGCCATTAATCCCCTGGAAATGCCCCACGCCTTGGTAGTTACTCCTTAATTATGGAAGACATTAAGAATCAGGAGAGAATCCTAAGTGAAATGAAAAGGCCATTTTTCACTGGTGTTCAGCACGGGACATTTAAGTCCAGGTGGCACCAGGAAGCACAACCACAGCCGATTAAACCACCTGCTCCCGTGGAGGGCTCATCCATCTCTATTTTCTCCTTTGATCACCAAAACTCAAGGAGGCTATTTAAGCTACTGCAGATCCAAGACATTGCAAATAACTTGTGTCCTAGGATTTCTTGATTAAACTGAGAGCTAATACCCTGGACTCATTCAAGCCAGGTATATCTTTATCTTTATGTCTAGGAGGAGTGTTTGTCCGTGTGGTTTGTACTTCTTGGAATGGTGGGATTTCTCCTGTCCATCCACCTACTAATCCCTATTTATCACTGTTTATAACTCACCTGTTTGCCATTGTGTTGCTAGAAGTTGCACATAAATTACTCAGACGACCAGAACTGCTTGCTCTCTGTGGCTTATTAATTTTGATTCAACTGAGTGGAATCCCACTACTATCTGTGGGATCCTGGGTATTTTTAATGTTCTTAACATGTAAGTTTTTGTGTGCATAAATACTGAAACTTGGTAAAAATGAAATCATTACTAAGTGATTATTTAAATTTTAAATACTACAGGAAGGTTAATGTTAGGATTCAGAGGTTTGTTTGTTTGTTTTGATTAAGAGTTACTGAAACTTTAGTATTGATTAAGTCATCTCCTAACCTAGTATAAGTGGGAAGAGTTTTGAATGAATACATACATAGTCTGATACTAAAGCTATTCATGATAGAATTTGTACAGCCTGTGGATGATGTTAGTGAATAGGAGGAGAAGAGGGACATAGTTAAAGGGCTGAAAGGTAGTACAGGTGGGAGAAGAGTTGGAAAACTTGCCTACATAAAGCCTTAAGCAAATTTTATTTACTTAAAATCTTTTTCTAATCTGCCCTATTGCCATTTAATTATCTAGGATGGAAGTTAATTACTATATGTAATTAATATATCAGATTATATAAAGAACAATATATTTACCAATATATTATTATAATGATTAAATAGCAAGAATACAGTATTAATATACTGTGTTCTTAATATATCATTTGCTAATATTAACATATGTTATATATCTATATGTAATATGGTATCTATGTAACATACACTAATCAATCATGTTATATTAATATTAATCAATCACTATATAGGTTAATATTGATTAATATTAAGTATGTGATAGGCTAATGTCTAAATGACAGACAGCACAATCATACACAATACTTTGAAGACAGAATGGCTGAATTCCAGATTCAACCCTCGGACTTTGGAAAATTATCTTAAATATCAGTGAACGATTGTAATGCCATCTCATGCTGGTGAAGCTAAAATAAAACACTATTTGTAAATAATTGTTTACAGTTCTTTGTGGTTACTAGTGTCTATATATTAACATATATATGTGTGTGCGTGTACTCTCTTTTATTCCATAAAAACCATGTTCATAACAAAGTGAAATCTTATTTTCTCCTTCTAAAACAGATGACCCTGATACTATTCTGCTGCATGTGGCAGATGCCTCTGATTTCCCCCCAAAAAAAACCTCTTCAAATGACTCCTCTTCTCTTCTTGCACTACTCAGCAACCTAGCTCAATGTCAACATTCACTCCTACCCTTCTGTCATCCTGCACACTCTTCTGGATTCTTTTGTCCGCCTTGAGCCTTTCTTCTTTATGCTGTGGTTTTGTAGCAAACTACAAATAACCTGGTGTCTTCACTGTCACCATCCAAATTCCCCACTTCTTACAACCATCCACTCTTCCACTTTTTGTGTTGTCCCGCAGCACTTTTCCATCACTTCCTCAACTCTCTTAAGACTTTATTATTTATAGATACATCCACCATACCTCATTCAATTAGATACTTTCACATTCTCTTTTCATCTTTCAGTATGTTGTTTCACATCTTGGCTTCCAGTCACATTGTGCATTTGTTGCGATTACTTAGAATTTTAGTTTGTCAACTACTCCATAAGTATTCTTTTCACTTTCCCTGGAGCACAACTTTCTTACAACAATGAAACAGCAGCCTACAAGAAAAGCTGAGTCCATCTTTCATGGAGATTATGGACAGAGAATAAGATATTAGAAGAAATATCACATTAATTTCATATAAGTACAATGTACAAAAAAGAAAAAAAATAAAGAACAATTTTCTAAATGTAAATAGATCCTTATTTATCACCCTGCATAAAACCAAAGTCCAAGTGGATCAAAGACCTTAACATAAAACCAGACACACTAAATTGGTTAGAAGAAAAAGTGGGGTAGAGCCTTGAACTCATTTGCACAGGAAAAAATCTTCCTGAACAGAACACCAACAACACAGTCTCTAAGAATAATAATCAATAAATCGGACCTCAGGAAACTAAAAAGATTCTGTAAAGCAAAGGACACTGTGGTCAGAACAAAATGACAGCCTACAGAATGGGAAAGGATCTTCACCAACCCTATATCTGACAGAGGGCTGATATCCAGAATATATAAAGAACTCAAGAAGTTAAACAGCAACAAATCAAGTAATCAAATTAAAAAAATGGAGTGCAGAGCTAAACAGAGAATTCTCTGTAGAGGAATTTAGAATGGCAGAGAAACACTTACAAAAGAAACATTCGATGTCTTTTAGTCATCAGGGAAATGCAAATCAAAAACAACCCCGAGATTTCACTTACAACCATCAGAATGGCTAAGAGAAAAAACTCAAGTGGAAATGCATTCTGGGGAGGATGTGGAGAAAGGGGAACCCTCCTCCATTGCTGGTGGGAATGTTAACTTGTACAATCACTTAGAAAATCTATCTGGCACTTTCTCAGAAAATTAGGAATAGGGCTTCCTCAAGATACAGCTACAACACTCCTAGGCATATATCTAAAAGATGTTCAAGTAAACAATAAGGACATTTGCCCAACCGTGTGCGTAGCATCTTTATTCATAAGAGCCAGAACCTGGAAACAACCCAGATGTCCCTCAATTGAGGAATGAATGCAGAAATTGTGGTACATTTACACAATGGAATACTACTCAGTAATTAAAAACAAGGAAATCATGAAATTTCAGGCAAACAGTGGGATCTAGAAAAGAGGATCCTGAGTGAGGTATCCCAGAAGCAGAAAGACATGCATGGTATATACTCACTTATAAGTGGATATTAGACATATAATATAGGATAAAAATAATAAAATCTGTATACCTAAAGAAGCTAAGCAAGAAGGAGGACCTTGGGTAAGATGAGCGATCCTCACTCAGAAAGACAAATGGGATAGACATTGGAAGAAGGAGAAAACAGGAAACAGGACTGGAGCCTAACACAGAGGGACTCTGAAAGACTCTACCCAGCCGTGTATCAAAGCAGATGCTGAGACTTATAGCTAAGCTTTGGGAAGAGTGTAGAGAATCTTATGAAAGAAGGGAGAGTTATTAAGTCCTGGAGAGGAAGGAGCTCCACAAGGAGAGCAACAGAACCAAAAAATATGGGCACAGGTTTTTTTTTTCTGAGACTGATAGTCCAATGAAGCACCATTTATGGATATAACCTATGTAACCTAGAACCCCTGTTCACATGTAGCCCATGGCAGCTTAGTATCTAAGTGGTTCCCTAGTAAGGGGAACAGGGACTGTCTCTGACATGAACTCAGTGGCTGGCACCTTGATCTCCTCCCCCCTGAGGCAGGAACAGCCTTGCCAGGCCACAGAAGAGGTCAATGCAGCCAGTCCTGATGAGTCCTGATAAGCTAGGGTCAGATGGAAGGGGAGGAGAACCTCCCCTATCAGTGGACTTGGAGAGGGGAATAGAAGAGGGAGGGAGGGTGAGATTGGGAGAGAATGAAGGAAGGGGCTACAGCTGGGATGTAAAATGAATAAACTTTAATTAATATAAAAAAAAATCCACAAAAATTTCAACTCCAAATTTGTCCTGCCTCCAGATGTGCAGGAATAAACATAGAGCAAATAGAGCAGAGATTGAGGGTATACTCAACCAATGCCTGGCCCAACCAAAGACAGCCTGTATCGCAGAATGCCAAAACCTGACACTGTGAATGACACTCTGCTAAGCCTGTAGAAGGAGCCTGTCAGAGTTTTCCTCTAAGAGACTCTACCCAGCAGCTCTTCAAAACAGATGCTGAGACTCACAGCCAAACATTGGGTGATGCTTAGGGAGTCTGGTGGAAAAGTGGGAGAAAAGAAAAAAGGAGCTGGAGGTGACAGAAGCTCCACAAGAAGACCAAAAGGGCCAACTAACCAAGGCCCAGAGGGGCTTGCTGAGACTGAAGTATCAACCAACAGCCATGTATTAACTGGACCTAGGCCCCCTACAAAGATGTAATAGATGGTCAGCTTAGGCTTCATATCCGTCCTCTAGTAAGGGAAGTAGGGACTGCATGGGACAGAGACTCACTTGCTAGCTTTTTGTTCACTTCCCCTTGGCGGGACTGCCTTACTAGGCCATGGGGGAAGAGGACATGCTCAGTCCTGATGCAACTTGATCAACTAGGGTGAATGGGAAAAGGATCTTTCCTTTTCTGAGGAATAGAGGAACAGGAAAGGCAGGTGAGAGAGTGGGACTGTGAAGGGAAAAGCATTGGGGCTACAACCAGGTTGTAAAGTGTATAAAAAATAAATTAAGTTTCTTAAATAATAATAAAAATAATAATACAGATTTGCATAAGAAGAAGAGGGCTTCACCTGTTACCTGAGGAGACAAGTAACAGAAGGCTGGCTGGTACTAATAGTCCACACAAAGGAAATAGACGTACCAAAGGTCAATGACAAAACAAAAATCTAAATTTTAGGCAGAAAGTGAAGGATGTAGGTCCAATGGGATGTAAGCCCAAGAGAAGATAAAAAATTGATAAATTTCTCAGTAGAAGAAGGCAGCATTGCTACAATGTCTGCTTTCCGTTCAAGTGAAAATGTTGTGTATTTATTATCTCCCAAGGGCTGAACACCATGCAGGAATCCGATAGATACTTGGGTTACTATCTGAATGGAATTTGTGATGATTTCTGTGTAAGTGCTCTTTGTTCCTTATGGATAATTGGGGACATGAATAGAAAGTCTGTAATGATTTATGGGCAAGATATTCAAGGGTTTAGATTTCTGACCTAGCTTCTATACTGATAAAAATGCTGTTTGAGTTATGCTGAAAACTAATGAAGTAAAATGGATAAAGCCAAGCGATGTATTCTACTTGAAAATTATGGCATGTTTAGTTCCACAAGTGAATAGTTTAAAATGAGTGATTTCCTTTGCTCTTATTTTTTTAAAGCTGTCCCAAAGAAAATATCTCAAAAACAAACAAACAAACAACTAAATAAATTCCCACTTCAAGTTTAGAAATGATGTTTCACTGTGTATCTATAAGAATTCAACATAAATCTTCCATACCTTGCTGCCTTCTGTACCTAAGACTGATTCTTCAATAATGAGAGGAAAGTTGAAAAAGCGTTGACTACAGGTCCTGCTTTAGTGAAGGCTACTGATGCTTATGATGAAGATATATAATCTAGGTATGGAGGTCTATTATCTCCACCTAGGTTAGTGAACAAGAAAATCTTAAGAGTAATTTTACCTTTCACTTCAAGGTGTAACATTATTATTATTTTTTTGGGGGGGTTATGTCCAAAAATATCTAGCCCCAGCCCCATTTCCCCTTACCTCTGTCCCTGAGTACTTTTTAACTCAGGTCACATAGGACAGATACTTCCCTGACTTTTTCAAATATCATCTGGTCTCTGTCAAATATGACACTCAGTTCTTTATCCAGTTCAGGGTGATGCATCTCTTTAGAGCATTAGTGGATAATCACGCTCCTTAGGGAGATTTAATGTGGTTACATAGTAATAAAGAACCTTCCAACAGAACATAAACAATACCATGATGAAGAATATTAAATCATATGTTTTGTTACTGAGCCCATTATAGAGCCAATTTAAAATTATAATAAATTTGCATTTGGCACTTGATAGAGATTGGCAAATTTATTCATGTGAAAAATAGAGAATATAGATTAAATGTCTTTGAATTTCCCTGTTATATAAAGAGCTGAAAGATAAAAATCACACTCTGTTAAAAAAAACCTCACTCTGTAATTATATACATGTAATAATATGTAATATATATATACATTAAGATATACATATGCACACATAAGTGTGCATTCTTGGGCTAAATGATTTCTACTTATTCTAAAGCTATATTTTCATGGTATTTAAAATACTTAAAATTTTGGGCTGTTGATGACTCTTTTGCCTGCCTCTGCATCCCTTTCCCCAGCTAGGCTGCCCTGTCAGGCTCCAGCGGGAGAGCTCGCACTTAGTCCTGCTCTGACATGAGGTGCCAGAGTGTGTTGGTACCCTTTGGCAGCCTCCCCTTCCCTGGGAAGGAGGAGAGAGGGGAGTAAATGGAAGGGGTGTGAGGGTGGGAATGGGAGAAGAAGAGGGAGGGTCCTGGCATCGGCTGTAAAGTGATTAAGCACTTAAAAAAGATTAATCACTTACAAAGAACTCCCTCAAAATTAGTGATTTGATTTTAAATGCCTCTCCTTTTGAGAAGTGATTTAGCATTTTGTTCAAGTTGATGTATGTGTGATTCAGGGGACAAGAGAAAGAGAAGTAGTGTCAGTCAAGGACAGTGATTTAAAACAGGTTTGTGTGAACCACCAAGACTGTTGTCCCTGAGCAAACAGAAAGCAATCTGTTGGCCATTAAATGTCTAACAATTATATCCTTTACCCAGTGGCTTTTACACTAGTAAGAACTAAGAACTAGTCTTAAATTTCAATCTTGATAAATTTTTTTTCCAATACAACCCAGCAGCCATCATGGAAACTATGTCCCCTTTATGACTTATAGTATCTTGTCTTCAAAAATACATTTTGGAAAGTTAGCACCTAGTTGGCAGCTTATAAGACACTTAATAATGACAAGTTAATATATATATGTATATATATGTATATATGTGTGTATATATACATATGTATATATCCAAAATGTATATATACATTTTGGATCAACAGTGTCTTTACCCAAGGCTTATTAGGATGCCCTTTGTGATATTGCTGACCACATTAAATTGAAAATGACTTAAATGCTAAGCAGTAGGTAAGAGGTATATAGTTAGCAGGCACTCTGAAGACATTGCTTATTGCAAAGAAGTGTGTTATATGCACTTACAGGACTCCATCACACCTGTGATCTACTAGTGACTAAAATGCCATGTACAAGGCATGTCTGTGTATAAAGAAAGATAATAAAGAAGTTGAAAGGGAAAAGTGGAAGAGAGAGGAGTGCTACATTAGACAAGATAAGGAACAATTTCTAGACTTCCCTCTTCTTTTATTTTGTATTTTTTAAAAATAATGATGTTTTTACTTCTATAAACTTGATGGGGTGGTGATAATTGCTGCTTTCTGCATTAACTGGGTGTGCATAATTAAAATAAAAATTTATCTTACCCTAGACAGGATTAATATATCCTGGCTTATAGCAAAAAAAAAAAAAAAAAAAAAAAAAAAAAAAAAAAAAAACAAAAAACAAAAAAAACCAAAACCAAAAAACCAAATCAAACAAACAAACAAAAAAAGAAAACCCACCACCACCAACAAAAAAACCTTAATGATACTACAAATAGCAGAATACAAGGGAGACTGAAGGTGATTAGAATCGTTGTCCAAGTGAATAAATGTGATTTATTCCATTCCACTGTGGTAAAATACACTAAGTCCCCTTGACAGTGAGTACAATTCCATGCTTCTCTAACAGCATGCAGGTGGGATCACAAAATGGTCCTGCTGTTCTGTGGGACTAATCATAGAGAGGAGTTCTGGGCAATGTGGTTATTTATGTATCATTTATATTTGTTTAAATGAACTCTTTGCCCCAAGGCCTATGGGCATATGCACAAAAAATTAATAAACACAAGACTAACTTCTCACAGCAGTCTCTGGAAACATCTCTGGTGTTTGAGATTCTCTAGTGAGTGTAAATAAGAAAACAACAACAGATACCAGGGTGCCTAGAGGGCTTGAAAACCATGCAAAACAGATTTTATTAAAAAAAAATATAACTACATGTTGGCTGTTCTCTTTTTACAAGTGGTAAGTATTTACTGAAAGCTAAAATGAATTTGCTTCAAATGCTACACAAAGGATTCAAGTAATAAATGACTGAAATGGTAATTTCACAATGAACTTGAGATTTTTTTTTTAAGGAAATAAAGAGGACAAAGAAAATCCCTAGAAAGTTTCAGAACAGGAGTTTCCTTCAGTTCAAGAGCTTTCAGTGACTGACAGGATTTATCAGTGTGTTGACGGAAGGGCTGACCTCAGGTTTAAAATCATGGCCCAGTGACCACACTGGTTCTCAGCCAGGAATCACCCATTGGCTACAGTGTCGGTCCCTTAGTGGTTTGTGGAAATGGTTTGTAGTTGTCACAACTTGAGTCAGTGTCCCTTGGGCTTAAGGCAAGGCTGCTACAACCAGACACCTCTGGCGAAGCAAGCTCTCACCTTGAGTGGGTTCCTGGTTTGTCCCCATCAAAGGGATTTGAAAGGGACCAATCAGAGGAGTTGGTTCTGGCTGAATAATTTGGGGAGGATATGAATTGTATAGGATTTTGTAGACTGGAAGCTGTCAGAAAACAGAACAACTTCTAAGTAACTCATTTGTGTCTGACATGGTAAAGCTGGCCAGGGGCCAGATCTGCAATCTACATGGAAGCAGCAATTGTTCATTTGGGCAACCCAAAGCAAGTATGAAACTCCTTCGATGGCAGAGTAACTATTTTTGCCTGTGCTTACTAAAATTATGAATGGCTTTGTTGCATCTTATTATTGTCTCTCTTTAAGCTTGTTTGAGATTTTTCTTCTATGGGCAAAAGATGGTCTGGCTATGAATGTCATGACCCTCTGTCATGCAAAGGCGTTATCTATTCAACAAAATTCCAAATCGCACCTGTTAGGATGGCTGCTCTTAGTAAAAATGAAGCTAAGGTTTTGGTGAGATAGCAAAAAATTAAATGGCTTAAAAACCACTGCTAGTAAAATTAAATAGTTCAGACACTATGAGAAAATAATAAATTTTTCCCAGATATTGCATACACAAATTCCGCAGTCCTGCAACCCAGAAATCCTTCTTTTGTGTATATCAACAAAATAAATCTGGATCTCACAGAGGTTGCCACCCTCTTATCTTCATTGCATCATTGTTCACAATAGCCAATATTTACAAACAAACAAACAAACAAACAAACAAACCAAAATACCCACAATGTCTAACAGGTAATGAGTAGATGAAGGAGACAGATCAAATGCATAGAGTGAAATATTGGGCTGTCAGCAAAGGGGAGGCTGATGTGCCAACATGTTGAAGCACGTGTTCAGTCTTCTAGGTGAGATAAGCTAGTCACAGAAGAAACAAGTCACATGATTCCACCAGTACAAATCCTGAAAATAGTCTTAGAACCAGAGTGGTCACTTGTTAGTTGAAGGCTACATGGGGAAAAAAAAAAAAGTGTTGCTTTGTAAGGGGTATAAAGTTGGTCATGCAAAATAAACACATTCTAGAAATCTGCAAAATATCATTTTGTCTATAGTTAACACTGGTGTGTGTGTGTGTGTGTGTGTGTGTGTGTGTGTGTGTACTTAAAATTTTGTCAGGTGTGTAGATAAACAAAGAAATAAACAAAGGCCAGTGGAAACCTTTGGAGGTGGTGGGGTATGGGAGCAGATGGAGTCTGGAGTGAATGTGTGCTATTGACGGGAGCATGGCCAGGTCAAAGACCCCAGTATCTAAGACCCATGACAACGGCTATGTCTTCTCCTAGTCAGACTCTGGGAATCCCAAAGCCTTCCCCTGGGTCCTGTGTGCAAGTTCAACAGTGTGTGCAGAAAGTAGGAAGAACTGTGGCCTCTTCCTTTCAGATGTTTGCAGCCTGAGAACGCTCACTTGTAGAAACCTTCTAGAGAGACTAGCTAACCCTACCTCCTCATTCTGCTGTGTGGGGATAGGATAAAACTCCTTCTGATATAGATGTATTAAACAAATACCTTAATTTCTGGGCCACTCTTCTATCACAGCTTAGGACCCTCCTAGTCCCAGCTTTTCTGTATGTGTCTCTGTCCATTGTTCATTCCCTGATGTTCCAGTTAGACCAGTCCCTAAGCTGTGTAGGTTGCAGCCGTGAGTGAGTTTATGAATTCCATGGTGTGTGGGGGGGTGTTTCATAGTATCAAAATATTCACATCAGTTCTATAGAGCTTCAGGAATATATGGTTATATGTAAAATGTATGGCTTTTAAGGGATAAGGTAGTAAGTAGATTCCATTTGGTCTGTGGCCCAATGAAAGGGGACTCATCCAGTCCCATCGGCAGTGTAGTGCCGTTTTAAACGCACAGTTGCCTGAAAGATCAAAGAAAAAAACTTAAAACCCTAAGCTGCCTAATCCAGCTCATCCACAGTCGTCCTTCTTGAAGATAAATCTTTAGATTATATCTCATGTTAGAAGAAGGAGGAATAAAAAGTGGGAGAATGTAGCAAACTCTTCAAACCTTGGCTCCTCTCTTTAGTGGGCTTGAAGTGGGAATGGATAAACGGTTGTTTATGTGTGCCTCCTGGAGGCGTCCAGATGTAAATGCCCGAGGAGGGGCTGTTCCTTAGAGGCTGAGAAAACCCAGTGAGTGTGCTAGGATATGATTGCCATGGTGTTCTCTCTCTCTCTCTCTCTCTCTCTCTCTCTCTGTGTGTGTGTGTGTGTGTTTCTTGAATCTCTCTCATTTGGTAGCATTTCTAGCACATTATTCCCTCTTGCTAATTTTATAAGATTATAACTGGGCAAAACTGCTTATGTGCATTTACGTGTATCACCCAGTACAAAACAAAGGAAGTTCTATGACGGCAGCTGCTTTGCCCATTTCACAGTATATTGGTTCACTCTGTCTGAAACATTCCTCCCTGGAGGGAGAAAGGAAAAAGAACTGTAGGTGGGATGCAGGCATAGCTTAATGACAGAACACATACTTAGCATAAGGCTGTGGGCTTAATACTCAGTATTTAAAAACAGATCTGGAGAGCAAAGAGTACGGAGGATTCTTAGATTGATGATTATAAGCAAGGATCAATGTGAACCCCAAGTTAAAAACACTGTAGTTGAAGTCCTACAAATAAATTATCTATGAGCTCATAAATTAACAAACATATTATAAAACGGAGGAGGTTCACCAAACTTACAAGGCTCAGGAGGGTCCCTGCTGAAAATTACGTATGCAGAAAAAAAATTGCCTTAGGGTAAAGGAAAATCCTTCAGTAGACCTGCCTGCAAGATGTTCAGGGAAGTCCAGGGATACAACTTTTGGGATTCTTTACCCAAGGTGCGGTGGAGTTTTCAGTGAAGTAGCTATCTTGGTCAGTGATGTTTTTATAAATAACCCCTTATTCATGCTCTATAAATCATTGGTTCAAGTGGCTAATCTTGATTGAGTTTGTTTCTTTGGTCTATTATTGTCTGTCTGTCTAGGATAGATAGATGTGTGTTAATGTCTTCCAGGAATTATCATATAAAAGCCCTTTTCCTTAAAGCTTACTTGTATGTACTAGTAGTGCTTAGTGGAAATTGTTGCATAAAATAATATGAAAGAATGAATAAATGTCTGTCCCTGCAACTACAGGGTAACATGGCAAAACTTGTAGCCCAGCAGCTACGCTAGGAGGAAAAACAGTAAGATGATATTATCTTCCAGTAAAGGGAGGCATGGCAGTTGTGGCACACCTCTAGTCCTCACAGCACTCAGGAGACGGGCAGGAGGAAAAGGTAGGTGGTCGAGGACAGTCCGGGCCAAATGCAAAGACCTTTCCTCAAAACAACAATAAAAACTCAAAATAAAGCAAATCAATCATAACACATAAGAATAAAAAACAATTTTAGTATGAGTATCCTATATTATATGTTTAATATCCACTTACAAGTGTGTATATACCATGTGTGTCTTTCTGCTTCTGGGATGCCTCACTCAGGATGATCTTTTCCAGTTCCCACCATTTGCCTGCAAATTTCATGATTTCCTTCTTTTTAATTGCTGAGTAGTATTCCATTGTGTAAATGTACCACAATTTCTGCATCCATTCCTCAATTGAGGGACATCTGGGTTGTTTCCAGATTCTGGGTATTACGAATAAGCATGGTTTATTCAAACATGGTTTGAGCAAATGTCCTGTTGTGAACTTGCTCATCTTTTGACTATATGCCTAGGAGTGGTATAGCTGGATCTTGAGGTAGCAATATTTCCAATTGTCTGAGAAAGTGCCAGATTTCCAAAGTGGTTATACAAGTTTATATTCCCAGCAGCAATGGAGGAGTGTTCCCTCTTCTCCACATTCTCTCTAGCATGTGTTCTCACGTAAGTTTTTGATCTTAGCCATTCTGATGGGTGTAAGGTGAAATCTCAGGGTCATTTTGATTTGTATCTCCCAGATGACTGAGGGCGTTGAACATTTGTTTAAATGTTTCTCTGCCATTAGATATTCTGACACAGAGAATTCTCTGTTTAGCTCTGTACCCCATTTTTTAATTGGATTATTTGATTTGTTGCTGTTAAACTTCTTGAGTTCTTATATATTCTAGATAATAGCCCTCTGTCAGATATAGGGTTGGTGAAGATTCTTTCCCAATCTGTAGGCTGTTATTTTGTTCTGATGACAGTGTCCTTTGTTTTATAGAAGCTTTTCAGTTTCATGAGGTCCTATGTAATGATAGTTGATCTTAGAGCCTATGATGTTGATTTTCTGTTCAGGAAGTTGTCTCCTGTGCCAATGAGTAACCAGTAGACAAGGGAGGGGACTAGAGCTTGGAGAAAAAAATTAATAAAATAAATAAAAATTTAAAAAGAATAAAAAGCAATAAGGAAAAGGAGATAGTCTTCCTCCTTTCTACGATATAAAACAGACTCAAGAGAAGTATTAGCTGTTGAGAAAGGGAAAGCCAGAAACTGTCCTTTAAAATTGTTTTTGATTTATTTATTTTTATTAATTACAGTTTATTCACTTTGTAGCCCAGCTGTAGCTCCCCCCTCCCCGCCTAATGCCTCCCTCCCTCCTCCTTCTTCTCCCATGCCCCTCTCCAAATCTAGTGATAGGATGACCCTTCCTTATGACCCCTGCCTATCAGGTCTCATTAGAACTGGCTGCATTGTCTTCCTCTGTGGCTTGGTAAGCCTACTCCCCATCAGGGGGAAGTGATCAAAGAGTGAGCCACTGAGTTCATATCAGAGACAATCCCTGTTCCCCCTACTAGGAAAACCCACTTGGACACTGAGCTGCCATGGGCTACATCTGAACAGGGGTTCTAGGTTATCTCCATGCATGGTCCTTAGTTGAAGGATCAGTCTCAGAAAACATCCCTGTGCTCAGATTTTTTGGTTCTGTTGCTCTCCAGTCCCCTGCAGGTCTTTCATCTCCCTTTTCCTTCTTTTATAAGATTCTCTGTGCTCTGCCCAAAGTTTGGCTATGAGTCTCAGCATCTACTTTGATACCCTGCTGTGTAGAGTCTTTCAGAAGCTCTCTGTGGTAGGCTCCTGTCCTGTTTCCTGTTTTCTCTCTCTTCTGATGTCTATCTCATTTGCCTTTCTGAGTGAGGATTTATCATCTTACCCAGGGTCCCCTTTCTTGTTTAGCTTCTTTAGGTGTGCAGATTTTAGTATGCTTATCCTTTATTATATGTCTAATATCCACTTATAAGTGAGTATATATTATGTGTGTCTTTCTGCTTCTGGGATACCTCACTCATGATGATCTTTTCTTATCTTTATTTTTTATCTATATCTTTAAGGAAGAGTTTATCTAGAACTAATTACACACTGGTCAGTTTACTGCTAACTACCAAGAAGATAGTAAAAACATAATTTTTGAAATTGTACTGCAGTCTCCAAGAAGGAACAGAGTTCTGAGGTGCAAACAGGGTTTTGTGGAGAGTGAATCATGCCAGACCAACTTAATTTCTTTCTATAATAGAGAGCCCTGCCATGAGATAAAGGGGCAGCAATAGATGTAATCTGCCTCAATCCGCAGAGGCTTCGGATTCTCTCCTGGGTGACATTCTCCTCAGTAGCTACAAGGATTGACCCAGGAAGAACCAACTAGCAGGAAGGAGAGTAAATGCCAAAAGACTGCCCTAGCAGGAGGGGTGCCTGGAATGCACGATAGGGTATTTTCAGGGGCAATAGCCCACTGTGGCTCACAGAACAAGCAATAGAGGACTATAGAATGAGCAACCAAGGACTCAGAAGTGGGGAAGAGAGATGCTCTGTCCACATCTGTCATTAACCACTGCAACTTTCCTTTGTCTGTGCCACAGTGGCCCAGTCTATAGCAGGGGAGGTTTAGAGGAGATCTTCCTTGGTTTGCTCTTGTTTTGCACATATGTGACCTCTTGGCTAATATACCTTAGAGATGTCTCCATGAGCAAGCTATTTTCATGGGAGACTTTCATAACTGTTATTTGTTATTTCTCTTATTTTCACCTCCACTTAACAAACAAATGTTATACATGAGACATTGCCCCCTTTTCTTCTTTCAGGGGAACCCTCGGGTCTCATGGCTGTTTATTTGCATAGTAGTTATTGGGGTGTCTTTGAATGCCTGATGTGTGTGCTACAAACATAACATAAGGATTAATTTGTAAGAAACTACACTTAGCACTTAGCTTCTATGGACCATATACAGTATCCGTATAGGATTTATTTATCTGTTTGTTTGTTTTTGGAAGGGGCTGGCTCTGGTGGTGCAGAGCCTGTGACCCCAGCTGCTCCTAAAGCAATGGAAGGGGAATTGCACGTTCAAGTACACCCTGGCAATTTTCTGAGACCCTGTCTTTAGATGAAAACTACAAATCGTGGGCTGGGGATATAGTTTAGATATAAAGCATTGGCTTAGCCAGAGTGGGACCATGGCCTTAATACTCAGTACTTGGAAAACAGATCTGCAAAACAGTAATCACAGAGTAGTTATATATTGTAGAAAACAGGCAAGGTTAACATGAACCCTAAGTTGAAAACACTTAAGATCCTATCACATGAATGCATCTGCCTCACTAACTGTAGCAACACGGTTGAGTCTGAGTCTGCGGCAAAGAATAAAAACACAGACACGTAAAATGTAGGCTTCACTTTCATTGACTTAACGACAACTTTTTTTTTCATTTGAAAGTTCACAAATTCTTCCTCTTTATTGAATGGTTTATGCAGAAAGCTAACCATTTTCGGTCAATTCCAAATGAAGTTCAATCAATGAGAACAGACTGATTTCCCAAGCAGTGATTTATGTAGTAACATATCTTTGCACCTGTAGAAAGCACCCAGAAAGAAAGACGTCCTGAGGTGGAAAGATGATGCTTATTGTTCGTTTCTTTACTTTTTAAGTTGGCATTTCAGATTAAGTAAGCGTTTGATAAAGCTCATGTTTATTCAAGTGTTTACAAATTAGAAAAGCTGTTAGCAGGATTTAATTTGTTTGAATATATATATTTAATATAACTGCTTCTAATGGGAAGAAGCTTAAGAGAATTTAAGAGTTGTAGCCATATTGATAGACATTAAATATGCAAAGTGTAATTATTATTGCTAATATTTTACGTTTATGGCAATGTTAATAGTTGGGAGCATGAAGGAGCCTCATGCAGTACACATGTAAAAACATGGGCCTTCGGGTTTGGTGTTTGTATCACTATACATATTTATCTTTCTGTTATTTTTCACTTTATCCTCTAAATAGACTTCCTCACTTTGGTGCTATTGTAAGAATGAAATACTTCTCTGGTATTTTGGCATATCATCTGTCCAGTTGCACAGAAGTTCTGGACCCAGAGCAGATCCTGTCATGACAAATATGACTCAAGTCCCCTGCCCATAGCCAGTTCATCTCCAGGACTAAATTAAAACGAGCCATTTAGAACAAGATCCCATCCAGCTATCTCACTGCAAAACACACAGTGTTTATGATTGACAGGGATTCCAGCTGATCTGTCTATAGACACACTGCTTTTGGCTTGGGATCTCTGAATAATTTCATCATTGTCAGTTTTGGAAACTGTTAGATTTCCATGATGAATGGATTTACTTCTTCAGACATGACTCAAGGTTCTAGGCTGAGGGCTAGAGTGAAAATACCAATAAGGAAAAGGTTCCTCACAGCATCACTTTTTAAACAGGCTGCTGAGCTGCTTCTCACCTCTTTTCCTGGGCTCAGCTCTTGCTGAACCTTTTAATCTATTCTCTACACAGATATTAAAAGTGACCCGTCTCAAAAACAAAGCAGGGCATGCCACACGTCAATCCTCTCATAGCTGCACTGCTCACCACGACACAGGAGCTGCAGAGCATCACAGGTCCCAAGCAGTTTGGCTAGTACACAGCCCCACTCACCATCCTCCCTGCTTGTTCCAACAATGCAGCCTTGCAGAGGCTTCCTCTAACCTTCCCGCCGCCCTCCTTTCTCTGGCTGTATTTCTCTCCTTGTCTGTTAACTTCCGTTCCTTTCAAGACTGCTGCTCCATCTACTTCTAGGATTGTTTGCCTTCAAAGCCCCGACCAGATCATGTGTGAAGGCGTGCAGCATGCCATCTGCTAATCTCCATCGCCGCATTCAGCACATCATTACATAATTACCTGTTTATTGTTTCGGCTCCCCCACTCGATGGTTGTTTTTGTTTCTGTTTTTTAAATAATTGACTGTTTTTCATTTTGGCAATACTAATTGGTTCTTTTTAAAAATTTCCACCTGTTTTTATTTCCTCTTTGCAAGATTTTTAGAATAGTTTCTCTTCTATATTTTGGACATGATTTCATCATTTATCTTTGAAACGTACTAATTGCATTCAGTTTAAAGTCATTTTTGTTGTGTTTGTGAAGACTGTTATGTTTCCACTCCTACTGGAGCAAATTGCTCACCTGGTTGTTGGTTTTATATTTTCTCATGTTGTTATATTTTGCAAATAGTTTTACATTGAGGATCTAACTTTCATCTTTACTGGTAACTTTTCTTCAACCTGTAACACTCATCGTATCCTACTGGGCCTCCTCGTCTTATCTCCATGGCTTGGAATTTCGGTCCTGTGTCAATATCTTGTCCCAAGAGCTAAGGACAACCTGCACATAGAAACTGTGTGCACTCCTACGCTTTTAATTTAAGTTCAAGCATCACTCACTCATATCCTAGGCAGAGAAAGAATGGCCCAGAATGGATTTTTAGAAAATGAATTTTGATACCCTTTCAGTTCTGAATCTCAAAGCTGAGTCTTAGTTAGAGCTTTACGTACATTTTGTTCCACTTTTGGTTTTCAAGTTCTTTATTCTATTTTCTTGGTGTGTGTGTCTGTGTGTGTGTTTGTGTGTGTGTATGTGTGTGCGTGCGCGTGTGTTGTTTGAGTGTCTGTAGATAATCGCAAGTTTGGGTGTGCTCATGTAAGTGTGCTCCTGCTGTGCACATGAAGGCCTGAAATTGGTATAAGGTACCCCCCATCTTAACTTCCTGAGACAGGGTCTTACACTGAACCTCATGCTCACAGTGGCAGGGAGGCTAGTTGGCAATGAACTTCAGGGTTCTGCCTGTCTCTGGCCCATGGTGCTGGGTTGATTGGCACCCAGTGCTGTTCATGGCTTCATGTAGATCCCTATATCCAGACCTAGGTCCTCATGCTTGTACAGCAAGGACTTTACCGACCGAACCATCTTCCTGGCTTTCAAATTATTTATATTTGATGTACAATTGCACCTTATTGTGTTATACTTGTTGTGTATGTTTGAAGAAGGAAGAGTGATTCAAAAAGGAATTTTTTTCCATAATTTTATTTTTCTCATTAGTTACATTTTGTTAATTCTGTATCCCAGCTGTATCCCTCATTCCCTCCCCAATCCCACCCTCCCTCCCTCATCTCCTCCCTGCCCCTTTCCAAGTCCACTAATAGGGGATGACCTCCTCCCCTCAAAAAGGAAATTTTTATGTTCTTCCATCTCCATCACTTTCCCTCTAAGGAAGTAATTAAAATTAAAATGTGGAGTTGAAAAAAAAAAGTAAATAGTTGAGATAAGTTATCAACAAATACAAATAGGAATGTGTCCTATACAACAGGCATTTTAATGACCCAAGAACATAAATTACTCAGAGCCCTTGAATGTAAGGACAAAGAATAATGTATATTTAGTCTTTTTTTATTTATATATCTACCATGTATTGAATGTTTAGCATATAGCAAACACTGATTAGATGGCAGAAACACCTTGGGAACAAAAGCAGTAAAATCCGTTAAAGTAAACATTTTTAGACAACAGTGGAACTTACGAGATATTTTTGATAATGATGAAATTTGGGCTGCTTTGTCAGAATCAATTCCACCTGGGACACTGGAACCATTGTATGATGATTAAGCTGAGGCCCCAATATGATTTTCAATTAGTCATTCAACAAGCTGTCAAATTCCCAGGGTGAAAAAACAACATCACATAGAAAACCCTGAAAGAGAAAGAGAATAAATGACTCTTGAGAGGTACAAACCCAATTTTCACGGCTAGAATCAATGACAGTAACATGTGATCCTAGCACATAAGAAGTAGAAACGAGTACTTCAATAGAAACTAAACTACTCCACTCCAGAATTAGAGGGAGTCAATGATAAGTGAAACCCTGACTCAAAAGAAAACAAAAAATAAATAAATTTGTAGGTATTGACCATAATTAGTAACAACAGCTTTCCTGATCCTCTAAACAGAGACTGAGTAATGGAGCAATGGGGGAGGAATTGACTGTTTAGAACTAGACTATGTCATGTCTGTCTTTGGCCATCAAAAGTTACTCATGTTCCGAAGGATTCCTAGATACCTCCCTTTCTCATTCTCCTTTATATGTGCTGGGATTGCACATCCTAAAGTGATGTTTTAAAAAGAGCTGATCTGATTTCCCTTCCAGAGATATCATGTCAAGCATTTCGAAGTGATTTGGATTACAGTTGCTTAAATTATGGTAGTGAAACTATTGCCACCTCCCACCCTCTCCTGAACTCTGAAGTGATATGATATCTTGTTCCTAAATCACTTAACACTGTTAAAATGAAAAACTTATTCTGATTGGCCAAAAATGTGTAGAGATGGCAGCACCCCCAGGATTTTTTCCCCCCTCTGGGAGATGAAGCTGTTAGCAAAGCAAGTCAAAGACCTGTTAGATATTCTGCTGTTGTCCAAATGAGACTTCTGGCAGATGTCTGGAGAGTTGAAATCCCTCCCCATCACTACTCTGTCTTTTCTCTGTACCAGTACTACAATCTGTGTCTAGTAACACATCATACATTTCTTCCATGTGTCTCTGCACTCTCTCCTAATGAGAACACTTCAGTACTCTTCCTTTGTCCTAACCCTATCTGCTCTCCAGCACATTCCTGCCCTTAGGTCAGAACATTTCCATATCAATGTATGCCTTCACCCCTGCTCTGCCTCCTGTGTAAGCAGTCTGTTTCTTTCAGGGTGGTCATGCCTTCTATTATAATGGTGCCAAAGACTTCCATTGAATTATAGCATGAAGTTCTAGTCTGCAAATTCCAGGTCTACAGTGAGAAAGTGAGGTAGCTTTTTGGTTCATCTCCAGTCTCTTGTTTCCAAGGAGTTTTTATCAGCTTAGTTCTAGTGAGAATTAGAGATATCTGTGTTTAAATTTTCTTTGTGGCTAGATGATTTAGATTTCCAGGACTTCCTTAAGGCTTTTTACAAATGCAAAGTCTCAGGGACTCCTACCATCATTGCATCATTTTCATTTCCTCCCTTGCTCCAACCCCATGTAACCTCTCATTCATTTTCTCTTTCAAATTCATAATCTTACTCTCTCTATGTATATACATTTACACATTTGTATAATTGATATATAGTCATATAATTTTCTTAGTACATATAGTGTTCCTTGTGTGGACATGGTTTCAGGGCTGACTAGTTGT
Organism: Meriones unguiculatus; assembly: GCF_030254825.1. Classification (NCBI taxonomy): domain Eukaryota; kingdom Metazoa; phylum Chordata; class Mammalia; order Rodentia; family Muridae; genus Meriones; species Meriones unguiculatus. The sequence continues at coordinate 31,828,491 of NC_083359.1, forward strand.
TATTTCATAACCAACTGGATGGTTCCCAGAGGAAAGCTCTTTCTCTCTCTCTTTCAACACTCCTCCCTGAGTCATACATGTAGGAGTTGTGACATAGATGTATCACTTAGAGCTGGTTATCACATACTCAAACATTTTCTGTGCTTTGATCAGTTGTAGTTTTCTGTAATCATCTCTGTGAGTTGCAAAAGAAAAAAAAAATTAGTACTAGGCATGATTTCCCTTTTGTTTGAGCAAGCCTTAATTCTAGTTAGACAACTGGTGGTTGCTGCCAACGCATGCATGCCGCTGTTGCACACTTAGGCTTATTTTACTGTATTTGTTATTTTCTTTCGTTTTTCTTTTTTAAATTCACTTTACATCCTTGTTGTAGCCCCATCCCACCTCCCTTCCCAGTCCCACCTTCCTTTCTTTCCCCCTCTCCCTTCCCTTTTTCCTTAGAAAAGAGTAGCTCCCTTTCCCAGCTTATCAAGTTTCATCAGGACTGAGTATGTCCTCTTCCCCTGTGGCCTGGCAAGGCAGTCTCAACAGGGAAAAGTAATCAAGAAGCTGGCAGGTCAATCTCTGTTTGATGCAGTCCTTAACTTCCCTTACTAGAGGCCCACTTGAAGCCTAAGCCGCCCATCTGCTTATACTTATAGAGGGCCTATGTCCAGTTTATGTATGGTTCTTGGTTCATGTTTCAGTCTCAGAAAGGCCCTCAGGGCCCAGTTAGTTGACTCTGTTGGTCTTCTTGTAGTGCTCCTGTTACTATAGCCATATAGTACAGAATAAGCATACTATAGGGCACAGACCCAAAGAAGATAAGTAACAAAGGAGGATCCTAGGGAGATTGCATAGATCTCACTCAGAAGGGGAGATAGAATAGACAGATATAATGGCTGAAGAGAGGGAACAAGGTGGGAGAGAGGATGCAGAGAGGTAGGAGGATGGAGATCAGACCTAGGGAGTGTGAAGACAAGAGAACAGAAGGCCTGTAGAGAAAAGACAAGCTGAGGGTGGAGGGATCTCTGTGACAAGCTGGAGACCTAAGTCAGGGTAGTCTCCTGGAAGGATCTGAGGGGGACTCAAACAGAGACTTCTACTAGTAGAGGCCATAGAGCCTAAAAGGACACCTTCTAACTAGACTAGTCTCCTAGTGGAGGGAGGGGAACACCAACCTACCCACAAAAATTGTATTTGTTATTTTTGTAATTCATAGGCATCATAGGAGGACTGTTATTTGCTTCCCTCCCTTGCTCTGCACCCTTTGGTACCATGAATGTTAGTTGTCATTGAAGAGGCTTTCAGATTATATCCACATCCGGTCCCTGTATCCTGTGTCCAAAATGCATTGTATAGGTACTTACCTTTCACCTATGGGAGATAATCAAGGCCAAAGTGAGTGGCCTATAATGTTTTCAGAGTCCTGAACTCCTCTGACTAACAACTCTTTAGCTTGGCTTCTCATGCCTAGTATTAGGGATTTTGTTGGTCTATGGTTTTTGGAGATTACTGGGATTGCCAACCCCAGTGGGAAATTGTCATTTAAATTATGTATGTGTACACATAGGTTTTCATATATTACCTATAATTTTAGGCAAATAGATAATGATATGATTCCTTATAGTTTTCTCAAAGATCTGCCAGGAGAGTCACACATCAGATTTGTAGAGTACTATTTTACGGTGCCTAATATTCCTAATTCATCTAAACCTGCTTTGTTTGGTATTTGTTTGCTAAGACATGACCTTGTTTTGTAGCCCAAGCTCTCCTGAATCTTGCATTCCTCCTGCCTCTAAGTCTTGAGTATTGGCAGTCAAAGCACATGTCCTTGTGGTGAGAATATCAGCCTTCTCCCAACTGCTACATGCCATATAGCTTGTTGGGTGTACTTCAGCTTGTTTCTCTGCAAAGTCAGTGAAGACAATCTCTAGCCAAATTCGCAGTCACAGCAAAAGGAAGTCAGTGGTTTTCATTTGGCATTTAAACATTTACATTTCTTTGCATTGTCCTTCTCATTAAATCTCACCTTTATCACTACTACCAACTTCATGAGAGAGACCACATCTTATTACTAATTTCTCTATAGTGTTTCAATGGTATGCTTGTCTAATGTTTTACATCTGTTAGAAAAAGAAACTTTAATCTTTGGTTATTGAAAAGACAACAACTTATCCTTCAAAAAAATAGAGAAATATTAGTCTAAACTTTATTAATTGGTATGAGTAAAAGATAAACTTTAAATATGTCTCCACTCAAAAGAAAAAGAAAACCTGCATATGCTGAGATTTTTATTAGATATTCCCTCTGCCAAAATATTAACAACAACAACAGCAAGATTCAAAAGTCAAAACTTAGCTTACACAAGGTCTTTTCTTTGTTGAACATGAAGACTGGATGCATTAAAAATGGTTTTAAAGTCATATCACTGAAGCAGAGTCTTTTTCCCTTTTATTTCACAAGTCAGTTAGATACTCGAACAGGAAACTTTTTTTCAGGTTATGTTTATATGTTATTGTCAACGGAAAAGTGTTGTTGAAGTCCAGCTTGTGGGAAACGGTGCCATCTCACTATGCTGAGGCCTAAGTGAAGGTGGGAAAAGATAAAAAGCCTTCAGCATCAGGGTAGAGTATCTATTTTAACTAATTGTATCAAGGAGAATTTCTTATTAGCTGCTTGAGGATGATGCTTTGATAAAAAAAAAAAAGCCAGAGGTAGCCTTAAATGTCAAGCAACTTGTGAGTGGTGTGTCTCACTACTGTAAAATAAGAGCCTCTTTCTCAAGAATAAGACCCTATGGTTTGGAATTCAGTGTGAAATTTTCTTTGTCCCAGGCACATATTTGGAAACAACTTCTCTAGTCTGCTAGGATCTCAGTGTTTGTGCTGCAGCATTTTCCACACTGACAAGTAATGTAAAAGGGTAAAACAAATATCCCCACAGCTTTGCTAAAGCTTAATAATAACATTGTATTTCTTTGAACCATTCAATCAATTGTAGACATGGTTTAAATGTACAGAAGACTAACTGCAATGCCATGGAGAAAAAATGAAAAGTCTGGGGCCTTGTATCCACATAAAGACTCTGTGAGCATATGTTTTGAGAGGAGAAAATTTTACCCAAACCCTCTAGATTATTTTATTTGTAGGGTAGTTCAAATAATTTCTTTTTAAAGATCCAGATATGATGATTACACTAAAAAAGTATACCGTATGCTAATTAAAATGGCCAAGAAGTTATGAATTCCCTATGATCTTTGTGGAGAGAAATCAATACCTGTATCTATTTCTATAAAACTCCAGAGTTTTACTGGTGGATATTAAAACCTGAAAGGGAGGCTTTTATGTTCTGTTTCTGGTAATAATGAGCAATCTAGGGTCAAATAGAAGTCTCATGCAGAGAACAGAATAAAGGAGTAACTCTGAACAATTGAAAAATAAATGCAGAATCAGATATTTGTAATGCTGCTTAAAGCTAGGCTAATCTTTATTCAACATTTCTGACTCACATATAAGACTCCCATTGTGTGGTGTCTTAGCAATGGATATATTGCTGAGTTTCTAAACACTCAGTGTTAATACAAAGAATTATGGTTTTCTGACTCGGTGGTAGAATGCATGGATGCACACAGAAACACACAGGCACACCCCAAAAAACTACCAACTCTAACAGAGGTCGCTGGAATAAAAGGTCTTAAGGAATTCTGGTTGCACTGGAATTAAAAATTGTTGGAATCTATTGTTGGAGGAGTATTGACTGTAACTCACACCCTCCACTAGGATTTAATGGTATGGACAGCCTTATATCATGCTAAGATGTCTTATTACAGGACTTTAGTGTATATCATTTAGATGGGCCTCAATTGTATTCCTAATTATCTTTACAAAAAAAAACTAATCATATTAGATTTTGTGTCCAATAAAATTGCTATATAATAGTCGATCAGCAGCACTGAGTGATATCACAGAGGAATGAGTTTCACTGCTGCGAGTTCCTAATGTGTTCTCAGCAGATTTTTCTGATGAGTGTGAAGAGGCAAGATTCAATAAGTAAATGTGTTCTAGGAGAGCTTCCTATTTGATATTTCTTTGACTATTAGGTGCACTGTTATAATTGCTGTTCTTCCTCAAATGATACCATTTCCCCCCTAAAGTACAAGTGTTTCAAGATAATCATAGTGGGATTTTTCTACTTGTGATCACTAACACATCACCAATGGCTGATGAAACTGTTCATCGTGAGGGATGACAAAAACACGTGGACAGTTATATCAGAGCAACATCTAAGCCAGAGAACAGGCAACCGTTGCATGCTCTTTTCAGAAAAGCAAAAGAACATCTTTGAGAGTTGTCTAATTTTATATTAGCATCTTCCAGATAGTTATTTTTCCTCATCTAGAAAACCAACACTCAGTCCTCTTAATCACAGATAAGGAGAAGATCCACAGTTACACAACACACACACACACACACACACACATTTATTCTGGATGTTTTTCTCAGTTATTCTAGCCAAGGCTATTGTTGGTCTCTTAGTACCTTAGAATTGATTCACATTGCTGGGATATGATCTAAAGTCTCTAGGAAAAAAGAACTTCAAAAGTGCTTTGCCTGTCCCTGTTGTTGATAGTTCTTTTCTTGTGAACTGTTGGGAAGCAGCATCAACAAACCCATGCTCTTTGATAACAGGCATACAGAGGATCCCTGCACATTCTGGTCCCTGCTGACTCAGGAGAAAGGGGATGACAAGAGACAGTGTCTTGGGCAGACCGCTTCTGCTTAGCCTGCATGCTGAACACAGCTCCTGGCAAGCCATCATTTGTAGGCTACCTTTTCATTGCAAAGTAGGCCTTCACCTTTAGCAGATGCTCCTATTATACTACGCTTCTCACAAGGCTGGTAGAGAAATGCCTCAAACTTTCTTTGAATGGCCGTGTTCCACATTCAGAGGCGGTATTCAGAAAACCTGCGTGACAGCAGTAACCATGTTCTATTTAGAGGAAATGCTATGTCCTAAAAAACTCACATGGATTGGCCATGTGTGGACCCTAAAGCCATACACCAGTGGTAAGAAAACACACCAGCAGCCACAATAATGAAACGCTTGGTGGATTTCTCTCCCAGCTTCCTAATTATGAAGCTTATATTTTGCAACCATTTGAAGTCTTTTTCTGAAGAATTGTTATTTTTCTCAGCATGAAGGCATGCAATGTGAGTAGTTTGCATAGTCATAGGAGGTAAGGTTTTAGTTTTATTTTCAAGTTAGATAACATTCAGGTCTAGTTTTAGCAGCAGGCATTGATCCAAAGTGTAATAAAAGGAAGGCACCAAAATATCCTACCTTAAATACCTCTCCTTGTCAGCATCTGAAATCCACAATTAGAGACCATTTTCCCAAGTTCCCAAAGAAATTTATATCACAAGATTGATTTAATTAAAATAAAAAAGTTCCAGAAGAGGCTAACAATCAATATTTCTGTGTAACCTAGTTCAAAAAGCATACACCTAGCACTTTTTCAGTACCACAGGCACTTTTGTACCATGGGCATTCAAAGATAGCTATGTAACTCACACCTTTCTCCAAGACTTTCTGGAAAGGCTATCTTGAATATTAAGACTAAACTGTGTATCAAGTCTATGTTTGGCAAGAAAAAGGCAGAGAAAACCAATTTTACTTCCATCACAATTTCAAAGAGAAATTTTCTTGGCTCCATTTGGTTAAGCTGTGCATTTGACAGCCACTCGTCACAATATACCATTTGAATCCTAATATGCTTTGTACATGTATTGAACAACAAACCTAGTCATAAAATCACAAAATGGATGAATACTATACAGTTCTCTTTCGGAACAACATAGCAGTTATTTAATATTTAAGAGCTGATTTGAATGTGTAAAATCATTGATAGTAAAGGACGACCTCACTATCAAACCATATTGCTGGCTACCATAAACAGCTATATACTGCCAGAACAGCAAGACTCTACAGTGACCTCTCGCTCTACTAAGCTCACCATTCACTATAGCAGTTAACCTTTGACTGTAAGAGTAAATTAATGCAGATCTTAAAAAAAAAATGAAAACTCCTGTTGTAAAAAAAAAAAATCACCTTGGAGATATGGTGCATATCTATACTAAAAATTACCAAAGTAACATGGTTTCTGCAGCACGTGGCTAGGCCAGGTGTCACATAACAATGGGCTTTGGAGGAGGGTGTTCTTTGGGGAGATTACTAAACATTGCACATCTTATTTTGATCATTTTTGTTTAAATTCATGATGTCACTGACAAAGAGCAGCAACTTGTGTCATGGAGACAATGTCAGGTGCTCCAACCTGTGTCAGTCACATGCCTTTATATTGTTGAAAGTGCCTCCGGAAAATGTCCAAATTGCCTATTTGCGATAAATAAAATGTCACTTTGTGAATAAATTACGCATTTTATGCTACCTTCTGTATGTCTAATGACATCCGTTGTGATATAATGTCTGCTTCCCTCTGGGGGCCGGCTCTGAAAGTCAGCGTGCACCTGCGCTTTGGAGGATGTTAAGTAGAGTTTTTGTTTGCTTATCCATCCTCTCCCCTGTCCCAGTAGAATGTTACCATGTATTCAAGGGAGGATTTGAAAATCATTATCAGAGTATTTCTGAAAATACACTTAGTGCTTAACGTTTTGAATTTATACAAGTCTTTTGACACATGATGGCCTCTGACCAATGGGGATTGCTATAAGCTTGTAGCTCATACATCCTGTTCTACACTATACTCCCTAGAAACAGCAATAATCAGATAAATTGTGTGTGCTTTTCATAAGTGTAACTTGACTATTTTTTTCCAATACTGCTGTCTTGGTGTTTATATGTTGTTGCTTATATGCTTGAAATTATTTTAATTCTTCATTCATTTTTAAAAGCAATAGCTTGTATTTCTTTTTTTTTTTTTTTTTTGACGGTTTCATACATGCATGTAATGGATCCTAATTATACTCAACTCAAACACCCACCTTCCCCATAACCTGTGGTCTTCCCACCTTCGTGTCTTTTCATTTTTGGTTACCTGCTGTGTCCAAGTTATGCTATTTGCTGTAATGATGACTGTTCTTGTTACCTTCACCTTGTAGAGGTCTTTTGTATGTGACTGTAACTGTTGATAAGTGCAATGGCAATGTCATGCCCAGAAAATAGCATTACACGGCACTCCTTCCTCTCCTGCGATCCTTCATTCTTTCCACTGGCTCAACATGATTTGCCCTTAGAATTGAAATAGGTAATACTGTTTAGGAGTCAGTATTAGACATCAGACATACCATTTAAGCCTGAGCACTCAACAAACACTTACTCTCAGCATTTTAATCAGTTATAAATCTCTGTACTGCTATCTCACTTCGCAAGGGGATTTTGCTGGGAAAGGTTGAAGACCAACAGTAATGGGGTAATATGTATATATTAAATATTTAGAAGTAAGCTTTATAATATGTCCCTATAGCAAAGCAATATTTGTTATTCTGTGGAACCTCTCAAACCATGGGATTTTTACCAGGTTTATAGTACCAGACATATTTTCCCTCTATTGTAAATGGCCTCACATCCAACCAGAAAGTGGTTGGTTACCCCATAATGTCATGCCACTATTACAGCAGTTGTCATAATTTGACTGTCACGTCAGTTTTTTGGTAGTCAGGATTTAACTGTGTGTAAGGTCTATAATGACTTTTTCCCCTGGTAACCTCTATAGCACTTTCTAACACTGTGGCATCTATCCAGCAGGAAGGACATTCTAGGTCAGTTTCAGCTTAATCGATCTATGTCAAACATTCAAATTAGACTGTGCCTTCAGCAATACGATCTTACCATCTACTTATTGTTCACAACCAAGAGCAATGGCAGTATCCTGTGTTGTTGTTTTCAGAGCCTCTCAGACCACTAACTCATAGAGAAGTGTCCCAGATGCTAAGATTTTCATTGAAGAACTTGCTTCTTCGGAGGGAAACATTGTTGATCCATATAAAGTACTAATGTTCAAACTCATTTAGAAATGTTATTAATTATGTTATAGCATATCTCATACAGGTTTCTCATACATCTTTAGCTTTGGTTAACCTACCTGCAACTCCTCTCCTTCTTTTGTTTACTTTTCCATACATCTTGATTCTAAAAAAAATTGTACATTTTCACATGAATTTATATTTCTTAAAGTCATAAAACATACCAAAATCTGAAGCCTTGTCTGGTTACTTTCTTAACTTCTTACTGAGAAGACTTGTTCTGAGCTGACATTACTTGTTTATTCTTGTTGGTTTTCATTAGTTGGTTGTTTTAGTTTTTGGAGTGCTGAAATCAACCAAGGTCTTTATAGGCTAGGCGAGTGCTCCACCACAGGGTTAGGTATGTAGTCCTTAGACTGTTTATTTTCTTGACACAACATCTTGCAATAGAGTGCCAGTTGGCCTTCACATCACTGTGAAGACTAAGTTGGCTACAAACTCACCATCTTGTACCTCTGAGTGGCAGGATTTTAGGCATGTACCACTATACCCTACTGACAAGCAAGTCTTTAAAACATGTCTAATGTCCATAGAGAAATTCTACACAGAAGTTGAGCATATAAACCACGTAAAGTGAGTTTTTCTTTTCTCCCCTCTTGTTAGATTTCACTAAGAAGTAAGCAAAGTGAAAGCCCAGCTGTATGAGACCTGAAGACTCTTTCTAAAAGGAGAAAGAGTATGAAAAATAACTTTTCCCTGATACATTTGATTTTTTTTGAGTTTTTTTATTTTTTTAATTTTTCGTCAATTACACTTTATTCATTCTGCATCCCCCCATAAGTCCCTCCCTCCTCCCCTCCCGATCCCACCCTCCCTCCTCCCTCTGCATGCATACCACTCCCCAAGTCCACTGATAGGGGAGGTTCTCCTCTCCTTTCTGATGTTAGTCTATCAGTTCACATCAAAAGTGGCTGCATTGTCCTCTACTATGGCCTGGTAAGGCTGCTCCCCCCCAGAGGGAGGTGATCAAAGAGCAGGCCAATCAGATTATGTCAGAGGCAGTCCCTCTTCCCATTACAATGTAACCCAATTGGACTCTGAACTGCCCTGGGCTACATCTGTGCAGGGGTTCTGGGTTATCTCTATGAATAGTCCTTGGTTGGAGTATGAGTCTCTGGGAAATACCCTGTGTTCAAATTTTCTTGTTCTGTTGCTCTCCTCGTGGAGACCCTGTCCTCTCCAGCTCTTACTATTTCCCAGTTCTTACCTAAAATTCCATTCACTCTGCCCAACAGTTGCCCATCAGGCTCAGCATCTGCTTTGATAATCTGTAGGGCAGAGGCTTTCAGAGGCCCTCTGTGGTAGGTTCCTAGGTTGTTTCCTGTTTTCTTCTTCTTCTGATGTCCATCCTCTTTGCCTTTCCGGATGGGGATTGGACATTTTAGTTAGGGTCCTCTCTCTTGCTTAGTTTCTTTAGATGCACAGGTTTTAGTGGGTTTGTCCTATGTTGTATGTCTATATGAGTGAGTATATACCATGTGTGTCTTTTTGCTTCTGGGACAACTCACTCAGGATGATACTTTCCAGATCCCACCATTTTCCTGCAAATTTCATGATTTCCTTATTTTTCATTGCTGAGTAATATTCCATTGTGTAGATGTACCACAATTTCTGCATCCATTCTTCAGTTGAGGGGCATCTGGGTTGTTTCCAGCTTCTGGCTATTACAAATAATGCTGCTACAAACATGGTTAAGCAAATGTCCTTTTTGTGTACTTGAGCCTCTTTTGGATATATGCCCAGAAGTGGTATGGCTGGATCTTGAGGAAGCACTATTCCTAGTTGTCTGAGAAAGCGCCAGATTGATTTCCAAAGTGGTTGTACAAGTTTACATTCCCACTAGCAGTGGAGAAGGGTTCCCCTTTCTCAACAACCTCTCCAGCATGTGTTGTCACTTGAGTTTTTGATCTTGGCCATTCTCATGGGTGTAAGGTAAAATCTCAGGGTTGTTTTGATTTACATTTCCCTAATGGCTAGTGAGGTTGAGCATTTCTTTAAGTGCTTCTCTGCCATTCGGTATTCCTCTACAGAGAATTCTCTGTTTAGCTCTGTTCCGCATTTTTTAAGTGGATTACTTGGTTTGCTGCTTTTCAGCTTCTGTAGTTCTTTATATATACTAGATATGAGTCCTCTGTCAGATAAAGGGTTGGTGAAGATTTTTTCCCAATCTGTAGGTGGTCGCTTTGTTTTGATGATGGTGTCCTTTGCTTTGCAGAAGCTTTTCAGTTTCATGAGGTCCCATTTATTGATTGTTGCTCTTAGAGCCTGTGCTGTTGGTGTTCTGTTCAGGAAGTTTTCTCCTGTACCAATGAGTTCTAGGGTATTTCCCACTTTTTTTTTCAAGCCGATTTAATGTGTCTGGTTTTATGTTGAGGTCTTTGATCCACTTGGACTTCAGTTTTGTGCAGGGTGATAAGTATGGATCTATTTTCATTTTTCTACATGTAGACATCCAGTTGGACCAGCACCATTTGTTGAAGATGCTATCTTTTTTCCATTGAATGGTTTTGGCGTCTTTGTCAAAGATAAGGGTGTGGTTTTTTTTTTTTTTCTGGGTCCTCTGTTCGGTTCCATTGATCCACCATTCTGTTTCTATGCCAGTACCATGCAGTTTTTAAATCTGTTGCTCTATAGTACAACTTAAGATCACGGATGGAGATACCTCCAGAAGATCTTTTATTGTAGAGGATTGTTTTAGCAATTCTGGGTTTCTTGTTATTCCATATGAAGTTAAGAATTTTTCTTTCCAGGTCTGTAAAGAATTGTGTTGGTAATTTGATGGGCATTGCATTGAATCTGTAGATAGCTTTTGGTAAGATGGCCATTTTTACTATGTTAATCTTGCCAAGCCATGAGCATGGGAGATCTTTCCATCTTCTCATATCTTCTAATTCTTTCTTTATAGATTTGAAATTTTTTTCATACAAGTCTTTGACTTCCTTGGTTAGGGTTACTCCGAGGTACCTTATGTCATTTGTGGCTATTGTGAAGGGTGTTGTTTCCCTAATTTCTTTCTCAGCCGTTTTGTCTTTTGTATACAGGAGGGCTACTGATTTTTTTGAGTTAATTTTGTATCCGGCCACTTTGCTGAAGGTGTTTATCAGCTGTAGGAGTTCCCTGGTAGAGTTTTTGGGGTCACTCACGTATACTATCATATCATCTGCAAATAGTGATAATTTGACTTCTTCCTTTCCAATTTGTATCCCCTTGATCTCCTTCAACTGTCTTATTGCTCTAGCAAGGACTTCCAACACTATGTTAAAGAGATATGGAGAGAGTGTGCAGCCTTGTCTTGTCCCTGATTTTAGTGGGATTGCTTTAAGTTTCTCTCCGTTCAGTTTGATGTTGGCTATAGGCTTGCTGTATATCGCCTTTACTATGTTTAGATATGTGCCTTGTATCCCTGATCTCTCCAATACTTTAAACATGAATGGATGTTGGATTTTGTCAAATGCTTTTTCAGCATCTAGGGAGATTGTCATGTGGTTTTTTTCTTTCAGTTTGTTAATATGGTGGATTACATTGATGGATTTCCGTATATTGAACCACCCCTGCATACCTGGGATGAAGCCTACTTGATCATAGTGGATAATATCTTTAATGTGTTCTTGGATTCGGTTTGCAAGTATTTTATTAAGTATTTTTGCATCAATGTTCATAAGGGAGATTGGCCTGAAATTCTCTTTCTTTGTTGGGTCTTTGTGAGGTTTAGGTACAAAGGTGACTGTGGCTTCATAGAATGAGTTTGGTAATGTTCCTTCTGTTTCTATTTTGTGGAATAGTTTGAAGAGAACTGGAGTTAGCTCTTTTTTGAAGGTCTGGTAGAATTCTGCGCTGAAGCCATCTGGTCCTGGGCTTTTTTTGGATGGGAGACTTTTGATGACCGCTTCTATTTCTTTGGGGGATATAGGACTATTTAGTTGATTTACCTGGTCCTGATTCAGCTTTGGTAAGTCAAATCGATCAAGAAAATTGTCCGTTTCATTTAGATTTTCAAATTTTGTGGCATATAGACTTTTGAAATAAGTCCTAATGATTGTTTGGATTTCCTCAGTGTCTGTAGTTATATCCCCCTTTTCATTTCTGATTTTGTTGATTTGGGTGGTGTCTCTCTGCCTTTTAGTTAGCTTGGCTAAGGGTTTGTCGATCTTGTTGATTTTCTCAAAGAACCAGCTCTTGGTTTCATTGATTCTTTGAATTGTTTTATTTGTTTCCAATTGATTGATTTCAGCCCTGAGTTTGATTATTTCCAGTCGTCTACTCCTTCTTGGTGTGTCTGCTTCTTGTTTTTCTAGGGTTTTTAAGTGAGCCATTAAGGTGCTTGAATGAGCTGTCTCGAATTTCTTCTTCAATGCACTTAGTGCTATGAACTTTCCTCTTAGTACTGATTTCATTGTGTCCCACAAGTTTGGGTATGTTGTGTCTTCATTTTCGTTGATTTCTAGAAAGACTTTAATTTCTTTCTTTATTTCTTCCCTGCCCCAGCTGTCATTTAGTAACAAGTTGTTCAGTTTCCATGTGTGTGTAGGCTTTTTGCTATTTCTGTTATTGTTGAGGTCCAGCTTTATTCCATGGTGATCAGACAAGATACAAGGGATTATTTCAATCTTCTTGTATCTAATGAGGCTTGCTTTGTGACCCACTATATGGTCTATTTTGGAGAAGGTTCCATGAGGTGCTGAGAAGAAGGTAAATTCTTTTATGTTTGGGTGTAAAGTTCTGTAAATATCCGTTAGGTCCATTTGATTCATGACCTCTGTTAGAGACATTGTTTCTTTGTTTAATTTCTGTTTTGTTGACCTTTCCTTTGTTGAGAGTGGGGTGTTGAAATCTCCCACTATTAATGTGTGGGGATCTATATGTGCTTTAAATTTTATCAATGTTTCTTTAACAAATGTGGGTGCTCTTGTATTTGGGGCATAGATGTTCAGGATTGTGATGTCTTCCTGGTGGAATTTTCCCTTGATGAGTATGAAGTGTCCTTCCCCATCTCTTTTGATTAATTTTGGTTGAAAGTCTATTTTATCAGATATTAGAATGGCTACTCCTGCTTGCTTCTTGGGTCCGTTTGCTTGGAAAGTCATCTTCCAACCCTTTACCCTCAGGTAATGTCTATCTTTGCGACTTAGGTGTGTTTCTTGTATGCAACAGATTGCTGGGTTTACTTTATGTATCCATTCTGTTAATCTGTGTCTTTTTATTGGAGAGTTGAGTCCATTGATGTTGAGAGAGATTAATGACCAGTGGCTGCTAGATCCCTTGATTTTGATGTTGGCTGTGGTCATCAGGTTGTGTGCTTGGTTGCTTTTTGTTTTACTGAAGTGAGGTTATTTATTTCCTGTGTTTTCTTGAATGTAGCTAGTTTTCCTGGGTTGTATTTTCCCTTCTAGTGTCTTCTGTAATGCTGGATTTGTTTGTAGGTATTGTTGAAATTTGTTTTTGTCATTGAATATCTTGTTTTCTCCATCTATGAGGACTGAGAGTTTTGCGGAGTATAGTAGCCTGGGCTGACATCTGTGTTCTCTTAGGGTCTGCATGATATCTGTCCAGGCCCTACTGGCTTTCATAGTCTCTGTTGAAAAGTCAGGTGTGATTCTAATGGGTTTGCCATTATATGTAACTTGGCCTTTTTCCCTTGCAGCTTTCAGTATTTTTTTCTTTGTTCTGTATACTTACTGTTTTGATTATTATGTGGCGGGAGGATTTTCTTTTCTGGTCAAATTTGTTCTGTAAATCTCATGTATTTTAATTGGCCTCTCCTTTAGCTTGGGGAAATTTTCATCAATGATTTTGTTGAAAATATTTTCTGGGCCTTGGAGAAGGGAGTCTTCTTTTTCCTCTATACCTATTATTCTTAGGTTTTGTCTTTTCATATTGTCTTGGATTTCTTGGACGGTCTGTGTCAGGAATTTTTCGGATTTAACATTTTCTTTGACAAATACATCGATTTCTTCCATTGTATCTTCTACACCTGAGATTCTTTCTTCCATCTCTTGTAGTCTGTTGGTTATGCTTACCTCTGTAGTTCCTGTTTTCTTCCCTAGATTCTTCCTTTCCATTATTTCCTCCATTTGTGTTTTCTTTAATTTTTCCAATTCTATCTTCAGGTCTTGAGTTGTTTTGTTTACTTCCTTCACCTGTCTGATTGTACTTTCCTGTTTTTTTTGGTTTTTTTTTTTTTTTTTTAGTTCCTTCAACTCTGTTTCTTTCATTTCATTCAGTGTTTTAAGCATTTCCTTTCTAAAGGCCATAAACTGTTTGGCTGCAGCTTCCTCTATTTTTTTACGGATGGCAATATTCTGTTTGAGTTTATCTTCCTCTATGTCTTTACGAATCTTATTTGTTTCCTCTGTTATCATCTTCATGAGCATACTTGTTAGGTCATCTTCTTGGATTTCAGTTATGGTGGGGTGTCCAGGGCTACTTGCCCCTGGGTAACTGGGTTCTGGAGATGCCATATTGCTCTGTCTTTTGTTGCTTGAGCTTTTACACTGGCCTCTACCCATTGTGTTATCTTAGGAGTTTGGGGTTATTTTCTGGTGGTTCCTGGGGATCCTGTGGTGGAGAGAATCCCCTTTGCAGAAAGCTGGTTTTTCCTGAAGGATGTTCTCTCAGCTTTTTGGGTATAGTCCCTGGATGGCTGGTGTTTTTTCAGGAGTTGCTCACCTCAGGGATATAGACCTGAGTGGTAACTGTGGTCTTTGTTAGTCAAGGGGGTTCTCCTCTCACCCAGGGAAGTCCTGAGGGCAGCTGCCCTGTTTCTGGGTTTCTTGTTGTAAGTTTAATGATCAGCTGCTGTGACCCAGTTGGACATCAGGCGAGCAGCAACTGTTTGTGCCTGTGTCTGGAGCACAGCTGAGTGCTGGCCCCACTGGTCTGCTAGACTGCTAGACTTTTTCTAGGGAAGGATTGGGTGATTTAAGTCAGAACAGTTTCCTTCCTTCCTTGTGGATTCTCTGGAGACACAGACTCCCAGTGTCTTTTTTGCCCTGGTGCACACTGCTCAGTGTCCGCCAGCTGGCTGGCCACAGAAACTGCCTGTGCCTGGAGCACAGCTGGTTGATGGTGGCTCAGTCTCTGCCAGCTGTCTGGTGCACAGAAACTGCCTGTGTCTGCCTTTGTGCGGCCTTTGGGAGCCTGGGTGCCTCCCTAAGCTGGGTAATTTTCCGGGGACTTTTTCAGGTTGGGGGTGTCGGCTGAGTGCTCTGAGATCAGACCAGCCGTTTCCCTCCATGTATGTTTGCCACGGACAGTGAAACTCATTCTCTGGTGCCCTGGTGCCCAAAGTTCTATCTCAGGCGGCGAATCAGGCATGCAGGCAGGCAGGGCTCTGTGCCGGAGCCTGGGTCTCGGGCTCTGGCTCCGGGCTGGCTCCTGGGGTGCCCGTGGAGCCCGAGTCTTTTCTAGGGGATGTCTGGGTGACCTAAGGCCGGTCCCAGTCGTTTCCTGTACCCTGGGGTTATTTCTCGACTAAAAATTCCAGTCTCTGATAGTGTGGTACGCATGGTTCAGTCTGGGACCGTGACCAGAGACACTGGTTTGTGGCTCTGGGCTGGGGCTGGAGGCCGGCAGCCACGCGTCTGGAGGAACCGGGATCTCTTCCGCGGTTTAGCCCGGAGAATTAAAAGCTGATTGAATCCCCCACCGTGGGGTATCCTCTTACCTGGGAAACACAATGATTGTGTTTTATGGCCGCGAGTTCTGATTACTGGTCACTGTGCTGATCCTGCTGCTGCTGCTCAGAATGAGAGTCCTCCTGGTGCCGCCATCTTGCCCCTCCTCACATTTGATTTTTTAAAAACAATATGAAAAATAATAATTTCTAACATCAATTGTTGTGTTTGCAGTGTTACAGGAATTATTCAGTTAATTTTACCTGTATTGTTTCTTTGAGTGTTTACAAACCCCAGGGGCAGGTAGTATAATTTTGCTGATTATGCAAAAGAAGGAAATGTAGGTATTATAGCAAGTCTAACTAAAACTAAAAGGACCCCTTTTCTAAGCAATACTGTTTGTGCCATTCTTTTTCCTTTATGTTGGCGGTTACACAAATGTTCCTAAGACGTGCCTAAGTATCAGAGACAAAGATCCTGAGATTCGATGCCCTTCAACTGAGGAACGGATACAGAAATTGCGGTACATTTACACAATAGAATATTACTTAGCAGTTATAAACAAGGAAATCAGGAAATTTGTGGAAAAATGGTGGAAACTAGAAAAGATCATCCCGAGTGAGGTATCCCAGAAACAGAAAGACACATATGGTTTATACTCACTTATAAGTGGATATTAGACATATAATACAGAATAAACATACTAATATCTGTACACCTAAAGAAGCTAAGCAGGAAGGAGGACCCTGAGTAAGATGCTCAATCCTCATTCAGAAACACAAATGGGATAGACATCAGAAGAGAGAGAAAACAGGAAACAGGACAGGAGCCTACCACAGAGGGCCTCTGAAAGAATCTACCCTGTAGCAAAGCAGATGCTGAGACTCATAGCCAAACTTTGGACAGAGTGTATGGAATCTTATGAGAGAAGAGGAAGACCTGGAAGGGATAGGAGCTCCACAAGGAGAGCAACAGAACCAAGAAATCTGGGCCCAGGTGTCTTTTCTGAGACTGATACTCTAACCAAGGACCATGCATAGAGATAACCTAGAACCCCTGCACAGATGTAGCCCATGGCAGCTCAGTCTCCAAGTGGGTACTCTCATAAGGGAAACAGAGACTATATCTGAGAAGAACTCAGTGGCCTGCTCTTTGATCACCTCCCCTTGAGTGAGGAGCAGCCTTAGCAGGCCACAGAGGAAGACAATGCAGCCAGTCCTGATGAGACCTGATAGGCTGTGGTAAGATGGAAGGGGAAGAGGATCTCCCCTATCAGTGGACTGGGGAAGGGGCATGGGAGAAGATGAGGGAAAGAGGCTGGGATTGGGAGGGAATGAGGGAGGGGGGCTACAAAGTGAATAAACTGTAATTAATATAAAAAATATCCTGAGATTCAGTACCCTCTGTTTTATTTGTTCTTTACTGACTCCATGTGTCATGATTTGTTTTGTTTTCAGTGAGAGAAAAAAAAATAGGTTCAAGTAACTTAAGTTGCTTACACACACACACACACTAGTAAGAAGAAAAAGAAGATGAGGATGAAGTTAAAGAAGAAAAAGTATATATACCTCTTATAACTGCAAATTTCAAAATAAGTTAAACTTTAGATATGATTATTTTCATAGCTTAGACCCCAAATTTTTATATTCATGCCTCTTCTCTCCTCTCCTTCTCAGAATATACCTTGTATATACCTTGTAATATGACAAAGGACAGTACTTCCAATTTTAAATTCTTCTAGTTCAAGATCATCATAAAGGAGAACTCTCCTGGCACAATTGTTTAAACGCAATATGAAAAGCTCCACAGAAGCATTTCTGAGGCAATAACCAAAGGCAGGGTAATAGAATGCACTTACAGACCATCTTATGTTTATATTGGTTGTTTCTTTCTATAGCTCCAACGTAAGCACCTATAGCTCCAGTTGAAACCTGCAATGCTCATGTTGGGTTAGATATGCTGATTCTTTTTTTTTTTAATATTGGTATATTCATTTAATTTTTGCTACTATTTTTACAGCATTAGTAAGAGAAATAATTTCAGAAGAATAGTAAGTGAATTGAAATAATTATGCAATAACCATGGCAGGTACCTGTAGATAAGTGTTGATAATGACCTCCGTGATGCTTTCCTGGTATTATCTGACTTCTTAGGACATTCAGTGTGTTTGGAGCTTTCATCATCGTTCAAGCTTCTTGGCATTGACTATTTATAGCTGTTACATGAACTCTTTCCAAGGAAGATGTCATAGGAGTCAACATGGGTCCCATTAAGGAAACCTCTTGATGCTTTCATGTGTCCCATGATGAGACTAAGAAGTTCATGTTTAAGCGTAAATTCTGACAAAAGAATTTAGAGCAAACCCAGAAACAATTGATCTTAATATTTACACATTCTGTAGTTTTGTATCTAAACTGCTTCTGAGCTGTCTTGAAGGAATATGTATTGTTTTCAGGCTTTTAATCATAAACCAGCAATTCATAGAATGGATGAGTAAAATGTTTCCTTACTACTGGTTGGGTTGCCTTTGGTTTTACACATACAAATCGTGGGTCTGCACATGTGCTTTATTTATATTTCTTGATTCATACATTTTTTGAAGTGTTTCTTCAGTGGTAATGTTGTAACTTTCATATTTGTATGCACAGGAGAACACTTATGGGTAAAAGTCCATGTGAATTTGAACATGGGATTCAAAGGTTGACACTCGATGCCTTCCTCAGTGGCTTACACATTCACCTTATACATTCAGCGAAGTCTTCAGATCCCTGATTAATCTAGCCAGCTTATTTCAGATAGTTCCTGTTTCTGTCACCTTAGAGCTGGAATTGCTAGTCACCACCACAGACTCCAGGGAGCCTCTTCTGTCCTGCAGATGACCCCATCCCACTGGTTTCCATTCTCTCTCCAAGTCCTCTTCCTCATTTCCCCACAGCTGATTCCTACCTTCATTCCTCTACCCATCCCCTCTTTCAAGCAGTTCCCTCTTTCTGTCTTCTTCAGATATCTATTCTGTTTTCCCTTCTGAGTGAGATTCAAGCATCCTCCTTTGGGCCCTCCTTGGTACTTGGCTTCTTTGTGTCTGTGGATTGTTGGATGGCTATCCTCTACTTTATGGCTAATATCCACTTAGAGGTGAGTACATACCATGTGTGTCATTTTGGGTCTGGGTTACCTCACTCAGGATGATCTTTTCTGATTCCATCCATTTGCCTGCAAATTTCATGATTTCTTTGTTTTTGATAGCTGAGTATTATTCCATTGTGTAAACGCATCTCATTTCCTTAATCAATTCTTTGCTCGAAGGACATCTTATTTTGATTTATTCACCAGCTCATGATTCTTAGACACAGGATCTTTAACATAGACCAGGAGATCTTCCTCATCTCCCTAAAATTTAATTATTATGTGAAAAATGGGGTGATGGTGGTGGCAACTATAAAACTATCAGAAAAAAACAATAAGTTTACTCACATGGAGTATAAATATGCATCTCATTAAGTGGTGTCTCTCCATCATCTAAGCTCTGAATTATTGCCAGACCACAAGTGATGTGATCAGGTCATAGATGAAAAAGTCCAAAAGTGTCTTTATAATTTCAAAGAGGCAAAGTGAACTCATTAAAAATACTCACTTGTTAATTCTCTTTCATGGCTTCCAGTTTTATGTTTTCATGGGATTCCCGAGTGTGAAAATGAGTGAGTCTCTGTGATGATATCTGTTTGTTGTGCCTTTCCTTGGATTCTTTTTTTCCTTTTGCTTGTTTGTTTTGTCTTATTCTTATATGTTTCTTTTTGTTTTATCATTATGTTATACATTATATTATATTATATTATATTATATTATATTATATTATATTATACCATACCTTTGGAAGCCTGTTTGTTTTCTAATGAGAGAAAGAAAGGGTGTGGATCTGGATAGGAGGGGAGCTGGAAAAAAATTAGGATGAATAGAGGAAAAAGGAAATTGTAATCAGGATACATTATAAGAGGGAAAAATAAAACCTTTTTTCAGTGAAAGAACACACACACACACACAAAAGAAGGAATTAGCTAGGCAATGGTGGTACACACCTTTAATTCAAGCACGTGGGAGGCAAAGACAGAAAAATCTGAGATTGAGGCCAGCCTCCTGGTCTATAGAGCAAGTTTCATGAGAGCCAGAGATACACAAAGAAACCCTGTCTCAGGGAGGAGGACAAGGAAGGAGGAGGAGAAGGAAGAGAAGGAGCAAGAGGAGAAGGAGAAAAAGAAAGAGGAAGAGGAGGAGGAGGAAGAGGAGGAGGAAGAAAATGGAAGAAAGGGCAGGAGGAAGAAAAGAAGAGAAAATATTGAGCTATGCAGTACACTGAGTACTGTTGATGTGGAATTGAATACAGTACAGTCCTTGTCCCCCAGTTATGTATTTATGCATAGAAATGTATAAATTATAAATATGTATGTTCTGGCGAGTCTTATGTCAACTTGACAGAAGCTGAACTACAATGGGAAGAGGGATTCTCAAGAAAATGTTACCCACAGATCGGCCTTTAGGCAATTCCGTAGCACATTTCCTTGATTGATAATTGATGTAGAAAGGTCTAGCTCATAGTGAGAAATGCTACCTTTTGGCTGGTGGTCTTGGGTGTGATTAGCTTGCCTTGGAGAGCAAGCTAGTAAGCAGCATGCCTTCATAGTCTATGATAGTTTTCCTTCTCTGCTTGAGTTCCTGCCTTGACTTCCTTGATGAAGGACTGGGATGTGGAAGTATACGATAAAATATACCCCACTCAAAGCAACTTATTGGTGATATTAGGGATTTATGATTATTATATAGACACTCAAAAGAGAAAAAGATGCTCTTCAGTCTCTATAAATAAGCCTAATTTATTTAAAAATACACTTAATTATTGTTCAGTCACTACTTTTTAAAGCATTGAACAAATCAGATCAGTCACCCAAAGGTGTCTCCAACACACATCCTCTTCAAGAAACAACAGGTAGACAATTGTTGTGATCTCCATTTTAAAGATGGAAACACTGAGGATGAGAGATGGAGACACTTGTCCATGTGGGATAGAATTTTAGAATTTGTCGCCTCTTTAATCCTAAAGAGCAAATATATGTAACAGTAAAATACAAAAGATTGAATATATTCCTTCACGATGAGAAAGCTGTGTGTTTGTGAAGCGTTTCTGCCTCAAGGGGTCTGAGATTCTATGTCTGAACACATTCTGAGGTGACATGGAGCCTCTCACAACTAAGCCCTTTCTGTGACCTGTTTTTCATAATCTCAGCACATCAGCATTCTAGCATTTGCTTTTCCATCTTTCAGGTGTCTGCTAGACTGTGAACAAATAATGGGTATATATTATCTTGTGTTTGTATTTTTACCTCAATACTTAATAAAATGCCAGACATATTCTAGCAGGGAATGAATAGATGATGTTTGCATGTACAAATAATAAAGGAATCAATCAAAAATCTGTCATTAAATGCTCCAATGAATGGAGAAGAGGTTAGAGTTCTACAGAAAATTCTCTGTAGAACTGTGTATAATCAGCTTAGGTTAATAATAGCATATGGTTCTTTCACTACAATATCACTAGCCAATGCCTCCATAGAAAGTAGTATAATAATGTCTCAAGGACTATTGCTAATATTTTGTGTTCACTGTTTCTTTAGTTACATTTGTTAATATTTTCTCATTTGTTTTTCTTTTCAAGATTATAAACTAGTATGAATTCATGCACCTGCATACTGACTTTTTATCTTAGATTGTTTTCTGGTGCCATAACAAAATGTCCAAGGCTGGAAATTTCATATAGAAAAAAGCTTTGTGCAGCTCACATGTCTGGAGGCTCAAGAGCATAACATTGGGTTTAGTCACAATGTTGCTGTCATCAGGACTCAGGTGATTTGCTTGGCTTGATGACAACATCAGAAGAATATAAAATAGTGGCAAATGTCTCCTTTTAGAGGAGAGAGAGATTGCTGTTCATTTCATGGCCTTTCCACCTCAGTCCTGACCCACTTTGAGAAACAGCATCAGTTCCATATACAAGCAGTCATACTGCTAACTAGATCTATCACCTCAACCTCACCTCCCCAAAGAGCAAACTTTCCACAAAGGTACTTCTGGGGGACACACCCCACCCAAATGAGATCACTCTTCCCACCGACTGTGTCTATTTTCACATTACATCAATAAATGTGTTTATTAGATTAAGTAGCAAATTATTTGCCAGAGATGCAGAATTATACACAACTTCTTAGCAGGCCAAAACGACATAGACATAGGAATTTGGAGATAAGCTCACCCACAGATTTCAGGTATTTATATTATACCTTCATCAGTAAGCATTTGGACACGCCCATGTTTCCAAGCAACAGATTACTGGGTGACATGTAAAAGTCCCTCAGGGTGGTTGAAGTGGTCTGTTTCCCAACCCAGATCAACACAGACACATTGTATCCTTTCTAATGCTTTCATTTCTTAGAATTTGTTCTTAAGTCATTTTACTTACTCTAGATTAAACCTCTGAAATGTTATAACAGAAAATCGCTTCCTTTTGGTGAGTTCTTGGCCTCTAACTGGTGTTTTCTCAGCAGTACACTTTGACAGTTTTGTGAAAGCACAGATTTTGACGTCAGTGCTCCCCCAACCCCCATTTCCACCTGTCACATGGATATGTGTTTCCCTAGTTTGGAATTTCTGTAACTCCGCCTAAAAGTTTAACATATTTAGATGGTTTATTTATTTATTTATTTATTTATTTATTTATTTATTTGTCTAAGCAATTAGATAAGCCTAAAAATGTGGTCTACTCTTTTTATTCATCAATGTGGTTAACTTAATTTTAATATTTTCATTCAAGTATTTTCTCTGTAGTTCAAAATATTGTAGAATAATTATTGAGTGATTATATAGTTAAATATAAAAAAAGATGTATTTCATAGTACCCTCAGCCTTCTCATGTATGACCTTTAAACTATAAAATAATACTGAACAGCATTACTATAAAAATGAACAGTATATTGTAGTAACAGGATAGATTGACATGTTAATAAAAATATGTAGAATATCGTAATGAGTCATGTTTCTTCCCTTTTCAACCTTTCTTCCATTTATCGAAAGTTAATTGGCAGTGGCATCAACTTAAAAGATCTTATAAATCAATGTTTTAATGAAGTTAAAACGTTGGACTGCTTAACCACACATGATTATGTTTTGAAAAATATTTATGTATCTGTGTAACTTTGTTGCTATGATCACATTGTCACAGCCATACTTTCATAAGTGTACTAGGTAGACGTTAACTTAGCTCTACTTCCTCTTTGATGAGTACAAAGTCAGGTTTGCAGGATGTTGTGATTGTCACATTCTTTTTTTAAAATTCTTTATTAATTATACTTTATTCACTTTTTTGATCGTCATATTCTTGCTGATTGATATACTTATTGTCATCGTGACTGGCTTATCCCAGTAGATGCCTTCTTCAGAGAGCATGTTAAGGAAAATATCACCCAATCACCTTCCAAGAATTATTGGAAGGTTTAATCAAGAAATGTTTGTGAGGTGGCCTAACAAAGAAAGCACTCTCCAGTAGCAAATAGAAATGATTATTACTAGAATTAGGCTTTGCAAAATTCTCTAATTATCATCCAAATCAAAGATGAAAAGATAATGAAAAATTCTAGTAAATCATGAAAACAAACAAACAAACAAACAAACAAAAAACAAGACCAAAATTTCCAGACATATTTTTGCTTTTGGTTGAAAATAATTCTTTTACCTTCACTTTGATGTTAGTTACCACAGAGGGTCTAATATTTTAAATGAGTTCTTGGATCAGAAGTAGAATATCAAATTTAAGGGTTTGACTTCATTCTTTCTATGCTCCTACAATTCTAAATTGCCTCTAATTTCCTCTTTACACATGCAGTGTAGGAATGGTTGTTTTTCACAGACCTTGCTTTTCTACTAATTAGTTGCTAGAATTAAGTTTGCAATTACCCAACTGAAATGTTTTAAGAAAATGTGGCATGTATCGGAGAAATAATTGAAATGTGTAATTTGAGGAGAAACTTTGACCTTGTCTTGAGTTTGGACCTTTGCTGCAAGTGAGAAATCTCTGACTCTGGCTGACCTAAGCACAACCAAGGCAAACCGAAGAGACTTAAGTCCATTAGAAGACTGAAGAAAAAGAAGATGTTGATCCAGAATCATCACATACTTCTATATAGAAGGGATTTTCCTTCTGCATCTTTTGTTTTCTTTCCACTGGTCAGTGTTGTCTTCTTCATTTTGTGTCTGGTCCTTCTGGAGGGGAACATGATTGATGGTAATATTTATGAATGTTCTAAGCTTTCTGTAGTCGATTCATCGCCTTCTCTGTTTTGGTGATAGAATTACTAGGCAGGGGATAGTAAGTTGGTGGTTAGCTCTCTGCATTGAATGAACTACTGAATCTGGTAACCACTGTAACCCAGTACTTACCCAAATAAGCATGCAGATTGAATGAAAGTTAAATTGTAGTGTCAAGAAAGAAGAGCTTTGTGTTTGTGATCATTTCCATAAGGATGCAGCACATATTTGAAAAAGGCAATATTTATAAAACATTTTGCATGTTCCATCAATGAATAGAGAATTAGGAAATAAATCATAAAATTAAGTAATGCTTCAATTATCATCAATAATAAATTGATCTAAAATAATTTTTAAAATATAGGGCTGAACGTTAGCATAGAACCAACTGGATATGGCATTATCTACCACCAACAATTAACAATTACTCAAACTTCTTCATGGATTTTGGAATCCTTAGCTCACTATGCACTGAATGCTGAATGTATAGAAATCTGTTTAAAAACAGAGGCAGTCTAATAAGAAATTAGCATATTTTTGCATAATAATGCAATAAGGCAGAAAACGCAATGGAGTCTTCTCCAGGTTATCATGAGAACACAGCCATTCTAGAAGAGAAACACTTCCTCAAAGAGCGAAACTCTCAGACATATCTGGAAGAGGAAGGAAGGCTAAGCAAATAAAGAAAGGTAAAGCTAGGAATGGTGGCACAGACCTTTAATCCCAGAATTCAGGGATGCAGAGGCAGGTGGATCCCTATGAGTTAGCAGCCAGACTAGTCTACAAAATGAGGCAAGGACGGCTAAGGCTATAAAGAGAAACCCTGTTTTGAAACAAACAAACAAACAACAAAGTTGAAATGTATCAAGGGCCATTGGTACCATTCCCCACTTGTGCAATAAACTACCTCCATAAAAGCACTCTAAGGGATAATATGCTTGTTTTGGTTCATATTTGAAGTTCCCCATAGCAAGGAAGTCATAGCAGCAGGTGTATGAGACAGTTGGCCATATTTCATCTGCTGTAAAGAAGTAGAGTGATGAATGCTTATGATCAGCTTCTTCCTTTTGGTGTTATCCAGGATCTCATCCTAGGGAAAGCCATTCTCAGTGGAAGGCTCTTTCCACACGTTAGGCTTGTTTTGTGAAAAAAGTAATTGAACTTTTTGTTGTTGTTTTATAAGTTAGGGTTTCTCTGTGTAGCATTGGCTATCCAGGACTTGCTTTGTAAACCAGGCTAGCCTCGAACTCACAGAGGTCAGCCTGCCTCTGCCTCTCTGATTGCTGGGGTTGCAGGAGTGTGACACCACTCCTGGAGTTAATTGAACATTCTTTAATGTCCTGATCATACTATTACCCTGTCCCTCAACTATTTGTTTATCCAGGTTATTGAAAAAAAAAATATCTACTTGAAATAAAAGATTAGATTAAGAAGATGCATTTTCCCCCTCTTCCAAAGGTGCAGGACTGCATTCCCCCAGCCCATAATCACTCACCCCCACCAGAGCTGGTCTTTCAATTATAGCCAGAGTAAATTGCCTTCCACTGCCTTTACTCATCATAGAATCATTTGAATTTGCTCATGGGAATTTTCATGCTTGGCACGAACTCTTTTTCCCTATCTGCCAGAATCTGTGGTTCTCATTATTAAAAACTCAGTTTGAGGTCTTTCCTCCTGGGGCTGCACATTGCTTTAGATAGTGTTGGTATGGGATTCTGTCCCTGTTGAGTCCACCCATATCTTCTGTAACATTCGGTGTTAAGTGACATAGTCCTGTTTCTCACACTTTTGTGTGTTCATCTTGCTAAGATACCTCAAGCTCAAGCCTCAAAGCACTATCATACATCCCCTTGAAAGTATTTATCAAATTTGATGATATTAACTTAATCACTGGGGTAACAGCTAGACACACTCTGCTTCAGGATGTGCATGTTTTATGCGAGTTTTCCAGAAAAATTCTCAGACGTCAAAAATAACATTTTCATCACTGCCTTGTAAAATATGGCTGTGTTCTAAAACTCTAACCACTTAATGAAAATCAATCCATATATAGTAACTCATTTTTGTTTACTCATGCTTGATGGTTGATTTGTTTTAATTTCCTTATTTGATAAGTAATAAAATAAAATGCTCATTTATGAAATTGTTTTCATCATTTTGTTTTTCAACTATGACTGCTCCATGGTCTAAACAGCTTCCTGTTGATGCAAGCTATATTTTTATGGGGCCTTTTCTAATATAATGATGAAGACGTTCAAATGCTGAAAATTTAGCTGCCATTTAGCAAAATGTACTTCATAAATTGTTGGCTTTAAGTCACTTGATAGTCTCCTTATCTTCCAGTTTCAAGGATTTTCTTTTTCTTTATGTGGTAGATCTTTTTGGGACTCCAGCCTTTGTGTATGTTATATGACTGTGTGCATGCCCCAGTGCTTAGGGACCTGAATATCCAGAACCCTTCTCACTCTCTTCAAATAGAAACCTCCTCACCATCATTCTCACAGTCATCATCCATACTTTGTGCTACTTACCTTTTCCAACGCTACACAGGATCCTATTCACCTTGCAACAAATGGTGAATTCCATATTCAGTCTTTTTAATTTTGTAAGCATGTCCCACTTCCAACTAGGAGTCCTGACTGCTTGAAGTTGGGCGATGCAGTGCAGAAGTACTGGCTGCATCTTCTGTACATGCAGACACCGGCTCCAGACACATTATGTTCATGTGAGAGTCAGAAATATGATTTACAATCAAAAGATGGTATGACCATCTCATCAAGTTTGATTGTATCTTTAAACAGTATCAATATTGCAATGCTAGGAAACTAATTTTAAATATTTACTTTATTAAAATTACAGATTCAGGCAACCTAATGTTTATGAAACTTTCGAGCTGGGAGACTGCAGATGAGACATTCAATCTCTCTGAGACAATGCTTGCTTTAGACTAAATCAATGGTTTTGCAGATGTGGTCCCAGTATTTGTTTAAAGACTTTATTTCTGAAACCAGATCTGTCTAGGTTTATAGCCTGAGCAGAAAGTTTAGTTGTTTCCATATACCCTTGCCAATCATAGGCCCAGCTTCTCCAACAATCAGCTCTAAAAACAACAAAGTATGTTTGTTACCACTGTCATTTAAAGTCAGTGTATGCGTAAAAAATTACTCCTGGTAGATCCTTTGGTTTAGGACAAATTTATAATGACACATCCACCAACATAGTGTCATGCTGAATAGTTGCACTAAGCTAAAAAAATCCGTCGTTGTAAAATAATTTATTGCTTTTGTTTCTTTTCTTCTCAGCTAGCTTAGCACCTTTCCTTCCTTCTTTTGTTTTTAGACTTTTAAATTTTTAATGTTTTTAAATGAAATCTTTTGTTGGAGATAGACACTTGAAACGAAAATAAAGCAATGATTCTTCATCAATAGCAGTTGAGTGATTGAAACTTTGCCCCCTGAAAGTTTACTCCAACCTTCTTTGTGGCGGTCAATGAAGTCATCATGAACTCTCAAGAACTTAGTTGGTAATGACTACTAAATGACCATTCGGGGGGTCTTTTGCTCCTGAAGTATAACCAGAATAGATCAGAGAAAAGGTTACTTATTGAGAACAGTGGCTGTTCAGAATACAGGTAGTATTCTCACAGTCCCTGTAAAGGTCATGATGATGATGACGATGATGTTGGTGAATCCATAGGTGTCAGCAATCTGAACGCAATGCAAGGCTTTCCAATACATCCACATAGGAAATACCCAAATGCTGACAGGATTTCGTTTGATGATTCCTCCCACATCTGCCAACCTGTTCTATTACTTTTCCCAGCTTCCTTTTGTGTGCCCTGGCTTCCCCTCTTAATGTTCATACTTGCCTTTTTCATCTCTCTATATTTTGAAGATTGTATTTGAAGTGACTTGTAGTCACTTCTAGTCAACTCTGCTCTGTCTATATGATCTGCCTAGTCAGTCAACAGAAAATTCTCCTTTCCTCTGCCAAAAGGAAAACACCTATGAAGATGGCAAAATTAAGCAAATCTCTTATACAACTTTGTTCCCTCTAAAGGATGGAGCTCCAAAGGCATCAATAATTTCTTACCAACAGTCAAACCACTTATCTTGCTGCCCTTTGTGTGTGTGTGTGTGTGTGTGTGTGTGTGTGTGTTTGCCTCTTTTTAATACTGGGTTACTGTCTGATGAGAAAGAGAAAATGACCCCGCTAGACATTATATAACAAATAAAGGTTTCAGGACCATTAATGAGCTACCTCTCTTGGAATTATTGAGCAGTGAGGTCCCAGAAGCTACCCACACATTACAGGCTATTGCCATTGCTCTTGGTTATTCTCCTGTAATTAAAAATAAGACCATATTGAGCCAAAGTCATCACATATTTGATTCCTTGAACTTGAAAAGTCAAACTGGGAATTATGTGGAAGTTTCACCTCCACTGGTCAGCTATCATAAAATAGAAGCTACTATATCCACTACCAGAGGAGAAAAATAACCATCAGTTTTATTCAGCTATAAATTCTGTGAGCTATACCAATGTCTTATCTGGCAAGATTTGCCTACTAGTGCAATGGTGGCCCAATTGTCATGGATGTAACTAAACACATCCTGACTGTGTTAAAAGCCAGTTCCATAGTATGGAACCTATAACTGGAACTGATATTGGGGCAAAGGACCTTTGTCTAGTGATGTCATAAGACCTAGGGGAGAACCAACTACTATTATAAATAACCATAGTATTAAGGCAACCCTAATGACTTATTTATATATCCTTAGATTAGTGCATTTCTCAGCCCTCATCAGAGAAGCTTATTACAAAAGATGGTGATAGAGAAAAAGACCCAATAGTCAACATGCAGGGAATAAAAGACTGGAATGCTTCCCCTTAAATGAAAAATCTAAATCATATTTCTTTCCCCAAGATTCAGTAACCATCATAGACTAGAGGTAAAGAGACCATAAGAGCCAGAAGATGAGTACAACAAAACTTTATTTTCTGTCCAAAAGAAAGCAGATGCTTATATAAACTCATAGAAACATGCCACAATGAATAAATCTGCTCAAGCTCAAGACAGAAAAGAATCCCAGCATGAAGTGGGAAAATGGGCATGAAGTCTCACTGGCAACTGGGGTGTTAATGCAAATTGATGGCTGCTAGGAGTCAGTTTTCTTTAAGGGCGTAACTCCTGGCAAGGGGTGGGTTAGAGTAAGAGTCCATGACCATCATGGCAGGGACCAGGGCAGTAGCCAAGCATGGAATCACGTAGTTAGAGTAGTAACTGAAAGTTCAAATTATGGTATATATATATATATATATATATATATATATATGTGTGTGTGTGTGTGTGTGTGTGTGTGTGTGTGTGTGTGTGTGTATGTATATATGTATATATTTCATATATGGGACTGTACAAAGTATTATAGCTTAGGAATGTCATCAAAACCTAGCAAGTATAATTTAATTTTGGAGAGAAATGAAAATAGAAGTAAAGATACAGTTCCATAAACAAAATTATGAGTTCAGGAACTGGGCCTGAGTGATCTCTCAACCTGTAAGAAAACTAAAGTTGCTTGATATAAAGCCTAACAACCAAGATTTATCCCCAGAACCCAAATTTTGGAAGAATCCTGTGAGTTATCCTCAGATCTCTACACGTGTTCAATGGCACATGTACACACACAGACAAATAAACAAAGAATAGTACATTTAGTCTAGGATATACAAGAAAAATGCACACACCAAGATATTTTTGAGAAGTACCTGGTTCCATTTTGGTGCTGGGGTTTCATAAGATTAATGCTGAGTACCAGGCCTCATAAGCGAACATGTTAAAGGGAGTGTTATAATCCTGTCCCTGCTGTATGTCTTTACTATATTTGCTGTAGAACTGGGTGTTGGTGAATTATGGACTATGCAGTGAAGATTCTATGGGGGCAGTGAAGATTCTACAGTCTGTGATTTTGTCAGATAATAGTCATTCGGCTAGAGTATGCCACATTTATTAATGAACGTATTTGTGAGCTCTGGATCCATGAGGGTCCATTAAGTTATAAATCATATATATATATATATATATATCTGTATATATATATAGTATGTATGTGTCTGTGTGTGTGTTGTGTGTCTGTGTATGTACACACATACATAGTAGCACAAGAGCACACATATGCATGTGTGGGTACACACATGTACATAATAACAAGAATACACATATGTATGCATATAACACACATATATGTACACACATGTATATAACACTCACATAACAAACACACACACACACACATACACGCACATTTGAGATGAGATTTCGTGTGTTGCCCAGTCTGGTCTTGAGCCTGAAATTCCATTGCCACCCTCCTGCCTGATCTTTCTGAAAATTTTAGTATTTCCTCCTTCAATCCTCTGAATATTTGATATATGTGTACCTTCAATACTATTTAAATATAAGTAAGTACAGGCCTCTCTGAATTTATAAGGTATGGTTGAATTATGATATATAGAGCATCCTTTCTGCTTCATAAATGAAATTATTGGTTTTATGTTTCTGCTGTCTCCTCCCATTGAAATGAACAGCAACTGTGATAATTACCGAATGTCAATGTTTACATAGAACTTCCCAAATATAGACATTTGCTACTATCAACATATATGCTGGCTTTATAAATGCGCTTGGCATGTTTAGCAATTATCCTTCAAAGTATTTTCATGAACTTGTATGTGGATGTTGAAAATTCTATTTAACAAAATAGAAGTATCATCTTGTCATTATCAACATCTCAGAAATGTGTTTGTAACTCACTGACTTCAAAATAATGGTTGCTTTGGCTGAAAAAACTTTCTTTTCTATAGCTGTAATTTTTGTTTTAATTCTGCCTTAGCTTCTCCGAGTCATGGACGTGCTGGATCTTTTTTTATTGTGTCGTTTTAAACTATTATGCCTCCAGTATTACCCACTGTGTCACATGGCCAGCAATTGTTTTGTATCAAAGCTGGGCAATATGCATTTCTCTATGTGGACTGACAGATAAATGGTGGTGCTCAGAAGACTTATTCACCACTCCAAGTAATCCCTGGTAAATGTCAAAATGACATTGCAGATGCCTTTTTAATGAGCTAGATGTGTTGATTATTATTGCTGTTTGATTGTCTGTCATATCAAGCATGGCCTCATTTAAGGCATATACTTCATGCATTTTATTCACTACCCAATCCTGTGGCGCTTGTCTCAGAGCCACATGTGATGTACCTGAGAGATGAGAGGGCCTAGTATTTTATTAACTTCCAGTTGAGGCAAAATGAACCTTCTAACTTAATAAAAGCACGCGCTTCTTCAAATAATGACCAGCTTTAAAAAAATAATTGTACTCCGTGTTTACTTTATGCTCAGTGGTGTCTGATTCGCCCACACCGTGGCCAGGTTTCATTTCTCCACTTACTGGAGCCGCCCTCCGAGGTCCTCATCATTAATTGATATTTATCGAGCGTTTGTTAGCGTGTGGCTTTGCACTGGTCCTGCTGTTTAAAATATTCTTCCTGCAATGTAAGATCTATCATTTACATTAAACACAGTCCTCCATCAGATACATAAAAGTTTCAAACACTGGATGGCCTGGCCCCTAATTAATCAATACTACACACTGCTTCTGGCTGGTCTGGTCTGGGCGCCTTCTCTGCCCTGACCAGAAAGCCCGGGAGGAGACCTGATTGTAAGATAGTCTGAGTACAACTTCTGCCCACTTAATAGCCATCATGTGAAATTTACGACCCTATAGCACACTTTAGGGAAGGTTCTGCAACTTTTGAGCCCACTTTGTTTGCAGTAGTCAAAGCCCTGGGGGCATCAGCATTTAACTATAATTTGAAATTGCTGAAGTGGGCCGTTCCACCAGGCTGGGTGGCAAACACAGCAAGCCTAATAACAGAAGGTGTCTGTATGGGGGGAAATAGCCAGACAAGCTGTGTTTGGGTTGTCCTCGGGGAAATAGATATTAATGCTCGAAAAAAAACTGCTTCCATCCCTTGCTTCCTGCCTCTCTTTCTTTTCTCCCTCTGTCGTGCCCTCCTCCATCCTCCCTCCTCCATCCCTCCTCCCTCTGTCCTTCCCTTCCACTTCCTTCCCTTCCTCCCTCCCCCCTTCCTTCCTTCTCTTCCTCTCTCTCTCTCTCTCTCTCTCTCTCTCTCTCTCTCTCTCTCTCTCTCCTTTTCCTCCCTCCCTCTTTTCTTTCTCCCTTCCCTCTCCTTTTTTCTCCCCTTCCTCTCTTCTGCAACCACTCTCTCTTTCTTTGTCTCTGCGTGTGTGCACCTCTCTCTTGCTTTCTTTTATCCCTCTCTTTCTTAGGACAGAGAAATCTTCAACATAACCTGCGCTGACCTTGGGCTCAATGTTTTTTTGTTGTTGTTGTTGTTGAACCCTTGGTCAAGTTCCTCTCACCGATATTAATCATTCAGATTCTAGGTGTCAAAGAGACAATTGGAACCCTTCTACACAAAAGCTGAGTAAACAGCCTGCAGTTTGGGGGGAAGTAGAGAGAGAGATTGAAAACAGAAGACTAAGAAAAATAAAATGGATTAATTCTTCAAATAATTTGTTCTGAGGCTAGGAGTCTAACAGAGGAACGGTTGGATATTATGTGTGTGATTAATCGCCACTATGGTTTCATTGGTGACAAAATGATTAATACAGTGTAGGGAAAACATCCTTTTTTATCTGAACCCACCACAGTGTGAAATCTAGCAATGGTTTCCCACTGGGGTGTGATTAACTTGTGGGATGGGTAACCATCTAAGTCAGACTCTTGAAGCCTTACTTAAAACTATTTTTGGGTCTTTCAAAATTCACCCTTGTTTTATTGTTACAGATTTGTCAGCAGGAGGTTTATTTGTACCTAACTACCATGAAGGACAGATACCTCTAGCCAGGAGAGGACACATTTGTTCCCTTTACAGTCTATTGCTGACCAAAGAATGGATTGTCCATTTCAACACAAACACAGAATTAGAAAGGGATGAGAACACAGGTAGATTCAAGAAGGATTTCTGAAATCCTCCTTGCATTACTGTTTATCATCCAGGGTAGGTATTAATTTGTCCCGTTCTTTCCCACTACATATTCCTTAACTGTTCAGGGTTCAGGATAACTCAGATGGCACTGTGCATGGACACCATTAGGATACTGAGTAAATGCTTAAAGAGAGTGAAGGAGATGAGCACTCTGTGTTTTTAATAAACATTCATAGATGAATTGGAGGCCAGAAAAACTGAAGGGTGTTTTTAGAAAAGTAGTGATAAGGCAAAAGTATATCATGTTACTGGTGAGGAATTTAAGGTTCAGAGAAATTAACTTTAGATCATAAAACTGAAAAGTGTTGAAGTCTTGGCACTGTACAATTTACTTCCAATGCTAATCATTTGGTGGGGAAATCCTGATCTACAGTCATGATCTAGAGTCAAAGAAGACACATTTTGACAGAGCGAACTTTGCTTCTCAGTCTTGGTTACTGTAGTTACTAAACTTGATTGTCAACACAGTTGGATCGACAACCACTCCGATTAGAGAAGCACACCCCAATATGGACATATCAGATAATTTCCCAAGGGAGTTAGATTTAAAGAGCTCGACCAAAACAATGGGTTGATCCATTGGTGGAGTCTCCACATGGACTTATTTGGAGGTGGTGAGAAGTTGGGTTCATACCTACCTGAATAAAGTTTTCCACTAGGCTACATCTTGGCCTGGCCCCTTCCTGCTGTATTCTGTTTTGGGAAGACCGTGGATTGATCTGATCCAAGGAAGCCACCTTTCTGCTATAATGTAGAAAAACCTCTGAGTCAAAAGCTAAATCAGTATTCTTAAGTCATTTCTGTCAAGCATTTGGTCACAGGGACAATAACACCAATATTAGTTGATTGATTATTGGAGTTGCACGTTGATATGACCTAGGGAACTTTAAAAGACATGTGAATTTTTGTCTTCTGAGATTTCATTGATCGGAGAAATTTCATAGAAATGGACAGCTTTTAAAAAAAAAGATCCCTAGTTGGTCAAAAGGACAAAGAGGTTTCATGAAATGCTATGTCAAGGCAAATATTCATAGTTTTACTGCTGAGAAAACGAAGCTCTGTCTTAGATTTGAGCACTACTTGAACCTTTTCATGAAGACAGTTTTTCTCAAATCAATTCATGCATAAATGGCATGAATGACCAGAAACAATGCTATCTACTTCATGATTCAGGAGTCTGCTGATCTTAGATTTGACAAATGAGATGTGGTGGTGACGAAGAGGGGAACAGCGTTTTCACCAAATAACTTAGAGCTGGAAGAGTGTAGCTAGGAGAGCTTAGTGAAAATACCACTAGAAATTACCAGTACTGGTAAGGAGAGCAGAAGCCTTAAAGGACAGAGAATGAGAAAATATTTAGCCAGATGTTATAGCATAAGATTACAAACCCATTTACAGCTGTAATATATATAAAGTAATAACCATATACATGATGAGAAAAAATCAATCACACTAGCATATATATAAGATTCTACTGATAACATTAGCATTTAATATATGATTAAGATGAGAAACGAGTAGCAGAATGCATTGGTGCTAATCATTAGCAACTCACAAAATTACTACAATATCTACCATGATAACTTAATCAAAATAATTTCAAGATTTAAAAAAATTAAGCCAAAATAGTAAAAGACTTGGAAAAAGCAAATATAAGTAAGTGTATACTAAGTGAAAAAATATTTTTGAAATAAAAACAAGATATACTATGGGAAAGTATTAAAGGCTATAACTGGGTAATCCTAGTGTGATGAAATTGATGACAAATATAGTCCCAAATGCTCATATAAGATATTGTGTTAGCCATCAGCTATAATTTGGTATTGTGAATTATTAAGGAAAATATAATGAACAAATAACTAATAGATATAAATGTACAATTCTTAAAGAAAAATGTCCATAAATATTTCCTAAAGAGAAAATTATAAGCCATTTTTATAAAGTTTCAAAATAATGAAATAATCAGTTCACCAAAACTAAATAGTTACAAATAGATTATAAATATGTGTATATATAATATGCTTTTTAAAATATAAGTGTTTGTGCATTGGCCTGTGTGCATGCTAGTGTCAGTGTGTGTATGTGTGTGTGTGTGTGTGTGTGTGTGTCTGTGTGTGTGTGTTTACCACAGGAGGCCAGAGAGAGCTTCGGATCACCTGGAGCTGCATTTATAGGCAGGTGTTAGCCACCCACTGCTTGTGCTGGAAAAGGAACTCAGGTCCTCAGCCAGAGCTCTTAAGCACTGAGCTATTTGTCCATCCTTTAAATGCATAATTTTTTTCAAGTCCTTTAACTTAAAAGTTCCACTTTTAAAATTGTTTCACAGAAAGGAAGGAACACTGGCATGAGCAAAATGTCAGTTGAAAATGTTTTTCCTGTGTTTTTAAAAACACCAGAACACCAGAACATTTCTCAAAACAAATCTAGCTGAGCAATTAAATAACTAACATATCAAAATTGATTAACAACTATTAAAATTACAATAAAATATAAATATTAGAAATCCAATAAAACAAAGTGGGAAAGTATTAATTTTAAATTTAGGGAATTGCATACATCTAAGCTATTATATTATGTTCTTTGTTTTGTAAATATTTAAAACTTTTCATAGCATTAGTGAACTTTTAAAAATCAAGATAGATGGATATTATGTAATAACTAAAGAATTATTTTCCAACATAGTTAAAACTTCAGGATTAAAAAATTTGAATATGGTATAATTTTAAATTTTGAAAAATGTTTTTGTTTATACAGAGGGAAAAATGTGTGTGATAAGATAACACTAAGTATGAATTTTTTTGTTAACAGTAATATATATCCATATATTTAAATATATTGTTGTTTGTCTGTAATTTCTTCAATAAGCAGATATTAAATTTTAATAGAAAATGTTAAAAAACAATGTTTGGTATTAATTTTTCACCCTGACATTTTAAAAATACAAATTACCTTCAAGTAGTCAATTATTTATTTGACATTTATTGAGTTCGTACCTCGTGTCAGCTCTTGTGACTGGGACTGCAGATAAAAAGGAAATGGAAGCCATTTAGCCCTGTGCTCGTCAGATGCCGAGTAGAATTAGGTGTGGAAATGAATAAGCTCTGTGCATGGCAGCCAAGGCTGGCACAGCAAAAAAGAGCCAAGTCTGGGAAGCCACAGTAAAGGATGTATGGGGGGGAGGCATGAGTTATGTCACTTTAGAGTTCGTCCAAAGCAAATAAGAACTTCAAATGTTCAGCAACTAGAGAACTGAGAGGTTTTTTTTGGTCAGGAAAGGGTTGCAGCTTGAGGTGCCATTTTTCTTTTTTGGCTACGTCTTGTGAACTGACATGTTTTTCTGCAATCATTCCAGCATGGGGGGAAATGCTATTCCTTAAGCAGTCCTTGAGATGATGCCTGAGTATGCCCCACCAAACATAGAGACCTTTTGCTGCTCTGCTCTCCAGTGCCTCGGGCATGGAGTTGGACATCACCAGAAATGTCTGCATTGACCCTGCTTTTCCTTCTGATTATTATTATTATTTTTGGGGAAAAAAAAGAGTTTTGACATAGAGTCCCTGTGGGCAGCCTCTGACTTGAGGGTTACAGTTCTATGGTTACATAGGTTCATCATGAACCATGTGTGGATGTTAATGATTTGAAATGGGACTGCACCCAACTGCAGTGTGTGAGACAAGTATAAGACAAAGAGCGGACTCCAGTCTTTTAAAGTATATAATTTAAGTACATTTCGAAAGTATATTTAGTTTGGGCGAAACATTATCAGAATTCATTTTGCCTCTTGGAATTTTGAATGAGACTATGTGGCTTACATCGTCTTATTACAATGTGGCTCTCTTTGGTGACTTTACATTTCCAATTTCACTGAAGGGGCTGGATTAAAGGCTTCAGGTAGATAAGCACCAAGGAGTTCCAAATGCTGATCCTGAGGACAGGATCGTCTCATCCCACCCTTACAAAAGACCTTCACAAGCTCATGCCTGGCTGCTCAACCCACTGAAAAGTATTGGGCAAGGTGTATTGTTTGATTTACCTGCTAAATTCTTGGCTTAGTAGTTCCTACAGAACTGTGGAGAAATGGAAATAACAGTCTATATTACCTTCCGTCATACTCCCCCAGTGTGATAAGAAGGATAATAGAATGTAAGCTAGGAGCCCATCTGTTCAAATTCTCACCTTGCTCCTTCATACATGTTTGTATTTACACACACACTCACACACACACACACACACACACACACAAATACTCCCATGAACACACTCAAGTGAGTGTGCATTTGTGATTTCTCATGTGCATGGCTGAAGAATTACATCATTTAGCTGCCAAAATGTATTCATTATAAAAGTCAAGGCTAAAGGCAAGCAGAAATTTTCTGCATCAGCAGCATCTTCTGCCTGTCTCACCCCCTCATCTAGTTCCTTACCTCTCTTCGACCAGCTATGGTATCCTTTTAGGCAGCTTTGGATTGAATGACAGGGCCACATACAAATAAAATCTGGTTGACCTGGAGGCTGCAAGTTAAGAGATAGGTTGGAATCTCGCCAACCCCTCCCAATCCAACAAGCCAGGCTCCCTCCAACTGCTAAAATAAATCTGGGTTTCTTAAGAATCCAGTTTGAATATGAAAACTAGGCCCACGAAGTATATTTTAAGAACACTACTCTGTTCATCAGCAATGAAGGTCAGATTCCCCACATAGAATTTGCCCGAGCCAACCAGACTTGGTTCACAATAGCAAGGATATTCCCCCTGTCTTCTGAGAAAACAACCAAGGAAGGGTTCCTCTTGAGTGGGTTGCCTAAGGGGACAAAGTAGATAAAATAATTGAGAATGAAACCAACCCAAACTAATCAAACTAACAGAGCGTGTGTGCTCTGATGACAGTATTTCACAGCAATGCAGGCTTCATTTACAGAATCGCCTGCCAGCCTTGCACAATGCTCCAAAACCCTTTGCTTAAGATTCGAGTTACACGTCCCATTTGGAGCGAATGTGGACACTGGAACTCTTTCGTAAATCCTTAGATCACTTTCCAGGAAAGCTGACCCCAGTCTACTGTTTTCAAGACGTCCCCACGTTTTTAAACTTTAGGATGTTCCTTTGTGGTGCCTGCGGATGGTTATCACCAAAGGCACAAAGGGAGCAGAGGCCTCCTTAGGTTCCCAGGTGCTCTGAGGAGGAGCAGAGTCAAGCCTTATTGGTTTTGTCAGGGTAACTTCTCTCCTTTCTATAGGTGCCGTCTAGATGTTACTCTGGGTCCTCAGAAATCAATGATCAGGATACATCCGGATCGGGTTGTGAGTGAGGATATGTCACTCTCCTCTGAAGAAAACCCAATGTTTACGTTTTTATCTGTTGATATTTTAATTAACAATTTAAGTGCTATGTTTGCCCTGTGAGTTCAATGGGAAAAACTCCGCAAATAAACAGCAGTTCCCTCTTGGACAATCACTCTGTAAATTAGCTTACTTTGTCAATAGAGTGCATGCCTATCAGGCTCTTCAGAGCAGCGGGGGTAAGGATGTTCATTTACTTAAGCAGTAGGTTCTACCATTAGCGTGTGTGATTGGTGTTAATTAGAACTGTGTGTGCATGTCTCCCTGCCACAGAGCCCACATTCTCAAAGTCCTAGTAACAACCAGGCTATTAATAAATTAAGTACCCATATTTGTTTGCATTCTTCTTTAATCTAATTGAATCTTTTTTGAGTGATACTATTTGACAAGCATTTGAGGACTGGATTCTTCGTGTTAGGGTGGTTTCAATCATGTCTGGTGGCTGTTTGTAAACAGCTTAATGTATGTACAATAATCATTGAACATTTTTTTTTTACATTGGGGGAATGTGGAAAGCCTGAGTACTTTAGATATTTAGGGTATTGTTTTTAACCTGTGTTTTCTCTTTAAATAGGCTTTGGTAATATGGATGTCTTATTTTACCAAAACTGGGGGTTGAAAGCATATAAATTCAATTTGCCAATATCCAAGAGAATTTAGAAAGTATTACAAGGCATATAAGAGAGATATTAAGGTTGGATAATTAAAGCAATTATGTAGATAGCTGAGATGATGCAG
Organism: Meriones unguiculatus; assembly: GCF_030254825.1. Classification (NCBI taxonomy): domain Eukaryota; kingdom Metazoa; phylum Chordata; class Mammalia; order Rodentia; family Muridae; genus Meriones; species Meriones unguiculatus. Next base: position 31,867,620 of record NC_083359.1, read on the forward strand.
GTGGAGCCCTGGCTTTTAAGAGATCAGTGCCCCCCCCCCCCCCAGTGTGAAAGCATTCCCCTTGACCTAACATATCCAGGCTCCAGAGATTCCTTTTAGCTCTCTATTTCACTTTGCCTTGGGACACACAACCTAAATGTTTCTCATTTAGCTAGAAACTGGACATCTAGCAAGCCAGCGTAACTAACTCAAAGGCATTTTCAAAAGTGCTAGCTGGAGTTTAGAACAAAATGCAATTCATGTAACAGTTTGTTGGAGTGTTTTACATTGATATTAAATATTACTTTTTGTCAGCAAGCTCATGCTTCTCTGGAGTTGTTGAGAGACATCTTAATTCAACTTTGCATTGTTTTTTACTTCTCTGTACCTTTCAGAAAGTTTCTATAACTTAGGCCTTATGGAGCCTTAAAAAAAAAATTTAGCTATGGACCTCACAATGGTAGCTCTTTAAAATATTTTTTATACTTGAGATTATAATATAATTACAGTATTTCTCCCTTAACTGTAAACCCTTGCATATAACTTTAATTCTTTATAAAATCCATGCCTCTGTTTTAATTAATTGTTAGTATATTCATATTTGTCTATCTATATATATTTATTTATAAGTATAATCTGTCCAGTCTATATAATGTTGCTTGTATGTATGTTGTTATAGCTGATCATTCGGTAATGGGTAACTAAGAGGTGTGTTTTCCCTGGGGATGAGTATTGCTCCCAGTCTTGGCTTTTCTTAATTGACTAAAGTTCTCTGTATAAGGTTGAGTCTTTCTGTAAAGAATCGGCAGTCTCTGCTTGAACTCTTTTCTAAATCTCCTGTCTTAATTCTGGTAATGTGTTTCATGGACATTTTAGGACTTTCGGGGCTGAATGTCCTGAGCTCTCAAACAATTGTGAATACCTGGAGCTAAAAGTGACTTTTTTAATGATTATAAAACCTGAAAAAAATCTTCCAGAGAGCAGTACCAAGAAACAATTACAGCCTGCTATATGATTTTGTTAAACGTATTTATTGCATGTGGCTTTCGACAATAGAATTTGTCATGTTAATGGTTTCTAGCCTCATTACCTCATGATTTTTATGTACTCCTGAATTCATGCTCCTCTACTGATGGGGTTTCTATATAGTAAGCATGTGACTGGCCACAAAGGATTCTTGTTGTAAGATGGGAAAAAAAAAATCACCAGATGGGAATAGATTCAGGAATAAGACAGAGAAACAATAAATGACCAATATGTGAAGAAATCGAGTTTGTTTCCAAACTGTGTGCTGTGACTGGAAGGTTGGAAAGGGTTTTGTGGAAAATGATAACTGCGTTTGTGAATTTCTCATGTGTCTTAATTCTGTATTTAAACAAGCTTATACTTGCTGCCCTTAACTGTATTGAAATAGTGTTTGTAGACTATTGGGCAGAAAAGTCGCGTGTCACCTACCTTAGGAAACTTTCCTTCATTTTAAGAAGTATCGTACCGCAAAGCAGAAATGTCTTAGACACAAATGAAGACTTTTATTTAAGAGGGAGAGAAATGAAAGCATTCAGTGAGCTAAATTCCTAATGAAATTTTTTTGAGGTACAGAGGAGACAGCTAGATTATTTTAGTCAAACTCCTAGTGCATTGACTTGGCAGAATATTTCTGTTTCCTCTCAGCAATAAAACCAAATCAAGGGAAGCTTTTAAAAGACAATATGTTATAGCTCTCTCTATATGGCTACAATGTCATATGAGTGATTTTCACCAGCTGAGCAAAATCTTCCAAACTACATTTGAACAGGTCCGCGCAACAGACAGCGTCGCTGTCAACAGTGCTTCCATTGGCTTCCATCATTGATCTGTCCATTTTGTTCAAAGGCACAGTTCGTGATATGAAGCTTTTATAAGTTAAATTTCCAAGACCAGATATTTGTTTCATTTAACAATGTGCTCCATGAACTAAAAGGAAGATGTTTAGTCTGTATCTAACATATTAAAAAATATTAAATTGGTGGAACAAATTTATTATTAATGGCTGTGCATGTTCAGTGCCTTAGTGAACAGGATTCAAAGCCCTGCCCTCATCACTGATGGACATAAATTTGCTGTGTACAATATATTTTCTTTTTGTATCTATCAATAAATATCTCCCTCCTTCTTTAGGTGTACAGATTTTAGTATATTTATCTTATCTTATATGTCAATATCCACTTATAAGTGAGCACAAATCATGTGTGTCTTTCTGTTTCTGGGATACCTCACTCAGGATGATCTTTTCTAGACGCCACTGTTTGCCTGCAAATTTCATGATTGCCTTGTTTTTAATAGCTGAGTACTATTCCACTGGGTATATGTACCACAATTTCTGTATTCATTCCTCCATTGAGGGACATCTGGGTTGTTTCCAGGTTCTGGCTATTATGAGTAAAGATGTTACGAACATGGTTGAGCAAATGTCCTTTGCAAATGTGTATTTGAGCCTCTTTTGGATATATGCCTAGGAGTGGTATAGCTGGATCCGAGGTAGCACTATTCCTAATTGTCTGAGAAAGCACCAGATAGATTTTCAAAGTGGTTTTACAAGTTTACATTCCCACCAGCAACAAAGGAGAGTTCCTCTTTCTCCACATTCTCTCCAGCATGCATTTCCACTTGAGTTTTTTTTTTTTTTTTTTTTCTCTTAGCCATTCTGATTGTTGTAAGGTAAAATCTCAGGTTTGTTTTGATATGCATTTCCCTGATGACTAAAAGACCTTGAACATTTCTTTAAGTGTTTCTCTGCCATTCTATATTCCTCTACAGAGAATTTTCTGTTTAGCTTCGTACTCCATTTTTTTTCCAATGGATTACTTGATTTGTTGGTGTTTAACTTCTTGAGTTCTTTTTATATTCTGTATATTAGCCCTCTGTCAGATATAGGGTTGATGAAGAGTCTTTCTCAGTCTGTAGGCTATCATTTTGTTCTAATGACAGTGTCCCTTGCTTTACAGAAGCTTTTTAAGATGATCAATCCTCACTCAGAAAGACAAAGGGGATAGACATTGGAAGAGAGAAAACAGGACAGGAGCCTGCCTTCCACAGAGGGCCTCTGAAAGACTCTACCCAGCAAGGTATCAAAGCAGATGCTTAGACTCACAGGAATCTTATGAAAGAAGGAGAGATAGAAAGACCTGGAGGGGATAGGAGCTCCACAAGGAGAGCAACAGATCAAAAATCTGGGCACAGGGGTCTTTTCTGAGACTGATACTCCAAATAAAGACCATGCATGAAGATAACCTAGAACCCTTGCACAGATGTACCCATGGCAGCTCAGTGTCCAGGTGGGTTCCCTAGTAATGGGAACAGGGACTGTCTCTGACATAAACTTAGTGGCTAGCTCTTTGATCATCTCCCTCTAATGGGGGAGTCTTACCAACCCACAGAGAAAGACAATGAAGCCAGTCCTAATGAGACATGATAGGCTAGGGTCAGATGAAAGGGAAGGAGGACCTCCCATATCAGTGGACTTGGGGAGGGAGAAGATAAGGAAGGGAGGGTGAGATTGGTAGGGGATGAGGGAGGGGGCTACAGCTGTGATAAAAAGTGAACAAACTGTAATTAATTTAAAAAAGAAAGAAAAAAAGAAATATCAACTCTCAAAATTAGTATATTTTTATTTTAAAAATAATTTTAAACTATTTTTTTTCATTAATGGAGGGGTTTTTATTGAAAGATTTGTTGGAGATGGGGGAAGGCAGAAGAGAACAAGAGACAGTAGGACAAGGAGGAAAGAGAGAGGGAGGAAGAGGGAGAAAGGGAGATACAGAAAAGAGAGAGAGAAGAGAGAGAGAGAGAGAGCCCCTTTGCTCATGCCCATTGAGAACAGGTGAACTGTATAATATCAGAGATTTGTGGAGTTTTCCTGGCCTGAGGCTTGGGAAAGATAAAACATTGATTTGGTTTTAAAGGATTTTGTAAGCAAATGTATACAAAGTGTTTATAAAGGCCCTTGGAGGATGTTGAGGAAAATAGTGCAAAGATACTGCTGACTTTGTAAATGCAGCCATTAATAGTAGCCTAAACTACCAGGCTTCAAATGCATTTTGCACTTTTAGTTCTATTTTTACATGGTACAAGAGCATGCAAGTTCAGCCCCAGTGAGATAAGGTAGACCTCAGACTTGGGAGAATTTGAAAATATTGATGTATGTTTTTTTCCTGTAGTGGGTGATGCTGTCTCCTTAGACCTTGGAAATAAAGGACTTCTGACTTTGGTGTTTTATAACTTGGGTTCCACTTGAATATTACTTTTCTTAATGTACATGCCAGTACCTTGCCTTTATTTCACATACACTCACAGACACACACACACACACAGCCCAGGTTGGAGTATTCCAGTTAAACTTGCTAACAGCTCCAGTTACCCGCATAGCTGTGAGTCTACACTTCATCAGCTCCCTTTTCTCTCCTATGGTACTTTCTATATCTCTAGCAGAGTTTCCTGGGATCAGGTTCCATTAAAACTACATATGAACACTTCTTGCTTGACAGTGCTTTTAAGCAAATCTGACACACGTTAATGTGTTTTCTGAATTGGTTATAGACTCATAGGGTGAAAACTGATGTGAATAAAGTTTATGCTGAAAGGCAGTTCTCTTTACTGCACTGTCCTCAGCAGAACTAACACAGAAATACACTAAATAACATTAACTTAGAGGAAAAGGACTTGTTCCTAAATTTTAAATATGTATTTATTTTATATGTACATATGTATGTGTGCCACTCACATTCAGGAGCCCATGATCAGAAGAGCACACTGGATTTCCTATAACTGAAGCTACAAATGCTTGTGGGGTGACATGTGGATGCTGGGAACTGAACTCTCTCGTCTTCTGCAAGATCCGTAAGTGCTGGTCTCCAATACACATAAATGTAACTTTACTTAAAAATGAATGAGATCCTCATGTTATTGGCCTTCGCATTTACTACTGCATCAAGGATAACCTCATAGCACATGGCCCAGGTAACTGGTGTTCATCTTCTTGAAGGTTTTGAAGTAAAAGGCAACTGGGCAACTGTGTTCAAATGCTCATTGAGCTGTGTGTTGTGTCACAATGGCCAGTGGGGATGGACACAACATGTGGGTCTAATCAAATTTTGAGAAGAAATGAACCTTAATGAAAGAGAGGACATGTGGATTGATTTTCCGGATGCACCCTGTCACGTAGCATGTGACATTATAATGGGCTCATGTGTGATGATATTTTAATTTCCAATACCAACATGTGGCCATTTTCCAAGCTTTCCCTGCTGCTGTAGTGCTCAAGGGGAAAGGAGATGTCCATGAGCCAATATGGGGTTCTCCACAATTGCACATGGAGGCTGAAGTATGTTGACAATATTAGCAATTTTCTTCTCAAATTTATATGCATTTCCCCAATCTGTACGTTGTGTATGAGACATACATTGTACAGTAAGTACTAGAGTGACATTGAATTCTACCATCATTGTTTCTCATTGTATAATAATTATTTAGAATGTTGAACTGAATTTCAGGATAGGATCAAGCGATAAGTCAGTAGGTTAAGGTTCTTGGCTGCCATACCTGCTGTCCATATTTCAATCCCTAGTGCACACATGGTGTGGGAGAGGACCCAACCATTCAATGTTGCTTTCAAGTTATTCTTTGATTATCACTCATGCTATATGTCATGCATACCTCCCAATGCCAGCAAGTAAATTTTTAAGATCTGATTTTTATAATGTGCAAAATTTTTATTGATTGTTGATATTAGCACCTGTGCTTTGGTGTTCTGTTCAGGAAGTTGTCTCCTGTGCCAAAGAAGTCAAGGCTCTTCCCATTTTTTCTTTTAACAGATTTAGTGTGTCTGGTTTTATGTTGACTTGTTTGATTCACTTGGACTTCACTTTAGTACAGGGTGATAAAAGGGTCTTTTTGCATTTTTCTACATGTAGACATCCAGTTAGAACCGCACCATTTGTTGAAGAAGCTATTTCTTCTCCATCGTATGGTTTTGGCTTCTTTATCAAATATCAGGATTCGTAGGTGTGTGAGTTTATTTCTGTATCTTCAATTTGATTCCATTGATCCACCAGTCTGTTTCTATGCCAGTACCATGCAGTTTTTATTACTGTTGCTCTATAGCACAGCTTGATATCAGGGATGGAGATATCTCCAGAAGATCTTTTATTGTAGAGGATTGTTTGTAGCTATTCTGGTTTTTTGTTTTGTTTTGTTCTTCCTTATGCTTTCAATATAATCTTTACTGATTTTCCTTGCTATCTGGTGTAGTAACAGCTTTTAAATTTCTAATTTTATGAATTTGTGCCTTTTCTTTCTATTTCTTAGTTTGGGTAATCTAGAGCATGTTTGATGACAGCTAAAACATGCATAGTTATTTGATTATTCTCTGGATTTTAAATTTTAAATTATTATTTATTACAATTTATTCACTTTGTATCCCAGCTGTGGCTCCCTCCCTTGTCTTCTCCCAACTCTACCATTCCTCTTCTCCCCTATGCCCCCCCCAGCCCACTAATAGGGGAGGAACTCCTCCCCTTCCATCTGACCCTAGCCTATCAGGCCTCATCAGAACTGGTTAAATTGTCTTCCTCTTTGGCCTGACAAGGCTGTACCCCCCAGGGGGAGGTAATCAGAGATCTGTTTTTTTAATGTAAGCAGTAAATGATATGCACTTTTCAAATCATTTTTTCATAATCAAAAGTTTGTGAAAAGTCATGCTTTAGTCACTTGATTCAATTAAACCTTTAAGTTTCTATATAATTTGTTCAAGGATCAACTAGTACATCATACATATATTATTTAGTTTTAAAGAATTTGTGTATATTCTGTATCTTCTCTTTATTTCCAGTTTTATTCAGTTGTGATCTATCAAAATTTAAAAAGAAAAGAATATGAAAAACCTTAGTGGGTAAAACATTTCAGATCATTTCAATAATTTTAGTTAAAAATCTGGTGGGCAGTTTAGTGTCCAAGTGGGTTCCATAGTAATGTGAAGAGGGACTGCCTCTGACAAAATCTGATTGGCCTGCTCTTTGATCACCTCCCCCTGAGAGGGGAGCAGCCTTACCAGGCCACAGAAGATGACAATGCAGCCATTCCTGATGTGATCTGATAGACTAAGATCAGAAGGAAGGAGAAGAGGATCTCCCCTTTCAGTGGACTTGGGGAGGGGCATGCATGAAGAAGAGGGAGGGAGGGTGGGATCAGGAAGGGAGGAGGGAGGGGCTTATGGGGGATACAAAGTGAATAAAGTGTAATTAATAAAAAATAAAAAGATAAAAAAAATAAATTACAGAAACTGGCTCTAAATGTACCTCCAATGGGCAAATGAAAAATCTCTCTTCTGGCCTTCTACGCTGTAGGATATATGTAATATTTTGTTGGAATTGTTTCATATCTTAGCTTAGTTTTCACAAATTAATGTGATTTTAAGGATGTTGTGTGTTTCCCTTTAGACTAATAATGTGTGTGTATGCAAGTACTCCAGATGTAAAATTGAGAGAGCCATTATTCAAGATTTTTGAAGAATGTAGGAATTATTGAGAATGTACCCAGTAGAGGAAGCTGAAGTCAGAACTCCATTGCCTAGAGGAACTGGAGAGAACACCATGCTAGCTCCGCCCACTGTGTACCCTTTTCAGTGGGGGAGTAGGAAAGCTTAATATGGTACCTGATGAAAATCTTTGTCACCTTGAGAATCGGATGTTGGGTAGAGAACAGTCCTTCATTTCTTCAAAAAACTATAAAAATGTCACTTTTGGCATCAGCGATTCTTTTTAGTAACTACCAGGAAAGATGTAGTAGTATATTGAATTTGGAACAAGATAAAATTAGACCTAGCATGTGGGACAGCTGACATCTGTATTGCATATTTTATAGGTCCATATTTGTTCTGAAATCTGCAAATTTTAGACCGCAAGAGAACAAGTCTTATTCCTCCCAGAATAGCTTTTTCTAGAAAGGTCCTTCCAATGCAAGCTTGTTACCACGAATTATTTACAATCTTGGATGCCCCAGGATCTGTATTCTGCAAGTATTGAAGCTGACTGTCCATGCAGGCTGCAGACATAATGACAAACTCTGCAGTTTCAGGTGGGATGCTACCCGTCCTTTCTCTGGAGTCACAGATGTCAGCCATTTTCTGGTTTAGTGTGGTGCTGAGATCAGAAACAGCATTTTGATAGGCAGGTGTTCCTAAGCATCTAATTCTCAGGAAGTGACTTACATGCTGAAAAGATGCTCACTCCCTTTACAATTCCTATTCCTTTCCAACGTACTAATAAGTACCACTTTGGAAGAATCACACACAATTCACTTTAGTCTTCACAATGAATTGAAACTGAGGCATTATGGACTCCTTGTAAGGATTCCTCATTTTTGAATTTGATGCTCTCAGAGTTTAAATGGTACCTCTTGAAAAGATTCATACCTTTTTTCAAAAAGACCAATTTCAGACTTGTAAAGAAAATATGGAAAAATTAATGTCTCTGAAAGAAATCTTGAAATGCAAGATAGGTTTATAGAAACAGATTGTGTAGCACAATCATTTCTATTCCACTAACCTTTTTTTTAAATATCTTGAATTGTTTCTGATAAAACAGCTCACTGATGGCAATGTAAACATCCCAGATAAAGTATATTTTTAAAAAATGGTCATACAGGATACGTTTTCTATAAAAAATGGGGTTCACTAAATTTCCAGGCATAGAACATTTTATTACATGTGAATTTTTTATAAACTATAATTCAGAATAGAGACTCCATGGACATAAAGGGAATATAATGTGTCAGATTATATTAAATGAGTCAGAGATAATAGTGGTAATAATAATAGCTAAAATTTATCCTGAGTTTTTCCTTCTAAAGAGCTCAAAATACTTTATATATTAAAGGATTTATTCTGTACAGAAAAATATTTGCTGGTGAATACTGACCCACCAGGAAGTCATAGCAAAATAGTTACATTATCCCTTGGTGCCAACCTGTGTAGCAAAGATATTTTTCTATAAGGTCTGAGATGAAGTGAAATATGTTTAGTTATATAACTGTAGGGTCCCTGTAGACCTGTTTCAGGGTCTGAGAAGGATTTACGTAAAAATGCTACAAATATGAAAATCTTTATACATTTCTTTGGTTTTGGAGAATTCTCGAGGTTTCCTTCTTTGTACCCTAAAAGTGTGTCCTCATAATGGGGTTGGCTTGGATTATAATGATCATAAATGATGCCGACTAAAATTTGTTTCATGGTAGATAAGATCCTGAAGAAGATAAATATACAGCCAAGAAATCATGGTATAATAAAGTACAGCAAAACATGTCACAGGCAATCAAGTATTAAAATGATGAAATAAACTTACCAAAGGCACCTTTTGTTCAATGTCCTTCACATCTAATGTTCAAATGAAAATAAAAATGTGTCTTCTCCCTCTCCTAGGACAGATGGACATGATTTAGGTAGAAAATGACCAAACTTCTCACCTCCTTTTTAATCTTCACTAAACCACTGACCAGGTGTGCATGGAGTCCAGTCCATCTTTTGGAATAGGCATGAGCAGCTGTCTTTTACCTCTCCAGCTCTTTCCCTGCTCAGGAAGTGTTCAGAGGCCCAGTCCAAAAGTGGTGGAACATCTTTTAGCCCTAGAGGGCAACATTATTATTTACATTAATTTACTTGCTGTTTCCCCTTTCAACTCTGGAGGAAGAGAAGAACTTGTTTTCAATAAAGAAGCAAATTGTACAAGTTTAGTTCTAGGGTGTTCTATAGAACATTTCTAACATATATTTCTCTTGCTATAAATGAACAGCTTTAATATCAGTGTTATTGGCACCACAACAAAGTCCCATTAATTTCTAGACAATTCTTAAAATTTAAACATCTGTCAGTAAAGATCTACTAATGTCTGATGGATGCTATGATGGAACCATTGACCAGTTTGCTAAACAAGATTAACTGATACCTGCCTGTGACATTTGTTTTCATGTGGACTATGAGCAGACTCACTCTTCTTCATTCATCTCTTCTTCACAATAAAATCTTTCTAATAAAATGTAGCATTTAAACTTTGAATTAGACTTAGAAAAATATAGGTACACCTTCTGCATGTGTAGAAGCTAATGTAATAGGGCATCAGCATGAATATTTCAACATGAGGCCACAGAGAAGATGTAGAGAGACATCTTCCATGGATGAATGTCTTAGCTTTAGGATTTAATTGTTTTATTTGTAATCTCTGAAGAATAGGTTAAATGATGCTGTACCTTTCAGTTCTTCATCTTCATCACTTATTCTGGAAAACTGGTAGCAGGCATCATGCTTCCATGAAATTCTCCTCTCTGTATAGGTAGTAGTTTAATCCATGCCTGACAAGTAACATCTGTAGTTGCCTGAAGAGAAAGGCCCTGTGCAGGCCTTATTAAAAGTTTACTTCACAATTGCCAACCTGTGGCAAGCATATTCAATAGATTTTGAATCAGTGAATCTCAAAGATCTTACACCAAATTGTCTAAGTTCTGTTTTGTAGCTATTAACAATTATATTGTTGTATATGTGTATATACTTATATATACAAATACATATATATGTTTGTATATGTATGTATATATACTATAATTTGTCCATCCCTACCTATACTTACATATTATATAAAATAAATCTATATGTATAAATTTATATGCATATAAATATATAAATGGGGAAGAAAAGCTATATTATTCTTACATTCTCTTATGTTCATTGTGTTCTAAAGAGGACCAAGGGAGGTCAAGTCATAGTAGCATGCATCTTTATATGGATGAAATGTTGATTACAACAGAAATGGCCTAGATTCTGTCTAAACTGACAAAAAATTAATGAAAAAAAATTAATTATTTTTAAAGTAAACAGTTCCAGTTGTGAACCAAAACTGAGGGATCCAACTATCCCAAAACTAATTTATCATTTTTTTTGTTAAAACAATGGACACATGTCTGGCATCTACATGTACATTGTGAGGTTGTGTTATTTGAGACTAACGTTATACTTGCACATCCTTTCTTGTGTAGGAATTCAGATACGTGGACAAGATTGCAGCTCTGTCTTCCCTGAAGGAACAGTGAATAGTAAAGTCAAGGGCAAGATAAAGCTGTGCTCCAGTATCCAACGTGGTGGTGCCTTGGAAACTCCTGTAAGCATTCATTTCTCATTTTGGGGAACTCTGTGTGTTTGTATTTCTTTGGATCTTTCCTGCAGCAATCTCTTGAACATGGCACAGCTGTTTTTCTTATTCTGTGGCATCCTTAGTTTTCAAGTGGCTTCTGAGAACAGATGTCCCCATGTGTCTTTGAAGCTTCTTTTCAGTTGGTGCCTTTTCAGCAGAAGAAAATATTAAGGGTTGATGTAGAAAGGAGGTTACTAAAACACTCGTGCTATATTGGAGCAGATGGAAAATAAAAAGCAGTAGATGTTTAACATTTTCAGTATTGTGACTCTATGAAAGAATCTCCATTCAGTTCATTGGATTTAATAAATATTTGGTGAAAACCTGTACATAAGGCTTTGGCTTAGTTCTGGAGGATGTGTCACAGAAGTTGAAGATATGATATTCCTGACAAAGAATGCATTCAAAAAATATATGCGAGTGAATTATCTCAGGCAAATGGCAAAAAAATAAGTCACAAAACTTTAGAATCTAAGTGAAGAAAAGTGAACTCACCACTAGGGTATTGGTCTTGCTTCATGGGGCAGTATATTTGGAAATTCGGATTCAGAAATTGGATTAAGGTTATAAAGAATTATATATACTCCTTTCATGGACAAAATGCTGTGACAGAATGACTGAAGATTTGGTGATTAATTGGACTTGTGTACTGTGGTACTTTGAGTTGACTGAAGCAATTGCTGCTGCATTTCGGAAGATGTGGAAATCACATCGAAGGGCTGAGGGGGAAAGTGCAATAGAAGGGAGACTGCAGCTATCTGTTGTACTGGTGAATGAATTAAATGGTGGGAGCCAGTATGGAAGAGTTAGAGTGTTATTAATGAATATAAATTGAGGTAAGAGAGTAAGCATTGTAGAGAATGAGCTTTGTGCTTTTCTCTCCCTCCTTAAAGATATGCTTGAAAAGACAACAAGAGCAGAATGTTCTTGTTAACTTGAGTCTGTTAACTCAAGTAAGCATGTCTCAGGGATATAGCACTGCAGGTGTAGATATTATGAGTTTGATTTTCTGGTATTGTAACTGGTCATTGAGAGGAAAACTACAGCTGATATTGGGAAGACAGCCTTGAACTAGAATTAATATTTTGTGAATCTCTCGGGATAGAACTAAGGGTTATCAAAGAGGTTGAGAAAGACTTTAGGAAGAACTAAAAACAAGATTGGAATTTAGTGTGGAACCGATAAATTGTAGGAAGAGGACAGGCATGTTAAGGGACTTACAGCACAAATTCAGAGCTCCACCAAGATACCCTTTAATAGTTAAGGATGAGATGCAACTCCATAGACAGGAAAGCATCACAGATTCTGTATTTCAAGAAGTCTGAGGAATAAAGAGTGATAAAGGTTTTGGATGTGATAAGGTTTTGATGGAATATTGGGCTATTGGTTGATATTTATTATTAAAACGATAACTTCAGGACATTTTTAAAGTATCTAAGCTTCTATGAAGTTTCATATTTTGCTTATATGGAAAGGGTAGACCATAACTTACTTTTATATGCAAAGTACTAAATATATTAATGAAGGGGAGGAAAAAATCTACAAAATTTTCATTTCTTGTTAATCGTGCTAGTAGGCACTTGATAGCCTCCCTCCTTGAAAGAAGGTACATGGCTGCTAAACTTGATACCAGAAACTTTACATTCTGACTTTTTCCCCTCCTTGTAAAATACTCTCATTATAAACATCAACTACCCTGTCATCTTTCTCCTGATGAATCTCTTTGACATTCATCTATGCCAGAGGGTAAACTATCCATTTCTACATGATGATCTGACTACTCTAATTTCATCTAACTTCAATAACCTTATGTTGAAGGGGCATGTCATTGCAGGATAAACTTTCCTGCTAGAATTACCATACACTGATGCTTTCTCTGCTTGCTTTTGGGGCTTGTTACCTCTGGGTACATTGTCTCACAGCAAGTGAAATACTATTCAATGCCCTAGTTGGTTCCAATTATTTAACACCACCATAAAATGTTCCATTAGAATAATGAGGAATGATATGATAGGTGAGTCTATCGCACATTTTCTAACTCTTAGAAATCCTTTTTACGTTGTCAGGCTGTCTAGTCCAAGACGTTAAATGATTGGTCCTTTTCCCATTGGGAGTGAGCATTAAGAGACTGCTATTAAACCACTTCCTATATGCAGTTATTTATTTTACTCCTGAATGGGATATGCCAAAATGGAAATGGAAATATTTCATAAAACTGAGAGGCATTAGCAAGTTATAATTATACCACATGAGTAGGAAAATGGGCAGCTAGAACAGGAAAACATATAACATGATGGCAGACAGTATCAAAAATAAAGAAATAAGAAATTTTTAAATGTAACAGTCAATGTACGTGACATCATGTAATAAAGGAATAAACCATACTAAATAGTCAGTTGTCCATGTTAGCATTAGTCAGTCCATCAGAGTCTTCCAACTGGTCTGGACTCAAATAATTAGCCTCTGTAATACCGACGTGATATGATACTAATTGCTATACACGTGTAACTTGAAATATTGACCCAAATGCATCAATAAACTGTTCTATACCATTCAGTTCCTCCTGGAAGAATGAAGATATAAAGAGAAATAGTCAAAACTATTTCCAAAACAATTGATGTAATATTTTAAAAAGTGTTATGCTACAGAATTTAAGCTCAGTCGCTTGTAAAGCATGGAGGATGGGGAGTTTTGGTGGGAATGGTATGTAAACCTAGCAACTCAGTAAATTTGCTGTACCTGGCCATTATCTGGTCTCTCTACCTGGTGCAGAGGAGAGATGGCATGCACAGTCCTGGTAAAGACAAGATTTGCTTCTGCATAATTTTCTTCTGTTGACATGTTCTTGTTTCACCTTTTCATTTTTATTTCCTTGCTTGAAAACTTTTATGTCTCAAATATTTGACCCTTATTCATAAATAAACTTCCAAAATAGGGAACATCTCTTTACTCACTCAGTGAGGACACATGAAGACCACCTTTGGAGGATAGGAACGCTTTCCTCTCAAAGACAATTATGAGATATAAAAATAAAACACACTAATTGGTCCTATAGCAATACTCGCTACACCTACTGCAAAATTTTATATTAACGGATTATTTATGAAGTATATAAAGTTATGTTTTGAAAAACTCCCAGTCAACATTACTTTCAAATGAGGAATTTGAATGCTTTTTGTTTGTTTGTTTGTTTGTTTGTTTTTGTCTTTCTTGGAGTTTACCTAAAAGTAGCTTCCCATCAAGAAATATTAAGAAACAATTACATCCATTAAAACATTGTACTCTATTTAGCAGGGAAGGAAAATTCCTTTGTAGATGTGATGCTAATCCTGAAATCGCACAGAAGGATGATTTCTCTTTTTTTCGTGTAATTGGCAAAACCTGCTTTATATTTAAGAGGAACAGTTATTAGGTGAAAGATGCCATTCCTTTGAGTAGATAAGTTTTGAACCAGAGGCTAATGTGGAGAAGAGAATAAAATATGGCCTGTGTGTTTTTTTTACTGGATAAAAAAGAGGAATATAGAACTTATATATAAAGAATAAATGACATAAATAAAATAGCCATAATAAATAACACATCATTCAAAAAAAGAAAGTAAAGATTCAGCTTTTCTTCTTTTAAAAAATGGTTTATTTTTATTTTCTGTTTCTGAGTGTTTTCTTGCATGTATATACATACATAAATACACACACACACACACATATATATATATATATATACATATATACAAACATACAAGAAGACATATATACATGCAAGAAAACATACATACATACACCGTTTACAAGCCTGGTCTCCACCAATACCAGAAAAATGTGTTAAATCTACTGAAACAACAGCTACAGTTGATTGTGAACTGTCGTATGGTTGCTTCGAACTCTTCAGGACCAACAAGTACTCTTAATTACTGAGCCATCTCTCCAGCCCGTTTGCTTGATTTCCCTTTAAATTTCTATCATGTTTTTTTTTTTTTAAATTCCACCTCATTTATATTTATTCTCTAAAATTCTCCTCTCGTATATTACAGTCTGACCACCGTTTCCCCTCCTTCTATTCCTCCCAGTTACTCTCCCTCCAATCACCCCAAAATCCACTCTTTATCTGTTTCCCTTAAGAAAAAAAAAAAAAAAAAAAGCAGGCACCCAGGGACAGTCAATGAACATGGCATACCTATATGCAAACCCTCATCAAGGCTGGACAGGGCTACCCACAGGAGGAAAAGCATCCCATGCACAGGCTGAGGAGACAGAGACAGCCCTCACTTCCGCTGGTGGGAATCCCACAAGAACACCAAGCTATGCAACCATAGTTATCTTTAGAAGACCTAGGTCGGGTCTACACAGGGTTTGTGTTTGCTGCCTCAGTCTCTGATTCTGATATTAGATGCCATCTCAGTGGAGGGTTAGTATTGCTCAAGAGTTCACTCGGCTTTCCCTAGATAATTTTCAGCATTGTCAATTCTGCATATGTTGCTCTGTGTTCTGTGTGGAGAGGTACACGTCACCTTTAATTTTTTTAAATTATTATTTCTACGTTATATTTTAATTACATTTCTCCCTTTCCTTTCCTATCCCTAAGCACCCTCCCGACTCCTTTTCAAATTTATAGCCTTTTAAAAAAATAATTGTTATTGTATGCATGTGTGTATCTGGGAATACATATATATATTCTTAAATTTAACCTGCTGAGTCCCTGTTTTGTTCCTTGTAGGTATCAGAGCTGGTCATTTTACTCTGGAAAACCGGTTGGTTTGTTCTTCCCAGGGGAGTGCCACCTCTCCTGCTCACAGCATTAGTCATTTGCTCCTAGCTCTTTGTGTAGGGTTGACGTCTCCTGGGCTTTCCCCTGATCCAGTTTGGCATGTTTGTCGGTGTCATCCTCATTAAACTCATGTTGGGTTAGTGCTACTGGTGAGACTTTGTGGGAATAGCTCTTGACATTACAAGGAAACAAGATTGTCGCGCAAATTCCCTGATCTTGCAAACTTACTAACCCTTCCACAATGTTCTCTGAGCCTTAGGTACTGCAGTATCTTTTAGATGTACCCATTGACACTTGGAGGCACAATTTTGCACTTTAATTGGTGATGTGACACTCTTCTTAAAGGAGCAGAATGGATTCTAAACACAAATAAATATATAGAACTTGAGGTTGGTTTCTTCTGCCCTCAATAAATACCTGGCTTTTGTTATTCCTATTCTGATTGGAAAACCTCAGGAAGGCCATTTATAAGATATTAACTAGATGATAATCTTTCTGTAGGCAAAGCAGTATCATTCATCCATTCATGTATTCACAGCTTACTAAATACTTGATATTATAGTCTGTACTTTCACACAGGCAAATTTTCTATAGACATACCCAAATAAGTTATAATGTAATTAACTAAAAAAAAAAAACTAAAAATAATTCAATTAACTAAAAAGAAATATAGAGCAGTCCAAATAAAAATACAAACATGTTTGTAAGCAAAGAACAAATATCTTCCTAAAATCCTGCTAAATGTTACACAAATACAATTAAATAATGAAGAATTGAGCATTCAATATTTTAATATAAAATAAACAGAGTCTCAGTGATTTTAGTTTGCCAGATGGAGTAAATACAGACATATCCATATATATATATATATGTAAATTATATACCTGATATGTTTCCAATAGTGTGCCAAGGACTTTGTCAATATTTGGTTTCCTCCACAGTCATTTCTAAAAACACTCTTAGTATGCAATGCGTTCACATTTTCACTTTTCTGAAAGGACTCCCATTTTACAGTCGCAGCATTAGTGAACTTAACTGAAGCTGAAAATAGCTCATATTCTGATCTTACTTTCTCATGCTGTTATATAAATTTTGGGCAATATGTTAACAAGGCCTTCTCAATATTTCAAAACCAAAGGGAAATGAAAATTCGTAGCAGTATACGTTTCTAAGAGCCAAGTGCCATTCTTTTCTGGAGAAGAGAAAGTAGAAGGCAAGGAGGACATGTGCACATGAGTGCTGCCTTCAGACATCCCTGACAAAAACCCATGTCACAGTACAGGAACAGATAACTTCCACACTCGCTTTATTAGTTAACGATTCCCGCTCTATGAAAATAGTCACCTGAACAACTTTGTATCTTCATTCATGCGATGTGAATACAGGGATTTTATAATAATCTCAAGATTCAGGGACTTGCATTTCTTTGGTTTTTAGTTTCTGTGTTTTGGTTACTGTTGATTACTGTCTTCTTGGCCTAACTCTCTCAAAAATGGATTTTCACAACAGAACAAGGCTTCAAAAATTGAGATATCTTCATTTAAAGGGGAAACATCTTAATGAGTAGGCTGAATGTTAAGGAGAAACTCCAACACCTTTTCTATCTTCAAACCAAATAAGTAACTGTTATTTATACCTGGGAGGTTGTGCCACGTTAATTATATTAATACGACTTAAAATGGATTATAATACAAAGAGAGCTTACTATTTCTTGTTAGAGCTGATTAAAATCAACAATAAATCTAAGGTTAGAAAAGACAACAGAAAAGTATTACTATGTGCTTACGTGGACAATCACAGATATTTACTATATAGAAAGGAGCAAAGAGTTGCTATTTTCAATGATGTCTAAAAGGGACATCGAGAACTGTAAAGTGTAAGCCTTGACTCCAAAATACTGTGTGCAGAGAGATGGGCCTGGCATGGACAGACAAGACTATGCTTAGAGTGGTACTTTTGGCTCTTACTGTCTGTGGGATGCACACCCTAGAGTTCTCACGCACTTTAAAGGAGAAGGGTCCATTCATAATTTACCTGTTATCATTGATGTAAAATAAGACCAGACTGCTAATGACTTGGCAAGTTTCATTTTTTACATTATTTAAAAGTAGGATACAACTGATGGCCAAATAACCATAATTCTACAGTTTACAAATATGAACACAAACACAACACACGCATACACACAGGCACAAACACACACAGATGTGGGGAGGGAGGAAGGAAGGGAGGGAGAGAGAAAGAGAGAGAACAAATAACAGTCATTCATTATATGAGGAGGTTATTTCTTTTTAATTACTTTACTGTACTTTTCCTGTGACTGACTTTTTTTGTGTGACAAACACAGTCTTCTTTGTAACTATGCCAACTTCGTGAGAGGACTGCTTCCTCTTACAGCAGAAATGAGTTAGTCAGGATTCTAGAATAGGAAATATAGAGTCAAGGCACTGGCACCTTCCATGTTTGGTCAGGGCTGGCTTTTAATTATACAGTAGGATGTCTTTTCACTGTGTCCTCGCAGTATAGAAGAGGCTTTGTCTTTGTTGTTGTTGTTTTTAACGTTCTGTAAGTCCCCAGGATCTAATCATCCTCCAATACCCACACCTCTAGTACAACAATTAGGAATGAGATTAAATCAATAAATGTTGGTAGATAAGCATTCAGAGTATCTCAGACTGCAATCGATAATTCAGTAAGATATGAAGAGATTCCGTAACACCATTAAGATTTTGAATCGAAACTACAAGATTTCATGTGAGAATAAAGAGAATAGAAAGAAGAAATACCCCACCCATGAATGAGATCCCACATATGAAGAGGCCTATGTTAACTAAATGAGTGCATCACATGGAATTTTGCATTCCTGAGTTTCCTGTTGACTCTGTTGTCCTAATGTTGAGTCCAACCTCCACCTCCTCCACATCTCACCAGTTCCCAGTTGCTCCACAGGCTTGAGACTGAGCCTCCAGTACAAGGATCTTTAGACAGCATTTCCAGTCTCAAAATAGCAGAAGTCCCAGAGAACATCCCTGCTCTAGCATCCCTCAGTCTCCACATGACTGGTCAGATCCTGTTGTGACTACAACTTGGAGGTGAGAACCATTCAACTGTCCATGTCAGTTACATGTCAGTATTTAATTTTTCTCAGTTTTTTTTTTTTTTCAGAAAAGCATATAGTATTCATTCTGTGTTTTCAAGACCACGTTCTGAAAATACAAGTGTACTTCCCTTCCCTTTTTATTAAATAGTTAGGGTCCTCGGTGACTTTAAAATTTTACAGTACTCTTTTACTTTCCAGGAAGTCTTGGGAGGGAGGGTGTGTATGTGGCAGGATCGAGATCAAAGCCAGAAAGCCTTGCCAGTAGTTGTCCAAGTACAGGTAAAGCTGTAATCAATTCAGAGACAGTTTGGGGAGTCAATGGCCATATGGGATTCTGGTCAACAAACAACCTAAACTAAGCACATAAAAGAGGCCTCCAACTTCTCTGGAAGAAAATAAGGTGATGGGATCTGCCTGTACTTATGTCTTCTTAGCTATAAATTATCTGGCTCAAACTAACATAGCCATATTCCCTGTCTCTTTTTCCTTTTAAGATTTGGAAACATGTGATTGGTGGTTATTTTAGGGTCCTGAGCTGTTACTAGGACAAAACCCTCCCTACACAGGTGCGTCCACGCAGCTGTGAGAACTAGCCAAAATGACCCATGTCACTGCCCTGCTTTACTCCTTTGACTTTGTTCACATGGATGTGTCATGCCCTGCCCTTTGTCCTACTGGAAGAGAGAGGAAGAGAGCAAGGCACATGAGAAAGGTGGCCATTGTCAGGAACTGGGTTTTGTAGCTGCCTCATTAGAGGAAGTAAAAAGCTGGCAAGGAGGAATTGTGAGCTAGATCTCTGGACAAGCTGTTTTCTGAGCTTACAACCAGAATTCCTTGTAGTGAGAAAACTTATTTTGAAGATATGTTAAGGACTCACGCAGAGCAGTTGACAAGACTGGTTGGGACAGGCCAGGGTGAGAAGAGTTCAGCAAAGGTGCTCTGCGTTTGGAGACGGAAGATGAGGAAAATTGATGGCTACAACGTATACTCAAACTCATGCTTAAATGCTGATATTCTGTATGTAATCTCCAAATCATCTGTGCTGCTAGAGTGAGCTTCTTTTTCCTCTTGATCATACTTAAATAAGACGTACACACACACACACACACACACACACACAAAAATGTTAAGTGGCAATGGTTGTATTGATGGCATTTTAAAAGCCAAGTGAGATCCAAACCTGGGTAATGCATTAAACAGAGGCAATATTGACCTGAAAACCAGGCCTCCTGAGCTGCTCTCATTACAAGTGGGAGTGGGTATTAAGGGTCTAAAAAAATCATCAACCTTATAGGAAGATATGAGAAATTTGGAAACTTGATTTTTCCAAAATCTATTTTTTTAATCTCAATATATGATTGGGAAGACACACCCATTTAATCTCTGAGTTACACAATGAAATATAAATTCTTGCAGATACAGCTTTTTAAAATTTTTTAAGTTCGCATAAAATATGCTCTTAGTAAAGCACAGAGAAGGTCACGTGTCAAAATAACATGAGTATCAGCAGATCATCTCTAAGAATATCTCAGGCAGCAGTTCATTTTATAGGTAAGGCAGCCACTGGTTAACGACAGAATTAAAAGGGGAAACAGGCTTTCCTGATTCCTTTTGGCTTCTTTTATATTTCCATAAGAATTTAGGATTGTATCTCACTCTGTGAACAGTTTCATAGGGTGCAGGGCTAAAGGGATGGTTCAGTGGTTAAAAGCACTTGCTACTCTTTCTGTAGACTCAGTTTCTTTCACTGGTGTTCTGAAATTTTCAGCTCAAAGCTCTTTCACCATTTGCTTAAAGTTGCTCCCATTTTCTTTTATTTTATTTCAACGATTGTACATTAAATTTTTTAAAATGTATTTTTCATAGAATTGCTCAGTCTACCGGCTTAGTTAAGTTTCAGATGCTGAAGTTTTGATCTTATGAACTCATAAATTATTACTTGAATTCATATACTTAGATATGTATTGGATCCTGCAATCTATTAGATAAATATGTCAATTAAGATTACCATGGGAAGTGTGTAAGGAGACTTGAGTATTGAAAGTGGAAATCTTGGGGAATGAGAAAAACCTAATTTAAGGATTGTTTTTTTCATTTTTTTTTAAGAAAGCCAATCTCTATATATCAGAGTCTATGCTTTCAAAGGTCACAAGTTGCTTTCTAAATAAAAGAACTGTATTTTATTGTCTGAATATAGGCATAGACATTTCATGATCTGCAGAGATGGACATAGGAGAGGAAAATATAAGAAATGGAAACTAAGAGAGGCTCTGAGTCAGAGCCGGGGTTCATGTTTCGGTTCAGGGATGCTTCACTGAACTGAGGTGGTTGTCATTCCAGAGTGGTAGGAAAATAGATTCTCCAAGCATGTCCACAAAATTAATGTCACACACATATGAAAGCACACTTCCTCACACACAGAGACAAATACATCTCCAATTATGTATGCCTATCACGCCATCCGAGGACATCTAGATGAAAGAAAAATCAGATAGCCTACAGATCATTGGTTCTCAAACTTCCAAGTGCTACGACCCTTCACCCTTCAATATAGTTAGGACTTCATATCATGTTGTGGTGACCCACAACTACAAAATTATTTTGTTACTACTTCATAACTGCAGTTTTACTAGTGTTATAAATTGTAATATAAATTTATGCAGGATAGCTGATATGTGACCCCTGAAGGGGTTGTGACTGACAGGTGGAGAGCATTTGATATTGGATAAATTGATAAGTATTAGGTACTAGTGTTTTGCATTCATTCTTTCATTTAATAAGTACATCTCTTTAGAAATATTGAATTCTTTGTGAGGACAGAAATTTCAGCCAAAGCCAAGAGATATAGCATAATGATATAATAGACCATATGCCAGAAATGGGCTCAGTAGTCAGTTTCTCTATTTTTATATACATTTCTTTATTCCAAGATTCCACACTGCACTAAAAAAACAGGAGCTTGGCAAAAAAAAAAAAAAAAAAAAAAAAAAAAAAAAAAAAAAAAAATTACAGTACTCATTTTGCCACATATACTTGAAATTGTAGAATATTGAATTACTGGCCACTAGGAAGGCATTGGCACGTGTTCGTGGCTTACATGTGGGTGATCATCTTGGTAGTTTTGTGAGATCATCATCCAGGGATGAAAATGCTTAGGGATCTGAGGAACACAGAGCTGCAAAGCCAAATAAATAATGCGCTGCTGGGAACTCAAAGCAATAGCGCTGCTCCTGGCATTTTATCCTGCATGTTTTATAATGGAGGCTTTAACCATAAAGCATTTTAACGCAACCCTGAAGGGCCAGACTTCATCTCAGGCATCCTGTTCTCCCATGGCTTGTGTGTGGATCATGCAGAGACTGGAGAGCTTGGCACCAGTTGTTGCTAGTCTTAGGGAAACCGCGTCCAAAACTAGGGGTAGATATTTCCCACGCCACAGTCTTGAAGGCACTGGTACTTACCATCCCTTGATAAGCAGCAAATGTTCAAGCAGCTGTGATATTTCTTTCTCTTCACTCAGAGATTCTTGATACCCAGTATGTGAGGATGACATTGTATATTTAAGAGAATACAAAGATTGATTTGAATGATCCGTATTTGAGAAATCCATTATTTGTCAGTCTATATTCTAGTTTGGAATAGTCAAAAGCATTCCCACTTTGCTATTTTTCTTGGGTGATTTCCCCTTAGCGTCAGACAGTTATCTTTTACAGCGTCAGTACCCTGCTATTAAACAGCACTATGGCTGTGACAGACAAAGAAACATCGACAAACTTCTGATTTGGACTGCACAGTGCAAACACCTCCTGAATTATAATGGCAGCTAAAGGCCCAGCATTTTATCATAGGTGTGTCTTCACCAAACCTTCCTGACCATTCCACATACAATTTGACAGTCAGACATGAAATTTTGATAGAATGACAGATCAGTGCAGAGCTACACCTGACACGCTCAGCTCTGAGCCTCCTCTCCTCTGACTCACACGCTGAGTTTTTGTTAACCTCTGTATGTATTAAAGCGATATTCTCTATAGATATCAGAATAATTCCCCTGTGCCACTCCCATTCCTAACCTGAGTAACAAGGGTGCAGGTCTCCAGTCTTGAGGAAGGAAATCCACTTTGTGATAGGCAATGTCGCTGCTTTGCCTTGTGTTTCCTCCAATGCACTAAATAATTGACTTGGGTCCTGGTCCAGGATTCTTGATGGAATATGCCTTCCCCGAAAGCGGCCTTGCCTTTTCACACAACTTTACAGAGAGTGTAAGCATTTACTGGGATGACCCCTTGCAGGGCATCTCCTAGAGCATATGTGTAGGTATTCTTATTTTCCTCACAAGGAAGAAAGAATGCGTTAGCATTTTTAAAAGCTGTCTCTCTACATTTTATTATATAAATCAGTTTTCTTGCTGAAGTCAAAGGTTATGACTCGTGCTGCATGACAATACTTTTCAGCCTAGTATTAAAAGCTGGCCTCATTTTACTTTGTAATATAAAGCTTCACTTTGGCATTAATATCATTCAAAAGGCAGCTGCCCACATAATAAGTTCCTTTTAAACAAAATGGAAAAACACATTTATCTTGCATACTTCTCAGTTATAGAGGCTATGGTTTTCATTGCATTGAAACGAACCTCAGCCAATCAGGTGCTCTTCCTGAAAAAATGCCAGCTCCAAGTGTGTGACAGTATATTGAATGGCCAATGAGTTTATTTCTATATAATGTATTGGTAGAATCTTTTATAGTGTGGGGGAGGGGAGGATGACTTTTTAAAGTGTTTTCTAAGCCAATGTTAAAGAGCCCTTGTCAATACTGAGAAATACTGCTCTAAGGAAAAAAAAAATGTTCTGTTTTCCTGGGTTTTTCAACATGACAAATGGTACAGGCAAAATTGAATTTATGTCTCTCTGTGGCACTTGCCTGTGTAGATTGTGTACCTGTGATGGCAACAGAGGTGGCAGCTCTTTTTTTTTTCTGCTTTGCTTTTTGTGAATTGGCCGAGGTTTAAATCCATATGACTTGTACAGTTTAAGTCCACCCAGGACAGCAAATTTTCTACAAGACCTGACCTGATTTTAGACATTGAAAAACAGTGTATATTGCACAAGCAATGCTAGAACATAGTCTGGATTGCAAAATCATAGAAAGCTTCATTTGGGTGGCTGTGTCAAATTTTTCGTTTTCTTTTTATGATATGTCATCATTTGTAGTTGTTAGGGGAAACACTTAAAAAAGGGTTAAGACCAAACATAGCATGGAAGTCAAAGCATCTAAGGCCTCCTGTTCCAAGTTAGGGTTCCTGTTTGAGCTTCAGTTGTAGATACGGACATGAAATTGACCCCAGTAAACCTTGCCCAGTACAGGAATCAACAAAAGTTGTAGTCAGTTCTGTTTGTGTGTTTGATTAATTTCTCTGGTGAATGTCCTCTTGGGAAGAGGACACTACCAGCACTCAGACAAGAGAATATAAACTGGTCAAAAGCAGCAGCCAAAGCAAGAGAAATCCTTTATTCTTCTTGCTGCAGCATTTTATTTTAGCACTGGGTCTTACATATTCCATGCTGGCTTCCGACTTCCGGCTCCGTAGGCCAGGGGCAACGATAGCCTTGCTGCTACTTTCTGAGCAGTTGACATTACTGGGACCTGACACTGTATACAGTCCTATGTAGTATTAGAGAGTCCAGGACAGTGCGTGTACTTGCTGGGCAGAATGCTACTTCCTAAGTTACATTTCCAGCAATGGTTTTTTTGGTAGTTTGTATTCTTTCTTCCATCGCTGTTTTTCTCTGTCTCATTCTCTACTTATCCTTCCTCATATTCCCTCTTAAAAACCATTTCTAACTGGATGAGTGAAAGCCTCCAGAGTACCCACATCAGTCCATAAATGTCACAAGTAGCTTTGCTGATTAACCATAGAGGGGATGCTTTAGATCTTAATGGGATTCAATCATCAGCTAGACGGACATAAGAATCTTGCCCTAATCCCTTTGACTGAAGCTGTGAATCTGGAACATTTCGTGGCAGAATTTCAGGGCTGTTTGTTTGCCAAGATAGTCATGTACCATAGATATTAAACACAGGATAATATTGTCGAGAGAGTCCTTCTCTAAATTCCTTCCTTTACCAAGAAAGACCTCCATCCATCTTGGCATATACACGTGGATAAATGCACATAAAAGCATGCTCCTAAACATAAAACACAGCTATAGTCACCCATATAATCAGAGTCCCAGACCATGCAATGGGGGAACAAAGAGCAGCTACAGGTATAAGAGACAGCCGCATCTAATTGATGGTGGCCCTGAAGGGAGGGGTCTTCACTTTAGAGCAGAGCCACCTGCTCAAAGTATTGACTGTCAGCGAGTCACTGGAAGTGATCCTTCTGGGGTCTAGGCACCAGCTCTTCCTGATGCATAGTGCTTAAACACTAGCATATAAGGCAGTAAAACTAGACCAGAACCTGTCATAATCTTGACTGAATCATAACTGATTGAAATACCTTACAGGAGAATGCTGACCGGGTGAAATCCAATCAGATCTCAGTAGTACTTACAGAATAAAAAGACAGAATGCTTAAGAGAAACCATTTCTACATTGCTTCGTAAAGGCTCTGATCATTTCCCTTAGTTTGTGTTCTCTAAGCCACTTTATCCTCCATGATGTTTAATCCAAACCGACTTTAGTTATTTTGCTCCTTGTGAAGCGGTACTGGGACATACTCCCAACAAGAAATTCACGCAATGAAAGAAAGAGTTAGTGAGTTTTCTGCCGTATAAGGGTGTATGTTAGGTCATAAATGTAAAAACAATGTTATAAGCTATCTCTGTCTGCCAATTACAGATAGGGAGCAAATCAGAAGATTTTTACAAAATTTCAGTCAGTGTTTAGTTATCAAAAAAAAAAAAAAACAGAGCAAATATGTTTTATATTTAAAATACCTTTAAAAGTTTCTCACTCTATAGAAGGGGAATTATAAAATTCATTAACATGCTAAATATTTCTGCTTATTATTCTGCTTAGTAATGAGTGCCAGCCACCTGGCTCATACCAAATTTCTGCTTGTGCCTGTATAATTTAAGTTCTCTACCGTGGTTCCACTTGTATTTTCCCCCATTGAGTTTGGGTAGCAATGGCTGTAGTTAATAGCACCAGTAGACAGTGGGGCGTAATACGTAAAAGATAAAAATGGGGGAATTTCATTGTATATTTTTAAAAATTGATCATATATGTGAAAGCCCCATCTTTTAATTTTGATATGTATGTAGTTGTTATTTGTCTGGTCAGGCATGCTCAGGGGACAGCTTGGGGGAAATGGTTCTCTCAGACAACGCAGTTCTTAGGGATGGGACTCGAGGTGCCCTGGTTTGTGGCAAGTGCACAAAGAGATGTCACAGTGTCCTTCCTTATGTCGTCAATAAATGATACTGGCTTTGTACCTGGTCATCGCCTTCAAAGTTCTCAAGATGCTTTGCATCAACAGCTCTATAGCCATTGACATGCTCTGGTGATTGTTTAATTGCCAGTTATGTTTTGATAAAATGTGTTTTGCTAAAAAAAGATTTGAAACACAAACAAGCCAGTCATAATCGACTAGTCCAATACAAAGTTACATGATTATTGGCAGTGACTTTTTTTGGTTCTTATTATGAAAATTGATACATTAAGTAAAGGAAAATTATTATACGGGATTGTATGTAGACTTTAAACATGGAAAATTGTACCAGAAATGTAAAGCCCTTCTTTGTTCCTTTAATATAGTCCTATCTATCAAGGTGATCACTTTGATCATTTTTATAAATATCCAGAATTTTTCCAAAAATATATATGGAGAGAATGAAAGTGTATTTAGATTGTTTGTGTAATATGAATAAAATCAGGGTGTGGATGTTTAAAAAGTATATGCCTTTGCATTAATCACCTTTGGAGAACTTTCCATGTTAGTGCACATGGATGTACTATATTTTTCAGTGCTCTGTTGGTTTTCAGAAGATGATTTAACTGTTCCTATGTTGATGGAATTTAGAATATTTTCTACGTTTCACTCTTATGGAATATGCACAAGTGTTCAGTATTTCCTCCATAAAGAAACTAACATTGAATATCTGTGGCCCCAGAAATACCATTCTTTATATTTAGAGGTGTGGCCCTCTAATGCAGATGAGAGTTCATATCTCTTATGATTATCTTGAAGTGAACTTTAACCCCTGGATAGTATTGTATCTTCACTTCAGATTTGATTGAAATTTATGAACTTTTCTCCATATTCCCTACTGTCAAACTCCTCTCATTCCTAACTGACCTCTGCCACCCACTTAGGACTTCAGAATGGAAGCTTTGGAAACTTAATCCTTAAATGCTAATATTCTTTTTACAGTTCAATTTTCATACCTTAGCTCCCTTAGCCAGAATTTTATGAATTGAACAACTTATCAACACAAAGATGTTTTAAATAAAAGTAAAACAGGGATTTCAGCACATTCCACAAATGAAATAAAATTAGAGCCTAGAACATAGTAAGGAGAAACAAATGGAATTGCAATTTGATTCCTGAAGCAAGACTCTTGTCATATTGTCAAAAGCAGCAAAATTTAAATTTGTGGAAAAAAAAATAAAACTACTAAGTATGGACTAAAGCTGCTGATGACTTAGAACATAGTTTTAATCTCATCTTTTTATTGCCAAACAGAATGCATTTTTCATTGGCAGCATTATTTGTAACCAATTATAATGAAAAAATTCTTCAAGCAATGATCAGTGGGGATAGAGGAACAGGGTTAAGTAAACTGTCAACCTCTATAGTTAAACAACATTTAGAAAAATTAAATGAGTGATAAGCTGTCATGCCTTAGACAATACAGAAATGCTGCAAATTCCAAACACTTAGGTTGTCACTTGTAAGAGGAAAAAAAAGATTTGTTTTTGCCAACTCCATGCATATTAAACAGATACAAGCCATGTGTAGCCAAAAGGAGAAAAAAAAATTGGAGTATGAAAGTAACATTTTTTAAAAGGCTGCTCCTCTATGTCTGCTTTTCCTTTTAATCTCTGGCATTTTATTGTTGGCACCATTCATTGGACTTTTAAAAATCAAGTGCTTGTCTCTGGGTAGGAGTGAATCATTATCTTATTTCCATGTTTACCCAGCTCAAAAGTTCATGTTGTTTTCTTATTGGCAGGAGCTTCAAAGGACACTGTCTCTTGGGAAGGCCACTATGTTTTAATTTGTCAATTAGTTTAGTTTTACAGTCAAAAAAAGTTAATTGGTTGCTCAATCCACTTTGTAAAAAAAAAAAAAAAAAAAAGAAAGAAAGAAAGAAAAGAAAATCTTATCTATTTTATGACAACTTGATTTTATGTTTTTAGTTAAGAAAAGAAAAAGGAAGCTTCTCTTGCATTAGAGGAATGATCATTATTCATGTCAAATGAAACCTTCCTGAATTCTGGATCTGAATCAGTTCTATGGATTCAAATCTCCAGTCTATGTTAAGAATTATTTTTAAGTTTGACCTAAAGACCAATTTGCCTGTAATTGCTTCGAGGATAATCCTTATGTGAGAACTTGAGGATTTTAAACCAAACTGGAACAGATTTTAGGAAATACTGTGAGAACAAATTTTAAATTCATATATTCATACTCAACAATTTGCATATTCAACAGACACTTATGAGCACCTAACTCATAACTCTGGGCTTACCCTTGCATGTATAGATCAGAACAAACAGACCCATGGCACAAGCCTTGATCATTGTGTGTAAGAGTGTTTAGGCAAGGCATAAATCAAACCTCAAGAAGGTATTTTGTTTTTTGTGTTTTCCATGTGCTAGCTGATAGGTACATGGGAGGCAGTCTGACAGATTCTGAAAGGTTAATTACAAGAAAAATTGCTTAGTTCCATCCATGTTTGCCCTAAACCATGGAGATAATACTGTTGTACCCAAAGCCATATCATTCTGTCAATCACACATAGAGACAGAACCTTGGGTCTCTCTCCTGGATACTTTGTGGTTCAGTACTGACAAGCTGGTGATGGACCAGGGCCAGCGTACACTAGTTGTGGAAATTCTGCAAACTAGAGTTTCAGTTTGACTACCATAAGGCTTTGACTACAAATTAGTTTGGTAAAGGAAAGATGAGGGAGGGGCCTACAGCTGGGATACAAAGTGAGTAAATTGGAATAATCAAAATTAAGTATATAAATAGATAGGTACATAGATAGATAGATAGATATAGATAGATAGATAGATAGATAGATAGATAGATAGATATAGATAGATAGATAGATAGATAGATAGATAGATAGATAGATAGATAAGAATAGGAAAAAAAATCTCAATATATTGTTTGCTTCTAAAGCCAGTAGAGAGGTTATGGAAGAATGGGGAGAGAAAACCATGATCAGAATAAGTTGTATGGAAAAAAATTAGGAAAAAAGGAAGACAAAAATCTCAGAGTATCAAGGTTATATTTGTATTAATAGTCAAGTGACCAGTAAGTGAAACAACATAATTCTTTTTTAATTTTTTTATTATTATCATTTATTACAACTTATTCAATTTATATCCCGGCTGTGGCCTCCTCCTTAGTATCCTCCTAATTTCACTCCCCCTTCCTCTTCTCCCCCTAGTCCCCTCCCCTAGTCCATTTATAGGGAAAGTCCTCCACCATTTCTATCTGACCCTAGCCTATCACATCTCATCAAGACTGGTTGCGTTGTCTTCCTCTGTGGCCTGGCAAGGCTGTACCCCCCCCCCCCCTTTCAGGGGAAGATGATCAGAGAGCCAGCCACTGAGTTCATTTCAGAGAAAATCCCTGCTCCCCTTACTAAGGACCCCACGTGGAGACTGAGCCTATGCGCTACATCTGAGCAGAGGTTTTAGGTGTTCTTCATGCATTGTCCTTGGTTGGGGTATCATTCTCTTCAGGGCCCCAAGGACTCAGGTTTTTTTTCTTTCTTTCTTTCTTTTTTGTTTGGCTATGTTGGTCTCCTTTTGGAGCTCCTGACCTCTCCAGGTCTTTCTGTCTCTCCTTTTTTTATAAGATTCCCTACCCTCTGCCCAAATTTTGGCTATGAGTCTCAGCATCTGCTTCAATACCTCAGTCAGTAGAGTCTTTCAGAAGCCATGTGTGGTAGGCTCCTGTCCTGTTCTGTCTTCTCCTGCTTCTGATGTCTATCACATTTGTCCTTCTGAATGAGGATTGAGCATCTCCCCTGTTGTCTTCCTTGCTATTTAGCTTCTTTAGGAATATATACCACTCCTAGGCCTATATCCAAAATATGTTCAACTATATAACAAGTACTTTTGCTCAACCATGTTTGTTGTAGCTCTATTCGTAATAGCCAGAAGCTGGAAACAACCTAGATGTCCCTCAACTGAGGAATGCATGCGGAAATTGTGGTATATTTACACAATGGAATACTATTCAACTATTAAAAAAAAAAAAAAAAAAAAAGAAATTTGCAGGCAAATGGTGGGAACTAGAAAAGATTATTTTTAATGCAGTAACCCAAAGCAGAAAGAGACACATGGTATATACTCACTTTTAAGCAGGTATTAGCCATATAATATAAGAGAAACACACTAAAATCTATTCTCCTAAAAAAGCTAAACAACATAATTCTTTCAATTATGAAAAATAACATAAACATCTTGACATAACCTTAGAAAGATAAACTTATAGAACGAGAAAGCCCCCCCTCTAAAAAGTAAAAGTTGAAAGAGAAATATTCTTTATCCTAAAAAGAAAACTTGGAAGACTATGGATGGAAAATCTGTAATGAAGCGATTTCACGACATGTAAAATAGTCTGAGATCAAGATTTGAAAAATTAAACCCTTCTGGTGCTCAACTTCATATTTCATATTTAACTGGCATATTGTATACCAGAGCCCAACTCCTCCCTTTCTCTATATCGTGTCCAGCCCAAGAGGCTTGGGGTGGGGTGGGGAAGCAGTGTTGAAGGAGAGGTTGGAGAGAAATTGTTTAATTCTCACTGTAGTTCGCTTTCCCCGGAACGATTATGCACTCCTCATGAATGTGACATTGAAAATCTGTACTTTTTTTATAGTACGCAGTGGGAAAAAATGTAAGCTGTAAAATGTTGCTTTAAAAACGTGTTTAAAAACAGTGTTCTGACACTTTATTGCGCAATGAGCTCTTACATTAAGCATTTATGGCAGCAACAAATTCACAACGTGGTTTTGATGCAGTAATAAAAAGCACCAAAATGGGCCCAACTGACAATTCTACAGCCGGAACAAAGGGTTGAAAGTTTAAAGCTTGTCTACAGCTACTCCGTGTTAGGTATTACCTATGTTACCCATAACAAGATTCCACATTACCCACCCCAAAATATCTCTAACAGTAAATTGCTGGTGACTTCAGTATTTCAGTCATTTCAGAGTTAAAGATATCCCAAACATAGTGGCAAACAGACTTGAAGTAATTAGGAAGGACTTCCTCTTTTTTTTTTTTTTTGCTTTGTGACCAGTGAGTGAATGCAGAGTTCATCCAAAATCTACTTTTGCCTAAGGAATTGGCCCAATTCTTGCTTTTACCCTCTCCTACAGGTCTAGGCAATCTCTCCACATTATATACCCATTAATACGAATGAGTCAACATGCTCTCCTTTTTTGTTGAGTTCTTCATTGGATTTTGGCAGACTGTTGAGTATGTGTATAATCCTTACAATTCGCCAGCAGTCAATCAAAAAGCATGCAGTTCGCTCCATTTCTCCCTCTGCTCAACTCCGGCCCCAAACACCTCCCTCCATGACTATGGCACTTCACCAGTATCAGATCGGTGTGTTGGCCCGGTGGCATCTCTCTTACAGCCATTTCAAAATACATGAGGATCTCTGAAATGCTGGGCTAAAATCTTAAGAGGCTGCGTGTCTGGAAACAGGTGTTCTGTTTAACTCTGGCAGCCCAGAAGCTACTGTAAGATGTTTCTAAGGAAGCTGTAAGACTTAAAAATGCATGGTTATCTAAATAGGTGTAGCATTAGATAGAGCTTTTAAAATAGGGTGGGATAATTTAAGGCTTCAGTTGGTTTCTAAGTTGATATATGGAAAATAACTAGAATTAGTTTCTTAAGCCAATTTTTTTTTCAGTGAAGCGCACACTGGCAAAAGGCTTATGACTTGGACATAGTGCTGTCCAGTGTCTGAACTGTAACTGATGCCAAGATGAGTTCTTCCCCAAAGGCTCTTTCATTTGCTTGAATTTCATGTTCATAATTTTTTATGTTAAACAGTTATTTGGGGATTGAGTTAAATAAAGTTAATTTTCAGCCAATCTACTCTCCAAATCTGGAAGAAAAAAATGTATATGATTGATGATCAAAGTATTTAAAATATATTTTTATATTGGAGATCATATATAGAATTCTGTACTTGCTAAAAAAGCATTCAGCAAAGAGGCATACTCATACAAAGACATTATCTATCTTTTATCTATCTGTCTATCTATCATCTATACATCAATCATATATCTGTCTATCATTATCTATCCATCTATCATTTTCATATTTACCTAATAAAACAGTGTTTCACTTAATCCATTTCTATTTGATTTGATTGCCGAAGTATTTATCTAAGATGGAAACATATTCCTAAACTTCCTTGGGAAAATATGTTAAGAGGAAACAAAAATGTAAATACAATTAACACCCCCATATTTAAGATCTTAGAGCAATCTGTAAGTCCTCTTTTGTTTTGTTTTGTTTTGTTCTTAGCTACATTAGGTCTCTGTAATTATATGGACCTTCACTAGTCAAAGTGAAGAGAACAATTGCCAACACAGTCCTTATCCTTAAATGGGTATCTATATTATACCCTAACACCCAAAGTTTACAGACCATCTTGAATCAGGTCAAAGAATATCGCTAAGAGTCAGAGGTTGGAGATGACTGCTATGACGGTGCTTTCTGGACCTGGCAGTGTTGTTCCACTTAGAAACTCACTGTAGCCACAATTATCAACATAATATCTGTATAAGGTCCACATAGTAAACAGTCCAACATGTACTGTAGTAGAATAAGTTCCACCCCAGCTAAGAATCTATTGGTAGTTGATGGTT
This sequence comes from Meriones unguiculatus, assembly GCF_030254825.1. Lineage (NCBI taxonomy): Eukaryota > Metazoa > Chordata > Mammalia > Rodentia > Muridae > Meriones > Meriones unguiculatus. The sequence goes on from NC_083359.1 coordinate 31,900,754, forward strand.
GCTGGGGCCTAGGAGCACTATTGGACTAAAACACACATTGAATTGACTGGATAAGTATTTGAAACATTTTAAATTATCATTTGAGAATTTTTAAAAATAAATTTTGCAGACACTTCTGGACTTTTGGAAGAGTCATGTTCAAAGGAAGCTACCTAAATGATATTTGTCAAAATTTATGTTTAAAATCCATTTCCTAAGCCCCCTACCTCTCTTATGCCTATGTGACTTGATTTCATCTGAAATTCAGAGCCAGAAAGTTAACATCACTTCTGGTGTGCTATTGTGACTTCTCTCTAAGCACTGTGAAGTAATGTTAAGTACAGGGTATCAGTTATTAAGTCAATTAATTTAAGCTTGAAATAACGGCATATTTTTTTTTTAGTGCTGCAAGTAAAAAGCTTATTAAGACACATTCTGGAAAGAATGTTGAGAAAGGGGAACCCTCCTCCATTGCTGGTGGGAATGTAAACTTATACAACCACTTTGGAAATCAATCTGGCACTTTCTCAGACAATGAGGAATAGTGTTACCTCAAGATTCAGCTATACCACTCCTAGGCATATATCCAAAAGATGCTCAAGTATACAACAAGGACATTTGCTCAACCATGTTTGTAGCAGCTTTATTTGTAATAGCCAGAATCTGGAAACAACCCAGATGTCCCTCAATTGAGGAATAGATACAGAAATTATGGTACATTTACACAATGGAATACTACTCAGCAATTAAAAAAACAAAAAAACAAGGAAATCATGAAATTTGCAGGCAAATGGTGGGAACTAGAAAAGATCATCCTGAGTGAGGTACCCCAGAAGCAGAAAGACACACATGGTATATACTCACTTATAAGTGGGTATTAGACATATAATATAAGATAATCACACTAAAATCTGTATACCTAAAGAAACTAAGCAAGAAGGAGGACCCTGGGTAAGATGCTCAATCTTCATTCAGAAAGGCAAAATGGGATTGACATGTGAAAACAAGGAATGAGACAGAAGCCTACCACAGAGGGCAGAGGGCCTCTGAAAGACTTTACCCACTAGGGTATTAAAGCAGATGCTGAGACTCATAGCCAAACTTTGGGCAGAGTGAGGGGAATCTTATGAAAGATGGGGGAGATTGAAAGATCTAGAAGGGTCTGGAGCTCCACAAGGGGAGCAGCAGAACAAAAAAAAAATCTGTGTCTTGTGTTCTTTTCTGAGACTGATACTCCAACCAAGGGCCATTCATGGATATAACCTGTATCCCCTGCACAGAGGTAGCCCATGGCAGCTCAGTGTCCAAGTGGGCTCCCTAATAAGGGAAGCAGGGGCTGTCTCTGACATGAACTCAGTGAATGGCTCTTTGATCACCCCGCCCCCCGAATGGGGAGCAACCCTACCAGGCCACAGAGGAAGACTGAAGGACAGTCCTAAAGAGACCTGATAGGCTAGCATCAGATGGAAGGCAAGGAGCTCCTCCACTATCAGTGGACTGGGGACGGGGCATGGGAGGAGATGAGGAAGGGAGGGAGAGTGGGATTGGGAGAGGACTAGGGTTGGGGGTTACAGCTGAGATACAAAGTGCATAAATTGTAATAAATAAGTTTTTACAAAGTTTGTTAAGGTTAGCCAGTTCAGGAAGTTAATACAGTGACATAAAAATAGATATTAATTCTTGATAATGGAAATTATTAACTATTTGAAAAATATTAAATATTGATAATTCAGCTCAGTAATTTAGTCATAGTTATCTTTTAAAAATCACTAATTTGTGCTAATCAAATGTCTCAGAGAGTAAAGGAGGTTGCTGCCAACCTTGATAATGTGAGTTGGATCTTTCCCATTGACCTCCACATACACATTGTGGGCCATGGGGTGCTCACAGCATCCTGCAAAACAAGTAAATAAATGTAACTGAAAAGGGCTTTAAAATTATAAATCGATAAAGGGCTGCAAAAATTTTAAGTTTTTGAAGTAATCACTAGAAAATGAATATAAAATTGGTATGCAATCAGTTACATGAAATTAACTAAAAATAATTTGAATGGAGTTATAGCCTATACTTGCCTTTTAGAAAATTCCTAAAATTAGCTCAGAGTTTAATTCCTTGTATTACCATATTCATTCTTAGGTTGTTTAGCTTAAAAACTCTATTGGGAATACAGTAGAGGTCCACAAACATGTAAAAATGCATGCAATATTCAGTGTCTTCTTGAAGTTTTGAAAGATACTTACATGCATTAACTGACTTGAAGAAGCCAAAGCTTTCATTCCAGTTGCAATGGAATCCACCAATATCCCACCCTGTAAGCTCACAATCGGTGATCCATAAGCCAGAGGGTACTAGGTATTTTAACAGTGTTTTTTCCATTCCAGCTTTTAGAAGTTGTCTTAGCTCTGAGCCCAGGACATGCGTTTCCGTCTCTACGGTCTGGAGAACAACCACCTGGAAAGATTTTTCTTGTTAAAGGTCACTAACTCTCTTATCCCATATACATTTGAAACTCAGAGAAAAGACATGAGGATGTCACAATTCTTTGGGAAAAGGTAGACGTTTTCCACAGAGAGTGAATGTGGGACCATTTTCTGGTTTTTATACCAAATTATCAGTTATCCTACATACTTGTTGGTGATGAAGGATATCTATTCAACAAGGGATGGATCCCTCATTTTAGAAGAGTCACATTATGAAAAATATAATCTTCCACCATATAACCACTGCTATATGTATTTCTTTGGATTGTAAAGGTTAATGCCAATAAATGTTAGCCAAGAAATTTATTATCTTGAAACTCTAGTTGGTCTGTTCTCCTTTAATGCTAATTAATAAGACACAGGATAAAGACCTATCATTAAAAACACAAATAAATAACTGATGAAAACATAAACTAATAAATTACAACTTTATTGCCATCTATTCTATTTCATGTTTAATGCTTATTTCATTTATTGATTGTTTGTCATGGAAGCTATATGCACATGCCATGCCATGTGTGTGGAACTCAGATGTAACCCTTCAGAAGTCTTCTCTTCCTCTACCATGTGAGTTCTAGTTGTTAGACTCAGGTTATCAGGGTTGGTGGCCACCACCTTTATCTGTGGAACCATCTCACCAGCCCTCTGACTATCTATTCTTTAGAAAAAAAAAGTGCTTTATTTCACCTTTCCATGTAAAACTTACAAAATTTCATCATCTGAATATTGATTAAGCTATATTATAATGAAGGGAAGGTAAATGTATCTAATTTTTAGCTATTCAGAATCTTGTCTTATGCTTATCTGAGTCTTAAAAATAGCTAATGTCCAATTTGAAGTCTTTTTTTTTTTTTGGCTCCACATATAGTATTTGTAATCCTCAGTGATCTTTACGATAATACATTAACAAATCCATTCTATGAATATGCACCTGATTTTCTTGTGTTTATTTGGTTGTAATCTATTATTTTATATTTACTTCTTTTCGTTTTTGAGTCCTCATATTTATTCAAAATAGGGCAACAGGGGTATTGATATGACAGAATGGTTATGTACATATCCCTGAGCCAAACACACTGAGTTTGATTTTTGTCTCAGACACTGAGAGTACTGTTTTGAGGAAACTCTCTATCTCCATGGGATTCTGGGTTTTTTTTTTTTTTTTTTTATCTGTAGAATAGAATATGAGAAACCCTTTGCCCAGGGATTCTTGAAGCAGTAAATATATGAACAAGTGTGAAAACTCAAATCAGTGAATATATAACACATACTAACCTGTAAATGTCCCAGGTTTTTTTAACTATGATTATTTTCATTGTTGTTAATATCCTCAAAGGCATTTACACCCAGAAACAATCAATAGCTCCTATAGACAGTTGAATCGCAGTTTTCTGCATCTACATTAATTCTCAAAACAAAGAAAACTTTGAAGTTACTGATCTTCTGGGTTTAAATCTTGCTGTCATTGTTAGTATTATATTTTTTTGCTGAATATCTTCAGATCACAATCTCCCAAATACTCTAGCTACTGAACTCATTATGATAAAGTATTAAAACCCATAGATGTAGCCTAGATGAAGAGACTTGACTCTAGGGGACATGATACATAGCATGATACCATCCTACTTACTGATCATCTCTAATGCTGTCCAGAGCATTTTGCTAAGTAGAAGTCTAATTCAGGATTAATGTCACTCTTGTAAACAGGTAGATAGATGTGGCTTCTAAGAGAAGAACATTCTCACTAAGAGTTAAGGTCCCAGTGACCTCTCTGTAACACAGCTGTATACAGTTCTGAGCAGAATGAATTTTCCATTTGTAGTAAGTGTTGCTTACAGATGCTAATGTGATCCCTCTGCCTCAAAAAGAGATACTACATCCAGAGTTTTTGTTGTTGTTTTTTAACAGCTACTACTTGTACCCTACCAGAAATATGTGTCCAATTGCAACTGAAATTACTCTAGCACAGATATTACTCATTTGTAGGCATTTTCCAAGAGCAGCCTCTATGTCTTCTATTAATGGGTCATGAAAATGAGAAAGTCTTTTATAATTGATTAAACACACAGTTTGTTTGTTCTAATTATCCCAACTAACGAGCCATTGAAAATGGTACCTAAAAACAATAGTGCGGGTTGCAGAGATGGCTCCATGGGTGAAATGCTTGCCGCGCAAGCGTGAAGACAGGAGTTTGGATCCTCAGAGTCTGTGTAAGAGCCAAACAAGTGGCATGTTTCTGTGATCTCAGTGTTCCTTAGAGAGAGAATGAAGTCACCAAAAGATTCTCAGTGTGATTGTCAGGCACATGCAGGAGTAAACAAGAGAGGGAATGTCAAACAAGGAAGAAAGAAAAGACCAACACCCCCACACACCTGCACTGGCAAGCACAAACCCATAATAACCAGTATGAACATACATACTTGCATGCATGCATACATACATACATACATAGCCTACACACTCACAAGATTAGCACAACAAAGCAGAAATTTGTTCCAACTGATAAGTCTATTAAGAGATTATAGAAACTGTCTTGAGGAAGTATTGGCAAGTTTTCTGTAGTAGAATGCCCGTAGAAGTATTAGCCAGTAATGTCCTTGGAGAGTTGAATTTTTTAAAATTATATGTATTAGTTGTAGAATCATGTCTATAGTCAAAGCATACTAGTTCATTTCCCAAAATTACTGTGTCTTTCTTCCAAAAGGCACAGCAAGAAATTAAAATTGGCAGCACAGAAAGAAAACACAAGAACTTAATCTTGGATGTGTAGTTTATTTTCAGCGGAATTTATTTACTTAGGCTATTGTCACATGGCTCCAGCATGGTTTTTGTCAGTAACTTGTGTCTGTAGTCAAGATAAGCTCTCAAGCAAAGCTTTCTTGTGTAGACTGTGCTTGAAAGTGAACTGGGTGGCATGTCAGAAGCTCTGTTTCAAAACTACAGCGGATGATCTAAACTTTAAAATTAAGAGGCACATCTAATGCACACGGAAAAAAAACGTTTGTGTTGTGTTCCTCAGGTTCTAATCAAAGCAGCTTTTCTGCATCACACCAAATAGGCTTATGGAGATAGGAACAGGTCTCTAAATGTCTGAGCTATTCTTTTTTTTAACTTTTCTTTGAGTGTGAAGTGTCAGATCCTGTCAAACTCTCTCATTTGCCAGACAGCAAAGGAAAACCAGATAAGATTCTGTTGGCTATTTAGGAACAGGATGTTCCGTGCTTTGTTGTGGTAAAGAAGGCCATTGTTGAGTGTCTGCTTTAGAGTGTGAATGGTAACTAACTGTACTACATTCTACTACATCATTTCCTCCAAGTGCATTCCCCTAGATTTTTTTTCTTGCCTGCCGCAATTTTCATTTTTATTTTTTCACTCAAGCTTCTATCCACTTTCCTTAACAAAATTTAAAGGGGATGTCTCTGCTATTATTTGCTCAAACTATGACACCTTTTCATCACAATCACAGAAATCAATCTTTAGCACACAAATACATGCCCCTAGGGCATGGACCCATAAGATGTCTGAGAAAACGCTTCATTCGGCCACCTTGCATGGAAACATATTTGTAAATCTCCTTTTCTCTTAACTCAGAAATGACATAAGTTATTACACAGGAAATGAAGCACAAAGCAAATTCTGTAGCCGGAATTTTGCCTACTTTATTGGGGTCTTTTTTTTTTTCTACATCTGTATACCGCCCCTATCCCTTCCAACACCTAATACAAGGAAGGAAAGAAAGTTTGGAGGGAAAGTGAGTGTTAATAGCATTAAACGACTCTGTCCATTAGAAGTGCTGATTTACTTGGTGCAAATTACTTCTTGTCAGGGTATCTTCAACCAACAACCAACACACAGCAACAAACTGCAGCAGCAGCAGGCTCGTCGTCGTCCTCATCATCAGCAGCAGCAGCAGCAGCAGCTGCACCTACCTACCACAGCCCCTCTTGGAGCTCTCACACTCACGAGTCCCCAGAATTCCAGCCATGAACTATCCTCAGCTGTCGAAACCACATTGCTGCCAGAGCAACATGAAGCAGGCCTAAATCCCACACCTGGGTTTCAAACAAAAACATAACATTTCTATGTTCTTAAACAGACCAAGAATTCTCACTACTCTGATTTCCTAGATTGGGTCTGTTTTTCCTTCCCGTTGGCATGGTCGTTCGTTGAGTCTGCAGGGCGACTGCTAGATTGCAAGTCTCCATGTTTGTCAAACAGGGAGTTGACAGAGACTCTTTTCTATTATCAAATCCAGTCTGTCCTAAATTTCTTACATGTTTTCTTTGTTTGTTTTGCTAGGGTCCAGAGCTCACTGAAGAAAATACCTCTGACTCAAATAGTATACAAATAGCAAAGAGCGTTTTATTGTGCAGAAATCCAGGGCACTGGGGTCCTTGCCCATGCAAAGCAAAATGGCGAAAGACACAGATTTGAGCCTGGAGACTTCTTTTTTACGTGCTCAAGGGGAATTCCAGGGTAGGTTAGGTAAACTTTAGTATGATTGGAGCATTTAGACTTATAAGCACGTCAAGAAAAATCACAGGCAGTTTTTGGACTGGTCAGCAATCATGGGTTAATCATGAGACAGACTATTTCTTTTTTTAATTTTTTTAAAACAATTATTATTTTACATTTTATTCATTATTTTTCCCGATTGAAACCCCTTCCTCACCTCCTCTCAGCCCCACACTCCCTTGCTCTTTTCACATAAACCCGCAGTTAAGTAACTATCTTTCTGTCTATGGTCCGGCAGAGGGTCTGGTAGATGATCAAGCAGCCTTTCACCAGCTGTCATCTCTTGTGTTTTTTCCAGTAGGTGCTAACTTATTTTAATCCATTTCAGGGAAATGGGAACTTTGGCCTGCTCCGACTTAAAACTGAAGCCTGTCGTGAGGAAGGCTCAGATCCCCTATCAGGTTCCAGTGGGATATCAAATGGAACCTCAGCCTCTATTGGTGTTCCACAGTGTCTACCTTCTTTTTCCTGTTGGCATGCAATGCAAAGCTTTAGTTGCAATTCCTATATTTAAAAAAAAAGATGGAAATGTTGGTGTTCCTGCTCAGATTGAAAGGTATCCTGGGTCTCGGGAATCCAGGAACCACACAGCTCTGAGAGGAAGCTTCCTCAGTAGAGACTTGCATCCCTGAATGCGGAACTCCCTGGCTGAGTTGGAGTGCTGCTACGTAAAAACTCCACTTGGCCACTCCTCTTCTTCAGCACTGCCCCTCGCAGCCCTGCTGAACTGAGGAGCTCAGGAGCCTCAGCCCAGCTCCAGTTCTTTGCTTATTCTCTTCTTGGCTTCCTGGTTTCTTGGATTCTTACAAAGAAAGAGTCACACTGGACAGCAAATCTCATAAAAGAGATTTATTGGGAGGGATGAATGCAGGAGTGGCTGCCTCTGATCCTAGGAAAAAACAGAAGGGAACTGATTTATTTAGGATTTCATAGGGGTTAGCCCTTCCCAGAGTGGAGATTTCCAAGGTGAAGATTGGTGGGATTTCAAGTCCCCAGCTTGGGGAGCTCAGGGATTGGTGAATTTTTTTTTATAATTATTCTTATTTTCATTAATTACAGTTTATTCACTTTGTATCTACCCTGTACCTCCCTTCTCTCTCCCCTCCCAATACCCACCCTCCCTCTTCCCCACCCATGTCCCTCTCTCAGTCCACTGAAAAGGGAGGTCCTCCTCCCCTTCCCTCTGATCCTAGTCTATCAGGTCTCATCAGGAGTAGCTGCATTGTTGGAATTCCTCTATGGCTTGGTAAGGCTGCTCCCCCCTCAGGGGAAGGTGATCAAAGAGCAGGCCAATCAGTTCATGTCAGTGACAGTCCCTGTCCCCATTTCTATGGTGGCCACATGGATACTGAACTGTCATTAGGCTACCTCTGTGCAGGGGTTTCAGGCCATCTCCATGAGTGGTCCTTGGCTGGAGTATCAGTTTCAGAAAAGACCCCTGTGCCCAGACTTTTAGGATCTGTCCCTGATCTTGTGGATCTCTTTTGAGGGATTGACTGTATTTTTTTTTTTTTTTTTCTTTCTGTAGGGCAGGTTTTGGGAAAGGCATTGGTGCCTGGAAGCTGGAGTAGTAGGGTAGCTGGCCTCTTTCCTGCCTTGAGGATTTACAAAGTTCACAAAGGAAGTTCACAGCAGGGAAGGCTGTCCCTGTGGCTTGAGTCCTCGTGAATAGCCAACAGGAACAGCGTTTGTAAAAGCTGTTTTTGTGTTACCTGTAGATACCCATTGCTTTCATTAATTTTATTACTTTCATTAATTTCCTTTGTGAAATTAATGTTTCTTGTAAGTTTTAAGATATTAAATTGAAATAATATGGGAAGATGAGGATGCCTCTGAGGATAATGGAAATAGAGCCTTTCTCTTCTTGGAACTAGGGTCTTGAAATCCCTGTGACCACCAAAGCTGGTTCTTACTTCATAAATTCAAAGAGGAAAATTCTCAGACAGTGGAGGATAAATTTTAGAAAGGAATTTTTATAGGTTCATAAGTAGAAGTTTAGTAGGGTGAAAGAGAAGGAAAAGTAACCAATTCTGTAACAGGGGGGGATCCCAGAAAAGAGGGTACAATCAAGGTGTTAGGCTATTTCCAGAGTTTGGCTTTATGAGTAAATCATGAAAAATTTCAGCCAGCAAATGGAACTAGAAAAGATCATCTTTAGTGAGGTAACCCAGAAACCCAGAAGCAGAAAGACACACATGGCATATATTCACTTTTAAGCAGATATTAGCCATATAATTTAATATAAACATACTAAAATCTACAGACCTAAAGAAACTAAACAACAAGGAGGACCCTGGGGAAGATGCTTAATTCTCATTCAGAAGGGCAAACAGGATAGACACTGGAAAGTGCTGGAAAAGAGGGAACAGGATTGGTGTCTACTAGAGATGCCTTCTAAAAGATCCCACCCAGCAGGAGTTTGAAGCAGATGCAGGGACTCACAGCCAAACTCTGTACAGAGCACATGCTGTCTTGTGGAATAAGGCAGAGGCAGAAGGACATGCATGGGACAGGATCCCCACAAGGAGACCAACAAAGCCAAAAAATGCTGGGCCCGGGGAGGACCACGGAGAAAGATACATCAACCAAAGACCATGCATAGAGAGCATGTAGTGAGACTCTCTGCCCAGATGTAGCCCACAGACAGCTCAATCTCCATGTGGGTTCCTTAGTAAGGGGAGAAGAGACACTCTCTGACATGAACTTGGTTGCCTGTTCCTTGATCACTTCTCCCTAGTAGGGAGGCACAGCCAGCCCCCAGAGGAAGAGGATCTAGGCAGACCTGATGAGACATGATAGGCTAGGGTCCTATAGTAGCAGAGGAGGACTTCTATTAGTGGACTAGGCGAGAAGGATAGGCGGGGAAGAGGAAGGGAGGGTGGGGCAGGGAAGAGATGAGGGATGGACCTAAAACCAAGAAACAAAGTGAATAAATTGTAATAATAATAATAGTAATAATTATAAAGATGTTAGGCTCTGTACTGTGCTTGTGACAGAAAGTAGGATGAGATGTGAGGATGGAGATGAGCTGGGCAGCCTAAAAGGCACAGCCACATGTAAGTGGCTAGAGGGTCTCCTGTTGGTTTTAGTCCTATACTCACCGATAGTCAGTAGGCGGGGGGGGGGGTTGTTTAGGAGAAAACAATAAAGCAGAAAACTGAGCTCTCTTCTGGCATTCCTGGCTGTAGCAAGGACATTCTCAGAGCTGTTACATTGGTATCCTTGCTTCATGTGACCAATTTCTATCTCCTGTTCGCAACCGAACCTGCCTTGTTCAATTTCTTACAGAGATTGAGAGATGCAATATCAGATATCTTCATATTAGTTTCACAGAGCCGTTGAAGGCTCCTTAAGGAAAAGCTAATTCATACTGGCCTAATGATTGGATTTTTCTTCCAGATAGGATAGACCACCATTGTCTCATCTCTGAAGAGTCAAGTTAGGCTGGTGAATAAACTGGCCTAGGGACCAACAACAAAGTCAAGTTCTCGTTAAGCCACACTAAAGAGAAAAGAGAAATAACGATCCATTTAAGGACACCATACAATTTCCCTTCTTTTAATTTCAACCCTGTGCAGTTGCTGTGGAGGTGGGTGGTATCAGCCTGGATTTCTAAGTCCTGGCTCAGAAAGGCTTAGCTTCCCTCTTCTTCCTCTTCCCCCACTTGCCTCCTCCCTTTCCTTCTTCTCTTACTGACCAAAGCCTGAGTGTGTTTCCTTACTCTTTCTCTGTTTTTCCTTCCACAGTATATGTCTATTTGTCTGCCATGCAGTTGACTATCAGGCCAGCTTGATTCAAGTGCCATAGGGTTTTTCTCTCTCTGCATTCCTCTCCTTTAGGCAACTGCAGAGTCTTACAGAGTATTTCTTTTAAACGCTAATAAAATTATTCTTGAGCTTTCCTTTAAATTTTGCTCTTAAATTCTTTTATTAACAAAAGAACTTCAAGAGGAGACATCTATTTTCCAGGTATCATTAACACTCATTTTATACACCTTGAGTGGGACGGGGGGCTGATAACAGGGGTTAGTAATAGCACACCCCTCCTCCCAAAGCTCAGAAAACCAGGAGGAAGAGGGGATGGGAAGATTGTAAGATTCTAAGTAATAGACTCAAGGAAACATTGCTTTTCAGACACAGCAGCGAAGATACATATATGACTTCATAGTGCGGGAGTGAACACAAGCTCCAGCCAATAACATCCCAGCACAGAGGTGGGAAGGTGGCTATCAAACCCTACCATGAACTGAAGAGACTCACTTTAAGGCTGACCACATATAAGGCAGGCCCATTCCCAAACACAGCTCTGTCTACCACAGACGAGTCTTGATTGATGGCTAAATTAAACTAATACTAATAAAATAATCTCAAACTTGGATGGGAAGAGATGGGAGACTAGAGAGAGGGTAGAAACAGAAGGAGACTGGGTAGGGGAATGAACATGTTGAAAATTTGAGGAAGAAACAAAATTGTTATCTATATGTACATATTTGTGTGTATGTCATATCGAAGGGAGATTTTGTTATTTGAGCTAAACAAACAAAAAGAAATGTTTTCATGCAAAAATCAAGAAATTATTTAAAATAAACTATACCAGCTGTAAAAATTGTTAACATTTCTGTTGCTATTACCTTCAATTTTCTGTAATAACATAAAACACTAACTTGTACATAATAAAAATATGACTCCTAAATCACCAAAATTGTTGGGTAATTTCCAGTTAATTCTTGTCCCTATTGTGTGGCTGGAAATAATTTTCTGAGATGGGACATGAGCTTTGGGGAGATCTCTGTCCACCATCCCGTGAATTTAATGTGTCTGATTAATGAAACAGTAGGTGGCCATGTGCCCTCCAAGACCCTGAGCTTTACTTACCACTGCTATTCCATTAGAGGCCTTATCAACTTTTTCAAATTGATCATAAATAGTGTCAGGCAGTAGTAATTAGAAGTTTGGGGGAAGCTGCATGAATCTTAAATAAAACATATGTATTTAGAAGAGCAAAATCTTGCATGTTTTAAGGTATTTTTATTTTACCAGAAAGGTTTTTTGTTTGTTTGTTTGTTTGTTTGTTTTTGAGGGAACAGATAGTCCCTCCTTAAGGCATTTCTCCAGGGCACAAGAACTTTCCTTGATTTATTCTGTCATGTCTATATCATAGGATATTTTAAGACTGTTCCTAAACCATTTATTTATATGTTTAAAAAAAAGATGAAAAGTGATTTCAATGAAAAACTTGCCTATAAACAGCAATATTTGTACTCCAATGGTACCCGTAAATTAAAATAGAAAATAAAAAACAAGGAGTGTTTCAGGCATGGGGGGGATATTCATTTTTAAGCTCCTTAAGCACTTAAGGAGAACATACTTATATACAATAATTGTTGTGCTAATTACAAATCATTCTTGTCTGGTTCCTTTTCACCCCTTTCAACCTTGGAGCCTCATTAGTGGAATTCTCCTAGAGATCCTGATGTTATTATGGTTGAAGAAAACCTAAACCCTATGTCATGTGTCTTTTTCAAAAGAACACAGCATGCATCATAGTGAATTGGACTCCTTCTGATTTTCTGTGGTTTCTAGGATGGAATTTTTATTTATGTTAAGATCAAGGTCAGGGACAAATGATTTTTGCTGCATAATTATACTGTCATGCAAAGAAAAGTTTACTATCTCTTTGCTTTGGTCTATCTTGAGAAAAGGATCCTCAAAATTATAGAATAGTGACATTTTCCAATTGGAAAGATCCTTAGAGATTATCAAGCCCAGCCCTTTTGTTTTAACTAGATTTGAACTGTAGGAAATTGAACCCTAGAGAAATTAAGTGCCCTGCAGAAGGCAGCCCCTGTTATTAAATGTAGACGTTAGAGCAGCCTTTGAATCTTCAACTATAACTATCAGTCCAAGGGTTCTGCCGAATGTTATATAAAGCTTTATATTCCTTTACTTGTAACTTTACTTTGATTTTATTTCTATTACCTAAATATTGATACCATTTTTGTGCTGTCTAATAGCTGAAACATGCATATATCTCAATAAAAAAACTCTACTCAGTAAAGTGATTATATTAGTTAAAGTATTTCAGCTATTTCAACTATGTAAATTCACCTTAGTTAGCTCCATTGTAATGTTACATGATAAAATTATCTGAAATCTTTTACATTATTATTGTTATTATTATTATTTTGTTTTACTCCATATTGTAAAATACTGCTTACTGTTGTTCTTCATTAGACAAAGCTCGATCTTTCCCTCTGGTCTGAAAATTACCTGTCATTTATTTCATACTTGTTTTATGTTAGGTTTAGCTTATATGCTCCTCCCACAAACATTCTTATTTAAAACACTCTAGAACTCAACAAAATGAGATTTTTTTTTCCTAGCAATTTGCCAGAAAAGAAACCTCAGGGAAGCTATGTACCTTGTCAAGGGCTACAAAGCTAGTATGTATTAATCCAGAGTTGAAAACCAAGGAAATATAACAATTGAGGTCATATTTAAAGTATGATAGTTTATAAGCTCTACAGCATTCAGTAAATGACATTCATTTCCTTGCCCTTTTTTTTTTTTTAAATAGAACTTAACAGGGCATTAAAATTCTAAATGGTATGGATATAGAGTCCATGATTTTGTGGATTTTCAGGCAGTCGAATTTCTGAAAGGACACAATGTTGAAAACAGTTCTTGCAACTCTTTCTGTTCAAGGAGGGCTACAAAAATCACATACCCTCCCACACTCTGCCAGCACCACCCACACCCACAGGTACACCACTTGCTAGCTAGTAGTTTCTTCTACATCAGAGCTGAGAAGTTTCACTAATGTTGTCATTTGCCGGTTAAACATCAGCATATCACGACAATCAGATGCTTCTCAGGAAAACATGAAAGTAACAATGCTGAGGCTGATGTGTGTTTCTCCTGCCCCCCAAAGCACAGCGTGGATCAAAAGCACTTGTGCTGGTCATTTCTTTGAAGAATGGAAGGCTGGCAGAACCCAAAATAATGGAGTGTCCCAGTACTAGGGTGCTAGTCAGATTGGTCACAGAACTCCATGGAGATGGAATTTAAGCTCCTCTGTGTCCTTTTGAACAGCCAGAGAAAATACCTCTCATCCTTATCTACATGGGGCAAGATAATGGGGTGCATTGGCCCACCTGCATTTGTCTCCTCTGCTTGTCCTGATTCTGTATGTATGAACACAGGCAATTTTCACAAGCTCTGTAGTTTGCATTCAGAGAAGCCTTCAAGGGATCAGTAGAAAGAATACCAGCGGAAGCTTAGGCAAAGTCCTCTTAGGCTGCATCTGAGAAAGCCAGTCAAAGCAAGCTCAGAACTGGTCACCAAGGAGCAAGGGGAGGTTGTGAGGATATGGGCTGGAATAGAAGAGAGCTTCACTTGAAGGGCAGCTTAGACCTGACTATTTTACTGCTCACCCATATTTCAAAAGAGAGGAAAGCACATTTAACAGACAGGACATGATTCTGCAATGTTAAAATAGCAGGTAATTTTAATTTAGACCATAAATTGCTTGCATCAGTTCAAAACTAAGTGCTTGTGTAGTAAAATTAGACAGCAATATTATGCGGGAAGGAAGATAACCTTATAGACTCATTGGATAATAGAATAGAAGGGACCACAAAATGCCATCCAGTCTATACTCTGCTCTAAGCATTAATTTGCAACATGTTTTATTATCTTGACTTTTTTTTTATTTTCTTTTTTTTAATTAATTAATTTATTTTTTTTATCAGTTACATTTTATTAACTCTGTATCCCAGCCGTGTCCCGATCCCTCATTCCCTCCCAGTCCCTCCCTCTCTCCCTCATCTCCACCGTGCCCCTTTCCAAGTCCACTGATAGGGGGGACCTCCTCCCCATTCATCTGATCCTGTTTTATCAGGTATCTTCAGGACTGGCTGCAAAGCCCTCCTCTGTGGCCTAACAGGACTGCTCCTCCCTTCGGGGGTGGGAAGACCAAAGAGCCAGTCATTGAGTTTCTGTTAGAAATAGTCCCTGTTCCCCTCACTTTGGGAAACCAATTGGTTACTGAGCTACCACAGGCTACATCTGAGTGGAGGTTCTAGGTTATATCCATACATGGTCCTTGGTTGAATGTCAGGCTCAGAAAAGACCCTGTGCCCAGATATTTATCTTGACTTTTAAATGTAGTTGATTGGCATTACTGTTTTCCAGAACGAAGTTTGGCCTTCTTGGTTGGCTATCTGTTCTGGGTGTTGGATCCACCGGATTAATTCAGAAAGTCTGTGCTCCTCCAACTCTTACTTATGGACAAGGTTATGCTCTGACCAAGAACTTAGTCCACAAGCTGTAGACAGGAGAACAGAGCATTACACACACACACTTTGTCTAGCAAAATGCCTCTGTGATCTTCAGTATGAATAGGAACTAAGGGTAAACTTAGCTCTTAGATTTTGATTTATGAAAGTTCTAACATCCATACAAAAATATAATAAACATCTTCACTTGTATTTTGATGAGTTTATGAATGTTTCACCAAAAATCTCATCTAGAAACATTTATGACTGTTTCTTTGGGTTTATCCACTTAGGAGTTTTGTTTGGATTCCATGGATACCAAATGAAGCCATATCTAACAAAGCATGTGCATGCTTTCATGATTGATATAATTTTTTAATACAAATAGGTATTCGTAGCTCCATGTATCATCTCCCTTCACTAGGGAAGTTCATAGAATTTAGTTACAGCTGGAACAGAATGTTCAAGAGAAATCTTTAAAATTCTCTCCAACTCCTTATAACAAGAATTGTATATTTTTGTTCTACTAGCCTTAAAAACATACTGCCTCAAAACAAAAAGGCACAGGAACCCTCTGATTGGCTATTTGCTCATTTGAAGTCATCCCCTCCTGTTACTCAATGGACCAAGACTTTTACTGCAAAAAAGTAGAGCCAATTCTTTTCTAACTATACTACATAGGCTGACATGGGCAAAACCAGGTTTCTTTAAAGCAAGTATTGCCAAAAGAAGGAAGGTGGAGGCCTCGAATTTGAAACATGTGTCCTTCCTGGCTTTCTGAAGACACTAGCGTGTTCAGGAAGTCTGTTCTCTACTGATTTAGAAGCTTTGAGAGGATAGCAACAGTTTCTTGTTTACGACCTCGTAGCTTATCGTTCACAACACCTGACACTCACCACTGATTAAAAACTAAACTTAATCTTCTACTTGAAGATATTACCCGAGTACTACTCAGCTCAGTTTATTTATAAGGTAAACCAAGCTCCTTAAAACTCACATGAAAGTAAACCAGGTTACACTAAGCAAGACAGATCAGTAATAAAGATATCTGCCCAACTGAGAGGGGAAAAAAAATCTTAAGATAAATAGAATTAATTCTTCAGAAAACTGCTTCTATTTTTATTCTCAAGATACCTAGTTTTGCTAGCAATTCCGCCCCAATTCTCATTATATAAATAAAGTTAGTGCATGAATTAATAAGGTTCTATTGTGCTTCATTATCAACATTGAATAGCTAAAATGTCTTCAATGAGATTTACTGCATGTTAAGCATTTCTATGGAGGCAGAAACGCATTAATATGTAGTCTATGTGTTTTTCCTTTGTGTTTGATCTGATCTACAAAACAAACCGAAATATTGTTAAGTAAAATGAGTGCAATTGAGTGTATACACATTTGGACATTTTCTTACCATCTTACCTGTCATTCATACAGGGATACAATAATGTCTCATTCTTTAAAAGAAAAATCTCCAAAGTGCTGAAACAATTTTACACAATTCATGGTGAATGTAAAAATAACCTACAATAGGGTCTTATGCCAAATTAGGCAGCACTTTACAGAGGCAGGGAAGAAAGGCTCCAAGTGAGAGGGAGCTGGGAAGGGAGCATTCTCCTCCTTGTCAGAATAATTGGTTCATTAAATGGAAGGAGAGAAGGAGAAGAGATAAAATGAGAGGAGAATCCCCACTATTAAATATGTATTGCATAAGTTCTCAACTTGCTTTGCGGCATCAAGGCTGATGTACACAGACCCTAATAAGCAACAAAGTGAATAGTGAGCTGGACTCCCAATTGTTCAATTCTGTTTTTTTTTTTTTTCCAGTGATAAAGAGAAGGGTGCACTGGCTTCCTTAATCCACAGGATCAGGCCCCAAAGCTAAGCAAAAGGAAGAAAGGGCTGATTAAAGCCACAGCAGTCAAGACCTTTGTACAGTTGTGATATGTGGATGTGTATAGACACATGCCTGAATAAAAAGAGCACATGTGGTCAGGGGAGTGCTGTGAGCTGGCTTCTGGGATGAATAGTGCCATTATAAACATAAGTCATTATTAGGAGCGAGCATAAATAGGTTGGCCTGTCGTGGGGTTAAGATCTATGATCTACTGGGACTTGCTACTCTTCAGAGCAAGGGGCTACCACAGCTGTGTGACAGCAAAATCTGTCTTGAGAATACATCCAAGGGCCCACAGAAAGGTGGTCGCTCATGGACACGCTCTTTAATTAAAGTGGTTGTGGTGGAGAGAAGGTCATCAATCTAAGGTGACCCTTGGATCAGGTTTTGATCTCCAACTAACTGTTCAGTTTTATTCAAGGGACAAAGAGTCAGGAGGGGACCAGTGGGAATAATATCAAGGCAGGAGACACATACACTTGTGATGTGCAAAACCATAAAAGGTTCAAAGTTTGGATTTTGGTTCAAATAAAATCCTAAGAGTTCAGATGTTTTTGTAAATGCTCTGAACCTCCTGAATGTAAAGAACCAGCTAAAAGGAGTCTCACAAGAGCACAACGGTCCTGCTCCTCTGAATGTTTGGCCACTTCACTAACAAATCCAGCCAGAAAAATAACTATGAGCCACATTGACAAGTCCCATCAGGTGACAAAGGAAATACCATGGATGTCATGCAAGGTCATCTGTCCAAATCTTAACATATTGTTTGCCCAAAGAAAGCAAGAGGACAAACAGAAATATAGATCGTTTGTCTGAATCTTAACATACTGTTTGCCTAAAGAAAGCAAGAGGACAAACAAATATAAATTGTATGTTAGGGCTGGAAGGAAGTCTAGAAAGAAAAAGAAAAAAAATAAAGGTTTTACTTGCAATAATTGGTAGAGATTAGGAAATTAGGAATAGATTCAAGAATCCCAGAATTTCATGTGTCTATGTTGTCTTGCATAGTACACTTTACCTTCCAAATTTCTAGCCCTTCCTACACCTACTGTAGAAGTTTGGAGAACACAATGCTCAGACATCTTTCACTAGAAGGAAGTAGCTGAGTACCCTGCTATGATGGATGAGATTTGCTTACTCCTATGCCCAATACATCTTGATTACTAAGAGCTCACCTTAGCAAGACTACAGCTAGAGTTTCTTCTGTTCTTCTAGAGCATCTTCTCTTTGCCATCATGACATGATGCTCTTTAAGATATCTGGTAACTTTCTTCTCTGCCTAGAATACCTAGAATACCAACAATTTCTCTAGCCCTCCATCCTAGTTTCTTTCTTTCTTTCTTCTAGTGTATTTAACAATTTTATTTAATTAGTGTAATTTCTTTGAATCAAATTTCACATATGTGTAACTTTCATGTTATTACAGTTTATTCACTTTGTATCCCAGCTGTAGCCCCTTCCTTCATCCTCTCCCTTCCTCATCTCCTCCAATGTCCCTCCCTCAGCTAGATTTTTTAACTTAAAAATTATTATTATTTATTACAATTTATTCACTTTGTATCCCTGCTGTGCCCCTTGTCTCCTCCCTCCCTCATCTCCCCCTATTCACCTCCCCCAGTCCACTGATAGGGCTGGTCCTCCTCCCCTTCTATCTGACCCTAGCCTATCAGGTCTCATCAGGACTAGCTACATTGTCTTCCTCTGTGGCCTGGCAAGGCTGCACCCTCCAAGGGAAGGTGATCAAAGGGCTTGCCACAGAGTTCATGCCAGAGACAGAACCTGCTCCCCTTACTAAGGAACCCACTTAGAGACTGAGTCTATGGGCTACATCTGAGAAGGGGTTTTAGGTCCTCTCCATGCATGGTCCTTGGTTGGGGTATCAGTCTCTGTAGGGCCCCCAGGACTCAGTTTTTTTTCTCTTTTGGTCTCCTTGTAGGGAGAATCCTAGCTTCCTTTTCACTGCTAGTATGTTTGTCTTTGGAGCTGGGTTCCCAATTATACTCTAAATGACTATGACGCAGAGAGACCAGGGTATAGACTTGAGAGAACAACCTCATGTCCTCGTCTCTTCTCAGGTAAATGCCTTTTATGGACAATAATTTATTAGTTCTGGATCTGCTTGGTGAGGGCAAAGGCTGAGGAATGAGGCACTGTTAAATTCTCTCCTATGCACAACTTTACAACCTACTGCCACACCCCACCTGCGGCCTTCAAAACCATTCTGCCGCTTTGAGATTATGCATTTGTTGAGAGGACACACTGGAAAATGCCTCTGACCTTGGAGGTCACTCCTCTAAGACGATCTTTTCTGTGGCGATTTGTAGCCCAAGACTAACAAATACCAGTCTCTCATAGGAAATCATGGCAACTCTAAACAGTTACCAGCCACTCCCCCACTTCTTTGTTTCAGAATTACCTGAAGGTTCAGATGCAATCACACTTTCAAAACCCTGTCCTGCCTTCCTCACTGTCTCTTGAGATTCTGTCCCAGTAACTCTTCTGCACGGAGCTCTCTCTACAAAAAAAAAAAAAAAAAAAAAAAAAAAAAGCATTTCACATAAAATCTCATTTCTTCTCGCACCGGCTCAGCATCTCCTGAACACCACTCTTCAGTAGTACACTGCTCCAGATAGCTGAGCATCTGCCATCTAGCATGAAAAGAGGATGATTTTGCCAGGATGGCTAAAATCGGCCTGCATGGGGGGAAGAGAGTGAACAGAGGTCAGTGAGGGCCTTGGCAATTATAGGTGCATAATAACAGGTCTTAGCATAGCAGAGGAAAATCCCCACCCCTGTCAGACAAGCTATCATTCCATTTTCACCTCCAACCTGCAAATTTCAAAATCGATCCTTACTTTCTATTTCTGCCCTCTGTGTTGCAGGTACAAAAACATTTCTGAACAAACGTAATCTGATCATTTTCCTATAAATAGAGATCTTAATTATCACATTTATCCATTTTATTTCTTTTGAAAGGTTTTCCAGAGGTTGCATATCAATGACATCTCTTCGGAAGGATTTGCATTTGAAAGGCTGTTGTTCAAATTTAATTCACATTTGACACAATGTTTTCTCTTGCAGAATATTACCAGGTATCTGAAAATCAGTTTTCGGCAGTCTCTACTCTACATCCCTCTGATCATTTCCCTTTTTATGATGGGGATATTCTAAGTGAATTCTGTGTGTGTTGGGGAAAGAAAAAAAATCAGAAATGTTCATATTCTTTATTCAGTCCATTTTTGACTTTTGAACACTTCCTATATTGTCTTCCCCGTGGGGAGTGATGCCAAGAGGAGCCTGCAGGAGAGTGTCTCAGGGTTTCCTGGGGCTTCTGGGGCCAGAACAAGCATTAACCTGATGGGGGCACAGTGCCTAGCTGATGGAAAGGCACGATTAATATCTAACTCTTATTCTAGTTCCTCTCTGGTGAGAGCAAGCCTGTATGAAATCACTCCACATGCCCCCATAGATTGTTTTGCGTGTCAAGCTCCAGCTAGCCGTTCTCAGTGAAAACTCAAGTTACATCCTTCACACTCAGACTGCAAAGAAGGCACACTGCGTGTAGCAGGGTGTTCTGATTTGCTTCTGGCTAATCCTATTATTTCAGGTGGAAAAATAATGTTGGGTATTGATAGGAGAGGTCCTGGTCTGAAGGAGAACTGTCCAGCAAAGAGATGAGACAGGCAAAATTTATGGCTGTATATATTGTTCCTGTATTAGGAAATCTTTTGTCCACATAGTTGGATTTTTCACCCCTACTAGAGAGGCACCAAATCGGATGCAAATGCTGGGTACAGAGTAAACTGCAGTACGGTGCTGTCATCATTTCATCTTTCATTTTATAGGTCTTGTCAGTTTCTGAAACTCGTTGGAGGATAATTGGCCTGAGATGTAAAGCCACACTCTGCCATTCCAAGGAACAAAGAAAGGCAGCTTTCGCCCACAAGGCCGTATTTTGTGAAACATACCCTTCCTTTTTAATAATGAGCTGATACACAGTGCTTCTTCTAGGCTCTGAAAAATCTGTGGTTTTTCTCCCTGCAATGTCTTACAAGCCACTTAAACTGGTGCCATTTGTAATGCTGTGGTCGGTCTCATTGAACAAGGAGAGCCTGTGCTTGTTACCTTAACTAAAGTGAATCCCTGCTTTGTCTTCCTGGGCCAGGCTGTGTGAGACCTGTAATATTCTTTCCTCATATTTAACCTGGGGTGATAGCAGCAGAAATAGTGACGAGGGATAGTCAGGACCCTGAAGTTGCCTCCTGAGCCACAACCATGATTTTTCTGGGTGTATTTAAAGATTTTGGTTCAGAAATGGTCAAACATTTTTTAAAAGAAATATAAATATGGAGATCTGAACATGAGCATATTGCCATGCTCAGAAGACTGAACAAGCAGCCAGTATTGCCTATGAGGCTCAGAAGAATGCCACTATCAGGAAACACTGCCATGCAGTCTTGGTCACCTTGTCACGCCATTGGCAGTGCAGTTGCCTCAGGCTGCTTTGCCAGTGTGTGTGTGTGTGTGTGTGTGTGTGTGTGTGTGTGTGTGTGTTCTGATTTGACTGCCTTGTTTGTACTGATAACCATTTAACTTTCCTTTAGAATCCAAGTCACAATCACATACCATTTTCTTTCTTTCTTTCTTTCTTTCTTTTATTTATTACAGTTTATTCACTTTGTATCCCAGCTGTATCCCCCTACTTCATCCCCCTCCCAAGCCTACCCTCCCTCCCTCTTCTCCTCCCTTGCCCCTCCCCTTACATCCTCCCCTTCCATCTGACCTTAGCCTATCAGGTCTCATCAGGACTGGCTGCATTGTCTTCCTCTTTGGCCTGGTAAAGCTAGCCCCTCCTGGGGGAGGGTGATCAAGGAGCTAGAAACTGCCTGTTCCCATTATTAGGGCACCCACTTGGAAACTGAGCTGCTGTGCAGGAGTTCTAGGTTATCTCCATGCATGGTCCTTGGTTAACGCATCAGTCTCAGAAAAGACCCTTGGGATTTTCAGATGTCTCAGAAAAGATCTCTGAGCAACTTATGGAGCTCCTGTCCCCTCCAGGTCTTTATGTCTCCCCCCCCTTCTTTCATAAGATTCCCTGCTCTCTGCCCAACGTTTGTCTATGAGTCTCAGCATCTGTTTCGATACCCTGATGGGTACAGTCTTTCAGAGGTCCTCTGTGGTAGGCTCCTGTTGTGTTTACTGTTTTCTCCCTCTTCCAATGTCCACCCTATTTGCCTTTCTGAATGACTGTGCACTTACTCAGGGTCCTCCTACTTGCTTAGCTTCTTTAAGTGTACAGATTTCAGTATGTTTATCCTATATTATATGTCTAATCTCCACTAATAGGTGAGTATATACCATGGTCTCTTTCTGCTTCTGGGGTGCTCTCGCACGACCAAACTCACAGTTTTATTCAGGAAAGTTGATGGTTAGCAGTCTTGGGGCCCAAACATACCATTTTCATCATAATGTACTTCCTCCCATAGCCTGCTCTGGGTACAGTACTCTTCCTGATGGTAAGATCCATTGTATTATCCTTGTTAGGCTTTTTCAATGGCTTCCTTAAGTACATAGATAGAGTCACAGCTCTTCCCCTCATAACCAGGCGTGGTGTTCATGCTCTCTGTATGGCTGATGGGATACCCCCTCCAGTCCACTCCTGCTCCCTCTGCTCAAGATACACAGATCTGTTTTCTTCTATTGATTGGCTAAGCTCTCATTTTTAATCAGTGCCTTTCTTCAAGTTATCCCTTTCTTACGCCTACCTTAAATTGGTTCTTTATTGGTCTTTGTACCACACAGGGCATAGCTCCACTGTCACCACTCAACTAAGAGTATTAAAGGACTCAAACAAACAGAAACAGCCATCACTCTGTTTTCCTGTGTCTACACTTCAAAATTGTTTTGTATATGGCAGATATACCACTAATAATTACCCCATGGGGTATTTCTCTTTCTCGTCCCTCATCTAAAGGCATGTATGATATCAAGCATGATTATTTCCCCTGCCCTTCCATTGTCTCTCTTATCTAGAGAACCTGGAAGAAAACTTGACATACTGATTGGTTAGAAAATATTTATTGAATACTAAACAAGTTCCTACACAGCCTGTTACATTTTAAACCCTGTTTTGTATTTACCTTCATTTGGTCACCTAAAGTGTGGTACTGTGTCAGCATCGTGTTCTAACATTGCCTTTATCATTTTTTTCGTATGAGCTCATGAAGAGCTCTTTGATGCTCTTCCATAACCTTGTATATTTCCATAACAAAGGGCAAAGTCAAAGTATTATCATTGACTTCAGAGAGGACATCACAGATGGAAAGGAGAGAGAGAGCATATGATGGAGGGCATCAGCATGGCTCCATGTCTTCTCAAAAGGCTGCTGGCAAAGTGAGAGCAGACACAAGCTAAGCAGATGGTGGGAATCATTTGCTTTTGCAATTCACTTGTTTATGTTTCCTGCCCGCCTTTCTGTCAATTTCAGCTCTTGATCCCTTTTAGGCAGGGTCTTGTCCCTGGTTCTTATGTAAGTATAACCTAATGCACACTTGGTATTTTATAAACACTGACTTTGCAGAGTAAATTTTATTAGATAGTGCGGGGTACCTTGAGGAATTACATATGATAAACTTGACTTGAACCAGTGTTTCAAATTAACTAGCTGACCTTGAACAGAATTGGCCAGACTTTCCCCATGTACATTTTCTCAAACAGCTTTTTCAGTGCTAATTACTCCAGTGATATCAGGTGGACTCACCATCTGAATGTGAAAACCAAGCCATTTTTTTTTTTTGTAGGTGAATAGCATTACATGGCAGCAGTCGGCATTTTTAACATGCAAAGTTCATTTATTCAATTATCATTTATTATAGTGGACATTCTCTGCTAGTTACACAGAATACAAGGAGGGATTGCCCTTGCTTTTTCATTTTATTCTACCTCCACTAGAATTATGAACAAAACGGAAAATATGCAACTATGCAGGACTATAGCACAAACCAATTTAGTTATTAAAAAGTGCTTGATACCACCCCGGCATAGTCAGTGTTTCTATTAACATGGCAATATTTCTGGAATAGGACTTCAGTTGATGACAAAATTGTACTGTTCTTGATTTTAAGCCAACAAAAGCTTTTGATTTCAGAAGCATAGGGTGTCCAAACAACTTGACCAAAAAAAAAAAAAAAAAAAAAAGATTGTTTCAAAATTTATACTGATGATGTTGTATTTGGGTTTTTCTGTGTGCTTATTTTGTGTGTGTGTGTGTTTGTGTGTACAATAAATTAGAGAATAATTCATATTTAAACCACTTTTTTTCCATACTCCAAAACAACTTGTTTTGAAGCAGTAAAATATACAACGATACCAATGTTTAGAGATAGAGTGTTAAAATAAAGGTCCATGATCTGGACATGCATTTAAATTAAGTATTGTGATTGTCACAGAAGTCAGGCATGTTGATTTGACAGGCTCATTTAAAAAAAATTAATTTTGGGTGCTATATAAAGTATCCACGTGTGTGATTCTATGTTTATAATTCGTTATCTGTGGCTGGAGAGATGGTACAACGGTTAAGAGCATGTAGTGATCTTACAGAGGACCTGAGTTCTAGTCCTTGTCTCACATAATGTGGCACACAACCATCTAAAACTCCAGCTCTGAGGAACAGAGTGCTTTCTTCTGTACTTCACAGGAGCTGCCCTTACATATGTAACATAATTATGCATATAATTAAGCATTAAAATAAACCTTTAAATGGAAATATAACAGCAGTGTATCTCAAAGTTTACCTTAAGTTAATGACAGTGTGGGCCACCTTACACTTATAGATGCAGGAGCTACAGGAAATTACTGGGTTATATAAGACTTTGGTATAGACAGAACTACAGCCATATGCCTAGCTTCCTGCTTGGAACATTTTGTATTGGCCCCGAAGTATGCTGAGTGAAAGAAGATGGGCGTGGCTAGCTATACTATGACAGGCTACGGTACTATGAGTTAAGAAACCCAAACTAGTTAGAGAGGTTGACAGTTTGCCTACCTAGTCTCTTTTCCAGACATAAGCATTATCTTTATTATTGTATAGGATTAAAAAAAAATCTACAGTTTTTCCTAGAGAGAGTTATCTCTATTTTTCAAGGTATTCTACATCCACTTCTTAGATAATCTAGGACAAGAGATGTCACAAGGTATATACAAAATCCATGAAGAATAGCCCTGCAGGCAATAGCACTCAGTTTATTTATTTTCCATTTCTTTCAGTGATGGAAATCAACACCAACAGTCTTTTATGCTAAGGCAGTGCTTTTTCCAATTCAGAGCTATATCCTTCCATTCAACCTTAAGTAGCTAGGCTAGATTTTTTTTTCAGTTTTATTTTATTTATTTATTTTTGTTATTTTTATTTATTTATTTATTTATTTATTTTACATCCTGACCACAATTTCTCCTCCTTCCTCTTCTCTAATTCCCTCCCACTACCTTGGCTCTGCTCCATCCCCAACATCCCCATTTGTCTTCATAAAGGCCAAGTCCTCCCATGGGTATCAATCAAACATGGCATATCAAGCTGTAGTAAGACTAGGAAACATTTTGAACAGTCACTACAAGCCATCATTGCAATTTATTTCATGAATTAAATCAAGGTACCTTTTTTTTCACATGGAAAAAAAAAGTTATGTCATGTAACTCCAAGAGTGGAGATGTTTTGAAGATATTTTAGAAAACTAAATCACTTGGGTAGGAAGCATGTGAGCATGTTAACACAGGGAGAAAACAGCGTTGAACATAACCTTTATTTTGAAAAATTTGTAAGAGAATTTTTAATTTCTACAAAAAATGCTTCTTTTAGAAAAAAAATTAAGATTTCAGGATAGGTAAAAGTGCAGTTCTTCTAACTGCATTACCATGTCTGAAAGGATGTCAAATTCATTAGCATGATTTAACCCCTGTTCTCCCTAGCTACTGAAGACTTGCAACCAATGCCAAAGATATTTTTTTTTTCCATGAGGTTGATTCAGAAATAAAAGTTTACATGTTGCCAAGGCCTATGAGTGGTAAAATGTCTATTTAAATTGATTTTTAAAATAGAGAAAAATAAAATTATATAAAATAGACATAGAGATTTTCTTTTTAAATAACCAATCAAACAAACAAACTTCAACTCAAAGATAGTCATTGTAGAATTTTTAGGTTTGTTTTCACAGTCTTTTCAGTGGCAGTAACTTGGAATTGGGAAAAGAGCAAAACCGGGATGTTGTACATGCTTTCTAAGAACTCCTAGCCTAGAGGAACAAACAAGAGAAAGTGCAATGGTCCAGACCTATAATTCAGTTAGTTAAGCAAAGCATCTAAGAGGACAAAATATCAAAAAACACATTCGAAGAATTTCATCATTCCTAGAAATACTAAGGTCAAGTTCATGCATGATAAATAGTGATGCAAATATATAATAAGCCAAACTCTCTTTAAGAGGCTGTTGTCTCTGAAATAGAGCAAATAGCTCTGCTATTGTTTTCATTTATTTATTTATTTATTCATTTTTACATTCCTATCGAAACCAGCTCCTTCTTCTCCTCTTGGTCCTACCCTCTCACCCTCTTTCCCCTTTCCTCCCTTCCCTTCTCCTTAAAATCACATCCTGGCACATCCTGTTGCATCAGGTCTAAGCTCATCCTCTCCACTTAGGCTAGGCAAGGCAGCCCACCTGGGGGCAACTAAAAGCAGGCAACTGAGTCCATGTCTGAGACACCCTCAGTTCTGCTTTAAAAGGACCTACATAAAGACCAAGCTGCCCAGGAGTTGCATATGTGTCAGGGGGCTGTGTCCAGTCTCTCTGCCTGCTCTTTGGTTGGTGCTTCAGTTTCTGCAAGCCACCATAGCTTTATATCTTATTTATTTTTCTTTTCTTCAAAACAATATCACAAGAAGTAGTCTAGGCTAGTCCGGGCCTCTTGAGTCTCTTTCCACTACTTCTTCAGTACAAGGATTCCAACTCTATGTCAGTATTCCTGACTTTAGAGAAGTTAATTAAATTCTCTTTCTCTCAGTGTTTTGTTGGTATTTTTTATATTTGAAAATTGATGTGATGAAAGTTTTTAACTAAAAATGTTGCTATGAAAACTTTAGAAAGACAGAAAGGTTTTGCAACAGAACCAGGCTAGCTCTCAAAGATAGTCCAGCTGTCATAATTGTCGTAGTATTTGTAGCGATTTTCAAATTAATCATAGTAGAACATTTGTCCATTGTAGTTATTTATGTAAAGAATATAAAGGTTTCTCACATATATGAAAGTCTTAAATATGTCCAGTGTTTTGCACCTGCTCATCAGTTTTATTGAAATGTAATTCATAAACTATATACTTGCCTGTGTATTATACATTTTTATATAAATTGTATGAAAAGAATTTGATGGTTTAGTGCTTTCATGAATTTGTATATCCATGGCACAGTCAATTCTAGGTTACTTTAACATCTCCAGAAGAAATCCTAGTGCCTGGTGTCAATTAGTTTGCTTTTTCTCCAAACTCCCTCTACCCACATCTAGGAAGTCATAAGTGGTCATTTTGGCTATAAAGTTGCCTTTTCTCCCGTCATTGTGAGTAAATGCAAGCATATTCTATAATACATTTTGGAACTATCCTTCTTACATGGAGTTACTATTTTCATGGTTCATATAAATAACATTGATGTTAAGTTTCATTTTTGTGTGTACATGTTGAGTGCACATGCAAGGGGAAACCAGAGGTCAGCCTCCATTGCCTTTCCTTGGATACCATCACCTTTGTATTTTGAGATAGTCTGTCACGGGGCTGGAACTCACACAGTAGATTTGTCCATCTGGCAGCGAAGGCCCTGATATTTTATAGACTGCATTGCCAGCAATGGTACTATTAAAATGGACCACCACAACTGCTTACTTAAAAGAAAAAAAAAAGAACTCTTTATGTCAATATCTGTCTCTCTGTCTTTCTGTATATCCACCACCACCACCCATGTGTGAACATGAGTGTTGTGACTGTGGAATTCAAGAATGAATATACTCCCCATCCCCCAAAACTAAAGTTACAAACTGTTTTTAGTTACCAAGCACAGTTTCTGGGAGTCCAACCCAAGTCTTCTGCAAAAGCAGTATGTGCTCTTAAGAGCAGAGCCATCTATCCAGTCCCACATACTTTTTCTTTTATACTGTGGGTTCTCAGAATTAAACTTAGGTCCTCATGCTGGCCTCGGAAGCACTTTGCCAGCTGAGCCATCTCCTGGGCCCTGGATTTCTTTGTTTAATGAATAATAGTGTGTTTCATGAATAGACCACACTCTTTGTCCTTTCATCCACTACATCAGTCGCCAGGCATTTGCACCATTACAAGTTTATGTCTGAGATGAGATCCGTGTGGACACTGTATATTTTTAGTCCTCTTTGGATACTTCTACTGAGGAAGGGAATTGTGGGGTCATATGGTTGCTCTCTATGTTTATCCTATAGAAAAATGTACAGACTGTTTTCTAGAGATTGCATTTTACCACCAGCAACGTGTGACTATGTAAATGACTCCACATCTTTATTCTTAATACTTTCTATATGGTAGCTGTAATAGCAGGTGTGGGGTTTTACCTCCCTGTCATTTCAGGTTCAATTTCCCAGTAAATAAGAGCGTTGAGCCTCTTTTTATGTGCCTTTTGGTGATATGGGACTGTGCTTTTGGATAAATGTCTACTCAGATCATAGGCCCCTTTAAAAAGATTTTTTTAAAAAAATCAACATACATTTTGATCATATTTTTTTCTCTTTCCCCAACTCCTTCCAGACCGTACTCATTTCCTTATCCAGCCAACTTTATGGTTTTTCTCCCTTTCTTAAACAAAAAAAAAAAAAACAACCAACCAAACAAACAAACAAACCAACCACAGTGAGACAAAAAAGAAATAACTAAACAAAATCAAAGAGAAATCTCTAGATAGTTATATAGGTAGATATAGATAAACAGATACATAGATAGATAGATACATACATACATACATATATACATGCATACATACATATACACATACACAGTGCATTCTGATAGCATGTTTTGTGTTGCCTCGCTACTTCTGGGCATGTGGTTTGGTCTGCAGTGCAGTTGTTAGAACCAGTGACTTGTTGAAGAAAAACCTCTTTGCCCTTTCCCAGCAGGTATCAATAGTAAATAGCTTCTTGGATACAGGTGGGACTTTATGTCTCCTTCCCCCACTCATTTCTAGAACTTTGGTTTTGAATCTGTGTGAATCTTGTGCATGGTAACATAGTCTCTGTGGCATGGTACCATATGGTCTCGTGTGTTTTATCATTCCTGTTGTGTCTTGAAGATGCTGCTCTCTTGGAGCCATCTACCACCTCTGGGTTTTACAGTCTTTTAGTCTCCTTTTTCATGTAAATCCCTGACCCATGAGTGGAGGAGTTTAATAAAGATAACCCATTTAGAAGTGAGTGGCATAAACTTTCTCACCCTCTGCATATTGTCTAACTGTGTGTCTCTGTGCTAAGTACCAAATACTGAAGTGTCTCTGTGCTAATTACCAAATACTGAACAAAACTTCTCTAATAAAGGTTGGTAAAAAAAAAATGTCATTAAAAGTTATTTTCTTGCTATTTTCCTTTCACAGACAATAATATTTTGTTCCCTTTGTGCAATGACATGTATAACCTCAGATTCTTGAGATTGGCCACTTCAGCAGTGTGCAGTGTGGTTTACATCCCATGGATCAGGCTTTAAATCTAATTTTAAAAAGTGGTTGGTCTTAGGTCCTCTCCATGCATTTTCCTTGGTTGAGGTATCATTCTTTTTAGGGCCCCCAGGGCTCAGGTTTTTGTTTGTTTGGCTCTGTTAGTCTCCTTTTAGAGCTGCTGTCCCTCCAGGTCTTTCTATCTCCCCTTCTTTCATAAGATTCCCTGCACTCTGCCCAGAGTTTGGCTATGAGTCTCAGCCTCTTCTTCAATACCTCTATCAGTAGATTCTTTCAGAGGCCCTCTGTTACAATGCATGGAGAGGACCTAAACCCTGCACAGATATAGCCCATAGACTCAGTCTCCAAGTGGGGTCCCTAATTAGGGGAGCAGGGACTTTCTCTGGCATGAACGCAGTGGCAGGCTTGCTATTCATCACCCCCTGGGGCGTGCAGCCTCACCAAGCCACAGAGGAAGACAGTGCCACCAGTCCTGATGATAGGCCAAGGTCAGATAGAAGGTGGGGGAGGACCTCCCCTATCAGTGGACTAGGGGAGGGGCACAGGGACAGAAGGGAGAAGGGGGGTGGTATTGGGAGGAGATGTGGGAAGGGGCCATACCCAGGATACAAATGGAATAAATTGCAATAAATGATAAAAGTTTAAAAAAAGAAAAAGTGTGCCATTCTTGCAGTACTATGTCTGATGGTTAAGTCACTGTTTTAGGTGCCAAGGTTTGTAGCTCTGTTACATTGAAGACTGCTTTTTTCTCCCTAGCGTCATTCATAGTATTTTACAGCACCATAGACACCACACAGTAATGGTAGAGATTCAAGTCAGGCAATAGTTCCTGCCATCAGAATGTGGAGAATAACCAATACCCATGACAATCGCATGTGATGTTTGTGAGATCCATTTGGTATTTAAGCATTATACTGAAAAAAAAAAAAGGGGGAAGAATGGTAGCCCTTTTTGGTTCCTGATCTTAGCGAAGATGTTTTGGATTTTTCTCTATTTAACATGCTATTGGATGTGGGTTTGTTCTGTTTTGTTTTGCTTTTCATAACTTTTATTATGTTGAGATACACTCTGTCCTTCTCTGGTCACGTCAGAACTTTTGTAAGGAAGGGATGATGGAGTTTGTCATAGACCACTTTTCATTTACTAACATGATCATGTGTGTCAGTTCTTGAGCCCATTGTTGTTGTACATGACATCTATGGAGTCATGCCTGTTGAACAACTCTTGTATCTTTGGAATGAAGGCAACTTGATCAGTAAGAATAATATGTTTCTTTGTGCTTGAACGCAGTTAAAGAGTCCTTTAATTAAAAAAAGAATATTTTCCTGTTCATCTGAGATATTGGTTGGTTGATTGTCTTTAGTGTTGCTATTGCATGATTAACTTATTATTTATTCATATTTGTTATTTTTGTACATATGTGTGTTTCAAAATAATACGTATTTGGTAAAATGTGTTTAGTCTTTTTGTTTTTATGGAATAATTTAAAGAGAAATTTGCATTAGTTTTTAAAATCCTAGGAGAATTCTCCAGTGAATCCATCTGAGCCTTGAGGTTTTTTTGTTTTGTTTTGGTTTTTTTTTTTTTGGTTTTTGTTTTTGTTTTTTTTTTTTTGTCTGTTTTGTTTTGTTATTTTATTTTATGGTTGTTTAGATAAAGCTTTCATTACTTCTTTAGTGTCTGTGCTTGTGATAGACCTGTTTAAAGTATTTATGTCAAGTTGGTCTGATTTTGTTAGGGCATATGACATAGAAATTCACGTTTCTTTTATATTTTTTAAATTTAGTGGATTATGATTTTAAGGAGTATCATGGCTTTCTCATTTTCATTAGTACCTCTTACAATGTATCTATGTATAATACAATAGTATTAATAATAGTATTGTAATCCTCTTTTTTGAGAGTTGCTAAGGTTTTATTTATTAGTCCGTTTAACTTTCCACAAAATAATTCTGCGCTTCACTGATTCTTTGTATTATTTTCTTTTCTATTACTTTAATATATGTTCAGGTTTTTTATTACTTGTTTATGTCTATTATTTTATAGTTTGATTTGTTACTTTTTTCAAGGAGCTAAGGTTTATAATTACATTATTTCTCTGGGATATCTCTGATATATGTATTTTTTCAAATGTAGGCTATTAGAGCTGTGATCTTACCTCTTGTTAGTACATTCATTGTGGTGTCTTCAATAATTTTTTTTCAGTTATATCTTTGTTTTATATTTTTAGATTTTTCTCTTGATTTCTTCAGTAACAAATTCATTATTCAATTATATTTTGTTTAATCTCCAAAAATTTGTGAAGTTTCTGTGGTCTCTCTTGGTGATGATTTCTTACTTTATTTCATTTTGCTCAGACAGAATAGAAGAACTTATTTAACTTTACTTTATTCATTAAAATTTATCTTGTGTACAGGTATATATTTAAAGTGAGAGAAAGTTCTATGAGGTACCAAAAAATGTGTATTCTGCTGTGTTTCATTGACTGCTTTCGAAATATCTATTAAGAACATGTTTATTTTTTGTTTGTTTAGATTATATGACTGTCAGTGAGGGTGAGGTATTACATTTACCCACTCTTTCTGTGATCAGAGTAATTTCTACCTTTATATCTAGTAATATTTGTTTTATGAAAATAAGTGCACCTATTTTCAATGTAAGATTTGGCTTCATAATTTTTGTACTTTTCTCTCATTTATTAAATTTACTCTGTTGCTTCATTTAGTTTTGAGGCCTCTTTAGAATGGATTGTACTGAATGCACATTAATATTATAAAATATTAATATGAAGAAACAATAACTATGTGTATAAGGATCCTGTGTACTACAGCCTTGTGAAACTCATATGTTAGTGCTAATCCTTCACTGTGTGACTTCTGTATAGTTTCAGCACAGTCTTATTTGTAAGCATAGATATTTTTAATTCCAAAATGTTTATGAGTCTCTATATTTTTATGGCCTAGTTGCCCAAGCTGGGACAGTGCCAGGTGCGTAGACATGATACAAGTAGGCAATGCTTACAGTAAAAAGAATCCAATAAAACCAGACTTTCACATTCAAGTATAACCCTAGGTGAGAAGATTTCATTGTTTTTTTTTTTTTTTCAGGTTGAACATCTCTTTATATTTCTATATGGTATTATTATGAAGTTATGCTCTTTTTGCATGGAGTATAATTATTATGCAGACATTTTTGGTCATTTTTTTCAACTGATATAATTTATGATACTAATTATTTTGGTGGGCAGGCCATACTTGGCTTCATGAAATAAATCACATCTCATCACGTCGAATCGCTATATATTATTTGGATGGTATTCTGTTGAAGGATTTTATCACTGAACTCTAAAGATGTTAGTCTGTGTTCGTTTTGTAGAAAGATGATTTACTGAGCTTATAGAATAAATGTGGGATATTACATATATTTTTTGAACAGTTAATGAATAGCGTTAGTAACTTTTATTTAAATATTTGATAGAAGTCACCATTAAAGCCACCTGTGTTCTGGTTTTTTGTTTTCAGCTGTTATATGAAAATTCTTTTTAAATTTTATTCCTATATTCTATTCCTATGGTGGATCCATTTCAGCAGTATGTGTCTTACTGTGAGAGTCATTGTTGGTGTAGGATCATTCTCTTAGGTTCCTTTTTACTTCTGGAAGTACACTATCGATGACGCTTTCATTACTCCTGTTTTTATTAATTTCAGTATCTTCTTTTATTTGTTTCACATGAAGTTATTCAACTTTCTTGATCTCTTCAAAGTAAATCTTTGGATTCTGTGAATATTTTCTTTATTTGAAATTTCAGTCTTTATGCTCAGGAGTATACTTCAAATGATTTTTTATTGAATAATTATTTTTTCACGCTATAGGTTCTGATCATGGTTTTCTCTCCTCAAACTTCTAGTTCTCCACCATTCCCTTGTTTTCCTATACATTAGTGTTGTATTTTCCATTCTAATTTTCATGATTGCTTTTCTTCGCTTGTTTTATATTTACTATGTGTATATTCTTCTACCTTCTTTCGGGAGGTTTTGGCTATCATCTGAAGGGATTTCTTTGAAAATATAATGAATACTTATAGGTGTAAGTTTGTCTCTAAACACTAATATTCCTCTAAGTTTCAGTATGTTATCTGTTTATTGTGATTCATTATGAAATTGTCTATCTTTCTTTGTTATTATATATGTATATATATATATACATATATATTGCATATGTTAGAGTATGCTATTTCAAGTGAACATATTTGAATTTTCCAAACATATTTCTAGTTTCCAATTTCATTTCATAAGGTCAGAAACATACTTCAAATGATTTATTTTAAATGTATCACGCCATGTTATTGAGTATGCATCTATTGTAGAAAGTTTCATGTGTGCTCTGCAGAATTTTCTGCAGATGTTGATTAGCTCTAGTGGACTTATACTGGGAGCCACCTCTTTTGATATCTTATTTGATGTTTTACCTGATTATTCTGACCATAGTTGCAAAGGGAGTGTCAAAATAACCAATTATTATTGTTGAATACTTTCTATTCATGTTTGTTTTGTGCTGCTGGAATAGAGGCAATGACAAAAATTGCTTGGAGGGTAAAGGGTTTTAGCTTATAGGTTACTGTCTATCACCTAGGGAAGCCACGGCAAGACTTGAAGCAGGTGGCTAATTCAGACAGTAATTCTGCTCACTAGCTTGATTCCCTACCTTCCCCATGCAGTCCTGAACCATCTGCCCAGGAATGGTACTATCTTCAGAGGTCTAGACTCACCTACATAAATTAACTCTTAAGAAAATATCTCACACACAAGCCAAGAGAACAATCTGAAAGAGGCAGTTCCTCAATTCAAACTCTCTCTTTCCAGGTATGTCTACTTTTGTTTCAGTCTGCCAAAGATTAATAGGCACACATTGTCTCTTTCTTTTCCTGTGTCACTTTTTCCTTCATGTGATCTGGAGGCTTCTGGGCAGCTGTATGCAATACAGCTTATAATGTATGTGCTTATAAGTTTGTAGCTGTATGAGAGAGAGCCCATCATACAGGTCCTCTCAAAGATTCCACCCAGCAGGAGATCGAAGCAGATGCAGAGACTCACAGCCAAACTTTGGGCAGAGCATAGGGAGTATTATGGAAGAAGAGGGGAGGGGAGGGAGGAGGGAATGAAGAGAGGGACATGGGTGGGACAGGAGCTCCACAAGGACAATAACAAAGCCAAAGAATCTTGGCCTGGGGATCCTGCAGAGACTGATGTACCAACCATGCATGGAGAAGACCCAGAACCCCTGCTCAGAGGTAGCCCACAAGCATCTTGGTTTCCATCTTGGTTCCCTAGTAAGGAGAGCAGGATCTGTCTCTGACATGAACTCTTCAGTTGCCTGCTTTTTGATCACTTCCCCCTGGCAGGGCAACCTAGAGGAGGAGGACCCAGGCAGTCCTGATGTGTCTTGGTAGGCTAGGGTCAGATGGTAGTGAAGGAGGACTCCCTCTTTCAGTAGACTAGGGAAGGGAGATGGTGTGATGGGGAAGGGGAGGGGGGAGAGAGGAAGAGGGGAAGAGGGTGGAGCCAGGAGGAGAAGAAGGCCAAGGCTACAATCAGGATATAAAGTGGATAAATTGTAAAAACTAAAACAAGACAAGAAAAATTAGTGAAACAACTTGTTATTTGCATGATTTCCCCCCCCCCACTTTTCTTCAGTTTATTTCTATCCTGAAAGTACAGCACATCTCACACTGACAGTGTATGTCAGGTACAGCATAACTCAATAGAATGCCATTCAGTAGAAGGGAGGAATAGGTTATCCCTATGTAATGCTTACTTTTGTCTTAGTTTTTCTATTACAATACACAGAACATCTATATATTCCTTGACAGCAATAGTATGCCTTTGTAAGTATAACTCCTGTAATCGTACATCTCATAGATACTGAGAAAAGATAGCAGTTTTGAATTTGATTACATGACTGAGTAGGTGATATTGATTTCATTATTTTGCATGTCAAGTTACTGATTTCATTTTGTTACTTCAGTAAAGCTTTGTTCCCACCACCTTCTTGCTACTAACATCAATCATATTATGTATTTACATGTTAAAACTCAACAATATAATTATATATATGCTGTTTCATACAAATACTTTTTAAAACTATTTAAGAAAAGCAACCAGAAACATAAACTATCTCAAAAAATTATTTAATAACTTTACATAAAATTCTAGTGTTTTCATTGAGACTTCTATTACTACTGACATTTATTTGCCTTTGGACTAAAAAAAAAATAGCTAAAATTTTTTTGTTTTGTTTTGTGTTGTTGGCAGTCAACACTGATATCAAGGAGCTCTATCTTTGTTCATCTTCCAATGTCTCCATTTCACGTATGTTAAAATTATACGTAGCATATTTGGTCAGGTGTTTTTGTCTTTTAGCACTTGGATGTGTCGTCTGGTTGGATATGGTCTTTATTATATCCGAGTGTTCATTACTACTTCAGTTGTTTATTTAATATTTATTTTTATTCTGGTCTCACTATTTCAGTTTACCTCCCAGTGCTGGGATTATAAAAATATAACATAATGCCTGTCTCAATTTTAAATCTTTAGAACATGCTCTTATTTTTTTTGTATTGTTCTTATACGTAGCTGACATGTTTAATAAAATGTTTTACAGCTTTCTGATGCTCTACTCATTTTTCTTTGTTCCTTTTTTTTTTCTCTTTACTTTTCAGATTACACAATCTCTATCCAACTGTCTTTCAATTTGCCGATTTTCTTTTCTGCCAGCTAAAGTGTAGCATTTAGCATAGCAATATTTTCTATTTCCAACTCGGGCTTTGTATTTTTAAATTTTACTCTCTGATTTTATGTGCTTTGTAGAATTTCTGTAACTTTGTTATTTTCTGTTAAGGGGAATTTGACATAACACTTAGCTTTACTGCTTTAAGCTGTTTTCCTTTGATAGTTAGCTTGCACTGTGGGTCCCATCACTGGCAAATTTTATTTATTTATTTTTCTTTCTCTGTATGTTTCTAAATCGTATATATGAGACTCACTTTTCCTGTCTAAGTTGTTTTATAGTAATATTTTCTGAAAAACTGTACCTTTTAGGAAATATATTTTAGAAGCGTTTTAGAAAGTCCATTCCTTTGGACTCTTGATTTTACTGATGATGATCTGGTTGTCTACTTTTTTCTTTAAGCAACTTTCCTGGAAGTGTGTGCATGTGTGTGTGTGGTGATGATGATGATGATGATGATGATGATGATGATGATGATGAGTGGAAGGAATACACAGCCTTGTGCTTACTAGAGAAACACTCTTCTGCAAAGCCAGATCATTTTCCCTTGTGATACACTTTTAAAATTATTTCTCCTAGAGTGCACAGCCTCTGGTGACACTCTGAAAACTCCCTAGAGCTGACAGTAGAGGTAGAGAGCTCTCTATGTATCTAGATGCTGGCTTTTTTGACCTCACACTCTGCTTTTGGTCTCCCTTAGTTGTGTCCTCATTACCATCAGGTTTTCAACAAGACATCATGCCGTAAATTACTTAGGTGTCTGATTCCACTAAAAATAATGATACATAAATTTTTATTCATTTGAGTTTTTCAACCCCAGGAGACATCTTGATAGTTGCCTCTTTCCCTAGTTCTTCCTGATAGACTTCCAGTTTGTGTAGAACTTAACAAGGTAAGTTCACCACAACTATGAGCCTCCCCTTACCTGTCCCTTCCAAACTCATCATTCTTGGTAAGGCTACACTTAGGACTAAATGTTTCCAGGCTGTCCAAAATAAACTGGTAAAGAAGTGGTTCTCAACCTTCCTAATGCAGTTCCTTATGTTGCGGTGACCCCCAAACACTAAATTATTTTGCTGCTACTTCATAACTGTAACTTTTCTACTCTCATAAATCATAATGTATATATCTAACATGCAAGATATTTGATATATGATCCCCTCCCAAAAGGGGTTGCAACCCACAGTTTGAGAACAGCTGCCTTTGGGGCTGCTTTGAAGTTGTCTGAATTTATAATCTACTCCTCTTTCAGGCAAAATCCCTGCACTGGTTCGCAGGTGTCCTGAAGGAGCCTCTTTGTTTTGCCTTCTAAAATAAGAACAGTGTTAGAGCCTTACTTGTTTCTAAGTTTACAAAACAGTTGGGTTTTGTTTTGTGTTGTGTTGTTTGTTTGTTTCCTTTCAGAGGGAAACACAAGTTTTGGTGTTAGAACTCAGTCTTTTCGGCTTGCTATTCCTGCCTGCCTGCATAGCATCTCCGCTCCACTAATTAACTGTGGCAAGGACACCTCGCTGCCAGTATTTCCATCCTGCCACCTTGAGAGTAGTGTGAACCTTATGACTCTGAAAACTGTCAGGGTCTAGGGAGTGAAGGAAGTTCCAGTTTCCCCAGAGGCCTGTGACTGGAATTTCTTGTACAGTCGATCCTCAGGGAGTTTGGAAAATGTTGGTGACATGTTCCCTAGTTGGGAAGCCTAGGGGAAGAGATGCTGTGTGCACTTGACTGTGCTTACTCTAAGGAAGACTTTAACCAGGCAGAGCTGTGGAAGAAGCAAAGTAGTTATCTTAAATGGCACTAATACTTGCTACTTGGAGAACAGTTTTCCACGAATGGTAATCAAATATTTTATCATTTGCCTTAAAGCTTTAGACTCTTTTTGAACTTTATATTGGACTTCAAATAAGCTTCAGAACTTTGGAAATGCAGCAGAAAGCCTGGAATTGGTCTACAAGACCATTTTTATGAGGGACACTTGACTTTTCACATAAATGTTTCCTAATACTATTACTAGGAAAAGCTCTTTAAGGCATGGTGTCTGTGCTGCTCCATCTTTCAGGTTCATGTTTACTTTAGTTCAACAGTCAAGGAGACCAGAAGATGCCTTTTTCAATAGGAGAAAAAAATGAAATTATCAGAAGGTTTAGAATATAGGCATTGAAGTTTCAAAGGATGCCTTGACATAAAATTCTATTTTCAATTTCACCTGAATGAGTTTCCTGCACTGTATTTTCAACTGAATTAAAGAAAGAAAGAATTTATGACAGGCATTGACTTTTGAACATTTGGGTTAGTTACAAGTGTTCACTAAAGCCAGATTTTATTTTAACATGTTTTTTGAAGAGGCTTAGGTAAATTTTAGAAAGAGAAATCTAGCCAAAAATATTTATATGGCTGCATCTTTACCAAGAGTAACTTAACTTTGCTCCTTGATTCTCTGTCTTTACAACGGGGAAATATCTGACAATTCCATAATCACGTTTTCTTGCCACAGAGAAAGGGAACTAGTAATATTATCTAGCAGATAAAGGTGGGGGATACTGTTAAACTTTCTACCATGCATAGGGGAGGCCTCAAAAATAAAATTTAACATGCGAAATCCAAACTGTCCGTCATGCTAACTTAAAGAACCATTTATGCAAGACTAACCAGTTCTCCTGACTTGTATCATATGACTCTGAACTTTGGTCTTACAACTACAACTCCTGTAATTCCTACAACTCTGATGTACCTTAGAGATGTGTTCGACTGTTCTACTTGCTTTAATGTACTCTCATGTTTTACTAGACTCTTGGTACTTTTCCTTGATCTTTTCATTTGATACAAATGGGTAACTGTGATGTAATAAACCATCAGTATGTAGCATCACTGTGATGTAAAATACCATTATGAGTGACATTCTCTTTAAGAGCTATAGCTGTCATGAACACAGGCTAACACAAACTCAGTAGTGATGTGCAATGCCAGCCCTTCTAAGTGGCATCAAAGACAGTGTCAAAACCAAGGATCTTTTACTTCATACTGGATTCTCTCATTCTTTCGAAACTGCCAATACAGAAGCGTCTTCCCTGTTTCCACTATAGAACCTAGCCCACGAAATGGCCTCTTTGAATTACACTTTCTGGTTACTGGTACCCCTCTAGTCTTCTCTTGAATTGATTATTGTAATCTGGAACCCTTTGTGATTCACTGCTGGGAATCTATAGAATGATGATTTGTGACTGGACAGTGAGGTCATTCTCTGGAAAGGCACCTACCTACACTGACCTGAAGATAAACAAGTAACTGATACTGAGCAATCACACACCCTCCAATGCAGAACTAAAGTGTATGGCAGGTGGTTGAGCCACTTGATCAAGACATTTACCAGCTCTGTTTAAGTCTGAAGCCATGACTTTTGAATTCCTCATACGTTATGCAGCAAAAGTGTCTTTTCCCACTAGAATCAACTGCTTTTTAGAAGAATACAGAAGATGTATATGTGAGTACTTCCTTAACTCTGAGTAATGCTCTATTCCCTACTTGACATTAGCATTCTACAGCGGAAGCCAGATCCCCACCATTCTGAGAGCTAGCCCACTGCAGGGTCAGGCACCACATACTGCTCTAGGATCTTCCATGTTAGCTAGAACCTCTCCAAACAGAATGTCTCTAGACATTTTGTTTTTCATTTCAACAGTGATTATTTCTTCTTGTTATGGTAAGGCACTCTCCCTCTGTTTCTGCCTCTGCCTGGTGCTGGGATTAAAGCCATGAGACCCCATCCCTGGCTCGAACTATAGAATTTTTTTAAATATTTAACTTTAATATGTGAAATTACCTGTGAGTATACATGTCTATGGGTGGGGATTGTAGAATTCTGAAAAGGACTGTTAAGGATGTTGGATTCCTTAGACATGAAATTACAGTCAACTAATGTAGGTGCTAGATATTGAACCTTGGTCCTCAGAAAGAGGAGTCTGTATTCATTCTAGCCAGTGAATTTTAGAAGTGAGTTGTCTGTAAGTTCCAAGCAAATGAGCCTGACCTTCCTGTGTTCTGTGTCAGCAGGATACCATGTTTATGGTTAAAACTATTGAGCTGTCAATTAACCTTCTATCAATCTAATAAAGTGCTAATGGGCTACTTGTCTATCTCGCCTCAGTGTTTCCTTCTGTTTGTGGCTCTCATAAATCTCAATATTATTCAACTTGTCACAATACCCAGGATTTACTTTAGGCAAATAAAAACAGGTTTAATGTTTCAGTGAATGCATCCTATAGTGGGAGGAAAAGCAGTTCCTCTTTCTTCTTAGTTAGAGCAAGTAAAACCTGGAGAAATAATGCTTTACAATGCCAGGTACAGTTTTTAACAAATAAGTGGATGGACAAACATTGAGATAATTGGCTTTTCTCTTAGGTGTTTTTATTGTCAGTCTCATTATTATTTAATATAATTATTATGCTGTCAGAAATAAAAGGTGATAATTAGATCCAAAGAAAACATATTTTTAAAAGTTATATACTTATTATTTAGCCACAAAGAATCATAGGGGCATTTGGTTCTTAGCTCTTCCATCCATGTGCTTACTGTATTGAGGGGGGTGTCTTCGTTAGCAGACCACCTTAAACTGAGGCTAAGATTATGACAATGGACACTTCACTGTATTCCCTGAGTGTCAGCCTTATTTTTTTTTAATGTGGATAATTATGCCTCATTAGGAGTTAGTGTGGGAGTTAACTGTAATTAAATTAATGCATTCTCATTAATAGTATGAAGCCTACCTCATGCTGGCCTTCACTTTCTACCAAATATTACTATCATCATCAACAGCAATATACAGTCTCAGTAATTTCACTTAAATAGATTAATTCCAGATAATAAGGCTTCTTGTAGTCTCCAAAGCTCTTTAATAGAGAATGGAACTTCTTTGCACAGTGTTCTTTTTTCTCGATTAGAGAAACTCAATTACGATAGATTTCCAGATTTGCTAGTGTGTACAGCTTGCATGGCACACCTTGGCTCCGCTGATTGGCTCCACTCTGGGTTAGTGTCTTTTCTTCTGACCAAGGGAATTAGGGAAATGGATTTGGTGCCTGCTGAGTGGTGGTTCAACCCATGAGCATCAATACTGTGTTAGGGGTTTTCTGTATGCTTTCCATAAGGACGGCTTTCAGCTGGTCATTCAACCTCTTCCACTCTACTAGTTTCTGTTTGTGACTTAATTGTCCCCACGGAAGTATTGGCTCACGGTATTATGCTCATCCAAACACTGGTGGTCCATTCAGCCTCCCAGCAGATCAGCAGAGAAACTCATTGCAAAACCCTTCTATCCCATAGTCTATGTCTAAACTCTCACCACTGAGATGCAACATTCAACCATTTCATGCATTAAAATACAAACCGGGCACAAAGAAAACAAAACAACTACAATAACAGCAACAACAAACATACAAAACCAAACAACAAACAAACAAACAAAACATCCTCTGTGGTGTCTGAGAAGCATTTGAAAAGGAGGCAAGTCACAGGAGAAGAATGTTTTCAAGGGTAATTTTACAAAGCCATATATGTAAAGATGGCCCAGTATTCATAAGGGCAGTCCAAGTAGTCAAGGCTGAGTATTTTCAGCCAAAATTTTAAATAGTGGTTTCTTCTTTAGGTGTATAGATTTCAATATGTTTATCATCTTATAGGTCTATATAAGTGAGTATATGTCGTGTGTCTTTTTCCTTCTGGGATACCTCACTCGGAACAATCTTTTCTAGATCCCACCATTTGCCTGCAAATTTCATGATTTCCTTGTTTTTAATTGCTCAGTAGTATTCCATTGTGTAAAAAAATACCACAATTTCTGTATTCATTCCTCTGTTGATAGACATCTGGGTTGTTTCCAGCTTCTGGCTATTACAAAGAAAGCTGCCACAAACATGGTTGAAAAATGTCCATGTTGTGTACTTGAGCATATTTTGGATAAATACCTAGCAGTGGTATAGCTGGGTCTTGAGGAAGCACTATTCCTAATTGTCTGAGAAAGTGCCAGATTGATTTCCAAAGTGGTTGTACAAGTTGACATTCCCACCAGCCAGCAGTGGAAGAGGGTTCCCCTTTCTCCACAACCTTTCCAGCATGTATTTTCATTTGAGGTTTTTATTTTAGCCATTCTGATGGGTGTAAGGTGAAATCTCAGGGTTATTTTGATTTGCATCTCTCTGATGGCTAAGGACATTGAACATCTCTTTAAATGTTTCTCCGCCATTCTATATTCCTCTACAGAGAATCCTCTGTTTAGCTCTGTATCCCATTTTTTTAATTGGATTGCTT
Organism: Meriones unguiculatus; assembly: GCF_030254825.1. Classification (NCBI taxonomy): domain Eukaryota; kingdom Metazoa; phylum Chordata; class Mammalia; order Rodentia; family Muridae; genus Meriones; species Meriones unguiculatus. The sequence goes on from NC_083359.1 coordinate 31,943,711, forward strand.
GATTTATTGCTTTTTAACTTCTTTAGTTCTGTGTATATTCTGGATATTAGACCTCTGTCGGATATAGGTTTGGTGAAGATTCTTTCCCAGTCTGTAGGCTATCATTTTGTTCTGACAACAGTGTCTTTTACTTTACAGAAGCTTTTCAGATTCATGAGGTCCCAGTTATTGATTGTTGCTCTTAGAGCCTAATAGGACAGGAGCCTACCACAGAGGGCATCTGAAAGACTCTAACTAACAGTGTATCAAAGCAGATACCGAGAGTCATAACCAAATCTTCTGCAGAGTGTAGGAAATCATATGAAAGAAGGGGGAGTTAATATGACCTGGAGAGGACTGGAGCTCCACAAGGACCACATATATCTGGTCACAGGGGTCTTATATGAGACTCTTTCTCCAACCAAGGACCATGTATGGATATAACCTAGAACCTCTACTCGGATGTAGCCCATGGCAGCTCAGTATCCAAGTAAGGGGAACAGGAACTATTTCTGACATGAACTCAATGGCGGGCTCTTTGACTCCCCCGCAACCCCCCCGAGGGAGGAGCAGCCCTGCTAGGCCACAAAGGAGGACTTTGCAGCCAGGCCTGAAGACACCTGATAAACCAGGGTTAGATGAAAGGGGAGGAGGTTCTCCCCTATCAGTGGAGTTGGAAAGGGTCAGGGAGGAGATGAGCGAGGGAAGGCTGGGTTGGGAGGGAATGAGGGAGGGGGATACACCTGGGATGCGAAGTTAATAAAATGTAACTAGTATTATAAAATGATAAAAAATTTCAAAAAGAAAAAAAAAAAGAAGTTAGTTTCTGTACTGTGAGGAAAGTCCCAAAAGGCAAGAATGTCACAGTAGAGTGTTTTCAGATTCCATACAATCCAAAAGTGGGCAGTAGGACCTGGATTCTTGAACCACAGAGGCAAGATAATCACAGCCTTATCCTTTACTGCAATTAGCAGGAGAACTGCAGGACTGCGTGTCATATCCTCCATAGTGCCACAGTGCTGATGCGGGTATATAGAAGCACACAGCAAGATGATAATAGTTATGAAATTTGGATGCCTGTGAGAATGTGTGTGTGTGTGTGTGTGTGTGTGTGTGTGTGCACACACTCACATGCACGTTTTCCTTGTCTAAAACCTGAAATTTAACATAGGATAGGCAATATGCTTAACTTGCTCTTGACCTTGAGGTTAAAGGTTCTTGTAGTTTAATACAGTCTTTCTCTAAATCTAAATCCTCCTTGTCTGCTGTGTAGCAATAGCTTGAGAGCAGATGTCAAATTCAAGATGAAGTGAAGGAAAATATTCTACCTTAGTGCCGAGACTACTCTGCCTGCAGGAAATGTCCTGTAGAAGAGACTAGCTTTGTGGGAAAGATGCTGATTGGTCTCAGTTTTAATCCGTCCTCATCAGCTCACATTTTTCTCCTTGCTTTTCTGGTGAAACTTACCATAGCTTTCATTTCAGATAACAAACCGCAGCCCCAAGCTAGCTTTCTAGGAATAACCCCATTCCTTCTCCACTTTTCTTTCTTTCTTTTTTTTAATTTTTAGTGCATATGGATTCATATGTTTTAATCTTCAGTCCTTCAAATGTTGACTTGCTTTACAATTACACTATCAATATAGCAAGGAAGTATTGCAAGGATTACCATGTGATAAAATAGTTAATTTTCTTGCACTTTATGTTTCTTCCTACATTTTTTTCAAGTCGCCTCACAAACCAAGATATTCAGTACCATTTATGGAATTTACAGCTTTTAATTACTTCCTATTCCCACTTCATGTAGAAGATAAGAGCCAACACTCAGAAGTGACCTATTTCTTCATGCCCCTTCACCTGTACTTAGTGCCATCTGGGAAGTGGATTCCGGGATGCCTGCTTTGGTTCATGCCAGCCAATAATCCCACCACTTAACAAAGAACCTGATTGCTTTTTTTTTTTTTTCTTTTTTTTATTTTATTTTATTTTTTTTATCAGTTACATTTTATTAACTCTGTATCCCAGCCGTGTCCCGATCCCTCATTCCCTCCCAGTCCCTCCCTCCCTCCCTCCCTCATCTCCACCGTGCCCCTTTCCAAGTCCACTGATGGGGGGGACCTCCTCCCCATTCATCTGATCCTGTTTTATCAGGTATCTTCAGGACTGGCTGCAAAGCCCTCCTCTGTGGCCTAACAGGACTGCTCCTCCCTTCGGGGGTGGGGAGACCAAAGAGCCAGTCATCGAGTTCCTGTTAGAAATAGTCCCTGTTCCCCTCACTTTGGGAAACCAATTGGTTACTGAGCTACCACAGGCTACATCTGAGTGGAGGTTCTAGGTTATGTCCATACATGGTCCTTGGTTGAATGTCAGTCTCAGAAAAGACCCTGTGCCCAGATATATTTGGTCCTTGTGGAGCTCCTATCCTTTCCCCATCAGACTAACTCCCCTTCTTTCTTATGATTCCCTGTACTCTGCCAAAGGTTTGGTCATGAGTCTTTGCTTTGAAAACACTGCTAGTTAGAGTCTTTCAGATGCGCTCAGATGCGCTCAGACTCCTGTCATACGTTCGTTGCACATCCCATCTGTCTTTCTAAATGAGGATTGATCATCTTACCCCATGTCCGCTCAATTGATTATCTTTTTTAGGTGTATAGATTTCATTATGTTTATCATATCTTATAGGTCTATATAAGTGAGTATATCCCATGTTTGTCTTTCTCCTTCTGGGATATTTCACTCAGAATGATCTTTTCTAGATCCCACCATTTGCCTGCAAATTTCATGATTTCCTCCTTTTTGATTGCTGAGTAGTATTCCATTGTATAAAAATACCACAATTTCTGTACCCATTCCACCGTTGATGGACATCTGGGTTGTTTCCAGGTTCTGGCTATTACAAATAGAGCTGCTATAAACATGGTTGAGCAAGTGTCCTTTTTGTGTACTTGAACAAACTTTGGGTATATACCTAGCAGTGGTATAGCTGGGTCTGTAGGAAGCACTATTCCTATTTGTCTTAGAAAGCGCCAGATAGCTTTCCAGAGTGGTTGTACCAGTTTACATTCCCACCAGCAGTGGAGCAGGGTTCCCCTTTCTCCACAACCTCTCCAGCATGTGTTATCGCTTGAGTTTTTCATCTTGGCCATTCTGATGGGTGTAAGGTGATATCTCAGGGTCGTTTTGATTTGCATTTCCCTGATGGCTAATGAGGATGAGCATTTCTTTAAGTGTTTTTCTGCCATTCGATATTCCTCTGTCGAGAATTCTCTGTTTAGCTCTGTTCCCCATTTTTTAATTGGATTACTTGGTTTGCTGCTTTTCAGCTTCTTTAGTTCTTTGTATATACTGGATATTAGTCCTCTGTCAGATAAAGGGTTAGTGAAGATTCTTTCCCAATCTGTAGGCAGTCGTTTTGTTTTGATGACGGTATCCTTTGCTTTACAGAAACTTTTCAGTTTCATGAGGTCCCATTTATTGATTGTTGCTCTTAGAGCCTGTGCTGTTGGTGTTCTGTTCAGGAAGTTGTCTCCTGTGCCAATGAGTTCTAGGCTGTTCCCCACTTTTTTTTCCAATTGATTTAGGGTATCTGGTTTTATGTTGAGGTCCTTGATCCACTTTGACTTTAGTTTTGTGCAGGGTGATAAATATGGATCTATTTTCATTTTTCTGCATGTAGACATCCAGTTGGTCCAGCACCATTTGTTGAAGATGCTGTCTTTTTTCCATTGAATGGAATTGGCTTCTTTGTCGAATATCGAGTATTCATAGGTGTGTGGATTTATTTCTGGGTCTTCTATGCGGTTCCATTGATCCTCCTTTCTGTTTCTATGCCAGTACCATGCAGTTTTTATTACTGTTGCCCTGTAGTACAGCTTGAGATCAGGAATGGAGATACCTCCAGATGATCTGTTGTTGTACAGGATCGTTTTGGAGATTCTGGGTTTTTTGTTTCTCCATATGAAGCTGAGAATCTTTTTTTCAAGGTCTGTAAAGAATTGAGATGGTATTTTGATGGGAATTGCATTGAATCTGTAGATTGCTTTTGGCAGTATGGCCATTTTCACAATGTTAATCCTACCAATCCATGAACACAGGAGATCTTTCCATCTTCTGATATCTTCTTCAATTTCTTTCTTCAGAGACTTGAAGTTTTTCTCAAACAGGTCTTTCACTTGCTTGGTTAGGGTCACACCAAGGTACTTTATGTTATTAGTGGCTATTGTGAAGGGTGTTGTTTCCCTAATTTCTTTCTCAGCCTTTTTGTCTTTGGTATATAGGAGGGCTTCTGATTTTTTTGAGTTGATTTTGTATCCTGCCACTTTGCTGAAGGTGTTTATCAGCTGAAGGAGTTCTCTGGTTGAATTTTTGGGGTCGCTCATGTATACTATCATATCATCTGCAAATAGTGACACTTTGACCTCTTCCTTTCCGATTTGTATCCCCTTGATCTCCTTTAGTTGTCTTATTGCTCTGGCTAGGACTTCAAGTACTATGTTGAAGAGATATGGGGACAATGGACAGCCTTGTCTTGTCCCTGATTTCAGTGGGATTGATTTAAGTTTCTCTCCATTGAGTTTGATGTTAGCTATAGGCTTGCTATATATTGCCTTTACTATGTTTAGGTATGTGCCTTGTATCCCTGATCTCTCCAAGACTTTAAACATGAATGGGTGTTGGACTTTGTCAAATGCTTTTTCGGCGTCTAAGGAGATGATCATGTGGTTTTTCTCCTTCAGTTTGTTTATGTAGTGGATTACATTGATGGATTTCCGTATGTTGAACCACCCTTGCATGCCAGGGATGAAGCCTACTTGGTCATGGTGGATGATATCTTTGATGTGTTCTTGGATTCGGTTTGCAAGTATTTTATTGAGTATTTTTGCGTCAATGTTCATAAGAGAGATAGGCCTAAAGTTCTCTTTTTTTGTTGGGTCTTTGTGTGGTTTAGGTATTAAGGTGACCGTGGCTTCATAGAATGAGTTTGGTAGTGTTCCTTCTGTTTCTATTTTGTGGAATAGCTTGAGGAGAATTGGAGTTAGCACTTCTTTGAAGGTCTTGTAGAATTCTGCGCTGAAGCCATCTGGTCCAGGGCTTTTTTTGGAGGGGAGACTGTTAATGACTGCTTCGATTTCCTTGGGAGATATAGGGCTATTCAGTCTTTCTACCTGATCTTGACTTAGTTTTGGTAGATGGAATCTTTCAAGAAAATTATCCATTTCATTTAGATTCTCAAATTTTGTGGCATATAGGCTTTTGTAGTATGACCTAATAATTGTTTGGATTTCCTCAATGTCTGTGGTTATGTCCCCATTTTCATTTCTGATTTTGCTGATCTGGATAGTTTCTCTCTGCTTTTTAGTTAGTTTGGCTAAGGGTTTGTCTATCTTGTTGATTTTCTCAAAGAACCAGCTTTTTGTTTCATTGATTCTTTGGATAGTTTTATTTGTTTCTAGTTGATTGATTTCAGCCCTTAGTTTGATTATTTCCAGCCGTCTGCTCCTTTTGGGTGTATCTGCTTCTTTTTGTTCTAGGGTTTTCAGTTGGGCCATTAAGTTGTTTGTATGTGATGTTACGAATTTCTTCTTGCAGGCACTTAGTGCTATAAATTTTCCTCTGAGCACTGCTTTCAGTGTGTCCCATAAATTTGGGTATGTTGTGCCTTCCTTTTCATTGAATTCTAGGAAGTCTTTAATTTCTTTCTTTATTTCTTCCTTAACCCAGCTGTCATTGAGTAGTAAGTTGTTTAGTTTCCATGTGCGTGTCGGCTTTTTGTTGTTTCTGTTGTTGTTGAGGTCGAGCTTTAGTCCATGGTGGTCAGATAGTATACAAGGGATTATTTCAATCCTTTTGTATCTGTTGAGGCTTGCTTTGTGGCCCACTATATGGTCTATTTTGGAAAAGGTTCCATGGGGTGCTGAAAAGAAGGTGTACTCTTTTGAGTTTGGGTGAAATGATCTGTAGACGTCTATTAGGTCCATTTGATTTAGGGATTCTGTGAGTGCTTTTATTTCCCTATTTGGTGTCTGTCTAGTTGATCTGTCCCTTGGTGAGAGTGGAGTGTTGAAGTCTCCCACTATTAAGGTATTAGGATCAATGTATGATTTAAGCTTTAATAATGTTTCATTTACGAATGTCGGTGCTCTTGTATTTGGGGCATAGATATTCAAGATTGTGATGTCCTCTTGGTGGATTTTTCCTTTGATGAGAATATAGTGGCCCTCCTTATCTTTTTTGATTAACTTGGGTTGAAAGTCTATTTTATTAGATATTAGGATGGCTACTCCAGCTTGTTTTCTGGAACCGTTTGCTTGAAAAACAGTTTTCCAGCCCTTTACTCTGAGGTAGTGTTTGTCTTTGTTGCATAGGTGTGTTTCTTGGATGCAACAGAATGTTGCATCCTGTTTCCTTAACCATTCTGTTAGCCTGTGTCTTTTTATTGGTGAGTTGAGTCCATTGATATTGATTGATAATAGTGACCAATGCATGTTAGTTCCTTTTGTAATGGAGTCGATGATCTAACCCTGATTCATTGCTTGTTTTCTTTTCATTTTTGTTGGGACATTATCTGTATGCCCTGTTTTCTTGGGTGAATTTGTTTTCATTGGATTGGAGTTTTCCTTCTAGTATCTTCTGTAGGGATGGTTTGCTGTGTAGATATTGTATAAATTTAGTTTTGTCATGGAATATTTTGTTTTCTCCATCTATGTTGATTGAAAGCTTTGCAGGGTATAGTAGTCTGGGTTGACATTTGTGATCTCTTAGAGTCTCCATGATACTTGCCCAGGCCCTTCTGGCTTTCATAGTTTCTGATGAGAAGTCCGGTGTGATTCTGATAGGTCTACCTTCATATGTTACTTGGCCTTTTTCCCTTGCTGCTTTTAATATCTTTTCTTTGTTCTGTAGATTTAGTGTTTTGACTATGATGTGACGTGATGTGTTTCTTTTCTGGTCTAGTCTATTTGGAGTTCTGTAGGCCTCTTGTATATTTATGGACATCTCTTTCTTTAAGTTGGGAAAATTTTCTTCTATGATTTTCTTGAAAATATTTTCTGGACCTTGGAGTCTGGAGTCTTCTTTTTCGTGAATTCCTATTATTCTTAGATTTTGTCTTTTCATAGCATCCTTGATTTCTTGGATATTTTGTGATTGGAACTTTTCTGATTTTACTTTTTCTTTGAGAGAAGTATCCATTTCTGCAAGTGTGTCTTCAGCTCCAGAGATTCTCTCTTCCATCTCTTGTATTCTGTTGGTGATGCTTACTTTTGTGGTTCCTGATCTTTTCTCCAAGTTCTCCAGCTCAAGGGTTTTCTCATTTTGTGTTTTCTTTATTGATTCTAATTCTGTTTTCATGCCTTGCACCATTTCTTTCATGTGTTTGAATTTGGATTCCTGTCTCTCTACGATGGCCTCTATTTCTTTTTTCATTTCCTTCTTATATGCCACTAATTTTTCCTCTACTTGTGTATCTATTTGTTTGGCTATGTTTGCCTGTGTTTCTTTAAGGATATTGTCTATTTCTTCTTTCTTTGCCTCCAATTGACTGGCCATCTCTTTGAAAGACTTGTTCATTTCCTCCTTATGAGCCTCAAATAATTGGGCAAGCATGGCTTTAAAATCATTTTCCTGTGCTTCTGCTGAATTGGTGTATCCATCGATTTTGGGGTTTGCTGGTGAAGTCATGATGTCCTGATTTATGTTGGAAGTGTTCTTTCGCCTACCTCTGGCCATTGGCTTATCTGAAACCTTCCCTGTTTGTTTTTGGATTCTGCAGATCAGACTGGTGCTGTCTCTCTCTGGTGTCTGGAGAGTTCTTCAGGAAGCTGAGCACTCTCAGCGTGTGCTGAGGACTAGCTGTACCTGTGGGAGGAAAGTACGCAGGCGCAAACGGGGCAAATGCAAGCGTGTGTGTGCGCGCGCGCGCGCGCGCGTGTGTCTGTGTGTGTAAATGTGCGTGGATGAGTTTCTCGAGGGACAGAGTGATGGCTAATGTTGAACCCTTGAGTGTGTGGGAGGGGCTCTGTACTGTATATGTCGCAGGCGCTAATGATGATCGCAGCGCAATTTCTGGTATTAACTGTCTTAGCTCCTCAATCAGGCCCACAGGGCAGGAACTTCAATGTCCCTAGTGCCCCTCTGTTTCCCAAAGTGGGTATGTGGGTGGGAGGGGGGTTCGATGCCTGGCTTCTGATTTAGAAGGACCCAGGATCTGGGGAACTGCAGATTCTCAAGGGTGCACTCACTTACAGGCAGGTCTCTTGGCCGAGATCGTGGTATCCGGGGCTCTCTGCTCTCTGGTTTGGCCCTGCTTCTTTGATGTGTTCCGCCAGTTCTGTGCTGCTGTCACTGCCAGGTTCTGAGGTCTTGCTGCAGCTGGAGATTTCAGGGTGGTCACTTCAGCAGGGATGGGGTAATCAGGCTCTCTGTTCTCTGGTTTGGCCCTGGTTAGTCTTAAACTGGAGGGCTGTGGTGCCCCGCCAGTTCAGTACTGCTCAGCTGCCATGTCCTGCTGTAACTGGAGACTGGCTTGCTAGTCCCAATGCTTTCTGGGAAGTCCTGGGATCTCTTCGTTGTGCTCTCCAAGCTTGGGAGGCCCAGTGCCTGGTGTGTCCAGGTTGTATGACGTTTCTGCCTGGTTTCGGTGAGTATATAGCGTATTCTCTGTCACTGTGGGATTGGGCGGGTCGTACCGTCAGTGATGGCGATCCTGCGGAGCTAGTATGGTGTCTAGCAGATTCGCGCCCTGGGAGGATGGTGCAGCCGCTGCGCGAATCTGGGACTCCGGGGTACGTACTGCTGGCTTTTGTCTGCCGCTAAAGTGCTTGGGGCTCCGTCTCAGCGGCTGTATACCCCAGGCAGTTAGGTCTGCGCTGAGAAAGATCGAACCTGATTGCTTTATGAAGCCACAATCTGGAAAGATCCAGACCACTCAGAAGAACTTAACATCTCAGCTCCATGTTCTTTTCTTAAACATCTGAAATTTCCAGCCCACAACTACATAATAAAAACACAATTGTCATTTTCTCAAGTAAATTCTTTTGTTATAACTCTTTTTTTTTTCTTCCTTAAAACATATATAGTCACTACTATGTTGACTAGGATGGCCTTAAACTCCGAGATCACAGGTGCTAAGATTAAAGGTGTGACTACAATGCCTTGCCACTTTATTTCATTCCTTTTTAATTCCTTTTTTATTTTTAATTATTACCATTTATTCACTTTGTATCCCAGCTGTAGCTCCCTCCCTCATTCCCTCTCAATCACACCCTCTCCATCTTTTCCTTGCATGCCCCTCTCTCAGTCCACTGAAAGAAGCACTCAGTTTAAATTCAGTTTTCACTATAGAGGAAAAAAATCCAAAGTGTTCCTTGTTTGTTTCGACTCCAATAATGTTTTATCTGCTTAGAGATGTTGGACTATGTCACTTCTCTCTTTCTAGTCTCTGTGTGATAGTTCTCACTAAGCAGGAAACACATTGCACTTGAAATTTGTTCTGGTCTGAACCCTTCAGGTCTTTGCAAAGAAACTTGACTATTCCCCATTCCTTACTAATAAAGGGGTTTGTTTAGTTTTTTTTATTCTTGTGCTTGTATATTTGTTTTGATTCATGAGAGATAGAACAAGTTTTGTTTTGTTTTGTTTTTTTTAAGAAAATGGTTATTTAGCACATTGGGAAAAAAAACAAAAACAAAAACAAAAAAACAAATCACCTTCACCATTCCACAGTTAGGGAGCATTCTACCAGCTCTATGCAGAAATGGGAAGCACTACCCAAGCTTTAAAAGAGATGCATTTCAGTTGAGCCTATTAATTCCTTAAGTTGTCACAGAAAAAAAGTCTGTCAAATTATTTTTGACATTCTGTACAGTTTATTTTTATAATTAGTACTGCTGTGTTCAGGCTGCTGAATTAGGTTCGTGGCAGAGTATTTTCTTCTTGCAGAACATGAGTGATTACGAGGAGAAACTAGCTAGGATGAAGAATTATAATTGGATAAAAATTTTAAAAGATGGAACTAATTATTGGAAACTATAATTAATCAGGGTTATTCTTCTCAAGGTTAACACTTTAAAATGTATTTTGTACGTAATGCAAAATACCTCTCTTAGTGAACGCCTCTTATAATGGTCATAATCCACCTTAGCACAGAGGCAGAGCAATCACTTCCCCATGCACTCTCTATTTTGTTTAATCTCGTTACCTTTGCTCTGTCATCACTCCAGTGGTCAGCCTGCAGAACAGAAGGCAGGATAATTATGTTTGGAACATTACCATGTGTTTCTGGGAACTTGGAGTGCCGTGGTTACAAGCAACGCCATTTTAGGCACTGTCATGCAAATTCATAATGGTCATCCCATCCGGCTACTCCCTCTCCAGTGCACATCAATCTGCCTAGACAGCACTGGTTCAATAAAGATAGTTAGCAAAATGCCCAAGTTGTCTTTCAATGAACTTATATTGCATAAGCTAGAATTGCTTTGTAAATTCATAATTTCATAGAATACCCATATACAGAAAGTACAACTACTGGATTAAATTTACCTATTTAGTCCCCAGGTCCAGTTATATGTGTGCTTGTTTTTATTTATGTTTTGGGGACAAGGTTTTTCTATGTAGCCAAGGCTAGCCTCAGAGTTGCCATCTTCCTGCCTCAGCTCCCCAAATGCTAGGGCTATAAATATGTACTCCAAACCATTTATTTAGCCTTTCTACGTCTTCACCCAAATGCAGTTTAGATTAATTGGAATAATAGTAGATATTATGATATATTTTATCATTAATTAATCTAGCATGTAAATCTAAAGCATAAACATTTTTGTAACAACAACAAACCCATTTTTTTACACATATAATGTATAGAATAAAAGGAAAAAGTTAGTTAACATAAGTGTATATGACAGAATATGTACAATTTAAAATTATTGAATATCACTAAATATTTTAAACATATTCAGAGAAGAATTATAGCTACTGGAAAACTATTTTTTTTCTAAAGGTAAATATCTTTTTAACTTTAAATTACATTTTAATAGCTAGGCAGTGGTAGGATATGCCTTTAATCCCAGCACTCAGGAGGCAGAGGCAGGTAGATTCTGAATTTGAGGCCAGCCTAATCTACAGAGTGAGTTCCAGAATGTCCAGTGCTACAGAGACAAACCCTGTCTCAAAAGACATATATGTCTTTTACAGATTTATTTTTCTGTAAGTTATGTGTGTGTGAGTGTGCCGTGTGTATTCCACGGGTGTTGGTATCTGCAAAGGCCAGAGGTGACCAGTAACCTAGAACTGGTATTACAGGCCTTTGTGAACTAGCAGTCATGAGAATTGGGAATTTAACTCAGGTCCTGTAGAAGAGCAATATGTGCTCTTAACTGATGATCTATTTTTATAGCTTCTTGTGATACTACAATTATTTGTTTATATGTCTTGTTATCCATTTATCTATCTTCATCATCTTTCTCATCATCTATCATCTATCTATATAGCATGCTAGCTAGCTAGATATTAGATGATGAGGATGATGATGAAGATAGATAGATACATAGATAGATAATTGACAGACAGATGAATATGGTAAGAGGAGAGTGAAAGATAATGAAACACAGAGAGAATAAAACGTAGTCAAGGGAGAAAGGAGTGAGACATGACTTTTTCTTAAAATTAATGAGATATACTGGGATAAAATGAATAAATTGTAAATAATAATAATAATAATAATAATAATAATAATGACAAAACAAAAAAATGACAAATCTATCTGTGCAAGGGGATTCAAGTTCCTTCTAAACCAAGTATCGGTGTGTCGTGTGTGCTCATACATTTTCATATGAATTTCTTATGGTGAATAGATGTCAATAAATCATTTTTCTTCAAAGAGTAAACTTGTTTTGTAATTATAACAGGAGTCACACTACATTGCTCAATTCAGCGCTTATGTATAGTTTGAAATTTAGAAATTTTTAAATGAGAAATTTAAAAATTTAAGAAGCATACTTTATGTACCTACATATATATTACTAAAAATATCTTTAAGTTATCCTACATGGCAAATGGCCATGAAACAGCAACAAGTTCTTTCTTGGCCTGTTGGAGATGAGAAGAGAGAAACATCCCTGTGCACCCATGACCTTCAGGATTAAAAGTAACAAAGCAGCCAGTGTCTTGTACATCATCAGTGTCTATCTAAAAGGAAAGGGGCGGGGGAGAAGAGGCAGAGAGGAAAACTTTGGACAGTCTTGCATAGGTAACTTAACTCTTGGCCAGCAAATCCTTTAGAGCCTAATGCTGTGGCCGTTCCTAATCCCATGGCTCGCCCCAACACATGGGTCCAAACGTGCATCCATAAGTGAGTTAAAACTGGACTGTCTGTTAATCTTCACTGCTGCCTCCCCCAGTGATTCAGTAACTCCCCAAACACGTCACTAGGTCAGGTGCATGGCTTCTCTATGTTAATTATTCTTTCACTTTCAAAATGCATCTATTCTTGTTCCCTTAGGGTGAAAGATAAAAATTTCTTTAAAAGAACATATCAAAACTCTCTTGATGTGATCGAAGCAATAGGTATATAATTGAATAGAGAATCAAGTTCTGCTTACACAGTACTAAGGGCAAAGACTCAGTGAGATAGCTTATCTCCTCTGCAGTCTCCCTGGCATTGATTATTGCAATATGTAATAAGCACATGACTGCTGTTGCCTCATGTTATTGGCTGGAATGGGCAGATGGTGAGTTAAGGCTGAAACCCTGTCAAGTCTTGAAAAAAAACAAAACCAAAACCAAAAAAAAAACATTCAAAGAAACCTGTAGTCATTTCATTAGTGAAGGTTTAAGTTTAACCATCAGAACAAATAATCAAAACTCACACAACTTCCTACACTGCTATAACTTCAGAAGAATCAGTGATTTCAAGTTATGGCTATTTCTAATTCCGTTTCAGTGTCAGAAACACGAAACTCTGCAATATATCTCTTCCACCATACTTTACTCCGCATCTAAAGGAATGCCTGCTGACTGTAAGACTCTTTAAAATATATCAGTAGAGGTATAACTCAATGCAGAAATGCCAACACGTAACCTCCATCAACATGAGGTCATGCATCTGTGTAGATAGATTCTACACAGCGTGTGATGTCTCCATGGATTATTCCTGTCATCCAATAGTACATGCCTTGACATGTTTAATATACTTTAATTAACTTCTTGATGCCACTTTACAATACTTCACAAAGCCTTAAATATGACTCCTTGTCATAGCATTGCGCAGACCATTTTTAGTGCCTGGATTGTGCAGTTTTACCGCATTTATCTTAATCGCCTTTATCGTCATGGTGCTGATGTTTTTGTATCAGTTCAGTATTTTAACCTATATAAGCAACATTGAATTCAACATCCCGGTACATACAATTATCCTCTATTTTCTTTGGATAAGTTTTACTTGCCTGATTGCTACATCAGAATGTGTGTGTATGTTTTTTTTCTCATGTCTGTTTATCCTCAAATCTGCATAGCAGCTCATACTTCCACAAAAAAAAAAAAAAAAAAAATTATGTGGCAACCCATTACTTTAGAGATACATGTTGATTAGAGAATTGTGTATGGCTGCCAGTGAAAGGCCTGAAATTGCAACACTGACTTCTCTCCCAGTAAAAAATATCCAAAACCAGGCACTGCAGGGAAACATAGCAGTTCTTTCATATTCTCAACAACAGGTGATACTCCTGACTGTGCGCCTGGTTTACTGTTCACCTTTGCTTGTGTTTTTGGTTAGAGCATAGCCTCTTATCTAATTTTGTCTCAGAGCCACAATATAGTTAATATGGCATGATTCATCATACCTACATCCGCATCATTGAGAGGAAAAGGAATCTGTGAAATGAGAGACAGCTGCCCTCACTCCCCACGCAGTATTTCCTCTAAGGGCTCATTGTAGGAAGCCCCACCAAATAAGTCATTTTCACATTCTTGAACCTTTTTCCCCCTCAGGAAGCTTTGCAATATAAATTTTATCCACATATACTTCTACTTCTATCAATTAAAATATCTCCTAATAATGAATAGCCAGGTAAAATAAGATACTGGATAGGAAATAACAGCCACAGTAAAAATAGTGTGTGTATACAGACATTTATCATTATTAATAGACCAAAATTGTATCATTTTACATTGTTACTTTTCAATCAAAATTTACTATTTGAACACAGAATGACTTAATACAAAGATGAATTATGAATATTTATTTGTAAATTTAAGAGTAAACAGATAAACATTGTCAAATATACATTTATTTACTTTTCATTAAAGAAACAGTGATTTCCCTGTTTGGCAATCAAAAAATTAAAAAAGAAAAGTTTAAAATTATTATAAAAGGTCCCTCAGAAAAATGAACAAAGAGCCCTACTGAAAATGATAAATGATCTTTCAAATTATTAAGTCACTTGTGGCAGATTTCCTAATAGTGTCATCTACTCTCCCAGTACCTCTCATTATCCCCTTTAATAATAAAACATCCCTGAAGGTAATTATCCTTTCTATTTCAGCTCTTAGAACCCTACCTCTAGTAAACGTTCTCCTTATTGCAGACTTTTACAAATAAGCGATCGCACAAAGGTGCTTTGTTTTTTGAGCATCTTCTACTTGAAGATTCTCATGTTGAGACCCTGAGTTATAGAGAATTTCTATGATAGTCAAGCTCATATGTAGTAGAACAAAGCAGTGGCTAAATGGAAGGTTTTGAGATTTAAGAGGCTTGTCAGGCTCTCTGACTTGAGTAAATTGCTGGAGCCTCCTGTGTCTTGGATTAACAACACTGAGAAGAAGGGAGGAGTAGGAGAGGAAGAAGGAGGAACAGGAGGAGGAACGGGAGGAGGAGGAACGATCTGACCCGTACATTTGATTTCACAGGGATAGGACAGTTCATGAATCTGTTAAATGGCTAGAGAGTGTGTTCTAAGAAATTAAGAAACAGAAATTGCTAAAAAATAAATTGGATTAGCTCACATTTTGAACAAACCAAAGCATCATGGATGAATGGGAGTGGGAAGAGTTTACTCTCTTCTTTCAAAGAGAAAAGACTGTGCCTTTCTTGGAAGTCAGGCTCCTATCCTTCTGGATCTTCCTACCTGAGATGGGCTTCATTTTTTTTTTTTTCTTTTGAAAACTTAAGAACTTAGCAAACCTTTTGTATCTTTTCTTCGGAAGTCAGCTTCAAGCTGACTTTATTTGTGTTAAACAAATAAAGTCTCTTCACAAATAAAGGCTCCTTTATTTGTTTTAAACACATTGATTTTGCAAGCACAGCCGACGATAGAGAGGAAGGGGGTGTCTCTTCAAGAATATCTATTCTCCCACCAGGTTTTCAGCACAGTTGGGGGTGGGGGGGAGAATGTTAGATGCTAATAGACTCCAAGAGAGGTTCTGCATAACAAATCTTCATTCAGACACACTGCACCTTGTGTCATATTTGCAGAACATCTGTGAGAGCATTTACCATGTGATATTATTTGTTCATTCAGAGACAGAGTAGAAAACAATGGCTTTAGCTGTAGGCACATTATAACTTTCTAGAGGATCTCAAGTTTGATTGCTTCTATGGAGATACTGAAATGTAAAAAAAACCACACTAGCCAGATTTTCAGCCATGGAAGTTACTGAAACTCAACCATAGGTATTTACAGACTAGACTGTTTGCTTGCTTTCTTTCTGTAAAATATCATATACTTCAAGAAGATAAGTTTGGGTAATAAGTAAAGCCATGATACTGTATCTTTTTACAATTTTTAAAATGTAAACGAGTATGTGCCTGTCTCTGTGTTTGCTTGCCACGTGGGCCGTCCCTTTTGGAGGAAAGTGGAGGATGTCAGGTCCCATAGAACTGGACTTACAGGCAGGTTGTTGTGAATCACCCAGTGTGAGGCTGAGAGCTGGGGTCCTCTGGAAGAGCAACAGCTGCTCCTCACTGCTGGACCATCTTCACATTACCCTGACAGTAATGTTTTTATACATCAAACCATAGTGCTTCTCAACCTGCGGGTCAAGACCCGCTGAGGAGTCGTCATACCAGGCATCCTGTACATCAGATGTTTACAGTGCTACTCACAAAGGTAGCGTAATTACTTATGGACTAACTACGAAATCATTTTGTGGCTTGAGGTCACTGCAACCTGAAGGGATGTGAATTACTGGGTCACAGCATGAGGAAGGCTGAGAACCACTGCCTTAGACAATCCGGGTGTTCAGGCTGGGGTACAAGGAGACTAGGCAAGGTCTGCAAGCAGCTGGAGGTTGGAAACGAATTGCTACTCAAGAGCCTGATTGTCTTAGCCGTTTGTGACACAACCTTCTCCTGACCAGTGTTACACAATGGGTTGTTTCGTTGTTGCTTAACTAATCATTGTCTTTTCCTTCCCACTCTCCCCCATCCCTTTGCTGAAGCAAAGTCTCTACCAGAATAGATCCAGAGTCTCTTGATATTTGGGGAATGAGTAAGGGTTGTAAGCAGGATGATAGTAATGTGTAGAGAAAACAAAAATATTTATTTGGAAACATTAATTCTGTCTATAAAAAAAGAAAGATTTATTTAAAAAAGATTTAAAAAATTATCAGCAGAATGGAACAAGTGAAGTTGATTTGAAATTTCAGGATCTGAAGACCTTAAAATGAGGCACTGAGTGAAAAACAATTAGAAGTTGGGGGCAAGGCCTCTGATGGGACCAGTGAGGGACTACGGAGGCAAATGAAAGGTGGGCTCTTGTTATTCTACTATGCAGTGCATAGTGTCTGCTCCACTGTGTGCATGAATGGAGCCTCGTGGGTCACAGCGCTTATTAGCTGGCACACAGGAGAAGCTCCATACATTCTCAGGACTCTGTAGAAAACCCTCGAGCACGTTGTTGCTCGTCTCATACTTTCATATTTTACATTGATGTTAAATACCCGCAGAAATTCATCCAACTGAAAGCTCTTTTTCACGATATGAGAAAGATCAAAAAAATGATAGCCAGTAACCAACAGTAAAACCTTGCTGAAACTCTCTGACAGTTATGTGTGTATGTTAGCCACTGTCACAAATAAATGATAATGACTAAATGCTGAGTAGATGCCATAATGATTAATTATGTTGATTATTTCCTACTGATGTCTCAAAAATACATTTTCCCCAACTGACATCCCAGGAAAGGAAAACACTCAACTCTACACTGTTATTTAGAAATAACAAACTCCTTAAAATCTTATATTCTTAAAAAAAACATTAGTGAACAAGCAGCCTTCAAACTTTGGAAAAGCAACTGAATATAAAGACATTCTGGAGCTAACTGTTGCTGCCATAGTAGAATCTCTTTTTCAAGTCTGCTTTTGCCTTTGGATTGACTTCTAAAGTATAGCTGTGACTGACAAGGCTTTCATCTCTGCACCCTAGCACAAATGTACATTAAAAGTAAAAGTGGGCAGGCAAACAACAGTTGTAATTTACTTTCAATCAAAGCATTTGCCTGGCTTAAAACCTTCTAGGATTCTTGCCACCTCAAATAAGGTTTCCTCTGAGGAAGCTTGCCATGTCTAGACAGCAAAGCCTATGACAAACTGCAGTCAATTTGGTTAAATGTTTGGATACGGCATTGTGTAAAAGGCATCACTCCTGTGGTTTAAGTGAACCTTAGCAGGCATGACTTTAGAGACTTATTGACCTTTCATGAGCGCAGTCTCTTCACCTGCTAATGAGCAAAACTAATATAGCTTCTGACATGAATTTACTAAGAAAATTAAGTGAAAAAAATGTTTATATGTCACTGAAGCATAATGATAATTACTCTGTACTTTTCTTCTTAGCTATGCCTTCAGTAAAATGATGATTGTTGGGGCTGGTGAAGCTTTGTGGTTATGTTGCCCGATATAATTTCTGTTATAAAAAAAATAGTTTGAGGCTGTAGAGCTTAGCTCAGCAGTTAAGAGCTCTTTTGTGCTATCATGAAGACCAGAGTTAATGCTGGCTACTTCAGCTCCAAGGAACCTGATGCCTTCTTCTGGCTTCAATATGCTTTCAGGAGTACATAGCTGTAGGAACACACAGCTACACACACACACACACACACACACACACACACACACACACAGTCCTTTATACTTTCACATAGAAATATATACAAACATATTTACACAAATAATTTTGAAATTATAATCTTAGAATTGACTTTTTCACCTAAGATCAGCTTGTGATATTTTATTGACTTAATAATTAAAATGAGTGTGAACAAATATATTTTATACAATGTTAATTTTCAAAACATAACATATCTGCCCTTGATAATTTAAGTTGTCAAGTTGCTTATAAATGTTCCAAGTGAAGACCTCTTGGCCTAAGTATTATTAGTGTTAACGTGTGAATATAAGCATGTCAAAAATAACATCAATAAAAGTAACTTTAAAACTTGAGATTGTGAAGGTATTATGGAGGTTACCACTTTCACAAAAACTCTCATCAGTTTTTCTTTATTTGTCTCTCTTTATAGAAAGCCTGTGCAATCATTTCAGATATCTTACCTATGCAATTTTTTTTACTTTTTTGTCTCATTATTATTTTAAAGTGCTTACTCTACTCGGGGGGGGGGGGAGGGCTGGAGAATGGCTCAGTTGTTAAGAGCACTGGCTGCTCTTCCAGAGGACCAGGGTTCAATTTCCAGCACACACATGCTGTCTCACAACCATCTGTAATCCCAGTTTCTTGAGACTTACAGCTGGAATGTACATGGTACATATACATACGTTCTGGAAAAACAGCAATACAAATATTTAAAGACACATACTAATTTTGACGTTCTGATGTACACCTTTAACCCCAAAATTAGAAGACAGAGGCATGGTCAATAGTTCAGAGCAGCTTCAACTCCAAACTCAAGGCCAAACTGGGTTAAACGAAAGACCTGGTTTCAAAAATCCAAATGGAAAGAAAAATTGCAAGTATACTCACTAATACTTTGAATGTCACTCTTGCAAATCTTGTACAGAAATAAAACTCTTCACACAAGGACCCATGGTCAGTGTGTGTCAGCTCCCACCTCTGTGTGGAAAAGGTGATGAAATAAAACTTCAACATGGTTGGTCAAGCATTAGGTCACTCTTTGGCTAGGCTGAGGCCCACTATGTGAGCTGAAGCATATCTATAAGTATTCCCAAGGTGGTCTGTTGAATATTTATCTTATAAATATTAATTGTTCTCCTGCAGAGTTCCTGGACTTCCCCCTGGCCAGGGTAATATAGTCGTGATGAAATGCTAGTATTCATACTTCACAGCACTAGAGAATAGATAAGCAAGTAAATATTTAATTGAATGTCAAGAAAAGGCAACTTCTGTGAGGGGGAAATATACCATATGATGTGGAATGTCATTTTTCATACTAATGCACATGTAGCCTCTGTTGCCTCCAATCAGGAGAACCGTGAACAATTTTCCCCAGTGTCATGGTTACCAACAAACTCAGTTCAGTCAATATCTTCAAAGAATGACATTGTCACTTAGAGAAGGGACAGAACTATGTTAGTTGCTTTATTGGCATCTGTTTATCTTGGTGAACATGGAACTCTCCACAGCTGATGCAACTGAATGAACTGTTTCATGCTGCAGAAACAATGCTAGACATTCCTTCAAAAAGGCAGATAAAGTCTTGGTATGTGCCAGGTGTCATAGAACACAAACACTTTAGTGGAACAGATGAGGTCACTTTGAGTCTGACTCCAGGAGAGAGAATCCTGCAAAGAGGTGTGAGTCTAGCACAGTGTGTGAGGAGTCAGATTCTCACCAAGGAAATATAGTAGGCTAAGACTCGCTCTCACACAGCCTTGCAGGGGACATCTGTGGAAAAAAAAAAAAAAAAAAACACCTTTTCAAACATTGCTTCATCCCATTGGCCCTGCACAATTATTTTTCTTGTGCATCCTGAGGGATGATGTTTGTTCTTTGCTCCTTTCTATCTGTACAATGCCTTTGTCCAAAACATTGATCTGATCTAGTCTTGAATTCCAAACACACTGATTTACTTCTCAGGCTCTTTGGGTTATTGAGTCTTCTCCATTGGCACAAAGCTCCCGGTTTTTAGCAGACAGGTCTTCTAACTGGGGCCCAAGAAGACTATCCAGGACCTGCATGAGCATGCCAGCTTTAAGGATTTCATTTCTTTGGGTGTTCTACTTTCAAGATGTCCTTTCAGAAAGCCTGTGTATAGTCTACCAGTTCTACCTGTCACCATGCCTGGCTTTATGTGGCTTCCGGTGGTAGCACCTCAACCCTTCCCCCTTGCTCAGTGGACACTTTATACTCCAAGTTCTCACGATTAATCTCTGTCTAAGATTATGTTCTGATAGCGAATTATTTCCTTACTTTTCTTTCTCAAATGAGCCTAAGTGCCTCGTTAATGCACCTGACACATTTCTTAGACTAAAAACTAAAGCCTGAAAATCTTCTTGAATGCACATTAGCATTTGCTGTGATGTGACGTGGGTGGGCAGTTTTACAATGAGCATGAGGTCTGCCCATGACCACATTCAGAAGGTATGTGTTTCTCAAGTTGGACGAATTAAATCTGAAGCCTGTGAGATTTATGTTATGTTTTACAAAAGTGAATATTTAAAGTATATACGCAATAGACCTAATTGCTAGACATTAAATAACTTACATGTACTCATACAATAACAATTTAAAGTGTAGACATAAATTTTAAAATGTGAAAGATATATGCTTTGGGAAAATTATTTTAGAGAATGTATAATAAAGCATTCTATAGATCTCTGTAGAATGATTCTTCTCCTTTCAAGCTAATCACTTTTGGGGAGCTCAAGATGCCCTGGTATTTGTTTCCTACCTACTGTATGATCAGTACACAAACACCCTAATGATACTTTCTAGCTGAATAGAAAAGAGAAGAAAATGAAAGAAGAGGAAAGGAGAAGAGAGGAGAGGAATGGAATGGAAAAAGGAAAAAGGAAAGGAGAGGAGAGGAAAAAAAAAAAAAGAAAAGCTTTTGTTTGAAAATTACCAGGGCTTCCTCTCTACTGCTCTCCCTGCATGGTTTAGAATGCTCGGCCTCACAGAAATCAGGGTTTCTTACTCTCCACATTACTGACATTTTAGGCCAAATGATTCTTTTTTGGTAGGCTATCTTGTGCATTGAGGTGTATTTAGCAATATTCCTCATCTTTACCTACCCAGTACAAGTGACATCCAATCAAAATTGGCTCCGGCTATTTTCAAATGTTCCATAGGCAGTAAAGTCATCTCTGTTTGAGAATCACTCTGGTATTATAACCAGGTCTGTTAGTGTTCTTCCAAATATAGTAGCCAGAAATCCCTTCAGATTTATGCCCCAAACTCAGATCTCACCAAACTCAGCCTCAGCCTACATGCAGTCAAGAGGAAAAGCATCTCTTCCAAACTCTAATCTCCTGGGATTGTAGGCCGAGTGCCACCATGCAGTGAGGCAGCTATTTCCTGGGAACTGGTCCTCTGGGAAATTCCCCAGCATTCTCCAACCAGTTAGTTCATTTATTCTTTTCAGGCTGCTTAATTTTACTCAGCATGCAGCTGGCAAACAGATTAGTTGATTGGAATTTAAATCTAAAATTTAAGTGTATACAAGCAGGGTAAAAAAAAACATAATTACTTAGTTATTCTTAACTGCCACACACATAGATGACTATAGATTGATTTAACTGTAGAACATTAGCTTTGTAAATGGGAACTATTTTTTTTTTCTGGATGTTGAACAAACTTTTGAGTGGAAGAGATTTGTACCAGTAGACTGCTTAATATGACTAAGTTTGGCAAACTATAAGTAAGTTAGGTATATTCTATCTAAAGGAGGAATTAGACCGTGAAAGCAGCTATTGTAAAAAAAAAAAAAAAAAAAAAAAAAGTGTCTCAAAACCAGTTTTGAGAGTCATATCAGAAGTTTGAGTTTGGATAGACCAAAGATTAAAACCCAAGTATGTCTTGATAGGCTTAATAATGATGGAGATGGGTCAGATGGATCGGTTGTTTGATGTCCCCCCACCAAACATAGTTAGAGAAGCTACAAGAAGAGCCCATGGAGATCCTAGAAATTATAGTCTACAGATGCCTGGGTGTGCTGAAATGCCTTCTGAGTAAGTCCAGCAGAGAAGACCGTGGCCAGAGACTCTGTCAGATGTCAGATGTCCTCAGAGAGCAAAGAAACGATAGTGGTCCAAATAAAATAGAAAGAATTGTGATCAACGCACCCTCATACATTCCAATGCGTTGCCCTTCCCAGCCTTCCGAAATCATTATTTCATGCTCAGCCTCTATGTGATAAGGGATAATGTTCTCTGATTGCCCTCTCAGAAAGTCCTGACGCTCGCACTTATCAGTGCCATGCATGTAAACACTTAGAGAGTGATAATCCAATTGACAGTTTTATAGTATAATGCAATATCACTTTCATTTTACTATACGTTACATACTGTGTGCTTCCTCATCACTCAGACAAGAATGCTCTTCAGTTCTCTTTCATCATCCTGTCGTGAATGATGTTGAGGTGCTGTACAGGATTTATCAGTTTGTAGTTCAAAAGAACCTTCAGGAAAAAGGGAAATCACACAGAGAAGCAATTCAGAAATGCTTGTTTTCAGTTAGAAACCCTCCTAACATAGTAAAAATAATTGATTAAGCGAAACATTGATGACTGGAGCTAACATTCAATCTCTGGACTTTGATTATAGCATAAGCCAACTGGATTTTCTCAGCAGAAATATATCATTCAAGTCAATCTTGCCTTATTGGTATCCTTCATACCACATGTGCAATTATGTAGTTTAGATAAATGTCAGGTTCTATACACACAGATTTCTCCAATGGCTAATCAAGTGGGAAAATTCTCTAGAGAAGCAAAGTAGAAATGAATACTTGGTCGGAGGTACATCTCAGTGAGTGTGGGAATGGTACTGAAATATAGTCTAAGGAGGTTGTTTGCCTTGTAAAGATTTTATAAATAATTAGTTTGAGATGCAGTTAAGACTCTAAACTTGGTGTGAATAATTTAGACCTCTTTAGGTTCAGAAAATTGAGAGGGGAGAAAGGCATAAAGGGGAGAAGGGGCGGAGTAACTAGGAGAAGGGGAAATATGAGTGTGGGAGCAAGAACAGGAAGAAAATGTGAGCTGCAGGAGGAGAAAAAGGTAAAGAGGGAATGAAGAAAATGAACAAGACAGGGAGAGCAAAATGAAGAAAAGCATCTAGACTCATGGCACATGAGACACAGATTGGATATCCTCTATTCGAAATGCTGAGATCACAAGTGTTTCTGAGATTGGAATTTTTCATATGCAAAGCAAGAAACTTTAAAGTTGGGACCCAAGTATCGACATAAAATGCACATATGTTTCATCTGCTCTGCTGGCCACCTTTCCTGGGGTTAATGTTCCAAAGTGTTTTCAGTGTGGTGTGAGTTCTGACCGTGAAACCCCGCAAAGATCAGGTGTGGAGTTTTATGCCTGTGGCAGAATGCTGGCACCAGAATATATATGTTTTTTTTTTTTTTATTTTTGAAGCATTTTGTATTTCCCATTTTTAGGCCTATGCTGAAATTGTATTTCAGATCCATCTGAGACATTCTAAAGTAGTTACTCCATTATAGCTCCATCCTGGTGCTCAGAAAACATGAAATTGTCTCTTTATATTTTGTTACTTCTGTGTTGTCCTCAGCTTATCTTTTATTCTGTGTTGACCTATGCAACTAAAGCTTTATATTCTGTTAGCTACAAGTTCAGGGAAGGCGAGGGCACTTCCTTTACTGTCATCCTTATAGGATTAGCAAAGAATAAACTGCTCTGGGTTACTTCTTCATTTTGAACACATCCTTGAGACTCAGAGGATGTTATCTGGTGATGAATACGTGTGCTGGTAGTGGCGATCAGGAGAACTGGTCTCAGACCAAGTGACAAGAGCAGGAATTGTATAAGAAAGAGCCATCAAATGACAGCTGGCTCCCCATCTAAGCTAAAATGAAAACCAAACTAGAATCATAAAAATAAAAACCAGACTCTACTTAAACAAGTTATGTGATTTTTTTTTCAGCGTTTAATCTCTGGGTTTGTAAAATATGCAGTAATAATATGAGCTCACCATTCTTCCTATGCTCATCATTCTAAAGTTTAAGTGTGACAGATTATGATGTAGACAGACATCAAAAAATATTCATTTGAATTACTATTTTTTTGAAATATAGGGATATATTATGAGGATAAAAAAAATAAAAAATACCATCTATTGCCTGAAATGAAATATGTCTTCTCTAGAGAGTTTATGATTTTCTTTATAATTTTACCAGTAATTATTGGTGTTCTGTTCTCTACGACAGATTTTAGGAAGGATTATGCAAGATGCTAGAAAATACCCACTAGCTGGATTCTGTTATACTTGTAATGATTTTGGAATGCGAATAAACAATAATGAAACATTGAGATTCACTGAATTCCTTGGCAGTGAAAGCAAATGTTCCCCACAGAGCACGAAGGCCACCTTTTTTTACTTAGATGGCAGTTTAGTACAAGGAAAACATGTCTTGGCTTGAGACTTGACTAGAATTGTCTTTGAGTTTCTATCTTGCAACTGAATTATTCAGCTGTGAGGGCTTGGGTGAGTGACGATCTCTATGACCTTTACTTTCTTGTCTGTGATGTAGGGGGCACATCTGATTGGTGAGGCATTAGTTGGAAGATAAAATAGAACACAAGAGTAGATACCCCAGCAACACAGACTTTCCTTAGATTACGTGCTCTTAGTATATTGTCGGAGAACTTCTGGATAGTGAGTAGCTCCCCCAAGACATGGAGATGATGCAAAGCTTGAGTGCAGAGGAGCAGACAAGTGCTCAATAAATGTTCTTGTTTTATCATAGGAAACTGAGGGCATGAGTCAGTTTTGTCAGAGAGACAGAACCATACTAAAGGGTACAGAAGAAGGAATACTTTCAAAAGAGATACTAGATATGTGCAATTTTTGGAAATATGTACATATAGAGAGCAACATTATTATCCACAAAGTTGATGTTCAATATCATAATCATGCTATAGCAATTAGTTTTATGCTTTACTATTAGGCACACTCATAGCAGTTCTCAGATCCTTTAACTTTGATGAGGCTCAGTGGTCATCAGGTAGATATGCCTGGCAGATTTCATCATAAACCTATGGGAGGTGAAGGAGACGTTCATAGGGGGAAGCTACGGGTAGGCTAGGGCAAAGACCATTGACTATATTCCTTCACACAGAAATATTTCCAAGTGGACTTTCCAAAATTGATAGTACTTTAGTTTTCACAACCAAGTTGTGTACACATTGCTGTGTGGCCCAGCAAAGTGAACAAAAGAGACCCAATGGGAATTGGAGAGTCTCTCTCTCACCAGTGAGGAGAGATCCCACTTCCCTGACAATATGAGTGAATGCCTTCCACATATCAGGTCACTTTCTTTTGTCCAGACTGGGAACCATGCAGAAAAGGAAATCTGAGAAAGATTGCTGTGGGTTGTTTGAATCGTCCATATGCACATACCTACTAAGGAAGAGCATCCCATATGTCCATTTAATGGTCAAGAAGACAGAGGAACAGAAGTGTTGTACCATTGCTCTCTTCTAGTCACTTAAAGCATTCAAAGACATGAAGCATATACTCACACAGATAAACCCATTTACAGATACATAAATACATATACATAAAAATAAATGAATAAAATATAATATACAAACATATTATGATAATAAAATACTATACCAATGACTCTAACCTTTCTTTCACTCAAATTTCTGTTACTAACTCAACAACTTGCTTATTCCCGAATACACACACACACACACACACACACACACACACACACACATATATATATATATATTTGTATAGATACACATTGAATATATACAAATTTACATATTTCTCCTGAAATAATTTAGGCTAAATGTATAGTGCCTTTATTTAGAAAATATGTTTACTTTATTTACTAAGAATAACTACCTCTTGCTAAGGTATGACTTTTTCAAAATGAGAAAACTGGCTTTCAAACTTTATGATTTTCTTTTTTTAGTTAAATTTTTATTTTTTATATTAGGTACATGTTATTTATTTTGCATCCCAGCTGTAGCCCCCTCCTTTCTTACCACCCAATTCTACCCTCTCTCCCTCATCTTCTCCCTGCACCTCTCTAAGTCCACTGATGGTGGAGGTCCTCCTCTCCTTCCATCTGACCCTAGCTTATCCAGTCTCTTCAGGACAGGCTGCAATGTCCTCCTCTGTGGATTAGCAAGGCTGCTCCGTCCTCGGGAGGTGGGGAAGGTCAAAGAGCCAGCCATTGAGTTCATGTCAGAACACTCCCTGTTCCTCTTACTAGGGAACCACTTGGATACTGAGCAGCCATGAGCTACATCTACCCAGCCATGAGCAGGGGTTCTAGGTTATATCCATGCATGGTCCTTAGTTGGAGAAACAGTCTCAGAAAAGACCCCTGTCCCCAGATATATTTGGTCCTTGAGGAGCTCCTGTCCTCTCCAGGTCATACTAACTCCTCCTTCTTTCATATGATTCCCTGCACTCTGCCCAAGGTTTGGTTATGAGCCTCAGCATCTGCTCTGATATACTGCTAGGTAGAGTCTTTCTGAGGCCCTCTATGGTAGGCTCCTGTCCTGTTTCTTGTTTTCTTCTACATCCAATGTCCATCCCATTTGTCTTTCTAACATTGATCATCTTACCCCTGGTCTTCCTTCTTGTTTATCTTCTTTAGTTGTATAGATTTTAGTGTATTTATCCTATCTTATAGGTCTAGTATCCACTTATAAGTGAGTGTATACCATGTGTGTCTTTCTGTTTCTGGGATACTTTACTCAGGATGATCTTTTCTAGTTCCCACCATTTGCCTGAAAATTTCATGATTTCCTTGTTTTTAATTGCTGAGTAGTATTCCATTGTGTAAATGTACCACCATTTCTGTATCCATTCCTCCACTGAGGACATCTGGGTTGTTTCCAGGTTCTGGCTATTACAAATAAAGCTGCTAAGAACAAATGTCCTTGTTGTGTATTTGAGCATCTTTTGGATATATGCCTAGGAGTGCTATAGCTGGATCTTGAGGAAGACCTATTCCTAATTGTCTGAGAAAGCACCAGATTGATTTTCAAAGTGGTTGTATAAGCTTACATTCCCACCAGCCATGGAGGAGGGTTCCCCTTTCTCCACATCCTCTCCAGCATGTGTTGTCACTTGAGTTTTTGATGTTAGCCATTCTGATGGGTGTAAGGTACAATCTCAGAGTTGTTTCGATTTGCATCTCCCTGATGACTAAGAACATTGAACATTTCTTTAAGTGTTTCTCTCCCATTCTATACTCCTCTACTGAGAATTCTCTGTTTTCTTCTGTACCCAATTTTTTAATTGGATTACTTGTTTTGTTGCTGTTTAACTTCTTTTGTTCTTTATATATTCTGGAGATCAACCCTCTATCAGATATAGGGTTAGTGAAGATCCTTTCCCAGTCTGTAGGCTCTCGTTTTGTTCTGACTACAGTGTCTTTTGCTTTAAAGAAGCTTTTCAGTTTCATGAGGTCCTATTTGTTGATTGTTGATCTTAGAGCCTGTGCTGTTGGTGTTCTGTTCAGGAAGTTGTCTCCTGTACCAATGAGTTCTAGGCTCTTCCTGACTTTTTCTTCTAACCGTTTCAGTGTGTCTGGTTATATGTTGAGGTCTTTGATCCACTTGTACTTTAGTTTTGAGCAGGGTAATAAATATGGTTCAATTTTCATTTTTCTGCACGTAGACATCCAGTTGGACCAGCACCATGTGTTGAAGATGCCGTCATTTTTCCATTGAATGGTTTTGTCTTCTTTGTCAAAAATCAAGTATTCATAGGTGTGTAGGTTTATTTCTGCATCATCTATTCGGTTCCATTGATCCACCATTCTGTTTCTACACCATTACCATGCTGTTTTTATTACTATTGCTCTGTAGTACAGCTTGAGATCAGGGATGGAGATACTTCCAGATGATCTGTTGTTATACAGGGTCGTTTTGGAAATTCTTGGCTTTTTTTTAATATGAAGTTGAGAATTCTATATGATATATCTAATCTTCAAATTTATTGTCCCCAAATAGGAATGCCAGGTCCTAATTCAATTCTAAGATGATATACCAAATGTGATTGCCTTGCTTCTTTCTTCTTTTTAATTTTGCTTGTCTCCAAACAATTTTTGCTGTCTTCACATGTCCTTTTTGAAAACTACCAATGTACATAATTGTTTATTGTCCCTTCATTTCAGGGTTCCTACTATTTGAAAAAAAAAAAAACTTTTCAAAATTAGGCTGGCAAATTGAGTAACATTAAATATCTTTATGTTTTTATCTTTATCTTTGGTTTTATCTTATGCCTCAAGGGATACCAGATACTTTCCAGAGCTTAGTATATTCTGATAGACCATCTGTGTGCCTATATGTTATGTACATATGTGTTCTGTGATTGACAAGGATTCTTCTTGCCTACTAGAGCTGGAAAGCTTCTCATGTAAAAATCTGGAAAATAAATAGTTTTGGTTTTGCTGAGCAGAGAGTCTCTATTGCAATTACTCAGTGCACTGTAGCATAAAGCAGCTACAGACAAGACGTGACAAATGTTTGTGGCAGGGTTTCAAAAAGACTCTAGACACTAAAATTTGAATGTTCTGTAATAATCACGTGTCATGAATTGTCACATATAGCTAGGCTGACTTTGAACTGAGGATGATCTGACATTTTGATTTGATTCTTCCGCCTCCCAACCCCCATCAAGTGATAGTATGATAGGCTGACATCTGATTTTACATAGTGGTAAGGAACCAAGCCAGGACTTCCTGTGTGCTAAGCAAGCACTCAACAAACTGATCTATATCCTTCTCCCCTCTTTTTGATCTTTCCAACTATTTAAAGATGAAAACAAGATGATATGGTCCCGAACTTGTGCCACAACAGGCAGCAAGCAGATTCTCCTGAAGTGGGTCTCAACCTTCCTAACCCTGTGACCATTTAATACAGAGACCCTCATGTTTTGATGAGCCCTAACCATAATATTATTCTTGTTGCTACTTCATCACCATAACTTTGTTACTGATTTGAACTGTAACATCAATATTTTAGGAGATGGAGGGTTGGCAAAGGGGTCACAGCCCACTGGTTGACAACCTCAGCTCTGTTTGTGCATACTTCCTGTGGAAACGGAAGGGTTGCTGCTCCAAGCTTCTGTTTTGTTCCTAGAAATATCTGCATCCTATAGATATCTCTACTCTGAAGACTGTCTTCCCATATCTTCTTTGCCACTTCAATGACCTGATATCAGAGAGGGGAAGCAGAAGTATTTAACGTATATTTTCTATAAGTCTGTTTTTTTCTCCATATTTTCTCACTGGTTCTCTCTTGTCTGTTAATATTGTACTTAGAACTAATTGTCATCTATTACACATTATACAATACTATTAGTTTGATTAATTAATGCATAATACATCCTGGAGACTAATTTGTTTATTCCTAGTGGACTCATTAAGGCTTGCTGTATGAATGTGGGATTAGGTTCAGAAAGGAATCACCTCAGAATGATTGACTCTCATGTATGAAAGGAAAAAAAAATAAAAGAATCCAACAAAGAAGAATCAAATGATGTAGTTCCCCTCTCTTTAAACACAGAGACAGAGAAAAGGATTTCTGATGCTGTGTGCAAATAGGTTGGCTTATGGTGCTAATATTTTAGAGTACCATCTATGATTGACTTTCTAAAATTGATCATACAAGAAGGCAATTAAAGCAAGGTGCTAATATTTTCCTCCATAGGTGAGCAGAGCAATGAGGACTTGCATCTGTGCTCTTATTCTGCATGCTGCTGCATATTTTAAGCTCACTGTCTTGCCACCTATGCTCATGTCATTGTCCCTCACAGAGGACCTTAAGCCAACTCTAATAACAAGAGTGCTAGTAGGTGAAACTCAGCTCATATTGTGAAGAGCAAGACTGAGTACAGATTTCTCTCCCTTTTTTTCTGTGGCACGAAGGAACATAGGCTCTTGCATTCTGGGCAACCTCTCCACCACTAAAGCACCTCCTTGGCTCAGGAACACACTTCTTGATTAGCTCTTTTGCACTGTTTTCCACCTTTTGAAGATAGTTTATACACCTTGGTTAGCTGAAATGGAAGGCATAAAAATTGTAATTCTTCTCTCTGCAGTTTCTGTAGCATAGAAGCTGAGCTCTTAGGCATTCTGACACCGACGACTCTACTGGTGTATTCAGAAACATAAAGTCTTAGGCACCTTTCCTAAGGAGTGTTTCTCCAAATTCATATCTTTCATTCAATACCTCTTCTAAGATTTTGCCATTCTTGAATTAGCTAAAATCCTGCCATCATTGAAAATTTACTTGGCAAATGTGTGAACATGAAGGTTATTTTTTTTAGAAACACAGACTAGAGGTTAGGGTTAGAAGTTATTGTTCCATTAGTATGCTACTGCGCTGAATATGATCAGGTCTTCTTCTTTTATGGAAAACTTTTAGCCATAACATATATATGTTCTCCGTCCCTGATCTCAAGCTGTACTGCAGAGCAATACTAATACTAATAAAAACCACAGGGTATTGGCATAGAAACAGAATGGTGGATCAATAGAATCAAATTGAAGACCCAGAAATAAAACCTCACACCTATGGATACTTGATTTTTCACAAAGAAGTCAAAACCATACAATGGAAAAAAGACAGCATCTTCAACCAATTGTGCTGGTCTAACTGGATGTCTACACGGAGAAAAATGCAAATAGATCCATATTTATCACCCTGCACAAAACTAAAGTCTAAGTGGATCAGAGACCTCAACATAAAACCAGACACACTAAATCGGTTAGAAGAAAAAGTCAGGAAGAGCCTAGAACTCATTTGTATAGGATACAATGAACAGAACACCAACAACATAGGCTCTAAGAGCAACAATCAACAAATGGAACCTCATGAAACTGAAAAGTTTCTGTAAAGCAAAGGACACTGTCATCAGAACAAAACGACAGCCTACAGACTGAGAAAGGATCTTCACCAACCCTATATCTGAATGAAGGGCTAATCTCCAGAATATAAAGAACTAAAGAATTTAAACAGCAACAAAACAAGTAATCCAATTAAAAAATGGGGTACAGAGGAAAACAGAGAATTCTCAGTAGAGGAATATAGAATGGCAGAGAAACACTTAAAGAAATGTTCAATGTCCTTAATCATCAGGGAGATGCAAATCAAAACAACACTGAGATTGCGCCTTACACCCATCAGAATGGCTAAGATCAAAACCTCAAGTGATAATACATGCTGAAGAGGATGTGGAGAAAGGGGAACCCTCCACCATGGCTGGCAGGCATGTAAACTTGTACAACTACTTTGGAAATCAATATGGCACTTTTTCAGACAATTAGGAATAGGGCTTCCTCAAGATCCAGCTATAGCACTCCTAGGCATATATCCAAAATATGCACAGGTACAAAACAAGGACATTTGTTCAACCATGTTTGTAGCAGCTTTATTCGTAATAGCCAGAACCTGGAAATAATCCAGATATCCCTCAATGGAGGAATGGATACAAAAATTGTGGTGCATTTACACAATGAAATAGTATTCAGCAATTAAAAACAAGGAAATCATGAAATTTTCAGGCAAATTGTGGTAACTAGGAAAGATAATCCTTAGTGAGGTATCCCAGAAACAGAAAGACACACATGGTATATACTCACTTATAAGTGGATACTAGACATATAATTTAGGATAAACCTACAAAAAAATCTGTTATACCTACGTTTAGAAGGTGAGCTAAAAGGAGGACTCTGGGTAAGATGATCAACCTTCACTCAAAGGCAAATGGGACAGACTTTGGAAGAAGGAGAAAACAGGAAAGAGGACAGGAGCCTACCACAGAGGGCCTTTGAAAGACTCTCACCAACACTGAATAAAAGCATATAATGAGACTCATAAACAAGCTTTGGGCAATGTGCAGGGAATTTTAAGAAAGAAGGGGGAGATAGTAAGACCTGGAGAGGACAGGGACTCCACAAGCATAGCAACAGGAGCACAGGGGTCTTTTCTGAGTCTGATACTCCAACCAAGAATCATTCGTGAAGATAACCTAGAACCCCTGCTCATATGTAGCTCATGGCAGCTCAGTATCCAAGTGGGTACCCTAGTAAGGGGAACAGGGACTGTCTCTTATATGAACCCAGCGGCTAGCTCTATGAGCTCCTCCCCTGGATGGGGGAGCAGCCTTGCCAAGCCACAGATGAGGACATTGTAGCCAGTATGGATGAGACCAGATAAGCTAGTATCAGAATGAGGGGGAGGAAGACCTCCCCTAACTGTGGACTTGGAGAGGGACATAGGAGAAGATGAGGAAGGGAGGAATTGGGAAGGGAAGGGAGGGGGCTACAGCTGGGATCTAAAGTGAATAAACTGTAATTAATATAAAAATTTAACTAAAAAAACTTATATATGTAGAGGACTTAGGTCAGAGCACTATAGCCTCCCCGATCTCTGCAAATCCACAGGAGTCCTGGTCAGTTGGTTCTGTGGGACATGTTCTTGTGGTATCCCTGACCCTTCTGGTTTCTTCAACCCTTACTCCCATCTGCATATATGTTCTGGGTGAATTGCTTCTTCTTCTTCTGTTCCATTCCTAACAGTGAGATTAGTGGCTGTCTTTGACTCTTCTGCCTGCTTGTGGGAACGTATTTTGCCTACTAGGTTGCCTTACCAGCCTTGATGTGACTGTCTCTGACTCTTCTACTTGCTTGTGGGTTGCCTACTAGGTTGCCTTACCAGCCTGGTCTTACTGTAATTTGTTACTCTGTATTTGGTTGATGTCCATGGGAGGCCTGCTCTTTTTTGAGGATAGGCAGAGGGAGGATTGAAAAAAAAAAATGGAGATGTAAGGGTAGAGGTGGAGACTCAGGGAGGGGAGGAAGGAAAAACTGCACTCTGGGTGTAATATAGGAGAGAAGAATAAAAATTTTAAAAATATACAGAAAACTACATGTGAAAGATTTGAAGCATCTGAAGGAAACAAGCACACTGTGGCTATTTGGCTTGCACAGCATTTGGGTCATCTCTGAGTGGCAGGGGCATAGTTCATAAAGAGTTATCATTATTGGCGAGCCTGGGATATTTATGCTTTCAAAACTGTAGAGTAAACATTTTGTAATCAATTTTCTCTGGGCCAAGGTTATTGGATCTCCTTCACAAGAGTTATTTCAGTTTGGATAGGAACCCAACTGTAAACCCTATGCGGTTTGGATGCAATCACATCTGCAGGTCTGGGGTTGAGGCAGATGACCTCCATAGATAGGCTGGCCTTGGGCGAAATTGTTAAGTAGGCAAAGTTCCCAGTTCCATTTGTCATTTCACCAGAATGTCCTCAGGCTGTCCCCAGCCTCCCAAGAGTTATTCTAGCCCTCACTTCATCAGGCCCACTCCAATCTTAACACTCCAATGTTACCTGGTGATTCCTCTTCTCCCAAGAGGTTTCTAGGGTTGCAAAAAAGAGTACTTTTTAAATAAAATTATTTTAATAACTTCATAAGTGATTATAGCTTGCTGTCCTGTGCTTCTGTCGTCTCTTCCTTCAGCCTTCATTTTAGAAGAATCCCACCAGAACTTTATTGCCTTTCTATGAAGGGAGAACTCCAACCACAGAGATTTTTGTTCCTGTGGCAAAGTCAAGAAGAAAATATTTTGAATTTTTTTTCCCTAAGAAAATAGATCCTGCAAGGATCTACCGCCTTCCCTGATGGTATGAACCTTCCTTGGCTGAAAAGAGTAATAAGTATTAAAGCAGCCTTGCAAAAATAATTGGTTGGCAGGCCTCCTTGACTTTTTGCAAATCAGTGTCCAGGAAGAAGCGTGAGTCAAAATACAGAAGCAGCTTATAACAGAGAGAGTTGGGAGGAGAAAGGAGTGGCAAGAAGCAGGAGGCAGAATGAAAGCAGAGCTGGATTTAGTATGGAGAAACTGTTCTCCCCAGCTGGAGAGACAAAGATTGGCAGATGGAATTTGCTGTTTTAATAATTGTTTTATGTGAAACGTTTCCAACAAGCTGTAGACTCAAAAGAAGCTGTAGAACCATAGAACTTCAGTGTTGGGAAGGAAACTTAAAGTCAGATTGTCCAAATCAGACACGGTACAGGTGAGGAATTTCAAAAGCAATATGAACCTGACTCAGACTCAAGCTAAAGAAATAGAAAGTACAACCCAGGGAGTGTTAGATACAAACCTGGATCAGCTGATGTGGTGGAATAAAGCTTCCTCTTCAATCTAAGCCACTGTAACAGTCCAGTGCAATCACAGGAATCCTGTCTTATGACCTTGAAGGAGGCACAGTATTTACTAAACCAACCTTGGCACCCTCACTTGGAAAATCCAGATTAATAAATAGGAGTACCAAGTGATCTACCTCAGCACAATGCCTGGTATTGGGAGTGTGCAGTCTAAACATCTCATATTAACAATGGTATCACTTAAACAATAGAGTTTCTCCAGCCATGGATAACAAGTCAACCACCTTCAAAACAAAGTGAAAGCAGGAAATTTTGACAACTATGAAGAATCTTTAATGTACTCATCTATGGATATTTTCTAAAAAACATCCTGGCAATAAGAGCTGTATTTTATTTTATTTTTTATTCTAAATACTCACATTGTGAAAAACAGTTACAGGTAAAGGTTAAAAAAAGAGACAACGAATTGAAAAGAGGATGGCTCTCGTGACATAATGTTGAGTGCCTTAGGGCAGCACTCTTCAGCCTCAGTATGTAAACTTCCAAGTTTACAGAAAGACTTTTCAAAAGGCATGGAAGCGTTCATTAGTAAAAGAAATTTGATTCTGAACCCTTTTCTGGTAGACCTCCTTAAAACTGACTTACCCAAGATCCCTCTTATGGGCCTCAAGGTGACTCATGGAGTAAGGGTACTGCAAATCGAAAAAATCCCAAACTAATCCAGGAACACACACAGTGGAGGAAAAAAAGCTACTACCTCAAGTTGTCCTCCGACTCTCCACAAATGTATCTTAGAATATGTGCATCATTTCCTTCCAACAAATAAATAAACATAGTTAAGCCATTTCATTTAAAATTATAATTAAAACTTATAATTTTATAAACTTATAAATTAAAACTTATACTTTTCACGGATCATAATATATTACCCTAAATTTTTAAGGCATAAGAAGATTTTATCTTTCTTCCTTATCTAAGCCTCTGGAGTGACTTATATGTTGAACTGAAGTTGGGAACATAGATGATATTTTACACAATTTCTTTTACAGATTGAATTTTAATTAAAAAAAACTGTTAAGTGATTATTTTTCAGAAATCTAATGTTTTTACCTGTTGCCTCTTAATAATTGTTATTATATATTAGAGATAATTATTGTGCTATCTAAATGCACCTTTAGATTTACAAGCCTAGAAAAAACACTTACATTAATGAAAATATATATTTATTTTAGAAAGGTGAAAGAAAAATGATAAAGTATTACATAAGAAGAGGTTATATGAAAAGTAGAGGTGACTAAGTAGATGTAACATTTTGGATATTTATTTTACATATATACATTTTTGTGTATGTATATGTATGTTTGTGTATATACATTTATATGTTTATGTACATATATGCATATATATGTGCATATATATATATACCTACATTTATACACAAATCTATATACATACATGTACATAGATGTGTAAATATAAAGATGTTTATCAAGCTGCTGTAGGGTTGTTAGCCTTTGTATTCATTTAGAAGAATGATGTGTAACAAAAATCCATGAATTGGTGAATCCTGTCCAGTGGAGACACTGCCCTCCTTCTGCACGAAACACCATCTAGACTCCACTGCACAGTACTCACTACACCCAAAATACACAAAGAACTGTTCCCTCAATCTTCCTTTGAACTAGTTTTAACTCCACGTCTTCCGTTTCTTCACTAATGAGTTAAACAAACCTTTGTATTGTGTTCATCTTTGCAGCAATATTTTACCCCTCTATGAAAGTCCTGCGAATATAGCATTTGAAAACTTGAAAACTCACATTTAATAAATAAAATATTTTAATATCTATATTTTTAAAACCTCAAAGTATATCCTCTGAAACAATTTAAGCTTATGATGAAAAAATTTAGATGTCAACTAAATAATTCATAGTAACAAACTTCTGCATATTCCTATGTACACGAAGTCCCGAAAAGTGACATTTTGAGTGATGTATCATGCATGAAGTTCTGGAAAAAGCAAAAATAGAGACATGGTGAAAAGCAGCAGAAGAGAGGTAAGTGCACACTGGAATATTTAGTGCAAACACTTCTGTGTGAGAGTGCATGAATTTGGCAAAGAGCATAGCATGCATGACAGGAAGCATGTGCTCCGCTCTGGACTATGGGCTTCAAGTGATACTGATCCAGAAGACACAGGCTGGGAAAATGACTCAGTTGTTTCAGTGCTTGCATTGATAGCAACCCACAATACAGATGCAGTGTCCATAGCCCAGGTTTTTTTTCTTGTTTTGTTTCTCAAAACTTTGACAAAGCATGTTATTATTGCAATTAAAGCACTGGGGTAGCAGAGATCGGTAGATCTATGGGAGCCACATAACCAATTGATGAGATCCCTGCTTCAAAAGTAACACAGGATGGCCTATGAGACAGTGCCCGACTTGTCATTTTGCTTCCACATATGCTGGCACACTCACATTTTCTCTCTCTCTCTCTCTCTCTCTCTCACACACACACACACACACACACACACACACACACACACTTCTCATTAGATAAGGGAAAGAAATATAATACCCTTTCCCTACTCATCTCAGAATTCATGGCTGAGATCTCCATGAAAAAATAGAAAAGCATAACATTTGCTTAATATAAATGTGACATCACATGGCAGTCTTCAGAACTGAAGAACCAAATAAACTAAATATTTCTTTTCATCGACTTTTCATGTCAGTAAAATCCACAGAGCAGGAAATATGTAATCTTAACTGTTTTAGATGCAGTTGAGTGGTTTTGGTACATTCACATCACTGTACAGTCATAACTGAAATCCTGAAACTGTGCTTGATGAAGAAAGTCACACAGTATGTTGGAGGAAGCAAAGGATATGGTCATGTGATGATGGAGCAGAGTTAGCAAGGGCCCACTTCATTATCAAATTCTTCTTGGGAACCAGCAGGACATTCCTTGTCACTAGTCATAAGGCAGAATAGTTACTCTGGAAAGTTCTTCCAGAGATAGAAGTGGTCAAAAGCAAGACTTGGGATTCATGGCTTTGTGAAAGCCAGGGAAAGATCCAACTGACAATCTTATTTTCTGCCTTCTTGAATAGAACATTGTTTAGAAACAGCAGAACCTGAACCCCATTCGTAGGCTCACTGATGTAGCAAATAGCCCATTGCTGTGTGGGACAACGCTGAATAGGGAATTTGTTACTGCTTGGGGACAGAGAGAGTGTGTAGGAGTTTCCACTCTGCTGTGAACCGAGGTTGTGCTAAAAAGGTAAGTGTTTGAGGGTTAAGCATCTTCCCTAGGGTCCTCCTTGTTGTTTAGCTTCTTTAGGACTATAGATTTCAGTATGTTTATCCTATATTACATTGCTAATATCCACTTAAAAGTGAGTATATACCATGTGCGTCTTTGTACAAAGTATATTTTAATGTTTCCACATGCCTGCGTGTGCTCATAGTTGCTCCGTATTACTCTCAGTTGGTCATCTCCTCCCAGGCCCCAGTTAACTTTGCTTTCCACAAGGACTCCGCATTTTATGCTGTTACCTGGTAACATGCATGTCACAAATGAGAGCCCAAACTCCTTATATTCATTTACCTAACTCAAACTTAATAGACAATTTCTCAAGAAACTTTAGCCTCATTTGGGAAACGCTCTTTAGAAAGCATGCGTGGGCATGCTCATTATTGTTCAGTTAATATTCTAAACGTGTCAGTGATTTTATGTATGGGGGGGCTATACAATCATCAGTATGTATTTATAATTGCCTGATGGTCTTCATGCAAATTTAATATCTAATAAATTTGTTGTATTATTTTCCTCTTACCGTGATATTTTTCCCTAAAATATTGCCTTATATGTGTGATTCACTGCGTATCTCACAATTATATGAATAGTGCCACTAAAAATAAAACATAATTTTCTAGTTCTCTCAATCCAAGAATATCTCAAACATACTTCCACTGTGTGTTTTTATCTTATTTTTAATTTGGATGTTATTTCTCTTGATTTATTTATGTCTTAACAAATAAAACAAGTTTTATAGTTTGCAATGGAGAAGTCTATTTTAAACATTCAGCCAAAGTTTACTTTCCGTGCTATTTATACATAAATATTTTTTATTTATTCTTGCTGCTCTTTCAATATTTATTTTTCACAATAAAAGCAAATTTATGCCTAGGTATATTCATTTTCTAGCCTACTTAAACACTTATTTTAATATATACTATAGTCACATCCTATCAGTAGCTAAAACTAATCTTCATTTTTGTATTTAGCTGTCTGGTGTTCCCTTAGAGGAAGTACAATTGTGTGTTAAACCTTCCCCTAACGCTGGGTGTTTCAATGCTTCTGTCCTTCTGCTGCTTATTGTTAGTACTGATTCTGTTATGAATATCCATTGACTTTGATATTTCATACCTGAGTGATTTCCTTTCCCTAGGAGGTGAGATTTTTTTGGTTGTTGTTTCCCTCTCACACCATCTCCTACTCAGTTTGCTCTCTTTAGGGTGAGAGGGTTGGAAAATAATAAAATAAATCTTAAAAAACAAATTCACAGAGGTACCTTATCTAGAGTGATTTGTAGGAATATTATGATGTTTTCTTCTTATAAATAATAGGATCTAGGTTTGTTGTTTTTTTTTTTTTTTCCTACAGGAGAGTCTCAGGTGCTTTTTATTTTTCTTGCAGGTATCTCCTTTACCTTGCAATTTTTCTCAAAGATCTTCAATGTGAAATCCTAGGAGAAAGATTCCCTAAGCTCTCTTTGTAACTGTTGCCCAAGTATTTACAGTGTCAAACCTTTCCCCAAAATTCCTCTAAGTCACTCCTCAAAAATATTTGGAAACTATAAAAGAAATTTACATTTCAGTTTTAACTTATTTTGGAGGGAGGAAATGTGTGCCTTAGCACATGAACGGATTTCACAGGACAACCTGTAAGCATTGGTCTCTTCTTCTACCATATGGGGACCAAGATCCTCACAAGTGGAGACAGGTCATCTCCCTGCAAACATTTAAAAGATCTTACATTTTAGGACTTCAAAGTTACATTTTTTTTTTTACAAAAATTTGTACTACCTAAATTAATTATCACTGATGAGTTTTGAAAATAATAGTGAAGAAGTAGTCAGTATTTCTGGAACATTGTTTTATTCCCCTTGACAATCTGATTTTTTTTTCTGGAAAAAAAAAAGTAAGAAGTTAATTTCTTTTGCCACAGCTTCCAAAACAGTCATTAGAAGCTAAACAAAAGTCAACCTGTGTTTTCCAAAAGACGTGAAGTATCTTGTAATAGATTTTTAAGAGTTTGCAGGGTAGGCAGGGTTCTTTTATTGTTTTTGTTTTCAGTTTGTTTGTTTTTATCTTCTGAGAGGACAAAGTCTGTTGTGAAAGTCAAATAGAGCATGGACATTTGCAAGTTATAAAAGAGAGAAATCAGGTATAAGGGGAGAGAAATAACTTTGCAGATCTGAGCCCACCCAAAAACACAACTTATATCTTTCACTATTCACTATTGGAGCAGGTATAAATAGAAGAAAGAATGAAAACTAAAAATCTGTTAGCTACTAATAATGGAACTTAAAACCGGATCACATGGGCATACTTTTTTTATCCTCATAGAATTCACCTCAAGAAAGGCTCTTATGTTTTTTGAACAAACTGAGCAAACCCACAGGGATGAAGGTAGCTTAAATAATATGTTGGCTGGTCTCATGTCAACTTCACACAAGCTAGAGTTATCTGAAAGTAGGGAACCTCAGTTAAAAAATGCTTCCCACATATCCAGTTATAAGGCATTTTCTTACTTAGTGATTGATAGTAGAGGGTCAAGCCCATTGAGGGTGGTGCCATTTCTGTGCTTCTGGCACTGGCTTCTATAAGAAAGCAAAACGAGTAAAGCCATAGGGAGCAAGTCAGTAAGCAGCACTCCTCCATGGCCTCTGCATCAGCTTCTGCCACCAGGTTCCTGCCCTGTTTTAGTTCCTTTCTTGACTTCCTTAAATGCTGAACAGCAATATGGAAGTGTAAGCCATACACACCCCTTCCTCCCCAACTTGCTTTTGGTTATGCTTCTTCATTGTAGCAATAAAAACTTCAAGTCAGACAGTAACTTACCTCGTTCTTCATTTTGAGTGTGTGCATTTCTGGTTTTGTGGACAAGACTGACATGTTGATCCTCTGAACAGCATCATTATTTTAGCATTGCTCTGTACTCCTTAATCATTATTTCATGGGTTTTCTCCTTTTTAAATTGACATAAAATTCATTTTGCTTGTTAAATCCATGCTCCTAAGTATTGATAGCCAGCATAAGTGGGAAAGACAAGGTTTTTGTCTTCTGTGCCATATATTATGAAGGCACATTATTTAAAAGTGTTGTTATGTTCATCCTTGCATGATCTAAAATAAGTTTCCTGCTTTTGTGCTCACCACCATATTCAGTGAAATGCACAGGAAATAAATACACTGTCCCCAAGATGGACTTCTCTTTAAGCACATTTGCAGGGTACTGATATTTCTTTAGTATTGGGCCACCAACCTCCCCTGGGCTCTTCCTCCTCTGCAGGAACTATTAAGTACGATAAAGTAAAAACCGGAATATCATCATTTAGTAGAACCTCAAGAGAGTGCAGTTGCAAAGGTGAGACTTGAGCAGGTGGAATACAGCAAGCCTGAGGCAGCAGCTAAGTCAGCTGTGGAAGTTCCTGCAGTCTTGACAGGATGAGAAAAGACCCATGGCTTCCCCGAAGCAAGAGGAAATACGAAGACTTCTAATCATGCTAAGATTCTGGTGAATCAGACAGACCAAGAGATCCATAATATGCTCTGGACATCCTAAAATAAGAGCCAGGTCCTCATGGTTTGGGTATCCATTGATTTTAATGATTAGAATAACTCCCCCCCCCAAAAAAAAACAGAAAGAAAGGAAGAAAGAGAAAAAGAAAAAAACCCTGTATAAAACAGATATCTCTCTGTGTGTTTGTGTGTGTGTGTGGGTATGTCTGTTTGTTTGCATATATCCAGACTAGAATGGGTTCAGTAATATTTAATTTCATTTAGACTAAGCATTACAGCTTCTATGGAGCTGATTTGAACTGTCCTTAAATGATTTTAAAACATTTACAACTGACTCAACTGCAGAAAAATCCAGACAAGGCTATGCTTTCATAAATCTTATAATCCTGTCGCCTTTGTTGATATTCTGCCTACCCATGTTGAGAGAACATCAAGGAAGGAAGAGAAGCACAGTCTTATGGGTCCATTTAGAGAGCAAGAGCATGGCTCAGGGAAGGGTGGGCATGATTTCCAAAGCTGACTTTTCTGAGATGAATCTCCTGCAGAAGACAAGGCTGTGTTGGCTGATGGGGTAGCATGAGAAAGGACACGTGCAGAGAAGCCACTGCAAGCTGTAGGAAGAGGGGCTCTTAAGTTTCTAAGCAATTCTCACTCATGGTTAAAGAGCCGTAGGTGGAGCATGGCATAAGACAAAAGTGCTCAGGATCTCAACCAAACTGTTCACCATTTTTCTAAGACACACCATTCACAAAGTATGTGACTGTGGCACAACTAACCCCTTTTACCTTAGATTTTCATTGTCAACATGATGAGATTTAAAATCCCAGTCTTATGGATTTCTTTCAGTTAAGGCATTTGTAGCCTGGAAGTAGTGAGGGGACACAATCTTGTTTTAAAGTCATCATAATTCTAGTTGATGTATGTAACTCACATTGATTTATGCTATTTGGACTGCAGATCCCAAAGAGTGTGAATTACAAGCTGGCTGGTAGGACTGGACATCTGTGGCTCCATCAGTCTGCTCTTCCTCACTGTCACAGAATGACTGAGCTAAGTCACTCATCAGTGCAAAAGTTTACTTTGGCTCACAGTATTGGAAGTTTCAGTCCATGTTTTATTTGGCTCTATGGCTTTAGGTCTGTGGCAATCATGAGTTATAAAGAACAGCCACTCGCCTCATGACAATTTAGGGAGCAATTGGAAATTAAGGCCCCATAAACTTACAAACTTTCTATGAAGCCTTCCTCTTTAAAATTGCACATCACAGGAGCACTGGGTTGGAGAGCTCTTCAACCATGGTCTTTTGCTAGATTTAAAATAAAAACTCCAGTAGTAACTCTTCATTAAATAGACTAGAACTTCCAAACTTTTTGAATTATCACTTAATTTTTGTTATTATAAATGACTACGATTACTGGGAACTGCAGGAGGGCACCTTCACTATTTGCATATGGTTCTGGTTTGTGGGATGGACTACTATCTTTGTAAACCAACTCCACAGTCCTTGGAGTAGCAGGACATTGTTGAATTGTTCTAGTGCTGATAATATACTGATAAATATGGGTTTAATTATTTTCCTTCTGGTTCTAAGGTCAGGTGCTTTTCTGAAATTGCC
Source organism: Meriones unguiculatus (assembly GCF_030254825.1). Taxonomy (NCBI): domain Eukaryota; kingdom Metazoa; phylum Chordata; class Mammalia; order Rodentia; family Muridae; genus Meriones; species Meriones unguiculatus. The sequence continues at coordinate 31,986,409 of NC_083359.1, forward strand.
TAGGCTTAATGAATAATGAAATAATTAAGACAGTCTTTGACATTCCGGAACAGCATTATTACTCTTGTGTTTCACTACCTCATACTATAGGGGAATATGTGTGTGTGTGTATATGTATTCTATATTAATAGTATAATATATAATGTATATTATATATATCATATAAACCATTTAATTTTCTCTATCCTTACATAAGGTCATAAGGTTTATGAACATTCAGAGAGCATGAATGATTCATTTGTATGGCTTCAGTTAGTTAGAATAAAAACAAGTGATTTGTTTTGTTATTGTCACATTACAAACTTTAGCATCCTACAAACAAAATGCATGTCCATCTATAACCTCAACAGTTGACCTTTGTTGATAGCATATCTTTGTACTTAACAGTTAGTTAAGTTGATGTCATACTGGAATGGGATGAATCTATTGATTGGTGTCTTTATAAAAGTCAAGGAAAGAACACATAGAAAGAGAGAGGATGAGGACTTAGAATCATAGAGGAGAGTGTGAAGTAAGAACTGAAATGTTGGGGTTACCACAACTACCAGGGACTTCTGGGATTCGTCAGAAACTAATAAAATTAAGAAAGAAATTTTCTTTGGCGCCATCAGAGGGAGCATGGCAATGTGAGGATTTTAGAACATTATTGATTTTTAAAACTTCAACCTCTCAAACTGAGAGGAAATAAATGTATTTTAATTTACCACATGTGTGGTAATTTGTTACAGCAGCTCAGAGAAACTAATACAGAATTCATTGTCCCTCAGATCTGCATCTCACAAGCAAGCAGTGAAAAAGCAAAATAACACAACTTGTTTCTAAAAAATCAAAATATGAATTAATCACTGTAACTTGGGTCTCCTGATGTTCTGTCTGGCTTACTGACAATCAGATCTGTACAAGGCCTATTTAATTTCTTTGAGGAATGCCAGTGTTCCATTATACCCATTTACTCCATTCTAGTTCCTGTGTGTTTCTTACATGAGATGATGGTCCTAATTGTTATGCTCCTGTTTTCATGTTAAAAGACATTTTGGTTATTTTCCCATTTTATATATGCAACTGGAGTTAGTGGAAAGAAAATTTTAGATATTTTATTCACAAGCTAATCCTTTCTGTTTCCCCCAGCTATCTTCTATCAACCTTAATACTGATATTTTGTCATTGTGCATCTTTCACAAGGGCGACTTCATAAGATAACGAATAGTCTTAAAAGACAAGTGCTTCAATCTTAAAAGATAACTCTGCTTCAAAATTCTCTTTGATGACAAGGATTTTTAGAACATTATCCTCTCTAATCTTCTTTCTTAGGGGCCAAGGTTGGTGGTACTGTCTTTGCAAATTAGGAATAAATTGTTTTTATTATCTGTTCAACTCTTTCACTTAAAGGACAAAGTGATAACATCTTTAAGTCCTAAATAACAAATTATAAAAAATATTGTCAGGATATTTGAGTTATGTTAAGCTGTAAATATAAATTTTGACAGTAATTTAGTGGGACCCCAGTAATTCAGAGTCACCCCAGCAATGGAGTTTTAAGGAATGATACCAGATTATTTTATTGAGAGGAGCTTGCCTTGGGCAAGGCAGCAGAGACTCTGGAGACACCAGTCAAGTTAATTTCATGAGAATATATGTATTATGCTTGTGGAAAAGACTTGGTATTTTCATACTTAGAGTAAGTTATATGTCAGGGTGTCCAAATGGTAGCATTTCTGTCAACCCTGATCTTTTGGCATATCTGATGTGTATTGTCATGTTGACACTCTTGTGGTATTTGTTCATGAATTCTATGAAGAATCAGCCAACAGAGCAGCCCCTATGAATTTTCTGAACATTTAATTCCATCATGCCACTGAAATAAGAATTCCATGGATTTTTACATACTCCATATAGCATGACTTAGCACAGGAAGGTAAGGAGAGAAAATGAAGTAAAACTTTTTTTTTCCTTAAGCTTACAGAGTTCCAGGAAATCCAAATGACCTCCAGTGATCCTTACAGTATCTCCCTACTGCTTTTACAAATTACAAGGAACTAAGTGATACATTGTAGTAAAAATCTTTAGTCATCCTTATTTATGTGTGGAGGGTGTTTACTGACCTTGCTAGATGCCTGAAGCTGCAGATAATACTGAATGCTACATAGACCTTCTTCTGATTCAGAACAAGCCTGTCATACAAGCAAATGTCTTAGTATTCACCCAGAGAAACCCTTGCTGAAGTTTTCTTCCTGCCTTGGTGTTCCCAGATGGGACATACTACCATCCTTGGGAATGTATTTTTTTTTTATCTCCTCCACCTCACCTAAGCTCTTGATATGGTTATTACTCTCAAAGTTTGAGGTGTGACTGCACTTCTTGACTAGCCCAAGTTTCTGTTTGCTTTTTCATAAGGCCAGAAATAGAAGATTCTTGCTATACATTTCAGCATAGACTTGATTTTTTTTTCCTTATTGGAAAAAAAATTACCCATTTTCTTATTTTTTAATTTTTTTCATCAATTACGCTTTATTTATTCTACATCCCCCCATAAGCCCCTCCCTCCTCCCCTCCCAATCCCACCCTCCCTCCTTCCTCTGCATGCATGCCACTCCCCAAGTCCACTGATAGGGGAGGTTCTCCTCTCCTTTCTGATCTTAGTCTATCAGTTCACAACAAAAGTGGCTGCATTGTCCTCTACTATGGCCTGGTAAGGCTGCTCCCCCCCAGGGGGAGGTGATCAAAGAGCAGGCCAATCAGATTATGTCAGAGGCAGTCCCTCTTCACATTACTATGTAACCCAATTGGACTCTGAACTGCCCTGGGCTACATCTGTGCAGGGGTTCTGGGTTATCTCTATGAATAGTCCTTGGTTGGAGTATGAGTCTCTGGGAAGTTCCCTGTGTTCAAATTTTCTGGTTCTGTTGCTCTCCTCGTTGGAGACCCTGTCCTTTCCAGCTCTTACTATTTCCCACTTCTTACATAAAATTCCCTTCACTCTGCCCAACAGTTGCCTATCCGGCTCAGCATCTGCATTGATAGTCTGTAGGGCAGAGGCTTTCAGAGGCCCTCTGTGGGAGGTTCCTAGGTTATTTCCTGTTTTCTTCTTCTTCTGATGTCCATCCTCTTTGCCTTTCCGGATGCAGATTGGACATTTTAGTTAGGGTCCTCTCTCTTGCTTAGTTTCTTTACATGTACAGGTTTTAGTGAGTTTGTCCTATGTTGTATGTCTATATGAGTGAGTATATACCATGTGTGTCTTTTTGCTTCTGGGACAACTCACTCAGGATGATCCTTTCCAGATCCCACCATTTACCTGCAAATTTCATGATTTCCTTATTTTTCATTGCTGAGTAATATTCCATTGTGTAGATGTACCACAATTTCTGCATCCATTCTTCAGTTGAGGGGCATCTGGGTTGTTTCCAGCTTCTGGCTATTACAAATAAAGCTGCTACAAACATGGTTGAGCAAATGTCCTTTTTGTGTACTTGAGCCTCTTTTGGATATATGCCCAGGAGTGGTATGGCTGGATCTTGAGGAAGCGCTATTCCTAGTTGTCTGAGAAAGCGCCAGATTGATTTCCAGAGTGGCTGTACCAGTTTACATTCCCACCAGCAGTGGAGAAGGGTTCCCCTTTCTCCACAACCTCTCCAGCATGTGTTGTCACTTGAGTTTTTGATCTTGGCCATTCTCATGGGTGTAAGGTGAAATCTCAGGGTTGTTTTGGGAAAAAAAATTACCCATTTTCTTTGGTAAGACATTTCACAGCCTTTGTTAGGCATGCTTCAATCAATAGGGGCACTATTTTTGCACCTTGGGATCGTTAGTAAGATAAGGGTTATTCAATCATGTATGTTCTGATCCATAACAATGTTTAACTAAATAACGGCAGTAGCGACTAGGTGACTAGCGAGCAGGTGTGCATACAGTGCAGGGAAGAAATGATTTATATTCTGGGAAAGAACACGTTACACCAGTGGGTGACTCCATCATGCTACTCAGGCGACACACAATTGAAAACTCATAAATTGTTTCTGAAAATTTCACTTAACGTTTTTGACTGAAAGCAGAAATTAAAACTGTAAAAAAGAGGGTTGAAGAATTCTTTCATAATATTGAGTGTTAGAAATTCCAGTTCCTGGAGATGACAAAGCTGATTTCTTCTTTGTGTTCTAAAGGAGAAGAATCCCCTGTCTTTTCCATGGTTTCTGGTTACTCCCATCAAATTCCTGAAAAACACTCAAGTCTCTGTATCCATCCTCAAATAAGCTTCTTTCCTCTATCTCTGTGTATAAAGTCCCCTTTCCTTTCTTTTATATAATCCCCAGTCATTGAATATAGAGTAGCCTCAAATTCAAAATATTCTCCTCTTGATGTCTTTAGTTATTTCTGTAATTAGCCTGACTCTAGATAAGGCTGCATTCAAAAGTACAGGGAATAAGCAGTTAGAAATATATTTATTAATTAATGAATATACCCCATATATTATATATTTATACCTGACCTCCTCACTACACACACACACACACACACACATATATATACGTATATATGTAAATGTGAATTCATTAGGTTTTTACATTGCTGACATTCAGGTTGCATTTTTAATGAAACTGCTTAGAAAATGACATTATTTTTTAAACTGAAACTCATTGTACTCTGAGAAGACATATATACATAAAATATATATAGAAGACATATATATATACACACACATATATATAGTGTCTATACTTCATATACATATATATGAAGACAGGTTTATGTATGTGTGTATCTGTGTGTGTTTGTGGTTCTAACTGCTAACTCTCTGTACTTTTGAATGCTGCCTTGTCTGGAGTCACATCAGTTACAAACATAAATTACAGTCATCAAAATACATTTAGTGAGGAGGTCATGTGTATTAATTATCCAATATGAGCTATTGAGTTTGCTGGTCTGAAACAACCTATGCATATGGAGATGTCATCTTCAGTTGGGTAAAATAAAAAAAATGGAATTCAAGGTATCTTGTTTAATTTGGGGATATTGTAACATTAGGAACTTTGTAAACTATGTTTTCATTTGGAAGGCTGGATACCTGTGCCCATATCCTTATCACTGTGTCCAGCAGTGTGTGAATTGAAACCCAAATGTTGATGTACTCTCTAAGTCAAAAATTCACCTGGGCAACCAACTTGAAGTTAAACCTCTTCTTGCCTTGAGGCCTCTGACAGATAATAATATTTAGGCCCTCAGCTGTTCATCCTGCTAGTCATTAAAAATAAATGGCTCTTGTAAAGAATATTAATTATACTAAACTTTTCTGTCTAATGAAACCCAGCCTTTCAGAATGGGGCTCTGGATGAACTCAGAGGCAGAGGTGAAGGACAAAACAGAGTGAGCAGCCTGTCCCTCCAATGCTTCACTGAGAGCAGATGGTGTTCAGAACCCGTCCACTTGTGATCACTCCATAATAAAGATTAAAGTTCTGTGGCTCTTTATGGAGGTGTGCTTGGCTGGCTGCCAGTGTTCTGAAGCTGGTTCTTGGACCACCTTGTTCCATATGAAAAAGTTTCCCCTCTCCATTTATCTAAATCATTTCATCATTCTAATAATAAATCTGTCCATTAAAAAGTTAAGAAAGAAAAAAAAATACTGGCTTTTATGCTATTGTTATTTTTTGTTGTTATAGGAAACCATTAACAATGATTGAATTTTTTTTAAATTTTTCCAGATCTTAATCCTGCAATAATGTTTTGAGTTATACACATGTTTGAGCTAGTGTCTGTTACCAAGGTGTGTGAAATTGATAATTAAACGATGAATATAGCTGGCTTTGGAAGGGAAGAGATATGGGTATATAACAAGGTAGTGGCTATAGCTAACGTCCTCACATATAGGAGGGAATCTGTCCCAGGCAGTCCTTTCTTCTCCTGAGCTAGCTTGAAGCCATTATTTCCATAGAATAATGTAGGAACCCTGTTCCAAAGCATTGCCACTTTCATAGACAGCCCATCTAAGACCTTCAAATGAGAGAAAACACACAAAAAGTATGACTAAGTGCTGTTTTTATCTGCTTTGTGTAAGCTTAGACTCTTGAGTGCATATAGGTGGCTATAAAGTCAAAAGACCATATTTTTGAGGAATTATTTCAAACCAGTGATACAATTAACCCCAGTGGAGGCTGTTTTATAGGCTGTTTTGTTTATCTAATGTTACTGATTCTTTATATACAGGTCTGGATTTGGATGAGCACCTACTAAGTAAATGGTCCTTTGTTTTGTCTAATATAATTTCTTCTAATATTCACTAACTGTCACTTTAAAACCTTTTGTTAAAGTTTAATATAAATACAGAAAATACATTGCAGTATATCAGAATTGTAAAACTTAAGGAATTTTAGCATACAAATCTATTCAACAGAATGTGAGATGTGCTCTCCAACTCAGGGTACACCTGTCTCATCACTCTCTCTCTCTCTCTCTCTCTCTCTCTCTCTCTCTCTCACATAGTTCTTCCGGTTATTAACATCATATACATTTGTTAACGTTATATTAAGTAAGTGACCATAAACCAATTTACCCCTAGAAACGAGGGATTCCCATTACTGCTGGAAATAACTAGAAGCCATGAAAAATAATCAGAATGATTGTCAACTAGAACACAAAGAAGGAGTCGACAAATTTTCAGTACCATCCCACTTAAAAGATGATACTTTTCTGTGAGCTTCTAAGTTGCTTACTCGCTGGCAATTATGGAACATCTTATCTATAAATTGGTGTTAGATTTTTAGGTAGATAAGATAGGTAGGTTAGTTTTTTGAGGTAATTATTAATAGAATCTCTGAGATCAGTGGTTCTCAACCTTCCTAATGTTTCAGCCCTTTAAAACACTTTCTCATGTGTGGTGACCTCAACCATAAAATTGTTTTGTTGCTACTTCATTACTGCAATTTTATAACTGTTATGACTCATAATGTAAATATCTGATGTGGAACCTCAGGGGTTGAGATCCACAGTTTGAAAACTGCTGTTTTAGGGCATACCACTATACATGCTTTGGTCTATATTTATAGTTAATTATTTTGGTAAGAAACGTCCATAAAGTTTCTTACCTTTCTATTCAACTTCTTTAGAACCCAGGAATAGTTTTTATGTGGCTAGTTTTACTATCTGTACTTGTGTGGATATGTGCTGTTCTTCATGTCAATGCCAACACTTCCTCAGAGAGAGGGAGACAATACTTCTCTTGATGAGATGTAAAATTACTGTTCACAAAGATGATTGCCTCAAGACTTGAGGTGATGGGTTTTGAAATTTCGATGCAATAATGATTATTACAGTCATGATTATTCACTGTCTCCTTAGCATCTGTCAAGTCTGTTCCTTCTGTTATCCCAATCCACGCATTTAGCTCACATTCTCATCTCTATTGCACGCATTAGCTACTTAAGTGTTTCATATGTGTGTTGTCACTGACAATCACATTAATTATAAATATCTCCACCATGAGCTGGACATTCAACACCAAATAATCTGTCCCACTTACATTAGGAGTTGTAGCACTCAAAGTACTTGTATGAGTTTTCTTTTCTTTTTAATAGTTTTTATTTTTTATATTAATCACAGGTTATTTACTTGGTATTCCAGCTATAGCCCCCTCTGTCCTTCCCTCCCAGTCCCACTCTCCCTACCTCATCTCCTCCCTGCCCTTCTCTAAGTCCTCTGGTAGTCCCTTCTGTCTGACCCTAGTTTATCAGGTCTCATCAGTACTGGCTGCAATGTCCTCCTCTAGGGCCTAGCAAGGCTGCTCCTACCTTGGTGGGCGGTGAGGGGAAGGTCAAAGAGCCCACCACTTATGTGATTGAATTTGGTAGCCTCCCATACACTAAAACTTTTAATTTTTCATATGGGGATAAGATTATGCCTAAGTTGCCCAGGAAAACCTACCAATGTTGATGTTCTTTTTGTGTTATTTTATTTTGTTTCATTTGTGTTTTTTGAGACAGGGTTTCTCTGTGTAGCCGTGGCTTTTCTGAACTCACTTTTAGACCAGACTGGCCATGAACTAACAGTGTCTGTCTCTACCTCCCAGAGTGCTGGGATTACAGGAGTGTATGACCTCACCTCTCTGTACCTTAATTTAACTGCTCCAAAATCTGCAATGCCACATCTCCTCAGGCCTTTTCCACCAAACTTGTTCTGTTGTAGGAGATCCAGTCTCCAGAAGTGCCTTGGTCTCAATATAGTCACACCGGCCAATCTGTAGCTTTTTCCTATTGTTTTTGATAGTAGTCCTCATTCCATAGGACTTACACATGGCAGATATTCATCATCTTCCCTGTTTATGGTCACTTTAAAGATTTGAACATTTTTATGATGTCGGGTGTCATAAAGCTGACTTGTTTTCCTTTTGGTAGCAAAAATAAGGCACAATCTAAAACTGTCTCCAAGACCCCATATTCTTATTCCAGTCTTTAACACATGACATTCTACGGAGGCTAAAATAACGAGGGCCATGATTGCTGTTGGGAGTATATTTATTCAAAATGAGTTGCCCACGTCTAGCTTTTTCTTACGATAAAATGGCACGTACACTGAGCTCATCTGCTGATATTCCAAGGACAGTTCCTAAGCAGGCTTGATTCCTGATGGTTTCCCATGCTACCAGGTATTAAGTATGCTAGGCTTTCGCTCCTGAAGCCGTGCGAGCTGGAAATAGCAGCCTCACCTGTAGAATAAGGCATTATCCAGCTTTTCAGAGGTCACAAAGTTATGTTTATACAATATTCTAATCCCCTGCCTGTCACAATTTAGCCAAGGTAAGAAATACCAGCTTTGTATTACTGATCTGAATCTTTACAAAAATGCGAGGTCTTTCTTCTACAAGCTGGTCAGTGACCTCACCTCCCTCTAGGCATATTGCCAATGCATAACGCTTGCTGACTCTGCAGAGAAATCTCTAGAATGCTCATGTAGCTGCGGCATAAATCATGTTTTCATTCTAGATGTACATTTTCAAAACGGTTAGCATCTAGTCTTACATTGTGTTCACTTCCTTTAGGTTATTATTATTATTATTATTATTATTATTATTACCATTATTATTTACTTTTTAAAAACAGTGGCACGTGTGCATCAAATGTGCCAAAATTATGATTTTGCGTGCTGCTATAAAGGACCTGATATGCTTGTCCTATCAAACTCCAGCGCCTAAATTCTCTTCACAGGATGCAAGTGCTGTTTAACTGGTGCATCTTGCATTTGCAAAGTGTTTGTTTTAAACTTGAGAACATCTGAACTCCTGTTCCCCTTCAAAGCTATCCATCCTAAATCACAACTCCAGCATCATGACACCGAGAAGGCGCTGTTATAAAACACGATTGTTCGTACAGGGTTTATCCTTCCTACAATGAAAAGAAAAAGCCTGTGTACTAACCTTCAATAAACATTGAGAAGAATGTATTCAAGGCTCTCTCGCCTGGTAGAAATCTGTCAGAAGGATTGCTGAGTCTACAAACCATGGGAGAGACGTAATATGGCTGCCTGACTGAATGTGTTTAGTTTCTCAATCCAAGTCAAGGTTTCTTCCAGAGATAAATAGACTTCTAGGAATGGGGAGCTATCCCCCCAAAGATTCAAGACTCACAGCACGAAGAGGTCAAGAGTAGAATAAGGGATGCCATCATGTTATGATTCAGGAAATGTAAAGCATCGTTGTTCTCACTAGTAAAGTCCAGGTTTTCACCAAAGCCATTCGATTTTTGTCTAGGAACCTCTGAAGGTCCTTTAGCTAAGTGTACAACTTAAATGTCCCTTGAGATTTACTAAGCAGGATCTTTTCTCACATATTTGCAAGCAGTCTGTTCTTCTTTGGGAATGTATAAACAGTCCCCTACAGTGAGTAGAGAATGAAACTCCCCCATTCTAAATTGTTATGTAAACTACTGGTTTAGTGTGACTCCTGCAGAACTTCATTGATGAGTTTAGAGTCAGTTTTCCTGGCCACCACAGACCATGGGAAGAGCTGATGCTGTCTTCTGTGTGCAGGTAAATTGTCACCAGAGAAATCTAGGGTAACTTTGGTCAGTGATGGCCCTGTGCTCAACACCTCAAGAATTCTTATGGCCATGATTTTTTTTAATTTTAATTTTATTTTTTTCACAATTTATTCATTATACATCCTGATTGAAGCCTCCTGCCTTAACTTCTCTCAGTCCTGCCCTTCCTCCCTCTTCCCCCATCCCCTTCCCCTAGTCCCCTGAAAGGGAGAGTTCTCCTTTGCCATCTACCCATAGCTTATCAAGTCTCATCATAACTGCCTGGATCATCTTCCTCTAGGGACAAATGATCAAAGAGCAAGCAACCTAGTTTTTTTTAAATGTGGTAAAAACATTATTTATTATTGTAAAATAATAGCAAGCATTCCATTCCAGAGAAATAAAGACCCCTATGCTGGTGTTGGCTAGATATAGTTGTAGCTGAATAAAAACTATAATGAGAAACACTACTTAAAAAGTATCACCAGAAAAGATGGCTCCAGAATGCAGAAAAGGAACTTTTCTTGGAGATGTAGTGATATCATTATTGAAGTGTCAGTTAAATACTCCTAGGATCTTTTTTTCTTTTAAAAATATATTGAAAACATAATTTCCATTGTCATACTGTGGTAAAAATGATATATATTCCAAAGTGGGCATAATTAATTTCATGTACCCTTTGACAGTTTTATCATATTTCTGATTGTTACAGGTGTTCTTTTCCCCAAGGAAATTTTAATGAGCATACTCTCCACCATCCACAATCTGCTTATGTTTGTGGAGCATAGAAATCTAACTAATATTCAGCCTTATTATTATAACTCAATGAGGGATAAATAAAGATATTTTTTCTTGCTTTATGACTTTTCCACTTTGGAAAAGTACGGATGGGAAAATGAGAATACAGACACTTATAATTTCAAATCTTTAGAGGTATTTTTACATGATTTTAGGATTGTTGAATCACAGGTGGTGTGTTAACATGGGTGTCTTAATTTTTAATGTGTCATTCCATCGTTTTTTCCCTTTAATTCAAGCCTCCACATCATCTTTTAAAACACAATGTGAAATTTATATTTGAAAGGAGAGAGAAAGCAGCAGAGGAATAAAGACAGTAAGAAGGAAGACGAGGAAAGCTGACAGAGAGAGGGAAAAAAGATAGTGGTTTCATGCTTAAATCAACTGCTTCTGTAACATCATTGGTTTAGTGTGGTAAGTCTGAGTTTAGTGATATCATTTAGTGATGTCCTTTATACTCGTCACCACAACCATTTGTATTTTAAATGACCTATCTTACTAAATACTCCAAGTCAGATAGAAAATTATCAGTTCAAATTATTTGCCATTGAAGTGATAAAGGAAATACTACTCAGAAGTACCTAGGGCTTACTCAAGGTTACTAACAATTCTTGACATATCTGAAATTAAAAAGTAACTGAAGTAGCACTGCATTTCCTACATAATTCCAATGGAACACAGCTCTCTATGTGAAATTAGGATGGGCTTTTATGCCTCGCAAAAGTAGCTGCAGTTGTCAATTTAATACATTTGGAGCAAGAGACTAAACTACAGAACTGCCCCTATTCAGTTTGTCTACGAACCTGCTTGTGGGGACATTTTGGGATTGCTAATCGATGTGTAAGGATCTAGCCCCCTCTAGGTGGTAAAATTCCTAGGCTATTGTAAGTGGACTATGTAAGAAAGCTAGCTAGCTAAATATGAGCCTGGAAGCAAGCCAGTGAACAGCGTTCCTGCACCGTCTCTCCTTCTTGCTTCCAACCCCCTGTCTTGAGCTCCTGCTATGGCTTCCTTTTATGATGGACTGTTCAATCTATAAGCTAAAGCCAACCAGACGAACGAAAACCTGACCTTCCCCAAGTTGCTTTTGGTCAGTATTTTATTACAGTAACAGGGAAGCAAACTGGGAAAGTGCCTTCTTTACTAGATGGAGGCTCGGGCGGGGCTCTCATAATTACCAGGAAAGCACTCTTCTTAGTTATTGGATGTTTTATGAATCACGGACTCCGTCATTAGAGACTAGCATCTTCCAATCATGGTAACTTCTACAAAACAAGTGTTCTCCTTCAAATGACCTGACCTTCCATCCTCTGATGTTTATCTTCTTTGGTTCTATATGCCTCTGAACAAATAACAATGCTCCTTTATTATGGACAGTGCTTTGTCAACCGCAAACCCTATGTTGTGGGACCATACTAATTACACAAACCATGTCAAAGATTCCTCATTTCCTCGGTTTTTATAGGTAAGGTATTTGGGTCTCATATAAGTTCTAGAACATCTAAAGATTACAGAGATCACAAAGGTCTATAAGACAAGATCCCTGGCTTCTTGGAGCACAGGTTCTCAAAGCTGAGAAGGGAGCCCCCTCACCACTACCCTGATGCAACTTTGGCAATATCTAGATGCCATTTTGACTGTTGGAACCATAATTTTCCTGCAATTCACATAGCTTTCAGTGGAGACAACAGATGTTCTCTGATATTCTATACATCAAAGGGCAGTTGCCCTCCACAAAGAATGATCTCCTAAAATAGCTACAGTATGTAGTGGGGAAAAAAAAATCCTGTCTTAAAGCAAAGTCTGCCACTGTTTACTGTATTTTTCTCGGAATGTGCTGAAAGTATAATACTGATTTGAGAATGACACACTGAGTATTTTAACCCAGTCAAATATAATATGGAAATATCAAATTAGATAAAAGAAACATTCAAAGTTTTGAAGTTGGGAAAAGCAGCCTGTGAACCCCCATCCCACGCTTAATAATAATTTCAATAATAATTTCCCTTTGGGCACACTAACCTTAAGGTTCATGTAGCCACCCTGTGCCTTATTTTAAAAAGAGAAGGATAGGAATTCCTACCTTATCTGGTTGGAATTGGTGTGTGTGTAGTGTCTGTCTTTTCAGATCTCTGTCTCATTTCTAGCTTGAGTAGGATACAGTAATAAGGGTTTTGTACGTATCTCATTTTGTTGACAAATGGGTATGGCTGGTTCTCTGGACGTCAGCTCTGTGAACATGGACTGTCTTGGAAATTCTTTTCCTGGTTGGTACACTCAGAAAAAGCTGCATCTCTCAGTCTTCCGGTCAATATTCAGTTTTCACACTTCACAAGGCCTCCCCTGGAGGAGTAGCATAATTGACAGAAATTATGATTTATTGATTCGCTTCACCCTGTTTGTCTTTCTCAGAATGAGAATGGGCTCGGGGCATGGGATGCAGTCTCCTGCCAGGACCCAGAGGAGAAAACAAAACCATACAATGAGGAGAGGAGACCTTGCAATTAGTTAGACTCAGGTTCGGTCCCGTATGCATCTTTTTAGCTGTTTATTTCTGTGCCTCCCTTAAATGCTGCTGTTGTCTCTGTTCTCTTTTCCATGCAATAGTGATGTCCTTGGAATTGTGGCAAACAATACACATAAAGTAGTCCTAGTTACACACTTAGCAAGCAGTGACCAATGTGTTAGTGGAAATTCCTAAGTGTGTCTGAAAGGAATAAATAAATATCCCAGGGCTCTCCAGCCAAGCCAAGAAGTATAGACAGATTGCACCAAGCTGGCTGTGTGTCATGCTATGCCTTGTCCTACACATAGCAGAGCTACCTAGGATAAAGGCTGATTTATAAGTTAGATCCTGTAAAAGATTAATGACAAACAGTAATATGAACCCAACATGCATATATATATATATATATATATATATATATATATATATATATATGCATATATATATATATACACACATGTAGTGCTATGTCGGTATGAACATAATGTGCACAGTGGTCAGCATCAGCGTCCTTGCCTTTCATGGTGCATTTAAGTAAGGGAAAAAGACTGCTTGAAGAAACACTCTGACCGCCAGGGGCTTCTCACAGACAACAGGCTGACTTGGAATTCCTGGCCAAATCACAGCCACAGTGTCAATATACAGGACAAAGGAGTGTTTTATGTCTTCTATGGGTCGAAGAGTAGATTTGTTGAGTTCAAGGTTTGTAATGCTAGTTAGTGTGGAGCTCAATTTAAAATGGTGAATTAGTTCTAGAATATTCTACTTAATATTTGTGGACCATATTTAGACTGCTTTAATTGAAACCCCATCAAACAAAATCTTAGGTGTGGTTGGGTGTAAGGAATGTGTGTGCGACTTTCTTACAGGAGGAGACATGCTTAAGTCATTTATTTTAATTTATAATTCAGCCATGAATTCTACATGAAATTCACTGCATATCAAACTCTTTAAGGAAAGCCTGATAAGCAGGGTTTCTACAGCACTCTTCCCTTTCCTTAAGACACCAAATTAACATGATGCTACTTCTTCACAGAGTATATTTTAAGAAATCATAGTTTATATATTTCAGTTTCAATGTACAGTTTAGTGTTGTATTTTGACAATGGGACAGAATTTTGCATTTTGGTTTCTCTGCTGTGATTTTGAAGTGAAAACACTGAGTAAGTCTAATGATCAGGTCATTAGAGGGAGAGAAAGCATCATTTTAAAGGATAAATGAAGTTTGGTGTCATTTCAGACACATCCTTGCTAGGTACATCTCCTGACTGCATCAAGATACTACTATTAGCAAGTGTGGAAGAAGCATAAGAAAAGGGAGAAACAAGATTGCTACTATGATCTTCCTGTGTTTAATTTTTCAGATTTATGTATTTTATTTTTGTATGTATGAAAAGTTTGCCTTCATATGTGTCTGTGGATCATGTGCATGCTTGCTGTCTTTGGATGTCAGAAGCTATCCTAAGATGTCGCGGAACTGAAGTTATGGATGGTTGTGAGCCAACATGTACATGCATAATATTGAACTTTCCTCCTCGGCAAAAATAAAAAGCACTTTGTTATTTTTATTATTTTTTCAAGAGTTTTTACTTAATGTAATTTACATAAAGTCTTCAGCTATTCCACATCCTTGCCATAATTTTTTTGTTCTTCCTTTTCTAGATAATAGCTACTACGACTGTGTAAATACCAAATTTACATTTCTTTGTTGGTCAAGGATATTAAACACTTTTTCTTTTTTATTATTATCGTTTATTACAATTTATTCAATTTATATCCCACCGTGGCCCCTTCCCTCATCTCTTCCCAATCCCACTCTTCTTAAATTTTCTCCCCCTATGCCCCTCCCCTAATCTACTGATTCCTTCTATTTGACCCTAGCTGATCAGGTCTCATCAGGACTGGTTGCATTGTCTTCCTCCGTGGCCTGGCCAGGCTGTACCACCCAGGGTGATCTGATCAGAGAGACTGACACTGAGTTCATGCCAGAGAAAGCCTCTGATCCCCTTACTAGGGATCCCACTTGGAGACTGAGTCTATGGGCTACATCTGAGGCAGGGTTTAACGTCCTCTCCATGCATTGTCCTTGGTTGGGGTATTATTCTCTGCAGGGCCCCCATGGCTCAGTTTTTATAGCTCTGTTGGTCTCCTTTTGGAGCTCCTGTTCCCTCTAAGTGTTTCTATCTCTCCCTTCTTTCAAAATATTACCTGAACTTTGCCCGAATTTTGGCTATGAGTCTCAGCCTCTGCTTCAATACATCGATTAGAAGAGTCTTTCAAGTGTCTGTGGTAGGCTCCTGTCCTGTTACCTGTCTTTTCCTGCTTCCAATATCTATTGAGTTTGTCTTTCTTAATGAGGACTGAGCATCTTCCCTAGGGTCTTTCTTGTTGTTTAGCTTTAAAAGTATACATTTTAGTATGTTTATCCTATATAATGTGGCTAATATCCACTTATAAGTGAATATATACCATGAGTGTCTTTCTGCTTCTGGGATACCTTACTCAAAAAGATCTTTTCTAGATCTCACCATTTGCCTGAAAATTTCATGATTTCCTTGTTTTTAATTGCTGAGTAGTATTCCATTGTGCAAATGTACCGTAGTTTCTGCATCCATTCTTCAACCCAGAGGGACATTTGGGTTGTTTCCAGGTTCTGGCTATTTCAAATAAAGCTGCTACAAACATGGTTGAGCAAATGTCCTTGTGGTATACTTGATCATTTTTTATAATATGCCTAGGAGTAGTATAGCTAGGTATTGAGGTAGCTCTCTTCCTATTTGTCTGAGAAAGTACCAGATTGATTTTCAAAGTGGTTGTACAAGTTTACATTCCCACCAGCAATGGAAAAGGATTCCCCTTTCTTCACATCCTCTCCAGCATATGTTGTCACTTGAGTTTTTGATCTTAGCCATTCTGATGGGTGAAATCTCAGAGTCGTTTTGATTTGCATTTCCCTGATGACTAATGACGTTGAACTTTTCTTTAAGTGTTTCTTTGCCATTCGATATTCTTCTATTGAGAACTTTCTGTTTAGCTCTGTACCCCATTTTTTAATTGGATTACTTGATTTGTTGCTATTTAATTTCTTTACTTCTTTATATATTCTGGAGATTAGCCCTCTGTCAGATATAGAGTTGGTGAAGATCCTTTCCCAGTCGGTAGGCCGTCGTTTTGTTCTGACAACAGTGTCTTTTGCTTTACAGAAGCTTTTCAGTTTCATGAGGTCCCATTTGTAAATTATTGATCTTAGAGCCTGTGCTGTTGGTGTTCTGTTTAGGAAGGTTTTTTTTCCTGTGCCAATGAGTTCTAGGCTCTTTCCCATTTTTTCTTCTAACTGATTTAGTGTGTCTGGTTTTATGTTAGGTTTTTTATCCACTTGGACTTTAGTTTGTGCAGGGTGATAAATATGGATCTATTTCATTTTTCTACATGTTGCCATTGAGTTGGACCAGCACTATTTGTTGAAGATGCTGTCTTTTTTTCCATTGTATGTTTTTGCTTCTTTGTGAAAAAGTAAGTATCCATAGGTGTGTGGGTTTATTTCAGGGTATTCTATTCGGTTCCATTGATCCACCATTCTGTTTCTATGCCAGTACCATGCAGTTTTTATTATTGTTGCTCCTTTTACAGCTTTTGGAGATATCTCCAGAAGATCTGTTGTTGTACAGGATTGTTTTAGCAATCCTGGGTTAGAACCACACCAAGGTACTTTATGTGATTTGTGGCTATTGTATATGACACTGTTTTCTTAATTTCTTTCTCAGCCCTTTTATCTTTTATTTACAGGAGGGCTACTGAATTTTTTAAGTTAAATTTGTATCCAGCCACTTTGTTGAAGGCATTTATCACCTGAAGGAGCTCTCTAGTAGAATTTTGGGGGTCACTCATGTATACTATCATATCATCTGCGAAGAGTGATACTCTGACTTCTTCTTATCTCATATGTATTCCCTTGATCTCCTTTAGTTGTGTTATTGCTCTGTCTAGGTCTTCAAGTACTATGTTGAAGAGATATGGAAAGAGTGGGCAGCCTTGTCTTGTCCCTGATTTCAGTGGAATTGATTTAAGTTTCTCTACATTTAGTTTGATGTTAGCTATAGGCTTGCTCTGTATTGTCTTTACTATGTTTAGGTAAGTGCCTGTAACAAGTTCTCTTAACTGCTAAGCCATCAGTATAGGCCTGCTATTTCCCTCTTACCCCACTGGTTTATCTTACACCACCTTGCATTTCTCAAACCCTGGAGCAATGGTTGAGCATTATCTGAGAAGCATCTAGCAGTCAGAAATCTGGGGACAGTGGAAGTGCGTGGGGTTTCATATTCTTTCCTCTGAATTTTGTTTGATCACTGTAGATATGCACCTTGTAGTGACAGATGATCTTTCTTTTCCTCATTTGCAAATGGGGGACTGTGGAAGAAAAAAAAAAGTGAGCTCTAAGTTCTTAGTAAACCCTTTCAGGAAGGGTCCCTAAAGACAAAAGCAAATGAGGAGGGTAAAATCAAATCGGGCTCCTCATAAAAGAAGAGAGATAGACAATCTGCTGTAAGTTTATAATTTATTTCAGAAATTCATTTATCCTGGGAAATGCTGATATACATCATAATGTATTCTTTAAAAGCATCCTGGGAAATGCTGATATACATCATAATGTATTCTTTAAAAGCAATATGACTCTATTCTGAAAACCCCAAGTTTTAGGTAGAACTGATTTTCTAGAAATGGACAGTATTTTCAGTCCCTGGCTTCCTGCCCTCTGAATCCCACACTGAACCACCTCACTACTTTCAGAGAGTTGTGTCCAAGAATTCAGGCACATACACATTTTTGCTAGATATTGGGTATTTTCAAGAAGGCAGGGATTGCACAAAAATATAATGTGGTGAGAAGATATTTATAGAATAAAGTTATAAATATATTAAATATGCAAACATGGGGATGGGCTAGCGGACTGAAAATAAACCTAATGTTTTTACCTGGCTTTCTCTCGTTTCCCAAAGTTTCCAGATATTTTCAGTTGTTTTCCTAACTGCTGAAATTCAGACATTAAAAATACTATCAGCAAAGGCTACTTTTTATTGTTTGTGATTGTTGCAGAATACACAAGCCTAGAGCAGAGATTCATTCTAAAGCTCACTTCCCTTCCTCAGGGAGCTGTTATTTCAATAAAAACAATGGAATCAGTTAGCATAGGTAATAAAATAATTATAGTAATTTATTTTGGCTATTAAATGTTACATCCCTTTAGCTAATCATCCACTTGAAGCTATTATTCAAAGTGTTCTACTCTTTTTGCCTTTAAGTTAAACATCATGAATTTCTATGCACTGATAAATCCAAATCTAATAAATTTCTGATGTGTTTTCTTGCTCTGTGAATACCGACAACTCTCTATCTTGTTAATTCAGTGTTACTCAACGCTAGTAAAAGATGTTTTCCTGTATCATATAAAAGCAAAGGATTGCTTGTTTCCTAACTTTGTACTGAGTTACAAGTATATTTAGCCTTCATTACTGTATAAGCACAGAACACTCTGTGTTTATAAACAGAGGCAGTGTTTGAGAGGATTTAATCACTAGCGCTTAGAGAGCTGTACTTTGTGAAGCGACCCCAATCATGTCTTGCCAACATGCTGTCCATGAAAGGATACCTTTCAGGATTCAGAAAGCCTCGTGTGTGTTTCACCATAGGACAAAGCCGGGTTTCTAATTATTTTCAGTTCTATTCGGTTTCACATCCGTTTCACTTTGATAAGGTCTAAGCCAGGCGTATCAAATCATCTGAAAGGCACGGAGTTGTTTTCCTATTCTGCAGGTATGTTACCTGAATTGCTCAGAGATGAACAAAACTGGCATTCCTGACTCTCATTTTCAGACTCCCAAGTCATTAAACAAAAGAAGTAGCAGAAATAACTTCAAATGCTCCCCATGGAGGCTGCATATACAGGGAGTAAGCTCAGCTCATCACTATGCTGGTATAAGTACATTTAGGAAAACTTTCATTTTTTTAACCTTCTCTATCCTTATCTCTCTGAATTTACCAGATAAATCAGTAAAGGCTCGACTCAAATTTTAGAGAAAGAAAATGCATCTGCCAGCTAACCATACTCTATAAAATTATTCTCAGATGTGATTAATAGTTGGCAAATGAAATATCTGACACGAATGACTTTAATTTCTAGTCAAGTTAGTATTTATAAGTAAATCTGATGGTTTAACATTTGTAAGGATTATAACACACTTAAATAGCATCTCAGTTGTAATAATATTTGGGTCCTAACTGAGATATTTCAAGAAGTTTGTTTTCCAAGTGGACAGATTTTCATTAGGAAGTTACTTAGAAAAAAAATCTAAGTAAAATAAAGAGACACATCTTAATAAAAAGGTAGCAGTTTGAATACTCAAAATTAGGAACATGTTTATAAGTTTGGATTACAATAAAGATCTCCATTTTGTACCATTTGTCAGAAACTATAGGTAAGAGGAATGACACCCCTAAAGGATTTTCAAACAAGTTTGTCACAGTGTTCTGGAATAAACAGGATGTCTCATTAAACATAGTCACATCAAATACTCATTGAAATGAATGATTCTACTTCCTTGGCCGCGTTGCTGTTTGAGGACATTAGAGGACACTATGTTTGGTGTTATGCATTGCAGCAGGAAGGAAATGACTTGACTGCTTTGGATAATTGTTCTTGTTTAGGAAAACTGATGACAGAGTCACAGTGTCCCACCTTCCTCAGAACTTGCCCCTTTCTTTCAGAACACCAGTTTGTGGTAACAGAAAGCAACAACTTGCAGAACATAGACACACATTTCCATAGGACCTGCCAAAAGTACTACTCATGTAGTTTCATTCTAAACTAGATTTGATAACATTCTTTCTCCCAAATAAAGAAGCAGTATAATTTGAGGATGGTTTTTGATGGCTCACAAATGTGCAAGAGGAACTGAGCACACAATCAGAAAGGTTGCTTAAACAAGGGAGGAGATGGAAAACGAGACAAAGAGTCTTACGCAGGATATGGTGGAGTTATGGGACCACTACAGAGGAACAAGAGGTTATATGTATGTATCTGTCCACAAGACACTAAAACCACTCTTTAAGCTCAACCCTGGAGTAAATGAGAATCATCTGTTTATACTAAACTCATGTCCCTCCACTCTCCTTTTCTGCTTACTGAATCATGTTAGTGGATGTTATAAAGCAATAACAGTTGTGTTTAATAAATGATTCATCCACCCCCCAAAATCTCTTCTACTATCAGAAACTTTTTCTTGTTTTGTTTCCCTTTTTTTTTTGTAAAGAAATGTTTTATGGCCTCAGTTCCTGAATTAGAATTGGATTATTGGAAAAGCCATTTAAATTAGTTTCTTTTGTTTAAGAAGTTATGTGTTGAATAGCTGGGAGAGAGCAGGTGAGTTCACAAAGGAAATATAAATGTATTGTGAGGAATTTAAGTAGTACAAAGAATCCAAAAGCTTTGCATGTAAATTGACTTTATACGTTAGACACCATAATCTAGTAATAGAACACAGTAATGCCACGGATGAATTCCAGTCAACATAAAATTCAAGCTCTTTGAAGATACAGCCAAATCTGCTCTCTCAGAAGTAAAAGAAATTCTCTCCCAGTGATGGACTTAACCAGTGGATAAGCTTTTCATTAGACAATTATGTGTTTCAGTAGACACAGGACATTCAGTATATATGTATTTGCTGTACCTTTTTAGATGTCAGGGACCACATTCCATAAAGTTTAAGTCACACCGAGGTTTTTTTAAACATTCAAAGAAAATTGATAGATGAGACACTGAATAGTATGACATGTCCACTGAATATGTTTCATTCACACTTCAAAAGGAAACGAATTGTCCAGACTGTCTAACCATTAGGAAAAGAAAATCCCGGGCGATAATTACACCTGCTTGGATGTTTAAGGAGAGCACCTTTGAGTCTTTGTAACATTTGAAGTTCTAATCCCCTTGGTGCAACACCCTAGGAAAAGAGGCGGGAATTATAAAACCATTTTAATCCATTGGGTGATGTTAAAAGAAGCAAAGTAAAAGAAATGTTATTGTAAATCGGACTTTATTATGACCAGAGCAGAAGAAACCAGCTTGTAGTGATGCTAATTGAAAAGAAGAGAATGTGTAATTAAATCACAATCAATAATTATTTTATTTGGGCCATTAGAAAGTTGACATGTAGGCTTCAAAGAAAATCAAGTAGATTTTATTTGAGTTTGCTCTAAGATATATCTGAGTGGTCAAAGAGTTCAGTGCTACGCTTGAGCGCAGATCCCAGACCACTGAGCACAATTCGGTTGGATCATGAGTTTAATTACAAAGTTAAAAAATAAGCCTAGGTCAAGGTGAAGTGGGCACCTTTGGATATAAGCAAGAACAGGTGCAGTGATTTCTGTTACACATTTAGTAGGAATGCTATAGAACAGCCAGGTGTGAAACAGGGCATGTTAGGTTGTTTAAATTATAAACTGCCATCTAATGTCTGTCTCAGTGGTACAGATATTGATCAGAGAGTTCCCATGTATGTTTTGTGTTACCAGAACTTACTTATGTTGCTTGGGAAACTTATAAATGAACACTTTAATCCTTATCTGTAACTTAAAAACCAAGCCACATACCTCTTCTCATTTTCACAGAAACAGAGCAGAAGGAAACCAGTGACTGATTTTTGGACACTTAACCAGTAGTTCCTTATTCTATTAGCTACCTCTCTACTCTCTGCTCTCTCTTACCTCTCCCTTCCTGGCCCATCACCCTTTCCCTGTCCATCTCCCTCTCCACCTCTCTCTGTGTATGCTTTTGGAAATAAGGTCTCCCTCTTCAACCAAGGTTATCTTCTGTAGCTCAGGCTATCCTCAGTCTGGTACGTCTAATTTCCTGAGACAGTGTCATGTTTACTGCCATGCCAACTCCATATCTCATTCTTTTTTTCTTTTTCTTTTTAATATTAGTTACAGTTTATTAACTTCGTATCCCAGCTATAGCCCACTCCCTCATTTCCTCCCAATCCCACCCTCCCTCCCTGATCTCCTCCCTGCCCCTTTCCAAGTCCACTGATACAGGAGGACCTCCTTTCCTTTCATCTGACCCTGGTTTATTAGGTATCTTCAGGACTGGCTGCAAAGTCCTCCTCTGTGGCCTAGTAGGGATGCTTCTTCCTCGGGGGTCGGGGAGAGGTCAAAGAGCCTGCCATTGAGTTCATGTCAGAGACAGTCCCTGTTCTCCTTACTAGGGAACCCACTTGGATACTGAACTACCACGGGCTTCATCTGAGCAGAGGTTCTAGATTATATCTATACATGGTCCTTGGTTGGATAAACAATCTCATAAAAGTCCCCTGTGCCCAGATATATTTGGTCCTTGTGGAGTTCCTGTCCTCTCCAGGTCATATTAACTCCCCCTTCTTTCATGTGATTCCCTGCACTCTGCCCAAGGTTTGGTTTTGAGTCTTAGTATCTGCTTTGATACATTAGGTAGAGTCTTTCAGAGGCTCTCTGTGGCAGGCTCCTGTCCTGTTGCTTGTTTTCTCATTCTTGAGCTTAGAAAAAACACAGCAGCACACAGGAACCTGGGTTGTTAGAAGTGCACAAGCATTTGTCTGGTCCCGAGTCTTAGATCTGGCCCTGAGTCTTAGAACTAGGAGGTAGCAGCTTCTAAGTACCATTATGTAACCTAGTAATCAAAGAGAGCCAGGACATGGTGCTTCCGTCCAGTGATGGTGGAAATGTCATTTTCAGCAAGTTTACTGATGGTTCATTTTCACTCAAAGGGTGCAACTTGAGCACTCAATACAGAAAAGGTAAACAGCTACAGAAGGGCATTATGGGGGAGAGTCAACTCTGTCTAGCTCTTCTGAGGATGACCTCCTGAAAAGGAGAATGATGATTGGTTTGAGGGATCCCAAAAGATCCCTTTTTAAGGATGATGCTGGTTTTATTAAAGCTGGGCTCTCAGACTTACTTGGTCTCTAAGGTGCTTCAGATGGCTGTTCTATAAAGTTCTGTTTTCTCTCACTGTAAAAGAGATTGAGACAAAAAAAAGAGAGAGAGAGAATTTGGCGGTATGCTATTTTAAATGTAGGTTTTATTTTAACTAGTTGCTGAGTATGGAGCAGAATTTAAACCTTGGTAATTGCCAAACAGCCAAACAATAGAAGCCATGGGATCTGGGATGCTTCTGGTTAACTTAGACAAGATTTGTGAGTTTTTACTATGGGACAGTACCACTCCAGGGAATTTGCTAGCCCACATGGCTTCTGACCCCTCACTCCCCCTCTTTTTTTTTTTTCACTCCATTCCTATTCACAGATCTAAGAGCTAAATTGGGGCTGGTCTTGGTTCCTGTACTTGTCCAGTGGGTACATGTGATTGGAGTTCATCCCGGCCATAGCCCACATCAGTGTCTGCAGGAACTTCAGACCAATTCCCTACTATGTTTGTGCACTTTCCTGAAAGAGGGCAGAGGGATGCTGGGCAGGAAAAGTAAGTAGCAAATAAACAGGAAAGAAAATAAAAACAAGAACACTCGTTGACCAATAGGAGCCAAAAAAAAAAAAAAAGGCTTTCAACATTCATTCCACAATTATTGATTGAGTGTCTGCAGAGTGCCTCACGCACTGCTCACATTAAAACAAGCTTTTATTTCACACAGCTGCCTGTCAAAGACGGCTGCATTATGAAAAGAGACCCTTAGCTTTTAATGGTCATTCCACATTAAGACTAAATATGCTCTGTCTACGTTCACAATGCTGTTTTCTGACAGTTAAAGATTTTTACCTCTCATTGGAAATGTCTTTTTTAAAATGGGTTTTTATTTATAGATGATTGTAAATCATAGGAGGCAGAAAGCTTTCCTTTCAGCTGAAGCCTAAGCTCATTTTTATAGTGACCAACACAAGGCACACAATATACCTCATATGTGCATCATGATGGCATATTACCCAATGTTAAAATACAGACATGTCAATGTTTTCTGAACTTGGTGACTATACTTTATTCAGGCTGGGTTGTGGTGCTAGAAATCAAGCTCATTTAATACAAACATGAATGATTTCAGAAGCCTGCATGTGTTTCTTGTGGCACCCAATGTCAAGAGCTCAGATAAGTGTCAAGAAGAAATGGCATCACCACTGTGGGACACCTGTGTGTACACTTGCTAGAAAATAAACTCAGAAATTATGATGGCTCACAGAAGAAGTTTATTTCATCCTTACACAATGTATTTTATCACCCACTGTACCTCTGTATGCACAAACATGTGTGTGCATAAGACCAAATGTTAAAATGAAACCATTTGTAAACAAATACTGATATGGATTCTTTCAGTAATTTAAAAGGTATAACTAGATTCCCCAAAGTAGTAACTTCAGAGATTATCCAGAATAGTATAGATTATGCCCAAGGCATTTTTAAGTAAGCAAGAAGAGAGACTTAGCAAGCCAGTGTTGAAATCAAGTTGGTGAAATATTAAATAATTGGACTTTATAACACAAAGAGTTTGTTGCATGTTCATTGAATAAGTGTTAATTGATATGCTCAAGGTCTTTGCTTTTCCATTGTTTATCTCTCTTTTCTACATTATTTTCTATAAATAAACAGACCACAAAAATATTTCGTGGCATATGAAATCATGTCTTTGCATACTATATCAGCAGTCTCCTAACACTGGAGTCTAAAATACAATTACTTTTTCATCTGGCATACAGTGGATTTTATCATGACATTTTCACACCTACTTGGTACTTACTGAAACTTCTCTCTCACTCCCCTCTTTAATCCCCCTCTCTTATCTGGCTTGTCTTCTTCCTCACTGCTAACATTCCCTTTCGGATTTTATGTCATGTGGAACTCTATTCCACTACCTTTTTCTTCAATTCTTGCACCTCTGTGCATTCCACCTGAACTAACTGTTTTCCTTTTCTCTACATTTTTACCCTCTGTTGTTGTCACTTGTCTTCTTCGGGTCTGTTCTTATTGTTGTTTTGTTTTTGTTTTTTTGTTTTTGTTTTTGTTTGTGCTTTTTATGTTAATCATTCTGACTGAGATGGAATTCATCATATTTGCATTTTGTTGATAATACCCTGTTGCACTGACTTTAAAGCAACATATAGACAGTCTTAGGGCTAAAACAACTATTATCTTTGTTTCATCCAAGCTTTTCAGTATTCACAACCACTTCTTCAGAAACACCAGCCACTTAGGACAGTAAGTGTTCATAGTCTGGTAGACTGTGACACCTATAATGATTTACTGTTCATAATATGGTAGATGGCCTTCCTGCTTATGCTCAACATCTACATTTATAGTCTCACATTCCAGTATCCTTGTGTCTTTGGTGTATGATATTGTCTCCTGTTTTTAACCATTCATACAATTTATTTCTATTTAAACAACCCCTACTCTTAGTTTAACTTTTAGAGTGCTACCTTATAATCCGTAAGACCCCACCAACCTTAGTAAAAGTGTTCTCTCTATACACTCAGCTCTCTACAATACCCTTTTTTAAATCTCCTAAGCACAGCTCGCCTCTTACCATCCTTTCTGATATTATTTCTAAAAATATCACTGCAAGTTTACAGTGATCATTAGGAAACAGACATTGTTCTGAGTCATTGTCCACAGAGGATGAGTAATTAATTTTACTGTTATCATAAGCCAGATAAGGCAACTGAACTTTTAAAAATATGGGCAGCTTGACCATGGCCTCACAGCTAATAAATGCAATGGCAGAACGCTTTTCCAAGTCCTTCAGAATCCAAGCCTGTCCTCCGATGCACTGCATAATAATTATTATGCCCTTCTGTGCATATGTGTCTGTCCACTCCTCTTGATTACCAGCCCTCAGATGGAAGATCACTCTGAGTTCATTCTTATATATACTCTGTCTAATAAAGTAGCTTCTACGTACCTGATGAACATGCTTAGAATGAAATCACTCAATGCTCTGCCACTCCAGCATGTTGAGTGGATTGTGTCTCCATCAGAATCATTTGTCTATAACTTCGGGTCCCTGGATTCTCTGTGACCCACCTGTCACTTCCTCTGTTATCTCATTATGATGCATCACCTAAGTTGCTTTTAGTGGCAGCTAGTGGAACATGGGTACATAAGCTCATGAGACCTGCAGAGCCATAGGTTGTTTCCTTCACACTGTGGATTAAGGGAACTCATAAAAATATATGTTAAAGGTCAGCAATGACCCTCTGAGTTAAGAGCCTGGCCATGGAAGGGCTCTATCCTTCTTCAAAGTGCACTGAATTCCCATGGAAATTGAGTTGAATGAGCTATGCAAGCAGCCCGATTTATTTTTCCAAGAAAATTGCCTTATTAATGTGCATTACGGAAATAATGTTCCACATTCGAACTAACAAGAAGAATTGTGACTGCAGGAGCCCAAGGAAATCACCTCCTGTGCTTTCATTCCAATGGATCCCAAGATGTTTTCTGAAACTCATTTTCAAGCTCTGCCTGCTTTTTCAACGGTCCCTTCCTCTGGGAACAATACCCTCTGCAATGACCTCCCTCAACAACACCCCAAAAGCCAGGCAAATGTGGCAACCAGCTCAGCAGTTCAATGACCTCAGATAAATGTTTCATGGGTTTTGGGTCTCCAGGCCAGGAGGAAATCAACCCAAACTAAAAGCAATGCCAGGTAGAGTGCAGTAAGTTTCTGTCGCGTGGAGTGTGAGTCCAGAGGACCTGGCCTCAGATGTTGCCTGTAGCCCTAAATAACTGTGTTAAAATTTACCCTTTACCATGTCAGAGTTAACTGTGAAACAGAATGAAATAATATCTGTAAACTGGTTCACACAATATAGGCCTAACACCAGCTCAATGTCAACAATGGCTGGCATATCTAATAGCAATCCTGGGAATTTAAAATGGTTAGCGGTGTTGAAAAGCTGGCGAAGTATCACCTTTAAGAAGATACAGCATGGGGAATGAGAGGGATTCGAACAAGTGAACTGTAGGGTTTCATAGATGTAAGGCAATGTTGTGAGGACTGGATGTGCTTCAGGATCAGGGTGTGCTGCTTTCAGAGCATGAACTACCAACAAGCCGGCATGGTGTTCTTTTTTCTTACCTAGTCTGTTGCTAACGCTACAGTGGTTCAGAAGTAAAGACAGCTGTGATGTTGAAATTGATGGAAGCTTTTTGCAAACAAAACTCTCTCTTACTCACTTTGGTCTCCTTGGGGCAAGGGTTACAGAACCAACCTCATAAGGTTTGATAATCTAGATGTGATGGATTTTACACTCTTTCTTGGCAACTCTTCTTTGCCTGTCTCCCATATGGAAACAAGAAAGTCATTAATCACACTTTTATTTAAAATGCACTATCATAAGCATCTTTTAAATACCCCCCAAGGCTCAATTTTGTATACCTGCAAGCATAAACTTCCTCCCAGGTAGTCTAGATTCTGATTGTCTCCTTGTTGCTCTTTCACTGATGTACTCTGAATTCTAAGGCTGTCATAATTTTCTAATAATGGTGATTTATCATCCTATAATAATGTTCTACATCATTCCACTTAAAGATCTATGACAGGAGATGCATCACACGGTGCAACTTAAAAATTTCTTAAGTTGTTAACTATGGCTTTCCTATATTGTATCTTCTTTCTAGTCTCTTTAGTGGTATAAAATAATAAAAGAGAAAACAGGCAACTAAATATAATAACATGCAGATAGTGTAACTAAGAAAAAGAAGACAGGGTGTGTGTGTGTGTGTGTGTGTGTGTGTGTGTGTGTGTGTGTGCACGCAAACACTGAACAGGTATAAAAAAATAAGCTACATTAAAATGCAAAGGAAAAAAATTAGGAGAAAGATAAGTGACTGGTCAAATCGCTATCTAAGTTTTTGGTGCATAGCAGTAAAAAGCCTTTATGTTCCTGGGGGCAAGATTCTTCAGCCCCCTTTCTAGTGCTGATCGAAGAAATCTAACAATGCTTTGGAGCTATTGATTGGTGCAAGTGTGTGGCTTAATAGCAGAATCATTACTTTTTTTAATCCTGAAACCGCCAGCTCCGACTCTTTTCAACGGAACTTCAACGTGCTCGATTGCAGGCTGCCATTTCTAATTGTTTTTAAATTTTGTGGCACATCCCTAGCTCAGGAAGTTTTGTCCTGATTGTGTGTGTGTGTGTGTGTGTGTGTGTGTGTGTGTGTGTGTTTGCTTAAGTCCTTAGTTTTTAGGACTTTATAGGTGGAGGCTTGGGGGTCTCCTGCTTGGAATGTCTTAATTTTGAAAGAGAAAAGAGAGATCTTGGTTGATTAGAAAATCTGAACTGCCTGACTCTTGGATAAAGACATAATTTGGGTCAGCATCCCCATTTACTCGATAGCATTAGAATGATGCTGTGCATTAGGTTTTCAGGGGCTGGTATCCCTGTCTGCCCTGCAGTTCTTTACTAGAACTGAGCAGAAAAGGTCAAATGAGGGGGTGATGTGTCAAAAGGCTGTAATGAAGATTTAGAAAGATTAATACCGATGGTATTTAATGAAATTGGCTTTTAGAGGAATGCTCATCTATTACTTTGATATTTAACATTTTTTTTCTTATTAAAATGTTAGTGCTGAATGGCAGTACACAGTCAGAAATATGACTTTATACAGCCCTCCATGGAAGGGTCACAGCTAATCAACAATTGGATTATTCTTGTGGTGCTATAATAAAATTATCTCACATTTTCACTTAAGACATATTTTCCCCCACCCGGGGCTTACATCTTTCCTTCTTTGTGGTGAAGAAGAAAATTGGACTAGCTGTGTCAATTTATTGCACTAATGCAGTTTTTAATTTGTTGTTTCAGCTATTTATGATAATCTCAAATACACACAGGAAGCATCTATCCTATTTTTTTTTTTTTTTTTTTGCAAGAGAGGTGTAAGATTTTTTTCTTCCTCTG
Organism: Meriones unguiculatus; assembly: GCF_030254825.1. Taxonomy (NCBI): domain Eukaryota; kingdom Metazoa; phylum Chordata; class Mammalia; order Rodentia; family Muridae; genus Meriones; species Meriones unguiculatus. The sequence continues at coordinate 32,015,651 of NC_083359.1, forward strand.
AAGGAATACTGCAGTTAAATCCTTCCTATCATACTGGAAGAAAAAAAAAACACTCTGTAGTCTAAAGTAGATGCTGATGCCTTTTGGTGTTTTGAAGAAGGAGCTGTTTCAAATTGAAAGGAAATTTCCATTTCAAAAATAGCAACTGAACTATCACAATGGCTGCTTTGCATATATTTTTTGGTCACAAAAATACCATTGTTATTTTTTACTATGGCTATGCAAATGAGTTGTTGATAGGATTAAGTTCTGTAACCTTCTGAGACAGTCTTACGCTTGCAGTATTGAAGTTTTTCTTTGCCTCCTACTATTTCCTTTACATTTAATTAAAGTCATCAAACTCATTCTGCTTCCTATTCTGCAGTAGGATTCCCTTTCTCTCCACGCTGCCTTTTTTTTTTGTAAGTGCTTCTTTTTCACCCTTCAATCTTAGTTGGTCCTCTTCAGGTTTGCTGCAGTTGCTGGCTTATTTCAATCTATGGTGTCATGTGTCTTCAGCAAAGAGTTATTTCATTTTTCAGTCGTATATTTAAAAAACTCACACAAAAGAAAATCCTCAATCATCTGTCATCCTATGTTCACTCTGACTCATTCTTATTATATTTTCTAGGGATTTGGGGTCAAGTAGACTGTGCTGATTTATAGGTTAGAACTCAAATGTGAGTTTGGGGAAGTTTAGGAGGTAAAAAAATATGATTTTTCTTAAACTATGACGGTTAGTAGGATTACACACATACACATTTTTTAAATGTACTACACCCTATTTTCATTTCTTGTAAACTGTTACTGCCTATGTTCAGAGGAAAGGCTTGAGTCTTCAACATTTTATAGCCTAAGAGGTGTATAACCCATTGCATATTTCTATGTTGTGTCTTCGATATATGTCAAAGATATTATATACATGCATATGCACTAATGGAAGCACATATATATCACCATAGTCCAGGACAAATAAAGTTTATGCCATCAGCCGTTGCATCTAATTTCTGTAAGCATGATAAAAAGTATGACTTTATACTTTTCTTTTTCTTATCCTAATTACTAAGGGAAAAAGGATTATAAAATGGTTTCTAAAATTCATATATGAATGTGTGAAATTATATTTAAATGACTGTTGAGTTTGACTGTTGCTCTCACATTGCTTTGGACACATTAATTTTCCATGCTCCTTCATTGGAAGTGGATGTAGTTAATAATTATAAAATTAATTTGCTTGGAAAGTTCTATTTTTCTCTAAAAATTGGAACTTATCGGTAAATTATCATTTTAATTAAAGCACCCATATGTATTACTTAAACATGAAAATATCCATGACTAACTAGGAAAGTGTGGCCAGTGCACCGAAATTTTCACTACACAAAGAATAAGGGTGCTTGTAAAGGCCAACCAATTCCAACCAATGTTCAGTCTGGAAATTAAGAAATTATGAATGCTCACTCTCAATTAACAGTTTTCAAATTTTGAATATTCATGGACTGTCAGATGATCGTCTACTTCTGCAAAGCAGGGTTCGGGAGGGTGGCAGAGGTGCTGTTACTCTCCGGTATTTTCAGCTTCGAGGTGCAGGAGTGCTCTGTGTGAGATCCACGCTCCTCTTGGAATTTGCTGCTTTGCTAGTTAATATCTTCACTCTCCTCCACCTTCTTCTTCTGTTTTTTCTTTTATACTTTTGGGGGAAACAAAAGGAAATTTCCCCTTTTTGATTTAGTTCTCTTTGAGGATCTGTCCAATCTGTTATAGAAAAGGTCTTACTTTAATACTTTTCTGTAAGATATGAGAAAATAAACTTAAAAAAATAATAAAAGTTGACTTTAGCCAAAGAACCTGTTTTGGAGACCATAACGTTATAATAAAATATGTTTATAGCTCATGCAAGTTACTCCTTTCTTTGCATCCTCATCCTTCTACTCTTTATTTTTGTAAGTAAAGCAAATAGAAGGACTAACATTTAAAGAAGAGGTTCTCCCACAAAGCATAGGTTTCTCACACAGTGTGCCCTCTATCCTGTGAAGCTAAAAATATGAGATGTTAATAGTATGATCATATCATATCAGCTAAAACTGTTATAAGAATATCGCTGATTTAAAATGAACTCATAAAGTGTATTCATGTGGAAATCAGATCACAATATAGTATGCATAGCATAATCACCTTTCATTATAACATACATATATTTGAAGTTCTAAGATATGTCTATATACAGATAGATGCACACATGTTCTCGTGTGTTTGTGTATAAAATATTGGAAGAAAAAAGGTCAAGAAAACAAATTACATAATTTCTCTATGCTTGGTTACATTGCTGATGACTTTTTTCCCTTAAGTGTGACTGTACGTATATTTGAGCATAGGTGACTGTGGGGCACGTGTTTTCCTTAAATTGGTTTAGTTTGATATCAATTATACTTTGCTTTTGCTAGTTCATTGGGTGACTCTTTATGATAAATAAAACAGCTCTAGAAAACTTACGTGTTCAAGAAGATGACATAGAGTTAGCTTTAGGGCACAGTTTTCCAAAATGTCCATATCAAATTTCCCTCTAACAGTATATTTGTGATCCATACCCCTCACTCTTTGCCAGTCACTGCTATTTCTATTTAGCCATACAGTGACTCTGTATTGAACATAGAAAGTTCAAGTTGTATTTCCTTTGCTGAGCTGCCATTGTTGTTGCTGTTTTAAGGTATGGATTTCCTAGACGGCAACCCAAAAGATTTTAAGTTTATAGGATTAGAGTGGGCCTTGAACTTCAAGATATTTCAAATCCTGCCAAAGGGATGCTAATGTCCTCTTAGACACTTGAGCCATAGGTCTAAGATACTAGGTTTCAGGTCTAAAAAATGAAGAGATTGCCTTGTAGATTTACATTCTCAAAATGCTCCCCCTTGGATGTAGGTGTAAGCATAGATATCAATGAGGAAGGATATACAATTTTGAGATTCATAAGATTTATTCTACTAAGGAACACATCTGAGAAGGTCTGTAGCCAACACAACCCACTCATTTAAGTGTTGAAGATAAATAAAAACGTGGACACCATGCTTCACAATTACATACCCGAGGACAAAATCAGGAAAGTTGCTGTAGTCGCTCACAACCTTGACTTCCTCTCTCTCATTCATTAATGTTGTGCTGATGAAGTTAATAAAGGGAAATGACCATGCCCATAAGCTCTGTGCAGCTTATAGGGTATTTGTTGATCGATAACTAATGAACAGGCTTTTGTTAGGTTTTAAGACTCTGAAGTCAGATATCAGAATCTCAGATGTTTGCTTCCAGAACATGGGGGTTAGTGTGAGCATCAAATTGCCTCTACAAAAACACAGGATATTTCATACAGTAAAGGATAAGTTTGGAAGCTCATCCAGTCTGAGAGAGGGTTGGGGTTGATTTCAGCTCTATTTTGTGTCAGTGCGTAATATGTACGGAATGACATGTTCTGTATACAGAATCAGTGTGCTTTTTTTGTAGACATTTACCTCAGATTTAGTGTAAGGCATTAAATGTGTATATTTCTTCTATGAAAGCCCAACATGTCTGTGTGAATGTAATTAAACAACAGGGTCTGGCGTCATCCATCTTTTGTTATGGATTGTTGAAATGATGCTGGAGAGTGGATTTATAAGTAGTGCATACTAGTACTACCAAATATTGACTTTTTTTGCTAACTCTATCACATAAAACTTCTGACTGCAACCTAAGTAAAGTTCAGTTGAAGATAAAATATTGCAAAATAAATGCCAAAAATGGAAACCATTTTTCAAAACACTAAATTAGGAAGTTAAGGAATCAGGGCAATTAATCAATATTTCAAAATGATGAATATATTTTATAAAATACCAGTTAAAAAGAAAAGCTCAAAAGGGATTTTTTTTAATATGTGTAAAACACAGTGTTTATTTTAGGGTTCTATGGCAGATCTCAGATGAATCTTCAGAAAAACACTTTATCTAAAATATTTGCTACAGTTATCATCTTCATCACAATGATCTGAAAAAATATGAAAATCAATTAGTATTTGATTCTAATAATTATAGTTTTTATTTATAGAAAATGGTGTCCTGGGTGCTGTGCTTACATGTATTCAATTCTCTTCACAGGCCTATTGCATTGTTATCCCAAATTCAGAAAATATGTAAAGGTGAAAACAATATCCAAGTGTTGTTTTAACATTTCACAAACTACCTATTTGTATTCCTGTGTGGTAGGTTTTGCTAGAATTAATAGGTAAGTCATATCTTCCATACCCAAGGGCTTTCATTGCTGTGTGATAGCTAAGATATAAAGAAAAGGGTAATAAACAAAGAATGAAAGAGAAGAAGAAAAAGTGTGTTTAGAAGAAGAAAGAGAGTCATTTATGCTTGGAATCAGGGACAAAGAGGAGAAGATGAGGGGGGAGATGCTTGTGAAGATCTGAGTACTACCTACACATATTTAAAATGCCAAAGACAAGTATATAGTAACCAGTTTTTACTATATGTTACTATATGTTGTATAACATATAGTAACCTGACTGAAGCTTGTTCAATGTAAATTAGGTAGACAGACTAATAGAAGATATTTACAAACTAGATGAAAGGCTGATAGTGGTTTTAGGGATGTTGCCTGTAGGTATTTTGAGCCCTTCCTATCCCACAAGTTTACCAGTTCATTCAGTGAGTGGTACCAGCTTTCTTAACCTTTGACACAGTCTTCATCCAGCTGTATCATGTCACACTAGCTTGACCTTGTACGGAAGACCAGGTTTCTAGTCTTGCTGAACAAAAAAAGGACTGACCCTAAAACATTGCTACTAATTAAGTGATTAGGAAAAAATTTCTGATTTCCTCAACAAATCATTAAGTGTTGGGGCCTGGGGAGATGGCTCAGTTGCTAAGGTGTTTGCCACTCATGAATAAGGACTGAAATTTAATCTCTAGAACTCATGTACCTGTCACGGTGGCTCATGTTCACAGTTCCAGCCTTCGGGAGGTGGAAACAAGCATCGGGCTTGGATTTTAGGCTCATTAGCCAGCCAGCATAGCATTGCTGGTAATTCCTAGTAGGAGACCCTGTCTCAACAAAACAAGGTGACCATTCCTGAACAGCCATGCAAGAGTTTGATCTCTGGCTTTTGCATACATTAAGCACATGTACACATGCATTTGCACATATGTTTATATGCACATACATACAAAACAACAATAATCATTCTGTAGAGCTAACAATGATAAGTAGAGGGTGGGTGTCAAATTCATGTCTTTGGGGAGAGTGGTTCTAGTGTGGAAAATAGAGAAGTAAAGGCAGTAAAAGAAAAATTAAAAAAAAAACCTTCATGTATGAATATGAAACATAATGCCAGTTAGTGGTGAGTACTATAGAGGAGAAATGAAAGAAAGACACAATAAAGCATCAATAGGCATCTCATCGTTCCAGGACAGTAACGCCTCTTGGGGAGTTCCTGCAGGCCTAAAGGAGGCTCCCTGAAGAAGGATGCATGATTCAAGTGACAGAGGGAATTAAAGCGCTTTCTCTAGTGATGTGACAAAGAAATAAATCACTTTTTAAGCTTAATCATCATGCACTAAGGTGAATGCAAGTCTCTCCATGTTACCCTTGCTCATGGTCTATGCTACTGCTCGCTGTTCTCAGCTTCCTCCATCTCTGTGTGTGCAATTTTGGAATGCATATCACAAGGAAAAGAGACATCCTGAAGCATTTGCTTTAAAATTTCACTCAACATTTTAATTGGCCAGCAGTAAAGCAGTTAAGATAACCACTAATTTAGACATTAAACCCACCAGTATCATCTGAGCCTCCCCTTTCCAATACTCCTCCATGTATTTTTTAATGATAATTAGCCAACCTTTATTATTTAGCAGTTTGTAATTACAAAATAGCTTGCAGTCATCATTTAGTTATTCCTAACACCATTCCGTGCAGTTAATGGGCATCTGTGCCTGGTACGCTGCTTTGTAGCTACTTCTCTTGAATTGAAGTATTTCTCCTTGGGTGGATAAAGGGAGGTTCCTAGTACCATGGAAACCGAGGACACCTGTGAGACCTGGGAAGCTCAGAAAGTTACAGGATTCAGGAAGCCTGTCTTTAAAGTCATTATGTCAGTAGTAAATAGTTGCCAGGAGAGAAAGGACACGTTTATAGAATTGTGTTCAAGGTAGGTTGGATCCATAGATGCAGTTTCCATGAGTCATCACCCATTTTGGTGTGGGCCCTTCAGTGATGCAGCTGCTTCTGAGTCACCCATGTTCTTTAGAGCAACCCCAACAACAGTCTTGTTGATTCACCACACTAGGCTTGGTAGGAATTGTTCTCTACCAATTGTTTCCCTGGTCTCTTCTCAGGGTGCTACATGGGTATCAGTTTTCACCAGGAAAAGTCATACAACAGATGCTGAGAAAATATTGCATTCCTCTGATATTCTTTTGTGTGTGTGTGTGTGTTTATTTTCAAAATATTTATTTAATTATATTTCTATTCCTGTGATTCACACTCAAGACTTAATGTTACTTGAATGTCAAATAAATCATATTGGTGTAAAAGTAAGCTTACAGTTTGATCTTTGATTAGAAACTTTGAAAACCTGAAAGAATTCTTCTCCGTGTAATTCAACATGTAGATAAGAGTATAATTAGACATTCATATTTTGTGACACAAGGTTTTTATGAAAAGATGAATGGCACATCCATATTGCTTTAATTTTGTTTTGATTGCCAGTTATAAATTTCACAATAGATTAGATGCCATGGCTTAACTAAAATAATAATAATAATAATAATAATAATAATAATAATAACAATAATAGCTAGGCTAAATATTGAATCCAACAATGTACTTAAGTACAGAAGTATTTATTATAATTAAAAGCTAGACTACAAGGTCTTGAAACTTTATCAGATTTGCTTATTTGGTGTTACCTTGGAATTGTGATGATCAGTTCATTTGTGACTTGGAACCTGTTCATTTGACTCACACATACCTGTTTTCCTGACTCAGTGTCTTCTTTGGTCCTCACTGTTGTTACCATCATGATGGAATTAACTCAGGCCTGTCTTTTGCCTATTGAGAAATATCCCTTTTATGCTTCAAGGAGTAAAGAAAGGGAAATGTTTTCTCTAGCACTGTTTACCTTTGTAGAACAAGTCTTCACCGTCCTAGCTCATGTGAGGAATTACCTGCAGGAAGGAACAGGTAGAGAGCAGATTCTGAGAATGGCAGCCCACAAGTCAACCTTTGAAAGCCAACACATACCCTGTGCGTCCATGGCTGGAACTGGGCAAGGCTGTAGCGCAGAAATCTCCCGGTTCATTGGATCGGTGACATCTTTATTGTATTCTTAGATCCTCAAAGCTCTTTGTAATCAGACACTTCTGTCTTTCAACAGCCCTGTTCTGTGTGTTGGCAGCGACCCCAAGTGAATGGCCTATCTGGGGATGGGAGAAAAGGAAGCCACCCAAAGGCCCTCTTTTTGCCTTTGCAAACTGATGGTTTCCAAGCAGTTTTCCGGTGTTTGGAAACACTGCGTAGTGACTGGGGGAAGAGGCAGCTGTGCTTTGGCCCACACGAGGTAATTTGCAGACACATTTTAATTGCCTTTTAGGGAGCATGAAGGAGCTCCAAATAGCCTAATGAGTTCCAGCAAACACCTGTGAAATGCTTTAGACGGCCATGTAATACTGAAATTAAGAATGTAATGCGGCAATTGGAGACAGAGGGTTTTTTTTTCCCCTCCGCTGAAAACATAGTGAGAATTTTTTAAAGCCTCCTTGCCTCCAGTAGTTCTTTCATCTACCGAATAAGACTTTATCTTTGAACACTTGATCTTATATAATGTGTTTCATAATATTAGATAGAATCTTTGTGTCAAACTCTACGTTTAAAAAAAAAATCAGAGATGCTTGATCATCCATATTGAAAGCAAAGGGATGTCAGAATGCATGCAAGCTAGAGTTAGTCAATGCAGGGTATTAAAGAGATAGATCTGAAAAACAGAAAAAAAAAAATAATATTGTGGTGATGATGCTGTACCAGGAGCTACACTGCGTTTTCTTACCCTCTGTAGTAGTCTTCTGCTGCCTTCTCTCCCTCATATTTCCCTCCATCATTTCCTCTTTCTCCCTTCCTCCTCCCTTTTTTCCTTCTTTTATTTCCAGTTTCTTTTGAATTCAGTTTGAAGATGTTTGAAAGGGATAAAAGACCTTCTAGTATTTTGTTCTGCCCTCGAGGAAAAACAATCTCCAGCAGAGAGAAAATTAGTATAATTTGCAGCAGAAAGAAAAGGGGAAGTTCGGTATTTGCATCATTCCGCCATCATTTCTCAGCCTTTTAGCTGAGATGAAGTGTAGAAACTATATCATTATTCTAGCTTCGCTCTCACTTGCCTGTTTTGTATGTGTGTTTGTATGATCCCCGTCATTTAAAGCCATTATTCCACCTTCTGGGAAGGAGCAACTAACCATAAGTCAGTATTCCGCAGTCTAAAATGATCAATATACACTTAAGCAAAATTATAAGCTCCCCAATAAAGTCACACAACACCATTCTTGTGTAGGATTCTTTTGGCATTGTATCATGGTAGGATATATTGATGCTAATATCGGAATCTGTAATCTGTGACTCTCATGGCTGTTCCATAGTCACTGTTGCACATCGAAGACATGTAGGTTGTTCCATCCTTTCACTATTAAATGATGCTTCTACCTTCTGGACCTTTAAAATATTTCCTCTTATTTGGAATGCAGTGGTCTAGATGACAAACTATAGGTGTCTCCAATATGTATGCTCTATTTTTCTCTGAAATGATTATACCAATTTACTTTCCTACCAGGATGGGTAAGAAATTCCTGGATCCAACATTCCCAGTTGTGTGAAATTATAAACACAGTCGTGCTTAATAGGTAGGATTCTATTTGTCCCCATTTCTTGAAGACTAACAGACTCCTGCACCTTCTTACCTGTGTACTGACACTTTGTATAGACTCCTCTGTGAATGACTGTGTTCATAGACCTTTCCATTCACATTTTGTGCAATTTATTTAATAGGCACTTAAAATATTCATCTATGTGGGAACTAATAGGCAGAATTTACTTCAAGTTACCAACAGGCTTTTCAAGCACTATCTCTGCTCATATTTGTATTTTGCTAATGTTTATTTGTGATGCACACAAAATTTAAAGGACAACCTTTATGAGTTTTCTATGTGAATATTATTTTTGTAATAATTTCTACTCAGAAACTACTATCCTCATATTTTCTTATACACAGAGTCACCCTTTCTCTATTTTTAACATTTAATCCATTTGGAGATGTCTAGTCGATATCTTGAACTAAGGACCCTGGTCTTTCCTGACCTACCAATTCAACTTGCTGATCTGCAGAAACCAAGTTCTCCCTAGTGCTTCTAGAAAGGAACTGTCTAATATGATCTTAATATTCACAACAGCTTCTTGAATTTGATAACTGAAGTAAAACATCCAGAGCGTTAGCTACATTAGTCATAGTAATACCTTGGGTGCTCACAGACCATTGTTATCCTCACAGAAAGAGCCATTGACTAGTATCTGTTGGACAATAAGATCTTCATCTACTACACCCTCTCCCAGTGCCCTCATGTCAATTAGAAGATTGTTCATTATCTTCATATCTCACAGCACAACCCAGTCCTCCTTATTGTGATTTTTAGAGACATCTTCTCTTTGGAGGGGAGCTTTAATATATATATATATATATATATATATATATATATATATATATATAATTCAGTTTTACTTTTAGAAGATTTGATTGACTATATAAGAGATATGTGGATTACTGATATATATTTATGTTATTATATCTCCAGTCTTTAGACAATATACTCCATTCCATTACTTTAAGATTTCCTTTCAAAAATATCTCATGCTTTTCTCCATAATTGTGCACATTTTGAATAGCTCTAGTTAAGAATGCTTTGTAACTTTATTATTATAAATTGTCTTTTTATTTATAAGACCTGTTGATAGCTAGTTAACAATAACACATACTTTTATATAGCAGTCTTAAAGAGAAACCTCTGAATGCTTACTAAATTTTTCTCTTTTCCTATTAAATTTTTAGGTTATAAATGTAAATAATTAGTATTTTTGAATGAGATGTTTTCTCACTTATGCCTTAAATTTTAGTTTTTGTTACATTCTCTCTCTCTTTTAAATATTTTTTCTTTTTTATATTAATTACAGTATGTTCACTTTGTTTCCCAGCTGTAGGCCCCTCCCTCAGCCCCTCTCAATCAATCCCACCTCCTCTCCCTCATCTCCTCCCATGCTCTTCTCCAAGTCCACTGATAGGAGAGGTCTTCCTCCCCTTCTATCTGACCCTAGACAATCTGATCTCATCAGAACTGGCTGCATTGTCTTTCTCTGTGGCCTGGTAAGGCTGCTCCCCCCTCAGTGGGAGGTGACCAAAGAGCCAGCCACTGAGTTCATGTCAGAGACAGCCCCTGTTCTAGGGTTCCATTTGGATTGTGAGCTGCCATGGGCTACATCTGTGCAGGCATTCTAAGTTATCTCCATGAATGGTCCTTAGTTGGAGTATCAGTCTCAGAAAAGATTCCTGTGCTCAGATTTTTCTTTCCTCTCCTTGTGGAGCTCCCCGTCCCCAGGGTCTTTTTTTTTTTTTTTTTTTTTTTATCAGTTACATTTTATTAACTCTGTATCCCAGCCATGTCCCAATCCCTCATTCCCTCGCAGTCCCTCCCTCCCTCCCTCATCTCCACCGTGCCCCTTTCCAAGTCCACTGATGGGGGGGACCTCCTCCCCATTCATCTGATCCTGTTTTATCAGGTATCTTCAGGACTGGCTGCAAAGCCCTCCTCTGTGGCCTAACAGGACTGCTCCTCCCTTTGGGGGTGGGGAGGACAAAGAGCCAGTCATGGAGTTCCTGTTAGAAATAGACCTTGTTCCCCTCACTTTGGGAAACCAATTGGTTACTGAACTACCACAGGCTACATCTGAGTGGAGGTTCTAGGTTATATCCATACATGGTCCTTGGTTGAATGTCAGTCTCAGAAAAGACCCTGTGCCCAGATATATTTGGTCCTTGTGGAGCTCCTATCCTTTCCCATAACTCCCCTTCTTTCTTATGATTCCCTGTACTCTGCCAAAGGTTTGGTCATGAGTCTTTGCTTTGAAAACACTGCTAGTTAGAGTCTTTCAGATGCGCTCAGTAGACTCCTGTCATACGTTCAATGCACATCCCATCTGTCTTTCTAAACTAGTATTGATCATCTTTCCCCATGTCCACTCAATTGATTATCTTTTTTAGGTGTATAGATTTCATTATGTTTATCATATCTTATAGGTCTATATAAGTGAGTATATCCCATGTTTGTCTTTCTCCTTCTGGGATATTTCACTCAGAATGATCTTTTCTAGATCCCACCATTTGCTTGCAAATTTCACGATTTCCTCCTTTTTGATTGCTGAGTAGTATTCCATTGTGTAAAAATACCACAATTTCTGTACCCATTCCTCCGTTGATGGACATCTCTGGGTCTTTCTATCTCCTCCTTCCTTCATAAGATTCCCTGCACTCTGCCCAAAGTTTGGCTATGAGTCTCAGCATCTGCTTTGATACCCTGCTGGGTAGGGTCTTTCAGAGGCACTCTGTGGTAGGCTCCTGTTCTGTTCCCTGTTTTCCCCCTCTTCCCATGTCTGTCCCATTTTCCTTTCTGTGTGAGGGTTCATCATCTTACCCAGCTTCCTTCTAAATTTTAGTAAGCTCTCTAGTAGCAGGAAGAAAATGGATTTTATAGGAGACAACAGCTTTATATTTTGAGGTAATTTCTTTTTAATATACAAAGTTTGATCAGATTCTAAATATTGTTTTGTTACTAAACTCTTCCAGATTTTTACTTAAGTTATGAATCACCCGATGAATTCCATCAAGCTAGAGAAGGAGTTCAGAGGTAGAACTTTTGCCTAATACCTTTAAGGCCGTATGTTTGATCCCTCCAACTACAGAGAAATGAAAGATACCAGATTCAGTCAAGATACTTTAAAATATTTTTGTGAGAATTTTTTTCAATGTGTCAAAGGATAAGCGAAGTTATTAGTACATGTTCTGATATTGAAATACTTTAGGAATACAGAAACTGCTGTAAAGTTTCCAGTTTGGTCACTGATGGTTACTGTTATATTTTGCGCTGATTTTCTAACATTTTATTTTATACGTTATTCTATATCCAAAATGTGAAAGCTCGTATTTATCATTTAGTAAGGCCATCATTCTTTATCTTTTCTCTTGAAAGCTATGCTAAATCGGATGCATTAGGACTGGTGAGGTTTGGTGGGCAGAGATGCCTTCCCCCAAGCGTGATAACTACAGAGTTTGGTTCCGAGGAACAACATGATCCAGGAAGTGACACAATTCCTTAAGTTGAATATATTTGCTATATAAAGTATAGCCCTACCTTTGCTCTTTATGAAAACACTTGTGCTCCAGTCAATAACTGCTCCAGGAGTGTTGAAATCTTGGTTTTGTTATTTTTCTTCATGTATTTTTAATCTACTAATTAATGCCTTTTAATAATTAAAGGACATATTATGCTCTCTACTACCTTTGTCACTTTTGATAGGTTAAACTCCTACAGGAAAGCTTATTTTTATATGTTTCTTAAAATAGTATGTTGTAGTTTTTTAAGTTCGGCTCTACTGGTTGTCATTCCTAATATTTCTTTTGTCTTTTACGTTATTTGTAATGTAACACTGTTACTAAGGTTGAGTTTCTTCATATAAATAAACTTTTTTCTTTAGTTGATTATTTCTATATATCATTCTTTTACCTTTCACTTTTTAAAACAATTCTTTTGTAATTGTCCATTGATTTGCTTTTGGATTCATTCTGGTATGTGTTCACCAGCTTCTGGTACTAGATAAAAGCTTAGATTATCTTTCTATTCTAGCTTCTTTCATCATATGAACTTTAAGCTTTTGAATTTTTTATTTCTATTTGATTGTATCACCATTCTTTATTTCTGACTACATTACAGTTCTGTTTTGATTTCTCATATTAACATGATATATTTTACAAACTATATTGAAACTTTCAAATGTGTCAGAAAACTGTTCTTGATTTCATATAATTACAAAAAATTATAGAATACCTTTAATGTAATTCGATGCCCAAAAATGTATTTTTCATAGTACAGTTTCTATATTATAGAAACTGTATAAATAGATAGCCCACATTTTTCCTAATCTGTTTTGTTTTCTTTTTTTTTAATTTTTTTATTAATTTTTATTTTTTATATTAATCACAGGTTATTTACTTTGTATCCCAGCCATATCCCCCTCCCTCATTCCCTTCCCACCCCATCCTCCTTCCCTCATCTCCTCCCTGCCTCTTTCCAAGTCCACTGCTAGGGGAGGTCCTCCTCCCCTTCCATCTGACCCTAGCTTATCAGGTATCTTCAGGACTGGGTGCTATGTCCTCCTCTGTGACCTAGCAAGGCTGTTCCTCCCTCGGGGGGGGGAGGGGTAAAGAAACCAGTCATTAAGTTCATGTCAGAAATAGTTCCTGTTCCCCTTACTAGGGAAACCCAGTTGGATGCTGAGCTACCATGGTCTAGGTCTGAGCAGGGGTTCTAGGTTATATCCATACATGGTCCTTGGTTCTGTTTTCTTTTTTATTGCTCCAATTAAGAAGTGAATTAATAATAGAAATTTATTTAAAATTCCCAGAATGAATGCGGATTTGTCAAATTTTACTTTTGTTTGTATTTCCATGTTAATAGTAAATTTGCATAAGTTCTGTATTTTAACCTTATTATGAACTGGTCCAATTACAATAATTAAAGAAAAAATCTATATGTAAGACTATTTTAACAATAATATTTATTGATATAATATAAATGCTTTATTTTGACTAGCATTTACATATTAAATTTCACTTATTTCCTAATGTTGTTCTACAGTCCTAATTAGCTTATATAATTCATTACTATATAGAGTTAATACATTTGTATTGGTTCATTTTTACATTCTTTGTATTTTAACTGCTAATTTGAATCCCATTTATAATTATTGTGATTGCTCTAAAATTTTTAATTGATACAATCACATTTTATACCATTTTCTCCACTTTTATCCTTTTTATGTTTTCTTTAATTAATTAATTAACTCTATCACTAGCCATGATTTAAGAAGCCAGAGCTTTGGGGACATGCCTGTAACCATAGCTACTCAGGAGGTTGAGACAAGAGGATCACAAGTTCAAAGTCTGCCTGGGTCACAGAGCACATTCAGTGTCAGCCTGACAAAGGTAGTGAGAAGCTGTCTCAGATGAAAAGAAGTAGAAAACTGAATCATATAGTCAGGGCTTGTCAAATGTGCTCCTTGGGAAAGCCCAATGAAGAAAGCACAACCCTTCCTTCAGAGAACTTCCTTCAGGAGATCATGATAAGATCAAGTCACGCAAAGAGTGACAACAGAGTTTATGTCAAAGGGAATACACTAAGAACAAATCAGAGCACGCTATTATTAACTAAAGAGGTACTGTGGCTACCGAATTCCAAAAGCAAAAGAGGCAGTGGCTTATTTCAGTAAACACAGGCCATTAAGGTTGGTGCACAAACATGGAAATGACATTTTAGTTCTATCTGCATTTCCCCCAGTTCTCTTCTGAGTGATGGAACTGTCATCAAGTACAATTATTCAGTCTTGCTGTTTACGCATTTCATGGGGAGGAAAGATAGCTAGCTACCTTCTGGCCTCACCTTGAACATCAATATGATTCCTCCATAACTATGGAATGCATGAATTAGATTTAAGACTTGCTGGGAATGTATGTATTAGGATGACCAGGAGTACTGGTGAAATTATACTGAAATATGTGAACTTGTAAATCTGGAGCACGGGAATTTGACATAGGATAAGTGCTTTCTGGATATCACCACAAGTGTTTAGAATTACTTTGTAGTGAAGATATTCCATACAGGATTATTATTGAAAATATTTCACTTTTATTCTTTTAAAAATGGGAATGACGCATGCTTTAATTTTATTTGTGCAGTGTGACTTTCTTTGTGTCTAGAATCCAGAAATAATTGCTTGTTGGTAGGTTACAAAAAAGTAAATGCAGGCACTAAACACACAGTGACTACTATGATTTTAACAGACAGAAGTATAAGTTTGACATTTCATATTTTGTCACCTGATCTTCCCAGATTGATTTATGATAGACAATAAAGTTGTCAAAGGGCTTTTGTTGTTGGCAGTGTTTCAGTTTTCAAATTATGAAAATGTAAAGTTTTGCTGTTCAGGGAGAAGAAGGTAGTTCTTTGATTGATACGAGTGAGTGACAGTTACTCCTGAGAATAAAGCTTGGTGCTTGGGAAGCCGGGATGCCACTTTCTCCTTAGCAATGCAAATCCCATTAAAATCACCTCTATCACACATTCATATATAATGTATAGTCAGTTTCACTACCAGGGGCAAAGCTGTTTAGGAAACAGAAAAATGAGGGAGGGATTAGTTCAACATAATTTCTGTATAATGAAACCTATTTGCCCTTGTAAAGGGATGATTTTAAACCCCCATGTTTCCCTAGACTTTAGAGCCTGTTAATATTATTTAGTATATATCAGTGTTTCTAACACTTAGAAACTTAGTTATTTCATTTCTTCCCTTGAAATCATTTTGTTTTCAAGCTGGGCAGACATTTTCTAGCCCCATTGATGAATAATGAATGAATGAATAATAGTGTTCTACAAAATTTCTTTTGCTAGTGATCTCTCACTTGACCCAGAATTTGATAATCCAAGAAATATGGCACTATATCCAGGCATCTGGGATAATAAAGGTCAGGTTTATGTACCTGATATACATAGCAGCTATGTATTAGATTATTTCTGATTACAGAACATTAGGCATGATATTGATTTTTTTTTTTTATTTATTACAGTAGAGTTATCTACCTCCATGTCTGGAACAACATTAAATCCTCTCTACCTACCTCAAAGAAAGAAGTCATTACTAGGCAGGTGAAACTAGAAGTCATTTAGTTTTGCTTTTGAATGCAATGATTACAGTAAGGCAAGCAGTAACGGTGAAAGAAAACAGTCCAGCTTCTCAGGGTAAGCCGGATCCTGACAACTGTGGACAGATCCATGCTTTTTTTTTCTAAAATTGCATCTTGAAAGATTCCTCCCAATTATTATGTTCCATGTGCCCTTGTAAATTTCTCCTTATGATTTTCAAAATGTACGATACTTCACCCTTTTAGCTGAGCTATTTTCTGGGTTTTATTTTTTATTTTTTCCTTCCAGAACAGACTGTATTTTAACAAATCTCAGCTTCTCGTTGCTTTTTCTCATCGTCGCCTTTCCAAGCCCTTGAGACAGTAACAGTGTCGTGACTGAGTTTAGATACGGCTACCATGAAAGTATAAAAATGTGCTAACGTGCTCTAATGGCACAGAAAATTCACTCCAGCCATCAAAGTTAATATTGCATCTATACCCAGAACACAAACAATTCAGCTGATGACATTTATGCCTCATGCATTGGTATGCAACACACTTCTGTTTCCTACCATATTTCAGTGCAGCTCTGTGGTGAACTGTCTGCCATCAGTTTAACCTTCTATAGAGAATTCTTTCTTCATTCATTTGTATTTAACATAATCATCAATAATGTATTCATTTATTGGGATTAAAACTTTTTATTATTTGTTTTCTGCATTCAAACTTTCCCGCTCTTTTTTTTTTATCTCTCTACCTTGCCTTTTGAAAAGCTAATCACATTGTTTTTATTTTTTCCTTGATTTTTTTCATCATTATTTCATCATCCTCATTATTATTGTTGTTTTTATTATGACTTATGAATCGTTCACTTTGTATCTCAGCAGTAGCCCTCTCCCTCATCTCCTACCGATCCTACCCTCCCTCCTTCTTCCCCTTTTATGTCCCTGCCCTAGTCCACTGATAGGGGAAGTCCTCTTTCCCTGCTATCTGACCCCAGCACATCAGGTCTCAGCAGGACTGTCTGGATTGTCTTTCTCTGTGGCCTACTTAAGCTACCTTGCCAGGAGGAGGTGATCAAAGAGCAGGCAGTGTCATGCCAATGACTGCCCCTGCTCCCCTTACTAGGGAACCCTCATGGAGACTGAGCTGTCTGTGTCCTACATCTGAACAGCTGACCTAGGTACTCCCGTCCATCAGTATTTTCAGGCCCCTTGGACCCAGTCTTTTTGGCTTTGTTGGTCTCCTTGTGAAGCTCTTGTCCCTTCCAGGTCTTTCTATCCCCCCTTTTCTTTCATAAGATTCTACTTTGCCTTGTGACTATTGCAACAGAAAGATGAATGTGCTCTTGAATTTTTAACATCTGTGTTTAATTAAATTTAATTAAAAATCTTTAAAATTCACTCTGTATGTTTGTATGTGCTTATGTATGCGTCTTTTGGAGAAAAACAAAGGTAGGTATGGGTATTTCCTGCATTTATAAAAAACAAGTGTTTGCAGTGCCCATAGAGGGCAGAAGAGGTTGCCCAATTCCTGGAACTAGAGCTGCAGGTAGCATGAGCTGCTTTATGGGTTCTAGGAACCAAACCCTAATCTTCTGCAAGTGGGTGAAAGTACTCTTAACCATTGAGCCATCTCTCTAGCTTTGATTGCACATTTTAATTAGTATGCAAAGTAACATGTTTTCATATGGCATTTTCAAACACTTTCGATTAATTATTGCAATTCTCTTCTGTCTCTTATCTCCCTCCCTGTCCCCATTGTACTCTTCCATCACTAGTATTCTCATTTCCATGTTCATGGCAAAGGTATTTAATATGCTGCATCGCTTAATCCTTAAGACCTTACTTCTTCTGCTTGGGGTACTTCATATAGTTTTATGACTAATATTTGCAGTCTCTCTATAAATATACACACATAAATTAGAGCCTAGAAATGATTTGTGAGAAAGAACATGTAGTATTTGTCCTGTTGAGCCTGGGTTCCTTGATGAATACCCTGTATTCTAGCTCCATCCATTTGCTTGATTTTTTTTTAATTTATTTGGATTTATAGGTGAATAAAATCTTACTGTGTTTATGAACAATGTGTGTTTGTACCATGATTTTATTATCTATGATTTTTTATGAGCATCTAGGCTGATTCCATTTTCTATGAATTATGAATAGAATATCAATAAGCAGAGATATGCAACTATATCAGTGGGTAAAACAGTAAAGTCCTCTCCATCATTCACTGCAATATATTTCCTTGTTGACCAAGGATGGTGAACACTTTAAAAAAATATTTGGGGGCTATTTTTCTTGTTTTGATAATTGTCTGTTCAGTTCCAAGGATCACTTACTGATTAGCAGTTTTGGCTTTGTTATGTTTAAAATTGGAGATTAGTTATATAATCTATAAATTAACACTCTGTTAATATATATGGCAGTATTTTCTCCCATTCTGTAGGCTGTCAGTTTTGTTCAGCAGGAGTTTCCTTTGCTATGTAGAAGTTTTACAATTTTATGTAATCTCAATTGATATTTCTAAGGTAATTTCCTGGGTCACTAGGGTTCTAGTCAGAAAGTTCTTACCTATACTTATATCTTGAAGTCTTTTCTATGTTTTTATCTAGCACTTTCAGCATTTCAGATTTTAAATTCAGTTCTTTGATATACTTAGAATTGATTTCTGTGTGAGATGAGGGGTATGGATCTAATTTTCATTGTCAAGTGTCTTATTCTATTTCTTTATTTCCAGTGTTTCAAAGTTTTTATGGCAGACGTTTTAGCTCCTTGATTAGGTTTCTTCCCGGGTATTTTTAAAAGCTACTGTCAATGAGATTCTTTTTCCTAGTATCTTTCTGAGCAAGTTTGTTATTGGAATGTAGAAAAGCATGCTACTTTTTGTGTTCATTTTGTATACTGCCACATTACTGAAGGATCTAAATGTTTTCTGGTCATGTTTATTTAGTCTTTTAAGCAGATAATCATGACATTTGTTAATAGATATAATTTCATTTCTTACTTTCTTTTTGGTAATCCTTTATCTTCCTTGATCTCGGTGTACTAGCAAAGACTTTGAATAAGTTTTTGAATAGAACACACAGTTGTCCTATTCCAGATTTTAGAGGGAATGCTGTCAGGTTTTTTTTTCAAATGCCTTTTCTTTATTTATTTGCATAAACTTATGAATTCTTTCTTAATCATATTTATGTGGTTTATGACTTTTTATTTGAATCTGATTAACTAACCTTATATTCCTAGGATGGATGAATCTTGATCATGATATATGGTCCTCTCGATGCCTTCCTGAATGTGATTGGCAAGTGTCTAGTTGAGAATGATTTCAGCTACATTCATCAGGGAAATAAGTCTGTAGTTTTCTTGTTGGTTTGTCCCTTTCTCATTTGCTATCTTTGTAAAACTACCTCAAATGAGTTTCCTTTCTGTTTTTTATTTTATTTTACCCTATTATTTCTTCATGAAACAGTTTTGGAAGGAGTTACTGATACATCATTCTTGAAAGTTTGGTGGAATTCAGTAATAATTTTTCCAGGCTTGGCTTTCCCTTGTCGGAGGACTCAGTTACTGCATCAGTCTAATTCTTGGGATCTGTTTAAATTGGTGGTATCTTTTTACTTTAATTGCAGGAGATCACAGACATTCGGTTTAGTGTGCCTTTTTCTACATTTGAAAAGCTCTTGGCTGCAATTTCTTTAAATAGGTTACATAAGCCTTTTGACTTCATTTCACTGTTTCTGTTCCATGGGATCTTAGATACTGGTTCGTCAGTGAACCCCAGACTTCTTGGGATGTGGTGACGTTCTTTAATCATTTTCTGTATACTAATGTCTACCATATTGTTGTCTGAACATTACCTTCATACTTAAAACATGTTCTTGTGTTTGGTATTCCCTGCTGATAGTATGTTTTGTTTGTTTTTAGTTGATAGATTATTTCTGAGATCTCTTGGTTTAGTTTTCAGTAAACTCTAATTTCTTGCTGTGGATTTTTTGCATGACTTTTCCCCTCAATTTGCTGATTATTTTATCTATATTGGTAACTTTTATGTCCTGGTCTTGAACTCACAGCCTTATCTGATTATCGGAGTCCCCTACACGGTTGAAAATTCTTTTGAAATATAGCTGTTTGAAATCCGTTTCTTGCCTTTCTGGCATTCCCTTGTCTTTGCTTTGTGTTTTTAAGATGTTGACAATTTGTAGATACTTGAGTTTGGGTGTCTTCTCTCTCTTTGTATGTTTCTTTGTTGTGATTCATACATCTGCTGTGTTGTTCGCTCCAGGTTGTAGTGTTTGCCCTTCCTCACACTGCTCATGTCGTTGTTTGTTTTTGGTTTAACGGAGTACTCACAGGATTGTATTCACCTAGATTTGTGTTTGGGCGGAAAGCTTGCTACAGCAGCAAGTATGACAATTTGACAGCAACCCCACTCTTAACTGATGGGTAAGATACTTGTCTACCTCACTGTGTACCCTGTGTATCCTGTCAGGTTCATAAGCACTGGCACTAGGGTACTTCTTGGGGAAATGTGGCATTGTGGGGGAAGATTTGTGAATATTTAAGTCATGAAGTCAGGACGATATGATGAAGTAAGAATGAAAAGGTTAGAGCTATAAAATAA
The DNA here is from genome assembly GCF_030254825.1 of Meriones unguiculatus. NCBI lineage: Eukaryota > Metazoa > Chordata > Mammalia > Rodentia > Muridae > Meriones > Meriones unguiculatus. Next base: position 32,036,271 of record NC_083359.1, read on the forward strand.
CCTAGAAAAATGTGGCATATTAGATTTAGAAAGGGATAGAAGCCTTTTCTAATAAATACAAGTTATGATCCAGCAACTAAACATTTCGAGTACAATAGTGTCTATGCTAAAAAAAACATGTAAATATATCTGTGCAAAATAATTGGGATCATTATTATAATTAAAATGAAATAAGTGGATTAAATAAATAGTGAATAAAAATGGATCGTAAGGAATGAAAAGTAAAAGGTACATGATCAAAACAATAGAAACCATAAGCAACACAGTTCATTTTTTTTTTTTCCAGCTTTGACAAGACCCATCTCCTCTGTTAGTTCTGTCAGGCTACTGTACCAAGTCATTCTGTAATAACTTGCTGTGACCCATTATAGCTTCATGATGTGCCTGGGGTGGAAAATGTTGAGCTTAGCAGCATCTGCTGCAGCCTCCACAGTCTGTGCTGCTTGGGCTGTGCATCGGGATGCTACTCTTCAGCCCTGTGTTCGCCTGCTCTCTTTCCGAGGTTTCAGTCCCCGCCCCCTTCTCCTGGCAGCTCTATGGGTGGGGATTCCATGAACATTGAATGTTCTATGTCCCACTTTCCTCCCAAGGCACACTAAATTCAGCTTCTTTTACATTCGGCCCCTGTAGCACTCTGCGTATAATCTCAGTCTCTTACTCCTCTGCATCCTGGTGGTGGTGGTGTGTGTGTGTGAGTGAGTGTGTGTTGGGTTTGGGGGATGATTAGCATTGCTAATCTTTCTACTTTAGACTTCTGGCATCCATTTATTTTGAGTGGGTGTAGCGTCTGTGTCTTGCTCTGTTCCACTTTTCTCTTCAGCCACAGAGTTCAGTCTCAGATTTTAGTTTCCAGCAGTGTGAACTGCCTCCCCAAGACCTCATAATTCCTGGCACTCCACTCTGAAAACACTTCCCTGGCAAAACCCAGCTCAGCTCTGGCTACTTGAATGGGTGAGGGAACTCCATGGGTACTTTATGAAGAGATTCTCTTCACAAAGTCTTACTTTTGTTTCTGTAACTCTTTGTCCTGTTTCTCAGTCAGTTTTTTTTTTTAATCTTGATTTTTTTCCATCTGAACTCCCCATCTTACAAATATATCTCTGATCTTCTGTCTTCCTCTCCCTTACCGTTTTTTAGAGCTGTACATTTTACTTCACACCACCCTTTCCTTTTATTATATTTTTTATTATGCATTTTAATTGTCTGCGGTTTTAAAGTGCACTAGAACTTTTTGGTCTGCACCAGGTCTTCTGTGTATCTGTTATGGCTGTTAGCTTGGTGTTTCTCTGATTCTTTTCCCTGTTCTTGGAACTATTTCCTCCTATTACATTGCCTTGTTCAGCCTTGATATGAGGGCTTTTGCCTTGTCCTATTGGCTCTTGTTTTGTCGTGCTCAATAGTTGTCTCCTAAAGGTCTGTTCTTTTCTGAGGAGGAGTAGATTTGGTGAAGAGGGGAAGAGGTAGGTGGCAGGAGTGAAGCAAAGAGAAACTGCGGTTGGGATGTATTATATAAGAGAAGAATTTATTTTCAACAGAAACAGATTTTCTGGGATCATGTTCCCTTTTGTTAGCATAAATCGCATCTCTCTCTCTCTCTCTCTCTCTCTCTCTCTCTGTGTATTCCTCTGACATTTCTGTTTGAAAATGTTCATGTTTTATCATAATTATTGAATGTGATTTTTGTTTGGTAGGTAGTGATAGCTTAGCATATAATTAATTTCGTTTAGGATTTATAGCAGTCATACTATTGCCATATAAAGTGCATTATTTCTTTTGAACGTGGGGCTGGAGAGATGGCTCTTCGGTTAAGAGAAGCTTACTATTCTCCCGGAGGACCCAGCTACCGTGCAAATGTCTTGCAATGACCTGTAGCTCCAGCTTCAGGGAGATAGATCTTATCTCCTGCTTCCATATACACCTGGAACACAGCACATTCACACACAGATGCAAACACACACAGATAGACATAAATTTTAGAAAATATATAAAAATATCTTTATGTAATAGATACTTTTATTCTTCCTTCCACAGCAGTAGATCCAACTGATACAACTCCATTGCGGTTTCTGTATTAGACCCAAGGGTTTTTTGTTTGTTTGTTTTTTGTTTTTATTTTCCTTATTCTGTTGGAAGTTAGTGAATGTTTTCTGAGCTATTGTACTATGTCTATATTTAATTTTGTAAATCTTTATCTAGTTTGTCTGTTCATCCATGTTGTCAAGAAGGAGCAGTAAGAAAGGCTTAATTTGTTTAAGAAGTTGCATGAAGGAAAATGTCTACAAGAGTAAACAGTAAGGATCCAGAAGAAAGTGAATGAGTCCTCAGCTCCCTTCTAAGGGACAAACTTGGAGTGCTGAGATGTCAAACTGAGTAAAGCATAAGGAAAGCTTTCCAAAACTGTGGGGGTAGTTCTTATTTGGCACTACCTAGTGGGAACTTTTTCCCTGTGGAAGTATGACCTCCTTGGATTTCATGCAGACTTAGATTGCATTCAGCTCCTTGGAGACTGTTCCCTTGGTACCAAGATGGCAATAAGACCTTTTTAATGTATGAGCAGTTACAATTCTGCAGAGAGAGACACACACATTCTAATGATCACATTTCTATCTCTGTCTGTATTCCTTAAGCTTCAGTCTTTCTGTTTTAGGCAACCTGTAAGATGGTTTTTGTTGGTCCCTTCTTGATATTCATTATCTCATATAATATTCTCACTTTGGTGTACATGGTTCATAAAGATTGGCTTCTAATTATTGGATAATGATTTCTATGATTTTAAATGATTAGAGTATAGACCCTACATTGTTGTTGAACACTTTCACTGTATCTCATAGTTGTGTGTTGACTGCCTTTCTCCTCTTCTCCCTTTGACCTCTCTCTGCCCACTTTCTGTGTGATCCCTAAACCAGCTGCCATGATATAGGTTGCTCATGAAGAGGTCTCTGTGGCTAAGAGCTGAACAAGGCTTCTGGACAGTAACTAGGTTAATAGAATTATTTATTTGGAAAGTCCATGAGAAATGGAATTTTGCCAACAACCTTGTAAATGAATTTGGAAACATTGCATCCCTAGTCAAATATACAGATAAAACTGAAGACCTTGCTGTCAGATGAGAGAAAATGAATTAGAGACCTTGAAATATAAGCACTCAAGTGACCCACATACAGTGTGATTCATAGAAATTGTTACATAATAAAATGTTGCATTATTAAACTAGCCAGTGTACAGTAATTTTTTAACCCAGAAATACACAATCAATATACTCCCTTCTCTTTTTTATTTTTCATTTATACAATGAATAGGTCTTTTACTTGTGTTTTATTTGTTCCCTCTTCTTTAAGTTATTGTCAATTAATTTTCCACATGTTTAATTATGAATATTTTTCTTCCATATATCAGTTACCTCTACCTCTTATTATGTATGTAATCCAGTGCTAATTATTTCATATTAGAGTTCTGTAATTTTAATTTAACAATTTTATATGGCTTCTACCAAGTCAAAATTTCACTCTTTAATCTAATTATTAGTAATATGAGTCTTGGTAATTTTGAATTGTATGTCTAATTACTGCAAGTTTGAGGACAATGAGGTTTTACTTTTTTTAATTAGTCTCCTCAATTAAACTTGATTGTTTGGTTCTTGACTTTTTAAAATAGAATGCTGATTCCCCATGGATAAAATCCTTTTCATACTGTCCATATTCATGTGCTTAAACATAACACAACAATGAACCCTTCTGGTGCCGGCAATACCCACAGTCTTGAAACAGCTGGTCATCATGTTTCAAATCATTTCAATCATAATGTATGTAGATTGTGTGTAGATGCATTAATCATCACTGTTGTGATTGAATCAAACGTCTTAACCCTAATGCATAGGAGGTAGGATACAACTGATAGTTATGCATGTTATGAACAGCAACATTCAATTACTATTAAAATATATAATGCTGTATATAATCATATATAATATGTATAGATATAAATGACTAAAACGTTATAAATAGATATAAATTGTAATTTGAAAAAAAATCAGTGTAGATTAAATGCCTATTGTGCAGGATTATCCTGTGCTTTCAAGACTTCTGTTGGACCTGCTAAAAAAAATTATTATCGTAGCTGGGATTATTGACTACCTTTTCAATAATCCCTGCTATGATAATAAGGGGGAGGAGGGGGCAGGGAGGATTATAGGACCTTCAGCTGACTATGTAGTCACCTTTCCAAACAGGGTTGGATGAGATTCTTCACTAATTTCACAAGGAGGGGAAGTGGTTAGAGTATATAAGAGGAAAACCATGAGGGGAGGCAGTTGGAGATCTACAGCCACCCAGGTGGCATTTCTCTTGGTGGTGCAGAGCTTATAGTGTGGCAGCTTTAAGGTCCCTTGAGATCCTACCTCTAACCTCTTACCTCCAGTACCGTCAGCAAGCCTAGTGAACCCACTGGTTCCCCTAATTAACTTTGGTAGCCTTGTATCAAGGTTTGCTACTAGGATCTTAGGACAAGGGGAAGACATTGTTTCTGTCTCTCCATGAAAGAAATTTTTAACATGAATGCCATATCCCGTGTTTTTGTCTCACCTCTGACAGTGTTCCCTCTATCCTTCTACAGAACATAGGACCTTTTTCCTATTTGCTTCCCAATCTATGATATTACATGCTCTCGTGCATACCTTTCATAAATTTAGCATATGATACTTTCAAAGGGAAACTGAAATCAAAATGAGTTATTGCAGTTATATCAGGCTAAGAAGATGGAAAAAGGCTCTTGAGTCTTGGGTCTTCTCTCGCCTCAGCTTTCCAGGTGCCAAGATCACATGCATATAACATAACACCTAGCTTTTCAGTATCTTTTGAACATTAATTTGGTCACATAATGCATTGTGGTTTTGGGAAGCAATTAGAGTCAGAAATGCTTCAGATTTCAAATGTTTAGAATAAAAATAATAAGGATATCTGTCTGTGAGGAGCTTGCAGTTAATGAGATAATTCATGCTAATTAAATAAGAATGCCTGAAATATCAAACAACTCATTAATTTTAAAGAACACTTCTATTATTATTATCAACATTATTATTATTAATATTGCTGTGTGCCAAGCAAATGAATATATGTAATTATTTTTAGGAAAAGATTTTCTAAGTTGACCATAGAAGAAAATAATTCTCTATCTCTATATTTTACATTGATTTCATCATTCCATAGAAAGAAAACACACCTTGACCAGGCTGTGCTGAAAGGGTAATTGAAAAGCTATGCTAAGCATTCTCATTATAACATAACTAGACACATGTATACATCTTAATCATTCTATCCCAAGATAATATGCCTTGTAATGGTTAACAATAACTATAAGCCCAGGCCCCCCAAAAAAAGTCTCTTGGATGAATGTTGACTTGTCTATCACATAGTTTCATTTTCGGGGTGAGATGGCCACAACAGCACAGTACCCACCATTGATTACCTAATTACACAATCATCCCATCAGTAGATCAGCAACATCTGTGACCCTGCATGTCACCACCACAGCCCCCTCCGTCGATTCCCCTGGAGCTTCACTGAGGCGGTTCTACTGACATAATATATTCATTATCCATTAGATCTGGCACACGCTCTGCGGTGCTCAATTACGATACAATCGAGCGAAGGGTCTGGTGTCGGCCAATGTAATGACTTTCTGATTATCTGTCTTTAAATGATGAATGAAATGAAAATGTAGTGCTCAAACCAAATATAAGATTGTTAGGATGCCAAATGAAAATTGTACATAGCCTCCTTTATGGCAGGATGGCAGATGCCTGCTTTTATTCAGCAATGGATATCTTAAGACACTACTCCACATCAGCCATACATTTCAACTATAAGATTATTGTGAGACTATGAAATCTAAATCATACATTGGTGGTTTTGGGTCATTGAAATACCCTTTAAGTGAGGGTTTAATTCATAAGATTGTATAATAGTTTCATATTAACTCAATATTTCAACTCTACTTGATCAAATAAACTGACCTCCCAGTAATATATTTATTGCTTCTAGTTTGTCACCTGGATCAAATTATATTTTGAGCTGTTTTTGTCTCATGGAGAGCTGTAAAATAATTAAGCAGATTGATACATAGACAGGAATTTTAAAAAACATGCCAGGATTATAAATAAGTGGGAGACTCAAAAACATTTTGTTGTTCAAATAATTATGAAGCAGGTGTTTGATAGTACAGTCATTTCTGTTTCTGTTTACATCTTTAGTTATTATTCTGTTAATTATAATTGAAAATCCAATAGAGCTTCATATTGGAGTACTCAGAGATCTGACTGAAATTGCAGCTTCTCAGTTTATTCCCTTAAATAGAACACATTGGACTTTTGATTATGAAATAAATTTTAAAATCTAATCCTCTTCCCAGCTCTTTAAACACTGTGTAATAATTGAACACTGTGAAAGATAGAGGAAAGGAAGAAATACAGGAGAATTAAATTTGTATATCCCAATACAGCTTTTAGAAATTTGCTTTCAGTATTTGGGAATTCCCAAAGTAGTGCCATTTCTCTATAGCTATCAGAAATATGAGCAAATCGCTGCTGCAATAGAGCCTTCCCTGATATAAGGAAGTTGGGAAAATATGTTTTCTGAAGTTTATCTTAATACACAAGGGTTTTGTTTTCTTTTTTATTGTTGTCGCTTGCTATGTTATTCCTATTTAATACCCTAGCACAAATTTGATCTTCAGGTATGATGAAGTTGGTTTGAATCTAATTCATTTGGAAACAAGCCACAGAGGACTTGATGACTACTGTCATAATGGATTGACAGCTCTGCCCCCTGAGAAACATGTGAGAAGTGATGCCCTCCATATGTGTGTTTTCTCAATAGAACTGAATCTCCTCTAGGATGAAGAAGTGAGCACCCCTGTGTGAGATATGCCCATTACTAGCATGATAACTGCCTTTTCACCATCTACTGTAAAGATGACTGTACAAAGTATTGCTTACATGTCTTGAGACCTTTTAGGTAAAGTAAGAAAATAAAGAGAGAATGTCTTCAAGGCAGTACTTTAAATGAGCTCACTAATTAATTGGGTGTACCTCAACATTCTTGATTTGAAAACTCAAACTATAAGCTTGAAATTTACATAAAAAGAAGACCGGGTAGATATGCGTTATTTTTATTTTTGTTCTGCTCAGATTATAAAATATCTAAGTATGGATTTATTGGAAGCAGTAGAGAAATGTGGATTCATCTGAAGGTCACTGACTGTTTTATTTTTATTTCAGATTTGTTTATTTCAAACTAAGTATTAATTTGGAGGGCACATCGATTTTTCTTTGTATAAAGTGTAGTAGCAAAAAGGTTAAAGAGTTCATTAATTTCTTCATAAAACATAGATTCTCCTAGGTTTTCACATAGCATCCTTGTTACTGCCTCCTCTTCCACCTGTTGTTGGCTACAGATTGCAAACAAAACATTTAAAAATAACATTTTGATTATTTGGTCTTCTTAAATCCGGGTACATTACATTTGGCACAATATCTTGAGGTCAGGTGAACCTTTGCCTAATATCTCTAGGCTAAACTGTATCCAATTATTCCAGAAAGTTATTTGTTTGCTGTCGAGAAATGTCATTGGCTTTTGTGTGTTTTGGTAGGAGGCAAAGAGTCATGAATCAGAGGGGGAAAAAAAGTTTTATCTTCATAGCAAGCAGGACAGGAGCCTCTCTGAAGCCAGTCATGACAACTGCAAGGCTCAGCACTGTCGGAGGATTACTGCACTTAGGGTATGTGACAGAGGAGTGACCCTGCTGTTTAGGGACCCCAAATATTTTACAATGGAAAGTAAGCATGATTAAGTTTCCTCCAAAGAGAGATATTATTTGTCTTCTGCGGTTCTAAAGAATTCTGCTTTTTGTTCCAGCAGAAAAAAATAGTCCTGTCCATGATTTCAAGGCTGCTTTTTGTGCAAATGCCCTTGAAGAGAGAGTTCAGAACAGACATGAGCTCCCACACAGGTGACAATGTGGAAGGACCACTAATAATTGTCTCCTAGGGCGTGTTTCATGTTTTTCAGAATGCATGCCTGCAGTGTTAAAGAGTTGGCGGTTTTTCATTTAGCTAACACTCATATTTTATACTTGCATAGTTCTATTGTTTTATCTTTAATTAAAATTAAGGGCATGTGCATATTTATAAAGCAATGTGGTTTTGAAAACATGCATTCTCTTCTGTAGTGATCAAATCAGGGTAGTTAGCATTTCCATCTAGATCCTTTATGTTTAGAGACCTAATTCCTTCTCTTGACACAACGGCTTACTCCTCTCCAATTCTGTTTCTCTTCCTCTTCCCTTTCGTATCTTCTACTAATCACTATTATTTGCTAATTCATTTTGAGTTCAATGCTTTTAGGTGTGCAAGCTCTCTATATCTGCCTTATTATATTTGGGGCACCGTATTCCGCTTCTGTCTGTTGGCTTCAAATGACAAAGTGTTCTTTCTTAGAGTAGCTCAATAATATTGCATTTTGTCAGTCTGTCTCTCCATACCCTTTCTTTTAATTGCGTCATCATCTATCAGTGGCTACATAGGGTAATACTATATCTAGGCCATTAGGTTTGATGAAATAACCATGGGATGCTGTTAACTCCTTAGTAAGATTTTTGGTTTTCTTTGTGCAGAACTCTCAAAGTGTTCTAACTGAATTATTCAGTCCATGTAGTTTAGAGCACATGTGGTGCCCTCCTTCCTAAGTGGGTAGACTAGTTCACATTTCCACCAGTGCCATGGAACTGTACTTTGCCACCTCTCTATACTAGTTAGAATTTCATGTTTCTCTTGTTTTTTAGTAGCCATTTGGACTAATGCGAAATGTGGTTTTGATTTACACTTCCAGGTGCCCAGTGTTGTTGCACAGTTACTCAAACAGATGTCCTTTTAAGATTCCTTCCTATTCAGAAATATTTAGTCTAATCGTTTCACCATTTCAGTTGATTTTTTCTTACTTATTTGATGTTAAGATCTATTTTCAAAATTATTCATAGATTCTTGATATTAATCTCATGCCAAGTAAAAAGATTGTAAATGATTCCTTCAATTTTATTTTTTTATTACAGTTTATTCACTTTTTATCCTAGCTGTAGCCCCATCCCTCACTCCCTCCCAATCCTACCCTCCCTCTCTCATCTCCTTCCAATCCCACCCTTCCTCTCTCATCTCCTCTCTGCCCCCTCTCTAAGTCCACTGATAGGAGAGGTCCTCCTCCCCTTCCATCTAATTCTATCTTATCTGGTATCTTCAGGACTGGCTGCAATGTCCTCCTCTGTAGCCTAGCTATGCTGCTCCTCCCTCAGGGGAGGGGGGAGGTCAAAGAGCCAGCCATTGAGTTCATGTCAGAGACAGTTCCTGTTCCCCTAATTAAGGAACCCACTTGGATACTGAGAAGCCATGGGCTGCATCTGAGCAGGGGTTCTAGGTTATATCCATACATGGTCCTTGGTTGGAGTAACAGTCTCATAAAAGACCCCTGTGCCCAGATATATTTGGTCCTTGTGGAGCTTCTGTCCTCTCCAGGTCATACTAACTCCTCCTTCTTTCATATGATTCCCTGTACTCTGCCCAAGGTTTGGTTATGAGTAGCAGCATCTGCTTTGGTATACTTTTAGGTAGAGTCTTTCAGGGGCCCTCTGTGGAAGGCTCCTGTCCTATTACTTGTTTTCTCCTAATTCAAATGTCCCTCCCATTTGTCTTTCTCAGTGAGGGTTGATCATCTTACCCCAGAACCTCCTTCTTGTTTAGCTTCTTTAGGTGTACAGATTTTAGTATGTTTATCCTATCTTATAGGTCTAGTATCCACTTATAAGTGAGTATATACTGTGTGTGTCTTTCTGTTTCTGGGATACCTTACATGGGATAATCTTTTCAAGGTCCCACCATTTGCCTGCAAATTTCATGATTTCCTTATTAAACACCTTTAGCAAAGTGGCTGGATACAAAATCAACTAAAAAAAAAAAATCAGAAGCCCTCCTCTATACCAAAGACAAAAGGGCTGAGCAAGAAATTAGGGAAAGAACACCCTTCACAATAGCCACTTATAACATAACATACCTTGGTGAGACTCTAACCAAGCAAGTGAAAGACCTGTTTGAGAAAAACTTCAAGACTCTGAAGAAAGAAATTGAAGAAGATATCAGAAAATGGAAAGATCTCCCGTGCTCATGGTTTGATAGGATTAACATAGTGAACATGGCCATCCTGCCAAAAGCAATCTACAGATTCAATGCAATTCCCATCAAAATATCAACACAATTCTTTACAGACCTTGAAAGAAAAATTCCCAACTTCATGTGGAGAAACAAAAAAACCAGAATTTCCAAAATAATCCTGTACAACGACAGATTGTCTGAAGGTATCTCCATCCCTGATTTCAAGCTGTACTACAGAGCAATAGTAACAAAAACTGCATGGTTTTAAAGTTGCTTCTCATCATTGCTGCACAAGGCTTCTGATTTTATACCATCTCATTTGTCTGTGCTTTACTTTTATGATTTAAAAAAGTCATTATAAATATAGATGCTTTAGAGTTCCTCGACATTTTTCCTGTTTCTTAGAAGTGGTTTCACTGTGTTAGAAGTTGTATTTGTGTTTTTGTAATATTTTAGGCTAATTCATGTACATGCCAAGAGATAGTGCTTATATTCATTCTTCCATATGAGAACATCCAAGTCACCCCACACTGTGTCTTCCATATTCTACTCTTTATCTAACATGAACCTGTGATTTTGTCAAACATGTGTCATAGATATGATTGTGGCATCTCTATTCCAGATGTGGGCTCAAACCCATCTGCCTTCTTCTCTACGGCTCACAGAATCCAGCTTTGTTCCATTTAGCTCATGATGTCATTGCTCACTTGGAATGGATGAGCTTCCACATGAATGTCAGGTTTGCTTTGTTTCTGCGTTCTATTTCGTGAAAGAATGCCATCCATATCTTTTTAATATTGCCCTGAATCTACAAACTGCTTGGGACAGTAAGAAGAATGCTTGAAAAATATTTCTTCTTCTCTTCTTAATTAAAATTATACAGGGTCTCTCTGTATAGCCCAGCTCACAATGTCCTTCGCTCACGTGCTGCAGGATCACCACCAACCTGTGGTCATCTTTTATAAAGGCTCATGTTACCACCAAAGATCAAAATTAATGCTTTCAATCCCTGACTTTAAGAGATCTTTCTTTTTCTGTCTTTTTGGGATTATTTGAATCCCTTTTTTATAACTTTTTATCCTTTGGATATCTCTCTTGGCCTAAATTTATATGTATTTCATGCATTATTTTCACAGCTGTTATCAGTGTGATTGTTTTCACAATTTCATTCCTGGAATGCTTATTATTGCATCTACAAAAGAAGAAAAGAGAGAAAAAAATCCCTAAATCTGATAAAAAAAAATTATTAACACTAGATTCAATACATACAAATTACAAATAGGAAAGTAGGAAGAAAACTCACTGTGTATAACAGAGGTGAAGTTAAAGAAAAAAATAAAACATCAAAATATCCATATAGGAGAAAGACAGAGGAGTCATGAAGAAATCTTAGCCCTAAATAAATGTAAAGATGGTTTTCTAGACATGGTCAATGTGGAGCCTCGGATAGCCTCAAATACTTGATTGTCTTCCCTCCCAGTGCTTGGACAAGAGTGCACTCTGGAAACCATCTTAAAGAGCCAGGCGCCTGGAATTCTACATCATATAAAAATACCCTTCAAAACTAAAGGAGAAATAAAACCATGTATTATATATTTATATAATGCTATTTTTCACAGTCATTTAGGCTGAAGGAAAAAAAATATTCATACTTAGGAATAAAGAGTGAAAAATATCTGGGATATAGCTCAATGGTGGAGTGCTTGTCCAACATCTAGAACATCCTAGATTCAGTCCCCAGCAATGCAAAACAGAAGTATGACAACATTAACTGGCAGATAAATAGAAAATTTTGGTCTATTTTAAAAATGTTTTCAACATTAGTTTATTGATTTCTTAAGCAAATAATAGAAATCTTTCAGAGATTACAATATAAGCATTTATAAATGTATCTCACTGGTATATAAAGATGAGGGGTTATTACAGGAATTTCATCATTTTAAGGTTCTCAAGATAGATATTAATATGTATGTTAATATAATAGACCTGTTAAAATATTAATATATAGTAAACCGTGGTAAGTTAAAGACACTTAGGGTAATGCTCAGAGCAACCACCAAAAGTTACAGATTGGGGTTATAGCTAAAATGCAATAGGAAGGATGAAATGGATTATTACCTTTTTTCTTTCTTTTTTATTATGTGTTTTTTTAGGTTATTTTTTGTATTTTTATTTTTATTAATTACAGTTTATTTATTTTGTATTCCCCCTGTAGCTCCCTCCCTCCTCCTTCTCCACCCATGCCCCTCCCCAAGTCCACTGGTAGGGGAGGTCCTCCTCTCCTTCCCTCTGATCCTAGTCTATCAGCTCTCATCAGGAGTGGCTGAATTGTCTTCCTCTGTGGCCTGGTAAGGCTGCTCCCTCCTCAGGGGGAGGTGATCAAAGAGCAGGCCAATCAGATTATGTCAGAGACAGTCCCTGTTCCCATTTCTATGGAACCCACTTGGACACTGAACTGCCATGGGCTACATCTGTGCAGGGGTTCTAGGTTATCTCCAGGAATGGTACTTGGTTGGAGTATCAGTCTCTGAACAGGGACTGTCCCTGTTCCCCTTACTAGGTTCCCCTGTGCCCAGATTTTTGGCTCTGTTGCTCTCCTTGTGGAGTTCCTGTCATCTCCAGGACTTACTCTTTCCCTGTTCTTTCATAAGATTCTCTGCATCCTGCCCAAAGTATGGCTGCAAGTATCAGTATCTACTTTGATACCCTGCAGGGCAGAGCCCTTCAGAGGCCCTCTGTCATCTCCTGTCCTGTTCCCTGATTTCTCCCTCTTCTGATGTCCACACTCTTTGCCTTTCTGAATGAGGATTGAGCTTTTTTCTTTTTTTCATGAGTCTCCCTGCTTTTTCTCTTGGTGAGTAAGGAGGAGCAAATAAGGAGAGCAATGTAGATCTCTAAAAGACCCAGCCTTGCTTGCTATTTGTAGAAATATAGTTTCTCTTTTACTGCAAATACAAAAACAATGCTCTAATTTTACAGGAATATTGCTTATTTTTCACCAAACCCTAATCAGTTTTGATTTTATGTGGAATGAATGTTACATAACTAATCTTTCCACAGTCCTGGAATCTAACATTAATAGTGAGTGAATCAGGTTGTAAAGAAAGGGATACTTTTTTTAAAATTAAATGTTTTTTATATTAATTACAGCTTATTTACTTTGTATTTCAGCTGTGGCCCCCTGCCTCATTGCCTCCCAATCCCAGCCTCTCTTCCTCATCTCCTCTCTGCCCCTCCCTAAGTCCTCTGATAGGGGAGGTCCTCCTCCCCTTCCATCTGACCCTAGCTTATCAGGTCTCACCAAGACAGACTGTAGTGTCCTCCTCTGTGGCCTAGCAAAGCTGCTTCTCCCACAGGGGGAGGAGGATGTCACAGAGTTCATGCCAGAGACTGTCCCTGTTCCCCTTACTAGGGAAGCCACTTGGATACTGAGATGCCATGGGTTACATCAGAGCAGGGGTTCTAGGTTATATCCATGCATTGTCCCTGGTTGGAGAATCAGTCTCAGAAAAGACCCCTGTTCCCAGATACATTTGGTCCTTGTGGAGCTCCTGTCCTCTCCAGGTCATACTCACTCACTCTTCTTTCATGATTCCCTGAACTCTACCCAAACTTTGGCCATGAGTCTCAGCATCTGCTTTTTTTTTTTTTTAAGGACAAAAGGACTGAATGTATGTAATGTATGATCTCATTCAAAATTTGATCATATATTTCAGTTTTCCACAATCCCTTGTACTAAACAGAACCTAAATTTCATTAAAAAATTATAACAAGTAACATATTTTGTTTCTTTAGATGATTAATGTGACCAAATGCCTCAAACACTTGTTGTTGTTGTTTTTTTTTTTTTTAATTGGAGGCTGGATATTGCCTCCTACAAAAAGAATTTCATGAGTCACGCATGTGTGTGTTTACTTGCCTATAATTCCCCAGATGTGAAAATTGGCTATCTTTATCATTTTATTTACTGATCCACGTTTTCATTACATGCTTTTTCTAAATTATTCTTTCTTTTAAATAGAGTTCATTTACATCACTACCACCAATGACCATATTTGGTAATGGTGTTGGAGAAATAAGAACAGGAGCAATAGGCCAGTCAAGGCCAGTCTTGAAAGAAGATAGTTCTTTGGGGTAGGACACACCTCTGTTGGAACAGACACATTCACTTTATCTCCTTGTTATAACCCCTCCCCCTCCACTTCCCCTTTTCCTCAGAAAAAGAAAGCTTCCTTTTCAGCTACCCCAGCTCTTCAAGTTTCATAATGACTGAGCTTGTCCTCTTCCCAGATGGTCCTGCAAGGCAGTCCTGTCAGGCAGTCCTGAAATTGATCAAAAAGCTGGAGAATGAGTCCCTATCCCAGGCAGTCCCTCTTCCCTTACCAGAGGACCCGCATGAAGCCTAAGCTGCCCATCTGCTACATCTTCGTAGGGGTTCTAGGTCCTTGGTTGATGCTTTAGTCTCTACAAGCCCCTATGGGTCCTAGTTGGGTGGCGCTATTGGTCATCCTGTGGAGCTCCTGTCACATCCAGGTCCTTTTCTCTTTTCTCCCACTTTTCCACAAGACCACCTGTGCTTGGCATCTGTTTTTGAGGCACTTCTGGGTAGAGCCTCTCAGAGAACATCTCTGTCAGGCTCTTGTCTACAAGCTTAGCAGAATAAACCAAGGGTGGGTCTTTGGCTGGGCCAGGCGTTAGTTAGGCATTCACTCAATCTCTGCTCCATCTGCTCTATATTGGGTTGAAACTTTGTGGGTGGGTTGGTGTTTCCCTCATTCTACTTGTCTAGTTAGAGGATGTCCTCTTCAGTCTCCATGTCCTCTGATACTAGGAGTCTCTGCTTTGATCCCCCCATACCCTCCCAGGAGCCTACTCTGACTTAAGTCTCCAGTTTGTCACAGAGATACCCCCACCCTCTGTTTCTCTTTTCTCTACAGGTCTTCTGTCTTCTTAACCTCACTCTCTCCAGGTCTGTTCTCCACCCTCTTAACACTCTGCTCCCCAATTCCTACCTTGTTCCCTCTTTAAAGCCACTATTTCTGTCTGTTCTATCTCTCCTTCCAAGTGAGATTTATGCATCCTCCCTTGGATCTTCTATGTTATTTATCTTCTTTGGGTCTGTACCTCTTAGATAGTATGCTTATCCTGTACTATATGGTAAAATCTACATATAAGCAAGTACATACCACTAAACAGAGAATTCTCAACAGAAGAATCTCAAATGGACAAGAAGAATTTAAGAAATGCTCAACTTCCTTATTCACCAGGGAAATGCAAATCAAAACTACTCTGAGATTCCATCTCACACCAGTCAGAATGCTAACATTAAAATCTCATGCTAAAGCATGTGCTGGTGAGGGTATGGAGAAAGGAGAGAACTCCTCCATTCCTAGTAGGAGTGTAAACTTGCACAACCACTTTGGAAATCAATCTGGCGTTTTCTCAGAAAACTGGGAATAGCTTTACCTCAAGACCAAGCATACTTTTCCTGGGTATATACCCAAAATACGATTTACCAAACAAGAAGGACACTTGCTCAGTTATGTTCATAGCAGCTTTATTCACAATGGCGAAAATCTGGAAACCACCTAGATGTCTCTTAATTAAAGAATGGATAGAGAAACTGGGGCACATTTACACAATGGAATACTACTCAGCTATTAAAAACAAAGAAATCTATTGTTATATGTTAAGCCAATATCCCATTGTGAAAATACTTTATTCTGAGCATGATAGAAACAACATTCAGAAAACATTTTAGATTTCAGAGGTGGTAGACACTAAGAGAAAAATATCACTATAAGTTGCTGTCTGGTTATAAAAAGAGGGCTCTCTGTAGTTATACAAACAGGACCATTGATGAAATATTAAGGGACAAACAGCTAAAACCTCAGGGTTTTCCTAATTGGGTAATCACCTTATTCATGCAGAGGTTGAATTACATGATTGCACAGTGAGGCTTGACATTTCAAGGCAGACTTTGCCATTCGAACAAGAGAGAAGGGAGGGCACTGAGATGAAGTCAACAGGGAAATATCACTGCCTGGCCAAACACTGCCTACTGAGGGAAATGGTAGATTAAACCATAGCTGTGAAGAAGCTCAGGAGTCTTAATCACAGCTTGTGATTTTGTGAACACATCACCACAGCAAAATGCATCTTTACTTAATGAACTTCAGAAAAGTTAACTTTAAACATCTAGGGATGTCTGTAACAGAAATCTCTCTCTCTCTCTCTCTCTCTCTCTCTCTCTCTCTCTCTCTCTCTTTATATAGGTGTCCTGCTTCTATTAAGCTTAATTATCCTGAATATAATTGGTGAGATTTTTAGCACCCTTCACACTATAGAAAATAAGTCCATTTGTGTACTCTCAGTCCCTTTCACTTACTTGGCCTTTCTTTCCTTCCTTCCTTCTTCCTAATGGTTCTCTCCTCTGACTCCCTAACTGTGCCAGCGAGTTGAAATGAAACACTATGTGTCAGTGTTTGGAGCTGTGGTGTTATATCTAGTGTTTGAGGTATTTGATGTTTATGTGTTTTCTTTCACCTTTTTTACTCCACGAATAATTTGGGAGTCTCAAATAGAATATACCATGGATCTTAAAAGTACAGTTGAGTTATTAGTCACCAAAAGATAATTCAACCTCAAATAATATTTTTCCCTTTTAAGTTAATATTGAAACTCAACCTTTTGAATTTATTCTCACCCCCACTAGAACTCTAAATAAGAATTCGAGCCTGTATTCAACGAATGATGCTTGCGTGGCACATATTTATCCTCCTGTGTTTTGTAAGAAGAAACAGGTTTTTCATGCCCATGATTTTATAATCAGCACACAACCACCTGAGCAAAGCCTACAATATTTGTGTGGGCTAGCACTTTCTTGGCCTTTGAGTGACAAACATGAGACCAACATAAGGATGTTAGCAGAATTCAGCAAAATTTTCTGAGGCACACCCCCTAAAAGCATCATAAAAATTTTTAAATAAGATGAATGTTTTTAAAGAGCTAAGTTCAGATCCAATTGACTTAAACAACAAAGATTTTTGAAAATTGGAACATGTGGAAGGAAAGAGAAGATGCTATAACAAGCCGGAGGTTCTCACGTGTCGAGCTTGCTCTGCTGTGGTGCCGTCATCAGCTGTGTTCTCTACATGGTAGCGTTGTGCTTAGGTCATTATTTAGATGGCAGTTTCAGACATATTCATCTCATGTAGACATGACATTGTCTAGAGGGCTGGGTGGAGTCACCGTTTCTTCCTAGTTCTCTTGCAAAAGGCCAGACTTCCTCCCAGTCTCGACTAGGACCGAATTTCATGTCTCATTATCTAGTATTAGGTTACATGTCCAGACCTAAATACTTTATTATAGAAAAGAATGGGGTAATCACAAAGACCTGGTTTCACCAAGGTCAGTATCTGGGACCAACAAGAGGATAATTGCTT
This sequence comes from Meriones unguiculatus, assembly GCF_030254825.1. Lineage (NCBI taxonomy): Eukaryota > Metazoa > Chordata > Mammalia > Rodentia > Muridae > Meriones > Meriones unguiculatus. Next base: position 32,053,908 of record NC_083359.1, read on the forward strand.
CCTTGATGTCATGGAGGAAGGATGAACATTTAAAAAATTTTTGATTCCTTAAAAGTTGAACAAAGAGATTATATACAAATAAATTGGATTTTTTTAATTTCATCCTTAACACATAAATAATGAACTCTTTTTTTGTATTTAAAAATTCACTTTATTTAAGTTGTTTGGTTTGTCAACATGTAATTATTTATTCTTTTAGAGTTGTTTTTACTTCTGTGACATTGGTGGTATTGTCCCCATCCTTATTCCTGATTTTAGCAATTTCACATTTTTTTCTCAGCCAGTTTGTCATTCATTACTGACTTTCCCCCCCCCCCCTGGGAGCCAATTCTTGCTTTTCCTGATTTCCTGTGTTATCTTCATGTTCTCTGTTTTATCTGCCTTTGCTCTAAGCTTATGTTTCTTTCTTTTTATTTCTACTTTTTTCTTTTTTCTTTTTCTTAATTACAATTTATCCACTTTGTATCCCCCCTGTAGCTCCTTCCCCCCTCCCCTCCCAATCCTACCCTTTTCCCCCTTCTCCATCCATGCCTCTCCCCAAGTCCACTGATAGGGGAGGTCTTCCTCTCCTCCCTTCTGATTCTAGTCTATCAGGTCTCATCAGGAGTGGCTTCATTGTCTTCCTCTTTGGCCTGGTAAGGCTGCTCCCCCCTCAGGGGGAGGTGATCAAAGAGCAGGCCAATTAGTTCCTGTCAGAAACAGTCCCTGTCCCCATTACTATGGAACCCATTTGGACACTGAACTGCCATGGGCTACATCTGTGCAGGGGTTCCAGATTATCTCCATGAGTGGTCCTTGGCTGGAGTATCAGTCTCAGAAAAGACCCCTGTGCCCAGAATTTTTGGTTCTGTTGCTCTCCTTGTGGAGTTCCTGTCCTCTCCAGTTCTTATTATTCCCCCCTTCTTTCATAAGATTACCTGTACTCTGCCCAAAGGTTGGCTATAAGTCTCAGCATCTGCTTTGATACCTTGCAGGGTAGAGCCTTTCAGAAGCCCTCTGTAGCAGGCTCCTGTCCTATTCCATCTTTTCTCCCTCTTCTGATGTTCATCCTGTTTGCCTTTCTGAATGGGGATTGAGCATCTTAGCCAGAGACCTCCTTCTTGAGATCAAGGGATTACAAATTGGAAAGAAAGAAGTCAAAGTATCTCAGCATTTTCTTCGATCCCTTGCTAGGTGGAATCTTTCTGAGTGTAATATGGTAGGCTCCTGTCCTGTTCTCTCTCTTCAAGCACTTCCTCTTCTGGTGTCTATTCTATTTGTCCTCTGAATGAGAATTAAACATCCTCACTAGGGTCCTCCTTGTTACTTAGCTTCTTCAGGTCTGTGGATTTTACTATGGTTGCCCTCTATTACACGGCTGATATTCGTTTATGAGTAAATATCATGTGTGTCTTTCTGGCTCTGGAGTACTTCAAATGAGACAGAGGAGGAAGAGGGAAGAGAAAGAGAGAGCTAAAACAGAGATATGAGAATGAATAATGATCACTTAAGTGAATACTATGGCAGTATGTCATCTGGGTCATATATTAAGGGTCATATCCATTGTTTACTTCCACCTCCAGTTACACCTGGATTTCCCCTGCAACAGCTCCTTCTAAATTCATTTCTTCATTTCTTATAATGCTACCCATATGTACATGGGTGTATGGCTCTCCACTGGAACTTGGGAAACCTATGAGGAGTCACATAAGTTACTGAGGAAAAGTGACTTCGTTTTAAATCTGTACTTATAGATCCACAAAGTACAAATGATCTTTTATAGCTGGCCCCTCTGCTGAAGTTGCATTTCTTCTGTTTATTACCCTACACACATGCATACATGCATACTCAATTAATTTTATGCATATAAAATTTAAACAGAAAGAAATAATAATGTCCTCTAAACTGGTTCCCAGTCCCTTGACGTCATGGTCACTTGTAACAGGAATCAATGGTGATATAGTTTCAAACCTTGCTATAATACTGAGAGCTGAGTTAAAGCTACCCAGTCCTAGCATAGAAACAAGATCTTTGTACCACTGCCAAGGTTGGTTGATAAGTTTTCAGTAGTACATGAGTTGGTTTAAGAACACTCAGTTTCCATCTAAAGAAACTAATCAAGAGAGAGGACCGTGACGAAAACACTAAATCCCCATCCCGAAAGGCAAAGAGGATGGACATCAGAAGAAGAAGAAGAAAGCAGGAAACAACCTAGGAACCTGCCACAGAGGCCTCTGAAAGCCTCTGCCCTGCAGACTATCAAAGCAGACGCTGAGACTTTATGGCCAACTGTTGGGCAGAGTGCATGGAATCTTATGTAAGAAGTGGGAAATAGTAGGTTATGGAGAGGACAGGAACCCCACAAGGAGAGCAACAGAACCAGAAAATTTGAACACAGGGGTCTTCCCAGAGACCCATACTCCAACCAAGTACCAGGCATGGAGATAACCTAGAACCCCTGTGCAGATGTAATCCATGGCAGTTTAGTGTCCAAGTGGGTTACATAGTAATGGGAAGAGGGACTGTCTCCAACACAATCTGATTGGCCTGCTCTTTGATCACCTCCCCTTGAGTGGAGAGCAGTCTTACCAGGCCACAGCAGATGACAATGCAGCCACTCCTGATGTGATCTGATAGACTAAGATCAGAAGGAAGGGGAGGAGGACCTCCCCTATCAGTGAACTTGGGGAGGGGCATATGTGTGTAGAAAGGGCAGGGAGGGTGGGATCGGGAAGGGAGGAGGGAGGGGCGGAGGGAGGGGCTTATGGGGGGGATACAAAGTGAATAAAGTTTAAAAAAAATAATAATTGAAAAAAAAGAACACTCAGTTTCTAAAATCATTTAGGATTAATTTTCTTCTGAGGAGAGAGCACAAAAGTAAGCAAATTTGTAGTGTTGCATTGCTACAACCAAGAATGACTCACACAGCAGGACAAGAAGGAGCTCATGCCATCAGGGTTAATTTTATAGAATTCAATAGTAAGTACATCCTAATGACTGACCTGACTTGGATTCCCTCCTGTTTCTGACAGAAAGGTTGTATAGCCATAGTCAAATACACACAGACAACAAATACTTTGTAAATATCCATTAATCCACCAAATTTATTAATTCTTAGATTGTATTTTCCATGCCTGGTATGGCCCTCCAATTAGATGATAATTACTACATTTCCTTTATAGAAAAGTCAAGCAAGTAAGTCAAATATTACATCTTGAATCACTTCCATCTACAGTAGAAGAGCAGAAAAAATTGAGCCATTCAGTGTTACGGAGGAAAGTGCAACTACTCAGAAACTTTCAATGTGCTAATAATAAAATGTTGCTAAAATAAAAACACTTAAAAGAAAAATATGTCATCAAATGAAATCACTCGTACTACTGTATTAATTCTCATCTGTCAAACTTGAAACCAGATGTATCCCACAGAAGCCAGTGTGATGCAGCTCCATGGAGACTGTTATTTTTAAAAATATTTATTGTTTTCTGATTTTTCTTCAAATGTGAAGTGCATATTCTGGCAGAGAGCAACCGTGTGAAAAATGATTGAATAAAACTGTGAGGCATGTACCTTTTCTTGGCTCCCAGTGAACTACATCTTGTCACCTGATCTCTAGAAATTCAGATGCAATCAAATAAGTGGCAGCAAAAGCCAGGGCTCTATTGCAAAAAAAAAAAAGGGGGGGGGAGGCGGGCACTTTAAAAGATAGCAAAAATTTGAGTATAATTAAATTTATGGAATAAAAAACAGAAGCAAAAAATATAAGCCAAGAGCCAGAGTACTTTGATGTTCTGCTCGTTAAATGGAAAAAGCTTGTCTAAAGAAATATGGTCTGTTTAAATTAAATTACTATGTCACCATCATCTCCATCACATAGAAATACTTCCAGTGAAGTGGCAGTGTTCACGTAAGTCAATAATTCTTCTGTTTCGAACTGTTCTCAGTGACCTCCTCGTATCCATCTCAAGAGTTTATAAGAAGGATTCCGTGACCTCGACACCACTGTTTAAGGGAAGGCATCTCAAAATATGAAAGTCGAAATCCAGCTTTATGCTGTCTCTGATAAAGGAGCATAAATGAAAAAGCATTGTACATGAGGAAACAAATCCCCAATTCATATGACATAACAAGTTATTAAGAAAACTGAAGAAACAAAAGACATAAGGATAAAAATGTGAAGCCTTGACAGATCAGCAAATCTGGTTCTCATTAAATGATGAGCTAAAAATTAAACTTGGTGGAAATGAGAGGTATAAGGAGAACTAGCAATCAACCGAATGCATTGAACAAGCATTGCTGTGAAAAGTATATTTCAAACTCCAATACCTGTCCTCACCAGATAGTTGTAGTATGTATTAAGACATACTGTGCTGAAATAAAAGATGAGAACATGGCAGAGACTAAACACATTTTACTTTCAAAAGAGAACTCAGACGAACACTTCAAGATCTCCTACGTCCTAGATAGTAAAAAGTCAGTACATTTCAAACTTAACTGAGGTTTAATCTGGAATCAACAATGAAAAATCAAGAGCAAGTCCTCAATTAAAAAAAAAAACAAAAACAAAAACAATTGGTTATATATTTTAAATAGCTTGGGTCAAGGAAAATGCAAATTAGAAAACAATTTATCTGAACACGGTGGTTTACACCTTTAATCCCAGTACTTGGGAGGCAAAGGAAAGTGGAACTGTGAATTCGAGGCCAGTTAGCTCTATGTCATGAGTCCCAGGTCAGACAGCTAGGGCTACGTAGTTAGTTTCCATCGCAATAAAACACAAAGTGTATTATATGAATGATAATGAACATTGTACATCATAAGCCATAGACAGAAAAATTAAAGTAGTATGCAAGGAGAAATATATAAGTTTCGACGTCTATGTTAGATAAGAATAGATTTTTAAATACCAATGACCAAAATGTTCACATTGAGAAAAAGTAAAAAGAACAAGAGTTGGATATGACAAAAATAAGTAGAATTCATAAATTAACAAACAATAAGGGCAGATATAAATGATAGTGGTTATATGTATGTCTTATTGAAATTACTAATAATGTTATGATCATAAAATATTTCTTACTTTTTCTATTTTTACATTGAAAACTTAGTTTCCACGTATAAATACTTTTCCACAGCATCCTTAATAAACATCTTTATTTTGGTCTTGCAACCTCTGAAAACTTCTCTTCCAGGTTTGCCTTCATGATCCATTCACTTACTTATATGAAGGGTGTGTGTTCATGGCCACCCCAGAGTTTAACAAGAGAAAGACTTTCTGGAAGTTGCCAAAGGTCTCTGTTATGGTCTCATCTTTTATTTCAGCCTACTATTTCTTAACACAATAGCTGGAATCAAGAAGTATTCGGATTTGAAATACACTTTTAACAGCAATACCCTAAAATGGACCCCTAACCACTAACCAACACATAATTCTTTTTTTGTTGTTGTTTTTTGTGAGCTAGATATTTTTGACCAAAATAGTTTCATGTGTCTGTGTCTCTGTATTTGAGGTGTTCATGTATGTGTGTATTTGTGTGTATGTTTCTTTGTGTGTGGGGGGGGTTCACAAAAACATGTGAATTCTAGTGAAAATGCATGTGGAAGCCAAAGATTCATGTTGAGTGTTTTTCTCAGTCAATATCTACCATATTTTTAAAAATTATTTATTGTGCGTGTTTGCACACACATTTACATGTCATAGTGTGGAGGTGAAGATGAAAAGGCAAGTTTTCAAAAAATTAATCCTCTCTTTTCACCCTCTTGGCTCTTGACATTAAACTCTGGTTGTCAGATTTGGCACCATGTGCCTTTCCCTGCTGAGCCATTACCAGGCTTTCCTTACTTTTCTGGTAAGGGTCTCTCACTGAAGCTGGACTTGACTGGTAGAGCTAACCAAATGGGCAGCAGGCTGTAGTGATCTTGACTGGTGGAGCTAACTGAATGGCCAGCAGGCTGCAGTGATCTACCTATTTGGCCCCTGCTTCTTAACACCTGTGCTACAAATGTGTGTCCCTACATCCAGGTTTTTGGGGGGATTTTTCTGGGAATCCAATCCCAGGCACATTTACAAACTTAGCAGTCTTCCCAGCCCAAATGTCCAATGTCTATATTATAAAAGAAGCGCTCATTCTTTTGCATCTGTCTATGATGAATTTCATCCATTTGAATGCTTCTTATGAGTGTGTGTATATATATATATATGCATGTTAGCATATGCACGTATTTACATATGTGAACACGTGTGTCTATTTATGTATAGGTGTGCATGTATATAAAGCCTCTTGCTTTGTCTTTGATATTAATTTCTTGACACTGCCATAAAAGTAGTGAAAAACGAGGCAGCTAACCATAGTAACATTTTATTGCCTTCCAACTTGGAGGCTAGAAGGAACTGAGATCTTGGCGATGCCTTCATAACTCTGTTCACTCTAAGGGCAAATGCTTCTTGCTCCTTCTGCCTTCTGGTATGTGCTGGAAATCTATGGAGTTCTTTGGCTTGAAGATGACTCATGATGTCATAGCTGTTTTCTCTCTGTGTGTCTTTAAAACTCCTCCCTTCTCTGAGCACTAATCTAAATTGCTCCTTTTATGATAACACCAGTTATATTGGATTATGGTTCATGGCTTTCACCTTTTCTTAACCTAGTCAGATCTGTAAAGACCTTACTTCCAAGTTTGGCCACACTCTGAGTTACTGAAAATTAAAGAGTCTGACCTCGTTTTATGGGACACAATTGAACCCGAAACATCGCCTGTCTTTTTGAGCTCTCATTCATCTTATTGGTCTGCAACTCTCTTTTCTGGTTTTCTATACTCTTTGTCATAGAACAATGTTTGTTTTCTCTGCTTACTCCCTATCTGCAGAGAAGTTACTCAGGACTTGAGTGTACTTTAGCATACACAGTTTTCTAGGCCCAATGTCCAGGACCAAAGTCAAAAATAGGTTACTTAGGTTTAAATAGTGTTTCCCTTGATGGGTATACCAAGCTGCATGCTGTTTCTAAAATACAAAATAGGGACAGTGTGATGATCTTAATGGGGTTTACCTTGTGAAGATAGTATCCCAGTGCAGTGACTACAGGAGCAAATGATTGCTGTGGCTTTAATCATGGTCAACAATAAAGAAGTTTATTGTATGGTACCTTAACTCCAGCCCTGCCTCCTTCAGTACGCTTTCAGATTTCATTGTTATTCCCCTGCAATTTATAGTGAAGTTGTCTCCTTACCTCCAATCTCTCCACATTCTAATCCAGTCGGCAGACATTGCCCAGATTAATCATCCTGTATCCTGGCTCTGCTCATTCTCCAGGGCACCATCCTTCACTGACTCCCTATTGTCTACAAAATAAAAGTAAAACTTCTTAGATTGAAATAAAAGGCCCTCTGGTCCCAAACCTCCTTTCGAACCTCATTTTCCACAACTCCCCTTCATATATCAAACGCTTCAATGAAACAGAGCTGTTTGACATTCTTCACACGTGCTGCATATTTTGGCACCTGTGCGCTCTTGTTTATGCAGCTCCCCTGCCTCAAACCCAATCTCATTCAATTCCTGACTAGCCTTGCAGGCCCAGGTGAAATGCTGTCTGCTGCAAAGAGCCCTCCTTAATCATGCCAGCAATAAGCAACCCTGCTCTGTTTTGAATCTGAGTAAATTCAGGAGTATCTCTTATCTATACATTCATCTCCAGAATACTTATTGAATGCCAATTATATAAAGTGGCAGTGAAGTAGGGACTCAGAAACAGTGACTATGAAAATGGTATGTAGCTCCAGGCATTATAGCACCAACAACTGAAAAGATACATCAAAATTAATTAAGGAGAGTCTTATAATTTTAATCTGTGAAGTATTTTCACAGACCGACTCAAGGACTGTCTTTTTATTCTACTGATTATTTGTTCAATTGAGAATAAGCCATCAATACCGATAGTATTTAGATCACAGAAAAATATCATAACAGGCATGTATGTATGTTTGTGAAGGGACAAATGAAACAATATTTTGATTTATCAATAGTCTCCTTTTCTAATCATTTCTACCATATGAAAACTTGGTACGACTGGAATTTAAATAATTATGTCCCAATGGATATGTGATGTTATAATGCATCGTAATGTCTAAAGGATAAAAGCCAATTCCATTGCAATTTCCTAAGTAGTAAGAAATTAAAGTACATTGTGCTCCTCTGGATAAATATATTTTATAAAGGAAAAACTTTAAGACTAGTATGGTGACATAGAGATGAAAATGGCATGATGAAACCTATCACCTTCTTTGCTAACTTCAGAAATACCTGAAGTAAAGTAAAAGTTTTCAGAATTAGCCAATGTGAAAATTCGAATACATGCTTTTAGTATCTGACACAATTTATATAGCCAATGAAACATTAATATGTCCTTTTCTGTCATGATTTTCTCATCCATAGCAGAAGGGAAATAAGAAAAGAGCTGAGGGTCTTTCAATAGCATGATTAAATTAAGTGGTTCATAGAACAGTAAAATAAATTTCTTCATATGATTATTTTCATCATTTTACATTGGTTTAAAATAATAATTTGAAAAAAAATAATAAGTTGAAAGAATTCTTTGGAACCCTGTCATGAGCTGCTTTGTCATTTACCATAGATTGACTACAACTTTCATATTTTACTTTAGAGAGCGCAAAATGTACAAGGAGTAGATGAGATTTTAAAATAACATCCAACTCTAATTCGTTGAAACAGAAAGGTCTTTTGTAACAAGGAGAAAGGGGCATGAGCCTTTTCTCAAGGTCATGACCCATCACTGCTCTCCGGATGGGCTTCCTCCATGAGTAGAGGGATTTGGCTGATCTCCTTTGTCTCTTGAGCATATGCAAACTCCCAGTTTACCATCAAGACTGGGGTGTGACTCATGACGGCATCTTTAACTGGGAGAAGAGATATGATGGCTTCATAGGCTGAGGTTCCATGTCTAGGACTCTATTAACAATTGTGAGAAAATAAAATAATTAGATTAGGTGAGAGACAGTTCCCCAAATAGAAGCAGAGAATGTTCTTCAGAATGAGGGATGGAGCACCCTGCTGTCAAATTCCGTGGATATCTACAGTGTCTGCTCATCTGCAAAATCCACCTACTTATATCAAATAACTCAGCCAAGATGAAATTTCTGGCATTCTTCATATGTGCTTCATGTTTTGGCACCTTTGCGCTCTTCTATATGTCATTACCTTTCAAACATGGCTGAATTCTTTTCTTATAGCAGAGTTAAGCTTTTCACCAACTAGTGGGAAAGAGAGGTTGATACTTAAAATTAAAAAGTTCGGTCATACACAAACAATGATTATTATCTAGATCAACTACTGACTAGTGTAATGTTAGAAGCTGACCCAAGGGCTGTGGCTACAGAGTAGCTGGGACTCACTAAATTCAGAAGAGTAACAGTTCAGTCCTATGATGTAGAGCCTCACAGGCAGATGCCCTATGAGAAGCACAAGCCTTCTTGGAAAATAAGCCAGTGAAAACCTGAGATTCCAGCCAAGGCGTGAGTGCTAAGAAGAAAGTTCTGAGGACCTTCAGCTTCAACTGAGTATAAGCCTAAGGATTTCCCAAGATGAGAGCTGGACAAACAACCTGAGAAATCAACAAAAGTCCAAATTTGTGTATCAATAAACTGAATAAAGACAAAACTCCCCTCAGGCATATAAGGTTGGGAGTAGGACTGGAAGAAAGTAAATAACAGCTGCTAATGCACATCAAGGTATTTGAAACCTGAAACAAGTTGAAATATACTTAAGATAGCAACAAATTCTAGACTTGGTTCTAATAAAGGTGAGATTGACTTTGGGCCCTTCACTACGGCATCAAAGAAGTAGCATACAATGTTTGTAGACAAATATTATTTACTTGAATATAGAGAGTAAAATTTTATGTGTGGTGTACTGGGAATAGAGCCCATGCCTTATGTACTTGCTGTAACCCTGGGCTATATCCCAAGTCTTTTATTTTTATTTTTTTTTATTAATTACACTTTATTCACTTTGTATCTCCCCTCTAGTTCCTTCTCTTCTCTCCTCCCAATTCCTCCCATTCTTCCCCATTCTCCATGATGCCACTCCCCAAGTCCACTGGTAGGGGAGTTCTTCTTTTCCTTCCTTCTAATCCTAGTGTGTTAGGTCTCATCAGGAGTGGCTGCATTGTCTTCCTCTGTGGCCTGGTAAGGCTGCTCCCCCCTCAAGTGGGGAGGATCAACGAGCAGGCTAATCAGTTCATGTCAGAGACAGTTCCTTTGCCCATTACTATGGAACCCACTAGGAGATTGAACTGTAATGGGCTACATCTGTGCAGGGGTTCTGGGTTATCTCCATGCATGCTACTTGGTTGGAGTATCAGTCTTAGGGAAGACCCCTGTGCTCAGATTTTTTGGTTCTGTTACTCTCCTTGTGGGGCTTCTGTCCTCTCCAGATATTACTATTTCCCACTTCTTTCATAAGATTCCCTGCAATCTGCCTAAAGGTTGGCCATAAGTCTCAGCATCTGCTTTGACAGAGCTTTTCAGAGGCCCTCTGTGGCAGGCTCCTAACTTGTTCCCTGTTTTCACCTTCTGATGTCCATCCTCTTTGCCTTTCTGGATGGGAATTGAGCATTTTAGCCAGAGTTCTCCCTCTTGATTAGTTTCTTTAGGTGTACAGATTTTAGTAGGTTTATCCTATATTATATGTCTATATGAGTGAGTACATATTTTGTGTGTGTTTCTGCTTCTGGGATAACTCACTCAGGATGATCTTTTCTAGTTCCCACCATTTACCTGCAAATTTCATGATTTCCTTGTTTTTTATTCCTGAGTCGTATACCACACTTTCTGTATCCATTCCTCAGTTGAGAGACATCTGGGTTGTTTCCACCTTCTGGCTATTACAAATAAAGCTGCTACAGACATGGTTGAGCAAATGTCCTTATTGTGTACTTGAGCATATTTTGAATATATGCCTAGAAGTGATATAGTTGGATCTTGAGTAAGTGCTATTCCTAATTGTCTGAGAAAGCGCCAGATTGATTTCCAAAGTGGTTGTACAAGTTTACATTCCTACCAGCAGTGGAGGAGGGTTCCCCTTTCTCCACAACCTCTCCAGCATGTATTGTCATTTGAGTTCTTGATCATAGCCATTCTGATTGGTGTAAAGTGAAATCTCAGGGTCGTTTTTATTTCCATTTCCCTGATGACTAATGAAGTTGAGCTTTTCTTTAAGTATTTCTCTGCCATTCGATATTCCTCTATTGAGAATTCTGTTTAGTTCTGTTTCCCATTTTTTAATTGGATTACTTAATTTGTTGCTTTTTAACTTCTTAGTTCTTGATATATACTGGATATTAGCCCTCGGTCAGATATAGGGTTGGTGAAGATCCTTTCCCAATCTGTAGGCTGTCGTTTTGTTCTGAAGACAGTACCTTTTTACAGAAGCTTTTCAGTTTCATGAGGTCCCATTTATTGATTGTTGCTCTTAGAGCCTGTGCTGTTGGTGTTCTGTAAAAAGCAAGCAGGAGCAGCCATTCTAATATCTGATAAAATAGACTTTCAATCAAAATTAATCAAAAGATATATTCCAAGTCTTGATTGACCTTTATCTCCCCTATCTATATTTACACAATAAATACCCTACAAAATAAAAGTTATGGTAGAAGTAAAGAAGTGGAAAAAAGTTACTAACGTTCTGTTGGAAAAAGAAATGTTCAACAGAGAAACACCCAGAAAAATTAGAAATAGTATGCTAACCATACAAAAGTTTTACAATAGCTAAAATTATAACTTAAATGGGTCTAGTGATTTAAATACACAGAAAGATTTGTCAAATAGGTAAATATAACAATATACACTGGCAATGAGACGTTCCAACAGAAAGGCCAATAGTGTAATGAAGAAGATTTTTGAAAACCTAGAAAAAAAAAAAAGAAGGCTTCTGGCATATATTAATGGAAGACTAGACACAGCTAGACACAGAAAGAGAAGAAGTAGATCACTGTAAGTGGCCAAACTGAAACTTGTGTGAACAGTATCATAGTTTCCTGGTGTACCTCAGTATTGTACTGCAACAGGCAATTTAAACAACAGCATGGTTGGCTTGTTTCTCTAAAATGCAAGGGTAGATAACAGCAATCGAGCTGTTGGCAGGGTTCTTTTCTTTGTCTTCCACTTCATGGGAACTACTCTCTAAGAAATCCTCCTGGTTCTCTACATGTTCTGGACAGGTCTAGTTCAAAATTCCCCCAGGGCACTAGTCAATGCATTTGACCCACCCTAAACCCCTCATTTTAACTTATTTAAAGATTCTCTCTTTAAATGACTTTTTTTTTTTTTTTCAAAAATGAAGGTGTAATGAAAGTGGGTTATCTCTAGAAATGTACACTTCAAGAAAATGTTTGCTTAGTTATGGACAGAGCCAAATAATACCAACAGAGCTCAGATGTCTACAAGTGAACTGGGAGTAGCAGCCATATTGCCAGGACAAAAGAACTCTTCAAAGCATTGAGGGGTTTCTACCTTGGGAAGAAAAAAAAAAAAAAACACAAACTAGAGGCCTAGCAACAAAGAGATGAATCTGTCTCAAAAATGTATCCATCCTAGTTTCTACAAGCAAAATCTTAATGGAAACTCATTATTATATTGAACATTTCTTGAGAGAGAGAGCGTCCTCTTATAAATTAATCAAGAAGAAAAAAAAAGTTACTCATTTAGCACTTCTTTATTTTCCTCAATTTGTCTTAAACATTTACTTTCTGGTTTCTACTTTTTCATTTTCCTATGAAGAATTATATACTATTGAAACATAGATAGTCTTGGTTAAAATGCATAGAAATGTATGTTAAATAAATGTATGTTAAATATATATTAAATCAATGTATGCTCTGTGACTGGAAGTCATTGTGTACAAAATGTGCTCATCGGTAGACATTTGAGAGAAACCATGGGAGCATCACTGACAGCAGTGAATTTGATTATGCAGTTTGGTGCGGAGGTCTCCTGCGGAAGTGCTAAATTTCTCAGGGTCATTTGTTTCTCCCAGCGCCATGCATGGGCTTTGGGTTGGCTTGGCTTAGCAGGGGCCACTTCTTCCTCTCCCTTACACAGGGCACTGACTATCAAACACCCTCTGTTGTGCTGTTTGACCTACCATCCAATCCCCCTGCAGTCAGTCTCCAGTAAAACTGAAAGGCTATGTTAAAAGAGCACCAACCTTCAAAGTTGCATGTTGAAAATATTCATTTTCACACTCTGTGATTGAAGTCAGAGATGTCTTACTGTCAGAATTCTCAAATGTCACTCCTTCTCTGAGAGAGTAGAGGGCATGGGAAGTGTGTGAAACTTTCCTTTTAAAAGAACTCCAAGTGAATACTTAGTGGCAACGGAAGGTGCCAGGTTGAGAAATGAAAGCAACAGGGCCCTATGAAAGCACAGAACTCCATGATCTCAGCTGGGTTTGTTCTCATAATGATGGTACTGCTGCATAATGTGGCATTTAGCTCCCGATTCCCCTCACCAAATTGGAGGTTAAAATGATGACCTGGCTCAAGGGTCAATGTTGAGAGACCTGATGTGGGAAACTCTATCAATTAGAGATGAATCGTTGCAGGGCTGCCAGGAGCCTTTTCTTCTTTAGGAAGGGGCTGTGTGACCAGAGGGATTTTACATCTCCTAGGCCCTACTTCCTTGTTACACAATGAAGGGATTACAACTGATGTGGCCCCAGATTCTTTTCAAGGCTGCAATTTTAGGAGTAAGTGTTCGATGCCTCTTCAGATAGAGTTATTTTTACGGGAGAAGTTTTACATAAAGAAAAAAAAGGTGGCTTATGGGCCAACATTAACCTTGGAAAGTCCAGGCTGCATGCTAATACACCATCCATCATTTTCATGTAATTTAAACACAACCAAGTATTTCTTCAATGTCTATGGAGGCCGAATTGACGGATTTATCTTGTTTATAACAACTTTGTAGTATGGAAATATTAATCATTCTACAGTTAGCCCCAAAACGTAATGATTGTCAATTAATTAATTTTTGTATATCCAGTGTATTAGGAATACAGAAATAATTTTTCATAGGGTAACTGTATTTGAATTAATATCCAGTGGACTAGTAACAAATTTGCGAACCAGTTTGTTCTTAAGCTTTTTAATTCAGCACATAAAAGTTATTAGTCTATTTGTAAGTTTAACAAATTCAAGTGATTACTTTTAAGGAAGCCTTTGATTATTGTTTAATCTCATGTAAAAATTTAGTTAAACAAAATCAGACCTACAAATTACATGTATAAATTTAATACATCTCATTTCTGTTCAATTGCTTCAATTGTTGGATGAACCCTAACAAGATGTTAAATAATGCATATACGTTTTATAAATACAATTTGTAAATATGATTATGTTTAAGTTTTTATCCCTGAAGTACATAATATTTTACTTTGAGGCACACATTTAGAGTAATTCTTCAGTTTTGCATTGTATACATCATCAGTGATAAAACCAATTCATTTCTTTTGACACAAAATAAGAACACGGTAAACTGATCCCCTTATATATTGTCTGTGGTTTCTTGTCCATGCACATGATCAAAGGCAAGTAATACCACTAAGAGACTTACCATGTTGACTAGTGCAATCTAAGAGGCTTATATTATCTTGTTAGAACTAAATCAGTAAAACAGTGTTGACCTTGAAAGCTAGTTAGCTGTTCCGTTAGACATTCATCTGTGTGAACCTCCATCTGACTGTGCAGGCTTCCTGACATGTAGATGATCCTTACCTCCTTGTGATACTGATTTCAATTAAAGAATTATCATAGTATGCCAATAGCGTGCCATGGAGAACAGGGCCTCTTTTACAACAGGGTTCTTTCAACGCTGTCATTTTGAAGAGAAGGTCGATGCAAGTTGTATTTCCCTCAGGTTCACATATTTTCAGACCAACGAATCATCCTGCTTAGCATGTGATGACTTTCCTTTTACTAGTCTCACTAAAATCGGAGAGTGCCTCTCACTGAGACCATTACTAATATGATCTCTTTCAGTTAGTGATCAGCCACCACAAAGTTCTAGGGGGCGCCTGAGTTTTCAGCTGAGCAGTCTTGTAATGCTGTGATGCATGAGGAACATTCTAGATGCCCCCAAAGGGCATGAAGACAGCTTGGGAGCATTTGATGAACACTGTGAAGCACTTCTGTCCCCTCCATTTTCTTGTTTAAAATTAATATCTGTGTTGGTTTGTTTGTGTGTTTGTGTGTTTGCACATTTCACACCTGGAAAGGAGTTTAGGGTTTATTCTCTTTTGTTAATATTTAATTATTTTTGAGCGTTTCATACACAAGTGTTTCATTTACATCCTTCCCTCTACACATTCTTCTGGATCCGACTTCTTCCGTGCTCAGCCCACCCCACCGCTATGCCTCGACTTCATGTCCTCTTCTTAAGGACTATGTATGTATTCCTGTAACTAACTCGCAAGTAAAATATCATACAGCTTGATTACCACTCAAACACTTGCCCAATCCCAAAACCTATATGTGTCCATGAACTTCTATGCAATTAAAATAGCCAGTCTGATCCAGTGAAGCTTTGGTTATAGATTTACACTTTCAACATCAATTACATTTTGATGCGCTTATCTACCACAAATAAGGGGGGGGGATGACTATATTTGGATTCTTCCTAAAAATCACTCCAGGGTAGTTGTGGGGTCACATGACAAATACACAGAGCTACTGAGTCATTTTTACTCCTCGATCAGGCACTCTGCCAGAACTCCTTACTACTAACCTGTCTAGCACACTAAAGACATAACTGTATTTCATCCTCTTTGGCCAAATGTTATGGACCTATTTCTTGATGTATTTGTATTTGACAGAGTTACAATACCTTCCTATACACAATTTCTAGGAGTCTACCAAGATAAGTTAACTGCACTTTCTTTTATGTGGAAGCCCCCTTCTTCTAGGCTCAACTTTGTTTGCATAATGCAGAGACTGAAGAGAGCTGGCTCTAAAGATGGGCACAAGGTGGGGAGCACCGATTAGGACATGTCAAGAAATAGCTTCATCTTCTTGCTAAGCCACTCCTTCACTGAGCTCGCTGTATGTCCACAGAACCAGGAATCACAGTTTGTTTTAATTTAGGGAATAATGTTGACTATCTTCAGGAAAAAAAGGTTGAGAGGGATTTGGATTAAATTTTTTTATTAACCCTTATTACTCAGAAATCATCATTGTAATCTTTAGAACTGAATTCATTGTAAATCAAGAGGTGTTTTCAGAAGAGACATGCTGAAACTATCAAGTGAACATACACTGTAATTCTACAGTACAGGAGTTCATATCTCTGATCTGTTTTTCAAGAGTATAGCTCTGAGATGAAATATAGAAGCTCTCTGCTTATATTTAGAGCTAATGGCCACCCTCAGACTTAGCCCCCAAAAGGCAAGCCATCTCAGTCAGTCATGGAATAACTTGAGCTACTGTTCAGTCACTGAATGACCTGTACTAGTTTCCCAGTTTTTTGCTAGTACTAGAATCACGACTACACTGAGATCTACCCAGATTAAATACCAAGTTCAGATTCACTTGATTCTGGGTGACTCTTAGCTCAATATTGGCGTACTGTCATAATCCATCAATTGAAATCGGTATCTCAAGGAGAAAATTAAAACCATACTGAAAGTTTTAAGATGATAGAACTTTTAAGTTAAGGATCTAGAGGTATTGAAGATCCATTGAAAGAGGAAAAAGAAAAGAAAAAGGAAGGGAAGAAAGAGAGAGAGCAGAAAGGGCAGAGGAAAGAAAGAAAGAGAAAGAAAGAAAAGAAAAAGAAAGAAAGAAAGAAAGAAAGAAAGAAAGAAAGAAAGAAAGAAAGAAAGAAAAGAAAAGAAAGAAAGACTGGAAGTGGAAGGATGGAAGGAAGGTTTGGAGAAGGAAAGAGTGTGTCATTATTTGCTAATTTATGAGAAGCTTCTCCCATATGGCTGGATCCCTGGAGCCTACAATTGCTGATGATATGGTAGAGATGAACTGTTTTGTTGTTAAAGCTACATGCTTGGGGTTAAAGAAGTCTGAATGCCATGGCATTGCTGCATCTGCTATGTATGCTGTTGCCTGTGGTCATATATTTTGGTTATTAAATCTTCTATTGCTAGGAGAGATATTGAACTAATCATGAAGGAAAGAAAAATGATTTTTTTCCCTGTGGCCCCTGAATGTCCAACTAGAATGTTTGTTTCAGTATCCCAAAAGTAACCCAATTGCTAAGGGGTCCTGGGGACAGAGTATTCAGGTTTTTATTCCTAGAGATGGATAGGATAGTACATAGGGTGAGTGTGAAGCAAAAGACAGCAAATATATCTAGCATGGCAATGAATTGTTATCATCTGTGAAGGGTTTGTCTAGCTGCCTCAGGTTTGAGCTCAACCTGCACTGTTCCACACATATTACTGGGTTTACTTGTCCCAACATTTTTGCTTTCCATGTGGTATTACCACTGAGGATTGTTTTATATCTGAGAACTAAACCTTTGGCATTTTGCTCTTGTGGTAACTGAAGCAATTGGATTCATTATACATACTCTAGTTGGCTTTGTGGAATTCATTTTCCTATTGTAGCCAATCAGTACAACTTTTCAAATGACAGACTTTCACCATTTCAGTCCCCTGAGTCATTTATTATAGCTGCAAATGAATAAATTGCTTGGGGCCCAATCCTCCTGGAGATATGTGAAAGTTTTAGACTAGTGGAAGTAAATCCCTGCATATTGACTTAAAAAACAGAGAAAGAAATGGATCCTGTTTTCCTTCAGCCCTTTGCACTGTTAATCAAAGCTAATTAAAATGTCGGGTCTTTTCAAACACAGCGCCAAGCTAGTCTATTATAAGAGAGCAGAGAGCTGACTATAGAGTGGTTAAGTGTGCACAGCCCTAGGATATGATCGTGGTGCAATATGATAGTCTCAGTAAACTCTTAAATCATTAGGTGCCTACTACTTGTAAAGGAATTGCCTGTTTTGTTTTTTTTTTTTTATAGAATTAGGAAATTTGCAGAGCATGTTCTCTGACTCTATAAATCTACAGTTAGTATGGAAGGAAAAAAAAGAACAAAAAGTATGAAGTATAAAATAGTTATTATATATACATATATATAATACTCATATATATATATATATATGAGTATAAGACAGAGAAAAGCCTTACAGGAAAAGTTTATCTTACGAAGAAAGATCATATTTTGAGTAATGCCAAGGGAAGAAGACTACATGTGTTCCACAGAATATACAAGGAATTTGTGCAAGAGTTCTATCTTTCTGTCTGTCTATCCATCCATCCATCCATCATCTATCTATGCCTGCTTTTCATTTATGCCATTTTATCTTCCTCAAAAAAATCACCACATTAATTTGTTTGGATTCCTTTGAATAACAGGACAGATTACACAGGCTTTACTTCAACAGACTGAGGAGATTTTTCTGTCTTTTGCTCCCTGTTTCAGAGCCGTCATTCCATTTTTTCAGTACCTAGATTATTCATGGCCTAGTCAAGCCCAGTTTTTCATAGCTACAAACCATGAGGACCCCATCATGTTCTCTAATATGGTCTTATTGAAGTATCTCTGTGCCAAACTTGAAAAAAGAGTCACTCCACATACTTTTTCACTGATGTGCGATCCATCAAAGACCAAACACTCTTGAAAATCTCGTTAGAAATATTTGTGCCACATTTAGATCCTGTTAAGTAACAAAGTAATTTTTTTTTTAAAAAATACTGTTTTTCCAGTATACCCCCTGTTGTTATATGATATCCCACTCTGTTGAGTCTGGGCTGTAGTATCCTACACAGCAGGAGCAGTGGTGAAAAATAATGCAAGAAGTGTGGACAAATAGTTCTCGAATGTGAAAGCATGCATTTCCACTTCCCTGTGTGATCTCATGTTTTATTACTCAAAACCCTCCAGGGTCTTATCCTATCTCTGTGAGAGGTTGTACACCACAAGAGGAAATGCCTCTCCCTACCCATACGTGATTATGCCAATGTTTTTTTGAATGTGGGTAGATGTTTTCCCCTCAACGGTCTTTTAACATAGAAATGGAACTTGTTAGCAGTAAGCAATGTGGCAAGTCTCTCTGCAGGGTTGAGATATTTGATGAGTACATTAGTAATTCTATATTTTTATTTTCCTTTTTTAATTAAATTTTATTTTTTATATTAATTACAGTTTATTTACTTTGTATCCCAGCTGTAGCCCCTCCCTCATTGTCTCCCAATCCCACCCTCCCTCCCTCATCTCCTCCCTGTCCTTCTCTCAGTCCACTGATAAGGGAGGTCTTCCTCCCCTTCCATCTGACCCTCCTTTATCAGGTCTGCTCAGGAGTGGCTGCATTGTCCTCCTCTGTAGCCTAGCTATGCCGCTCCTCCCTTGGGGGAGGGGTGGAGGGTCAAAGAGCCAGCCCCTGAGTTCATGTCAGAGAAAGTTCCTGTTTCCCTTACTATGGTAACCCACTTGGATGCTGAGCTGTCATGGGCTACATCTGAGCAGGGGTTCTAGGTTATATCCATCCTTGGTCCTTGGTTGGAGAAACAGTCTCAGAAAAGACCCCTATGCCCACATCTATTTGGTCCTGGTGGAGCTCTTGTCCTCTCCAGGTCTTACTAACTCCCCCTTCTTTCATATGATTCCCTGTACTCTGCCCAAGGTTTGGTTATGAGTCTCAGCATCTGCTTTGATACACTGCTAGGTAGAGTCTTTCTGAGGCCCTCTATGGTAGGCTCCTGTCCTGTTTCTTGTTTTCTCCTACTTCTAATGTCCATCCCATTTGTCTTTCTCAGTGAGCATTGATCATCTTACCTCAGAACTTCCTTGTTGTTTAGCTTCTTAAGGTGTACATATTTTGGTATGTTTATCCTATCTTATAGGTCTAGGATCCACTTATAAGTGAGTATATACTGTGTGTGTGTCTTTCTGTTTCTGGGATACCTTACTCAGGATGATCTTTTCTAGAGATCACCATTTGCCTGCAAATTTCATGATTCCCTTGTTTTTAAATGCTTAGTAGTATTCCATTGTGTAACTATACCACAGTTTCTCTGTCCATTCCTCTGTTCAGGGATAACTGGGTTGTTTCCAGCTTCTGGCTATTACATATAAGGCTGATATCAACATGGTTTAACAAATGTCCTTGTTATGTACTTGCATATTTTGGATATATGCCTAGGAGTGGTATAGCTGGATCTTGAGGAAGCACTAATTGTCTGAGAATGTGCCAGATTGATTTCCAACGTGGTTGTACCAGTTTACATTCCCACCAGCAGTGGAGGAGGGTTCCCCTTTCTCTACAACCTCTCCAGCATGTGTTGTCACTTGAGTTTTTAATCTTAGACATTCTGATAGGTGTAAGGTATAATTTCAGGGTCATTTTGATTTACATGGCTAAGGACACTGAGCATTTCTTTAAGTGTTTTTCTGCCATTCTATATTTCTCTACAGAGAATTCTCTGTTTAGCACCTTACCCCATTTTTTAACTGGATTACTTGATTTGTTGCTTTTTAACTTCTTTAGTTAGTTATATATTTTGGATATTAGCCCTCTGTCAGATATAGGGTTGGTGAAGATCCTTTCCCAATCTCGTTTATTTGTTTTTGCTGTGAGTACATATTTTATTTACTCATATATATTTTTATTATTATTATTATTATTATTATTATTAATTACGGTTTATTTACTTTCTATCCTACCTGTAGCTCCTTCCCTTTTTCCCTCCCAATCCCCCCCTTCTTCTTTTCCACCCATGCCCCTCCCCCGGTCTACTGATGGGGAGGTTTCCCCTCCCATTCCATCTGATATTAGTCTATCAGGTCTCATCAGGACTGGCTGCATTGTGGCCTTCCTCTGTGGCCTGGTAAAGCTTCACCCCCCTCAAGGGATGGTGATCAAAGAGCAGGCCAATCATTTCATGTCAGAGACAGTCTTTGTTCCCATTACTAGGGAACCCATTTGGACACTGAACTGCTATGTGTGTTTATTTTAATTTTTGGCCTGTATATGTGTAAATAAATAATATGTGTGCCTGGTGCCATCCCAGTGGAGGTCAAAAGACAGAATCAGCCTGTCTGGAACTGGAGTTAGAGATGATTATGAGTTGTCACTTGAGTTCGGTGACTGGTGAACCCAGATCATTTAGGAAAATAACATAAGCTCTTAACCACTGATGTATATTTACAGGCTCCTATTTAAATTTTTATCATACCTTTTTTATTCACTATTTTTTAATGTATTGTCTGCACATACACACACACACAGAGCATATCAAGACAACTGGTATCAAGAGGGAGTAGTAGACTTCATCTTCAGCAGATACTAGGAAAAAGGGGCCTTTTATTTTTGGTTACTAATGTGTTAACAATGCTAAATAAAGCTTCAAGGAACAAATTGCACCCTTCCTATGGATATACTGAAGTCCAAACTTTCAAACCTGAGAATGTAACAATATTTAGAAATCATAATATTACAGGTATGATTATCTAAGATAAAGTCACACTGAAATCTGGTAGGATAAAAATCCAAGGTACGAGTCTTAAAGAATTAAGACACAGAAGGAAAAGTGTTGTTAAGATTCGACATGGTATGAAAAGAAGAACCTGGTTATCTGTGGGTGATAGCCTTGTCTTTAATAAGTTGACTTCAGATGTTCAGTCTCCAGACCCGAGGAGGACAGACTATACTGCTTCAAAACATCAATACTTTTTCAAACCATCTCCAGAAATTGATTGCAAATGTTAATGTTAACACTGTGCCCAGTCTTTAAGAGTCACCATTAGTTTCACCAAATTTTAGAAATAAATAAATAAATAAATAAGTAAGTAAGAGTAAACATCAGTTCTCCATGAAAAATGTATATTTCACATCTGAAACTTGTAGATGTCCTCTCTAATTGAATCTTCATCTTGGATTTGGATGAAAAGAATTAAGTCTGTCGGGAAAGATAAAATTTAGAGAACACAAGATAAACCACTAGAAGCCTTGCTGCCATGAATGGTGATGTTTTAGAACATGTGTTGACAGTGCACATCTCAGTATTTAGATCAGGATGTCCCGTCCCCACCAACCACAGTCATACTATGGATATCATGTCCAATTTTCCCTCTATGCTATTGTGTCATCCAATTTTCAATTCCTATATCAGAAATGCTCATTGCAATCAAGAAGAGGAAAGTTTTATGTCTCAATGTGGGTGGTTGGTCCCTGTGTAGAGTTAAGGGAGCATGTGTGTAGAGGAGTGTGTGGTAAAGTAAAACTGACGGTCTGTGGTATGGCTAGGAAACAAAACAGCAACCTCAGTTCCAGATCTTTTCAGACACAGTTGCTGTGACCTTCCATCCTCATGTCCTCCCATAAAGCCGCTGCTCTTGAAGGTTCTACTACATTTGGAAAACATTATAAGCTGGGAATAAGCCTTGAACTTACAGACTTTTGTAGGGCATGCCAGTTCCAGAAGATGGCTGAATAATTCATATTTCTAGTATAACGCTTTAGAAAATGCTACCTCCCAACCTGGAGAAAACAGACTTTTTTTTTCTTCTTTGCATTGCTACATTCATGATACAGAATATGGGGACTCTCTGGGGCACCATAGAGCCATGCTATGACATCCCACAAGGACAGATGAAGTCTTCGAAGGCAAGAGAAAATAATTTTCCATATGAGTTTTTAAAATTTACAAATGACTGGTTTATAAATTAAATAAATGTGACATTTATTTTTTAATGAATAAGGAAATATAAATCAACAAATGCTTATTTTTTTAGGTACCTTCTATTTTGGTGGACAGTATTGACCATGAAACACCACATGCCCCATAATTTTACCCACACTTCAAATACCTAGGATGGCTATTATGCATTCTCAGCCTGTCAGCTTTGGCTGAATTACAGAGTGCTCAATTATACGCTAATCGAATAGCTGCCCAATGCAGGCCACGTAATGACTTCCTGATTATCTGCCTTTAAATGATGAATGAAATGAATATGTAACATTCTGTTCAAATATAGCATACTTAGCATGCCAAATGAAAACTGATTTTGTGCTCCTCTCTCTGAAAAACGTATATTTTATTGTAATTCAGTTCAATGGCTGTTCGGTTGCTTGCTTTCTAGTCATCAAGATAAACATTGAATGAGCTATCTAGGAGAACATTAGTCTTCATTTTTGCTTCCCAACAGATGCTAAAGGTGTTAACTATTGTTTAGATTATCTGGATTCCTTTCCTTACATCATCTCATCAAGAGAAAAGTGGAAAAGGCCATGCATTTGTTTTTTTCTCAACACTTGTAAATATTCCAGTTATGCGGAGAGGGGGAGACATCCCTCAAACCAAAGAAGAAAAACACACTAAGCTGTGTGTATTGTAAAGACAATGCTAAGGTAACAATAAAGTATTTATTGTCTCATGTGCTTTTGATAACACAGAATATTGTTCATGAGCACTAAAAAAGGAGTCCTCTGATTTCAAAAGTGATTGTGTGTCTGGCCTATAATAATAGCATGTGTAGCTATCATAAATTGCTTTATTATCTTTTTCTAGAGTTAACCTCCATACAGTAACTTAAAAATTCCGAAGAGATTATATAGAGAAATTCATTGTACGTAATATTCAGGATCGCTAGAGAGAAGATAGGCAGTGAGGGAAAGCTTATGGAAAGCAGGGGGATGCCCCTACCTACTCTGATACATATATTATGTACATCTCTGGCTTCCAAAATTAAATGAAAAAGGTATTATTTTATATTGAAGAAAGAAATATAACAAATGCTTATGTTTTTATATTAATTACAGTTTAGTCACTTTGTATCCGAACTGTAGCCCCCTCCCTCATTCTATCCCATTCTCACCCTCCCGCCCTCATCTCCTCCCACGCCCATCTCCAAGTCCACTGAAAGGGGAGGTCCTCCTCCCCTTCCATCTGATCCTAGCCTATCAGGTCTCATCAGGACTGGCTACATTGTCTACCTCTGTGGCCTGAAAAGGCTGCTCCCCCCTCATGGGGAGGTAATCAAGGAGCTAGCTACTTAGTTCATATCAGAGACAGTTCCTGTTCCATTACTAGGGAACCCACTTGGAGACTGAGCTGTCATGGGCTACATCTAGCAGGGGTTCTACTTTATGTTTTTTAAGTACTGTCTTTCATTTTGGTGGCCAGTATTGATCAGCAAACACCACTTACTCTATAATTTTTTCCATACTTCAAATACGAAACATGGCTATTATTCATGTACACTCACACATGTATATGTGTGTGTGTGTATGTATGTATGTATATGTATGTATATACTGGATCAGCTTTTAAGGCTGCTAAAGATATAAAGGAGAACATACTGTTGTTAATGGCCTTTGAAAACTTTGTTAATTTTCACTTTCTTAAATGAACATTTCAAATTAACCAAGAAAATATTTAAAACTATAGTCTCAAGAAGTTAATTTGATTTACATACTCCTTAAAATTTTAACCTTTGTTCCACTTCTTTTGCTTTCTGCACTGTTTCCCCGATTCGTTCTCATTCTTGTTATTGTAATTTGTCCCCTAAGGTCATTCAGGATTTTTCTTTCTTTTTTTTTTCTTACTATCCTCCTCTTCTTACATGCATAATTTATTTAGTGCTATGAATGTGAACTGGTCCTTCAGTGAATAATTCCTTCATGGCATGGATATACATAAACACAGACATACAGAAACACACAGACACACACATTCCAATTCAGAGTCATTAAATTAATTTAACTACTTGGATCTTCATTTTTTTAATACAACTAATGTATACATTTTTGTTGTAGTATTTTTATATTTAAGTAGTAATATATATGTGTGTATATATATATAATGTACGCTTTAATATAATTTTATTTAAATTACTGGATTATTTCCTATATTATTTGTTTCATGATGGTATGATAGGTTCCCTCCCCTCCCAGTGGTGCTAGAGAGTATAGAAAGTATAGAAAACTCAAAATTCTCCCATCTAATACTTCACTATACAGCAACAAACTTTGATGATGTCTGGGATTTATATTGACAATAGAACGAGGATAACATGATAGAGTTAAGTGACATTGGGATTTAGTATTAGGGTTAATATACAAGTCATATGGGTGCAATCATTTCCATAATAAAACAGATGAAGTCTACAAACATATCAAAAATGTCAAGATTATTTCATGATCTTTCTGGTATAGTAAGTCTCACATAAGCCTGATGTGTGATGTACAGTTGAATGATTGTCTTTAAATAGACAGCTAACTAAAATATACCTACAAAAATAGTATGTCCTCCACCAAGACTAGTTAAGGAAGGATGTAGTTTTATGTTTTATCACCCTGAACAAAACTAAAGTCCAAGTGGATCAAAGACCTCAACATAAAACCAGACACACTAAATCAGTTAGAAGAAGAAGTGGGGAAGAGCCTAGAACTCATTGGCACATGAGACAACTTCCTGAACAGAACACCAACAGCACAGGCTCTAAGGTCAACAACCAATAGATTAGATCTCATGAAACTGAAAAGTTTCTGTAAAGCAAAAGGCACTGTCTTCAGAACAAAACAACAGCCTACAGACTGAAAAAGGATCTTTACCAACTCTATATCCGACACAGGGCTAATCTCCAGAATATGTAAAGAACTAAAGAAGTTAAAAAGCAACAAATAACAAATCAAGTAATCCAGTTAAAAATGGGGTATGGAGCTAAACAGAGAATTCTCTGTAGCAGAATATAGAATGACAGAGAAACACTTAAAGAAATGCTCAAAGTCCTTAACCATCAGGGAGATGCAAATCAAAACAACCCTGAGATTTCACCTTACACCTCTCAGAGTGGCTAAGATCAAAAACTGAAATGACAACACATGTTGGAGAGGTTGTGGCAAAAGGGGAACCCTCTTCCATTGCTGGTGGGAATGTAAATTTTTACAACCACTTTGGAAATCAATCTGGGCACTTTCTCAGACAATTAGGAACAGCACTTCCTAAAGATCCAGCTATGCCACTCCTAAACATATATCCAAAATACGCTCAAGTACACAGCAAGGACATTTGTTCAACCATATTGATAGCAGCTTTATTTGTAATAGCCAGAAGCTGGAAGCAACCCGGATGTCCCTCAACAGAGGAAGGGATAGAGAAACTGGTACATAATACTACTAAGCACTTAAAAACAAGGGAATCATGAAATTTGAAGGCAAATGGTGAGCTCTAGAAAAGATCATCCTGAGTAAGTAAGGTATCCCAGAAGCAGAAAGACACACACAGTATATACTCACTTATAAGTGGATACTAGACCTATAAGGTAGGATAAACATACTAAAATATGTACACCTTAAGAAGCAAAACAACAAGGAAGTTCTGAGGTAAGATGATCAATGCTCACTGAGAAAGACAAATGGGATGGACATTAGAAGTAGGAGAAAACAAGAAGCAGGACAGGAGCCTACCATAGAGAGCCTCAGAAAGACTACCTAGCAGTGTACCAAAGCAGATGCTGAGACTCATAACCAAACCTTGGGCAGAGTACAGGGAATCATATGAAAAAAGGGGGAGTTAGTAAGACCTGGAGATGACAGGAGCTCCACAAGGACCAAATGTATATGGGCACAGGGGTCTTTTATGAGACTGATTCTCCAACTAAGGACCATGTATGGAGATAAGCTAGAACCCCTGCTCAGATGTAGCCCATGGCAGCTCAACATGCAAGTGGGCTTCCCTAATAACAACAGGGACTGTCTCTGACATGAACTCAGTGGCTGGCTCTTTGACACACACCCCCTCCAGGGAGGAGCACACTTGTTAGGGCTCAGAGGAGGACATTGCAGCCATTCCTGAGGAGACCTGATAAACTAGGGTCAGATGGAAAGGGAATAGGACCTCTCCTATCAGTAGACTTAGAGAGGGACAGGGAGGAGATGAGGGAGAGAGGTTGAGATTGGGAGGGAATGAAGGATGGGGCTACAGCTGGGATACAAAGTAAATAACCTGTAATTAATAAAAAATTAAAATTAAAAAAGAAAAATAAAGTAAAAAGAAAGGATGTGGTTATCCTGTACTATATGGCTAAAATCCAAACATGTGCATATGTATGTACTCAGTTACATACATATGTGTCTATCTGGGTCTGGCGTACCAGCAAGGCATAGATCCAAAGATAAATAACAAGGAGGATCCAAGGGAGGGTGAATAAATCTCACTTGGAAGGGGAAATAGAATAGACAGGGGTAGTGGCTGAAGAGAGGGAACAAGGTCCTAGAAAGTTAAGAAAGTGGAGGTCAGACTCGGGAGAGTGAGGGAGAGGACATAGGGCCTGGAGCGAAAGGAGAATAGAGTGTGGGGGCTTTCTCTGTGACAAACTCTAGGGCTAACTCAGGGTAGGCAGGGTAGCAGAAGATATAGAGACTGAGGAGGATACCTTTTAACTAGAGTAGCCACAGAATCTTCAACCCGCCTGAAAATAATTCAACCCCAAATTTACTCTGTCTGCAAGATATGCAGGGACAAAGATAGAACAGGTGGAGCAGAGATTGAGGGAATGTCCAACCAGTGCCTGGCCCAACCAAAGACCCACCCTATGGGAGAGAGCCAACCCCTGAATGATACTCTGCTAAGCTTGTAGATAGGAGCCTGACAGAGTTGTCCTGTGAGAAACTCTACCCAGCACCACCTCGGTACAGATGCTGAGACTCACAGTCAAACATTGGATGATACTTAGGAAGTCTTTTGGGAAAGTGGGAGTAAAGAGGAAATGACCTGGAGATGACAAGAGTTCCAAAGGAAGACCAGCTAACCAGGGGCCTGTGGAGACTGAAGCACCAATTAAGGACCATGCATGACTGGACCTAGGCTTACAAAGATGTAGCAGATGCGGGTTTTCTAGTAAGGGAAGTGGGACTGCATAGGACAGGAGCTCACTTGCTAGCTTTTTTATAACTTCATCCTCGTGGAACTGCCTTGCCAGGCTAAAGGTGAAGAGGACATGCTCAGTCCTGATGCATCTTGATGAGCTGGGGTGGATAGGAAAGGGAGCTCCCCCCCTTTTCTGAGGAATAGGTGAGGGGAGAGAAGGGAGGGATGGTAGGACTGTGAGTGGAGGAATGATGGGGCTACAACCAGGATGTAAGTTGAATAAAACTAAATAATTTTTTAAAAAGAAAAAGAGAAAGAAAGGAAGAAAGGAAGGAAGGAAAAGAAAGAAAGAAAGAAAGAAAGAAAGAAGGAAGGAAGGAAGGAAGGAAGGAAAGAAAGAAAGAAAGAAAGAAAGAAAGAAAGAAAGAAAGAAAGAAAGAAAGAAGGAAAGAGAAAGAAAGGAAGGAAGGATGTGGTGTTTTATCTTCTTTTTGTCATTGGATTCATAGACATCTGCAGTCTCAGTTTTATCTAATGAGGTTCATGTTCTATTGGTCTTCAAAGGAATCCCTTCTTACTTGCCTTCTGATTCCACAGACCAAATGACAACTTCCACAGAGGAATCCAGGCTTTCCACTCATGAACTCTGTTACCTTCCAAGACAATCTTTGTGACACTGTAAGTGCGCGCTGTGAGATTGGCTTTTTTGTGGACATTCCTGGTACCTGTCTATAAGAAACACATCTCAGGACTCAAAGCTTGTCTTTTGAATGGACACATATCCATTCCTTTTAGTTAACCTAATAGAAGGTAAACTGAAAGAAAAATACTTTAAAGTGGCGTTCAGCTGAACACTCATAGCTAAGATCTGAAATGCTTATAATGGGAAAGTATTAGCTTACACCTAGGTGTCTGTTGAACAAGCCCTAATCACATGGAAACAACTTGGTTTCTATTTGTCATCTCACCAGCTCCTGAGAAATTTGTTGGCTCCAGCAAAGACAGCTGTCTAGCTCACACAGTGTGAATGGCCCTGTTTACACTGATTTCTTGACTCTGCCCCTGGAAGTTAGATTTGCCCCATTCAGGAGTGAGTGCACCTGCCGACAGTATGACAACTACTGCCGCACCATGCATCTTAGCATGTCATCTGTGTTGTTATGGAGATGTCTCATGACAACACTCTTCATACCTATCACTCTAAGGATGCTGTTTTCTTTAGTGTTAATGGGTTAACGGGTTTCCATTCCTGGAGTTTAGTTGTGCCTTTTGGGAGCATTGTAGATGATGTCTAGTGACTGTTCTTTTGTTTGTTTGCTTGTTTTTCAAATTTTTATTTTTTTTCTTCACAATTTACTCATTACATATCCTGATTGAAGCCTTGCCAGGCCATGGAGGAAGAGGATACAAGCAGTCCTGCTGTGACTGTTCTTATGATTCTCTCTTTATGTTAATAATTGGAATGAACCAATCAATTTAAGATGACCCATATAAGATATTTATTAAACTTTTGCTTTCATTAAAAGAACATTCAGAAAATATGTATAGTCCACCATGACGGTGGC
The DNA here is from genome assembly GCF_030254825.1 of Meriones unguiculatus. Taxonomy (NCBI): domain Eukaryota; kingdom Metazoa; phylum Chordata; class Mammalia; order Rodentia; family Muridae; genus Meriones; species Meriones unguiculatus. The sequence goes on from NC_083359.1 coordinate 32,083,341, forward strand.
AATTCTCCATTGAACTCCATGCTTTGCTGAGTACTTTGTGGGTTATTTGGTGGCTGACATTATCATTATGCTCTGTCTCAATGTTATTCTGACAATACCAGCTTTAAGAATTATACATAGAGATATGTTATTTTGATATCTCATTTAGTGTACCATTAGCTGAATTTTCTTTTTAGTAAACACCAAATAATATCAGTTCAGAATGCTTGGAACATAGGAAGTACCACAGTGTAGCAGGGATAACTATTATTTTGTTATTAATGTTCTTTCTGTCACTCTTATTCAGCAGATGAAGACCCTGAGCTTTATAGAAATTATTTTTTTTAAATTTCCCATTTTTTTAAATTGGATTACTTGGTTTGCTGCTTTTCAGCTTCTTCCCAGAGACTCATACTCCAACCAAGTACCATGCATGGAGGAGATAACCTAGAACCCCTGCATAGATGTAGCCCATGGCAGTTTAGTGTCCAAGTAGGTTACATAGTAATGGGAAGAGGGACTGCCTCTGACATAATCTGATTGGCCTGCTCTTTGATCACCTCCCTCCTGAGGGGGGAGCAGCCTTACCAGGCCACAGAAGATGACAATGCAGCCACTCCTGATGAGATCTGATAGACTAAGATCAGAAGGAAGGAGAGGAGGACCTCCCCTCAGTGGACTTGGGGAGGGGCATGCATGAAGAAGGGGAAGGGAGGGTGGGATTGGGAGGGGAGGAGGGAGGGGCTTATATGGGATACAAAGTGAATAAAGTGTAATTAATAAAAGTTTAAAAATATACAGTAAAGAAAAAAAATTCCAACTGTGATAACCATTTAGTCAAGAATGGATAAAAAATTATAGTATATACACACAATAACAAACAAAAGAAAGCAAAACAAAGCATTTGAGGAAGCATGGATGAAACCAAATGTCATTATGTTATGTGAAAGAACCCAGACTTGGAAAAAGACCTATGTTTATTCTCATATGTTGAACTTAAATTTAAAAGTGTATGTGCATGTTTTTGTAAGTGAGTTTATGTATTTGTATGTGTGTGTTTGTGTTGTGTGTGTTTATGTGTATGTATGTGTGGACTCATAAAATTGGGTAGAGAGTCATGAGAGGAGAGAGAGAGAGATTTTAGAGGAGGTGAAAAGCAGAGGCTGATGCAGACCATAGGTCACAGAAACGGGAGGGGAACTTATGGGAGTAGAAAATGGGGAGTCAGAGGGCCTTGGGAGAGGGAAGTAGGAGAGTGGGAGAAATTAGACAGCATATAATCACACACAGGCACATATGAAAATAAGACAAGAACCAATTACTTTGTAAGGTAACTTTAAAAATTAATAGTAAAAAAAAAAAAAAAAAACCATCAATTAATATGATTGGCCTGTGGCTTGTTAGAGAGCTGAAGCCCTGGCTTGCCAAATTGTTTTATTTCCACATTGCCTCTGAGGACTGGATGGGGCTGTTTCTCTGTGTCCTCTGCCTCCTTGATTCCATTCCTTGGTTTATCAATATTCTGCTTCTTTCTGGTCCCTTCCACCTCTCTGCCTGTTTCTTCTTGGCACTGTGGCAGTTGTCACACTGTATCTCACCTCAGGGTCTCTTAAGGATGGAAGGAAGATTCAGGTAAAGCCTAGGGACCTGCCCGAGTGCTGAGGTGCCTGGGACATAGTCTTGAAGGAGCCCCTTTCTTTGCATCTTTGGGAGCAGCCCCTGTGTCTCCATGTCTCAGAGAGAATCTCTTCACATTTGAATCCTGGGAGCTTGCTTTGCTTCACTCTGCCTCTAATACGGGAAGGAAAACCTGGCTGTTTCCCCTAGACCCAGAGGTTTGTTCTGCCCTTCTCAGATTCAGAGGGTTCTTTGTTACTTTGCCTTAACAAATGGGCTTTACCTGGTGGCCCTGTTGGAATTCTCTGTGGCATGATAACAAGTTAAAAATCAGACAATGTTCTAGTAGAGGCCAGGTGTTCAAAGTATAGTAAACAGCTCCCTAAAGATTAGAAAATGAATATTTAACTAGATGACTACATTTTGATTTCCTTCATTCATTTTTTATTATTTCACTGAAAACCTTTTGATAGAAATCACATTGACAGGGTTTTAATATCTTCTGGTAAATGAAAGCTGTCACTCCACTGGGGTTAGTCTTTCTTTACAGTGATGTTTGGTAAACTCTGGTGACCAGTAATTTTTTTTTTCTCATAGTTACAACTTAGGCGATTCTATGCGGACTGTGCATCAAGAAACACAATTTGTCCTAAGAGCTTGATAATTATGATGAAACTAGTTACATTAATTAGACTCTGTTCATAATGAGCTTCATGATTGGTTTTTAAAAAGAGAGAGAGAGAGAGAGAGAAAAAACGCAGCCTAATATGGAGGCTTTGAGTGCTTGCTGTACTCCTTATCTTATCAGAGGCTGAAGGAACCCCAGTATCCATGAAAACTGAGTTTCATGCATGTGATTTAGGGCCCCTCTTGAAAAGCTAGATTGAAAATGCAAAACTCTGCGGGGTTGATAGTCATTAAAAATTAATGGTTGGTGTGCTTACTTTAGAAATAGAAGGTGAAGCATTTGCCTTTTACATTTCCGCTCCCTCTTGTAACTGTGGCTCTGGAAACACTAAAGTGAATCAAGTAAAGAGCACTTGGGAGCCCCAACATCATATTTTCTTAAGCAGATATTTTACAGTTATCACAATTGACAATCTCCATCTGATTGCCTGTTAGAACTGTGAGAACAGTCCCAGTTCAGTTCTGGAAGGAGGGGAAATTATTGAGTTGCTCTGTACATGTTGGAATTCTTTAACAGAGCTTTGTCACCTGGGCTCCATCCTGATGCCCAGAGAAGGCCCAGGTGTATTTCTCTTGTCCTTTTAGACAAGATCCAATCAAGCCACAGGGCAGAAGGTAGTGTTGTGTGTTGTAAATTCTCTAAGGTTCCTACTAACGTTTGAGTCCAATAGGAAGGTTTACTCCAGAGAGAATTAATAGAGTATGAGTTTTCCCACTTTGGAGGCTCCTCCTGGTATTCTCATAGAGTTGAATTAAGCCCACACTTAAGACAAAAAAAAAAGGATTTCTTGTGATCTTTCTCTAAACAATGAAGTGAAGTGAAAACTTCTACCCCACACAAAGACAATCAATAGCAAGAGCAAAGCTGTTCAAAGCAGAAGTAGTTCTTTTTGAGTTTTTAGCTTTTGTTTTGTTTCTGAAGGCCTTTTCTTCCCTGCCTTGTCATGTTTGTTAATGGCTGTGGTGAAAGGCATTGCATTTCTGAATCTGCTCAAACCCTCAAGGAAGCAGCAACTGAGACCGAAGGAAAACTGCCTCTGTTGGGTTAATCTAGGATTTCCAAACTTGGCTTAGATCAAAAAAGAAAACCAGGTTTTCCCAGTGAATGGGGCTCTGGGCTTATTCATATAAAGCTTTTCTGTCACCCACTCTAGCACAAGGCTTCTGATATGCAGAAACCTGTCACTTCTGAGATAAACCCACTAATCCACCCCAGTCTTTGGCATTCTGTGTTCCATGAGCAGATCCTTCCGTGTGTGGGTATTTCCTATCACTTATGCTCAACCCTACCTCTGTATCTTAAGCTGAGAGCTTTACCTGATGCTCTCTCTGTCTTCCAGATTCAAGGACGGCATCCAGACAGCTCTGCAAGGTGTTCTGAGTGCAGCCCCAGGTGAAGCCGTTCTGTAGGTAATCCCTGGGAATGACAGGACATGTGTCATCAAGCTGAAGAGTTTTTACTGCCCCCCAACCCCATCACAACATCTAAGCGATTATGCAAATCAGTAGTAGCTTTTTAAAGGCCCATTTCTTGTTCTTAAGAGACTAACCTTTATTAGGACTCACATGCAAGGAAAAGAAAATGGGTGAGTTTATCAAAACAAACAAACAAACAATTCTTCCTCTTTCATTCTACTCAGGGTAGTTATCTGGATCCCTCATCATTCTCTTATTTCACTTATTGATTTGACTTATTATTTTCTTCACTTATTGATTTTACTTCTGTGTTGGAAACTGCTGCTGACAAATTCTAGTCTCATATTAACATTGTTACTTTCACTTGCCTGACATTGATTTACTTAAAGAAAGTTGCTTTAATGAATGAATTAATCTTATGAACTAATTATAACACAGAACGCTAAACAATTAGATTGCTATCCTCCCAAAGGCCTGGATATAAAAATCTCTTATTGATGACTCAATGACTTCTAGTCTCACATTCATGTAATTCACATGTTTTACTCTTACACTCCTTGTTTTTGTTTTTGTTTTTGTTTTTGTTTTCTTGAGCAGCACACATGACTCATGCCCTGGGTATTCTAATGAGGGAGGCCATGGTGCTGCCCCATTCCCTCTGCTCTATGTACTGTTCTAGAGGAAGAAGGGCCATACAGGATGGAGACCTGATGCATTGTAATGAGGCTGTCTGTCTCAGGGCTGGCAGCTCTCACCTCAAGGGTACTTCCTTTCACTCAGCATGTGTCAGCCTAAGTGTTAACCAGTTGGTGAATTAGATGTTGGAAGAGTTCCAAACTATAATTAATTATGTGCTTCTTTGAGACTTGACAGTCTTCGCCATTTTCACAGATGCCTTTTCTCTATTTAGTAAACTCTTTGTTTTGTTTTTGCATGTTTGACCTTGCATAGAGTTTTCTCCCATAAAACAGAAACATGCCACATTATCACGGCAGATCACACATTGTGTTAAATATTTTAAAACTTCTAAGAAGGCAATAAGACAACATATAACAGTACTTTGAAAACCAATAAGAATCTTGCAGCTGGAAGTAATGCAACTTATTTTTAAAATTATCAACCACTGCACTTTAGTAAACTCATGGTAATATCTAACTTTTAGGCTTGTGGTATGAGGTTTTTCTGGCTTTTTTGTGGGGGACTCATGAGTATTTAAATTATTTTTTATTATTTTTTTCTACAAAGTTGATTGCTTTTGTGTTAGCTTCTAAAATCTCGCCCTCACACTCCTGTGTGTGTGTGTATGAATGTGTGCATGTGTGTTCTCCAATATATCATTTTCATCTTGCTTTCCTCTACAGAGAATAAACTTTAAATGATCCTGATACTTCAACTTTAAAAATGACATGTCCATGGGCTTTTTAGGGATAAGAGTAGATGGGCAGGAAAAAGAACAAGCTGCGAAAAAACTAAATAGTTCCCAAAGAGCATTTTACTTCCTGAAACATAATCTCAGAGGAAACTGATCTAATGTGGAAAAAACTTATGATGGAGCTCTTGATATTAGATCCATGTAAGGAATGGTCAGAGGACCTGCGAAATTGATGAGCTGCAGGTATCGACTGGTGTGTTTGAAGACAACCCATGGGTGAATTCTGAAATGGAGCCCTCTGTTGCAGAGATGCTTTGGAAGCTTTAGTATTATTGATCTATTGAAGACAAAGAGGAAACTCTTCTGATCGGTATGCTAAGAAGTTTGCTTCCTAGGGAAGGTAGTCTCACGCTTTCTAACTTTCACTGTACTTGCGAAGCACACCTAGGAAGACAGAGGCTTGAATTATTAAAGAAACCAAGTTTTCCAGCCTTGAAGCATAGTATTTTCAATATCCTAATTTTTTTTACAGCATCTTGTTTAGAAATACACTTTTTTTCTTTTTTGTGTTGTAATAGAAAAGAGAAAATGTTTCCTAGAATGAGAAAAATTGGCCATAACACTAAAGTTCCAGTGAAAGTATTATGATAAATTTTGAGGTTTACACAATTGATATTTTAATATCAATTGATAATTGAAATTGATATTTTAGAAAATGAATGGAGGTCTTGATGTTTGATACTATGTCAATACCAAAATAACCTGTAAATAAAAATCCATTAATGTTGTGAACATTTTAAATATTTTGTCTAGATAAGCAGATATAATAATACTTAATTTTCAACTCATATAAGAAGTCTTTTTATTAAACCATTCTACTTTTTATTGTGACAGGAATTGAGCCTTTCTAAATACAACAGTAGAGCATATATTATAGCAAAGAAGAGTGAGTGCTTTGGTATCTTGAATGACATTGCCACACATCATGCTGGGGGCTTTGCAATAATACAAGCCTTAGTTTTGTCCTGCCTTGAACATCTTTTCTACTTGTAAAAATTTGGCACAGCTAGAAAAAGATCTTCAAGTTATGGCTTCCCAATCTGAAAAATGGGGATGATGTTTGAACTCATGGTAATTTCTTCCTAAAGATTAACTCACAAGGGGTAAGAGGTTTATATGCATGTCTGAAAGAGCTGCTCAAAGTAGGTTGAGTATATGCACTGTTGGAATAATGCTACATAGAGAGTGCAGCAGAAAATAGAAAGGTATTGAATTCAAAAGCTACATGTGCTTGTTCAATTGTTCTCACGCTTCCTATTCTCTTCCTAACCAGCATGAGTCTCCGTCTTTCTCCATGGAATATTTTAGCCCTTTCCTTAACTTAATATCTCTGAATCTTATTTCCGTACTTGTGTTTCTAAAATATTTGCCTCCATCCCTTGTCTATATCTCAACTCCTATATGAACCAATGAAAAGATGCTTTCCTGACTCATAAATATTACTCTACTATCTCTGCATTTGTGTTGTCTAGGAAAGCGTTTCCCGCTACATGCTGTTTTTGTGTATTGATTTAAGCACTGTAATATGGCCTCTTTGGAGCTGAATAGTATGTAAAATTTATAGGATTAGCGACCATTTCTGTCTTGATTAGGATTAACTTCAAGATGGGAGAAAAGTTTTGGACATTGAAAGGTACCCAACATGCAACACGTGAATAAACCATATGATAGTTCTTGCTTTTCTCTCATGCTTTGAGCTATTCTATGGAGAATGAAGACCTAGCATGGGAAAGAACGTAAATTCTCCAACTACAGATGTGTTGTTCCCTCCTGGTGTAGCCTGTATGGAGAAATTGAAAGCTATGTCTCCATCTGTGAGAGGCTGTTCACCATTCAGTTTAGGGAGTAGGTAGTATTCATGTTATGAGCTTGGCATATCTACAAACTGAAAAGATAAATATTTTAAAATTCTTTTATGTTATAATTTGTAAGACCCTTGTATATGCCATGCTTCTTTTAAGCAAAGAATTTTTGTCCAATAGCAATACTTACAGACTCCCCTCTTTTACAGAGCTCCTTTGGAGATGGCCATCTTTAAGCTTTCCTTAGAAACCATGTCTTCCAATGCAGCCAGTCCTGATAAAACCTGATAAGCTAGGGTCAGAGGGAAGGGGAGGAGGACCTCCCCTATCAGTGGACTTGGGGAGGGGCAAGGGAGGAGATGATGAAGGGAGGGTGGGACTGGGAAAGTACGAGGGAGGGGGCTACAGTTGGGATACAAAGTACATAAACTATAATTAATAAAAATATAAATATTTAAAAAAAAAGAGAAAAAGAAACAATGTCTTCTTCTGCCCTTCAAGCTCTGCTTCCATCTGCACCTTTCCCATACTACATTAATTCTACCTCTCTGTTCTTTTCAGGACTCCCATTCTCACCCCAAATTTCCCTTCATAGCACTTGGTATTATTGCCATTGTGTATGCATCCATGCCATTAGACAATTTATGTCCATCTGTCTGGATTGCAGCCTCTGCAAGGGCAATTGTACCTCTACTCCAGACTGTCCCATTTCCAATATCATTTATTTGAGATCATAGCATTTCTATTTGAGACACCTTGTTCATTTATTATTTTCTTTATCCATAAGCATCATATTTAACAGAGAACATAAGCTTCTAACATTGTTCTTAATGATGGAGATACATTCTCAGTGCTGAAATGTCAGATTATAGTCATGAGCTTTCTCTGATTAAAAAAAAAGTTTATTCCATCATTATAAAGAACTATGAAAGAGTTAAATTGATAAATAGGTGTTTGTGCTACAGAGCAACAAATAAGATTATAGTGAGACCCAGAAAATTTCTAGTTGTTGTTAAAGACTGTTATAGTTGCAATGGACAGAAAAATAAATAAATAAAACAAAACAATGCCCCCCAACTCGATTCTTTTATTTCTAGAATACAACAATAATATGACAGTCCTATTTCATGAATACAATTATTTACTGGATTTTATTAGTGTTATTAGAATCTGTTGGGTGCACCACTCAAATAATTTCACCTCTAATAGTCACTACAAATTTTCAAATTTATTTTACATCTTATTTCATGGATATTCAGTTAAAACAATCCTACATAGATAGACATTCACAAATAAATAGCTTTCCCCACTCATGATTACATGTGTCTCCTATTCCTCAAGTTTTTTTTTTATATAGTAAAAAAAATATTGTATTGATTGAATGCTTTTCTTTTCTTTGCTTTACTGGGCTTGTTTTAAAAATAGATTCCAAAAGCTCCTTCCCACTTTTTAAAAGTGAATATGTGAATATGAACAAGCTACTTACACTTTCTGAGCCAGCTACTTATATTTATAACCTTGAGGTTACCTTTGATCCTAAATCAGCTTTTAATTACCATTGTAGTTACATTGGGTGAAAAAAAAAATGATTCCATTATTTCCAGAGCACAGCAAGGATGTGACCAGTCCTATCTCATGAGTACAGTTATTTTAAACCTTTTATTACTAATTACAGTTGGTTTATTATAATTCATTGTTCACTGGCCTTCTAGGCTATTTACTTAAGGTTCTATTCAGCATTACAGCTGCTTCTGCAGCTGCTATTCCTCTGAGATTCCATGTCTTGGTGAGAGGAACTGAGATCCTCTTTGGAAGAGGGTATAATTGGGCTCAAGCCATACACTTAACTTGGTGTCCTCTGAAAAGTGGTACAAGAGTGCACATTATCCCCAACTCTAGGAGGTTAAGAATATAATTACAAAGGTGGGTGAACACTTTGAGCAAAATAAAAGGACACCACAACAATGAAGCCATTGTGTATCTTTCTTTTTGTGGCACTATCTCTCCATATTTACTTTGCCCTTTTTTGTACTAGATTACCCTTATATAATTACAATTTTCTGACTGCTCAGTTCCAAGTCAAATTTTACGGGCATACTGCAAATTAGAAATAATGCAGTTTGGAGGATTTTATTGAATTTATTCTCTTTATAGGAATTACTGATCACCTACTATGTGCATCAACAAATTTTACTGTCCAATCAAGTAATTATTCTCAGGAATACAGAACGAAAGCATGTAGGCTCTCTTTGTAAGCTCAAGGGACTCTAAGTCTTTTTAAGAAGTGTCTGAATGAAAATTTGTCAAAGCAGTCTGATATATGTGCAACTATTTTTCTAGTGCAATTTAGTGATAGAATCATCCAACAAGTTTGAGATGGAGAGTTTAAAAGGGTTAGGATTAGGGTTAGAGGGTTAGGGTTAGGTTAAGCAAGGATTAGGGTTAGAGTTAGGGTTAGGGTAAGAGTGACTGTAGTATAGCATAGATAGGGCTATAATATCTAAGACAGGGTTCAAAATGCCTTGCAATCTTGTTATATATGTTTTCTACCTTATGTAACTTAATTGTCATAAGAAACACCGTTACCAAGACAACTTATAAAAGAAAGCTTTAATTTGAGCTCACGGTCCAGAGGGTTTCATGGCCACTATGGAAGGGAGCAAGGCAGCAGGCAGGCCGACATTGTCCTGGAGCAGTAGTCGAGACCATACACTGTGATTTACAAGCACAGCTAGAAAGAAACACACTCTGGCAATGGAATGGTGTGGGCTTTTGTAACCTCAGTGCCCACTTCCAGGGACATGCTTCCTCCAACACGGTCACACATCCTAACTCTTCCCAGTTTCACCAACTGGAGTATTTGAACGTATGAACCTATATGGGCCATTGTCATTCAAACCACTCAGGAAGACTATTTATCATGCTGTAAGGATTCCTTAGTTACCTATAGTGTGTGTGTGTGTGTGTGTGTGTGTGTGTGTGTGTGTGTCTGTGAGTGTGTGTGTGTGTGTGTGTGTGTGTGTGTGTGTGTGTGTTGGGGATGAAGTGCTGAAATCTAAACCCTCTACGAAGACTTAGGCAGACTTAGGAAGACTTGAAAATAGTTGTATTTGACACTGACAGTACCTAATTGAAATCTTCAAATGCCAGTTAAATGACCTTTAGACTATCTATTTCCAACTGGACTAGGCCATAAGTAAATCACCCTTTCAAGCATGCATTTCAGTACACAGATCATTATATCCTACTGTCTATCCCAAAGTACATTAAACTAAGTTACAGGCAATATTATAGGCCAGATAACATCTCAGTGCCTGCCTGAATACCTGTTGGACCAGAGTCAGTAGTGTTGCTTTAGGGATCCAAGAGGCAATCAGCCAAGTTATGTTTTCCAAGATGGAAATCTTGAAAAACACACTGCAGCAACACATACCCACTCAGGTCAAGTCAGAGAAAATGTGAAGCATCTGCTTACCCAAATCAACTGAAATGTTCCATGAAATGAACTCTTACAATTCTGTCACCCTTGCTTCTAGGCATTAAGCCTAGAATGTTAAACAATAAAAGAATATAGTGGACCCAAGAAGAAAATAATCACATCAACAAATTTAGCATGCCTGCTTTACACCAGAAACCAGGATCTTAAGTTTGAGGTTATAACTGACAAAGAAAACTGGATAATTCAGAGTTGAACTGGTCTAAAATAAATTTGTTTGCATACTGATAAGCACTGGTTATTTTATTGAGATCTTGCTTTATTTTTCTGGGTAAATAGGAGAACATAAAACAACACCAAAAATTTGAAAGTCCAAGTTGATCAACCAGTGAGTTTACTCTGCTTACTTACCTAGGCATGCATGATTCACAGCCAGCTCCAGACCCCAGGAAATCCTCTCTCATTCAGTAGGTGACTGGAATTTAGGGGTGTTGATGTCATGGAAGCTTCATGAGAAGTGTTTATGGTGTTCTGTGTGTTTTGGTTCTCTCCCTTCCAACCACAGGGGATGTTAATAAACTGGATTTTCTGAGTATTAGGCTACCATACTACAGGAAGAAAAATACATACAGTATGAAATTTACCAATTTTTGATGTACAGTTAGTTAAGTAACAGCAAGTACTCTTATGTCATTGTACAATGCTTATCCACATCTAAGTTCAGAACTTTATTTTTATTCACTATAACTGCAGTTTCACATCCGTTAAGGACTAACAAACATCAATAATCTTGAGAGTCACCCTTCTACCTTGGTCTCTAATAGTGGCTGGCTACTTATTTAATGTACGTGGAATCATATAACTTTGTTTCTTCTGTGAAGGATTTATTTCAGTTTGCATTGCAAATTGTTTTGAGCAATAGTATAGCATGTCAGAAGTTCCTTTGTTATGAGGGATTTATATATATATCTATGTTGTGTGTTTTTTTCCATGTATCTTTTGATGGAGAGATACTTGGACAGAGAGTTCCTGTGTTTTGGCTGTTATGGATAATGGATCTATAGACAGTGCACTAATTTGCTATAGTGTCTACTCTCAATTCTCTTGGGTACATATTCAAAAGTATAATTTTGTGAAGTATAAGAGTTTATGCTTGATAATTTAAATAATCTGGTACCATTTCTGCATCAACTTTCCATAGCAAGTCTACCTGCCACCCCCAGTGCCCAAAGGTTTCATTGTCCCTGCATCCTTGTCAGAACTTATTATTTCTCTCCATTCTGTGCCCTATTATTTTCTATCTCTTCTCCCTTCCTTTAAAAATTTCTCTCTCCTCCATGACTTCCTGCAACTCTAGTGAGTATTGGTATTTCAATTTTGATTTTCATTATGCTGATGATTAGGGATATTGAACATCTTTTCCTGCCATCCATTCATCTATCTTCTTTGGGGAATGTCAATTTCAGATTTTTACTGTACTCTTAATATGTGTACATTTTTTGTCAGCGCTACTACATTATAGAAATCTTTAACATAATCAATCAATTTCTTGTCATATTTAAATGGAATTACTTGTTGAATGGGTATGGAATATTGTTGAAAATCATTTGAATGGGTATATGAAAGTTAGTATCTATGGACCCCTTTCTATTTTATTTGTATATATGCTGCTGTTATGTCAGTACCATTCTGGTGGGTTTTGTTTGCTGTTTTAGTTAGCTCACTCACTGTTTTGAAAACCTGAAGAGAACCTGTGCAGAATTTCACCACATCTATAATGGAACGGGACAATGAGCTGGAGACCTGGCGTAGTTGAGGTTGGTTAGCGGTGATTATTTTCAGTAGTGTGTTGACCATAGTCCGTACGTTGGATTCCTAGATCAAACACAAGGCTCAGTGTCAGTCAGCCTATAGTTGCCTACCAGCTCTCCAGGTTGTCACGGAATGGTAGTGGCTGAGTTTCTACTCTCTCTTAGTTTGTTTCCACCCATACTCTTAAGTTTTCCCAGGTCAAAAAGAATATCATCTTTAGCCTCCTGATTTCAGGGAATGAGTGACACACAGATCAGAGTGAACTGAACTGACTCAATTCTAGACATGTCCAGCCAGCCTGGAAGGGTACTTAAAGCTGTGGCTTAGGGCTGTCAAGCTGCCTTTTTTTTTTTTTTTCAGTATTACATTTATTTTGTTTACTTTTAAATTTTATTTATTTATTTCAATTTACATATCAAATGCACCCCTCCTTTCTCTTCCCCTGGGCCCACCCTCCCACTCTATTACCTCGACTTGACTCTCCTTCTTCTCAGAAAATGAGAACCCCCACCCAAAACCAACCCAACACATTAAGGCATTAAGGCATTAAGACTAAGTGCATCTTCTACCACTGAGGCCAGACAAGGGAGCCCAGCTCAGGGCAAGTGACCTAAAAGCGGGCAACAGAGTTCATGTCAGAGACAGCCCCCTACCCCTACACTTGCTAGGGAACCCACATGAAGACCACGCTGCCCATCAGCTACATTTGTGTCTGGGGCCTAGGTCCAGTCTGTGCATGTTCTTTGGTTGGTGTTTCAGTCTCTGTAACCGCCCCCCTCCATATGCCTAGGCTAGTTGGTCTTCTTGTGGAGTTCTTGTCTCCTTCCGATCCTTCTGTCCCTTCCCTGACTCTTCTCCAAGACTTCTGAGCTCTGGCTAATGTTTGGCTGTGAGTCCCAATATCTGTTTCAGTCAGAAGCTGGATGGAACCTCTCAGAGGACAGTTATGCTAGGCTCTTCTCTGCAAACATAGGAGAGTATCATTAATAGTGTCAAGGGTTGACTCTCTCCTATAGTGGGCCTTACTTTGGGGTAGCCTTTGCTTGTCCATTCTCTCGATTTCTGCTCCATCTTTGTACCAATACTTCTTGTAGGTAGGGCAAATTTAGGGGTGAAGATTCTGTGGGTGGATTGTCATCCCCCTTCCTCTACTGGACATCCTGCCTGGTTATCAGGTGTCATCTGAAGTCTGCATGTCCCCTGCTGCTAGTAGTCTCAGCTAGAGCCATCCCATATCTTTCCAGGGGCCTATTCTGTCAGCTTGTCCCAGAGATATGCCCGCTTTGTTTCCATTTCTTTTCCTAGCCATCTTACCTCTCACCACCACTCTCCCCACATCCAATCCCCACTCTCATTTCTCTCCCCACACTGTCTCCGATCCAGTTCCCGCACTTCATCAACTTCCCATGTCTATTCTATTTCCCCTTCTGAATGGGATTTAAGCATCCTCCCTTGGGCCCTCTTTGTTACTTAGCTTCTTTGGGTCTGTGCTTTATAATATGATTATTCTGTACTATATGGCTAATAACCACTTATGAGTGAGTACATACTTAGTGTTTCTTTCCAGGTCTGGTTTACCTTACCCAAGATGATATTTTCTACTCTCATTTGTTTGCCTGAGAATTTCATGATTTCCCCGTTTTTAATAGCTGGATAGTATTCCATTGTGTAAATGGAGTGCAAATGTGTACAACCACTTTGGAAATCAACATGGCATTTTCTCAGAAAATTTGAAATATATCTACCTCAAGACATAGCTATACTGCTCCTGGGCATATACCCAAAACATGCTCCACTATACCGCAAGGACACTTGCTCAACTATATTCATAGCAGCTTTATTCATAATAGCCAAAACTGGATGTCCCAGATTTCCCTCAACTGAAGACTGGATAAAGAAAATGTGGCACAGGCTATGATGTCTAACTCTTACTTTTGATTAATGGAAGTCTCGTTGCCAGCCAAGTAGTTGGGGGAGGATTATATTCTGTCATTTTAACTGAAGGACTGAAAATGGCAAAGGAAATGGATGAAAATCATCTACACCAAGGTACACTGCAACTTTAAAGTCAACTTTAAAGTCCTTTTCTCATCTTCCTCTTTTTATTTCACTTACAATTTTTCTTTACGACAAAATGAAGACTGCGATATAGCTTGTTTCATATGTGGGAAAATGAAGGGTTTATTATTATTATTATTATTATTATTATTATTATTATTGTTCTCTCCCTCGACTACTCTATGGTAAATTATTTGACTCGTTTTAATTAATGATTAGGTTTATTTTAATTAATGTCCAGTTGTTGCTGCTCTCCTGCACACATGTGATATTTCTTGGCTAATTGTAACTTAACTATTATTTTATACTGTGACTTATCACTAAAAAAATACTACCACTGAAAAAGAGATTTTTCTAAAGTATGGAACACAAGCCTAAAATTTAGCACAAATATTAGGCAGTTCTCCAAATAACAAACTGAAGTAGATAACAGTCTTCCTATCAAAGAAGAGAAATACAGTCACTGGACAAAGTCACAGAGCACATGTGATAGGTGATTCACCAGTGGATAACTGATTTGTAAGTGAAGAGTAGGCCACTCAGTATAAACTAAGCATGACTCAGAAGAATGAGGCAATATTTCTGTCCATTTTCTCTGTCCTGAAAGGAGGACAGAACATTTGCTAAAATACCATACCATTAAAGAGAGCTGTAAAAGCAATTATAAACAACATAAAGTTAATAATTGAAATAATTCAATTTGTTCTTTTATTGTAAGTTCATAAAGTACTCTTTCATATAAAAGTGAAATAGATTATATGCTCTCATAGAAAATCCTATCATGCTAGCAAGTACTTCCAAGATACTCACGTCTCGTGTTTCTTTCTTTATTGTATTTGGGTCTTGTTTATTTTTATAGAATTTTTATCCTAAAACTTTGAATGCTTAGTAATGAATAATTAGCATGAACGCTTGGTAAGTTTAGAATGAATGAGCACATGTAATATATAAGTAGAGTGATTAAGAAATTGTCTTATTAAAAAATATAAAACATCTCTTGTGAGCTAACATTCTCATCTTTTTTCACTAAGATATAGTTTTAATTGCTTTGTCTTCTGTTATAATTGAACTTGAAGACCTTTCAAAATAGAAAGATGGTTCTTTGGGCATTTTTAGCATAGCATAGGTTTATTTGGATTCAGAATGAGATATGAGATTTTGAACATTTATCCTGAAAATAATGCAATGTAATAGGAGAGCATGCCTGAATAATTAATTTCTTATGACCAGAACACAGTGCAAATGTGAATGATATGAATGTTTTCATTTTTTTCATAGTCAATATTTGCATTTCTTAATAGTGAAAATCTGCTAAAAAAATCAAATGAGTTAAGATCCCAGGGCCTGAGCAACTAAAGATTTTAAAAGAGAATTTTAGGTAAATACATGGCTTTGTCAAGGTGAAAATTATGGACAATGGGATATGGAGTTCTCACCCAGCTATCCACACTTTCTGACAAGTTTGAGTGTTACAATCATCACACAAGAACCTCTGCTTTATTTAGAATGGTCTCTGGTTGGCAGAAGAGAGAGAGCAGCCATGGACAGGCTTTTAAATGGGTTATTTTGTTGGTGTGAATCCCTTACACAGCATTGCTGCCAGAATTACTATTGTTCCACCTTACTTAAGACAAACAGTTCTACTTTAACAAATTAATCATGTGGAAGTATTTCTATAATTAAATCTCTAATAAAAGCCCATCAAAAGACACCAACACTCTTTCTAGAAATGAATATGATTGTAAAATTCTTTATGAGGTGACAATTTCCTATTACAAAGGAGCAAAGCAAACCAGCAGATCTATGCTTTGAGCAGAGATTAGAATTCAGAACAACTACTCAACATTTTTCCATAGCTCAAACATAAATTGCAAAATTCATGCAGAATCAAAATCAAAATTTTAATGAACTTTTCTCTGATCCACAGTTAGGGCTAATCTCTCACCCTTTCATCAGATTCTCTATTTCCCCACATGAAAAAGTTCAGGGTCTTTGAAAATGATGTCATTTCATTTTGCAGAAATGCTGAGCGCATCTAGCCTTCCATAGTTCAAAATGGAAGAAGCAAATTGTACTAGAAATGTGTCTTAAAAAAGGAGGGACCAATATCAAGCATGATGCTTGTTTTTACCGTGATTATGTGTTTTTCTCTTGAAGAAATCAATTCTACCTTCCTTTTTTTGAAGACAACAGGGGTACCTGCCACCTCTTTAATTCTTTTCATCAAAACTCTTTTGTGAATGGCTTACTTGCTAATGCTTGGACCCATTCTGGATAATCTCACTTTGGTTAGTTTACTTAATGCACTCTGATTCTAGGTTCACTCATCACATATGAAAAGTCTTTCACTTCTTCACATTATGGGGCCTAATCAAGGGGTCATAGCATGCTCACAGTTATTATCCGCTTAAAGGGTAGAAAATTCCAAAAGAAAATCTTTGAGAGTCACTTCAGAATCTGCCTACCATAGAGATATCATAAGGATAAGTATTGTTAAGTATTTGTTTTAATATTACGTAGGTTGATAAACTAGGGTCAGATGTAAGGGGAAGAGGACCTCCCCTATCAGTGGACTTAGAGAGGGGCTGGGAGGACATGAGGGAGGGATTGGAAGGCAATGAGGTATGGGACTATGGCTGTGAAACAAAGTGAATAAACTGTAATTAATATATAAAAAATATTACATAGGTTATGTTTGAATTTGTTTGTATGTAAAAGGTGACATACCATACAAAGGATGTTTTCAGATAGACTGAAAACTCACCAAAACATTCTTGATTCGTAGACATATTTTTATTGCCTTTTATGTTCCCACACATAAGGAAATGCTCATTTCAACCATGGTAATAACAAGGACACTGGTAATAACAAGTTTTAGATATAATCCTCCAATGTTTAATATGAGATACATCAATTTTTGCATTTTTCATCCAATCGGTGAATGATTATTGAATTTCCACTATATACAAGGCTTTGCATTAAACAACAAAGTCTATTGATTCTCTGAGGTCATCCATTGTCATAAAAGATATGTGAGCCTTCAATAAATCAGCATAATACCAGCTAAAAAGTGGAGGAAAACTCCTAAGAAATTTCAAAAAGGAAACAGAATCCAAAACTTTTAAGATACTTTTGTATTAATATACTTGATAAAAGACCACATTTTTCTTCCCAGTTATCTAAAATGTGACCTCATATTGAATAAGAGGAGAAATAAGACAAGTAATTAAAGAGAAAAAGAAAGAAAAAGATTAAAGATGAATTTATAAAGAATCCAGTGTCTGGAATATGCTTTTCACACATTTAAAAGAAATGAATTCACTCTACCAAGTAATTAAAATAGAAACATTAAAGAATTTTCAAATATCTTATGCTTTATGCCATTTTATTATTTGCCTCAAGAGACTTCAAGTCTTTGGACCATGGACTGCCACCCACTCACTTTGCAATCACCACGGCTTGAGAATCCCTGCATATGCTGAGTTGACAATTAATTTTGAGCAAGCAGTAAATACTCCCCCCACCCGTCCCGAAATCAAGCAGAAATCCATTCCTCATCTGTCATTACCACCAAAACAAAGCCAGTGGCCAGGAGGAGACCACCCATATCCTTTAATTACTGTTTGGAGGCTCAGACTCCCTAAATTGCTCATAAGTGGATGTAAATTTCTCTAACTCAGAGAATATTTTGATCAGCCATTTTCATTGTGATCCATGAACCATTCTTAATGTGCAAGAATTCCATTATACTTCACAGGTTTTAGCTAAAATGTTAATGCTTTAGATGTTCTCTTTTAATGTGCTCAATATTATCTATGGGTCCCTTGTCTTTAGCATCAAGGCATTGCTTACAAAGATATATTTATCCATAGCATCTTAAGGCTTACCATTGCCATATGAATTCACCTTTACAGCTCATATGCAATAATAACTTCACTGGCAGATAGATAAGGGTATATTCAGCTTAATATTTTGGAACCACTTGTCAGAGGACTGGCTATCTGCATTTGCCATCAAGTGTCATTGCCTGGAGATGTTCATCAATGTCTTTCTTTCCATGATCCATTGACATCTCACTCAGCACATTGATAATATTTTTTCTTTAAAAGATCTCAAAGAATTTAATGAAATTTTTCTTCATTTCTATTTTATTCATGTGGTTGATTAGATTTATGGATTTGTGGATTCATAATTTGGGTTCATGAAAGATTTGTTCCCGTTGAGACAGAAAGCCCCTGAGATTAATTAAACCCTCTGTCTTCGCTGTTCCTTCATGTTCTACCTCTATTAAGAAAAACAAGCATAGAATATAAAACAAAAGAAGGAATTTCCGTTGTTACTAATTGATTGTTTTTCAGCAATGATGTGCACTATACAATTATCTAAAATTATGTTAAAATCTGTGATTTTACATAAAATATAAAAGAATGTAGAAACTTAATCCAAAAGATAGCCTAATGTGCTTATATATATGCTTATATGTGCTATTTATATATGCTTATATATATGCTGTTGAGTCAAATAGGTACAGTACCTTTGACGACAAGCCTGAAATACTTGAATCAGACCCTTCATCTCCTGCCCACGAGTTCCCTGAAGATGACTAAAAAGTCGTTTACTCGTTTCTTTTAACAGAGATTTGATTCCCTATCTGTGCAGCCTTTCTTAGTGATGTTACAGCTATTTCCACTTCTCTGTTTATTAACAGAAAAGGAGTTCAAGGGACAATGTCTTTCAGATAATTCCAAATACATCTTATAGCTGCAAAAGTTCAGCCTCAAATGAATAACCTGCACTTAGCGCACAGTGATATTTAATTGAGATGTTTAGTAGCATAGATTATTGGTTCTAGGGGTTATACCTTGGCCAGTAATGAGTGCAAAACTGACACATGACAGATGTTACTGTTTGCAAATTATTGTACTGCCAGGGAAGGTAACTATTAAAGACAATCAAATACAGCCCAGCTGTATATTGAAATCATTACTCTCTGCCAATATCCTGTGATTTATTCAAAAGCTTTTTTTATTATGGACGGCCAACAAACTTGAGGCACTACCTCCTAAAATCCAAGGAGGTTGTGACCTCACAGATTGGGTGAAATGATGAGTTTCTGTTGTCATCATGACATTTCCTAGAAGACAGAGGCTTGGCAGTTACAAGGGCAGCTTGATGGGATTAATGCAATGACTGGATCTACATAACATTTGGAGAACTGGTATATTATTTTCTTTGTCAAATAAAATATTGACTTCTTTCAGATTGATTTGCTGGTGAAAATCTTCATTTCTACTGTGTAATAAAATTCTGGACATCATTTGTCCTATTAATGGCTCTTATTCTCCAAATATTTTTAAGAGCAATTTCTGTTGGGCTAGGCTAAAGTTTTGTTTCCACGTTTGTGCTTCTAGGGTATGGGGCCTGCTTACCATGATAAAGTTCCCTCACCTGGCCCCTTTCCTCTTTCTGACACTGCCTTCAGTAAACAGCATACCAAGAGTGGTAATAGGCAACTTTAACAGTGATCTCAGATTATCAGATTGCTGGTATAATTGCGCTCCTTGCTAGTGTTCACCAAGACGGAGCAGGTTGATTCATCAAAACAGTAAATAAATAAACAAATGCCTTCGATTCTTCTGCTAGCATTTCATGAGAAGGATTAATGGCATATTTAAATTTCCAGCTTTCCAGCAGTGCTCTTTCATTGTTCTCTGTCCTACCACAGTGCTGAGTTTGTGTTTAAATGTTTCATTTTGTGCATTTCAAACTGTCAGGCTGAAGAAATACCAATAAGTGTGTTAGGTTTAGATAATCGAAAATTCCCTTTACTCAGCTTCTTCGTCTATATTTATCTGTCTGGCTGTGAAATCTATTCCAAGGGTATTCATCTACCACCCAAATCTATTCACCAAGCATCAAGACTCATCAGTGAGATGGAATAATGCCATTTAATTAGTCTTTGATATACAGCTTAATTAGGTCTTAATAAGGGGTAGTGCATCCTAAAATCAATTATCTTGCTCTTTTTAATAAGAGCAACTAATTAGTAGGAAAATCACCACAGTTCTCTTTTTATCCTGAAGCTTTCCATGGTGTGAAGAAGGTTATGAAAAAAGAAAAAAAAAATATTCTCCAAAATATTTGTAAGAAATGTCAAATTGAACCTAAAAGGATATATTCAAAATAGTTGCAATAGGTTAGAAATATTTTAGAGAAAATGCAGTGCTACCAGTTCCGCGCCTTTGAATATTTCATAGTTTTTTAGTTAATGCAATTGGGAAAAGTCAAAGCTTTCTTCTTTGTGTAGCTCTTGCTTTGCATTGATACAAAATGTCTTAGACACAGACCCACTATGACTACTTCTACTGTTCTCTGAGGGCCACATTTACTACCAATCTTTGTGAGTGGGCAAATGTTCTTCTATCAATAAAGAAGGACACCATGGACATGAATTCAGTTACTCCACACTGGATACATTCTCCATATCTCAAAAAGTTTTCATTTTAGTCTCTTTTATCCAACACTGTAGATTGCATGTGGCTGTGGCATTATGGTAACATGTAACTGCTGGGGCAGACTGAGGAGGGCATGTTACAAGATGTGTTATCAATGGAAAGATCAAGGAAAAGTGTCTGTGAAGATGTACCCTTGGGCTGAGATCAGTGGAGATGAAGGAGATGATCTAACAGAAGAACAAAATATTATTCCCTTGTCATGAAGATTTACATGTTTGGAGAATATGAAAAGAGTTGTACAGATACCAGCAATGGGAGAGAAGAAAGATAAGAAGTGAGGTCTTGGGGTAGTTAAAAATCTACTGTGCAGTAGATCATGGCAAAGAATGTAGCTGATTTTTCTGTTCCTAGGGCTGCAGTACAGTTCAATTCATCTAATTTGAAATTTTAAAGTATCTGTACAACATTAGTATTAGAATGTGGGTACTGACTCTGTAGATTATTACTGCATAATCACTTCAGTTATTTTTTTTTGTATGTTTGTAAAATAGGCAGAGCTAGGAATACTGCTTAGTTGGCAGAATGATTGCTCAGCATGCACAAAGTTCAGGTCCCAAACCCCATAGATCTGGCATTGCATTTAGGCTGGAAATTCCAGAATTCATGCAGTAGAAACAGTGGGATAAGAATTTCAAGTCTCTATAAGACCCAGGGTCTTGTTTAGCTGTCTCTATTGGTCTTTTTGTGGAGATTTTCTTCCGGGAAATTCTATCCCTCTCCCCCACACTTCCACAAGACTCCATGTGCTATGCCCTATGTTGGTCTGCTGAGTCACAACACCTCTTTCAATCTGCTGCTTGATGGAACTTCTCAAATGACAATTAGGCTCCTGTCTGCATAGGAGAATGTCAGTAATAGTGTCAGTGATTGGCTCTCTACCGCAAGGTAGGTCTCAGTTTGGGCCAGTTATTGATTGGACATTCCCTAAATCTCTGTTCCTTTTTTTTTTTTTTTATTCCTGCATTTCTTGTAGGCTGGGTAATTTTTTGATCAAAGGCTTTGTGGGTGCGATTTTGTTCCCCTCCCTCTACTAGGAGTCCTGCCTGGCTAGAAAGTGGTCTCTTCAGTCTCAATGTTTATCCCTGATTGTAGTCTCCACCTTGTCAAAAGGATGCTCCATTTCTCTCCCCCCCCCCAGTTTCCCTTCTCTCTCTGAGCCCTCTCATCTCTCACCCTGAATTTCCCTTCATTTGATCCCCAACTTCTTTTCCCTCCTCACACTCCATCTCCTACCCAGTTCCTTCTCTTCATCCTCTTCTGCTGACTATTCTATTTCCCCTTCTGAGTGAGAGTGAGACAGCCTACTTTGGGCTCTCCTTCCTGCTTAGTGTCTTTGTATCTGTGGATTGTAGTATGGTTACCCTGCACTATAGGTCTAATATCCACTTATAAGTGAGTACATATATGTGCGTCTTTCTGGGTCTGTGTTACCTCACTTAGGATGATCTTTTCTGCTTCTATCCATTTGCCTGCAAATGCATGGTCTAGTCCAAGGACCACTACAAATATGTAACTGACAGGCAGCTTGGTGTTCATATAACCCTCCTCCCCACACCAGTGAGTAGATCAGGGGCTGTATCCAGTATAGACCCTGTTGCCTTGCCTCAGTGGATGAAGATATACTCAGTCCTTATGTGACTTGATGTGCTGGGGAGGGTTTGTCCTTGGGGAGGGGGCTCCCCTTTTCTGAGAAGAAAGGGAAGGGGAGAGGAGGAAATAGGGAAAAGGGCAGGAGGGCAATACCAGGAGAAAAGGAGGGAGGGGCCTGCATTTGGGATGTAAAGTGAAGAAATAACACTTAAAAAATTTTAAGGTCATCTATGAGGATGCCTAAAGCAAAGATTCCAAGTAATGGAGGACATGAATCCTGATCCTGGCGTAAAGGTTGCACCTTTTAACCAGGCAAGGCCTCTAAGGAGGAACTATGATGCCTACCCAGCCTCAAAACCTCAGACCTACAGCATAATCATCATCAGAAAGACCAAAGAGATTTTTGTCCCACAAGTTAAAGGAGCAAAGATGGAGTCCCATAGCTAAATATTAGGCTGAGATTTTTCCTTCAGGGGTGTGGAAAGAAGGATTAGAGGAGCCTAAAAGATCAAGGACACCACAAGGACACAAGTCAACTGACCAGCACTCAAGGGGGCTCACAAAGATCAGGGAGTCTGTAGGGGTCTGACCTAGGTTCTTCACCATATATTTTAGGGTTGTGTAGCTCTGTGTTCTTGTGGGATCTCTAACAGTGGGAGTGGGGTTGTCTGTTTTTGTCTGCCTTTGGGTCCCTTTTCCTTCTAGTGGGTTGCCTTGTCCAGCCTTGATGTGAGAATGTATGCCTGATATTACTAGAGTTTCTTATGTCTTATTTGGTTGATGTTCCTGGAAGACCTGCTCTTTTCTGAGGGGAGATGAAGTAGGGATGGATTGGGCTTGAAAAGGAGAGGTGATGATAGAGAACTGAAGGGAAGGGATAGAGTGGAACTTCAGCCAGGATGTAATATATGAGAGAAGAAAAAATCAGAAGACAAAGGGAATTTCAAGGTCATTCTTGGTTGTGTACCAAGTTCAAGACAGTCAAGGACACTTGAACCATTAACTCTGTATGTTGTGCATGCATACATGGACATACGTTTGTGTGTGTGTGTATGTGTCTGTGGTGTGTGATGTATTTTAAATTATTTAGTGGATATCTACACTTAAACTGATTTTGCATTAATACATAGAGAAGTAGAGATGGCTCTAATGTCACTGTACAGAGAGGCAAATCCCTACTAAAGGGAAAAATTTTATTTTTACCTATCTTTGCAAAACACATGAGCAAGAGATAGGAGGTTTGACTCAAGTATTTCAGGGTTTTCAGCATATGTACCTGGGACTAGTATTTACATTTACATGTTATTATACAAAGGATGATAATGAGCTATCAAAATGGCATCAATAGAAGCTGTGTGCCCAGGTATTAAAGATGGTAGTTTAAACCAGGATTTTAATGAGATAAATGTCAAGAGGGTTTCTTCTCCACGAAAGCAGAAGAATGTTTTAAAATTTTAGTCAAATTTTGTTGTTCCTCCAATTAAAAAAAAAAAAACCTCTGGTGAATATTTCATTGAACTTACGAATAAAATGAAAATGTTTGTGGGAGTCGCTCATTGATTATCACGCAGCTGACTGTGAAGCATGTCAGCATTAGGTTTTTGCGGAGTAAGCGCAGTGCACTCTGGTTCATGGTCCTTTACTTAGAAATGAAACAAGCGGCAGTATCTTCTCAGGGGCCTGGGACTCTATTTCAGCCATTCTTAAGGAGGGAGGACAGAATACGGAAGCCAGGTTTTGTGCTTAGCTTTGTTCCCACTGGGACAGTTATTCACCTCAGCAGGCGACTGGCTTCCAGGAAAATCCTTCAAAAAGTAGATTAATAACAGCTGCTTGATGCTAACTACTTCCTGGGAGCAGATACTTCATAGCAGGGACAACAAATGAGGAGCCTTTTTGAAGAGCCTAGTAATGAGGCTCAAGAAGTTAGAGGTCATGGACTTTGTGCTTGCCCTGGACACAACCATGTATAATTGGTACTTAGTAAAAACAACTGTGTGATGATAAGAGCACCTGTACTATAGAGAGGCGGCGCATTTACAAGTTTCTTCGCCACTAAAGTCTCTAAGCATCCTCTCCCCTTTGCTTACCTCAGCAGTATGCAATCAAAAGACGCGCTGGTGCATACAAGGTTTAGGCATACATTAGACCTGAGAGGTCCTTACCTAAGTCCTCCCATGAATTATAGATACATTGCGTGGAAGATAACATAATCGTTTCTCTTAACACATCTGGCCTTGCTTAGAAGATTTTAGACAGCCAAACAAGTAGCGCCTGCGGTTTCAGTTCCTTACCCAGAGTCCAGGAGATGGTAATAAAGATGAGCAGCTGTGGACCTGTTCCAGCTCCCCTTACTTGATACCACTTCATTATATCTTTATATCTGGTTTTCCCATACTAGTCATTGATCAGAGCACACCACTGCTATTTAACAAGTCTAACCTGCTCTGTGCTTCATGGTCTGCCCCTTCAACGTGTTAGTCATGCTTCTTTGAGAGAAGCATTATTCTGAAAGCCAGCTACCCTCACAGGGCCTGGTACGTGGTTGCCTTCCTTTGATGGCTAATCCTGATTCAAATTTTGATCCTGACAGTTCAGGTCTCAGTTTAACATGCTCCTGAGTGGTAACTGCTGCATGGGAAAAGCAATAGCTACAACCAAACTAACTAGTTTAGAGAAGCCACAGAATAGGAGATCAAATGTTCTGGCCTCATTTAATCCCCACCCAGTGAGATTTGGAGAGGGGAGAGGGACAGGTTCAGAAGGGAGAAAGTGAGGATGTGTAATTGAAAGAAATGGGCAAACCAGCTCCACATCTAAGGAAATGATTGCATTGCACATGGAATTTATACTTTGAAAAGAAACTGGATATTGAAATTATGCACAGGCTAAGGACTTAGGGGGAATATCTGATGCAGTTTTGAAATGGGAAGATTGTTAAAACGAGATGTACAACTAACAGCCTTAGGTTCATTTGGAACATATCAGTGTATGTACATTAGCCATCTCAAAGTTCAGAGCCCGAATACAGAGTTCTGTTCATAAGGATTGGAGGCTGAATAGATGAATAGTAGACGGGTGGGTTAACGCAGGAGTAAAAAGAGATCTTTAGGACAGAGTGAATAGATTTAACTTTTGCTGCCACTTAGTAAGCCCTAATATTGGTTCCATCTAGAAAGGCAAATCAAATTCTACTTTATTCTCATGGCCATATGCAGAAATGAAAGAGTTAGAGCCCAAATCTCCAACTTCATCTCTTAGAAGACAACATGGTGAAATGTCATGTTTGCTCTGACCAGAAGAATCTGAGAAGCTGCTAATACTAGAAACAAAAGAATCAACACATGTCAGTGGCTAGGAGAAACTTGGCTCTACAAGCAAGTTTGTGGGACCCTCCGTTGACTGAGATCTTAACTGTTAGCTCTGGCTAAGCCTCCGTCTGTTTCGAGTGTCAATGCAGCCCCTCTGAGAAGCATCCAATATTTTCTAGGATGTGTCAGTTATCATAGTGGGCTAAGATTTCATACATACCAGCCTGCTTTTCTAGATGAGCATCTCACCTTTGATACAATGTAGAGAAGTTACAGTTAGTGATACAGTATGAGATTTAAGGTTTCAGATTTGTGATGCTTTCTTTTTTGTCTGTTTTTTTTTTATTTTGTTTTCTTTTTTATTATTATTATTATTACCCTGATGGAAGAAGTTAAATACACCAGCCTCAGCTCCTCCAAGAATGCTACTGGGAAACAAAAGGGTTTCCAGACACTTTTATAATAATGCTTGGCTATAGTAAGCCCTCAGATAGTTATGATCCTTATTTTAAGATGTTAAAGAATAGTTTTCATCTCTTTGTGTTACTGGGTTCTATAGCTGAGTAGAATGCTAAGGATTTAGATACAGTGCCCTCTTTTCTGTTTCTTGTGAAAAGTACTATTTCCACTTCTTAACATCTTTCTTTATAAATTAGACTCTTTTGATGTTTTTCTACTGCTCAAGCACAAACCTTGAGAGTTAATATATAACAGCAGTACTTTCACTGTAAACTTCCCTTCCCATCCCATGTGGTTACAGCTAACTGCACTAACATTGAATTTCTCTTCATTTCAGTAAGGTAGCACATTTCAGTGGCATCATGTCCAAAGAACTTTGTCATCATGACCAATAATTATACAGTTTTAAGTATCCATCTGAGTCTTTGTATGTTCACAAATACAATATGATTTTATGCAAAACTAATGTCAACCATAATGATTATGAAAAACACAAGAATGTCCCTTCCATGATTTAATTAACTTCTTTATAGACATGCATGAGGGTTGGAAGCAAAGGGAAACATTTCATTCTATGGCTTGCTTCTACATAGTTCATGTAGCCATTTATGGCTTCTTTTGCTATTCTCTTTAATTGATTCCTTATTCGGCGAATAGAACCAAGATACAATTAACCTTGTGAATCGTTCTTTAGGGGGGACATATTTAGATTTGATTGGGTCTCAGTTGGGTCACTCTCATTGACCTGAAGGTCAACAAAAGAGCATACTGGCTGCTTTTGGGTAAGTAATATTGAATTAAATCTCTTCAGAGACTAGTTTAAAGCCTGGGAAAGTCTTCTGGCTTAAACAGTGAGAGATAATTGGAGTGTCTTGTGGTATCAAGTGTTGGAGTGCAAATTAATATTTTGGTGTGATTGCTTGCTGTATGTTTTGAAAGGATTCCCATTGAAAGTCCGTTTACTTTGCACACAAGCCTCACAGTTATCTACTGAAAACAGTTGCAAGTAACAGTTACAGCACTAATTACTGGACGGCCATTCTTTCAGGAAGTAGAAATCAGGTTACGCTCATCTGACACGTTAAACAAGCATTACATGTATCAGAATGTTCCAAAGTTAAATGCCTCCGAAGACATATTTAATTATAACTCTACACCCACATATATCCATTTTTTCTCTTGTTTGGGATTAAAGATTTCCTTACTATGACTGTATGAGTCATGAAGTTTACGGTTGAAAGAGTGGATAGGCAGCTGACAGGGAAAATCCCTGTAAAGTCTGGGCACAAAGATGTCTGAAATGCCCACTTTAAGAATGGCTTTTTATAAAGCTTGTAGACTATCAATTTTCCCCATCTAATTTTTTGTGCTCTGAGTTTCCTAATTTGATTAAAGTTTTCAATTTTCTAAATGAAAGAGTTTCTCTGGTCATTTTCTTGACCCTAACATATACTTTAATTTAAAAATTATTCTTTTCCTCAAGGTAATAGTCTAGGACAAGAAGGACCCTTTATAAGTCCATTTTTGTTCTCACAACTTGTATTAAAACCTGGAGGCTTACATTTTTTACATAGTTTAGAGGTGGAAATTTTTGAACCTTTATTGTAGGTCTATGAACTATGAACTTATCAAATGCCTTAGAAATACTCAAGACATGAAAATCTTAAAGTACAACAACAACAACAACAACCCCACAAGGTAAATACAATGTATATTGGGCTTAATGCCTATATCTTGGAATATTGTCTCCTTTAATTACATTAAATATCATCAAGATTTTCTGACATTTCAAAATAATGTTTGGAGGCTTTCTTTTATAAGAACTTTGAAAATGGACAGTAGCAAATCAGAAGTACCAGCCAATCACAGACTAAGTTAGTAAGGTATAGCTAATTTTAGTTCGAAAGTAAAATTTTACTCAATGGTTCTCTGCTAGTTAATATTCTTTTCATTGCCTAGTATGGGTGCATGCTCTTATTTCTAATACTTCAGGAACCATCTCTAAAAAAGGAGCTCCTGAGCATCTGCAGCCTTCAGGAAGGACTGCAACTAGCCCCCCCCCGCCTTTGGTCCATACTGGATAGAAATATTCTCAACTTGCCTCAGTATAAGTATTGGCATTAAGGATTCAAAATGAGATTTTTTTTGCTGTAGGATATTTCTTCAGCCCAGGATGACCCAGAACACACTGTATGTGCTAGACTATCCTCAAACATATAATGATCTTTATATTTCTTTTGTTTTTTGCTATAAAGACTTTTATGTTTATCTAAATGGCACGAAAAGACCAACACTGGAATTAGAAAGGTGATATTCTCATTTTTAAAATTTTTATTAATTACAATTTATTCACTTTGTATCTCCCCTGTAGCTCCCTCCTTCCCTCCCCCTTCTCCATGCATGCCCCTCCCCAAGTCCACTGACAGGGGAGGTCTTTCTTTCCTTCCTTCTGATCCTAGTCTATTAGGTCTCATCAGGAGTGGCTGCATTGTCTTCCTCTGTGGCCTGGTAAGACTGCTCCCCATCAGGGGGAGGTGATTAAAGAGCAGGCCAATCAGTTCATGTCAGAGACAGTCCCTATTCCCATTACTGTGGAACCCACTTGGACACTGAAATGCCATGGGCTACATGGGTTCTAGGTTATCTCCATGCATGGTCTTTGGTTGGAGTATCAGTCTCAGAAAAGATCCCAGTGCCCAGATTTTTTGGTTCTGTTGCTCTCCTTGTGGAGCTTGGGTCCTCTCCAGGTCTTACTATTTCACCCTTCTTTCATAAGATTCCCTACACTCTGCACAAAGGTTGGCCATAAGTCTCAGCATCTGCTTTGATACCCTGCAGGGTAGAGCCTTTCAGAGGCCCTCTGTGGCAGGCTTCTGACTTGTTCCCTGTTTTCTCCCTCTTATGATGTCCATCCTCTTTGCCTTTCTGGATGGGGATTGAGCATTTTATCAAGAGTCATCTTTCTTGATTAGTTTCTTTAGGTGTAGAGATTTTAGTATGCTTATCCTATATTATATGTCTAATATCCACTTATGAGTGAGTATATACCCTGTGTGTCTTTCTGCTTCTGGGACACCCTCACTCAGGATAATCATTTTCAGTTCCCACCATTTACCTGCATATTTCATGAGTTCCTTGTTTTTTATTGCTAAATGATATTCCATTGTGTAGATGTACCACAATTTCTGTATCCATTCCTCAGTGGAGGGGCATCTGGGTTGTTTCCAGCTTCTGGCTATTACAAATAAAGCTGCTACAAACATGGTTGAGCAAATGTCCTTATTGTGTACTTGAGCCTCTTTTGGATATATGCCGAGGAGTGTGGTATAGCTGGATCTTGAGGAAGCACTATTCCTAGTTGTCTGAGAAAGCAACAGATTCATTTCCAGAGTGGTTGTACAAGTTTATATTCCCACCAGCAGTGGAGGAGAGCTCTCCGTCACAGACAGAGCTGTGTGCCCCAGGGCAACAGAGACTGGGAGTCCCTGTCAAGAGAATTCTGGGTTTCTTGTTATTCCATATGAAGTTAAGAATTTTTTTTCAAGTTCTGTAAAGAATTATGTTGGTATTTTGACGGGAATTGCATTGAATCTCTAGCTTCCTTTTGGTAAGATGGCCATTTTTACTATGTTAATCTTGCCAAGCCATGAGCATGGGAGATCTTTCCATTTTCTGATATCTTCTTCTATTTCTTTCTTCAGAGACTTGAAATATTTTTCATACAAGTCTTTGACTTGCTTGGTTACGGGCACACCAAGGTACTTTATGTCATTTGTGGCTATTGTGAAGGGTGTTGTTTCCCTAATTTCTTTGTCAGCCCTTTTGTCTTTTGTATACAGAAGAGCTACTGATTTTTTTTTTTAGTTAATTTTATATCCAGCCACTTTACTGAATGAAGGTGTTTACCAGCTGTAGGTGCTCTCTGATAGAATTTTTGGGGTCACTCAGGTATACTATCATGTCATCTGCAAATAGTGATACTTTGACTTCATCTTTTCCAATTTGTATCCCCTTGATTTCCTTTATTTGTCTTATTGCTCTAGCTAGGACTTCAAGAACTATGTTGAAAAGATATGGAGAGAGTGGGCAGCCTTGCCTTGTCCCTAATTTCAGTGGGATTAATTTAAGTTTCTCTCCATTTAGTTTGATGTTGGCTATAGGCTTGCTGTATATTGCGTTTACTATGTTCAGGTATGTGCCTTGTATCCCTGATCTCTCCAGTACTTTAAACATAACTGGATGTTGGATTTTGTCAAATGCTTTTTCAGCATCTAAGGAGATTATGATGTGTGCTTTTTTTTTTTTACTTTCATTTTGTTTATATGGTGGATCACATTAATGGATTTCTGTATATTGAACCACCCCTACTTTCCTGGGATGAAGCCTACTGGGTCATAGTGGATGATACCTTTGATGTGTTCTTGAATTCGGTTTGCAAGTATTTTGTTGAGTATTTTTACATCGATGTTCATAAGGGATATTGGCCTGAAATTCTCTTTGTTTGTTGGGTTTTTGTGAGGTTTATGTACCAAGGTGACTGTGGCTTCATTGAATGAGTTTGGTAGTGTTCCTTCTGTTTCTATTTTGTGGAATAGTTTGAAGAGTATTGGTGTTAGCTCTTCTTTCAAGGCCTGGTAAAATTCTGCTCTGAAACCATCTGGCCCTGGGCTTTTTTTTTTTTTTTTTTTTTTTTTTTTGATAGCCGCTTCTATTTCCTTTTGGAATATACGACTATTTAATTGATTTACCTGGTCTTGATTCAGCTTTATTAAGTGGAATCGATCAAGAAAATTGTCCATTTTAATTAGATTTTCAAATTTTGTGGCATATAGGCTTTTGAAGTAATACCTAATGATTGTTTGGATTTCCTCTCAATGTCTTTCATTATGCCCCCCTTTTCATTTCTGATTTTGTTGATTTGGATAGTGTCTCTCTGCCTTTTAGTTAGTTTGACTAAGGGTTTGTTTATCTTGTTGATTTTCTCAAAGAGCCAGCTCTTGGTTTCATTGATTCTTTGAATTATTTTATTTGTTTCTAATTTATTGATTTCAGCCCTGAGTTTGATTATTTCCAGCCTTCTGTTCCTCTTTTTTTTCCCCCTAGGGCTTTTAGGTGAGCCATTAAGTTATTTGAATGAGATGTTTCGAATTTCTTTTTGAAGGCACTCAGTGCAATGAACTCGAATCTTAGCACTGCTTTCATTGTGTCTCAGAAGTTTGGGTATGTAGTGCTTTTATCTTCATGGAATTCTAGGAAGACTTTAATTTCTTTATTTCTTTCCTGACCCAGCTTTCACTGAGTTGCAAGTTGTTCAGTTTCCATGTTCAGGTAGGCTTTTTGTTATTTCTGTTGTTGTTGAGGTCCAGCTTTAGTCCATTGTGGTCAGATAGGATACATGGGATTATTTCAATCTTTTTGTATCTGTTGAGGCTTGTTTTGTGACCAACTCTGTGGTCTATTTTGGAGAAGATTCCTTGAGGTTCTGAGAAGAGGTAAATTTTTTTTGTTTGGTTAAAAGGTTCTGTTAGTTCCATTTGAGTCATGACCTCTGTTAGAGTCATTGTTTCTTTGTTTAATTTCTGTTTTGTTGACCTGTCCCTTGTTTAAAGTGAGGTGTTGAAGTCTCCCACTATCAATGTGTGGGAATCTATGTAGGGTTTCAGTTTTATTAATGTTTCTTTTACAAATGTGGGTGCTATTGTATTTGTGGCATAGATGTTCAGAATTGTGGTATCTTACTGGTGGAGTTTTCCTCATCTCTTTTGATTAATTTTGGTTAAAAATTTATTTTATTAGATTTTAGAATGGCTATTCCTGCTTGCTTCCTGTGTCCATTTGCTTGGAAAACTGTCTTCTAGCCCTTTACTCTCAGGTAATGTCTATCTTTGTGACTTAGGTGTGTCTCTTGTATGCAACAAATTGTTGGATCTTGTTTACATATCCATTCTGTCAGCCTGTGTCTAACAGACTTTTTATTGGACAGTTCAGTCCATTGATGTTAAGGGAGATTAATGACCAGTGGCTGTTAGATGCTTTGATTTTGCTTTTGGCTATAGTAGTATGTTTGTGTGCTTGGCTACTTTTAGTTTTGTTGTAGTGAGGTTATTTGTTTCCTGTGTTTTCCTGAATGTAGTTAGTTTTCCTGGGTTGTATTTTTCTCTCTAGTATCTTCTGTAACGCTGGATTTGTGGGTAGTTATTGTTTAAATTTGTTTTTGTCATTGAATATCTTGCTTTCTCCATCTAAGATGACTGAGAGTTTTGCTGGATATATTAGCCTGAGCTGACATCTGTGTTCTCTTAGGATCTGCATATCTGTCCAGACCCTTTCATAGTCTTTGTTGAGAAATCAGGTGTGATTCTGATGGGTTTGCCATTATATGTTACTTGGCCTTTTTCCCTCTCAGCTTTTAGTATTTTGTTTTGTTTTGTTTTGTTTTGTTGTTGTTGTTCTGTATACTTACTGTTTAGATTATTACATGGCAGGAGAATTTTCTTTTCTGATCTAATTTATTAGAATTTCTGTAGGCCTCTTGTATTCTTATAGACCTCTCCTTTAACTTGGGGAAATTTTCTTCTATGATTTATTGAAGATATTTTCTGGGCCTTGGAGGAGGGAATCTTCTTTTCCCTATATTCCTGTTATTCTTAGGTTTTGTCTTTTCATATTGTCTTGGATTTCTTGGATGGTCTATGTCAGGAATTTCTTGGATTTATTATTTTCTTTGACTGATACATCAATTTCTTCTATTGTATCTTCTACACCTGAGATTCTTTCTTCCATCTCTTGTAGTCTATTGGTAATACTTATCTTTGTAGTTCTTTTTTTCTTCCTTATATTCTTCCTCTTCATGATTTCCTCCATTTGTGTTTTCTTTAATTTTTCCAATCTATCTTCGGATCTTGAGTTGTTTTGTTGATTTCCTTCACCTGTCTGATTGTATTTTCCTGTTTTTCTTTCAGTTCCTTCAGCTGTTTGTTTGAACATTCCTCTGTTTCTTTGATTTCTTTCAGTGATTTAATTATTTCCTCTCTGAAGGCCACAAACTGTCTGGCTGCATCTTCCCGTATTTCTTTATAGATGGCCATAATCTGTTTGTTTTTATCTTCCTGTATTTCTTTACAGATGGCCATAATCTATTTGATTTTATCTTCCTTTAATTCCTTACGTATTTTATTTGTTTCCTCTATTATCCTCTTCATCAGCATAGATATAAGGTCATCCTCTTGAATTTCAATTATGCTGGGGTGTCCAGGGCTGCTTGCCCCTGGATGACTAGGTTCTGGAGATGCCATATTGCTCTGTCTCTTTTTGGTTGAGCTTTTATGCTGGCATCTACCCATTGGGCTATTTTAGGTGTTGGCTGTTAGTTTCTGGTGCTTCCTGGAATACTGGCATAGGGAGAATCACCTTGGCAGGAAGATGATTTTCCTGAAGGAGGCCTCCTCTGCTTTTTGGGTAGGGTCACTGAATGGCCAGTGGTTCTCAGGAATTGTAACTGCTCACCTCAGGTGTATAGACCTGAGTGGTAACTGTGGTCTTTGTTAGGCAGGCTGTCCTCTCACTGAAGAAGGTCTCTGGGCTGGCAGCTGAGTGCTCTGCTCTGGGCCTGAGGCTGTGCACTCCTCTCTGGGTCAGCAACTGAGGGCTCCACTGTGGGTAGGAGGCTGGTTTCCTCACTCTGGGCCAGAGGCTGTGAGTCCTGATCTGTGCTGGTGTCTGTGGGCCCTCTGGTCCCCAGGACCTTTTCCAGTGATTGACTGGGTGACCTGAGGTCGGTCCTGATTGATTTCCATACCATAAAATTTTCTCTCACCTGGGAATCACAATTGATGGTGTTTTAGGTAGCAGAGTTCAGTCTCCTGGTCACTGTGCTGACACTGCTGTCCTGCTCCTCAGACACAGTGTCCTCCCAGTGCCATCATCTTGGACTTCTCAGATCTTTATATTTCAAATTCATGTGTCTGGAATTGTAGACAAGAGCTACCATAGCTGGTTTAAAATATGATAATGAGGAGATATTTTTGCGCATTGGCTTTAATATGAGCATGATAGTCAACGATGGTTTAAAATTTGGTATCAAGTGGCAGATTAGTAAATAAACAAAATATGATATGTATTACTGGGTGCAATGTCAGTGCCTCTAGAGTACTACACATATGATAACATGGATGGATGCTGAGGATTTTGTGTCAAATGAAATAGCTAGTCAGAATGAGACAACTGCTGAGTTATGCCACTCATGTGAGAAAGACACAGAGCTCAAGTCACAATGACAGAGAGTGGTAGTACTGGTAGTCTACAGACAGGATGAGGTGTGGAGTGGCCAAAAATATCAACTTCCTACGGTGTATGTAAAAAATAGAGAGATGATGGGCACGCTATGAATACTTTTACTATTAATGAACTATATACTTAAAATGCTTAAAATAGTCAATTCCATGTTCTTGTCACAGTTTTTGTATTATTCTATCTCTTCTTGGCCTTTTGGCTAAGATCAAGTGTAGTTTTTGTATTATTGTAATTTATCCACTCTTCATTTTATTACTAGGATTGTGTTATCTCAAAGAGTATGGCAATAAGAAAAGAAGGTTCTCCTTTTTTTTTTTTATCTTACTTTGCACAAAGCAATTTGATGCCATTGTTTTCAATGGTCGAATAATAGTCCATTGTGTAAATAGAAACCTAAAACAATGGAAACTTTCAGGAATCTATGAGAGTGACCCTAGCTAAGACTCCTAGCAATGGAGGATATGGAGCCTGAACTGACCACCCCATAAAAGATGGAGCATCATTTGAGTCATTGAGACCAACCAATGACTGGCCCAATTTGAGACCTATGTCATGAAAGGGAGCCCACCCCTGACAATATTAATGATTTTCTGCTATACTTGCAAACAGGAGCCTTGCATAAATGTCATCAGAGAAGCTTCATCTAGCAACTGATGGAAACTGATGCAATGACCCACAGCCAAACATTAAATGGAGTTTGGGGGAATTCTGTAAAAGAGGGGGAGGAAGGGTTGAAAGAGCCGGCAGGGAAGACACCCCAAGAAACCTAGAAAATCAACTAACCTGGGCTCACAAGGGCTCATAGAGACTGAACTGCCAACCAGAGAGCATAAATGGGATGGACCTATTCCCTCTGCACATATATAACAGTTGTGCAACTGGGTCATGTGGGAGTGCTAAAGTGGGATTAGAGCCATTGCTGACTACATTGCCTCCCTTTGGATCCCTTTACCTTAACTGGGTATGACTTTTGTGGGTTTTGTCTTGAGCAATGGGGCCTCGCTATGAGTTTGTGGAGAGCAACTGACAGTCTTGGCAACAGCCTGGGTTGTCTGGAGATGCCCATAGGGCCTTCTGGCTAGCAAGTCAATTAGATGTAACCCAATCCCAGTACTAGAAATTTAGTTTGGTGACAAGAAATGGCCTATTGTCTTTAGAGAAAAATTAATATAGATACCTTTAATGATCTTTAATACCTTAGCTTCTTTTACTAGTTTGCTCTGTCTCTCTCAATCTCTTGCCATACTATTTGTATATTTATTCAAAGTATACATGTGTTTTCATGTACATCTGTGTAAATATACATAAATATTTCCCCTTCATCAAACATTCAATTTTCTTGTCAAGAGATCTGTGTGTCTTTTTAAAGCACTTTGCACTTTGACATAGTCTTCCTAAGTAAATAAATACATTTCTCCAGATAGGCTGAGTTAGACAATTTACAATTTGCTTATGGAGTCAATAAGCTTTTATTGAACAGTTTGTTATGACCACTGCACTTACCATGGGAATATGACCATTATGAAATGGATGTAGCCAGGGATCTCCCACAATGGAAAAGCATGATTAAGAAGAAAAACAAGTGATATAAGGAGATTGAGTCACAGGGAACCAGAAAACAGGATCTGTTAGAGTCATGTCAACACCTCACAGGAACAAGAATCAAGTTTGATATTTCAATTGCACAAGCCAATAGATGCTGACTATTCTGTTGCTCACAATGAAAGGCAGCCACTCTGACAGATAATTTTAGATGCCTCAATGGATTTTAAAGGCTTCAAACTTGTAAGAGGTACTTAAGAATTTGTCAAAACCATAGATTTTTTTTAAGTCCTTAACTACAGTGCCTTTGGTCCACTTGGGACAGAAATGAGGCAGGAAGAAAAATCTCTTGAGTTTACTTTTAAACGTATATTCAATTATTCTATTAGTGGTTGTCTATATGTCAAATACTGCATAAAACCATGGCAGTGATGACCCACTTTCATTTTCAAAATTAACTAAAATTTCTAATGATAAATCATTTTAAAACTACTATTAAAACTAGGGAAA
The DNA here is from genome assembly GCF_030254825.1 of Meriones unguiculatus. Classification (NCBI taxonomy): domain Eukaryota; kingdom Metazoa; phylum Chordata; class Mammalia; order Rodentia; family Muridae; genus Meriones; species Meriones unguiculatus. Next base: position 32,119,799 of record NC_083359.1, read on the forward strand.
AATCATTTAAATTTATGTTTATTGATCATATATTTATATTTTTAATATATCTTTATTTGTGTGTATGTATATGTGTGTGTATTTGTGTATATGTGTGTGATGTGTGGGGGGGGAGTAGATTTGGGTGTGAATGTGTACACTGGAGATCAGAGAACAGCCTTGGGTAATGACCTTATTTTTTGAGGCAGGGTCTTTCTTGTTTGGTGCTCTGCTGAATATTTCAAGCTCTTGAATTTTCAAGGGATTTGACAGTCTCTACCTCCTGTCTCACTTAGGCATCCTAAGTCTGTAAGCAAACCTCTCCTTTCAAGGCTTCGAGAACACTGTAGAAGATGAGGCAGAAATAGTGAAGGAGCCAGAGATGATGTATGACACCAAGAAAACATGGGCCTCTCAATCAACATGAACAAAGCTCATATGAACTCACAGATATTAAGGTGGAATGCACAGGGCCTCCATGGGTCTGTACCGGCCCCTCTGTGTATGTACTATGCCTTCCAGTTTAGTGATTTTATGGAATACCTGAGTGTGCAAACAAGTTTGTCTCTGACCCTTTTGCCTTTTTCTGGGCTCTTCTCTTTCTGTTTGTTTTGTCCAGTTCTTATGTTTTAGTTTGTTTTGTTTTGTTTTGTCTTCTTTTGTTATCTTTTAGAAGCCTATTTATTTTCTAATGAGATACTGAAAGAAAGTGGATCCAGATGAGAAGTAAGGTGGAAAACTGGGTGCAGTAGAGGAAAACAAACAAACAAACAAACAAAACCTCAGTAATCACAAGATATATTATGTGAGAAAAGTCTATTTTCAATAAAAAATTAAAACAAACAAATGAACTAATCAAATACATGTCCATCCTTTTAAACAAGGATCCAAACTTGGCTCATGCTTTATTATTTTGAATTTTTATTCCACTTTTTTGCAGATACTATTATTTTATTTCAAAGGGGGCGGGGAAATTTTACTATACTACTAACTATTCTATAAAATATGGAAATTATATGTAGTAATATCATTTTTTAATCTGAGATTTAAGCAATTTATTTGTTTAGTTATTTAGTTATTATTTAGAAGGCAACTAAGCAACTCCTTGGAAGAATTTAAACTTCATTTGGGCTAGTATGTGGGCAACTCATTAACACACTCTTTTAAATTAGCTGAGCTGTAATTGATCATTGATTCAAAGGAGGAGGCCAAGAAGGAGAGGTGTGACTAGAGTTAGGTATGATAGGGTCTACACTATGGAATCTGAGAAATCTTATGATCATTATCATAAGACCAGCCTTGGGCTACATAGCAAGGCCCTCTGTAAAAACAGAAAATAATAAAAGATTGGAAGGAAGAAAGAGAAAATGAAAGGAAAACAAACAAGAAGAAATGAGTTGATAATGAATGTGGTAAGCCCCTGACTAGTGTTCAGTATAATAACTACTAAAGCTACTGAGAGAGATATAAAGCAGGGGGTGTTGTTCTAGTTCAGAGCTGGCAATTTTATCCTAACAATTTGAGGTTTCATTAATGAGTATCTTCAGTTTTATTTATGTTCAAAGAATTGAACCTGAGCTGCAAATATCCCCTTCTGAATACTCAACAGCCCAGAAAAAGTCAAAATATGTCCTTTGGGTACTATGTATTTGGTCAACGTTGCAATATGCATTTGGGGATACAAAATGGGAATTTGTGTGTGCAGAAAAATGACCTGTGACTTTTAAGGTTTTTTGTAGAGTGCCTGATGAGCATGGGCAAGTTCCCACTTCTGACTGAGCACTGGGTATTGTTCATATAATCATTCCTTCTGAGCAGTTCCTTCCCTTACTGTGGTGAATCTTTCTGCCTTTGCTCATGGATCAGTGCTCTGCCAAACACTTGAGGGCAACATGCTCCAGATTTGCAGGGGGTTTCTTTCCTTGGCCATCTCTGACTTCCTTAATCCCCCACACTTTTGAACTAGCAATTCTCCATAACTCAGGGCATAAATTGGGCTTGGCCTGGTTCCCCTACATTAGGTTCAACCTAGAAACTCTTACAGGGCACCAAATTTGGTGACTTTTAAGACCTAATTTACTTTGAGAAATCACTTCACTGCATTTTTCTCAAATTCCATTTCTACATCTTTCTCCCATTCTTCGTGGGACTGATAATTCTGGTCTTAATCACTGAATCTTGGCTGGAAGCAGAAGCTTCCTGAGGGAAAATTTCAAAAATTTTAAAGCAAATTTCCTCAGGATTTAACAGCATGTAATCTTGTGTTTCACATTTTCGAACACAAAGAATATGCAAGTTCTGATGAAAGGTGGCTTAAAAAAAAAAAAACAAACAAAACAAAACAAAAAAAAAAAAAAAAACGACTCCTCATTGTCAAGACAGAATGAAGGCGAGAGCAACAGCATAGTGGTTAGTGGCTTGTGTACAATTGATGCTTACTAAAATATCACACACTTTTGAGAATGTCAGGCAGATCTTCGGTTTCTCAGAGTGACTTGTTTTGGGTTAAAGGTTGGCTAGGTTTCACTGAAGGATGATAGAATATTAAAAAGGAAAAAAAACACTGTTAAAATCATTCAGGAATTTTTTTTTTTTTGCAAGATAGTTACTTCTATTAAAATTTTGTAATAAATAACCAAAAAATGATATATAAATCTTGACTGAAACTGGAGGATTTAGAATTAAATTGAACATTGTTTTATTGTTTGATTGTGTACCTGGCTATATATGTATATCTTATTGAAGAACCAAAATATATTGGAAAAGTCAAAGTATAAATATCTCCATATTCTGTGTCCACACTCCCACTTAGCATTGTGCAGACTGGATAACACAACTTGTTTCATGACATTCTTACTGATGATACTCATGCCTCTAATTTTTCTCATCTATACGTTATGGTTCGACACACACCTTATTTGTATATCTTTACAATGCTGTATGGATTAATGTATTGAATATTTTCACAAACTATAAATATAAAGACATAGAATAAATACATTTTCTCTATTCTAATTGACAGGTTGCCCTTTCCAAATTATTGTGGTATCCTGAATTACAGGTTTATCCTAAATCACGTAAAATTATTATAATGAAAAATAATATGATACTTGCTTCTTGGCTCTGTAACAACTAGTTTAAAAGTGTTAACATGATATGAAGTAAAAATATACAGCATAACCTTATATAAAGGTATATATGTGTTAATATTTTATTATATACTAGTAAATATATAATGATAAACTCTCAGCTACTAACAGAAATATTCAACAAAAATTGGCAGCTCAATAGTGACTATTCTTTATAAATTTGTAATTATATGTAATTAACTGAATGTTAAGTAGATGTATGGATCTCTCAAGAGGTCTAATAACAATATTTATGCTCAATTTATATACCCATGTTTGGTAAATATCACATTACCTCCAATTTAATGTTGAAAGCTAACAATATAGATAATTGCCTCCATATAGAGATATCAGGCCTCTGTGTATGGTTTGCTACCTACACCTCTTTCCATATCTGTATCAGGAAAAATAGAATGAAATAAAATTGTTCTGTGTACTCTCAAGGAAGAAGTCTTGTGGAAACGGCATGAACAGTGGTGATCCCATATAAGTATTGTTTCCAGACTGATCTTCTTAGACATATGAGAGGAATATAGATCATATTTTCTTTCTATTTTAATGCAGGGAATCAGCTGCGACTGATCATAAAGATAAAGTATATCACAAAGAATTCATAACAGTACGGCATGTCCTTCTGAGATGGTAGCTTGAGAAGCCCTTTGATTAGTTTTGGTGAATTTCCAAATGACTGTGTGAACAGTGCCCTCAAGGACTGTGTCCTTTTTTTTTTCCATATCCAGCATTTAATATTTAGAAGTAAACATCTTAATTGAATACAAATATTGAATTCAATATTTTCATAATGTAGAACTTTTTTTTTTTTTCAATGCAGTTTATTCAGGAACATTGAACAATCCTCGGACCCTGGGGAAAGCCAGCCCACAGCTTAAATAGCCTCTGGGTAGCCAACCCAGGTGTGCCACGGGGGCAATGCAGATAGGTCCACATACATGGAAGCAAGCCAGATCCTCGGCCTTAGCCAAATGTGGAGTTGTTCGTGACAGAGAGCACTCACCATCGGGAAGGTGGAAGGCGGAAACCAGCTCCATCTTTAAGGCATAGCATTCCGCAGCTCTCTACAGTTCCCCCTTTTTGTTTTAGACGCATCAGGCAAGAGTAGAGGTCTGATCTCTGATATTAGAAATAAATTGGGACTTTGTACAGATGTTCATTTAGGTGTCATCCACCCAAAGAGCATCAGACCCGTCTGATACCTTTTTCTCAGAGGCGGGACCTGGGGCATCAACCCGCATGCAATCAGACATGCTCTTCTCTGGGTCCAAAGCGGCTGACCCTGAGTGCAGTGCTTAGCCTCGCATCCTGAGCGTATCCTTTTAGCTTTTTATGGTATCCAACCATGCTTGGGGAGAATGTCCTGCTTCAATGGCTGTAAAGGCCTGAATGATCATGGCTGCATCACACTGTTGTGAGACTCTAATCTTGCATATATACCACAGGCAAACCAAGGAGACCAACACCAGAAGGCCTGCTACATTTGTCATTCTGACTGCAGATCATGGAAACAGTAAGCAAAGCAAGATGAGCATGGATACATTTGCTGTTATTCTTTGAGAATGTTACCCATGGTGATATAGTTGATTATCTTAGAAAGATGGGGGTTGTGGTGATTTACAGAACAATTTGCAGTAGTGTCGCTTACGGGTATGGGGTGAAATAAACCAATGATCTTCATCTTAAACATTGAGTTTAGCTAGTAATGGCATATGTGAGCAAATGGATCATAGTCTGTTACTGCGGGGATATTAACCTTCAGTTCTTCCTCACCATTTTTACCGTTTGTTAGCCCATCTCTACAGTTATAGTGTGTGTATGTGTGTGTGTGTGCATATATGTGTGTGAAATATTTCTAAGTGTTACTTGGGAAGAAATACATACAGTAGCATCAGAACAGTATTTTGCTTAGATGATATAAGATGCATAAACTCTTAGCCTGAAGATTTAGAACAAGAGGTTTAGCAAAATGTGTCCTTACTCATGAGAAGCCATCTCTGGAATCCATTGTAGAAGAGCTTGTTAAACTGAGATTGTGTTAGCAGAAGGCTGCCTGAATGTTAACGTTCTTATCCCTCCTCATGGGATGAACCCGTTTTATGCAACATTGCTTCCCACTTTTCAGTAGAGAAGAATTTCATGCCACTAAATCTTCATCTGGGTACTTTCATGCAGTAATGGACTTTCATGAAGACTCTGGCTTTCTAAACTCTGAGAAGTTTCTTGGAGCTAGCACAAGGAAGGTACTCAGGTGTTTCCCAAATGTCAATCACTATAAGCCTCCTCCAAGAAGCCAGAGCAGCCATGACAGACACAGTGCTTGCTGGAAGAGGAATACGTTTCAGCCTAAGAATTGAAAGTGAGCTTCCCAGAGCAGATGGTACAGAAAAGCTGATAAACAAACTAAGTGGTGGTGTTCTGAAAATGATTTGAATTGGGAGAAGGATATAACGCAATTGTGGAATCATACATCAAGCCTTGAAACCATCAAACCCACATGAGGGTGTCAGGGCACAGATTCACCACCTAGCTATCTCCAGCCAACCTTTGCTAGGAAAATATGAACAGGACTTCACACTTACTTACGACACTATGCTTTTGATTGAGAGGCACGTGCTTTTTTATTTTCATGAACTACCCAATTTAGATTTGGTGGTCTGTTGTTATCTCTTTGCGGAATATCAAGAGAGAAATTGACAGCACGTAGAGTATTGGATCTATAAGATGAAACTGGCTTTCTAGTTCAAGAGAAATTAAGAGGAAACCTTGCTTCGAGTATAGGATTGCTGATTGACTTTTGCCCCTATTGGTTAGCATCATTTATACTAATAAAATGGATCTAGATGAAAACTAGAGAGAAGTTTTCAAAGACACTTTCAGTTTGGGTTGTAAGTCACTCTTAATTTTCATCCTTGGATGCCTTGTAAGTATCTTTCACAGGACCAGACCTCCCATTTCTTTCACAAATGAACAATGAAAGCCCACAGAAGCAAAAATTTCAGACATTCAGAGAATGCTGTCTGTTGCTCAAGTGCCATTTTGCTCTTCTCTCCATACAGTAATCTCTTTTGCCTAATTCTCATTTGTGATGGTAAGTAGATATCCAGAATAATTTTTGACCTACCAAGAAGTGTCTTTGCAGTATGCTGATGTTTCTATGAATATAAAAAGACATTCTTCTGCAGGCGGTTGTATTGGCTTTAGAGTGCTAGAACTATCCATTTTGAATGTAATTATGCAAAATAAATGAAAGAAATCTGCCCTGCTGATATTTATGTAACAACTTCTAGAATAATTTTTCTGATTTACAAATATACTGGGACCATTAGCGAGAAGCCACACCACATCATTATTTCACAGAACTTTAGGCAATTGTGATGACTTTTTTCATATCAGCATTATTTTGCAAAGTAAAATATAACATAGAAAACCAATTGACTTTTTCCACAGCATTTTAAAAGAGGAAATAAAGCTACTTAAAAATCAATGCAAGCTTCACTTTCAGAAATATTTTAGGCATGTGTTTTCTTGAAACTGCGACCCTTCTTGTATGATTCATCTTTCCTTTTTTTTTTTTTTTTTTTTTGCAGCAACTTAATATTTGTGAACTGTATTTAACTTTCCTGGAAAAATTAAAGCGTGATTTGAACTTCATAATTGCGTTAAACCTATGGTCTCAGTAACAGCAGATATTTCATTGGTTCTGGCAAATGCTTTGGTATACAAATACAAAGGCAGAAAGAAAATATGATTTTATTTTCTCCCTCCTTATGTTTAAATAGTACTACTTTTGAAAGATAGGTTGGAGGACTTTTGGAAAGATAATGATGGAGAGGAAGGGACATTCTTTATACAGAAATATTTTCAGTAGCCACCAGACCTTCAGCCATAAACATCTTATAGTCTCCTGTCTAAGCAGGCTTGGGGAAATTTTGCCCACTGTGGATGTACACCATACCTCCCCACTACCACCTTTAATCAGTAAGCCACTATATTCCATTCCTTTGGAATCTCGTTTCTATTACAGATGCTCAGTATATTAATATAGCAAGTGGTATTTTTTTTTTCAATTAGTGGATTACACACTAGAAGTTTTTAACGAAAACAACATTTGGCTAAAAAGAATGTTCCCAGCGTTGTAAATCCCAAAGGCAAATTAGTAGATAATAATCTCCATATAGGTGATGTACTTTCTGAATACTTCTTCTGCTCATAGATGAAGGCATTTCTTGGTGAGTGGATGGCTGCCGAGGATAAAAGAAAGATAATAAGAATGCGAAATGGACATGTTTTGCAACAAAGACTGTAAAAATTTTACCCTGTAAACAAAGTGAAATTTTTATTAGTAATTTTTAAAAAATGTTCTTGAAATATATAATATTTGATAAATGTATATATAAGAGAGACAACTTATATGTTCTTAATGAAATATGCATCTAGGTACATATATTTAAATAGACATTCTAGAGTTTAAAAATTAGCCCTAATATCCCTCACAAACACAACAGCATATGTATCTAAATTAAGAAAAAATTTGATACAACTACATGTTCTCCTTAATTATAACAAAGGGACAAACTAGAAATGACAGTGGCTCGCTATTTTAAAACGTGAATTTTGTAGGCCAGTAAGGGAATAAAGTGCAAACACTTTTGAAATTAGCCACTTTTGTCAGGCATGATGGTGCATGTCTTTAATCCCAGCTAGTATGTAGAAAGTTTAAAACAATAAAATTAAAAGGATCTTTCTAAACGTATGAAAGTAATATATTTAGTATGAAGAGAAAAAAATTACAAAAACATAGTGAGCTAATCTAACCTCACATTTTGAAAGGAAAGCATACAGACAGCATTGGTTCAAATAATCAAAAGAGACAGAGACAGGTAGACAAGGCCACCCTAGTCTGTAAAGTGAGTCCAGGACAGCCAGAGGTCTTACACAGAGAAACCCTGTCTTGAAGAGAGAGAGAGAGACAGAGACAGAGAAAGAGAGACAAACAGAGAGAGAGAGGAATTAGGTACTTGTACCCTGTGTCATCAGGTGGTGGTTGCCTGTCCTTATTACGTATGTTTTGAGTACTTCATGATAATTCTTAAGTGCGTCCTGAAAACAAACCTCAGGAAAATCCTCATAAAATAGGTACCATTACTGTTCTCTCTCTCTCTCTCTCTCTCTCTCGCAAATGAACTGATACCCAAAGAGGTTAGCTGATATATTCCAGGTCATGCAACTGGAAAGTGGTGGAGCCAGGATTTGAATTCCAGCTGTCTGTTTCAGAGCTCTGCCTTTGAGCCATAGGACCGCGCCATTTGATGCATGCCCCTTTTCTCCATTCTTAAACTTCAGCGTGTCCAAGAGTGGCCAAGTGTTTGTCAATGTGCATGGATCCCCAGATCCGGTACATAGTGTTGTGCTCCTGAGATGCACTTGTTGGGCTTTTGCATCTCCCCTGAAGGTGAGGGGTGGATAGTACTGAGGTTCAGAACTCTCAGGATAAGCAGAAAGGAACAGATCTGCTAGTGGCTTTCGGGATTCTAGGCTCAGTTCTTTGAGAGACTCTTACAGTCACATTCTTGTTTTGTAGGTGTGCATGATCACGGCAGCTTTCTGTGATTACAGGGTGGCTCTAAATACGCTCTTAAACCACTGGCTCTTCTTTTATCACAGTGTACCTTCTGACATCTTGTCATTGAGTTGATTTGGCTAGGCATGGATGCTTTTCCTGTGATAGTTTGGGAATCGTTTCCACACAGGAACAACAGTTCTTTTCACCCTTAACACCTTGTCTCATCTTTCAGGATGCTATGTGGCCTATAATTTTAGCAAAGTAAACTTAAAACGTTTGTGTGTATGTGTGAAGGATGGATGGATGGGTGGCTGTGGTTTCTGTGTATCCTGAAACTTGTCCAAGTCCATGGTGCACTGGTAAAACATAGTGTGTTCTAGCATCAAGTCTAGTTTCTTCACGCATTACATAAAATTGGCATAATTTTATGAAAATTTCATGTGGCATCTATACTCTTGTCTATAGGATGCATCATCTGGCTATGGCTAGTATGTAGAAAGTTTAAAACAATAAAATTAAAATGATCTTTCTAAATGTATGAAAGTAATATATTTAGTATGAAGAGAAAAAATTTACAAAAACATAGTTAGCTAATCTAACCTCACATTTTGAAAGGAAAGCATACAGACAGCATTGGTTCAAATAATCAAAATCATACTTCAGGAACTTTAAGCAAGAGGCTTGGGGAAAATTTACAGATTCTCTTCCAGGGAGAATTTTTAATTTTTGTTAATTTCAGTGGACAGCAGATTGAATGCATGCATAACATTGCTCTGTTGAGATATGATCAGTGTGTTAGTCCCTGTTCTCAAAGCAACATATGATCCATATTTGTATCTGACTTACCCACACATTGATTAGTTCCCAAAAATAACCAGTATCTTAGAATATCTTCTGTTAAAGAAAATGTTCAAAAGTAGCATTTATATAACCAACGCTATCTCTAGAAAGAACTTTTGTAATTGTCACAGTCCAGCTTTACCACTCTTGGGTGTATATCTGAATGATGTTCGGCTACACAACAAGGACATTTGCTCAACTATGTTCATCGCAGCTTTATTTGTAATAGCCAGAATCTGAAAACAGCTTAGATGTCCCTCAACTGAGGAATGGATAAAGAAATTGTGGGACATTTATACAATAGAATACTACTCAGCAATTAAAAACAAGGAAATCATGAAATTTGCAGGAAAATAGATGGAACTAGAAAAGATCATCCTAAGTGAGGTAACCCAGAAGCAGAAAGACACACATGGTATATACTCACTCATAAGTGGATATTAGACATAACGTAGGAAAAACATTAAAATCTATAGTCCTAAAGAACCTAAACAACAAGGAGGACCCTAGGGAAGATGCATAATTGTTACTCAGAAGGTCAAACAGGATAGATATCGAAAAGAGAAGACAGGAAACAGGATAAGAGCCTTCCACCAAGGTTCCCTGAAAGACGACCCAGCAGACTATCAAAGCAGATGCTGAGATTCATAGCCAAACTTTGAGCAGAGTGAAGGTGATCTTATGGAAGAAGGGGGATGTAGACAGACCTGGAGGTGACAAGAGCTCCCTCCACAAAGAGACCAACAGAGCCAAAAAATCTGGGATCAGGGGGTACTGTAGAAACTAATGAACTGCCAAGGCTCATCATGGAGAGGACCTAGACCCCCCTGCTCAGTTGTAATCTGGGGGCAGCTCAATTTCCATGGAGCAGTCACTAGCATGAACTCAGTTGCCTGCTCTTTGATCAACTCCACCTGGTGAGGTGGACTCAATAGGCTACAGAGAAAGGTTCTGAACAGTCCTGATGAGACTTGATTGGCTAGGGTCAGATAGTAGGCGAAAAGGATCCCTCCCTATCAGTGGACTAGGGGAGGGGAATAGGGGGAGAAGAAGGAGGGTAGATGAGACTGGGAGAAGATGTGGGATGGGGCCACAGCCAGGATACATAAGGAATAAGAAGTGATAATTAATAATAATAATAATAACAATAATGAAAATACGAAAAAGAAGGCAAAACATACCAATGGAAATAAAATGTGTTTCAGAAAGGGATTCTCAATTCAAATTAACATATGTGTATACCCCCAATATAAAATAATGCTTTTATTATAAAAACACATCATAATATCCAGTAAAATGCCCGTGTACTTTCACATATCTTCTTTGTGAAAATACAGTTTTCCATTTCCAGGTTGAGAAACAGTCATTCTTACATACGGGTTCAACAATTTAATTCATAGTTAATGAAAATGGTGACCAAAGGTTTCCATCAGAAGTGCTTTATTTATTTATTTTTGTCCATAAGATTCTAATCACTGTCTGTGATTCAGTGGACCATCCCTATTTTTTTTTTGTCACCCAAATCTAATCTTACTTCATTCTTTTCAACAGATGTGCATAGAAACTCACAACTGTGAATGCTTGAACTCACTCACTTACCTGCCCATTTAGCCACGCAGTGAACACAGGAAAGGGCTGAGTCTTAGGGTGGCCTATATCAGCCACACGCAAAATGCTGAAGCAAGCAATGACCCTCCGTTTAAAAATTCCTCTACTCTCTGGCTACAGACTTCTCTTATTAAAACGTAAAAATGCCATATTGCCTACCCGGTCCTTGCCGAAATATTCTCCTTCTCCCTTCAATGAATGCTGCCCGAGTTCTTCTGGAGTACACATTTGCTCAACCTGTAGGTTGTAATGGTCTTTCACAATGTAAAAGTATAATACAGCCCTCAAATAAAGAACAAATATTAATACAGTGCTGTTATCTAAAGGAGTTTTCTGTACACCCTCACTTGCCCATTTAGTGGTCTAGAATTCCTCTAACTACCCAGAGAAATAATTTAGCACATGGTGTTAGAGATTTTTGATAAAATTATGAACATGGATCAAGGCTGTTCTTGATACATTGAAAGTTACATCTCATGCTAACTGATTAAACTAGCTTCTCTCCGCTTTGCATTTTTCTCTTCTACTAGCTATAGGGGAGAAAAAGAAAAGGTACATTTTAAAAGTTATATAAAGCAAACTCGATATATAAGTACTAATGGGTTGAGTAACATTTAGTACTGGAAAATTGCTGAGCATTTGTCAGGCAATGTGATTTTGTTTTCAATTTCTGCCACCGAAAAGTAATGTAATGTCTAATGTGAAGAAAAAAAGAAAGAAACCCACACACCATAAAACTGCATCACTGCGTATGGGTTGGCATTTGAGACGCAAATGAGAGCAAGTTGCCCTTTTCTCTATTTCTTAAACAGTGTGTAAAGTTGTTAGATTATACTGTAACATTTTAAGCAATCCATTGTGTTATAAGCAAATTGCCTTCAAGAGCTTGGTGATGTGAACCAAATGTAAAGTGAGTGAGGACTCAAATGGCAACATCAGGGGTAGGACTGGGGCTGCATTTAGAGACCAGAGGCATCCAGTCTTCTATCAGTGGGGCGACCTGGGACCCAAATATCCGGAGCAAGCAAAGGAAGAAAATTAAAGTTCCTGGGACATAAACAAAATCATTAGCAATGCACATTTGAACCAAGTATATGTAACTGAACTCTTTAAAAGTCAGTGAACATAGATCTCTCAACTAATAATATCAAATGTTTATCTCTAGTTTTAAACTTATGAGATGTGGGTCGCGCATGTAGCCTAGACTGCCCTCCTGCCCTAACGCTTCTGCTCCAGTCCCTCTGGTGAACGGGTTACAAAGCATGCAAAGCAGGGGTGGTGTTCTACTTAACAGCTGGTTCCATCGCATGCAGAAACAGGATCGGGTCAGTACAGGGTCTGCAGTATTTAAAAGGATTGTATTTGGAAGTTTTAAAGAGATCCAGGGCTTTTGAGCTGTTATGGAAGAAGGGGGAGGTAGACAGACCTGGAGGTGACAAGATCTACTTCATTACCATAAGTAGATTTCTTAACTCCCTGAACCTTTATTTTTACCAGAAATATGAAATAATAACAAGATCTTACCTACATTCCTCGCTAGTTTAAGAAATATTGGTGCCTGGGTCTGTTCGTGTCTAGAGCAAAAGCTCAGCGCATGGCATGCTCTTCACAGCGTGGCCTGGCTTTTTGTGTGTGAAGCTAGAGCAAGTGATGAAATGAACACCAGATTATCATGGGGCCACTCTCCTTAGAAGAGTATTTCTTAACCTGTGCATCATGAGCCCTTTGTGGGGGGTCAAATGACATTTCACAAGGGTCACATATCAGTTATCTTGCATATTAAACATTTATATTATAATTCATAACGGTAGCAAAAATTATACTTATGGAGGCAGCAACAACAGCAAAGTTATGTTTGGGGCTCACCACAACATGAGGAACTTACTAAGGGCTCGCAGAGTCGGGAAGGTTGAGAAACACTGCCTTACGTGATGACAGGAATTGGCTTAGACCCAACCTCTCAAGCAGGTTCTAAAGCTCCAGCCATGTGCCACGCACTGTTGCTTTCTTTAGAGCTCGTGGTTTACAAAATGCATTGCTGTTAGTTCTTCTGACATGAGTCTTGAAGGTGGTGGACCTTTTTATTTATTTATTTATTTTTGATTAGTTCACGCCCATGGCTTTGAGAAGCAAATCACTGCGAAAGGACTGTACTTCAGCACCACCCCCTAGTCATCGCAGGCATGAATTTTGTATCCTCAAACTAGCCTAAGATATTCGTTTGAACGGTTGTGGCTCCTTTTGGTTCCCTTTTCTCTTTTCACCTGACCTTATGTGCTCTATGTTTTTAGGCAGCTTTCTAAGGATCTATCTAAAAGATTTTAAAATGACGACTTTCCAGAATGATTTGGATGTGTCCTAAACTCTTATGTAAAGACGCTGACTGGAATTACAAACGCCACACGGTGGCCTGGCCTGGCCTGGCCTCCTGCTTAGCATCATTCCTCCATGTTCTCCGCAGTAATTGTCTCTAAGGGATTTCTTGGGCTCTTTATTTAATAAGATTATTTTACTAAATATTTCGTCAAGCAAAATCGGGCTGTAACTTTAATAAGTTCTTTAGACTGCTAATGTGTGTTTTGAGTTGTCTGTTTTACTTTCCACAAAGGTCCTATTCGATACTATTTCTATGTCCCTTTAAATATTAGAAAACAGGAGTTTTAAGTCCAGTCAGGCTCACAGGTTAAAGTAGGATCTTTGAAGCAGCTTGAAAAACAGTTAAGTCTGACACATTAACATCTTTAAGTTTTAAATGTCCAGTGTGTGATAGAGACATCTGTGACTAGTTGGTCCAAATTTCTGCTTGTCTTACATTCCACCGATTAATACTATGGCATAAAGCTCTGCATGTTTTATGTTAGAACACACAAATCGAAATTATGCCCATATGTAGAAGACTAGCATCTTACATTCTGAATTTCAGCTATTTCTAGTACTCGGACAGTCTTTAAACTTTCAAATTATGTTGTGCCCTGTTTCCAGGCTTCTAGTTTCTTCCCACCAGCCTCTCCTCACAGCATACAGATAGATGAGAGCTCTACCCTCAGCTGCTCCTTCAGTCAGTCAGCATCTCCCCCTTCGTTCCTTTCAGCTTCCTTGGCGTTTTATCTTTTCAAAGGCATTTCTTCAATTTCTGAACGCCTCTGACCTGCCATTACAGCAAGCATTTGTTTCCATGTGTTCCTTTTCGGCATTTGAGTGAGATATTTATCTCTCCTTATTCAGCTTTAAAAAAAAAATCTTTCTGAAGCTTCCCTTCGCTCATAGTCTTTGTAGGCTTGAGTCATGTGATCTCATTTATTTTTCAGCTGATAAGCACACATTGTTAATTCTTCAGCATCACTTCAAATCTTGTCATCTGTGTTGAGGTTTTTAACCATTTAGGGGCTTTGCTCTTCTGTCATTTGCCTTTTCAGAATTTCATATTATCCGTTTGCCATGTTTCAATTTCATGCTACACTGAAGTTGTGGCTCCTTTTGGTTCCCTTTTCTTCCTGTCATTATTTACTCTCCTTTATCTATTCCTGTTCTATTTTCAGCTTTTCATTTTATACGATTCCAAAACTGCATGGACATTTTCACCATTGTAGAAGTTTTTGTTCCTTTTTTTTTTACCTTCTTCTTCCTTTTGTTCTTGATGAAATTGAAATACCACTCTGCTAACTATGTTATCCAAAATTTTATGAAAATTAAACTTAGCTCTATACTTGCAAGCCACTTGCTTGCATTTTAATTTCACATGCATATCTTCAAATCAAATTTTGTTGCCTTTTATCTCTATTCTACTTTACTATTTCATATTTTTTATATTTTTCTAAGTCTGTTTTAAACTAATTTTTTATCTTGAAAATTTCCATTTCATTTACTTAAAAAAAATATGTAATATTTAGCAGCAGCCTTAATCTTATTTCAGATTTTCTGCTTTGATTCTGTCTATATCTTCAAATGATTTAGAGCACTCATAAGAATAAGTATATTTTAAGTTTAATTTTATCCACACTGTTTATATAGACAATAGTGAACTTATCACTGATGGTGTTACTTAAGGCATTCTGAAAAACAGCTTACTTGTTTCCTGTGACATCAAAAATTGTATCTATATCTATGTATCTATGTATCTATGTATCTATGTATCTATCTATGTATCTGTCTGTCATCTTTCATCTACACACAGATGTGTGTGTGTGTGTGTGTGTGTGTGTGTGTGTGTGTGAGTTAGTGAGTGTCTTTTGATATACTTTTTGGCTCTCAACTTTGATCTTAGCCTCCTTCCTTGCAAACAACCAACCAAACAACCACCACCAACAACAAAAAGTTTGGTAAATATGTATCACAATTTTTTTGAGTGTAATCTAACGAATGCTCAAATTGACTAGAGTAAAGAAATGTATTGATTAAATACACTATAGGACAGGGCTGATCCATGAATTCAACAGTTCAATTGTTTGTAAATTGTAGCTTTTCTTGTCTGTATTCTGCCTTCTACAAAATCAACTCCTCTAAGATGGATGTCTTTCATTGTCAAAGATGGAATAAATCATCAAACCACTTAATTTGGAATTCAAAACCATCATCACCCACAGAGTGCGATGATGCCTCAGCTGCAGGGCAACCTGGCATCTCCCAAGCCTAATGTACCTGCAGGTATAGGGAAGGCTGCTTTGTGATGTTGGACAGTAGGGAATCCTAGAGAGACAAGCTGTTGTGATTCTCATTTATTCCCACCAAGGGAGAAAGCTATCTTTTCATTTAAAGGTAGATCACATCATGTACTTCATTCTCATTTGGTCGCTGCTATACTCCTCCCAGAAGCTGCAGTGGCTAGGGAATTCTACATGTACTGACTGAGGCCTGATTGGCACTAGCATTTTTAAGCTAAAGGTGTGTTAAAGATGATCACCAACTGTCATCAACTCTATGGTCCACGAAAATATTCTCAGGTGCATGTAAGCCCCTAGATGCAATGACATTATACATTTGAGAAGGTAAGCTAAGACACAGATGAAACAAACACACCAGTGCATGGTGTGAGAAGGTCATCTATAGAGTTTATCATTCATGTGAGCACTTCATCTAATATTTTACTCCTTTGTAGAAGTAGGCAGAAATGAACTGCTTTCACTGCTTCACCTAAAAACACACCTTAATGTTACTCATGTATTAGAAACCGTGTCTCCAAAAATGATGTTAAGTCTGCAGTATAAATGAACTTCTAACAGAAGTAAAAAGTTGCTTCCTGACATTTTGGGAAATGGTAAAAATAGTAGCTAGTATTACTCCATGTTCTAGACAATAAGCAATTAATGTGATGACACCCTGGAATTTTCTTAGCTTGTGGTACCCTTCTTCCCTTGTGAAAATGAGATTTGGGGACTGGAGAGATGGCTCAGTGTTTAATATCAGAGGACCTGAGTTTCATTCCCAGCATCATGACTTTCTCTAATTCTGATTCCAGGGATTGAAACAAGCATTTTTTAACGTATTTTTTTATTTATTACAATTTATTCATGTTGTATCCCAGCTGTAGCCCCACGCTAGTTCCCTCCTAATCCCACCCTCCCTCCCTCCCTCCCTTCCTCTTCTCCCATGCCCCTTCCCCAGTCCACTGATAGTGGAGGACCTCCTCCCCTTCCCTCTGACCCTAGCCTATCAGGTCTCATCAGGAATGTCTGCATTGTCTTCCTATGTGGCCTATTAGGCTTCTCCCACAGGGGAGGGTAATTAAAAAGCCAGCCACTGAGTTATGTCAGAGACAGATCCTGCTCCCCTTATTATGGAGCCCATTTGGAGACTGAGCTGCCACAGGCTACCTCTGTGCAGGCGGTTCCAGGTTATCTTCATGAATGATCCTTGGTTGGAGTATCAGTCTCAGAAAAGACCCGTAGGCACAGATTTTTTGGTTCTGTTGTTCTTCTTGTTGAGTTCTAGACCCTTCCAGGTCTTTCTATCTCCCCCTTCTTTTGTAAGATTCCCTGAACTCTGTCCAAGGTTTGGCTATGAGTCTCAGCATCCAGTTTAATACCCTGCTGGATAAAGTCTTTCAGAGGCCCTCTGGGGTAGGCTCCTGTCCTCTTCCTTGTCTTCACCTTCTTCCAATGTCTGTTCCATTTGCCTTTCTGAATGAAGATTGAGCATACACACTTCATTTCCTATGGCACCAGGGACTACAGAGATACATGCAAGCAAAACACTAATACACAAAAAAATAAAGACATCTTGAAGACTGTTAATAACAGTAAAAAGAAGAAATCAAGGTTTAACAAGCACATAATTTGACAAAACTCATGTCAGAATCAGGGTTTACAAGGAAGCCTACACAGTTAACTGATAAATATAGAGACAAACAATAGCAAGTGTATATGCTGTGCCTTATTACTGGCCTCACATGACAAGGGAAATGTGGTGAGTTAAGCCATACTCTTGGCACATTGTTCTTTTTTAAACTGTTATTTAAAAAAATTTTGATTTCATAATTATATCATTTCTCACTTCCTCTTTCTTCCTCCAAACCCTCCTATATTATTTTTCTTGCACTCTTAAATGTATGTTTCTTAATTAATTGTTACATATATATACACACACACACATATATAATCAGATTAGTCTGTATAAATGTTATTTGCATGCAGCTGTTCAGCTGGCCATTTGGTATTAGATAAGCAATTGGTGTGATCTTCCTCCCATAGCATTCATTAGTTGATTGATTGTAGTTTTTGGTATAGGGGTGAGGCCTAATAGGCTTTCCATGCTACACTTTGGCATGTCTATTCTTTTTTTTTTTAACTTTTTAAATTCATTTTTTAATTTAATACAATTTATTCACTTTCTCTCCCAGCTGTAGCCCCCTCCCTCATCTTCTCTCAATCCCACCCTCCCTCTCTCTTCTTCTCCTATGCCCCTCCCCCAGTCCACTGATCAGGAGGTCCTCCTCCCCTTCCATCTGACCCTAGTCTATCAGGTCTCATCAGGACAGGCTGCATTGTCTTCCTCTGTGGCCTGGTAAGGCTGACCTTCCCCATCCCCCCACTCAGGGGTAGGTGATCAAAGAGCCAGCCACTGAGTTGGCATGTCTATTCTTATTGCCCCTTTTTAGCTAAGGTTTAGTCAGTCATTTTAGTGAGACTTTATGGGTACAGGTTCTGACGTTACTGGCAGATACAGTCTCATGGTGATAAACTCCACGATCCTCTAGCTATTACAGTTTTTCTGCCACCTATGTGCACCACAATGTTCTCTTTGCCTTAGGTATAAAGGGTTTTTGTTTGGTTGTTTCTTTTTGTTTTTGTTTTCTTCTTCTAAATATATCCACTGGCGATAAGTTTCACAACTTTTGAATTCTGGTTGGTTGTCTTTTCTGTAATATCTCCATCTCTTTCAGAGAAATTTCCCTGAAGACAGGTAAGGACTAAAATTTTCTCTGGATATAATGACAAATATCTAGAGTGGAGTTAGGGATTATACTGTCCAAGATCTATGACTTCACTAGCCCTGGGTAGTTGGCTAAATTTCCAATATCAAGCTTGATTTTTTTTTCTCTTGATTAGCAGGTCTTAAGTCCAATTGGAGAACTATTGGTTACTCCTAAGATATACATGAATCTGCTGAATCCTTAAAGTTATCATACCTATCATAGCTGGGTACAAATTTTTGTTACTTCTCTCCTTTGGAAACTTGCATGGTGCAAGTTTGGAGGTTTTTTTTCTTAGATGGCATTAGCTCTTAGGCAGATTCTTGCTATTCTGGAAGAGATTTCCTACATGTATTGTTGTTGTTGATTTTGTTTGTTTTAGCTTTGGTTGTTCTTGTTTGTTTGTAGCTAGTTAATATAATGACTCCTTATGCTCTTTCACACATCTTTTACTGTTAAGATGAACAGAGAACTTAAGAATAATGAAAGCATCGTGTGTATATGACTGTTGTACTCACAACCTCATAGTAGCCATGACTGCCTGCACAGGATCAGGCTACTCAAGATCCCAGTAGGGATGGAGGTCCACAGGAGGCCACAGCCCTACCTGAGTAGCTACTGGCAGTTGATGGCTGCTAGAGGTTAAATGTCACTTAATTTGTTTTTTTCTTCTCCTATGTGGTATGTTGCTCATTTTGTAGTAGATAGTCACACACTGGTGTGCATTTTAGAAGAACTGACTAGACTCATCAGGTTCAAAATAAGGAGACCATGAAGTTGAGGAGACTGTGGGGTAGAGATGAGTAGGGCCAGTTATTATCTGAATATATTATATACATCTACAAAGTTGTCCACAAATAAATACAAGTATTACCTAATAGTATGTAAATTTCAAAAGTGTGCATGAATGTTATATAGATTGGTCCTCAGCACAGAGACATTTCTAACACTTTAAAACAATTGCATAGTGCTGACCATAAATCTGAGAAGAGGGTGTGGTGGGTCAGCATGAAGAGATGGGAAGAGTTTTTCCATGCGCTAGTCATCACTTTCTTGAAGGAGGCCCATGGGAGCTAGCACGTCGTAATCTTGCAACACTCCACTTATTTTGGTTGGGAAAAACGTTGGAATTCTTGAAAAACTTCATGTAGGTCTAAGTGCTTTTAAAGATTAGATAGCACATGAAACTTAACCTATAGTAATGCAAAATAATGGATACTAGCAAAAATAGCCTTGAAATTCTTCCACATCCTTATTGGCTCTGATTTAGAAAGCTCCTTTCAAGGCAAATATGAAAGAGTCGCCCTGTCTATTGTGGCTCTTTTGGATTTCGTGCCCAGTACATGTCAGCATCTAACGCCATAAATAGGCTAGAGGTACATTAAGAAAGAGATAAAAAATACTTAAAATATTATAAATTAATGACATGATGGAACAGCAGCAAACTACAGAATCTGGAATCTGCTCTCACATGTTGGTGATTTCAACTTATGTTTGTCTAAGATGTACATTCAGTTTTTATAAGCACACAAAGTCTTTTTTGCCTCAGTTATTAAAGCTTGGTAAGGCACCATATACTGCTCATATTCTGTTAGCTTTTAGAAGGAGGGTGCTGTTTCCAACAAAGGATCCATGTGCATACATTATAAACAGATTTACATTTTCTGATGCTTTGATTTCTCTGCTCAGAAATTTGACGATTACACATAAAAGAACTCATTAGTTTGCACCCCACTTTTCCTGTAAACCAGAATGGTTGTTACAGTGATTACCCCTATGTTACAGAATATGAAACTTAATGAAACTTTTCTTTCCTTCCTTTTTTTTTTAAAAAAAAATTCTTCTGGACTGGTTTCTTTTTCTTTTTATTCTTTTGATATCTAAAGTATTTAGCTACCATTTGTTTGAGTGTCTTTTGACCTTTTACATTTTCCAAGTTCCAATGTGTCTATAAACTTAGCCTGCAATAAAAATGATTGCAGTTCAAATTAGAATTACATTAAGCAATACATTGAGTCATTTAAATATTTAAAAACTTGGATTTAACACTGAACACTTTCTAGGTTTCAGATGCATGGCTTAATGGTGTGAAGGCATCACAGGGAAATAGTGCAAGTTTAGCTGGATACCGGAAACTTGGATCCACATGGCATTTCAATGACTGTGTGAGCTCTCTGACTTTATCTGCATGCTTGGCCTTGCATGCTGCCAGCCTGTCTCTCCTACATAAATAAAATAAGTCTACCATTACCAAGTGTCAATCTGGAGGCTCCCATGAATAATAAATTGTGTACTTGTAGAGGTCAATAGGATAAACGGTGTTGCTTTTTTTTTTAAACAAGTATATAACTCTAAAACCACCAATAAGACTCATAATCATGCCAGTTGATGCAACACTGACCATAATACAATTCTATGTTTATGTGAGATTATACTTCAGGTGTCTTACTGTATATTAAAGTGTCTTTGCTTTCATGTATCACTACTATGGCAACAGGAAACTAAAAATACCAAACTATATGATAGACCTACATTGAAGAATTGATTTTTTTTTATTGTTGTTGTTGAGTTTTTCAAACTCGTTAATAGATATTGGCATAGGCTGAAAATCTCAGAATCTACTGATCCTGGCTACAGAGTATCTGGAACATAGGCATCTAAGAACCCTCAGCTTTGACAAGTCTGTTGCTTTAAAGATTATCCACCTTGGCTTGTTATCCAGATCCTGAAGCTTTTAGCCATGAAACTAGTCAAAGGGGAAAAACCCATCTGGTATGTATGCCTATGCTATGGGACACACAGGGCTTTTCCACTCTGATCAGTTTTCTTGCTCTTTGAAATGTGTTTCATTTATCTAATGGTTGAGGATTATACTGAAATAATAAGAAGACTACAATGAGCAACAAAACCAGGGAGCTTTCATTTATTAGGGACTTCTGTTGTTCACTGGCTGATTGGACTTCTGACCTAATGATTGTCACTTAGTCCCTTTTTCTGCACTCCACAGTGAAGGCACTGCCAGTACACAAGGTGCTGAACTGCCGAAACAAGATTGGCTCATGCCCAGTGCTTAGAAGATAGAATTCTCATGTGATGTTACAATTTGAATTCTTGTGGTAACACTGAAGGTAGATATTGTTATAGAGGAAGATTGGGTCACCTCAGCAGAATCGCAGCAGGCCGTCCTTGGCAAGTATCTGAGCACAACTGTGGTCCTCACATCACATGAGAACAAAGCCAAGAGAACAGCCTTGTCTTATTTTCCTTTGGCTTCTTTGTCTCCCTTAACCCTTTTGTTTAAGACTGCATTAAAATAGTAATTTTATTAAACCCAAATTCCACTTCAAAAGGGAAAGGTAAGAAAACAGGAGTCTACTTGTATAATTCCCTAGATAAGCATGTAGGAACTTGGGTTAAAAAAAATGTTTTATCCTTCAATGTTCCCCTGCTTCTTTCTGTACATAAATATCATTTCAGTTTATTCTAACATAAAAATGTTAATAGCTCAGTCAAAAACGTGTAATGTGCTCAGCATTTTTTAAGATTTTATATATTAATTATTGAATCTTTTTTATTTTAAAGATTTTATTTATTTTATGTATGTGTGTTCTGTTTGCATGTACACCTGCACGCCAGAACGGAAAATAAGAGTTCAATAAAGATGGTTGTAAGCCACTGTGTGGTTGCTGGGAATTGAACTCAAGACCTCTGGAGGAGCAGACAGTGCTGTTATCTGCTGAGCCATCTCTCCAGCCCCCTAATTAATGAATCCTTAAACATTGAGTGGCTAAGGAAATTGTCCATAATTACAAAGAAGGAGAAGAACAGACTCCTTCCTTCCCACCCCTGCACATTAAATAAATGAAGAGAATTCAGTTCTTACATTTGAGAATTCAATAGGAAAAATACTCTTCAGACTGCATGGAATCCCAATCAATATGCCAACCCAGTAGGTACTGCAGTGAGACCTGACAAGATGCTTTTAACATTTATCACAAGTAGAAATGTTTAAGAGTAAAAGGCATTTAAAAAAAGAAAAAGAAAGAAAATGAAAACATAGTGAATCTTGTCATGGCCAATGGTGAATGTGGAATTGTAGTGACAATCCAAACAGTGCAGCCCTGCCCAGAGCAAAGACCAGCAGACAACAGGGACAGAGCAAAGTTCTCAGAAATAAACCTCTGACACTGAGTCTCTATGATGTGATCAAGTTAGCATTTCAAGCATTTGTCATGCCAATGAAGGGCGTGGTAAAAACTCTTCAGGGCAGAACCTTAGCTAAACAGTTTAGTACTGGAAGGATGTTTTCCCATTTACATGACACAAGAACCTATTCCTCAAGAATTAAGAAAGCTAAACCTAAAAGCACAAATAGCAAAGTTATTACATGAAAAGTTTGATCACTTCCCCCTGGCAGCCTTGCCTTGCCAGGCCAAACGGTGAAGAGGGTATGCTCAGTACTGATAAAACTTGTTGAGCTGGACTGGATAAGAAAGGAACCTTTCTGAGGAAAGGTGGAGGGGAAAGGGAGGGAAATGGGACTGGGAAGAGAGGAAGGATGGGGCTATAACAAGGATGTAAAGTGAATAAAAAATAAATAAATAAAAGTTGAAACTCAAAATAAATAAAAGTTGAGATCAAAGCAGATGCTGAGACTCACAGTCAAACTTTGGGCAGAGTGCAGGGAATCTTATGAAAGAAGGGAGAGATAGAAAGACCTGGAGGTGACAGGAGCTCCACAAGGAGAGCAACAGAACCAAAAAATATGGACAATGGGGTCTTTTCTGAGACTGATACTCCAACCAAGGACCATGCTTGGAGATAACCTAGGACCTCTGCACAGATGTAGCCCATGGCAGCTCAGGCTCAAAGTGGGTTCCTTAGTAGGGGGAACATGGGCTGCCTCTGACATGAACTCAGTGTGAATAAACTGTAATTAATAAAAAATAAAATAATTAAAAATAAAATAAATTGTTATAAAATATACTGACACTGTTGAGGATTCATATATTTTGTGGGTTTTATATGTGTGTGTGTGTGTGTGTGTGTATGTGTGTGTGTATATTTATAGTTAAGGAGTCTTTGTTGGCCACTGATTGGCTGTGGCTGTGCTTTTTTCTGGGATTTCAGTCTTATTCATGTAGTTGAATTTAGGTTATTGTCAGCCACAGAGATTCTGTTTGTTTTCATCTAAAGATTGTTACCTCCATCATCCTCCTGTTTTTCTGTGTCTGCATGTGGACCCTTGGCTTCATAGTGTATACTTGATATACTTGATTTAGGATTTTTGTTTACTAAGTGTAGTAATATATGCTCTTTCTTAAGGAAGGTTTTATTCATTTCCTTTAGGAATTAGGCACACTTTCTTGGAAACTGTACATTTTGAACACTAAGTGTTTTATTTAGCTACTTTTCTTTTCAAGTGAATTTTTTTCTCCCTATAGTTCAGTGATATAGCTGTTTATGTATTAAATGACTTTTCTAAAATGTTTTGAATCATCTCTTTTATTGGTTTGAAATTTTTGGTAATGCAGAATATGGTAAACCATTCTTTACATAAAGGAGCAAGATTCCCCAGTCAAAAACAATATTTTTTAATTTATATAGTTAGAAGTATTTGTGATAAAAATTTAAGAATTTGAGATTTTTAGATTCTTTTTTCTTTTTTAAATTTAAATTAGTTTATTTGTTTATTCACTTTACATCCTGATCACAGCCTCCTTCTTCTTCTCCTCCTGGTTCCACCATCTTTCCCTCCCTCTTCCTTCCTCCCCCTTCCTTTATTCTTCAGATAAGGGGACCCCTCCTACTGACGCACTCAGCTGAAGTGAAGAGTGTGTTTTAAGACAGTGTTCCTTTCCAGTTTATAAGGTTAATCATCATTGTGTAAATACAAAAATTATATATTTACAGTTTGGCACTGCCTATATTTCAACATTGTAGAAACTGTAGACTTCATGCTGTCATTGTTGGAAACATGCTTCACACTAAGCTTAAAATAAATAATAAAAATCATATCTGAAAAATTCCAAACTGAGAATTTTCTATAAGAATATACTTCTTCAGAGCATACACTTATTCATAAACAATTGGGCATGTGGTAGTTTTTCATGTTTCATATGATAGAATTGGGATCCAGAGAAAGTTTGTTTGTTTGTTTTTTTCTTTTCTTTTTTTTTTTATCTAACTTTGGCTGTTCTTGCCATCACATATGAAAAGGGCTGTCCCATCTCCATTGTATGGTTGTGGTGCCTTTGTTGGGAACTAATTGACTGTGGCTATATGCGATTTTTCTGGGATCTCTGTCCTATTCATGAGGTTGGCGTCTACATTTTTATGCTTGAAATTGCCCTTTAGGTTAGTGTCAACCACAGGGATTTTGTTTTTGCTTTTGCTTTCCGTCTAATAATTGTTAATGGCTTGCTCATTTTCTCCTGGATGCTCTTCATGTGTGTCAACGTCATCCGTCATCCCCTTGATCCTCTGTGTCCGCCTATGACTGCCTTTGTTTCCTTGCAAGTATTTGAGATTTGATTTGTGATACATTGATTTACCTGGGCTGTTCTAGAACTGGGGCCATGTTGTCAGTCTACTGGTGCTGACTTTTAATTACTCAAATCTTATTATAAATGGAATGATTGCTTTCAAAAACCCAACAAAGTTCAAAAAAAGATTAAAAAAAAAACACAAACAAATACTGTTTTCACAGATGGAAAGCAGTTTCCTTACAACACTTACGTATCAGTGGGCTTTAGTTCGAAAACTCTAGTATCCTTTGAGGACTTACTGAAGGTTGGGAGATTAATAAGCTCAGCAAATGTTTCACTAAGACCTTGTAGTATCAGACTAAAAACACCTTTTTTTTTTTTTTCTTTTAATAACTAGACTGGCAGCCAGAGGAAATTCCCTTTGGGGATTCTAGGAGACTAGATAGAAGAATGAGTACTGTGTGCTGTGGATTATAACTTTAGAGAGATAAAGGTTGCAGAGTAAATCTGTAAAGTATTATGAGGAGAAAGTCATGAACTTCTGTCATGTGTACATTAGCTCAGGACACTTTTTTTTTCTTTTTTTTTTTTAGAAAAAGGAGTTTGGAAGAATAAAAATGTAGGAAGAACAGTAAGTCAAAGAAAGGTGAGATATCAACTGAAATCTGTCAGGGTACTTGGCCTGAACCCCACAGTTTGTCTCTGAAAACTATATTGATCATACTCAGAGCTATCTCTATGGGAAATATGAGAAGGCTTCTCTCTACCTCTAGACTGGCTTATCCTGGTTTCAAACAATGTGGTTGAAATGGTCTGGGTTGAGTATATAAAGCTGTATTAAAAATGGTGCAAATTCCTTCATTTTATTTCATGTCTTATTTTGATTTGATTTTTTTTTCATGAAGACCAAAACCCCAAGATTTGATTATTTGTGGGGGGTTAGATTCCTTCTTGACCCAACACTGTATCTGAAGGATTTTAGGAGAGGTAGCCATGTGATAGAGTATCTACTCTAGAAAGTTTTGAATGATTAAAAGAAAACTATTCTAAACTACAGCAGAACAGATGAAAACTGAGATCACCCTGGATAAATAAGTGTTTTTCTAAAATTATACTGTACACGCATATAAAAATGGTAATTCCCCAAATCTCAGAATACAAATACAGTCAATTTTTTGGTTTTCCCAATATATTTCTGATCCATTTTACCTTATTAAAAGATATATATATATTATATACGAAGACCAAGTTCATAGCATGCCTATGAAATACAGTGATTTTTTTTTCAAGGGATAAAGATAAGGAGTAAATGAACAGAGTCTATCTATTGACCCATTTTACTATTCATTTATCCAAGAAAAAAACAAATGAATGAAATGTAGAGCAATTTCTAAAATATGACACCAGCTATGTAAATTATAAAAAACAGTCAGTCAATTATTTGTTTTTACAACTACTGCATTATGTTTTAAAATAAAGCAAAATAAGGAGAATGGCCATTCCTTGAATGTCATCATGGTTAAAGATCTGGTAACTGTAGCAATCTGATCTGATACCCATTAAACATAACTGGCTTTAATTAAGTGCTTAATAAGTATTTCCTGAACAGAACTAGAATACATATAGTCTCCACATCTAGTTATATGTTAACATGAGATAATCTTGAGAAAGCTAAATATATTTCCCTTACTTGGGTTCTTGGATGACCTGCCACCCTGGTCAAAAAGCCATTCTAATGACCAAGTACAGAAGTAGACAGAAGTATTCACAAACTACCCTATAAGTGAGTGAATGCTATGTGTAATCTTCCAAAAAAGAAGTGAATCTGTGAGAATCAGTGATTAAACATTGTGCAATATAAGTTTCTCTTCCTTCAGCTTGTCAGATTTGGTGTTTTGCAGCAGATGAAAAAGAACATACACCGATTAAAATACTCCCTGCAAATAGTGTTTAGGTTGGCTATGTGACCTTGATAAATGGAAATTATTTAACTGAATATTTATAGAACCTAAATGAGGCCTTTACTCAGGACATGTATTAAAGGTAATAGGATTCCACTCATCCTTGAACCCATTCTCAACACTCTCCTCTCTTCTAAACATCTCTTTGACTTCTACCCCGCACAGAGCTT
Source organism: Meriones unguiculatus (assembly GCF_030254825.1). Classification (NCBI taxonomy): domain Eukaryota; kingdom Metazoa; phylum Chordata; class Mammalia; order Rodentia; family Muridae; genus Meriones; species Meriones unguiculatus. The sequence continues at coordinate 32,146,959 of NC_083359.1, forward strand.
AACCTTTGCTCTAGCTGCAGAAACTAGCAGGATCTTCTCCATGACACCACTTTGAACTCTGAGCTTTCTTTTCCCCTGCCCCTCCCATGCCTTTCCAGCCAATCATGGGTGTGCAGTCCTTGGGAGGAGGAGCTATGTCTTCTCCCACACCACAGCCTTTGCAGTTTTTGTTTTGTTTTGTTTTGCCCTCCTACTTATAATGATTTTGCTCCAACCATCCAGAATCTGCTTTTTCTCAATACCATATGGTGATTGCCCAAAAGTCCTATATGGCAGAGGCTTCACCTGATCATCATATACAGAGCAATCACATACTACCTCCACCAATGTGTGACCCTTGAAGTGGTTATCCTGCTTTATTTTCTTGCTGGGTATTTCTTACCGACTGTCCTGTTTTATATTTATAAGCATCGCTTTCTACTGTCTTTTTCTTTCACTAGTTGTAGGTATCAGGAGGACAAGAGTGTCATCCACCTTCCATGCATCCCTACCAAGTAATTATATAATTGAATCTAACTGAATATGCAGGAAACATTATACTTTCTGTGGAGTTAAATTGGTAGGGTATGCACGCTTGAAGAAATACAGCTGTGTAGAAAACCTGACTCTGACTATTGCTAGGAAGCTATACAGCGAACATGAGGTGGTACAGAGGGAACTAAAGGCATGCCTACTTAGAAGGTGAGTTATAAGGTTGGACAGGGACAACTTCTGACATGAACTCAATGGCTGGCTCTTTGACCTCTCCCCACCTCCAAGGGAGGAGCAGCCTTGCTGGGCCACAGAGGTGGACTTTGCAGCCAGGCCTGCAGATACCTGATAAGCTATGGTCAGATGGAAGGGGAGTAGGACCTCCTCTATCAATGGACTTGGAAAGGGGCAGGGAGGAGATGAGAGAGGGAGGGTAGGAGAGAGGGAATGAGGGAGCAGGCTAGAGCTGGAATACAAAGTTAATAAACTGTAACTAATATTTAAAAATAAAAAATTTAATTAAAAAATAAAGGTGAGTTATGAAGAACTGCTATGGCGTCTTTGTTAGATGGTTTAAGATCTCAGAAAACAGGAAGTCAGTCTGAGAAAGAGGTGTTCAAAGCAGTAAGCTCACATATAAAGGCCCTAGAATATGGATCTGGTAGCAGGTTATTCATCCTAAAGATGAGTTATGCAAGAGGTTTGAAAATGTGAGCACTGAGTAGATAACATTTTTAATTGTCATGAGTAGATGTTCAGAATCCTTCTGTTCCAAAGGTAAATGATATGTCCAAAGGAATCATAAACAGGTAAGTGATGAGTTAAGAGCTCTGTGTAAGAAGAAGCATAAAGCATGTTGTGTTCCCAACAAACATTTGTAGTAGCTGCCAAGGTGACAAGATAGATCAGGCAGCACAGAATGAAAATTTAAGTGAAAAAGATGAATGAAGCATTTAATTCCGATTTTGTGAATTTGAGGTGATTTTTGATATGCAGAAAGAGATGGACAATAGGTAATAATAAATGTAGGCATGCCTGTGAGAACCTTCAGTGTAACCGTAGCTAAACTCAATCTAGAAAGACATGGATCTTGAAATCCATGAAAAGGAGCAAAGACTGAAAGGACTCAGAGTTTTACCTAAAGAAGGTGAGATTTAAGGTTTACGATCAGCTGACAATTGTGAAACTATAGAAATAAGATCTCGCTTATTTGCAAAGTCTTCAATGGGTGCTCTAAAAATAACAAAAAACCTTCAATGCATTTGATATCAGTCATTTGCATATTATTTAAGAATATGTTACATAGAAAATTGTCGCAAGCTGAACAGCCTGAAACAATAGCAGGCATTAATTATCTCACAATGTCTGGGGTCACAGTCAGTTGAAGTTTAGCTAAATGGTTCTGGCTTGTTAGCTTCGAGAAACTTGCAGTCGCGTTGTTGGCCAAGACTGCCGTTGTGTGAGGACTTGACTAAGATGGAAGGGCACGTTTGCAAAGTGGCCAGCCCACAAGATTGACACACAGTGGCTGGTTGCTGGAGGCAGTGTGTTGTCTTTCCAAGTTTGGTTCCCTACGTAGCTTCCTTTCTGTGGGGCTCTTAGGGTATTCACGTCAATGGAGCTGGCTTTCCCAAGAACTCATGATTCAGGGCAGGGCATGTGGACGAACTAAGTCTGGAAAGTCACATGCTGTCACATCTCTGTGTCTCATTAGTTATATAGGGAGGTCCAACACAGTGCCTTGAGGCAGAGACTCCCATTTTATGCAAGAACTCGGCTAATAGGTGGAAATTATCCCACAGTCCTCTTGGATGCTTGACTCTCAAGATTTGTCACAGAACAGGGAAAGCTGGTGCATAAGATGCTAAGTGTCTGGTCAGTAGAGATATGGAAACAAAAGTCTGGGTTGAAACTGAGGCATGAGGAAGGAGGAGTCCAGTACATGGAATGAGACTAGACAAGCAAGCGTCCACCAAGCAGTTGTCCAAATTCTCATGTGAAGATTTATGCTGACTTTGAGAAAACGAGAAAAAGTGAGAAACTTGGTGGGTTGAAAGCAGCAGAACAGTTTTCATTTACACAGTAAAAATATTTGATAAGTTGTTAGAGGGTTACATTTATTAATTGAGCCTGGAGGTGAGGGCAAACCAGAGCAGTCCCCCAAGATGAAATGATTGGCAGCATGCCCTGGAGAAGGAGCAAGAATTTAAACACTGAGAATTGTTTAATTAGTCTAACTTCATTCAAGACCTCTCAGCCTAATTTTCATTGTTTGTATTACATACCATAACATCTTGCAGTATCAGCCCATCTTTTTGCAGTATCAAGCCCCAAGACTCCAAAACACTGTTTTAAGATAACCTACTAGGCATTTCATTCTCTAAAGAAACCAATTATATATGAAATTAATAATTAAAAATTATAAATAGAAAGAACAAGAAAACATGCATACTGCATGTCCTGGGGGTAGATTTTTTGCACGGTATGTAGGGAATTAGGTGCAAAAATAAAATCTATGTTAATGGGCATTGCATGTCTAATTTCTCATGTTCCACACTGCTAGCTTCCCCTTGTGTCTTTGTCAGAACATGGGACTGTTGGAGAGTGAAAGAAAAGTGAATGATTTATTTGATGGCCTGTCAATCATAACGACAATCAGGGAAATTCCAAAGCTGTTTTTAACCTCTATAGAAACAGTTAGTTGGACCATATGCTTTTTTCCTCTTGCCAGATGCTGCCATTAGTCAATTTCCTGTTAAGAAAATGGGATTCTGTAAAAACCAAGGTTTATTTTTTTCTTTTTCCTCTTCTCATTTGGAATAGATAGCCCCCCCCACACACAAAATAGATTGAAAACATATTTTGCAGTTTCTGCCAAATAACTTCTGACACCTGGTAATCTCCGCATTAATTTTCCCTGACCTCTGCTGGTCTCTCTTCTGTGAGGTTAGCACACCATTGGGAAACACTATCCTAAAATTGCTTTTAACTCCACCTTTAAGCCTAAAAATTAAACGTATTTGCTTGTGACGATGCAATCTACAGAGAAAGTGGAAACAAAATAGCTGTTAAAAGATATCAGGGATCTCATGAATTTACCCCTCAGTAAGGAAAAAGAGATAATACATGATTTGAGGATTAAAGTAAACAGCATGGGCTGAATGTTGATTACCTAAAGATAAAGAAACACACACCCCCAAAAAATACACGTTTTCCCTTCTCTCAATTAGAAGATGATTTTGTTTAAGTGGAAGAAATACTTAATTGCTCTATGACACCCTGCATATCTGCCTGGCTTGTCTGTTTATTGTCAAGGATGAAAACACCTAGAAACCCTATAAGCTCCTTGTCTTAGGGACAATAAAATCCTTTCATCCCAAATGTACCGGCAGCATGTCTTCAGGGTTTGGCTCAAAGCTCTAACAGCACTCATATTTTGATTTTTAAATTTGAACGCTCTAGGTAGCCGGAATGCATTGACGTCTGCCATCATTTCTAATGCACATTTTTCTTTTCTTTTCTTTTTTATGCTTGCAATAGCACCACTGGCTTCAAATGTTTGCTCTGTGTTTTGCTTTCTCGTAGCCAACCAGGCAGCCTGGAAGCTTGGGCAAGGGAAAAGATGTTTGCATGACTTTGGATAGGTAGCATCCTGTGTCAACTTATTAATAGGAGCCAGACCTAACAATCCCAGCAAAGAGCTTAAGAGAAGAATGTTCTGAAACCCAGGACAAGTTTCCTTTAATAGCTAGGCACCAATCAAAATTCTGAACTTTCTCTGGCTGTCAGCCAGCAGGAAACATGCAGGGTGTGCGTATTGTTTAAGATTTTGGTAGAAAGCCACTCGAGGAAAAAAAAAAAATCTCTGACTTTACAGCTGTCAGCCTTTGTTGTACCCACTCCAGACCAGCATTCTAAAGTCTAATTTTTTTTCCTTAAAGGTCACCAATGATCTATAATATAGTTTTTAACATTTTAATTTTCCCTTTTCTTCCCCCGCTGTTTTTTTCTGCCCCTGCTGGGACTGCTCCACTCATGAAGGTCAGGGGAATGATAATGCTGAGATGGCTCGGCCTTTTTATTCATAGACCTGGTAGAGAGTGCATATGGCCATAAACGGGTGCCTCCATCACAGGGCTGCGCTATTGACCCCTGCCCTGAGCTGAAGATTGTACCTTCTCCAGGGGATAACAAATGACTCACTTTGCAGGTACGCAGAGCCTGGAAGAGTGCTTAGCCGGACTCTGCCATTTCCCCCGAATGATATTGTGATTGGTTTTCTCATATGAATAGAGTATTTGTGAGAGCCTGGCTGAAGTCTGTTTGTTCAGGAATTTGTTTCTGACCACAGCCATCCCTGAGTGGAGACGATTAGTTCTTTATCTGCTAATGCAGGGGTTGGTTTAGCTGTTGGCTAGAAACACATTTTCATTCTGGGAAAATACTGCTGTCATTTTGGGGAACCAAAACAAATGTCGGGTGTTTGATCAAATTCAGACATTACTGAAAAACAGAGCCTCCAACTCCAGGCTTAAGGTCCATGTGAACTGACCTCTAAACTGCACACTAAAGTTCTAACTCAGTGAGGTGGCACGGAAGGAAGGACACGGTTTATTGAGTCTGGGTTGCAGTCGAGTCTCCTCCTTCCTCAAATCCAGTTTCATTTGGAGCATTGTTAAAATTAGGGCAGAAGTGAGCACAAGTGGGCCAGCTGATGCCTGTGACCCCAGGAGAGGCTTAGGGAAACTGTCCTTCACATGGTCCACTGTGGCTGAGTGGAAGTGCAGCTAGCCACCTACAAGACAGTTCTTCACTCTGGAGCCAACGTATTTCAAGACTGCATGTTTATACATGTTATCTTCAAAGGCAGTTGCACAAATTCATGGTCTATTGAATGAAATATTAAAGGCAGTTACCCCTTTGAAAGAAGACTTTGCAACGTCCTTAAGCATGCTTATGTGCCTTAAATATTCTTACCTTCCAGAGACCTCTAAAAGACCACTGGATACAGAGTGTTCCCTTTTAAAGTATTGGTCGCCTGCTCAATGAAATTGGGAGATGGTGGGAACATTTAAGAGGCAAGGCTTAGCAGGAAGTTTTAGAGACAGACCTTCAAAGGGAGTTATGAGTCTCTTTCTTGACTTCTCCTTGTTTCAACCCTGGTCTTGAGATAAATTGGCCCCCTTCTCTAGTCACTCTCCATTACATAGTCCTCCATGATCTACCGGCATGAGTCCAAACAGTGCAGTAGATCAGTCCAGAATTAAAACAGTCAAAACTCTAGACCAAGATAGGCCTTCCCTTTAAAACTTGCTTATCTCCTATATTCTATTACAGTAACAAATATATGTGTGTGTGTATATATATATATATATGCTAGCATACCCTACTTTTAAAAGTCAGCTTGAAATAACTTGAGGCCATTTGCACAGGGCAGAGCTCTGAGACCATACCTCAGCCTCCAGGCTTAGAAATAGCCTCTTTCAAATCATGGAATTTGCAGGCAAATGGATGAAACTAGAAAAGATCATCCTGACTGAGGTAACCAAGACCCAGAATGATATAAAGTATAAGATAAGCATATTATGAGACACAGACCTAAAGAAGATAATAAGAAGGACCCAAGTGAGGATGCATAAATCTCACTTGGAAGGGGAGATAGAATAGACAGAGGTAATGGCTGAAGAGAGAGAACAAGATAGGAGATGGGGCACAGAGAGTTAAGAAGGTAGAGATCAGATCTGGGAAGAGCAAGAGGACAGAAGGCCTGTAGAGAAAAGAGAAACTGAACGTGGGGACATCTTTGTGACAAGCTGGAGACCTTGTACCCCTTATATCCTCCTAGGGGTACAAGCAGAGACTCCTAGTAGTAGACGCCATAGAGAATGGAGGACAATCTCTAGCTAGACTAGTCTTCTAGTAAAGGGCACCAACCTGCCCACTTCAACCAAAAATTTACCTGCCTATGAGATGTACAGGGATAAAGATAGAGCAGATATAGCAGATATAGAAGGAATGTCCATCCAATGAACGATACTCTGCTAAGCTTGCAGACAGGAGCCCAGTATTGCTTCAAAACAGATCCTGAGCCTCATAGCCAAACAATGGTTGATGCATAGGGAGTCTTGGGGAATAGTGGGAAGAAAGAGAAAAGGACCGGAAGTGACAGGAGATCCACAAGAAAAACAAGAGTCAACTCACCAGGGCCCAGAGGGGTTTTCTGGGACTGAAGCATCAATCAAAGATCACACATGAACTGTACCTAGAATCCCTATGAAGATTTAGCAGATGGGCAGCTTAGGATTCAAGTGGTCCTCTAGTAAGGGAAGTGGGAACTACATGGGACACTGACTTACTTGATAGTTTTTAGATCACTTTCTCCTGGTGAGACTGCCTTGACAGGCCACATGTTCAGTCCTAATGAAACATGATGGGCTGAGGTGAATGGGAAAGTGAGCTCCCCTTTTCTGAGGAAAAGAGAAGGAGATTAGGGAGGGAGAGATGATAGGACTGGAAGGGAAGGAGAGTAGGAGTTACAAGGATGTAAAGTGAATAAAATAAACAAATGAGAAAAAAGTAACAAAAAAAAGAGAATTATTATGCTTTGAATTATTTTTCTGAGGCTCCAAACTCTGTAGTAACTTTTAAACATCAACTCAGAATCTTCCATCTAGATCACATTGGCTATGACTTTAACCTAGTCTTTGTCACCAGATATATTTTACCAATCATTTATTTAATTTAAAGGACACTTGGTGTTCCCTATAATTAATCACACTTATCCATTTCTGCTACATTGTCCAAGTCCTCAGAGCCTTGCTTCTGAAGTACCTTCTGTAAAGGCCTGCTTTTATTTTTATGTATATCCAAGATAAGCCCTGTCAGCGCCCTAGGCTTTTTCCACAACTTCCAGTGTTGTTTTCTCAAATTGCCCAGAACGTTGTGGAGGAATAAAACAGTTGCATCATTTGGTTTCCTTTGAGGTTAGAAGCGTGAAACCAAGAGGTGCCAAGAGCTCTACTTGCTCTGAAGGCACCAGCGAAGACTCCCTGCTTGCCTGTTCTAACTTCTCAGCGACGCTGTGCATTGTTAGGTGCAGTCATTCCTCAGGTCGTTATTTTCTTCTGAGTGTCTTTGCCCCACATGCGTCTGTAGCTCTTGTGTTTTCTCCCTCCTTCCAATGAATGACACAGGTCATTAGCTGCATAACCCACCATGATGCAGTGTTGTTTCATTTTTAACAAAGAGAACTGCAGGTCCCCACTTCAGATTCAGAAGTTTGTGTTGTGGGGTTCTGGGTTGGCTTAGATTTTCAGTAGACACTACAACTTTCTGCAGTATTTTAATGTTTATTTTCCTCAGACATCCTACAATCACCAGTGTAAGAAAGGGAATGAAAGGATCCATGGCTGACCTTTCACTGGGAGGGGTATTTTGATGACAGAGTTGTAGAAACCACAGGAAAGGTACATGGAATAAGTAACATTAAAAAAAAAATAAAAATAAAAAAGACTAAAAGCCCCTGAGAAAAGTGGTTTCTGAATTTCACTTTGTACAGTCCTTTTTCCCAGCCAAATTCTATCCATTTCGTATGACCACAGTCACATGAGTATCAGCCTGCTAGCCATGTAGTAAAATTTTAACATGGATTCCTTAGATTAAACTACTCTAGGAATTTGCTCTGATTCTTCCTAATAGTTCCCAGGTTCCTTTTTTTTTTTTTTTTTTGGTAGAGTTTCATGTCACTTTCTTGACATCTAAGCCTCTTTTATGTTCATCTCTCCATCATGTCCCTGGACCTTCTGTTATTCTATTTTTACTGCTTAAACCAAAAGAGAATGAAGCATTTTAAACGTGAAGAGGTTCCCTTCTCCCGAGAACCTGCACCAGTACATACAAAGCAATGTGCCAGTAGCCATAACTTTAGAGCACCATTTGGTAAAATGGATTATTCCCATTTTCTCATTGGTCCCTACTCTTTCTGTGTCCCCTTTACAAACAGATTATAATAAAAATAAACCAGACCAGGGGACATCTAAATGAGTCCCCATCAGTATCACCTCCCTCTGTGGACCTTTTCTTTCTGTCTTTAATCTACGGACAGTGCTTCTCCCAAATCTTTCAAAACAAAAACCTGAAGATTCATAGACCATTGCACTTACCCCATTTAATAGTCTGGTGCTATTGGATTAGGATCGCTGCTTGACTATTTTAACATATGTACATATATATGATATATATGTTAATCTAAATATAACTATATATAGTTATAATTTTAACATTTAACATCTCTGCCATTGGATTGGAATTCTGCTTATTGTTTTAACACACATGCGTATAATTATGACTTTAACATTTAACATTTAACATTTCTGCTAAATGTTTTAACATTTCTCTCTCCTGGATCCTTCCTCTATACTAACCTAGAGACAAACCAACAAATGCTAGCTGAGAGTTTGTTTATTTGTTTTAGAGCAATGTGGAGATAGGTAAGTAGCTTAAGGCTTTCCAGAAAGAGACCAATACTCCAACCAGGGACCATGCATGGAGGTAACCTAGATCCCTGCTCAGAGGAAACCCATAGGGTGCTCAGTCTCCAGGTGGGTTCCTTAGTAATGCGAACAAGGACTGTCTCTGACATGAACTCAGTTGCAGGTTCTCTGATCACCTCTCCCTGGGGAGTGCAGCCTTAGCAGGCCACAGACGATGATGTAGCCATCCCTGATGAGACCTGTCAGATAGAAGGGTAGGGATTCCTCCACTATCAGTGGACTAGGGAAAGGGCATGGGGGAGATGAGGGAGAGTGGGTGGAACTGAGAGGAGACAAGGGAGTGGGCTACAGCTGGGATACAAAATGAATGAACTGTAATAAAGAAAAAAGAAAGAAGGAGAGAAAGAAAGAAAGAAGGAAAGAAAGAAAGAAAGAAAGAAAGAAAGGAAAAAAGAAAGAAAGAAAGGAAGAAAGAAAGGAAGGAAGGAAGGAAGGAAGAAAGAAAGAAAGAAAGAAAGAAAGAAAGAAAGAAAGAAAGAAAAAGCAAAAAGACTTTACAGTAATGTAAGATGTTTTGAGACCTAGGTGACTACTCTGCTGCCTTCTGGGCAGTTGGTATGGTCCCAGTTGTAGCACTTCTTTTCACCCTTTTGGATGGAGAGAAAGAGGACTGTGGACATACAAATTACTTTAAAAACTTCAAGTAGCGGTTCCATAGACACATTTTAGTAGCCGAGACATATGATTTGCCATTAGCTTTAAGGAAAATACTATCTACCTGAGACTCGTTTTTAAACAGAAAAGGGAGAGATAGGATCCTAGCAAGCAGGGTATTGTGCCTGCTTATTCCTTGTCCATCAGGACAATGCCAATCGCATCTAAGCATCAGGAACTCCCTTGATGACATCAGCAATTACATACACCCTTCATTTGCTCCTTACTGTACAACTCATTTAATGACCAATTAAAATGTATAACCTAATACTTAATTCTTAAATGCAATTTTAAATCCAGCCATTTCATACACTTCGCAGAAATTAACACACAGTAGGCACTCAAACGCTTTGTGGTTCAAAAATGTGTTGGAATAGAATTGAGGCTATTTAACATCCTTGATTGCTTTTTCTAGCACTTACCCTAATGTGTTTAAAACTCGAGCTTCTTCATTAATATTCAAGACAGAGAACTATTATCTTAAAGCAAACTAAACTTTGCTAGCTTCAAAAGCAGAGATAATAAACTACAGAGCCCACTAAGGGTGAGTGTCTTTGAAGTGATATGTAGGAATGGGGAATTAATCAGTAGCATTAACTGTTTCTTGGAGGCTTTGAGTCAGGGCTGTATTCTCAGAAAAGAATCCTTTACTTACAGGAATAATAGAAAGACGAGTGAGAAAGCCACACACACAACATAGTTCAGCGACTCACATAGCCAGACCTGGATCCTGACGTGTAGGAGACATGCCCCAGAAGAACTGCAGGCTGGGAAATTGAAGAACCACTCACTGCACAGAAAATGAAGAATGGGAGCCTAGAGCTTATAGACCTTCATCAGCATGAACAATCAGAGTTAGGTCAAATAATTAGAGCCTTTTATTTCAGCTAATTCATTTTTATTTTCTACCTACTTGGGACCTTTCTGAGTAGGCCTTGCTCAACTTTCTTTATGGTTTGTTTGGCATCATGCTTTCTAGTCTTCAAAAGATGTTTTTATCTCTGACAAAGCCTACCCTTGGTTTCGGTTAAAGAAAAGTTTCTCTGAGATGAGAACTCATCAGGAAAACAATCTATACATTTAGAATGGCTTTCATTTACTCATTGACTACCACATATGGATGATATCTTGATAGTATTGATAGTGTCTATTACTTCATAGATTCCAAAACTGTTGCTGCTGCAGCATCTTCCTCTGTAGAATTTGGTGATATTCTTGGCAGAAATGATAATCATCCTGACAAGCAAAGATGGCTCTTCTTCCTGTTCTACATACAAGAGACAAGAAGGAAGAACTAGGGCTCTGGAATCATACTGAAGATGTTCTGATCTCTGCCTCCTTAGTTATGGGACTCTGGGTAAGCCACTGCTTAATTTGACTCCAGCTACACAATTAGAATAATAGTATCATCTACTTCCAAAGTATTATTATGAAGTCAGTTATTACCATTTCATAGGAATGCATGAAATTTCACTTAGTCTCCTAATTTTCATTTTTAAAAGATTTATTTTGTTATTTATAGATGAGCATCTGTCTGTATATGTGTGCTTACAAGACAGAAAAAAAAGGCTTTAGATCTCCTGGATTTAAAGTTGTAGACTGTTATAAGCTGTCCAAGTTGGTGCTTTCTCTGAATCCTGATCATCAGAAATAGCAGCAAGTACTCCTAACTTCTAAATCATCTCTCTAGGCCACCATCTTTAATTTTTGCCATTCTTTTAGCTTGCCTTGTAGCCGCATTGAGATACAAAACCTTCTCTGAAATAGAATATCACATTCCATCATTAGGGAACAGAGGATTTTTTGTTGTTTTCCTATTTGCTTTTCAGAATAAGCTCTAAGTCTCCGTCTATCTCTTGAGAGCAGAAGAATCTGTTGTAATTCTCTCCCTTTCTTCTAAGACCTAGCTCCACATCTGCACTGATTTTCTCACTATACCCTAAACATCAGAGTCATTTTCATCAGAACACTCTATCTGAAACCTTCTGTTCTCGTCCTTGCCCTTGGCTGGCTTCTAAAAACTATTTGACTTATGCTCAGCTATTCAGGGGCACACACACACACACACACACACACACACACACACACACACACACCTTTTCAGACCATTCTTCACTCCTGGTACCATCTTTAGTTGTTCTTAAAGCCCTGTGCCTATCTTAAATTATCTTCCCATCTTGTCTACATTTCTGTTTCTGTCCTCTTCACATGGTAGTTAAGTCAAGCAAAGCCCTTGTCTGTCTTATACCTTGTTTCCTGTGCTCGGGGCACAGTAGTTACCTGGGCTTTATTCAGAGAAGGACTAAAGCAAAGGAATAACTAAGTATTTCTTCAGCTTGGAAAACAATTTAATTTTAGAAGCATTTGCCTTGGCGTCAGACAGAGGCAAGTACCCAAGACATGCAAGTGACTTTTGTTGTTCTGAACTACTAGTGCAGTGCCTCCTACCCAGCATGCAGCCCAGGCACTTTCCATCCCTCTCCGTAGCTCTTTGCGTGCCTTCCGACAGCAGTCTTTCTCTAATCTGAAGAACTCATGTAATTAAATTCAGTTTAGAATATTTCAACGTATAGGCATTAAGTAGCAGTTGTACTTACCCCTGCTTATTAAATCAGTTGTGGTAGGGGGAGAAGTGGCACCCGGGACAATGACTACGACTGGGGTGAGTCATGGTGAGGTAGTTACGGGTGCAGCTCTGAAGTAATTTGAACACAAAGTCTAATCCTAGCTGTGTCTTTTTTTTTTTTTTTTTGTATGGGCTCTAGAAACAACATCAGTCTTCAAAATGTCCCCTCTTGGGATTGTTTTCAAAGATTAACTTCAAATAACTGTTGGGGAAACAGCATCAGCAGCACTCAGTTTGAGCCTAATACTTGTGGCTCGTACTGGTGTTAAGCAGTGATATTCATCTGTTTAACTAAACACCCGAATTTTGAGGCATGGATGTTATTCCCATGCCTTTCCAGCTAGAAGCAATAGACAGCAAAGAACTTAAAACAGTTTTTTGGGGGGGTGGGAGCAGGAAATTCCTGCAGAAATAGCCTTTAAGAAGAGCCCACTGGACACATTTAGTCTGGTGGGGGTAGTAGTTATGGAGATGAAAGGGGAGAAGGTTAAAAAGTTTCTCTTTTGGTTCAAGATCAACTGTTCCTAGTTGTGTCTTTGGATGGTGAGTATTGACTGAAAGGCTATCTCATGATAGATGTTCAGCCGCTATCAGGGGTCAGTAGTGACATGGAGTAGGTGGCCAGTAGCAGGTTACTTAATGTTGATTACCATGGTTTGGGAAAAGTGGGGAACTTTTAATATTGGTATTTTCCTTAGTTGTGTGGCTGTGGGGAACAACCCTCCCCAAAACATGCTTCTGGTAAGGTGAGGTATAGCTGGGGATGGTCCTGCCCACTGTTCTTCAGTCAAAGGTTAATGCCCATCCGTGTCTTAACTCCAAGCTGGTAAAGAGACTTTCATTACAAATGAGAGCCTACAATACAGCATTATGTCTGCCCAGGCTGTTGCGGCTTCCTCTTCTTCCTCTCCTTCTTCTTCTTCTTGTTCTTGTTCTTGTTCTTGTTCTTGTTCTTGTTGTTCTTGTTCTTGTTGTTCTTGTTCTTCTTGTTCTTGTTCTTGTTCTTGTTCTTGTTCTTCTTCTTCTTCTTCTTCTTCTTCTTCTTCTTCTTCTTCCTCTCCTTCTTCTTCTTCTTCTTCTTCTTCTTCTTCTTCTTCTTCTTCTTCTTCTTCTTCTTCATTATTTCTCTATTTCTTTACCTCTTGACACTTTTTTTCCATTTTTTTTTTAATATTAGTTCAGGCTTCTAAATGGAGGTAAATAATGCTGGTGCCTGTTTTAGTGAGGAATTATGCTCCTCACTCTGTAAGGGGGTTAGCAATTGAATGAAGGCATACAATGAAATAGGCATTTATGTCTTATTGTAAACAGTTTATAATATGTTTAGGATTCACTCTTCTGGATGAAATGTACTGAATGGAATGAGAAGTGAAGCTGAGGTCCCACCAGACCGCAAAATGTGGATGTAAACTGATTTTAAAGAAGATTGTTCTTGAGGACCAGGGATGTACTGATAACTAGACCTATATTCTGAGTTCTGTCCAGTATTTGCACTATCTTAGTTTCACTATATGTGTATATTCTACCTGAGGAGACGTTGAGGTTTTAAATCACTGTGTCTAAAGACACTTGGGGACACCATTCTATCTGTAGAATGACCTTTGTCCTATTACAACAAAGACCATAGGCTACAAAACAGAAGTAGCTCCTTTCCGTTTTGTATTTTATTAAAATTAATAATAATTATTTTTTTTTCTCTCAGTTGTTATCATCACTCCTGTTGGCTGATTTCCTCATGCCTGTTCACGTCTTTTTTTGTAGCCCATGGTCATTGCGGTAATATGATAAAGGACTGACGTGGTGGAAGGAGAGCATCTTCTCCCACAGGTTGTCCCCTTCCTTCTAACAGCTCTAGCACACACAGGCACCTACCCGCACCCTACCCACACACACAGGCGAATGAATGTCGTAAAATTTTTGAGGGGGAAAAAAAGTAGAGGTGTCTTAGTCTGAAGAAGGGTGAATGATGCCTGGGCCCAAACAGGAAAACCTGCCTCCTACGTGCTCTCTTCAGTCCTACTCTTTTGCATAAGAAAGGCAAAAACCTCTCCTAAGGTAATTATTTTTTTCTCTAGATGCCAAAAGTTGATGAGCCTTTTTTCTTCTTTTCCTTGAAAACTCACGATTAATACAATTAGACGCATTTATATTTTTCAAAAGATATTCCTATTCAGTATCACCTACATTTCTAAGTATTCTCCAGCTATTCAATTTCAAATTTATCCATTTTTTTTTCAATCGAATCTTTTCTTAGATAGGCAATTAAGGAATGGTGCAGAAGTGGCATTTGAAACCCACTATACTTTTTTTTTTCAATATCCTATTCATCATTCCCTCAGCTAATGTGTGAGCAGCATTTAAATTAAAAAAAAAAAAAAGTCTTGCTGGTTGTACATGACACCACGGACAGGCAGGAACTGGAGTTCTGGAAGGTAGCAAGCACATCATGTCATCGAATGCTCTTCTGCCTTCTGGGTGGCATGACTTAACCTCACCCAAGTTTGTTATTCAAAATAATCTGAAAACCGACCCTGCAACTTTGCCTCCAGTTCACACAATATTCAGCGAAAGTTTTACAAAAAGAGAACTTAATTTAGTAGATAAATCAAAGTATTTTAAAATGCTCCTTTATGTCAGTGCAAACACATTCCATTGGAGGCCCAGGAGAGTCAAGGAACTACTGAGAGTTCTGCTTCACATGTTTCCTTTCATTGTGTGTGTCTGCCTGTGCATAGGTACAGACTCTGGCACTCACTACTGATATGAAAATTTGCATGTGAAACTTTCAGAGTCTAGCTACTTTCCTTGTCTTGAGCAAGTCCTGAATATCTATAAAGTTCATTCCTCTGTTATTTAAATTGCACTGACAATGCTAGTTACTTCAAAGGGGTTCATTTTAAGATGAAATGAAATGGTATTGGGTGATAAAAATGCACCTAAAATTGAAAAAAAAAATGTTACATAACAATTAAAGGAAAAGAGGGTTTTGAGAGGGAGCAAGGCAGGTTACATGGGAGGAGGTTGGAGGAGGAATAAAGCAGGGAGGGTAAGGTTTTGTTTTTTATTTTAATTTTTTAAAAACATTGAAAACCTGAGAAAATTCCTAACTCATTCAGTTTATCATGGATCAACTTCTCCTGCAGGATCTGTTAAACATATTTATATTATGATTAAAAACAAAACAAACTCTAACGAGTTTGCACCCCTGTGTATTTGAGAGTGGAATGTTGTCATTTGACTAGGCAAGAGACATGAATTAATCTTTTCATTTACACACGATGAAGAACATTTCCTAAAGTTTGAGTTATATTTCTGCAAAGTTTGGGTTATATTTTTCCCCATATAATTTACCTGACAAGCATGCAGCAGGGTCCCAAATCTTTCATAATTTTAATATTGAAGACTTGTAAGCTTTATATTTCCGATGTCGCAATTATACGGATTAGAAAGCATTACAGGAGTGCGCGACGTCTTATGTAAGCAAGTTTTTTATATGAATTTTCTTTGTGTATTTTATCTTATAATCCTGTGCTTCAAAATTACATCAGATGCTTCATCTTTGGGAAAGAGATTTTATATTATTAATCTCTCATGTAAATTATGAAATGGACCTTTTTTTCATTTTCTATTAAAGCTGCTTTACTCATTGACTTTTGTACTTTGCAAGTTAGCTTCTGTACAATTTCATTTTTTTTTATCACTAGGTGAAATCACATTTTTGTTCAGGGTCTCATGGGGTGTCATTAAATGGTCATCCCACTGGGAACTGTGTAGACCCTATAAATTCCTTTCTATGATCTAATTTCTTTCTAACAGACTATTCTGCTCTTTGACAATTAAACAGAATTTATTAGGGCTTAAAGCAAACTTGTCACAAAGTAAGCAAACATTACTGATAAGCTATTTTTTATTTGTATCAATGTCTCTTTGTGGCAACGGATTTCTAATACAAACATGTAACAGTAAATAATTTTTTGTTGTTTATATTTACAGAATGATAAAATGAATTACACTCTTGATGAGAAGGAACTGGAGTGAGAAAGCTAAATATTTTAGGATTTTCACAATACTGTCCAAATTTCTGGGGTTGATTTTTCCTTTTTTAAATCAACCCACAAAATTATTTTCTTGAAGACCTCACTCATGTATGTGTTTGTTTAGGTCATTAACTGGCACTCATTTACACACGATTTAACAGTTGTATGACTCATGGCTAAAGGAGACCAATCATCCTTATGCCCCAGGTACCAGACTACCTAATTGAAATGCACTACAAGGAAAAGTCAAGTTTATTACTCTTGCCTACACCTTGCAATTTGACATTTTGCTTTATAACATTCAGAGTCTTTCAACCCCCCAAGAACAATGAACTTCAAAGGCATAATGCAAGTGGTAAAATTGCCTTAAAATGTAATTTTAGAAACAATTCTTTGAAAACACTATTAAATGAGAAAGTTTGGTGAAAAGATGAAACATATATTACATTTATCGTCTATTGATTCATATTTAAGTCCAATGTAAAGTTCAGATGTTTAAAAGAAAGAGAAAATATAAATTGATAGAAATAATTTAGAATGACTTCTCAAAGTTAACTCAGATATTGTCATTTGAGTCCTTGGTGAGAGACTTTTCATATTTACCCTTTACATTTGTTGTTGCTTTATCCTACTCTTAACTCAAGTAAGACAAGTTTTCAGATGAAATCCATAATTTCTACAACTGGCTTCACTTGCATCTCCTGTGGTGCTTTTTATTCAGACACATGGGATTGGGCTAAATTATATTTAAGTGAGGTATGAAATCCACGGAACAGAGCAGTAATGAGCTTAGGTGTGATCCGCAGGCCGTACATCCATCCATCTTTATAACACAGTGATCATAGCGGGTGGTAGGCTCACACTCAGACTATGCTTTTGATCTTAACACGTACTTCTTTCTAGAAGGCCTATAAACATATATTCCACAGAAATTTAGAAGAAGCCCTACCAAATAAATATACAATCCAAATGCAAAAGCAGCTTGTTCTCCATGCAGGCACTATTTTAAAACTCCCACACTCCTTGTGGCTCCCACCTACCCTAACTTCCTCCAACGTCCAATAAATTCTCATTTAAATCTTTTCCCATATTCACATTATGGAGTCAGAACTAAAGATAAGCCAGCTAATGTTTCTAATTCCAAGGCAACTGCAAGTTCCTTATCTTCCACAGGGTCAGTTTTCAATACTATTTTTTTCTGTAACAAATGGATTTTTTGTTGTTGTTCTTACTTTTCTCCTTCACTAAGAGGGAAAGTGGGAGAAATCAAACTACTGAAATCTCTTCAAATGATGACAAAGATAGGTCCAGACATAGCACCAGGTCTAAGTTTCAAGGAGCACAGGGGTTAAGAACCTGCACCCTACAACTACAGCTTTGCCAACTATTTCTGTATATTAAGTATTTATAAACAAACAAACAAATGTTCTTGAAACCTGCCAGCTTAATTCAGAAGATGCTGATAGTGTTCCCTCTTAGCCTGTCATTTTATTTCTACATGAGAAACTGAAAATAAAACGAATTCTGAAAGTGCCATGGGGAAATTTTTTAATGGACTCGGTACATAGAGAAAACCCCTCTGTCCGTACTGTACAAGGACACAGCTAATGATGCCAGTACTTCACAGAAGATCTTCTTAAAAGTTTCATGAGATCAAAGACAAGTGAAATGCTATAAATAAATCAAAGAATCAGGCTGAATAATCTCCTATTTTATTGTTTGTAACCTCAAAAAAATAAGTGTAAGTCATTAGTAAGACCATAAAGCAGTTCATAAATTATAGGAAATCCACCCAGAGTTTAAGTTCTTCTTGTACACCAATAGCCCAAGAGGATAACTACCTACTGTTATCTTATATTTAAATGGGATTCATCACTTCTATAGGCTAATTGTTCTATAACTTCAAACAAATATGCAGGGTATGTGAAACCCCCTCAGGAAGAAAATAGCAAAAATTAAAAAGAAAGAGCTAAAAAATGTTACACTAAAATTAAACTTCCAGTAGAATGCTTTATATAATTGAGAATTGGTATATCTGAACCTATGAGATGTTCAGAACAAACATCAACAGTATTTAATGCAAGTTACAGTTAACCTCAGAGACTTGCTTGCTGATTGTTAAAGCTCCTTTCTCAGGCAACATACACACAAGAGGTAAACAGGTAGAGCCTCTTGGGGAGCTGGAAGATCTAGAGCACTTCTCTTAGCATGAAGGCCATGAAAATATGCCTAGAGACAAGTGTGCATTTATACAAACAAACTGACTGTGTAAATAATGTTTCCCAACACCAGTTCCACCAGCTCACTATTTCCAGCAGCAGATGCAGCACTGAGAAAAAAAAATCCAATGATTCAAGTGCCTGGACCCAACTCGGAGCAGTGTATCTTCCAGCAAAGGATTCATCCTGTTTTGGAGCTTAGGACATTCTGAAAAAGCAAGTTCTGTATCTAATTATGACCTTCGAAGTACTTCCTTGCCCCTATATCAGACTCCTCTCTGTGAAGTACAAAATAATGGGGGTGAAGGGAAAGGGACAAAGTGGCAATTCACATAGGTAGTGCTCTAAAGAAATGTGTAGTGATGGTTCAATTCAAAATGCACTGAGCAGCACTGTTCTATGAGGGGACATTTGAACTCAAATCTGAGTGACAGGGTAGAGGTATGGAAAGGTCCAGGGAAAGCATGCCAGGCAGAAAGATTTGCAGGGAAAAAAAATAAGGTATTCATACAGATATTATGTATCAAGGAACATCCCCTTGAAAATGGGAGATAGATAAATTTCTGTCCTCTCCTTTCCTTTCTTTGACTAATTATCAGATCAGCACTCATATCAGGAGTGCTGTGATAAGAAAACCAAGATCCCAATGTGTCCTGGAAGGGATTGGCTTCTGTTCTCTTTGAAAACATAGGTTAACAATGATAATGGCCTCCTCAACTATCCCTGACGGGTGACACTATAATTCAAAAGACAGAATATCAATAAGAGACGGGTGTTCAGGAATGTAAACAGGCTTTAAAAAAAATAGTCCAAGTGTTTGTTAAATAGACCACAACAGGACAGGTCCATTATCATGGCAGAAAGCTCTGTACTTAGTATGTCCAATTATCTGAATAGCTCAAAACAAAATCAATCCATCAGTAGTATTCAGCTTCCCTGTTCTGATATCTGATTGTGAATTCTCCCTGTTTATTCATATTTCTGCCAAACGTTGATCCAGAAATGTATTAGCATCTGCCTGAGATGAATGAACTGAAGACTGCACTCCTCCTGCCAGCCTTAGTGGGAAGTATGGAGCAAGAGCTCATCCAGTGCGTACCCTGTGGTTGTTTCTGCACATCACAGAACTGTGTTCTTTTCTTTAATAGAGTCAGCATAGCCAAGAATGATTCTTTAGCAGTAGCCCAGCTATTTTTTTCCTTGCTCGGCTTACACAGAGTTATGCATTTGAAAAGACCTGCCCTGGTTGCTCTCTTGTCCTTCAGCTTTCTTAACAGGCAAATACTTGCGGGGTTCCAGAGATAGTGGTTCTGAAAACCTCTGTGGGTTGAGAGCACCCAGCAGTGCCTGGGCAAAGAGAAGCATGAAGGGTGAGGCTGCTGGGATAGCCAGCAGCCGTGGGCTTCTGACTGTGAACATGATCAACGGCTCGGAGAGTCTTTCATAGCATGTGTGTGACATGCCGTGCTGTATGCTGAATGCCTGTTAATTAGTCTCTTCTGTCCGTCTATTGCGGGATCCCATTGTACTTCTGACCATGCAAGGAGAGGCAGACGATTTTGGTAGAGATGAAAACGTTGCTGTGCGATGTGCCAATGTCATTTATTTTCTAGAAACTGTTTGCATGGCGAATATCATCAGCTTCCCACCAGCCCCTCAGTTCCAGCTATTTGCTCTGATAGAGGGAGCTACACCCTGCCCCACCATTGATCTCAGCATTACTCTTTCTATAGTATGTGTTGTAGTCCAGATGAAAGTATGTCTGAGAGCATAAAACACACTTTCTGTCTACTGGCATTTTTTTTCAGTCTGTCCAGACAAAGAGATTTTCAAAATTTATATCAAAGTGTGTACTTAAAGGTGTACTTGACTAAATAATGACTACCCCAGTCAATATAGGAAGACCTAATATCCAGGTTGAGAAAAGGGTAATGTTTGTAGAATTTCTTCTCACGTTTGTGTGCATTGAGAAGGAATGTGTCTATATATTACATTACGTGTCTGCTCTTTGGAGGAGGTATTTGAACTTTGCCATCGTTGTCATTTATCCTGTCAGCATCTATCAAATTGAATGACCCGCTCCACTTACTGAAAGAGCACGGGAATATTGGTCATGGTCATAACCTTGTTCCTCGAGTCACAGGTAAGTCTGGGGTCTCCTGGAATCCTAGGTTCTGACCCTCCACTACTAAGTTATTCCTTCACCAAGCAGCAAACTTGTTCGTTAAGGCCAGATCCAACATCATACATTTATAGAATGTCTGCCAGATCTCTGAAGTTGCCAGCCTTTTCCTCACAGTCCCTAACAACTTTTATATAGATTACTGAAGCATTTAACAGTCAGCTGTTTATATATCTCTCTTATTTATGGAGAATCAGTCCCAAAGTCAGATAGTATTAAAAGGACATTGAGGGACATTCTAGAATGTAAGTTTGCAAAGTATGGAACATTATTTTCTGCCTTGATTATTTTCTCTTGTACTTCCGTGTCTCCAGGTACTATGTCTGAATCATTTTTGTCTGAACCTGGAAACAGATAGGACCAGTTGTACTAAGCTTCTGTCTGCAAGCATAGAGTAGTATTAACAGTGTCAGGGATAGGCTCTCCTCTGTGGGGGGAGGGGGTCTCTGGTTGGACCCCAGTCATTGTTTAGGCAGTCCCTCAATCTCTGCTCCATCTTACACCTGCACATCCTGTAGACAGGGTAACTTTGGGGTCGTAGGTTTTGTGGGTGGGTTGTTTTCTACCTCCCTCCACTGAAAGTCTTGCCTGGCTAGGAGGAGGCCAGCTACTTCAGTCTCCATGTCTCTGGCTGCTAGAAGTCGCAGTTAGAGTCACCCCCAATATCCTCCCAAGAGCCTACTCGCTTACAGGTCTCCAGCTTGTCCCAGAGATCTCCTCCCTACACCCTCTTCTACCCAGTAATCCACCATATAAACAACCTGAAAAAAAAAAAAAACCAAACAAAAACAGAAACACAGGATCCCCTCATTAGATGCTGGAAAAGCATTTGAGAAAATCTAATACCTCTTCTTGATGAAAGTCTTGGAGAGATCAGGGATACAAGGCACATACCTAAACAGAATAAAGGTAATCTACAGCAAGCCCATAGTCAATATCAAACTAAATGGAAAGAAACTTAAAGCAATTCCACTAAAATCAGAGACAGGACAAGGCTATCCACACTCTTTGTATCCCTCAGTATAATACTTGAAGTTCTGGCTAAAGCAATAAGACAACTAGAGGAGATCAAGCAGATATAAATTAGAAATAAAGGAGTCAAAATATCTCTATTTGCAAATAAACTGATAGTATACATTAACAGATCTTTTTAAATTTATAATTTTACATGGGTTTGTCCTATATCTATATTCTTCTAGTTATTAAAGTATTTGTATGTTTATTTTACATTTATGAGTTTTTGCCTGCATGTGTGTATGTGTATGTTGTGCATTCAGGACCCAAAGCGACCTTAAGAGGGTATCAGATACCCTGGAATTGGAGCAATAGATAGTTGTGAGCCTCCATGTGTGTGTTTGCAACCAAACCTAGGTCCAGGGAAGGAATAAGAAGTGTTCTTAACTGGTGAACCATCTCTCCAGCCCCCGGGGAATGTTTAATAAGTGAATAACTGAATGAAAAAAAAAAGAAAGAAAGAAAGAAAGAAAGAAAGAAAGAAAGAAAGAAAGAAAGAAAGAAAGAAAGAAAGAAAGGGTGGTTGGGTGGGTGGATTGATGCATGACTCAGACAGATGGGTGAATACAAGAGCTAATCACTCTGACAAGTCTTTCTGGCCCTTTCAGTTCTTGGCGGCATTTTCCTTTCAAGTCAGAATTGCTATTTATTATCTGAATTACAGTCTAATCAAGACACCAACGAAGATGTTGACCTGGGCAGCTCTCATTTTAAGCATGTGCTTGACCAGCGAGCTAGAGACTTCTTAGAAATATGAGTAGCCCTTTGCTGGCTGTTTGGTAACAGGGCTATTTGTATTCCACCCATTGTGCTGAGCACATGCAGCTCCTGTTTTATCATCCATCTTGTTGCTATAATGCTTCTTCTAACTGCATTATTCTCCGAGGCTGTTGACGAACCTGATGTGACTCTCACTTTAAACACTCTCTGAAGGGTTTGTTCTCTGGTTTCCTCTAAGGCAGCAGGAGTTCTCATGATCTCTGAGGCAGAAAGCAGATGCAATTTCTGTTGGTCAGTCTCACCTTATTTTTCAATCAACTGCCACATGTTTTGGTTTGTGTTTTTTTTTTTTTTTCCAAAATATCAACTGTATATGGACTCAAGAAAGATGTTTCTCAGAGAGATGAGCCCTCAAACAAAAGGCACCTGCGTGTTAGAAAATCTCTGTCACTCCTTCACTTGCATTATTCCTGTGCTTGCAAGTGCCCTCTGAATTCAGGTGAAGGAATATGTGAGTTGCATGTGATTTTTCTGTCAGGCTTCTGAAGTGGTTTCCATCTGTGCACAACCTCGCTGAATTATGAGCTGGATCTGGTCAATGAGCACAACAGCAGCAGCAGCCTCTGAATCACAACCCTTTGTTCATGCTGGAAGACTATTTAAAACATAAATTAAAAAAAAAAAAACATTTAATCTGTTTTGAAAAGTTAAACATTTTAAGAAAAAACTATTATTAAGCACACCACAAACTTCTCCCACAAATAAACAAATCTCCAAAAAATACGTTAAACTGCTCAGAAGTTGCATTATCTGATTAAAATACTGGGGGAATTTCCAAGTGACCAGATGTCTAAATTGAGTAAACATGAAAGAATTATATTGGTCATTTTTCATTTTTTTTTCAATTATGGTAATAAAATTTCGGTGCTTAAATATCATGGCTAGTTTATATACTTTTAACATGGCATGATATGCTTTCCCCAAATTCTTCATTTTGATAGAATTTCCATGTTTTTAATAAAAGTATGTGTGTATTATTTAAAGGACAAAATAATGTCATCTTGTGTCCAGTGCGAGGATGAAAAATTGAGCACTATCAGATCTGAAACACTTCTATGTACCTTTTCTAAATTTTATCTCTCTCATCCTTGATTTTTCCTATAAACAACCATCTTAAACTTTCCATCAGATTTTATTTCTAACTTTGCTTCCCTAATGATTGTACCCTTCAGTCTTTCCTGTGATAATAAATACTTAAGAGCACAGAGTGGGCTTTCCGCTATGTCTTAGTTCTTTCAGCGGTCCTTTCCTGACACACTTGTGTTGTAATGTGTATCTGTGAGTCACTTATTCTATAAGTATGCAATAAACAAGGTACTGTGTGTTACTGGTGATGAAGATTCTGGTTATGTCAATTTTTCACCTATTTTTCTTGCAGACAGTGTTGCTATCATCGTTAGGAAATATATACCCCACCTTACAAGTTTTTCTTGGCTCTGTATTTAGTAAAAGAAACTGTGGGTTTGATGGATGCACATACATATGTCAGAAACACTGGGTGTATAACTACATGACTTTAAGAGCAGTAAATTCCTCACATATAGAGAGGTCTAGGTCTCAAAATTACCTGTGCATGCATATTTACTCAAATATTATCTTCCCAGTAGTAAAGATTTTGTGCTTTCAGATGTAGGCCACTGAATTGACCTGATGCTGAATTTTGAATCTGTGTTCCAAATTATTCTTTTTTCGTATGGATTTGCAACTGTCTGTAAAAAAAAAAAAAAGTTAGGCAAATGTTCCTCATTTCACCAATGTGTGGTGTTTCATTAGGTTCTCTGTTCATTTCTGTCAGCCTGGTTTTCAATTCCTGTCTCATACCATGCCATACTTCCTTTATTAGTGAGGAAAAGTTAGAGTGTGGAATGAAAATAAAGAGCCCCTATCACAGGATGGATAAAAAAAGAGGATTGGACCATGGTCAAAAGTGGATGCCCTTCCGCTACGGCTATTAAATATATCTTGCTGGGAACTTAGGAATCACATTCTTTGATTTCTGTCTTCTTGGACCTTAATTTTTTTTCATTACATAAGAACATATAAATATGAAATATACAGATTTTATTTCCTAAGAGCTAGTCATACTCTTGTAGTATGATCTTTCAACAGTATATTTTTCTTCATCTAGGACTGTTTTCCTTTGATGGGATAGACATTTGTTTTACAGTTCCAAAGACTAGAATTCCAAAATCTAGGTGCCTGCACAGCTCTTCCTTATCCCTGTCCATGACTCTCCCAGCCTCCAGCCATGTCCTTGGATGTTCACATTCCTTGGCTTATAGTGACATTACCTGCATATGTGTTCTTGGTCTCATATACTTTATGTAGGAGTCTCTTTAAATGGCTGTTTGCCTGTGAGGACAGCAGTCATGTTAGATCCAAGCCCATTCCAATCCACTGTGACTTGATTTCTGCTAATTGCCTTTGCATTGACATTTTATCCAAATAGGTCACGTGTTGCGGTTTTAGGGGTTAAAACTTTAATCTAATTTCAAGCAAGAGAATTTAAACAATTCAACCTTATATTAGCTCCACTTGGTCACTGTGATCAAAATGCCTGACCTATATCATTTCTAAAGGATAATTTTTATCTTGGCTCATGATTTCAGAGATACCATTCTCTCTTGGCAGGAAACTACACGACAGAATAAGCAGTTCATGTTATGGTGGACAGGAAGCAAGTAAGAGAATGCTAGAGCTCAGATAACTTTCCCTTTTCTCTGTTTCAGCTCACCACATTGGAGCAGATTGTCCACACTCAGGGAAAATACTGCCATCTTAGTCAATTCCTTCTGGAAATGCCCTAGAAATGAGCACAGATTGCATCATCAACTGGTTCGCCTAAATTCAGTTGTTGATAATGCAAATGAGCTGTGGTAAATGATATCACATATCCTGTGGTTAATAGCTTGCGATCTGCTCACCCTATCCACCTGCAAGCCGTTCCCTTTTGACCTGCACTGTCCCTCTCTCACCCTCAGTAACTGCCGCACCACTGTTTCCGTACATCTGACAGCTTCTAAGATTCACATGTAAGTGACAGCACACAGTAGTTTTCCTCCTCTGTCTGGCTTTTTTCACCTAGCTGAATGTCATTTATTAAAAAAGAAAAAAAAGAAAAAAAAAAGACACTGCTGTTTGTGACATAGCAGATGAACCCGGAAGATGTGCTTTGTGCAACTTTCTGCTTTAAAAGATAAAACCCAAGGTAGTTAACTCTAGACTGAAAAATGATAGCTATCGGATCACCTCCCTCCTCTAAGTGGAACTTGTAGAGAAATTGTCAGGTTTGTGAAGCAATCAGAGGGTACTTCAGTGGACATTTCTGTTCTTAGTTATCATGCCCATAGGTCTAATCTTTACTTACATTTCTGTCCATCATTTATTTTGTGACGTCAAATCTTTCTTTGAACTCCCCTAAGGTACTTCATTGGTTTTGTTTTTGTTTTTATTTTTTTTAGATGGATGGTATGGACAAAATGATTTGCTATTTAAGCTTCTTACGAATAAATATGTTGGTACTGCGTAGTTTATCACACAAAACGGACAGACTTTGAGTTCCATTTGAGAACCAAGATTGTATGATGGTTATTGTTGAAGGTTCTTGACATATAAACTGCCAGGATCTAAAGACATGTACTCGCCTTAGGTCTCAGTTTCCCCAGAGCTTAAAATGAGAATTATTGTCATATTGATTTCTAGCGCCTGCCACACAGTTCTCTTCTAAGGGTTTTTACTAGCTACTGTCACATTCTTTGCTTAACAATGACGGGAATATATGTTTTATGCAATACCACACTCATAATCTCTTCATTAAATTGAGGGTAAATGACTTGTTTGTTGGTTTGTTCATGTGTCGTTCACTGGATGCCTAGTCAGTTTTGGATGTTTTCCTGGCTATACTTTTCTGTCCTCTTAATTCTAGAAGTCAGCGCATATTATGTGTTCAACTATAAATGATTAAAAAGATGTTTTTGCTATGATAAAAAATGTTTTCAGTCTAACTAAAATCATTGGTTCTCAACCTGAGGGTCGTGACCCTTTGGGTAGACAAATGACCATTTCACGGGAGTTCTATGTCAGATAGCCTACATATCACTTATTTACATTATGATTCATAATAATATCAAAAGTACAGTTATGAAGTAGCAAGAAAAATAATTTTAGGGTTGGGAGTGTCACCACAACATGAGGAACTGTGCTCAAAGTTCGCAGCATGACAATGGTTGAATACCACTGAACTCGAGCAAAGAGTTATGAGGGTACACATGCAATGCCCATCCCCGAGGTGAAGCAGACTGAAAATGTAAGTTGTTGGAAGAATGCAGTTGAGATGGGAAAGTATTTTAGAAAGCATCCTTAGTGTCCACTTTGCTGACTAGGGAAGACTGAATGAGAGACCTGAACGGTCTAACTGCCTCCCAAGCACCGGAGATAAAGTGCAAAAGCTCTGAGGTGGGAATGTGCTTGGTAAGTTTGGGAAATAGAAGTGGCCATTAAGTTAGTAAGATAAAGAGTTCCCTCCATTTGAAGTGTCTGCTAATACCGGATATCATTATATATGATACACATAAAGGGAGCATGGCACACAGAGGAAGAGTTCAGAGAGCGGGGAAGGAATTCGTCACATCTGAAACGGTCAGCAAGAACCTTGTGAAGCAGGGAAGATCTTGGGGAGGAAAAGAGTCCACTGACATCCTCCACAATTTGTCAGAACAGGGTGAGCATCCCAGCGCTTCAGAGACATGCAAACTCTCGGGTTTGATCCCATCCTGCCTCTAGCAGGTGGGACTCCAGAGGCTGTAACCTAATGGCCACTCAGGGTGATTTTCACACATGCTCCAGCATTGCTCGTTGAATTTTGACAGAAATGTACTCCACCTGGGGACCAGGTAAATGCAGGTTCTTCTCTGTAGGTCGCAGAAGGGTCATAAGGTTTTACATTCCCGACAAGCTCCCGATACAGCAGACACTGTCCGCGCACAGACTGCACAGTAGGCCCTCACAGCAGAGGTCAGCCAACCTCTTCTCCAAAGGGTGGTGTAAATAATTTAGGCAATACAGGCCTGAGAGTCCCTGCTGTGTCATTGTAGTGTGATGGAGTCCTGTGTGTAAATGAATGACCACATTTTTGTAAAACTTTATTTCTGGATGCTGGAATTAGAATTTCATAAAATTTTTATGTATCTTGAAATATTATTCTTCTTTTGGTTTTTTCCAACCATTTAAAAATGTAAAAGCTATTCTTAATTCACAGGGGACGGTTGGCTGACCCCTGGCATAAAATAATGCTGTTGAGAATGGACTACCTTCATGTTCTTGTGTTACATTTCTGTACCTAGCATTTATACAAAAGACAACTAAAAACATAGATTTCTCTAAATAGGAAAATAATAAAGCAGTCTTATGGAAAAATATTTTCTCAGTATTAACAGCCTATGATGAACCGATATAAGCTATTATTTATTAAAACACATATTACTGTATTTATTAAAATATATAGACTCTATGTTCATACATAAAATATAGTTTATAGCTATATATATTTTAAATGGCCAAAAAGAGAGAAATAATGATAAATATGAAACTGAGAGCCAGTTTCATGTTGTGAAGCAGGGAAGATATGAGGGAGGGAATATATTCACGTATAATCGGATATTAGCCATCTAATACAGGATAAGCATACTACAATTCACAGACCGAAGGAAGCCAAATAACAAGGAGGACCCTAGGGAGGATGCTTAATTCTCATTCAGAAGGGAAAATGGAACAGACAGTGGAAGGGGTTGAAGAAAGGGAACAGGATGGGAGTCCACCATAAATGTCCTCTGAAATATTCAACCTAGCAGAGGATTGAAGCAGATGCTAAAAATCACAGCCAAACTTTGAGCAGAGCATGATGAGTTGTTAGAGTAGGGGAGTAGGATGCAGAGCAGAAAGGAGTGCCATAAGGAGACCAACAGAGCCAACCAATCCGAGCCCATGGGGGCCTGCAGAGACTGATGCACCAACCAAGGACCATGCATGGAGAGGACCTATTACCCCTGCTCAGGTGTAGACAATAGGCAGCTCAGTCTCCATGGGGGTTACAAAGTAAGGGGAGCAGGGGCTGTCTCTGACATGAAACTCTGTTGCCCGATCTTTGATTACTTTCCCCTGGTTGGGGGTGGGGTTTGCCAGGCCACAGAGGAAGAGGATGCAGGTAGTCCTAATGAGACTTGATGAGCTAGGGTCAGATGGTAAGGAGGAGGGATCCTCGTTTTTGAAGACTAAGAGAAGAAACTAGAGGGAAAGGGAAAGGGAGGAAGGGGGTTAAAATTGTGATGTAAAGTGAGTAAATTATAAAAAAAAATAAATTTAAATAAAGAAAGGGTCCATTGAGCTCCTCTACGATTTGTCAGGGCAGTGTGAGCATCCCGGGGCTTTGTAAACATACAAACTCTGAAGGGTAAATATGTTGGCTTGTGGCACAATGGCTGCACTGATAGCTTTTCCGTTGAAGACACCACCAGTCTCAGGCTGCAGAAGTCAGTAAATGAGGTATAGTTCAACCTCAGAAAGGCCCTTCCTGAAATCAAAAATTGTGGGTCTGACACCTGATTTCGATAGGAGGTTTACCATTTCCCACTCATGAGTGTTATGTTAGAGAGACAATTTTTATAAGCATGGTGAAAGTGATTCTCTGTGGGCCATTTCTGTGGTTAAGATTCCTCTTGGCTCTATTTTCTTTTACATTCTATCCAGTCATACCTTTGTTAAGTTTGTGTGTCCATTCTGCTTAAAGTTTTAACAGCTTCCTAACTGGCTTTTGTCCCTGAGTTCTGACAACTTAGTCCAATCCAATTATCAAGTGTCAAAGGAACCCTTTGGAATCGTAGCTCTGATTGTGTCAATTTCTTGACTCCACTAAGCAACCATGATTCAGCTGAACCATTCAACTTGTGTCTTCCCCTTGCATTCTGACCCTTTCAAAGCCCTGTTAAGCTTTATATTCTCGAATTCCTGCTCACTGAATTGCAGCACACCACTCTTTGGTCACCAAAGAACCATTCACAGACAACTTATCTTCCAGTGCACGTTTCCTTACCATGGAAGGGATGTTCCTCTACCTGTTCTTGCTACTATATATACTCTGTCTATATTTTAGCATCCTTTCAAAACCCATAATGATTATAACCTCTTTCATGAAGGTGGCTATTTACACACACACACACACACACACACACACACACACAAAATAAAAAAAAAATTAAAAACAACAGAAAAATTATGGCGATGGCTCCTACAAGCCAATACACCAGGGATCAGGGACTGGCTTTTCTCATGTTTTCTTCAGTTACATAGACTTTATCTCAAGAAGAGTTGGGCATTGTGTAACTCAGATTCTCTCCTTCCACGTCATATCCATAGATTGATTCCATGGGCTCCCACATCTAGTAGCACAGTAAACCACGTTATTAAGGGAGATTGTTGAAAAGCCTTTCTATACTTGAGCTTATGAAAGGCAGCACACTCCCTATCAATCATGGCCTTTACATAAGGCCCGTTTTTAATATCCCCATCAGCATGTTTATTCACGGGGTTTTTCTTTTCCTACACCAAAGGTCAGACCTTTTGTGTCTCACACCTTGATTTTTGTTTTGTTTTCTTCCTCGTCATCTGACATTCGCTCCCATGTCGTAACATTTTTGGATCTCAGAAAAGGCTTTAACAAAAAACTGGTCTGTGTTCTCACTTTTGTGGTGACTGTCTGTAAGCAATGGCAAGCCAACACATCTTTCTCATCCTCTGTTTTTTTTTTTTTTTTGTTTTGTTTTGTTTTTGTTTTAATTTTCTTCCCAAATCAGAGGCAAAATTAGAGGCTAGGAGCCTGTCACTTTTCATTGTTCCATTGAAATGTCTACCTTAATCTCCTTAGGTCTTTCTGAGAAGGTAGATGAGACGCCATGGCATCTCACCTTCCATAGCAGGGGCTCCACAACTGATGTCGCCGACTACTTGGAAGCTGGTCATCTAATCGCTTTCTTTTAGGAACTGCAACACATTGTTTAATCTCTCAGCTGTCAGAGAACACCCTGTATTCATGAAGAAGATATGCCATGCCATGCTAGATAGGGAGTCAGCCTCAGATTCCTAACACAGATGAATGAAACACAGATGTTTCATTCTCAAATGGCTTGCCTTGATCGCATGTCCTCGTAGCCCTCCCAAGGAGTGCCCAACCTCCACTTCAGCAAGGAGGCACATGGGACAGACATACATATCCAGATTTTCCCCACAGACCATCCTTATATTCGTATATTGCCACCCATTTCAGGGATCATACGATCAATCCTTCTCAATTTAACTCTGACTCTCTCTGCCCCTGTTTGAACACCAATTGTGCTGTGTGCGACTGTTCCTGAGCAGACACCAATGTCTGCTCAGTCCATATTGGAAACTGACAAAAGTAACAATATTGCCAAACTCCAACTTGGTGTACCAATTAATTTAGGGGGATTAGTGGCAGGAATATTGGTGAGGCATTACTTACAGGAACAAAGATTATTCAAAGAGAACTACATCACCCAGAGCCCATTCCCAGCATAGGTGATCAAAAGCTGGATTACTGCAGCTTTCTGCATGATTTATTTACAGTTCACAAGGTAAGTGAGTCTCCTTTTTAAACAGCCCTTACAGTTCGTACAACTTGTGGAGATAAGAGCCTTATAGTTCTAGTAAGCGTCAGAGGTATCTTGAGATTTCTAAGTCCCTTAATTCCTGGGTCCTACCAATGCTCCTTTTAGAACTTCCTGAATCTTAAACTTCCTTCAGAGACAAAATATTTTAATTGAGAGGAATTTATCACAAAACACTTTCTTAGACCCTTAAGGTCTGATCTGCCCCAAAGACCTTCTCTGAGGTCTGCAATTTGGATATAGAGGTTCATCACTTAGCTCTTGATTCATTGACGGTATATCTCCTGTAATTTTCTCTTGTGCTCACTAAGCCTACATTTTATTTTCATTTCCTTGAAAGTGTGCATGACTCACTGATATTTGTTTATGATCATCTATTTGCAATACTCTCATACTGACTATTTACAGTTGACTTTATTAAGTAAATCCCATAAATGGTGAGGCTGAGGATACTGGTTAGGAGCCAGGTAGACACTAAATGGATGGCTGAGTGAATTAGCTTAGAATACATGGGCTTCAAGAGAAGAGGTACGGTCAGTTTTATCTTCTCTTTTCCACTCACACTCAGGCACGATTGGTGAAAAGTACTCTGTGGACCTACTTTAGTGTCACGAAAAGATATTGCTACATGGGATGGGGCCATCAAAGTTCATCTACCTAAGCAATGAGGACCTATGGAAAGGAGTCAAACAGCACTTGAGATGAGACAGGCTCAGTATGAAAAGCTTATAAATGAATAAAAAAAATGTGTATTTGTATACTTGACATTTGTTTATGTCTGTGAGCGTGTGTCTGTGTGCATATGTCTGTGTATGTGTGTGTGCTGATGTCCTCCTTTTTTAGTTTTGGTAAGATAAGAATATTCTAAAACTTTAGCCATAATAAAAATCTACTTGTCAAGTTATTTAACAAAGACAGGAATCATAATAACAAAAGATGAGAAAAGGAGGAAAACAGTCGGGGGCAAGGGGCTCATATTCTAACAACCGAAAGCACCTTTTAATAGCACATAAAAAAATCAGAGAATCAGAGTTTTCCATAATATAAGGACAAAGGTTAGGGTGTGTGAAGGCTAGAGGTTAAAGTGAATCTAACATGAGGAGTGTAGGTCTAATGGAGGGGATGTGGAGTAGGCTTGAATTTTTCCAGTACTCATCTGATTTGATGTTTCCCCAATAATATATCAGTGATTCTGGGGCCGAAATTACATGGCTGGACATCTGCTTCTGCTGTGCTTAACTGCCTTGGCAGGGAGAATAGCTCTCCTGATGTGCCTTCTGAAAAGTTATGATGAAAGTCATGGCTAGAGAATAAATAAGGAGAGCTAGCTGGCTGGGTTCAAGAGTCTCTTTCCTGATTACTCTGGCAATTTTAAGTATAGGAAAGGAGTTTTATAAAGGGGAAAATACTATCAGAAGCGAAAGGCTGTATTTAAAATATAATAGAGGCTCCTCTTTGCAGATCTCCATTACAAGTCATCTGAGGCCGTGGGCCATTGCCAAAATCCTAAGGGCTCTTAAACTTGAGAGGCAAAAACCAATGTCCACATCAATTCCTATGGCACACATATCAAGTACTCTCAGCAAAGGCCCAGTGGATGGCAAATGCCCGGAAAACAAGGAGCCATCCACATTATCTCTAATTGCATACCATGTGCTTTGAAAACCACCCACAAAAAATATAACACTGGAATTACAAAGGAACCGTCCTCATTATCCTTATTATCTTCCTCTTATGGAATTAAAGAAATAACAGTGTGCACAGTAATTTACAATTTTTCCTAGCATTATAAACACATCAAAAACAAGCTTTGTTGAGTCAAGGCGAGTTCAAGAAACAAAGGCATCAGACAAACTCTCAGGTACTTGCATTTTACCTCTGCCTTAATGTAGTGCTGTGTGGCTCAAAGCACACGTGTTGCCACTTGGCAATGTAGCTGAGTGGTACAGTAGTTAATCCTAGCACTATGCATTGTTTTTTTAAACAGACTTAGTTAGGGGACTGGGGACATGACTCAGGGGCAAATGTGCTTGCTACACAAGTGTGAAGATGTGAGTTCAGATCCCCAGTATGAGGTTTGATAGTGGAGACCTATACCCTGAGCCGGCAGTATATGCTGGCAGATCCTCAGGGGTTGCTAGCCAGTTAGTCTAGGAAAAAAAAAAAAAAAAAGGTTATCTTTAGTTCAGTGGGAGGTCTCCAAAAATAAGATGTAGAAGTGACTGAGGAAACTTCCCAACATCAAAATCTGCCTTATAAAATTGAGTGCACCTGCACTCTCAGTCTCTCTCTCTCTCTCTCTCTCTCTCTCTCTCACACACACACACACACACACACACACCACACACACGGAGGGAAGAGATTTTCTATACACACAGAGCCGGGTTGGTAAAGTGTGCATGGTGAAGCAGGAGCATCCGCGTTTTAATCATAGATAGCTCATTATAAAATACGCACAATACAGTACACGCACCAGTGAAATGTAAGTGTTGTTAGGAATGATATGAAAGGCTGTGCATAAACTCTTCACAAATGCTAAGCACACGATAAGCAATAGATGTCAGCTGTCCTATTGTTTCCTCATTGTGCAGAATAGCACTCAAGTACATCTTTGTTGAGCTGGCTTGATAGTTAATGCCTTTCAGGAGGGATGAAATGTGTGTGCCAGGCAGTCTCATTTTATGCCAAAGGTATATTCTTGAAAATGTCTCATAATTCAAAACTGACATAATTTGAGATTAATTTTGCCATTGTAACAAACAGAAGGTAATTGGAGTGATTCCTCAAGGTGCTTAAATCTGTAATAGCTATAGCTTAGGGGGTTGATTCTGTGGCCATGTCACCTCCATTCTTTCCACTTTATTTGACTTGTCATATAAGACAAGGCTGCAAACTGGAAGTGTAGCTGCATTAGAGAGGCTTTCTCTTGCCTCAGAATCATCTTCAGGAACTCGCATATTACCCTGCCCTTAATTAATAGCATCCTGTGGACTTTGTTTAGCTTCATCAGCATCCATCAAACTTACATTCTTTTCAAAGTTACTGCCTTCTACCCTGAACACCTCCACTACAAGAAAGTGACTACTTTAATTTTGTAAAACAAAAGTAAAGTTATAGTAAAACTAAATGCAGAAGTAGTGTTCTGTTAAACCATTCACAGGGTCTGTTATTTGTAAGTGACAGATTAAGTACTTCAGGTTGATAAAGACAGTAGGCTTAGCCCATGCCGGCAATAAAATAATTTATAACCCACTCTACAGTTTCAAAAATAACGTAATGACTGAAAATGTTTAAAAACCTGACTGAGAGTTCATTTTGGATTTCATATGTACAGTTCTATGTACAATGTGTACATTTAAATATGTCACTAAATATTTTATTTAACTAGGTCATGCATATATGTTTAGATTCAACACCCCTCTGTTGTATCCCCTCCAATTCCTGTCATCACTTGTCCCATTTTTCCCTACCACCTTCATGTACTCCATCTCTTTTTATATTTAATACTTACTGAGTCTATTTAGTGCTGTGTATGTGCATTGGTGTGGGACCTCTACTGGTTCATGGGTAACCTGGGGCCCAAATCCCTGAAGAAAACCAACGCCCCCTCTCCCAGTAGCTAGCTATCAGTGGTCAATGGATGTTAATGGTTCCTCATGTAGGGATGGGAGAAGGGTTCATTTTGTCCTACTCAGTATTTTTTTTTTTTAATAATAAGCAGGTGTATTAGTCAGATTCTTGTTACAACAATAAGGCAGCTAAGGTTTGCTTAGCTTGTCATTTTGAAGGTGCCTTTTCCAGATCAGATGCCTCCATTGCTCCAGACCTCTACTGAGAGAAACAAATAGCAATGATGGGAAGGTTTATGTCAAAGCTAACCATATATATATATCATATCCAAGGAGAGAGAGGGATGGGAGGACACTGGCTGGGGTACCACAGTTTCCTTTGCAGGCATACATTCAGTGACGTGATAACTTCGCACAGGATCTGACTGTTTGCATACTCATAGTATTTGTCATTGTTGCCCTCTTGGGGACCAAGACTTTGCATATGCACCTATGAAGGGAACTCATATAATCCAGCAGTGATCTCATTCTAATAGTTCACCATGCCCAATTAGTAGGTGTAGCTACAGAAGCCTACCACACATATGATCTCGGGTGCCTGCAATCGCTGCTGATAACATCCCCAAAGTAGCCTGCAATGATTATAGTGTAGTATTTATATTTTATACTTATTTTATTTTTTCATAAAGGATTATTTTATATTTATAGATGGGACTGCTGTCATAGCTATGTCCCAAATGTAGTTCTCACTTTTACAAGGGTTCTTCATTTGTGAATCTTCATTGAGGAAAGTTAGTTGAAAGGCTCTGCTCTGTGGCTGGTGGGCCCAAATGTCAGTGAGACTCCTTTCTGTATTCCTCTTTGCACATGAAGCTTTAATGACTCTGCTGAATATGACTTCCACACTCAGAAATGATGGCATTTCCCACAATGTGTCCTTTTATTGCTTCAAAATCTTTAAATTGGGTTGCCTAAGCAGTTTATTAAGAAGCAATGGCTGATCATCACAAGCATGCCTTCCTGCAGGAGATGGGAACAAACAAGGAGACCCATAACCAGCCATTTTTCAGAGAGGGAGAGACCTTGGAACACTTATCCCTAAATGGGATATCTTCGTCAAATCCCTCCCCTCAGACTGGATCAGGGAATCCCATGAAGAGGAGACTGAAAGATTTGAAGACACAGAGGGAACAGAGGACACCAAGTAAACAAGGCCCTCTAAATCCACATGATCCAAGTTCATATGAACTTGCAGAGGCAGAAGCTGGAGGCTCACAGCTTTGAATGAGTCTGCCCCATGGCCTTTGAACATGTAGTAGAGCTTCAGGTTTGGTGGTTTTTATGGGAGTCTTAGGAGTGCGAGTTGGTGGGTCTCTGATTATTTTGCCTTTTCTTGGGCTCTTTTCTTTTGCTTTGTTTGGTTGATCTCTGATGGGATAGTTATTGCTTTTACTGTATTTTATTTTGTCATATTTTATTATTGATATCTCCAGAAGCTGATCTTTTCTAATGAGAGAAGGGGAGTCTTTCTGCATGGGAGGGGGTGTGGAGCAGGAAATGAGAAGAGAAAAAAGGAGAGAAAACCACAATCAGGATATATTAAGTGATAAAAGACTCATCTATTTTTTTTAAATTTATTTTAATTTATATATTCACTTCACATCCCGATCATAGGCCCCTACTTTCTCTCCTCCCTGTCCTTCCCACCCACTTTCTTTCCCCTATCTCCCTTCCCCTTGTCCTCAGAAAAGGGGAAAACCCCTCACCAACCCACCCCATCACAACAAATTCCATCATGACTGATCTCCTCCTTATCCACAGAATCCAAGCAAGGCAGCCCAGTTAGGGCAAAGTGATCAAAAGCTAGCAACAGACTCTATGCTGTAGACAGCACCTGCTCAACATCCTAGGGCACCCACATGAAGATCAAATTGCCCATTGGTTACACATGTCTATGGGCCTAGGTCCAGTCCATGGATGCTCCTTGGTTGGTGCTTCTGTCTCTGCAAGCTCCCATGGATCAAGGTTAATTGACTCTGTTGGTGTTTTTGCAGTGTTCTTGTCTCCTCCTAGTCCTCCTATCCTTCCCTCCCACTCTTCCACAGGACTTTCCGAGCGCTGCTGGAATCTTGGCGGTGAGTCTTGGCATCTGATTGGATCAGCTGCTGTGGGAGCCTCTCAGAGAACCCTTATGTTAGGCTCCTGTCTGTAAACATAGTCTGTAAACATCATTACTGATGTCAGCAGTTGGCTCTCTCCCATGGGGTGGGTCTCATGTTTGACCAAGCTTTGGTTGGTCATTCCCTCTGTCTCTACTCTATCATTGTCTCTCTACACCTTATAGGTTGGGTAGATTTTGGTTCAAAGGTTTTTGTAGGTGGATTGGTGTTTCCCTTCCACCAAAATGGGTCCTACCTGGCCAGAAGCTTACCTCCTCAGTCTCGTCTCCCTCATTCTAGGAGGTTTAGCTATAAATATCCTCATATTCTCCCTTAGCCTACCCTCTTGCAGGTAGGTCTCCAGCTAGACTCAGTGATACCCCTCTGGTTTCCTTTTTCTCCATGTCCTCACACCTCCCCTTCCCATTCTCCCTGCATATGATCCCTTCTCCTCATTTCCTTTCCTGTACTCTCTCCTATCCAGTTCTTCCCCTGTCTATTCTATTTCTCCGTATAAGTGAGATTCAGGAGGGCCTCTTTGCCCTTTGTTAAGTAACAAGACTCTATTTTCAATAAAATGGGGGGTGGCAATAAATGGCTAGGCCATGCTTAAAGCGACATGAGACGTCACATGATTAGTCAGAGCCTTTAACAAAGTTGGACTAATGATCAGGCTTCAACCCGACCTACAAGCTCTAGACTATTCCAACAATGTTGACAAATGTCTTTCTTAAGTGATGTCGCCTAAAATTTATACTTGGGCAATTTTTAATTTCCCTGAATATGAGAGTCCTACTCTTGGCCTTCTCTTGCTTGGATATTATGACTCTTTGAATACTCTATCAGCCCAGGTCTCTCAGGGAGTCCTCTCTGACCTGCACAAGACTATAATCTTGACTCTCCCCAACTTTATTCAACATGAACATTTTTACAGATTTCTCTGCCCTGCCTGAGTTTTAATTTCTCTTTTCCAAGTGGTTGCTAAAACATTTATTTTGATAAAAAAAGAATCTCCCAAAGTATATCACCAAGATCACAAATCTTACAAAGATGTTATATTTAAAAAAGAAAAAAAAAACATGAAAGCCTTCCATTGCTTTGATATAAAATTTCCTCTCTGGAACTAAGAATTGCCATTCTCATCTTGGAAGTTCGGAGTGAAGTGGGAGCCTTCTTAGCTTTGCTTATCTGAGTATTTCTCTTGGCACCGTCCATCACTACTACTCAGAGACACCAGGAAGTGTACTTTCTAAGATCCTGGCCAGACAGATCTAGAGAGATAGAATATGAGAACTGGCTTGTATGTAATGGGTAATACATGATTGTCATTATCTTCAGCCCCATAATAACAATTATCAGATGAATGCTCAAGTGTTATTGTTTGTACCACACATTTACATTTATATAAGACAGGCACCTTATATCCTTATACACTAGGTTTTATCTTCTTAATTGTCGGGTCAGTACTGAAGGGCCATTTCAACAGCTACTAAAATGCAAGCATTGTCTTTATTGTTCACCCTTTATATTATGCCTCTTATTTTTGTTATCTTAATTGTCTAAAGACGGCTCTGTGTTTTTACTGGCTGGCTGCCAGCATTCTGGCATGAACATGGTTTTTTTTTTTATTATTTTGTTTTTTGTTTTATTTGGGGGGGCAGGATCCACATGCATTAAAAAAAAATGTTTTTCTCAAGATGGCATTGTTTTGCTTTTCAAGAACAGATTCAACTTGAGCATAGCAGCATCTATTTCTCCTGGGCCTGTCTTTTCGGATTACTTTCTGGGAGAATCCTCATCACTGTGTATCCAAACAGTAGACTGCTTCCTACCAAATTAGAACACAAGCCACATTTTCCACAGGATCACACAGTGATTTCAAAATCTGGGCTTGTCCACATCTGGGGTATGATGACAGTACCCCCGAGTGTGAATGGTACTAGCATCTACATGCATGATCTTGATTCTTTTATACCTCATTTTCCATTTTTCTTTTTGTTCTACGTTCTTGCAGAAATCTTTTTCCACTTTTCCTGATAAACACACAGACACACACACACACACAGACACACACACACAGACACACACACACATATACACACAGAGCCAAGTCACACAGAGGCCAAGTCACACAGAGGCCAAGGGGGAAAAAGTGAAAGGTCATCTCCACAATGGGTTTTCTAGGATTATTTAGATGTAATGAATAAAATTGCAAATTCTATTGAGGCTTTTAGAACTAATGAAAATTATCAATGTGTTACACAGCTGCATCTCAGTTTTGTTTGTCTGAGCCTGGAACAGAATAGATTTTATAAATAGAACTTAAATGTGACCACAGAGCATGCATACTAATCAGTTCATTTTAAGACATTGTTTTGCAGTACTTTTAAGATACGCACATGCTGGGAAAATTCCTTGTCAGAGCAACAATGTGGAGCAATTTCTTCCCAAAGTTGCTAATGGAAATACTTTTTTTTTTCTTTCTCCCCGCTCTCTCCTATTTTTCTGTTTTCTTTTAAAGACAAAACATCTATCATTGTCCGTCTTTTCTTTTAGTTAAATGTTAAAGTGTGATGGGGCTTACACTGGGGGAAGGCTGTGATCCTCAGATTTCTATCGAAAGTGTGGCTCGTTTGTGAGAGAGCACCCATTAATTTGGGGAGGTCAGAATGAAAGCAATCAGCATACCTCCGTCACCCCATGCTGAGGCATGTCATCTTGCCCTGCACTTTCTGCTCCTGTGAGGGTGTGGGTTGAGTTCCCTTGGCTCTAACAAGGCTAGAGGGAGGTGTGACGGTGAGGTGAGTGGTCCCCCACTGGAAAGTATTCTCTCTGAGCCACTAATTTCCCCTGAACAGGCAATCATATCTGAATAGTTGGCATATGTGGGTAAGTCCACTCCTTTTTGACAGCAGCCCCCCTGTGAGGAAGCATTGTTTCACTTGTTTGAAGGTGGAATTCCCAGGGATGGGTTTTGATGTGGGATGAAGAGCGGAGCCCAGAAAGGTGAAATCCACACACTCTTTTAGAAGAGGAAAGGGGACTAAAATGAAAGCCTCTCTTCCCCACTCATTAGCAGGAATGAATGTGAAATCCTTAACACTCAAAGGTATTTTAAAAGGCCAAGTATGGCCTGTGTTACAGTGAGACTCAGCCACTCTCCACAGGGCCTCCTGGAGGCCTTTAGAAGATGGAGGCACCAATGACAACAGGGAACCCTCCTAAAATCTTGAGGAATAATTTATATGATGAGAAGGTGGACTGGAAGTGACCTGGGAAATTAAAACACACAGAAACGTGAACCAAAACAATCTTACCCAGTCTCTAACCACTCATTAATCCATCAACAAATAGAAAGAAATCAACTATCAAATTTCTGTCTGGATCAGCCCATCAAACAATTATTTTATGTTCCCAACTCAATATGATGAATGACGAACTATGAGTTCACCAGGCTCTGCTCTGAACCCACTGAATTTTCCCAGGGAGTAGAGGTTACTGAGCTTGGAGGTTAAAACCAGCCCATGAGCGCTTTTCTATAGTTGCATAACACAGAAGAGTTTTTATTTTTTTATCTTTATACAGTTTTGGAAGAGGATCAGAAAGACGCTGGAATTGGGGGGGAGGGATTGAAGACTATAAGGATAGGAAACAAAAGGAAAGACAGTACATTGCCACCCAAAAATCTAAAGAATTTTCTTCCTGGTCCTTTATCAAAGTATGCTATCCCTTCACTATTAAATACTAAAAATAGCCTGGAAAAACACATTTTTCCAAAATAATGTTCCTTGGCATCACACATACAAGATATTAGAATCCATACAAAGCAGCAAGGCATAACTATCTTCTTCCTAGGCTTATCCTTTCGGGGGATGAGAGGTACCTGGAGCTCACTACACCTGGGATTAGGTGATCTGTAAATTCTTTTTACTCTCAAAGTGCAGCTCCTTGCAAGAGTGGATAAATTGATCACAAGTGTTCCTGGTTTTATTGTAGCCAGCTAGCATGGTTTCCCATATTTTTGACTGCTTGGAATGAGGGGAAAGTGTTAAGGAAACAACAGCCCAAGTCGTAGTAGGTGCCTTGCATTAGAGTAAGAAGGAATAATAACTACGAATGAGTACTGTCTACTAAAGCAGAATCTCTTTCTCCTGAGATGCTTTCATTGTCCTGGGTAGATTAAGATTATACTTACATCTTAAAGAAAATTAAAAAAAAAAAGAAAAGAGCACATTCAGGCCTTGCTTGATTATACAGAACATCCTTGGTATGGTACAATTGAAAGAGTGCCAAGGCTAATTTTGGGTGCCATTTGACATAACTAGAAAGTAGGAGGAATGGCCTTCTTCAGACTCACTTATAACATGGCTGTGGGCTGTTCTTCTTGATGGATGGTTAGCTGATGGAGGAGCGTCCAGCCCACATTGAGCACATTCCTGAGGACATTGTTCTGGGTTATGTAAGAATCTAGGTGAACAAACCATAAAACCAACCCAGTCAGCCATACTCTGGCACGGTGCCTGATTTAGTTTATGCCTCCAGGTTTCTACCCTGAGGTTTTTCCTATCATGAGTTTTTTTTTTTTTTTTGTTTTTTGTTTTTCCTGCCTTGACTCCTTCTGACTTTCAACTGTAACCTATAAAACAAACAAGCTCTGTCCCTCAAAAACTTGGTTTTGGTCAGCGTTCTATCACAGCCACAAAGAAGCAAAAATGACAACTACAAACTAAACACAGACTAGAAAGAGAAAATGCTACTAATCGCTTTGTCTGGATTATACACTATATACATTTGAAATTCTAGCTATCTGGGTTAAAAAAATTGATTTAGTACCTGTTCAATCTACCTTGTGACTTCTTTTAAGCTTCCAGTATTTCTGACCTATAAATTATTATCGGCCCCAGAATAAGGTTCAGATATTTGAAAAGAAATAGAAGAGATGTTGCCTGGATTCCTAGTTGCAATCCAACTGAGTGCCTAGTGAGAGGCAGTGTGCTCGTCAGAGAGGCTGTTATTCATCGCATGCAGACCCAGAAAAGGTTGGGGTGCTCAAGGAGGGACGGTGAGGAGCCTGTGTACCCTTTCCTACATTCCCCATTTTGCCCATACACGTTAATCTCTGAGTTTAATGTAACTGCTGAAAGCTTGCAGACCATGGAGGTGGTGAAATCCACCTCTGTCTTTCACTTATTCTCACTTTGTCCTGGCTAGTTTTATGACAAAAACCTAGAGTCATCTTAAAGAAGGGAATCTCAAGGGAATCAAAATGTCTCCATAAGATCCAGTTATAAGGCTTTTTTTTTTTTTTTTTTTTTTTTTTTTATGACTGATTGTCGAGGAAACTCCCAACCTATGGTGGGCAGTTCTATCCCTGGCTGGGTAGTCCTGGGTTCTATCAGAAAGCAGGCTGAACTAAGACATGGAATCAAAGCAGGAAGCTGCACCCCTCCATGGCTTCTGCGTCAGCTCCTGCCTCCAGGGATCCTGCCCTGTTTGAGTTCCTGTGACTTCCTTCGATGAGGAACAGGGGTAGAAAAGTGTGAACTGAATAAGCCACTGCCTCCCCAAGCTTCTTTGGTCATCGTGTTTCATCACAGCAATAGTAACCCCAATTAAGACACGCTTCGTGGTCAAACTTTTGAGATCTCAATCCATTTTTCCACCCGGAAGCTCACCCTTTTCACTGCTCGGCCCTCCCATTCCTCCTCGGGTATGTTTTTAATGAACATCAACTTGATCCACGGTTAGTGCAAAGGCACCGGGTCCCTAACCCTGTTAAAGATTTCTCACATGAGCTCTCTCCTTTTACAGTCTCTCTGGGTCCACTTCCGCTAATGTGGCAGGCTCTATGTTTCTGTAATAGGCCAGGCCTGCCCCAGTTAAAGCATAGATCCTCCTGTGTTTTAATTTGGGGGCTTACTTGTCAGCCTTTCTCACAAGGATGTGAGCTCCTAAGTGTGTGACTGTATCTTTCTCTGTCCAATAATGCTCAAAGTTAGCACAGCTCCGGCACCAAGCAGATTAGCAATAATTGCCGAGTTTGATACATGATCCCCTTTTCATGACAGTTTAAAGAGGCGAGAGGACTGGGTGTAGCCAGCCCGGCAAAACCATGGATGTTTGTAAAGCGGCTGTGAATACCATCTCAGGGAAACCTTGAAGCTACCTGTAAACCACTTTTAGAGGCAGCACAATTAAAGTTCACAGTGTTGTGAAAAGCGGATCTGAGCTTTGATCCTTGGAAAGTATACCTGCCTCCCTCATCTTCTGCTGCTCTAGGCGAACTCTGTAGGTTCTTCTTTGCCAGTCACGGCAGCCATGAACACTGCTCTTCAAAATTCAGGTGTTGCCAGTAGTAGGTATTGAGAAATAAAGCCTTTAAATTAATTCACAGTAGTGGCTCCTCCCTTGTGAAGCAATATTAAGGGTTTTAAAAAAGCTTTATAAGGTATCCGGTTCAGTTGCTCTTCCACCCTTCTCTACACGAGGCTACAGTCCTCCGCTCCCTCCCCTCCGTAGGATGCAGCCTCACCCCACCAACAAACCTGTTTGTAAGCAAAACCTGACTCCAAGCAAACCTGCTGACAACTTGACCTTGGCCCTTGCCACCTCCGAAGCTGTGAGAAATAGGTTATTGTCTTTGTAAATTACTAGCTCTGTTATATTCTGCTTTGGTAGAACAAAGGAGACCCAAGGAAATTACCGAGTTTTAACACCTGCAAACAGTCTACAGTAGCATTCCTGAAAGTTATACTTGTGAAATAGAGAGCATTAGCTCCTAACTGTTCCAATGATGTAATTTGCGGGGCAGATCTTTGGATGAGTTTGGGAATACTTGGATCTGTCTGTCAGCTCAATGAGCCCCTAAATAATAGCACATACCTCACTCAGAGGAGCTATGACGGATAGCACAGTTACTTTAAAACAGCCACTTTCTTAAAAAGGAGTTAGTTCAGGTTATTGTTGGCAAGTCAGTATCAGTGTCTATATTTTAATCAGCTTTGTAGTGACATAATGAAATACCCGAGCATGCTAACTTAGAATGCAAACAGGTTTATTCCGCTTCAAATGTTGGTATATGAAGGAGATGATGCAGGTACTGTTTCTTAGCAGCATCCTAACATTTTCAAAAGCAGTGGTGGACCTTTGGGGAAGAAAGCAAATGATTATGCTTTAATGAAGGAACACAGGAAGGAGATGGGCTGGGGCCCAAATCAGCCTTTTATTCCACCCCTGTTGAAAGAACTGAGAGTCCCCCGCTAGCATCCCAAAGATCTGCCAGTAGGCTCTATCTCCTATATTCTCAACAACACCTTCCAATAAAGCATCCTGGGCATCAAAACCTTAATTATGGTATATCCTGAAGAGGCAAACTATAGCAGAGCTACAAACACTCATTGACAATACTTTAATTTGCAGTTTTATTCCCATCAAACTAAGAATAAATCTTTATTATGAGAATACAGACGTTATTTTTGTTGCTAAACTCTTCACTCAGACCAAGACTGTTAAAAGCGATTGCTTCATCTCCAGCATCTACATGTAAGCGGGAGGCTGTAGTCAGACTGGACTCTTGAGTTCCTTCTCTCAGATCTTGCCCTGCAGATTACATCATGACTGGGTCTCTGTCAAGCCAGTTTCCCCAAGTTCAGTTTGATTCGCTCTTAGAATGTCTCTTTGCTTTTTAATTTTTAAATTTTCCTTACTTATTTGTGTGCATGCATATGTGTTTACGTATGTGGATGCTGGCATGGGGGGGGGTACATGTGGGTGTGCGCATGTTGATTGAAGCTGAAAGTTGACATCTGGCACCTTTCTCAATTGCTTTGCACATTATTGTCATCATTATTATCAATGGTATTTCTGTTGTTGCCCTTGTCGCTTTTATTTTACCTGTTTTGGATCTTTCTTTAAGGGAACAAACACATTATAAGGTATATGTCCGATGAACTACTGGAGGTGGTAATGGGGCCCTAGCCAAGCTTTTTTCACAGGATAATCGTCAGTAAT
Source organism: Meriones unguiculatus (assembly GCF_030254825.1). Taxonomy (NCBI): domain Eukaryota; kingdom Metazoa; phylum Chordata; class Mammalia; order Rodentia; family Muridae; genus Meriones; species Meriones unguiculatus. The sequence continues at coordinate 32,191,910 of NC_083359.1, forward strand.
TTTCAATTGTTAGGCTGCAGTTACGAAGACTAATCACATGAAGGAGGAATTCCCACCTTCATCCTAACAACCAAAGAAGGAAAAAAAGAAATAGAAGGGAAAGAATGAGCTGAGTGAAATTGTTTCTCTGGCATGTTTATACATTTATGTATATGTGGCTTTGATCAGAAACCTTAAAAAGCAATTATACCATCAGCATCTTTGAGCCCAGGCAGGGGTAGGGTGGGAGGTCCCATGTTGTGTCAGTCCTGCTGGCATTAAGCACATATTTAACATGCCCAAATAAAATGTAATTTATAAATACATTTTGAAGTGTTGGAGTAATTTCAGAACCTGAACACAAAGTGACAGTTGCTGCAGATTTAACTGTTCATCAATATATCTGTTTTTCCATTTCTGCTGTGAGACCATAATAGTTATTAATCTCAATATTTCTAATGTTATTTTTTTATTCTTGGCTACTTTTCTGACATATTAGTTCTTAGCAAAGAAAAAAATGACTTCGTAATGGTAGACTTGAACACCACTATCTCTTCACAGCTCACTAGGTTCTGTAAGAGATAATGGCGTAATTACTTTTTTGAGTTAAAAAAAAATTCCAATTGGAATGCCTGCAGGTGTATGTACATTTATTTGGTTGGGAACTTATTTTTTAGCATAATTCATTTACTATATTTGGTATGACGGGTCCAAATGAAACCAAGCATCCAGAGGAAATTATTTTTTAATACAGACTCATAACCCAGGTATTAAGAATGCTTCTATTTCTTTCACCCACAGGCAGTAAGGCAGTTTTTCTTCTCAAACCCATTAACTTCATCTATAAGGGATATTTATTCTCTTTCTCCTAAGATTTACTCAGTTTCTGTGGTGGCGTTCTGTGCTTTGAAACATCACAGAAGGAGGCTAAGGCTGTCCACACTTGGTCATACATTCACTCAATAAAAACACAGAGTTCCTACTTGGTGGCAGCTGTGACTTTAAGCACTGGGGATACAGCCATGAATAGAGGCAAATGCCCATCTCCTGTCCTCCGGGAACTGTCATCCTGTTGATACTGCCAAAGCAGAAAGGCACATGGTCTTTCTTACTGGCACTTTAACGGAACTCATCTCTGTAGCCAGATCTTTGCTGAATACCCTTTCAAAAGAAGTGTGCAGGTTTAGAGAAGCCGAGACACTGTCAGGAGCTGATTTTTTTTTTCCTTCTCAAGTGAAGTACCGAAAGGATAAGGGTCATGATATTTACTAGTCCTTGGCTCTGCTTTCCCCCTGGGTGACACAATCAGCTCCAGGAAGTCCCTCCACGTGTAGTTGATTGTGTTATATTGAACACCATCATTCCAGTGAGTTCATACATGCATTGGGCCTGCTCTTTCCAGAAGACACTGTCTCCTTAGCGCCATTCACCACCTGTAGCTCATACAATCTTTCCACCCCCTCTTCGTCATAGATCTCTGAGCCTTGAGGAGAAGAAGTTTGATGAAAACATCCCATTGAAGACTGAGTGCTCAAAAACCTCCCGCTTTGTACAGTGTTGAGTTGTGGGTCTCTTTTTTAGACCTCTCTTCACCTACTTCAAAAACAAGCTTTTCTGATGTGGGGTGAGCGAGGCCCCAAAGTACTGTATAGCAGAATGCAAAGCATACATAGGTTCTGGGTCCCAGCACAGAGAGGGGAATTGGACAAAGCATCCCATTAATAACCAAGAACCTATTATCAATTAATACCCGCTAGCAAAGGAGAAATGATTTTCCAACAGTGTTGCTAGATGTATAAACCAGAACACAAATGACCGCAGTGGTAATTTTTGCTTTTTTTTTTTTTTTGTCTTTACCTTGTCTTTACCTCTACTGATCTTTTACCTTCTCTGATTTTTGTTTTGTGAGATTTGTTTGTTTTGTTGTTGTTTGTTGTGTTGTGATTTTTATCTTTGGAACAGTAAGCTAGGAAGAACATAAAGTTGGGTGGTAAGGAATGTGGGGATAACATGGATAGAACCTGAGGAGGAAAAAACATGATCAAAATACATTGTAGAAAAAAATGTAATAGAAAACTGTTACCACCAATTTATGCAACTTTCTTTTCATGTAGGTGTTGCTTGCAGCTTGCAGCCATGAACCTCTTGTCGTGAGAGACATTTAACATCCATGAACCTAAGTCTTGTCTTTCAGTCAGTGTAAAAAAGGCCTAAAGTTGCTAAGGTAGATAGAAAAAAAAATTTACTGAAACACATACATTGAGCTTCCTCTTCACAATCAGTTGGCCTGAGAGGTTGAACCTGTGGGGAGAAAACACGTAAGGATAGCAGTACCTAACAGACTGAAGCTGCTCACCTCATCCCAAGGACTCACAGGGGGACAAAGAGGATGTGACTGGCATCCTATGATACCTCTGAGTGTGTGCTGCAATGGCTTGAGAGCTCCACCCCCTATATCCCACTTATCCACTGTTTGCTTATAATATAATATTTTTACTCTTTGAGAATATGTTTTGATCAGAGTCACCCAGTCTTCTTCCCGTGCCCTAGCTATAAGGCCATTCACTGAAGCATGACTGGCCTATGAGCAGCCATACCCTTAGTGAAAACCATTTCCTAGAAGCCATCACCTCTCCGTAAATCCTCAGTTAGGGGTTGGGAGCACATAAGTGCCTTCCTTCTCCATCATAGAATACTGACTGCTTTATCCTGTGCAAGTTTTGTGCACAAGAATTCAGCTATGAATGCGTTGCTGCCGAGAATTCATGAGTCCAGAGGTTCTGTAATGCCCAGAAAACACTGTTGTAATATTGGTAGTCCTTTTATAACTCTGCTTCTTATAGTCTTTCTGCTTACTCTTCCATAATGGTCCCCAAGCCTCAGGAGAAAATGTGAAACAGATATACCATTTGGTTGAGCACTCAACAGATATAAATATTGACTCTCTGTACTTTGATCAGTTGTGAGTTTCTGTGCTGACCAGCATTCACTGAATTAAGAAACATCTCTGATGAGGTCTGAGTTCATTTCACTTCTTAAGGCTTTCCTTACCTAAGGACCAAACCTTTTACAGCGGCCCTTATGAACACACTGAGCATGGAAGCTGTAGCTTCTTCACTGTTAGTGAAGAAAACATTTTTACTGAAAGATGCATTTCCTCTCTAAATCTGTTTTGAATACATCACTTACCAATCTCATTCTTTGTAAGGTATTCTGCTTATACACACATTGTTTAACTTATGCTGGGAAGATTGAAAATATCAAATAGGTTACTGATCATCTTTACTTATTTTTTTAGTTAATTAATTAATTTTATAAATTACAGTTCATTCACCTTGTATCCGACCTGTAGCCCCCTCCCTCATCCCTTTCCAATCCCACTCTTCCTCCCTTATCTCCTGGCATGCCCTTCTGCAAGTGCACTGATACGGAGGCCATCCTCTGCCTATCAGGTCTCATCAGGACTGGCTACAATGTCTTCCTCTGTTATCTGGTAAGGCTGTTTCCTACTCAAGGGTTGGTGATCAAAGAGACAATCAGAGACAGTCCCTGTTCCTATTACTAGGGGATGCACTTGGAGACTGAGCTGCCTTGGGCTATATCTGTGCAGGGGTTCTAGCTTATCTCCATGAATGATCCTTGGCTGGAGTATCATTCTCAGAAAAGACCCCTTTGCCCAGATTTTCTGGTTCTGTTGCTCTCCTTGTGGAGCTCCTGTCCCCTCCAGGTCTTTCTATCTCCCCCTTCTTTCCTAATATTCCCTGCACTCTGCCCAGAGTTTGGCTATGAGCCTCAGTATCTCCTTAGATAGCCTGGTGGGTAGGGGCTTTCAGAGGTCCTCTGTGGAAGGCTCCTATCCTGTTCTTGTCTTCTCCTTCTTCCAATGTCTATCCTGTTTCCCCTTCTGGATAAAAATTAGGCATCTTCTCTAGGGTCCTCCTTGTTGTTTAGCTTCTTTAGGACTATAGATTTTAGTATGTTTTTCCTATATTATATGTCTAATATACACTAATGAGTATATGCTACATGTGTCTTTCTGCTTCTAGGTTATCTCACTCAGCATAACCTTTTCTAGTTCCCACCGTTTGCCTGCAAATTTCATGATTTCCTTGTTTTTAATTGCTGAGTAGTATTCCATTGTGTAAATTTCTGTATTCATTCCTCCACTGAGGGACATCAAGGTTGTTTCCAGATTATGGCTATTACAAATAAAGCTGCTATGAACATAGATGTACAAATGTCCTTGTTGTATTGTTGAACATACTTCAGAAATATGCCTACGCGTGGTATTTCTGGATCTTGAGGTAGCATTATTCCTAATTTTCTGAGAAAGTGCCAGATTGATGCTATCTCTGCTCAAAATTATTATAGGGCAATGATTTTCAACCTCCCTAATGCTCCAACCCTTTAATACAGTTATAGTGACCACAATCATAAAATTATTTTCCTTGCTCTTATGTAATTGTATTTTTGCTACTGTTATGAGTTGTAATGTAAACATGTGTTTTTGTGTACTCTTAGGTAACCTGTGTGAATGGTCATTTGACCACAAAGGGGTCACAACCCACATGGTAAGAATCACCATTTTTGGGTAAAACAAGTTTTGTTATCTGAATATCTAGAAAATATTGCCTTCTAAATACATGTCATAGTTTTATTGCTATGTTTTTTAGTTTTTGCTTTCCATGATGATAAATACCACAATTATAAAATGTACAAATGTATTAACGAAGTCAGAAAAACTAGAAAACTTTAAGTATTAACTGGACACACACACAAGATACATTGATTTTTTTTTTCAAACCAAAGAATCCTACAGGAAATAGCAAAACCAAAAGCAATAACAAACAACTAAAAACAAATGACCTGCTAACCTGTTTTCCCCAGACCTGCCTCTTTTAATCTGTTTTAAAGCTTCCTAACATGTTATAGATTGTAGACACAGAAAAATTCATTTTTGAAATATAATTACCTTTTAAGGCTCTAGATTTTCATGATGTGATTCTACTTTCATGCGAAAAAAATTCTTCTTTTAGAAGCTCGCACAGTCTTCACAGAAGCATAGCTGGAATAGAGTTTTTTATCAAAGCCGTACCAGGGGACACCAGCAAGGTGTCTGTCCCTAGAAGGAAGAAATTGTAGGAGTTGGATCATATGTATAGAACTGAGGAGCCCAGGGACAAGACTTCTCTGCAGCCAGACACTATTGGCAGTTGGTACTTTCTCATTACACAAAGCAGGAATTTTCTCTTAAAAGATTCATTTTAAGATTGTACTGGATAGTTTTATGTCAACTCGACACAAGCTGAAATCATCCAAGAGGGGGGAAACTCAAGTGAAAAATTCTTCTGTGAGACTGACCTGCAGGCAAGCTTATAGGGCACTTTCTTAATTAGTGATTAATGAGGCAGGTCTCATCCTGTTATGAGTGGTTTCATCGCTGGGAAGGTATTCATGAATCTATAATAAGACAGGCTGATTTGAGTGTGATGGCATACACTTTTAATCCCAGCACCTAGAAGTCAGAGATAGGAGGATCTCTGTGAGTTCTAGGACAGCCAGGCCTATTACAAGAGAAACTCTTTCTCAGGGGAAAAAAAAGGAGGAAACAATAAGGAAGATAGAAAAGAAAGAAGGATGGAAAAAAAGAAAGAGGAAAAGGAAAAGCAAGAAAGCAAGAAAGCAAGAAAGCAAGAAAGCAAGAAAGCAAGAAAGCAAGAAAGCAAGAAAGAAAGAAAGAAAGAAAGAAAGAGAGAAAGAAAGGAAAGGAAAGGAGCAAGCCAGTAAGCAGCACTCCCATCTCCCATCATGGCTTCTGCACCAGCTCCTGCCTCCAGATTTCTGATCTGTTTGAGTTCCTGACCTGACTTCTTTTGCTGATAAACAGTGATATACAAGGGTGAGCCAAAGAAACCCTTTCTTTTCCAAGTTGCTTTGGTCACGGTGTTTCATTGCAGCAACTGAAACCCTCATTAAGACCCAGACGAAGGGTAAACTTTTCTGGATTACCTAAGAAAATGTCTCTCAGTTGACACAGAGAGAAAAGATGCCAGTGAGGAAGGAAGATGGGTGGTTAGGTGAGACTGGCTGCCCTTGGAGTGTTCCTTTCTGTACAAACTAGAAGGTTCTATCAGCAAAGAAAGAAGACAAAGGGCTTCAAAAGAAGATGAGAATGAATGGTGCATATCCTGAATAAAAGAAGCCAAGATTGAGGTTCTATATTTTCAAATTAATTCATATGAAGCCTCAACTTGTCACCACAGCTGACACTTCTGACGAGGAACTTTTTCCATCTAATGCTTCCAAGGCATGTGGGAATGTTAGAAGTGAAAAGCAGAGTGGGTATGTTAGAAGTGAAAAGAGCCATCTACCTCTGCAAACGACTTTTTCCATATTCTCTAAGTTGTTGGTAGTACTCAATTTTTAAAATCCCAATGTCCTAATTTTTAGAACAGCCCTCCCTCCACATGCCTGCCAACTCCTGTTTTTCCTCCTTCTTTGTGTTTGACTATCTGTCAGAGAAAAGGCTCAGGCCTGGAGATATAACAAGGGTTCCTCTTGCTAAGTAGGAATCACATTTATAAATAGCCACCTGCTCATGAAATTACACGATGGTTTCGGATGGAAAGCCCAAGCTGACGGCAGCCTGTGTTAACAGGGTGAGCACCTGGACCCAAGCCAGCCCTTCCAGCTAGCGGGCTAGTGTGAAGTAAAAGCAACCCTTGTTGACAACTCTGACAGAAGGTAACACGTACAAATTAGCGTTAGTTCAGAAATTAACTGCCAGATTATTAATTTTAAAGGAGCTTTCACGGTGCAGTTTCTCCTCTCTCAGTTTCAGGCTGAGCTTTCTTGCCCATCGATACTGATCTCTCTGCTTCCTCTGACTCCTCCGCATAACCCCAAGGACTCTGAAAGTCCTCACTGGGAGAGGTTCAAAAGGGAGACAGAACTTGCTCTTTTGGGTTTCTAGTGTAGCTTTGCTATTTCTCTGGCTTTCTGAATAGCTAGCTTGCAAATCACTGTATTTCAAACGGCTTGTTTGTAATTCAATGGCTGGGAAAAAAATGGAATGAATAGATTAGGACTCCTAAAATATTAGATTCTTTATGGCACAGTCCCTTTGTGTCAAAAATTAGTAAATAAGTTAAACTTTAAGGCATATATTTGACTACAAAAAGATCACTGTAGCTCATTCAGATGTTACATATCAATATTTTATTTTATATTGACATTATATCCTTGTTTATATTCTGCTGTGCTTATATCTTATAATTCATATGATCTGTTCTGAAACCCTTTTAACATACTAATTTGGTATGTTTTTATATCAATAACCTGTATATAGGATTTTCTTTTTAATGACTGTATAGTATTCCATTGGGTAGATATGGCAGTTTTTATTCATGTGCTGTTTTATTAGTATTGATTTGTATTATTTTATAATTATTCACTTTAAAAAAAGAGCTAGAATAAACGCTTTTCTAGTCACATCTTGGTAGTCCTATCTGTATATTTCTACCAGATAAATGCTTTGAAAAGGAATTACTAAGTCAAAGGCCCGGGATCCTTTTCAACGACTGCTTAAGACGCAGGGTCACCTAGGCAACAACCTCAAACCAGATCTTGTCTTGGGGTGAGAATTTCTCCTGTCTGTGATGGCCTGAAAATTAGGGAATTTCCAGAACAGCACTTCTGATGGGTTTCTTTGCTTCTTATCCAACAGGCAGGCCTAAAATGAGTCCTTTCCTGCTCATTTTTATGGGTGATAATGTGCACCTCCCACCCGGCACTTCTTTTTATTTCACTACAGCTATAACAAGCACTTACAAGAACAGCAAATCTAGGTTACCTGTTAACTTGGCTCAGAAAAGAAAGAGTGGGAACGGAATTGGACAGCAGACGTTCAATCGTGGTTATATAAAGCTGTGCTTGGGCATACTGTTAATGTTCACTCTCAGGTTTACCTGTTCAAAAATGCAATGCAGTGCGCTTGCAGGATCTCTGATGACAGCTCATAGGCCTTGTTAGGATGCACACATTTCACTGTTCTCCCTTTGCACAGATGTGCTGCAGTTTACTTTTGCAAATGGTTCTATGACTCAGCCGCTTACTCATAATAAACAAGTATCTTAATTCTCTGTGATTAGCCCCAGTAGGGAGAAAGGTTTGGGCAGCCCTGTTTCTGTCAAAAAATCCATTTTATCAGACTTAGAAATGGTCTAAATTATTTGATATGCATTAGCTCTGCAAAAGACCTCATACAGCACTAGATATTACAGTCTGTGACCCTTGCAAGCTGGAGCAGCAATTAGGCGAGCTATCTCTTCCATTCAAAACCAAAAAAGGGGAAAGATTCAATGCCAGCAACACAAAGCACTGTACTTTCAAATTCAAGAGACTTTCCTTTCAGTATTGATTCCTATGACCAGCCCCACCAGCCCCTAGGCCCCTGTGGCTGCTATTACCCTCCAGCCCGCTGGCACATCTCTCAAAGACCCTGCAGGGTGCCCTGTGGAACAATCAACTCGCAAGGTTCAGTTACAATCTCAGCCTACCTTGCTTGGGAAACACAGACCCAGGATAGACAGGTTTTCTTAAGTGCGCCCTAGATAATTTGAAGATCCTTGAAGATTTTTGAAGACCTCCATCTTCCTCTACCTCGTGTCTGAAATACTTAAAAGTCTAGAATATGTTCGGGCAAGTTGAAGGCCTTATTCCTAATTAAGAAGTTGGAGGCTGGGCCCTGATACCAAGAGGCCACTACTCAGGCTTCTTGGCCACACCCTGGGTCATCCTAGAGTATCACATGGCCAGGTAGATTGACTGAACAAACAGACCGGAAATAAATCCGGGACGGTGCAAACTCCAGCATCGCTGGGAAACTCCATGCTATCTGATGGATCCATTGATGAAATATTTTAGAAGGACATAGAAAAACCTGCAACTCTCTGTTTTAGGCTACCATGTAATTTCGCCTCCTAACTCTGTGGTCAGCCTCTTCCTATTGAGAGTACTGGCTTTAGCCCCAAGGTGCGCTTGAAGTGCTGGTGAGGCTGCATGGCTGGCTGAAAGCTTCTGTGGCTGCTCTGTGTCTGCATGTGGCTGGGTGCCCTTACATAGGACTTTATTTTTTCAGATATGTGGGTTTGTTTGGTTGTTTGTTTTTCTTGCCAACGGGTCATTATATGTGTGCATTTAAAATACAGTGACTCCCACAAAGTTATATAAGCAACCACGGGTGGTGTGAGTTGAACTGTATACCCATTGCAGTACCCTTTCTCTGGGCAGTCAGTTTTCTTCCACAGAAAGGTAAACGTTTTGAAAAATAGTTAAAATATGCATTCAGAACTTTTTTCTGGGGCATTTCACATTTGCTCAGGCAAAAGCAAAAAAAGGATAAGAGCCGTCTGTGGCCAAATCATAACGCTTCTTTGTATTCCTACAACTAGAGGTTTATTATTGGGCTAGCAACCTTAAAAGTAAAAGAGACAAGATGTTGAGGTAGTGATCTGGGTTCTGCCTTAGCCTGCTCTTTCCAGACAGTTGCTATTTAGAAGCTGTCTTTTGTAATGAAAAAAAAAACTACATCCGAAAAGCAAATATTGGCATTCTGTCAATCTTCTATAGCAGTATATTCTAAGGAAATGATCACGATAATACTGTTATAGTGCCTAGAATATACAAGTGTATATATGTATATATATATATATATGTCTATATACATTCATATATATGTATACACATTTTATGCATATACATATATTATATATATTAATAAATGATGCCTATACAAAAGATTATGAATCTGAGGTATTGTTAACATAACATGCTGTCTTAAATATTTTATATTACAGATGCTGTCTTCTGAGTCAACTCTGACTGACAAGTGAGGTGATACATAAGACCCTGTACCCCAAGGTAAAAATTTGCAAAATTGTTTTCAATTGTGTTTGGAAAACAAAGACCAGGTATCAGGCAGGATACACTGAACAATTATACCTGATCTAGAAATCTCATTTAACCTAGTGCTTGTAGGGACTTTTTCTTCCCTTCTGAGGATTCAGATGTTTGACTAGAGCACAGAGAAGGCCAGAACAGAAATGCTAAGGTCACAATACAACTCGATGGATGGCATCCGGTTTACTCAGTTCTGTAGAATTTAATGGAATGAGGTAGATGGATGTGTTATGATATCCAAAGTGTAAACAATGGGATGGAGAAAGATGATCACTAAGAATCCTGTAAAAGTGCAGAATTGGGTCTAGCAGGACTAAGGACCTGCTCTGCATCCACAGTTGTTTCATTGTTGTTGTTCTAGAGCTCAAACTCAGAGCAGCAAGGCTGAGGATGCTTGCTTACCCTGTAAACCCCCTGTATACGTTGGAAGAAGTTGGCACCCCAAACAGTAGGTGCTTCCAACAAGATGAACATCCAGGAATAAATGTTGAAAGTCTGTCTGCCTAAGTACTTAAAATCTCTTTTCAGCTTCTCTCCTACATCTATCTAGCTCTCTGTGGATATCTACCTATCTATCTATCTATCTATCTATCTATCTATCTATCTATCTATCTATCTATCTATCTATCCTTAATCTGTTTATCATCTATCCAGCCATCTCCTATCTATCATTTATCCACCCTTCTATCTATCTGTATACTTGGGCTACTTATCACTCTCTTTTTTAAAATGTGAAGCTGTTATAAAAATACAGTTATCTGAGTTAGCACTAACCATACTACAGATGGGTGCAAACCTTTGTGAGAGAAACTTAATGAAGAGGTAAAGGTTTACAGACATTTAGGTTGTAACCAGAAGATGTCTATGACAGTAAGGATGGACTGAAACTGTGAATGGAGAAGGGTGGTATGAGTATATGGGAGGGAGGAAAGGAAAGGAAAGGAAGAAATGTTATAATTAGTATAAAATCTCAAAAATAAACAAAAAATAACAACAAAAAAAGAAATCTGTGAGTGTTTTGAATACAAAGGACTCCAGAAAGTCAAGAAGAGAAACACAAGTGGAGATGTACAGAGAAGAATGTCAAGGGGGAAAATTAGCTAAGAAAGATACCAGAATTCCATCAAGGTCACAGGAAGAGGCATCTGAGGAACCATGGAGTTCTGTTTTCCAACTTTCTGGCTCCTGTTCCAAAGGAGTTCCGTCTAGTGTACACAGTGCCTCATCCAGAGTGTCCCTCTGATTGAGGAACACCAGTCAAGCCCTCCACTTTCTCCATGAGCCAACCTTGGCAGGCATGTCACAACTTAGGAGAGGGTGTTGAGAACTCTCAGTGAGCCACTGTTTAGACACCCTAAAGTCTCCTTAGTGTACACACTAAAGACCTAGAAACACTAAGCCCATTGACTCATCAGCCCTTAGCAAACTTCAAGTTGTAGTCCTGAGCTGATACCCTTCTATCACTCAGTTGACGGAATGCTGTTAGAAGCTCCATGCATGGCCTAAGGTGTGAGTTGGCTACCTAGGACTTGAACATTCAACATGATATGGATATTTTTCGCAACGGTTTGGAAGTACAGGTAGAAAATATGATTTATATCTTTAAGTTATAAATCATTTATTCTCATGAGATCACCTGAATCATTGATTGCATGATCTCAATAAAAGGTTTGATGAATTAATTGTGACTATCTAGCCAACTCAAATGTAATTTAGTCTTCAAAACTCTGTGATGCAGGGTTCATCAAAAGGAAGCACATTCAGCCAACTCCATCTTCTACTGTGTGTTATTAAAGCTTTATTGGGAATACATATTTATTTATGCATCTTCCATTCACTGCCTTTGGGAAGTACCCTCACATGAAGAAATGTTGTGGCAGAGGTGATAAAGTGTTCTAAGCCTGAAAATATTCACTCTCTGATTCTTTCTAGAAAGAAAAAAAAAAGAAAGAGAGAGAGAGAGAGAGAGAGAGAGAGAGAGCACTTTAGTGCTTTTTTCATCGTATAGATGATTCAGTATTGGGAATGAAATGAGCGATTAATCAATTAAAAATGTGTAAGAATTTCAAGCTATATATTGGACAATGGTTAGTACAGGTCTTCAAGTGCAGGTGGGTGTACTAGCTTTGAAAATTGCATTCCCAGGTTATATAAGAGTAAAGTTTCATCATAAATTCTGACTTTTCTCTCCTTTCGGTGAGTGAATAACTGAAATCACTGTCTGTGGCTGGCTCTTGCTGTATATTGCAGGTATTCCATAATGGGCTGGAAGTGTATTAGAAAGGTAGGCTTATAGGATTACTGTTTTAAGGTATATTCTTAAGCAGATTATAAAATATTCATTGCTCTGAAATCTAATGAAATTTTGCTAGTACTAGTTTTAGATAACTACTTGAAAATATATTTGTTTTTTATTATAATTTCTTACGAAGTTCTATTTTAGAAGCTGTACGGAGACATACATTGTAAAATTGCTAATAAATTGTGGAGGTGCTGTGAAGCATATTTTTCTTGCTAATTTTAAGGAGGAGTTTTTCAACATTATTGTGAATCATAATTATGTCATTATATGTTATAAATATATTACATGTATTTACACTACATAATTAGACCTAATTCTAATTATGTAGATTCATGGTAATCAGCTAAAATTTGTTTTAAAAAACTACGATAATTCCTCTAACAGATGCTACCTTAATAGAATATTAAGTTTGAGAAAATCCCATGAAAATAAGAATATTAATAAGTAATGATTAAACCTTAACATCCAAATAGAATATCATATTATATTGCCAATTCTCTCAAAGCATCATTTAAGAAAAAGTGTTTGTCCTGAGATACATTTGACAATTTTGTAAATACTATTTTTGAGAAAATACCTCTTAAATTGAAGAAGAAAGCAATTCAATAAAGAGACCTCCAAGTTTTAAAGATTTGTTTTGGTTATCACATAAATACTCTCTTTTCAAAGCTCTTCTACAAAAACCTTTTTAAACGAAACATTCTAGTAACAAAGAGGTAAATAAAAACACTATTTCCCACCGGAATCTTGCTCTCTGGATGTTAAATCCGGCATAGTTGCTGTAAATTGCTAGTTGTAGTCTTTGATTGACATGTTTACCCAGATAATGTAACAGTTTTTGTGAAAGAAATCTACTTAGTGTCTGGATGACATGAAACATGTTTCTTGTAGAAGGAAAAGCCCCAAAGTGTTTCTTCAAATGGGAGTCTTTCCTCTCTAAATCTCTCAAGCTGATAAGAATCCTGTGTTTTATTTTACTCTCTCATTTACCCAATATTAGTTGTTCAAACTGTAGCAGACATCTAAATATGCTTGAAACCCCCATTGGTGGCTCTGTCCCCGACTTTACACCAGCTTCCTTTACAGCTCCCCATTATAGGAAGCCCCATTCTCTACCATAATATTTGGCCAGGGAACCCAGATGTGATGTCGCCAGCACTCTGTCTTTTTTGGATTTAAATGTTCAGCTTGTTCAGTAAACACACATGCCATGCTGCAACTTCTTTATCCACTGTTTCTGTTTATTTCTCCACTAAGTGTAATATTGTTTTTTTTTCTCATTACATATATGCGTACACACACACACACACAAACACCACTCTTCCTTCTGAAGATTTCACAGCTGTCAAATTAACACGGAGATGGAAAATAGGTGCCAAAGGATCTTGACCTTAAGCAGGTAAACTTGACCCTTGAAAATGAAATAGTTCAAGTGGCCAGAACACCACCAGCAGAAAACAAAATGCTGTTTTCTTAGAAAATTGGCCAGGGGAAGTAGAGAGGAATGTGAAGGGTAGTCTGTTCAGATGGTGGATTAAGGTTCACCAGCCTGTGTGGAAATAGCCAGCAGCAGATCAATCTTGAAGTGATCAACCAATGAATTATGCCTTTAAACTGGTCATTGAGTTCTCTGTGCACTTCTCCAGCCATTGCCTCTAGAAGCCATGGCTTTAGGCCTTGTTCACAAGGAACTGCTGTTCTTATCTTTTTATACCCACATACTTGTCAATTCCCAAGCTTTAATCTTCTCTGAGTTGCTCTCCCTTTGACAGTCTGAAAGCCACAAACTACAAATCCTAATCCTTGCCTTGGCATGGGTTTTCCTTGCCTTGAAAGGGAGCAGAAATTTAGCCGCAAGTTCCCTTTGTCTTTGTCTTCATCTTGCTTTTAGCAGAGAAATAAAAATCAATCCTGAAACAAAGAGAGGGAATCAGCCACTTTTTATGCCAATCCTATCTCCTGAAAAACCTTAGCAGTAAAGGAATCAATAAGCGACCTTTGGTTTATTCATGTGCCATTCTCAGATTTTTGGGCTATGATGCAAATTTAGGTTGTGAATTCTGCTGTTGTCACATGAATGGCAAGGGAGCCTGGAACTCTTATTTCAGAAGATCTTATGTTGCTTCCTTCATAAGGCATTTGCAGCAATTGATGAAATGTTCGCACAAGTCCCTCCCTCACCTTGCCCCCCTTTGATCTTTGAGACAGGGCCTTGCTGTGTACCCAGGAATTACAGTATCTACCGCGCCTGGTTAAAGATTCTATTTTGTTGCCAACACCAGCTAGTTTCAAAACAAGGTAACTATTAGTCCTAACCCAGGTAGCTTGGAAAGAGTTTAAAAAAGGGACCGTTTGAAAATTAGAAATCATTTGATAACTGATTATAGTTTTCCTGAGTGGATAGTTACTGTCCCAATGGGGTACTTTAAAGTTATTGGTCACACACATCTTAACCACAAGGGAGATGATAAGGGAGTATTATTTGCAAGGGAACTCAAAAAAGATCTTTCCTGCACAAGACTGGCTACTCAAATCTAATCTTTCAGTTGTTATCTTACATACTACTGTTTTCAGCTTTGGAGAAATGGAGATTATCTTTGTTGGGTTTGGGGGAGGAAGCCAAGAAAACCCAATTCAGAGACAGGTAGGGGAAGGGGATGGGGAATGAGGGGGAAGGTGGGACTGGGAGGAGTTGAAGGAGGGTGCGTTAATCATATATATAATGAATACATTATAAAGAAGTAACAAATAATAAAAATAAAAAATAAAAAAGGAAAAAGATGCAAGCTTTATTTTCAGCCTGGGATCTGAACGGAGTCCCTATTGCATATTTAAAGGGTGAAAACCATAGAGCAAGGGAGAGCAGGGTGGGCTGTTGCATTTTGACAGAAGGGGTTTAATTAAGGGAGTTTCCATCGATCAGGATACGAGTAGGTCCCTGGGCTTGGAAACATGAACTCATTTGACTCTGCCATCAAGATGGAGAAGTTGAGTTGATGAGAGAGGGTAGGTGGGATTGGAAGGGATTGAGGGAGGGGGCTACAGCTGGGATACAAAGTAAATAAACTGTAATTAATATAAAAATAATATATATATATAATATATAGTACAGATAGATAGATAGATAGAGAGAGATAGATAGATAGATAGATAGATAGACAGACAGACAGACAGATGGAGAAGTTGTCTTTGAGATGTCTGGACTCAGACAACTGTTTTCTTAAAAGCTGCCTCAAGAAGACTGCACTCAGACAACTTGTTCCCTAAAACAGAAGCTGTGTTGAAAAGTCTCCAGCTCCCCTAGGGCATGGGGCCTTGAACTTAGTCTCTTCTGATTTAATGGAGTCTGAAAATGAAATCGTAGTGCTTAGAATAAGTTTCTTTGCTCATGCCCAGCATCTTGTCAACAATTCTTTATAAACTGTTGTTAGAAACTGAGTTCATGTTGTAGATTAGATGGAAGATGAAAGGCCTAATATTTGTTTCTTGTTGCCTCAGATTTTAGAGCAAGCCTAGTTAATAATACAGAACAGGTAAGCCTATACATTTTATAAAAACAAACAAACAAACAAACAAAGAAAAACTGTTTTTTTGTAAAGTCAAGGCTTCTTGCCTATTTTGTTATTGTTATTTTTAACTGAGTAATTTATTTCTGTTGCATTTAAAGGTAGACCACTAGAAGATAAACATTTGGTACAAGAGGCTATATTTTATTCATTAGTATGTTCAATGAGCCCAAAGTCATGCCTATGGAGGAGATGATTCTTAGTAAATATTTTGGACAAACATTTATTTCATTTTCTTTATATATGTCTGCAATACAAAGAAAGCATACAACCATGTCAATATGTGTTTAAAGTATTCTGAACCCCAAAGCAATCAAAATGATTAGGAAAGAATAGACCAATATGTGAAATTTCTCCCATCCTTCCCTTTTTCCCGTCCAGGTAGACATTACTAATCCATCATAGCTCCCTTGCCTGCTGAGCCTGGATGCAAGATCAGAATCCTTCTCCGTGCAGGATTTTCATAGTCACTACCACTCAGCTGGAGTTGGCAGCTTTTTATACACCACTTGCCATTGTTGGACAAGACTGTGTCTCTCTAGAACCTACAACAGAAGGTAGCAGTTTATACCCCTCACCATTGGTTGTTTTTGTCAAAACACCACAGTGAGTGTGCTTTTTGCTTCAGTGTTTCATATAGTCAATTAAGCTCATGAATTTCAAATGCTGGCCTAGATAAAGATGATTTTTGTGGCGACAATAGATGTCAAGGTGACTTCTCAGAGTTCAGGTCCATAAGACAAATTTCATTATTCTGTTTCTACGTTTTAGAGAGTGAAACAGAAATTTTATTGGATAATTATTTGAGACTTCTCTTTATTTTGAGACTGTAGTGGTTCTCTAGTGAGGATATTTTATCCACATGGGGAAATTTAGCATCCTCCGCAGACATTTTCAGTTGTCAAAAAAGTTGGGGAGAAGATGCTACTAGGTAGTGGACAGTATGGCCACGGAAATGTCCAAAGCAGAGCCAAGAGACAGAGAATCACAGGGCTGTTAAAGTTGGCTCTGATCTAAACTATTAAAATAAAGCACTTTATGCCCATCCTGGGAAAGATGATGCTGGAATTGGATTGTTTGTACTATTAATTTGATTTATAATGAACACTAGTATTGTTTTTAAGTATAATCACATTGACACTGAAGATTTGTCTTGGGGCCAGTGTCACATCTGTACTGATAAAGTGCCCGCCAGGACCCGTGGAGACCACAAGTAAAGCTCTGACTATTCTTTCCCATTCTGAGTGAATGACCAGAGATCCTTACTGTTTCACAACTGTATTGAATATCAAAGTGAGAAAGTGCTCCTGCAATACAAATGGATGTCAAGGGTTCTCCATTTTTTAAGTGTTAAGTTTAGTCTAGCAAGATTTTTCCCCCTTATAAGGGGGGGGTCTGTCTAGCCAGCAGACAAGCTGCTCTTTTACGAAATATTTCTGTTACCGGATGTGGTTACGTTCTGCTGAAGTGATGGGAGTGGAAAGGTTTTTCACTTAGACCTTCCTTGAGGAGACCTTTGCTTATAGAGGATTAAAGCCACCACTTCTCCCCCTCCCGTCGCTAAGCAGAGAGAGCAAGTGCCTTTTAAACTGAAAGATACTTGAGACACACTGGCTGAGAACATTTCATATTAACTCAAATATATAAGCCTTAATAAGCCAATTTCCCATTCAGTTTAATCTATTTTCAGCAGATCAAAATAATTAAAAATGCTAACAGTTATGGTAATTTTCAATACACTGTGAGAGAAGCAATTTAGATAGCACCTTCCCGACGAATCTATATTTGTATAAATGCTGATCAAGAATATTTGTTCAATTTTATACAAATCAAACATGAATAATTTCTTCCATATTACTCCTTCCATTGTTGTGTTTCCCTTCCATCTCGTTATCCATTTGCTGTTGGCATGCTGCTGGAGGAAGATTTGATTAAAATCAATAAGTTATTGGGAGGATGGCAATTAGCAGCCTTTCACCTATAATAGCATTGTCTGTTAAGCTTCCTTTGTGTTAATCACAATATTTTAGCATGGCTTTCCTACCCAGCCAGGCAGTTTAATGAAATGAAAGCATTAAAATGCATCCTTAATTTGGGATACTAGAAATATGCTCCTGTTTTTCACCGTTTTGCTAGAACCACCCGACATTTCTGCAGTACATCAAAATCCTCATCTCCTCTGAGAATTTCACAATTTTGGGAACTCAAAATATCCACACAGACATTTATCCTGAGTGAACTCCAAGTCTGCTCAATGCATCATGTGACTATACTAGTAAACATCCATGTACAGATTTGTTAAATTATTTCAAAAAGGAACTGACGGTTTGTTTGTAATAAGTAATTTACCCACAGAAGTTCCTAATTTGGATTATATGATCTTGAGTGACAAAAGGCTGGCTAAACACAGAGCCTTGACTGATGCCTCTGTACAGCTAGGAATAATTCTCTAAGCTTTAACAGAATGCGGACTCCTTGTCTACACATGTGCTGTCACCGAGAACTTGCCATCTACATTTGATCCCTACAACTCACATGGTAAATGGACCAACCAACTGTAACCAGCATCCCGTGGTTTTACATGAGTTGTGGCACACACACACACAGAGACAGGCAGACAGACAGACAGACGAATGTATAAATAAATTAATCTAATAAAATTAATAGCCAGTTTTATACACAAGTTTTACATTATGAAGAATGTTCTGAAAATTGACAATGAGTAACGCTCATTTTAGACTTTCAACTAAGATTCTAATTCAAAAATTGACTAATTGTTACACGGAGAACTGGCATTGAAAGGTATTAATTTAGAAATAGATCTGAGTGGGCATTTAGAGACATGTCGATCTCTTATGGCTATGAAATCCTAAACGATGAAATTTGGCCCTTCTTCAGCTACTCCTCTCTAGATACAAATTTCAAACTAGGAAGCACAGAAGTAATGCAAACAAAATATGGAAAAGGGCCTCATCGCTGAGGCATCGCTTGCATGTAGAACGAAGACTCTAAGGATAATACGAGCTTACTTGGAGCAACTCATTTTTGTAAGAAAAGAGAAGTGATGATATTCTAATTATTCAGCCATCTCCCCAGCTACCTCATCCATGTTCTCTGACTCTAGAATACTCCACAGCAGTTACCACACAGACACATCTTACGATCAGTGAAACAACCTCAGGCATTCAAGTCTCTGCACTTCGTATGCTTCTCGTGTAGTGATTTCATCTTTAAACCGGGGAAATTTCTGGCACTTGTTGTCATTTTATGCATCTAATAAGTTTAGATGGCTATTTTTAATAATAATGGGCTTCTTGTTGAACTAAAAAAAAAAGTTGAAACTTTTTTCCAGCTCATATCTGAAATTCTTATTGTAAAAAATCTTCTCACAGAAATTTCAGACTCTAGTAAGCATTTCTTAGAAGCCAACATCACCTGCAAGATTACACATCACAGAGACTGTAATGGAAGTACTGAATTCTTTTTGCCCCTTACTAATTTGGAATACATAATTTCTCTGAAATACATGTTATATTCTGGGAAATGATAAGACAACAGGTCTTTTAATGGACTATTTACTGTTTATTGTTAGTGTACAATTTGAGTACATATTGATTTTTAGGATTACTTGAAAGGAACAACAGGAAGTTTTTAAGAATTTATATTTTTAATTTTAAAAGTGTGTGCGGCACCCTCAGAGACCAAAACCAAAAAAAAAAAAAAAAAAGCAATTTCATCCCTTGGAATTAGAGTTACAGTTGATTGTGAGCTATGCAGTGTAGCTTTTGAGAACTAAACTCAGTTCCTCTGTAAGAGCAGCAGGTGCTCTTAAGCACTGAGTTATCCTTCCAGCTCCAACATGATGTTTTGATGGCAATGAACAAACATATCAAAAAGAGCTAGCTTGCTTCCCCACTCAACATATTTAGATTTTTTATATATGAAAGATCTATTGTTTTATTCTTTTTCTAGTATCTAGTCTTATCCATCTGAGATTTAGAAGTAAACAATACAGTGAAACTTTTTACTATTACCTCCTGTGCTTTGCATTGTTGAGTTTTTCAAAATATAATTTTTATTACAATGATTGAGAAGCAAAAGTTCGTAATACTAAAATAGAAGTAGGAGGAACTGGTCATGCACACACCTTTATGGCCCACATGAGGCACTGTAGTGATATCAGATAGTAGTATACACCGAATGACTAGTGTTTGCCTACAACAGACTATGGCTGCCCAGTGAAATGTAAAAAGACATGGAATAAAATGTTGGCTCAATTAGCACCTCACCATGAACTCCAGTGATATTTTGGGGTGTGAATAAAGACTGAATGTAATTCCTCTAGAAGATACTCATGATGGGAGCTGAGAAAAGTTCATTACTTTTATTTTATTTGTTATAATTTATTCACTTTTTATGCTGGTTGGACCCCCTACCCTCATCTCCTGGTCTCACCCTTCCTCCCTTTTCCTCCTCCCCCTCCCCTAGTCCACTGAAAGAAAGAGTCCTCCTTACCTACTATCTGACCCTAGCCTATTAAGTCTCATCAAGATTGCCTGGGTCTTCTTCCTCTGTGGGATGGCAAGGTAGCCACTCCAGAGGGAAATGATCAAAGAGCAGGAAACAGAGTTCATGTCAGAGATAGGCCCTGCTCCCCTTACTAGGGAACCCACATGGAGACTGAGCTGCCTATGGGTTACATTTGAGCAGGGGTGTCTTAAGTCCTCTGCGTGCATGGTCCTTGGTTGAGGCATCAGTCTCTGCAGATCCCCAGGGTCCCAGATGATTTTTTTTGGGGGGGGTGTTGTACAGACTTAAAGAAGCTAAACAAGGAGGATTCCAAGGAGGGTACTTCATTCTTATTCAGAAGCCAAACGGGATAAACACTAGAGGGAACAGGATGGGAACCTATCATAGATGGCCTCTGAAAGACTCCACCCAGCAGAGGATTGAAGCAGATGCATAGACTCAAAGCCAAACTTTGGGAAGAGTACAGGGAGTCTTCTAGAAGAAGTGGGAGGGGGTGAGGTAGAAGGACCCAGATGGGACAGGAGCTCCACAAGGAAAGTGCATTTTTAACAAATATCTTGGTTGATTTATATGCAAGTGATTCAAAGTCCACAGCTTAATAAACTGTAGCTTAGGAAACATGAACAATCATATCATCTCAACTGTACAGTTAAGTCATAGCTAAACATCACCTAGCAAACATTGTAATGACTCAGAAAAGGCTGGAATTCTCTATGAATCTTATTATGGTTTGCTTGATTCCTTGGTGTTCTTCAACACATTCTATAGTATTTGGGGTATGGGTCTGCTGTTGAAATTTGAGTGCATAGCACTTGTTTGGGTCTCCTGTCTGTAAAGTCCAATAAGGCACTAGTAGAAGCATAGTTGTTTGGAGTTATGTAGTTTGCTGGGCCTCCTTCTGTGATGAGCCATACAATCGCTGCTTGTGGGGAATGGCTGCACCAGGAGCAGACAAGATCCTCAAGGCAGTAAGAGTCACTGTGGAGGCAACATCAAAGCCATTCCAGGTTAGGAGGATCTGCTTAGCTGAGGTTTTAGTTCATTAGATCTACAGCAAAGCTAAGCTTTTGGGAGGAATAGGAGGTGTTTCCCCTTTATAACAATGGAGCACTTAGCATTCTCAGGGAATAATACCTATGAAAGAAGTTTTGTTCATTCGTCAAATTAGTTTCAATCATGTCTCACTTTAAGGAACTTGGGGCATTTAAAGAGTCTCTTTTATAAGGCTTTTGAGAATTATGTGATTCTTTTATGTGTATGGGTGTTTTGCCTGCAGGTGTGTCTGCGCACCACATTCATGCAGGTCATGATAAGAAGAGAGTGATGGATGGTGAGCACCTGAATTTGCAAATAGTTGTGAGATGCCAGGTGGGTCCTGGGAATCCAGCCTACATCCTTTGAAAGAAGAACCCATGCTCTTAATCCCTGAACCATCTCTCCAGTCCCTCAAGAGGTTTCTTATTCTTACCTGTTCAAAGGCAAGTTGGAAAGCAGGTATATACAACGGCAGATATGTTCGTTTGAACTTACCACATACAGTAGAAGCCTGTGGAAATCTAAAGTTGAATCCTGGTACATCTCATAAGGCTTCCTATTGCAATATGTGAGCTGATGAGATCATTGAAGTTAACACCTGAGAAGACCTGGTTTTGTTAGAAATGGGAACAATGTTGGCAAAGGCATTGTGGGAGACAGGAAGTATGTTCAAGGATTAGTAATTTTTTTTTTTGAGGAAGCAAGGGACTTGATGAGACATTGAATAGTAGCTATAGAAGTTCTACATTCTCTTGTTGAGAACTGAGATTTTATTATCTAGTTCTATTGAGAACCATAAAATCTGAATTTTAACAAGATTTTCATGTAAATGTTACTAAAACTGAAATAATCTGATGCTCAATCCTCTTAGAAACATCTTTTTAAAAATTTATATTAATTATAGCTTATTCACTTTGTATCCCAGCTGTAAACCCTCCCTCACTCCTTCTCAATCACACCTTCCTTCCCTCATCTCCTCTCATCCCCCTCTCCAAGTCCACTGATAGAGGAAGGCCTCCTCCCCTTCCATCTGACCCTAGTCTATCAGATCTCATAAGGACTGGCTACATTTTCTTCTTCTGTGGGACTCGGGGAGGTGATCAAAGAGACAGCCACTGAGTTCATGTCAGAGATAGTTCCTGTTCCCCTTACTAGGACATCCACTTGGACACTGAGCTGCCATGGGCTACATCTGTGCAGGGGTTCTGGGTTATATCCATGAATGGTTGGAGTATCAGTCTCAGAAAATACCCTTGAGTCCAGATATTTTGGTTCAGTTGCTCTCCTTGTAGAGCTCCTGTCCTCTCCAGGTCTTAACTACCTCTTCTTTCATATGATTCACTGCACTCTGCCCAAAGTTAGGTTATGAGTCTCAGCATCTGCTTTGATACATTGTTAGGTAGAGTTTTTCAGAGGTCCTCATGGGTAGGCTCCTGTCCTGTTTCTTATTTTCTCCTTCTTCCAATGTCCTTCCCCTTTGTCTTTCTAAGTGGTGATTGTTCCTCTTACCCCGGGTTCTCATCCTTGCTTAGCTTCTTTAGGTATACAGATTTTAGTATGTTTATTCTATCTTATAGGTCTAGTATCCACTTATAAGTGAGTATATACCATGTGTGTCTTTCTGCTCTGGATACCTCATACAGGATTATCTTTTGTAGATCTCACCATTTGCCTACAAATTTCAAGATTTCCTTGATTTTAATCTCTGAGTAGTATATAGAATGGCAGAGAAACACTTAAAGAAATGTTCAACATCCTTAGCCATCAGGGAGATGCAAATCAAAACAACCCTGAGATTTCACCTTACACCTATCAGAGGGGCTAAGTTCAAATACTCAAGTGAGAACACATGCTGGAGAGGTTGTGGAGAAAGGGGAACCCTCCTCCATTGCTGGTGGGAATGTAAACTTGTACAACTACTTTGGAAATCAATCTGGCCCTTTCTCAGACAATTAGGAATAGTGCTTCCTCGAGATCCAGCTACCCCACTCCTAGGCGTATATCCAAAACATGCTCAAGTCCACAACAAGGACATTTGTTCAACTTTATTCGTAATAGACAGACTCTGGAAACAACACAGATGTCCATCATTAGAGGAATGGATTCAGAAATTGTGGTACATTCACACAATGGAATACTACTCAGCACTTAAAAATTTTAAGTTTTAAATCTTCCCTTATTATTTGCTGCGTCATTCCCCTAAACTTCATATTGAGTAAGGAAAGTTGGTTAAGGGACAGGTCAGTTTCTCTCTTGGTTTATCAAAGTATATCCTCTCATAATCTAGATCAGTGGTTCTCAACCTTCCTAATGCTATGACACTTTAAAACAGTTTGTCAGGTTGTGGTGACTGCTTGCTCTTTGTGAGGACAGGTGGGTGCTTTTTCATAGTTTGGCCTATGAGGCCAAGGAAGCTAAAACTTAACTGCCAGGTGGAGGGAAGTTCTCAGTCACTGAGGAACTTTAAAAGCTCATTAACACCAAACAACCAAAGGCTCCAAGATGTGTTATTTCCTTTAAGGCTTCTCAGTCTCCCACAAGAAGTAGCCTAAAGCAGACAGAAATATCTAAGGAAGAGGATTGTGGGAAACACAGTCCAGCCCTAGAATGTAATCTATTACAAACTCCCTACACGTTGGGCACTTCACTAGCACTGACTAAGCAAAGGAGTAGATGAAGCACCATGGAGGGATGAAGGCTTTGGAAATGCTGAAATAAATTTAGAAAGAAAAGATGAGCCACTTGCTAATTAATCATTTTTTTTGTCACGAAAAAGCATGTTAAGCCAGCTTAGAAAACAAACAACTGTGTGCCTCTTCCATCTCCTTCTCTGTGAGCCTCTTACATACAAGCACACCCAGGTAAGCACAGGCACTGAGCTCACAAATACAGTCCCTTTACTCTTTAAGATTGGGAAGTGTATGTAATGAATTAGTTGGAACAGCTCTGTCCTAGTTTCTAGGCGATAAACTCGCTCCTGTAATAACTACAAAGCCTTTACAGTAATGGCATACGAGTCGGAATTTGTAAGATGAAATTTTTGGCAGTTCATTAGTAATTTTGGGCTTTGCCTCAGCCTTGGGGAACAGAAGGGATCCCAGAAGGTACAGCAATCAGCAGATGAACTAACCCTCCCCTCGGTAATGTGAAATGCTATTTTAACAGAATTAAACAATGAGAAATAAAGCCTGGAAAATGAAATAATAGCTCATTAAAATAATCTTTTTGAGTTATGTAGGATGGGAGAGAATATGTTCTAATCACAACTATGATTCAAACGAGTAATGTAGTTGTTTCAAGGGAGTTTTACTGTGTGCTCCCCAAAAATCTTTTAACACTTTGCAGCAAACTGTTAAAAGCCCACATTACACTTTAATTCTTGCTATCCCCAGAACCTAGGATCACTGGCGTTTGTAAGTCCTCAATAATAGTTGTTAGAAAAATAAACAAGGGAATGAATTAAGAACGTTTACCATGGGGAATGGGGGCTATCTGCTCCACCCATCTGAAATGGTGTGAATAAGTTAAATGATGATTAGCTCCACAGAACACAGCTAAGCACAGCTGATATGGTGAGTTGCTGAGCGTACATGCTAGCCGAGTATGGTACTTCCACCAGCAACCTGTACCCAAAGACACTTAAAATCTAGAAAAAAAAAAAAAGGATGGAATGAAGACTGAATGTGAAGATATCGAGGAGCTTTGAGGAGTCTGAAGTCTAAGCTTTCCTTGTTTGTAACTTTGACTGCAATGTTTAGATAACAGAGAAACAGGTACATGTTTTCAAAATTTTTCCTCTCTGTTCTCATCTCCCTCTCTAGCCTAGGCCTGCATTGAGGATAAGATGGCAGGGCTTGACTAGAAATAAGAAATCTTTGTGTGTGTGTGTGTGTGTGTGTGTGTGTGTGTGTGTGTGTGTGTGTTATTTAATAAATGTTGACAGCCAGCTTGGCCTACTTAGCCACTCTCTTTTAATCAGCTCTCACTCATGAAGGATTAGGACCCCCCAAACCTGCCTCCTGTTAGTGCTTCTGCATCTTAAGGGTTTATAGGTGATCTAAAGATGGAAAGGCATGCTGGTGCACTGCTCTGTGTGTACCAGGTGTTCATGAGTTCCTCTTTCTCTTCCTTTCAAAAAGGTGCCACTAGGGCTGTAAATCTACAGACTAGCTTAGGAGTACTCTTATTATTATTTGCTGCACTCTCTGCAAGGGTTCCTTCCTTTTAAACAACTTTTGGTCACTTGAAGGCACACTAAACAGGACCTTGAGCCCTTCTTCTACTGTTCTGTTCTGAGCAGAGGAAGTGGTACTGAGAACAAACAGCCAGTCCCTAGAAGACAAACTCTTCCAAAAAGAACACCTTCCACTAGATGGATTTTTTTTTTTTTTTAGGACAAAGGAAGAATTAAAAATCAGGGTGATAATGTACTTGAAGACAAAAGATGGTGTTTAACTTTCCTTTTTTCCCCTAAAAGATCTGAGATGTATTAACGAAGAACAAGAAATCATAAAAAAGAAACATACCAATGAAAAAAGGTTAGAGAAAGAACTGATTCTGAATCAAACTCTAAGGCACCTGGATTAAGAGAGGGAGAAAACTGTGGGGTAAGCCCTGACTGAAGACAGCCAAAAATGGGAAAGACATAGAAAACACAGAAGTTCCAGTGATTACAGAGTTTGGAAAACAAACAAACAAACAAAATACCCACCCATATCTGCTAATTAAAGTAACAACAGGAAATAAGAAAAAAAAATACCCTGAACCAGAAAAATCTAAACACAGAGCAAAGACAACTTTTTAAATCATGATAAAATGTTAAGATTGGATCAATTAAAGAGGATTAATTTGGGACAACAAGGACATGAGATAAATAAGGACAATCTATCACTGAATGTAATAAATTTAGAAAAAGATAAAATGAATAGAGAAAATAAGAACAAATTGTGTTCAAATAATAGAATAAGGTTGACGCTGTTTTTTAAACAACACTAGAAGACATTAAAGAAATAGTTTTTTTTTTAAGATACACACAAACACACACACACTCAGAAACACCATAGACCAATATGTGTATCCAGTTAACTCATCAAACATGAGGATATATACCAAAGCACTGTGAGGTACACATACCCTAGACATCTGGCCACATAAAAACATACAATAGAAATACACATGAATAGTGTACTTATGAAATGACCCTAAAGGGGTTAGGAAGCAATTTCAGGAAGATTCGGCGATATAAAGAACACTGGAAATGAATAGTGTGATCAAGTGCTATTAAAAAAAAAAAAAAAGAAGAAAACTTGAAAATACAAAAAGGGAACGAATATTAAAACAACACTCAGAACAATCTAGAACTGACAATAAATGCAGTAAATGAGAAGATAAACAGATAAAGTGGGGAAATTATTAAAAGTAAATATATCTTAAGTCTCATCTTAAAAGCAAAAAGTGTGAATAAAAATGTATCACATAGTTTTTATAGCTGAACAAAAGACTTTGTTTATAGATTTTAAAATAAGACAGAAGATGGAGAAAAGTAAAGGAAGGAAAGTGTAAAATAAAACAGCAGCATTTCCCTAGTCTATCAATATTAAAATAATTGAGACAAATATCAAATCATCACAGACTATATTTAACAGTATAAAATGTCTCAACAAAAAATGTTGTACAAATAATTTACAACAAAATTATTCAGAAATATTAAAAATAAAGGCAGGAGATATAGAAGAGGTAAATATGAGCCAAAACTAAGATGAGATAGTATTCTAAGTATCTGTCAAAATATAATGTGAAGAAAAATATGGTGCAGTGATGAGCAGATTTGTTCAAGATCTCAGTTTGGGTTACCTAGAAAAGGAGCCAGCTGGAGTTAGTGCCAAGCACCTCTTCTCTGCCAGGAGGAGAAACTGCATGGCAGCTCAGCTTCCTGTGGGACCACAGCCCCTCCCCTACAATCAAAGGACATCTGATTGTAGATAGCTGCTATAAAGAGTTATAGCATCATTCCAAAATGCCTGGGAACCACATGGTCTGCGTCTCTTTTCATTCATAAATCTACATCCACAGTTCCTGGTGAAAGAGTGAAAGAGCTCAATGAGGAATTCAGTTCAGCTTACAGAGAAAGAGAGTCTCACAGAGGTCAGGGGTCCTGTGTACAGGAGGGCACCTTCTCATTGTCTTTCGGCCTCTCTTGCCTTTGGGAGATGTGCCTTGGTACTTACCACAAACCAGATGGTCTTACCGAATGTGCTCAGAGCGCTGCTGCTAGAGCATAGGATTCTGAGGGGAGTAACTAAGGGATCTTGTTGCCAGAACAAGAAAAGGGACCCAAAAGGACAGTGTAATCTGTGGCTTCGACATAGCGAAGATGAATAAATTGGTTCTCGTAGATGCTCTCTGGGTTTTTTATTTTTTATTTTTTTTACTGTTTTATTGTTTTACTTTTGACAACCCAGCAAGAGGAGAAAAAGTAAGAGTAGGTTTTGTAGACAAACTATATTTTAAAAAGAGAAAAAACAATTGCAGTACAAATAGACATTATTTTTGAATTAAATTAATAAAAACAACTGTAACTGACTATATTTTAACATGTGTGGAAATCGTTAAATTGTCAGAAATATCTAATGTATCAAAATTCATGCCAAATTGGATGAATGAATGAATATTTTACTTAAATTTGAAATGGTAAACGAAGTTTTCTCTTTCAATCAAATATCATACTGTCATGGCTTTAGAGTGAAGACAATATAATTTTAAAAGTTATTTATTTTTTTATAAATTACAGTTTATTCACTTTTTATCCCAGCTGTAACCCCCTTCCTCATTCCCTTCAAATCCCACCTTCCCTTTCTCATATCCTCCCATGCCCCTCCCCAAGTCCACTGATAGGGGAGGTCCTCCTCCCCTTCCCTCTGACCCTAGCCTATCAGGTCTCATCAGGACTGACTGCATTGTCTTCCTCTGTTGCCTGGTAAGGCTGCTCCCCAGCCAGGGGGGAGGTGATCAAAGCCAGCCACTGAGTTCATGTCAGAGACAGTCCCTGTTCCCATTACTAGGGAACCCACTTGGAGAGTGAGCTGCCATGGGCTATATTTGCACAAGAGTTCTACCTTATCTCCATGAATGGTCCTTGGTTGAAGTATCAGTCTCAGAAAAGACCCCTGGGCCCAGATTTTAACTAGAAAAGATCATCTTGAGTGAGGTATTCCAGAAACAGAAAGACACACAGGGTATATACTCACTTATAAGTGGATATTAGACATATACTATAGGATACACATACTAAAATCTGTACACCTAAAGAAGCTGAGCCAAAGGAGGACTCTGAGTTAGATGACCAATCATCACTCAGAAAGGCAAATGGGATGGACATCGGAAGAGGGAGAAAACAGTGAACAGGACCGGAGCCTACCACAAAGGGCCTTTGAGAGACCCTACCCAGCAGGGTATCAAAGCAGATGCTGATACTCATAGCCAAACTATGGGAACAGCACAGGGAATTTTATGAAATAAGAAGGAGATAGAAAGACTTGGAGGGACAGGAACTCCACAAGGAGAGTAACAAACAACACAATTTTATAATACCTTCTATCCCAAATAAATAAAGGTATAAAAATTATACAACATAATTATGTGGCTAAGTAGACTATTGTTTTCCACACTAGAAAACTTAAAAAAGGAGAACGATTTATAAATCTGCACTTATTTACACACATGTGTATATGTGTGCATCATAATTCGAAAACAGGTGAAACTGACATAGTATCTACAGTATCAATGAGCATCTGCTGAGAAGTGCCACAATTGTTCCCTGTCAGATTGCTCCCAGCAGATGGAGGCTCGCTTCTCCTACTGGCTTTTTACTCAAAGACACTCAAGTGTGGCTTCCAAAACAGAGGGCTGGTTTGTTGCAGTGCGAACAACTGGTGCCTATCTCCAGAATTTCTGACTCAACAGGTCTGAGATGGAACCCAAAAATTTCTTTTGTAGTAAGTCCTCAGAAGATGGTGATGATGATGATGGTAGAGGGAACCATCTTGTGAACCTAAGGTATTTAATGTAGGCAATATTACGCCTTTCGTAATGTTTTTCAACCCTGTCTTGAACACTGTCAGTCACTCAAGACATTAACGTCCCAACATTGTTCTTTACAATAACCTCCCTTTAATCCCTTTAGGGAACTGACATTTATATGTGTAAATGCTTGTTGAGATACAACTTTTCAGTGATGAGAATGGGATTCAGTGATGAGAATAGGGTCTTCTCGCCTCAGAGCCTATGCTACTGGCCATCACAGTGTATCATTAGTCTTCTGAGAATGACAGAAAGAACAATCACTTTGAATGTGACTACTAATAAACTATACTAAGGAAGTAGAAAATTATGTCATGATTTCTCTTTCCCAAAGAGTCAGTCCAAATGCTGTGCCAAGCCTCAAGGACATTCCTGCTTATGGACTCACACACCAGTGTAAAGCTTTGAGGATGTGGGTGATGCTGCTGTGTAACTCTTATTCCCTTGTAAAACATCCTAATCATGTTAAACATTATATATAAATATAGTAGACAGTTTACTGATCAGCCAAGACTTAAGTGGTTTCCCTCTAATGTTATAAACACAACAAAATTTTGTTTTTCCATTAAATTAGAAGTTGGAAGACTTAGTTCTATCAGAAAAGAAAAATAATTATTTACTATTTTAATCATCATTTGACAAAATACTAAAACTAAAAAAGACATTCAATAAATTACTTAGATTAGAAAACAACAACAACTTTGTATCACCATCATTGACTTAGTAAACAAACAAACAACAACAACAACAACACAAAACAACAAAAACCCAAAGAAGTGAGATGCAATTCACAGTAGAAATGAGAATCAGAATGGCACTAGGCATGAACATAACCAAAGCTATTCATGCCAACCATGGAGGACACTTTAAAATTTTAATAAAGCACAGAGAAGACAGGAAGAAATAAATATAGCATGTGCTTAGTTGATTAAAAAATAAGTCAATAATGCTCAAATTATCTCCATCAGGGCAATTCCCTTAAAGTTGTCGGTAGAGTATTAGAGAAACTTGATGAACTTGACGAATTTATATGGAAACATTAAAAAGCTGTATGTATCTAAATTAATAATGAAAAGGAAGGCTAGAGAAAAGAAGCCTGCCCTTCCACATATACAAAGATGCTTCAAAGCTGCATTAGCAAAGCCATTTTTAATGGCCTTAAAACATGTACATAGATTAGGTAATGATGTAAGAAAATTATGGGATAGACTAATGATATACCATAAATGTCCTCAAAATAAATATGGAGATAGGTGAAATTGAGTGGATGATGTAAGAGCTTATGTGAAGAAACTGCCAGAATAGAAGCATATAGAAAGGGAATTTGGAATGAATTAAGAACTTGAGTGTTGAATCTAAATAGATCAAAATTACAAACCTATTCTAAGCACATGATAAACACATTTCATAGATGAAAAACTGAAAGAAGATATTTGCAGTATATAATCATAGCAAGGGACTGATTCCTAGAATTCACAAAGAGCTCTAAGATGTCAACAGAAACATTACAATTCTTAAGAAAAAAAATTGGAAAGGGTAAGAATAAGCAGTTTCAGCAAATTGAGCCTCCAAAAGTTAGTAAGTATATCAGGAGTTCCTGGAGTGTGGAGACGGATGCAGTGGTTCAGTCTGCGAAGTTCCTGACGTGAAAGCAAGAGGACCTGACCTCTATCCATAGAACCCACGTGAAAAAGGCACAGTGGTATTTTTCTGTAATTTCAGGAGTATAGAAGTGGAGAATGGTGGATACCTGAGGCTTGCTCAACAGCCATTGTGGCTTACTTGGTGAGTTCCAGACCAGTGAGAGAAACAAAGAAATCATGACATTTTCAGGCAAATGGTGGGATCTAGAAAAGATCATCCTGAGTGAGGTAGCCCAAAAACAGAAAGACACACATGGTATATGCTCACTTATAAGTGGATACTAGACCTATAAGATAGGATAAACATACTATAATCTGTACACCTAAAGAAGCTAAACAAGGAAGAGGACCTGGGGTAAGAGGATCAATCCCTACTTAGAAAGACAAAGGGGTAGGACATTGGAAAGAGAAAACAAGAAACAGGACAGGAGCCTATCACAGGAGCCTCTGAAAGACTCCACCCAGCAGGGTATCAAAATATATGTTGAGATGCATAGCCAAACTTTGGGCAGAGTGCCGGGAATCTTATGAAAGAAGGGGGAGATAGAAAGACCTGGAGGGGACAGGAGCTCCACAAGGAGATCTGGGCACAGGGGTCTTTGCTGAGACTGATACTCCAAACAGGGACCATGCATGGAGATAACTTAGAACTCCTGCACAGAAGTAGCCCAAGGCAGCTCAGCATCCAAAAGGGTTCCCCAATAATAGGACCAGGGACCATCTCTGAGGTGAACTCAGTGGCTAGCTCTTGGATTACCTCTACCTGAGGGGGGAGCAGCCTTACCAGGCCACAGAGGAAGACAATGCAGCCAGTCCTGATGAGACCTGATAGACTAAGGTCAGATGGAAGGAGAGGAGGAACTCCCCTATCAGTGGACTGGGAGAGGGGCATAAGAGAAGAAGAGGGAGGGATGGAGGGTGGGATTGGGAGGGATGCAGGGTGGGATTGGGAGGGGGTAGGAGAGGGTGCTACAGCTGGGACACAAAGTGAATAAACTGTAATTAATAAAATAAATTTTAAAAAAGTGGATATCCCCTGACAATGACACCGAAGGATGTTTTGCTTCCACAAGAGTGCACATGCATACACGAGAGACAGACAGACATTCACACATACACCAACAATGACACACATGCACACATACCCACACATGAGCACACACACAATGGCACACAATGATAAACACACACACACACATAAGCATACACACACACCTCTGCATACACATTAAAGAGCTCCTGGATTATGTTAATTACTAGGGTGACATGGTAAGTACCTAGTAGAATTGTATTGTTCTGGAAACACTAAATGTATTTAGGATGAAGGAGATTGCTGTTACTTCTCTGAAGAACACTCAGCAGTTGTTATTGAAACGGTAGTGTGTGAATATTCAGCACATACATATCCACAAAATATACACACATTTATATATTTGCTTTTCATATATGCATATAGACTAACAATCAATCAATATATCTACTCATCAATATCTATCATCTATCTATCTGTCTATGTATCAACATCTATATCTACCTATGGTCTGTATATCTATCTATCTTTACTATAATTTTCTTTCTGAAATTATATTCTGAGGATTTTCTTACAAGTTACTAGGGACATTTAGGACTTAGGATTGTGCTAATCACAATACTGCTTATGAAAGTTGGAAATCAGATAGCTATCTCAATCTAAGCGGGTAGAGTTAAGACCCCAGTAGTTCTGGGCTATAGGAATTTAAATATTTGAGAAGACTGCCCACAGTCATGAACTGCCCACAGTCATGGACGGCACATAAGCATGGAATGCCCACAGGTATGAACTGCACACAGGTATGGACTGCGCACAGGCAGTATTGTGCAGGTAGAAACTGAAGGAGTGGGGCTTATGAGACTCAGAACATAACAAGACTTATAAAACTAGAGGAACTCTGAAAGTTATTAGATTCAGAAGTACATTCCACAAATCATATTAGTAGGAAGAATTTGGGAGAGAGGAGGCTCTTGAATCTGCGGTAGTTATCTGCAAGACTTTCAAGAAACTGCAGGGACACAGTATCATGAGTCACTTATGCTGGTTTGGGCTGTTAGGTGATTCCCTACATTTGCTTTATCCATGCTCCTCTAAGGAACCCCTGTATAGGCACTGTCTCCCCAAGCCAGAGTTGGGTGGGATTGTTTCTTTAGTCTGTTGTTGGCGCCTTATGTAGGGTTAACAAATGCTTGCTTGTTCTTGTTTCCCACGGAAAAGAAACATACAACAGGCAGACAGAAGGATATACTGTCTGAAAATTAGAGAAGAATGGGCAAAAGGAATGTTAGATGGAAGGGGAGAAGGAGGAGGAAAGGATGGGAGGAAAAGAGAGGGAGAAGGAGACTATTAATGTGTTAACTATGAAAACACATCAAGATTCCTGCAGACAGAGGACACCAATTATACCAAACTATGGTTCTATGACTCCTAGACTTGGCAAGGAAAAATCCTACTTGATGAGTAAAATTTAATTTTAAATAATGAATAAAGTTTTGGCCCAAATACACGCTTTGTGTTCACTAGAAGAACATTCCATACAGCATTTGAGACAAACTGGAGTCAATCAAGTGTGTGATACCTGTAGGTTTAATGCTAGGTCTGTAGTTTATGTTCCAACCTGATATCAAACAAAAGATAACCAACTTGGAGTGGTTATCCTTCAAAAGAAGGAGAAAGGTGCACAGCAATAAATAAAATAGATGGGACTAAACAGACAAACTAAGAAATCAAAGCAAAATAGGGCCACACATGACCAGTGATGATAAAAGCTGTGCAGTGAAGACAAATGATAGCTCCTTTTGAGAATAGCAAGGGGAATGTGTACTATAATATTGTGTATAAAAGATTCTGCCACCAATAAATAGGAGCTTTGTGGACATTGTGATATAAAAAATGTACTGGCAATGGGGTTCCTTTTAAATTAAAAAAATGATATTTCACAATGCTGAATAGCAGTTTTTTCAGATAAGCAAATAAATCATATTAATTTTAAAATGTCTATTGTTAACAAATTAAAAATATTTATTGTAGTTGTTTTTAATTAAAAAAAAAACTCACTGTGTTTAACATATTAGGTAAGATGATCTTAGAAACACATATGAAGGTTAGAACCTTGCAGTTAGTCCCCTGTCTTCAACACATAGAGAAAATTCCCCCAGTCAAAATAAACAAGGTTCTTCATCTTGAGAGCATCACAAAATCCTGTCATAGGGTTATAGTGAGCTTCACCATCTTACTTGATCACAGAATTTATTTAGGTCCAACATGACAAAAACATTACTAGGAAGTTGCAAATGTTGGCTTACTGTGCTCGCAGAAGCAGATGAATTCAACTGCATGAGTTCATTCACGGGGAGAGCCAACAGAACAAACTGCAGAATTCCTGGTGAAATGTTTACTTCTTTTGCTTAATTAAAATAGTACCTGGGAACCAGGGAGGCTGTCTGGTGGTAGAGTGCTTGCCTGCTATGCCAAGACCCGAGAATCAATATTCAGCAGCACAAGAGCAAGACGAAGAAAGTATATCCCAAAACTAAGAAGCATCTCTGTTCATTTGTTGCCAACCGAAACATTGATGTTAGTGAGAAATGAGAGAAAAAGCCAGTACTCCTAAAACCACATGCTTTTAAATCATTTGCATCATTCTCAGGGACGACCCATTCCTTTTCTCTCACTGATGTTTTTCCTTTTGCAGTTGTTCTTAAGCTTATTCTAAAATGGACACATAGGACACAGTTCAAAGTTGCCCCACTTCTGCATCTGTCAGTGTTCCTACTGCTTGTGTCATTATGTTCTATCGCTGTAATAAACACCATAAACAAAAGCAACTTAAAGGATGCAAAGGTTTATTTGGCTGACACCTTCAGGGCACAGACCATCATTGAATGAAGCCAAGCAGGAACTGAAGCAGAAACCATGAGGGAATACTGCTTCCTTGTTCACTCAGTGGATAACTCTTTGGCTTGTTCTTGGCTCCCTCCTTTTTACAATTCAGGATCACCTTCCTAGGGAGATAGCACTGACCACAAGAGGCTGTACCTTCTCACGTCAATCATCAAATCACTACAGACTCTCAGAAGCATGGACACAGGCCAATCTGATCTGGGCAATCAATCCCTCAATTGAGACACCCTCAGATGTGTCAAATTGACAGCCGAAGTTAACTAGAACACTCCACTCCTTGTCAACTTGACACACAACACATCACTTTAAGCCATAACCTTTCATTTCTTGTCTCCAAGATCTCATGTTGATATCATAATATAAAACACAGTAGAACTTTTAAAATCCCCATGCTTTAAACATTCAGTGTCTGTTACAAAGCTCCAAACACTCTTATCTGTGGGCTCCTGGAAAGTAGTGAAAGAAAAATGTTACATTCTTTTTTTTTCCCCCAAAGAAAAGAACCAATGCATAGAAACAGATAGATTTGCTAACTCCTAAATCCAGGAGTGTATATCAAATATGTCAGCTCAGTGTCTCCCATTTGGAATTCCCTCATGATCTTCTAGTCTTCAAAGGTAGATCCAGTATGAAGCTTTGCCATCTGCAGCACACACAGCTTGTCGCATAGGCTAGGTCCACCTGTCACTGTCCTTAGCCTATGCCCCATGTCTTGGCACCTTCCAAACTGATTTCTCTTCTGAAGCTGAAGCTGTACATCCACTGATGACCTCTCTTGACGTCTCTTCATAGATTTCAACCCTTGCACAGAATTCCAGACTTTAGGTGATGACCACGACTTCCTTATCATCATCATTCATGCCTTCCAAAGCAGTATCAGGTAGATAATCACTATACATTGCCAAGTTAGGTAAGTGGTTTGAGATGCAGCCTTGTAACTACTATACCACAGGTTCTGTTTGTTGACCCTGAGGAAATATTGCCCAAAATATTTTACTTTAATGATGTTAGTCTCTTAGTGATCAGAGGTGATTCTTCAGCTCCAGATAGATAATCAGCGTCTATTATCTCAGGGAAGGACATGGTTTTTTGTTTGTTTGTTGTTTAGCTTTTTAAAATTTGTTTGTTCACTTTACAGCCCAACTGAAGTCCCATCTCCCTTCTTTCCTCCTGGTCCCTCCCTCCCATCCTCTTTCCATTTTCTCCCTCCACTTCTCTTCAGAAAAAGGGAGGCCTTCATCCCAACCTACCTTGGCACATCAAGTCACATCAAGACTGAGAACATCCTTTTCCACTGAAGCCAGGCAGGATAGCCTAACTAGGGTTAAGTGATCCAAAAGCAGGAAACAGACTCCAGGTCAGAGATAGCACCCACTGTACTTGCTAGGGGATCCACATGAAGACCAAGCTGCCCATTGGTTACATATGTGTGTAGGGCATCACTGCAATCCAGGCATGCTCTTTGGGTGGTTCTTCAATCTCTGTAAGCACCCCATGGTGCTAGGTTAGCTGGCTCTGTTGGCCTTCTTGTGGAGTTCTTCTCCCATCTGGGTCCATGGAAGGATGTGCTCAACTTTCATACTACTAATCTCTTATGAATTACAAATTCTTTATTCCATAGCTGACCAACAAACATGGACCCTTAACCCAAAATCTCAGACAAATATCCCAAAGAGTCTTTACTTCCCTCTGAGACTTCACAAGTCCATGTTTCCATCATCTGTATTTCTTTGCACATTTCTTATTTTCTAAGCTTCCATAACATTAAGCTCTCAATGGCTTTTACTCTTTAAAGTTGCAAATGCATCAGGAAAACACAAAAAAACAAACAAACAAAAACCCTCCCAAAATAAATGTGGTCAGGTCCATCTCAGTAACATCCTATTTCTGGTAACAATTTGTTTTCCTGTTTACCTTTCTGTTACTGTGGTAAACATCATAATCAAAAGCAACTTAGGGTAAGAAAGGGCTTGTTTTCACTTACTCTTCCAGTCCATGGAGGAATGCTAATACTGGCTTACTTTCTGGATTGCTATCAGGCTTACACTCAGATAGCTTTCTTTTTATTTATTTATTAGTTATTATAATTTATTCACTGTAACCCCTCTCCTCCCAATCCCACCCTCCCTCCCTCTTCTCCTTCCATGCCCCTCCCCACTGATAGGGAGGACCTCTTCCCCTTCTATTTGACCATAGCCTATGAGGTTTCATCAGGACTAGCTTCATGGTCTTCCTCTGTGGCCTGGCAAGGTGCATCTCCCAGGGGGAAGTGATCAGAGAGCCTGTCACTGAGTTCATGCCAGAGTGCATGGGATTTTATGAAAAGGGGGGGGGGGGGTTAGAAAGACCTAGAGGGGACAGGAGCTTCAAAAGGAGAATGACACGGACAAAAAACTGGTCCCTGGGTGCCCTGCAGAGACTGACAACCCAACCAAGGACCATGCATGGAGAGGACTAATAACCCTGATCTGATGTACCCCATAGACTCAGTCTCCAATGGGTTCCCTAGTAAGGGGAGCAGGAGTTGTCTCTGGCATGAAACTCAAATAACTTTCTTACACAACTTAGGACCAATTCCTCAGAGATAGTACTGTTCACAGTACACTGGACCATCCTACATTAAACATCCATCGAGGCAGTTTCTCACAGAAATGACAGTCTGAGCTGGAAAATCCCTCAATTAAGACACCCTCAGTTGGCTCCAGGCTGTGTCAAACTGACAGCTGAATCTAACTAGGACAGTTTATAAGACCTATATTTAGAATTTGAGAACATTTTTTTCTGAATTGTACTCCAGAATTTATCACTAGAGTTTTTGATGCAAAACTGCAGAAAAGGGAAGATCCTTGAGTCAGTTTCATACATTCATACTAAAGAGTTAGTTGGCCCACTGCAATGTCATTTATCATCATAGGCTCTCAGAATTTACTGACTTCAGTAAACGGATGAGTCACTGTGTTGGCCACTTTGAGATCCTAGGTCTGACTGACCAAGGCTGCACGTGGATGATAAGTTCTTGACTTCTCTAAACTGCATCTTCACAGGTACCAATCAACATGACATTGTAATTAAATAATAATCACAAAAGTATGAAATAAGAAAAAAAAATAAGTATAGAAATAAAAGAATGTTAATATTGTTAATGTGACCACAGTAAAAAGTTCTTCCAAGACACAAACTGGCTACTATAGAGCTTAGGCCTTACACTGGCACAAGATGAATGTCTTTATTTTCTCTTTAAAATTATGCTTTTCTTGATTTATTTTAAATAAATATTATGTGTAGAATAATTTTGAAAAACAGAAACATTAGAATAAGTGAAAGCAAATTGTGTAGCATCATAGAGGATAAGAAGCTCTGGCACTGATGTTTTAGATATCATAGCTGTCCTAAACAGTGGACTTGAGACTGTGGTAAAAGAACATTGGCAAGGACAGAGCACATGCTGAACATTCCTTCAAAGACAGACATGCCTCAAAGAAAGAAACTCCACGCAATGCTTCCAACACTTTTATTTGGGAAATAGAATGTTTGTATTTTTATCCTTTGTGTTTTTCACATGTTCGATTTTTTTCCACTGAAAATGGGTTTTATTCTGAAACCAGAAAAAAAAGATAATAATGTTTATATAATCTGAGGATGTGATTAAGAAAGTAAAGAATGCTAAATATTACCACTCATTGCTTTCCATGAAGCATGCTTGTTCTGGTCAATCAATAGATGTGCATAGGGCTTTGACCTTGAGGGGACAGGATAATACTATCCTTGTCAAGGTAGGAAAAATTTCCAATCAAGTCTAAGTTTGGAAGGAAGTAAAACTTTTCATCTAAGACCAGATGACTACACAAAGTAGGGACCTAACTGTTCTCCAGGGAGAATGGCAGGCACCTGATTTTGTTTAATTCGAGGAACATACAAAGAGCCATATGTTACTAAGACAAAGTTTGGAAGGAGAATATTGTGACTCTGGATGAGTCTTGAGCATGGGGCTTCATGTGTGTAATACTCAGGGTATACAGCTACTTACACTGTACTCATTTGGAGAACTTCTGCCCTGTTCCCGCCCCCCCCTGAGACCACATAGAATAATGAAACGGTGCCTGATCCTGGGAGAAGGGTCAGAGCCACCCTTTGGCCTAGGGAAGGAATATGATGACTTGGTCCTATTCATGAAGTACCTACAATTGAATACAAGGTGATGTGTTTCACAGATTTTTCCTTGTCTGACTTAATTCTACCCTCATCATCTTGTGGAAGAGATGGGGCAGTGTTGCCTAAGAGATAACTTGGAGAAAGGTAGCCTCATCTCCTGTCTAGGCACACAGCACATAAATGGGCGAGGGCACCATACCTGTTGAGACATTTCTTGGCCCAATTCTCTTTGCAATTACCTCCCTGTTGACTTTTCAGAGGGGATGAACATGGAGCCAGTTGACAGACAAGTGGATTTGTTAGGACATTTCACTTTGTTTCAAGTTAAAATTCTCTGTAGTTGTTTGGATCCAACACTGAATCCATTATAAATGAAGCAGGAACTGAAGTAAACTAGGGCACATTTAGCCCTGATGTTATGTGTCAAAATACCATTTGGATCTGTCTATTTAAATCTACATTCAAGGGTTTTTCACAACAAAGAATAAATAAATACAAGCATTCATGAGCACAGTGTTTCATGAACTTGGAAGTTAGATTTTTGTGATTTTGTATTCTGATTACTATTCCAATCTTATCTTTTGATCTTCTAAAATAAATGCTATTTTTTTCTAAGAAATTGCTGTTGAAGTTGCTAGTGTATTATGACTTTGATATGTTACTTTATTCAGATTTCCTGGTTGTTGTTTTTTTTTTTCCCTAGTATAGATTGCATTTCAGGGTGTTTGAGAAATCATCTTTTCATTTTTAAAATTCCAATTACAGATTTTAATAAAAAGGGGTGTGGTCAGAATTATTTGTTATTGTAGGTTGAGTAAAGATCCATTAGTAAATTAAACTGAAATTACTTTGCTCAGAAAGGAAGAGTTATAAATCAAGAAACCCAAGGTTACCATAGCAATCTGTGGCATCAAAAGATTAGAAGCAGAGGGCTATATTTTACTTTCTAAAAACACTTCATTAGAGGAAAGATATATGATATGACTTCAGGGTAGAATTTGACAATAAAACTAGGTCCCCACTTAACAAAAATACTCTTATTTTCCTTCAACTAAAAATAATAGAATGATTGGAACAATTTTTATCACGAGTGAGCATAATATTTCCGTTTGATATTTATTCAATAAAAGAAGTTGAAGAGCATTGCATTTTAAGCTAACTATTTAAAATAAGCATATTTGTGGCAGAATATAACGGAAAAGCTGGGAAAAGGAAGATGAAGACTTTTTTTTTCTTTTTCGAAAAGGAATAAAGAATAAACAGGACAAACCTTACAACTCTGAAGTGACCTCACACTCCAAATAAGAACAAAGTAGAAAAGAAATACAAAAAGACAGTGTGTGTGTGTGTGTGCACGCGCGCGCGTGCGTGTGTGTTGGTGTGTCTTTGCCTGATTTCTGGGCTTTTGGCTCATCTGAGATATCCCAAACAGACCCACTGCAGTGGACATCTGTTGTTTTTGCCTGCCCAGCATCCATTCCCCCTTCTCTTGGTGACAGCGCTTTAAATTCCCTTTGAAAATTTACACTTTGCCCAAAGTGTATGACATGTGTATGCTATTCAGTCAAGATCTCCTGCTTTCTCTCGTGAAGGGTGGTACCGTGACCCCAAACTAGCTGGCCAACCTGTTTCTTGAGCTGCTGAACCCTTTATGATTGCTGTAAGGGCAGGTCTTCATTGGTGGGGTTCCGCCTCAACAATTACAATGAAGAGAGTGTAGCTTCTACATTCAATTCGGATAGTCTGAATCACTCACTTTCTATCTTCTCCATGGCCTGGTTGCTGAGGTTTTTCCTCAGTTCAGAATTTTATATTTTTCTATCTATTTATTTAAATTAATTCAAGTAAGCTGGAATTAATTTCTGTTACTTATAACCAAACTCTAATTGATATTCATGCCAAATTGAGCATAAGACACTTTCAAATCACTAGAGTGTACCTTTTACAGTTTTCAATTTTTTAATCAAGTGTCATTTGGAAAGCATGATCCAGATAGCAACATTTTCTAGAGACTGGATTCTATGCTTTTTCACTGCAGTCTTCATCCGCAGAACACCTGCCAGTATCCTATTTAACTCAGCAAATGTGAGATTCAGATAGGGAGAGGAAAAGAAAGGATGGTGAATTTTATAAACAAGTAGCTGAGCCTGATTGATTCAGCTCAGAAGAAAAAGGCATCAAATACGAGCCTTCTGGGTGCTAATACACCCACAGATAGAACTCCATGTGCCAAAGACAACAAGGGATTTTCACCACAGTCTGGGATTCAGTGAGATGAGGGGGCCCAGAGCAGAAGAGAAACATTAGTCAATCATTGTAGTATTTTATATAAATAGGCTCTTTCATAAACATGAATTAAAAAGACTCCGGTGTAAGTAGCTGCATTATTCACAACAACTTAAATATGGAAGCAATTTATACCCCGGAATGGATGGAAAATAAAGAAATACGGTATATACATTAAAAAGGAAGGGAGTCTTTATACACACCAGAGAGTGAATGACCCTTGAGGACATTAAATGAAGCCAGTTACTGAGGACAAAACTCATATTAAATAAATATGCTTACATGAGGCATTTACAGTCATCTCAGTCATTGCAGTAGAGATAGTGGTTAGAGCTTAGTAAGTATTTTCAGTCTTAAAGATGGAAGTAGTTGGTGGCTTGAAAGTGGAAATAATTGTACATGACAAGCATACTCAGTACCATTGAACTGCACACTGAAAGGTGGTTAAGGCCATCAGTTTAACATCGTATGCCGTCTAGACCGTGGTAAAGAATAAAGGAATAAAAAACAAAGCACAATGGAAGGAAAGCCCATCATCACTTTTGTGAGAGACAAAAAGACAAAGGTTAGTGCTGGGATTTGATGTGGTTTCCATGTACCATGCGGTACTGGAACAGCTTGCTTTATTTTCAGCTTTTCAGAACCCCTCTCTTGCAGTTCCCAAAGAGTCATCTAGATGCTGGAAATTCCGAGTTTTACATTTTTGGGTCCCTTGGCCTTCCCCAATTCTGTGTTAACCCCTATGAATGTATCACTTCATTTAATTCTCTCAGTGACTTTGAAAAACAGACATGACTGTGATTAGCAGTACCTTTGTCTGATAGATGAAAAAGCTCAAACTTTCAAACTTAGGAAGAAGTGGCTTGCCCCGAATCAGAGTTACATCTTTAGTAGGAGTCGCAAAACCTTCAACCCAGCTGGAGTCATTTCAAAGTCTCATGCTTATCCTTCTCAGGAGTTTCTCTGTATAGCCTTGTCTGTCCTGGACTCGCAAAAAAGGCTGCCCTCAAACCCCTAGAGATCTGCCTGCCTCTGCCTCCTAAAGTGCTGAGCTTACAGGTGTGAGCCACAGCACAAGACTAACTCTCACTTTTCTAAAGCAACATACTCACTTTCTAGACCTGAACTTTGCTTCAGCTGAGTGAGCTCAGTCATTGGGTTCTTCACCACAGAGTGATGATAAAAGATGCTATTAGAAGCGTTCCTAATTTTTTCTCAACTGTGAAGAGGAAGCTGAGTGAAATCCTTGAGCATCAGGAACCATTTCTTCTTTTCCTGGATGACAGTACCTAATTCAGAAGTACTATGAAAACCTCCTCCTCGCTGATCCCACCAGTGACTTCTAACTTCCCTTCTGTTTGTTCTACAACCCAGCGAAGCCTGTCCTAATGTCCCTAACAGTTAGTCACTCCTCCTGTTCGCTGATAGGACACATAGTAATTAAATTTGAATTTGGGGGTTGTACAGCTGTATTACTCATTAGCCTGTGAATTACTCTAAATTAGAAACTCGGATTGTTCATCACTGTATCCCAGAGACCAACACCCTGCCAGGCACTTGGTAGCACTTTTCTAGTAAGCACCCCTGAATAAATGATCCCATGAAGCATTTGTTTGAAATCTCAATTGACCTTCTCTGCAAGTACATTTTTAAGAACAGCGCTCCCAACACTTGATAGTCTCCCCCTTCCCTTGATTTCAATTATTTACATCAGAATTACTTAATCATGTGGCAGATAATTAAGGAATACATTATTTATGCTAAATAAATTAACCCACCATCACTTCCTCTCTCCTTCCCCTTGGCTGTGGAGTCTGAGTTCCAGCAAGCTCGGGC
Source organism: Meriones unguiculatus (assembly GCF_030254825.1). Classification (NCBI taxonomy): domain Eukaryota; kingdom Metazoa; phylum Chordata; class Mammalia; order Rodentia; family Muridae; genus Meriones; species Meriones unguiculatus. The sequence goes on from NC_083359.1 coordinate 32,235,212, forward strand.
ATCATGGAGCAGAGTCAGAAGTACCATAATAGTGTCATAGAAAGCTGAACTCCTTGAAAAATCTGTCTTCTGTGCCACTGATGTTTCTCCTTTGTAAAGCCCTGCTAGTAGTTGAATACCTATGAAAATATTCTTACACTATTTGAATCTTACATTTCTTCATTTGTTAATAGTTAATGAAGTTGTGGCAAAAAATAATGGTGGCCCCCTTAGAAAGTAAAACCCAAATGTATCCATGGTAAGTCCACAAATGTATGAATCTCTGGGGGACACCAACAGCTAGATGAAAGAAACTAGAATTACAGAATTCTGGGATCTAGAGCTGGAAGAATTTTGTCATCGTAATCTACCATAGCATCTCTCCTGCCAACGAAATAGGCTTAAATTACATGTAATTTTCTTCATCTTACTAAACTATTAGTAGTAATGATGAACATTTATTAATACTAAATAATGTTTAATGAGTCAGCACCAGGCATCATACTAAGCTCTTATGATACTTCAAATATTTAATTACTACTGTACCTTTCACAGAATTATCCTTGTCATTTAACTGATGGGGGAAACTAAGGCCTGAGTATAATCAGTGCCAATATCAATACACAACCCCAAGCTGATCTTACAGTAAAAATCCCATGTCTTGCTTATTATGCTAACTTTTCTCCACAAATATTAACTCATTATTATGAAGCACAGGCTGCAGCCCATGATCCCTGGCCTTTTTCCAAATCAGCTGCTCTTTAGAATACTATTTCATAGCCCACTAAACCTTCCTACTATATAGCTCGTGGTATAGAACTCATCTTAGAAGTAATGCCTCTTGACTGCAGACATAATCACATAGGTACCTGATGATACCTTACTGGAACTTTATAGCAAGGCTTTACCTTCTGGCATCCATGCATGTATTTAGGTATTTAGAGGTCAACTTTACATGAGAATTTGTCCTTATGGAGTTCTAGCAGCAGTACTAAGAGCACTTTCCCTGTTGCCAAGTAGTAAATGCTCTCTGAAACATAACTACAGGACTTTCACACCTAATGGATCCATGCAAGCATGTTGGTTAATAGCAGACATTTAATCTATGGACAGTGGCTATTTCCTGTGATTTGGATGAGCACTTACTGGTGTGTGATATGACACTCAAGTGTTCTCTCAGCCCCAAACAGAGCTTTTGTGATTTCAGATGTCAAATACAACTGTTGATTCTGGCGCAGCAGTGTTCCATTTTCGATACAGTGTTCATAAGGAAGCAGTCGAGAGCTTTGAAAATTTTACCTAGCATTTCTAGAATTGTGGTTCACTTGAAGGAAAATGCTCCATCCATATTCACTGCATGGGCATAATAGCTTAGCAAATCCGTAATGATAGTGTGTGGTTTTACACGGAAGATAATGTGACCCCAAAGAAGAGTTCCTGTGTCTCACTGACAGAGCAGGTGACCAAAAGGTCGAGGTTGCTTAGCGCTTAGTGGTATCAGCCATCTGTTATTTTGGCGAGCATTAAACTGGAGGGCATGAATGTGTTTGTGAATTCCGACTTGATCTGAGAATAGGGTTTAAACCATTTGGTGATCTTGCTTCCTGGAAGCGATGCTGCCGTATGCTCCCAGCTGAGCTCTTCTTCCGCAAGCTTCTCCTTGTTGAAAATATTCTATGATAAAGGTGCAAGGAGAATGGCCATTGACAGTCACAGAGAAGTTCTGCTTCCCACGTCTATAGTCCAGTTTCCTGATGAGAATGACTTGGGCCAGACTCAGACTTCCTCTTAAGATTACATTCTCTAAAAATCACTGAGAAGACAGTGATTCAGTGAAGATATGTGTAGATAAAATAATAAAGAGTTAAGAATATAATAAACTGTTTTAAACCACTCTGAGACCTTTCGATCATTATTACCTCTTAAAGTAAAGCAGACATCTCCTGGGTAGAGCACAATTAGACGTCAGTGTCTACTGGGGTATTGGTTTCTCGGAGCCCCTCCCCCCACCGAGTTGTGAATGAAGCAGCTTTTGCCTACCTATTTTTGTGTCTGCGTTATATGTAAGACCAAAAGTCTTGGCTCTAGAGGATCCGTAGAAAATGGACATTTCCTTCTATCTTCATGATCGAATATTTTCAACAGGCAGAAGCTTGCAGAAGAACTCAGCTGAAACCATAGGGCAGCGTGACTTCCAGAGAGAGCAGGATCACCAAGTCATATGAATGCATTTGCTGCACCCTGCTATCTATTGATCTCCAATGTGAGGCAGTTGTTCCTCTCCACCAAAAACAGGGACTAAAGGCAGACTATAAGTGAATCAAGAAAATGCTCACACTTTCAGACAGCATGCTATAAGAAAGAATAATCACCCAAAGAGATAAGGGAATTTATCAAGAAGACTCATTGCTGAAGTTCAGCTTCGGGTTGGCAACTTCAATGTCTTAGAAATGCTTCTTTAACAGAGTACCTATATGTGCACTTTAAATTTTCAGAAGGTATCTGAAAACTTCAACATATTATGAAGATAAATCCAGATCTCTCTTTCCCGATGATTTTTATCATGGTCAACTTATGACTGAAGATACTCAAGTAGATATATAGACCTTTAAAGCAGTAATATCTTTGTAAAATATACCTTTTGGTTTTGCTAAAAAAAAAATAAATATTCTAGATTGTCACATCTTTACAAGACTCAGGGATTAAAAGATGTGATGACTGAGGAGGAATCTGGCTACTTTGATTGTGATGATAACACTGCTCTGCTTTTGATTGATGGAAAAATCATTCTGCCAAGTCTTTTTGGTCTTTACATTTCCTAAAATGCATTCTGCTTCTTTTTTTTGTGTGTGTAACATTTATTAACTTAACTTATAAGATACCTACAACTGAATGTCACTTTAAAATAAGCATTTACTTTGCATACCTCATCCCTAAATAAAAGGTTATGGGCATGGAGTCAGCTAAAATTGCCACATGAGAAAAAAATATTAATTATTCATTCATTACTATATATGCAGATAAAGAGATAGAGAGAGAGACAGCAATAGAGACAAAGAGACAGACAGACAGACAGATAGAGGAATAAATAGATTATCATATCTGGGCTACCTAGTTTTATAGATTTTTTAAATATATAGGTTGAAAAATATCTGAGAAAGTGAATTGAAGAATCCAGTCACCAAAAACAAATTATTTCCTTTCCAAAGGTACTTGCTTAATGTCATAGCAGATTTTTGGCAATAAATTATCATTTGTATGTATGTATGTATGTATGTATGTATGTATATACATATATATGGTACTTAATAAACTCCCCCACCTCCAGAAGTTTAACATGATTTAAGCTTCCTTTATATTTGGTAGTTTTTGAAAAGAAATGTGAAATCATTAAAGTCACACTTCCCTTTATGAAGTAGCATGTTGTTAGAAGATTTTGGTTCTTTGTGCTTATTTTTTTTTTAAGAGTTTAGTAGCAAAAATTCTGGTCCTGTATTTCTTTGTCTTACATGTTAAAAATGTGAAGTGCGGAAATGTGAGGGGATGGGCACAGTGTGCGTTTAAGTGCCTTGTGTGCAGAGGCCGAAAGAGGACATGAGATCTTTCGCCTGGAGCTGGTGTTACAGGTGGTTGGACGCTACCTGGTGTAGTTCTGGGAGCTGAAGTCAGACCCTCTCTAAGTGCAGAAGTCACTTTGGACAGTGGAACAGCCTCTCCAGTCCCTTGTTCTGGCTACTTAGAGCTTATCTAGTTTAGTGACTACAATCTTTAGTCTGTAGACTTGTTTGTTTGTTTTTTTATCAAAGTCTAGACACTTTCTAAGAACACTTTCATTTCTAAGAACACTTTTATTTTCTTGTAACAGGATTGAACCAAGGGCTTTATGTTGCTAAGTAAAACATTCTATCACTGAGGTAAATACTAACCCCTCCAAATGCGCTTCATTTAATGCTCAATTTATATCTATTTCCTATGAAGTTAGGAGATGAATTTGATTATTTTCCAATGTGCTGCCTTTTTTAAGTACTTTCTTTTGTTTTTATGATTATTAAATTTTCATCTTTTTTATTCAGATTCAATATTTCCTCTGCCATCCACGCTCTGAATTATCTGGTAATCCTTTTATTTTATTGCATTTTACAATTAATTCCCATTGATTTGTTATACTTGGTCGTCCTACTTCATCTGTCCTCCTGTTTCTCCTTCTCCCCCTCTTTCTACTTCTTCTCTTCAGCCCTTTCCTTCCCCTCCTCATTCCTATTTTCTGTTTCTTGAGACATAGCATAGCATGGACTGAAATCCATAATCGTTTAACCTCACCCTCTAGTATGCTGATGTTACAGGCATGTGCCACAAAGCCTGTCTTGAACATTTTTTCTGTCTGAATTTCTTAAAAGCCGAAAGCTTTTTTATACTTTTGTTTGTTTGTTTTGCTTAGAGGGTTTCTACTTTCTCATTTCTTTGGGTTTCATTGTGCTAGGATATTTTTTGGTTGAAATTTTTAGCAAATATTACTAATATATCTGTCATTTAAGCATTGCAAACTCTTCCCTTTTCCCATGTACATTAATACTTCCCTGGTCTTTATTATGTTGAATTAAATCATAGATATTTAAATACTCTGAGACTTTGAGTCTTTAAAAATCATTAAGAATTCTATCCTCTTTGCCATTCTGATTGAGATTTAAACATCTTCCCTAGGGTACTCCTTAGTGTTTATCTTCTTTAGATCTGTAGATGGTTGTACTATATTATATGGCTAATATCCGCATATTAGTGAATGTATACCATGACCCTATTTTTGTTTCTGGGTTACCTCACTCAGATGATCTCTTCTAGTTCCATCCATTTGACTGCAGTTTTCATGATTTCCTTGTTTTTAATAGCTGAGTAGTATTCCATTGTGTAGATGTTCCACAATTTCTGTATCCATTCCTCCATTGAGGGACATCTATTTTCCCAGATTCTGGCTAATACAAATAAAGCTGCTATGAAAATAGTTGAACAAATGTCCATATTGAATGGTGGGGCATCTTCTGGATATATGCCCAGGATTGGTATTGCTGGATCTTGACGTAGTGCTATTCCCAATTTTCTAAGAAAGTGCCAGATTGATTTCCAAAGTGGTTGCACAGGTTTGCACTCCCAGCAGCAATGGAGGAGGGTTCCCCTTTCTCCACATCCTCTCCAGCATGTGTTGTTACTAGGGTTTTTGATCTTAGCCATTCTGAAAAGTGTAAGAGTTGTTTTGATTTGCATTTCTCTGGTGACTAAGGATGTTGAACATTTCTTTAAGAGTTTCTCTGCCATTCTACATTCCTCTGTTGAGATTTCTTTGCTTAGCTCTGTACCCCATTTTTTTAATTGGCTTATTTGGTTTGTTGATGTCTAATTTCCTGAGTTCTTTATAGAGGATTCTTAACTCTTCCTTTTTTCTTCTTTCTCCTCTCTTCTTCCTCCTCTTCTTCCTTCTTCTTCTTCATATCATACTCTTCTTCACAAATTAGGTTCAAGTTATAAGTTACAAAGTATGTTTTCTGTGCTGTGGATTCAGCGCAACTTTGAATGAAGTGCTCTTCACATGTGTTATGTACTGGCCACTCTGGAAACTGACATTAACAACTATTCAGCTATTTAATATTAGCATGCAAGCAATATATGCAAAGCTAGGAGGTGAGTTCAAAAATTCAAGGTTTCTCTTGAACTTTCTCCATAATTTTCCCCAATACCTTCCTTTCTTTCTAACTTCTATCCATTTATTTGTTGAGATTGTTGAGGCTATGACAATTACACTGAGCTATAGTCTTCTATGATTATGACTGTATCCAGAGCCATGCTACAGGAGGAGAGGAAGGAAGGGGCGGTGATATACTCATTATTGTCGTGGAAACATGTCTTCATGAGGGAGAGAAATATATTCATTTATTGCTTTGGCTCCTATCCACTCTCCTTTTTGCCACCACTACTGAATACATAAGAACTCAGAGGCTAAGTGTATATGTAATGAAAGAAGAAATTGTGTATGCCTATTCTTATCTCTGTGTGTCAAGAAATCCCATTCTTGTAGCTAAAGTGAGAAGAGACAGTGCCTGTGTACCTAAATGGCTAACTTTGAAATTTACTTTACATTGAAATCAGGTTGGAGAACACCAGAAGAAAAAAAAAGTCTCCACATTTTTTGTTCTTTAGTAATATATATATATATATATATATATATATATATATATATAATTTCTCAACCTGCTGGCTGCTACTGTTTAGAGTTCTCAAGAGTTGTCCAATGCGTTGTTCCTAGGTTTTACAGCTGTGTTCAATGTGAGAGGTAGGATGCAACACACAATACAATCTATCTGGGACTGAAGTTTGCATATATTTAAGTATTAGGAATTTAATGGCCAGCCTTACATAGAGCTTTTAAAATTCTTTTTTTATTTTTTTTTATTTTTTTTTATCAGTTACATTTTATTAACTCTGTATCCCAGCCATGTCCCGATCCCTCATTCCCTCCCAGTCCCTCCCTCCCTCCCTCATCTCCACCGTGCCCCTTTCCAAGTCCACTGATAGGGGGGACCTCCTCCCCATTCATCTGATCCTGTTTTATCAGGTATCTTCAGGACTGGCTGCAAAGCCCTCCTCTGTGGCCTAACAGGACTGCTCCTCCCTTCGGGGGTGGGGAGACCAAAGAGCCAGTCATTGAGTTCCTGTTAGAAATAGTCCCTGTTCCCCTCACTTTGGGAAACCAATTGGTTACTGAGCTACCACAGGCTACATCTGAGTGGAGGTTCTAGGTTATATCCATACATGGTCCTTGGTTGAATGTCAGTCTCAGAAAAGACCCTGTGCCCAGATATATTTGGTCCTTGTGGAGCTCCTATCCTTTCCCCATCAGACTAACTCCCCTTCATGGGATATACTCACTTATATAGATCTATAAGATATGATAAACATAATGAAATCTATACACCTAAAAAAGATAATCAATTGAGTGGACATGGGGTAAGATGATCAATCCTCATTTAGAAAGACAGATGGGATGTGCATTGAATGTATGACAGGAGTCTACTGAGCGCATCTGAAAGACTCTAACTAGCAGTGTTTTCAAAGCAAAGACTCATGACCAAACCTTTGGCAGAGTACAGGGAATCATAAAATTCTTTACACTGTTCTCAAATAACCAATTTTGCTGCCATTCATTTACCTTTACTTTTCTCATGGATATGAAACACTAAAATTACTTTTTAGTGAATTTTAGGGATTAGTGGTCTTGGTGTTGTCTGCTGAGTATGTGAAGCAGGCTCCCAGCAGTTTGTTTTTACTTTACGTCCTAAACCTTCTTGAGGAAACTTCCTAGTAGGTACCCTAACAGAAAATCGTAGTATAATGGGGATTTATCTTTCCTTTCATTTTGAAAAGGTTGAAAAAAAATTGTGCCCCTAAACAAATTAGGAACATATCATCTACTGTAAAAGAAAATGAAGAATCTTAGGCTGGGTGACTAGGAAGACAATAGAAGTTGTGGGTTACAGGCCATCCTAATCCAACAGTATGGGTAAACATTCCTTTCTTACCTTATGGCGTCTATTCTCTTGTCCTTATTGTATTGTCCTTAATGCATGATCATTCATATAACAGGAAAAGGTCAATGATGTCTGCATCACTCATGAAAGAGTAATTCAGTTAACTGCTAATTAATGCATTACTAGGTGAGAACGATTCCTTTAACAAACAGTAATTGGTAACTGTGGGTGTCTTTTGCTTCAGTACTTTCTGTTCTGAGACAAAAATACTCTACTTCTAAAGAGAATGACTCAGTATTAAATACTATCTTACTTGTAAAATCAGGTTGCAAGTGTTGAGAGAAAGGATCCTTCATTTAGAAGTTTGCAAGCACCCAGGTTCCCATGTGACAAAAAGTGTTTTGCTTTACCAAATGAAGTAATAATACTGAACTGAAATTGATCAAATCTTTCTATGCACCCAGCATCGTGTTAATCACACATTTGCCACCAAACATCTGTTCATATTTATATTTTATAAATGTAAAAACTGCCAGTTGGAGAGGTGAAGTGTGTTTCTCAGAACAGTTCAGGTAGCAAATGTCTGAGTTGAGTTTTAAATCCAAATAGGTCTAACATCATGGCTAGGGCCCAACCTAGAATACTATAAACAAATAGGAAAGAATTATGGCTCTTAGTCTCTTATTTTATGCTTTACTTTCAATTCTGCCGACTTTCGCTATCTATTACATTCCTCTTAGTCTGCACCATAACTACTAAAATGGTCTTAGGATCTCTAAGACTCTAAATCATGTCTTTCAAGGATCCTAAAAAAATAGTATTGACTGAAATTGCATATTATGGAGGTCTTATTTTCTCTCTGACTTCCATGGAGATATGTGGGGAATGTCTGTTGCTGCCTCTGCTGTGGAATCTCTCACTGCCTCATTGCCTCCTAACTGCTACTCCTTGCCGAGTGAGCTTATCTAAGAGTACCCTGACAGAGGATGCTGCTGACTCTCACTTGCTTATGATTATCTAGCTCTGTTTGTTCATTATCATACTTAGAACCTTCTTCATTTTCAAATGTCATCTCTTCTTGTAAGCTTTGTCTAATAGGCCTTCTGTGATTATTGCATCAAAATTATATATTCCCTCTTACCTGACTTTATTTTCTATCGTGGTACTAATCATGTCTACTTCATGCCACTGTAACAAAATCCCACAAGCTGGATAGCTTACAGAACGAAAGAAGCTTAAAGTGACAGAGGTCTATATAAATCACCAGCACCTGGTAAAGTGATTCTCTGCTTCCAAGATGGTCATTGAAGGGTTTCCTCTGGAGAAAAGAATACTACTAGATTCTCTCCAGACAGAAAGTACATGACCGGCAACGAACAGATTTCCTTACTCAATCACTTTTATAAGAACATGTCATTTCATTCCTAAGGACGGGGATTTATGACCTAGTAAGCGCCTATAAAGAACCCTGACCAGCAAGTTTCAACCCATAAATTTTGGGACACATTCAAAACACACACAGCAGGTACAAACTACAGTTTGCATTAATGTGTGTGTGTTAATTTGGGAAGGATTAACACATCATAATTGTATGTACTTATGAGGTAAGGTGTGATTCAAATGTACACTAAGTAACAAATAGATCTATTACCGTGAGCTTTCATCATTTCTTTACAGGTCCTGTCAAATCTTCCCTTGTAGCTGTTCTGAGATATGCAATCAATTGTTGCTAACCTTATTCAATGGACTGTTACTGAGAATACCAAAAGTTATTTTTGTATCTACTTATAATATTTCACTCAGTGATTGCTATTGTACTCTCAACCGCTAACCTTTGTAGATTCCAGGTGTGAGTGGGGCTGGTACAATGCTTCTTTTTCTTTGCTTTCCTTGTGTACGGTAATATCTGTCATGGCCCTCTGCTTCTTGACAAACGACAAGACTTCATCATTTTAGTATTGCATAGTATCTCTGTATGTATACATATAGCATTTCTTCTATCTGTCTTTTGATGGACATTTTGTTTGATTTTTAATGCCCGACTTTCTAAATTGTGTTTCATTAAACACACTAAATGCTTGTAAGGTTGGTTTGATGATTTTATTTTGGGCATATACCTAGTAGTAGAATCCTGAGTTCTATGGCATTTCTATTCTCAGTCTGCTGAGAAATACCCGTATTGTTTTCCATTAATGCATTCCCAGCACAGAATACAGGAGCCCTCCTTTCTCTGTGTCCTTGAAAACATGGTTTGTGTTTCTCTTTTGATAATAATCATTTTAACTGAGACATGGTGCTGTCTCATCATGGTTTTATTTGCATTTCCCTGATATTTAGTTAATTTTGAACATTTTTTTCATATGTATTTTGTCTATTTGTTTGTCTTCTTCTGAGAAATGACTAAACATTCATAAGCCCATAATTTATATTGGATTGTGTATGGGATTTTGCTGCAAAGTTGTTTAAATTATTATCAGTTCTGGACACTAAGTACTTATTAAACATATGGCTTGAAAATATTGTGTTCCACTCTTCGGGTTGTCTCTTAGTTTTCCTCAATGTTTCATTTTCCATGAAGAAGCTTTTTAATTTGTCACCTCTTGCTGTTGTTACTTTGTATTTCCAGGCACACATAATACACATGCACCAATGTGGTTTTTCACAGTAAGTATAAAACTAAGAAAACACTAGACAAAAACAGGAGAAATTCTTAAAGGCATTGGCCTGGGTAAAACATGTATACTTGATGCTTAACTTAATTTGTTTTTCATCCAATAAAAGATGAATTCAATAATAAATGTATCTTCTTCTATTTGGTATTAGTTTTGGTTTTAATTTTCCTCGTGAGTACTTCTGACTGGAATGAGCGAAACATTGATTAAGCCCATTTATGGATGTGTAAACCTGAGTTAGAATGATTTAAACTGATTACAGAGATCAATATAATCAAAATATAAAGGAAACCTCAATACGCCAAGCAAATAGGAGATAGAAATTGAAAGTTACATTATGTTTACTCTTCAATGGACATAGAGGATATAATTGGCTCTAATTATATTTTATATTTTAATCATCCTAAATCAGCCTTAGGGAAGAATGGCAAAACCATATAAGGCATGACAACAGAGGTCCTGTACTCTAGATCTGCTTTGAATATGTTGAGGTACATTGTAAATTATGTGTCTATTCAGTTAATTGGCCAAGAATATAACAAAACAAATGAACAAATGAACAAAAAAGCATAGACTCCCACACAAAATATTAGATTGGCTGTTATTATATACTCCTAATTGAAGAAAGTACAAAGAACAATTGAACATTGAACTAGCACTTCTAGAGAATTCTTGAAATCTGCAAAACCAGGTACAAAACAAACATTATCTAATCAGATTTGCCTAGTTGAAAAACTGGTGCCACAAGTCTAAATCACAGAACATCTGATGTCAGAGTGTATATTTACTATTGTTAAGAATCACCTTTGCCCTACATGTGTGTTGTGTCTTGAGATGTTAGCTAATTCTAGTATAATGAAAACCTTTGCAATTAGTCAGACATTTAAAAACTAACCTCTTGGAAACTTAAAGCAATAGTCTGAAGTGATTTGGGGACAAAATAAAATGTTGTGTTCACTTGAGTGTGCTACAAAACTTTATTACATTTAATGATTAAATTTTTAGAAGGTTATTTTGTGGTTTTTAGAATGAGCAAGAAATAAAAAGCCACACAAGTTTTTTGGAGACTGTAAAACAAGGGTTAAAAACATATACAAAATACTTGCGTTCATGAATAAACAGAGTAATATACCTTGAGAATACTGACAACAATTTTTAAAATACTGCCACAATAAATTATAACTTATATAACTTACATTTATACTTTGAGAAATTTGCAATTTTCAACTTACAATGTTAGAGAGAATTTGGTTCAGTAACATTCTGACGAAGTTTTTGACTGTTTGGTTCATTTGTTTCTTCTTTTTTTATGTTTTAATCATTTTGGTGGGGACGTTTCCTTTTGTTTTCACTTTTAGCAGCAACAACAAAAGATATGAGTCACAGTATCTGCTTCGAAACTCTGCTGGACATCTTGCAGAGGCCCTCTATGGTAGACTCCTGCCCTATTCCCTGTCTTCTCCCATTTCTGATGTCTGTCCTGTTTGCCCTTCTGAATGAGCATTAAACATCATTCCCGGGTCCTCCTTGTTGTTTAGCTTCTTTAGGACAATATATTTATTCTATATTACATGGCTAATATCCACTTATAAGTGAGTACATATGATGTGTATCTTTCTGCTTATGGGTTATGTTACTCAGGATGACCTTTTCTAGTTCTATCCATTTGTCTGCAAATTTTATGATTTCTTGTTTAAATTACTCAGTAGTATTCCATCGTGTAAATGTACCATAATTTCTGTATCTCTTCCTTGGCTGAAGGACATTATGTTGTTTCTATATTCTAGCTATTATGAATAAAAGCTGCTATGAACATAGTTGAGGGGAGGAATATAGGGAGAAAAAGAGTGAAAAGGTGGGACTGAGAGGATACGAGGGAGTGGGCCACAGCCAGGGTACAAAGTGAATAAATTGTAGTAGATAATAATAATAATAATAATTTAAAAATGCAAAAAATTAAAATATTCCCAAGAGACTGTTTTTTCAACATTTGCACAGTTTCTCTAATCTAAATTGTGTTCTATAGATACATGAATAATTCCACCAACAAGCAGAATTAGTGAAGCCACAGCTTTCTTAATAGAATATAAGAATAGTTGCTTAGCTGAGGCTACAGTTCTGGAATGGAGAAGGTACCTGACAAGCAGTGCATTTGAGATCTCAGCCAAGAGGAAGCTAGGAATTCACATATTATACATGTGAACAGTAGTGTAGCTGATAAAGTAAGAATATAAAAATATGGCAGTAGCCATGCTGTGGTGGAGCATGCCTTTTACCTCAATACTTGGGAGGCAGAGACAGGGAGATCTCTGAGGTCAAGGCCAGCCTGATGTACAGAGCAAGTTCCAGGACAGCCAAGGCTACACAGGAAAAAACAAACAAACAAACAAAAACAACAACAAAAAACGTCACAAAGCAAAGCAAAACAAAACAAAACAACAACAAAAACCCAAACAATCAAAAAAGGAGGTCCACTGTACATTTTATAATCAAATGAATACTGACTTTAAGACTTTTTATTTCCTCATACAGATGATTATATTTTCTTACTGGCAGAATTTTTCAAATAAGTTCTTGTATTCAAAGACGAGTCTGAGGACTTTATTTATAAGGTGCATGTTTTTTTTAAAGGTATACTTATGGAGTCTCTGTGAAGTAGAGGTGATATTTCACACTAAGCGTGAAAGAAACCCATATTTTCAAAAATCCCTTTCTCTGAGAACTTACCTTGAAATAAAATGCATGGAAAAGTTTTTCACTGATGTACGATTTTTGTTGCTAAAAATAACATGTGTCCTGTGGGAAAAGAAAAGGAGATAAGTCTAAGTACTTGAAAGTTTTGAGATGGTTTGCTCCAACCAATGTTTAAAGTATTCTAATGATTGTTTTAAGCCAGGCTTTGAATTAACCTTTTATAATCATAATAACTGTGATACTTTATGAATACTTTACAAGAATAGCTGAATGACATTAAAGAAGACAGAAATTTATGAGCTGCACCTAAGCAGAAAGTATCTCTACGTAATTAGTGGATGAGTCGGAAACATAAACACCATGATTTAGTATGCACAGCCAATGATTTGTGAGGTTTCTTTTTTTATCAATGACAATGATTAAGAACACCTGTTTAAGAAAAAATTATAAAATTAATCTTGGAAACAGTCTGTGAATTACTGTAGCACCAGATAAACATCCAGCTACATTGCCTTCTCTAAAAATATATCAGAATGATGACAAACATGATGATTGTCCCATGCCTTTCTAGCCAGACAAATGAAAGGAAAGAGCATCTAGAATAAGAACTGCAGAGATATGTGAGCTTGTTTGGTACACAGACAATCATCACTATTTGTCTGATTCTAAACCTAAGAATTTATTCATTTATTTGGGGCTAATCAGTTACTTTTGTGTTATCATTTGGGCCTAGGGCAGACTAAGCAAGCGCCTAAAACTCTGAGCTGTACCTCAACTCCCCTCTTTTTTGACCTTTTTTTTTTGTTTTTAAGACTGGGTCTCATGAGCTTCCCTGGCCAATGAACTCAATGTGTATCTTGTGTGGGCTTTACATTTGAATCATCCTACTCTACCCCACCAGGGAACTATGATTGCTACCAGCCTGGGCTCCATTCCGGGTTGTCTCATCAATATTCAAAGCTGGAAAGTGTCTCTTTGCTACTTAAATACTTTTTAGAAAACAATAATATGTCAAAATTGTATTTCATCTTTATCTCACCTTTAACATTTTTATGTTTGTACTTTAAAAAATCTATATGAAGGGTGAGAGACATAGCTCAAGGAGAAAGCGCTTCCTTAGCAGGCAAGAAATAAATATATATGCGTGTATGTACATACATATATACATTTATGTGTGTAATATATATATATATGTCTGTATATATGTATACATACATGCAAAGAAGATGTAATAAGAGCTTTGGGGATTATAGACAGGTAACTTGGGGTACCAGTCACCTATGAGTGGGTAGAGAATGATGGTCATGGGCATACTGACACATTTCAACAGGAGTAATGATTTTCCCTTAAAAACCTCACAATAGAAATTTGAACTTTCACTTAATGCCCTGTTTTATGTTTGTCTTACTGGATTTTTCACAAGCAAAAAAGTAAAAATAAATTTAAAATGTCAAACAGAAAAGATGCCCTGTGAGAATTAGTGAACAGTAGACCACTTGAGACTGTTGTCTTAGAAGATAGGAAAGAGAGAGGGAGAAAAGTAGGGAGAGAAAGAAGTCGGGAGGGAGGAAGAGGAGGAGAGAAGGAGGAAGCAAGGAGGCAGGAAGGGATGGAGGTGAGGACACAAAAGCAGGAAAGAAAGCATACTCAGTAAAGGTAATTTCCTTGGCATCTTGGTTCAAAGGGCGCTTTGGAAATGTGATTCCCTCAGAAGGAGAAAAGGTAGCAGAGAGTCAAGGATGTGTTTGAGCGGGCATCTAATTCTTAATGATTCACTTTGACACAAGGCCATGCTTTAACATCTTGAACATCCAGGTAGCTGCTCTTGTTTGAAGACTGAGTGAGAAAAGGAAACACATTGTTAGTCTCTATACCTTTCTTCTTTTTATTTTAATAAGAAATGGTATCATTGTAGGCAATTTGATGTCATATTTTCTATGATATTTTCACAGTGCACACCAGGGTGTCTGTACTCTGCAGCTATATGACATACAGTATTTTTTTTTTTCCTGCACATCAGAGCCTCAAAAAAAAAAAAAAAAAAAAAAAAAAACAGGCTCCACGGCTCCAGGCACAAAGACTACCAATAAACATTCCATCTTTTCATTTTCTCCTTTGTGATTTAATAAAGACAGGGCCATGATTTTTGAATATTAGACAGCACATGTTTTGGAAGTAATTTCTCTTCTTGCCTTCCTTTGATGGCCAAAGAGCCCTTCCCACCCCAGCCCCTCTGCTCTGTGGGTGGATGAGCTGACAGCTCGGTAGGGATGGCAACAGCCATTGGCTTCTGGGTGATTACCATGAAGGGCCTGGGCAGCCTCTGTGGGGCTGGCACCTGTGTTCTGCACCCCGCCCCCACCTGTGTCTCCTCTGTGGGGGTGTGGCTTGCAGACACACCTGGCAGGCTGCAGGCCTCTCACGTTCACGTGGCGGCAATGCAGCCGGGTTGCTAGGAAGCTGCCCTGCGAGCATCCCTTGATCTATTTTTAAATTTCCACGCTTGTTTCCTTTCTGAAAAGAACCAAAGAATAAAACCGCTTGGCTTTCTCCTCCTTTCAGAGACAAAGTAACCAACAAGGCTAAGACCTGTTGTGAAGTTAAAAAGCATTCGCTAATTAAGCTTCAGAATGTTATGGTATTTGTGCCCATCTAGTTTCTGCTTAATTAATTTCCAAATAAGGCAGGTCTCAGTAGAGGTGGAAGCCAGTGTCTATAAGCAATGTAGGTGAAATTTTCTGGTACGTTTGAAAAACAAAATCAGTTACGACGTTCTTGAACCATTATCTCCCAAGCATTAAACAATAACCCATTCTAAGGCCCCTGGAACTTTCTAGCGTGGGGACTAAATGGGAAATTTGGAGGGCTATTGAACAGTGTGAGCTTTCACAGCTGATACACAGAAAACTATTTAGCGCAGGTGTTCCGGTAACTGTGAAATGCCGAGGAAACTCAGTCTTCTAGACACTTAGATTCCCTGTCTTGTGTGGGATGGAGTCTTACGGAACTTGTGAAATTTATGCAATATAAATAAAAGAAGAGCAAAATTAGCTTCTCACAGAACTCCAGAAATTGTTTCTTGTATGGAAGAGTCTTCCTTTTTGGCCACTGGTAACTAGCAGTTTTCTTAGTATTTTTTTTCCAAGTTAAAATGAATTCAATTTCAAATGTTTGAGTGAATTTTTAAAAGGATGTGTTATATGCATGCAGGTGTGAGGAAATCTGGTAAAATCACAAGTGTGCTAGTCTTCATGTGTCATCTTTCTTTCTTTCTTTCTTTCTTTCTTTCTTTCTTTCTTTCTTTCTTTCTTTCTTTCTTCTTTTTTCCTTTTTTCCCAAAGACGATTAAAAAAGGATTTTTATTTCTCTCTGCACACCTCTTTCACAGACCAACATCAATTGATAATACCGTCACCAGCTGGCTGCTATCTGATTCCGGATGTTAGGACTGTTATACTGTCTAAAATCCAGGCTAATAAATTAGCGTTCCTGTTTGAGAAGTCATGAGTTGTTCTACTGCAGTTCATCTAGACTACCACGAGTGTTTGGAAAAATGGACTCTTTTTAGCAAAAGTTCTAGTGCTAATCTTTTCCTTTTCCTAATTTTAGGTACACTTAGAGGGGTGTGACTGTCTGTAGGTGCACCACCTACTTGTAGGTGTGCACGGAGGCCAGTAGAGGGCACAAGATTGATCCAAACTGTAGTCACGGGCAGTTAGGAACCACTCCATGTGGATGCTGAGAACTGAATCTCGGTCCAGTCCAACAGTGGCCAAGAGATCCATCTCTCTAGTTTCAACATGCTTGTTTTTTGAGGCTTTGGCTTCTCTTTACAGCTTTCATTTGCTATATTTTGAGCAGAGAGGGGAGTCAGTGTGGAAACATTCATTGATTGTTTACGTAGAACCTGCTTGCATTACAAATTATTTATTCATTAAAAATCCAGTTTAATTTCACATAGATACTATGGTAGGAACAAATCCCTTTTTCAAATTCTTCTCTCATTAATATTCAGAGAAATGACAAATAAGGATCATTACTATTACTACTTTAGCAGATGAAATATTGCTAGGAACCCAAAGTTACTTGTTTTAAGCCATGGAGTCTCAGAGACACTGAATCATAGAACCTGAACACCAAAATTCTGTTTTATGTCACCCTCTCTTCCGCAGACTATGTTATTCAGCTCTCCATCAGTCTGACAAAATGCCTGAGGGCATTCAGTTTATAAGAATGAAAGATTTATTTTGGTTTAAGAGATTTTATCCATGGTCAGTTGGTCCCCTTGCCTTTGGGCTTATGGGAAGGAAGCACAGGATGGTAATGAAAATGGGTGGAAAAAGCCCAGTGACCTCCTGCTTGAAAGGAAATGAGGAGTGAGGAGACATGCTTCCAAAAATTCCCCTGGAGGGCATACTCCCAATGCCGTAAGACCTCTGCTTGGTCTTCATGGTTTGAGTTTGAAAGGTACCTCATAGGCTCGTGCTCTCAACACTTGGTGCCCAGCTCATGAAGCAAGTTTGAAAAGTCATGATATTGGTGGGACTAGGGCACCAAGAGGAGGCCTTTGATGCCTTGACCTTGCCCCTTTTCCTCTACTTCCTAACTGGTATCATGTCAGTCAGTTTCAATCACAGCCTCTGGCACCATGAGTACTCCCTTACTTTCTCTAGTATGACTGACTGAGACATTCTGAAACCATGAGTCAAAATACCATTCCTAAATTATTTCAGTGAGATATGTTGTCACAGTGATTAAAAACTACCTCTTAAAGGTTCTACTGCTTTGTAACAGTAACGGGCTGGGAAACAGATATTTAGCACACAGAATGTTGGGAATAGTAAGGTTTCAAACTAATATGACCTAGTGATGTAAATTTGAATTTTGAGAACAGTCTCTTGACTAGTTAATTTGAGGCTTCTGCCAGTAAGCCAATCTGAAAAGGAGCACAAAGGAAAGATCACTCTTAAGATAACATCCAGGAAGAGGAAGGATAGCATGCAGTCTTGGAGTTAAGACAAAAAGGAATTCTAACCCTAGACTTCATACTGACCACCATCACTCAGGTAGGGTATCAGAATGGGATCTACCCACCTCACCTGGTTGTTAGGAGGATCAAATGAACCTCTGTCTATAAAACATCAACTAAAAATGTAGGCATTCGTTATCAGGGTGCAGTGCGGAGCAGCTCTGAACTGAAGGGTTCATTCTTACTCCCCAGGTCAGGGCCCACTGCTTAGTTGTCATCTCTGAACACTGAAGCCCATGCACCGTAGCCCATGAACATTTCCAGTACCCTGTGTAAGGGCATAACACCAATCTTTGAAAGAAGAAACCAGAAAAGCAGAACATTTACAAAGACAAAATGTGAGGAACATGTGTTTGCCCACGTTTTGTAAGTCATTATGCTCTTGGAGAGCATAATTATTGACACTTTGCCTTCTGGGATGTCTAATGACTGGGAAATCCTTTGGTATCATAAAGGAAAAGCCCTGGTGAGATACCAATTTTCAGTTTTGAGATATCAGGCATCCTTGGAAGCCTGTGATGGACATTCACTAATCTAATACTAATTATTTACCATTTGTTCCAAAGGAGCATGGGAAAATCACTCTCAGTATAACATGCTTTGATACAGACCTATCAAGTAGCATAACCAGTACTAAGTTGGTAACACTGATAAAGACAACCCAGGAAGTCATCAGTGTTAATTCATTGTCCCAGTACCTATCACTTCTTAATACATAGTACTATGTGTTCAGTATCGCAAACCACTAGATCAGTGGTTTCAACCTTCTTAACTCTGGGACCCCTTAATATAGTTCCTCATGTTGTGGTGACATACAACCACAAAATTATTTTATTGCTACTCCATAACTGTAATTTTGCTACTGTTACAGATCACAATGTAAGTATCTGATATGCAGGCTATCTGATAAGCTGCCATTGTACTAGCTAGTAGATACCTCATCTGCTAACTCTATTCTAGCCAAGCTGTTTAAGGAGATATATATGAAACCAGGAGAATAAGTTTGCTCAGAATTTGCTAAGGTTAAAGCTGAAGGAGGTATGGGGACAAGGGCTAAATTCTCAAGACCTGGTTACTCATTCATTTGTCTCCTTTGGTGTCTAGAACTATGGAGAAATGAGGGATGAAGGGACTGGCACACTGACTTAGAAAAGTGGAGCTGGGTAGGAATGCCGTGGCTTTCTTTACATTCTTTACCTGTTATTCTTACTAGTCTTTTCAAATAAAGGAAGTACTTACCCTATTTTGGTCAGAGGAGGCAGACTACTGCCGCCTTCCCTCTGGGTTTGAACTCACTTCAAAGGTTCAGAGAAGGTATATAAGTGTGGGGCTCTAGGCTGTTAGTATCAGAGAAATGTTCAGACAAGATGGGAATGTACAATGGCACACTTCTTTTATCATAGAAGTAAGGTCAACTGCCCCCTCCCCCAGAACGTTAATGAGAAACTGGCTTAAAAAATGGGTGAATTATTAAGTCCAGTGGTGTATACTTATAATTTATGCTACTGAAGAGGCTGAAACAAGTGGATCCCAATTTTCCAACCTATCTGTACTGCAGAGCAGTTAAAGGCCAGCCTGAACAATTTAGTAACCTTGCTCAAAAGAAAATGTAAGGCTGGGGTGAGGATTAGTCTTGAGGTATCATGTGAAGGTCCTAGCTTCAAACATCAGCAGTGAAAGAACAATAGAGTTAAACGTCTAACTTCTCTACCAGAGAAGCAAAAGGAAACCTTTTGTTTAGTTCAGGAAGGGAAAAGGCTGTTCACTAAAACAACTTAGAGTTCAGTCATGAAGGAAGAAGAGGTGTCCACAGAAGGGAGGAAAAGGAATTCAGGACAGAGAGCAATGTACAGGCAAGGAGGAAGATTCATGAGGGCCTTGTATAAAATGCATGCAAATAAAATGAAAGTATACTCCCTTTTGTAATTCTGTTTCCAGAAATCTGTATGTTATACTGCCCATGATTATATTTGGACTTTTATAACAAAGGTGAAAGGTAAAATTCTGATACTAATTGATATTCCTATTTGCATGAAGGTGGGGAGGAAAAGGATAGATTAGGTATATATTGTATATACCATGAAAGCAATAAACTGTGATTAGCCATTAGTGTTGCTGATACAATTGTATATACCAGTACTATTGCTATTGTTTAAATTGCTACCATTAATTGACAACTTCCAGGGCAAGTGAATTGCATAATCAGTAAGTCCCATTCTTGGAAAGGACCGAGCTAGTATGTGGTGAAACAAGTCCTATCGCCTGTGAGTGGGAGAGCTGAGACCTGATGACACAGTGTCTAGAGAGGCCTGAACCTCAGTGAGAACCTTCGTGAACTATAAAAGTTGCCTTATAATATAAATAATTTAGCTTGTCACTATCTGGTGGGCACTGGCAACCAGGACACTTCATGACATCATGGCCCAACAGGAGGCATACACTTTATATTCCCATTTGTTTCTGTTGGCCTCAACGTCTGATAGGGGTGACTGGAATGGCTCATGTGTGTCTGCCATGCACACTGGTGCACCGCACACTGGGGAAATCAGATGCTTAGAGACCCTGATTTTACAAAGAGTTGATCCTTCCCAACCTAGGTCTGAAGGGAGATAATATGTTCATTATCCTGGTCAGGAAGCAGATCTGCTCGCCATTTGAGAGGGAGACAAGACCTCTACATGCTGAGGTTGTGTCTATACAGGCATCCTTAAATTGCGCAATCAGTAAGTCCCAAACAAAAAGTGGTACGGAGATGAAGGAAAATACAACTGGCTCTCAATAAGTTTATCAGTAGAAAGGCACTCAAAAATTCCTTTTTCAAATAATAGACCTCAGAGAAAAGAAATGGTTGGAAATAGCAAGGGGATCATTGGAATGCAGATTCCATTGGAAATATTTTAACAGCTTTTCCTCAAGTATCAGCAGAAATGAAAAGATATTTTTCATGGCAGAGAAATCCAACAAGATATTTGTCACCTGATATTAGGGAAGCAGAGGACATTGTAGGACAGGACTTTCAGATGTCACCAATACATAGAGTTTCTCGGTGTAAATACTGTAATTTCTAGAAGGTGAGGATGAAGAAGTAGGTATTAGAAGATTGAAGATGATGGAGAGAAGAATCAGTTACTGTCTTCAGAGAACTTCAAAGATGGAAAACAAAATTCAAGACCTGGATTTTTTTCTCCCCTTTTCTACGTGACTCAGAAGACCCTATTTTGAAAAATTTTCCCAGGTAATTCATACAATACCACAGGTACTAGAGGCTGCTCTTCGGGGCAAATTTTAATGTTTGGTTTTACAAATGAATGAGATAAATGATCTGTAAATAACTATTTTAGAAGCTTAGTAGTTAAGAAATCTCTTTTAAAAGCCCCCTCCCAAACTAAGTAAGGAGAATTAAATATTAATCTTTTAAATCCTTTCTCCTATGCAGAATTAAGAAGGGTTGTTTCATTAAACATCAACTCTCAGAAACAGGAATGTTTCCTCTTGTAACAAAATATATTATCACAGAGAAGAAGTTACGCTGGGCATTATATTTGGATTTGTTTCTCAGCTTTGGAACTATTAGACCTTGGAAATACACAGGAAGAAAATTCATGTGAGGTTCATGCATCCCTGATAATAGTCACATGCACAACTCTTCTTGAGTCTTTCAATTCCACCATCCAACCTTTAATCAAAAATAGGTGCTAGGCAAAAGCCTGCTTGATTGTCTGCATAAGCACATGCTAATTTTAAATTTCAGTTTTTCCTGACACCATCATACCATGTCAGGACTTGTAATAACTCCGTTCCAACATTCAGTGTTTTCAGAGCTCTGGCCTATCAGCCAGAGGCCACACAATCATCTCCTGCTCTCTCCAGGCACAGATCAGAGAGATGTAGTTGCTCCAAGATATTCTTGCACAGGCACTTTGAGCTCAACATTGAGTTATGTAAAGCTGTTCATTCTACCATGAACATAAACACTGGAATCCAATGAATGGTGAGCGTAGTATTTGATCCCAAGAGGGCTAGATCACAGTGAGACACTTATCTTAAAAAAACAAAAACAAAAACAAAAAAAATGGTGGAATTAGATTCCTTTTTGCACCTGAGAATGAGATTAAGATTTTAGAATGAAAAGTCGATGACATTCCATATGAGAATGCTATTTCAATTCAGAATTAATAATTGAATAATTCTTAGGATAACATGATGACAACTGGTGGCAAGAAACATAAGACACAGCAATCCCATTATTTTCTATAGGCTTAATATTGCTTATGTCTCATTGATGTTCATTGTATTTTACAGTGACAAAGATCATGAGGTCTAGAAAATCCGAAATTAGCAGGCTTAAAGAAAAAAAAAATAATGTGATCCCTTCACAAAATAAAATACAGCCTTGGAATTTATTTTGACTGATAATTCACAGAGATCCAAATCTATCAGGGCAAGTACACTCCAATTATGGGATTAAGTGCTACAGTGAAGACAGCTTCTCCTTCAGATGATAAGTGGTGTTGGCAAATATTGTCTAACTGGTTTTATTTTGATTCTCAAATGACCTCTGTACTTAATCTTTTAGATATCCGTTGATGGGTTCCTGCTCAAAGACAAATTCAAATGCCGTCCAGGGCCCCAATATCAACTGCCAACTTTGCCTTTAATAGATATTATAAATGTCACTGAAGGAGTTGGGAGGTCTGCAGTGAGAGAGGTTCAATGGCTACAGTTTGTTTTGTGTTATCAATACGACGTGAAACACCCATGAAAATGGTGAAAGAGTAAACATTTTTTTATATTTAGTATGTGTCACATAGCCTTTGTGTTACATATCATGTTATCTCCCAAACTTTACAACTGATGACCCAAGTTGTTCATTACTCTAGGTTTCTGTGGGTCACGCACCCAGAGAACATCAGCCAGTACCTACCATGTGCAGAACCAGAAGGCCGTAGAGTTAAACAAAACTTCCAGCATGTCTTGACTTGACTTGGGAATAGTCATTCACTAATTTTCATTGCCCTAGGCAGGACTTCATCCAGATCTTGGGAGCTGTTATCTAGGCACATCAATTTCACGGCATGTCACAGTTGCCGAGGACTCTTTGCCATTTGAGAGAAAGGATAAGAGTAAGAGTAAAAGATATATTATGGCTTATATTATAATAGATGTGTTATATATAATATATATACATATATTATAGCTTGTTGGGAAAAGGCCTATGTCCATTTATATTCTATTTTCTTCAGAGGTAGAGCCACTGAGGACATTTAGAGGTTGTCTGGTTTATATATAGTTGTCTAATCTTCTTTTCTCACAATATAGCCAAATAAACTGAGTTGCAAAGTGTCTAATTACCTTGTCCAATGGACCATAGCCTGATGCAGTATTGGGAGCCTAAATATCCTCCCAAGATGCTAAACTCTCTGGCAAGAGAAAGGCGAGAATGGACAGACGGAGCCTGAGAAGACTCGTTTGGTCCTTCATTTAGATCAGCTATATTTCCATTAGTTCTGTGTATAAGCTTTCCTCGCTGGATATCTTTGGTTCTGCTAGTTGGAAATAATGTGAAAATGATTGCTTTTAATAAATTTTATTTGATAAAGTTTTTCAGGTCTAATCTTGAGCTGAAAAGATATTCTGACCACAGTCACGCATTTTTTTTCTGACCTTATATCATTTTATCTAAAAATTATTTTTGTTACTTATAAATAGATAAAGGTTTTAATAATGAGTTTTTCAGTCTCTGTGTTTGAAGATGTCAATTTTAATCCTTTTATCAATAACTTAATTAAACCAATTTAAAATATTATTTTATTGAATTCTTCTCTTCCATGAGTTCCAGTTGATGGAGAGGAAAGAATTTGGGGACCAGCAATACATACATCTGAAAAAAATTGTCCTCTAGTGACCAAGCTAGGTGTGCCATCATAGGAACTTGGGTCTTTCATGGGCTTCTACCAAAGCCGTCTTAAAACTTGCCACATCTTCATGGTAGAACAAGGGCCTCAGGAAGACACAGAGAGAAGAAAAGGCCTGCATTGGAGGTCTGTTGGTTCTTCAGTCAATTTTCTGCCATTGGTTTGGCGATTTTGAGTTTCCCTTAAATGTATCAACATAGAGAGTCCCTTTCTCAACTGGCATTAGTTTACCTTGGAGTTTATAAACCTCCTCTGAGCCTTCTAAAAGCAACCTTTTACATCTTCTGAAACCTTCAACACTACTCAGAATGTTGACCCCTTAGATTAATTACCATCTTCAAACATTTATTAACATAGTGGGGAAACTACCCATGTGTGTTTGTTTGTGTTTCATCTCTGAGTGTATATATCCAATGTCACCAAAAGGTAGGTATCTCTTAGATAGATAGCGATAGGGGTAGGCAGAAATACAGATCTCACCTAATTGCCCTTGACCGATTCAACAGTCCAAGAACAGACTAGAACAGGGGTGTTAAAATACAGGTTCCTACAACTTTTCTTTGTCGTGGCCTTTTGCTTATGATTTTTATCCATCCATACCCCCAGGGAGTAGGCAGACAACATTTCTGAGAGCAAAGGTAATTGTAGAGCATGAAAACATGCATTCAATCCACACCTACACATCTAAAAACTCATACTCCCACATCTCTTCTGTTTTACCTGGAAAAGGTGTAACTCGACTGTTTTCAGTCTTCACTGTCTGTTCCTCCAGCACATCACTTTAGGAAATACTAAAAAACATATCACAAACATTGAGAGGGTAGAAGGGGCCTCAATTGATTTTCTGAAAGCTATTTGTTAATTAACATCAAAGGAATGAATTCTGACTTGCATAGCCTAGTGAGTGGCATTTTTCCATAGTCCTGGTTGCTATGGTGATGAAGGAAACTCGTTTGTTCTGGGTCACTCCTAAATTTGTGCATGAAAGCATAAGAGATTATTCCTGTCTAATCAAGTTATATGGAAAAGTTGAAGGGGAGGCGCTGTGTTTTATAGCTATCAACCTTCAACATAATAAAAACACAATGGCAAAGAAAAGGGGATTATATTATTGTCCTTAAAATAAAAAAAATAGAGAGAGAGACATTCTAACTGACCCAGAGCCTCTTCCAGCAAAATATCTTTTTTGCCCCCTTTGCACTAATATGAAGAATGTGGAATCACGTTTCTTAAAGGGAATTAGAGTACATATTGAAAAACTCTACAACCCGACTTTGCATAATGAATAAGGAGTAGGGTGTGCATTCATTAAACAATTTTACTTTTGAACTTAAATTCTACAGCATGTCAAATGCCTCACTAGCTCTGCATTGCCAGGAAGCCAAGTTCTGTTACAATTAACATAATTGGGAGAGCTGGAATGGCGAGGCAGTGGCTCACCTCTTCTTTACCAGATGTCCTGGCCCCTGTGGTGTATAGATTTCAGCATCTTTGCACATTACTCTTCTGCCCAACACCTCTGCTACTCCTAGAGCAGATGGTAGTACTGTATGTCATTATTGGACTTCCTGCTTTAACCAGCTATAATATATTTTGATTTTGATTTGTATAAAGCCTCCCTGCCAAAAAAAAAAAAGTGTAAGTGTGAATTCTAGTCTTTATTCTGCCACTTATTAGACATATGGTTTTATAAAATCATTTACAACATTTGATTCCTCAGACCTTTTACCTGTAAAATTGGGATAATAGATTCATCTATTAAGAAAATTTAGGGTGTTTTCTTATCCTTGTCACATATAGGATGATATATAGCTATGTATACACAATTTAGCAGTATACTCTGGTATTGTGAAGGAGAACGACCCTCCGTAGACTCTAATTCGTGAATTCTTGGTCCCCAGCTGGTTGATTTGTTTGGAATGGATTAGAAAGTGTGGCCATGCTGGAGTAGTTGTGGTCTTATGGAGAAGGTCGTCACTGGGGAGAGGCTTCACAGTTTTAAAAGCTGACACCATGCCTGTGCATTTCCACTCTGCCTGCTGCCTGCAGATCGGGATAGAAAACTCTCTGCTACTGCTCTAGGGCCATGCTTTCTGCCATGGTGATAATGGACTGACCCTCCAAAACTGTAAGCAGCCCCCAGTTAAAGGCTCCTTTTATATGAGTTGCCTTAGTCGTGTTGCCTGTTTGCAGCAATGGAATAGTAACTAAGATATGCTACTATAAGCATTTATTGTTTTATCCAATTCTAGTGGTTAGCACCATGGAGCAGTGTAACTAGGTGATTCTAGCTCAAGACTCGTAAGGTTCCATTTATGCATCAACCATAGCTCTTCACCTAGGGTTTCCACTGAGGCAAGGTACCTGTTTCCAAGCTCATCGCTGTGGCTGCTCCAAGGCCAACCTTTCCTGCTTGCTGAAGTCAGTAGTTCTCATCATGTGGTTTCTCCATGAATCTCGCTCTCTGAAGAGTGAGCCCTGTGTGGGAAAAAAGTGACATAACAAGAAAAGTGCCCAATAACAGCCTCAGAATTTTTGTACACTAATTTCCAAAGTGACAATAATCACCCTTGCCTGTTTTATTTAGAAGACCATAGCTAACATCCAGAGTGAAATGAATCCATACCCTAAAGGAAAAGTAAGTTCTTGTGCTTGAAGAGATAAGCTTTGTAGTTACAGACACATCTGTGCTGCCACCTAGTATTCCGAAGGTCCAAGATTCTCATCATGTAACATCAAAACACATACTCTTCCCAGTTCAGCCACATTTGTACTCTCACCTCAAAGTTCAGAATGTCATCATCCCAGTGGAGTTCCAGTGTGGGTAACAGTATTTCGACCCCAGGACCTAACTGTAGCTTCTGGAATTCCTCTGAAAAAAATAAAGTGACACGTTGTCTGTCTGCAGTACACCCTACACATAAACAGACACACACACACACAGACACACACACACACACACTGGCCAGATATGTGGTAGCTAGAAATTCCTAAACTGAGTGTGGTTGCTGGTATCTAATTTTTTTATGATTATTATTTTTTTTTAGTTTTTATATTCATTATAGTCTATTTACTTTTATCCCTGCTGTAGCCCTGTCCCTCATTCCCTCCCAGGCCCACCCTCCCTCCTTCATCTCCTCCCTGCCCCTTTCCAAGTCCACTGATTGGGGAGGACCTCCTCCCCTTTCATCTGACCCTGGTTTATCAGGTATCTTCAGGACTGGCTGCAATGTCCTCCTCTGTGGCACAGCAGGGCTGCTCCTCGGGGAGTGGAAGAGCCCGCCATTGGGTTCACGTCAGAAATAGTACCTGTTCCCCTTAATAGGGTACCCACTCGGATACTGAGCTACCATAGGCTACATCCAAGCAGAGGTTCTAGGTTATATCCATACACGGTCCTTGGTTGGATATAGTCTCATAAAAGATGCTGTGCCCAGATATATTTGGTCCATGTGGAGCACCTGTCCTCTCTAGGCCTTCTTTCTTATGATTCCCTGCACTCTGCCCAAGGTTTGGTTATGAGTCTTAGTATCTGCTTTGATACACTGCTAGGTAGAGTCTTTCAGAGGCCCTGTGTGGTACCTCTTGTCCTGTTACTTGTTTTCTCCTACATCCAATGTTCATCCCATTTGTCTTTCGAAGTGAGGCTTGATCATCTTACTCCAGGTCCTCTTTCTTGTTTATCTTCTTTAGGTATGTTTAGTATGTTCATACTATGTTATAGGTTTATATAAGTGAGGGTATCTAATTTTTTAAATTAAAATTTTAATATTAATTACAGTTTATTCCCTTTGTATCCCAGCTGCAGCCCCCTCCCTCCTCTCCTTCCAGTCTCACCTTCCTCCCTCATCTCCCCACTGTCCCTCTCCAAGTCCACGGGTAGGGGAGGTCCTCCTCCCCTTCCATCTGACCCTAGGTTATCTGGTCTCATCCAAACTGGCTGCATTGTCCTCCTCTGTGGCTTGTCAAGGCTGCTCCCCCATCCAGGGGAGGCGCTCAAAGAGCCAGCCACTGAGTTCAGGTCAGAGACAGTCCCTGTTCCCCTTACTAAAGCATCCACTTAGATACTGAGCTGCCATGAGATACATATGAGGAGAAGTTCTAGGTTATATCCATGAATGGTTCTTGGTTGGAGCATCAGTCTAAGAAAAGACCCCTGTGCCCAGATATTTTGGTTCTGTTGCTAGGCTTGTAGAGATCCTGTCCCCTCCAGGTAATATTTCATAGCCACTGTGAAATCCAAGGAGGCAAGGTGGGATGCTCACTGAGTAGGTCTCCTACCATGAAAAATTCTCCATGGCCTTTACCTCTATTCCTTCTCTTCATTTTCCCCCCTTTAAAAGAACATGTCATGAAGAATACAGTTATATCAGAGAAGGTTTTTTCCCCCAGCCTGTTTTCTACCAGTAGAATTTTTGAGGTTCAAAGGCCTCTTTTTGTTTTGCATTATTTCTTCTCTTTTGATTTTATGCTGACAAAGTCGCCACATGCATAGTTGCTTAGAAAATTAAATAAATAAATTTAAAATGTGGCCTTCTGAGAATTGTTAGGCGGTGTTCTACTAGACAAAAACTATATCCTTGATTTGCTTAAAATAAACCATCTTCTACTTCAGAATTCCCCTGATGATACTAAGGGCCAGTGCCCTGAACATTCCTAACACTGGGCTGCTTGATTTCAAGGTTCTGTATGATTCATAGTGATACCTGCAATAAGCCTTTTATCTCAACTGAAAATTTCAAGGACCGCACCAAATGTCTTTGGAATTCTGATGAAACCATTTAGAAGTCACCTTTGATATCATCTTTAGACGATCTTTCATGGCAGCACCCTCCTATGAATGCTGTTTACTTTGTGGCATTACATATCATCTAAAAGTTCTGACAATTTCCAAAACCATCCTTTAAATTTAAGTCTCTATTTTTCTTCTCCCCTTACTATAAGAAGCACGAAAAAGCCAAGCAATATTCTGAAGAAAATTCTTAGAAACTATTAGGCAGAGTTCGCTGTCCACTGAGCCTAACTTCTGAGTAGGGTGGAGAGATCCAGCTCAAAGTTCATTCTGGTACTTAGCATGGGAACTTGATACCCATTGATTACAGGTGCTTTCTTTGTTCTTGATTTCCATTACTAGCAAAAGGACCAGAAGGTGAGATCTAATGTCTGAGAGTGAGGAGGAGCACGCAAGTTCAGGCTACAGCCATCTCTTGTGAAACTGAAGTAGCACCCTAGAATGTCTGCCCTGTTCTGCATCATTTAGTCCTGCCTACACTCCAGAGGCAGACATTATATGCAACATCTTGAAGTCATGAGTATTGGAGGATGAAGAGACATATTTGAAAAAAAAAAAAGCTTTTAATTCTATTATTTTGTATTTGTAACGTATATATATATGTATTTGTAACATCTATGTATATATATATGTATATACATATGTATATGTATGTATTTGTATATGTGTATATACATATGTATATGTGTATATATGTGTATATGTATGTATTTGTAACATATATGTATGTATAATGCCAACTTACATCGCTCTCACTCTTATGTTGTTCTAACTTAGAATTTAAAAATACACTTATTACACAAAATAGAACGATAGTATTGTTTTTAAGTTCAAGATAGATATTTTTTCACATATTATCCCAGCAAAGGAATGACACGACCAACCCTACTTTACCTGTGGGAAGTCTGGGCTCAGACAATGCATGGTTGTACTCCATGTTAGCATTTCTAGTAAGTAACAAAACTGGAAGTACACCACCACAAACAGTTCATTCTATCATCCCAAGATGGTTTCAAGGGTTCTCTTTTTTTTGGAAAATAGCCCTCGTAAGTGGGATCCTTCAGAGACAAGCATTAGGAATATAAAACATGGTGTCAATTATTTTATGATTCAGAATTTTTGATTATGTGAGATTCGTGTAACTTTATTGCGAAAGTAATGAGCCCACTTACAAATCCACTTCAGGAAAGAGAAAATATCTGTGTGAGAGCACACATTTCTACAGTGTGTATATTATAGCTGGAGCTTAAAGAGAGTTCCAAAGCCTCTGAATGAGTATGGAATATGTGATCTGTTGAGAGAAATTGGAGATGAGCACTAAGAGTTACCATAAGTAAACCATTTGGCTCTTTCCACAGTAGTTGCTGCACAGCAAACCAGTCTGGAAGTCTGCAGCCCACAGTGTAATTTCCTCTTGCTTGCTTCTCTGTGTTGACTAAGCAAGTCCTGTTTCACTTTGCTCCTTACTGGGCTTGCTGAAAAGCAGGAGATTCGGTCAGGATCTGTTCCAGATATAACTGTGTTGGCTGATCTTTGCCAATCCAGTGTGGCAGCCAGAGTGTGTCATTTTTCTGGAGATGGGGATGTGCAAGAGGGACCTGTAAAAGCCTCTGATGCCTCTTAAAGTCTAAACTCTGAGCAGAATGCCACTTTCTCTGCTTTCCACTGCCACAACCTGCAGATGGCCATCTCAGAACTAATGGGGTGAGAAAATAAACTCAGCCATCAATAGAAAAGCTAAAAAGTTATAAAGAAAAGACACAGCTACAGGAAAAGGTAATGAATTCAGAGCAATAACAGTCACCGAATGTAGCGAATTCCTTATGGGGCATCAAGAAGAAGAGACTCCTTTCCCAGCTAAATGGAAAGTACCTGCTTAATAATTGCTTGGCACCTCAGCTTCCTCATCTTACAAACAATGTTTGGTCCTTGCATGGTACTGACATAGAACAGACTTTTGATCAATGGAATAGAAGACCCAGAAATAAACCCTCACATTGCAGACACTTGATTTTTGACAAAGGAGCTAAAATCATACATCGGGAAAAAGATAGCATCTTCAACAAATGGTGCTGATGTAACTGAATGTCTACACATAGAAAAATGCAAATAGACCCATATTCATCACCCTGCACAGACCTAAAGTATAAGTGGATCAAAGACCTCAACATAAAACCAGACCCACTAAATCTGTTAGAAAAACAATGTTTGTAAAGAATGCAAGTGATCACACAATAGAAAGTTATTACCAGTGTCTTTCCCATAACAAGAGCTCAGTTGAAGGACAGGAACTTAAAGACTATTAGAGAATTCATATCCTAATACAGGTGGCAAGAAATCTATTTCTGAAACAACTAGAAAATGATTATTGGTCAACCTGTAAGCTAGGATAAGCAGCACATAAAATATTCATCCACACAGAGAAGCTCCTAGTTAGGAAAGTCTTTTCGTCTGCTTACAAATTGTGCTCAGCAAGTGAAAAACTTCAGTTTTCTCTCTTTCATTTCTTCACAATTAATTTCAGAAGAGCATGCATACATTTCCATTCATCTTAACTGTTTATAAGATATTCTGGCAGTGAAATGACATGGTTGTCATGGAAGCAATCAAGAATCAGGCATCAGAACTCGGGAGGGGATATGCAGCTGACCATGATGTTCATTTTGCAATACAAAAGATGGT
Organism: Meriones unguiculatus; assembly: GCF_030254825.1. NCBI lineage: Eukaryota > Metazoa > Chordata > Mammalia > Rodentia > Muridae > Meriones > Meriones unguiculatus. The sequence continues at coordinate 32,266,492 of NC_083359.1, forward strand.
TCTTACAGCAAGTCACTTGTTAAGGCCGATGCCCATCAACATTTCCATTTTGTGATAGCAATTCAAACCCATTAAGGGGGATGGTACTATCAGAGACCAAACATGGGCAAAAGTATGTGTATGTAAATGATGGCTATGAGTTTTTGTATATTTCAGGCATGGCTCATTCTCATTCCATCATTGCTTTGGTTAAGTTAAGAATTGCCTTACTAAAGATATCTGGACTCGAAGATTCATTTTTGTTCCCATTCAACTTTGTATCTGCACTGAGTAAAATCCCCTACTCCAGAAGGGATTTTAAGTCATTTCAACAAATAAAAAATGTGCAAGAGAACAAGTGGCATTATATTTAGGATATATCATTACACACACACACACACACACCACAGAGACTGTACCTGTTTTCTAGCTGAATCCAGTTTGAACAAACTATATTTAAGGTGTCATTTCATGTTTTTCTATGCACAAGTTTCCTTTCAATGTAATTTAGCAGTGATCAAGTCCATCTGTAAAAAGATTTGCTACATGCTTTGGATCAGGAATAAACAATTAGGACATTTAGTCACTCATAGAAATCCTAGAACATAGAGAAGTTGGGTCAGACAAACAACTCTATTGTTTTGCACATTGCAAGGAAGAATGTTCTTTGCTCTAAGAGGAACAGAATCCACAAACCTGTGACATTTGAATAACTCATAAAAAGATGGATAGGATTTTATTAAAGAAATACAAAGTTGGAACAACATACCTTGGAAATAAAAACAAGGATATGTCAGGCTGGATATTTCGCTCAGTAAAGAGTATTTGCTGCGCTCTTCCAGAGGTCCAGGGTTTGGTTCCCAGAAAATAAGTAAGGCCTCACAGTATTTTTTTTTTTAATTTCAGTTCCAGGTTATCTGACACACCCACTTCTTAATTTTTTAGGTAAAATATATATTCCCATAAAATAAGTCTTAAAATAAAAAATAATAAAACAATAAGCTGATGGCTTACAGATCTTTGTAACCCTTTGATCTTAGACTTGGGCAAAATATTAAGGCAAAGATTGAGCTATGGAAATTATAATATTAATAATATACAAAACCGTACACAGAGAGAAAAAAGTCTATAAGGAAACTGAATATAGAGAAAATTTAAAACACAAAAAACCCCAAAAAGAATATAAAATAAATATTAAAACAGCAAAGGAGAGTTAAGAAATAGTCACAATTATCAATAAAAGAAGTGCAGTGTCACAGAACAAAACCGTACCAAGTTCAAAAGGAAGACATCAATCACTAGATGCATTATGACAAAGAAGAAAACACTGGTGAAAGTTAATTTGCTAGAGAAGGGAATTTTTTCTATGAGTTGAAAAGTAATAAGGAAAGAGCAAGTAACCAGATAGAAAATTTTAAGATGAGACAGGAGTTTAGGACAAGTCCACACAAAGTTCTTGATGCTACCAGTTTGCTGAAGGGTACTTGCAGAGTGATGCCAGATGCCAACCTGGCTCTATCATTCTTTTAACTGGGTGCCTGGAACAACTGTGCATAGCAGGAAACTCATCAAGGTATCCAAGTTTGTTTTTAACCCTTTAATATCAGAGATCAGCCTATTATACTAATTGAACACTATCACCTAATATACACCTTCAAAAGGCCCTTCTGTTGTTTTCAACTTGGACTTATGGGAATTCAGTTTGCTTCCTCTTCTTTTCACTTTTATCCCTTTGTACTTTTTCCCTCCAAAAGATCATTAGGGAGTACAGGATGAAGGCAATTGCTTGATTGATACAAGTTGATATGACCAAAGCAGCTGTCATCCATTGTCCTTACCCATGAAAGAGATCTAAATTACAAATCTTTATGATTTTTCAGAATTGAAGTATATGTGATATGAGAAAGAGTTCCAGTCTGGTTCTCTGCTCTCAATTCTACTCTAATCTTCTGATCTTCTGTGTCCATGCTGTTCTGGGTCACTTCATGCTGCTATGCAGTTCTTAAGAAATTTATAAGATCACACTGTGCTTTAGGAGTCATAGACCATGTAATTCTGTAGGGAATACTCATGGTTTTCAGTACTTGATGGAGAGCATTTCCTTCCAAATCAGCCTCTCTTCCTCTGTCCTGTAGAGTAGGCAGCTCCAACTACCAGGTTCTTTTGGGGGTCTTTTTGTTTTTACTTTCTTATAGAGTTTTGGATTATAACCAAACCTCAATTCATACTAGGTAAATTGAGCAGTGGCTTTGGGGGGATCTTTTTAAAAGTGTCACTTGGTATAAAGTAAAAAGCTAAGATATGATACCTCAGACATTGAATATTATCCCTAATGTTGTCTTTCTTGTACATCTTAATTCTCTAGCTCATATATTCAAAAGACAGGGGTAGGCCCATGCTGTATAACTGGTTTTGAGTTATCTCCTTTGAGAGTTCTGTGTAGTTAGTTCAGCATCTCTTTTTAGAATGGAAGAGGGTTGGCAGCTATTGTGTTGTTCTCAGCCAAGGACCTATACATAAAACACAAGATAACAGGAAGAGTTCAGCTTAGCATCCTGGTACATTAGTAAAATGGGAAATCAGATCATTTCTTGAGACCAATTGAGGGCATTTAGGGATTTCTGTGGTTAATAAAAGAAAAAAAAAAAAAAAACAACAGGGCTCTGGTAAGTGAAGCAGGCCGTCAATTAGCAATGAAGAAAAGATTTAAGAAAAAGCATTTGTGAATCTCAATAACATCACTGTGAAGAAGCCATACATAGTTATGGGAATAGTGCTGTCAAATTCAATAATATGACAAATAGAGGAAGAAATAACAGAACAGCCTACACCCCAATGATAGTCATCACCAAGTGTTTCAAGACATTGATTTTTAATAATAGGTCAAGGTCCACAGGAACAGTGTAGGTAGAATGGGAATAAGAGCAGTAGCTATAAAATTTGGTAAGATTCCTCTGTGTAGAAGGAGTTTCAATCTTTATTCATGTGTCTTGAAACATTGTTTTAGATTAATAAAAGAGATACTATGGTGACCTGACTTTCCCATAACTCACTGAAGTTAGAAAGTAGGATGGGGAATTGAACTCAGGTCTGCTCCATAGAGTAGGTATCTGAGGTAAGAAGAATGCTAGAGTTAGGCTGGAAAATGAATGAGTTTCGATATGAATGAAAGAAAAAGGTAGAAATTCTTATGTGGTTGAAAGGTGGGTGCCTATAAAGCAAGGTTAGAGGTTCAGAGAAACCAACATAGAGTATTTGAGATAAACAAGTATGGCTGAACCATGGGTGCCCAGGGGAAAATTGAGGCTACTGGCATAGAAAACAACATAGGGTATGATTCCACACAGTACCGTTCCCTTAATCCCATCCATTCTATATCTAATCAAGAGGAATAAGAAAGACTGGAAACTAAGAATTTGTAATCTAAGGAATGAAGATATATGCAGAGAACTAAAGTGGAAATGCCATGTAAGTATATGAACATAAAAAAAAAACCTAAATAAGTGGGCTTTATAGAGGCTTGTAATTGCTGAATATAAAGAATGACCAGTAACTGTGAGAAGGCAGTGGAAGGAACCGGTTCTCTAATTCCTTGTTGTGAGAACACAAGTCACCTCTAAAGAAAACTGACTTTGAGAATGGGAAGGGTGGGTTTGTACTGCCTAATTTCCATGTTTCTGAGATGCCTTTTTTGCCTAGTTAGTTCAAAGCAAACCGTCAGTCTTATCTTAAACTCATGAATTTTCTTCATAGTAACATTTATTATTACTTAAACTACTCTTACTTGTTTTCAATAGCTTAATTTTTATGTGTCATCTAAAGTAATGGTTTCATTATGACTTCATACATGAATATCATGTATCACCTTTGCCACCATCTGTCCTCGCCCCTCCCCCCCTTGCCAGCATGTTTGCTGTACTTCCTGCTACTGAACAGTCTCCCATTATAGTCAGGTCTTATTTTGTTCTGTAGTGTAGAATCTACATTCAAGAGAACACATATTATGTTGTTTTGATGATGTGCTAACTTCTAGCTCGTGAGTCCTATGACAGCAAGAACTCTGTTAACTAGTGTAGACCCGCCACAGAGAACTAAGGCTGAAGGGTCAGCAGATTGCTTCAGATGAGTACATGAGTTACTGTAAATGTTAAGGAAAATCCCAAGAATCAGTCCAGGCTTTCCATAGTATATGGGGACAGTGAAGATGGTCATAAAATGCCAAAAGAATAGGCCTACACTACATGTAGAATGTGCTTAGTGACATACAAGACACAAACACACACACACACACACACACACACACACACACACAAAGATATTTAGCCTTAATTTATAAGGATGGTAAAGGTAGAGACTTACAGGAAGCTAGGTGTTTCTGAGCCAGGTTCAGTATGAGAAAAATAACTGGCCCACATGCCACTGTATTTCTCCTTGAAATTACTCACAAATGTAAACCCCTTAGAGCTTTTTTGAGCTGTTTTTGTTTTGTTTTGTTTTTCAACATGTGACAACCCAAGTGCAGTGACTGAGGAAGAAGGCTCCAAGAGCATGAGAGATATCTCTTCTTGCTTTCTCTTTTACGATTGTCTTTATATCTACCCATGAGTGAGTAATAGCAGGTTGTGTCTTTCCAGGGAGAATACTGTTGTAATTCCCTCAGTAACAAGACAATGACTGCTGGAGAGAGATTCACAATTATATTTTCATGGGTGAATGGCTTCAAAGGATAGAGGAAGGGCAAAAGAAAAATGGTAGCTGTAAATGGCAGCTAACTCCCAGTGATAAGACATAACAAGGGAAGTCAGAGTCTGCGCAGTAGGCCCTAGAAGGAGATGACAGAAACTTTGATTTTGTTTTCCATTCTCATGAAATGGATTCACTTAAACTTACATTTTTTTTCAGTCCGTCATCAGGAGAAGCCAGGAACCAGGGAACTCAAGGCAGGAACCCGGGGTCAGAAACTGAAGCAGAGACCATGGAGGAGTACTGCTTACTCTCTTGCTCTCTGTGACTTGCTCAGCCTGCTTTATTAGTTTTCATTAAAGAAATTTGAATTTGAATTAAAGGTGATTGTAGACTCCACAGATTTTCTTAGGTTTCCATCATGAGTTAACAAGAAACAAAAGCTACTTGACCCTCTATTTCCAGGGAGTGAGTTGGTCTGGTTTTTCTTATAAACTCCCTAATCACAGAACTTTCCAGAAGAATCTGTCCCTCTTGTGTTTTTTTTGTTTTGTTTTGTTTTTTAATAAAGCAAAATGACAAGGTCCTGTGGTTTCTGTTTGGAGCTTATTTAGACCTGAACAGACTGAAGTAAAGAGAATGATCCAAATGCTTAAAAACATCAATTCTCTAAATTCTGACCAAATAGTTGGGAATGGATGTTTATCCTAACACATTAGGGCTCATTAGGTAGAACACAGGAGCTGTCATCGAGGATTAGTGGGGGCTCTTCCTGTTTGTTTATATTTGCTTACTGGGGTTTCTACAGTCAGGCTGAGTTAGGAGTCATGCAGCAATGACTCATCTGAAGAGAAATTAATTAAAATATAGGAAAACGAGGGATTTTGTAAATGAATCAGATTAAAACTTTAAACAAACATAGGAGAAACTCAGAGTACAAGCAGAATTTTAAAGCATGGCAGGATAGGAACTTTGGCAAGGTAGCCTTCCCAGCGGATCTTGGAAAGGAAGCCGTACAAAGCCAGGGGCACAGTCCCACTGTGTGTTGTGACCTGGAGAATGTGATACCCCATGATGAAGTTCTGGGGTTGGGGAGGTTGCTGGTTTCATCACTCACTCATTTTACACTTAGTAGATTTTGGCAAATTATTTCACTTCTCTGAAATATTTAACTTCACTTAACTCCCATTTCCTTATCTGTGAAGTGAAGATAAGGTTAGAATCCATTGTATAAGGCTATTGGATAGATTAACTGAAAGTGTTCATGAAACAAAATCTTACTCTTCCTCAATATTTGTTATTAATCTCATCCTCATCATCACCATGACGACTGTCATATCATCAATGTGACCATGCCTGGTGCTTATTACAGTGACTGAGGAATGGGAGATAGATACTCAGTAAATATACAAGGACCCAGAGCTCAGTGAATGAAGGCTTGCTAAAATGAGCCATTTTCCCTTAAAGCTTGCTGTGTGATGCTAATACTGGGCTATACACCCCTGGGCTCTGTTTGATAGGCATCTTAGTTTGCTTTCTATTGCTGCGATAAACATCATGACCAAATCAACTTGGAGAGGAAAGGGTACATTTCATCTCCCACAGACGTGCCAACAGACCAATCTTCTGGAGATATTTTTTTTTCAATAGAAATTTCTTCTTCTGAAATGACCCTAGTTTGTGGCAAGCAAAAAAAAAAAAAAAAAAAAAAAAAAAAAAAAAAAAAAAGCTAAGCAGTACACTAGGCCAAGTGTAGGAATGGACAGAGCCTATTCAATGTCCCCAAAGAAAGTCTTCTTGGTGTTCTTTGTTGTTTTCTTGCTTTTGACAATGTCGGAACATGGAAGTAAATCTGTACTCGTTCAAACCAAATCTCATCCCTAAAAAAGAGGGAATGACCATTGCTTTGTGTCAGGGATACCACAGGGGATGATGGGGATCATGGCAGATCCAGATTCATAACCAGGACAGGCAGCCTCTGCACCCTTCACCTGATTATTATGATCTATTATTGCATTTAAGAATACTAATTTCTCAAAACTTTAGTGCATCTGGAAGCTTACTGTTTCCGTTTCTGATTTCTTTTCAAAATAATTTGGAAACTTTTGAAGCGTAGTTTTGTTTTTAAAAGCAGCCTCCATTATTTATTTATTTATTTTTTTTATTTCCTGCTTTGTTTGTTTGTCTTGCAGTTATTGCTTGCCTTTCAAACACTGGGCAGACAAAAAATACTATCTGACCAATCACTGGTGATCCAGTGCTGAGGCTTCTAGGTGGGAGAGAAACCTATTAAAATGCAAATCCCCCTGGAGTGATAGCCCCTAACAGTACTGTTATCAGTAGTTGTCACCAAAGAGGGGGCCAGAAGGGTGGGTGCTGTGAGAACTTCTGCAGGAGGAGAGATAAAGGAAGAGGTGGGAGGCAGCCAGAGGCAAAGCTTGTCTATCCCATTCTTTCAGCTAAAACTGGTCATAATGCAAAGAACTAGAAGAAAATGAGAGGTGATATATTTCTTTTTTTTAAGCTGTGATGAAGAAATAGACAGATATGGTGAATATTTTTAAATAAAAGTGCTTGCAGGGAAGAAGTAAATTAAAAAAAAATTTATAGAAAAAGTTTTCACTCAACGTAAGAAATATAAACCATAAGTTTTAAAATCACCCACATAGAAACACAGTCCTTTCATCTCTTTCTTCCATTTATTTGGTACTGGTTTCTTGAGGACCCACACAACTCTCTGAATTGTGGTGAGGTTAATTTTAGGAGTGGGGGTTTCTATTTGTCCTACCTCTAAACACATTCCTATCCTGACACAGTTTGCTGCTCTTGTAGTCGATAATGTCCTTGACACATGTTTGGAATGTAGTTTTGCTTTTAATGTTATGTTTTTAATATTTTGTTTTAATTGTCATTTGGAAATTTCTGTCTTTGATTTTGGTCATCAATAATATATTCGAAATGCTCTTGTAGATGCTGACCATTTCCCTGCTTAGGGATGTTCCGTCATCCACAACACTCTAACAGGATCCAGTAGATTGGATTCACTGTTCAAAGATAAAGCCGACTATAAAGCCAAAAGGAGATCCTGGATTTAGAAGTTTAAATGTAGTAGAGAAAAGCTCTCATCACATAACATAAGTGGAAGACAGGCCCTACAGCATGCTATTATCATACTGGACTCATGTGTCCTCATGTGGAATTAGTGAAAATAACTGCATTAAAAAGAATATCATTCCTCCACTGACCAGCTATCTTACCTGTGGAAATGGATGAAGGGAACATCATTCCTGAATGGTATAGACAATGAAAAAGAAAAAGGTGGGGACATATTCATCACTATATACACAGCCTATTTGAAGTGCTCCAGATCCAATATTTTCTTTGCATTTATGTTGCTTATCGCTCTATTTATAGACAAAAGATAAATCACATAAAAATTACATAGAAGACAGCAATAATATCTCCAGTCAGTAACTAATAACGCACAGTGATAAAGCCACTTATAAAGGTGGCTTTCTGGAATGTAATAGGTGTGTGTGTGTGTGTGTGTGTGTGTGTGTGTCTCACTGGACTGGAGCACACTAAGTGTGTCCAGAATAGCTGAGCTGCTGCCTCCAGAGATCTGTCCATTTTGGCTTATCATCAGTGTCAGTGACTACAAGGGCATGCCATCAAACCTGCCTCTCTCTCTCTCTTTTTAATCCATTCATCCCTTCGCTCTGCATCCTGATCACAGCCACCTCCTCCTCATCTCTCAGTCTCTCAGCTCCCTCCAACACCCACACAAACCTGTCCACTCATTCTTCTGTCTCCTTCTCCTCAGAGAAGGGGGAGATCCCTCACGGGAACTAACCCGGCCTGGAATATCAAGTTGTTGTAGAAACAGATACAGCCTCTCCTCCCACCAGGCAGCCCAGTCAGTGGAACTGATCGGGAGGCACCATAGTCAGAGAGCCCTCCCTCACCCCCATTGGCACACTGCTCCAGTGGCTGGGGGATCCACATGAAAATGCTTGAATCCCACTCAGAAAGGGAAATAAAATAGGCATTGGAGGTGGATGGGGGGAGGGAACTGGATAGAAAAGGAGATGAAATGGGGATCAGGGGTGAGGATTAAAATTGGGGAAACTGAGAGAGGGGGCGGTGTCACTGGTAAGGTGGAGAATGAAAGATGAAGTTGGGGGGCATTCCTGGGATTTGCCAGAGACCTGGGATGAGGGAGGCCCCCACAAGTGCACGTGGGTAGAAGCATAGTTGATCGGAGTTATGTAGTTTGCTGGGCCTCCTTCTGTGATGAGCCATACAATCGCTGCTTGTGGGGAATGGCTGCACCAGGAGCAGACAAGATCCTCAAGGCAGTAAGAGTCACTGTGGAGGCAACATCAAAGCCATTCCAGGTTAGGAGGATCTGCTTAGCTGAGGTTTTAGTTCATTAGATCTACAGCAAAGCTAAGCTTTTGGGAGGAATAGGAGGTGTTTCCCCTTTATAACAATGGAGCACTTAGCATTCTCAGGGAATAATACCTATGAAAGAAGTTTTGTTCATTCGTCAAATTAGTTTCAATTATGTCTCACTTTAAAGAACTTGGGGCATTTAAAGAGTCCCTTTTATAAGGCTTTTGAGAATTATGTGATTCTTTTATGTGTATGGGTGTTTTGCCTGCATGTGTGTCTGCGCACCACAATCATGCAGGTCATGATAAGAAGAGAGTGATGGATGGTGAGCACCTGAATTTGCAAATAGTTGTGAGATGCCAGGTGGGTCCTGGGAATCCAGCCTGCATCCTTTGAAAGAAGAATCCATGCTCTTAATCCCTGAACCATCTCTCCAGCCCCTCAAAAAGTTTCTTATTCTTAGGTGTTCAAAGGCAAGTTGGAAAGCAGGTATATACAACGGCAGATATGTTCGTTTGAACTTACCACATACAGTAGAAGCCTGTGGAAATCTAAAGTTGAATCCTGGTACATCTCATAAGGCTTCCTATTGCAATATGTGAGCTGATGAGATCATTGAAGTTAACACCTGAGAAGACTGGGTTTTGTTAGAAATGGGAACAATGTTGGCAAAGGCATTGTGGGAGACAGGAAGTACGTTCAAGGAGTAATAATGTTTTTTGAGGAAGCAAGGGACTTGATGAGACATTGAATAGTAGCTATAGAAGTTCTATGTTCTCATGCTGAGAACTGAGATTTTATTATCTAGTTTTATTGAGAACCATAAAATCTGAATTTTAACAAGGTTTTCATGTAAATATTACTAAAACTGAAATAATCTGATGCTCAACACTCTTAGAAACATCTTTTTAAATTTAAATATTAATTATAGATAATTCATCTTTGTATCCCAGCTGTAAACCCTCCCTCACTCCTTCTCAATCACACCTTCCTTCCCTCATCTCCTCCCATCTCCCTGTCCAAGTCCACTGATAGAGGAGGTCCTCCTCCCCTTCCATCTGACCCTAGTTTATCAGAACTCATAAGGACTGGCTATAGCTATAGAAAATATATTTTCTTCCTCTGTGGGACTCAAGGGGAGGTGATCAAAGAGTCAGCCACTGAGTTCATGTCAGAGACAGTCCCTGTTCCCCTTACTAGGGTACCCACTTGGATACTGAGCTGCCATGGGCTACATCTGTGCAGGGGTTCTAGGTTATATCCACGAATGGTCCTTGATTGGAGTATCAGTCTCAGAAAATCCCCCTGAATCCAGATATTTTGGTTGTGTTGATCTCTTTGTGGAGCTCCTGTCCTCTCCAGGTCTTAATTACCTCTTCTTTCATATGATTCCCTGCACTCTGCCCAAAGTTAGGTTATGAGTCTCATCATCTGCTTTGATACACTGTTAGGTAGAGTTTTTCAGAGGTCCTCATGGGTAGGCTCCTGTCCTGTTTCTTGTTTTCTCCTTTTCCCAATGTCCTTCCCCTTTGTCTTTCTAAGTGGTGATTGTTCCTCTTACCCCAGGTCCTCCTCCTTGCTTAGCTTCTTTAGGTGTACAGATTTTAGTATCCACCTATAAGTGAGTATATACAGTGTGTGTCTTTCTGCTTCTGGGACACTTCACTCAGGAATCTTTTCTAGATCATACCATTTGCCTACAAATTTCATGATTTCCTTGTTTTTAATTGCTGAGTAGTATTCCATTGTAATGTACCAGAATTTCTGTATCCATTCCTCTATTGAGGGACATCTGGGTTGTTTCAGCCCATGGCAGCTCAAGTGAGTTCCCTAGTAAGGGAAACAGGGACTGTCTCTGACATGAACTCAGTGGCTGGCTCTTTGACCTCCCTACCCACCAGGGGAGGAGCAACCTTGCTAGGGCCCAAAGGAGGACATTGCAGCCAGTCCTGATGAGACCTGATAAGTTAGAGTCAGATGGAAGGGGAAGAGGACCTCCCTTATCAGTGGACTTAGAAATGGGTAGGGAGGAGATGAGGGAGGGAGGGTGGCATTGGGGAGGGAATGAAAGAGGGGGCTACAGCTGGGACACAAAGTAAATAAACTGTAATTAATATAAAAATAAATATTTAATTAAAAAACAAAATAAAATGGAAAAGAAAAAAAAACCTGACTCTGGAGATGAAACTCAAGCCTTCATGGAAGCCATGTGCTTTATGGACTAAGCTGTCTACCCATCTCTTCAATTATCCATAATTTTTATTAAAAATTTGGACTTCCTGTTTTCTCTCCCTCCATTTCCCATTACCTCTTTTGCCCATTGGTAGTTTGAGTAATCAATTTTCTTTCCTACTGATTTACTCCTTTATAGATAGAATTGAGAGTGTCTTTCATTAATCTATGATTTGCCTTTTCAATTGCTTAATGGCATTTTGATAAAAGGAAACTCCATGTTATTGAATTCTGATTTATCAAATTTTTCTTTGAGAGTTTCTCTTTTCCGTGAACTGAAGAAATCTTTGCCAATTAAAGTGGTCCTGATGAAATTTAAATTCTTTTGAGATGTTGACCTTGAAATGCAGAGGATTAGGGGGTATGTTTGCTGCTGTTTGTACCATCTTCATCCACATGCGGTAGCTTAGGGTCATTTAGACAGTACCAATTCTTTAGGGCTCATGGCTGCACAGTGTCTCCTTAACAAACTTTAAAGTCCATACTTCATCTCCAGCCTATAGCCAATGGTCCACACTCAGCTATGACGTCCAAATTAAGAGCTTCTAGTTCCTTTGATTTTGTTCAGTGGCTGTATTAAAAATAGATTTGGCCCCAAGATCAAAATTTGAGACTATGCACTTATGTCCCATTGTTTAGAGTTTCCTAAATATTTGATAAATTTCAGTAACCAGAAAGATTCTACCTTTTTATTCTTTTCACTAGGGGAACAAATAGCCCAGTCATAAACCTAAATTTGTCTATTTTGTTACTTATATGAAACACAAAGGGGGAAATTTTCTCCTTGTCTATAGAATAGGAGTGAAAATAAATGTCTTATTAAGAATTTTGATGACAGATATTTGAAGACTCATGTATTCTGACCTGTAGCTTAACTATTAATGTATATGGAAGAATCACAGCTACCTATTTACTTTGCTTAAAGTACTGTAAAAAAAGTGCTTGAAACTAGGGGGTGTTTACCTGACAGAAATTTGTTTTCTTACATTTCAAAGGCTTCATTTCTTTGGCACATTTGGTGCCCCCTTTAGGCTTATCTCTGTCTTACAAATAACTGTCATTTCTCTGGATCTTTGTAGACTCTCCTATGAGAGTTCATGAAAAAAATAATAGCAACTACTTTTATATAAAGTTCCTTGTTTTGGCAAGAGGCCATCATATTAAATTAGGAACCTTTGATAATTTGTAATTGTCAACTTATAGAGGTTAAATACACCCGGAAGATGAGCCTCTCGGCAAGTCTGTGGGTTTAATTATCTCAAAGTGGATAAACCCTGTCCATTCTTGGTGGCTTTATTTCCTAGGGAAGGGATCCTGCATTGCACAAGAATGAAGAAATTAAGTTGAGCACTAACATAACATAGTTACATTGCTTTTTCTGGGTTTGTCCTGATTATAGATACGATTTAACTAGTAGCTTAAAACCCTTGCCATGATGGAACTGTAAGATAGAGGAATCCTTTTTCCTTAATGTTGCTTTGGTCAGAATATTTTATTATAGCAACAGGAAAGAAAAAAAAACATTGAAGCAGGGTTAAGCTGATATCCTTATTTTAACTTAGTCATATGTTTAAAGACTTTGTCTTTAGCTGCATAGTATTTTTAGGCACAGGGGTGGATTAAAGGTTAGAAATTTAACATACAAATTGCTTTTGGTATGAACTGAGCGTAGCTCATTCCACTCAGAAGGGTTACATATGGGCATCAGCAGAGGATGCTGAGGGAAGGCAGCCCACATCAGAAAGAAATGCATGCTTTCTACAAGAGTGCAATTGTCACAGAACCCAGGGGTTCAACAAGAGGAGTGCATGTCGAAATCATAATGAAGGCTTGCGCAGATACATACAGGAGCTGAGAAGACTGAATAGGCAGTGCAGATGAGAGCAGCTCGGGGGAACTTCACTGAGCACAGAAGGACCATGCAGGGAGATTATCTCATTGAGGATATTGAAAACCTAGTTTTGAAAGTAGTGAAGATTATGGGTTTTCTGGTAGACAGAAGATATTATCTCAGGGAAGAACATTAAGCACACAGGCCAAGGCTGTCGGCTGGATTTAAAGGGCTGTGTAGGACATAGAAGATAAGATTATAGGCTCTATTTATTTGGTTCTTTTTAGGTCTGTGGCCTTGGAATTCACTTTAAGGTGTGAAGTTCTCATTATTTTAATGCTTGTTTAGTTTTTAATTATGTGTGTACGAAAATGAGAGAGACACTGAGTGAGAATAAAGGTACTTGTGGAGTCCAGAAGAGAATATTAGGTCCCTTGGAACTGGAGTTACAGGTGCCTCTGAATCTTCCCATATGACATACATGCTGGAAACCGAACCTATGTCTTTTGGAGAAGTAGCAAGTGCCCTTAAATGCTGAGCAATCTCTCTAGTCTAAAGAAATCATTATTAAAGGCTTTGCCATCACATTCTTGTTATATATACTCTTTTCCTCCCCCACAAAGGAAGAAAGATATCTGATCTCTCTCTACTGTCTGTAGATCTCTACCTATAGTTATACATAACGGCAATATCTCCACATTTTAAGAGTCTGGCATCATGTAGGAGGCATTACCTCCTGTAGACAAGTCATGCCACTGGTATTATTTAAAAGTCCATGTCCAAGATAATAGGTGAGAAAAAAAAGTGGAAGCATCACCAAGTATTTGTTGACGTTACCATAATCTCAGTTGGTCTCTTGTCTTCAGTGCCCCAAGGAAGGTACATCATGTCCACATAGGAGAAAAATTGCAATAAGTTGCCTAATGAGGTACAAGCCAAAAACATATTCCACTATTCTCTCCATAGAACACAGGAGTTTCAGAATAAAAAGGAGCCAGATTTAATGTTTTCTTTGCACAAAATTATACTCATAATATAAAGAAGATCATACAAAACCACAGCATATAAAGATTAAAACAAACCAACAGAAAATCGCCTGCCATTGTTATCTTTGTGGTGGCTATTATTTTTAACTTTCCCTCTGAGAGGGGATATATAAAATTTTACATAACCAAGTTCATAACATATTTGGTATTGACAACCTGGTTTTGTTACTTATATTGTCATGTATACCTTTTAATCACAATGCATTTATCTACCTCATTATTTTTAATAGCTGCATGGTACTCCTTTGTGTGGATAAACCATCATTTTTTACTCTCTTTTTTTCTTTGAACAGCTTTGAACATATCTCCAATGTTTTTGCTATTGTAAGCGGGCTTAATGAATACCCTATGCACCACTATGCACTCTCCCTATTATTTCCTTTGGATAATTTTGTAGAATCTGTAGACATTTCTTTCAATTGTCTCTGTGTGTAAGGCATAATCCTGCCCTAAAATATGCCAGTTTCTTTTTGTATTTTAAAGTACTTTTGAGTAGAATATTTATAGCTGTTTATTTTAGGCATTTTTCCATTTTACCTTCAGTGACAGCAAAGTTCAACCTTCAGACCTGCCAGGTGGTTTGAAAGGGAGCATCCATTGCTATTTGTCTTTCTATGGTCAAGGGAGCAGAGACATTTCTAAAGGGTATGAGTGACACAAACTACTATGGCAGTGAAATGCATGATGAAGAGGACATAGGTGACTTTTTTTCAGTTAAACGAAAATAGATAATATAAGTGATGCACTGAAGGGAGGGGAGCCTGGAGAGAGAACAGATAAAATAATTGCAACAGACTTGCTGATGAGGAAAACATCAGTTGACATGCTTTGGCCCAGGGTTTACTCTTTTCCAGAAACATCTTTCATAATCTCCATTCTGGGCAAAATCATCCTCTAAGGAAGCTTAGAGTGTCTTTCACCTTGTGTTGAGAAGAAGTTCTCTTATCTCTGCATGTCACTTCCTCTTCCCTATGCCCTGGGCATTCTGTTCTCTCCTTACTCTTTCTAAAAGGCATACCTATGTGGCTAAGAAGTTTCATTCAAGGCGTCCATCTTTTATTTGATTTTGGAGGATGTCTTCCAGGGAGAGCCCTCCTTGCTTCCTCTCAGTGGAGTCCCTTATATTTGCATCAATTTTGATTCAAACATTGTATCAATTGCATTGAATTTAAATGTTTTATTTTAATTGTCTGTTGCTCTCCATCCAAGGATGACATTCTTGAGTGTAAGTGACTGTGTCTGTCATATTCTTCCTCTTGACATTAGGCTCTAATTCAGTATTGGGAAATTGTGGACATGGATGAATGTTTTTGAGGAGTGGATATTTCAAGTTGTGGCTGGAAGGATGCTTATGCAAACAGGGAGTAGAAATGAAGATGGTGAGCTTGGGTTTCTGTTGTATAGGGTCTAGACAATGACATGTTCTTTATGAAATATTTATTTTATTTTGAATTATATGTATATGTGTAGGTAGCTATGTACACATGAGTACAGGTACCTACAAAGACCAGAAGAGGACATCTAATCTAGAATTCTGAGCCACTCTACATAGGTGCTAGTAAACAAATACAGATCCTCTCCCTGCAAGACCAATTTGTGTTCTCAACTTATGATCCATTTCTTTAGCTCTTAGGGAACAAATGCTCTAAAATCATCTAGTTTCAAAATCTTAGTAAAATGGTATCCACAAAGCTATAGAAGAGAAAACACGAATGGCCAACATCCCTCAAATCTTGAGCAAATGATGTACGTGATAACCTCTCCTTGCTGTATCTCTGAAGACAGACAGACATCATGGATCTGCAGTAGCTGCAGACAATTGATTTAGGGAGAAATAGTAGGAAACTAGAAATGAATGTGAAAAGAAAACTGCAAATTCCACATGATTTGTGCTGCCATGATTAATTAGGAAGACCACCCTCTAACTGGTTGTTGGAGAAAAAAATTATGAATGCAAAAATACTGGTCTGACCTCTACCAGATTCCTCACTAGGATGAGCATCATTTAGCTGCTTCTAACCTCATGTTTCCCAAATGTCATGTGGTACACAAATTTAAAGTATACTTCTGGGTTGAATCTTAAAATCCTTTGATGTTGCATTGATTAAAGACCTAATCACTGGCCTGCAAGGACAGCAAGGTATAATGATATCTTTTATAGGTGGCATCAAGTCAAGTCAAAGCAAGTCAGGTCACTGGGGATTTGACATGGAGAGGAGCATTGGGATCCTGTCTGCTTCCACATTCCTTTTTCCTTTTTCTCTCAAGGCATATCATCCTCTATCAAAGGTCTTCCACCACGCCTAAAATCAAACATTGGAGAAGATGAGGCAGGAGTATAGCTATGAGTTCAAGGCTCTCCTGAGCTACATTGGAAATCACAGGTCCAACCTCCACTACAGAATTAGGTCCTACCTCTATAACCCTAAGTCAATTAATTGATAATTCAATCAATCAAATATTTTTTTCTTTTATGCATACTTTTTTAGCATCACTTACCATCCCAGTGATGAAAAGCTAATAAAAATGAAAAAAAAAAAAAACGCTCATATTTCCAGAAAAGTAAGAAGAAATATTGCCTGAAGAATTGAGGAAAAAAGGATTTCTGAGTTTGCTCAAGAATAATTTGTTTGGTATCAACTGACATAAAGGCTCATAAGGCTGTTACAGCTTTGTATGTCCTAACTTTAATTAAGCTGCCTATTTAAAATGCTTAAGCACATCTTAGATTCTTCAGTTGAGAGAAGTAGATAAGCCCAAGTTATCGATGATAAAATACATACTTATTATCATTCAGTACCCATGAGACTCAAATGGATTGAGTAGAAGTATTTAAAATAAATTATTTTTAAAATAATGTAGAAAACATTTCAGTTAGATATACTGTTTGTAAACAGCTACAAGATTACTGCTTATTTTAAGTGCCTCGAATGTGTTTTCCCAAAGAGAATAAATATTCCCAGTGTACTTCTACTTATCTTCCTAATTTGCTCATCTCTAAAATTCCATAAGTCAATGAATTTCAAATTGGCAGTATTTGAATTAATGTGATTTAGATCACAGATCAAAGACTTAGCATTTTAAATGAAAATACGTTTTTCTATTGTGCCTCTGTCACAGAGCTCTCTGGAGTGTATGAAGCACATTTCAGGTGAATAAGCACCTCTAAGAATTGCCTGTTCCATTCATTTTTTAACTTCTTTGAGAAAAAATTTCTGGTAGTATGAAGTTTTTCATGTGTAAAGACAGTATTTTTTATCACCTTACAATGACCCAAAGGTAGGATGCAGAGCAGTTTTTAAATATGGTGTGGGCCTGCTCCCCAGCTTCCTGGCAAACCTGGGTCAGAAACAGAGACCCCAGCAGAGACGGTGAACCTAGTGGAGGTAAGCTAGGTGGGTGACCCAAGCCCCATTATCTCTCATCCCAAGGAGGCCTGTGGGTCAGTGAAAGAGCTCTCAGCTCAGTGGTATTTCTGCCTGTTCCCCATCTGCCTGGCCCATCTGGGTCAAAAACAGAGAAAGCACCAGAGACAGTGAACCCAGGGGAGGTGAGTTTGGGGCAGGAGCAAATTCCCATTGTTTCTCACCCCAAGGAAGCCTGTGGGGCACCCAAGCATCTGGCTTAGAGGTGTCTCTGCCTGCTTTCCAGTTGCCTGTCCCACCTGGGACACAGACAGTGAACCCAGCGGAGGGACCACCAGGCCAGCAAAAACCAGAGTGAGCCAGATGGTTAGAGGTCAGCATAAGAACACAAGCAACAAAACTCAGGGTCATATGTCACCAGCAGAAATCAGTGGTTGTACCACAGCAAGCCCTGGAGATACTATCATACCTGAAGCACAAGAAAAATATTTTAAATATGAGGTTATGAAAATGATAGAGTTATTAAAGGAATAAACTAACACTTTCAGCATAGCACAGGAAAATACATTCAAACAGTTGAACGAATTGTACAAATCACTTAAAGATATTAGAGAAACACAGGAGAAGGAAATGAATAAAACTGTTCAAGACCTAAAAATGAAGCAAGAAGCAATAAAGAAAAAAAAATCTGAGACAATGCTGGAGATGGAAAACTTAGGGAAGAGGACAGGAACTACAGATACAAGCATCACCAACAGAATACAAGATATGGAAGAAAGAATCTCAAGGGTAGAAGATACAACTGAGGAAATTGATACATCAGTCAAAGAAAATGTTAAATATAAAAAGCTCCAGAATCAGAACACCCAAGATATCTGGGACACTATGAAAAGACCATACCCAAGACTAATAAGAATTGATGAAGGAGAAGACTCCCAACTCCAAGGCCTACAAAATATTTTCAACAAAATCATAGAAAAAAAAAAAGAAAAAAAAGTTCCACAACCTAAAAAAGAGAGGCCTATAAACATACAAGAAGCAAACAGAATACCAAATATATTGGACAAGAAAAGAAAATCACCCCACCACATAATAATCGAAACATTAAATGTAGAGAACAAAGAGAGAATATTAAAAGCTGCAAAAGAAAAAGGCCAAGTCACATATAAAGGAAAACATATCAGAATTATACCTGTCTTCTCATCAGAATCTCTAAAAGCCTGGAAAGATGTCTTACAGACATTAAGACACCACAGATGTCAGCCTCAACTAGTATCCCAGCAAAACTTTTAATCACCATAGAAGGAGAAAACAAAATATTCCTGGACAAAAACAAATTTAAACAGTACTTATCCACAAATCCAGCCCTACAGATGATAGTAGAAGGAAAACTCCCACCTAAGCGTGCCAACTACATACAGGAAGACACAGGAAATAAACAACTCCACATCAGCAAAACCAAAAGAAGGGAATCACACGCTGTACCACCACCACTATCAAATAACACTAAGTAACAACTGGTCAATAATATCTCTCAACATCAATGGCATCCACTCCCCAATAAAACAACACAGGTTAGCAAAATGGAGGTGAAAACAAGAACCATCTTTCTGCTGCATGCAAGAAATACACCTCAGCAATGAAGATAGACATTATTTCAGAGTAAAGGGCTGGGAAAAGGTTTTCTAAGCAAATGAAGCCAAGAAGCAAGCTGGAGTAGTCATTCTGCTATCTAATAAAATAGATTTTCAACCAAAATTAATCAAAAGAGATAGAGAAGGATACTTCATACCCATCAAAAGGAAAATTCACCAAGATCGCATCTCAGTTCTGAACATCTATACTCCAAATGCAAGGGCATCCACATTTGTAAAATAAACATTACTAAATCTTAAATCACACATTGATCCCCACACATTTACAGGGGGAGACGTCAACACCCCACTATCTACAATGGACAGATCATCAAGACAGAAACTAAATGGCAAAATAAAGAAACTAACAGATGTCATGAATCAAATGGACCTAATAGATATCTACAGAAAAATTCACTCAAACACAAGAGAATATACCTTCTTCTCAGCACCTCATGGAACGTTTTACAAAACTGACCATATACTTGGTCACAAAGCAAGCCTCACCAGATATAGAAAGATTGAAATAGCCCCTTGCAACTTATCAGGCCACCATGGATTAAAGCTGGACCTCAACAACAACAGAAACAACAGAGAGCCTACAAACTCATGGAAACGGAACAACTCCCTACTCAATGACAATTGGGTCAAGGAAGAAATAAAGAAAGAAATTAAAGACTTTCTAATATTCAATTAAATTGAAGGCACAACTTACCCAAATTTATGGAAAACAATGAAAGCAGTGCTGAGAGGAAAGTTCATAGCACTAAGCACCTTCATAAAGATATTGGAGAGATCCCATACTGGTAACTTAGCAGCACACCTGAAAGCTCTAGAACAGAAGAAAGCAAACACACCAAAGAGGAGTAGTTTACAGGAAATAATCAAACTCAGGGCTGAAATCAAATTGTAAACAAAGAATTTGACACAAAGAATCAATTAAACCAAGAGGTAGTTTTTTTGAGAAAATCAGCAAGATAGACAAAGCATTAGCCAAACTAAATAAAAGGCGTAGAGAGAGTAACCAAATTAACACTACAACATTCACTGAGGTAATCCAAAAATATCTTTAGAATGTACTTCTATAGCCTATACTCCACGAAATTAGAAAATCTAAAGGAATTTGCTGATTTTTCTGGATAGATTTCACCTACCAAAGCTAAATCAAGATCAGGCAGACAATTTAAATAGTCCTAAAACTCCTTAGGAAATAGAAGCAGTCATCAAAAGTCTCCCCCCACCAAAAAAAAAAAAAAAAAAGCCCAGGTCCAGATGGTTTTAGGGCAGAATTCTAAGATGAGCTAATATCAATACTCCTCAAACTGTTCTACAAAATGGAAACCTCCAAATTGAGTCTATTAAGTCACAGTTACCCTAATAACTAAACCACACAAACACTCAACAAAAAAAGAAAAATTCAGACCAATTTCATTCATGAACATTGATGCAAAAATACTCAACACTCACAAATAGAATACAAGAATATATCAAATATATCATCCACTATTGTCATTTTGGCTTCATCCCAGAAATACAGGGATGGTTCAACATATGAAAATACATCAACGTAATCCACCATATAAATAAACTCAAAAAAATCATATGATTATCTCATTAGATGCAGAAAAAAACCTTTGACAAAATCAAGCATCCCTTCGTGATGAAAATCTTGGAGAGATCAGGGATATAAGGCTCATATCTAAATATAATAGAGGCTATATACAGCAAGCTGATTGACAACATTAAGTTAAATGGAGAGAAACTCAAAGCAATCCTACTAAAATCATTGACAAGACAAGGCTGCACATTCTCTATGTATCTATTCAACTCAGTACTTGAAATTCTTGCTAGATCAATAAGACAACTAAAAGCTATGAAGGAAATACAAATTGGAAAGGGAGAAGTCAAAGTATCACTACCTGCAGGTGATATGATAGTATACATAAATGAACTCCAAAATTCTACAAGGAAACTCCTATAGCTGATAAAAAATCTTCTGCAAAGTGGCTAGATACAAAGTTAACTAAAAAAAAAAAAAAAAAAAAAAAAAAAAAATCAGCAGTCCTCATTTATCTAAATGATAAATGGGCTGAGAAAGAAATTAGGGAATTGACAGCCTTCACAATAGCCAAAAATAACACAAATATTTTGGTGTAACTCTAGCCAAGCAAGTGAAAGACCTGTATGACAAGAACTTCAAGACTCTGAAGAAAAGAAATTGAAGAAGGTATCAGAAAATGGAAAGATGCTCCTTGCTCATGGACAGGTAGGATTAACATAGTAAAAAATCATCTCACTGAAGACAATCTACAGATTCAATGAAATCCCCATTAAAATAGCAATACAGTTCTTTACAGACCATTTACAGACCATGGAAGAACAATTCTAAACTTCTTACGGAAAAACAAAAAACCCAGAATAGCTGAAACAATCCTGTACAATAAAAGAACTTCTGGAGGTATTGCCATCCCTAACTTCAAGCTATACTACAGAGCAATCATAATAAAAACTACATGATACTGACATATAAATAGACTGGTAAATCAATGGAATTGAATCGAATACCCAGAAATACTTATGGTCAGTTGATTTTTGACAATGGAGCCAAATCATACAATGGAACAAAAGTCAGCACCTTTGGTCTAACTGGTTGTCTACATGTAGAAAAATGTAAATATATCCATACTTATCTCCCTGCATAAAACTCAAATACAAATGGATCAAAAACCTCAATATAACACCAGATGGACTAAATCTATTAGAAGAGAAAGCTGGGAAGAGTCTGGAACTCACTGACATAGGATACAACTTCCTGACAGAACAGCAAGAACTCAGGCTCTAATGTCAAAAATTAATAAATGGGACCTTTTGAAACTGAAAACCTTCTGTAAGGCAAAGAACACTTTCAATAGAACAACAACAACAACAAAAAAAAGTCTATACATTGGGAAAAGATCTTCGCCAATCCTATGTCTGACAAAGAGCTAATATCCAAAATATATAATGAACTCAAGAAATCAAACACCAATAAAGAAAATAACCCAATTAAAAATTGTGCCATGGAAATAAACAGAGAATTCTCAGCAGAGGATTCTCAAATGGCCTAGAAGCACTTAAAGAAATGTTCAACTTCCTTAGTCATCAGGGAAATGCAAATCAAAATGACTTTGAGTTTCCATTTCACAAGAGTCAGAATGGCCAAGATTAAAATCTCAGATAATAGCACAGGCTGGCAAGGGTGTTGAAAAAGTTAAATGCTCCTGCATTGCTGATGGGAATGTAAACTTATACAACCACATTGGAAATTAATCTTACTCTTTCTTAGAAAAATGGAATAATGTTACCTCAAGACCCAGCTATGCCTTTCCTGTGTATATACCCAAAAGATGATCCACCATACTGCAAGGACTCTTGCTCAACTATGTTCATAGAAGCTTTATTTGTAATAGTGAGAATCTGAAATAACCTACATGTCCCTCAACAGAAGAATGGATTAAAAAACAAAACAAAAAACTGTGGCACGTTTACACAATGGAATACTACTCAGCTGTTAAAAACAAAGAAATCATGAAAGTTGCAGGCCAATGGACAGAACTGGGAATGGTCACCCTGAGATAGGTATCCCAGACCTAGTAGATTTTAGTAAAGTATAAGATAATCATACTTTGAGGCACAGACCCAAAGAAGACAAGTAATAAGGAGAACCCAAGTGAGGATGCATAAATCTCACTCAGAAGGGGAGACGGAATACAGAGATGTAAGAGTTGGAGAGAACAACATAGGAGAGGAGGCACAGAGTGTTAAGAGGGTGGAGATCTCTTTGGCCTCCCCACCCCCCAAGGGAGGAGCAGTCCTGTTAGGCCACAGAGGAGGGCTTTGCAGCCAGTCCTGAAGATACCTGATAAAATAGGATCAGATGAATGGGGAGGAGGACCCCCCCTTTCAGTGGACTTGGAAAGGGGCATGGTGGAGATGAGGGAGGGAGGGTGGGATTGGGAGGGAATGAGGGAGCGGGATACAGCTGGGATACAGAGTTAACAAAATGTAACTGTTAAGAAAAAAATAAAATTAAAAAAAAAAAAAAGAGGGTGGAGATCAGACCTGAGGAGAGCAAGGGAAGAGGACAGAAGGCCTGTAGAGAAAAGAGAAACTGTTGTTATATTTGTGACAAGCTGGAGACCTAAGTCAGGCTAGGCTCCTGGGAGGATCTGAGAGGGATTCCAGCAGAGACTCCTAGTAGCAGAGGCCCTAGATACTGAAGAGGACACCCTCTAACTAGATTAGTCTTCTACTAAAGAGCAGGGAACACCAACCCACCCACAAAACTTCTACCCAAAATTTACCCCGCCTAAAAGATATGTAGGGATAAAGACAGAGCAAATAGAGCAGAAATTGAGGGAATGCCCAACTGATGCCTGGCCCAACAAAAGACCCACTCTATTGGAGAATGCCTGCTGCTGACACTATGAAGGATACTTTGTTACTCTTGCAGACAGGAGCCTGTAAGAATTGTCCTCTGAAGCTCCACCTAGCAGTACCGCAAAACAGATGCTGAATCTCACAGTCAAACATTGGTTGATGCATAGGGAACCTTGGGAAACAGTAGGAGGAAAGAGAAAAGGACCTAGAAGTGACAGTAGTGCCACAAGAAAAACAACAGAGCCATATAACCAGGGCTCCAAGGGGTTTGCTGAGATCAAATCATTAACCAAGGACCTTGCATGAACTGGACCTAGAACCCCTAGAGTGATGTAGCAAGTGGACAGCTTAGGCTTCATGTGGGTTCTCTAGTAAGGGAAGTGGGGACTGCACTGGACAAGGACTCACTTTTAGATCACTTTCCCCTTGACTACCTTGACATGCCACAGGGAAAAAGGGTATGTTTAGTCTTGATGCAACTTGATGAGCTGGGGAGGATGGAGAAGGGAGCTCCCATTTTCTGAGGAAAAGGGAAAGAAGAGAGGAAAGGAGAGAGGTGAGGAGGGAAGGACTGGGAGGATAAGTAGGAAGGGGCTACGAACATGTGGAGTGAATAAAATAAATAAATGAAATAAACAAACAAATAAGTGAATAAATAAATAAGATGTGAACAAATGTTCATGATAAAAACACCAAGCACATACGATCACTGTCATCATATATGTATGATAAGGGCAAATTCCCATCCCTAAGTTTGGAAAAAAATACAGTATTTCACTGTTTAATTGTAGTGAAAGATAAGTTAACAGGGAAATATTTTCTAGCACATGCCAAGTAAGCAGTTATGAAATAGTCTTTATTATCAGAGTGGTATAAGCGGAGAGACAACTTAGGTATAACCCTTTTACTTCATTACTGTTGCTTTCAAAAGAGAGTATTAATATCTTTGTGTGTGTGTGTGTGTGTGTGTGTGTGTGCAGGTGCCTGTGGAATCCAGAAGAGAGTATCAGATCTCTTGCAGCTAGAGTTGCAGGCTATTGTGAGCCACAAGATATGAGTGCTGAAAACAAAATTCAAATCTTCCCCAAGAGAAGTACATGCGCTCAAGCACTGTATCATCTGTGAAGCCCTCTTAGCCCTGGTTTTAAATGCTACAGGAAGCATCTACTACATTTGGTACCTCTCATCTTTGGACAAACTACCAAAAAGAAGGGTGAGAGGATTTGTTTTTGGCTCACAGTTTCTTGAGGCTTAGTTGGTATTAGTTGGTTCCATGGGCTTGGAACATCGTAACAGCAGGAAGTTGTGAAGAGTGTTTTTCAGTGCTGATGGGATGTGGAATGAGAACTGCCCATGCAGAGTTGGCTTTCACCTGACTTTTCTTTTTCCATTTTGTTCCATCCTACCTTTGACAGGTGAGTTCACTACCTCAGTTATGCCTCTCTGAAAATGTCCTTATGAGCAAACCCAAAGGTGTGCCCCACCATCTGCCTAGGAAGACAAACAGCTGAGTTAACAAATAAGATGGATTGTTACTAGAGTTAACTTCAGCACTTTCTCTCATCTGCTTGACATGGTACTATCCAACTTGTTTTGTGCATATCAAACAGTTTTTACTTTGAATTTTAAAAGATCCCATTTTAAAGATCCCAATCAGCAAATACTTTCTCGTTTGATGGTTTGTCAACATTTTAAGTAAAAACATTTTGAAGAGTATGAAGATTCCAAGGCATCCGCTACATACATCATCTAATTTTAACCTCCAATTAGCATTATATTTGAAGTGTGACACCGGGTAAATGAACAAGCACAAATGTTATGTTTGTTTGTGTGTGTGACTATATAGCACATATTCTCCTCCAACTCTGGGTGAAGATCAAGCATAGTTACAGCCAATAAAATTGGGTTTGGGGACACAAATTATTTCTGGGATATGGATCAGAGGCCACCATGAGTAAGTTCAATAAAAATTTCACTTGCCGGTATGACTGCACAAGGACCTGAAGTGGAAAACTTTGACTCTGGAGATGTCCAAAGCTTCTTCAAGACATCTTTTTGACACTCTGGCTTTGTCATTACACTCAAGCATAGGAGGTTCTGGTGATCACTGTTTTCTTGGGGATGTAAACATCTAATGTAACAGACTTATGAAAAAATAGACCAAGGAACATGCTTGCAGCACAGTGACAGTTCTTTAACACTTCTACATCCCATAACAATGTTTTTGTCAGTGACAGATCACAAGCATGATAGGTGTGTAAGTGTCTAAGAGGATGTGTAAGTATGTTCACACAATGATGAAGTTGTCTAAGGACATATTTCTTAGAATGTGTCCCTATCACTAAGTGACACATGACAATTCCCTTTGAAGCAGGAACCTCAAATAGTTGCCTGAAGTATTTGTGTAAAATGGCAGTCGAGAGCTGTAGAAAAAGGCTGTGTGGTTAAGAGCAGGTACTGGTTTTGTGGAAGACCTGAGTTTGGTTACAAGCATCCATATCCGGCAGTTCACAGGCCACTAGACCTCCGTGGGATACAATGCCTTCTTCTGGCCAATGTTGTTACCAGACACAGTGGTGCATAAATATACACAGATATACATGGAGCCCAAATTTCTAAGCCCATAAAAATGATACACATAATAAATCCATAAAGAAATATAGATAAGAAATGGCCCCTGTGATTCTAGAGGCTCCAGCCTGCGACTTCTGGAACCGTGGGATAAGAAAGAGCTAAAAAATGTCATAAAGTAATGTTGCTCTAGGCTCACCCACTGTGCTCCCTCCATTCATTAGTCAAACCTGAATATTGGTTTGCACTGGTAATTCCTAGCTTTGCTAAGTATTAATCTTATGATTTTAGGTAAAATGTTTCTCCTGCTCTAGCTTCAGTGTCTTCACACATAAAAAAGAGTAAGGATAATTAGAACACGTATCTATCCATCAGTGTTCCATTACTGTCCCACGCACCTCAGTAAGTCTGCTCATAAAGAAAAAATAATAGTAAAAAGGATGATCTTGGTTCACGGTTTTGAAAACTGCAATGGTGGTCTGTTATCCTTGGCTTTTGTTTTTGTGGTGAGGTAGCTCGTGATGGCTGCAGCAGCACGAGGAGTGTAGCCAAACCTTTCCTCCATCATGGCTCTGAAGAAGAAGAGGGCAGAGCTAGGTCCCATGGTGTCTTTTTAGGGCATGGTTCCAGGAACGCAGGAGCTCCTACTGTACTCCAGTCCTCGATGTTCCACCACTTCCCAACTGGCCAAGTGAGAGATAAAAGCTTTCGTATGTTGAACTGTGGGGACCAAAAATACAATCCTAGCAATACACGCTGTGTGTTTGTATGAAAAGTTGAATGACCCAGTGAAGTTCAGCCTTGTCACTACTGCTTATTCTGAAGGAAAACAGAAGTCACACTTCAATTACTTTATTCTCAGAAAAGATTCCTTCCTGTTATCAGGAACTTTTGGAGAGCTCATAAGGAAATGAGGTAAATGAAGCCGGGAAGGATTCCATCTTTTTTTCTTCACTTGGCCCATGGATTCTCATTTAATATCACTTTGAGGGCACTGAAGTTAATATTAATAAGAAGAACAATGACCTCTCTGCAGCCTCCGAGAAGGAAAAAGTCATCAGTCTTTTAGGGCCCGTCTCAAGGAGGCCTGCCTGGAGTGCTCAGGGTGTCAGATTGTCATGGATCTTGCCACCCTGTGGCAGAGTCTCTATCATTGTGGTATCTCTAATCATAACACAGTGAGAAGCAGATATTTTACTCTAATGAGTGTCATCTTAAAGAGTGTGCTGTGATGAATATATGTAAATATCTCATGAATCTAACCAGACTTTCAGCTCTGAACTCTGGCTTCCAGGAGCCAGAACTAATTGAATAATAGAAAACTCATAATGTAATACCCATAAGGAACCTGGAAGTGTCCTGTAGAGTCAATGCAAATGGGTCAGGATGCGTGACCGTTGCTAGCACGGAATTTGAAATAACACTTCAGTTTCTCTGGGTCTTGGCAAATACCAGCTGAAGATACTAGATTGCGAGGAAGGCAGGACTCTATTGGTCTCCAATATAAAACATACCTTTCAGAACCTCAGAGGGTGTCCCACAAGTATTTGTTAACCACATGAAAAATTCTGGAAGGTCACAAAGGAAATGCCTAGGATTCTGCTGAGTCCTTTTTGGGGGTTTGTATTGCTAGGTACCCTCAGGCAGTGCTCTGGATTTCTATCTTTTAGCTTAGAGGGAAAAGAGTCATGCCTCCTCTCTCCCCTAAGGCCAGACCTTCATCAAGTTCCACTTAAACTGCTGAAACACTGTCCAAGCTTGTTTCCCTCACCCCACACACATGTGGCAGATGATTCTCCCTAACATACGGCTTTGAGCATATTCCTTTCTTAACAGACTCTGAAACACTCTTAAGTTACCACTCACCTGGTTAGGTATTAAGGAGTTCAAGATAGGATTGAAAGCAAAGGTTATAGATAGAATGTTTGGTGGCAATACTGTGGTTAAAAAAATAATAATAATAATAACAGTCTTAAATGAGGATTTCTGTCTAAGAACTCTATAAAATACAGCAGGGCATTTGGTCAAAAGTCTGTCAGGCAGTGTCTTTAGAAAGGTCTGATTTCCTCTAGACTCTGGGGTTCACTCTCTTGTCTGTGAATGGGCATTTTTCCCATGGTCGTACAACTGGCCAGAGGCACATCCTGAGCATGTACTCATTCAAAGAAAACAAAAGGAAAAGGAATCAGGGAGGGGAGGGAATAGAAGGGGGAGAGAGAGGAGGAGGGCAGGAGGGCAGACATAAGGAAGGGTGGGCCTGTCGGCTTTTTTAAAGATGAAAAAAAAAAATACTAACAAGAAATTAAAAGCCATAATTCAAAGAAAAAAATAATCTCTGCAGAGTACATATGCAATGTCTTGGAAGAAAAACAACCATGTAGAAAGGAGGACTGAAGAAACCATAGTTCCATTCTAAATCTCCACTCTCACCATGATGGGTTCTAGAGTTCCTTAGAAAATGATCTCATCCTGTCTGAGAGGGACTCCAGGGTAATTGCAGTGGGAATAGCTCACTAGTGGGTGGCCTGGGGTCCTGAACCAAATAAAAAGGAGTTAATAAACTGAGCGGCAGCCTTCATCCATCGTGTTTTCCAAATGGAGATTGCAGTGTGAGCAGCTACCTCTAGCATCTGATGCCATGACTTCCCCATCATAATGAATTTGTACTCAAACTGGGAGTAAACCTTTTTCTACTTAAATATTTTGACAGAAGGTGTGATGTGTGATCTTGAGAGACAGCTCATTTGCCAACATATTTGCCCCGTCCGTATGTGAACCTGAGTTTGATTCCTCAAATACCTACATGCAAAAAATTTATGTGATGTCAGGCCTGCACAGCTGTAATCCAGGTGGTTGGAAGGCTGAGAAAGAATATTCATGGCTGACTAGACAGCCAGCATATATGGATCTATAAGCTTCAGGCCAGTGGAAGACCCCATGTCATGTAAGGTGGACACTCAGCCTTATCCTATGAACTCCACATATTCAGCCAGACACACATGAAAGCATGTTCACACGAAGAGCATGATTCAGTGTTTAATATCTAGAAGCTTACCTTACTTGAAAATGTATTCTGTTCTAATAGTTTTGCTAAATCTTGCCGTTTTTCTTCATTGAGGCAAATGCTTTCGGTGCCACAGGGAAGTTTTAAGTACGGCAAAATAAAAACTAAATCTTTAGTTCATGTTCAGATGAGGACCAGTTCTTTTACAAGGAAGTTCCTGTGGCCCTCATCCTTGGATGGAGTGTCATTTCACATTTCTCACAATTTATTGGACACTCAACACTGTGCTCCCCATATCCCGCTTCCTCCACATGTTGTGTGTGTAATCAATCACACCCTAACAGTAGTACTGGTAATTAAAGAGCAGATTGTGATTTTTCAAGTTCCCCTCCAGGTGAAAGTTGTCAGCTTTCCTCTCCTCTCCCATGCAGAAGGCTCGTGCTGGCATAACCTACATGAAGTGGATGGTGCAGGTTAGATATGAAAGCATCCTACTTCCAGCTGACTATGTTTGAAGTATTGCCACTCTACCGTGGCAGGAGATGTTTTAAATCAAAGGAACAGAAAGCACCATAGAGGGAACACTCTTTTTATTTTTTATTTTTTATTTTTTATTTTTTTCCTGGAGGTTTGTATTCCTGGTGACACTGCTTGGAAGCCATTCTTTTCCCTCCAAAATTTGGACTTCCTGACAGCGAATGAATAGCTCTTTCCATTTGTAGGAAATCAGGAGGAAAATAAGATGGGTCCATGGCAAGGGATATGGGTAGGATATTTTTGCCATGGTTATACAGTTGGAAAAATGGAGAAAGGAAAGGGGGGGGGAGTCAGAGATCCAGGGAAAACTATGAGAAACAGAAATCCAAGAGAGAAGGAATGTGAGAGATGTATAAAGATCTACAGAGAAATGACTAGGAGAAATAGGGATTTAAATGGGATAAGTATTGTCCTAGGTTTAGACTGAAATTATCAATGACTACAAGATAAAAACAAAAGCAAAATATGGTAAGTTACAAGAAAAACAGTCTAAGGTACACTTGGAAACTTTCAGTTCCATCACCAAATAAGCATACTGCCTATGGGCTAAGAACAATTTTTATACTGTTAAACGTCGGGGAAAGAAACCATGCCATGACACATAAAGTTGTATGAAATTCTAATTTTCATAAGGAAAATGGCTTATTGGTGCTTGGTTACCCTCATTCATGAATGTGTTATAGACGGCTGATTTTTCTTACTACAAAGAGTGAGTAATCATGCCTAGAAATTGGAGACTATCTTACCTCAACTGGTGCTTTGTAGACTTTTCTTGGCCAGTGGTTAGAGAAAATGGGAAATATTTGAAGGATCAATGGACCATGCAAATGACTGGGATGCTATATTATTTTTACTGCACTAAAATTACTCAGCAAATTGATGTTGATTGAATGTCAGTTTAAATATCCCTGTCATTTATGTTATCATTTACTACAGAAATGCAAGACATTAAAGAGCCTGTCTTGGTAAGGATTGATAAGGCTTTATTTAATCTTAGAAGACTTCCAGTTATCCAGGGTAGATGATGAAACCCTTGAAAGTGCATCACCTTATTGGGTTTCATCTCCTGGGTGGAGAGTAAAGCAGAAATGCTCATCTTCCTTTATATTCTAGGTGGATCTGCTTCTCTGAGTCTTAGGAATCCTTAATTCTATGTGTCCTGTGTTGTGAGTTGAGGAGGAAAGGACTTAACCTATGAAGTTGACCATCTGAGGTGTGTGTGTTTGTATGAGTATGTGTGGGCATTCATAGGAGTTGGTGAAGTATGAATTTTGGGCAGAGCCATACTATTCTTTTGGATTTTGCTTGCTTACTTTTTGTAGTACTGGGAGGTAAGCCTAGGTTCTGACACACTCAGCAGAAATTCTACTGCTAGGATGAATCCCAAATCCTCTTTGCCTTTCTTTTTACTTTTCTATTTTGAGAATAAAAAATCTCACCAAATTGCCCAATTTGGCCCTCAAGATCAGCTTCTCTTACCTCTCCATTTGTAGTGACTGCAGGTCTCTCTTATCATGCCTGGCTGGCTTTTGGATGTAAAGTGAGTCAATTTGAGCTTTTGGTACGGGTATGTAATTTAAGTTTGAACATCAGAAACATAGATAACATGTTTATTCACATGTTATTCTATGAAAAACCCAAGAGCTAATGTTTACTGGAGTGGGGACATTACCAATATTTTTGTATAATAATGAGGTAAAATTATAAAACTATTCTCTCTTGCAGTGAATAAAAATTTATGCATATCTTCTCTTACTAAATATGTTTTGAGTGATTATCATGGACATAGCTTGTTTTATACAATTGGACATCCTCAGAGTACCAGTATAAGGACTCTTTTACATTTTGATTTATCTTTACAGAATTATTTAATTTTAGTATATGAACACATGTGAAAATGGCTTATTTTAATGTCTATCATTTCAATTCCTTCCAAAAGGCTTTATAACTGTTCATCACTGAAAGCTTCAAACGCAAATTTTAATACTCCAGCAAGATGGACAGGAACAAGCAACCTAAAATAGAAATTTAAATGGATGTGTGAATGGACTTCTTTCTTTTATTAAAAACATTCATAATGGTTCATAATGCCCCATAATTTACAACTTTAAAATCGATGAAATGCCCAGCAATGTAAAATCAGAAATAATGATGGATAAAATTTGTTTCAGGTATTACTTAACAATAAATGGGAAGTAGTCAAAGATCTTTGTTTTACATGTCTAGGGTTGATAAATGCTGAGTCCATTAAAAGGAGAGAGAATTTAGTCTCAAGAATGTGAAGCTATATATTAATAAACATAGCACAATGCATGATGTGATTTATAGATACATATAAGTATAAAGGAACCACAAAATCACTGTGTTATGGAAAGTAAATATTTAAACTATGCCATCAGTCATAATGGTTTCTAAGCAAGGATCATGTGAAGATCTGTGTCTAGATTTAAATATATCAATTTTCACTTGTTCATAAAAGTACAAAAACTTATTTTCAAAACATGGAACATAACATTTTAATTATAATGTAAACATTTATGGCATGATAGGAATGGGTATATGGCTGGGAATGCATCATTGACATTACAGAATAGAATGTGGAAGGGATGCAGGCATCTCAGCCATTACAGCATAAATCAAAATATTCTGTGTGGCACACTAAGGAAACTCAAATACAGAGTTGGGCACAGTGGTGCTTACTTCATTTTAAAAAGTGCAAAGCAATAGAAAAATTTATTCTGTCTAAAAGTATGTTTTGACAGACTATAGTCCATGTGGTCAGTACAGTTTATTGAGGAGAATTGTTACAAGGAAGATCTTATATCCTGTAGACAAATGTATTCATCAACTGGACCTTTATGGGGGGAGGGGAAGCTTTCCTGTCTACTTATAAATAGCTACCTAGTTTTCTTTTGAAAGCAGACGGGAAAGGTTGAACTTTCATCATTTTATATGTTGTCTCCCTGAATTGTCCATATACTGTCTTTGAGACACACGTGTTTCTGAGCACTAACAATGAAGCTGTGATGTTCGAAAGGAGCAAGGGGCATGAAAAGCAGTATCTGAATGGGAATGATAGCCCATCAGATCTGGGAAGAAATCTTGGCTTCTTTAAAAATCAGGAGCTGAAAATAAAAAACAAAATCAAATCACAGCCATTAGACTATACGCTTAGAAAGTTGGATGCCACCAGGTGTAGGAGAGGGAACTGGCATAAAATTTCCCTTTCTGTTTTTGAACATTTGAGCACTTTCCCAGTCAAGTGAGCTGGAAACAGCTGACAAACATAAGTCTTTTATTTTATATCTCAGAGATCTGGACGACACTAAACCAACTGCAATTTTGAGATTATTTTGGGGTCTCTAGATAAGAGAATTATGTAACTTTTTACTCCATGGCTTCAATATTTTACTAGAAGCATTTCTCTCTTCCCGAATTCTTAGTAACTTGAACTAGAAAGTTTTAAATCCTAAATATGAATTCTTGGCGATTGAGATATACCATGTCCTGGATAACTTTTCCTTTCAATAAAATATCATTTTTACATTTATTTCTCACCACTTATCGCCTCACACCATTTTTTTCTTCTGTTATAGAATGACTTACACACATTTTTAGTTCCCCTTTATCCTTGTGTGTGAGCTGTTATACATTTTTTTCCTACAATCATTCTAAACATTTTAGAAATGCCTTTTTGGGTACCAGAGAGATGACTCAGCAGTTGAGAGCGTGTGCTGCTCTTGCAGAAGATGCAGATTTACTTTTTAATACCCACATGGCAGTTCACAGGCACCTGGAACTCTGATCCAGGTGATCTGATACATTATCCGGCCTCCATGAACAGTGCACACATGTGGTATGATACAGGCATACATGCAATTAAAACACATATACATACACATATAGATAGATACACACACAATGGAAACATAATGTGCCCTAGTTTGGGTGGTCTCATAGCCTTAGACCCTGTTTATCTTTCCCTTATATTAATTCATAGTAAACTAATTTGGCATTGCCCAGACAGAGATGATTATGACTGATTGACTATACCCATCTCCATTTGATTTATAAAGTGCCTCAGAGATATCCAAATGCTCTTTTGGATAAAGAATGGCCATTTTACATAAAGAGCCTAGTCTAAGACAGAACTTCTCTTGCCCACCTTCCTTCCACGTGCTGGAAGTTCTCAGCAACACTCCTGTCAGTTCTGCTTGATGAACTCTGAGTTTTCCACAGTGTGCAGCAGATGCCTCCCAAAAATGGCAGTTGTCCTTCTTGCATAGAGTTTCAGAAATAATTATTATTGATTTGACGTTGTTGAAAGCAAGAACTAACATTTGGACATCATAAAGAGTATCAAGAGACAGAACTCAGATTGGTCAAGGACTCTTCCCCAAATCTAAAGATATTCTTGAATGCTCAGGAATGATATTTGTGTCAACAAAGTTTTCTTTGGACCATTGGGATACAGACTTAGTGGCTTGATTTTTGTTACTTTAAAAAGGGATGTGAAAGAAATTGGTTCATTTGATATAGATGTTTATGTTTTCGCTTAAGTTACCTTTAAGACTCATGAGCAGGCAATGCTTAGGAGGCTTATTATTAATTAATAATTTATTTAAAAACAGAATATTTAAGTTAATAGAGAAGGAACAAAGTGATGATTATGCCCAGGTAACACTTTGAGAGATGGTTATGGCTTCACATTTATTCTACTTCCTTGCTTTCCTATGTTAACCCTGTTTTATGAGAAGTCACATCCATGTAATTGCAAATGTGACTGGCTTGCATTTCTAAGTGGTTCCATGGGGCATTTTCTACTTTTCTATGTCTTGAAAACTTAAACATAGCTGACAAGGTTATCATTTTATAGCTGTTGAAATGGTGCCATTCATCTGCTGTGATGTAATTTTACATAGTCAGTCCAAACCGTAGCTGTGCATAACAATTCCATTGATATTCTGTCAAATGTCACAAGCTTTCAAGTTCAGTACCTACACATTTATTGCATTGAAGCTAGAGATTACCTGAAAATCATCCTGTCAGGTGCTTCTTTCCATTAGATCAGACGAAGATATAGAGGTCATGAGAGGGGCCCCTGCTGGCTTCACGTATATGGTGAAATGGTAAAAAGAGTTTGCTGAACACTGGAATAACGATTTCTGAGTACTTACTCTGGTAGCTCAGCGCCTAGCAGAATTCTGGTTTGAATCCCTTATAGGGTGGGTTATGAAGCAAAGAAAATGAATGAACTGTTTGTTCTCTGTTCCCAAAGTTGTGCTTAGCAATTGCAATTCTCTGAGGCTTCTACCAAGCATCATTTAAGTATAAATACGGAAAGACAAGAAAAAAAGAGAAAGAGGAGGAGGAGAAGGTGTTGTGTGTGTGTGTGTGTGTGTTTGTTTTGTATTTTTTAGCAACACTTTATAGGGCTTGGCATATCAACTTTGGTGTTAGACAGAAGATAATTTTTTATTCTGGCCATACTGTTCTCCTGTCATAGGACTTGAAGGAATAGTAATGACCCTGCATTCTCATAAAGGGAAATACTGAGGTGACTCACTCATTCTCACTTAAACAATCCTGGCAACAGTACTTCTGACACACATTCTGAGAATTGGGTGGTTGCCACCATCCCCATTTTGTACAAATGGAAGGGAAAACATCAATAGTTTTCTCCCTTTACAAGTTCTAAGCCCAGTGTTACACACATACCTGGAAAATAATCATATTAACTCAGAAGGCTTCGTGTTAGAGTGAAAAGTCGATGATTCACAGGGAGCAAAATTTCTCCAAGATTCCAGGAACCACATTTTCATTGACAGTTTTCATCTCTGTTTTGTTGGTGGTGGCTTTGTTTTGTTTTTGTTTTAACTTAATTCATCATTTCAGGATCGCTTTCTGGAAGTAAAAAAAAAAAAAATCACTTTTTCTCACTGCTCTTATGAAGGTTCCTATTTGACCAGGAACCTATGCAGTAGGTAGATGTAAAACCTGTTTTCTTGCTTATTTTGATGTATTTTTATGTGTTTCTGTGAACAAGTCCTACCCTTGTTCAGAAGCAAGAGTCATTGTGAGTCATTGTGGCAGTACTTCTGCCAATCATTGACTCTAGCCATGTTTCTGCAGCTTTGAGTCTTTCAGGAAGGACAGGCCCCATCCCTAAACAGGGAGTGCCCACCAGCCATGGTTGGCCTCCAAAAGGATGATTCTGCTGATTAGTGATGCATTCACAGGTAGGAAAGATTTCCTGGGTTCTCCACCTAGCATGAACATGCCCCATCAGCATTTTGAAAGAAACCAAATCTCTTTGTATAGCTCTAATGCTGTAAGCAGACAGGATAGGTTTTTGCTGTACTTATCCATCATCAGATGACCAACTGAAGTGAATCTGATTCTCTTCAAAGATATCCAGACCATATATACATAAAAGGCACTGTTAATATTCATTCCTTTTCTCCAAGGTCACTAATCCAAGAAATACATGTTCTAAGATTAGCACTCTAATTGATCAAAGCCTTTTTATCTAGCAGTTTCCTTTTCCAAAACCGTAGGTCTAGAAAATAAAGAGGAATGAGCAAAGTCATGGGATTTGCCCTGAGTATCATTAAAACAAAAAAACAAACAAGAAACAGATATAACAGTCTTTGGCAAATTTAAAATAAAAGAAATGAAAAGGTATAAAATGGGTTTTAAAAGTTTCAAAAAATGATCATATTTTTTGAGTGAGCTATCCCAGAAGCAGAAAGATGTGCACGGTATATACTCACTCATATAGATGTATAATATAGGATAAACCTACTAAAATCTGTTCACCTAAAGAAACTAATCAAGAGGGAGGACTCTTGCTAAAATGCTCAATTCATATCCAGAAAGGCAAAGAGGATGGACATCAGAAGAAGGAGAAAAGAGGGAACAAGTCAGGAGTCTGACACAGAGGACCTCTGAAAGGCTCTGCCTTGCAGACTATCAATGCAGATGCTGAGACTTATGGCCAAACTTTGGGCAGAATGAAGGTAATCTTATGAAAGAAGTAGGAAACAGTAAGATCTGGAGAGAACAGGAACTCCACAAGGATAACAACAGAACCAAAAAATCTGAGCACAGGGGTCTTTCCTGACACTGATGCTCTAACCAGGGACTATGCATGGAGATAACCTAAGACCCCTGCACAGATGTAGCCCATGGCAGTTCAGTATTCAAGTGGGATCCATTGTAATAGAAACAGGGACTGTCTCTGACATGAATTGATTGGCCTGCTCTTTAATTACCTCCCATTGAGGGGGAAGCAGCCTTACCAGGCCACAGAAGAAGACAGTGCAGCCACTCCTGATGAGATCTAATTGACTAGGATCAGAAAGAAGGAAAAGGAGTCCTCCCCTATCACCAGACTTGGGGAGGGGCATGCATGCAGAGGGTGGAGGAAGGGAGGGATTGGGATGGGAGGAGGGAGGGAACCACCACAGGGGCGATACAAAGTGAATAAAGTGTAATTAATAAAGAAAAGTTTCAAAAACGACTTTATGAAAATAAATGGAGAACAAACATGGATTTGGAGGAGGGAGTTGCATTTACATTGCTGGAGAAGGGGGTGAAGTCATAACAAGATGTCATGTGTTTCATGCTTAGGCAGTTAAATCATGTTTTCACAGCTCTGGAGGCAAAAAATTTGATATAAAGGTGAGGGGGAACTTGATTCTCTCAGAAATCACTCTTTTTTGTACATGGCAGTCTTCCTCCTTCAGGTTCTTCCTGTGTAGATGTGTTGATATTTTCTCCTAGGCTTTCTTAATATCATCTTTCAATTCAATTCAATTCCATGTGTAATTACAGTCATATTTCAAATGAGCAGGTAACTAGAAGTCCAGTAGACCTATATAGAGTGGTAAGAGTGGTGGGAGAGGTGGCGGTGGAGTCAACCCATACCCAAAACCATCAGTAAAAACTCTATCATGGATGGTTACGTAGAACTGACTTAAGATAAATCATGTGAGAATAAATGTAGCAACTTGGGCTGCACTGATACAACGTACAATCCCAGGTAGTTCATATCTAGATGGATACATGGCGATTTAGCTGTAATCAGAAAGACAGATCATGGGGTACAATAGGGTTGCACAGTGAACAAGAAAGAATTCTGGGTATGAGA
Source organism: Meriones unguiculatus (assembly GCF_030254825.1). Lineage (NCBI taxonomy): Eukaryota > Metazoa > Chordata > Mammalia > Rodentia > Muridae > Meriones > Meriones unguiculatus. The sequence goes on from NC_083359.1 coordinate 32,304,340, forward strand.
AGTTCTCCTTTCTCTTTCTCTCTTTCTCTCTTAAGAATGCCTTGAGAATATTAAATTTTTATATCTTCGAGTTAAATCTATCTATTGTAGCCCACTGGAAATTAAAATTGAGAACTCTTAAATATAATTATCTACCTTCATGCAAACATAATTTGTCATTATTTGTTGCTATGAATGACAAAAAACTAAGGCTAAAGTAAACCACCATATTTTCTAAACCAAAAAATAAACTCTGGGAACAGTGCCATTGTCTTGACATTGCAGTTCTCTTTAATATCAGGTCGTTTCATGAGATGGAATATCTAGTTCTGTATTTAATCCATGGTAAAAAATAATAATAATCACTTTTCTTGAAGCCTCTAGAAAGCTCCACTGTACATTCATGGAAGAATGCACGTAAAAAGGCTAATGATGTCTTAGTACCATTATGAAAATAGTTTTTACCACAGAAGTGCCTGAAAAGCAGAGTGCCCTTTCTGATTCAGAGGGTGGGTGAGAACTACCTTGTTAGGGACTCAAGTAAGAGAATATGTCCGAACAGAAATGCCTTTTCAAGGATGACATGCTTGTATTTACCACTACAACGGATTTGTGTCATGTGCTAGGTTGTTGCTTTTAGATCTTTGTTCTGTAGACATCACTTTGTCTTTGTTTTAGACACATGGGTTTATCTTCTTTGCATAGGTTCTAGTTTATCCTTTTATTAAATATAGATTCTTTTCTCATACATTATAACCTTAATAGAGTTTTGCCTCCTCTTACTCCTCCCAGTCCCTGTTCCTCCACGCCTCCTCTCCCATCCAGACCCACTCCCTTTCTGTTTCTCATTAGAAAAGAACAGATTTTGAAAAGACAACAGCAAAACACAGTAAAAGAAAATATAATAAGATAAAACAAAACCCATCATTTCAACATTGGACAGAACAGGTCAAGAGAAAAGTAAAAGTGCCCCAAGTACAGACACGAGAATCAGAGACCCACCCATGAGGGTCTCTGATTACATATACAGGAGTCCCATAAAAGTACTACAACAGAGCCTGATGTGCTGGTGAGCACCTATAATCCTAGCACAAAGAGAGGCAAAGGCAGGCACACCATTGTGAGTTCAAGGCCAGCCTGGTGTACAGAGTGAGTCTAGGACAGCCAAGGCTACACAGAAGAACTCTGCCTCAAACAAACAAACAAACAAACAAAACAAAACAAAACAAAACCAACAAACCAACAAAACAAAGAAACAAAAAATACTAAGCAGAAAGCTATAGAATATATTCCGAGGACCTGGTGCACACATGTATAGGCCCTGTGACCACTGCTGCAAGGATATGAGGGGGACTTTAGCTGAGACCCCTAGTAGCAGGGAGTTTGAAGAGGACACTTTCTGACTAGACAGTACTCTGAGTAGAGGGAGGGGATCACCAACCCATCCACAAAATCTTCAACCCAAAATTTATCCTGCCTACAAGAAGTGCAGGGATAAAGATAGAGCAGAGGTTGAGGGATGTCCAACCAATGCCTGGCCCAACCTGAGACCCACCCAATGGGAAAAAGACAGCCCCTGACACTATTAATGACACTCTGCTATGCTTGCAGACAGGAGCCTAACTTAGCTGTCCTCTGAGAGGCTCCACCCAGCCGTGGATCAAAACAGATGCTGTTTCTCACAGCCAAGCAATGGGTGAAACACAGGGAGTCTTTTTTTTTTTTTAATTATTTTTTCTTTAAACTTTTATAATTTGTTTAATTTTTTTTGTTTTCTTTCATTCCCCTTGGCAGTATGATACTTGTATCTGATAAGCTTAGATCCTTGTGACCCTCTCTCATTACCAACTTTCTTTCCTTTCTTTCTACCACCTGGATGCTCTTCTTCGGCAGGACAACCTGCCCTACTTTCTTGTGTCCCTGCATGCGTGTGATGGAGGGAGGGTGCATAGGCTTGCCTGCACGACCATGGGTGGGAGGGTGTTTATTGGAGCCCAGGCAACTTAGCAGTGGCTACACACCATTAACTGTCATTAGTTCCTAGGGGAAGGGTGGAGTCTTAGGAGCCCATTCCCCTTCCAGGATGTAATGGTGATGAGTCAGTCTTTTGCTCTCTCAATTGAGTTCAAGTCCTGTCATGTCCGGGAAAATATATTTTACAGAAGTTTCTCAAAGTACAGGCTTTTAGATTGATTTTATTTATTTATTCTTTTGGAGGGGAGGGGATTCTCTTCTATGATCTTCCCTGCGCCTTGATGATGTGGAGCAAAGGGTGATACAGATGTTTATTTTTGTAGGTGGAGGCACACAGCTTCAAATATTTCTTCATTTATTTCATTATTTTTTCTCTTGTTACTTTTGGGAAGCAAGACAGCATAGTGATTAATACTAGGGGCACATAGGCCTTTTTTAAAAAGAGGGCCATTATGATCTCACCTATTATCTATGACACAATTAGTCAGTCACATGTGTACAAAAGCGTATGACTATGCTTTGATTAAATTTTACTTACCGCAACTGAAATTTGATATAATTTCCATGTGTTACACAGTGCTCTTCTCCATCAGTATTTTACTCATTTAAAAATGGGAACACTCTTAATTCTAAGTGGAACCAATACAGACAGTAAGGCAGTGACTTTCATGGATGTCTGACTCCCAGTCAAAGGTACGGGCTTTGCAGTTAAGTGAGAGTTCAGTACTAATGTCTAGGCAGAGCTGGAAGCCTTTCTTGTCCCCTCTACAAAATAGAAACAGCAGTGAATGGAAAGATAGTTTTATGAAGGTACTTGAGTTTAATACGCACAACCAATATGGTGAATGACCAAGTGACCCTTTACTCTCCATAACTACCACATGTTGACTAGAGCTTTTATTAACAAATGAGACATTTCAGATTAATCTTACAATGATCTTACTTTTTCATCTGCTACTGAGAAAAAAATAATCAGCCAGGAAAGTATTTTTCTTTCTCTCTAGATTTCTTTTTCATCTTTGCTAGGAAGGTGAGGTGGGGATGGGAGGCAGGTCCACTAAACATTCTGAAGACTCAGACTCTCGAAATGCTAATTGGCTGGCTTGTGTCCTTAGTTCCTCATCAGAAAATGAAAGTGAAACAAGATAGCCATTCCCCAGGGAGGTATAGGAATTTAAAAATATCCCCCAGAGGAAGAAGGTTCAACACTTCAGGTCATTTTAATTAACCAACAAATAAAAGGTCCCATGAGACCATGATGGATTATTGACTCCTCTTCCATTTTGAATTGCTTACTCATGCTAGTTGCAAATTTTCACTTTTCTAAATTAAGTTTGATGTAGGAGTGAACAGATTATAACATTTATTTTTGTTTTATTATGGCATTGCATTTATCACAAGTGCAAAGAGAACCGGGCATGAATAGGTTAAACTCATGGTATTGAAGCACCAATTAGAATAGAAGTCTGGTCAGGTCAATGTAATTAAATAAGGATGCACAATTTAGGTAACCATGAGAAGCACCTGTCACTTAAAAGCTTATGTTTTGGATATAACTTAGAACCCCTGCACAGAAGTAGCCCCTGGCAGCTCAGTGTCCAAGAGAGGTCCCCAATAATAGGAACAGGGACCATCTCTGACATGAACTCAGTGGCCAGCTATTTGATCACCTACACCTGAGAAGGGAGCAGCCTTATCAGTTCACAGAGGAAGACAATGAAGCCAGTTCTGATGAGACCTGACAGACAAGGGTCAGATGAAAGGGGAGGAGGACCTCCCCTATCATTGGACTGGGAAAAGGGCATAGGAAAAGAAGAGGGAGGGATGGTGGGATTGCTGAACACGAGAGCTTGTATGTGACAAAACCAGCATTTCAAACTGCAACTCAGGCCTTAGAGCACAATATTGCTTCCTACAAAGAGCAATCTACACAGGCTAATTTGAGGAAGTTATGTCTGTATTGAGGTCATTTGTACATCCTCACAGTCAGCAGCTTCCAGAAACGACTGAAGCAAGTTCATGAAAAGGGGGCAGTGAGTTCATGATGCACTCCTCCCAGTATCTTTGCAGAATGTTACAGATGTATTTGTGACATGGTGATGGTCCAATATTTTGAGATAGCTTCAGTGGTTAAAAAAAAGTGATGTGGCTAATTATTTCTAAGTCAGTTTGAACATTTTCAACATAAACTTAGGAGCTATGGGGCATGTGAAATAATCTGTGCTCTATTACTTTATTTTACCATGTAGTGCTTGCTTCCAAGACTTTGTTTACTTACTAAATACCTTTCGTTAATATCCTAGTTAATAGCCACGGAGTTTGTATCAACACAGCAACAAAAGATGCTCACAAATTTACATTTGCACAGGAGATTTTATTTCATCACTCCATCATCTGAACAGCCATAGGACACTGTTTTGACTTGTGTTGAGTGTCACTGGGAGGAATACAGGAGACACATAATTCTGACTATAGCTGCACACTGACTCAATGATACCAGCCACAGTAGAACTCAAAGAAGGGAACCAAATTTATTCAACTGAGTATTTTTAAAACAGCAGTTAATGATGAAAATAGTACATTTTTAATTTACAATTTCTTTTCCAAAGTGCTTTTAAACCATGTGTTAACAGTGGGAATTCTTACACTGAAAAATGAATAGTGGATTAAAGACATAGGCTTGAATTTCCGTTCATCTGCCAAGAAGTTTCATGTCTTCGAGTCAGATTTGCTTATTACAGGACACCACATAATGGAGAAAAATACCAATAATTCTTTTTTTCTGTAGCTCATTTATCTGATACACACACACATGCATACACATACACACACACACACACACACACACACATATATATACATATATATTACATTTAGCCTCGTATTTACAAAATACTATAAATGTAAGACAATATATCTGTATAGTCAGAAAAGTTTTAAAATATTATGTCGTATGGTCTGAGAGAGACACATTAATAAATGATTATAATACAATAATAATGATGATAATGACACTGATGCTTCCAGCATTTATAGTCTCTGTACTGTGTGCCCATTGCCACATGAGGAAATTTATTTACATGCTCACTAATCCTCGAAAAGTGAGTTAAAGGTATTTGTTGCTATTAACAAAAGAGTAGAAGTTTGGAGATTTGCTTGCCCACAGAGCTAATATGTAGGACATCAAGATTTCAACAAGTAGCTTAGCCTCCAAAAAACATGCTTGTTATATTTTGTGACATTTCCCTGACTGTTCAGGTTTTTTACTCAGAATGATGAGCTAAAACTTTATAAGGTCAAGTCAGTTTGGGAACATTGGGTTAAACCGAGTTAAACAGGTTTATTAACTGAAGGGCTTTCCAAGCCTTTGATATGATAATATTAAAATTCATCTCCAAGGAAATAACAGCATAAATTTTAAGCATGTATATTTAATTATATGCAGAATTATATAACCAAGTCAGATACATGCATGTGTGGATGGCAACACACACACACACACATACACACACACACACGAGAGGTGGGAGAATAAAAATAATTTTTGAAAGGCCTGATCCACCGAATATTTAATGTCTTTTAAAGCAGGCGATATATATAAAAATGTTTGGGAGAAAAAGAATAAAAGACTGGGGTCAGATAAAAGGAGAGGAGGTCCTCCTATCAGGAGACTAGGGAAAGGGCAGAGTGGGAGAATAGAGAGAGTTGGTGGGGCTGGGAGATGAGGGAGGGGGCTGCAGCAGGGATACAAAGTGAATAAATTATAATAAATAAATATATAAAGAAATCAAATTTAAAAAAAGAATGAAAAAGACTTAATAGATTAAATACTTGAATGGTTCAAGGGAAAACACATACATTTAAAAGGATAATGGGGTAAGACAATATTCTGAAACTTAGAGGTGGCTTTGTTTTATTTTTTATTTTGATTTTTAAAAATATTTGCTATGAAAATTTGCATAGTAAAATGAATAAAAATTATAGGGATAGAAAAATTTCCATAAGGTGTTGTAATCCCCAAAGACAAAGATGGAGAGGTCCTATCATCTGAAATGGGAGTAGATGTTTGGAGAAAGGGTTTGTTTCTCACAATTCACAAAGGAGACTTTTGTGGAAGCTGCTGAGGTTGGAACAAAATGGAGGAATAACGAAATCTGCTCTTCCAATTAAACAATTGTCAGTGAACCTTGAGAGAGCAGGTTCCTTTGAGTGATGAGGGCTGGAACCCTATTAGATGGGGTTAAAAAAAAAGTGAAGGTACGAATTGTAGAATATTCCTATTTTATTGGCAGAGAGCTGTGAAAGCAGTGGCAGTGACAAGGGCAACAGCATTTGTAAAGGAAAATCTGAATAGATTTGAAGGTAGAAAGCAGGAACATGGTTAAGTGATGAGGGTGATTGAAGGATAATTAAGAACCAATATTCCAGAGAGATTTTAGGACTTGAAAATCAAAGATATGCACAGGTCTTATTGGATTTGAGGCCAGTGGGCCTCTACTGATATCAGAAGAAATGTGAAAAGAGAGGGGCCAATGGATAAATTCTTAAAAATATGAAATCAAGGGCAAAAAGTAAAATAATTCTTTCTTATCATCACCTGAACAATCCTATGAAACAGAAAAAAAAAAACATTCTCTACAACTTCATAGTTGATTAGAAGATAATGGAAAGTTGTTAAAACTTCTATGGACATGTTATTTGGGCTGAAATGTAGTTTGTCCAAACTTTTAAACATTGTTTTATTTTAAACATCAATGCCTGTATGTGCATTTTAAATTTCTACTTGCCAGGTTTCATGTCGTTACACCTTATGATACAAGTAAATCATATATGGAGCACAAATGAAGCTAATTACCCTATGACAGAGGTATATAGTCTTTGCATTAATTTTTTTCTGAGGATACTACAGTGAAACAGCAAACTAGAACCTCTGCTCAGATGTAGCCCATGGCAGTTCATTATCCAAGTGGATCCCCTAGTAAGGGGAATAGGGACTGTCTCTGTCATGAACTCAGTGGCTGGCTCCTTGACCACCCCTCTCCTGAGGGGGGAGCATCCTTGCCAAGCCACAGAGGAGGACAATGCAGTCAATTTTGATGAGACCTGATAAGATGGAAGGGAAGGAGGACCTCCCCTATCAGTGGACCTGGAGAGGGGCATGGGAGGAGAAGAGGGAGAGAGGGTAGGATTGGGAGGGAATGAGGGAGGGGGCTATAGCTGGGATACAAAGTGAATAAACTGTAATTAATATAAAAAATAAAAATTTAATTGAAAAAAGAAGAAACCAAGAAATAAGCTGGGAAGACCAATGAAAAATTTAGCAGTCTGTGGTTATAGAGAATGTTCTCAAATAAATGAGCAACAGCTAATCAGGTAGATGAAGATAAGGTTTGCTCAAGGCAGCAAAATATGTCCGAAGAAAGGGTGTAAATTTCGAAGTAGAAGATAAAATATGTTTGAGAAAATTTCCGTGGCACCTGTATCTCTTGGACAACTGATACTACTGTCCGTGGTCCTGAAATGCGACTGAACTGTCAAAAGTATGTCCATTCCATACTTGTACTGCAAAGATGAAGAAGACAATGCTATATAAAATAAAGATACCACACTGAAGGAAATAAAGAAGACTGAAAATTGGCTGGTACCGGGATTCTATCTAGTGCTACAAACAGTGCTGCAAACATGGAAGCAGCACATTTTCCTGCCAAGGAACAGATTTAAATCAATGCCCACATATTCTTGCAGGTTCTATGGGAAACTTCAGATAACACTATTGTGACATATCTTCCCCTATGAAGACATGTGTACAAATGCTTAGTATAGTGTGTATGTGTGTATGGGTGTGTTTTCACTTGGTAAATCATGGTGTTGCTTTTATATTCTTTTTCACTCAAGAAAAGAGTGATTCCAGAAAGAGGGAATCTAATGCAGGTATAATATATTCAAAGTATGTGAATATGCACCATTCTCCTGTACCAAAGTTAGACAGTACTATCAGAAACAAAATGCTATGTGCTATTGCTTTAAATCTTTCAAAATAAAGAAAAGAAAAATTGAAGAAAAGATGCTCGTATTTTGAAGAGCCATTTAGGTTCAATTTCTACAAGATATTTATTGAACAGCTATACCACCCTAGTATTCATTGCAAGAGAAAACAGTACTGACTGAGGCTGGCAAGTTTCAGACGTTTATGGAACCTGTACTCTAACTACTTTTTGTGTGTGCTTTTTGTAGATATATTTTATTATATTTTTAAGATGGAAGAAAAATGTAGGAAATGAGATACATAGCCAAACAAGTCATACAAATGATGATTTGAGGTTTAAGAATTTTTATTGTAGGCAGAGAAACATCTCTCAGTGTTCTCAAATGTGTTTTCATCATAACCCCCAGAAACTGTGAATATGACATATTTTATAACAAAAAGATTCTATAAATCTGTTAGAAATAGGATGTTTTGGGTGAAGATATTACTCCAAGTTATCTGGGAACGTTCAATGTAATCTTGTGGTCCTTAAAAATAGAAGAGAGGGGAAGAGTATGAACTTAGAGTAAATACTATGAGAAAGACCCCACTGTCATTGAAGGTCAAAGAAAGGGACCATGTCAATGCTTGAAGGCAGCTTCCAGTAGCTAGAATCTTCCAAATAAAACAATGTCCTATGTATTCTGTGAGAGTAAGGCCTATTTGACTTTTGACCTTTTGACCCTCAAGCTAGATGTAAATGTGCTAGTTTAAGCTAGTGAGTTCAATGTAATTTGTTACTTGAACAATAGGCCATGATAGAGGAAGTAAGAGGAGACACAGTGTACATTCCTGATAACATCTTCCCTAAGACACCCTAAGCCTGACCTTCTTATCTCGAAACCATAGTGTAGCATTATGTGATAAATAACAAAGGAACCTGAGCTAGATAAAGCAGAACAGATAGAGTGATAAGAATACAAAATACCTTAGGATTCCTAAAGAACAGTAGAGCTAAATTTTTAGGATAATACTGAATGCAACATTAGGAACAACAGTAAATGTTTTATCTAGTGCACATTTTCTTCTCTGAAGCTTTGTCTCCAAAAGAGTTCTATTTGTGTCTTCAAATTTCCAATCTATAGGGTTGGATGAAGTATTGAAAGAATTGCAAGTTACAGCTACAAGACCAGTCACCAAAATGTTGAAACTTCTCTTTTTTTGTTGAGACTCACCTTCCCCAGCTTCACTTGGAGAAATAAATTCTTGTTGTTTCAGCTTAAGCCAAGTGTCTTGTTTTGCACTTAACATACTCAGCCAAAGACTGTTCATTACATAAAATGTCCACTGTAAAAAAGGGACATTGTGACAAGCTGGACATCAAGATCTATATGTTTATTTTGCTTTCTTTGTATCATAAATAGTGTAATAACTTTAATGCTATTTGGTTCATGTGGTTTAGAATTGGTCTGAAAAAAAACTTATGTGATGGAATGTGAATGATACACAGATAAACCTTCATTAAAAATTAGTTTTTATCACCTCCCCCTGAGGGGGGTGCAGCCTTACCAGGCCACAGAGGAAGACAATGCAGCCACTCCTCATGAGACCTGATAAACTAGGATCAGAGGGAAGCAGAGGAGGACCTCCCTTATCAGTGTACTCGGAGAGGGGCACAGGTGGGGTAGAGGGAGGGTGGAATTGGGAGGGGAGGAGAGAGGAGGTACAGGGGGATACAAAGTAAATAAACTGTAATTAATAAAAATAATTAAATAAAAAAGAGGAAAAAGTTAATTTTTATACCTAGAGTTCTTACAAATATTTGAGCCACAAAAGTCATTGTGATAGGGTTTATATGTAATAAAACACCATGACTGGAAACCACTTGAGAAGGAAAGGGTTTATATTAGTTTATAACTCTGAAGTTTCAAGCCATTATCAAGAGAAGTCAGGGCAGGAGCTTCAGCAGGGTGTGAACCTAGAGGCAGGAACTGAGGCAGAGGCCACAGAAGAGGACTGCTTAGTGACCCTGGCTTGTTTATCCAGCTTTCTAATCGCACCCCAGGACCATATATCTAAGGATAACACCACCCAAAATGGGCTGAGCCCTCCCACATCAATCAGTAATTTTAAAAATGCATTATAAATTTTTCTACAGGTAAATTGTATAGAGACACCCTCTCCACCCAGTTGAGAGTCCTTCCCAAAATAACTCTAGCTTTTATCAAATTGGCACAAAACTAGCCAGGACAGACATAGAAAATAATAGCTTTAAAGTATGGAAGGAGGATTTTAAAATATTATGATATATTATGAATATAAGGTGTGTACAAAGAGATATGCATATAGAATGGAGCACAAACTCCTGATTAGTAGACTTCGGTTGGCTGGGACTAAAGAAAACTCCCAGAGGAAGCAATTAGAAATTCCAGGCAAACAAAAGAGGATGAAAGAAAACATCTAAACACTTAGAGCCATGAAAATAATCAGCAAGGACTGGACCCAGCGTGCAGTTCAGGTGACAGGGCTTGGAAAAAGACAAAACCCCAGCTATTCAAAGCTCACATTCTAGCACCGAAGTGCAGTTGGGTAATAAATAATGATTATAAGGCTTGAACACATCAGTAGTCACAAAACAGCATACTTTGAAAGTTTGGCTGGTAAGCTTGGGGATACAAGGTCAAGTTCAAATTGAATTTAGAAGAGTAGAAATGTTCCTAGGATAAACTGGCTTTTAAACAGTTTCATACATAGTCAAAGGTTGACAGGTATGATAAAACAGAACTTGAAATTAATTAAAATGCTCTCCTTTGGTCTCAAAGCCCACAAACATTATGCAAGCAGGTTCCCGCCATGTGCATCACCTGAGTTCTGGCATCGCGTGTTCCCCAAGGTGAAATGGTTTCCATGAAAGTGACTCTGTAATGATCTCTATCATCTTCCTTTGTAGTTCCTTGCTTCTTCTTCTTTCGGTTTTCCTTTTTAAGGAATTGTCTGGATTCCTTAGTGAAGATATCTGAACTATGCTAGGCAAAATGTGGGAGAATACGTTGAATACCAAGTGACAGTAGAAACCCTAGAGGAAAAGAATTTCCATCACAAAGTACTCCCTTCTTGTGCAGTCTTTGAAGTAGGCCACTGGCTTGCACATACCCGATTCCTTTTGCTTTGTTTCTTTTTTAAAATTAATCATTTGAACATGTTGGGGCTTCAAATCTTTACTGGGTGATTATAAACATCATGAAGGGCCAAAGGAAAGCTCCTGGGATACCATATTCATCCTCATCATCTTTTTAGATTTTATTTTGATGCATCATCAATTGGAATTTTTAATTCCAACTACTCTCAAGTGTCGCGGCAATTTTACAAAGTATATTATCAAAGTTCCCTGTTCTTTGATAAGGGTAATTAAACATGCCAAGTTTGTTTGTGGAACTCTGAGTTCTCAGTCAATCCTCCACTAGCTTGAGTAGCCTATTTAGTTAACTGCTTTCTGTGTTTTAAATTTATGGTACTACAATAATTTACCCCTTTTCAATTCCTTATAAATCTTGTACCAACGATAGAGAAAAGGAATCTGATCAGTGGCAGGCTAAGGACATTCTTCTTTGTTTTATTTATTTTTCTCCTAAAGGAAAGATTTCATCAACTAGAAATCAGGTATTAATTGTATCAGTCCTTTGACAAAATCCCATACTTCTTATGCAGACAAAGGCACCATTGATTTTTATAAACCAGTAGCAAGTTTGATTTCTTTTTCTGACTCTGAAAGTTTTGTTTGGAGAAAGGAGAATGAAAGCCAGTTCAAAGTAATCTATCTTTCTACATAAGTATTTCTGTGGCACTTATCACAGCGGTACCTGGGCACTCAAAAGCACTATTAGACTAAAACACATACACCGGAGGGAAAGAAAAAAAAATGCTGGAGGCTAAGAAAACAGAAAGTTTAAAACATCAACAGAAGAAAGAAAAAAATGTTCCTGGCTTAGGGACAAACAATAGAATTTTAAAGGAATCCTTGGGAGTAATAATATGTACACACTCTTCTTCCTCATCTATCTATTTATTTAAAGGCAGGGTGAGGACTCTTCTGGGTCTTTGATTTCAGTACAAAATACTTCTGAGAGTTGCTCTGGAAAGCCAAGTATGGGTTATGATTCTTACTGTAAGATTCTAGGTAGAAGAACAGAGAAAGAAAAAGAAAACACACACATACATACACATGCCATATATATATATATATATATATGTGTGTGTGTGTGTGCATATATATAGATACATATTTCAACCATAAGATATATAGAATTCTCTAGTACAGCAGCCTCTCTTTTGGAAGTGATATTTAAAAAGCAATGAAGTTCAAATTTGATTTAGATTGTCCAGATTAACACTCAACTTATTGTACCTACAAGGAGATACACATATGAAACTGGTTCTTTGACTGTGACTATTGTAGAACTAAATTAAGGGGCTAAGTCATAAATCAGATTCTTAACTGACTTTGTAAATTTTGTATCTTTTATCCCTTTCTATAAAATTAATAAAACTATAATATTACATTCCTGTGTTAATCAGAAGGGTGGAACATTTTGTAGTATCAAAGGCTATTTATTCTATTATCTTGTCATATGAGAGGAAAATTACACAATAATGGTCTGATTTAATATAAAATATAATCTGTTGAAGAATTATTATATATGAAAATTCAAATGTGAAAATGAGCCAATTTCCCTTAGCACATGTAATTTACAGATTTATATTATAACCCAGCTCAACATATTGAGAAAAGACACGTTAATGGGAAAGGAATAAATATCTAATTTACAGGGTAGTAACAGCCATAAAGTTTTATTTGTATGATGAAGTAATTTTGTGTGAGAATAATTCCTGCTTCATTTCATGGTGGGTAACCTACTGAATCTTATGATTTCCCTCCTATTTTAACAAAAATGATTCAATTTTTATGTGACCTTGTTATATCATCAGAAACACTACTGATAGAAATTATATTTCAAAGAGTAAAGCCATCTTCACTCCAGATTTACGTACAAGTTGGCAAATTAAAAGTATTTTAATAAGGCGGGCAGTGATAGTTGAGGAATAAGATTTAAACTGAGCTTCTGTGCCAAAGATTGCATTAACTTTATTCAAAAATAGTGTATGTAAAATGGCACACAACTGACATGAGCTGATTATGATAATGTCTCAGTGCAAATTTTTGAAAATCAGGTACTATAAAAATATACCATTAACTTTATGTTAATAAAATATTTTGCTTGATGCCTTTTAAATTATTCATTTGAAGTAGTCTAAAAATATAAAAGAACTCTTATTATCATTCAATTTACATGATTACTTTTAAGTTCACTTTTTTGGTTTAACATAAACAGAGTGTAAAATTCACATCAAGCTTTTGGTATTTAAAATGTGCAATTTTTATGCAAAAGTTGAATGCTGTGTTACATTTTTAAGGTTGTCATTAGTATAAATATAATTTTGACTTCTGATTTGAAACAATTTAACCCTTAGGAGAAATTATCATGTTTCCCAGGTTGACTCATTATTGCTGCTTTGATTATAGATGAATTCCTTTGTAAAAACACTTTTTAAGGAATCTAAGCACTGACTCTCAGCCTCAGGGGTTCCCACAGATGCATGTGTGGGAATGATAAAAATTGCCAGGAAAAGAGACTCCTCCCTGGCCCTTCCTCAAGAGCTCAGCTTTGATTTTAATTATTAATCAACCACTGTGTGCCAAGAAATGCATGGGGCTCTTCATGAGTTTACCCAAAGGGCATAGCCCTGGCAGTCTCTTTTTCGCTAAATATCAAATCAAATCAAACCATGAATTAACAACATTCTGCTACATTATTGGACACAGTGGAACTAAGAAAGTATATATATATATATATATATATATATATTCCAAATAAGGAAAGGTACCAACCAAAAGTCAAATATGTTAAGAGCCCTAGAGACAGTAAAGATTATCTTGAGCAGAGAGCATACTATTTAGATTTATTTTATTGTATTCTCATAATTATTTTTATTTTATGTGTATGAGAGTTTGGGCTATATGTGTGTATGCCTGGTGATCACAGGGTCCAGAGGATGTATCTGATGTCTTGGAACTGGAGCACCAGATGGTTGTCAGCCACCATGTGGGTTGGGAAAGGAACTTGGGTCCTCTGCAAGTCCAGTAAGTACTTGTAACCACAAAGCCATCTCTCTAACTCCCTACTGCTACCATCCAAATCTTTAAGAAAGAAAAAATTGAGCAGGGCAGGGGAGGCAGGCAGAGGAGGCAAAGGCAGAGGCAGAGGCAGAGGCAGAGGCAGAGGCAGAGGCAGAGGCAGAGGCAGAGGCAGAGGCAGAGGCAGAGGCAGAGGCAGAGGCAGAGGCAGAGGCAGAGGCAGAGGCAGAGGCAGAGGCAGAGGCAGAGGCAGAGGCAGAGGCAGAGGCAGAGGCAGAGGCAGAGAGAGACATCTCTGTGAGTTTGAGGCCAGCCTGATCTACAAATTGAGTCCAGGAAAGCCAGGGTTCTGTTACACCAAGAAACCTTGTCTCAAAAAAACAGAAGAAGAAGGAGGAGGAGGAGGAGGAACTAAAGAAAAGGTGCTACTCTCCAAAAGAGGGGGATTTGAACAAATGACCAGCATAATATTCTTTTGCAATATAAGCACCAAAACCCTAGTCCCTGAAATATAGTGGAACATTTATATTACAATATATAGAGAACCATTTCTGTAAAGGAATTTCCTTCAAGCCACATATAATTCTAAAGTTATACAAGTACACAAATATAATCTCCAAATGCCAGACACGCTGTACTTATTTCAAAGGGTGTTTTAGGACTATCCCTGTGGAGAAAAAAAAAAAAAAAGAAAGAAAAAGGAGAAGGATGAATCGGAAACTGGACCTGATATGATTTTATAATGGTCTTGATACTTTGGACTTTATGTTCATGTGTCCAAGTCATGTTTGCTTTATCCTTGTGTGTTTAAGACTATGAGCATGTGTTATATTTTACTGCAGAGAAAGCAGTCTTCAGATGTGACATTTTATGTGTCTGTGTGTTTCTGACTTTTGCATGACTCAGTCAAACTTCATCTCCCATAAATAGTATCCTTTTGGCATGGCTGAAAAAAAAAAAAGACAGTATATGGGGTTTCCAGGAACTGTCTGTTGTCTGTCCTTAATCCTCATCTCTCCTTGAAGACATTGTAGAAGCCGTTAGGCAAACTGTAAGCTTGACACTCTGAGTGGCATCCTTAAGAGAGGTTCATCTGAAGTCAGTACGGCTAGCTAAAGAGGAGAGCACTATTATATTATATATATTATATATATTATTTTGTTCATGCATACACAGGTATTTGAGAATGTTAAAGACCCATGCTATACAATTTCTATATACTGCTCCACATGGAGTATGTTAGTTTCTTCACCTCTTTCCTTTAAGACGTCTTGAGTTTCCAAAGTATCCTGTCATCCAGTTTCTTCATGTTTTGATTACTCTCAAGTCTATTACAACTTTCTTTTTCTATGAAACATTGTCATTGTGCTCTGCCCAAAGTTTAGTTGTGAGTCTCTGCATCTGCTTCCATCCCCTGTTAGGTGGAGCCTTTCAGAGGACATTTATGGTAGGCTCCTGTCCTGTTCCCTTTCTTTTGCTGCTTCTAGTGTCTATTCTGTTTGCCCTTCTGAATGAGAATTAAGTATCCTCCTTGTTTTTTAGCTTCTTTAGGTCTGTAGATTTTAGTATGGTTTTTCTCTATTATATGGCTAATGTCTGCTTATAAGTGAGTGTATACAATGCATGTCTTTCTGGCTCTGGGTTACCTCACTTAGAGAGAGGTATGGAGAGAGTTCTATCCATTAAGGAGTCTTATGGAAGAAGTGGAGAATAGAAGGTCTTGGAGGGGACTGGAGCTCCACACAGAGACCAACACAGCCAAAAATCTGGCCCAAGGGGGTGGGGAGCAGCAGAGACTGATGCACCAACCAAGGAATATGCATGGAGAGGACCTAGAGCCCCTGCTCAGATGTAGCCTGTATGTAGCTCATTCTCCATGTGGGTCCCTGAGTAAGGGAGCAGGTGTTGTCTCTGACATGAACTCGGTTGTCTGCTCTTTGTTCACTTCTCTCTAGCAGTTCAGCCTTGCAAGGACACAGAGGAAAAGGATCCAGGCAGTCCTGATGAGACTTGGTAAGCTACAGTCAGATGGCAGGGGAGGAGGTCTCTACCTTTCAGTGGACTAGGGGAAGAGGATAGAAGGGAGACAAAGAGGGAGGGTGGGACCAGGAGAAGATGGGGGGGTTATAATCATGATACAAAATGAATAAATTACAAAATATAAAAATAAAAAATAGAGAACACATATATTTGACTTCCTTGGTCTGGTATAATATTGCAGTTTTTAAATTCTACAGTCTATCAGAGGACCTCTGTGGTAGGCTCCGGTCCTGTTCCTTGTTTTCTCCCACTTCTGGTATCTATCCCATTTGTCCTTCTGAATGAGGATTGAGCATCTTCCCTAGGGTCCTCCTTTTCGCTTAGCATCTTTAGGTGTATAAGATTTTAGCATGTTTATCATATATTATATGTCTAATATCCACTTATAAGTTAGTATATACCATGTGTGTCTTCCTGCTTCTAAGTTACCTCACTCAGGATGATCTTCTCTAGTTCCATCCATTGGCCTGCAGATTTCATGATTTCCCTTTTTTTAAAATTTCTGAGTAGCATTCCATTGTAAATGTACCGCAATTTCTGTATCCATTCCTCAGTTGAGAGACAACTGGGTTGTTTCCAAATTCTGGCTATTATGAATAAAGCTGCTACAAAAATGGCTGAGAAAATGTCCTTGTTGTATACTTGAGCATCTTTTGGATATCTGCCTAGGAGTGGAATAGCTGGATCTTGAGGAAGCACTATTCCTAATTTTTGGAGAAACACCAATTGATTTCCAAAGCGGTTGTACAAGTTTACATTCCCACCAGCAATGGAATAGGGTTCCCCTTTCCATACATCCTCCCTAGCATGTGTTGTCACTTGAGTTTTTGATCTTGGCCATTCTGATGGGTGTAAGGTGAAATCTCAGGGTCATTTTGATTTGCATTTCTTGGACAACTAAGGATGTTGAGCATTTCTCTGTGTGCTTCTCTGACATTTGATATTCTTCTATTGAGAATTTTCTGTTTAGCTCTGTACCACATTTTTTTTAATTGGATTACTTGATTTGTTGGTATTTAACTTCTTTAGTTCTTTATATATTCTGGCCATTAGCCTGCCTTTAGATACAGGGTTGGTGAGATCCTTTCCCAGTCTGTAGGCTATCATTTTCTTCTGAAGACAGAGTCCTTTGCTTTACAAAAAGTGGTCAGTTTCATGAGGTCCCATTTATTGATTGTTGATCTTAGAGCCTGTGCTGCTGATCAGGGTATCGAAGCAGATGCTGAGACTCATGACCAAACTTTAGGCAGAGTGCCAGGAATCTTATAAAAGAAGGGGGAGATAGAAAGACAGGAGCTCCACAATGAGAGCAACAGAAACAAAAAATTTGGGCCCAGTCCTCTTTGCAAAGACTGATACTCCAACCAAGGACCATGCATGGAGATAACCTAGAACCCCTGCATACATGTAGCCTATGGCAGATCAGTCTCCAAGTGGGTGCCCTAGTAAGGGGAGAAGGGGCTGTCTCTGACATTAACTCAGTGGCAGGCTCTTTGATTACCTTCCCCTGGGGCAATGTAGCCTTACCAGGACACAGAGAAAGACAATTCAGCCAGTCCTGAGGAGACCTATAGGCTAAGGTCAGATGGAAAGGGAAGAGGTCCACCCCTATCAGTGGACTGGGGGAGTGACATAGGGGGAGATGAGGGATGAAAGGTGGGACTAGGAAGAGTGGAGGGAGGGGACTACAGGCAGGATACAAAGTGAATAAAATGTAATAAATAATAAATAAATTTTAAAAATAAAAATAAATAAATACTACAGTCTAAAATTTCCTTTAGCAATAACTGTTAATATTGAAGCTAACTGAAACTTCTAGAGGTTTTATTTCTGCCAAATAAACTACTGTTCTGCCAGATTTCCTTGACACTGTATTTATAGAACTGATATTTGACCATTAATACAAACCTTATGTATGAAAAGTTCTTTCATGTAGATGTTAATCAACTCGTCTAATATGAAAAGGTCATGTTTGTGTCATTGTTAAGGCAGTCAACATTAAAAATCATTCAGGAATTGCACACTCTTGTATAAATTGAAAATTTCATAAATATCAACTCACTGATATCAGTAAAGCACTAAACCAAAGACTATATATCAAAGTATATATCACAAATTCGCCTAGTTGACACAATAAACCATGAACAAAACCTTTCCATACTTATCTATGTACAGTAAACATCCACTGATGCTCAGCATCATATTTTTTCTCTGCCTGGCAATATGCATTTCCATAAACTCAGTACGTGCATTGCAATGGTCACCCCGTATGACTTTGAGCATACATTCTGCACTGGTTCCAAGTCATAGAAACAAATGTAGTCAGTAAAAAATATAAATTTCCATTTGCTCTGGCTATATGATTGGACACGTACTCTAAGATAGTTTAGTGAGATTAAAGTCAAGACTCAGGTAGACTTGTTAGGAAGACTCTCTGGCTGAAACAGAAACTGGGGAAAGAGAACGGCAGGGAGAGGGACAACCAGGTGTAGAGGTCCTGGCTAAGCATGCTCCCACTGGAGGCAAGAGCAGAACCATGGCATGAAGAAACATTAAGTTTACTGCTTGTTTTCATTCTGCTCTGTGGTCAGAGCCAGGCCTAGACTGTTACATGAGTCACATTTCATGTGCCTCAGCCAGTTGGCACCAAAGGATCCTGATGGGTGCGCCCCAGTGTCAGCTAGTCCATATTTCCCCTTTGGTGACCAGAATATCATGGGTGTCCTTGTCATTTCTTTTATGGAAATCCAGATACAACATCTCTGCAGTGGCCTACTGCTCAATCGGTCTAGTGGCCCTTTTTATTATTATTATTATTTTTGTCAGAGGATCTTAGAGTTGTTTGTTATTTGTATATTTTATATCCTATATTTGTTGTATATCGTCACTTTTCTGAAACCATCTGTGTTAAACAGCGGATACTGTTTGAGCTAGTACAGAGGACAGATTCCACAGCTCTTTGTGGCGTTTACCCAGAGATAACGTGTGGGTTTTTTTATTTTAATCTTTTAGATACGTTCTTTTTATTAGTCTTTAAATGTTTTTCTTTATTATTGTGTGTGCATTTAAATGATGCATTTGTAGCATGCAAGTGCCACAGTGAGTCAGTAAACACGTGGAGTTGGTTCTCTCCTTTCTCTTTACTTAGATTGAACTTAGGTCAACAGGTTTCAGTGTCAAGTTTCTTTACCTGCTAAACTCTCTTTCTGGTCAAGTCTGTCTTAACCTCTTGGATTTAGACTTTTAATATCTCTTCTAAATATAAAATCAAATCTCTCTGAGCTCTGATGATGCCTCCTTAATTACTATTTATTTAAAAATACACCAAACCCCCAAATTTGTGAATTGACTACAATATTGAAGTAAAATTGATTTATTAACTACAGAATTTCTGTACAGTTGATAAATAGTCTTATTTATGTGAAAAAAATATTATTCATTCAATCTATGTATTCCATTTTATCTGGGCTTGGGGAAAAATAGGCCAGATGAAGAAGTCCTGTAACCAGAAATTGTTTGACCATGCCTAACACTTTAGGCCTGACCCCTTTCAAGTAAATGCAAGACTCTACTGTCCCTTTCCCTTCAAATCCCCTTTGCTTCTTCCCATCAACTGCTATGCAGGTTGCTCTTTTGACTCTGCACAATGGGAATCTCAAAAAGAAAAGATGACCCAACGAGGAAGAACATTTAGGTTCTTCAACCCTCAAAAGAGCTGGGGCATGAGCTGACATCAGAAAAACTTCAGTTAGAATCAGAAAGTGGGGTGGGGCATGGGGCATATCCCTTGGCTTTCTCTAGCACAGAGAGAAAGGGAAACTGTAGTCCAAAACTCTCAGGGGATAATTACCTAACAGACTGACCCTAATGACAAAGCATCACACAGAAACTCCTTAAAAGCTTTTGGCTCGTTTTTTTTTTTTTTTTTTCAGATCGTGGTCCTCAATGTGGACAACTGACATTGCCCAAATTTTCTTTCTGTCTCCTTTCTCTTTTCAGCAGTTTATTTTTAAAATGAGGTAAAGTAAACTGCAGTTTAGGGGGAAACACATTTATTTTTTACCTTAGTAAACTGATTGGCACTTTGACATATCACCTTCATGGTTGACACAACCTTGACAATGTGACACATTAGCTCAAAGGGTGGAGATAAAAGGAGAGAAAAGACAAGGATGGGGAAAGATTTTTCAGAATAAGATTTTCAAATTCATGAATAAGTATTTTTGTTTAAGCATGACACTGCTAGAGTTAACATGGGTGGTACCCTATAATTGGTAATTAGTAGATGGGTATGAAACCCTGTTGATTGTTCCTCTGAAATAATGAGATGTATATATTATCCAGTTTTTGTCTTAATGTTTGAGATTATCAAACAGATTGGACACAAAATGGTCAATGTGTACAATTGTTCTAACTTATTTTGGATTTTAATATGATGGAGGTTGTCCCAAAACACCACAGCATAAACTCTTGAATAAAGAATAAGTAGAATGCAGTTTTTTTGCAGGAAGGACAAAAGTGAAAGTTAAAGGATGTTAGAGAGTTCTTTTGATTTCTCATTCAAGTGAGTTGCTGACAGCTGCTGCCTGTCATGGTACAGCCAGCTGTTTGGCATCTGGACAGACAAATAGACAGTTCTTCTTTTTATTCTGTTCTTAAATATCCTTATAGAGAATGAGTGGCTGAAGAATTAGATTAGGGATAGTACTATATTTATATAAATGTCCCAGCTCTGTGAAACTTCAACACCTGATTATCCACATGTTCTTCTTGTCCCTGAACCACTGGAAAATCCCTTTTCACAAAAATACTCCAAAAATATTCCAAGCAGCACATTTTTTTTTCTGCTCTTCTGCATTTGCATTTCAGGCCTATTGCCTAAGAGGAAATAAGCAGCCTTCTATGTGCCATTGATTACAAATCTCAAATTGAAAGTGACGGGGAAATGTCCTTTCCTTTTTGCAATGTTCTTGTCCTCTCGCTGACCTCCCTGCTTCACTCAATCCATTGTGTGTAATCCATATAACACAGTACAATGGGAGACTATTGTGGCAGACTGGAAGCATCTCAATTTAGGACAGGATCAGAAACTTTATCCCCAAAAGCCAGGAGGCAAATATTTTAGGCTTTGTTCACAAGACAGTCCTTGTAGCAGCTATTCAGCTCTACCAGTGCCTGGTAGAAGCAGCCCTAGGCAACATCTAAGCATGTAGACATTACGTTCTAATGAAGTTTTATTGATGGGCACAGTAGTGGGAAGTCCATCAGTGTTCATGAGTACTGAATAGTCATTTAAAATTTTTTTTTTTATTTAAAAAGGTTGTCTAAAAATAAAAGCAGCTCCTGGGCCACACTGAGGCCAGCTGTGGCGAGCTTTGACTGCTATGCAACATCTCACTAACATAGTATAGGAGACAGGTTGCTCTAGACAAGAATCCTGGGTCTGTACTGTACTCCATCTCACACAAAGACTTTCTAGGTTCTCTCAACCTAATGTTAATTAAAGTTGTATCTCTATTTGTGTCTAGGGGAAGAGGAAAGAGGAGAAAGTGAAAGAGGCAGAGATAGACAGAGAATGAGTTTGAGAATCTATTTGCAAGGGCATGTGACCTTTGATGAGTTGTTATGAGAGTAGCTAGCACGGTGCCTTAATCTAAATTCATGACTGTTCTGGGAAATCCATTAACAAGTCTCTGCTATGTAACCTAAGATTACCATCAGCTAAGATTCACTCACTAATTACACTAACACGGAAGAGACTTGATTACGTTTCTGAGAGGTAACTGAAGGTCTGAGGTCAGATGGTTCCGATTTATATTCTGCTTATGGACCTGAGGAATTGCATAAACGTGTATCTTAATTTTTTAAAAAAAAATTCATTTTTAACACACAAAGGTAACATGAACATCATATGAACTATTATATATATATATATATATAAACAAACATCTAGTGCCTACCCCTTAAGACTTGCTCTTTCGAAATGTTGTTAGTAATATGACTGATACGAATGTGATCACGTGGCTTCGGAAACCCTCCTGGATAAAAGCCCAGCCTATTAAACTTTATTTCAACAATCTGATCAGGTAGCCTGGACAGATGTTTTAAAGGCTCATCTCTATGTGTGATGTGTTTATCTTTGCCTGTCTGCTTTACCTTATCCTTGTCACACCTTAGTCATTTCTGCTTAAATGTCTTTGCTCCTGCGCTTCTCCTTATCCAAAGATCTTTGCACGAGCTTCCCTTCAGTGAAGGGCTGTCAGAACTTCCAGAGGCCACTCAAGTTCCGGCTTCATGTGGCCTTTTCCCATGAACATTTCCTTCGCTTTCAACATAAATGACACTTGTGCACTGTTTGGTATAATTTTGCACCTACGTGTGTGTGTGATCTTATTTTGTTCACAGATTGTCTTATATTTCATACTCTGTAGTCTTTGTAAAGGAAGAAATTGGGCTATCCACTTGCGTACCCTGCTTGTCTACAAAATACACTCCATTCCTCTGAGCACAGGATGTTTCTGGACCATTCTAGGTCTTCCTAGACCCCATTCTATGCTGATCCCAATTCTTAAGACCTACACATGATAAAATAACCTCTACCCAGCGTATCACCCTGTTTTTTCTGTCTTCTCTTCTCCTCTATCATTGTTCAAACTCCAGCACAGTCTATGAAATCAAGTACCATAGATTATATCCTTAACAGAAATTTATTTGTTGGACTTTTAAAGTAAATCTTTGATGTTGTCCCTATGTAAACCATTTTTTTTAAATTTTGAATCGCTTGGTTTTCTTTCAAGTATTTTGTGTGATTCCACTACACAATGTGTGCATTGTTTGCTGGAGTTTGCTAGGATCCCAGGTAATTGTGATTCATTTGGGTAGTGTTTGGCAAGGCTGGTTGTAGTCATTCAGAGACATTTTCAGTATAGACTTCTGCCTATACAATAGCTTACGGCAGTAGGTATTAAGGTAGCAAATGTGTTCTCCTTATCTCACCTTATCCCTGTTGTTGAATAGATGTGGATATGGTCTCCCTCCATATTCATAGGGGAGGCAAAAGCCAAACTGTTAGATATAGAGGAAAGAGAAGAATATGATGACATTGTTATTTCCAACTAGAGAGAGATCTATTTTTTTTCTCATGCTTTTAGTCAAAAAGGATCCAATTAAATGTCCTTCCAAGCTTGTGAGTTCCACAGCCCCATCATTCACAAGGTACACAGCAGGAAGACACATGACACAACCCTACCTTGCAAACTACATCTTCTGGTCACAATTCTACAGCCAGGCTAGGAAGACAAGAACAACTGGTTTAATGTCAAGGTTTAGAGGAGAGAAAGTGGGAAGATACTACCGTGAAAAATAAATGATTTGCCAACTCCTTTGGTGTTCTTTTCCTGTCTGCTCCATAAGACATGATACAAAGCTACTGAAATTTCTAATATACAAAAGTCAAAACCAATATCTTTCTGAATATATTCATTTCCTTTTGAGCATGGATATGAATGGCATTGAATACCAGTGAGAGTCAGAAAGGTTGGGTATCTTTCTGAAACCTCTGAGTCTAAAATGAGTGAAGAAAAAAGAATCAGCTCTTTACTATAACCATAGCAAGGAGGGAAGACACTTGTCAGTGAGACCTGAATCCTACCTTGCTTCATCCATTTGTTTGGATAGCACTTGCATACCCATATGCTAAATCGTCAACGATAGTTTTCAAGAGGGTTTATCTGGGAAAAGTTCTGGGCTTCTTTTTTGACAATAATGAAATCACCACTGGTTCTGTCCTATGGCTCTTCTGCAGATGGGGTGTTTGGTGTTGTTTACACAGTAAGAATTCTCCCTTTGAACTTCAGTATGATTTACAAAATTCGTGTACTGCTTGTATTGAATACACACACACACACACACACACACACACACCTACATATACTTCATAGTTCTCATATTGAGACATAAAATTTAGAGGATTGGAGGGGAAAGGGTTGAGCACAAATAGAGGCACTGTCAAGTATCTGAGGTGCAAATGTCTGTCCATCTGACCAGTTCTAGGATGCCTGTGTGACATGTGAGATCTGTTTCTACAGTGCTGAGTAAACCAGCTTCCAACAGAAGCTCAAAATAACACGGAATTTCACCTACAGGCAGATGGCAACATTTATATTACACTACCAAGCTTTCTTTTTACTTCTCCTCTTCTTCCAAACCACTACAGTTACACATGCCATTCATGCCAGGGACATTTCTGCGTGCCCGAGAACGTGTAGTCCTTCTAGATTCACTAATTTCAACATTATCGCTTCAAAAATAAGATGCAGACATCTAAAATAGATCATCCTAGTTTGCAGGGGAAGAAAGTTACACTCTAACTTTTTAAAAAGACTTTGGTTCTTTTCCCTTCTTCAGTAGCCCAAGTGATTCAAAACCCTTTGACAGGTCAAGGAAAGGACTGATTGTTATGTCATGGAATTGGCTTTTTGTAGCATTACAGAAAAGGATTTGAGTGTCTGCACCATTGCTCTCTGGTGCTGAAACTATGGCGAGTTATTTTATGTTCCTGAATATATTTGTCCATTTATAAAATGGGGATAATAGGTACGTACAAACTGCTCTTACTTAGAAAAAGCACTGACTTCTCACTTGAGGCCACATGATAGCTAGAAGCAGGATAAAAGCCTGGCATCACTGAATACATTTTCTATCATCTCCTTTACTCTGGATCAGTCACCTGCCTAACTCTGCACATAAGCAAATGTTAATCACTCAAGAAGTATAGGACTAAAAACCTGTGCTACACAACCTATTTCATCCTTCTTCAAGGAGGGCACAAAGATGGAAGTTAGTAGGGTGTCGCAGTGTCAACTTTTGTAATGTTCTATTCCGGATTTCCCAAAATTGCCTGCAGCTTCCTAATTATCCTCTTAAGCCGGCTGGTACCTTAAATTCCAGCACAGAGCAAAGCATCCCCAAACAAGGAGAATGACTTAGGACAGTGAGGCTGTGTGCCTTGAAAGGTGGGTAATCACCTCACTGAAACCAGATTCAGGTGAAAGGACTTCTTTGGGCCATCTTGTAGAATTAGAATCAAGACAGTGATCAATTAGAACACACTTTGAACATAAATAGTGCATGTCCTTGGGAGCCCTGTCTCCTTTTATCAGCCCCTCTTTCAATGGGCTACTTTGGAAAATCTCTACAGGATCAACTGTTGGGTTGGGACCTGTGTCAGGGAAGAATATCATAACAGGCAGTATGCATTCATTCAAAACTGTTTACCCCCTGAATGTTTGTAAACGACAGAGGGAGATGCTGTGGTCGTAAAAGAATCCCTTTTAGGGAGATGATGACTCCCTTTTCCCAAATAAGGCCTACCTCTGAAAGATTCTACCCTCCCCACCACTAACAGTGCTACAGGCTGGTGACCAAACCTTCAAAATGGAAGTGTTTGGAGGAGACTTATTCAAGTCACAACAAAAATCTTACCAAAGGTATTGTTTCACACATTTAGTCATCATTTATTGCAAGCATCCTCTTTGTTGCCACCTGCTCGTTTTGTTTTATGTGTCATAAGTAAGCTGGTTCTCATAGAAATCTTGTATGCCAACTAAAATTAGCATCCCATTACTCAGATGAGGCGATAGAAGAGGAAAAAATGAAGTTAACATCCAAGGCAAAAAGAGGACCAATCAGTTTTAGTAGATATGAGAGTCAAATCTTTATTGTCACACCTTTAACTTTTTTATATATAATTTAGAGTTGATTAAAAATTTTAAACTCTCTTCTCCTTCTTATTCTGCCGGTACCTTTGTTTTCTTTATTTGTAAAACTCAGTGGCCCTTAAAAAAAACAAACAAACAAACAAACATATGTTCAAGATCCATGGAAAATATTTCCAATAGCCCACAACTAATCAGTCTTGTGATGGCTCCAGTTTTGCATACCAGTGTTTATTTACTTACAGACTTAGTATATGATTTATTATGATTCAAAGCTCCAGAAAGGCAATGAGGTAGACAATGTATTACTCTCCACCACCTGTTACCTGAAATTTTGCATTAATCCTGAGGCAGAAGACAATGCCTCAGTGTGAAATTTGTCAGAATCTCCTCTTGGAGTTCTATGAATGGCAAGATATGGTTGGCGGTCTCTCCAGTGTTTCACCATCCCAGTTGCCTTTGTGGATGACCTTGGGGCTTAAAAGATATCCACTTAGAGATGCCTTGCCTTTTTTAGTTTAAACAGTTCTTATTTCAGCGATGTGCTTGGCATCAGCCTCCCCTCTGGATGGCAGGAGAACAATAAAGGATTTTAAGCCCGTCTTAGCAGAATCACCCCCATGCTGCTTTCCTTCTTGGTATGTCTTTACCTTCATTGTGAGCCATTGTAAAAGACTGTATGTTGTTATTAGCTTTCATCTTGGCTGAACATAACGTTGTGATCAAACTCCTCAGCATTCATAAAAAGGATCTGATTTTTATAATATTGGAAGGAAAAAATGAATTCAAGTTGACTTTATCCAGGCGCCCATCCAAACCTTTCTTCTTGTGTCAACCAGCTCATGTGTCAGTTTTTTGCGGTACCTGCACCATTTCCAATTTTAAGACGCTGAGCCATGTCTGAAGACCTATGTTAGCCAACAGACAACATGTGTGTGAACACTGTTGCTATAAAAAAAATCACTGAGCAGGTGACAAGACACTCTACATGGATTGTCCAATAACAAGTATTATTAAAAAATGAAAACCTGAAAGTGAGGGCTTTTTAAAAGTATTTCTTGTACAGAGGGAATAAAAAAGAGTTTTAGGTAACATGCAACAACAAGAGTTTTAAATAGTTATGATAGAGATAATATACACTATGGTACAAACACTATTCCAAATGCCTTCATGTGCCATGCCAAGCAAGGAGAACAGGTATTTTCATCATTTATATATATTGGATGACAGCAGTGGTTCTCAGAGGCACTGACAAGCTTGTACTAGGCTGTGTTGCTGAAGTGATGAGGTGAAAACTGAATCCTATTCTCGGCCTGAGCTTTCTGTACCCATGTGACATAGCCTCCCAACTGGAAAAGCCTGTAATTCTAAATCCAGATAGACAACTGATAGGAGTAGAACACAGATCCTTACCTGACACGCAAGCTTTCGGGTAACTGCCACTGCTGTGGAAGTCAAGTCACTCAGTCAAAAGGCTGAGAATCCTGGGAGAAACAGAATAAAGGCTTAGAAGGTAGATTGAAGAGCAGTAAAGAAGAGGGGTTAACTGTTAAGAAATGAGGAAGCTTGCCAAGGAGACATGTAGGGAAGGATTCTCGCCTGAAGGACAGGGCAGAGAGGACAGCTCTTTAACAAGCCACCTAAATCTCCATAGCCCCCAGGGATCTTGGATGCCATATTAAAAGCCCATTCATCACTGGATAGATCTGCTATAGGAGCAGGTGCTGGGACATTAATGAAAGGGATGACCAGGCCCTGCTTTCTGCTCTAGCCACTGAGCACATGAATCATCATTTCCACCTAATCCTACTTTGCGCTAATCGGGACCGATGATGGGAGGGACTAATTGGCAATGACATGAAGTCATTCATCCTGCTACAATGGAAAGCAAAAATGTGCTAATATAGAATACACAAGTTATCACTCAAAATGTATAAAAAAGCACTGCTTAATCTGCAATCCCAAGTGCATAGTTCTGATATAAAGAAAAATATTAAAATCTAAGAAAATCAATTCTTATTTTACTTTTTAACAACTCGGGCAAGATATATATATAACTAACAAAATAGGAGGAAATGAAGAGTAACAAAAAATGGAAAGAGCAGTGAGGGAGGAAAAGGAAATGGAATGCCTGTGTAAATAACGGTAATTAGATGAACATTGTATTCCGGTTAACTGTAAAGCTTTCAAATCAGACGGAAGAGGAAACTAAACACAGCTAGAAGAAATCAATCAATAAGGCATATAGCTACAAAACTATTTTATGGTTAGTTTAAAGGAAAGACTTCTGAATACAGCTGACAGTTGGACAGTTTTAAATGGCTGATTAAATACATATGTTTTATTTTAAGCTGGTCAAATTGCACCTCTGTTAATCTTCCATTCATTTTAGATTTCCATAAATGATAACTAATAGGGCACTGTCATTATTCCTCAGCTCTCTAATATACCAAGTAACTAACAGAGCGAGTTAAAAAATGCCTTCCTGAGCAATTCATAGATGGGACATCCTTTGAAGATGGCAGAATCAACTGAGCATGGTGAGGCAAATCCCCTATGAAGACCAGGAAGATTTTATTAGGAAGGACCAGACACGGTACAAAGAAAAAAAAAGGGGGGGTGTATTTTATATTTAATTTTGTAAAATAATTGTTAATCTTATGCCATTTTGCAGTTTTACAGTAGCATCATAATCTTATGTGGAGGTTTTCTATCAAAAGAATATTTGATCACATACTTTTTTGATAATTTTTATTTTATTTTTTTATAATTTATTCATTATATATCCTGATTGAACCCCCATCCCTCAACTTCTCCCAGTCCCATCCTCCCTCCCTCTTTCCCCCTATCTCCTTCCCCTAGTCCACTGAAAGGGGGAGTTCTCTTCCTCTGCCATATGTCCATAGCTTAGCATGTCTCATCAGGACTGCTTAGATCCTCTTCCTCTGTAGCCTGTTAGGGCCACATCACCAGGGGCAAGGGTTGATCACATATTTTTAAAGGACAATGGCATTAGAAAAAAGTATTGGCTGGTTGGATAAGATGATGGACTGCTAAAAGACACGTATTTGTGTTTTGTATTCACAATCTTTCTTGAATACATCAGGATCATCTGTCACGCTTGTGGCTTTGTATTCCAGCTGTGATACCAATGTCTGGTCAGAAGGACCTGTGGGAATTGAAGTGTCTTTTCTTTAAAATTATCTAGAAACAAATACTCTGTCCCAACCATTGGGACACTTGTGTGTGTTTGAATGAATCAAGCAGCTCATATCTTTCTCATCATGTTCTTGTATTACTGGTAGGGTAATAATACTACATTGCACACGGGGACCCTTCGTCAGTTAAGGAGAGTGAGAGTACCACAAAATAAGGTTATTTTCTAGGGAAGGAAGAAATTGCTTAGAAGATTGCTATTTTGATTTCTGATTGGTTAATATACTTCATAGAAAATTGTCTGAGTTATAAAGCTTTCTTTAAGTCTGTTATGCAAACATTCTTTCAAGTTTTAAAGAAAAAATAACAAATATTTTGAATTAAATCAGTTAATACAAAAGAAGGTTTCTTCAGGAAAATGTTTCCTTGGTGCGGGGACAGTATTCATTTACCCTCCAACCTACTGGGTTTCCCATCTGTGAAATGGTACAATGACTTATGAATAGAACGAAGGCCTTATTATTCTATCAAGAAAGTGCACTAGTACCTACACTAAGGAAAGAGGAGAGGCACGCCATGCATTCAGGAAGAGTTCTGTTCACCAAGGATTACCAGTCTTAAGACTGAGTTCCCGGGGAGAGTCATATTAATTGCTTTGAATGCCTGCTAAACTAATACATTGCTGGCCACGGAAATGAACTGCTCTGACACATGTAGAGTAATTCTGGAGAGGGTGATGGTCTTGGCTTTGCCATTTCCAACTTGTGTGACCTTTAACAAGCTACCCAATCTCTTTGGAAACCGGTTCTTCCCAGACGGAGAGCAGGAAGAACAGGGCTTTCGGGATGCTGCAGACAATACAGCACAGAGATCAACTCACTCGATACCCTTGGTGAAAGGTACATATTTTTCTTTAAGTGTCAAATTTACTCAAAAACAATACATGAGTTTAGAAACATTAACTAATTGCAATATATTTTTCAGAAACTTTGAAGTCATGCCCTCCACGTATAATTAGCATGAAGCTTTCAGCACAGGGGTGGAAGTTCACCAGTAGTCATTAGTCCTGCTGTGTCCCCTCATGATCTCCAGCAGTTTTGTCTTCCAACGGCCCAATTGCTGGAAGATCATATTCCATAGTCAAGTGTCAGGGTCACCTTAGTGTCCTCTGCCTAGGCCACAAACAGCTTCTGTCCATTTTTAGCAAGATGATTAAAACCAAGATGGATCTAGCCATTTAAGATCATCAAATAAATAATAGAAAAATCCGTGTTTTGAACACATACCGGGACTCAGGAGTGATTCTGGATGTCATTTATTCAATATTTTATTTATCATCTTTCTTGTAAAAAATGGGTCTCCAATCAGATAGCTTTAGTTTGAAGTCTTGGCTCTGGCTGGCAGCTGGATGACCTTCATACATTTTCTTTTATTCATTTTGGAAATGTTGATGATGGTGGTTCATCTGTAGGTGTCTATCTTGGGGGTGTCATTGGAACAGAGCACAGGGCATTTGGTATATTGGACACTTACTGAATTTCTTCAGTCTATGGACCCATATGAGATTTCTAGCTTTCCTTGAGATCTCACATACTGAACTTGTTCATTCTCACTGGAGTCCTCAGCTGTTTGAAAGGAAAAAGAAAAACCGAGAATTCTAATCTTAGACATCCTCTTTGCTGCCTGGCCAATTTATAAAGTTGGCTTCCTACTATCATATGCCTTACCACATTACCTGTCTCCCAGTGAAAGCTCCCATTTACATCTCATTACTTTGACTTCAGTAGTGAAGAAAGTAGAGGAAATCAGTTCAGTGGTGTGGAGAGTTGTCAAGACAGCATGAACCCAACCTCTTTCTGACCTGGATGGCCAAGTTGCTGCAAATGAACTGGCAGGACTGGGTACGACATGTAACCCAAGTACCCCTAGTGTCATCTCTGTGTTTGCATAGGTTGTGACATCTTGAGAAATCATGCCGATTCCTTATACGACAGTACAGTTTACTGCTTCATTAAAATTTTAAAAACAGTTTTTTGAAGGTTAAGAGTTCCATCTAAAACTTCAAATCAGTTTCAAGTAAAATTAATGAAAATTATTAATTGTTATAGCTCACTTATAAGATGCTAGATGAGAACATTAAGAAAAATTAGTGAAATTATTATCAGATGGAATAATTAAAGATCAATTGTGAAATAATCACATAATTCTAGCTATACGCTATATCGCTCTTCATTAATCAAAGATAATCTGGAATTGCAATACTTAATTAAATGCAAGAAAGTGTTTGTGTGTTCTGGCTCTGAAAGGGGATAATTGGAGAGTGCCAAAGCTGTACAGTTGTCAGCTTGTGCTGATTTTTGAGAGTCTAGAGCTGGAGATTGTACAGTGTGGGGGAGGGTCTCTTTAGATCTGCTGAAATCTGTTATAAAAGAAATGCCAATGCTTTGCAGGGGATACTGTTCTCTTTAAACACATGATTTTCTCCTAATTCTGAAAAATGGGGTTATTCGTTCATCAGTCAGGAGATGCTAAGACATGTAATTCAAAGCCCCATCAACAGCTTTTACCTGTGATTTACTCTTTTCAGCACCTCAGAGCAACCTTATTGACTAATGCCCACCTTGATCCCACAAAAGGAAACTTACTCTTAAATTTGTTCCTGTTCTTAAATTTATCTAAAATCCACTAAAAAGCTACACACTGATTTTAAACATAGTATTTTTAAAAATTTGTTTATTTGTTTTTTTGGAATTTAACTGGTTTCTCCTCTCCTTTTTCTCCCTATGGTCCCTCCCAGATACTCTCCCTCCAATTCTTCTCATGCACCCTGTCTCTCAAGTGGATAATCTCTTTTTCTTTGATTACATTTGTAACGTGAAACATAAATACGTATACACACATATATATATGCACACACATATATATTGCAATTATTATATGTGTGTTTGTACATGAATATTGTGCACATGTGTGTATATACACAAACAACCTACTGTATCCATTTTTATCATATGTGTCTATACGATTGCAAAACTGACCAACCCCGCATTGGACAGCCAGTAAAGAAATTCATCTGTAGGAAAGTTTAATTCTTCTTGCAGTAGTCATTAGTTACCCACAGTTCTTTGTCTAGGAAACCCAATGAAATATTCCTTCCTCCACAGATATTACTATTGTTCCGATCTAGTTCATGCAGCCATTTCTAGGCAAGACTATTTCAAAGTAGACTCCTTGGTATTATAGCTCATACAATAGTTTGTCTGCTCTTCCACAGTGTTCCCCAAGCCATCAGTGCAGGGCCGGTGATGTGGATGTGTCCTTTGGGGTTGGTCTTTCCCTAGTCCATTCATCTCTGCATTGCGTTCAGTTGCGGTTTTCTGTAATGGTATCTATTTGCTGTGAAGAGAGTCTTCTGTGATGAGGGCTGGTAGCTGCCCTGACCTGTGGGTATGAGATAAGATTCAGAATCTCATAAGAAATTGTACCAGTCTAGCAAAATGATAGTAGGAGTTTCTTCTCTGAGGTCCATGACCTCACTAGTTCTGGCAAGCTGGCTGTGCTTCCAGGACCAGGCATAATTTCTCTCCTGTTCAGTTAGACTTTGAGGTCCAGTCAGACAGTAACTTGTTGCCACCAACATGTGAGTGTCACTGCTTATGCCTTTGTGAATATCTTGCCAGGTGAGTAATTACTGTGGTGTTTGTAAGTGTTGAGTCTGAGGAGGACTATTGAATTTACATTGTATTTTCTGGATCTATGAAAGGCAGACCACATGAGAGATACTTTTAGGTTAGGTCTGCTCAAATCATCCAAGCCAGGTACCCTAAGTATATACTCACTTCAGCAATAGGCCCACCCTCAGCCTCTGAGGGGCAACTAAAGACTACAACTGCATTGTTCGGGGAGTTACTTAAACTACCATGACCAATTTTTATAAAGGAGATTTCTTAAGTCAGGACCTGAAGTTTTTGGTCGTCTTTGGATTTTGTGGGATGCACTGTCAAACCAAGTAGCTTAACATAGTTTATCTTAAGTGTATGTATGTATATTTATATATACATATATATTTTTATATATTCTTGAATATTTAAGCTATATATACAAATAAGGTATATAAATTATAGCATATTGATGTATATCTTTTATACATAGCATATATATATATATTCAATACATCAATTCTTATAGTGATCGCAAGGCCCTCAGTTGTAAATATGCAACATGGAGTAACCATGGAAACCAATAGGTTGCTTTGGAGGTTATTGAAGAATACAGATGATATTAATTGGGAAGCAGAATAATAGGGATGATGCTCCAATTGGAGAGAAATAAGTCAATACAAAGAGGCAAATAACACTCAAGTTGTTTGATAAATCATCAAAGAACCATAATACTATTTTATATTTACCTACTTATAACCACAATATATATGTATATATACATATGTATATAGAGAGACTTATTTTATTTTAATATGTTTATCTGTATTTTTATGTGAGTGCAATTATCAATAGAGTCAGGAAAAAGGTATCTGATTCCTCTGAGCTGGAGTTACAGCTGATTTATAAGCTGCCTAATGTGAGTGATGGGAACCAAACTAAGGTCCTCTGGAAGAACAGGAAGCACTCTTAACCACTGAACTTTTCTCCATCTCTGCAATAATTTTTAAATTAATGTTTTAAGGTAAAATAAAAATGCCACACAATAAAATGTAATATATATATATATATATATATATATATATATCCTATAATGTGTGAGCTATAAGAAATACACACTTCCATTTAATCACCATAGCAATTGATGCACTGGACATTATATGCCATTCCAGGGTGATTTTTTTAATATAACTCTTGTCAGTCTCTTTGTACACTGGCTTCTTCCATTCACTTTCATACTTTTTCAATTCACTCTTCTCAGCCGATTTCCTTTTTTTTATTTATTTTTTATTTTTTTTTAAATCCTGTCAAATAACATTAGATGACTACAACACAATTGTAATTATTGATTAGCCTACTAGCAGATGGTTAGTTTATTTCCAGTTAGATATTATAAATACATTAACTTTAGGTCATTGTGAATTATCCTTCTTGTTCATATTATAATTTGCTTTTTAATAATAGATTTAGGTTATTTTCTTTACTCTTCTTCACTTGATCAAGTAAGCAAAACACTTCCTAGATAGGTGAGGAAGCTCTGTTGTCTTGCTCTACATAAGTAGGCAAATGAGTAAAAGAATATCATATTTCAAAAAGGAAATATTCTAGATAAGGGGTTAACCCTTCCTTCATCTCGTTACAGCCTCATAAGGAATAAGAAAAGTACTGCTGTCACTGAGTTTTAAAATTGCCATCTCGGTATCAGACACATCAAATGATTTGGCTAAGACTGTTTAACTAGTAAGAGCAAAAGTCAAGAGCATACTCAGCAATATACCCATATTTAATCCAGGACTCTTTACATCCAGGAAATCTTTACATCCCTCAGTATGCATTTATTATTAAACGTTTACTGTTTAACTGATGCTATGTTGAGATGTCCATATTCATATGAGATTTCAAAATTTCATGTTCCCTTAAGAACTTATGATTACTAAAATGTTAATATATTAACATGGAAAATGAGGACAGTTTTAAGGCAATAAAATAAGGAAGTTAAATTCTTGCATTCTATACTATGCCAGATGCTGGTGTTAGATTAAAAGGTGTTTAATAATGATAAAGGGAGTTATTTGGAAAATGTTCATTAAAGAAATGCCATTTGTAGTGGACATTAAGAAAAACACAGCTAGGTTATACACAGGGAATAATTTTGAATGAGGCAAAGGTAGCTGCACATTTAGGTGATCAGTAGGAATCTGGAATCACTTCAGTGCGAAGACTTACAGTCGAGTTGAACATAGAGGGTAGGGCTCACTGAATGTTACGTTGAATGCTGTGGCGTTGGCTTATTGGTTAGTACAGAGACAATGTAGTACAGAGTGGTTGATGTGGTGCACGTCATGTTTTATAAAGAATTAATTGATCTTGCAGAATGGTGTTTGGCAATTGAAAAGCCATGCCAACCTACAGTGGCCTAGGAAGAAAATGAAGACCATCAAAAGGAAAGACAAATCCAACTGCTTTTACAATAATAAAATACGTTGTTTCAGTCTTTCACAGACTGGCATTGTAATTTAGAGGCATTCAAATAGAATTCCTCTAGAAACCAAATATCCTTGTGCAAACAGAAACAGGTTTCACAGCCACAGAAATGGTTATAAAGCTGGGATGCTTTATAAGACTTAATTTTGGCCTGGAGCTTAATTCCCATTTTGCTACAATTCACTGCCTGTCAACATACCGAAGGATGTACTGTCTTGCTTATTTCAGCTTCTCTTTGGAGTATAGTTTAAAATAGCACCCATCCGTCTTAATCTCCACTATTTTCCAAAATGTTTCCCAAATTAATAAGTGCAGGATAGGAGGCAGTGACCCTGGAGGGGAATATGACAAAAATAGCTCACCCATAATTAGAAACGAAATCTCCTTTCATTGAGCAATGGGAAACTGGCAAGACCCAGCAGCTTTGCTTACCATGCAGTTCCAAGGGGTCCTTAAGGCAAGTACTTCCTGTCCTCTTTCCTGCTGTCCAGTGGTTCAGGGGTTGCATTCATTCTCTTGCCTCCTTTCACTCTGCAAGCTCCACGTACATTCAACATATCTTGGGTACACATGTAGGTTGGATTCTGGTAATTAAGTGAACAATTTTCATAACCAGACCTCAATTAAGCCTGTACATGGATCATAGCAACCCACAAACACATGCTCTGCAACACAGACAAAAGAGGCACCTCTTGATTGATTTGCATGCTGAAGAAAGCACTGAAACAGAATTTGATAGTCATGAACTCAAACACCTCCAGTCTTTCTGAAATGAGTTCCTTTGGTTTTTAGCCCTGTAATTGATGTCATGTACTAGATTTAGAAGACATCGTGGACTTAAGGAGAAGATGATCTCCTAATTCCATTTGATAAGTCTTTGGATCTTGGATCTTTGGAAATGTGACCTCTTTCTCCGCCACTAGTTCTACATCTCTTAAATTAGAATAATGTCAATACTTTCATGATAATAAATTAGATGATCCACTGAGGATGGCAAGAATTGTACCAGATCTACAGTGCACATCAAATATCAATTTTGTGTACAGTGCTTCTACTACTGCTGTGGTTGCTATTCTGTAACAGTTGTTATTTCCATTGTTATGATGGTTATCGTTTCAGATTCAATGTCTATTCATTATCCTGGTGGTATTTGCAATGCTATCAAGGAGGAAAGAAAGAAAGAAAGAAAGAAAGAAAGAAAGAAAGAAAGAAAGAAAGAAAGAAGGAAGGAAGGAAGATTTTGAAGGCAGAGTTGAAAGGGTGCATGCATAGGTATGAACGACACTTGTTGGAAAAGAAGAAAGAATAATTATGCAGAGGCAGGCAGAAAGCATTGAATGTGCATAATGTATTTAAGCATATTTGCCGAGCTTTGAAATAGAGATAGAATGTCTCGTTTACTCCTCAGTGAAGGAATGATGTTATAATTTTATTTTTTTTTGGTGGGGGGAGGGAGAAGCCAAACTTTCTTTTATGAAGTATGTCCTAGTAGCAGTGAGAACTAAGAGAAAAGTTACAGGCACAAACTGGAATTGACTATGTTGTATTATTTTAGTGTGCAAGAGCTGGTATGGCAAAAGCAGGAGGGGGAAGGAGAAAGGGAGCTGAAGTGGAGAGAAAGAACTTGGCATCTGTTAGCAGCCTTCAACCAGTCTATTAATGAGTAGTCCTGATTACCCTTCAGGTCCCAAGCATACATTTTCTCCATCTTAACTCTATTGATCTCTGCCCACTATTTCTCGCAGTAGATCCGTGCCAGCTCCCCTTTTCTCTTGACATGCACAATAACTATGCTTGTTTCTTATGCCCACAGCTTCCTGACATGCCTCTTTCATATATATCTGTGTGTGTGTGTGTGTGTGTGTGTGTGTGTGTGTGTGTGTGTGTGTAAAACATATATATGTGTGTGTGCATGAATGTTTACCTGGTTGTATGTATTGCATAAAATGCATGCCTAGTGCCCCAGACTTCAGAAAGGGCTTCTGACCTTACAGAACTACAGTTACAGGTTGTCGTGAGCTGTCATGTGGATACTGGAGCCGAACCTGAACTCTTAACTGCTGAGTGTTCATTATATTACATTCTTCCTGGAGACTTTTGAATCCCTCCTGGAAATAGTGCTTATTTCCCAGTGAAGGTCATGGTTCTATCTCCTTTGTTCAATTCTAAGTTAATGTAACTATGAGAATATTGTGAAAACAATGTTTTCCTTTTAAAATATCTATTTAAAAATTTTAATTTACTCAATTTCTCCAGCACTTACTTTGTTTCATATCCACCTATGTACTGGACCAAAATTCAGCATTTTCAGCTTTGAGTGCATCTTGTGATAAAATGAGTCTAGCTTATAAGGAGCTCTGAATTCCATCAGCACCATAGATAAACACAGATTTTTAAAAAGTAGATTAATCAAGATTTTTGTTTTTTGTTTGTTATTGCATCTCTTCCCTCAATCTCCATAGTAGACTTATAGATATAAGCATGCCTCCATGATCTTTAGATCTTACTCTTCCTTGATCTTTGCTGTGCTAGCCTGCCCTTATTATCATATGAAAAATAGAGATTACAAACTGGTCTATATATGTTTATTATAAACTCTATTTTCCCGCTAGACCACATAAGTCAGTGATCTACTGAAAACATGATTGCAGTCATATCTTTTATTTTCACCTTAATAAGCATTCAAACTTCTCCTCAACTTGAATGGTCCTATTGTTCTGACTTTATCAACTTTTATTCTTTCTTCTCCTATTCTATTCCAATCACATTTGTGTTGCTTTTCTTAGGCCTATCAAATAAATGACAAATGTTTAGACAAATTAACCAGAAAAAAAAAGAGTATCCAAGTTAATAAAATTAGAAATGAAAAGGGAGACATTATAATAGTCACTGAGTAAATTCAGAGAATCATAAAGACATATTTTAAAAATGTGTGTTCCATTGAACTAGGAAACCCAAAGAAAATGGGTAGATTTCTTGATATATACAAACTAAAAAAAAAATCTAGTTAAAATAAATAACTTAAAAATAGCCTTAAAAAGTTAAAAACTGCTAGTAAAATAGAAGCAATAATTAACAATTTCCCAAAAACAACAACAAAACAAACAAACAAACAAAAAAACCAAAGCTAGGTCACTGTAGCATAGAATTCTACCAGGCCATCAAGTTTATTCTGCAAAACAGAAATTTGACAAACCTCTCCAAATTATTTTTATGATGTTACAATTATCCTGATACTAAAAATACACAAATACTCAAAAAATGGAAATTATAGAGAAATATCTTTTATGAACATAGCAAAAATCCTCAATAACATACTTGCAAATCAAATGTAAGAACAAATCAAAAAGGTTGTCCACCATGATCAAGTTGGCTTCATCACAGAGACGTAGGAATTGTTCAACATAGGCAAATTAATGAACACAATCTACAGCATAAAGGGACCAAAAGACAGAGACTACATGATAATATCATTAGATGCAGAAAAGGCCTTTGACAAAATCCAGTTTCACTTCATGATAAGTGTCTAGGCGAGACTAGGTGTATAAGGCATGCACTTCAACATAACAAAGGCAATTTACACAGCCAACATCATTCTAAAGGGAGAGAAACTCAAAGCATTTCCACCAAAATCAGGAGCAACTCATACATTTCCACTCTCTCCATATGTATTCAATATTGAACTTCAATGAACAGGAGAGAGAGAGAGAGAAACAGAGAGATCAGAGGATACAAATAAGAAAGAAAGAAGTGAAAGTATCTGTATTTTTAGATATAAAAGACCCCCAAGCCTCCACCAGGAAACTTCTACAGCTGATAAACACATTTGTAAAAGTATCCGAATACAAAATTAACACTCAAAATCATTACTGCTTCTACTTGCCTACATCAAACAGACTGAGAAAGAAATCAGGAACTAAGACCTTTATGGAAGTCTAAAAAAATATTGGGATAACTCAGATCAAGCAAGTGAAAGATGTATATAATAAAAAGTTCGAAAGTATGCTGGACTTTGTGTCACTAGCATATAACATGAGAATTTTTCCTGTGCTGCAAATCTGTCTAAACAATTGTCGAGCTATATTTTAGGTAATTGGACTGGAGAATTCGATACTACGATGGAGCAGCTGAGAGTGGCCATTGTCACAGTAAATTCTACCAGAGTGGACGCAGGACTAGCCACAGGATTATCAACATGGATTGTTGCAGCCAGGAATCATCTGAAGGAATGGGCGGGCATGGGAGCGTTAGCAGGCCTTCTGGTGTTGGTCTCCTTGGTTTGCCTGTGGTATATATGCAAGATTAGAGTCTCACAACAGTGTGATGCAGCCATGATCATTCAGGCCTTTACAGCCATTGAAGCAGGACATTCTCCCCAAGCATGGTTGGATACCATAAAAAGCTAAAATGATACGCTCAGGATGCGAGGCTAAGCACTGCACTCAGGGTCAGCCGCTTTCGACCCAGAGAAGAGCATGTCTGATTGCATGCGGGTTGATGCCCCAGGTCCCGCCTCTGAGAAAAAGGTATCGGACGGGTCTGATGCTCTTTGGGTGGATGACACCTAAATGAACATCAGTACAAAGTCCCAATTTATTTCTAATATCAGAGATCAGACCTCTACTCTTGCCTGATGCGTCTAAAACAAAAAGGGGGAACTGTAGAGAGCTGCGGAATGCTATGCCTTAAAGATGGAGCTGGTTTCCGCCTTCCACCTTCCCGATGGTGAGTGCTCTCTGTCACGAACAACTCCACATTTGGCTTAAGGCCAAGGATCTGGCTTGCTTCCATGTATGTGGACCTATCTGCATTGCCCCCGTGGCACGCCTGGGTTGGCTACCCAGAGGCTATTTAAGCTGTGGGCTGGCTTTCCCCAGGGTCCGAGGATTGTTCAAAGTTCCTGAATAAACTGCATTGAAAAAAAAAATTAAAATTACAAAAAAAATACTTATGCTATTTTCCTAAAACCTATGCCCACAGCTGTGAATTTTGCTGCTCAAACAAAATGAACTATTGGGAAAGGAGAAGGGCTTGGAAGTTCCTGCAGATGCCCCCCTGGTCTTCCTCCCACCTGTAGGCTACTTCCAAGGGACACAGAAGCCCCATTACTTATGCTGCCATTATGCAGCAGAATGTGGTCCCTCCATCCTTTCCCCTCCTCTGGAGCTTTCTCTGGAGTGGAGACTCCTTCATGACCAGGAGGCGTGATTAACATGCCAGTTAACTTTTCTGAGTACATAGAAAGCCAGGGGTTATTTCTATATCAATGGTGCATATGTAAGGTTCAGAGCTTTAAAAAAATAAAAGAAAGAAAAGCAAAAAAAAAAAAAAAAAAGTTCGAGATGTTGAAGAAACAATATGAAGACATAATCACTACTTGCATTATTTGTGATTGGTTTGCTATGAACTTCTGTCGCATTTTTACTCTTCTCTTTCTTATCCTTATCCTTTCTCTCATAAAGTACCAGTCTGAAGCTTTCTTCAACTCTTCATAAATCTTCTCATCCTAAAATATTTTGACTGGTTTTACTATTTAATTTTTCTTTCCCTCAACTCCATGAAAAATTATAAAGTATGCTTTTTAGAACAACACTTATTATTATTATCATCATCATCACCACCATCATTATTAATTTTGTCTCTATTAGGATGATAAGTGGGATGCATGTGTATCACAAAATGTGGAAATCAGAGGATAACTTTGTGGAGTTGGTTCTCCTTGGATGAGACATATGTCGAAAAATGCAAAGTAAACATCTTTACTTACTGAGCTATGTACCTGTTTTTGTCACTATGGCTCTCTACCGTCATTTGAGATCTAACATTGTCCTTTTACTTAGAAATAGTTTGCCTATTTAGCATCTTTAGGATTTTTTTTTTCTCAGTGAGTATTGAATGTCATTGGGATGTTAATGGACATTGCTTTGGATCGCTAGATTGGATTTAGTAGTACACAAATCCTTTCCCCTTGTATTAAAACAAACAAACAAACAAACAAACAAACAAACAAAAAATCGTTTTCTTACTGTGTATAATAAGTCTTTTATATTGTCACTGCTCAAATCAAATGTTATTTAAATGAATGATTCTCATATACTATCTCCCTAAATCTTAGTTGTCATCCTTTCTAGAATAGAATATAACAAGCAACCTTACGTAACAATCTGCACATCTTTTATAATTATTCCTTCTCACTCATTCTATACTTGCTGTTTTGCATCTTTTAAAACTGCAAAGTGCATTTTGATTGTGGTATCATATATACGTGTGTGTGTGTGTGTGTGTGTACAGTATAAAGTCTGGACATATCTTCCTTTTTACTGCTTCACTCTCATTCTGCCTATAGATCCTTCTGCTATTATTTCATTTATTTTCCCTATAATAAACCCACAAAGACTAGAGGATGGTTGGCCGTGTTTCCTCCTTCTTTCAGTCATCAGTATTCATAGCGGCAATAGTTTTCCACTCTTACAACCTTACTGGACTGCCTATGCACCTTGCATTGGGATGTTTTTGCAGACTTCTTTTTAATTTGTGAGGGGAAGGAACAGGGGGCCCAAAGGTGATTACAAGTCAGAGCAGTTCATCATTAGAAAGGTCTGAGACTTGTGGCAAGTTGATGACTGTCAGATACAGGTCAAATGGATTTTGCACTATTCAGGCTCAGGGTGAATTACAAAAATTAAATAGCACTCTAATTA
Source organism: Meriones unguiculatus (assembly GCF_030254825.1). Classification (NCBI taxonomy): domain Eukaryota; kingdom Metazoa; phylum Chordata; class Mammalia; order Rodentia; family Muridae; genus Meriones; species Meriones unguiculatus. The sequence goes on from NC_083359.1 coordinate 32,346,207, forward strand.
ACCAGAGTAGTTAGCACATAATTCAGATCTCTGGAGCTCCAGCTGGTTGAGGATTTTTTTTTAATATGTTGTATAATGTAAGAGTAACAATAAAAGATGTAAAAGACATTTCTTGCTGGTCTTCTGTCTACAGTTTCAAGGGTAAGAAAACATTGCAGATTTTTGCAAAAACAGAAATTTACTGGCAACCCTTGGCAGGATAAGAAGGTGAGTTCTGTTTTTCAAAGAGAATAAAGGATTAAGCTACAGAAAGATGAAAGAAGTTTTGTATTTGGTTAAGTACTGCACGTGGCTTGACTCTTAGAACGACACAAGAATAAAAAGGGTGGAGGGCAGGTGAAATCAGTATATCACATGCAGGGTTATTAGAAAACATGGCTCACCAATCACTTTATGAAGGTACAGAGCAGCATGTTCTACCACATATCAGTTCACACACTAGAATACATCTTAGATAAACCCAAGATTTTCTATAAAAAGAAAATGCTGGGCTGGAGATCGCTCTCCAGGAGAGAAAGCTTACTCAGGATATACATATCTCTACATTTCATCCTTTAGCACTTAAAAAAAATTATAACTCCACCAAAAATGATTTAAATATCTGATAAGGAAAGCAATCTTATTAGTAAAGTTCTAAAAATAGTGAGATATGAGAAGACATGGTGCAAGCATTAGAATTCCATCCAAATAGATAGCGTTACAAGCCTCTGTACAGAAAAATAAAGCATCTGATTTTACTAATGAACAAATAAGAAATTGAGAAAAGTCACCTTGAAATGTTAGCAAAGCACAAAGATAGAGTTTGAGTGAGGTGTTCCTCACACCTCTGACCTTAGCATTTAGTAGTAGAAATGGTAGGATCAGGAGTTCAAAGCCAGCCTTGGCTGCATAACAAGTTGAAGGCCAGTCTGGATAATACAAGATCCTGTCTCAACAAACAACAATAGTTAAAGTTTTGAGACATAGATTATTGTATTGTTTAGAAACTGTAGAAAATATTAATAGTGGACATAAGACAATTATTCTGTTTACAAATAGCTAATGTCTAAAGCCCAGTTACATATTTCATTCTAAATTTAAATCTACATTTTACAAGGTCACTTCTGTTTTTAGTTTTCACATAAAATTAGCCTGGCTAATATTACCGACTAATGTGTTCTGACCTTTTGAGGCCTCAGGCACTGTGCTAACCAAGCTCGTTGTTCTATTTATTCCCACATCTTCACAGAAATAAGAAATACCCTCTTTGTAGATGTGCTTTGTAGATGAGGAAACTGTGATTTTCACACTCAGAATGAATTGCAGGGAGAACTCAGATGGAGGAAAGTGGAGACATGAAGAGAGAACTTATTGAACTGAACTTTCATGTCTGGAACATTCTTCTTATCAACTTAAACGAAATGAAGAGCAGGTGGCTGTGAATTTTGCTTCTGTGCATCTCACTTGAAAGGGTCTGTGCAAACCTCTAATGTAAGCCCTGCTTGGAGAGAAGTAAACTTTGTAGCAGTGCCTATGTAGAGTGTCATTCTATCTTATCCACATAAAATAATGTTTTTTATATTTATGTTTATGAGCCTAGCCTTTAGCGGCTGAGCCATCTCTCATATAACATAGGATAAACATACTGAAATTTGTACACCTAAAGAAACTAATCAAGAAGGAGGACTCTGGTTAAGTTGCCCAATCCCCATTCAGAAAGGCAAAGAAGATGGACATCAGAAGATGGAGAAAATAGAGAACAGGCCAGGAGCCTGCCAGAGAGGGCCTCTGAAAGACTCTACATAGCAGGGTATCAGAACAGATGCTGAGACTTATGGCCAAACTTTAGGCAGAGTGCAGGGAATCTTATGAAAGAAGGGGAAATAGTAAGACCTGGAGAAGACAGGAGCTCCACAAGGAGAGCAACAGAACCAAAAAATCTGGGCACAGGGGTCTTTTCTGAGACTGATACTTCAACCAAGGACCATTCATGGAGACAATCTAGAACACCTGCTCAGATGTAGCCCATGGCAGTTCAGTGTCCAAGTGGGTTCCATAGTAATGGGAACAGGGACTGTCTCTGACATGAACTGATTGGCCTGCTCTTTGATCACCTCCCCCTGAGGGGGGGAGCAACCTTACCAGGCCACAGAGGAAGACAATGAAGCCATTCCTGATGAGACCTGATAGACTAGGATCAGAAGGAAGGAGAGAAGGACCTCCCATATCAGTGGACTTGGGGAGGGACAGGAGTAGAGAATGGGGAGGGAGGGTGGCGTTGGGAGGGGTGGAGGGAGGGAGCTACAGGGACGATACAAAGTGAATAAACTAATTAATAAAAAGAAATAATGTTTTTTTTCTGTTTTTGCAAAATTGTCTATATATATGTATGTATAGCTACATATATATATATGTATATTATCATTGTTATAAAATTACTACAAATATGACTGAGCTCTTATATTTATTTTGTGTTCTATAAACCTATTTAAATTTGTTCATAATTTTCATTTTTGGTGAAGTGTAGAGGGATTTCTGTTCATATGATCATGCAGGAGCTGGAGAGATGTTTCAGTTGTTAGGAGCACTGGTTGTTTATCCATATTGCACATCATAACTGCCTTCCTATAATCCCAGTTCCAGGGATCCAATGTCCTTCTCCACTGAACATTGAACACATGTGTTGCGCAGACATATAAGTGATGAAAACACACATCATTTACAATATGTAATTTTTAAAAAGATCAAGTCGAATGTGTTTGATATGTCATTCTCATCGACAAAAGAAATAGAACAGAGCAATGACAGGAAAGACATACACCAAAAATTAAATCCACATCATCAGTTGGTCTTCATCAAAGATGCCAACAATGCAGAGAGGGACAGGAAAGTTTTAATGCACCTTCTTCGACAACTTTGATGCCCACATGCAGAAGAATGAGATCATAGTGCATTTCATACCATAGACAGGAATAATTTTAAAATGCATTTAAGATTAAAAACCTGAAACTTTAGTGTTCAAATAATAACCATAAAAAAAGCATGTCTTTATCGGTGGAACACATTTATTTGTTTGTTTGTTTGTTTGTTTAGTCCATGTAGATATGCAAGTGCTTGGGTCTTATAATGTGGGCAGGGCGGTCAGAGGACAACATGAAGGGAGTTGTTCTCTCTTAACTCTGTGTGGGTTCTAGGGATCTCTTTATACACTAAGCCATCTACCTGGCCCAGGAAAAATTTCATGATACTGGTTTGGATGAGGACATTTTGATGTGACACCAAAAGTAAAGAAAACAACAGCAAAACCAGACAAATATAAGTACAACAAGCTCAACAGCTCCAACACATAAACAGCAATGCACAACACTTATAAAAATGGAGATAAAATTATCAACTTTATACCTTTTTTGGAGGGGGATCAGTGGAGACAGGATTTCTCTGTGTAACCTTGGCTGTCCTGGATTTGCTTTGTAGACCAGGCTGGCCTTGAACTCACAGAGATCCACCTGCCTCTGCCTCCCTGAATGTTGGGACTAAAGGCTTTCACCACCCCGCTGGCTTAAACCCTATGTCATGGAAGGGGCTGATATTCAAAATAAATAATAACCTCGAATAAGTAGCAAGCAAATAAGTAGCCTAGTAAAACTTTGGACTAAGACTGACAAGATTTTCTTTTTTTAAATGAAGGCTTCAAATGTCCAACAAATATGTGAGAAAAATAAGTAAAAGTTAAATGTTCTTAGATATCACAGAAATATAAACATGAGGCACAATGAGACAGATCAGGAAGCCGAGATGATCCAAATTTCCCCTTCTGAAAGGAGGAACAGTAGCTATGAGATGTAAAGTGCTTAGCATAGTGTCTGTATGTGATTCTAACAAGCATTGACAGGAACATGCATGGTGCAACTTTGGATAATAGATTATTAATGGATATATAATACTATATTCACAAGTTACAAGTTTTTTTTCCTGTCTTAAGTGTCTTCTGGTTTTGTTTCTCATCTATTTTCTTATCTCTGAAATGCTCCAGGGAAAATGTTCTAACTCCATAAAAGATGTACAAGTGTGGGAACGCCGGCACTGTTCCTGCGCGCAGTCTAGCTGCTGTGCTGCAGTTCGCAGAGCACTGGTGTAATGTTGAGGAATGGGACTTTATTTATCTCGTGGAGCTGACGCGCCTGTTGAGTTAATAGATGAAAAGACATGAACAGGAGGAAGTTTTCAAATAATCATACCATTTTTAATAAGAAATAAACACTATGTAGACAAATAGACAGAAAGATGGGCAGATAGATGATAGATGGATGAAAGAATGAAATATAAAGGATAAAGACATTTTAAAGAAGATGGTCTAAGAACCACTCATAGAAACTGTGACATCATTCAGACACAGGGCTTTTAATAAGAAAGGATAAGTCATAAAAAATCCTGACAAAAGGGAATTCTGATAAAGTAAGAGACAGGGTACTGAAGCAAAGACAACTTTGGTATATTTGAGCTGCACAGTGTCAGCCAACATTGTTAGTACATGGAAAACATTAGATGACTGTTGAGGTGAAATCAAAATTAAGGGGACAGCAGATCTGGGTAAGAATTTGAGATTTAATTGCCGTCTACCTAACTCCGGCCATGTGCAGTGCCCATTAAACAGCACTAGAATGCATTCGTTCCCTTCGTATTTCACTCTTCTGTAATTTTGGCCTTAGCTGAACTATCTCCAATGACCTTCAGTTGACCACCTGTATCTGGCTTGTTGCCTGTTTTTCTTCTTTAAACACCACAGTAATAAGTCATAGTAAACCCTACCTGGCATGTTTTAATACTAGATTTTGTAGTCCTGAAAGGCTAAGACTAGATCTTCATTTCACTTCCAATTTCCCCACTATACCTTATAATTACTAAACAGTGGTCCTTAACAAAATCTGTACTCCGTTGAGTGAATGAACAAGTGAGTAATTGGTGGCCATTGTTTAAGGTATGTCGGAACTTGTTTTTATTTTCTGGCAAATTAAATGTTGTTGTGGGCTTCTTTTATATCTTGGGAGTTTTCCAGTCTCTTGATTTCTATTTTCTTGACTTGTTTGTATTTTAGATCATTTGATACTTTGTTACTTTAGAATAGTATAGCCTTTCACTCTGCTGTAGAAAAAAGAAAGAACTCAGTAGCACCTGACTGAATCTACCACAGGGCCCTGTTTACAGGAAGAGAGGAGGATTTGATAGTATACAGTGTCATTTTACAAACCAAGGACCGAGCATTTCCACATCCATTTTCATCTGTCTGGTTCTATAGGTCGAAAAACCTCCAGCTGGATTGGCAGACATGTGAGGACTGTGCTCTCCCCACTGTCCTTCATTGGGAAATCCATGTGGGTTTGTGAGAAGAGGTGAGGGATGGTGCTTTTGTCTCCTGAATAAAACCTGCGTATCCAGATTCTACTGAGAAGCAGCTCAAGTTGCTAAGCCAATTGATAGACTCCCAGGGAAATTAGAGTGAACAAGATAGATTCCTCTCCTCTTTCTTTTTCTCCCCTATCACTTCTCCAGAGTTCAATTCAACCCAAGGAACCAAGAACTGAGGAGGAAGGAAGTAATTGACATTCAAAGCCTCTATTTTTAGACACCTTTACACTTTCCTTTGCTTCTAACTAGCAAAGATTTTTCCAAACAAGCTTTTAATTAGCAGGTGAGTTTAATTGATATGTGGTTTCTCATAAGGGAAAGGACCTCAGTGTGGAGAAGGAGGGGGAGGAACTCCATCATTCTCCCTCACAATGGAAGACCATTAATTCATTTGCACCTGGGTGTTTTAAAGGATCAATTTACTGTAGCAAAGAAAGAAAGCAGAGAATCAAAAGGTTGGAATCTGTCAGAGAAGAAAGAGAGGCACTATAATTTAACATGCTATGTGAATAATTTAAAAACTTGGAAAAATATTGCTGCCGACATCCAAATAGGGAGATGAACCTATTTGCATATGGTCAGGTTCTGTCCAATTGCTAAAAAAGATTGATGTTTCAAAATCCATAAAGTTATTTTTTAAAAAGTTTTTATTTTGTAAGGAAGGGAAAAAATGAAATAAAACACAGATTAATATAACTTTCCATTCTGTTAAAGGAGCATCTTATTAGTTCCCTTGAATGGTGATTCTTAACAAATCCCTAAAAGTTAAATTAAAAGTAAATGCTTTTGTTTCTGATAGAGGCAGGAAAGGACATATTGCTGTGTACATTTTTGTAAAATGGAAATGTATTGGAAGCATAGACATCTATATGCCAAAAGATTCAGAACATACTGGTTGTATGCAATAGAAGTATTGAGTAATATAAGTAGAAAAACAGGAAGAAATTGAGTCTGCAATAGAGGTCTTACAAGATCAGATGAAGAACTCAATGACGAACACTCAACTGGAGAGGAAAAGCTCTGAAATGCAGGTAGTAGAAACTAGCAGAGATCTTTATAGAATCTGCTGCCCAAAAAACTCAGATCTTAGCCATTCCCTTTCCCCCTTTTCCTCCTGTTCTTCCTCCTTCTCCTCTTCCCTTTCTTCTTTTTCTTTTAGCATTTTATGCTTGAGTATAATGGATTTTGGCCACACCCATCCTTCCCTAGTGTCCTCCAATTCTTGGCTTGTTTGCTCAATATCTCCTCTCAAATTTACATTTTCTATTACATGCTATTTTCTACACAAAATAAATATTGTATCGAGTGCAATTACTGTTGTCCATGTGCACATGGGTTTATGGGTAACAAGTGGGGTGTGGCCCTCACCCCTGAGGAGAACTTACTCTCTCCCCTTTAGCAGCTGTTCACATTCACTGTCTCTTCAGTGATGAGCAGGTCTTGTGAGCTCTCCACACATCTATGCTGGAATGTTGACTAGCGTGGTTTCGTGACGGTCTTGTGAAGATAGCCACAGTTTTGGGAAATTCATAACGCATCATCCCTGACATGTCCAGAAGGTGCTGTTTTGCAGCGTTCCTTCTAGTCCTCTGGCTCTTGATATTTTATCCCCTTCTCTGTCAATGAGCCTTGGCTGTGGGGGTTGTAAAGTAGATGCCACATAGGCATTCTACGCTCTCTTGTTCTCTGCAATTTGACCAGTTGCTGCTCTCTGTAAGATCCTCCATCTACTGCCAAGAGAAGCTTCCTTGACAGAGACTGAGTTCCTGGGGCGCGATCACGTAGAGCGGTCCTTGCAATGCCATTCTCTTTCTACTGTGCTTAGATCAAAGTTGCAGGCTTTGATCGGAATAGCTTGTTTTATGTGCCCACCTGATGACCAAGGAGGTGAGCATTTCACTTCTCTTAGCTACTATCATCTACATTAGGGGTAAAATTTCGCCAAGAAAAACGTCCAGGCTGCTGACTCAACTTTTTTATAGTCTACAAAAGCATGAAGACACACGCGTCACTTATAACCTGTCCATGTATATGGAGGTACATCTTGGAGCAAAATTACAGCTATCTAATTATTTTCCAATACTCTCTGCCTGAGTTAGTGTGTTGGACAGCATAAGAGTTGGATGGCATGTTGAAACGCCACACCACAGGAAAAAAAAAAAAGCTAATGTGCATATTCTCCGGTAGCAAGACTAGAAGCCTGCAGAACCGTGAAAGTCTTCGTTGATCCTCCACAGCCTGTAGCCATAAAAAGTGGTTACACTTCTGCCTTTGGAGATGCCTTTTCAGATTATTTGATATTTATTCTTTTAAAAGCCTTAAATAATAGCCTGCATCCCGCTGAGTTCACCATAGAACTGTCAAAGACTTGTGTTTATTAGACAAATGGTAGTTACATAAAACACAGAGTTCTGGGAGAGGAACCAGCAACACAGACATCCCCTCCTTCTGAATTTTTGCTTTATTGATGGGCCCAAACTGAGACCAGTAATTAACATTATAGCAATATAAAATAATTTTCAGTTATGAAAACTAGGGACCTTTTATTATTTAAGAGTGAATTATGCTCTTTGGTTTACAATTTACAGATTTCTAATACTACCCCCCCCCAAAGTCTACATTTCTTTTCTGTTTATAGAGAAACAGAATAACACAAGATGTTTTGAAACAGAAACTCTTATCTGGCCTCATGGTTTGTCCTGCTATTTTCTCCTGGAAATGCATCAGGGCCATGGGCTCAATATTTAGGTCAATAACTTGGAGCATGAGTTTGTGTATTGGGACTTTGGCTACAGATAAGAGCAATCTGAAGAGAACGCCATGTCTGATTCCAGTTCCGCCTTGTATGATTTGTGGTCCTTTCTTTATGTCCCTCTCTCAAATGTTAGCAATGCAAACTCTCATTACAAGCCGCTGGCTCAGGCTGGGGTATATCAGCACTAGGTACTGAAAATAAGAACCCTTGAATGCTCTAATTGGTGATCCAGCCTCCTAGACTACTAAAAATTAATTGGCCAGATGTTTCCTACCCAACCGTAATGGAGGAGAATGTAGACGCTGGAATTTCCAACCTTCCCCAGCTGTGCACATTTGAGCAGAGAAAAGCGATCATGACTGACATGATGACAGGTGCAGTGGCCATGTTCCACGGTGCCCTTGTGTATCTGTTATATATTTAGGACTTTCCCCCTGAGGCATTTCAGAGATATGAAAATAGACAAGGAACAAGACGAGAAGACCTTTAAAATAGAAAAAAAAATTGTGCTTGGAAGTTGTGAATATTATATTAGGCATATATTGATTGTATTATTATTTTAGGCTGCACCTGTGCCTGTCATTGTTAGTTCTTATTGTAATTATGTGCCCAGGACTGTACTAGAAAGCATTTTAACCTTCCCAACTTTAGAGGTGGGCACTTTCATCATCTTTACTTTTGAGATTTCTCACCTGACCTCCTGAGAGATAGGCGATCTCTTACACTTACACAGAAAGCAGAGGAGATCAGGAGATTCTAACAGTATAGTGCATGCGCTTATCACATAAGCTCCCAGGTCCCCCAGAAAGCAGGCCTGCTCACCTCTCCACACCACAGGCAGTGTGATAAGCGCGTTCCCTGCCTTAACTTATTCCATCCTCAAGCAGAGAGGTACAAATTAATATTTTAATTTCCCAGACAGAGAGATGGACGCTATGAGTTTAATGAACCTGCCAAGGCTACATGCTGCATAGCAACAGAGATAGGACTCAGATTCAGGTGTCTCTGACACTAAGGGTGAAGTCTGAGCCAAATGGAATAGTACTACAGAAACAATGAATATTCTGGAAGAGAAAATGTAACCTCCTTGCTTTTAGTCTATCTTCCTTGTCAGTATTCACATGCTTATTTTCCCATAGGTAGAGTTTGGGATATAGATATTCTGAGATCTGTGCAAGGCTTCCTTGGGCTTCAATTTTGAATAGAACCTAAAGTGCCCCTGATTCTTCTCTGTGATGCCCTGAAGGACTATTTAGGAAGAAAATGTTGTTCTTCTGATGAAACAGCACAGCTGTCTCAAAAAGTTTTTAATCCATCTTTTTAAAAGATGTGGACTTTCTAAAATAATGTCGCCCCCATTTGTCTTCCATGAAAGAAGATATTTCAAAACCAAGAACACCTATCATAATAAACCATTAAGAAGAGTCTAGTATTTCAGTATATTTTTAGAATTTCGTGTTTCACCAAATGCCATTATATATAATTCATGGTAGTGGGATATGATGGGATATGACAGTTATCTCATTTGTGAAGCAGGACCAAATAAATCATTGTCCCACAGCCACAAATAAATTATTCTTTTCCTGAAGTGCAAGTTCTGTTTGTTATTCTATTTTATTTTTTTCACCTTAATACTTTTTACGGAAGACAATGACCCTTAATATCAATTTGGCTACTGCAAGGGAACAAATTTTACTAAGAATTAACTTCATTGATCTGAGCATGGAGTATTAGCAAAACAGTAGCAGCTTCTAGGTGTGAAAAGAGGCATCAAGTGATTATTGCTTGGTAGAAAGTTCTCGTTACATTTAATTGTGCCACCATGCATGTGCATGCGCGGTGGTGGGAGGACTCGTGTGGTCAGTTCTCTTTCTACTCTGTGAGTTCCAGGACCAAGCTTAGGTCTTCAAGCGTGGTGGCCCTCACTTCTACCATCTAAGCCATCCCACTGCCTTCCAGAACATTCTTCAATGCTTTTGTCATCTGCCACACTTATGAGGAGAAAGCCTAAGGTTTCCTGCACTCTCAGATGTCCCGTTTTAGCCAGGACTCCGCTTTTCTAATTTTCATCAGTTTCTAAGGGTCAGTCTATCATTAGTGGGCTATACATGAATCTGTGACTTCCATATAACGCTATAGTTCATAGGACATTTTAAAATGTAATGAAAAAAAAATCTCTCCTAATTACATTGCATCAATATGTTGAGCATATGCTCAGTGAATTTTGACTCTATTTTCATCTTTTTCTCCTTCATAATCATGCATATCCCTTATGTTTTTTAAACTTACCTGGTATGAATTATAGTCTGTGATGTACTAGTTGATCAACTTCCTGGAGGACAGATGTTCCCTTTTCTCAATTTATTGCACCTTCACAAAACACTCCATAACTCAGTTGGAATTTGATATAAAATTAATGTAACCATATTTAAGAAACAGAACCAGTCTGTGATGTCTTAAGGGTAAAGGTTAACTCTAGAAGAAGGTTAGTAATGAAGAATTTGAGGGGAGCAGTAATTTATGTCTGTTATATTTTCCCCCCAAACGTTTCCATGGCAACTCCTGGCATAGTGCAATTTTAAGCCTCTTATCATGAATGATTTCAAGCACATGGCCATAGATTTGCTAAAGTTTTGAATTTGTTTTTTTTTAAATAAATAAGCAACATGTATTTAAGCAATGACTAAACAGTGGCTATGCTCATAATATTATATGCATTTACACATGTAAAATATGTTAGTTTGATTATACATATAATATTTATTAACACATATTTTCAACTTCATGGTTATATTTAATAATCCATGATAATAGATTTATCTCATGTGTTTCTTTTTATTGACAAATGTACTAGTTAGCGTCAATTCCCAACTCTGCAAAATGCAAAGGAAAATCTCATGTATGGAATTACCTGGAATATATTAACATTGCAAGCCTGTCTGCAGAGAGTAGTATTCATAGCTAGCTGATATAGGAATGCCCATGGGCTGTGAGTAGCACTTTATCTGAGCAGGCTACATAAGACACATATGCATGCATGTGTTCGTACAAGTCCACAGGACTGTTTTTGTATGCAATGGATGCTCATTTCACTGGCCTTCAAAGATAGCTTATCTTTTATGATGATGTATGTAGGGGAAATGCAAACAAAACAAAACAAGAAAACAGCGAATCTGTAGTGACCACCCCAAAGCCAGAGTTCTTATATGGACATACAACACAAGTGCAAAGCTCATACTCTTTTTGAGTATTAGATCCTTATTATTATTATTCATTAAGAATTCCTGGGAGAGCATTTACAAAGCTCACTGCAATGGGGCAACCTAAAGAGGCAGCAGATTCTAGCAACATCCTTTTATTTGTATCCTCTTTTCACCTTAAAGATATTATTTTTTTTTATTAATTAAAATTTATTTGCTTTGCATCCTGGCTGTAGCCCCTCCCTCATCTCCTGCTGGTCCCATCCTCCTTCCCTCTTCCCTGCCTATTCCCTCCCATAGTCCATTGATAGGTGAGGTCCTCCTCCCCTACTATCTGACCCGAGCCTATTTGGTCTCATCAGGACTGTCGTCTGGATCCTATTTCTCTGTGACCTAGTAAGGCCATCTCTCCAGGGGGGAGGTGAACAAAGAGCAGCTATCAGGGTTTCAAAACATGCTGAGACTCAAAGCCAAACTTTAGGCGAAGTGCAGGGAAGCTTATGGAAGAAGGGGGAAATAGAAAGACCCGGAGGGGACAAGAGTTCTACAAAGAGACCAACAGAACCAAAAATCTGGGCCCAGGAAGGCCTGCAGAGACTGATGAATCAACCAAGGATCAGCCATAGAGAGGACCTAGACTCACTGCTCAGTTGTAGTCCCGATGGGCAGTTCAGCCTCCACGGGGGTTCCCTAGTCAGTGCAGCAGGGCCAGTCTCTGGCACGGACTCCGTTACGTGTACCCTTTAAGACTGTGACCCTGTAAGCTGTTTGACCATTGCACATTCATTTGGGTTGCTTTTCATTTTTGAGATGATTAGACCGAAGACGTAAGTATAAATTCTTCAGAGGTTGACTTCTCCAGAGGTTTCCACAACCACCCTTCGCCTACTTGGACACACAGCAGCTAGTAGGATTCTTGTTCCGTCCTTCACTGTTCAGTGTGCACAGAGCGAAAAACTGCAGGGGATAAGATGAAGTGATGACAGAGCAAGGCTCAAACATTGTAGAGAAGAAAGGAAATGAACATGTCTTCTGTGTGTTCTGTTTGCCAGTACCTCTGCCCATTGTGCTCTGCTCTTTATCACGTTGAACCCTGATTGCCGTGTTTGAGACAGGTTAGTTATCTCACTTCCAGACGAGGAAACTGACATTCAGGAGGTTTCTTTGACTGGCCAGTTCACATGATATTAGGCAGCTGCCTTTTCTTATCAGTGTTGGAGACAGTTATCTCTGCAACATAAATACTTGTTTAATGTTTTCTTGTTGAATTTAAGTGCTACGAGGATGAGGAATTTGTTTATCATATTCAATATCACCCCCCAGAGCCCAATATATTCGTTTGATTTATTCAACAAATATTTATCCATAGCCAACATATGCCTAATGCTAATGAAATAATTAACAAATATAAACAACACTTCTGTCTTTGGAAAGCTGACATTCTGCTCGAGAGAGGAAAAAGGAAAAGCACAAAGATGATGTCAAAACCTACAGAATATTAGATGGGAAGGATATTGTAGAAAATAAGAAAGCAGGGAAGGGTTAGGGAGAGAGAGTTGAGGGAAGTTTTCACTGAGATGTTCATATTTGAGCATAAACCTGAAGGTGACACTGTAGAATTAATGATACCTATCAACGGGAAGAATTGTAGGCAGTACAAGTTAGTTTATAGGAATGAGGAGGAAATGAGCCTGGCATGTATGTAAATAGTAAGGAATCTAGTGAAACCGGACAGAGCAAATATTACCGAACAAGATGATGTCCCACTTTGCTTTCTTGTGCTATATAAAACATAGCTTACAGTCATGGCAAAATAAGGGTTTCATTCTTCTTACATAATGGAATGAAACATGTAAGAAGAATGAAACCCTTATTTCGCCGGGTCAAAAGCTCAGGCAGGACCCTAAAGGCAGAAACTGAAACAGGGACTTTGGAGGGATGCTGCTCACTGACCAGTTTCTCACGAATTGCTCAATTTGCTTTCTCGTAAAAACCAAAGACCACCTCCCCTGCCCACCCCAACTCATTATTAATCAAGAAAATGCTTGGTACATAAACCTACACTGTGGTGCCAATTCCTCAACAGAGGCATCCTCTTCTCCTTGACTCTAGCTTGTGTCACGTTGACAAACCTAAGCATCACACGTGAGCTAGGAGATCAGAAAAGAAGTGAGCAAAAGAAAGGAAAAGAATTCTAGACTCTTATAGGCTAACCTCTGGTCGTGACTCTTTCTGTGAGGAAGATCAGAAATGAATGAGCTTGAGCAGAGCTCATTTACATCTTCCTGGATGGTCGCCACACATGGTACAAGGAGGCCAAGAATGGAAACCAGATAATGTTTAGAGAGTATTATTATAATTCTGCAAGACATACAGCTTAACATAGAGCTTAGCAACCCATGGGAAACAAGCCAGTAAGCAGTTAGAAGTGGTGAGCTTCTACTTTTAATTCAAAGTTCAGCTTAAGCTACAGTAAAATGTAGAGCCTGGAAATAAGAAACAATTCTTAGGTTTTAGCCTAAGCAGATAAAGAGAATGAAACTCTTATTATCTGGTCACTGAAAAGAGACCTGGTACATTTGGAGCATGAAGTCTGAAGTTAGGTTTTGAGCATGATCTTGGCCTAGTAGTTGTGTGTTGTTGTTATCTGGAGCCTGGGGTGCAGTTTGAAGCTCTGCACATCTGTAGAGTATCATTAGTGTGAAGGCTCTATTGGAAGACATTGAACTGAATGTGATCGTCATGGGAACAAGTGAGTGACATCACTGGATTACATTTCAACTACCAGTTGGTGAGTGAATGAATGCTCACAACAAGGATAAGGTTGGAAATTTAGTTCTTGGACGCTACAATCATTGTGTTTCTTATTCTTTGTCTAAATCAAGGTTTTCTTGTCATCAACAGAATCTTTCGCTGACTATTTTAGCAACCCTTCAAAAACAGAAAATACAACAAAAGGGGATTTACACAAAATGATATATCAAGAACTGAAATAATATTTATTGAAAGTTATGAAGACAGGCTTAAGTTTTATTCAAATATGACCTATGCCAACATGGCCAGCTGACAGGCCAGATGTAGACACAAAAAAAGATTATATTAACAGTGGTGCTAGAAATTAATATAAAGAGAATCATTTGTAACAAAGGCCTACTGTGAGAGATAATGATTTTGAATCATGATGAATTCAAATTAATTAATGAGGGCCTACAGCACTAGCTTTCAATCTTTATACCATACCTATAAGAAATATATTATTCTTCATAGGTAAGGAAACATGTGGTTCAGGGTATTAGCCATTTCCTCTATGTTACATATGTGTCACATACTAGAACCTGGACACCAATACAGATTTGTCTCATTTTTGAACACATGCTTTTCCCCATCTGCTAGTGGTTTTCCCAAAGCAGCAACAAGTCTCTGCCATTGGGGGAAAAAAAAAACTGTTCAGAAATGAGCAGTTTTCTGAAAATGTGAAATGAGCAGGACAATGGCTATTCATGTCAAATAAACAGGAAAGAATGTTCTCAGCCTGCATCAGTAGTACCTAGAAGCAGGTGAGACTGAGTTCCCAACTGAGCTTTGCAAAACAATGATGAGTTAATGAAAATATCTCCACTATGTTGTTTTGCCCGGAGTTTTTTACAGACTATGGATGACCTTCAGTCTGCAAATATGTGACAGTTCTAAACAGCTGTGTTTGTTGGTTTCACAGTAGACTTTCTTTAAAGAGATAATGGTGTCTCTTCATGTATTTCCAACCAACTCAGATCCTGATTGTGACATCATTTTCTCCTCATCACACATAATGACTCTAGAGTCTAATAATGCTCATCTTTCATTTGATGTTCACTTGAGTATTTTCCTTAATTGCTTTTCAACCCCTCACACACACACACACACACACACACACACACACACACACAAACCACTCTTGTTTGGAAACAAGAATCTTACACTCCAACCCCCAACACTCACGCACACTCCTCACTCTGACTCTTGTTCTGATGCGGAGAATCAATCTTTTTTGTCAATACAATATTTCTCTTGCTGTTTTGTCATTTATTTTTGTATTGGATTGTCTTCTTTATTTCTCTGGTCCTTTCTCTTTTGAATCTTAAAAAAAAAATATTTCTCCCAACTGAATCATTTCAGTTCCAAGGAATGAAATTTCAATTGCTTTTGCTCCATCCTTGTTATGTTTATCATGAGATTAACATCTTCTTTTGAGGCTACGAGGTCCCTTAAACATTTTCTCTGTCACTTTTTCCCCCTTCTTATTGCTGAAGCCTTGTACTGTGACACTCCTCAGCAGCCTGTCTTTTACCTTACTTAAGTCTCTTTTGGCTTTCTACAGTAGATTATTGGGACATTTACATGATACTATCAGATATCTTTGCTACTGAGCTGGAGAGATTGCTCAGTGGATAAGCATGCTTGTCATGTAAGCAAGAGGACATGAGTTCAAATCCTAAGAACTCATAAAAAATAGACACTGTGGTGCCAGCATTTGTAATTCTAGCATTTTTACAGGAGGAAGGGAGGCTGGACCAGGAATAGGATAGTGTAGGTTGTACACAAGAAAAACAGTGAGAATCAGTCTCAAACAAGAATACCCAGGGTTATATTCTGGCTGTTATGCGCACAGCATGGTATGCACACACTTACATATACATATATAAAACCTCATGTACACAAACACACTAACACATACAGACACATGAAGGGTAATTTTAAAAATATTTGTGTGCGTGTATGTTTGAGTGTTTTGTCTGTGTGTATGTATATGCACTGTGTTCATGCCTGGTGCCTGAATGTGTCAAAAGAGAGCATAAGATCCCATGAGACTGGAGTTATGGATGGTTGTGAGCCACCACGTAGATGCTAGGAATTGAACCTGAGTCCTCTGCAAAAGCAACAGTTCTCTTATCCACTAAACCATTTCTCTAGCCCTCCAAAACCTACTTTTAAAAATTAAAAAAATATAAACCTTTGCTATTCAGTGTAAGTGCTGTGTTCTATTTTCCTCTGCACTCATACAATAGTTAGTAGATAAAGTTAGAAGCCATCTTTCTATTGGGTTTTTTCAAAGTGGTAATTACCTTAAAGTTTTCTTAAATCTAAAAGAAAATCTACTTCACAAGCTTCAGAACTTTAAAAGCTCAATGACCAAAGAGGTGGCCACTGAGTTGATGACAGAGACAGCTCCTGATCCCCTTAATAGGGAACCCACTTGGAAACTGAGCCTCCTATGAACTTCCTCTGAGCCTCTGAGCAGCAGTTCTAGGTCCTCTCCATGAATGGTCCTTGGTTGGAGTATCAGTCTCTGCAGGTCCCCCCGGACCCAAGTGTTTTGTCTCTGTTGGTCTCCTTGTGGAGCTCCTGTCTCCTCCAGATCTATCTCCCCCTTCTTCCATAAGGTTCCCTGAACTCTGCCCAAAGTTTGGCTATGAGTCTCAGCATCTCCTTCTACACCCCGATGGGTAGAGTCTTTCAGAAGCCCCCTGGGACTTAGGAATCTATAGTAAATCCTGATGCAATCACAACTGAATCAACTTGAGTTGTTTTATCTTGAATTAAAGTTTTTAAATGAAAAGTTTAATTAGTAGAAAGGGTAGGTAATTTTCATTTTATATTTTATTCAATAGTAAAGATAAAGCTGGAGCCTAGTTGCAAATAGTGGGTAGTCTTGAGTAGAATTGAGTTTGAATTTTGCTTTCACACAGTTCCAATATGTGGCCCTGAAATAAACTGATGTTTTTAGCTTCAAGTTTCTCTTCCTAATTTTGACCAAAAAGACGCTTTGTATCTGTCTTGTGCTAATTTTAAAGGATTTAGGGAGATGGTCTTCATCTGTTAGAGATGAAGTGCCATAAATTGAATGGCTCACAAAGTTAATTAATTTACTTCAAGAAGCCTAAGGGCCAATGTCAGATATCAGGGCTGGTTTCTCCAGTGGCTTCTTAGCTTAGTTCATGGATATTTTGCTTCTGGATCTGGGTTTCTGTACCCTCACCCTTCTTAGAACAGCACAGCTATGCAGAATTAAGGTCCATTCTTACAAATACATCTTAAATTTATATCCTTAAAGCTCCTTCTACCAGCACAGCCATGTTCTGACCTTGAAACTTGAGCATAGAAACTTGAGAGATAACTTTTTTTTCCTGTAATACTATTCATTTGTGGCATTTGTGGGTTTATATTATTTTCAAAAATTATTTTATGGGTATTTTGTCTGCATATAATGTGCAAAATGCATGTCTATTGCCTGTGGATTCTAGAAGAGGGCTTGGGACTAGAGTTGCAGATAGTTGTAAAGAGCCATATAGGTGCTGAGATTAGAACCCTGATCCTATGGAAGAACAGCCCAGTGCTCTTAACTACTGAGCCATCTTTGTAGCTCCTGGCTTTATTTCTGTACATGAAATGACAACATGCTCAATCTTTTAAAATTTGAATTACTTCCAGAATTAGCTATGTTTTTTCCCTTATATCTTCACTTTCAAAAACATTTCTGTGAATGTTTATTATTTTATAATTCTATAGGTAGATTTACTAATAAGAAAAATACACAAGAAGCTACAGAATAAAAGAAGATGGCTATGTAAAGATCTCTGCAGATAAAACTTTACTAAATGCTAAATACTTCTGAGTTATATCTTCACAGTGTTGGAGAAATCATAACTGGGAGTCTGACTAAACCCTTTTCAATATAGTTGTCATGAACACCTCCTTGGTGATTTCAATTAAGAATATATAATTTTAAGCATGCATGGCACAAGGGCCCCACTCTTCTATGTAAAGGCTTCATAGGATTAGAATTCCACTCTAACTTGGAGAGTCCTTGACTTCTAGCCACTTCCAACCACACCTAAACTGTTTTCTTCTCTGGCCTGACCTTTATAGGAAGATTTGATGTGCTTGTAGCTGATACATATAACCTTACCTCCATTATAGAAGTCAATATATCTCCGGTCCTTTCTGGCTGTTTATTAGCCAAAGCAAGCTCCTAACCATGTCCGTAATGTGTATCATTGGTCCTGTCTTTCTCTTAGGTCCTGAGACCTTCTTTATTCTTTCTGTTGATCACATATTAGATGCTGAGTTGTCTCAGTGAGTATCTGAGATTGCATCCTCTCAATTCTCTTTTAGACTTTCAACTGGAAACTCCATCGCCAGGTACTGTGATTCCAGTTCCTTTAGTATCAGGAACCTTCATTTAAAGCTCATGATCAAAATTATAAATAAAGCTATTTATATGGATAAAAAACCTGAATGGCTTAATATTAGCATCCCCTGACACAAAGCCAGGAAATACGCAGTAGCTATCTGCTCCTCTAATTCCCATTCCATGCTAAGGCTCATTAGAGACTCCTTGAAGATGAAATGTTATAGAGACTTTTGAACATCTCTATACAGCCTTTCACTTATTCCTTCTTTAGGCAGTTCAGTAGTTTTAAAAATTAATTCATTTAAATAATCAATTATTCAAGATCTTGTCTACAACATCTCACAAGATACAACTCCCCATTGCAGTGGGTTACATGAGATTTAAATGTTTTTTTTTTTTTCCTGGCTAATTTTGTCCTGGATTTGGGACTTGCATGTTACTTTAAAATACTGTTTAATTTGGGACTCCACAGTCCCGTTTCTCACCCACTTAGGCGGCCCTTTACTCACTAGAGAATATAGTACTTTCATCTCGTACCCAATCCTTCAACCTCATCTTTTATCCCACCACAGACCTCCAAGTGTAGCGCATCAGGCCTGCTCATTTTCTCCCTGCCACTGACAGTGCCTCCGCCTCAGAAACGCTGCCCTTTCCCCTTCATCTGCAATAATCTCCCCCAATTTCCACCCGGAGACATCCCACCCGTCTAGTAATGCTCAGTTAATCACCCACAGCTGGAAAGGGGCTTCTCTGCCTCTGAACTGGCACACCTGGCTTCCGACATGCTTTCATCACACATCCCCACCATGTTCACTGCGGAAAAATGAGCCGTGCAGAGACTCCGAATTGAGGAGGCAGAAGGACTAAAAGACTCATTATATCACCCCCATTTCCCCATTAATATTCAATCATATTCCTTTCTGGATTCTTTTCTCCTTTTATTGGTATCGCCGCCCCTCCTCCTAGTTAGAGGAAGAAAAGTAGAAAAGGTTATCATTATTATACTGTGTGCATGACACTATTTGAGGGGTTTTACAATCATTGATTAATGCGATAGGCAAAACCTCTATGTGCGCATCTTAGTTTCACTGGATTTGGTGGAAAAGAAACTCAAAGCTTGAAAATTTTTGGGACAGTTTCCCAGGTCACAAAAATACAGAGAGATGGGAACGAGATGGGTGTCCACATAGGGAGAATCCTGAATACCAATAAAGTACTGCCTGATTATAAGGAGATGTTCAAGTACAAATAACATCATTTGTCATTTTTTTTCTTACATAATTATAAACAACAAACACTCTGGTAAGACAATGGAAAACACAATATGTTAAGACTGAAAGTTAAGCTGTGTTAAAATGACTCTAGAAATCATCTTCATGTTAACAGTATTTATAACAGTATGTAATAGGTACTTCCTCAGGGTACCTCTTTCGGGCCAAATACCTAAGAGAAGCAACTTAATGGGGGAAGGAAGCAGACTTCAGCACACAGTTTCTGAGGGTCCAGTCCATACTCATTTTGTTTCTTGCTGTGTGGATGGCAGGAATATCGCTGGGGCAAAAGAATTTCATGAAACAGTTTCTTTTCCTCATGGTAGACAGGAAAGAATAGGAACAGGAAGATTCCAGGAGCAATGCCCCTTTCCATGCAATGCCCCTTTTTATGCAAACCTTATTCTCCACTCTCTCTAGCTCTGGATCACCTCCTAAAGTTTCTGTAAACTTTCCTAAATGTTGTCACTAGCTGGACACATACAGTGGAAGACATGACCCTCTGAGGACATTTTCTTTTCTTTTCTTTTCTTTTCTTTTCTTTTCTTTTCTTTTCTTTTCTTTTCTTTTCTTTTCTTTTCTCTTCTTTTCTTTTCTTTTCTTTTTTCTTTTTCTTTTTAAGAAATAATTGTAACTGCAGTTCATGTCCAAAGAATGCTTTCCCTAGGTAAGGCACCTGTGTTACACTCCCCAGATCACCTTCCCAATAACTCCCTAGAAGAAGGACATTTGCTTTCATTGAGCAGCTGTGCCAACTGTATGGGCAGTGCGTGTGTGTGTGTGTGTGTGTGTGTGTGTGTGTGTGTGTATCTAAAACTTACAATCAATTTTGGATTCCTCAGCTTTGTGAGATACAGCCATATTATCCAAGACTCTCCCGTACTTTAATTTCACCTCTTAACCTTCTGTTTTTCTACCTTTTTTTTTTTTTTTTTTTTTTAATGTAAGCTCAGTGTACTTACCTTGCTGAGAATGAGGGATTTAATTGCAATCAGCAGCTTAGAACTGGGGGTTGATTCTTGAGCCAGTTGTCCTCACAGAGAAAAGGACACTAACTTTAATTAACTTTAACTAGGACTGTTGTAGCTTCGTGTAAGAAAAGATACAAAAAGGCCCATTAACTCTGCACATCGTTTCTGTGTGCTTTGCTCCGTATGCCCTCCAGACAGTACTTTCCTCCTGCTGTTCTTCGATATTTTTTGTCTTTTTCCCCCCGTTTTAAAAAAAATGTATTAAGAAAGGGTGTTACTCTAAAATTAGTCACGTGTTCACGGTAGCCTCTTAGTTCATCTAAACACATTATTTCTGGGGAAACTAGAGAACCTCATGGTAAGGTTATAACAGATAGACTATTATATTTTAGTGGCTGAAAATCCTTGTGTTTAAAAACCTCTTCATCCAATTCAAGAATAAATTATTTGGCCCTGAGTTTTCGCTGTGTGTGTGTGTGTGTGTGTGTGTGTATGTGTATGTGTGTGTGTGTGTGTGTGTGTGTGTGTGATTTAAATATATTTCCAGCTAGGCATGGTGCTGCATCCCCAGAGAAGGCTGAGGCAGGAGAATTGGAAGTAAGTTCAAGGCTACCCTGAGATATATAACTAGTTTTGGGTCATCCTGGGATATAGAAAAGATGCTACCTTGAAAAAAAAAAAACAAAAATTAGGAGAAATTATTTTCAGAGAATTATGCCTTAAAAAAATAACCCTTTTAAAAACACTAAGCATAGATTCTTCCTCTTCCTGTACTATCCAGTCTGGACTTCAACTGCAGATGAATACTATTAAGTGAAAGCTGATAACTTTCAAATATTCAGTGCATAGGTGTAAGAACCTGCCTCGTGATTCTACACCTAAACACTTTTTGAAAACAACACATAAACAATGCTTTTCAACCATTTTCCTGCCTGCAGACTTCTAAGGAATGCTTCGGAGGCAGCTGAAGTGATACACTCGGCAGCTCTTGCCACTGCTTTTTTTTGTATGCTGCGCCAGGCACAAGGAGGCCGTTCCTCTTGAAAGTTTTATCATGTCCAAGGCTATTAACATTATGAGGATAGGCCGAAGCATGAATAAATTTCAAGACTTACTGATGATGTCATTGCATTGGTCAATAAAATACATAGAGGCAAGGTTTCCCATCCACCAGGCTCCATCAACTGAATCAGGGTACACGAGCAATTAACTCTTTAATTAAGATGAATGGGTGACATTAGCCCTCCTTAAACTCTGCTCGTCAGCATTCACAAATAGAAAAAGATGGATGCCTCCTTCCTGAGAAA
Source organism: Meriones unguiculatus (assembly GCF_030254825.1). NCBI lineage: Eukaryota > Metazoa > Chordata > Mammalia > Rodentia > Muridae > Meriones > Meriones unguiculatus. Next base: position 32,368,267 of record NC_083359.1, read on the forward strand.
TGTAGGTATTATTTTTTTTTTCATTTGTCAGTGCAGTCTCATTCTTCCTGCACTGTAAACAGAAGCATTGAAGTACTGTGGCCCTCACAGATTATTTTTAGAAGGTTCATTTCATCAGTCAGTCTCTCACTGGTTAAGGATCTAGATGGGAATGTGTTTGTCCTTTTGTGAAGGGAAGTTTGTTGCTGCTGTTATGGAACACAGTTTGCTCTGTCTTTCCATCCACATACACAAGAAGGTGGCTCCCTCTGTGCACAGAGGTAGCCCATAGACTCAGTCTCCAAGTGGGCCTCCTAGTAAGGGGAACAGGGGCTGTCTCTGGCATGAACTCAGTGGCTGGCTCTTTGATGACCTCCCCCCTCAGGGGGAACAGCCTTACCAGGCCACCGAGGAAGACAATGCTGCCTGTTGTGATGCGACTTGATGGGCTAGGGTCAGATGGAAAGGGAGGAGGTCCTCCACTATCAGTAGACTGGGGAAGGGGCATGGAGGAGATGAGGGAGGGGGAAGGGTGGCCGGGAATGGGAGGGAACGAGGGTGGGGCTACAAGTGGGATACAAATTGGGATACAAATTCAATTAATTGTAATAAATAAAAAAAATATATTTTAAAAAAGAAGGTGGCACCCTCTCAGAGTCTCTTAGAAAAATGATGGATGCGGCACAGCAAAGAAACACTCGATGCAATGTTTCCTCAGCCCAGCTGCTCTTTGCGATCTGCTCCTTTGCTTGGAGCTCAGGACTTCCAGGCAAGAGATACCTGCTCAAGCTTTTAGTCTGTGACCAAAAAGTGCTATGAACTTAGCAAGGATATCTCCAGGCTCTGTGTCTAACATCTGGGTAGCTTTGTTCTGCTTTCCACAATATGTAACACACTGAGATAGAAAAACAAACACAGGAATCATTCTTTGAGAAATTTTAGATAAGCCAACCCTGAAACACCTGAAGAGTGATCTACATAAATAACTCAAAAAAAATTTTAATAAGCCACATTAAATAAAGAAATGGGGAGAATTAGTTTTAACATTTAACATGTATTCAAAAGGTAACTATATAATCTATTTTTGATACCACACCTTCGTCTTTGTTTTTATATTACATATGAGGTCTTAGAGCACATTTCAATGGAAGTAACCAATATATCAAGTGATCAGAAGCCATAAGCGGCAAGTTATTCCTTTATTAAAAAGCACAGTTATGCTTTGAAAATGTTAAAACAGGCCAGGCATGAACTCAGTGGCTGGCTCTTTGATGACCTCCCCCCTCAGGGGGAACAGCCTTACCAGGCCACCTTACCAGGCCATGGTGGAACATGCCTTTAATCCCAACACATGGGTGACAGAGGCCAACAGATCACTGTGAGTTTGAGGCCAGCCTGGTGTTCACAGAAAGTTCCAGGATGTATCTGTTTAATACTTGTAAAATTTAAGTACTTTTGAGATTAAAATGTCATTATGTATGTAACAATACTTATCAATCATATAATCTGTAAATAGGATACTCTATGTAGGGTTGTCTAAGACAAGGCCTTTCTGTGCAGCCCAGACGTGCAACAAAATTTGTGATTTGTGTGTGTGTGTGTGTGTGTGAGCATCTTCAATGCTGGAAGTATAGGAATACACACTCACATTTAGCTATTACTTACTTACAATTAAATTTTGTGATATGATTATATGTTATGGCAAGGTAATGTGTTTTGTTCCAAATATATACATAGGAGTATAGTTTGAATTAAAAATTGACTGAAAGTTAACCTCTCTGAATCTGTCCCCATGAAAACTCCCCTGGAAGTAAACAGTATGGACTTTACAGATAGACCATTATTGACTACATCCATGGCTGTATGCTATCGAGTTCCATGCCCCAGAGAGGAAGACAGAACTCAGAAATAATCATACAGCTAATATTTGTTGAAGAAATTATTTAAAGTAATCAGATTTTCAAATAAGACATTTGCTCAGTAAATATCTACTCTTTATATGATAAACCCTTTTCAGAGTGAAGAAAACAAATACTGAAAAACTGAAATAATCTTGCTATGTAACAGGCTCTTTTGCAAATGAAAGAGATGTATGTATTTTAAAAAGTCAAAGAAAATTCCTCGTCTTTTAGGATGGCACAAGTTAGTAGGGGAGGAAGCTGAGATTCAGCAGGGTTATGTCAAGTCCACATGTTACAACAGGTGGAAGAAAGGGCTGCCTGTTGCAGAGGGTTGTAGAAGACATAGGGGTTGTGGCCTTCACACTGGATATAGAAGGAAAGGATAATTTAAGATAGCAAAACCGGAGGGTTATGACAAGATAAGTGAACAATGAAATGATCCCTTTTAAAACCTTTTCCAAAAAGTGGGGTGGCAATGAAAGGATCAGTTCAAGGAAACATGAGAATAGTTAGATCTGTATGTGGTAGTAATTTTAAAATAAATTACCATTACTTCGTCATGATATTGGATATGGGGGTGGAAACAGCAGGGGTTTGGTCCCATGACTCTATATAGTAGTAGGAAATGCAAATCAGTGGTTCTTGGTTGAGAGCCATTTCCTTCTCAAAGACACTTGTTTTTTGTTTGTTTGGCTTTTTTTTCTTTTCTTTTCTTTCTTTAATTGTCATGACTGAGTTGAATTTCTGCCATCTAGACAGTAGAGACAATGGGCGCTGCAGACCCATTGGCATGCATAGGGAGTCCGGTCCACCATCGCCCAAAATTTATCTGACCAATAAAGCAATGTTAGTAGTGAATGAGCTGAAATTTCCTGCAATAGAGCTTCTACGCTTCCTAGGAGGGTCTGAGATGCCCTGTCACAATGGATAGAGAGCATCTAATATTTCAAATTAAAACATAATCAAGTGTGGCAATTCATGAATTAACTGCTCTGCCACACTGAAATGGAAGAGGGAAATACGAAGTCTACGTTGTTTCATATTCTCTACCAATAATTGTGTTTTTTTTCCTTGTGCATAGAACCAATTCTATTTGAAGTCATTCATATGCCACTTAACATTTTCTCTAAGAAATTGCTTCTCAAAAAAAAAAAAAAATCAAGTGAAGTTATAATATCGTTGAAAACTGAATGCAGAAGAGGTTGGGATCCTTTTCTTCAGGGGAGTGGTGTCCTATAGCTTGGTCTGTTCATCCCTGCTCAAAAAAGAAAACCTAACATTATAAGCAGAGTCACAAAACTGAATGAGTGAGGCAAGGTTGATGGGCCATGTCAGCTGGAAAAATATCGTTGGCTTCCAAAGCCCCAAGCTAACTCAGGTATGCCAGGCTCTTCCTGGTCCCTCGTGCCATTCTGCTTGTTCACCCACAATGAGAGGGTGAACTTAGAACATCGAAGGGAACTAGAAATCTTGCCCATGGGTTGCAAAATCAGTGCCTTTAATAACACTGATTGGCTAGTACCCAAAGCCATTTTTGCTGAAAATAGTCCAGGAAGCAAATAAAACACCCCAGTTCTGAGAAGCTATAAGGATGATGACATTGAACCTCACAGAAGAGTAAAGCCTCTGGAGTTGTGTTGACAGCGAGGTGCTGGATAGCACATGCCCCTGTAAGTAAGAGCAGCCCAGACTCAGCTCCAACAGATGGTTGCTATGTGGGGACACTGGCTGAGTTGCCAGGTTTTGCAAGGGAAGCAGAGAAATCTAATGATTTCTAAACATTGGCAATTAATTCAAATGTAAAACACTATTCAGCCACCAATGTAGTCTATATATTTCCTTCTGGGGTTGACCTGTGAGCCAGCAGTTTGCTAATTCTGTCTTAGGCTGGGAAGAGAAAGGTGCTCACTCGCATCTTCAAGATGGAATCATTTCTCAGGCTACCTGCCTCCTCTCTCCTGCACTGCAAAGGATTTCTATGAAACACCTTTCCAGGCAAATTCAAACTGGAGCTGATAGTTAGGACTACAGTTGCCCCCGTGGTAAACTACTCAGACAATTAACATGTTCCGTTGTGCATATTAAGACATAAAATGCCTGTCTTTTTGTGACTGCAGACCGAGAGCCTCCACACAGCCACAGGTGGAGTTTTCAGGAAAAAAAAAAATTCCCCATGGATGACATTAATATGAGCTTCATGTTATGCTCAGGCGACTATGAAATTTGGGGACTAGATTCATGATTTTACCTAAGAAAATGTACCAAGTTAAAATAGAGACAACATACTTTGTCAGAATTGATGTTGCTAATGAAACTGCTCCATGAAATCGAAACAGTTGAAATTGAACCCAGAAAGGGGGGACAGAAACACTTTTTTCAAGTCTAGGAAGCTGAAATGATTCCACAATTTTTTTTTATGTAATTGGCTTTCATTTTTAATTGGCCTGCTTCTCCACCACAGTTACATCTCCACACCATGAGTCCCTCTGTCAGCTGATAAAGCACTGATGCTTTTCCTTCCTCCCTTTTCACTCATCTTTTATTGATCTGTCATTCAATGAATGTGTTAGGCATAGGGAGACAGTTGGACCACATAAACAAATAGTTGTCATCATCTGATGCTGTAGTTTAGGAGTAGAACACTTGCCTGGCGTAAGTGAGGCCCTGGGTTCAATTCCTAATGGTATCACCTAAGATAAATAAATGAAAAATACATAGGATATCATTAGAAAAAAATGAAAAAGAAAAAAAAAAAACTCCCATTATCGATTTTAACTGAAGTTACTGATCAAGACCGTATTTTTGACTGGAGGACAATTTTCAACAAAATAATGCTAAAAGGGATTTTTAAAAGAGTATTGTTTTTGTTGTTGTTGCAATAGGAAGGTCACCTCATGAGGTGTAGGTGATCTGCCCCAGAGGCAAGCAATGTGCCAGACTACAGGGAAACGGTGACTTATTTTTCATGGCCAGGTATAAAAGTAAAATAACTTTTAAAAACAGTATAAAAACCACCAATAGGACCAGCCCCTTCGCAGAAACAGGGACATCACGGGCAATAATTCTGGAAAACTTTTGTAGAAGAAATAGCTTTATTTTTTCCCACCTGCAGCAGAGGAAACTGAGCCCCAGACAGGTGATGCTGTAGGAGCATTTCCCCAGTTAGCTAGCTGCACACTTGGTTCTCTGCTAGCAATAGTGTCAAAGTTTTAGTGCCATTTCATATGGTAGCAGAGAAAAATGGGGACAAGAGAAATGTGTGTGTGTGTGTGTGTGTGTGTGTGTGTGTGCATGTGTGTGTGCATGTTGCTATGTTACTGAAATGTGTTCCAAGGGAATAAAGTTGTACCTAGGTTCTAAAGTAATGCCCTTTTATGAACGAGTTTGCTTTACATGGGCTTAGAGTTATGGTTAGCCATGATCAACTGATATCCAAAACTATTAAGTGGAAATTCTGGAAATGAAAATATCTGGTTTTGAGCTGTACCGCATTCTCAATGGTATGGTTGAATCTCGTGTAGCTCTCCTCCACCTGCACTGAGAGGAGAATCTCCCCTTTGACCATCGCGTCTACCTTCTATATGCTACCTGCACCTTAGCACTCAGTTGCTCACTCACTGAGAATATAGACAGCTCCGGTGTAACGGTACTTCTGTTTGAGTGTTATACAGAGTTATAATTATCCAATTTCATTAGTATTTACTGTTACTTTTTGCTATGCATAATTTATAAGTCAAACTAAATCATAAACATGTATATATAAGAAAAACAACACCAGCTAGGGAATTAGTTTGCTACTTTCTGATTTTCTTGCTTCCAAAGAGATCTTCAGGTCTTCTGAGTGGAAATGACCTTATCCTGTTAGCTTTCAGTTCGTTCCCATGCTGAAAAACGTGAAAAACAGCCAATACACATTGTAGTATAGTTGCTCATAGGGAATTGGAGGCTTTTAAGAGAAAATGAGGAGCTGTCACTGAGGGGGGTCTCACCGAATGCTCTTGCTGACCTGACTGCTGGCAAAGCCTGTCAGTGTGACAAAGCATATAGGACAAGCCTGTGTATCCCATTGCCTGGGTTGAAGCCCTGGTTCCAACACTCCCGAGTCAGAAACCTTCCACTTACATACGTGAATCTCTCCATGTAAGTTTCTTGTCAGCACAATGGGAATAATAATAGTCCTTACAACATTTTAAAAACAAGAGTGAAAATTTAAAGCACTGAGTCATGAGGTTATTTGAAAAACTATAATGAAATAATCCATGTCACAAAGTGAGACCATATTTAGACCATAGTAAATGCTCAAGAAATATTGGCTGCAATTATTATTTTCTTACTCTGAGGGCTTTGGGGTATGTATTTTACATACACTCTCTTTTTGTCCTACTTATAGTTTGTCACTCTTATCTATATTGACATGTTAAATTTTATAATGAATATTTCCATTTTTAAGGAGCTATGGGCATTTTTGTTACAGTTCATCTTCTTAATGGGCTTCTAATGAAGAAAATATTAGCTGCACTTACTTGAAAATTATTCTATGCGATTAAACCCAGCGTTCTTGAAAGCTCCCCCATCCTTTTTCTCATCATGAACACCTTGGCCACTTTTCTAATGTGATGCATGCAGGGTAAGTCCTTTGTTTGTTGATTGGCCGAATATATGCAGGGGGAATGTATGCTACTTCATCCTTGGCTCTTCTGAGGGAGAATGTTACCATGGTAACAAAGGCATCCTTTGACTCCTATTTCTACACAGAGTTATAGAAATGCTTTTTTATATATAAAAAAGAACGACAATATTTAATGTCGAATCTAAAGTAATTTTTCTCATTGTTTGGGGGAGTAAAATTGATTTTCTCTGGACGAAGTTTGTTTGGCTGCCCAAATGCACCGTTTATAGTAATGTGTTTCACCAAATTTCTTTAAAAGCCAGTTAAACGTATTTTGTCTTAACTTCTAATCTAATTTCATCATTTGGAAGTGCTTCTTGCTGTACTATGCCTATTTTCATTTTGAAATAGTCCACATTCCATCTTTGCAGTGTCAGTGCAAGGTAGAGGGAGACAGGGTGAAACACTCTCTCTCTTCCATCTGGGGGTGGGGGGAGAGCACATGATTTGGGGGAGGGGTTTGAAGAGTGTGTGGCTTAGTCTAAAGCTGAGATTTCCCAATGGCAGCTGGTGGCTGCTTTATAAATCCAGAAGTTCAAAAGCCAAGCTTTCCCAAAGGCATCTGTTTTAACTTCTTTTTTCTTCAGAATTAAAAATATCTTTTGTTGTTCTCATTGTATAACAATGCATGATCGTTTCGCAAGATTCAGAAATGTAGACCAACAAAAAGATCTCTGTGGGTTCATTTTCCAGAAATAACCTTCATTGATATTTTATAACATTTGTAGAATTTGTGTTGATAGATACATTTCACCTCACACAGAAAGTCTGCGGATTTATTGTTACATAGCTTGCTTTATGCAGATAAATCTGTGTGCTAAGCCTGCTGCTGTGTTGAATTATCCCTTTCAGTGCATGAGGTTTGATACATGTAAGGTCACAGGATAACAGCTACGTTAACTTATATTCGTGTTTTAGACATTTGGGTGGTCTTTAGACTTCTCCTTAAGTTAAGCCAAATTATAATGTATTCCTTGGTTTGTTAAACCTTTTATGCACACATCACGAGACAGGCTACTGGGAGGCTCTTCTGACTTACTGGAATGAAGGGGATGTGAAGAGATGGCTGAAGTGGTCCCTCCGGAGCCTCTACCTGCCTTTATAGCGGGGCATGTGGGCAGCCCCACATCTACATCAAGCGCTCAAGGCACTGAATTTGATAGCCGCCCATCCTCTGCTATCCGTCCCGTGTTTTCCCACACTCAAATCCAGCTTCTGCTCCCTTGACTCACCAGAGCTTCCCTCGTCTCTCTTTTCCACCTATATTTGCTGAGATTAAGTTGCCTCCTAGTTGTCTGTGTTTGCTGCTATTTATACACCTGCCCTGGCCCTGACCCACTGAAATTCAAGCTACTGGTTAAGAAGCCCATCTCATCTGACGTAGGCCAGGTCCCATGCCTGAATCCCAAGTCTCAGATGCTACTGTGAGTTAATACTTCTGAGGTTCTGCGTTTTCCTTTTGAAAGGGTAAAAAAAAAAATGAAACATAGTTCAAGCTTCCTCCTTTCAAAATTTGGTGACTTAATATATGAAAAAAATCTCTAGCCAAGGCGGTTGGCATGTATTAAGACAGCAGCGGTGGTGATGCAGTTGGAAAGGTGAAGGCAGGGAAGGGGACCACTATTCCTCTCCAGCCAGATTGGAGCAGGCCTTCAACATCATACTCTGTGAGAATGGACTAAACTCAGAGCTGAAAGTTTAAAATACCATGTCCAAGTGCCAGCTCTCTTTGACTTACCGCCTAACCGAGGGTCAACTACTTCATCTCTCTCTCCACCCTGGTTTTCCTCTGTGTAATATGAGCATAATAACTTTTGCCCACCTCACTAGGGCAAGGATGATTAATCAGTGTTGGTGAAGCTCAATAAATCCTTTGGGTATGAAGTGCAGTGAGGTTGGAAAACATTATTGCTATTAGCTGCTTTCTTAAGATCTAAACCAGAAAACCAGGCTCTGCTGAAAGGGATACTATGGACAGGACCTTCATCCCATATCATTGTCAAGAATCTGCACCACATCTATGAAGATTAGTATTTCCCTCACCATAGCATTCACACTTCAACAAATGGCAATCAATCTATTACATATACATAAGTGCCCAGAGGTACTTGTACCCAGTAAAGATGTTTTTATTCCTTCGAGAGATAAGTACTGCATTGTTGAAAGTGCTCTGTTGAATGATGGTGGGTGGACAGAGGATATGCAATGATTCAATATAGTCCCTACTTTCTATGTAGCATCAGAGATACTAGATACAGACAACCATAGTTGGCCATACATAAAAACAGGTATGGCCAGTCAAATATTTCTGCATGAGGTGACATCCATATGACAATTAAGCAGGAAGCAATCTATAGACATGAAGATATTTGAGGGAAGGAGTGAAAAAGAAATAATTGTGGGCAGAAGAAAAATTACTCTTACTAGTGCACAGGGAGTAGGAGCAAGACAAACAGGAAACTGCAGGGTGATCGGATCCCAGCTAAGCAAAGTGGAGACATCTCCAAAACAGTCTAAAGCTGTCCTTTGATCAAGATCATCCTTATGATATAAGTGCTGACATTCTTGATTTAATGCAATGTCTAGCCTGGTCCCCAGCTCCTATCTAGCCTGGACATCTGGAGCAATTGCTTTCTCAGATGCTCAGGTATTTGGCTTCTATTTGCACTAATACCCATGTGTACAGCTACTTGGTATTTTATATTCCCATGCAGTCATCCCATAGTATTCAGAAGAATTGCCAGTCAGTTGAAGTCAGTGTAAATATGAAGCACAAATTAAGAAAAAAAAATCAGCATTAACAATGCACGTGAACCATGTATGGCGATAACCTAGAACCCATGCATGGATGTAGTCCACAGCAGCTCAGTGTCCAAGTGGGTTCCCCAGTAATGGGAACAGGGACTGTCTCCAACATGAACTCAGTGGCTGGTTCTTTGATTACTTCCCCCTGAGGTGGGGGGAGCAGCCTTACCAGTCCCCAGAGGAAGACAATGCAGCCAGTCCTAATGAGACCTGATATGCTAGGGTCAGAGGGAAGGGGAGGAGGACCTCCTTTACCAGCGGACTTGGGGAGGGGCATGGGAGGAGGTGAAAGTAGGAGGGTGGGATTGGTAGGGGATGACGGAGGGGGCTATAGCTGAGCTAAAAAGGGAATAAACTGTAATCAATAAAAAAATAAAATATTTAAATGAAATATAAAAAAACAACAGCAGTGCATGTGAAATGAAATGGTATGACAGAACCAGATCAAACAGAGAGGCCCACACCTACCAGCAGTTCAGTTGAACCACTCTCGTGCCTGTGTGTAACTGGAAAGAATGCATGTATGTCTTAGGTTCCTTCTAGCCAGTGCTCATTGTACATTAATTTCATAAACAATCATCAGAAAGCCCTTGCAAATAACTCTAGTAAGTACACATTTTCAAAACCTAAGTGGGGTTTAAAAGAGAACCTTACGTGGTAAGAATTACATTGAAGGAACAAGATCCTCACCCAAAGAGAAAAGAAGATAGAAACACGTTGATAATAAGAACACAGAATATAACTTTAATCAGCATCAGCGTTAATCACCTCATTTGGTATCTGACAGTTCAGTGAAGTTTCTGTTTTAAAAGCGTGGGCAAAGCAGGCTGCCTACTTTAATTTGTCATCTGCTATAAGTTGAGCTACGGTCTGAGATGGTAGAAAACCCTTTTTGTTGGATTTTACCTCTTTAATCTCAAATGAAAACTGGCATTCCATCTGGATAGTGTCCAATGTGACACATTTGGGGAGCCATTGACTACCTAGCCTTACAAATCAAGAACAGTGATTAAATAATCAAGATTTCTGAAAAGCCTTGAGGGAGCTGCATGGGTTTTGCATCAGTGATTGCTGTTCTGTTTGTAACACAGGGTCCTCTGGAGCTTAGGGTGGGAACTTGAGTTTGGCAAAGTGGCATTGGACATTTTGTGAGCATTAGCCGAGTTTGACATCCTTAGAAATGTGAGAGCAAATATGTAAATTTGAGGGATTTAAAAAATATCTTAAACTAATGAAATTTGTCACTGAGAAGATGAAAGTGCATATGTAATTACGTGGTTATTTATTTAGAGGAGAGAGTAACATAATGATGTTTTGCTGTGCATCCATTAAATATGAAAGATTGTTGTTTTTCATGTGTAAAATACAATAAATATCTATAGATATTTATTAATTCCTCATATAAAAATTTAAAAAGGGCTTTTTATAATGTATAGATGAATAAAGATAGAGATATTTTGAGACCTGGGTCAAACATAGATTGATGATAGCTTGAAACAGCTACTGCCCAGAATAGAAGGATTTTGATCAAAATAGCAACTTATTTTCCAAAACTGCATGCACAAAGTAACAATCCATTAATTAGAGATGTCAAAATCAGTCTACAGATATCAGCAGACATTATTAGTGTTACAATATTCTTAAGCTCTGAACAAAATTGTTAATTTGGTCAAGTTATCATTTACTATTTCTCTGCATCTTTTGAAGGATTTTATTCATTCTGGTATTCAAACATGTATCCATTCAAAACATTTTTTTTTTTTTTTTTGTAAAATTTCTCTATGGTGGTAGGCATGGTCATGGTGCTTAGAGCTATACTCATGAAGGAGTGAAATTCCTAGTATAAATGGAGTTTTCATTCTTGGAAGTTAGGGTAGTGTCAGGGAGTAAAATGTATAACTGAATACAATTACAAAGAGCATGGTTGGTCAGATAGTAATAATCGCAATGAATCTAGCAATGTGGAATGTTATGCTTGAGCATATCTGTCACTTTAATGACCAGGGAAGTCCTCTGGAGTGACTTCTTAAATGACCTTTAGGATAGCTGGGGAAATGTGGGGAGCATCATTACAAATTTGCCTTGACTTGGAAAACATACAGTATGCAAAGCCTTGTAAGCTAGACCAGAAGCATGAATGGAGTTAGATAGGTGGGGAAATGGCAGTGTGACTGGATGGAATGAATGAGGAAGAACAGTTAAAAATGAGAGAGGAGAGCCTGGCGAGGTTTGTGTGCTCTTAGAGGCTCTAGTAGAGTCAGCTAAAAATTGCACTTTATATCTGATGAGAGTGTATTAAAATTTTAGCATCTCTCTTTTCCTCAGTTTTCTTCTAGAACTTCTATTGCTTTTGAAACCATACTGTTAAAGCACTGTCAGACCCTCAGCCTAAGACTTTTTTTTTTCTGAAAAAAAAAAAAAGAAATTTTATTTTGATTTTCAATATCTTACTCTCAGGATAGGGCCAGGTTCTTTATCTAATCTGATAAACCAGAATGAATTTGAGCATTCATGTTTCATGTGACTTCTAATGATATCCTTCTAAAATGGAATCTTCTTTTAAATATTCCGCATTACTTAGGTTTCAAAGAATCCTTAGCAACTAAAGCTGTTTAAAAGAATGGAGGACACAGTTGAAGCACTTTGCACCACACCCCAACTCGTGTCCAAAGAAACGGCATAGGTTTAACGAAATCCTTGATGAGCGAGCTAGCAATCAGTGAGAACGGTTTACATACTGGTTTTAATTGTTGATGTAATTTATTAACCCATCTTCACATGCATGTTCTCATTTAATTCTCACTGGCAATACCGTAAATCCCCAAATGCTCTGTCTACTGAACCTGTGGTAAAAGTTGGTGTAGAGACATACAAAGCTGTAAGTGATAGTTTGAATCTTTTTTTGTATGAAACACATTAATAAACTGATTAATAGAAATGACTATTCTGCATGCCCTGAGGTCAGTTGGAGAAGGATGCCTGAGTTTAGCGCTCACCGATTTTGAAGCCCACTTTTTATGACAATGCCTTCCTCGAGTGTTGTACAACAGCCTGGTTCTGCTTCACCCCTCAGAGGACAGCTCATCTGAAAGGAAGAGGTAACAAACTCAGGGAGGCAGATCAGGGAGCAGGCACTTACCCTCCCTATTCATTCTCTCTGGCTCCAGGGAGCGCTCTGCTGCATCCTCTTGGGAAATCACACTGACTGTGTGACAAAACATCGGTAGTGATGTTATTTCAATAAAGAAACAAGGTGTGCCCAAAGGCCTTTTCAAGGTGCAAGATTACACATGCACAACCCTCCATACCCGCACACACTCACTCCAGCTGGGAATGCTGCATGGAGGCCAGGGGGATGCAGTTCTTGCATCCACTCTCTACCCAAATAAGCTTCTGTTTGTGGAGCGCATGATGCTCCTCCCTTGCCATTTACGTAGAAAGCACCCCTGTGGTGTCTGTGGATCCAATAACAGTTATCTCAAAGCGACACTCTTTTTGTACTTTGATTTTAGTGAGATCTGTCACTTCTGTAAGGTGCTGAACAAGAGCAGGGGCTAGACAAATCAAACGAATATGCGTGGGGCTGGGATTTAACCTTCATTCTGCTGTCTTTCTTGAACAGACACTCCTCTGCAAAGACAGCGCTTCTGTTTGTATTATAAACAGAAACTTCAGAGCGCGTTGTGGGAGATGGCCCCAGAAAAGTTTTCACAAAGTGCGCATTGCATGTGTTCTGAAGAGTTTTTTCTCTCTTAATCAAGTACATCTAGAAACTGAAGTGAATTATCCTACTGTTACCTTACAGCAATCTTCGTAGAGCATCGCTGAGAAATCTAAGTGGTGCTTAAATTCAAATAAAGAGTAAAGCTTTGTATTTATGTGACACCATTTACTTAGTGTATCCCATGTATTTACTTAATGATCCCATTACTAATTTGGTTATAAGACACAATAATAATCAGTTGGGTGTGGTGGTGCATGCAGGTAAATTCCAGCACTAGAGGAGGCAGATGCAGAAGAAGCTCTGTGGGTTCGAGGCCAGCCTGGTCTACAAAGAGAGTCCAGAACAGCCAAGACTAAATAGAGAAAAACAAACATAAAAAACCAACAATAATCATTCTATGGAGTTAGTGATCTGTGGGACAGATTTGGGGAAATACTAAGTACTTTCAGTAACTGATAGGAGGAGGAGGAGGAGGAGGAGGAGGAGGAGGAGGAGGAGGAGGAGGAGGAGTTTGTTTGTGAGCTTATAGCTGTTCTGACCTCTAGTTTCCGAGAGGCAATGCATGAGCTTGTGAAGGAGAAACTTTCTGGAGATATGGCACCGTTACCTTTGGCTCTTAACTGCAGGCAGTAAAATGTGGCAGGTGGGAACGCGGCTGTAAGTTGCCACCTGCACTTATTATACCGCCAACATGACTTTGTGCAGCACTGGAGTTCTTTGAACCCAACCTCTCCCGTAGCACTTAACTCAGTGGAGACCGGGGTGACAATGTAAACAGAGTACTTGACAGTGTGCTGGGAGAGTAAGCAAGGGCTCAGTCAGCAGAGAGCTTTCCTTTTCTCCTCCTCTAATCTTCTCATACATCTATACATAACCTTCCACATCCCCCCCCCCACAGAAATCCCCCTTTGTGTCAAGGGATGCATTTGTACAAAGACTGACTGAATATTAACATCTCATGTACCTATCTCATTAGTGCCATTCAAAAACCTAGGCTAGGAGCGTATGGACGCAGAATTCAGACACATTGTTCCCAATGTTGCCCCCTCTCTGCTTCAGCTATTGAACTGTTAAGTGGTCCTTTGAAAAGCTATTAGCAGAAAATCACTCATTAAAACTACTCTTAACATAAAAATCAGTTGTTTTTTTTTTTTTTAAATAAAAGCCTATGAATATACTCTATGTGGTCTCGGCACCAGTGTGGCTCTATCTTCTTCACCGTGAGAAATGGTTCTCGTAAAATAATCTCCCAGGGAAATTGGTAGTTTGAGAGCACAGACTGATGTTTACCACCCAGTCCGGCCATCGCCAAACAAACATTTGTGTTTTCAGATACACAAGTCATTGGTAGACCTACATGCAGGTATTTTAACTTATCTACAGAATCATTTGCTGTTCACATGTCTATAACTGACGTTCATGACGAAAAAAATCCCACGGCAGGTATATAAAAAGACTTTGCGCTTAAGTTCATAATCATTTCAGTAGGGTTCCTATGCTATATACTAGGTTTATTATTTATTTTTCAGGCAGAACATGACAACAGTTATGAATATTTCAGTGTGACTATATATTATTAATCGTGTTATTCCTCTGCTCCATTCCAAAGGGGTCCCATCTCATTCAGAATGAAAGTAAAAGTCCTTGAAATGGGTTTCAAGGCTCTTTGATCTTATCTAAACTATCCTGGTCCCACTTGCGCACTCTGCTATAACCACACTGCTCTTCTTGTCCCAGGGGTGTCCCTGACTTCAGCCTTTATGCTGTCATTTCTTTCTCCCTCACATCATCTTCTTCCAGATACTCACAAAATTAGGCCCCGACTGCCTACAAGTCTGTGCCCACCCTTTACCAGGCTGCTCCTTATAAACTAATATGAGCCATTTCCTGAACTCTTTCTCATAGGTCCTTGCTTACATGTCTGTCTGACACTATATTATCTGACATAATCACACCAGCTCTTGAGAGTCAATTTGCTGCATGTTGAAGATATTTCTAGGAACTGTTAGACATTATAACCGTTAAAATCAGACACTAGAAATATTTACATTCTGGAAAAATATTTACATTCCGGGTAGCAAAAGCTACCTATTTGGGCATTTGTTGTTTTGACACGTTGCAAATGGACTTGCTTAGAACACTGGTGGGTGAGTTCAATAATCAAGAGAATGTCTGGGTTATATATTGGACACAGCCATTTACATGTTGAGTGAGCAATTGATGAGGGTACTACATGTTAGGGCTGGATGACCTTTTACCTTGTGGAGGGTAAGATTAATCCTTTATCAGATCAGAGTATATTTGGGAACTCATATATATTAGGCCTTAGAAATATGATAACAAAGGACCTAGCTCTACTGGAATTCATACTATTGTAAGGAAGAAGGATAAAAAACAGTGAAGTATTGTAGAGAAACAAAAAAAAAAAAAAGAAAAAAAAGTGTTCTGATGTTGTTTATTTTTAGTGAAACACAAAATCCTTAATGCCATCTTAGACAACAAGGGTCTAATGAGTGATTATTATCCCATTGTGCTTTATATTGCCGTGATAAGCATCACAATCAAAGGCAAATTGGGAAGGAAAGGGTTTATTTGTCAACCCCATTACAGTCACAGTCCTTTATTGACAAAGTCAGGAAAGTGACTCAAGGAGAAACAGGGAGACAGGCAAGGACTTACACAAAGACCATAGAAGATCTCTGTTTGGTGGATCTCTTTTTAGGCTCATGTTTAGCTGCCTTTCTTGCACTTATCATGCTCATCTGACCAGGAGTGACACTCCTCACAGTCGGATGGGTCCTCCTATATCATCATTAATCAAGAAAGTACCCTCACATCCTTTCCTACAGGCCAATCAAATGGAGACATTTAAGTAGAAAGAGGTCAAGAAGGTATAGCAAGGGTAGAGGAGGGATTTAAGAGAGAGAGAAATAATTCTAACTATGTTTTAAAAAGCCACATGGACATCCACAATTTATATGTTTCCTAAACACCACACACACACACACACACACACACACACACACACACACACACACACACAATTTTAATCTGAGATACCCTAATATTCTGGGGATAACACACCTTCCAGAAGCCCTAGGTTGTTCAATGAAAAGGCAATGGCAGGCAGAGTATTTTTTTTCTCAAGCTATTAGTTAGAGGTATCCCAGAGACTCCCAAAACAATACAGACAATAGTCCTGTTTTTTACTGCACTCTAGAACTCATCAGTAAGACTCCATTGCTGAAGACATCATATATTTTGGTGACAGGACGTGGAGAAACCGAGTTGCTGCTGACCAACTTACTAAATGTGAACTTACTATCAAACTCACTAAATGTGAACCCCCTGAACTGCAGTATTTCCATCATGCCCATGGTTTCAACATGCCATGGAAGTTATATGGAGGTAAACAATTTTTTTTGTAACTGAATGTAAACCCATTCCACAGAAGTAAATGGAAGCCTAGTATTGCCTAAGAACCCATGGTTTGGAGTTCATAGTTTCCAAGTTTGAGGCTACTACTATTCATTTTGTTACATGGAAATAATATCAAGTTGCCCTCTAAATTCATATCGTTGTATGTATAAGTTAGTACAGCTCTCAGACCTCATCAAAGAAGTATTAATTGCTGGCAGCAGTTAACTTAGAAATAAACAACTGTTGAAGATCAGAGAAGGAAGTGTCAATGGAAGGGTCAGGCAAATACAGGGCACTTCTCAAAAGGTTTCGGGACTGTAGTGGAACATTGGGCAGAAAAAGTTTAAAAATCCAAGGCCAAGGGAGACAGGTGTGAAACAATGTCTTCAAAGCATGAAACATCACACACATAAACTCAGTTGAGTTTGTGTGTGTAATACCTGCATAAGAGCAAGCCATGCAAAATACCAGCATGGAGTTGGGAGGGGTTTAGGAACAGGTACTCTTCACTGAGGAGCTTTTAAATCATTACATCCTGGAGAAGGAAGGGTCACTTTTAAGGATGTAGCCTCTAATAGCTCATGTGTGCTCCAATTGATGGTTCCACAGCCAGTTATATATGAGTATCATATACTGATTTGACTTGATGGGATGTTTTGTAAGGATAGGAATTCGGGAAGAAGTATGGGGTAAATATGATCAAAACACATCGTGTCAATTGCTCAAAGAGTTCACAAAACCACATTTGTAAAAATTGGAAATGTTTGTTAAGTAAAAAAATGTATGTCTACCTTCACTTTTCAATTGCATTATTATAGATTTCCCTGATGAAAAAAGAGAAGAAAAAGTCACCTATGGAATATAAAGGGGAAATGTCATAGTCATTGAAGAGCTACACTTTTATGAAGAAAATATTAAGATCCACAAAATATAACAAAATTAAATAAAATATTTAAAATTTAGTTATCTTAAAATAATTTTTTTTATCATAAAATATATGTAAACTCAGTAAAAATAATGTCAGATTGAGAGCATTTAGCTCCCCGTGTAATTCTCAGTGGATTAGAATTTCAAATATATGAAGCTATTCTGCAGTACTTTAGTTGCACTGCCTCAAATGCCAGCCCTTTACTCTCTCTATAGCTTTCCTCTTGATGGTTTGATCCGTGTCAGGCAAACCATGCCTCGCGGAGTGAAAGGCATCTCAAACTTGTCCACACCTAGCATTACAAACCTCAGGTGATTTCTGTTCGGCCAGTGGCTCAGGATAAATTCTGGGCCAGGGCCATCATTAACTCTCTCTTTTTTTTCCATTTCCAAACTTACTTAGTATCTCCTCTTTCTGTTTTAAACATGTGATCACTTTTTTTTGTTCCCATTGTTAATATCAGAGTTTAAGCTATCAGCATGTTTTGTCAGTTTCCTAAAGCTAGGCTTGTACGTGGTCTACATTTTCATTTCTTCCAAATTTTTGGTAGAATTTTTTTTTTAGCATGCATACCTTTAAATGATCAGATGTCCACAGTGGTGCGTTTGAAGATAAGCATGCGCCTATGAAACAAGCGTAATCTGTGCCATGAGCCTACTCATCACAGTGCAAAGATTCCGCCCACTCTCCTCTCTAGTATTATCTAGTATATTTTGTAACAGGAACACTTAACATAAGATAATCATCTTACTCATCTCTTCTGTGTACAATTCAGAATTGTATAACTCAGCTCCTAGCAACCGTCCTTCTGCACCTGCCTCTGAGTTTGACGGTTTTAGACTCAATATGTAGCATTTGTTCTTCCGTCTCTGAAGCATTTCTTTCAGCATACGACTGCCAAATTTACCCACATTGTCATCCAAATGCCAAGATTTTCTTAAAAAAAAAAAAGACTAGTATTTTGTTGTAGGTGCCATACAAAACAACGGCATTAATGAAAGAGTTCACACATGTACGTGATTAACCTTGCCCATATTTGTCCCCCCACCTTGTTGTCTCATACTCCCAACCCCTCTTGCTTCTTCCTTTGTCCTCCCTACCACAGCCTCACTTCTGCTTTCACGTTGCGTGTGTCTGTGTTGCTCTGTATTCTACATATGAGAGACATGAGTCACTGTCCCCTCCTTCCCACATCGCACCTGCTTGTTCCTTCCTTTCCTGCTTAGACCATCTTCTTCATCCTGATAGTCATCATTCGACTTTCACATCATGTGCATATATTCAGATCTGGATTTTACAATAAGAAATGGGCTTATTTCCCTTAATAGTTATCTGTATTCCCATATTTTTTTTTCTGGAAATAGCATAATTTCATTTGTCTTTATGCTTGACTAAAATTCTAAGTGTATTCCCAGAAGTTGTATAGCTGGATCATATTATAGCTTTGTTTTCAGTTATTTTGAAAAACCTTATACTTATTTCGATCATGACACACCACTTCACATTCCTACCAGCAACAACAACAACAAAAAAAAATGATTCCTCTTCCCCAACATCTATGTAGTTGTTGACATTGTGTTTTCTTGCTGATAGCTGTTCTGACTGGGGTGAGTTAGGATCTGAATATAATTTTAACTTACATTTCTGTAAGAGCTAAGAATTTTGACAATCTTTTCAGCTATTTCTTGACTATTTGTATTTCTTCTTTTGGAACTGTTTATTTGGTTTATTTGCCTGATTGCTGATTGATTTGTTTAGCTGATGATTTTGTTTTGTTCCATAAGCCATCCCTTCAGTTTGGGCATCATTCCCTTTATTATTCTGATCCATTCTAACATTATATAATGCAGTTGGTAAATCCTCATAACTATTTTTTAAGCTTTGTGAGTTCTTTTCATTTGCCTATACTTTAAGTTGTTGCCCTCGGAGTTTCAAAGTTTTGTATCTCATATTAGGGTATTTTATCTGCTTTTGTGTAAGGTGAGAGCTATGGATGTAGTTTTATTCTTTGCCTGATTCTAACCACCCCATTTGCTGAATAGACTCTTATTCATAGGATAGTTGTTTCTTCAAATATAGTCTTTATTTATTCATTGAGAATGTCATACATGTATACAGCGTATTTAAGCCGTATCCACCCTTTACACAACAACTCCAGCACCTTCCAGACAACTCCAGCACATCCATCTCTCAATCTTATGCCCATTTTGTGTTTGTTTGTTTCATTGAGGCCACTGAGCCCAGGCAGTGTTGTCCATTGTTGTAAGGACGCCAATGGAAGTATGATTACCTATCAAGATCTACACCCCTGAGGAGAACCGATTCTTCCTCCTCCAGCGAAAACTCACAGGCTGTTGGTGGGACCACATGAGTCCTCCCTCATCCAGGTTGGAATTTTGGTTGCCTTGATTCTGTACACGCAACCACAGCATCTATGTGTGCGTGTGTGCAATCGGCCATGCCGTGTTTGTGTGGCACTACTTTGAGACGATCATTTGATGTTTTTCCCCCATCAGGTAGTTTACCAGTAACTTCAGTCCCAAAGGATCCAACGCTCTTCTCTGGGTTTCATGAGCACCTTTACTCATGTGCACGTAACACCACGCAGACATACACATGTATACAAATAACTAAAATAAATAAATAATTAATTAATTAATTAAAATGATAGTTACTTAGTGAGCAATTAGATAGTTACATGCTGTCTGTGTATTAAAAATAACAAACAACTTTCCGTCTAGTGCCTGTGACGTCTGCACGATGGGCTTTTGACTGGCTTTACGTTACCAGATATGAATTTGTTCCCGTGGACTGAACGTCAGCTCTAACCCGAAAGCCATCGATTACGCCACAACAGACTTGCCGCTGTTGCACCCTTAGTATATGTTGCCTGGCTGATTGGATTGTTGCCCAGAGGATCCAGGGCTGAATAAGGCTATCGATGGCAGTTCTCCCTCTGTTACAACGGCAGGGGGTTGTTGTTGTTGTTATTGTTTTGGTTTGGTTTTTGTTTGTTTGCTCTTACATTACTATTTTAGTATCAACAAAGTAGCTGGAAGTAGCGAGTCTTCAATAAGTATTTGTTACCTAAATAAATGAGTGAATGAAAATCAGTGATTAAATACAATATGAGCAAGTGATAGTAACAGTTCATTGAGCACAACACCGAAAAGGGCAATAAACACAGGAAATTATGTACTACCTAGTAATAATCAACAAAATGAAAGGCTAAATCAAGTCCGCATTTATTTCAGGATGATGGGAAAAATAAATTAAATTTAATAAAAAAAAAATAGTTGGCTACACTCAATAGAAGTAATGACAGACCATATTGTTTAAATATAAATTTGAACAAATATTTTCAAGTTCATTTCAGTAATACTGTATAAAATGATGCATGCTCTTCAACCCAGCCATCTGATTTTCAGGTGCCTTCCCCAAATAATCACCCTTACATGGAGAAAAAGATGTTATTCACTCAGCTAATAATCGTGAAAAAATAAAAAGGAAAGAAAAATAAAGTGGAAGCCATACAAAACTCTCAGTAGGAAAGTATAAATAAACTGAGGGTTGGTTTATTTGTACAATGAAGTTTTATGAATCTATTAAACCTAAGAAACCAGAACTATATTTATTAGTATGTATTTTAAAACAGTGTGAAGTGAAAACAAATTGGAGGTTATATATATATTATGTAACCCTATTTGAATTATTTCAAGACATTGCAAAAATATTTATATTTTATATGGCTTTACATATATGTATGAAGATTAAAAATGTATAGATCTGTCAATGCTTCAGGAGAGTAACATTTGGAATGCAAGAAGGAAGTATTTGGGCAGTTGGTCTTCTGTGCTCTCATATACTAGTAGCTTAAAATATTTTCAAGTCAAAATGATAATTTGATGTTTATTTGAACTGTTTTGGGAATATTTTGTATTTTCTGTTTTATAAACAAAAACTATAAATTAATTTTTTAAAAATAATGTCTTGGCAAAGAAGAATTAAAAAAATAGGTACAGAACCAACAAGGGAAGTCTCAAATTCTAGGAAAAGTGAAACTTGAGTATGTTTGTAAGAGGGAAGGAAGGCCTTTTAAAGGGTGGAAACAGACAATGTAAGAGAAAAGGTAGCAGAAAAAAAACTGATGATAGTTGTAGGAAGTCAAAGCAAAGATGCCCTGACAACTATTAGTTAAGACAAGGAGCCATGACTTCTAAGCTAAGAAAGAAGAGCTTTTTCTAAGAAAGAAGAGCTGTTGAAACCTGGATGGGAACAATAAAGGGAACTCAAGCAAAAAAAAAAAATTCTCAGTAAAGCTGAAGGCAAAATGATACTAGACTATTTCCAGCAAGTGAGGTCATCATCTGTTTTTGTAATTTGGGTAGATCAGAGAAGGCTCAACATTTCCATGTGTATGTAGTAAGAAACTAAGCCAAAAGTAGTTGCTTTCCCAGGCAGCTCCATCAACTCAGTTGTGTTAGCAATTAGATTGTTTTGTTCTGTACCTTACAGGAGAGGCATAGCAGAATGCTGCACAGGAAAGCTGTTTACATTATTGCAGCAAAGGAGCAGAGAAGGAGGGGAAGAAAGTAATCAGGACAAGTGGTAATCATAGACATGGCAACAGCAATGTGCCAACCCTGCAGTTTCCTCTATGTCCTAATAATGCTGTCAAGTTATGACCATACCAAAAGGTAAATCACTTATTTTATAAGCCCTCATGAGTCAGTGACCTCTGATCCACCAACAGGAGACCAGGCCTTTCACAGAGGACCCGTATCAAGGATATATTTCCTATAAAAACAGCAAGAAGGAAAATGTTCATGTTGACAATCAACTAATTCATGAAAGAAAAAAAAATTAGAAGCCACAGATGTGTAGTGTTTATGAAAACATTGACAAAATGGCTAAACCAGACATGAAGACTTGGAAAGATGGAGGTGGGAAGATCCAATGGAATAAGGTGAAAATAAAAAAGTTAAAATACAAGAGAGGTGAAGATACAGTGAGTAAAAATGAACAATGTCTGTATTAGGTCTGTACAAGAACAGGCCTGTCAACAGCTAGAGGAGGGTGGGAGAGGTGCTGAGAGATCACCAGCCCTCACAGCTGGATCATTTGCAACCTATAAACTTGAAGAGAGAGAGAGAATTGCCTTCATTTGTATACCGGCTGACTACCTACCAGACTCTAAAAGAGTTCCAATCAGTTGATAAATTGATGACTCTCATTAGACTAAATTATTCATGAAACAATCTCCAAAATTATGCATCCTTGAAAGGGCCTCAGACTTCTAAGGGGGGTAGGGTAGATGGGGTGGGAGGAAAGTAAAGGGGGAGAATAGAAATACAGTTTTGTTTTTTTACAGGAAAACTAATATTCTGATGGTTGTAATATGTCTAATAACCTTAGAGCACTGGCTGACACTTAAAACATTTAAAAGGAAACTAAAGGAACAAGTTGTACAAAACTGAAATATTAGATGTGTTAAGTTTAAAGTTAAGATAGCAAAGGGTATTGGAAGTGATAGGGTAGAAAATATTACAGAATGCTTATCAACTCACTCGGAACAGAATTATATTGTTATTTTTAGTAACAAAGACATGTAGTAACAATTAATTTATTTAATGTTTTTTTTTTTCAATTATTCTACTCTACAACACTGAGAATTATCTACATTGATACTTTACAAATCTAATTAATTTGTTTGAAAATTTATTTGGTGTTTTCCTGTATAAATACATTGATTGTTTTCCACTAATTTGTGGTTTTCAACTGTTTTTAATACCATAAACTACTGCAAATACTTGTGTTAAAATGCATTTTGTTATACAAAATTTGGAAATATCTCTAGGGCATTTATGAAAAAGAGAAAGCCGTGGGTTACGAGTCATATTTCCACTTGAATGTGCAGGTTGCAATATATTATATAAATGTACTCAATGTACATATGTATATAATCGCTTTCATAAAAATTTACAATGTATGAACTCTCTACATACAGATACACTAAAACATAAAACAGCTTATCAAATGAGAATAAACATGAAGAAAATGGTATTTTAGAGAGTGGGAAACCAGAACTTTTTATCCATCTTTGATACATTTCACAATTAAAGAATAGGAAAGTGTGTTTTCACAATGGTACACTTCATTTTGCCAAGCATAAAAACATAAGAAAAGACAAAGATTTTCTTAAAAAATTACCTTCTACTGTATCACCCAAAGAAAAGATTTATTATTATTTTGTTATGTTTTCCAGTTAATGAATGAAATGTATAAACACACATTAACAGTTTATATTTTACTTAATATTTTAAGACTTTTGTTTACTTATAAGCTCATACTAAAAATTTCATTAAGCTTTTATGGTTGAGCTTCATGATTTTTTGTAAATACTTTGGAATCATCAATCTCATTGCTAAGGAGAAAAATGGAATAAACTGAATATTGCCAACTTTTCTTTGACTCACTCCTCAGTGAACTATGGTTTCAGCAAAAATGATCCTTACAAAGTCTAGAGGGAGAAGAAAATTTGCTGATCCCCAGTGTAAAATGCACACTGAAGCTGCTAGGATCCAGAACATGTTGTGACACATTAACAGTGATTTCAACATAGTTTGGGAAATTAGACATGGGTTCCCATGAAAATGTGAAGTTCTGAATGTCAGTGGTTCTTTCCCCATAAACACCACAAGAAGATTAAAGTGAGGAAAAAGGAATTAAGCCACAGTTCTGAAAAGAGAGGAGACATGTACCCATGTCTCTTACATTCTCCACAGTGAAGGTCTATGTCTCAGTCAACATCAGAAGACACTTGCCCAGTCAAGTTCTTTGGCTGAATGAGAGAAAAATCTAAGAAATCATTTGAAAACGTTACAACATAACGCAATACAGCCATTCAAAGTGTCCTTTTCTATGACTGACCACTACATAAACAGATTCTTAGTGGGATAGATCTGGAGCAAGGCCAAAGAGCCGCAAGACACAAATCTTTTCTGAGTAGCAGTTAGGAAAGTCCAGCTTGGCAGTGGTATGTATGATGCATGTCTTTAACCTCAGCTCTCCAGAGGCAGAGGCATGTGGATCTCTGTGAGTTAGAAGCCAGCCTGCTCTACAGAGGTGGTTTCAGGTAAGTCCAGGCTACAGAAAAATCCTGTCTCAAAAAGAAACAAATGAAAAAAAAAAAGTTAGGATAGTCCAAAAACAAAAAATGCACGAATTTTGAGGAAATTTGACATTCTACTACCAATTGCTATGGCAAACATAAAAGAAAGCCAACTTCCAGCCAAGAACACAAAATCTCCACAATCAAGTCTAGCTTATCTGTTTTCAGAGAACTATTTTTTTAAAAAAATCTCTTTTTGATTATCCAAGGGCCATAATTTGGAGAAGCTCTAGTTCCTAATGTGAAATAAAATTCTGATAAGATTTATTCCCCCAGGAAAACACATCTACACATCTTTTTTTTTTTTTTGAGAATATACTAGGCATTCTTTGAAATGGCTACTCATGGACATTATACATCATGACCAAAACAGTAAGAAAACATGGTAAAAGAAAGATAAGACATAATCTAAACTGACAAGTCATTTAAACCAGACTCAGATTATGTGACAGATTTTAGAGTTATCAAGTGGAATTTAAAATAACTACTTACAATATGTTGAGTGCTCCAGTGGGAAAGCAGACAATATGCAAGGACAGATGGCCAATGTCATACAGAAGACAGTAAACCTAAAGACAATAAAACACTAGGAGTGGAAAATACCACAACAGAAATGAAGGGTGCCTCTGAGAGTCTTAGAGTAGACCGGATGTGACTAAGGAACCAATTGGGAAGCTCGAAGACTGTCTGAGAGAAACTTTCCAAGCCAAAAGAGAGAGATAAAAAATTATGAGGAAGTAAAACAGAGCAGAAACTTAAAACTAAAACTGCATCATAGAGTCATGTATATATATATTAATGAAAGTCATGTATATATCAATTAATGAAAGTATCAAAACACAGATACAAGAGAATCAGAGAATATCAAGCAGGTTAAACACACAGACGTCTACCTCAAAGCTGTATCCTATGCCAGATGTGGACAAAGCAACAGAGAAGACATGAAATTTGCTAGGAAGTGGATGAGCAGTACAGAAACACTGTCCAGAAAGATAAAAATTTAGGATACTTTTCATGAGAGTTGTGCAAGCCAAGGCAGAAATGAGTTTAAAAAAATATTTACAATATCAGAATAAATATCAATAAAAATGTCTGCCTTTTAAAACTGAGAAATGAAAACTGAGGAGATTTTACTCCAGATCCAGAAGTATCTTGCAAAAATTGTCAAGTGTAGACGGTCATAAACAGATGGATGGAAAAAATGGTGTTCACCTACACAAACAAACAAATACACACACACAAGCCCACAGACATATGCACATCGTATTAAGTAAAAGAATACAAATTTATAACAGAGAGATAAATATCACATATTTCCTATATAGGTGTGTTATGTGGAGTGAAAGGAGAAGAGATATTATTTGTAAGATGGAAGGGGACCAAAGAAAAGAGAAGGTATTATGTAATGCGAAAAATAGCAAGTATATGATATGTTCATGAGAGAAGTCGTAAAGAAACCAATACTTTATAACTAGTTTCTGAAATGGCAATGCCAAGAGAGCATTTTAGGTAAAAGGAAGAGGTCAGAATCTCAGACCCATCATGTTACCCTCTCAAGTCTTTATAAATCCTTGAAATAACTTTATTGTATCTGTAGCAGAAAAAAAAATGCTGACCTAAAGAACCGAATATAATCTATAAGATTAAAATCATAACCAAGTTCACATAAGCACTTTATTCTAATTGATAAAGTTGAGTCCCCAAGGAGTAAGTATAAGTTGCAGTATAAGAAACTACGTGTTGATTCTAGAATGGAACAGCTGAATGTATGAATGGCACAGAGCAGAAACCAGTTTTCTCACTGTCCAAACAGGAGCTTTCAAGTGAGCAAGGGTATTAGCATGGTTCATATAGCAGTGAATACAAGTCGGAGATGCAGTAACTACGAGTCAGAGACATCAGTGTGAATGCTTATGTAACTTAATGTAGTTACGGCTCATTAAATATGACAACATTTACCAATACGAGCAGATAGACTAATTTTTTTTAAAAAAAATTATTTCTCACCCAGATTCAGAGCAATGGCTTTTCCGTGGCAATCAGCAGAATTAATGCCAAGATTGTGTTTCATTTTCCCTATTATTTTTATTTTATTTTATGAGATACTGGTTGTAATATGTCTTTAGTAAAAGAAATTAGGCTTTCTTAAGGAAAAAAAAAAGAGTTTAAGCTTAGATATAAAGTGGTCAAGATGAATGTAGAGTGGCTTACAAAGCTCAAATAAGAGGCCAAAATCGACGAAGTTTGAGAGAATTTCAGTAACAAGCATAAAATCATGAAATAATTAAGTTATGATGTCAAATATAAATTATCTATAGATATCAAATGTACAATGTGAATGAATAAAACATGAAAAATAAGTGACAATTTTTTATTTTTTAAAATTTTTTCTTTCTTTTTTGTTTATTTATTTGTTTGTTTAAGACAGGTTTCTTTGTATAGCCTTGCCTGTCCTGGACACCCTTTGTAGACCAGGCTGGCCTCAAACTCACAGCAAACCACCTGCCTCTGCTTCCTTGAGTGCTGGGATTAAAGATGTATGCCTCCACTCCAAGCATAAGCAACAATTCCTATGTATGACAATGCTAAACAATTTCGGTAGATACTCTAGCTTGAGTAGTTAGAACAGAATTCTATACTCAGTGGTAAGTTACATATAATAATCATTGCATTGAATCCAGTATGAAGATTTACAAAGTAAAGTCCTACTTCAACCAGCCAAATGGTCAAATTCATTGTTAACGGAGATCGGTCTTCATTGACAAGATTGGTGTAAGTGATCCATTATGGCTCTTCTCTAAATTCACAGCAGCAGTGGGTTCCTGGGGAAATCTCAATAAAAAAGTCCACCACATACCACTCATGACCCCTGAAAACTGCCAAAGTCATTGTATACATGGAATTCTAAGACACCGTCACAGCCCCGAGGGGTCTAAGGAGATGATTAAATGTACGATTCTAAATGGAATCCTGAAATGGGATTACAGACAAAACACTAAGAAACCTGAATGTTGTACACAGTTGAGTGACAGCTCGTCAGTTTTGGGTTCATTGCTTTTGATTCATGTTTTACCACTTCTCACCAGCCATGCAAGAAGTACATGATGTAGAAAACCTTAATGTATTTTTCTTAATTCTTCAAAATATTTAAATGAATAATGTGGGTGTTTGGCATAGGTTATTCATTTAAATAACCTTAAGTTGTAGGGTTTATTTTTCCTTTATATCTTTATTTCTTTGTTTTTGCCTACTGTAGGCCATGCTATATTGAGGTTCTATTGTAAATTTTTCCACATAGAAGGTTACTGATTAAAGAGACATGTCTGTGATACATTCTTCTAAGATCCTTAAGCCCATTTACATACTCACAGTAGCACATGGAAGAACAATTTTCCTGCAGTACCAGCAACACTGAACATTATCCTCTATTTAATTTTGGCTAATTAAGTAGGTGAAGAATCATACCTCATTTTACTTTGAAAGGTAGAATTTTTAAAATAATTTCATTGGATATTTAAATGTATCTCTTTATAATTTCAAGTTGGTTTTAAATATAGATTTAATGAACTCCCACTATGTTCCAGGGAACCTTCAAATGCATGTTCTTACATTATCTTTATTATCCCTTGCATCTGGCTGCAAGTAATGGGAAACTCAATTAAATCTGGCTTAAACAACAAGAAGAAGCTATTATCTCCCACAAGAAGAAGCCCAGAGGGAAGGTGGTTGCTGGAATAATCCACCTGCTTAAGAATGCCAAGGTTCTAAAATTCACTCCTAGAGTGGCCCATCATCTGTATCAAGCATCTACAGAAACTCCAGAAATTAAGAACAGAAGAGAAAAATGGCTCTATTGATATAATATTTTCCTTTTTAAGAATAAGAAAACCCCCTAAAACCGTCCCATCAAAGACCAATGGATGCGTCTCCATAGCCTCTGTTCTCCTCTTGCCCAGAAACGCTTTGCATACATGCTAAAGAAAAACCAGTCCTCACTTGGTAAATGGAGGAATCCGTGAACAAATTAACACGTCTTCTCTCCATGTAGTAATTTGAATGAGAATGTCCCCCATAGGCTCAGATATTTGAATGTTTGATCCCCAGTTGGTGGTGCTGTTTGGATAGGTTTAGGAGGTGTGGCTTTGCTGAAGAAAATATGTT
Organism: Meriones unguiculatus; assembly: GCF_030254825.1. NCBI lineage: Eukaryota > Metazoa > Chordata > Mammalia > Rodentia > Muridae > Meriones > Meriones unguiculatus. The sequence continues at coordinate 32,397,025 of NC_083359.1, forward strand.
TCTGTTGTCTGGCTTTGAGATTTCTAAGGCACAAAACATCCCCAGTTTGCTTTCTCTCTTTCCTGCATGTTATTACAGATGTGTGTACTCAGATATTTCTGCCTGATGCTTGCTGCTACAATTCTCTGACATAATAGACTCTTATCCTTCTGGTACCATAAGTCCATATAAAACCCTCCTTTTATAAGTTGCGTTGCTCATGGTGTTCTATCACAACAATAGAAAATTTCTGATATATCCCACTTCCACTTTCTAGTTGGAACCAGGGAAAGTCTGGTATCACTGACCAAGAGCACAGAATGGAAGACAGTGAAGAAAAACTACAAAGGAAAAAAAAATAAAAGAAATGACTCTGAGCAGCCAAGAAGGTTTTCTGTTTTCAGTCCTTAGGGTGGCTCACTTTTAGTTTGGGATACTTATTTATCTTTAACAGGTGGAATATTAGGTTTCATAGAATAGTAGCAACTCATAAAACTACCTAGCAGTGTGCAACACCAACTTGTATTCAACATTTCTATCAGTAACCATAGAACAATTTATTTTTTTTATTTTTTTTTAATTTAATTTTTGGCTTTATTTTGAAATTACATACATGAGTACATCATTTTTACCTCTCAGTCTCCCTTCTCCAACCCCTTCATACGCCCCATGCTTGCTATCAAATTAGTGGCATCTTCTTTAGTTACTATTGTTTTACATACACACACAATGCACACATGAATGCACACATCCATTCTTATTTCTTATATATATACATTTCTTATATATATATACATCTTATTTCCTATAGAACATATTAAACATATTAAAATAATAGTTATAGAACATATTAAAAGTAATAGTTCCTTTAAGCACCTATTGTAAATAAAATCTCATGGTTATGGGGGGGACAGTGTGGTTAGTAAAGTGATTGTAATGTAAAAATGGTAGCCTAAGACTAATTTTCTTTAACCTATTTTGTTTTTTAAATCCCCCAAATAGGCATAATGTCAGTCTCAAAATATGTTGGACAATGTTCCCAAGGAATAACAGTTAAGGTTACTCTAACCTCCATACATACATACATATACATATTTACACACACATGTAACCATTACATACTTGGGCAACCATTCACATGTACAAACACAAAAAAATACAAAAATCCAATATTCCATGACTCATTTACCTGCTTGTTTATAATTACCAGGTCTCAAAATGATACATCCTGTGAGATCAATGACTATTTTTTCTGCCAAAACTCCAATAAAATATAGCAGTTAAGGTACACAGCGAAGTTAAAATACAGATACTGGTATACACACACCTAGTTCTGGTACAATATAAATATTTTTCCATGATTTTTCTTTACCCAACTTTATATGTTTCTCACACTATATTCTGTTGTTTTAGGAAGTAGAGAAAGCTGATCGTAGTACTGTTTTACCTGTAGAGCTCTGGGGGTTCATACAATACTGAAGACTTACGGAACTTTTTTATGTAATGAAAAATTAATAATATGTTCATTTGCCATGGACTCAAACTTTTACACACTGTAAGACTCTCGGCTCTTCTTATAGCCCATTTAACTTGAAATAAAGTCATTTGCAGATCTGGAATCTTAGGACAAACCAGATTAGCTGTAAAAAGAATCTCTCTTTGTCACCCAGCCACCAGAATACCCACCTCTGTTTGAGGATAACTGTGCTTGACCAAGAGCAAGAAACAAATACACTGAACATAATTCAATCCCAGAAGAATGTAAAGAAGAGTATTGATTACTCTAAGTCATCAGTTGGCTGAACTACATACAATGATGATAGCAGTGGCAAGACATGACTCCCTCCATTGTTAGACCGTAATGATGCCAAAGATGAGAAAATTTTTACCCTGTTCACACTAAGGCAATGGCTACTTTTATGTAAAGCCCACTAAGTCATTCTTCTTTTTAGATGTAGTAGCAAATGTTTCCCTTCCAGGTGAACAGATGTCATGGTTTAAATGTGGACAGAGGTCATAAAAGGATACCTTTTGAGAGTCAGTTTTTTCCTTCTATGGAGGGTTACAGAGATTAAATACTGAACTTCAGACCAGCATTCCAAACAGTACTTATTCAGTGAACCATTTCACCACCTCATGAATTTTACTTCATAACAATTAAAATAGCCCCTTAATGTTTTCAATTTAATATTTTGTTCATGTTGTTTAATATTATTCTCTTTTTTAGTGGTTTCCTAAAAGAACTGATTATGTAGTCCACGTCTTTAATTTGTCTCTATCAACTCTGAAAACCAATGTAATCATGTATGTCCTTTTGAGTCCATTAAAATTGCTCACTAAGAAACTGATGCTGCCTGTGTTGATAGCTCATAGTGGTGAACTCACTCCATCATTGTTTTTGACTTACAGGGGATCTGACACCCTGATTACTGTCTCTTTGGCAGTTGCTCCTAGGACATTGTCTTCACTTGATTGTCCAGCATTCTTTTTTTTTTTTCAATGCAGTTTATTCAGGAACATTGAACAATCCTCGGACCCCGGGGAAAGCCAGCCCACAGCTTAAATAGCCTCTGGGTAGCCAACCCAGGCGTGCCACGGGGGCAATGCAGATAGGTCTACATACATGGAAGCAAGCCAGATCCTCAGCCTTAGCCAAATGTGGAGTCGTTCGTGACAGAGAGCACTCACCATCGGGAAGGTGGAAGGCGGAAACCAGCTCCATCTTTAAGGCATAGCATTCCGCAGCTCTCTACAGTTCCCCCTTTTTGTTTTAGACGCATCAGGCAAGAGTAGAGGTCTGATCTCTGATATTAGAAATAAATTGGGACTTTGTACAGATGTTCATTTAGGTGTCATCCACCCAAAGAGCATCAGACCGGATACCTTTTTCTCAGAGGCGGGACCTGGGGCATCAACCCGCATGCAATCAGACATGCTCTTCTCTGGGTCGAAAGCGGCTGACCCTGAGTGCAGTGCTTAGCCTCGCATCCTGAGCGTATCATTTTAGCTTTTTATGGTATCCAACCATGCTTGGGGAGAATGTCCTGCTTCAATGGCTGTAAAGGCCTGAATGATCATGGCTGCATCACACTGTTGTGAGACTCTAATCTTGCATATATACCACAGGCAAACCAAGGAGACCAACACCAGAAGGCCTGCTAACGCTCCCATGCCCGCCCATTCCTTCAGATGATTCATGGCTGCAGCAATCCATGTTGATAATCCTGTGGCTAGTCCTGCGTCCACTCCGGTAGAATTTACTGTGACAATGGCCACTCTCAGCTGCTCCATCGTAGTATCGAATTCTCCAGTCCAATTACCTAAAATATAGCTCGACAATTGTTTAGACAGATTTGCAGCACAGGAAAAATTCTCATGTTGTATGCTAGTGACACAAAGTCCAGCATACTTTCATTGACAGCCAGGTTGAGCGATTTGCCATAGGGTATCAATTTGCTCCTGCAAGAGGTCAATCCTCTGATTGAACACCATCAAGCTTCCTTTTAGTTGAGCATTAATTCCTTTATGTACAACTAAGGCATGAGCTACATTGGCTAAATGATTATTCAGGGTCTGAGCAGTCTGCCCAGTATGACTCATGGCTAATGCCCTGGTGGTAGCTCCAACAGCCGTCAATGAGATGGTAGTAACAATGGTGGCTGTAGTTCCAAGATCCCTTTTCTGTCTGAAGAGAGTCATAGCGTGAGGGGCATCAATGGGCATAGGCACCCAGTGAGGCATGCGAGTAACCAGGGCATACCTAACTTTACTAGCATTGGGGCTTAAAAAAAAGCAAGTATCATTACCACAATTACTTGGCTCTATCTGGCTAATAATGAATAAAAATGGGGGATATAGACAAACAGGTGTGGGCTTATAGGAAATATTATGAGAAGCCTTAACCCCTCGTTGGAACATCCTGCGTCAGTTCTAGAACTAGCAGTGGTGGTGTCCGAGGTCTGAGTAGGTTCAGGAGACCATTGCCCCCAGGGGCGAGACGTGCTCCATGCCAATTGACTAACTCCATGTTTTCCTCCAATTTTGAAAGTCATTTAAGGTTCTTAAATTATTTTTTTCCCTTTTTTCTTAAATTTTTCATCAATTACACTTTATTTATTCTGCATCCCCCCATAAGCCCCTCCCTCCTCCCATCCCAATCCCACCCTCCCTCCTCCCTCTGCTTGCATGCCACTCCCCAAGTCCACTAATAGGGGAGGTTCTCCTCTCCTTTCTGATCTTAGTCTGTCAGTTCACATCAAAAGTGGCTGTATTGTCCTCTACTGTGGCCTGGTAAGGCTGCTCCCCCCCCCCCCAGAGGGAGGTGATCAAAGAGCAGGCCAATCAGATTATGTCAGAGGCAGTCCCTCTTCACATTACTATGTAACCCAATTGGACTCTGAACTGCCCTGGGCTACATCTGTGCAGGGGTTCTAGGTTATCTCCATGAATAGTCCTTGGTTGGAGTATGAGTCTCTGGGAAGTTCCCTATGTTCAAATTTTCTTGTTCTGTTGCTCTCCTTGTGGAGACCCTGTCCTCTCCAGCTCTTACTATTTCCCAGTTCTTACCTAAAATTCCGTTCACTCTGCCCAACAGTTGCCCATCAGGCTCAGCATCTGCTTTGATAGTCTGAAGGGCAGAGGCTTTCAGAGGCCCTCTGTGGTAGGTTCCTAGGTTGTTTCCTGTTTTCTTCTTCTTCTGATGTCCATCCTCTTTGCCTTTCTGGATGGGGATTGGACGTTTTAGTTAGGGTCCTCTCTCTTGCTTAGTTTCTTTAGATGCACAGGTTTTAGTGGGTTTGTCCTATGTTGTATGTCTATATGAGTGAGTATATACCATGTGTGTCTTTTTGCTTCTGAGACAACTCACTCAGGATGATCCTTTCCAGATCCCACCATTTACCTGCAAATTTCATTATTTCCTTATTTTTCATTGCTGAGTAATATTCCATTGTGTAGATGTACCACAATTTCTGCATCCATTCTTCAGTTGAGGGGCATCTGGGTTGTTTCCAGCTTCTGGCTATTACAAATAAAGCTGCTACAAACATGGTTGAACAAATGTCCTTTTTGTGTACTTGAGCCTCTTTTGGATATATGCCCAGTAGTGGTATGGCTGGATCTTGAGGAAGCGCTATTCCTAGTTGTCTGAGAAAGCGCCAGATTGATTTCCAGAGTGGTTGTACAAGTTTACATTCCCACCAGCAGTGGAGAAGGGTTCCCCTTTCTCCACAACCTCTCCAGCATGTGTTGTCACTTGAGTTTTTGATCTTGGCCATTCTCATGGGTGTAAGGTGAAATCTCAGGGTTGTTTTGATTTGCATTTCCCTAATGGCTAATGAGGTTGAGCATTTCTTTAAGTGCTTCTCTGCCATTCGGTATTCCTCTACAGAGAATTCTCTGTTTAGCTCTGTTCCCCATTTTTTAAGTGGATTACTTGGTTTGCTGCTTTTCAGCTTCTTTAGTTCTTTATATATACTGGATATGAGTCCTCTGTCTGATAAAGGGTTGGTGAAGATTCTTTCCCAATCTGTAGGTGGTCGCTTTGTTTTGATGACGGTGTCCTTTGCTTTACAGAAGCTTTTCAGTTTCATGAGGTCCCATTTATTGGTTGTTGCTCTTAGAGCCTGTGCTGTTGGTGTTCTGTTCAGGAAGTTTCCCCCTGTACCGATGAGTTCTAGGGTATTTCCCACTTTTTTTTCAAGCCGATTTAATGTGTCTGGTTTTATGTTGAGGTCTTTGATCCACTTGGACTTCAGTTTTGTGCAGGGTGACAAGTATGGATCTATTTTCATTTTTCTACATGTAGACATCCAGTTAGACCAGCACCATTTGTTGAAGATGCTATCTTTTTTCCATTGTATGGTTTTGGCGTCTTTGTCAAAGATCAGGTGTCCATAAGTGTGTGGGTTCATTTCTGGGTCCTCTGTTCGGTTCCATTGATCCACCATTCTGTTTCTATGCCAGTACCATGCAGTTTTTAAAACTGTTGCTCTATAGTACAATTTAAGATCAGGGATGGAGATACCTCCAGAAGATCTTTTATTGTAGAGGATTGTTTTAGCAATTCTGGGTTTCTTGTTATTCCATATGAAGTTGAGAATTTTCCTTTCCAGGTCTGTAAAGAATTGTGTTGGTAATTTGATGGGCATTACATTGAATCTGTAGATTGCTTTTGGTAAGATGGCCATTTTTACTATGTTAATCCTACCAAGCCATGAGCATGGGAGATCTTTCCATCTTCTCATATCTTCTTCTAATTCTTTCTTCAGAGATTTGAAATTTTTTTCATACAAGTCTTTGACTTCCTTGGTTAGGGTTACTCCGAGGTACCTTATGTCATTTGTGGCTATTGTGAAGGGTGTTGTTTCCTTAATTTCTTTCTCAGCCCTTTTGTCTTTTGTATACAGGAGGGCTACTGATTTTTTTGAGTTAATTTTGTATCCTGCCACTTTGCTGAAGGTGTTTATCAGCTGTAGGAGTTCCCTGGTAGAGTTTTTGGGGTCACTCACGTATACTATCATATCATCTGCAAATAGTGATAATTTGACTTCTTCCTTTCCAATTTGTATCCCCTTGATCTCCTTCAACTGTCTTATTGCTCTAGCAAGGACTTCCAACACTATGTTGAAGAGATATGGAGAGAGTAGGCAGCCTTGTCTTGTCCCTGATTTCAGTGGGATTGCTTTAAGTTTCTCTCCATTCAGTTTGATGTTGGCTATAGGCTTGCTGTATATCGCCTTTACTATGTTTAGATATGTGCCTTGTATCCCTGATCTCTCCAATACTTTGAACATGAATGGATGTTGGATTTTGTCAAAGGCTTTTTCAGCATCTAGGGAGATTATCATGTGGTTTTTTTCTTTCAGTTTGTTAATATGGTGGATCACATTGATGGATTTCCGTATATTGAACCACCCCTGCATACCTGGGATGAAGCCTACTTGGTCATAGTGGATAATATCTTTGATGTGTTCTTGGATTCGGTTTGCAAGTATTTTATTAAGTATTTTTGCATCAATGTTCATAAGGGAGATTGGCCGGAAATTCTCTTTCTTTGTTGAGTCTTTGTGAGGTTTAGGTACCAAGGTGACTGTGGCTTCATAGAATGAATTTGGTAATATTCCTTCTGTTTCTATTTTGTGGAATAGTTTGAAGAGAATTGGTGTTAGCTCTTCTTTGAAGGTCTGGTAGAATTCTGCGCTGAAGCCATCTGGTCCTGGGCTTTTTTTGGATGGGAGACTTTTGATGACCGCTTCTATTTCTTTGGGGGATATAGGTCTATTTAGTTGATTTACCTGGTCTTGGTTCAGCTTTGGTAGGTCAAATCGATCAAGAAAATTGTCCATTTCATTTAGATTTTCAAATTTTGTGGCATATAGACTTTTGAAGTAAGTCCTAATGATTGTTTGGATTTCCTCAGTGTCTGTAGTTATATCCCCCTTTTCATTTCTGATTTTGTTGATTTGGGTGGTGTCTCTCTGCCTTTTAGTTAGCCTGGCTAAGGGTTTGTCGATCTTGTTGATTTTCTCAAAGAACCAGCTCTTGGTTTCATTGATTCTTTGAATTGTTTTATTTGTTTCCAATTGATTGATTTCAGCCCTGAGTTTGATTATTTCCAGCCGTCTACTCCTTCTTGGTGTGTCTGCTTCTTCTTTTTCTAGGGTTTTTAAGTGAGCCATTAGGGTGCTTGAATGAGCTGTCTCGAATTTCTTTTTGAAGGCACTTAGTGCTATGAACTTTCCTCTTAGCACTGCTTTCATTGTGTCCCACAAGTTCGGGTATGTTGTGTCTTCATTTTCATTGATTTCTAGAAAGACTTTAATTTCTTTCTTTATTTCTTCCCTGACCCAGCTGTCATTTAGTAACAAGTTGTTCAGTTTCCATGTGTGTGTAGGCTTTTTGTTATTTCTGTTATTGTTGAGGTCCAGCTTTATTCCATGGTGATCAGACAAGATACATGGGATTATTTCAATCTTCTTGTATTTGTTGAGGCTTGCTTTGTGACCCACTATGTGGTCTATTTTGGAGAAGGTTCCATGAGGTGCTGAGAAGAAGGTAAATTCTTTTGTGTTTGGGTGTAAAGTTCTGTAAATGTCTGTTAGGTCCATTTGATTCATCACCTCTGTCAGAGACATTGTTTCTTTGTTTAATTTCTGTTTGGTTGACCTGTCCTTTGTTGAGAGTGGGGTGTTGAAGTCTCCCACTATTAATGTGTGGGGATCTATATGTGCTTTAAATTTTATCAATGTTTCTTTCACAAATGTGGGTGCCCTTGTATTTGGGGCATAGATGTTCAGGATTGTGATGTCTTCCTGGTGGAATTTTCCCTTGATGAGTATGAAGTGTCCTTCCCCATCTCTTTTGATTAATTTTGGTTGAAAGTCTATTTTATCAGATATTAGAATGGCTACTCCTGCTTGCTTCTTGGGTCCGTTTGCTTGGAAAGTCGTCTTCCAACCCTTTACCCTCAGGTAATGTCTATCTTTGTGTCTTAGGTGTGTTTCTTGTATGCAACAGATTGCTGGGTTTTGTTTACGTATCCATTCTGTTAATCTGTGTCTTTTTATTGGAGAGTTGAGTCCATTGATGTTGAGAGAGATTAATGACCAGTGGCTGTTAGATCTCTTGATTTTGATGTTGGCTGTGGTCATCAGGTTGTGTGCTTGGTTGCTTTTTGTTTTACTGAAGTGAGGTTATTTATTTCCTGTGTTTTCTTGAATGTAGCTAGCTTTCTTGGGTTGTATTTTCCCTTCCAGTGTCTTCTGTAATGCTGGATTTGTTTGTAGGTATTGTTGAAATTTGTTTTTGTCATTGAATATCTTGTTTTCTCCATCTATGAGGACTGAGAGTTTTGCTGGGTATAGTAGCCTGGGCTGACATCTGTGTTCTCTTAGGGTCTGCATGATATCTGTCCAGGCCCTTCTGGCTTTCATAGTCTCTGTTGAAAAGTCAGGTGTGATTCTAATGGGTTTGCCATTATATGTTACTTGGCCTTTTTCCCTTGCAGCTTTTAGTATTTTTTCTTTGTTCTGTATACTTACTGTTTTGATTATTATGTGGCGGGAGGATTTTCTTTTCTGGTCAAATTTGCTGGGTGTTCTGTAGGCCTCATGTATTCTAATTGGCCTCTCCTTTAGCTTGGGGAAATTTTCTTCAATGATTTTGTTGAAAATATTTTCTGGGCCTTGGAGAAGGGAGTCTTCTTTTTCCTCTATACCTATTATTCTTAGGTTTTGTCTTTTCATATTGTCTTGCATTTCTTGGATGGTCTGTGTCAGGAATTTTTCAGATTTAACATTTTCTTTGACAGATACATCGATTTCTTCCATTGTATCTTCTACACCTGAGATTCTTTCTTCCATCTCTTGTAGTCTGTTGGTTATGCTTACCTCTGTAGTTCTTGTTTTCTTTCCCAGATTCTTCCTTTCCATTATTTCTTCCATTTGTGTTTTCTTTAATTTTTCCAATTCTATCTTCAGGTCTTGAGTTGTTTTGTTTACTTCCTTCACCTGTCTGATTGTACTTTCCTGTTTTTCTTTTAGTTCCTTCAACTCTGTTTCTTTCATTTCATTCGGTGTTTTAAGCATTTCCTTTCTAAAGGCCATAAACTGTTTGGCTGCAGCTTCCTCTATTTCTTTACGGATGGCAATATTCTGTTTGAGTTTATCTTCCTCTATGTCTTTACGAATCTTATTTGTTTCCTCTCTTATCATCTTCATGAGCATACTTGTTAGGTCATCTTCTTGGATTTCAGTTATGGTGGGGTGTCCAGGGCTACTTGCCCCTGGGTAACTGGGTTCTGGAGATGCCATATTGCTCTGTCTTTTGTTGCTTGAGCTTTTACGCTGGCCTCTACCCATTGTGTTATCTTAGGAGTTTGGGGTTATTTTCTGGTGGTTCCTGGGGATCCTGTGGTGGAGAGAATCCCCTTTGCAGAAAGCTGGATTTTCCTGAAGGATGTCTTCTCAGCTTTTTGGGTATAGTCCCTGGATGGCTGGTGTTTTTTCAGGAGTTGCTCACCTCAGGGATATAGACCTGAGTGGTAACTGTGGTCTTTGTTAGTCGAGAAGGTTCTCCTCTCACCCAGGGAAGTCCTGAGGGCAGCTGCCCTGTTTCTGGGTTTCTTGTTGCAAATTTAATGATCAGCTGCTGTGACCCAGTTGGACATCAGCCGTGCCTCAACTGTTTGTGCTTGTGTCTGGAGCACAGCTGAGTGCTGGCGCCTCGGCCCCACTAGACTACTAGACTTTTTCTAGGGAAGGATTGGGTGATTTAGATCAGTACAGTGTTCTTCCTTCCCCGTGGATTCTCTGGAGACATGGACTCCTAGTGTCTTTTTTTGCCCTGGTGCACACTGCTCAGTGTCCGCCAGCTGGCTGGCCACAGAAATTTGCCTGTGCCTGGAGCACAGCTGTGTGATGGCGGCTCAGTCTCTGCCAGCTGTCTGGTGCGCAGAAACTGCCTGTGTCTGCCTTTGTGGCTTTTGGGAGTCTGAGTGGCTCCCTAAGCTGGGTAATTTTCCGGGGACCTTTTCAGGTTGGGGGTGAGCTGAGTGCTCTGAGATCAGACCCGCCGTTTCTATCTCTGGCGGCGAATCAGGCGCGCAGGCAGGCAGGGCTCTGTGCTGGAACTTGGGTCCCCGGCTTTGGCTCCGGGCTGGCTCCTGGGGTGCCCGTGGAACCTGCCCGAGTCTTTTCCAGGGGATGTCTGGGTGACCTAAGGCCGGTCCCAATCGTTTCCTGTACCCTGGGGTTATCTCTCGACTGAAAATTCCAGTCTCTGATAGTGTGGTGCCCAAGGTTCAGTCTGGGACCGTGACCAGAGACACTGGCTTGTGGCTCTGGGCTGGGGCTGGGGCTGGCGGCCGGCAGCCAAGCGTCTGGCGGAACCGGGATCTCTTCCGCGGTTTAGCCGGGTGAGTTAAAAGCTGATTGAATCCCCCACCGTGGGGTATCCTCTCACCTGGGAAACACAATGACTGTGTTTTATGGCCGAGAGTTCTGATTGCTGTTCACTGTGCTGATCCTGCTGTGCTGCTGCTCAGAATGAGAGTCCTCCCGGCGCCGCCATCTTGCCCCTCCTAGAACAATTTATTTTAAAACATTTTAATATAGATAATATGTGTACAATATATACATTATATAATTATGGCCATCACTGAATATATAATGTATATAAAGGATAGAATTTTGGTGGAAAAACTGAAGCAACATTACCAGGCCACAGAAGAAGACAATGCAACCACTCCTGATGAGACCTAATTCACTAGGATCAGAAGGGAGGAAAAGAAGACCTCCCCTATCGGGGGACCTGGGGAGGGGCATGCATGCAGAGGGTGGAGGAAGGGAGGGATTGGGATGGGAGGAGGGAGGGAACCACAGGAGGGATACAAAGTGAATAAAGTGTAATTAATAAAGAATAAAAAAATAAAAGACTAGGGAGTATATCTACCTTTAAAATAATATGAAATAAATCCTGGTATACTGCAGGTTATCAAAATGAATTGAGCACATTAATGACAAAAATTACACAAAATAAAGTTCAGGTAGATCAAAGACCTCAACATGAAACCAGACACACTAAACCTGTTGGAAGAAAAAGTGGGAAAAAGTCTTGAACTCATTGGCACAGAAGACAACTTCCTGAACAGACACCAACAGTACAAGCTCTAAGATCAACAATCAATAAGTGGGACCTCATGAAACTGAAAAGCTTCTATAAAGCAAAGGACACTATTGCCAGAACAAAACGACAGCCTACAGACTAGGAAAGGATCTTCACCAACCCTATATCTGAAAGAGGGCTAATATCGAGAATAAAGAACTCAAGAAGTTAAACAGCGACAAATCAAGCAACCCAATTTAAAAATGGGGTACAGAGCTAAACAGAGAATTCTCAATAGAGGGATACTGAATTGCAGAGAAACACTTGAATGCTCAATATCCCTAATCATCAGGGAAATGCAAATCAAAACGACCCTGAAATTTCACCTTACACCCATCAGAATACCTAAGATCAAAAACTCAAGTGACAACACATGTTGGAGAGGTTGTGGAGAAAAGGGAACCCTACTCAATTGCTAGTGGGAATGTTAACTTGAACAACCACTTTGGAAATCAATCTGGTGGTTTCTCAGAAAATTAAGACTAGTGCTACATCAGGATCCAGCTATAGCACTCCTAGGCATATATCCAAAACATGTTCAAGTATATGTCAAGGGCATTTGCTCAACCATGTTTGTAGCAGCTTTATTTATAATAGCCAGAATCTGGAAACAACCCAGATGTCCTTCAACTGAGGAATGGATACAGAAATTGTGGTACATTTACACAATGGAATACTACTCAACAATTAAAAACAAGGAAATCATGAAATTTGCAGGTAAATGGTGAGAACTAGAAAAGATCATCCTGAGTGAGGTATCCCAGAAGCAGAAAGACACACAATGTATATACTAAGTTATAAGTGGATATTAGAAATGCAATATAGGATAAACATGCTAAAACCTAAAGAAGCCAAGGAAGAAGGAGGACCCTGGGTAAGATGATCAATCCTCATTCAGAAGGACAAATGGGATGGTTATCAGAAGACGGAGAAAAGAGGGAACAGGTCAGGAGCCTACCACATAGGGTCTCTGAAAGACTCTACCCAGCAGCGTATCAAAGCAGATGCTGAGGCTCATAGCCCAACTTTGGGCAGAGTGAAGCGAATCTTATGAAAGAAGGCAGAGATGAAAGACCTGGAGCAGACAGGAGCTCCAGAAGGAGAGGAACAGAACCAAAAAAATAATCTCAGCACAGGTGTCTTTTCTGAGACTGGTACTCCAACCAAGGACCATGCCTTGGAGATAACCTTGGAGAGAACCCATACACAGATGTAGCCCATGGCAGTTCATTGTCAAAGTGGGTTTCCCTAGTAAGGGGAACAAGGGCTATTTCTGACATGAACTTAGTGGCTGGCTCTTTGATTACCTTCTCCTGAGTGGGGAGCAGCCTTGCCAGGCCACAGAGGAAGACAATGCAGCCAGTTCTGATGAGACCTGATAGGCTAGGGTCAAATGGAAGAGGAGGAGGACAACCCCTATCGGTGGGCTTGGGGATGGGCATGGGAAGAGAAGAGGAAAGGAGGGTGAGATTGGGAGGGGATGAGGGAGGGAGCTATAGCTGGGATACAAAATGAATAAATTATAATTAATAAAAAAATAAATTAATTTTTAAAAAGAAAATTCTGATGTGGAAAGCTGGAAATAGCCTTCTTCCTAAGAGTTAAGCATTTAATCTTGACACCATACCCAAGAATCACATGCCCTCTATAGTGGTAACATCTGGTGAGGGTTCCATTTTTCATGAGTGTGAATTCTTTATCACATGATACAATCACTGATTATGAAAGTACTCTATGTTAAGGCCAGGGCACAGGAAAGCACCAGCATGCTCCTAATGTCACATGGGTGCTGCTGGCCATCTAGGAGATTGTCAAGCTCATTCTGTGGCACAAAGAACTATACTCTGGGAAAGGCAAAAGACCAATCATGGACAACAACAAATAACACCTTTATCCCTTCAGGATGGGGATGCCTAAACATGGAAATCCAATCAAGATCACTGTCTTGAGCCTTTAATAGGGCCCCTGGATTCTCCCCTCCTCCTGTTGGTCCTGTTCATAAACACAACCCTATACTTGTCCTCTGTTATTCTTAACAATTACTTTTGAGAACAGGAAGGCACCAATACAGGGAGCCCACTTTTATTATTCTCGTCTGACTATGTCTCTCCAACTTCCCTTCACTAGCAAACAGAAAGAAGTTCCTCAGTAATTTCAGACTCTCCTTGAAAGTGGATTGAGTGATCTGGGAGATTCCAATGTCAGGTCATAAGAACTGCCTCTTCCATAAGACTGTCCTTGAGGCTGTGATAGAATGCCTTCACCTCCCTGGCTCAGGCTGCTGAGAGCTCCTCTAAACACTCTGCTCTTGGTTTTAAATATTGTAACATTTGGCATCATATGGTACAAATAAAAAAATAGATCACATGGATCACATGGATGGAACAGAAAAGGAGCAAAAAGAAGTGTGTGTTATCAGGGAAATTGGAATTGCTGCTTTGGGGTTCTTAGGTCTCGCACATAAAAACATTTAAAGGCAGAGGTGGAACAAGCTGGGGACAAGTGTCTTAGAGTTTGAAAGGAAATCAAGAGGGCAGGCACATGCCAGGAGAAGGGAGAGGGGAAGAGGAAGAGAAACGGGCATGCCATTTTGCTTAGGCTGACATGTTCAGCAGCGAATATCAACAGTCAACAAGGTGGTAGACAAGTGTCAGGGTGGGAGGAGTGAGGGGACACGTTCAGAGAAGGAATGAAAAAGTGTCAGGAAAAGCATGCCCTGGCTGTTGCTGCCATCTGAAAGAAAAAGACATGAAAGGAAGCAGAAAAAGAAACTGCAGTTTTTCTGAATAACACAGAAAAGCCGGGCTGTGATAGAGGTTCTGTGAGTATCTGAACCCAGAGACAGATTTGTGGGACACAAAATAACATTATCACATGTAAATTAGACATTCCCTAGCATGTCTTCAGGTGAACCACATTTGGGTGGGTGGGTGTAGACTCCTAGACAAGTGATTGACATGCCCACATGGATTATCTCTTTAGGGGGGGAACAAGGAGGTGTAATTGGCTAGCTTGGAATGTCTACTTCTGGGTACCTTAGACTGTCAGGCTTTCATCCAGTGTCAGGGGTAGAATTTAGATTCTATTCTTTGGAGGAAATAGCTTTGCCTTAATGGACTTCAACAGAGCCCAGATATCTAGCCCAATTTGTGTTAATTTAAAGCCTAAGGATTGGCAAAACTGGTATTTTATATTTCTAATGTTACTTGGAAAATAGGAGTTGGGGTCCAAAATTGTTCAACAGTGAGAGTTTATGCTCAGTGGTCTCCAAAGTTGTCAATCCTTATAGAAGAGGGGAGGAAGGGAGGAGAAAAAGGCTGAAAAGGCAAATAAAAGTTATTCTACTTGGAGCTCCGCTGGTAAAGTCCCTGCTATAGAAGCATGAGAACCTTAGCTTGAGTCCCCAGGACCCATGTCAAGGCTGGGTGCAGGGCCTGGATGCCTGTTATGCCCGTGCTGGGGAGGCCCCTGCAGGTAGACCCCGGAAGTTTGTAATTTTCCCAGCTCAGCTGAACTGATAATGTCCAGGTCCATCCCGAGATACCATCTCCATAGGTAGAGTGCCAGAAGACACCTGACATTGAACTCAGGCTTCCACACGCAAGTACTAACAAGTGCATACCCCCGTATTAGCATGTTAATACACGAGAGGGAGAGAGAGAAATAACTGCAACTTATTTGAATAAGTTTTGTTAGTATTTCCTTATAATGTGATTACTAGATCAAGACATGACTGGCCCTGCAAAGACAACTGTTTTATTCGCAGGTAGGTCAATCATTTGTTCCGCTAAAAGTTTATTCTACGCTGGGTATGATGGTATAGGCTTATGATGTGGCCATGACAAGACTGAAGCCATAGAATTGTATGAGTTCAGGACTAGCGTTTGCTATTAAATAAAACTCTGCCTGAAGAGATGAAAACAAAAATCAACACAGAAACAAAAGCCTCTTAGACAAAATGTTACATTCTGTATTTAAGAAGGGGAGTACAGGTGGTTCCTTCCTGTGGGAGAGAGTGCATGCAGGATCATGGAAGAGGAAGGAGCGGCGACTGTGGGATGATGCTGTGTCGTGGTTTCCCTTAGAAAGTAAGGGCAAGGCAAATAAAAAGGCTTGACATTCACTAGCTGGCTTAAATTACACCACAGGGGAGGAGCGCAGACATATCCCCAGGCCCTCTGTTACCCACTTGTGAAGTGTGTGTGTGTGTGTGTGTGTGTGTGTGTGTATTATGGACCAGCTAATGAGAATGTAAGAAAGGTGGGAAGAATTTGAAACTTCCTGGGCTCAGTCGGCTATTCCGGAAAGAGAGTGACTAATTTTGACTTGGTGTTTCCACGTTGGGTAGCACACAGCATTTTATTATTACATTAGGTGACACCAGCGACAGTGGAGCAATCTCTTTATTCCATCTTCTATGAAACAGCAAGGGGGAGTATTCTCAATTTTAGCCACTGATATTTTTTTTAAATGATTGAACAAACATAAAACCCAGACTAAAAATAGAGCAGTTTGCAGAAAATGTTTTTGTAACACTTTGCATATTAAAAGAACAAAAAAAAAATTACTTACAATGTACCAATTAAAGCAACATTATTTTGCACAGGTATGAGTCAGGATTTATCTGAAAGAAAGACAGAAAAAAATTACTCTCCATCAGTTCCATTAAGATTTGGTTTAGCGCTATTCACAGATTGGAGGCTCTCTGTGCTGTTCTATTTACCAGAAATATTTTACTTCAAATATAATTACTTTTCATCTGCTACTACTGATGTCAATGTGGGTTTCATGTAAACAGAAGTGAATTAACGTGTGTGCTATTCTACAGGTGATACAGGACACTCTATGATGTCAGCATGCACTCAGCCAATTAGCTCTTGTCTTTACTAATAATACCGTTATAAAGCATTTGGAAAATTGGGAAGACAAAAATGTAAATTCCTTTTTTTAAATTTATTTTTCATTAATTAATTTATTTACTTTACATCCTAGTAGGAAGTTCCCCTTTCTCACAGTTTCTCCTTCTCACTTCTTCTCCTCTCCTCCTGGTCCCTCCTTCCACCTCCAATCTGCTCCATTTGTGCCCCCTCCTTTTCTTCTCAGATAAAGGGAGACTTCCCATGGGTATCAAACTGCCTTGGCATGTCATGTCAAGTAGGACTGCCCCATGTTTTTATATTGAGGCTAAGCATGACTGTCCAGTTAGGGGAAGGGGATCCAAAGGATCCCATGTGAGGATAAGGCTGTATGTCTTACATATGTGTGGGTGGCCTGGAATTGTCCCATGGATGCTATCTGGTTGGGAGTTCAGTCTCTGTGAGCCTCTATGGGTCCAGGTTAGTTGATTTTGTAAGTTTTCTTGTGGTGTCCTTGACCTCTATGGCTCTTTCAATCCTTCCTTCTCTTCCACAAGATTCTCCAAGCTCCACCTAATGTTTGGCCTTGGGTCTCTACATCAGTGCTCTTCAGCCTCTGTGTGTAGCCACTCAGATGACCATTATGCTAGTCTCCAAGAATAGCAGAATATTATTGGTAGTATCAGTGGTGGCATCTCTCTCCTGACATTTGACTCAAGTTGGGCCAGTGACTGATTGGCTGGGTCTAAGGTTTTGAGTGTGGACTAGTGTCCCTCATTCTCCACTGGAAGTCCTACCTGGCTACAGGAGTTGGTCACTTCAGGCTCCATTTCCCCTGTTGCTAGGAGTCTCAGCTAGGGTCACCACCCTAAGCTTCCAGGAACATCCTCTGTCCCACAGATAAGCCCCCACCAATTTCAGCTCTCTCTCCCAGCCCTTCTCCCCTTTCCCAATATCTGATTCCTCACCCCCATTCATCCCTCCACCCTCTCCCCAACCAGTTCCCTCCTTCCATTATTTCAGATGACTATTTTATTTCTTCTTCTGAGTGAGATTCAAAGCTCAAAGCATCCTCCATTGGGCCCTCCTTGTTATTTAGCTTTTTTTTGTATTTGTGGATTGTAAGATGGCTATCTTCTACTTTATGGCTAATTTCCACTTACAAGGGAGTACATACCATTGTGTGTCTTTCTGGGACTGGGTGACCTCAATCAGGATGATATTTTCTCGTTCCACCCATTTCCCTGCAAATTTCAGGATGCCCTTGTCTTTAATGGCTGAATAAATAATAGAATAGTATTCCATTGTGTAAATGTGATACATAAAATCCATTCTTTAGTTGAGGAACATCTAGGTTATTTCCAGTTTCTGGCTATTATGAATAAAGCTGCTATGAATATATTTGAAGAAAATGACCCCATGGTATGGTGGAGCATCTTTTGGGTATATGCACAGGAGTGGTATAGCTAAGTTTTGAGGTAGAATTATTACCAAATTTCTGAGAAAAACCAGATTGATTTCCAAAGTATTTGTACAAGTTCACATTCCCACCAGCAGTGGTGGAGGGTTCCCCTTGCTCCACATTCTCACCAGCATGTGCTGCTACTTGAGTTTATGATCTTAGCCATGCTGATCGGTGTAAGATGAAATCTCAGAGTTGCTTTGATTTGTATTTCCGTGATGACTAATGATGTTGAACTTTAACTTTTCCCCGGTCATTAGAGAGTCCTCTGTTGAGAATTCTCAGTTTAGTTCTGTACCCCATTTTAAGTGGGTTATTTGGTTTGTTGGTGTTTAAATTTTTGAGTTCTTTATATATTTTGGATATTAGCCTACTGTCAGATGTAAGGTTAATGAAGATCTTTTCCCAATCTGTAGTCTGTCCTTTTGTTTTATTGACTGTGTCCTTTGGCTTACAGAAGCTTTTCAGTTTCATGATGTTTCATTTGTTAATTGTTGATCTTGGTGCCTGCACTGATAGTGTTCTGTTCAGTGAGTTGTCTCCTATACCAATGCATTTGAGGCTATCCCTCACTTTCTTTCCTAATAAATCTGGTTTTATGGTGAGGTCTTTGATCCACTTGGACTTGAGTTTTGTGCAGGGTGATAAAAAGGAATCTATTTTTATTCTTCTGCATGCAGACCTTCAATTGAACTAGCACCAATTTATTGAAGATGGTTTATTTTTTCCATCATATAGTTTCGGCTTCTTTGTAAAAATTCAAATGTATGTAAGTAGGTGAGTTTATTTCTGAGTCTTTGGTTCAAATCCATTTATCTACTTGTCTGTTGTTATGCCAATACCACGTGATTTTTATTACTGTTGGTCTTTAGTACAGCTTGAAAGAAATTGTGATACCTCAAGAAATTCTTTTATTGATTTTATGATTGTTTTATCTATCCCAGGTTTTTTTTCTTTTTCCAAATAAAGTGGAGAGTTGCCCTTTCAAGGTCTCTAAAGAATTGCATTGGAATTTTGATGGGACTTGCATTGAATCTGTAGATATCTTTTGTTAGGATGGCAATTTTTACTGTTAATCCTACCAATATATAAGCATGGGAGATCTTTCTATCTTTTGATATCTTATCTTCTTCAGTTTCTTTCTTCACCAACTTGAAGTTATTTCAGTTGCTTGGTTAGAGTTACCCCTAGATACTTTATATTATTTGTGCTACTGTGAAGGGTGTCATTTCCTTAATTTCTTTCTCAGCCCATTTATTATTTGGATAAAGGAGGGCTGCTGATTTTTTTTTTTTTTGAGTTGATTCTTTCCAGCCCCTGTGCTGAAGGTTTTTATTAGCTGTAGGGTTCTCTGGTAGAATTTTGGGGTTCACTTATTTATAATATATCACGTGCAGAAGTGATACTTTAACTTCTTCTTTTGCAATTTGTATCCCCTTGGTATCCTTTAGTTGGCTTTTTGCTTTAGCTAGAATTTCAAGTAGTATGTTGAATATATATAAAGAGAGTGGGCTGCCTTGTCTTGTCCCTGATTTTAGTGGAATTGGCTTAAATTTCTCTCCATTTAATTTCTTGTTGGCTATTGGATTGCTGTATATTGCCTTTATTGTGTTTAGGTACGTAGCTTGTATGCCTGATCTCTCCAAGACTTTTACTATGAAGGGGTTTGAGA
This sequence comes from Meriones unguiculatus, assembly GCF_030254825.1. NCBI lineage: Eukaryota > Metazoa > Chordata > Mammalia > Rodentia > Muridae > Meriones > Meriones unguiculatus. The sequence continues at coordinate 32,416,658 of NC_083359.1, forward strand.
TTTTGTCAAAGGCTTTTTTGGACAACTAATAAAATGATTAAGTGTTGTTGTTTTCTTCAGTTTGTTTATATGGTGGATTACATTGATGGGTTTTCACATACTGAACCATCCCTGCATCTCTTGGAGGAAGCCTACTTAGTCATGGTGGATCATCCAGTTATATATACAACACTTCTTCAGTCAAAGTGGATGATGAGGACATCATTCCTTAATGCATCAAATGCTACTAAGATTAATATCTGGTTTATGTCCCAGCTAAAATATGATGATAGTCTGTCAATGATAGTATTTATTTGATCAAAGTCTTTCTGATTACTCAATCTATTTAATAATGGAGCATGAATGCGGGTTGATGCCCCAGGTCCCGCCTCTGAGAAAAAGGTATCGGACGGGTCTGATGCTCTTTGGGTGGATGACACCTAAATGAACATCTGTACAAAGTCCCAGTTTATTTCTAATATCAGAGATCAGACCTCTACTCTTGCCTGATGCGTCTAAAACAAAAAGGGGGAACTGTAGAGAGCTGCGGAATGCTATGCCTTAAAGATGGAGCTGGTTTCCGCCTTCCACCTTCCCGATGGTGAGTGCTCTCTGTCACGAACGACTCCACATTTGGCTAAGGCCGAGGATCTGGCTTGCTTCCATGTATGTGGACCTATCTGCATTGCCCCCGTGGCACGCCTGGGTTGGCTACCCAGAGGCTATTTAAGCTGTGGGCTGGCTTTCCCCGGGGTCCGAGGATTGTTCAATGTTCCTGAATAAACTGCATTGAAAAAAAAAATAATGGAGCATGAATATTTTACTGAAAATTAAATTCCGACTCCAAAACGAGGCAATATTTTTTCGGAAAGTATTTTGGCAAGAATCATTCACACAAATAGGGATAACTTTATCTAATCACATCAAACCTTTTTTAATTTTCTAAGTGTTTTACTAACACCAACTAATTAATTTTTGTCTTATAAAACAAAATAGGTACAAATAAAAGTAGAAGTTATTACTTCCTAGACTAGACAGAAAATTCATGTCAACATATCTTCTGGAGATGGAGTTACAGAAAGTTGTTAACCATCAGATTTGTATGATGGAAGAAATCAGATCCTGGGAAAGAGTAGTTTGCACTCTTATTCATTGAGCCATATGTCCAGCTCTGCCTCAGCCTTTTTCTGATCATTAAGTAACAACAAAAACAGCAAGCAAACAAACAAAAGCGAACAAAAAAAACTACATACCTCAACACTAGCAAATAATGACAATTTTTTGTTTGTTTTGTTTTGTCTAGTTTTTCAAGACAGGGTTTCTCTGTGTAGCCTTGGCCATCCCAGACTTACTAAGTAGACCAGGCTGGCTTCAAATAACAGGTTTTAAAAAGTCATGAAATTGGGAGGAAAATTCCATATGGGTCAGTAGAGGGAGCTGGAGGGAGGTAGTGATGGATAAATTTGATCAAAATATGTTTTAGAAATGTATACGATTTTCAGAGCATAAATATAATTTAAATAATAGTAAAAAACCAAATAAGAAAAATGAGTGGGAACAAAATCACAAATTCAACCACCAAATGTATGCAAAGAAACAAGATAAAAAGACAGAAAGAAAGGAGGAAGGAAAGAAAGAGACAAGCGTGGAAAAAAAACTATTTTTCTCTTGAAGTCTGAGATATGTCTGATAATGTCGAGCTGCGGACTGTACGATATAAGTGTGGTCGTTTTCAAGTTATCTTAAAAATAACAGACTGTATTCCATGAAAGTGATGGTGAGAAAATACTGAGAAGAATCAGACGTGCAAACTATTTGTTACAGCTCAAGGTGGTCTGCATAACAATGTGAGGGAAATAATTCTTTTCAAATACACTTACATTGAAAGGCATCCTTACACACCTGAGACTAACAAAAAATTATTGGGAGTTTGAATAATGCATACATTCTTTTGTCACAGGATAGCATTTTTTAAATAAATAACAAATATCTTACAGTGCTAGCCTTCCGGGGGAAAAATGTGACGATTTCAAACTATGGTTAACTGAATCGAGTGCACTGTCTTTTTTGAAATGGCAGACAGAGAGGCAGAATTTTATATATGCTAAGTAGATACCAGTTTTTTCCCCCTAAGTCACAATGATGTATCAGAGCAAGGTGAAAGTCAAAAAAGCTTGTTGGCTGTATGGGGAAAGCATCAGCCTGAAGTTGCTCTTCACAAGTTGGCAAATATTTCCCACAGGCTAAATCCAGCTTCCCTCCTGGTTTTATGAATAAAGCTTTCTTTTAACAGTGTCCTATCCATTTGTTTACACAACAGCTATTCCCATAGTGCTTTGGGACTTCTTCAGCATGTTTGCATAGTTATACCAAAAACCATATAGCTCACAAAGCTATTATCTGGCTTATTACAAAGATATTTGCCAACGTTCTTTTGTATTTCAGAAAGGTAACCTGTTGAATCCCTTAAGGAGTCGGACTACTTTCATTTAGGCAAGAAAGAGGCTACTTAGTATGGATGGTAAACCCATTTAAATGTATTTCTGTGTAGGAAATAGCAATTTTGGAAACAGGTATGAACCAAAATCCATTCATAAATATCATTTATTCCCTCACTCGGCCATAGTCACTGAGTTGTAATATATGCAGCTCTCTAGTCTAAGGTATGTTGTGCCTATGATACAGACTATGAATATTTAAAGTATGTCCCACAGCAACCTCAATAAACCTATGCATGCATCCTGATGTTACCTAGATACGAATAAGACACATCCTAGTCAGGGCTTCATCTCCTCAAGAATTCAGCAGACTCCAAGGAGCATATGTGCTATGACATGCATGTCTTAACTTGTTTCAGGGAAGTACATTTCATTTCACAATTCGATTGAGATCAGAATGTAATGTTTTCACAATGGACAGCAGAAAAGATATTTCTGATATCTATCATTTATGGCATTTTTATATGGTATTCACATAAAATAGTGTCTTCTGATATTTGTGGCTTTCTCAGATTCTCTCACACCAAGTATCTACAGGTATCTGAAAGTGGGTGATGGTGATGGCATTGCTTATGAACAAACACTCTAAAATAGGATAATCATGTTTATGCCATTGTCCTAAGTTTTCATATTCATAGAACTATCTTTATAATGTTACCATGAAGTAGAACTGTTTTATCTTTATTGCCTAGACACAGATTATTAATTTGTAAAATGTTACACATCTAACAAGTAATAGCAAGGAAAATAGGTCTCTATCATGACTTAAAGGTCAACTAATTCCTCTAAGCCCCAGAAGAACTAAAAATATATTTATATACAATCTTAATTAATGAGCTATACATGGTTATAAATATTAGTTTTTCTATGTTGTTTGACTATTAAATTTAGCACTTAGGTCGGTCAGTTCCAGTAATATTAATGCTGCAATTTTTCAAAGTTCTTCACCTTCTCTCAGGTCTTTATCACTTAGCAATGTGCAGCACTGTTTTTACCACCTTTCTTTAATAATAAAATGTAAATTTAAAGTACTTTGTTTTATGTCCTAAATGATACAATATTTTAACATCAATATAAAAAACATATTTCTCATGATGTCGTCGTAAACGATATAGGAATTTAGCTCCTAGCAGTAACATATTGAGTATTTAAGATCAAAGTTTCCAATGAAGTCAGCTAGAATATCTTGAAATTTTAAAATAAATGCCCATTTAAAGTGATGGAAAATAAGAGACAAGGCCAGGCCAGGATCTCTAAGTTGATGGTGGTCCAGAAAAGATTTCATCTCTCAACATTGCATGCTCTATTGTGTTTTCTGGTTACTGTGGAGATTGCCTAGAAGCTGAATATTCAGCAGCAAAATGAAGGAGCTATGAGAGTGAGATACAGTCAACGAAGCTCACAAAGAAGTGGAGAACAGGGCTGCACTGAAGTCACTTGGTCTGTAGCCTTGAGAAACTGAATACAGAAATTACTGAAATCTAGGCAAATTCTTATAAGGACATCAGACCATTTCCAAACTTAACATGGGATAGATTAACCGTAGATTAACTGTGATTCTGTGCGTTAGCAAAGACTCATTTTTTTTCCATATAAGAAAAAAAAATCACCTGTGTCAAGTTACTTCTATAATTTTAGTATCCTATGACAAATGTACATTAAGAAACTAACAAGCAATAATACAAAATTATAAGACACATAAATAAAGAACAATGTGATTGAAAAAAAGAGCAATACAAGTAACGGTAGTAAAAAACAGATTCATTCATAAATTAGAGAAGAAAGTTGTAGGATATAGATTTTTAGAAGAAACATAGTTGTAATACCTCTGGAAATAAAAATATGGGGAAAAGATGAGAAAGAAAAATACAGAGATCTGAGAATTGAAAGGAATGTAACCAGATTAATCAGGAGCTTAAAAAGTGATGCAGAGAGACTCGGTGATATGAAAGAAGATTAAGAAGAAAATACCTATACTGAACCACAGAGTGACAACCACCACATGGAAAACCACCACATAATATGAGAGCCATAAAGTATGCAATGAGATATTGTGTCAGGGTTGGTTTGAATGTCAACTTACCACAAATTGGAAACATACGAGTAGGGAGCCTCAACAAGAGACTCCTACTGATGGCCTTGACGATCGCGGGAAGACTAGCAGCTTAGATAAAAGGGTAGAAGAAAGATGACTTGCCTTTTGCTTGCTGGGTTTCCCGTCTTGAAGTCAGGCGGATCTGCTCTGCTGCTTGCTTTACTGATGCCAAGCAATGTTTTTGAAGATTTCCAACCTTGACTGGGGACTAGCTGTTCTCCAGGAAACGTTCAGGTTTTTAATGCCTGGGGCACCCAGGCTCAAGTACTAAGCAAATATTCAACCTCTTTGTTTTGAGCAAATAATATTATTTTATCAGAAAACACATGCACACATACCCATGTGTGTGTGTGTGTGTGTGTTAATAATACACCTTATCAGTTCTGCTCCAAAAGGCAGCTCTAACTAATACAACTGGCAAAGTTGATAGTTTCAATTCCTGAGGTGGAGTTGATAATTCTAAATTTCTCTGCATGACACATACACATTTATATAAGTGTGTGTAAATTTGGAAAATACAGAACAATAATAGGCATTATCAATTGTAGAATATTTTATACTTCCCGTTAATAGCTAAAACCAAACGCTGTAAGGTAACACATTTCCACATTATGCTGGGCAAACCTGCTATTGCTACAGGTATAGCACACCATGCCTAGTCAAACTAAAGTGCAAATCCAACATTACAGAAGGAACGCTTGGCATACCCACAAACTGCTCTCAACAGAGGTCAAAAGTTAAATGTGACACTCCAGTGGTGGGGCTAGCAAACTTACCTAACATGAACAAGGAGTTGGCTTCAATCTCCATCCCCAAATCATACAATGATAACATATGAAATAACTATAGTCTGTCTTGCAGTAATAGAAAAGAATATTGCAGATTCTGTAATTTATAAACAATAGAACTTTACTTGGCTCATGATTCTAGCCATAAGAATGTCCCAATACTGAGGGAAAAGATCTGGTGAGGACATTTTTATACTTTGTATTGCATTGTAACAAGGTGAGAGGAAGAAAAGTAAGGGGGGAGGAAGAGAGAAAAGAAAGAGAAGAGATTTCTTTTTAATAACCAACTGGATACAGAATGGTCATGACCTAAATACCTTTTATAAAATCATACGTACTGATGTGAGGAATTAAGTGGAATTTAAGAGACATAATTAAACCACAATATGTATAAATTAATAAGTACCTTTGTAGAGGATTTATGGGATCGAAGAAATCAAGAAAGGAATTAAAACTCTTAGTACTGAGTAATGAGGATGATGTTATATAAAATGTGAAGTGCAGAAAAGGCCATTTTAGTTGTTAATTTGTGCCAGCAAATAAGCTTATTAGAAGGAAAGATAGGGCTGAAAAACAATTATTCTAGAATTTAGTAAATAATCTCAACTTGAACATAAAATGGAAAAATAAAAATTCCAAAGAAACTATAAAATAGAGAAATTAGTAATGCCAACTGATCTTTGAAAGAACCAAAAAATTGATAAATTTATGTTGAAAAAGACTAATGTAGCAAATAAGTGATGTCAGGAACAGAATGAGGGTCAATATTACATTTCTATATAAAGAAAGTAATTAAAATTATACCATTATTATGCCAATAAAGATAAAAATACCAAATCTTGGGCAGAGAGCAGGGAAGCATATGAAGGAAAGGGGAGTTAGTAAGTCCTGGAGAGGACAGGAGCTCCACAATGACCAAATATATCTGGGCACAGGAGTCTTTTCTGAGACTGTATCTCCAACCAAGAACCATGCATGCATATAACCTAGAACCCCTGCTCAGATGTAGCCCATGGCATCTCTGTATCCATGTGCGTTTCCTAGTAAGGGGAACAGGGACTGTCTGTGACATGAACTCAGTAGCTTGCTCTTTGACCTCCCCCCAACTCCTGCTCCAGGGAGGAGCAGCATTGCTAGGCCACAGAGGAGGACATTGCAGCCAGTCCTAAAGAAACCTAATAAGCTAGAGTCAGATGGAAGGGGGGGAGGACCTCCCCTATCAGTGGACTTAGGGGCATAAAAGGAGAAGAGGGAGGGTGGGATTGGGAGGGAAAGAAGGAGGGGGCCACAGCTCTGATTCGAAGTAAACAAACTGTAAGTAATATTTAAAAAATCAAAATAAAAAATTTAATTAAAAAAATGAAGGGCTATGGCTGAGAAGAAATAGAAACTATGTTGATGTGGATAATTATTAAAGACTTTCAATCATTAATTAAGGTCTGCAGAACTTAAATTCAAAACCCAGAAAATTTTAGCAAGCATCTCATGAATAAATGAGGGCAGTTCAGCACCAACTCCTCCTGAGCTTAGGAAAAGGATCAAATACTTGTACATTCATGAGTCCAGTGTGGCAACAAAACCAAAAGAAAGTTATTATGAGAAAAGAAAATTGATGGCTGATATCACCCATAAACAGATGAAAACAGCCTTAAAATTATTAAAAATCTAAATTCAGCATTTTAACAAAGAATAACACATGATGAACAGACTTACATCATGAATCCATTTACTTTATTTAATCCTTGGAAATCAATGTATGATGTATCACCAGAGAAAAGTATACAATCATCATGAGAAATGACAATTTTTTTTAAAATAAAATGAACCTTTGTTGATGCGAACCTTAGCAAGTTAGGAATACTTTTCACTTTTGTAAAAGTGAAAATATAAATGAGTCAAATATAAATGAGTCACAACCCACGTTTTTAAAGTGTAAAATACAGCAAGCACACTTCTGAAGTTGGATATAAGGCACAGAGGTTAACTTCTTGTTCAATGGTGTACTTAAAGTTCTAGCCAGTAAAACGAAGCAAGAAAAATATGGTATTGATGTACTGATCAGGAAGAAAGAAGTAAAATGTTTATTCACAGGAATAGAGAAAATCTATTTGAATCACTGAAAGAATAATTCTTCATAAAATGTTGAGTAACAGTATTGTGGATAAATAACTTGTGCTATAGTTCCTCAGAACAGTAGAATACTGTGGTGGAACCATAGTTTGACAGAGTAAGGTTGCTTTCTATTATTTAATTAATTTAAAAATCAGGACAGAAAAGGCATAGTGTTTGGGGCATGCATAGGCGAAAACTACAAAAGGAAACAAGGAGGTAATTATTACAGGTGTCTTCAGGTTAACTACTGAGAGCAGAGGAAGAAGGTTCTGGGGATGTTTTGACACTCCACTGTAAACTGCTAGTGACAACACGTTGCACAATGCCTGGAGAATAATATTCTACGATAGGAGTTTAAATAAAACGCTGCTCGCTTTACATATATGTCCCGTTTTAAAGAGAGATGGACCTCTAAATGATTTGCTCTCAGAGTTAAACTTGACACCATTGATGTATTATGCTTCTTTTTCCCCTCAAGACGAACTAAGTCTCAATTATTTTAGGTCTTTGCAGTGCCAATTTGTTCCACAACTGCTACACTCATTCAGCAAATGTTGAAAGTTTGTAAAGCACGATACGCTTTCTTGGGCTCTGCGTTTCAAACCTTAGCATTATCCATCAATCCATGCACTCCTGGAGTTTAAAATTTAGTAAGAGAGACAAAAGGTAACAGAGCTAAGTGAGAAAACGTAAGTGATCATAAGTGCTTAAGAGAAAAAATGAGACAGAAATGACAGATCTTTTAGGGTTTCTGAAATGGGGTTACAATTGCAGGGGTGACCTCTGAAATACAATGACAGTCGAGCGAGTAAGGACCCAGCTACGTGGATCTGTGGAAAAGGGTACTCCAGCCACAGATAGCAGGATAGTCTAAAAAATGGTGTCAAGAGATTACTTGAATCAAAACAGCATCTTCTGAATTCTCACAGAAATCAACTGATGTAACCAAGATAGTTGGGGCGACAAACTCCATTCAAAACTAGTAATTATTGCTGTGGTATGACCTTATATTTGAAAGTGTTGGATTCCTCTGTAAACAATCCGTACAGCAGCAACAGCAGAGACAGTACAGAGTAAATGGTTGCATCTTGGAGATTATCTATAGAAAATCAGGAGATAAATGAACATATAAGCAAACAAGGTACCCAGATGTTAACTTCAAAAGCTCTTAAGAAATGAGGTAAATTTTCTAAGAATGCCATAATATAGAGTGTTAAGAAACTCTGTATTTCCTAGAATTTAGAATAAAAGAAAAATTGGTATTCTCTGAGTGAGAGTTATGTCTCACAAAACATGAGTTTTCTAATGTTAGAGATTAATGTGAGTGGTGCCTGTGAAGATTTTGAGTAAAAAAAAAAAAAAAAAAAAAAAAAAGCAATGGGATTGTATAAGAAATACTTCAAATATACATAATCCTAGGCATGGAGCAAAACAAAACTGAATGTAAATATGTAAGTGTTATTATATATGGTAGCCCAAAGATTTTTTTTATTTTATTAATTATAGTTTATTCATTTTGTATTCCCCCTGTAGCTCCCTACCTTCTCCTTTCCCAATACCATCCTCCCTCTCCCCCTTCTCCATCCATGTTCCTCCCCGAGTCCACTGATAGGGGAGGTCCTCCTCTCCTTCCTTCTGATCCTAGTCTATCAGGTCTCATCAGGAGTGGCTGCATTGTCTTCCTCTGTGGCCTGGTAAGACTGTTCCCCCCTCAGGGGGAGGTGATCAAAGAGCAGGCCAATCAGTTAATCTCAGAGACAAATGCCCCTCAGTTGAGGAATGGATACAGAAATTGTGGAACATCTACACAATGGAATATTACTCAGCAATAAAAAATAAGGAAATTATGAAACTTGCAGGCAAATGGTGGGAACTGGAAAAGATCATCGTAAGTGAAGTATACCAGAAGCAGAAAGACACACATGGTATATACTCACTCGTCAGTGGATTTTATACATACAATATAGGATAGACATACTAAAATCAGTATATGTAAAGAAACTAACCAAGAAGGATGACTCTGGCTAAGATGCTCAATCCCCATTCAGAAAGGCAAAGAGGATAGACATCAGAAGAGGGAGAAAACAGGGAACAGGACAAGAGCCTACCACAGAGGGCCTCTGAAGGCTCTATCCTGCAGGGTGTCAGAGCAGATGCTAAGATAGATTCATAACCAAACTTTGGGCAGAGTGTGGGGAATCTTATCAAAGAAAGAGGAGATAATAAGACCTGGCGAGGACAGGAGCTCTGAGAGCACAAGGAGAGCAACAGAACCAAAAAATCTAGGCACAGGGGTCTTTTCTGAGACTGATACTCCAACCAAGGACCATTCATGGAGATAACCTAGAACCCATGCACAGATGTAGCCCGTGGCAGTTCAGTATCCAAGTGGGTTCCATAGTAATAGCCCAGAGTTTTAAACAAACTCGGCAGCCCTTCACTGAGGGATAACCAAAATGTGGTACGCACATAACCATGGACTACTGTAACCTGGACTCAGGGGGAATGGAGTGCCACTACGTATTGTGACATAAAAGAACCTGAAACCATGCTAAGTGAAATAATAACCCCATGCATCAGAGATGCAAAGGAAAATCTACTCACTGAAATCAGAGGAGTGTGGTCTAGAGACGGGGATGTGTATGCTGGGCTGTGACGATGACAGCAGCCAAAGGCTCAGGTTTCTTTTCAAAACTCTGTGAATTTGCTACAAACAACATTAAGTGAATAGCATAGGATGCACATTATAGACAAAAAAAGTGTTTAATCATCAACACTTTCTTAGTGATCTATGAATGAATAATAAATCAAACATTAGTTGGTTGATGATTTAAGCTACAGTATGATTTACAGCATACAGCTACAGCGTATGCCAATGTCACACGAATGACAAGTTCTTCCTGAATAATCTTTCTGCAAAAGTTGAAAGATGACTACACCATGGAAATGTGAAAATGCTTATTTGGTGAGGTATTGAAATGAAAAGTATGGGACTGTGTGAATGCAGATGAATTTTACCATTTTTATAATAGACATAATCTTTGTTTTCTTTTAGAAATTAGTTTACCAGTGCTGTAAATCCTCTACTTACATCTCCTGTCTCTGATAGTGTGTAAAATAACTTAAACAGTCATGAGGGAAAGGCCAAAGCTTTTGACTAGGCCTAGGCAAAAAGTGGCAAGAATTTGTTAAGTTAAAAAACTTTGTTTTCCTGTAGATTCCTATAAAAATGAAACAAGCTGATGGAAAAATACAATCAGCGCACGCAGGCAAGCGTAGACCTTGTCTGCCTGTGTTCTCTGATGATGGAATCATTACTGCTGCCATTTTGTATTCCTATCTCTCACAGTGCCTTAGGCATGACAGTCAGAATGTGACTAGTGCATCTATTGACAGGATGACAGTTTCTACCTGAATCGAAATCCCACAGAGAGTTTGCCATTTCAGAAAGTCACCACCATCAGAGGATTAAACTAAAATAATTTACAACTGCATCAGCAATTATTTTTAGGCAGTTGTTACAATTAGCATTTTACTAGGTCTTGTTAAAAAGGTTTGTATTTGCTTGTTTATTGTTCTTTCTTTTCTGTGTGTTCAAAGACCCTTCTCTGCATAATGAAAAGCAAATTTTATTGATATGAAAATGCAAGAATAGTGGGCATTTCGATATGGGGAAATGTTACGATATATGTGTTAAGTATAATCCCAAAGAGAAAAAGAGAGGGAGAGGAAGGGGGAGGTAGAGGGAGAGAAAGAACCCACTGGAAAAAAAAGTGATGTTTAGAGGTTTTAATCTGCTTGTGCACATGTTTAATATGACAGAAATGCAGCCTCAATTTTATATTTCTGGAAGCTTTTCAATATTCTTTCTCTAGCAACTAACCTGCATTTACTTAGAATGTCAATCAGCTGCATTTTTTTGGAGTGCATAAAACACTGTCTAATTAAGCTTTATTTAATTTGTTTTAACTTGGAGTGCGGAGGAGATGGCACAATGTGAATTACTTATTATGGTAACCTCTCCTCAGGACCACAAATGGGGATAAAGTGATGGGTCCCTATGCGGTTTTGTTCTGTGACATGGCTCACAGAAGCAGTTCCTCGGAAAGATGGTAACAATGCCTAACATTTATATGGCATTTTCTATCTCCACAATGCTTTATAAACCTTAACTAAATAATAGTACCTGCAGCAAGGAGGTTACAACATCAATGAATCAGCACGTGCCTCGCTGTAGCATTAGTCCTTTGAAATGTCACCTCCTGGTGTCACTTCCTGGGGGATAGATTGCCCCTCTTGATGGATGAAAACCAGATACAATTGATTGACTGATCTCCGCCTGCACTCAGAACGAACCTCCATAGCCTTTACATGTTTATACTGATTAACTCAAGCTGGAGCGTCTTTGTTTGTGGTCTCAGACAAGCCCTCCAAGGACAGAGTCGAGCAGATTCCACAGTTTAAGGTAATTATCTACACAATTCATTCCTAAATTTCTGCTCATTAGAGTCATCAAGGTAGTTCTCCACCTGTGTTTCTCAAACTCAGCAGTATTGGCTTTGGGAGAAGGAACACTCGTTGTGAAATATTTAGTGCCATTCTTGATTTCTATAAGACAGGTGGAATTAGTACCCACCTAAACCCAACCCCGCCCATTTAAACCCCCAAATATCTTCAGACAACATCAGTATCTCCCCAAAGAGGGTAATTTCTCATATATGAGAGAGAGCTGGTGCTCAGCCCTTTGCTGGTGGTTAGTTTTATTCCAGCGGTTCTCAACCCTCCTAATGCTGTAACCCCTTAATACAGTTTCTCATGACATGATGACCACAGCCATAAAATTATTTTCATTGCTACTTCATAACTGAAATTTGCCTACTGTTATGAATCTTAATGTAAATATCTAATGTACAGGTTATCTGATATGCAACCCCTGGAAAGGGTCATTTGACCCCCAACAGGTTTGTGACACTCAGGTAGAGAACCACTACACTTATTTTGTGCTGTAACAATGCAAAATACCTTCTTGCAACAAGTCCTTAGAGCAGGAATTGCAGATGTGTTCCTGCAGGCTTGACTTACATGAGGGAGGAGACCCCAATGACTTCCTTTAGAAACCTTTGGTTGCAAGTTGGTTTGGGTGACATGTGGCCTCCCTCCTTTCTACGGCACCGAGAGTAAGAAATTCTTCCACATGGAGCAGAGAAAAGCTGTATAAACATACCCTGAAAAATCAGTTTAGCATTAGAGTTAAGAAAAACTTATTTCACAGGGTTTTGAGATAAGTTGACAGAGGCTAGTTTGAAAGCTGAGCCTTACACATTTTGCTTCTCAGCTGGGCTTAGAAAATTGTTGCAACTGTAGTTGTAAGGAAAATACTACCTCAAGGCCCAATCATAAAAGCTTCTAGTAGACAGATGTCTGCAGTTATTTGGGGCTGTGAATTCAGTTAGTTTTATAGAGACCTAATTCTGAGAAAAGCTCTCCTAGTCTATTTACACAGACAGGATAAAATCACTATGTTTTCTTTGTATTCCTAGTGTGAGCTGCTAATTACCCATTGACTGCAGGGATATCTCATATAACTGGTGGACACTTTAGACACTGTGCACATCCTTAATCTCTCTAGGATCCCCTTGGGACAACATTATTTGCTATGGAATCTTTGATATCACAAGTTGTGTTTAACTTTCAAGCCACATTTATATCTATTGAGTTCAGTGAGTTGCCAAGAACAAAACGTTATATGATAGAGGAAGAGAAAGAAAGAAAGAAAGAAAGAAAGAAAGAAAGAAAGAAAGAAAGAAAGAAAGAAAAAGAGGGAGGGAGGGAAGGAAGGAGGAAGGGAGGGAAGGAAGCAAAACAAAATCTATAGCTACACTCAATAGCCAAAGGATATATCGCACAAAATATTAAAGGCAAATTGCTGAGTACCATCCTGCAATTTGTTTTTCTATTTGAGTAAATAATTAAAATCATGAGTGATCATGAAAACAGGTAACAATCTTGTAGTATATAAATTATATTCAATACACATGTGGCATTCCTATTGGGAGCCGATTACCCAAGCACAAATGCACCAAATTCTCCCCCAATGTAAATATGATTTTTTTTAAAAAAAATACGCACTCGTTTTGTTGTCCCGCACAAATCACTAAGGACTTTGACAATTTCCATGTGGGCTTGAACTAGGCAAGCAGTTAAACAGTTACTGCACAAGGAGGGGAGTCTTAGTAATCTCTGTCGCCGAAACACCTGGTAACCTGCTATTGTAAGCATTTATCCAGTATTTGCCTGAGGCAGAAATAAATGAATAAATAAACTCTCACCAGTCATATTACATGAGTTAATGCATTATAGCATTATGTAAAGCAGCAAAGCGCATTCTTCTGGGGCTTTTTAAAAATCATTATTTGTGGCAGGCTAGAATGTATCTGCCAGGTCCCCAGCTCCGTTTTCCTCACTTAAGTTTCTCTTGGAGCCCTCACCAATACAGGGTGAGTTGGCCTTTGCTCTCAGATGAATCCCTTTGAGAAAATTGCCTTCCTAATCCTCAAAGAGTTTTAAAATGGCAATACAAAGAGGATGGATGTATTAAACACCTCAGCTGTCAATGAGCCGAATCAATAACTGTGGGTACAGGGCTCACATTATGCCTACTTACACAGGACTTGCAGTGTTTAGAAAGGAGAGCTTTGCTTTTGACAAGCTGCCCCCAGCTGTTTCAAGAAATAATACAGCTGTGCATCCACAACACACCTCCCGTATCTGTTATGTTTTTGAAAAGTACGGTATAAATTGATGACCAGAGAGGTCAGACCACTGCTCAAAACCTGATTAACAAAAAGGGTTTTATTAGCACGCTTTATGAGGATTGAGGAAAAGTTGCCAAATAAGGTTAAAAAAAAAATATCTGTAGTTGGTTCATCTACTCTCTAAAGCTAGAATGGGACAGTAAACGATCAGTCAGTGTGCTTTGGAATATACATTGCAAAAGTCACGCTGTCATTAAAGAGAACTCCTACAGTGAATATCATAGTCACAGAATATAATGTAACAAGAATGCTGAAAAATATGTTGACCAACGGGTTTTCATTATTTTTACCTTGAAAGATATGTATTTCAAATACACATATTTAAAAGAAAATGATAGATAGATAGATAGATAGATAGATAGATAGATAGATAGATAGATAGATAGATGGATAGATATTTAATACTATTAGAGACACTACTACTCTGATTTATTATTTTTTACCTCTGTGTGTGTGTGTGTCTGTATGTCTGTGTCTGTGTCTTTGTATAGTGAGGTGGAGTGTGCTGGTGGAGGCTAGAAGAGGAAGCCAGATTCCCATGGAGCTGGGCTTACAGGTAGCCAATGTAGGTGCTAGGAACCCTATGCTGTCCTCTAGAAAAGGAAAGCACACTCTCAGTGCTTAGCTATCTTTCCTATTCCATGCTCCAATTTTTAAATATCTTTTACCTTTTCTAATTCACAAATCCTTTAAAGAAGATTAAGTGTGTCTGAGCCTAATGTGAGAGTGTGCTTCTAGGAATAAGCACTACCTAAAATAAAGAGAGGAGACAGTTCAGCCCTCATTAGTTTTAGAATCATCTGCCATTTTCTCGCTTGTGAAAGCAATGGCCCTAATCTCACTCCTTCAGTGGCAATGGCCTAACTTTGTGATGGACCACAGTAATTCAACAGTACAAACTGAAATGGAACCATGTCCGCTGTGCTCTCTGACTCCGCAAAATATGATCACATACACTGCATCTCCTTGCAATATAATTGTCCAAATTGTTTATAAGTTTAATTATAAAATTTTAATGTTGCTAGTGTTTGGATCTTGATGCCCTCCCCCCCAAAAAAAAGAAATCCCACATATTTAAGGCCATGTCTTCAGACTCTGACAATATCAGGAGGGTAGATATTGACCTTTTAAAAGATGGGCCCCCTAAGCCAGGGGTGGTGCTACACACCTTTGATTCCACCACTCGTGAGGCAGACACAGATAGATCTCTGTGAGTTCAAGGCCAGCCTAGTCTACAAAGCAAGCTCCAGGACATCTAAGGCTATAACACAGAGAAAGTATGTCTTATGTCTCAAAACATATATATATATATATATATATATATTATTATTATTATTATTATTATTATTATTATTATTATTATTATGAGAAAGAGAGAGAGAGAGAGAGAGAAATGGAGCCCAATGGAAAGTTATTGCCTTGGGAAAATGTCCTTCAAAGGGATACTGAAATTCTTTTACTTCCTTTAGTCTCCTTCAGTTCCATGGCCACTATGAGGTGAACAATGTTTCAGTCTTTGCCACAAAATGATGTCTAACATCAACTCAAAAGCAATAGATCATGAGGGAAAACTACGATAACTGACTCAAAATTAGCTTCCCATCCACATTTTTTTTCAAGTTTACTCTTTTATTTTTCCAATAATTTTTTTATTTTTAATTATACTTTATTTACTTTGCATCCCCCTTCTAGTTTCCTCCCTCCTCCCCTCCCAATCTCTCCCTTCCTTCCCCTTCTCCACATACTCCCCTCCCCAAGTCCACTGGTAGGGGAGGGTTTCTTTTTCTTCTTTCTGATGCTAGTCTGTTAGGTCTCATCAGGAGTGGCTGCATTGTCTTCCTCTGTGGCCCATCCACGTTTTATAAAGTTATCTCTGTTTTTTGTTTTGTTTTGTTTTGTTTTTTATAAAGGAAAACTAACTGACAACAATAAATTCAAAAACAGGAAGTTCGAAGCAATTCCATGCCCAATGTCATTAAAAATGAGCTAGCTGGGCATCACTGAGTGAGTCCTAACACGTGTAAACAGTACAGCAAAATGCAATATTCAAAGAGATGAAAGCACCAGGAAGTGAACGGAAAGACTTCCGGTTCTTATGGCACCTCTTTGTGGTATCAACATCTGTGACAGTAACAGGTCTTAATGCCCTTCAGTACCTCAGGCTGAAAATGTGCACTAGCTGATAGTCCCAACCAACAGAAAATCATTACCATTTAGGTACAGAAAAATCATTCTGAATATTTGTCTTCACTGAGTGAGAGAGTGCTCAGTTTTGGGAAAAAAAAATACTGTTAAAACTGAGTGCTGGGTGCATAAATGACTTTTACAAAGATAAGCAAGTTGCTGATTACACTTGTTTACCTAACAAAACTTTGCCCTGAACTGCGCAGTGAGCCAGATGATCATAACATCCAGGATCTTTGTAGACTGGATGGGGTTTTGTGAAAACATAAACCAAACAAGGAAACAAATGAAACAATAATACTTAAGAAGGGTACCTAACTACCAAGGAGAAAATAAAGAATAATGGGATAATGAGCATCTGGGGGTGGGGGTGTGAGGGGGGGAGGAAAGAGTCACAAGATTCCTGAAAAGAGATTTCCAGGTAAGCCGGAAAATAGAAATGAGCCTGCTGTTAGGGGCAGAAAGAGACCCAGGCGAATGCCTTGCAGGAATCCAAGTAGACTGAGAGAAGGTCAAATGATTAGGAGAGGCTCCATGAGTTGTGGTCTGGTAAGACCACAAGGAATTTGAGTTTTATTCAAAGTGCGATAGGAAGTCATTCAACAGTGCCGTGATCAGATAGAATTCTTAAAATACTATTGATTTGTGTTGGAAGAGAGCAGAGGGGGCAGGGACCCAAGAGCCGCTTCGTGGGTGAAGTTCAGTGATGTTATGGACTAAGGTGGCAGCGTGAGCATTAGTGAAAGGGGCTTGGATACAAGTGACTTAAGACATTTCTATTTCTGCGTGATTTTATTCTTGTGGGATGTAAGGATATCGAACATGTTGTTTAGAGTTTAAAAGTGAATTTCTGACTGATTATCTGGCCTTGCCAAAATGAAAGGCACACAACGGCATCTGAGTATTTTCCTAGGCAGCTCTCGCCACCTCTCCTTCAATACTCAGGGTGTAATCAATAAACAGAACAGAGGCTATTCATTCCACCAGGATGGAATCCAACAAAAAGGCTCTATTCACGCTAGTAATAGTCAGACTTCACACATTCCATCACATTCTGTAGTGTGGCTCTAGTCTCCGGTTATCTCCCCACTTTACAGTCCCATAACGATTAAACGCTCTGTTGGCAGAATAATGAACATAAAGCTGCGAAGTTTACCTTTCTGGTTTTGTTGACCATGTCCCTTCAGTGGAGAGCGAGGCAGTGTTCATTAAAGCAAAGGTATGGTATTTATGAATTCTTAATATTAAGTCTTCACTGACATTGGGTGAAATTTTAAATGTTATCTTCTAGATAGGAACATTATCAAAATAGCTCTCTCAATGATACAAACAATAGTTTTGTTTGAGTTTGGATGGATCAGTACTATAGGGGATGAAACATTTCTGTAGAGATGGCTCAGCTCTGCCGTATAAGGAAGTCATCTGCCTTCACTCAGATCTGAAGACGTGAAAACTGACCACAAAGATGCCAGCAAGCACTTGTAAATAGTTAACAAACATTAACAGAATGCGGTAGTAGAAGACTGGCTGCTCTGGGCTTATTTTAGAGCAATTAAATATGATTTATTCTCCATCATTTATTGACTTATTCACCCAGCAAATGATTATTGACTGCTTACTGCTATATTATACAATGGGAAACGTACAAAGAAGGCTAATTAATAATAATAATGGCTAGCATTTGTTGAGTAGACACTGAGCCAGCACTGAGTACTTTGAATCATTCATCTCATGTAATCATTAAACATACCTCATCACATAGATGAAATTTATTTCCAGTTAATAGATAAGAAAACTGTGGTGCAAGGGATCTCCAAAAGCAAACCCAAAGATATCCAGGTGAACAAAGTGAAGCAATGGGTGGTATATCTGAAAATTGAATAGGGACTCAGATTCCCCAGGACTTCCTGCACAAATGTTAAGATCATCATCGTGACAAGAGAGGAGAAAAAGTCTGTGCTCAAAATGTGGACATGGTGGCAGGAGGTATAACACAGCTACACAGACAAGAATACATTACAGTAAATTTAAGTCAAACACAGATTTAAAAAACATTGAAAGAAAACATGATTTCCATCTAAAATGAAAGTGGTTCTCAAATTTGGCTCCAGGCTGTCATCGCTGAATGCTTCTTTTTTAATTTTTATTTTATTTTTATTAATTATAGTTTATTTACTTTGTATCCAAGCTGTAGCCCCCTCCCCATCCCCATCCCAATCCCACCCTCCCTCCCTCTTCTTTTCCTATACCCCTCCCCCAGTCCCCTTCCATCTGACCCTAGTCTATCAGGTCTCATCAGAAGTGCCTGCACTGTCTTCCTCTGTGGACTGGTAAGGTTGCTCCTCCCGATAGGTGGAGGTGATCAAAGAGCCAGCCCATGAGTTCATGTCAGAGACAGTCCCTGTTCCTATTACTGGGGAACCCTCTTAGACACTGAGGTGCCATGGGCTGTATCTGTGCAGGGTTTCTAGGTTATCTCCATGCATGGTCCTTGTTTGGAGTATCAGTCTCACAAAAGATCCCCATGCCCAGAATTTTTTGGTTCTGTTGGTCTCCTTATGGAGCTCCTGCCCCCTCCAGGTCTTTCTATCCCCCATTCTTTCATAAGATTCCCTGCACTCTGCCCAAAATTTGGCTACAAGTCTCAGCATATGTTTTGATACTCTACTGGGTAAAGTCTTTCAGAGGCCCTCTGTGGTAGGCTCCTGTCCTGTTCCGTTTTCTCCCTCTTCCGATGTCAGTCCTGTTTGCCTTTCAGAATGAAGATTGAGCATCTTATCCAAGGTCCTCCTTCTTGATTATCTTCCTTAGGTATACAGATTTTAGTATGTTCAGCACAGGCTCTAAGATCAACAATCAATAAATGGGACCTCATGAAACTGAAAATCTTCTGTAAAGCAAAGGACACTGTCCTCAGAACAAAGGACAGCTTACAGATTGGGAAAGGATCTTTACCAACCCTATATCTTACAGAGGGCTAATATCCAGAATATATAAAGAACTTAAGAAGTTAAACACCAACAAATCAATTAACCGAATTAAAAAAAAGGTGAGGGTACAGAGCTAAACAGAGAATTCTCAAGAGAGGAACATTGAATGACAGAGAAACTCTTAAAGAAATATTCAACATCCTTAGTCATCAGAGAGATGCAAATCAAAACAACACTGAGATTTCACCTTACACCCATCAGAATGGCTAAGATCAAAAACTCAAGTGAAAACACATGCTACATAGGAAGTGGAGAAAGGGGAACCCTCCTCCATTGCTGGTGGGAATGTAAACTTGTACAACCACTTTGAAAATCAATCTGGCACTTTCTCAGACAATTAGGAATAGTGCTACCTCAAGATCCAGCTATACCACTCCTAGGCATATATCCAAAAGATGCTCAAGTATACAACAAGGCCATTTGCTCAGCCATGTTCATAGCAGTTTTATTTGTAATAGCCAGAAGCTGGAAACAACCCAGATGTCCCTCAGTTGAGGAATGGGTAGAGAAATTATGGTACATTTACATACTGGAATACTACTCAGCAATTAAAAACAAGGAAATCATGAAATTCGCAGGTTATGATGGGTTCTAGAAAAGATCATTCTGAGTGAGGTATCCTGGAAGCAGAAAGATACACATGGTATATACTCACTTATAAGTGGATGTTAGACATATAATATAGGATAATTGCCTAATGATTCTTGAGGGGGAAAATGCTGATGCCTTCTTTGCCCCAACCCCAGGGTCTGACTTAATTGACCCGGATTTTACTTGTTCCACTATATTTTAATTTTCCCCACCCCATCCCAGGTCATTTAAATGTTCAGCAAAGTTGAAAACCACAGAGCTAAAGGACTAGGGTAAATGCTGGGAGGGAGCGAGAAGCTCAGAATTGTTTTATGAAGAATAAGCAGCAACCTTCAAGTTTTTAAATGTCAGGGTGGGAGGAAGAGGTGAGTGGACATATCGTGGTGAGCATTCAACCCCTCGTGTTCAGATTGGGGTCTTGTGATTTACAGTACTGGCATCACCAAAAATCTCTTAGTAAGGTGGAACCTCAGGTTCGGGCCTCCACCCTTCAACAAACAAAATCTACGTGTCTGGGGAACTGCAGGCATCATCTGAGTCTGAAAATAACCGTCACGAGACTAGTAGGCGAAGAGGAAGGCTTAGTACTACCAAGCAAGTGAAACAGGGCAGCCCAGCTCCCAGCCGTCCCCACTGTCAGAATACAATAAAGAGGCAGAACTGCACTTGGTCGAAGGATGAGTGTCTACAAATTTCCGGGGGAATAGTGATCTGTGCTGCCAAGGTAAAGATGATAATCTGGGGACCATCTGAAGAACAGATTAGGGAAGAGAGGGCGCAGGCATGCGGCAGTTCTCAGAGGCTTCAGCGTGAACCCTGCTTCACAGATAGGCAGAGTGAAACTCAGACTTGGGTGAGATTCAGCCGGTGAGTTCTTATCTTCAAAACATTTTGTTTTACTTTCAGGAATTCTTATCTCCTGCAGCAGCCTGACTTTGGAGTCACATTATGTATCTGAATAGAGATATAGGCTACGTTTTCTTCAGAGTGGCAGGCAGTGTACGCAGAATGGCTTTTCTTATTTCATCTATAATATACTTTCCCCAGAATTTGGGAAGATAGAGTAAAGAAACCAAAAGGGAATTCTAATCGTGCAAAGAAGATGCGTAGATTATCTAGCAGCAATATGATAGCTATCATGTCAAAACTTTTCCATGTGGCCACAGACAACATTATTGTGTTTGATAAAATATTCTGGTTGAGAAGGGTTACTCTTAATTCTTGAGAAATTATATCTTCATATACTGTACCAAATAAACATACCTACATCTATATTGAATGTGATTTAAAATATACGGCAACTACTAGGCCTATGAATTATTTTGATGATGGACACTAACCACCTTATTTTTATCTACATGCTAGTTTTATGGAAAGTTAGAATGCCTATGCTGGACGCATGCATTAATGTAAGAGAATTATAATGCAGTGTCTAGTACATTGTTTGCTTGAATCGCTAGTTAAGGAACAAGTACAGAAGCCCTATAAGAAAAGAAATTGTCAATAACGTTTTAAAACTAGGAAATTTATACAAAAGAAAATGCACAGAATTTTAAGAGTAGTGATCAATTACTTTACCTAAACACCGTGGGAGAAACTGCACAAGCAAACCCATTGAAAACATCTCTGAGGGTATCCACTAACCATCCTTATCAGAATATGTTACCAAAATGGTCACAGCTGAGTAACTCTTTTTGTCATCACTGTTTTGAAATTCAAGTTTACAGACAGAAATTTCCAAAATCTTGTCTTACAGCTTTATACTGCATTTTAGTCCTAATCACATGACCTCAGTCATGAACATTTTTTAACAGGCTAGGTGAAGTGACACCAGAAAGATTAACATCCAGGTCCTCTGTGACAGTGAAAGCAATAATGAATTGTGAATGAATGAAGAATAAAGAATTGTGAATGAATTTGTGTAGGCAGACAAATCAGAATAAAACAGGGTCCAATCCTTGAAATAATTCAACACTTCAGCAAACTACGGAGAAATGTAAGATCAGAAATTACATAGTGAAAGAATTGTTTCATAGTGTATAATAGGATGTGAAGAAGTGCAGAAGAGAGAATTCTGAATTTTTCTGAGAGGAATACTCAATTTCTGAATGATGTTATTCTCATAAGCAAAGCTTTGAAAGAAAAAAAAAACAAGACAGAGCTCTGAAAGAAGATGAAACATGCTTTGCCAGTGAGTCCTTAAGCTTGGAATGGGGTTTCCATGGCCAGAACAGGTTTGATGACCGTACTCAATAGCAGGTTTAAAATAATGGGGGCCAAAGTAATGCTGTGCCTTTAGATTTGAACCTTTTATCAAAGGCAACGGGACCCCTTTGTAAGTCCTGCGAAAAAACAATATGATTAAAATGTCTAAGTCATTTGAAGAGCAATCAAGGAAATAAACACATGGTTACAAGTTTTGTTTGAGGGGAATGTGGCTCTTAAGCAGATACTTGGCAAAGAAGCAGAGGGCCCCAGGTCCTCTGTCCTACATTCTCACTCAGGCCATCAAAGCAGTCTCTGCTGCAGTGTTTTGTCTGATGTACTTATTATTAATTTGCCTGTTTGTTTACCTATTTTGCTTCATGAGTGTTGACACTAAAAATGGCCCCTCTTCAGAACCAGCCCATTTTCATCTCACTGCCTTTTCTCCAGTTGGAATGTGGCTAGAGACGTGCTTTTGGCCCAGTTCCCTTCTGCTCCCTGCCTCCCAGGGACCATGCCTGTGCCCTGAACCATTTGAGCCCTTTTAAAGCTTTGGAACCCATTTGGAATTCAGTTGGAGGTAAGAATGGGGCAATTACATACCCTAATCTAAATCCCTTAATGATTACTTTGTTTACAGCTTGCCTTGATTTTGTGTGTCTGGTCTTTTCCACAGAATAAAAAAGAAGGCAGTGTGCCCTCTCTCCTGTCTGTCCTAAGAATAGGTCTGCTCATATGGGGTGCTAAATTCTGCCTAAGCTCAGCCACCCTAGGATGAAGGCCACTTCCCTATTTGCCTTAGAACCCAATTCTTGGAGCTGGCTTTGCTTTCCACTTGGTTTGCCAGGAGACCGAAGGCTCTCAGCTTGGTCACTGATCATACTAATCCTCTCTGACAATTACCTGGCACCTTTCCCTAGTTTGGCATCTCTAGTGTGTGCCTGGGTGGGGGCGGGGTAGAGTCAGGTCTGGCAGGGAATCCACACAAGCCTCTTAATCTCAGAGCTAAATCCCTGTTTCTCAAAACGTCATTTCACTATGGAAGGCATTCTTCTCCAGGTCACTATGACATAATCATAAAATACTTGAAAATGATCTTGGAAGCTGTGTGGTTGAGACTGCATCCTTTAGCAAAGACAGAAGGTCAGTATAGTATAGTCTAGTGGACTTTTTTTTTTTAAACTGGCCTCCTCACAGGTTTGCAGGCAGCGCTTTAACCTGCCCTTAACCTGATACTTCTCTGAGGATGCTTGTTGGTTCCTACAAAGTCCTCAAAGGATGTGAGGTGGGGAAAGGGAAAGGAAAATAGATAGTTGACTTCCAACACATTCAAGATCATCTGCCTTCTGGGCTAGCAGGCAGTACACCATGTCTCAGAAAGTAGATTGTGTGAGGGGGCCCAGCAAGGAAGAGTTCTGGGGCCCCACGAGGACTCGTACATGTCAAGGAAGCTTCTCAACACATTTGCTGCTCATCCACAGGGCCGTGTAGCACAAAGATCAGTTTTGCTGCCCCTGTCCCTCAGTCCTCTCCTGCAGCCCACCTTCTTGTGGACAGCTTGCTTTATGACACCATCGTTTCCCCAAAAGGGGGGTTAACTCTGGACTTGTAAGCATCACTGCTCTGAGTATTCTTTGGGTGAACTCATTTTCTTCTGACATGTACCCTAACCCTGATCTTGGGGGTTACTGGCCATTTCTCTGATGAGATAGAAAGAGCCATAAAGAGGCCACAGCCTGGGCTTGAGAGCACCAAGTCAATGGAGTCAGGAAGATGTGCTCTGCTACATCCCTGTCTTGATTTTATGGCTGCAGCATTTCTGTATCTCATATCTGCAAAGAGATTTGTTAATTATACTCACTTTAATGAGAACCCTGCAGCCGAAATGGCCAATAAATTATGCACTTCTGTCTTATGTTTTCCCTTTGTCCTTGTGCTAGATACTGTTCTCAGTATCCTGAGATGCTAATCCATTCCAGAGCATCAACTCTCTCCACCCCATTGAGGTTTTAATGTATATGATGCTGAGGGTTTGATATCACCTTTTTCTCCTTCCATGTTTTTTGTTTTGTTTTGTTTTGTTTGTTTGTTTGTTTGTTTTTTCAGCTCGGATCCTTGTTTGCAAATTACTTGGTATGTCTGTAAATAGGCATACCCATGAGTATTGGACTGTGAGGACTGCCACCTTTTATGGAATGTTTGTCTTACTCTAGGTATTTGTTTTTGTTCTTGTTGTTGTTGATTGGTTGTTCTGTTTGTTTCATAGGGGAGGGAAAGGGTGCTATCATTCCTCAGCCCTCATGAGGGCCAACAAACACCCCTGTAACATATGGCAGACTAGTAAGAGAAAAGCATAGCAAGTGTACTTAATCATATTTTCACATGACCTGGAAGCTTTCAGATAAAGATCCAAAGCCAAAAGTTAAATTTCTGCTTATGCTTAGAGTTGGCAGAGAAAGCAAGACTGTGATAGAACAGAGTCTAACCTAGGCATAGGATGCTTAGTGGAAAAACCTACTGAGTTCTTCATATCCTCAGTTTAGCCTGTCTGTGCATTATTTCTTCTTCCTGGGTGTAGGGCTCGAGCCCTTTGGAATAAGGATCTTAGGACCTATTACTCTCAGACATTGGCGGGTCAGTATGTCCATATGACCAAACTCTTACAGGGGCAGAGTGAGATCAAAATAACTATTTTGTTGTTGTTTTAGAGGAGTTGTGGATTCTGGGACTCTCTTCAGGGGAGGACTCTGGATGTGGGAGATTAGAGAGGCAGAGATACTGGAAGAGATCTTGGTACAGAGACTGCCTGTTCCTGAAGCCTCTGAATTTTCATTTCTTTTCTTTTCTTTTTTGCTGTTTGTCTTAACATATTTTATTTTATTTTTTATTATTTTATTTTATTACTTACAGTTTATTCATTTTGTATCCCAGCTGTAGCCCCCGCCCCCAGTCCAAAGATAGAGGAGGTCCTCCTCCCCTTCCATCTGACCCCTAGTCTATCAGGTCTCATCAGGAGTGCCTGCATTGTCTTCCTCTGTGGCCTGGCAAAGCTGCTCCCCCCTCAGGTGGAGGTGATCAAAGAGCCAGTTCATGAGTTTATGTCAGAGAAGGTTCCTCTTCCTATTATTGGGGAACCCTAGCTTACCAGAGAGATGTGCCTTGGGGTGTCAGTATTTGTCCTTCTTCTTCCAGTGGGAGCCTAGGTTTTGTTGGGTACTCTCGCAGGAAGCTCGGAGCCCCAGCAAGCACCATACCAGAAATGTACCTCTGACAGATCAGGACTATGTCGGATTTCCGAGAGGAAAAGGGTGCAGGGTCAAAGGTTCTACCTCTCCCAGAAACACGGGTGACCAGGCTAAGAAGGGTGGAAACACAGAACCGAGATTGGGACCGGAAGATCTTCATTTCAGCCAGAGGTGCAGGAGAAAAGATGTCTCTGCTATAACTGTCTTTTAGCTAGGCTGCCAGCATCAGGCCAGTTGGCAGTGAGGAGCTCAAGGCTCTGAAACCTGAGGAGGCAGCAGCTAGGGCCGGGCATCATGACTTGGGCTAGTTGATGGCAGCTTTGAGAAATGGAGGCTCAGGGCTCCACGAGAGGCATTGGTGGGACCTCGTTTTGGTTCTGGAGGACAGAATGACTGTTTCAAGAATAGCCGCATGGGCACGGCGGTAAGCAGACTTGCTCCAGAGAGATGGTGGCAGCGGCCAGTAACCTGCACTGACACTAGTGAGCGGAGGAAGCTCTGGAGTTTCAAAGCCAGCAGTGTTAAAGTCCTTTCGGGTTAGACCTCCTCCGGCAATGGCAGAGGGTGCAGGCAAATAGCAATTTGCAGAGAGGGCGGAGGCAGCTATAGCTGCCCGGCCGGAGCCAAATCCCAAGGGTTCAGCAGTGATAGCTTCAGGAAGAGGGTAGCCCTTCCTTCCTTTCCTTCCCCGGAATAAATGACGAGTCTCGGATGACCTTTGGTGAAATAGATAGTGGTGACCCCCTCCCCCCAATTCATGTAAAGCAGGGACTTACAAACCTTCGGCAGTGGGAGGGGTTTCGGGTATGAATGTGTTTGATTCCATGGGGCTGGTAATGCCAGGGATACTTCATTTACATGCAGCAGCCCCGTCCCATCCTAAGAAGGAGAACACAGTACCATGGGAAGGTGTGTGTGTTTCGGAGGAGGGGGGCTCCAGGGATGGTTAGAAGTATGGAAAAAGGTCATTGGTTGAAAGCCAAGGTACCAAGACAAATCATTAGCATAGAGAGGGTATTTCCAGGAATCCCCAGATGCCCACTGAACAGGTTTTTTATCCAGAAAGGGTTGGACCTGTAATCTCCCTGAGGGCTATGTGACACTCCTTTGAAGATCTGGGGTTTCCCCAGATCAGGTGGAGAGGGAGGGAACCCAGATCAGGAGCCATCCGGTAATACCAGACTTTGACCTTAACACCAGTGTCCAACAAGTATTTCAGACCCAAGACTTTCCAAGTATTTTGACAAGTATAATTCTGAGGGAGATTTTGGGTTGTTTTTGCCCCATTTTAAAACCAGGTTGATTCAGGGTCACTGGAATGTTGAGTGACAGGAAAAGATCATACAGGTAGTTGAAGGCAGAGACGATTCCCTCTTAATTCTATCGAAAAATTCCTTAAAAATACCAGATGGCTTTGCCTTAGCCAAAGGAAAATCAGAGGCTCGGGATCCAGAAACTTGTTGTCACCAAAATGTCATGACATGTGACAGTAATGAGGAGGATCCTGGGTCTGAGAACAGAATAACAGGTGAGACTTCATTGAATAAAGACCTATTTTGGAAATGAACTAACTTACCTTTGCCATATAGATCAGTTTTGCCAGAATGAAAGGTTGCTCACATTTATTCTCTGTTTATTGTTTGTTAGTGACTGTGTTACATTTCTCCTTGATATGATAAAAATCCTGTCAAAAGCAACTTAAGGAAGAGTTATTATGTTGACGCACAGGGTAAGGGTAGTTCATCCTGGTTGTTAGGCATCCTGGCAGGGCCACTGCCGTGTAGTTGGTCACATTGTATCTGCAGCTGGGAAGCCAAAAGGGATGAAGAGAAGGCAAGTAAAATGTCCACTAAATGCTCTTAAATCACATCAGGTTTACAATGAAGATTCACCATCACAGGGGTGGGCATAGTCAGAGCTTCTAATGCTAACAATGAATATCTTTTCATCATCATCATCATCATCTCTCTCCTTCTTCTTCTTTTCCCTTTCTTCTCCTCGAAGTCCCTCACTCATCTCTTTCCACCTCCTGCCCTTAACTCTTCCTCTCTTTTTCCATTCATTAACATTTTTTTCCTCCCTACATCATAGCTAAGTGTTCCACGGAGAAGCTACCTATGGCAGTGAATGAGCTATGAGTGAATGAATATGTAAGTGGACTCTCTTTTCTTTTCTTCATTTTGTCCATCAGTGAAGGCTTATAGTAATAGTGTCTCAAATGATTGTTGGAGAGAAAAATATTGATTAATATATGCAGAATTCTAGAATAAGGCCCAGACTATACTAAGCAATTAGTAAAAGTTGGCCATCACCATCCCTTAAATATACAGCTATCAATCCAGGGTTTGTAAAAGATCTGTGCATGCTTGCTAGGGAGAACACAGAATTGGGCTGGTAAAAGATATGACTAGATTCCAGAGTGAAAGCTCATTTGCTTAGATGATTGTGTTTCAAACATAGCTTTAAATACATTTAAAGCGTTTGGTTGTTGTTTTTCTTATTCCCTGCTCACTGTCAGCCCAACTCCATTTCTATTCCCTTGGCATATTCCACACCATGCCTCTGTGAGGGTACGTGGCTTGGTGAGCAACCCAAGAGAAAAAACAAATCCAGCAATGTGGAAAACTGGTGTACATGGGAAAAATAAAAATTATGGAGCTCTCGTGAAATGTTTTTCATCTTGAAAGTGCTTTGAAAACATTAACTAATTAATTAATCAAAAAGAATTTCTACCAATCAGTAAAAATGCTCTTTACAATGTATTAAAGCCTCTTGAAAGGTATTATTTATTCAGTGATGTGTTCTCTTTCTCTGAAGGGAGTCATCGGTTTCTTTTTTTGGAGACATTTAGAATCTTGTAGAAACTCTGCCCGCCCCTCCCACACTGCACCCAGCAAGTATTCACACAGGTGAGCACACACACTCACACCAACAAACAAATATTCCTTTAGGATTGTGCCCATTGATAGTAAACACATTCAAATGTTAGTTAAGATTTTGAAGCTACTTTGCTTGCCTGCTTTTTGCATTGACCCTCCCCCCATAACAAATTCATGTCAACACCTTCCTGCTGTTTAACTGTCAATGTCAACAAATGCTCGCATGTAATGTGCTCTGAGAGTCACGCAAGCTGGTGTGTTATGTCGTATCCTTAAAAAGCCTACCTACTCATAGGGCCTCCAAAACATTAGGCCTGTTTTCTAACCTACAAAACATAACTTAATCTCTGTGTGACACATTAAGGGAATAGTGATAATAATCTTATATTCATCACTTCAGCAAATATTGAGCACCCGCCACTCATGTATTTATATGTTCTTATAGCCTACACATTATTTCATGAAAGGCTTTCTGTGATCCACAGTGATAGATTCAAAGATGATCTAGATGGAGTGATTGCAGTCAATGAGTCTCTTGTCCATCAGGGAAGAGAAGTAATATTAATGTAAGGGAGATGTGGTAAACAGTTATAAAGGAGAGTCTGCAGGAGACAAAAAAAACAGGGTCTCTGGGTGGATCGGCATAGAATAAATGAAGCACTAATAGGATATAGAAAGAGAAATTGGCCTGTGGGAATTAGGAGAAACATGAGTTGGTGGCAAAATAAGATGGGGAAAGAAGACTAAATGAGGTGCCATTGTGTCGGCGTCAATGACTTCAGCTAGGGTTACGGTGTAGGACGAAAGACACAGGGTGGGATTTAGGGAGTGTGATTGGGCTTCATGTTCTGCAAATGCACAGCTTTCGCAGTAGTATGACTTGTCCCTACTCTTGTTAGCCATTGCTGGTCAACCTCATTAGGCAATTCAATGTCCATCACCTTGCTAATGGTCTCCAAACCTTTTCTGAGACCCTACTCAATACAAACACAACCTGTACAGCATAACAGACCAGGTAGTAATATTTGTTATGGGAGGAAACACACATGTGCTCTTTGACGGTCTCATAGAGAGCCAGAGTGACAGGCTGAAGAATCAAGCCTTTATTTTTATCACATGCCATAGCCACTGAAACACAGATTTAAAGTCAACATCATTAATGTCATGTGATATCCTGCCATATCATATAGCCCCAAGTACCAAGAAGCTCTACAGAACTGTGGTATGTTGGAGGTTTTCTGCTTTTGAATTAAAACTTTCAAATGCATTATAGACTATTTTAAATTTGGTCTCCTTAGTCTCATTTTCTTACTGTTATTAATTTTCTAATAATAGGAGTTTATTATTTGTTTTTCAATTCCCCATGGGCTTGTAACTTGTTAGAGTGCTGCATAAAATTAAAATAATACGTTCTGGGTAAATTTATGGGGGATTTTCAAAATCAAAAGTCAGATATTTTTATGATTGTATGATCTACTTAGACATATTTTTTTTTACCTGACTGATTTCTTGGGCAAATATGTGTGTCATATAAAAGAGTGTACACAATCTCTACCTTAGGTTTCATGGCCAATACTCATCAGCTATGTCTTTCTTTACAAAGTACTGTGTACAAAAATAAAAATGCTAGCACATGGGTGAACACCATAGCATCAGATTGATAAGGCTGTTTGGCCCACATTCTCAAGAGTTTCCCCTCCTTTCTCATCAAAACAGAAAAAGCACAGCACTTACCAAATCCTGACTCTTATAAGAGATGTTTAAGGGAATAGGAATATGGAATATGACAGTCATTTAAAAACACTTAGTTCATTATAACACCTTTAGCTACCATTGCTATAAAAGCAAAAACCTTCTTGGGCACACTTGTGAAACAGAGAATCTAGGAGAAGGCTGAGCACATCTGTGGTGTGTGAATGGTCTGAGAAATGGTAGAGAACTATACTGCAACACTTTTCAGCACAAAGAGAATAAAAGCTCATCCATGAAGACCCAGAAACCCTTGCTCTATTAATACTTTGTTTCTTACAGATTCTTCCCATTCCAAAGGCTCTGGGTACATTGGTTGTCTGTTAACCAAATCCATTAAATAGTGCTTCTTTGTATAGGCTGCCAAACTGAGTTCAGGCATGTTTGGAGAAGATTAACATTATGTTATGAGTTGTTGTTTATACTGAGTGAAGATTAATTCATATTGTCACTCCACTCCATCCCTCCTGTGTCAGCTGCCCAGTGTGATGGGATGTCAGAGGTTCCAGGTGACAGAATGTGTAGGGTCTCTTGGGCAGCTTTCATACACTGCAGGCCTGGACTTGCATCCCAGATTGGTTTCTTATGGCTTGTATTCTTATGACTTATATTTTCACGCCCTGCTCTTTCCAACCCTTCGATACCCCATCATCAAAATGTGGACGATTTGTACCTTTTTTCAGAGTCCCATGAAGAATATCTTTGCCATCTATACTAACATGCTTAGCTTTACAATGTCTTGTAGTATGTATTAGTCACTTTCCTCCAGACCTCAACAGAACTGAGGACCAAATGAACCTAAGGAAAGAAGGAAAAAGAAAAAGGCTTTTTGGCTCACAGTTTGAGGATGTACCTCATCATGGCAGGGATCATGGCAGAGGGACCTTAAGGCAGGAGGCAGAGGAGGGATAGCTGTTGCTGCTCAGGTCCCCTTTTCCTTTGGTCCATTCCATAACCACATGAAACGGTCTCACCAGTTTAGGGTGAATCTTCCTACTTCAATTAACCTAACCAAAAAAAAATCCATCACAAGCATTTCCAGAGGCCACTGCAGTCCAGGTAATCCCCCAGGTTTGTTAAACACTTCTCTTTTAGGAGCTTCTAGACGCTGTCAATTGGACAATATTAACCATTACAAATGACGTTTCCGAAAAAGCTTGGAAATCTGTATCTTTGTGGCAGAGTGCAGCACTAAGAAACACTTCAAGTGTTCAGGAATGTTTCCTTGCAGGTTGCCCTTCATGGCTTTCTTAGTGAATTATTCTCAGCACGAATAAATCTTCTGCTGCCCCATGACAAAAATCAGCCTAACATATACACAGGAAGGCGTTATCAGGAATCCCAGGGAACTTACTGTCCATTGAAGCATTCTGTTGAGAATACATTTATTCCTGAGAAAGAAGGAAAGAAGGGTATGTGTTTAGGCTTTTCTTTGGGCCCACTTTATTCATAGTATTTTCAGTAAAGGGCAAGGTAGAAACTAAACAATTGCAAATGATGAATCCACAGTTAAGGACTGAGATATATGTTCAGTCAGATACACGTATCTATAGCTGTGAGGTATGTAAATAAAGTAGATACAATTTGTGGGTGTGTGGTTTGGGTACCTACAGTATAAAAACCCCAGCGATGGATAATAGAGATATGGTAAAGAATAAAGAATACAATGGAGAGCAGCATTTTTTTTTTTCAAGATCTGAGAATCTTAGTCTCAAGATTGATTTTCATAGGTTAGAAACCTCTGCCTAGGCCCATGCACCAATTCCTTTATGAAAGTAACCCTCCAAAATGCAAAGGTATTTAACCAAAGTGTCTTGCTTGTAATCAAACCTGCCCTTTGTCACTAAATACGCTTAGCATTCTGCTGCAAGCAAAGCTATACAAAATGCACTTTTTCCTTTCCTGTGGTCTGTGGTCATTGCTGTTAGTGTGAGTGACCAGCACAGCAATGAGAATTTGTGTTCAAAGTGTTATGTGCAAAAGCAGAGGGAGGGTTGAAACAAAGGTGGTGGAAATTAGGTGGTAGCTGAGAAGGATGTGCACAGAGCTTGCCTGGGTCCCTTTCTCTTAGAGGGAGGACTCCCTCATTGCCTAGCCAGAAGCCTCTGAACATCTTGGTCATTGCCTCTGCCATTCAGGACCATGAGGTCCACAAATCTAAATGAAGCAAAAGAGGCCTGCATTTAAAATTTAATTCTGCATTCTGAGATGGCTCTGGCGTCTGTAAAACAACTCTACGTCTCTGAATTGCTGATTCTTTAAAGCTTTAATGACTGAAAAATGAAAGGAAGATTCCAAACAAAAAGTAAAAAGCACCAGTGGGCATCTTCCTATTGGTGAACATACAGACGTCCCTAGACACCACAGCAGTGTTAAGCTGCAAACATCACTTTGACTCTGCCTGCAACCCCAGTCAGCTCTGAGGTTCTGAAATTACATAAAATGCCCTTTAAATTCCAGCTCTCCGGTTACTGATAAGACATTTGGCAAATGGTGGTGTTGGGGGTCGGGGGAGAATGGAGACGTTTTGGGGGTAAGATTAATGTGTGTTGTCTACCTTTAGGGTTTCCAATCTGGTACCTTTGCCACTCATAGGGACCTTTGGTTTCTTCATCTGTCAAATGGTAATATATTATATTAGCATATATTCGGAATTGTTGATAACATTGGAGTGCCTGGTATTTGGTGGAAGCATAAAAGTAAATTACAATTACCTGAGCGCATGCCTTATTAATGCTTTCTATATTGAATTGTTTGCCTCTGTGTCTCTCTGTAGTGCCATCCTGGATGTACTTTACTTCCCATAAGCCCCTTTCATGTAATTTCATTAACTACTGAATAACAAGAGGGGCGGTGTGGCTTGGAGTTTAGCAGCAAGCAGACCTGAGGGCTGCTGGTCCTTCTCTGCCACTTACCTGGATTTGGACAACCTGCTCAGCCTCCCTCAACTTACTTTCCTCTGTTAGACAACAATTGAGAATGTTCATATCGTAAGAATGATTCTTCTTCTTAGAGTAGTGAGTGGTTGAGGCGGTGGGGAGAGTGACATCTGCCATTTTCTGGGGCGTGAGTGGAGACTAACAAAAGTTGGTTCACCCCTTCTCTCTTGAAGCCTACAGGAAGGAGAGCTTGTGTTTGAGGACTTAAAAGGTGTATCACAGGTGAAAAATGACACCTACAAGAAGAATTTAAATGAAAACATACATGATACTATGAAAATGTATAATGAGGAAGATTTGCCCAAGCCAGAGAGATCACAGGTCTCTGCCGAGCATGAAGGACAAATACAGTGAGGGAAAGAAACTTCTAACAAGCTCTCTGCATATGTTCCTCATTAGCATCGTAAGCATATGATCACCTTCTTGCTAGAATGTGAACTCAAAGAATTACAGGCAGGGTGTCTGTCATCTTCTGTCACCTCTAAGACGAGCCTTGAAGGGAGCAAATGCTGGGAGAAAATCGCCGTGTTTGCTGAATGAAATTAAAATACTATGTCTGCATCTCAAGGCTTTATCCGGGATGCAATTAAGAAAGAAACATATTTCAACCAAAATAGCATGGTCCTTGGATTGTGGCAAACCACATCCTCGTTCCTGTCTTCTAAAGGAGGTAACCTTCTCCCTGGGTCTTGTTCTCTTCCTCTGTACAGTGTGGGGAAGGACTCACAGTGCTCAGCCAAGCCATAAGCAGCATTAATGTCAATGCTATGAAAACACTGGCAAAAAATCAGGCATGTCATTTTTCAAGGTCTGTGGGTTGTTGGGGGCCAGCCAGGTGCAGCTGGGGGACAGAGGCTGCTATCAAGGACGGTCTACCAGGCTTTCCCCTTAGTGGAAATAAATGCCCAGGGCTCATATACGTGCTGCCTTCTGTCTTCAGTGGCTGAGAGTCAGACCCGGAGTTTAGATTCAGGGTGGCATCACTTATAATTGACTGGCATTTCCTATGGTATCCTTGGGCCCCATTTGCATTTGGGTTAACTATATAGTATCTGGACGGAATAAAATCAAGTAATTTATGGGCAGTGCACAGCATGAGCCTGCACATAGCAACCAGGCAATGCACGTTTTAGCTGTGGTTACTAGTACAACTGCCAGGCCCTGCTGCTGCATTTTTCCCCCAATTACTCAAAAACTGAATCAGCCATTTCTTTTGGAATTCTCTTTCCGAAAGAATTCGCTTTCTGAAAGACAGAAAAGAAACTGTTTTCTGAGGCTTGCAAGCCCGGCTTTCCTATTTCCAAAAACTCACGGGCAGGTTTAGGGCCACCACCTGGCAGTCCAGGGGAGGTAGTCTGCAGCTGTGAAGGCTCTAGGAAACCCTGCTTTCCTTAGGCTCTGCCCTCTCCTCTGCTTTGCTCTGCATTCCTAACCCTGGAAGGAACCGTCTGGGTCCAGCAGAGCACTGGGCATGCTCGCGAGCCAGGGCAGGCTCCGGGCGCCTGCAGGATGCGTAGGCTGACGATGCTCCCTAGTTCGCAGAATCCCGGGTGCAGCCTTGGTGCATCGGGTTTAGCTGAACAAGAGTCCTCGGTGCGTGCAGCTAGGGAACCGGGCCTGCCCGGGACAAGCCAGGAACCGAACTGAACTCTATGCGGCCCCCGGCTTGGCGCGCTCAGTTTCTGCTCTTGGAAACGCCCGGCTGGAAGGGGGGTTGTCTCTGCAGACAAAGGGGTACACGTGTCCCCAGCGCCCCTCTTTCCCAGCCGAAAGCCCCTCCCGGAGCTAGCTACTCCGCAGCCCCAGAGGCACCAACCCAGTTGGGGCCGCCCGGGCCTGTGAGCGCGGTCGGGGCCGGGGATTGGCTCCCACTTTCCACGGAGGGACAGCGCGGGAGGGCGGGCGGACGCTGAGCGGAACTCCGAGCCTCTGTGTGCCGGTGTGTACGCGTGTGTTTGCATGTGTGTTTGCGTGTGTGTGTCTGTGTGTCTGTGTGTCTGTGTGTCTGTGCGCGCGCGCGCTCGCTCGCGCGTGTGGCTATGTGAGTGTGTGTGTGCGCGCGTGTGTGTCTGTGCGGCGCGCGGCGGGCGCATGTGTGCGCGTGCAGGAGCCACTGGGTGTGCGTTGCGTGTGTTATGGGTTTGATTCCAGAGCAGGTTGCACATTGGTCCTGGGTGGCTCGCAGGCTCAGGTCGTGCTTGGGCGTCCTCCTCCTAATCGTTTCTGAAGTAGCAGTTCCAGCAGCAGCAGCAGCGGCAGCCGCGGCAGCAGCGGCAGCGGCGCCTCCGCAGCAAAGCCTGAACTGTGCAGAAGCAGCGAGCACCGTTTGGGGAGTCCGGGGGGCGGGTAAGAGGGAGGAGGGAGAAATCCTGGCTAGGTCTTTGGGATTATTTTTTTTTCCCCTTCTTTCCCTCTCTCTCTTTCTGGAGGGTGTGTGTTGCCCCCTCGAAGTGAAGGAATCTTGCTCCAAAGCGAGCTGGGACCGAAGACTCTAGGCTAAGTTCTCTCTCTATGTAGATGGTGTCAGGGAGCGAAGCTACTGACCGAGCCGCTGGTAAATGTTTTTCACTTCTTACTCTTTAATGCTTAAGGCTTTTTTTCCCCTTCTTTTTTTTTTTCTTTCTTTCTTTCCCGTTTCCTTTCTGTTGCTCTTCATTCTGCAATCGCTCCTGAATCGCTGCAGTTCTCTCTCCCTCGCCTTGCGTTTGTGCAGTTTGCAACTTGTTTCATGGTTTTCTGTGTATTTTTTTTTCTCCCTTCATCCTCAGATGAATGCTGGAACATTTAAATTCGGCACTTCGGGAGGTCATCATTAGTTGCATGAGTTTGGGGGCGGGGAGGGGAAAGCTTGGTAGAGCCGGCTGTTATTTCCCTGCAGAAGGACTTGCCGCTTTCTCTCTAATGTTCATCGCAATTATAGGGATTCTTTTAGGATTCATTTTAACATTGCATTGATGTTTAAGGTTATCGCTCTCCAGGATTACAATGCGTTTTGACTCAGTTTTAGCAGCATGACCGATGCCAGTGATTCCAGGCTACTGTATGGTATTCGCTGGCTGAAATATTCAAAATTGCAGGAAGAATCCTATGCATTCCGAAAGAGAATTTCTTAAAAATGCTGTTTTGCATTATATTGCTGTAGATTTGCAGGAAGCAATAATAGACACGGCTTTTCATGTGGCTTGCAAAGATAATAAACAGATAAGTGGCTCGGTGCATCCTCCACTCCACTGACTGAGGGATGGCTAAATTTACTTAATAATAAATTTAGGGCTTTGAAAAAGCAGGGAGGTTGCTGGTATTGTTTTATTCAAAATTGTGAGACATACAGAGCTTGCTAACCTCAGACCAGCCCTTTCTCAGCCCTTACTTGAAGTGGCATCTTGTCAGTTGGGCAGAGAGAGAATAGTTTCTGCTATACACATGGAATGGAATTATTTAAAATAGCTGGCATGATGCATGCAAATTGGACCCTTACTCTTTTCTTAAAAACAGAATTCAGCCTTCCTGCCAGGATCCATTTTAGACATTATTTTTAATATCACATGTAATAGTTCCTTAATGCAGTCAAATAATTTGAGTCTTTTAGAGGGTTCTGTGTAGCTGTGATATTTCATTTGTCTTTCTTGTTCCTCCTTAAGTTTTCAGTTCCAGCTTAGTGGAAAAACTGAGGGGTCAGTAAGTAAAGGCAAATCAGCGATTTAGAAGGAAATGGGTTTAGGGTTGTTCAATTTCTGCTAAGCATGGAGAAATGAGCTGGTACATGGAAGCTGTAGAGGAGGCTGGGGCTTGCGTATCACCACGTCCAGATTCACAGGCTCTAAACTCAGGTGAGGAGACCCAGGCTAGCAATGCTCAGAGGCACATGTGTTTTGTGTTTTGCTCAGAAAGAATATTATTCTGTAATGAAAACTGCCTCTACCGTGTGGCAGTCACCTCAGGAGCAGCAGGCTGCCTAGGTGTAGGGAGCAGGGCTTGCAGGAACACTGGGAAACTTTGCTTTGATGCAAACTTAGCTGCTGTTGGAAGAACTGCAGAAGGCAGCTCTTCAAGACTAAAGAGTAAAACCAAATGTAAATTAACTAAACGAGTCAGGCTCTGCTTTATGTAAGAGAAAAAGCTGTATTAAACCATTATGAAGATTCACCTCTTCTGTTTCCCCTAGGGGTGACAGAAGCCATTCTTAAAATTCCTGAGATCTAAACCTTATTTCTGCCTTTGTATCCTTCTAATAAAAACAAGGCAACATATTTGGAAAGAGAGCACCATTTATTCAGGACTCTCTTGAGTTTGGCAATATTGCCATTTTAAAACATTTTCGTGGGCCCTTGAGTTTACCATTTTGATTAAATTGGAGGAGAAACACTTCACTGCCATTTATTTAGAATAGTTATGACTGAAGTGTTTGCTTGTATGAATCATAAAGAAACAAAATGCGTTCACATAGTGAACCCTAGTCCTCTGACCCCAAGGCTTCGAAAGCACCCTACTATCCTCCTTCTGTGACCAAACCCAGGGCAGTGTACCCCAACACAGAGAGCTACTGTGGGAGTCCACAACATCCGACAAGCATGGGCACTAAGAGATAACTGAGCAGGGGGAGGACTTCCTTTGATTGTCCATGGGGCAAAAACATCTGATTGTTACATACACAAAGCACACCTTTATATACAGACATCACAGTTAGCTTTCATTTTAGCATCTTCACTGCATACGAATACCAGGAGTCTGTTTATTGAAGGAACACATTTCTTTCCTGCTGAGGTTGTGGGTTTTTGTTTTTTTTTTTTTTAGTTTTGGTTTTGTTTTATTTTGGTTTGGTTTGTTTCTCTACCCCACCCCTCTGTGTACTTCTAGTTTCCTGGCAACTTCTCAAGCGCTCTGATAATTTTTGTGTTAAACTAGCCAATGTATTTATGCTTTTGACTCAATGAGATGCTGTGGTACTATTCAGTTAGCTGAATTTGCGCTACTCTAACGTGATTCCCTGCGATAGCATGTCTGTGGCTTGTTGGCATCCTGGATGGGTTTCTTGTTATCATTAAACTTGCTATTAAATCTTCACTAAGAGCCTTTAACTTCTGTGCCTGATGTTGATTTCAGGTTAATGTATCAAAATAGTGTCATCACTGTGAAGGAAAATTAGGGACTTTACTTTCAGTTGGTCTTTGAGTGGCATTTCAGGATGTGCAAAAGCCTTGCACTTTCTGGAGATGGTAACTTTTTTTTTTTTTTTTTTTTTGCAAGAGGACTGTGTAGAAAGACAGGTGTCTGAAGGTCTGAAGCTGTGGATTCATAGACCTTGACTGTCATGTCTGACGCTATTGTTAGAGTTCCTGTTTTCATCTTTATAGGAATGGAGATTTCTCTGTGTGTCTAAAATGTTGATTCGGGTAGACCCACTAATGTTTCATAAAATTAATTGCCATCTCTTTCTTTGTGTGAGTGAAAGGAACTTTGAACTACCTGTATGCTTTAAGGAAGGACCTGCATTGTTCTGTTCCTTCATAATTTTTCCTTTTGTGTAGATTGATTTTGAGAAGTGATTTCTGGTGAAATATGATCAAGGTCATTTCCAAGGGCTTTTTTTTTTTTTTTAATTCCTCCTTGTCTGAGGTCTGATAGTTAAACTGATAGTGAGATTTGGAGAGGGAAAACTTATTGTCAAACTACTTACCTCACACATGGCTATAGACAAAGCATTTTTTCTTCTTCATTACTTTGCATGGAGCAACAGTTACAGTCTTTGATCTGTTGCTAACTCTTGGTAACCCTGATGTGTTCAGATTATCCATTCCACACCCATAAAACATGGAACAGATTTTCAGCCAAAAGGTAGCACCTAAATACTTTAAAGGTATTTTCAGTAAAGAAGATAGATAACATTTGGTTAAATGAGATAAATTTTGTAGTTAGGAATAATACATGCAATGTTTATTTAACCTATCAATAATTGTATAGAATTTCTTCTGATGGGAGTGAATAGCAGTTGTGACAAAGTATTCTTTGTATTTCTGGCTTGTAGTTTGATTTATAAAAGAAATAGTTACATTTTTTAATAATATGTATTACCAGCAACATACAGTTGCCTTTGCTCTCTTGTTCTTTTTTACCTGCAAAGAAAGACAACATACTTCTTAATGTAATTATTTTAGATACACTAAGAGTTGCCTTGCTAATATTTTTCAAAAGGCTTCATAAGCTATAGAAGCATACAGCTCTTTCTTTAAAATTCTATGTCTGTCCCTGCAAAATTCATTTATTATGTTGTACTAACTACACTATGATTCTGAAGTTGAAGGTAGTACCGTTCCTCCATAGCAAAATATGCTGCAGAACTCCAAGAACTAGTCCACAAATGAAGTTCCTTTAGTTTTTCTGAAACTCTTCCATTGGTCCA
This sequence comes from Meriones unguiculatus, assembly GCF_030254825.1. NCBI lineage: Eukaryota > Metazoa > Chordata > Mammalia > Rodentia > Muridae > Meriones > Meriones unguiculatus. The sequence goes on from NC_083359.1 coordinate 32,456,127, forward strand.
TCTGGCCTTGGCATAGACTGACAATCTTTATAGACAAAAAGAATTCTTGGGAAGAGGGAGTAGTTGTGTGCTAGAGAGCAGATGTTTTAACTCTGTAAGTTTCATAAAAAGAAATGCAAACAAAATAATGCAAGAGATCTGTTAAAGTCAAATTTACTTCTTTTCTTGGTAAAGATTTCTGACCTGCCTCTCCTGAACAATGCGACTTGGATGGACTGGTTGACAACACCCCTCATGTTATTAACAGGGGGTAGCCCCTGCTAGAATGTGAATGCATGAGATATGCTAAAAAGCCAAGTCTGTCTTGGAGAAACACAGCGCTGAGTGTTTGAGAAGAAAGCTGGTTCCTTTGAGGTGCTCAGGTCTCAGGACTGACCTGCATTTGAGAAGGGATTCTAACTGCAGATCTCCTGAGTTGTGGGCTTTGCCTCCTACTACTCTGTCTCCTCTTAGGTAGCTTTGCCACATATTTTGGAACATAAATTTTGAGAAGTTTTTTTCTGCTCGCTTGTTTTCCTCACTGCAGTAGAACACAGTGTAGATTTGCAAAAGTACAGCTTTCAGAAAGTACATTGTATTGATTTAATGAGTATTTTCTTTTTTTCTACTGTTTTATAAGCTTAAGCTTGTTCTTTTGTGAAAATAAGATTAGACATTTTGTGTTACACATCTTGGTTAGTATGTCCTTTGTACTTACTTTATTTTAAGTTTATAGAAAAGGAAATTTTGTACCCTGTCAAATAACAATGTATTTGGGAATGTGGTTCAAAAGAATCATAAATTAATTTATTTATATAGTTTCCTCAGTCTTTACTGATTAGAAGATAGCCAAAGCTGGAGAGTATTACTCATATGAGAGTGATAAAGCCAATACTCAGGCTGATAGACTGATATGAACGCTTTATAGAGAACAGGATTATTTTGGTAGAAGCTTTTATTTAAATGCTGTTTTTATTATTGCTCAAAGGTTTGACTGACAACCATGGTTCGATATCTCTCATGCTTTAAGAAGAGGAATATGAGTATATATAGGGAAAGTATGCAATGGAGTAGACATCATTTGTACAAAGGTTAAGAACATCCTATCATATAAAATAACCATTTCAAAAAAAAATCCCACAAATGTTAGCACTTTTTACTGCATTTGGATCATTTCTTAACAATACACCAAAATTTTACTTTAAATGTTGAAAAAAGTTAGGGTAGGTTTTGAAATTATTTCTAAGAATGAAACAGAATTATAGAAGCTATCTATATCTCTACCTATAGAAATCTGGCTATCTATATAGCCAAAACTATACTTATTACTACTGATTCTTTGAAACTTATTTTAAATGTTAACCATGACTGTTTTTAAATCATTTAAAATATTAGTGCATTTGAATACATACCACACATTTCAGTAGAAATTACCTATGATAAACAGAGGGAAAAAATGGTAACTATACTACAGAATGTTTTAGTCTTTATCTTATTTTATTCCTTCATTGATCAATATAGTGATTCTAGAGACATGACAGTTACTACGTCTCTGGTGATAGGAGCAATACAAAGTCAAAACGATGTCAAAAAATTCAAATGGGACCAGCAAAGGGTACTTTCTTTGCAGTGCAAGATAACGTTTCTCTCTTTGTCTGTGTCGGATGTCTTGGAAAAGTGATTTGATTTCATTTTATTTTAGCATATGCTCAGGCAGTAATTATACACACATATCTGTTCTCTCTTTGTATTCTAGTATGTCCTGGTCAGGTAGCACTTTCTGAGGTGATAACTCGGATTGGAGACTTCAGCCAAGGTTTGGAACTAACAGCACTAGTTTAGTTTACAAGGAAAGGACAGTGTGAGTTAGGGAGAAGAGGGTACATAAGAGAGGAAAGTAGGTGCTGTGGTTGGTTACCCTTTCCTTAGGTCATGCCCGTGGTTTTACTATTAACTTCACTGAAACATCCTGAGAGAGCACAAACTGCTTCTCTCTGTTTTAACCTCAGAATAACACAGTTATTGCAGAGACATCTCATAGTGGTTCAGGCTGTACAATTTGTATGACCCTGCATCTAATTTTTCTCTTTTCTAATCCTGTTTATATATCCCCACTTGCCACTCGACTCAGTCAGATAAAACCAATTACTATGAGGAAAAAAAATCAAATTTATTTATTATATTTATTGGATGTGTCTGTTGCTTAATTATCCATTGGCAAATTTACATGTGGCTACAGAAAAGGCTGTGGATGAGTGTGGAAAAAACGATCAATCATCCATCTCTCAGCTACATGAAGCAGCCAAGAAAATAAAGAGGGGCAGAAGCAACTTGTCCTTTCCCCTTGCTGTTATGGTGAGAATCTATATCCTGAAAGAAAGACATCATTTGAAAATCAAGGTATGCCTGTTGTTGACACAGGGAAAGTCAGGAAAACTGGAAGGTAGGACTTTCCCACGCAAACCGTATCCTTAAGAAGTCTAAAATGCTTTATACTCTTGGAAGCATTTAGTGAGTTAGATATTTAAAGTGTAGACTGGAAAACAGGCTCATTCTTGTAACAAAGCAGATGACTGAGTCCATGTTGGAGAGGGGTTATAAGTTGGGGGACAAAAAAGAAAGGGCCTTTTTTGTAAGATATGGGAAAGAAAAACAAGGTGTGCTCAATGGTAGGGAGCTTGCCTAGCAAGCTGTAGTTCCTGCATTTGCTCTTCAGTTTCTTGATGAGAGAAACAGAGAGAATGAGGTGATACTAGAAGATGGAGAATAGGATGGTAAATGCAAAAGTTTTGTTGAGCTTGTCAATAGCTCACATAAGCCAATGCTGAAACAGCAGTGTGACAATTAAAAGAGGTTGCTGTATTGGGCCTTGGTGGCACAGATATACGTAGGCAGGTTTTCATTATTCCTCCTATGTGTTTTCACTTAAAATTCCCTCTTGCAACCAATCCTGGTTATTTCTCTCATTCTATTGAGATGAATCTTGGATGTGATTTCTTCTTTAATTTTTCATCTACCTGTCATCATATTTTTGGAACTCTGCTAAGATGGAAATTGTGCTTCAGAGTGTACAAGGCTGAACCGGTCACTGTTTCACAGAGATTTGACAAAACCAAAATGATAAGAGAAATGTTATTTATATCACTCTTCACCTGAAAGGACTGGTAAATTGCTATGTCTGGTCCATTTGGACCTCCCAATGTAGGAAGTAAATATGAAGTTCAGGGAAGAAAACAGCACTGTGGAACTTGAGACCTTTGACAGCTTTATTCTAGGACTCATTGAGTGAGGTGTGGTTCCAGGAGCACAGTGCAATGTGAGTGTGCCATTTTGAGTAAATTCTGGTTAAGTCGCGATGTGTTACTAATTTCTGCCTGTTTGGGAAAACTTCTGAAGAGGCTATTTTAGCATTGGGAATCATGGTTTTCTATATTATTATTAATTTGTTTGCAGAGAAATTAAATGGTAACATGAAACTGGAGAATTGAAAGGAAGGGTGGGTGGTTCTTGAAAATGAAAAACTCAATGAAAAACACGTTAAAGACTGAGTACAACTTTGTATTTCTTCTAACCTTAATGTTTAACGTTATCTTATAATACCTTTTGTTGCAGAATAAGTGTTGCTTGTAGCTGGGTTCATTGCAGAAGCTAAACAGTAAATAGATACAGAGGCTGAACTCTCTTTCCCACAACAGCGATTTCTTACTAAGCTATTCCCTAAGGCCAGTCTAGGTATATGAGGAGCACCACTTCTTTTTTTTTATATGATTTGTGTATGTTCCCATAGATTGTGAAGTCTATTTCTGGGCAATTTTCAAGTTAAAATTGTGTTACGGCTACCCTGAAGGTTGTCATTTCTTGGTTTTTCTCTTGTCAGTCAATTCATAAGTGTTTATTAAGCCCCCATGGGGTGTACATAGAATCATACACCGTTTAAGGTATATGTGTGTGAGGATTACTGGTCTGTGAGCTAGAAGCTTAGAGCTTATAGGTTAAAAACACACACACACACACATTATGTGGATGTATGTCTATGTGTCTAAAATAAGATTTTAATTAGGGACGAACACAAGTTTTTGTCAGCATGTTCTTTATGTTCTTTTTCTTTTCTGATTTATTTGTTTACCTATATATTTTGGCATATGTTTAAAGTATACATTTTAAAGCATTTCCCTTCAACTTGAGGTTTATTTATTCTGTGAAAAGCATAGCTTTAGGCGAGGTCAGGGATCTAACATGTCAGCTCTCTTTTTTTTTTATTTCTGTATTTAAAAAAATAAAAATAAATAGTCAGATATCTAGTAACAGGCGCGTTTACCTAAAGGGTAAAGCCGGAAGGTGAGTATTAAATTGTGTGTCTCTGGCTGCAGAGGTTAGGTTCTTCTTAACTTCTGGGTTTCAGAATAAGAAGAAAGCCCCATGCTGCAGCTTTTCAGGATGTGTGCCTGTTGCCTGTCTGACTTGAATCAGTGAGTGAGTAGTTAAATCACCTCATCCCCTAAGCTGTCCATTTTCATTGCTCATAACTGATATCTAAACTTGAAATTTCCTCCAAAAAAATATAGAAGAGGGTTAAAGAAGATAATTTTGAAAATTCCAGGAGCTGCAAAAAGGAGAAAGTGTTAACTCATTCCTTACATCCCAAGGGTGAAAGAAAACTTGTCTCTCTGGATCTCTCCCCTCATGGAACATGAAAGCACAGGGTTAATCTGCAAGTTCCGGGGTTTCCTTTTCACATGTTCATGCTCGCAAATTTATCTCTTATCAGTCATTCTCGGGAAGGGTAATATTCTTGAAAAGCATGAGGTGAATAGCTTGGAAAGTAGGTAGTAAAGGAAGAAGCATCTGGAAGAGCTGACCCTTTCCACAGCCCCAGGAAATAGCTTCCTGGACTTTGGGCAGTCCACTCTGACTTTTGATATCCCCTGTCAGTTTCTTGATTAATGCTCATTTTGACTGTGACTTTCAAGATGTTCATATCTCATTTCCAGCAAATGGTAGCTAAACCATCCAAATTTCTTTTCCATCGTCTGTTCCTTGTCTGTTTGAACTGGGAGAAGCAGTGGGTAAAAAAAAATATGTAGAGCCATTGGGGATGCGTTCTTTCTTTAAACTTTGGCACTTGGCTCATTTCTTCTTGATTGGTTAGGAGAATGCCTGAGGATTTATGAGATAGTTTATCAGTGACTGCTGTGGTCCTTCTGAATGCAAATCTTTTTCATAAGAATATTTTTAAATTCACAACATTACAAAATGTCTTTATTTCTCCACTATATGATATAATTAACTGAAACAATTTGAAATTTTTTTGTTTTTGTTTTTTGTTTTTTTTTTTTAATTCAGGATCAGGTTATGTTCTCATTGTAAGGTAAAGAAAGTGATCTTGGGTTAAGGAAAAGCTATAAGGCTGTTAAGAATTTCAGGAACTTTGGAACAATAGGGAGCCAGGCAGTCCGCTTTGGAGGCTAGGTTCAGGTTGCTCAGCAGGAGTCCTTCATGCCTCTGACACTAGCTACTGCCCTTGAAGTGCCATTGGTAGTATTACTTTAGTAAGGCACAAGTTTGCACCAATCATGTGCAAACAGAAAAATCACCCTGCCCTTGCTTCTGAGGCTTCCTGGTTCTCCTCAGAGTTCTAGGCTGGAGCATACCCACCTGATTCATGTTGGCCTGTCTTTACGTAGTGCATACACTCCTCTTACTAAAACTCTGAGACACTGAGGCTGACTCTTGGGTTCTAATCTGTGAGACAAAGCTGATAGTTTATACGAGATAAAGAGAATTTCTTCAGACTCAAAGAGGGAGTCAATAAAACACATGAGCAAAAAGTCTCCAATATTTTCTTTTTTTTTACTATTATTCTGTCTATTGAGCTATAGGACCTTAGGTAATATTTTACAAGCACCTCAGAGCATGCACTTGAAAAGTCAATAGCAACATGAAGATTTTATTTTTTCCTAAAACAAACCAGAGGCTATTCCTGATTATAAAAATATTAGGCCCTGAGCTTTTGATTTTTGTACGCACACCTTTCTGAAATATGTAACTTATACAATTCATTTTCTCATCACCAAGAGTCCTATTAAAATGTTACCAACTTGAACTCTGCTCATCCCAAAGTTAAATATAATTTTCCTAAAATGAAGTGGTCTTTGTCCTGTTATAAATATTCGAAGTTCACAATCAGCTAGACAGAAAGTAGAAGTAATTTGTTGAGAGAATGGAGGATGCTTCTCGATGGCCTAATAATGGCTAATAAACAAATTAGCAACATGATTTCTCCATGAAATATCAGAAGAACTTAATAAATCAACTTGTTAATTTGAAGTAAAAATAATTGTGGCACTCAAAAGGGATCAAACTATGCTTCTTTTCATTCGTATTTTCAGATTCTATGAGGTTTAAAGCACTCTGCCTTTTCCTAAATTACTAGTAAACCCAGTGAGGTACAGGGCCCACACAAGTAATCTGTATCGCAGATAAAACTTTTGCATCTGAAGGCTCAGCCTTTAATTCTTCAATTCTGAATTAATATATTTATCCTTCCATCACTGTCTCCCAAGGATTTTGAGAATTAATTAGAAACAAAATCACTTTCAGTCCTTGGATGTTACACTCTGTGCTGAAAAAATATGAGACACTGAAGTGTTATTAATAATGACAAAGGTTCATCCAATAAAATAATCTGACTGGCTGAATTCTCACATGGTTGGTATTTTCTAATATAAATTACTGTAGGATTAGATAGTTAAATATTGAATATTGTCTCATTTAATGCAGTTCTATGAAATATTAATGATAATGATGATTTTTCCAGTTTGGGGAATATGGAGATAGCTTTTTTTTTTTTTTTTTTTTTTTTTTACTAAAGAGTAGCCCTGGCCAGTAACATAATACATTTTGCAGAATGGTAATGAAGATATTTAAACGAAGATGAAAGAGGAAAGAAGTGACCACCAAACTGATGGATTCCACATAAGTCAAAGGTCACAGAAATTTTTGTTAGTGTTCCAAAGCTCTCCCTAGCTCTGAAATGATCCCTATGCTACTATTTTGACTACTGTGGATAGCTCTGAGGATTTCTTTAAAAAGAAACAAGAAAGAAAAAGAACAGATCTAGTCTATTAGGCCCTTGCACAGGATGCTGTTGGTGCTGTTTAGCTGGCATGAGGTGTAAAAGTCTGAAAATTGGATTGGGCTTTGAAGGAAGGGAGGCTGTGTAGACTGTGACAGCTGAAATGGGATTGTGCATGAAGTTAAAAGAAAGCAAAGTGGGAGGGGGGGACAAGGTTGGGGAAGTAGAGAGAGCAGGGGCTGCTGATCAAATGGCCCAATTGGAGCACCATAGGCAGGCCTGGAATTGAATATGTAATGCAAAAAGCCAGTACTTATCAATTTTATTTTCAAATCTTCTTTGTTTTGATGTTCTCGAGTCTGTGAACTTATATCTCAAATTAGAGAACTCAAAACTCATGAGAAATAGGGTAAGTGACTATTTTTGCAACATTTTGTCATGAACAGAGAATGAGACCATTTACCGCTGCATCAAATTGCTTTAAATAGAGCATTTGTGTTGTTGAGATTTTTGTGTCTCCCCCCCGCCCCCCAGCATTTCCAAGGGAAACTTTAATGTTTGGTGAGATGATTTTATTTGAAATTGCAGTTATCCTTGTTTCATACCTAGTAATTTAACAGTTGAAAAAGCTTCTTTTTTGTTCTTCGTAGATAATGTATGTGGTATGAGTGAAAGCATTTTTTTAAAGTGTTTTGGGGTTGTATTCTTTTAGCACAAAGTTACTCCTTGATAAAGGAGCTGGCTATAATTTGCAGAAATCACTGTTTCTTTTTCTTTAGTTGTTGGGTAATTGCTCTTTGTATACACTGTGGAAATGTTCATATAGACCAGTGACAAAGCCTAGCAGATGCACTTGCAATTATCTGGAATTTAAGTAAATTTCGCATCTGATACACACAAAGCAAATGCTTTGTCCAAGCAGGCTCAGATACTGCCATGTGGATTGCTGTGAATACAATGAGGAGATTTTTAATGGAAAACAAATGGAACTATTAGTAAGTCTTTTTTTTTTTTATTTGAAAAGGCAGCAGCTCTAGGCATAGCTTCCAACTCATTCATATTCTTAGTTGCATCCATTCTAAATATGACCTTTAAAACTAAAAAAAAAAACCTTTAACTCTTTAAAACAAAATATGTATATATATGATATATGTATCAAATATATTATATATATTATCAAAGCATAATCAGACATTGCTTGAGAAGAAATGCTGAAATAAATATTTGTTCCATATTCCAGTTATCTTTTTACTATTAAAAAGAACAGTGAACTATTTTAATTTAAAAAATGTGAAAGGGGATTTCATATTATATATAAATCATGCCATAGATAAAAGATAATTACACTGTAACTTTAACAACCTCAATTCACAGAGAAAACCTAAGAAGGAATATAAAATGGTCCAAATTCTACTTCTTATTGTAAACAAAGGGGATCTAGCCAGAAGAGCAGTTTTGTGCAAAATCCTCTTTTTCCAATTTTGTTTGAGATTAATCCTTCCATCGTGTAGTTTTTGTTGTTGCCTGACTTACATAAGTGAGATCTTTGAAGGTTTAATCTTCTTTCTCTGTGTTTATTCTTAGAAAACATTAAATGCAAAGGAACTACTGGATTTTCTTAAATGTTTTAGGTCTTAATGGGAGCTTCTGTAACTTTTACTTTCCACGAGAAGTTATTGATAATTTGTCCCAAATTTTCTTTGTCCCAAAGATGTCTTTATTTCTTCGTCAGAGGTGGGCCATGTGTCTCCAGGTTTGAAATGAGGGGGCCTTCAAAAGCACCCCAAGCTGCAGAGAGCTGACCTCCCTAGCTGCCCGCTGCTTTCTTCTGCACTATGAGGGGACCTGATGACAGCAGAAGATGGTCTCTAGTTTTTGTAAGAATCCAGAGGCTCTGGGAGGTTGTAAGGATTGAATCACTGTTCATAAAGGAAAAGAAAGAAAGAAAGAAAGAAAGAAAGAAAGAAAGAAAGAAAGAAAGAAAGAAAGAAAGAAAGAAAGAAAGAAAACTGTTTTTTAAAGAAATTTTGAAGGAGAAGGAGAGCCTGGCAGAAGCATTTTACACTCCAAATTTAAACAAGACAGATGTGCCTTGCCTAGAATACCATGGCTCTGCAAACATGCCCCCACCTGAGGCACTTCCCCAACAAAATGCACAAGAGCTTTATCTAAGTACTTCTCACTGGTTTTCCAGAAGTGAAAGAACTTCCTCAGCTGCAGCTTCCTGCATGACTTGGTATAGTTTATATTGCCCTAGTGTCACTCAGGGTCCCCTGTGCCTCTTTCCCCTCCCCCACTCCTCTATCTAGTTCTCTATCTACCACAAGCTATCTTTGGATTTGGAGAAGAACCAGGTACTTTCCTTGGTATTTAAGAAAGTTGCTATTTTGAAATTCCCTTAGAGAGCTGTGGGCATTTTTATTTCAGTGTCTCCACGCGTTTCTTTTCTTTTTTTCTGAAGGAGAAACTGCTTACATAATACTCAGGAGCAGACCCTTGGGAACTGCTAAGCTCTTTGATGGATGTTCTGCAAGAAGAGAAAGGCAAGAGCTCCTGTGTCCTGTGCGGCCTCCCATGGGGGTCTCAATTGGAGATATTTACACAATAGCAGATTCTCAGAAGGATAAATATATCCACGTTCCTCTTTCCAGTTGGGAGGAACCAGTAGGAAACAGCGCCTCGGCTGAGGAGAGCCCTCTAATAGCTCAGCCCTACAGAGCTTCTTGAAGGAACAGCTCCAGAGCCTGGCCCCAACTGTCAGCAGTGCCTGCCAGGGAGACAGATGCTGCAGTTGGAAGACACTTTTCTTCAGTTAGATATTTTGTTCTTGTAGATGGCCAACCATGACTCATGGGGGAAACCAGAAAGAGAGTGAGAGTGGGGAGAAAATAAAAAGAGTAAATTAATCATTCTATTAAGCCCTCTTTAAGATTTAGCCATGGCTGCAAATGTCAGGCTGAGGAACTTGCCACAAATCAGGGGAGTTGTGAAGACAGGCACAGGGCTGTAAGCTTATGCCAGGTGATAATAGCACCGTGTTCAACTTGCTGATACAATGACTGACACATTTTCCCAAGGACACCTGGGTAAAATAGGAATGCAGAAATTTGACAATGATCTAGGCTCAGGAAGTATGCTTCCTAAGGACAGAAGGCACATGAATCATTTCTCTGTGATGACCATGGAACCTCTGCATTCTTCCTATGTCTCTGTGTGTTTATGTGTGACACTTGCCTACCAAAGATCACTTCTGCTCCCTCTGTTCATTTGCCTGTCTCTCCTCCACAGGTACAGGCATGTGCATGGGCACATATATGAGTGATAGGACATACACATGTATCCTACTTACACAGCATGTCACCAGAGGCAGGAGTTGTTTCTACACCCCATCATATCAGCTTCCATCCACATTTATCACTCACTTCCACATCTACCTCTGCAGTTACAGTTAGTTGATTAGATAAAAGTGCAATATCTGCTGTTGGAGAGATAGTGAAATACAGTTTTTATAACTCGTATCTACTGTCAGACTGTAGGCTTCCTTAGAATCTTGAGGGGGCTAATAGTGTGGGCTATTTCTCAGCTTCCTCTATTTTTTTTTCTTAAAAACAAGAACCCCTTATTTCTTTTGAAAATAAATAAGCTCATCGCACCATTTCCCTGATCCCTGCTGATCGGGGAAAAGGGGGTGAGAACTTTAGGCTGTTGCAGAACTGAGTTATTTCATAAACCTCCTTTGTGGGGCTCAGCCCTGGAATAACATGTGTCTGAGTGCCTGCCGGCAGCTCCTATGCCAAACTCTTGACGTGACATTTTTCTGATCGAGTTCCAGAAGTGGTCCTTTTAGATCTGCATGTCTCCATGAGTTGGCATGGCAGCTCTCCAAAAGGTGTGTGTTTGTGGGGAAAGCAGGCTTTTGTTCCCTCCCCCCGCCATACACGCACAATGGGTGATTTGGAGGGTACTCCAGGCATTGGAAACCACAGCTGTGGAGCCAATTTAGAGAGAGTAATTCACGATTGACTTGTGGATGAGCTGGCGCGCCTTCTTGAGCCACACCGTGCTTCCCTGGCCAGCATGGAACTGTTTGAGCTGCAGCAATCCACTCCAAGGTCTGCGTGCCTTTCGCTGTGTCTCATGTCAAGTCAAGTGCAAAGAGACTATCTGTCAATTTGTAGCAATGCCTTGAGGAACTTTGGATCTTGAAACCCTTGGCCGTATTGATCCTGAAGCGAAGGTGCTTGCATTTATTCTGAGGCTTATCAAAATAATGGTGCTTTTTTTTTTTTTTAAGTCATTTAACTCTTTCAGATACTTACTTGTGAATGGACAAAGAAGACAGGTGATTCTCATTCAACTGCCAGTGGTTTATTTCCTTTGTCTTGCTCAAGTACATTGTGTGCTACATAAACTTACATTTAGCGAACTCAGTATGTTGTTCTTCTCCTTTGATACACGCACACATGCATATGTCACCTATATGTCACTTTTATGTGTGTAATATATATGTGTGTGTATAGTCTACGTGTGTGTATGTGCAGTGTGTGACTGGTTCAAATCAGTGTTCTTGATTTCATGATATGTACTAGAAATTTATAATTGAACTCTATTTCATATATAAGGAAATACTTCTCTCTGAGCTGAGGTGTGCTCAAAAGAATAGGCTGTGAAATTGGTTTTTTTTGTTGTTTGTTTGTTTTTTCTTTTTTTTCATTGGCTTTTTTAAAATTTTTTATTTAACGTTTATTAATTACACTTTATTCCTTTTGTATCCCCCCATAAGCCCCTCCTTCCTCCCCTCCCGGTCCCACCCTCCCCCCCTTTCTGCATGCATGCCTCTCCCCAAGTCCACTGATAGGGGAGGTCCTCCTCTCCTTCTTTCTGATTTTTTGTTTGTTTGTTCTTCTCAATGCAGTTTATTCAGGAACCTTGAACAATCATCTGACCCTGGGGAAAGCCAGCCCACAGCTTAAATAGCCTCTGGGTAGCCAACCCCAGCGTGCCATGTGGGCAATGCAGATAGGTCCACATACATGGAAGCAAGCCAGATCCTCAGCCTTAGCCAAATATGGAGTTTGTGACAGAGAGCACTCACCATCCGGAAGGTGGAAGGCGGAAACCAGCTCCATCTTTAAGGCGCGGCATTACGCAGCTCTCTACAGTTCCCCCTTTTTGTTTTAGATGCATCAGGCAAGAGTAGAGGTCTGATCTCTGATATTAGAAATAAATTGGGACTTTGTACCAATGTTCATTTAGGTGTCATCCACCCAAAGAGCATCAGACCCCTTCCGATACCTTTTTCTCAGAGGCGGGACCTGGGGCATGCAATCAGACATGCTCTTCTCTGGGTCCAAAGCGGCTGACCCTGAGTGCAGTGCTTAGCCTCGAATCCTGAGTGTAACATTTTAGCTTTTTATTGTAGCCAACCATGCTTGGAGAGACTGTCCTGCTTCAATGGCTGTAAAGGCCTGAATGATCATGGCTGCATTACACTGCTGTGAGACTCTAATCTTGCATATACACCACAGGCAAAACAAGGAGACCAACACCAGAAGGCCTGCTAACACTCCCATGCCCGCCCATTCCTTCAGATGATTCATGGCTGCAGCAATCCATGATGTTAATCCTGTGGCTAGTTCTGCGTCCACTCTGGTAGAATTTGACGTAACAATGGCCACTCTCAGCTGCTCCATCATAGTATCGAATTCTTCAGTCCAATTACTTAAAATATAGCTAGACAATTGTTTAGACAGATTTGCAGCACGGGAAAAATTCTCATATTGTATGTTAGTGACACAAAGTCCAGCATACTTCCATTGACAGCCAAGTTGAGCGATTTGCCATAGAGTATCAATTTGCTCCTGCACGAGGTCAATCCTCTGATTGAACACCATCAAGTCTCCTTTTAGTTGAGCATTAATTCCTTTTTGTACATCTAAAGCATGAGCTACACTGGCTAAAAGATTATTTAGGGTCTGAGCAGTCTGCCCAGTATGACTCATGGCTAATGCCCCGGTGGTAGCTCCAACAGCCGCCAATGAGATGGCAGTAACAATGGTGGCTGTAATTCCAAGATCCCTTTTCTGTTGTAAAATTGGTTTTTAAATTTTTATTTATTTGTTATTTATTACAATTTATTCACTTTGTATCCCATGTGTAGCCCCTTCCCTCCTCTCCTCCCAGTCTCACCTTCCCTCCCATATCTCCCCCTTTGCCCCACCCTAGTTCACTGATAGGAGATCCTCCTCTCCTTCAACTTGCCCATAACCTATGAGATCTCATCAGGACTGATTGCATTCTCTTCCTCTGTGGCCTGGCAAGAGGAAGGTGATCAAAGAGCCAGCCACTGAGTTCATGTCAGAGACAGGCCCTGCTCCCCTTACTAGGGTAACCCACTTGGAGACTGAGCTGTCTATGGGCATCTGTGCAGGGATTCTAGGGTAATCTCCATGCATGGCCCTTGCTTGGAGCATCGGTTTCTGCAGGACCCCCTGGGACCAGATTTTTTTCACTCTGTTGGTCTCCTTGTGGAGCTCCTATCCCCTCCAGGTCTTTAACATTCCATTTTTTTCCCCTCTTTGCATTTTCAAAGATAATCCTATCAATTACAATTAGTGGAGTGATAGAGTTGCCACCTCAACATTTTACATTTTAGTTTAACGTAAAATATCACCCTATGGGCCAGAATTGATCGGGTACTTATTTTTCATATGATTATGAACTACGAACTTTTCTAGAAAATAGTTTCAAGTGGTTGAAAATAATCAAAAGGATATTCCATGACACTTAAAAAAATGTGTTAAACATTCTTAGCCTAAAAAGAAAGTATGATTAGATACATCCGTGTCCATTCAACTGTTATTTTACTAGGACATTTGGGATGTCTGTGAGCTGAGAAAATAAACTATTACTTGGGCCTCGAGAGAAAAGCATTGCTACCATTCACCAAAGGTATGGCCTGTGGTGATTCGAAGGCAGTGTGACAGACACGATGCTCCTCACTATGTATTTGTGAATGCCATTGCATTTGACCTGTCTTTGAATGCTAAAGCTGATGTGGGAAAGAACATATAAAGCAAAAAAGAGTGTGTACTTTGGTGAAATGGTACTGCTCCCTTGTGTAGTCAATGTGTAGGAATGTTACAATGGGATGTTAACTGTCACAAGGCTGCTTATGCCTGGATATGCAAAACCAAGTACCTGGTTTTCCAACAGTTAAAAGAAAAAAACAAAAACAAACACAAACAAACAAACAAACAAAAACCATAGACCTAAGAGATGAATGTCTATCATATACATTTAGATCTTAATCCAAATTATTAAATTTATTTATTTACTTATTAGAAGCAGCAAATAAGCAAATTGGAAAATTAAAGAAATGTGAACAAATTAGTGTAATATTAAGGAGTCAGTGTTTTGAATGCTGCATTGTAGATTTGATCAAAAGTAGATTTTTTTTTTTAAAGAATGAATCCATTTCCAAGCTTTCCAGGTAAAATATCTTTTAACTTTGCTGCTTTGCTTCAAAGTAAAATGAGAATCAAACAGAGGAGAAAACAGGTCTGGCCATGTTGAAAGTGCTAAATGACATAAGGAATGTTCGTATTGCCATCCCATTGCAAATATGTTTTATTCACTTCATTAAAGATTGTTTTCTCTCTCTCTTTGTGTGTGTGTGTGTGTGTGTGTGTGTGTGTGTGTGTGTGTGTGTGTGTGTTTGGAGTTTTTCTTAACTTTACACTAAAAATACATAGTGCATCAGAATGGAGAGTAAGATTTCTAGAGTACAAGAGATAATAGAGTCATGGATTTCCAGAGGAGAGATTGTGAAGTTGAAAAGGGAATGGGTTGGCAATCTCGGGTTATATATGAGATTTAAAATCTTATTGTTTCACTATAGTCATTTGTTTTGTGTGTGTGTGTGTGTGTGTGCATACCATGCTACTCAGACAGAGACCATACGTTACTTCTCTTTTTGCATCATGTCCACCAAGTGATCAAACTTGGGCAATCAGCATTGGCAGAAAGAGTCTTTATCCACTGAGGTGATCTGCTTTCTAGGGTTGTGGCTTGAGCATTGAGTAAATAGTGATCATATTTACCAAGAAAGACTAGGTGCGGGAGGGCAGAGTCAGAACTGCATTTACAAGTCCAGAGCATCCACCACAGACAGAAGGTCTGGGGGCAAGATTATAGAAGATGTGCTCCATAGGCAAAGAGTCTGCACTGCAAGACCAGTGTGCCTAGGAAGTGGGTAGTGAGCGTGCCAATAGAAGATTCAAAAGCTAGTATACTGATGGGAATGTCATGTCTTCAAGGGGGAGAAAGCAGGAAGGAAAGGAAGCAATGCAGAGGTTGGAAGGAGCCTGTGGTGGATGACAGAGAGGCTGTTGCAGGGCAAAACAAGCACACAACAGAAGAGTGAGAAGTCCACTTGTGAGTGTGGAGCTTAAGGGTGAGATATGGACAGGAGTCTATTTGCAGTGTGGACAAAATTCTCAGCTAAAACTAGAAGAAAATGAAGAACAGGGATGGAGGTTGAACACTGAGAAGTATTTACTCTCAGAACACAGGCTTAGGAAGGAGGAGGGTGAAGACAATGATGAGGTCATAATGGTGTAGAAAAGTATTTCAGGATTTCAGGATAGCAGAGCATCACATTGGGTTAGAGTCTGAAGTTTTATATATATATATATATATATATATATATATATATATATATATATATATGATTTGGCAATTAGGATATCGTTGCTTTGTAGCAAGATCCATTCTCTGGAAGGTGCAGCCTGTTTGCGTCAGTCCATTCAAAACATGGTAACAAGAAGACTACATCATTTGGTTGAAGACCATTTATAAATCAGGCAGGTTGTAAAGAAAAGTGTGTTACCAAATATATGCTTTTATATTTGTTAGGACTCTCCTTTTCACACAGCTAATGGTCAGAAATTCTGTTTCTATTTGCTCTTTGCATCATATGATTTGGCCAGAAGCTTTATTTTATAAATCACACATTAGAATTTTGAAATTGCATTTGTATTTAAGAGAAATCTGTGGCCAGACCCCTATAATGCAAAACCCATCTCTAACTGACATTTTCCTGCGTGTTTGTTCTCGAAAGGAAAACTTGACAAGACTGTAATCGGTAAAGTATTCTGTGTGAAGAAAATAATAGATGTTTGGATCTCAATACAGTCTCACTCTTTGAGGATATCAAAATTGTTCTGATCTGATGTCTTAGAGAGGAGTCAAGCAATAAGGGGGAGTAAACATTTCTGAAAACTCTAAAGCAATGTTTTTCATACAACATTATCCCACGAGGTTATGCAGAGCTTAATTTGAGGAATAAATAATGGTGGAATCTGTGATTGTCCATCAGTTGGGCGCTTTTTTCATCTTCTAGTTCTCCTCATGGATATTTGCTTCCAATGTTTGATTAGGTGATGTGAGACAATTTTGGGATTCATTCACATAAAACTTGTCTCGTCACCAGACTCTTTTGAAGAAAAACAAGTCCCTGGGATTTTGTTTTGTTTCATTTTGGTTTTGTATTTATTCATTTATGTTCATTTATTTATTGAATTTAATGTGTTTTTTTAAATATTTCATAATTTCTACATTTTCCGATGCTACATAATAGTTAGCTCCTTTAGCCAGGATGTTGCTTATTTTGCAAGCTTGATAATTATTGACAAATTGACTGGATTTTTGTTCTATAGAATTTTAGCAATGGAAGTATGTTATTGTAAGAGCTGCCTCCTTACTTTCCACAAATCTAGAAGTAGCATAGTTCTACTCAACTTTGATTTGATGAGAGGCCCTCCAACCTTAATGTTATTACTGTAAGTTTTTAATGGGAAGAATTTGAATTTCTTGCCTGTGTGGGTGAGCCTTGGTTAAAATTACTGAAGTTGGATAAAGGAAAAGAAATTATATCTTAATGCTAAAACTACCATAGGTTTCTCTCATTTTCTTAGATGTGATGGAAAAAATAACTCTCAAGGCATTCATATATCTTGTTCTTATTCCCAGTTGTGTGGACACAGATCTTGGCTCTTGATTTCTTTGTGCTCCAGGAGAGCCAAGACCTGTGCTCCTGAAGTAGGTTTAATGACATATGTGAGCATCTGCCACTAGACTCCATTGTATATAAGAAACATTACGAAGGACTTAGGCAAATATATATATATTTTTTTCGATTGACAAGATCGGGTTAATAGTTTTTTACTTTTGTAAAAAGTCTTTGGCCAAGAGAATTGATCAAATTTTAGGCCTTTCTGAGGCTAGTTACAGAGCCCTCCCTGTCATATCACATTTTGCATACTGCTTTCTCTGTTAGCATGAGAACAGTCCATTAGATCAAAGTAATAATATCGTCACATCGGTGATGACTGGCTCAAACAGAAAGTGCATAGGACGAGCTTGTTGATAGCCAGATGTCAATTGCTCTTTTTTATACTCTTTATTTTCTATAGACAAATCTCTATGGAGTCTCCAAATGCTGGTTTTATGTTGCATTCTCCTGCTCCTGCCTTTGAGTATTCAGTGAGTCACTCACAGAGAGAGTTACTTGGTTGAGTTGATTTAATTCATATCATATAAAAATTCCTTTTGCACTTATATCAAATTGATTCTATTATTCACAATAACATTCTACCCTTCTCGTAACAGGAAAATGACAAGGGATATTTTTGGACAGTCTCTAGTTCATGTGAAAAAGAACTAGTAAAAATGGTCTTTTTCAGGAAACTATCACTGGAGAAATATAGCCATTTCAGAACTCTAAATCACTTAGGAGAATACTTAGTCTAAGCCCATAAAGAATGAAGTTTGGGTCTGAAGAAGTGAAGAAACATGAACAAAACAAAAATCTATGAAACTTATACATTTTAAATAAAATGAATCTTGTGGTATTAGACAAATTGTGCACTTTCATTTTGAAGTAGAAAATTAACACTACATTTTCAAATCTTATTCTGAGTAAATATACAGATGTGATGAATTCTGGTATTCTGGAGTGAAAATAGGTTTAAAGCATTCAAAATTTGTTAGTTTCAGTAATAAGAATGTCTTATTATTTCAGATAGGACTGCCTTTCCTGTTAACTTGACTGAGAAGTCTTTGTAAATTATATGTCTCCCCATCTCCCCTCTGCCCCCCATTTAATTTCTCTGCACATACATATAGTTCAGTGCAATAGAAATATTTAAAATTCTTTGTTTGGTTACCTCTCTCCCCCACAGTAAACCCTCTAGGACTCATTTGAAAATCTGCTTTGAAGTTAATTTCATGAAGATTTCTCTGATTTGTATTCCTGCTGAATTATTGTTAAGCTAAAAGAAAAATACCTGAAAAGCTCCAATCTTCAAAACGTACCATTTATTTCATCTTTTGTTTAAATTGGTTTACTTTAAACCATGAAAGTGATACCAAGTCCTTCAAGTCGCTAATAAATTAAACAGATGTGATAAAATCTCATTGTGAATTAATATAGGGCACAGCAGAATTGCTGCCTAATAATCCAGGTGTCTTCACCCAAGAACACTTATTAAGATACCTATCACCTCATTAAAACGTCCCTACCAATAAAAACCTCTTCTTGAGTATTCTTTTCCTTTCAAGCTATAATTTGAATAATTGGGGGAAGGGTGTTTCCATTATGCAAATCATTCCTGGTACTCCAGTCAGAGTTGCTTAATTGTCAGTGAATAGGTCAGTTTGTATTTCCTCATTAATATTTGAAGTTTTTGTAGAAACCACTTCATAGCACAAATGACAATCTTCTATCTTGTAGCATTAGCTTAATTTATTGTGACCAGAACATCAGGCTTGCTTTCAACTCTCGGGTGTATGTGTCATTGACAATCACCACTTACTGCCCATTGGCAAAGTAGAACTTTAAATTTTATATCTTAAAATTGAAAGAGTGGTCTGAAGGTGTGTGTAATTCCAGGGAAAGACAGTTGATAAATCTGCATATGTCTCCTTTCTGGAAACAGTAAAAGTGAGTGACTATTGAACTGATATCTTGGGAGAGAAGCTCCTTGTTCAGAAGAATGTAAAATACTCCATACACACATGTACTCCATCAGCTGGTCCATTATTCACAAGGAGTGTGTCTAATGAGCATTTTAGATTCTCATAAGCATACTCAACTTTTGGGCTCTCTTGTTTTCCGATTATCTGTAACACTGTGTTAATCCCAACCACTATTCTGAGTCAATTCCTTTGCTCAGGAATTGTAATTCATTTTTAATATTAGCCTCAGGGGTGGAAACATGATTAGAAATGCAGAATAATGCCCTTATTCAAAACCAATTAAAACAACTTCTGGATTTTCCCAGCATAATGGGTAATTCACAGCACTGCACTTTTCCATCACAATAGATGAAGTTTGATACATTGGAAGATGATTTAAAGCTTAGTCACGGAAGTATTTTTCAAGAAAGCATTTGATTCTGGTTTATTAGTAGTATTATTCTAATCGAGAATGTGCTTATTTCTGTGTCATAAGAAAAAATACAAAACTGCATTGTATTTTTGGCAAAATGCAGGTATAGATTTTGGTCCTGATCTGTTATAAATGCAATGTTTTATTTATTTATTTAGCTTTAAGCTAGTCACTCATTATTCCGCAGTAAAGCCCCACTTTACAGCATAGACAGAAAGTTACTTATCTTTGGCAGTGTTAAATAATTTGTCAGTAGCAGGAGCACTGGCTTATGCATGTAATGCCAACACTGAGGGAAGCAGAGGCAGGTAGATCCCTGTGAGTTCGAGGCCAGCCTGGTCTACAGAGGGAGTCAAAGACAGCCAAAGCTACACAGAGAAACCCTGTCTCGAAAAACCAAACAACAACAACAACAAAATGTAATTTGTTAGTTTTATTTCACGTGTGGGAGGCAGTTTAAAGGAAGTTAACAGAAGATGCTTTCTGTAATTTTTTAATGTACTATATAGCTTCATTGGCTTACTCTTCAGCCATCTTTATGCACAAAAACTAAAGGGGGACATGGCTGTCAGAGTGAATAGGTGAGCGTGTGGCTCCTCATTTTGGTACAAGTGGGTTTGTTTGCTAGTGATGAAAAAAAAAATGTGATATGCTGAAAGATTTTTTTTAAATAGCCTTTGAGTTTGCAGTGTGTGCATTTTAGACAGTGTGCTGAGCCGGGTTTGAAGGGCCTTCCGTTATTGAATGTCAAAGAAGAGCTTTTCCTCAGCTGCACAATGGGCCTGTGCAGGAGAAGCTGGGAAGGAAGCCTGTCAGATGCAATTTCAGCTGAAATAGAAAGAATTCAGTCGAACTGTGTTACTCACTTAGAGTTCACCTTTGAACTGACTTTTCCTTGCAGCTCTTTCCTTAAGATGTTTGGAATACCGAGTCAGCATAAATAAATGAATGAGTGAATAAATAAATGAATGAATAAATAAATAAATGAGTGAATGAATAAATAAATAAATTCCAAAGGTCAATAAAATGTCTGCAAAGCAAGTCATTAAGAAAAATGAATAAATCTAGGGACAATTTTTTTTGAACAAAACCAAAGGACTAATAAGTACTTTTCAGTAATTATTATTTTTTTTGAAGTCAGAGCCTCTTCGCTACCTCAGTGTCTCCAAGGCAATACAGCAATACCAGTAGCATGGAGTCTACAAGGCTTTTCCCTCTTCCCTGTCCCTCAGGATCCTGCCTGCCCTGTGTGGAAGGTTCCTGGAATGCTAAGAATGGCACCTTGAAGATAGGCAGTGTCAGAAACACAGAGAGGAGTTTGCCCGCCCCCTCAACCTGGGTACCAAATTCTTACATTTCACTAGCCTGTCAGTCAAGATAATGCTGGCTGTCGATGGAGATCCATCAGAACAGGTGATACAGGCTCAGCTAAATCTTAACCATAATGATGGGCTAAGGCTATTTCACCATCATGGACATTTTTTTTTTAATTAGTTTCTTTCATTTCTCATGGTAAAGAAGAGGATATAATCTCTTGTTATAAATATTGTGTTTATAGCGAACGTTTAACTCCTAATATACAAGAAGTTTAATTTTTTTTCATAAAGGAATTCTTTCTTATTTTGATGTCTATAGATGTCATGGTTGCAGTGAAGGCTTGTTTTCACTTTTAAATAATTGTGACAGGACAGAGTGTGAAGAATGCAAATATGGATCTTTGATCTTAAACCAGCCTTCTCACTCCCAAAGGATCTGCAGCCTTGGGTCTCCTATCAAATATTTCCTTGGAAATAACTTAGAAGCCCTGACATTGTACACTCAAATTCTCGACGCTCTGTCACCTCGTCATCCGATTTTTGCTAAAACATAGTAACTAAACACCAGATACTTTTTTTTTTTTTTAAGGAAATTCACTTCAGTCAGCTCCACAGGAGAAGAGTTGAGTATTGTTTTCCAATACTAATCTGTCACACTCATTAAGAAAAGAGGAGCCAGTGGCCCCCCAGGGCAAGTTGTTTTGTTGTTAGATGGGGTTACTTCACCAAAAAAAAAAAAAAAAAAAAAGCTAAAGGATGATATTGTTAGTGAGTAAAACAATGCAGAAAAAAAGGAAAGTATTGGTCCTATAACCCAACCTCGACAACTAGTAATATTTAGTTATCCATTCACCCAGAAGAATGTATTTCTGAATGTGTGAGTGTATGTGTATATGGGAATGTACACATGATGTATTTGACTTTGTGTAATAAAAATTATTTATTTATGTAGGGCCACCCATTCCATTCTGAGACCTCACATTATACCGGGCATCTCTTCTAACTCAATAAAATTTTCAAAACCATTATTCAAGGCTTGTGTAGTACCTAATTCTCTTTGGCACATTTTAATTCACTTTCCCATCCTACCACTACTGGTGGCTGCCTGTTTGTAAGAAACGGAGATGCTTGCATTTTGAATATTATCTTTGCAGTGCCTTAAACATACCCATTTCCATCTCCTGTTATGCTATTTCTCCATTGCCCAGGATCACTGTAGATATTTGTGGGTTCTTGGATCACAAAAAAAAAAAAAAAAAAATATATCCCAAAGGCATTTCCCAGGTCACAGCTAAAAGGGTAACTCTGTTAAATCAAAGAAACACTTTTTACTCCAACTTTACCAATCTAATGTAGAGAGTTTGTGAAGTTAATTTTTCTTAGGGCATATTAAACTTTAGCCTTATTGGATTTATTCCTTAATTTATGGATGCCATGTGCGCACTGACCCACAAAAATACAAACGTGCCATGAAGAGAAAAGGTGCCCATGTTCTCTCTTCAGTTTTTCTTTACTGCTTTCTTGTCCAGCACTCTATGGAACCCTATACAAATAATCCAAACCTATATAAATATGGCAAAGATGTAAGCTGATGGCTTAGTACAGGCTTGTATAAATAAATAAATAAATAAATAAATAAATAAATAAATAAACTCCCCTGCTGAAGCCAACTCCTAAGTTGAAGGTCTTACTCAAACTGTTCCCCAGTGTGCTCACCGGACATTTAGCTTTCACAGTCCGAGTGACAGGTAATCAAATATCTGGTTCAGACTTCCGATGGAGTACAATGTGATATCAATTTCTGGTGGAGACAGGGATCTCCACCAGCCGTGTTACCATGGCTCTGGAGTGCTCCATCTCAGCTGTTTCACCCGAGAAGATACCCATTCTCCAGCTGCCAGAACTTGCTCTCTAATCTCTCAGAAGGAGCCTGCAGGGGAGGATTGACACACACAGGGATCTCTTGGGGACAACACTGACCCTGATGTTGTGCATCTTAGTCACCCTACTGTGGATTGTGGGGGCCTCCCTCCTGTTTCTGCCCTCTTACTTTCCAATACGGTTTTCCCAGAGGCCCTTCCCAAGAAATCATTTTCACTGAAACCCTCCGACAGAGCCAATTCCTGCAACCACACAGTCTCAGAATCTAGAATGCCACTGTTGTCTTCCCCACCGCCCACCTCCCCATACAGTGTGTGCTGTTTTGACCTGCTCTCCAGGTCTAAACTTGTAGGCCCGTACGTGCATCTGTTTATCTGTCTTTTATAGGCCTTTTTTTATTATTTATTTTTTTGTAGTCCTGGCTGTGCTGTAGCTCTGTAGACCAGGCTGGCCTTAAACTCTCAGAGATCCACCTGCCTCTGCCCGCCAAGTGCTGGGATTAAAGGTGTGTGCCACCACCACCAGAGAAATTTTTTCTTGAAGTCAGATTATGTGGGATAATCAAATGCCATTTTTTAATCCTAGGTACAAAAGAAATAGCCGTAATTTGTACTCATTTAGGGATGGACAGATGTCTGCTTTCTTACAATTTTAACATCTATAATTATTAGAGTTCTCAACATATGTATTTATTTATTTAATGGTTTGTAGAGCAAACCCAGGTCTTTAGCATGCTAAACACATAAAGAGCTTCTCCCTCAGCCCTCTGGTTGTTTTCATTTGATGACTCAGAAAAAAAATTTTTTTTTCTGTTATGGGTATTTACCTGATTGCTAGCGTCGTTGTGTCTACTCTACTTTGGTTTTGTTGTGAATGGCGATATATTTCATTTGCACCTCCCCCCACTTTTTCCTATTGGGTGGGTGGATTTTCACTAATATATTTGCAGAGGATGTTTATTTGGGGACATCCTACTTCTGTATCTGCATGCATACTAAAAGCTTTTTATTGAAGTCGTACTTTGTTTGGACTTTCGCAAATATTGTCACTGTCACCTAGAAGGACAGGCAGATAGAATACTGAGGTGGCTCCCAAGCAAAGCCCTGCACAAATGAGGCACGGGGCCTGTCCGAGCAGCTCGCACCGTATTTGTGAATCATACGCATCGCATCGTTCTTATTTGGGTCAATGTGTGCAACCTGAGTGGATGTAGATGGTCCTATTTATAGGTCTGTGCTTTAGGGATCCCCGCAACAAAGCTATTAGCATTGAACCTGTGGGCTGCCCCACTTACAGCTCCGTGTTCCACGTCGGAACATGAAAGGAGGAAGTGGACCAGAAACCTGGCTGTCCAAGTGCCTGGTTTGGAAGCACTTGTGAGGGGATGGGCATCCCTCAGAAAGCGTGAGAGGATTGCCCTCCTCAGCATGCCTTCCAGACCATCTACACCTTCAGCAGAGATGCGAGCTTCAGAATCACAACTGTGACTTGAATGATCTGTTGTGGCTGTTTATATTGATAAAGCAATCACACGCACACACACACACACATACACACCACACACCACCACCACCACCTGCTTCATCCTCTCCTGTGATTCATCTGAACAAAGAAATAATCACATTCTCTCTTTCATGTGTCCTGTTTACCTTTCTCTTCCTTTCTGAACAATTGCTTTTTCTCCCCCTTCCCCCCCGCATAGTACTGTGCCCCTTGGCTAATGTTTAATCATCGCAAGTATGAAATATTTACTACTCAAAACAAACAAATGACTGCATAATTAACAGACTTTTCGTGAAGTACCCTTTTTAGGGTAAGGTGTTACATGCCCAATTAATAATACTTAAGCAAAGGATTCCCCGATCTAGTTTTTTAGCCCTAGCGATAGAATAATTATATGGCGTGGTCCCAGGTTTATGAAGATAATCTTTTTAATCTCTGAATTTCTCAAAGCTTCTGTAGCCCTGGGCTTGTCAAACTTGCTTTTTATTGATCTCTGCATTTCAAGTCATGCACATAAAAAAAAAAAAAAAATCTCCGATCACAGGGAAGGAGCAACCTGATGATATATACATTCCCTAATTAAAGCTTAAATCTCGTTCCCTGCAATTGCCCTTCTGAAATGTTGGAACCACAGAGTGAAATATTTTTAACTTTTTCCATCCATCACACTGGTTTTTTAGGTTGCTGGTAATGTCAGCCAGAAAAGTATCTGAATTAGGAGCATTTTTCATCGAGATTTCTACTACACTTCTTAAATGGGCAACACAGTATTAAAGATATCACTGGAATTTATCCCAAAACGTAATTGAATTTTTTTATTGGTCTTAGAAGATAGTTCCTAGCTGTTCAGTTCAGACATGAACCATAGCAAGTAAAGAATGTGTCATAAGTTGTGGTCAAAACCACGGTACAATTTCACAAAGCAGCTGAGATGCTGGCCAGGTGGCAGTTGGACGGGCACCTTCTGGGTATCTGGAGGCAGTGGCCATGCTAGCAGGACAAGCAGGGAGCTAACTTCGGCAAGTAACTGTTTTTTTTATTTCAAAAGATCAACATGATGTCTTCCTTGGAGACCTACTGAAGGCACCTGTTCCGGCCACATCTCGGTTATTCCAGTGAACCTAGCATTTGCTTAGAACAAATGGTTCTCGCTACAGAAATTATCCAAGGGGTTCACGTTCCTCTTTTAAGTTGTATTAAATGGGAACACAGGCCCCTCTCCTTCCCGTGTGTGTGTGTGTGTGTGTGTGTGTGTGTGTGTGTGTGTGTTGGCATGATTGTTTGTGTGTTGTATGCATTGCTATGGTTTATTCTATACAGTGTTCTTGGCATTCAGGGGTTGGAGGATCCTGGTCTTGGCAATAGGGCAATTTGAAGTCACCCGGAAGCCTCCTCTTCCTATGAGGAACAGTGTTGTGTTGATTTCTTTGATGGTCTCACTAATCAGGTGGCATGCATCATGATTTCAGATCCTGGGGAGAAACGAATGTTAGTAGTGGGCATATATGGCATAGATTCATGCTTTCTTTCCAGATTTTTCCCATACTTGGTAGAACAAGCTATGGGCATTTTTCTATTGGTTGTGAATTAGCTGGAGCTTTGGTCTAATAATGCAACCCCCAACACAAACAAACAAAAACAAACAAACACACACACCAAATCCTTCCACTTCGTTTAGTTTCTGATCTTAGGTCTGAATCACCAGGAATTCTTTTCTGCCGGAGTAAGGGAAAACTGGTTGGCAGAACCCAGAGTGGCTCTTTTTGCCTTTTCCTATCCCTTATTCTCGAGCATCCCTATAATGCCCCATATCAAACACACAGAGTGAAAAGTGGTCAGAGGTGATGCCACTGTCGCTTCTGAAGATCTTGTCTGACGCAGTTCTCCAGTTCTCCAGACATTGTCCAGTGTCTGCGTGTCCCTGTCATTTCAACACATATCTGTAAAATACCTATAGCTGCACATTCCCTCCCTCTTGGAGTTCATAATCTATGGAGGCTGCAGAGAGCAGACACTCACACACCTGTTCAGCAAGATGATCCAGCCAGTAGCAGTATTTCAGAGATAATAAAACCACAATATATTTGAGTAGTAGTGGAGGAGAAAGAGTCCATTACGGTCAGGAGACAGCCTCTGAGGGAGCAGAGTCTGACCTGAGATAGAACTGATAAGAAAGAACCAAATGCAGGAATCTTGAATGGAGAGTTTAGGGGTACAGGAATTCAGGCAATGGTGGATGGGTGTGAAGTGCTTATACTGTGCAAAGGTGCCTGGATGTTCTCTCGGGAATATGGATGAATTGTCTCAGAAAATTAGAAAGACGTAGGCTAATTTTCTTCCTTATTGATGTATCCAAGAGTTCTGTGTCTATTAGCATGTGCATATGTTTATATCATTTGTGCGTGTGTGTGTGTGTGTGTGTGTGTGTGTGTGTGTGTGTTTAAGCAACTTTATACGCTATCAGTTACCTTAAGTAAAGTATTTAATGTTGGTCTATTTAAGAAGCAGGAAAAAAAAACAGGCTGGAAGTAAGAAGAATATCTTGGTGTATAATATACACTTCAGTAAGGGGTAACTATTTCCGAAGAGGCCAGACTAGGTTACAATGCAAAGAGCCCACTGAATGGTGTTTGGGGAGATGTTCCATAACTTTCTATAACTATTATACTGTTACAGAAAGGTTATTCCGATGTGTGAAATAAAGAGCAGCTTACTTAAACTGAAAATATAAAATAGTAAATGGGGAAAAAAATAGTTTTTTGTTTGTTTGCATGCTTGCTTGTTTTGATATTCAAAGCCCCAGTTCACCCTCCTTCTATTCTGAGTTGAAAGATTCCTGATGAATTTCAATGGTTTGATTTCTCCTAAGACAATCCAAATATTTACTATAAGTAAAGTTCTATGGTATAACATGCCATAGAACTTCAGGAAACATCTGTTTTCCAACTTTCCCATCTAGTGTTTAGTTGTACAGCTCATTTCTTGGGCAGCAGAATGCTGGCTGGATAGAAACTCAGCCACAGGGAGAAGTTCGAACAGAGACTGGGGGAAAGTGGTAGGCTTGAGCATCTTGAGCACCGTCTAGAGAAACTAAGTCTAGCTCTGTTTGTGTTTGATAGGATTGCTGATTTGAGACATTCTTGTGACGAGTGCTTGATGAAAGCTTCCGCTGAAATGGCACATTACTAGGTTCTTGTGACACAGCCCAGCTGGCTGTCACACTGGCATATCTAGTCCCATGGAAGCCTAGTCATGTCAGAGCCACTTCAATTAGAGCCAGCCCCTCACCATCACCCTAATGACCAAGATGAAAGCACATTAAAAAGGTTTATTTTGTGAAGAGAAGGGGGGTAGCAGCACCTAGGCCTCAGTTTCTGATGTGTGATGTGATCAAAGAAGATTGATGAATTTCCCCCAGTGATCATGAGGAGACCTACATGCATGTTTTGGGGACTTAAAATTTCATTGTTCTGATAGGTATTGTTTTATATTCTTGCAAGGTAGATTTTAGGTTTAAAATAGAGGGGAAAAATTAGTGGTCTGCTCCTTGTCCCTAGGGAAGAAAATGAAAACAATGAACAAAACAGATAACAAGAAAAAAAAAACCACCCACATTAAATCAGGATGTCTTCATCCACCCCCATCACTGATGAGGGCCCTGTGAGGGCAGAAAAGTAGATCCACTAAGCACTGCCATCACTCCAGGAGCCTGTCACATAAGCACACAGAACAGGCACTCCAGTGGGAACAGATGTGCCCGCTTAATTCGGCTGCCCTGACCAGGCGATTATGGGAATTAAACCTGGTCCATTTCATTACACCAAATATCCGAGCATCCAATGCTGTTCGGCTTCTGAGAGCTAACACCCAAGACCAGGGGAAGCTGAGCTCTAACAGTCTCAAAACTGACTTCATAGTCTGCCCCAAATAAATGCTCCTGCCGTGTCAGCCTAAATGGATCCCCTTTTTAAAAGGATACAGAAGAACTGTTGTGGTTTTGCTCTGTGACCAGGCTGTCTGCTAAAAGGGTCCAAGATTTTTGTATAAGCCACTCTACAAATTTCTTCCGCTTTAGCACAAGCCATTCTGAGGTGCAGCTCACTATATGTAGAGTGAGAGGAGAGTTAAAATACTTTCTAGAGAGTATGAGGCTCTCAGCCACCGTTTTTAATTAAAGAATGAACAACGACTAATTGATTCTATTGGTTTCCCATTACATCCTGAAAATCCAAATATTTTTGCTTGCAGATCTTTTTTTTTTTTCCTGTAAAATGCAACACTCTTCTAAAATGTGATGGCTGTGTGGGGATATAGTAATTCCTTTTCAGTTTTGGCATTGAGGAGGGACACTTTATGATCATCTTTAGATTTTACTAGGAGTAGTAAAAATTCTTTCCATAATGATAATTTTAGCATGTGGGGGTTTGGCTGAGGTTGCAATCTGGAAATCACATTTAAACACCAGCACTTTCTACAGTAAAATGCAAATTCCTGAGCACAGCTATGTGATGTTTAGGAAATATTCATATGCATTCCAGCGTGGCTGAAGGTCTTTATCGTCATGGATTAGCTATAAATAAATCAGAGACCTTATTTTAAATTACCAGAAAAGTTTAACTATATCAAATACATTAGTGTATGTGTGTGTGTGTGTGTGCGTGTGTGTACATGGGTGTGAATTTTCATGTGAATGTGTGTATGTACATAGATGCAGTAGGTAACATTAGGAGTCATTTCTCACTTTTTATTAAGACAGGGTCTCTTGCTAACCTGAAGCTTGCTGCTCAACTATCTCTGACTCACCTATCTCTGACCATCACCGTGTTGGGATTATAGGCTGATCTATCCATGCCTAGAATTTTACAGAGGTTCTGAGGGAGGTAAATCATTTACTCCTGGTTGTGTGACACAGGGCCTCCTTCTCTGCTTTGCATACATGATCTCTGGAGATGCATTTTGCTTGTCCATTGGGCATCTTGCCATCTCACAATGACTGCCTCTCACAGGTCTTTGTCTTCCAGGTTGAATGAAAGGCTGGACAGTATGATATACTGCTTCCCACTGCCTACATGGAATCACTGAGCTACATGGATAAAATGTGGCATGCTTACTTTTGTCTTCAGGTGATTTGCTGTCTCTAGTGCAGGTGGCTGGGTGTTGATCACTCATTCCAATCACTCTCAGCATATTTGCTTTTCTGTGCTTTATTTTTCTGTGCCAGTTTTCTTTCCCTCCCTTATAATGACAAATCCTAAGAGGGGAGTTGCAGGATTGGAAGAGGATGGCATCTTCTGTTTTTCTAGGACATCCTCAGTATGCACAGCTAGTCATAGTGACCAGAGCCTCTTCTTGCTCTCTTCTGCCTCATTTCTGTTTCCATAGGAAAGGGACTGAGCTCAGACCCAGAGAACTCTCCATCATTGAACAAAATGAAACTGTGCACATGGATTGAGCTTACCAAGTGATAGCTCTTCCCTTCCTAACTTTTAGGTTGAGTGATGGTACATATATTTAAGTTGCTCCCTTCTAACAAAGAAAGAAAGTGTCATCTATACATATAGTGGAATAGTGCTCAATCT
The DNA here is from genome assembly GCF_030254825.1 of Meriones unguiculatus. Lineage (NCBI taxonomy): Eukaryota > Metazoa > Chordata > Mammalia > Rodentia > Muridae > Meriones > Meriones unguiculatus. The sequence goes on from NC_083359.1 coordinate 32,485,911, forward strand.
TGAAGAAGAGGGAATTCTGCAATATATGGCAATATGGATGAAATTTGACGTTTTACAAGATGGATTAAGGCAGTTACAGAAATGCAAATAACGTTTGCAGCTGGTTTGATTTCCCCTTTTATTTATTTTTATTTTTTTTCACTCATCCTGCTTTCTATTTCCACTTGGCCCTCAGGCTATTTATTGTTGTTCCTACTTTGCAAACAGTTGGGACAAAACACTTTATCTTTAGGTCTAATTACAGATAGAGTATCTGCTCACTCACAGTCTGTGCTCGGAGGGGATATAAAGGAATTCAGATGACTAAGGAAAAGGAGGAGAAAGTGCCTGGTCTGTGGCAAATATCACTGCCTAAGCTTTTTACTATGCAGGGAAATGTAGTTTATTTAACACCATTGTGTGCTTAAGGGTGGTCCTCAAACTTGCCTCTTCCTTCTTTTAATTCAAGAGCCAGCCAGTTGGGTTATCTCTAACTTGAAGTGTCAGTTCCTAATTTTAGATGAAGTCGTGAAATTATCCGTGTAACCCCGGAAAGGACATTTCTGCGCCTTGGCCTTGGGTTCCCTATGCATAGAAAGAAAGAGGGAGCTACATGGTTGGGTTGGGGATACTGGAAAGGATCTCCGATACAGAGCTACGTACTCAGCTTTGTTTCCTGGGAGTGCAAGTCCCTATCGGTAATACGTGAACAGGACAGAGCTCCACCCTGACCAATGTCTTCATGGCAGAGGTGCTGCACATGGGCTCAAGTTGGCCAATCCATGCAAGAGCTTTAGGGTAAGAGTATATATCCTCTATGCATACTAAAACAAGTGTCCAATCTAAAGCCTTTAAAATGGCTGAATTTCTAACAAGTGAAATGCCTGTACTTTATATATTACAGCTCTGAGATTTTAGAATCCGTGCTTTTAAATAATTAGACTAGATGATTCTTTCTGTGTCATTTAATGTCTATTCTCTGTAATATGACTGCATATAAGAAATTTGTCTTTTGTGATTTCACAGCATTCTAGAAAACTCTTCTCTCAAGTTAGGCAGACATTTGCTTGTTGAAGTGTCCTCCCCATTGTTATTAACAGGGTAAGTTGTTGGAAATTGAGAATTATCCGTGGAATAAAGGCAGAAGAAAGAGTCTGAGTACACAACAATAGGACTGGTCCCTAGCAATTGGCCAATATGATTATTATTTTCTACAAAGAAGCAAAAACTGTGGGTGGAAAATAACATTGGAAAATCCTTTAAGGTTCTTAATCTGCTCATAATATATTCTTTTCTTAATTATGAAATGTGCAGGTAGAATGAAGGTATAACAATCCACTCAATCACCTTCATTAACCTTAAATGAGCTACATTGCATTTGGAGAGATGCGTGTAGTCAATTTCCCCTGAAATTATGTATCACCATCCCTGTTGCTCCAAAAGAAAACTAAATCACTCTAAGTTTTCCCTTGCAGTGTGTCACTGTTACACCCATGACAAAGAGGCAAACATTTAGCTCTGCTCTACAGACAATAAGACTAATTATCAGATTGCTTGAGAGCTAGAAGGACATCTCACTTGTTTCTCTTTTTTTAATGTTCTTTATTATTATTATTATTTATTACAATTATTCACTTTGTATCCTGTCTGTAGCACCCTCCCTCATCTCCTCCTGGCCCCACTCTTCCTCCCCTCCTCCATGTCTCTCCCCAAGTCCACTGATAAGGGAGGTTCTCCTCCCCCACTATTTGACCCTAGACTATCAGGTTTCATCAGGGCTGTCTGGATCCTCTTTCTCTGTGGCCTACAAAGGCCACCTCACCAGGCAGAGGTTATCAAAGAGCAGGCAACCAGGTTTATGCCAGTTACTTCCCCTTCTCCCCTTACTAGGGTACCTCCATAGAGTCTGATATGCCATGGGCTACATCTGAGCAAGGGGGTCTAAGAAAATCTAAACAACAAGGAAGACCCTAGGGAAGATGCTTCTTCCTCATTCAGAAGGGCAAACAGAATAGACATCAAAAGTAGGAGAAGACAGGGAACAGGACAGAAGCCTTCCACGGAGGACCTCTTAAACACTCTACCTAGCAGGGTATCGAAGTAGATGCTGACACTCATAGCCAAACTTTGGTCAGAGTGTAGGGAATCTTATGGAAAAGGGAGAGATAGAAAGACCTGGAGGGGACAGGATCTCCACAAAGAGGCCAATAGAACTAAAATATCAGGGCCCAGGGGGTACTGCAGAGACTGATGAATCAATCAAGGACCATGCATGGAGAGGACCTAAACCCTGCTCACTTGTTTCTTTTTAAAATAAACTTTTTAAAAAATATATTTATTTTTTATTAATTACAGTCTATACACTTTGTATCCTAGCTGTAGCCCCCTTCTTCTTCTCCTTCCAATCCTACTCTCCCTCCCTCATCTCCTCCCATGCCCCTCCCCCAGCCCACTGATAGGGGAGGTCCTCCTCCCATTCCCTCTGAACCTAGCCTATCGGGTCTCATCAGGACTGGCTGCATTGTCTTCCTCTGTGACCTGGTAAAGCTGCTCCCCCATTAGGGGGAGGTGATCAAAGAGCCAGCCACTGAGTTCTTGTCAGAGACAGTACCTGTTCCCATTACTAGGAAACCCACATAATGACTGAGCTGCCATGGGCTACATCTGTGCAGGGGTTCTAGGTTATCTCCACACATGGTCTTTGGTTGGACTATCAGTCTCAGAAAAGACCCCTGTGCCCAGATTTTTTGTTTCTGTTGCTCTCCTTGTGGAGCTTCTGTCCCCTCAAGTCTCATCAGGACTGCCTGGATCCTCTTCCTCCGTGGCCTGACAAGGCTGTCCCACCAGAGGGAAGTGATCAAAGAGCAGGCACCAGAGTCCATGTCAAAGATAATCCTTACTATGGGAGACTGAGCTGCCTACAGGGTACAACTGAGCAGTGGGGTCTAGTTACTCTCCATGCATGATCTGCAGTTGGTGCATCATTCTCTGTAGGACCCCCTGGGTCTAAATTTGTTAGTTTTGTTGGTCTCCTTGTGGAGCTCCTGTCCCCTCCAGGGCTATCCATCCATTCTTTTTTTTTTTTAATAATTTATTTATTTTTATTTTACGGTCATTGGTGCTTTAACTGAATATATGTCTCTCTGAGAGTGGAACAGGAGTGACAGACAGTTGTGAGCTGCCATGTGGGTGCTGGGAATTGAATCCAGGTCCTTTGGAAGAGCAGACGGTGCTCTTAACCACTGAGCCATCTCTCCAGCCCCCCATCCATTCTTTCATGAGTCTCCCTGTGCCCTGCCTAACACATGGCTGTGGGTCTCAGCATCTGCTTAGATCCCCTGCCTGGTGAAATCTTTCAGAGGACATCAATGGTAGGCTCCCATCCTGTTTCCTCTCTTAACTCCTTCTGGTGTCTATTCTATATGCCCTTCTGAATGAGAAATAAGTATCCTCCCTAGGGTCCTCCTTATTAGTTAGCATCTTTAGGTCTGTGGATTTTAGTATGATTATCCTGTACTATGTAGCTAACATCTGCTTATATGTGAGTATATACCATGCATGTCTTTCTGGTCTGGGTTACCTCATTCAGATGTAACCCAGTTACAATGGATATTCCTTTCAAGTTCCATCCATTTGCCTGCAATTTCATGACTAGCACCTATTAGTTATGTACCATCCATCCTCCAATCCATTCATTCACCAACATAAACTTCCTGTCCTTTGGAGGAGTGGGAATGAATCTCCAAGGTAGAATTGATGGTTGCACAGCCTCCATGAATGTATCCAGATGCAGACGGGTGACCCAAGCAGAGCTGACACAGGTGGGGTTAAAAGAAAACTTAAACAGTAAGCCAATTGGTGAGGTTGGTTCATCAAGTGAGATGTCAAAGTGTGTTGGCCACGTGAGGATAGGGGAAGATCCTTGTATGTGTTACTTTTCTTGTGGCTGCGATAAAATAAAAGCACATTTAGAAAAGAAATTTTTCCTTTGGTTCAGAATTTGTGGAAACACTCCTTCATTGCAAAGAAGGCAGCTGGCCACAGCCGGGAAACTAGTTTGCAATGCATGGTGGTCCTCTCATTTCCCCATCTTTATTTAGGGTGTTCCTCCTTCATTCAGGGTGGGCTTTCTTCCCTTACCTCCTCCATGGAAATGTCATCACAACCATACCAAGAGGAACATCCCCAAGCTGACAAAACCCTCTCAAGTTGACAATAAAGCTTAGTTCTTACAAATTTATGTAGCAATTTTGACTGTTTCACGTGGAAAGCAAATTGTATACATTATAAAGTCTTAGACAATTTCTACAAAAATATGAGCCTCTTGAACCTTGTAAACTAATGGATAAGTATGGAATGATTATTCTATTCAAGATAAACATCCAGCAAATAATTTACCAAATTCTGATCTTTTGATGATAGGAAATAGTTTAAGTTGGAAAAAGCGCAAGTGATGAGGAATTGAGGGAGAATAATAAAACAATATCAGAAAGAATTTGTGAGTGAACATTACAGAAACAGCCACATGCCTGAACGAGACACACACTCATTACTAGAGTTCTTTATCTCCCTGCCTTTTCTCACAGCTGCACATGGAGTACATTTCCTATGGAAAAATTATTCCCAGCAAAATTTTGCTCACAAACACTTTGGAAGCCTCTCATGATTGCCAGCAGCTTGTCAGCTCCAAGGTCAGAGTGAATTTTGCTTTCTGCACCAAAGCATGCACAAGTCACCCAGTGCTTGCTGTGCTGAGTTGTTGGAAATGATTTTAGAAGTCTCAGAGTGCTAAAAAGGCTAGGAAGAAACTGGAAAATACATTCCCCTCTTCTCTCAATTTTTTACAGCTAGAGAAAGACAAGTTTGCAGATGTGTTTGCCCTGGGTGTGTGAGCCTCCCAAGAGCTTTCCTGTCCTAGGCCCATAGGCAAACTGTGCCTGGCCAGGAAGGACAGTGAAACCTCAAGGAACTTTTCCAGTTTAGGTGAAAGGTTCTGAAGCTACCTAATTACATTGGTCTCCAGCTCTTTTATATAAAATTAAGAGTATGGACCAGACGGATTATAAGAGCCCTCTCTGTTGAACAGCTTGAGGCTTCATTTTTGTAGGAACAGTGTTGGTTAATTTGAGATGGAAGTAAAGTGAATTATTTCCCCATTTCTCTCCATTGTTGTCAATGTTTGCTGAGAGTTGCCTTCTTCTGGATGCATACCATTAAGAGATGAAAGTTGATATATATCCTGTGTCTGCTGTATGCCATTCATTATAAAAAATATTACAAATTAAGAGGTATTCTCTGAAGAGAGGTATTAAAGATAAATAAAGCATCCTTAGGCTTCTTGCAACTTTGAAGTGGAAATTTTGTGTGCAGATCGTAACTTTTCATATAAAACAAGGCAGAGGGGTGGATTGTCCTAAGTCAAGTCAGGAAAAGTGGCTTGCTTCTGGTTAAGGGAATGAATTATGTACCTGTGGTAAATTAATTTAAATAATAACTGCAGAACCAAACTACAGGACTATAGGAAATTAATTAGGGTAAAAATTTTAAATGCTATAAATAACTGTGTTGATTCAATTTCCCCTTGCTTTGTAGAATGCACAGAACATGGAACTCACAGAAAGACTCAGAAAGCTAGGCCTATACTTTGTCCTGTCTGGACAGGCTGTGCTCTCACCTTTGAGCTGTTGAAAAGAAGTGATTTTCAAAATATATTTAATTTTATTTTTATGCATGTCAAAAGGGCAGCAGGGCCCTTCCTCCTTGAAAAGTCTTATTACTTTGTGTGTGCAAGGAATATTCCGGGGGCGTGAGCGCCAAAGCATGTGGGTGGATGTCAGAGGACATCTGTGTACCGGTGCTCTCTCACCGTTTTCAAGTGGGTTGCATGGGCTGAAATCAGGTTTTCCAAGTTGTACTGAAGGTGCCCTTACCCGTTGGACCACCTTGCCAGCCCCGATGGTCTGATTGTATCTGGCAACATTTTGGTCATGGATCCAGGCCTGAATCAAATGTCTTCATCACACCCTTCTGTAACTGTCTGGGGTTGCTCACCTCTGAGAGGCTCTTGATTTAGAAATTTCAGCTCTTTGTTAAATGGTAACATGGCAAGCATGCTCCAGAATCTGAACATATAGGTTACAATTCTGGTTCCAGAGTGTACTAGCTGTGTGGGCCAAGCTGTGTGGCAAACTGTTAAACCACTCTGGATGTGGCATATCAGTCTAAGCTCTAAACCCAACACATAGTGCGTGCTAAACAGGTGTTAGTTATTGGCGCTATAAAAGTTTGTATTTGATTAAATTATCTGAATTACCTCATACTATGAAATTTATTTACTTTATGCCCTTCAACATTGAAATATACAAGAATCTTTCTATCACATTTTACTTGTTTGGGGTTTTTACTTCCATAGATGTAGTATCAACGACAGAGAAAAAGACCTAAATTTGCACTTGTTTAAAAAAGACCTTAGTAGTGACTGAGTGTGAGGCTCTAAGGCAGAGGTTCGCATGGACATATGTGAAGAGTGAACTGAACATCAGAGGGGTAAGCAGAGGTGAAGGGATAACCGACCTATAATGTGCACCACAAATATGAGATCTAGATACAGTGATGGCCAACTACAGTAAAGAAGGGAAATCATATCCAGATTTCAGCATAAATAATCCCACCCCTTCCTCTTCTTCCCCTGTGCTCCTCCTCTAGTCCACCGATAGGGGAGGTCTTCCTCCCCTTCTATTTGAACCTAGCCAATCAGGTCTCCTCAGTGCTGGCTGCATCGTCTTCTTCCTCTGTGGACTGACGAGGCTGCACCCCACAGCAGGAGGTGATCAGGAAACCTGCCACGGAGTTCATGCCAGAGAAGTCCCTGCTCCCCTTACTAGGGACCCACTTGGAGACTGAGTCTATGGGCTACATCTGAGCTAGGTTTTAGGTTCTCTCCATGCATTGTCATTGGGTAGGGTATCAGTCTCTTCAGGGCCCCCAGGGTTCAGTTTTTATGGCTCTTTTGGCCTCCTTTTGGAGCTCCTGTCCCCTCCAGGTCTTTCTATGTCCTCCTTCTTTCATAAGATTACCTGCACTCTGCCCAAAGTTTGGCTATGTGTCTCAGCCTCTTCTAAGATACCTCTGTTTTGATACCTTGATCAGTAGAGTCTTTCAGAGGCCCTCTGTTGTAGGCTCCTGTCCTGTTCCCTATCTTCTCCTGCTTCTGAGTCTATCACATTTGTTCTTCTGACTGAGGATTGAACATCATCCCTAGGGTCTTCCTTGTTTAACTTCTTTAGGACTATAGATTTTAGTATGTTTATCCTATATAATGTGGCTAATATCCACTAATGAGTGAGTATATACCATATGTGTCTTTCTGCTACTGGGTTACCTCACTCAAGATGATCTTTTCTAGTTCCCACCATTTGTCTGCAAATTTCATGACTTTTTTTGTTTTTAATAGCTGAGTAGTATTCCATTGTGTAAATGTACCACAAATTTTGTATCCATTCCTCTGTTGAGGGACATCTAGGATGTTTCCAGACTCTGGCTATTATGAATAGAGCTGCTATGAACATAGTTGAGCAAATGTCCTTGTTGTACAGTTGAGCATCTTTTGGATATATGCCTAGGAGTGGTATAGCTGGATCTTTTTTTTTTTTTCAATGCAGTTTATTCAGGAACCTTGAACAATCATCTGACCCTGGGGAAAGCCAGCCCACAGCTTAAATAGCCTCTGGGTAGCCAACCCAGGCGTGCCACGTGGGCAATGCAGCTAGGTCCACATACATGGAAGCAAGCCAGATCCTCAGCCTTAGCCAAATGTGGAATTGTTCGTGACAGAGAGCACTCACCATCGGGAAGGTGGAAGGCAGAAACCAGCTCCATCTTTAAGGCATAGCATTCCGCAGCTCTCTACGGTTCCCCCTTTTTGTTTTAGATGCATCAGGCAAGAGTAGAGGTCTGATCTCTGATATTAGAAATAAATTGGGACTTTGTACCGATGTTCATTTAGGTGTCATCCACCCAAAGAGCATCAGACCCGTCTGATACCTTTTTCTCAGAGGCGGGATCTTGAGGTAGAATTATTCCTAATTTTCTGAGATAGCACCAGATTGATTTCTTGAGGTTTTTTTATCTTAGCCATTCTGATGGGTGTAAGGTGAAATCTCAGGGTCGTTTTGATTTGCATCTCCCTGATGACTTAGGACACTGAGCTTTTCTTTAAGTGTTTCTCTGCCATTTGATATTCCTCTGTTGAGAATTTCTCTGTTTAGCTCTGTACCTCGTTTTTTAATTGGATTACATGGTTTATTGGTGTTTAACTTCTTAAGTTCTTTTGTATTCTTGATATTAGCCCTCTGTCAGATATAGGGTTGGTGAAGATCCTTTCCCAGTTTGTAGGCTGTCATTTTGTTCTGGCAACAGTGCCCTTTGCTTTATAGAAGGTTTTCAATTTCATGAGGTCCCATTCATTGATTGCTGATCTTAGAGCCTGTGCTGTTGGTGTTTTGTTCAGGAAGGTGTCTACTATGCCAATGAGGTTAAGGCCCTTCCTCATTTTTTCTTCTAACAGGTTTAGTGTGTCTGGTTTTATGTTGAGGTCTTTGATCCACTTAGATTTTAGTTTTGTGCAGGGTGATAAGTATGGATCTATTTTCATTTTTCTACATGTAGACATCCAGTTAGACCAGCACCATTTGTTGAAGACACGATTTTTTCCCCTTGTATGGTTTTGGCTTCTTTGTCAAAAATCAAGTATCTGTAGGTGTGTGGACCTGTTTCTGGGTCTTCTATTCGATTTCATTGACCCACCATTCTGTTTCTATTCCAGTACCATGCAGTTTTTATTACTGTTGCTACATAGTACAGCTTGAGATCAGGGATGGAGATGCCTCCAGATGATCTGTTACTGTACAGGATTATTTTAGTGATTCTGGGTTCTTTGTTTTTCCATGTGAAATTGAGAGTTGTTCTTTCAAGGGCTGTAAAGAGTTGTGTTGGGAATTGCATTGAATCTGTAGATCGCTTTTGGTAGGATGGACATGTTCACTGTGTTAATCCTACAGATAGCGTTTCAAATTTAATTGAATGTGTTTGTGTTTTCCTTTGTGCAACGCAAAGTGCTAACTCACTTTATGTGATATCTTTTTTAAAAATGTCAGTGTCTCCTAAATATCAGGAGGTTTTACATTAGACACATGTGTTTTCCTGTTTTGAAAAACTCAGATATCTAGTGCAGATATGCAGTGCAGTAAAGAATTTTAGCAGCTATTGAAATTCACCAAGTGCTGTGGGCTGTGTACCCCTCCAATCCTTCAGTTCCCTACCCAGTCACAGGGTGACTTACTGACCACTGTGCATGCCAGACTATCTGGCCCACAACCCCCCTGGGTATTCCCCTATTCCAGTTCTGCATCTCACCATAGCAATGCTAATATTATAGCCATAGAACATTGCTGGTTCTGATGAGCCTAATTCAGTTCCTCATAAATACACAGCCAGCACTTTAGCCACCGAGCCTTTTCACAAGTCCTAAAATAGTAATTTTAGCATTCTGTACATGAGGTCAAGTCCAAGGACAATAACAAGAATTCTTACTCTCCCTTGTAACTAAACTTCATTAGCAACTCACAGCTTCCAGTATTTTAATGCATGCCATTGTGTGGTGGTTAAAAGCGAAGTGCATAATATTAACGCAACACTAGTAAATTCCAGAATTGTGCTTGACTTAATATGTGAAGAGTCTTACTCACATTATACCTGTCACAGATGAGGAAGCCGTATGCCTCGATGCATACAATCCTTTTATTGGTTTGTGTGGACACAAACCATCAGAGGGTTATTTGAAAATCTTTGGAGATTCAAAGAAATTAGATGTGATATTAATATTATAAACTCAGCATGAGTGCAAAAATGTAGATAGTTTTCAAAGCAAAAATGCATTTAATAAAAATGTCATTCTTTTGTCCTTGTATCCCTTAAGGATGACTGTATATATTTGCATTGTTGACCAGAATTACAGAAGAAACTGGGAGTCAATGAATTAAAATAATCTCTTTGCAAAAGTACTCTCTGTTATCGTCTTAGTTGTAAGCACCTCCAAGCCAGCCTGCTTTCTAGTAATGCACCCACATATCCCAAGCAGAAACTGCCTTGCCAAAAGCTTCCAAGTTATTACCTGGGAATAATTGACCTACATTTTAATTATGTGTAGAATCTAGATTTAACTGTATTTTTTCTGCTTCACTGTTGGGCCAGAGAACAGTATTTGCAGAGTGACTTGTTGTCTGGTCAGATGCAAATTATTCAAGAGGGCTGGTAGAAAGTATAATGAGCAAATAAATACATATAGATTGATTAATTTTTGAAGACAGTCACAAGTCTAGCATTCACTCCAGGAAGAAATGATTAGATAAATTTTAATATGACTGCCTCCCAAATAGGCTGCTCGGCAATCCAGTTAACTTTAAGAACAGAGATTTACCAAAACTAAGTGTGAATCACTATTTTTTGTGAGCTTAGCCATTAGTTCAAAGTATTTGAAAACTTATTTTATTTTTGGAAAATTATCACAAAATTAATGCATCGTAGTTAGATGCTTCTTAAATACTATAAGTATGTTATTTTCCTCAGAAAAGTGTTGTTATAGACCCTTGTTTTGGGACTTTGGACCTGTAGAGTATTCATGTTACCAGTCTGTGTTCCATATATTTTAAATAAGCATAATATTGCTACAGAACTATGATTAGAATTTAATATGAATCAATTGATCAAGTACGTGCCATGAAACCTGCTATACAATAAGCTTTCAGTTAGCTAGTTCCTTCGCCACAACTATACCCCTCTCCCGGTCTTTTAACCAAGCAGCCCACCCAATCGAATCGGTATATTAAAATAAATAAATAAAAATGACAAAGACATTTCTGTCTGTGTCTTTTTGCTTAAGATTATCTTTCTAAATTCCTTCAGCTCATCCGTCTCTTGTCGCCCCTCACGTGCACGACACTTCACCAACAAACAATATGACCCGAATATCCTTTCATAAATCTTAAAATGTTTGACTTGGTGACACTCACCTATGTAGCTCTAACGCATTCTTTGTCTAAGGCGGCAGTTGCTCGTTGGTTGCCCTCAGGGACAACCCAGTCCATAACATGGCCCAGCCCTGGGATCTGTAGTTTCTTCTGAAGGGAAGGGAAAGGAGTCTACAAGACTTCATTTCCATTTCAGGATAGCTTGCTGAGCTCCTGCTGTTCCTTTCGGTGGTCCTGTGTTCTCAGGTGTCAAAAATCCAACATTGCCTTTGCTTCTTTGAAACTATCGTGTTGTTGTTCATCAATTGTTACCTTTTATCACCCTGCACTAACAATTTCATTGTATCAATTGCCACAACTTCTCTGTTCAAAATAGACCCAGGAGTGTATGAATTCCTGTCCATTTCAATGTTAAATCTAAACTCAAAAATCCTAGTCTGTGTTCAAAGAAACTAAGGTTTCCTAGCCTAAACTGACAGAGGATTTCTTCCTTCTGATCTCCAAAGCTGTCTATTGGCTTTTGGAGGTAGAGTTTGAATGATTCTGTGACATGGATGAACAGATGTCCTGCATGGTGATTTTTGACTTAGGAATGTGTGGAACTTTTTCTCTTCTGCAGAAATACTCAAGCCTAAAGTTTAGTTCATATTCTCATCAACACAATTTTTCTGTTATTGTTGTTAGACTGGTAGTTCTCCAGTGAATGAACTTCTGGGAGCAGAGGCTGTTGTTATTCTCCTAACAGATCAGTCAACATTTTAGTGCCAACACAGGATTGCATATAACATGCTGAGTAAAAAGAAGTAGTCACATATCAACATTGTTTTTGTTTAAGTTCAGAAGAGTTTGTGTTTCAGTTCTATAGTGAATTCAGGACTTCAAGATTCTCATATATACTGAGAAACTTTGACATATGATTTTATTTTCTGTAAGAATTATTTTGCATTTTAAAGTGTGTGTGTGTGTGTGTATGTGTGTGTGAAAATGCCTTTAGAAATGCTTCACATTTAAAGAGTTAGGGGAATAAATGGTCCCAGTTCACCTAAATGAGTTCTCCATGACATGTCTGAGTTCAAATACTCTTTCACACACTGAAGTTCTGGAGCTATGAATACATCACACTTATTTTTATGTAAAATTATTTTTAAAATATAAATACAATTCTATTTTCCCTATCAATGTTACACATGAAAGTTATTTGGAAAATAAGCCTGTTCTTCACATATATCTATTATATTTTTAATGAGTTTCAGGAAAAATAAACAAACCAAATTATACTTGCTGAAATTTTCCTCTGAACGTAGTACAAGGTCATTATAATATTATAATTGTTTTAAAGGACTTGTGAATATATAAAGAAGACAATAAATATCGAAAGTCTTGCAAGCAAATATTGTTGCTCTTTGTTCTATGCATTCAATATGGAAATTTTGCATATGGAATTAGGTATTTTTGTTTCATGCATCTTCACTTTTTTTTCTTTCTGGCCATAGGTTGTCATTATTCTCTTGAAAACAGATTAGTACAGTCTTTATCATAGCATTAAGATTCCATGGAGTTAATATGCTACAATTTATTTTATCATGTATATTTCTGTTCTTTGTGAGACACTAAAACTAGCATCCTTGTTCGTGTCTTGCCACGAAATTCTGTACATTGTTTGCTTGGAGTCAACTCCTAATATTGGAGTTAATGAGTCTCTGGTTATGAAAAAGCATTATTCATCGACATTGTAGTAGATACTGTGAGATTTCTCCCTACAGTACACTTTGTATTGATTTACCTATGACTCCACTAGCATGTTTTATGTTTCACCAAAACACATGAAAAGGTATATTTGCTTTTCCTATCGCTGATTAATATTTCCTTTTTCCTTTCCAAATTTCTTTTGATAAGGCAAGCGTTGGTATTTTTCTTATAAATGCATAAGAAATCAATATAATGGATTTTCCATTGGTTATATGTATAAAGGCTGAAAGAATATGTTTGAGTAAAGCTATGAGCTATGTGCCATATATATGCATATGTATATATATATATTTTTCCCCCACTTCTCCCTATACACAGATACACACTCACACACACATCCTGGTGTGCTTACTAACATCTATCTCTAGGAGATCAAACTCTACCACCAATGGGACCAGGCAGTTGGGGGATGCAGTCTGCTTACTTCTAGATTTATATTTTGTAACTTACTACATGAGAACATTTTCATGAAACTACCCAATAAAACCCTTTAAGGTTTAACGTTTTTTTAATCTGTATTCATGTTTTGGGGCTGTCTGTGTTATCACTGGAGACTTGTAAAATAATTCTTAAACTTTGAAACGGCAAAGAATGAGAATTACAGCTCCTAACTCTAATTAAGCAGAATCATATTTTTAGTAATTTCTTTTCTATCCAGACAGCAAATTCTCTTTTGTTGTATGGCCTATATGCTCTGGGCATTTGTCTTATCAGGATCTTTGGCTGAGTAAATCCCATTGTGATGTGGTAAATTCTAGGATGGGAGGTGGAACTAAAGATATTTCCTGCCTCTCTAATAGTTTATCTACTGATGCAAACCCTTAGCCTTAACTCATAGTCTTGACTATTATGTTTTCCTCATAAAAATGTAATAGGGGACAACCCCAAAATTTAAATGGTCTCTTTTGTCTTCTGATGTGCCCATATGATAACATTAATATTTTAGTTTATCTGAACCTTTCTTGAGGAGTAAGCAGTAAGACAGACATTTCCCTAGCTCTACCATGAAATGTCTGCCCATTACTTCAGCTCCACCTTTAGTCCCGGAATCCAGAGAAGCAAACGCTTTTCTTCACTGCCCTTCTGATACCTGGCAAGTCACTTGTCCTGATAATATCTAGTATGTTCATCTGAAAGTCAAACTGTTATTTCCCTCTTCATGAGATGTTATCACAGACAACTGAACGGGCCACCATTGCAGCATGTTTGTCTGAGATTATGTGGCCAGGGTCTTTGCTCATTCAGACAACCTTTGTACACTCAGCACTAGGGTTATTATCTTCACAAAAACCTCTCCAACCCTTTTTTTTTTAATTTGGTTTGCATAAGTTCCCACATGTGATGAATATAAGGCAGGTCCATTCAGTGGCTTGGCTGGACCTTCTTAACTCACTGAACCTCTCGTTCCTTTTCTGTCTTCATTGTAGTTAGTTAGAGACAGCCAACTGAGCAGATGAGTTACTTGTTTTAGATTTAGAGAAAGACAGCCAATAGCTCCTCAGAAATCAAAGCAGTGAGATGTAATATTTCCCAGAGATCCACTGAACATCTCTATTATAAACAGTATTTTTCTAATCCCATTGTTCCAGGATGGGGCAAATCAAGTCACCTCATATGGCTGATCTTCCTTTTCCTCTTGTCCTTTTTCTTCCTCTTCCTCACTATTTCAGGATCCCATACATCTCATTGGTTAATCAACACAGGCTAGAAGCCAGCTTGGGTTTTGAAGTCTACAAAACCGTATTAATTAGTTTACACCTCTAGATGATGAAATTTCAGAAAATGGAAAATGATAAAAGAGAAGCCATTTCTGCATTTTTTTTCCTCTCACCTACCTGAAAGCAGCTGGCCTTTTCCTGGCTCCCATGCTCTGTCTCTTGTTACTACCACCATGTCCTCTGCCTTTCCAGGAATCCATCCTTTTTTTTTTTTTTTTTTTTTTTTTGTTATTTGCTCAGATCCCGATGCCAAATGTTTGTGGGCTTTGCCCTATGTAGACTTATTCTTTTACTCTTTTTTTTTTCTCATTTGCTTGACTCATCTTTATGACATTTCTCTTTCCCTACATTCAAGAGCCAGCTCCATGTTTAACATCTTTACCTCTCTCCTGGCTTCTGTCTGTATAGTAACAAAAACCTAGCAGAGAAGCAAGAAATGCTGGGTTCTATCAGCAGGGGGCGAGAGAGTCCTGAGAAGAACAGGGAAGGAGCTTTGCAGAAAGCCAGAGATTCCATCTTCTGTGTGATGACTGCTGATGCCTGCTGGCAGCCTTTTCTTCCTAGTCTTCACCTTCCCCTTCCTCTTGGTGAGAAGATCACTTTCTGCAGGCTTGTTGCTGATACCTACTAGCTTTTCTTCAGACTTTGCTCAACAGTTGCCAATGATGCAACAATCTGACCATCACCTCTGGCAGGTCTAACTGTAAACTCCAATTGGACCCAAGGACATGTGGCCTTTAGAAATTATCCAGGAGTTTTCAGCAACTGATCAGTTCGGGTATGAACTACAGCCTCTATTTAAATATGGAAAAGCTTGGCCCCGGAAAAATGGATAAGATTTTCTAAAAGGTGCCTTCTCCAAAAGTGATTATCCCTAAAATGCCAGATATGTGCTTTGTAAAAAAACAAAACAAAACAAACAAACAAACAAAAAAACCATCCATTTGAGTTATCCCAGAGCAGAGTATTTGTTTTTCAGTTCAGTGACTAATTTAGGCAAGAATTTATTTCCACAAAAGCTATGAAGAATTCTAATGTGCAAGGGTGTATATTTTAAAAGTTCAGAATTTTGGTAAGTGGCGGTCTTGAGCCTTGATTTGCATGCACTACTTGAGACAATGAAATGGCTGTTGTCTGTGTGCTTGAGTCTAGACCTTAGTTGTGAACTTCCTTGATGAATACACATAATTAAAGTTACAGAAAAAAAATGAATGAGTTCCTCAGAACAGAGATCCTTCTTCCACCTGCCTCATTTTATCCTGTTGTCCATTTGGAATCCTTTAAAAGCTTTTTGAGTCTTTTGGGTCTTCTTGCTACTGAAACGACCTCCAAGAACGTTCATTTCACTGGTTTGGGCTGAGAACAGCAGGCCCTTTTCTAATCTTGCTTTGCTATGGTTAGAGGATAGATAGCCATGATTGTTGGATTAAAATACCCAGGTATGTGAACATTAAATTCAGTGTTTTGTCAGAATTCCACAGAGAACCAAGAAAAGGATATTAATTTTAAGTGAATAAGTACAATTTTACTCACAGTCTGGGGAATATTATAAGATTACAGGTATAGCTAATTTTAAGAATTTTATGAGCTTTTGTAGAATACATACTCAAGGGTAAAACCAGCAAGAAATTGCATGTATGTAATTGAACAACAAATAAACCACAGTAGAGATGTCTAGGGGTGCAACTGGAAATCTTGGCCTTAGAATTTTAGTTGAATGCTTTCCCTCAAGCTTTGTTGGGACCCATGTTCCTGGAGCCTTTGCTTTGGGGTTTTGTATTGTCAGGGGGAGTCATAAAAGAGTTAGGATCATTGGTGGGAGGGCTTTATGAAGGGACCGAAAAGCCTAGAAAATAAAATCTTGGAAATCTACTAAGTGCCCTTGTGTTTTATTAGCTAGTGCTTTCATAGCTCAAAATAAAGTCAGGTCACTTCTTTTTTCTTTTTTAAATAAGTTGATTTTATGTGCATTAGTGTGAAAGTGTCAGATCTCTTAGATATGGGAAGTATAGACAGTTGTGAGCTGCCATGTGGTTGCTGGGAATTGAACCCAGGTCCTTTGGAAGAACAGATGGTGCTCTTAACACTGAGCCATCACTCCAGCTCCAGAAGGTCACTTCTTGAACAGTGCTATGCATATTGTAGTGTCTGACTTCTCAGGGTGAGGATTTTAAGAAATGCTTGGCCAAAAGAACTATTCAGGTATGTATGTTTATGAATCCAGCAAGGAAAAGATGAATTGGGTTCTTTCTCCTTTCTCCCCCTTCTCTGCCTTCACCTAAGGCAGCAAACTCCAGCTGCACTGAAACTATGGTTGCGATATACTTTTTTAAATTTTTATTTATTTTTTATTAATTACAGTTTATTCACTTTGTATTCCAGCTGTAGTCCCCTCCCTCGTCCACTCCTACTTCTACCCCCTCTCTCTCTCTTTTCCTCCCATGCTCCTCCCCCAGTCCACTGATAGGGAAGGTCTGCCTCCCTTTCCATCTGACCCTAGTCTATCAGGCCTCATCAGGACTGGCTGCATTGTCTTCCTCTGTGGCCTGGTAATGCTTTGTTCATGTCAGAGAGAGTCTCTTCCCATTACTAGGGAACCAACTTGGACACTGAGCTGCCACAAGGAAAGCAACAGAACCAAAAACCTGGACACAAGATCCTTTTCTGAGACTGATACTCCAACCAAGGACCATTCATGGAGATAATCTAGAACCCTGCAGAGATGTAGCCATGGTGGTTACTGTATTCTTAATCTTCTTTGGGTATTTCATGGTTGTAGAAATCGTGGGGGCATTACAGAGCTATTTACACATTTTCTTTCTAATTGAGCTTAAGAAAATTTTTCACCTTCATCCTTGTCATCTCTCTCTATTTTTCTTGAAGTTTCTCTGTGGTGGAGTACGGGGAATCCCACAGGAAAAATATTTCTATAAAGGACTTTTTCTCCAGCTCAAATGTTGAGGTGTAAATATTAGAATCAACAGCAAGTATGTTCATGGAAGCAGTGTAACAGGAAGCCATCAGCAAGGTATAGAAGTCAAACACAGAGATCACAGAAGCTTTGTTGGAATAGCATTCACAGTGTCGTAGACTGGGCAGACAACTGTTAGATCAAGAGGAAAGTGTGTGTGTGTGTGTGTGTGTGTGTGTGTGTGTGTGTGTGTGTGTGATATTTGCAGGAACAGCATTAAAGTTAGAGGCAAGAGTATATTGTGATGAAGCACATATATAATTCATATCTTTGTATTCATGCTATTTTGTAGAGAAATTCACTTTATCAAATAATGAAATTCAGTCCAATAAAACCGAACTAATATACAACATTGCTGATGTACAGTTATTTTTCTACTTGATTTATGGAACAAGGTGAGCAGGATAAAGTAGTTTGGCCCAAGTTCAATTTCCACCCATCTGAACTCCATCTTTCAAGCTGCGGGTTTGAGCATTGAGCTGTTGCTTATGTTTGTCTTCCTTAGATACGAAGTTCATTATGACAAGCTGATTGTGGTCTTTAGCACTGATGAGTGGCCTTTCAATGGCTTGTTGGCAATTTCACCTGATACTTCTTTTTGTTGAAGGTGCAGTTTAAAAAGTGAAAGACAGCTAATCAGTTTAGGTTTATTTTACACTGATTTTGTACATTTTCTTCTCGTCTTTCATATGAAAATATATTATAGGTATTTTGTTCCTAATACTAAAAAGAGAGGGCCATGAAGCTTTCAGAATGGCATCATTTGAAATAAGGCAAGCATACAAACAGGAGTAATTTAGCTGCATTTTTCTGGATAACACTGACACTCGTTAGGGGAAGCTTTTGTCTTTAGTAAGTAAAAGTGCTCACACTGCAACACCCTACTCTGCCATTCAATATTTATGACTCTGTATTTTTTGCAGGATGAGGATTTGTTGCTCACATTTTCCAGATAGAGGAATTGATACTACAACATCAGAATCTTTTCTTTCATGATGGTTCTGGTGTTTGAACTCAAGACTGTGCCATGCAAGAAACACTCCTCCCATGAGCTAGATTCCAATCCATATGTAAGAGTCTTACATCATGTAGTAGGATTTCCATATTTTTTTTTTCATTTAAAACAAATATACAAAGAAATTGAAGGAAACGCTTTTGGTAAAGCACATCCCATGTCTATTCTGCAGAAATGCTTTTCTTAAATCCTTAAAATAATAATGGAAGTAATTATTTGCCTCTGTAAGACTAGAGGTTTGATATAATTCCTCATCTCACAGCTTGGTAAAAGAGTTGGTGCTTGGTCAACTGTAGGAAGTGAAGGAAGGGGAGAGGCCTGTGGGAAACCTCAAATTGTCACCAACTATTTCAACAAAACAGAGGTAGTGGATGAAGTTTTTCCGTGTGGCTTCTGTCTTCACAGGCTACTCACAGGGCTCCAGGTAACTGCTGATGGCTCTTGGCTCTCTTTGCAGCTTGAGAATGCATTCACCAAGCTGGCTTCATCCTTTCATGGGTTCACTTAACTTACATGTGCTATAATTAAGCCTGCCCAGCATCAAAGATCTGTAATCAATCCTAGATAATTGGGGCACTGAGAAAGAAGGATCACAAATTTGCAGCCAGCCTGGGTTACAGAGTGAGCACAAGGTAAGCATAGCTTAGTGAGACCCTGCCTCAGAATGGAAGGTGAAAGGGAGCCCATGAATGTATCTCTGTGATTGAGTGTTTGCTCAGAATACATGAAACCCTAGGTTTAATGCTCAGTGTCAAAAAAAAAAAAAAAAAAACAGCTAGAATTAGATGATACAGTGTATGGCTTTACATTAACATCTGTGGTGTTATACTACTCATTTTTCTTCCAGTTGTTAAAAAAAAAAAGAGAGAAAGAAAACAGAGAACTAAGAGAAATAGAAAAGTGTAAAATTTTCAAGAGTGGGTTAGGAAAATTGGATTTGTTATTTCTATTTTCCTCCAGAACTTCCCTATATAGCAGTGCTGAGGCCTTTTGAATCTGTAACTCCACTTTACTTACTCCAGGAACCCCTAGCTACAATCAGGATTAAGACCATTTTCAAGCATCTGTCTTCAAATGGTAGAAGGGTTCAGTAGCATATTAAGACTTTTAGTGTGTTCTCTGTTATAAATGACAGTGTTTTAATATTTCTCGGTGTGTAGGCTAGGCTACACTTCCTCATGAATATACATCAAACCTACATACATATCAAATTATTTTAATATGGGTGGAGGTACATTAAAAAAAAAAAAAAACTCAGCTTTTCGCAGATTGACTTTGTATTCAGGTACCCAGCTGCAATTTGAAATCTAATAGCAATTTAATTTTGCTTTTCATTCTTTCGATTCCTGAAATGTCACCACAGACTCTATTTCATTTGAAACATATACAAGCGGAGATATCACTATGCACGGCCGTTCTCTAATTGCAGCATATCTCATTAGATTGCACACATTAATTTCACTCTATTGGAGAAAAAAGAAAGCTGGAAGGGACCGCACGCTAGTTAACTTCGTATGAATTTTTATGAGTAAATATACACATTGGTTTGATGCTGCTGCTGAAGTGATCCTTGGAATTTCATTATTGGGGGAATAATATGACCAAATACATAATTATAGAATCGGTAAGCTTAACCACTCTGAAGAAGTTAAGTTGATGCAGCCGCTTATTTAAAAATTGAATCTCAATTCTGATTCATATGTGCCAGTGGCTGACAATGACACCATTCTCTGTATCATGTCTCTTTCACCGAGATTGTGTTCTCACAATCTCCTCTAAGACAATGTGTGGGCATAGAGGTATCATTTATTTATTAAATATTACACATATTGCATTCAAACAGATAAGGTGTTTTCTTTTCCATGTAAGTTTTCTTGTGAATTCTCAAATTATAGCAAGTATATACTATGCTGTGGCAAGGGCAAATATTTGTTTTCCTCCAGGACAAAGGTGTCATTTTATGGTCATTCCCTGTATCTAGCAGTACTTTTTGTCTTTTTTTTTTTTTGTCAGGTTAGGGAAGCCAAACAGTGCTGGTAAGGATCTTCCCAAAACATTGCATCTAGGACATACCTAATTGTTAGTGCAACCAGTCGAATTTGCTGTTAACTGTCCTGTTTACCAAGGGCTTCATTCTGTTAAATACATGCACTTTTTCAAATTCGTATTTGCTCCTTCTGTTCCTAACCTCCAAAGGCTTTTTATTATCTCACTACTTTTGTCCCTTATGCTGAATTAATGCTACCTGTAGGTTTAATTAACTTGCTGTTTATTTCTCTGGCCTCGATCATAATGAAGATGTTTAGTGAGACTGGAAACACCCTCCTACACTGAATGTAATTTGCCATTTAAGTCCTATTTTGCTTTGGTTTCTCAATCCTATTTTCAAAGAAATAATCTCTCCTTTGACATGGATCTGGTGTAGAGATATGAATTTGTGACTGTCTGTCTATGCTTGATTTTTATGTTTTTATTATCTAATCTTTAGTTCCTGCTCTTGAAAATTACACAAACAGTTAATTGATGTGAGTGTTTATTTCTTCACTTTCATTGACATTATTGTGCATTGGATTGTATGAAGAATTTTTAGCTAACCGCCTTATAGCTTTCCACTCTTTGTAGGAATCATGCACCCTGTATCACTGAGCTACAGTCTTTAAATTGGCTCAAAATAATTTCATTTCCCATGGCAGTCATGTGATTGTTCAGGAGAGTAATTTACCTGGCTGATCTGAAGTCTAATGAATCATTTTTATTTGTTAGTTTTTTTTTTTGTTTGTTTGTTTCCATTGGTTGATGTGGCTAGAGAAGTTTGTTCTGAAGTTGCCCTGTTAGGTCCTTGTCCATATGTATAACAGGGCTGTGTTATAGGCCTATCAATAGTGGACTTTTATTTTTAACAACAGCAGTCAATGATATCAGAAATTTCTCTAACTCTTCTCCATCCCAGGTTCCATATTCTTCTGTTGGGCCACAGGGTCTTAAGCCACCCAAATCAGACTTTCTAGACAGGTGCTGTGATCTGCCACTTTCAAGTGGCTTTTCTGCACTTGGCTGAGCACACACCTCCTTTTCGAAGAGGACACGGAGGCTGAAGGAACTAGACACGGAAATAAAAAGTTCTTGGGAGAGCTTGCAGTGTCTTGTACAGGCTAGGAGCTGGGCTATTCCCTTGGCTCAGCACGCTAAGTATTCAGAATGAGTGACATGGTCCCTGTGGCACCCACAGCATGTGGCCCATCACTCCTTCCTGGAGAGAGGATAGGACCACAGGGCCCAGAGCAGCAACAAGACCAGGGCTTGCTCTGGGCATAGCTAGGAACTCTCAGATTCTGAGAGATGGGGCGTGTGCTTCTGTGGGTAAAATCTGTGCATGAGATGCATCCTAGAAGTGGAGCAGGAGGAGCCTCTTAGGAGAGCTGGGAGCTGTGTGGGGTGGGACTTGCGGAGCATGCCTGGCATCTGGCAAAGCAGACAATGGCAGAACCCAAGGTATCTGCAGCTCAGACTCTCATCAGGCAGAGGGCACAGAGGAAATACTTGAAAAATGGGCATTGGGCTTTTCCTTGACCTTCGTACGCCAAGCCCAGCTGACATGGATGCTATCCAAATAACCTCTTTTGTTCCTTTTACCTTTATCCTTTCTCTGCTTCCTCTCCTCACCCTGAAGGATCTGAAGCCAAAACAGCAGAGCTAAGACAGGGACAAAGACATGGAAGAGACCGATGAAGCAATCAACAGTGACCCAGAACCATGACCCCCTTTTCTGACCAAGATTTTTCAGTTTGAATTCAGCTGAGGAAGGAGGAATGCAATAATTTAACTTTAAATGAACTTCAGAGTTTTGATTATTATCTTGTCCTAGACACTTTAATTATTGAATAATGCACTTTTTTTGTTAACTACAAGTCACTTAAGAAGTTTTCTTATCAGAAAAAAAAATATAAAAGTCCTGTAGTCAGGCTGGGTTGTCCCTAGAGAACGGAACAGAGATCCTTCTACAAGAGTAATTGTCAAGACTCTATGTCTTTGCTGCTCCCATATTACGGAAATTTAAGTTTTCCAGTTAACCTTTGCTTTTCTGATTTTAGACATTATTGAGAGTAGCTGTTAAACATGCTGAGGCTTAAAAAGTGAGGACACCTTCAGTAAAACAGCTCGGGATCTCCTAGGGATTAGCTTATTCAGTTTTAATTGATAACTGCTATCTGTCTTTTCTGTCTATCGAAGGGAAGCCCAGATCTAGGTGTGGAAAATGTAAGAGGAAATATGAACATCAGGAGGAGGTGACAGATGGTATAGGTGTGTGTGTGGGGGGGGGAGGATTTGCTACCTATCATCTTATGATGTGGATGAGTCTCTATTAAATATGGTAAAACTTCACAGCACCAAATCAAAAGCACTTTAGGATGGGAGACTATCTGTCATCTCAAATGACAACTTTAATATGTCCAGAGCTGCTTTTCAGTATTAAAACTCTATTTCTAGAAAAGGGAGTTGATGTCTTTAGTAAGTACCAAGTAGAAACTTACAAACAATTGCAAGGGCACTAGGATAGAGCCTGCATTAGGGAGGAATATTGGCGTATACAACTTTAGGCTTTCTTCCTAGGGCTCAGATTCCAGATAATGGTATCCTCTGGGAGTCACTGGCCTGAAACCAAGACTATCCGACCATTAGCACTGCAGGGTTCAGGTTTGGCACTCATGCTCACAGAAGTACACTGGCAGCACACCTACTCATCTGAGACCAGCATGGCTCCCTTCTAACTTCACTGGTGGGATTGCAGTTCATTTTTCAGTCTGGTTGTGGGAGCGAATGGAAATGAAACAGAACATAAACGTAATATCTATTACAAAAATAGAAGGTTGAGGCAGCGTTGAATTTTGATTTGGTGCTACCAAAAACAGCTGTGCTCCTATGATGTGTGAAGATTCACATCAGCAGTTGTAGAATTTATTTCACTTTAAAGATTTATATTCTCTCAAAGCGTATCTATAGCCAAAAGAACTGAAGGTTCTGAAATGAATATTCTGTAGAAAGATGTTAAACTTTTATTATAATAAGTGAGCAGTGCAAGCTCTCACTACAGTTAATGCCTAACCAGCAAACAGCCAGAGCGGAGCTGTGTTGTCTGTTTTCTAAGGGGTCTAGTTCTCAAGCTGGGCTGTACTAATCTTCTGATGCTAGTACTTACAAAATCTCCTCTCATCATAAGGACTCTGTTTTCCCTTTGGCAGCAGAAATATTTATCTGAAGATTTTCAAATATGCTGGGTCTTTTTTTTCCCCTATATTAAAAGTGAAAACCCTTTGGTACCACATTGTGCCAAAACTTTCCAAGAACTTCAGCACTCATTGCCTTCAATCCTTCTCATCCCATTCCGTCGCGAATTTAGACAACATAAGGATCTAAAATATTCTTGCAGTTATAAATGACAATGAACCCTAATTTACATTAGCATCCCAGGCCTTTCTCCCTGAAAAGAGAAAACAAAATCGGTCCTCAGAAATGGCTCTTACATCTTAACATTGAGGTTAGCACTCTTTAGCACTAGCTGTGAGTGGGTTGGTTGCTGGAAGGCTACAGTCAAGGATGGGATGACTGTCCTTAGATATTAAACTGACATTGTGGTGATCAACCGCAAGATTAGGGTCAAGAACACAGAAACCCATAAAAGATTTTGTAGAAAAGAAGTGGGATACCAGAGAGGTTTCTGGAGAAATCCACATTAACAGATATGCAAGAAAGCTACTTGATGCTGTAAATATTTATTGAAACCATATTAAAACATTATGGTCTTCCTGTCCAAATGTGGTTATGGAAAAACAGTTCCTTTTTGGCACTTCTTTAAATGTCCAAATGTACTACTATTCAATGAGAAGCTAGTATTTCAAGCAATGAACTTCAGTAAATGTAGACGTTATCAGATACTTAACACGGTTATTAGTCTTGTGTTGTTATAGTTACCAGTCTGTAAATGTCCGGAGCCTAAATACTGTGTCTTTGAAATACATTACTGATGGCTGTAAGATCTTTTCCACCACAGCCAACCTGAGTTTTACCCCTGCAGTTTTATGAAGGTGAATGGAGTCCGTTTATTATAAGCCTATTAGAAACTCATGAGGTCCTGCTGCTGAGAGCTGTGAATGGCATGATTTAGCAACATCATGGTCAGTTTTCAGTAACCTGTAGGTGGTTAGATGCTAATAAATGCATTCCGTCTTCCACGATGCACCAGGCATTTGCTGCAAAGAGAGTAGGGCCCGACAAACAAATTGACGACATGTGTAGGTGCTGACGGACCATGGGAACAGTATATATCTCCTTGGCTAATCCATGGAGGTGAGGGCAATGGAGCACTGACTGGATGAGTTTCCCAGATGTCCTTGTGTGTTTAGCAGCAATTGGCACTTACTATTAAGACCAGAGAATACACAGATTTCTTTAGGAGAATGGGGATTAGAACGTAAGAGATTTCTTACATGAAATCTTTAGTGCTGACTGGACCCTTAGTTTATGCTAACATTCTGACTGTAGATCTCAGATATCTGCAAAGGCACCAAGGCCTTGAGAAGTGACTTGGCTACTGCTGGGATGCAGCTGGAGAGGCACGCCTGTGCTGACCCACCTGCTGTGGGAATGACTCACGTGTCCCCTTCCTACTAAGTGTCCAGTCAGCTCACAGACACGCAGTGAAGGGGCTCACAGTCCTGGGCAATCAGGGAAACGAAAATAGTTTGGACAGTTCAGCTTAAGAACATTCTTGATTTGTTTCTATTTTGTAAACAAAGGAGCCTAGGATTTTCAAAGATGTATTTGCATTTCAGCGTGTACTTAACAGTTTCTTTTTCTTTTCTTTTCTTTCTTTCGTTCTTTTTTTTTTAAAGAAATATAAATCAAAGACAGCATTTGCCAAGCTGTTCTGGTCTTAGAGCCCTTGAGGGTCTTCACCTCCACCGACACAATCCCCTCTGAAAGGGCAGTGTTCAGCCACACTGTACTGGCCAAGCAGTGTCTTTGTGACCCAGAAGGTAATTAGTCTGGGCCCAGAAGGATAGCTGGATTTCCCCTTATCTGTGTGTGAGCTTGCAGCATGACAAACGTTATTAATGGTCGTAAAATTATCTGATCCCTTTTTAACACCAGCCTTAGCATTTGCCTCTCTGACCTCCCATGGCAGTTATTCCCACGGGCTGACCAATGCGCTGGGTGACGATGAATTTCTCTTTATTGGTTTGAAATTTATTGCCCCTTAATTTCATTGATCAAAGGGAATAAAAGATCAAAGAAAGGGTAGCCCATTACATGAAGATACAAATCATTATTACTTTCTTTAATATTTTTGACATTAACATTAATCACTATGAATTATGGCAGTGCTCTTTTGGATGTAATATGCAACTTCAAACACATTTCATCTTAACACCACATTACTGTTCAACGTGTTATTTAAGTCAGTTTTCTTTTAGCACAGTTTTTTTTTTTTTTCTTTTTAATCTCCTTTGCAACCAAATAGGTGGGGGAGAGAGTACCCAGTCCAATCTCTGGAGGTTATGATCACAGGGCTGTGTACCTGTTCTGCATTTCCAGCAAAATACTTAATATTTAATAGATGTGACTGAGCTGTGTTCTTTCTTCAATAAACTACATCGACTTGAAAGGTGTATAAATATTCAGGATCTGCACAATCAAAGACAAAGTTAATATTTTTTTTGGTGCATAGGAGTTAGAACCACAAATATATGGTACTTGATTTGAAAGTGTGTTGGAGAAGGCAGAGAGGTGCCTTTGATGTGTCTATAAAGACAGACATTTCCTAACCAAATGACAATTTTCCATGTCAATTTTTTGTGGGGAGTGTTTAAAGTTCTAGCTGGAAAGCCTCAGCTATATAAAATCTTAAGGAGACATACGGAGACACATTTCTGCTTTTTGGTTTAACAGCTACCTCTGATTATTTACAGAAAGTCAGTTTTGTTTGTTTGTTTGCTTGTTTGTTTGTTTTAACTTTGGGGCAACTCAGTTGTTTAGTAACATTTATCCTATCCTTGTTTGTCTGCCCTGTGTGGTTAATTATGCCCTCATTAAGAACAGATATTTGCAAAGCACTGAGACTTTGGAGAACACTCTTTTCATCTCAGTTTGCAGAAGAAATACCTAGATCAAACAGAGATAAATTACTTATTTAAGGACTTGCCAGTGTCTAGTGATAACACAAAGTCTGGATGTGTGTTTCTAAGTTCTAATTAATTGATCTGCAACATAAATCTCATTTGTTCCATGGCTAAATGGTCTCTAAATCTTACTAGTTGTCTTCAGAATAATAGAAGCCACATGCTATATGCTAATTTGCTTAAGCTGAAAACTGAAGGTCCTTATGTGTTGAATGTCACGTTTAGTTCAACATTCTTTATTGAGAGCCTGCTAGGTGGGAGGTCCACTGGTGGTGATAGGAATAAGGAGATGAGTGAAAATATTGCTTTTGAAATCAGTGACCTGTGAGCAATAGGTAGATCACATAAAAATAAAATGCTAAATATGAAGGACAACAGCTAAAGGCTATTTGCAGTTTGAAGATAAAACCAAGAAGGTGAGGGTTTCCTTCTTTTCTGTGGGCGGTATGGAGATAACATAGACTTTTGCTTGGCAGAAAAAGACATTTAAGGTGCAAAAAAAGAAGGATGGGCAAGTGTACAGAGATGGGAAAGACAACCATGCCAAGGTTGGTGCTGTGATTGCAGGAATGATGAGCACATTACAATCACTGAGTTGACAATGGCAGTTCTAACCAAGCTTTATGTAGCTGGAATAAGGAAATTGAAAGTGGGCAGTCTGCAGGGGATTATGTAAATGTGTAAAGTGTGATCTGTTGGGTATTTTGGAAATACCCAAGAGCGTGAAATATCTAAGATCCTGGAAAGGACTCACTGAAGAGGCAGATACATGATGGGATTCAGAGGTCTAGACCATTATATATGACAAAGGTCTGCCTTGGAATAAAGTGAGACTACAAAAAGATACTTGGAAGTCTAACGAGTTGTTTGAACAATAAAACAAAAAGGTATGATAGAGATTGAAGAATCAAGCTTTTCAAAATTTTGGATTACATGAAAGGGATATAGTAAACAAATGCTTTCAAATGGGAAAAAGGAGAAAAATCTGATGCGTACAGGCTAAGCTACACTAAAATGGAGTTTACAATATGTATCCACACGGCCATGATGGTGAATGCACAGTGAAATGTACAAATCTGATGGGTAGATTGAAAACCTAGGTTGGTGATTTAGTGACAGTAATCATCAGTGTATACAAGATTATTGAAGCCTGAGATATCACATTTGGTAGTTTAGCAGAGAAGAGAAGGAAGACAGTAATGGAACTGATTGCCACCAAGGCTTCTAAGGCCTTTTCAACAAAGTGTCAATGGAATAGAAGCCTTCTAAGGAATGGAGAAGTAGAAGACAAGCATTAGTTCTTTCAACAAATGGTCACTGGAGCAGAAGCCACAGGTCAATATAAAATGTGTTCCTGTCCTTTGCCCTGTTTTAGGTAATTTAAAAAAGGCAGGTTGTGCCTGGAAGGACAGTTTCCTCTAGCAAAGCAAGAGGAGAGGTATACATTGCCTAGCCTGTGCAACTCTTTCATCCAGAGAAGATGGAGTTCAGGGATGATGCTGACATGGGTTTGAGCACTGTCAAAATTTGGTGGGAAAGAGACATCAGAATAGAGCGATCAGACTCAGAAGACAAATTGGAGGCTATAATTAACTGAGATAAATTTCTGGATGCTGTGTGGTCAAGATAGGTTGCTTCCTTCCACAAGAAAGAAGGCATGTGTCCTCTCCCACTACAGAAGGGGAGCGATTTAGGTAGAAATTTTATAGGTGGAGAAGTGACAGGAGGACATTCCTCAAAGTACTGTATTAGGAACCTTTTACACTCAATAGCCTTGTGACCTTGGACAAGTTTTACGATCGCTCTGTATTTTACTTTCCACATCTGTAAAATTGAGGTATCAATCATCTAAACCTAATTGAGTCATTGAATAAAATGAAGCAGTGCTTGTAAAATGTTCAGGTTAAGCACCTAACGTAGCATAAGCACCAGATACTAAAAGCTGTTGTGAAGTTCTGGCTTGGGAGTTGTTTACTCCATACGCATTAACCAGCTCTCCATTCCTCCGTCACTCTTTCCAACCTGGTAGATCATCTGGCACCTCCCATACTCAGTCCAGGGATGGCTAGTCAGAGCTGAGCCTCAGTTTACTGTGACTGGCTCCTTATTCCATCCCTAGGCTGGTATGTGGACAAAATAAGTAAATTAGTCCAAAATAATAAGGGTTATTTTTATTTTTTCATTCAGCCATGAATGTTTACATGAAACGACAGTAAACCAGGTACAGGCTGTTTCTCACAGGGAAACCTACCCATCCTTACTGCGTACACAGATGCAAACCTTCAGGAATACCCATGAGCTATTTTTCCAAGCAATCAGCACTGAAAACAGGGAGTCCATCCTGTATGTTCAGAGGTTGAGGGTTGCTTCGTTCTTTGTGCCCGGAAAAAATTATGAAAGGCAAGGGAAGAGCAGAAAACATGCTCATATTTTCTGGTCACCTTTTCCTACAGGGGAAGATCAATTGCTTTCTACATGATACTCAAGTGTGTTCCTTTGACCTAGTCTCAGAATCTGTCAAGGTTGGTTGCTGAAATGCTAGCAAGCAACCTGTTAGACTTGCTCCCAAGCAGCCAAAGAAAGAGATAAATTATGATCATCCTGGGATAGACAATGGTCACCTTCCAAATCATAGTCGCTGTGAGTCAGGGTCAGTTGTCTCCATGTCTGCGTTTATGCAAACACTCCAAGAAGTAAAGTGCTACATTTTCTCCCCAAAATATTTCGTTTATTTTCATGTTAGAAAAAAAAAGTGTGTGATTTATTAGTCCATTTAAAACCCATTAAAGATCTACTTGCTTTGATTAAATGGCACCATTTTAAAGGTTAATCAGTGTCATTTTTTATATTTAAAACTTAAAGGTACGGTGCTTCTCCCTTACTGAAAATTACTATAAAAGAACAGACTAGGAACAGTCATGGAAATGCATGCCTACAAAAGTGTGGGATAAACATGGTGTGAATCATTTACTGCTCAGATCCTATGGGTCAGCACACCACTAATAAGAGACATTCTTCTTTCTTCCAACAACAACAAGGTCAATGTGAGTGTCCCATTCACATTTTCCTCCGTGTATCTCCTCAGTGAGCTGACTGAAGCATGTTTCTTCTGCTTACGGTCCCATTTCTGCAAACTTAAGCATGTTGCTATCTCTCTTCTATTAAAGCATTTTAAACAGTTTGGTCAAACATGCTCGATTTTTGTTTTCTTTAAATTTTTGTGTTTTCTTAATTTTTACACGATGTCTAGTATGTGAATATATTCCTCTAAGTCATATTGAAAAGGCATTTTGAGAAAGCACCAGATTGATTTCCAAAGTGGTTGTACAAGTTTGCCCTTCCACCAACAACAGAGGAGGGTTCCACTTTCTCCACATCCTTGCCAGCATGTGCTGTCACTTGAGTTTTTTTTTTTTTTTTTTTTTTTTTTTTCAATGCAGTTTATTCAGGAACATTGAACAATCCTCGGACCCCGGGGAAAGCCAGCCCACAGCTTAAATAGCCTCTGGGTAGCCAACCCAGGCGTGCCACGGGGGCAATGCAGATAGGTCCACATACATGGAAGCAAGCCAGATCCTCGGCCTTAGCCAAATGTGGAGTTGTTCGTGATAGAGAGCACTCACCATCGGGAAGGTGGAAGGCGGAAACCAGCTCCATCTTTAAGGCATAGCATTCCGCAGCTCTCTACAGTTCCCCCTTTTTGTTTTAGACGCATCAGGCAAGAGTAGAGGTCTGATCTCTGATATTAGAAATAAATAGGGACTTTGTACCGATGTTCATTTAGGTGTCATCCACCCAAAGAGCATCAGACCCGTCCAATACTTTTTTCTCAGAGGCGGGACCTGGGGCATCAACCCGCATGCAATCAGACATGCTCTTCTCTGGGTCCAAAGCGGCTGACCCTGAGTGCAGTGCTTAGCCTCGCATCCTGAGCGTATCATTTAGGCTTTTTATGGTATCCAACCATGCTTGGGGAGAATGTCCTGCTTCAATGGCTGTAAAGGCCTGAACAGTGTGATGCAGCCATGATCATTCAGGCCTTTACAGTCACTTGAGTTTTTTATCTTAGCCATTCTGAGGGGTCTCAGAGCCATTCTGATTTGCAGTTCCCTGATGACTAAGGACGCTGAACATTTTTTTTTTAGGTGCTTCTCAGCCATTCAATATTCCTCTGTCGAAATTATCTCTTTAGCTCTGTTTACCCTATTTTTAATTGCATTATTTGGTGTGTTGGTGTTTAATTTTTTTGAGTTCTTTATATATTTTGGATATTAGCTCTTTGTTGGATTTAGGGTTAGTGAAGATCTTTGCCCAATCTGTAGTCTGTCCTTTTGTTCTTTTGACAGCGCCTTTTGCCTTATAGAAGCTTTTCAGTTATAATAGGTCCCATTTATTAATTGTTGATCTTATAACCTGAGCTGTTGGTGTTCTCTGTTTTGAAAGTTGTCTCCTGTGCCAATGAGTTCAAGATTGATCCCGATTTTCTCCTCTAATAGATTAAGTGTGTCTGGTTTTATGTTGAGGTCTTTGATCCACTTGGACTTGAGTTTTGTGCAGGATAATAAATGTGGATCTATTTGCATTCTTTCTTTTTAAATAATTTATTTTATTTTATGTGCATCAGTGAGAAGGTGGCAGATCCCTTGGAACTGGAGTTACAAACAGTTGTGAGCTGCCATGTCGGTGCTGGGAATTGAACCCGGATGCTTTGGAAGAGCAGACAGTGCCCTTAACCACTGAGCCATCTCTCCAGCCCCCTATTTGCATTTTTCTACATTTAGACATCCAGTTACACCAGCACCATTTGTTGAAGATGCTATCTTATTTCTGTAGGTGTGTGGGTTAATTTCTGGGTCATCACATCCCCCTGGCAGGGATGCCCCGCCAGGCCACAGGGGAAGAGCATGCTCTCAGTGCTCAGTCCTGATGTGATTTGATGTGCTGAGGTTGTTTGGTGGTTGCGGTGGAGGGTCCTCATTTCTGAGCGAGTGGGGGGGATATCGGGAAGAAGGAAGGAGGGTAATGCTTAGAGGGGAGGAGGAAGGGGCTATGATCAGAATTAAAGTGAAACAATAAATTAATTACTTTTATAAAAAAAGGCAAATTGAAGAATAGAGGGAGGAGGAGGAGAGATTCAGGGTTATCCCCAGCTACATAGAGAATTAGAGGCTAGTTTGAGATATGTGAGCCCTTCTTTAAAATGAGGGGAAAAGAAAATAAGGTGAAGATACAATTTATTATTATCCCTTTTCTTTGTTCTTCATGCCCCATTTGAAGGCCCTGCAAGCATTTTTGCTCCTCTTGCCCTAAATACAATCATCATGCTTTTTTAAATACAAAGGCATACTTTGTAGGTAGGCCCTGAATCTTCTGTCTTTTTTACTTTATGAGTTAAGAATTATAGTGAAATTAGTCCTTAAAATTAAAAAAAAAATGAAACAGATTTAAAATGCATGTAAGTTAATTATGATCTGGCATTTCAGAATGATCCTGCCTCTTAAAGCACCTTGATGAATTTATTAGGTTATAGAAAGAGGTTTGCCTGGGTCCCCCTAGAGAGTTTAGTTCTCAACCCGAGAGTCCATTTTGAAGAGGACATTTCTCCACTTGTTTACATACTCTACAGCCTTTTTAAATTTTTTTCTATCATCATTAAATCTGGCGTCCTTTTGTGATCACTTGGTTCTTCCTTTTCTAAAGCAGCCTTTTCAAACGTTGTATCTCCACCACTGCTGGCTAATTTATTTATGCCTCATCACCAGAGAAATAACAAAGACCTTCTACCACAATCACCATACAGTTTGGTCTTTTCATATAAAACATATTGGAGAAGCAACAGCATTTTGATGGTGCTATGCTCAGTGACTTTGTCACAGATAGAAGAATTCAATAAGAAATTTAGAAAAAATTTAGATGAATTTAATCTGTACTAATGAATAATTATTTGGCTATGATTCCCTTGTTTTCCAAGTAATTATGGTTTTAAAATCTGTTTGGGTTAGCATTTAGCATTTTTCCATCCAAGGGAATCATAACATTGATGGAATATCTATCAGCCCATTCTTATGAGCTAAAGTAATTAAAAAATTCTTTATTATTCTCTGTATGATAGTAACCTATAATAAATTTGCAGTGAGTTGTTCAAATCTTGACTATCCAAGCAGTGTCCTGCTTCTCCACATAAAGGAGGGATGATTTGAAGTGTTTTATAAGACTTTAATGAAACTCATGATATCAGAGTCACTGCATCCTGGAAGGAATATGTATAAGAGATTTAGTTATATCTTCCAATATGCAGACAACCACAAGATTATGTACAGAGTATCACCATTTTAAGCAGGCCTAGAGAAAAGAACTTGGATATGCAATACAGGAGAACAACCCTTTCTCCTGACATGGCATGAGTTAGGTTGCCATTGCATTCTATCTTGATTTGCTCAGGAAATCTACATCTTTAAATCAGTATCACTTCTCATTATTCTACACAACCAGCAACTATTATAAAATTATCTCTGCTAAACAAAAAGGCATTTTGGGTTACCATTTGCCTTGAGTCACTGTCTAAAATAGGTGTGATACTACAATAAAATAATTTTTAGAAATCCAAAAGATGGGATCTCGGGACTAGATGTCTGACAACTTGAATGATTTTTTTTTTTCCCAATGAATATATTTTTGTTGTCCTTAAAAAATATCACTGCATCTGTTTCATATGTCAAGTGGGCTGGTAGAACACAGAGAGGGCTTCTGGAGGGTACTGGGAAGACAGTATACTTTTCTGTTGTTTAAGATGTGGAAACTACAGAATTACATGGTAACTGTTGACCTTGTAATTACACTGCAAGTACCTGTAGTGACAAGATAAATGCATGGTGATTCCAGTCTTTTAAGCTATAGGGCCACCATGTGACCCTAACAATGTACCCTACATAGTAATTTATTTGTAGAGTAAAGAGTGCTTAGCCATAAGTAATTTCCACCCATATGCTTGGCTGTTGCACAGAACCATAGAAATGTAGTGATGTGTGTCACCAGGCATTTATATTAACTGACACACGAGTCTCATGTATGAACATGCTTGGGGCTTAGGGGCTGTGTCCATCACTACCTTCTCTTTTAAGTGTCTGGTTCCTACGTACAACTGTTATAAGTGACTTAGTTTTACTGATAATTACTTTTTGTTACACTACTATGCACTCAGGTTTCCTAGCTGGGAGTCCTTTTGTCCTTACTGGATAATGTCACCTTATAAGGCCACAGAGAAAATAGCTATATATACATCAAGCTGTATTTATTTCAGCAAGTTATTAAGTTGAAAATGTACGAGTTTGGAATAAGAAGTTGGAAAGAATTTTCTAAGAATTCTTTTTTTAATGTAAGCAACAGTGGTCAGTGTTAATACTTCCTGGGTGATAATTAAGCCCCAGGATACTAGGATAATTACCCCTAATTTTTGCTGCATCTGTTCAAAGGTGGACTTCAAAATTCTCAGTGCCTTTAGTGACGACTTGATTTTTTAACTACGAGGTGGAGTGGATTCAAGTAATGTATCCCTTCAAAAATATCGGTTTTGCATTCTCTCCACTGTGTCAGAGTCCTCACTGGGGATGGGGGTGGGGGGGCTGTGAGGTCTAACTGCTTCTCTCTTGTGAGAGGCAACTGAGCAATTCTCCCCAGTCTCGTCAGTCAAGACAGCACCCTGCCCAGGAAAGAGAGGGACAGAGCTAAGGTTACCTAGTAAAAAAGGACGAAGGAGATACAGATGGAATGCTGACTTGATGTGTCTTTGGTGAAAGGACAGGGTGTGAAAAGGCCTGGGGGTGAAGGATGCAATGGGAAGCACAAAGGCATCACTACTAGCTGTGACAACGGACGACAGGCAGTTCCTAGTTTTTGAACAGCCTTGTGTCGGGATAGGACATAAGAGACTTGGGGTTAGATATGGTGTCACCCAGAACCAACCAACTAATCACCTAACTATGCAAATGAATAGAAGAGCCATAGTGACTTATCTGGGAGAGGCCTACATAAGAAATAACTAGCAGGTGGGTTGAAGCTTGAGTTACATCATGAGCCACAGAGAACAGAGGCTTGATGCTTGCAAGAGATGGCAGCAGCATGGGTATCTTTTTATCTGTCTATCTATCTATCTATCTATCTATCTATCTATCTATCTATCTATCTATGCTTGTATTTATTTACTTATTTTACATCCTGATTATAGCCCCCTCTCTCCTCTCCTCCTGGTCTCACCCTTCCTCCCTCTTCCCCCATTTTCCCTCCCCTATTGCTCAGATAAGGGAAGCCCTCCACCCATCCAGCCACCCCGGCTCATTAAGTCATATCACGACTTTGAAGGCATCCTCTTCCCCTGTGGCCTGTCAAGGCAGCACTACTAGGAAGGAGAGATCAGAAAGCAGGCAACAGAGTCCATTTCATACTCAGCCCCTGATCCTCTTACTAGTGAAACATGAAGCCTGAGGTGCCCGTCTGTGTAGGGGGCCTAGGTCCAGTCCGTACATGGTTCTTGGTTGGTGCTTCAATCTCCGCAAACTCCTCTGGGCCCTGTTTAGTTGGCCCTGTTGGTCTTCTTGTTGAGGTCCTGGCACCTCCCAGTCCTTCTATCCTTCCTCCCGCTTTTCCACAAGACTCCGTAAGCGTAGCCCAGGGTTTGGCTCTGAGTCTCTGCATCTGTTTCAATCCGCTGCTGAGTGGAACCTCTCAGAGGACAGCTATGCTAGGCGCCTGTCTTGTTCAATGTTATCAGCCACTTCTAATGTCTAATTCTATTTCCCCCTTCGAGTGTGATTTAAGCATCCTACCTTGGATCCTCTTTGTTTGTGAATTAGTATGTCTATCCTGCACTATATAAGCTAAAATCTGCTTATAAGTGGGTTCATATGATGTGTGTCTTTCTGGGTCTGCTCAAAATGTAACCTTCAGATAACCGAGGCAATCCCCACATTGTGTCTCCATGGAACATTCTATAATGTCCTAATTTTTTTTTTTTTAATGCCAAATTCTAGTCTAAGCATAGGGTAGGTAGAGCAGGTTTACTGAAGGAAACAGTCTGGAGTAGCTAACTGGACAAAGATTAGGAATGAAGCCTCTAATTGGACCAGCGCTTACATATCCTTCACAAATAATTTTAAGTCTTGTGGGAGGAAGTTTGTCAGCTTAAAGGTGACTTCAGCTCATGAGACATACTTCAAGCTCCCTTTCCAAAACATTGAATTACTCATATTAAAAGAAAACAAAAACAAAGAAGCTGGCACTGTTCCCCTGTGGCTTTTCTATTGATCCATTCCCCAAACCTCAACTTAAGCAGTTTTTAAATGGTGTGTTTGTCCTGTTGACAAAAGTTTGCAAGTAGATCTTGTTATGAGAGACTATATATATGAACTATTTAAAGGGCTTATGGAAAACTAAATTGAGACATTTTTCTTAGCATATCAGTTTTTATGATCGAGGAGAAAAGAAAAAAAAATTGCAAAAGGCAAACTTTTGTTTGGATTCAAATGTCATCGTTGCCTGTACCACGTTTATTTTTATTTCTTCTCTGACAAGCAGTGTTAACTTTCCAGGAAAACTCAACCTCTTTCAGGGAAGAGCCAAGACAAATGATTTATTTTAAAGGTGTGATTTTCCTTGAGGCTGTAATCTTATCATTTGGAATAAATGGTGTGTTGAGGAAAAAATAATTTTTTAAAATTCCCAACTGCCTTCTAGCGTAAGGTTCTTTAGCAGGACTTCAGCCTGAATCACAGTATAAATTATGGGGCTGGCGTATAGCTTAACCCTTTTCATTTAGAAGAACCCTTATGTGATACATAATGGAAACTATTTACATACTCCATAGCACAGATCTTCAGTCACTCAGGGAAGACAATCAAATGTAGATTTCCCTGAAAATCTTTGCATCCACACTTTCTTAGACTGGTTTACAAGGGATTACAGAACAGCGAGTCAGCTTTCTTTCTCCTTTCCTATTAAAGTTCACTGTCCCCTAAATTAATAGAGGGTGTTATTGTTCAATATAGTCAGTTATACTCATCAAGTAATTGAATCCCTTTATTTTAGTCCATGCTCTTAGCATGTGGCAGATCAAACATAATCTTATTTGTTTCATTTCCTGAATCCAGTAAAACATGGATAAATTCTGTAGTGAGAATTCTGGAATTTTTGTTTCATGAAGAACACAGAAATATTACAAGAATCTTTTTGTTTTAATCCTAGGCGTAGGGATGTGGGCCTGCCTCGGTCTGTCTGAAGCAGCTGACCATGGTTTTGCCTTGTGCCCTAGCAGAAGCATAGCTTTGCCAGCTGCAGATAATTTTTCTGATCATGTGACATTTTGGCATTCTGAGAACCTTTTGCAGGACAGGTGGTTGGTGGTTGTTGATCATTCAGGGCAGTTGCTGGAGGTTTTCTAGTAGCCACGGGCAAAGAAGAAATCAAAGGAAAGAGTTTAGATTCAGGGATTTTCCTAATTCCTCCCTCCCCTCTGTCCTTGTCTCTCTCCTATCTAGGAGATGAGACCCAGTGGTGGGGGAGGAGAAAAGGTGGGAAAACGAATACACAAAGTAGTAAATGTCCAGCTACAAATTACCTTTCCATGCCCCGTTTTAGGAGACACGCATATTCCTTCACTGCCTTTTCTTGGTGTTCTTGAATCTGAAGAGATAACTTGAGTTTTCAGTGCTTACATTTTAAACATGTTTTGTAGTGTAAACAACTGACAGGTAAATCCATTTTTCCCCCTCATCCGTCATAAGATATCAAGCTCACCTGAAGATGATACTTTGCTTTTGCACCCAACCTTGTCTCTTCTTTCATACATGTAGACTCTATTGTTCATGGGTGTTGGGTGAACAGAGAACGAAGGAGGTGGAGAATACCTGGAATTAGCACTGCATTAATGTTTATTTATCGGGTGGCGCTTGGACCCCAGTCCTGCAGCTGCCCTTCTCTTCTGAACTTTTACCATTAATGATATTCACAATGCACACACACACACACACACACACACACACACACAAATGGTTGAAACGCCAGCACCATATTGGAAGACAAATTTACATGTCATTCCCAACACTGTAACTTAATAAAACTTCACGGCGTTTATAAGTACTTAATTATGCTTACAGCACAGGTGGACTTAGACCTTGTTCCACATGGAAGGAGAATTCATCCATGGAGCCTTCTAAACGGTCCTTTGAAAGATCACTGTCTCCTGAAATATTCCAAGTACACGGTGCCTAAAATGATTTTTTGGAAAACAGTTAATTGCTTGTGTTATATTTTACTCATCATAAATAGAATGAACTCTAATGAACTTAATTCCTAAGTGCCTAGATCACCAGCATTAAAAATATTTCATCCTCAGGAACCAGAGATGTTGATGTTGTTATAACATAAACTGAGAACATAAAGTTTATATTGTAAGCCAACACATGAATTTCCTGACATTTTATTCCCAGGTATTTCCTTCACTTTGGTACTTTCGGAGATGGAGTTCATGATCATTTCTATAATTTTTATATCTAACAAAAAGTCTTTTATAATTTATTCACTTTATATGCCAATTGTAGCCCGTTCCCTCATCTCCTCTCGGTCCTACCCTCCCTCTCTATTTCCCCCATTTTCCTTGCCTTGTCCTCAGAAAGGAGGAGATCTCCTCCCCTACCATCTGACCCTAGCCTATCACGTCTCATGAGGACTTCCTGCATCCTCTTCCTCTGTGGCCTGGCAAGGCAGCTCCCCCAGGGGGAAGTGGTCAAAGGCAGGCAACAGAGTCCATGTCAGAGGCAGCCCCTGCTTCCCTTACTAGGAGATCCAAATGAAGACTGAGCTGCATATGGGCTACATCTGAGCAAGAGCCCTAGGTCCTCTCTTTGAATGGTCCTTGGTTGTTGGTGCATCAGTCTCTGCAGGCCCCGTTGGGCCCAGATTTGTTTGCTTTTTGTTTTGTTGTTCTCTTTGTGGAGCTCCTGTCGCCTCCGGGTCCTCCTATGCCCCCACTCTTTATCATTTTGTATCCAATCTTTCCAATCTTTTTTCTCTGTCATTAAGGACATGGACCAATTGATTTTCATGATTACTTCTTCAAGGGAACAATATTTATTGTTTTGAATTTCTCTATTGACTACCATTTCACTTGCAATGTCCTGTTCATTGCAATTTTCTGCTGATTTTGATTTATTTGTCCTTCTCTCACTGTTTTCCTAAGGCAGAAGATTGCGTGATTAACTCTCATCTTTTCTAACACACACATCCAATGCTATAAATTTCTCTCCACGTCCATTTTGCTAGATCCTGTAAACTAAAATTTTTAGAAATTTCTGGCCGATTTTCTATTATCAATTTCTAGTTTAATTTTTCTCTTCTGAGTGAAGGGATTGTGTGATTCTTATCGTCTTACGTTTGTTGAGGTGTGTCCAGAATGCGGCCTGTCCTAGAGGAGATTCCTCCCAAGGCTTTCAGAAAAATGTTTAATTGACTCCTTGGATGAGGCCGTTTGTTGACACCATTCAAATCAGCTGGTGGGTTTGCTGTTGAACCCTACCCTGCTTTCACTGGCTCTTCTACCAACTGGGTCTCCATTTCCTGTGTGATCTGGTGACCTCTGTCTTTTAACTGGTGTGTTTAGATCTCTGACTTTTAAGATGATTATTCCACCCCGTGTTATTTTATCAGTGTCATGTTTGTTTCCACACTTTCTACCTCTTGAAGGTTTAACTGAGACTCTTGTGCGATTTCTTTCAACTCCTTTGCTATATGTTAATCCTTTCTTTTCTAGTAGCTACCCTAAACATAAAATGTACATTTACAACTAACCAGACTTCACTTTTAAGTAATGCTGCTCTGCATACATCTTATAAAAAATGCAAACGAAATACTCCACTATTGAAGTTAAATAACCTTATGTGTACCAACATATGCATTCGAGTATAAATGTGTGAATGCTCTGTGTTAGAACAATTAGGAACAAAAAGTACAAAACTGTATTTAACCCTTCCTTACTCCTATTCTGAAGTGCCCTTTCCTTATGTAGCTTTGTTTCTGACTTATGGCATCTCACTTCTTTCTGGTGAATTTATATTAGAATTTCTTACTAGTGAGTTCCTGGAAAGAAAGGCCATAAATTTTATTTATCTGATGAATTCTTTTTTTTTTCCTCAACTTTGATAAATAAGTTCACAGGGTATTCGACTTTAGGTTGGTGGGTTTCCTCACTGAGAAACCTTTAATATTTTAATCTCCTGCATTCTTGCTTGGATGGTGGGCCATTTAGTTATTTGTCAATTTGAAAAAAAAATTAAGGTCATTTGGACAGAGGGAGCTTCAGTGGATGATCTGCTTCTATTAGATTGGCTTGTAGGCTAGTTTGTAGGGCACTTTCTTGATTGGTGATTGAGGGGGGAAGGCCCAACCCACTACCAGCTGTGCCATCCTTGGGCAGGAGATCCTTGGAAATATTATAGAGCAGGCTGAGCCTCCATAGGGGAGCAAGCCAGATAGCAGTGGTCTCTGGAGCAGTTCGTGCCTCCCTTCCCTCTTAGCACAGAACTGTAAGCTTTAAACCAAAATTAATCCTTTCTTCAAGTTGCTACTAATCATGGCGTTTTAATCTCAACAATAGAAAACAGACAAGGACAGATGAAGTCTTGAGGACAAGTTGTCTGTACGTATTACCTTTGACCTTATATTTATAACTATAAAAAAAAGGTCTCTGTCTTCATTCAATATTATTTATTCATTTAAGTTTTCTTGCTGTTGAGGACTGATCCCAGGGTTGCTGTATGTGAGGTCATGCTTTGCTGAGCTCCACCACAACCCCAAGTTTTAAAATGTATCACTTTTTTTAGTCCTGATATTTCACTGTGGTATGCCAATATGTATGTTTTAATCCGTTTTCATTAATTTCCATCCATTCTTATTCTTCTCCAAGCTTCCCAGTGGTTTGGTGTCTGTGATTGCTTCATGACAATTCTCAAAAACAATTTCTTGCCGACACACTGCATGTTAAGTCTTTATTATTAGCTGAACAGATCTTGAACTTCTGTTTCAATTAGAAGTTCACTTGCTTGCCTTTTCAGTGGCAATCTCCATTTCTGATACATTAGACCCCTCTTACTTCTTTTACGTTCTTTCTTAGTTTTAACCTTTCTGCTCATATTAGCCACCTATATTTACATCTCCCTACTTTTCCTACTGATTCCCTAGTTCAGTTGTTCACGGTGTTTAAAAATCCTAGCCTGGCCCTTCCTATATTTTACAACTAACATCATGCCTTATAGTTCTATGGCCAACATGACATCCTGGCTAAACAAAACTGAGGCAACTGGCGTCTTAGGAATGCAACGGGGAGAAGGGGAATGTAGAGAGGAGTGGGAGAAAAGTTAGTCTCGAATACTTGGACTCAAACTTGACCTTGCTTCTTGGGAATCCTTCACTGTCTGGCTAGAGGGGAATGGATTCGGGGCTCTTCTCCACGTGAAAGGCTAGAGGGAACTGGGGTGGTTGTTTCTCTTCCCACAGGTGGATCAGCTTCTGATAAACTCTCCACAGGTGAGACTTTGGATAGATGGTTTCTCCTGAGGGCAGATCTTGCTAACAGGCTGCTCTGGTATATTTCAAACTGTTTTTCTTTTTCAGTCCCCTGGCAGAAGTAGCAGGTAGTTTACGCTCTTAAGAACTGGCAGAACTTCTGGAGTGAAAAGCTGTGAATGCTCTCACTTGGGTCCCCCTAAAGTTGCTAAGGCTTGGGGCTGTTCCCATTGGGCCAGTAGTTCATTGGTTACCCCTCAAGGTTTCTACCCTCAGCACTCCTTCCTCACAGGTTTCTGCTCCACTAAACCTGGATCTTCTCTATTTGCCCGTCTGTAAATCGTTCAGAGACAGAGGTTGGCCTCCTGGTCTCACGTTTCTCATCTATACAATGTTGGTATTTTTTCAGCTGACTCCACCTTTTATTTCTTATTCTGAAGGAGGCATCATTTCTGTATTCCTTGCATGCAAGAGCAGAAAAAGAGAACCCATCTAAAATGCTTATTAAGCCCATGGCTTTTGGAATACCGTTCTCTAAACAGATCCTTAAAACAATTAGCATTATGGTGTTTATTTATTTACTTATTTATTTTTTAATTTCACAAGACTTATCCTAAAATTCTAAGAAAAAGGTCAACAAAATAATGAGAATAAATGAAGTTTACACTGATACTTTGGTCTTCTTCTGAGAGTTATGTGAATGGGTTTCTACAGAATATGTGGAGAAATGTGGAACCAAGAGACTTTTGTGGTTGAACCTAAAGATATAAGCTGTTCGAATACATGTAAAATATAACAATACTACAGTAGTACAAAGAAAAGAAATTTCATAAATAATCATTGGTCTGACCAGTTGTTCTAATGTTCATACTGAAAGTCAGTCTGCAAGTCAGTGATCAGAAGTACAAAATAATGACAATTGAAGCTATGGTAATTCTTTAACAGAAACAAGTATTTGAAGAGCACTGGTGCTAGGTAAGCCTTGTCCTTTAGGAGGCACTCTGGACTGTCTTTCTTTCTAGAACACTTACTACCATATAATTTCATAGATCACAGCTTGGGCCAAGGAAACCAGAAAGATAATTTAACTACTCAATGGATAAAGAAGAACTGCCTAAACTGTGACTACTAAGTTATTTGACCCTCAACTGCACAATAAACAAGATTTTTAGGTAATTCTGTTGCCCTAAGGGCACTGTGTGAAGCTCACTAGCACACTAAGAGTATTGTAAAATAAGAGTTTGCAAGCATCTGATTAGTACCATTATCTAAGTATCAATATATGGCAGTCAAGAAATCAAGGTTGGGATTTTGTCATTACTATTAAAACATAAAATACTATGAAAACAATTATTACCTCATTTGAATCAAATGATAGTTGAAAAATAGGGGTGTAAGTACTTCCAAATATGTTCCAAATAAATTACAGATGTCCTTTAGAATCCATTGTATACTTTTTAATAGAAGATTGATAAGCATGGCAATGCCTCCATTCACCTTGCACCTATTTATAATGTCATCTAGCTAACACTTAGTGCTGTCCCAGACTGTACTCAATAGTTCCCATGTTAACTGTTGTTGCTACACTGCAGAGAAATACTAAAAAGCATACTTTATGCTAAACAGTATGAACAATGTCTACATATATAAACATATGTACATATGTAGATATTTTATGCCCTGAAGTAATTCAGAGTTGAAATTAACAACAGTCATATGTGAGATTTGATGTCTTTCACGCAAGCAATCAAAGATGGTTGGGGATAGTTGAAGTGTCATATTTATTTTTTCTCATTTTCTTCATAAGCTAACATAATATTTCTGAATAGAAATACATTCATCTGGCAATTTTGTCAATGAATTCATCTTCTCCAGGTGTTGTGGAATTATCTAACAACACATACTAAAATTTTTCTTACATGTATTTTAATCATGTTTTTATGATGAGAATTTTCACTACCTTGACTTTAGAATTAATGTTCATCAATTCTGTCCATTAGAAAAATAATACTGTGCAAACATAGGCTGTCTAGAACAAATAGAAATACAGCATACATTGTATATTTAAATTTTCTGTTAGCCACAATCAATATTAAAA
This sequence comes from Meriones unguiculatus, assembly GCF_030254825.1. NCBI lineage: Eukaryota > Metazoa > Chordata > Mammalia > Rodentia > Muridae > Meriones > Meriones unguiculatus. Next base: position 32,529,195 of record NC_083359.1, read on the forward strand.
AAAAACATGAAATGTATGAACAAAACATTTTATTAAAATGAACATGCTTAATTTCAACATGCCAATAGAAAAATTATTAGTAAAATATGCTATAACTAAATTTCTTTTTCTTAGGAGAATAGATTATCTTCCTTCCATTTCCTACTTCCTCAACACACTCAAGGCTACAGTGTTTTTTTTTTTTTTTTTTTTTTTTTTGTGTGTGTGTGTGTGTGTATTTGTTGGTAGAAATGACTTAGTTGTATTCACTGAGTTCAAACTCTGAACATTCCAGGCCAGGGCAGCAGCATTCTGGCTCATGCTTAGCTCCAAACCACCTAAATCAGACCATTCCTTTTGGCCATTTGGTAAATACTTAATGCAATTTACAATTGACAAAGACAGTTTAACCGGTGCATTTTATTTGGTCTCCTCTTTTTCAGTGAAAGCATTTCAGTCAGTTCTATGCCCACGTATTGGTGAAACAGTCTTGAGTGGGTGTGAGACACAGAGAGAAGCAGTCAGAATACCCATAGTGGTTTTTTATCTCATGGAGGCAATTGATTATCACATCCGCAGAAGTGACAAACGGTAATAAAACTAAGAGGAAAGAATAAACTATACTGTTTCAAAAGGTTTCTGTATTCTTCCGGAGGCAGGTGACTTTTGCACACTTCCTACTAGTGAAGGAAATACAAACTGAATTTTTGTGTTAAACGTGTTTACTTTTGCACCAAAAACAGTAACACAGGCAGCGTGTTTCAATTAAAAAGAACCCTGGAGCAAAAATGTGTTACAGTCAGGGGTAGAGGCACTGTATCATTATCTCGTAGGCACAGCAGTGGAGATAATGAACAGTTAAGAAGACTGGACAATGGAAGGTGAAGTATGACTTGTCATGAAAGTGTCAATAGAATCCCAGCTCACTTTCCATTAGTAGATGCTATGAAATTGCAGGGCTGTGCAGAACAAGCAGAGAAAAGACTGAAATAAAAGTGGCTTCCTGGCACTTAGTAGTTTTAAGCCTGATTTAATATTCGCCACGGTTACCAAAAGCCTCAAAGCAGGGATTTCCACGTTTAGTTCTGCTTCTGTGTGTGTGGGGGTCATTAGGTGGCTCTTCTATGACCTTGACACTGAAACAAATTTCTGCCATTTCCCTCCTTATTTTGGTGATGTTTTGTTTTGTTATTGTTGTTCTTTGGTGTGGAGTATACGATTTGAATAAGAATTGGGTTTCTGTTCTTTTTGAGAGATAATGAAGACATTTTATAAGTTCCAGGAGTGTCAACAGTCGATTGGATTTAGATAAAAATGAATTGTGAATGGATTGAACTGAACCGCAAAGTCCCCAGTAAATAAAACCTGGACACCAGTGCAGCCCAAAGAAAACAGAAAACCATGAGGGTGATTTTCAAATGAGAAGCTTGCTGAACTGTTATCCAGGAACATACGCTGAGAATCATCCATGTCTGGTTAGAGGTGAAATTAGGGAGTTGTAATACAGACCAAATATCCTTTCCCTGAAAAGCTTGGGATCAGAGTAATTTTCTGTTTTTACTTTTGAAATATTTATAAACATAAGAAATAATTTGGGGAAGAAACGCGAGTCTAAATATGTGGTTTATTTTTTACCTATACCTTACGCACAAAACCTGAATGTGAATTTTCAACCATTTGCTAAGTTTTGGGAAGTTTCATATTGTAAAATTCTCTACTTCTCATGCCATATTACTGTGAGACATTCGGATGTGGTAACATTTTGGGTTTCAATATAGAGATGTTCACCCAGTATAATGATTATTGGTTTGTTAATTTATTCCCAACATATTCTGTGAGTAATCACTTAATATCGAGTGTTTCTTTTTGATCTTCAAAGCAGATGAACACGGTTGGCAAGACCTCAGCTTGGGTGTAGGGAGACAGACGAGATGCCGTTTTCTTGTTGCTTTCTTGTTGCTGCAGTTTGTTGATGAATGGTGTAGCTTCACAAAGCAAGTAAGGTGAAGAAAGTGGAATCACTATGGTAGAGTGGTGCGGTCCAGGACTGATTATTGGAAGTGTCTCTACAAAGAAAATGCTTCTAGCCCAGGAGGGGAAACAAAGACAGGAAATCTGAATAAAAATGAGTGTTAATGTGACAGTTTTTCTGGCTTCTTTAATGCCAAAATACAACCTTCTCTCCTGAAGATCTCCAAGATCCCCTTCCAGGAATAGAAGTTGGGAGGGTTCATGGTTGGCCTAGGGGTTTCTTCCTTTCCAGTCCTAGGCATGCCAGCTGGTAGAAATAGTTGAAATCCCTGGAAAGTATTTTTCACATCTTTTTCACTCCCTTTAGGTCTTGCAGTGTAACACTGGGCACCTCTTCGAGCCATATATCAGTTCTCTAGAGAGAAACTCATGCCTTGCTTACTTCCTATAAGCCACATGACTAGTGCCAGGCAGTAAGTAAGCATAGACCAGGAATGCTTCATACCACAGAGAAAGAATAACAAGGCAAGCTAGCTCCCCAAGACGAGATTCTAAGTCGTGGTCTCATAAACAGTGCCCAGAGTTGCAGAATAGAAGTTTTAAAATTGGTCTCAAAAGCATTAAAATAGACCTCATCCGTAGGACTGTTTGTTTCATAAGGCCCATGCTTGGAGTTGTTGAATTCCCTACCTGACTCTTATCAATACTCTTGAGTTTGAAGAAAAATGGGTCAAGAAGAAACATAGATTTATTTTCCCATGCACATGACTTCCTTGACTATTTTGTCTAGTTGTTTACTAATCAGAGGTACATGTGAATTAGACCCACGATTGTTCTGACTGTGTTTTAACATGTAAGAGATAAGATCAAGGTAAATTTTGTGCCCCAAACTCAACATTCAGAAGCAGACTGTATCAGGAAAGTGCCTTTCCTTTGTAGATAACATTAATGTCTGCTCCTTCTGGGCTAGCTTCCACCCTGATGGTGAATCAGTTCTGATAATAGTCTGAGTTATATACATCGAAACATATTTAATAGCTTATGTGTTCATACACTGAAAGCCTTGCATATTTAGAATTTCAGATTAGAATTCAACTTTTTCTTCCCGATTAAATGCCAGCCGGGCAAGTTGCATTAATGACCGTGGTTATGTTTGAATGTAAATGGGGACATCTGGCGATATCAGGAGATCAAACGATGGGAGTCTGCGTGATGACTCTCATCTGCTTGTCACCCAGCAGGTGTAATGGATGGCAGGCATGTGGGCTTTTTGCCCAAGTTAATGTACAGACCTAACCTATGGAGGGGGAGAGGTTTCCTCTGCAGCTTTGAGGGATCACATCTCAGGCTACATGGGTGACAGGGCAAGAGAGGGATAGGGCAGGTGGAGTGGATATTTCCCAAAGGCACCGATCCTTTCGTTTAAAAAAAAAATTAAAATTAAATCTCCGTTTTCTAGCCTACAGGCATTTTCCTTGTCCCATTTCAACAAACTTCCACAGCCCAATTTGTTATTCAAAAATTTATGGAAAATGTATGTTAAAGTGAAAAGGGTGCATTGTGCAGAAAAGGGAAGCAGCTTGTAAGCATATCATTATGCACGAGCCGTGGGGCCCACAGATGGCTCTTCCACTCAGAACCGAGAGTGGTGCCAAAAGCTCAACTCTAAATACATTTAAATCACATATCTTTACTTAAAAATGGAGTATTTTGGAAGGAAAAGCAGATGATATTTAAGTACACAAGTGGTATTCTTTTGTTCCTCATATAATAGAGCCCTTTACAAAAGTCATTGCCTTCTGAGTGTGCAGTAAGCCTTTGATTCCTTGAATTCCCCCGCGGATTTAGTCTCAGTGCACGGCTCATTCCTAATAGGATTAGCCATTGAGGTAGCACCTTGCTGTAGCAAAGCTCTTGAGTATCCTTGCCGTGATTGAAAATTAAGGGATTTGTTGTCATTACTATGTTCAATGCTAAAAGCAAACCTTTGTTTTGCACATTAGAAATAGTAACAAAAAAAATTATCATGACATATGGGCTTCTTATTTTAATTGAAAATAAATTTAGTTCTTAGACCGTGCCAATCTGTTAATTAATTAGAGGGAGGGTAGCAAAAGGGATGAAGGCATTTGTTTGCTGCTTAATATAATGATTTTTCTGGAAATAATTTTTTTTTAATGAAAGTATGCCGGTTTCTTGTTTCAAGCCTGTTTATATTTACTGCAAATGAGGAATTTATATTTTGAAGGGTACAGTTCATACTGGTGAGATTAACACAGTAAACAGTCAGGTGGATTTTTGTTTCTTCCTTTGAACAAAATTTACATGGCTTCTTCAGCAACTTATGACATGAGAGTTTTTTTAACTTTGAAATTAGTTTTGAATGGGTCTTCCTAATTTTTATTGATGTCATTAATTCTGACAGCAATAAGATTAAAATATGCACTTGTTTGCACTTAAGATTTTAAAACATAACCTTTTATTTTAATATCCTAACAACTTGATCAGCTTAATGGTTACAGCTTTAGAAATTATGAGAGTATAATTATGTCTATATGGCATTTGGTATATGGGATTTTTAGTTTTCAAAATACTACAAACACATGTTTTTTTGTTGTTTCTTTGCTTTTCAGATTTCTCAGCCCTCTCCCCCACCTTCTTTCCCTGAAATGTTTCACATAAATCCCTTCCGGTTCTTATAGTCTGTTTTGAATTGGTGCGCATGATGGAGAGAAAGATGTTTGACATGCATGTACATAGTCAAACACGGGGGTGTATGGGGAGTGAGTAGGAAAGAAATTAATTATATTCTAAAGAGACACAATTTTATTTTGGCCCATGCTAACTGCAAGTAAAATTTAGTAATGGTAAAAAATGTGTTAATAAGCAAGGTCTCCTGGGAGTGTTGTTCATGTGCAGATGGGAACCACTTACGGTTATTAGTATTTGTTCATTTCAAAGTGAGTATGCCAGTATGCATGCTTCAGAAGTCTGTGTGTTTAAACTGGACAGTGCCATTGATCCTCTTAAATTTTGGTGTGATAAAATCTATGATTTCCTTTTGTGAAAGTCATTATACAATAGCCCTTACCACTGCTTTGAAGACAAATTATTTGTAAACTGAAAGCCTTATGCTTACTTTGTACTTTTCTTTTTCTTCTTCTTCCTCTTCCTCTTCCTCTCTTCTTTTTTCCTTTCTTTAATAGCATTCTATTAGATGTTGAAATGAGTCTGCTCTTTAGGAATATCCTGCATGTCCTGTCATGCTTTCACACAGGATAATAGCTTGTTGACACACTATTTCAGTAACCAACTAACTTTGTTCCTTTCTTAACAGACTGGAATTACCCTTTAAGTGGTAAGAATGTATACCATGCATGAATGCATGGAGGAACTTTATCCCCAAAACAGTTAGTCAGTATGAGGAGCAACTAGAAACTTCTTTGAGGGATAAAATGGATGATATTTGATTAAACTGTCTATTGTAGACATAGTTTAAATATGATAATTGCTAACTTAAAGAACACAAGGATAGGCAAAAGATGCCATAGAAAGGGTCAACCTCTTTATGAGAGTTAAAAAGACTTTGTTTCTTTGTGTTGTGGGTTTTTTTTTTCCTAGTTTCCCATCTGTCCCCCTTTAAAAAAGATGATAACCTCATATAGCTCTGTATCATGAAATAAAAATCTCATTTTTATTAGTCTCTCAATGACAACTGAGATGTTCCAAAATGTTCTGATGCAAATCATCTTTTGGCAAATTCACTTTATTCTTGTTAATGATTTTTAATGTACTGCAAATGGCTCATGTGCATCTTTAAAAAACCAGGAAAATAGCAAAAGATTCAGCATTTCTGGTGAGACCTACAGGTTTCTACTTAGATTAACTTATACTTCCAAAATGTAGTTTGTATCCTTAAATTATTCCGTGAAGAAAAACAGCCCTTATATGATCTAGTAGTCATCTGATGGTACTTTAGGCCTCCATATGAGTGTTATTTTATATACTTTAACAAAAACAAATAAACCTCTGCTCTCTATGAATTAATTATAATTAGCAATGATTTAATGTTTTCTTTTGCATTCTTTTTCTATGTATCCCTGTGCAGCAAACATTATTCTAGGCATGCAGTACACAATTATTAGTTCAAGTTGAAGTGATTCTGTATAAAATTGGCCTCATATTTATTCATTCAGAAAATGAGCAGGGAGAGAGTGCATATTTTATACAACTCCAGTAATTTCGGTATCAGATAACCCTTAAGCAAACTAAGATTTGACCCTTTCAAAATTGCTTAATGAATTGATATTACACAGAATATCTTTTTAAACTTCTGTAGAATTTTTTCCCCTTTCCCTGAAGCCTTTTTAACATAAGCTTTAGATCACAGACCCTGCATTTAAATGTTGAAAATATGATTGTGTTTTGATTGCTTTTTAGTGCATCTTTATGATAGAAGCCATGCATTCTAAGAAAAACTATGCCAGCACTTGACAGATTATTGTAGATGCCACCATGTGAGAGTGAGTTAAATTAATTGAAACGCTGTCTTAAGGAACAAAAAAGTCTACGATTTCATATAGCAAGCATGCATCTTCTTCAGCCAGAAGTGGGTTTGCAAGGAATAAGCCTTATTACTTTGAGAATCTGTTAACTGTTGTTTTCAGTGTACTCTGAGCATACCTTGCCAATGTTACTTACCCGCCTGTCCATACCATCTTTGAGATGAGGTCAGGGCTGCATTTGTCTACTTATTCATCCTCAACATGTGCAGGAGAGTTCTCTAACATGTTTGTCACAAACTCAGTAGTCCAACAGACACAGAAGCCAGCTGCAGTGACTTCTTGATGATTTGAAAGCCATTTCCTAGGCACTCTTCCCCTAAAATCCAGCTCAGCTGGGACACAAATGCATTTCAAGTAGTATTTCTAATGAGGCCACTGACTTGTTCTAGTGTACAAATCTGGCCAGTGAAAGCTGAGAGCAAGTGAGATCTTTACAGGTCAACAAGTGTGATGGGTGGGTTTGCACGGCTCACCAGCCACACTTGCATCACGATTAAGGAAACGAAATGCCCTGAGCATGTAATTTTAGTGGGAAGAAAAACACCTTTGGTTTTAATAAAGCCACATCGTGTTTTGGACTTCTAATGGGACTTTGTGGTCACCCTTCTTTGCTGGTAACAGTTCAGAAGTGGGCTTAAAGCTTGTGTAGTCTTTACTCTCTAACCTGAGCATCTTAGGTAGTCCATAAACAGTGAGAACCTGCTGCAAGCATGCAAATTTCAGGAATACACAGCCTGTGTTCTTTATTCATCAGCAGTCCAGGGGAGGGCTGACTCAGAGAAATAAAATGCAAATTATGTTTTGTTTGAATTTCTCTTATTAAGGTACATGAAAAATAGTGAAAGAAACTGCTAAAGTTAACTGTCTGACTACATTTTATCCCACCGAAAATACCAAACTGCGTCTCTTCGATGTGCAACCAAAGCAAAATGTTATTGACATATTTATTCTAAATCGTGAAATTGGGTGTGTTTTGCAAGGCATGCAGAGATAGGAGAGTGGTCCTGTGTTTAGAGTTCCCTAGCCGTATGTGGTTGAAGGTTACATTGTTACACTGCACGGAACTAGAAACTGAGCACTGTCAGACACAGAAGCACCTCTCACTGTGTGTTTGTAGAAGAAAGGAATGAATTACAACAGTTCACAAGTTTCAATGTATCTAGACTAATTTTCAGTGCTACAGATGATTTTACGTTGAATCTAAACACCTCACTGTCAAGTCTTATTAGGTAACAGAAAACAGTGGTTTTGTTTTCTTTTCAACTTAGGATATTCCTTTTTGAATAAGGTTACAGATCCCAAATAGTTACATAGATGACATAAGGCACAATGGTCTGAGCATATTGCGAAATTCATTCATTGGTACTTTCTGTTTGATTTTCTTCCACAGTGGAGAATGAAACTCATATGATCATATTTTTATGTCTGTGGAATCTTTATTTTTATTCATTAGGAAGAAGCCAATTAATTTGCATTCACTAATCTCCCATTCCTCACATTGTAATACCATTCTCTTTATATCTGAAGGGAAAATTGTTAATACTTCTTTTAAGCCTATAAACTTAATTTCCATTAAGGGAACTGGTAGTTTGAATGAAGATAACAATATCTTGCAAGTTTTATTTTATTGTTTGGCTTTTTATAGGCTTGTCTTTATCATTTCCATTTGTGGCATTCATGTAAAATATGTACTCTGGTATTTTCTTAGTTTTATTTTTAAAATTTCTCTAGTTTAATATGCTTAATGGCAAAAAAATCAATAAAAAGTTACAAATCAAGACATGCTCAAATTATTCCCCTAAAGCCAATAATGTTTAATTATTTTAAATTGCTTATTTTATAAGATTTTTTAAACAGTATATTTCAGTTTTTTTAATTTCTACAAATACTAAATAAAAAGTTGAAATAATTTAATTGACTCTGAAATGGTCCTAGATTAACTGCCATCAGTAAATCAGAAAGTACATTTCTATGAGAGAAAAGGCTTTAGAATAAAGATCAATGGATGACATTGACCTATTTATGCACTGTTTTGTTTATGCCTGATGCATTTATGAAGAGAAGGTTAGAAAAATGCTCAGCAAAACCTAAGGAGCAGTTATCACTGGGAAATTATGTTTCCTGTTCTTTGTTTTTTTATTTTGTTTTGTTTTGTTTTTTACTGGATTCACTTTCACTTTACTCTTCTGAACCATTTATGCTTGTTTAGGATACTAGAAAAGAATATTTAAAAGTAAGTTTGAAAATGCAGAGAGATCAGATCAGATCACATTATCATCACATAAACTCCTGTACAGGAAACAGAACAGAAATTTGTTTCAGAAAACTAAAATTTAAATTTATTATGACTTACTTTTTTTTAAAAAAAGATTTATTTATTTTATGTATATGAGTATTCTATCTGCATTTACATCTGCCAGAAGGAATCAGTTCACATTATAGATGGTTGTGAGCCACCATGTGGTCACCAGGAATTGAACTCATGACCTTTAGAAGAACAGATAGTGCTCTTAACCACTGAGCCATCTCTCCAGCCCCTGATTTACCTTATAATGTGCTTAATATCAATTCACATATAAGTTTTAGCTGAACTTTTTTTTGTTTCTCTCTCTCATCTTCCCTACTTCTCCCTCTCCTCCTTACTTTTCTTGCTCCTCCTCATTAGTTTTTGAGTCACATTAATCTTATAATATCCCAGGGTGACCCACAGTTCAGTATGTAGCTGCTCTCAAGCTCTAGATACTCCTGGCTTTGCTTCCCAAGTCCTGGAATGATAGAGCTGCTGTATCTCAGTTCAGATGAAAACCTAATGAACACTGAGCTGCTATGGGCTACATCTGAACGGGGGTTCTAAGTTATATCCATGAGTTTACCTTGGTTAGAGCATCAGCCTCAGAATTTTGGTTCTGTTGCTCTCCTTGTGGAGCTCCTCTACTTCCCAGGTCTTAACTAACTACCTCCTCTTTCATATGATTCCCTGCACTCTGCCCAAAGTTTGGTTATGAGTCTTAGCATCTGCTTTGATACACTGCTAGGTAGAGCCTTTCAGAGGCCGTCAGTGGTAGGCTCCTGTCCTGTTTCTTGTTTTCTCCTTCTTCCAATGTCCTTCCCCTTTGTCTTTCTAAGTGAGGATTGATCCTCTTACCCTGAACCTCCTTCTTGTTTAGCTTCTTTAGGTGTACAGATTTTAGTATTTTATCCTATCTTATAGGTCTAGTATCTACTTGTAAATGAGTATATTCTGTGTGTGTCTTTCTGCTTCTGGGATACCTCACTCAGGATGATCTTTTCTAGATCCCATCATTTGCCTCAAATTTCATGATTTCCTTGTTTTTAATTGCTGAGTAGTAAGTATTCCATTGTGTAAATGTACCACATTTTCCCTAGTAAGGGGAAGAGGGACTGTCTCTGATATGAATTCAGTGGCTGGCTTTTGTTTCCCCCCCCCCCCCAAGGGAGGAGCAGCCTTGCCAGGACATGGAGGATGTTGCAACCAGTCCTAATGAGGCCTGATAGACTAGGATCAGATGGAAGGAGAGGAGGACCTCCCCTATCATTGGACTAGGGGAGGAGCATAGGAGAAGAAGAGCGGGGTGGGGGGGTTGGAAGGGGATGGGAGAGGGGGCTACAGCTGGGATACAAAGTGAATAAACTGAAATTAATAAAAATAAAAAATTTAAAAAATTTAAGAAAAGAACCCTAATGAATAGCAACATTCCATGACTGCACTGTCTCAGAGCATGTGCTGTTGTTAGTGAATATTTAATTAGTACCATATAGTGGTCAATAAAACCCTTTGTGGCTTGTTTTTTTTTTCCAAGACAGGGTTTCTCTGTGTAGCCCTGGCTATCCTGGAACTCACTCTATAGCCCAGGCTGGCCTTGAACTGCTAGAGATCCAATGGCCTCTGTCTCCCAAGTGCTAGGATTAAAGACATCCACCAACACTGCCAGGATCTCCTTTTGATTTTCTTAGTTGAAATATATTACTATATTATGTAATGAAATATGGGGTGATTTTGACTGTGCAGAAGCCAGGCAGTTTTTAATACTTGTATTTTACTAATAAAAACAAGCAATGACAGTTCTTGTTCATGGTATGTCTGTCATGCCACAATAAACCTGTTACTTTTTTACCTTTGTTACTTTTTTTGTTACGTTTTTACCTTTTGCCTACATTACCCAGAGGATTCTATCTTATGCAGTTACAGAACCTGTTGTGTATGTTGGTCACCTGATAAGCCAAGCAGCCGAACTATGATCTGGAGCCTCGGCCATCACAGGTGTTATGCACACTGTGTACATAATCAGGGCTGGTTTTGTCTCACATTCTAGAGGATTCCTTTCATTGTTATAGTTAACAGTGCATTTGATAACAAAACAGTATCATGTCTCTATTCTCTAAAATTGTGTCCTCTTATTATAGTGTTTTGGTTTCGTATACTTCTCCCCCCCCAAAAAAAAATAATGATGAAGTCTTGCTAGGAAGCTCTGTATTAATCCCTTTAACCACTCCCTGCCCCCATAACAACTACTGTGTTGGGATTAGGGATGCTGACCACCATCTCTGAAGTTGCTAAACTCACATGTAGAATAAATGTGTAATCTAGCTGGAACAAATGGGTGTCCCAACCATAGCTCCTCGGGAAATCAAGAGATTCATGTCTTCGGAGTTATTGCGAAGGAAGGGAAACAGCCTCTTATGCTTCTGCCAACTAACTTTAGGATTTGTAGTATTTTTAACTATCAAAGTAATTTGTTTTTCTTATGCAGAAAGATTTGAGGTGGTTCTTCAATATGTAGCCGAAGCCCATCTCAATTCATGATTGCTCTGCCTCAGCCTTCAGCATGCTGGGATTACGTGCATGCCCCACCATGAGGGGTTCACCGTAATTTTTCATGCTGCCCAGTGTTGACTCTTCTGGAAAATATTCGGGCAATTTTATTTTGTAATAAAGTTGTTAAATTGTGGCTCTTAATAGCATTAAAAACTAATATTCAGGAGAGATTAAAGGATCAGAATGGTGCAAGTGAGTAAACAGACTTGCTTATAAGGACACCTAATTATTACAAGATAGGATATAATTAAGTGCTAAAGTTGTGTGGTACAAAGACAGTAAAGGCTACAGAGTGTCTAAGGAGAAAATCAAAGGACCATCTTGTTCTGGCAGACAGGGATGGCCAAATTGAATTTTGAAAAATCAAACAAAATTAAAACAAGACAAATTCACACAAGGTTTATAATACTGCCCAGCCTTTGCAGTTTGTCTTTTAAAGGCACATAGCTTTTATTAGACATTTCCATCTTTATGGATTCCTTATACTTATATCCCAAATGTACTGACATTTGGATGGTAGGTTAGTGAGGAAGGAGGGAATGGTAGTTAATCATTTGTGTGTGTGTGTGTGTGTGTGCTTATTGTGTAGCCCAAGGCATTTTCTCTCGCTACTACTCAATTTTATGTGACGAGTGTTTTGGTCCCATATTACAGGATCAGTGGGTTCCTGGAACCTGACACTCAGCTGTGATTCTCAATAAGAGACACAGTGGGAAGCCATCTGGAAGTTTACCTTCTGTATTCCCCACTGTAGTTGGACAGATATCTTTTTGAAAGATTGTCATGCTATCACCCAAATTTTTACTCCAGGCTTTTACGGCTGTTGAAGGAGGAGCCAAGGCTCTTCAGAGCTGTCAGAGAGAATGTAGTCATTAATCTGAAAATGCAATTTGATCCCATGAAGGTGGCAATCTGTGTGCTGTGAACACACTTATGATGGCACTACCAAAGGGATAGGTGCCCAGCTCTTCAGACTATTGTCTCCTTACCTCCTCCCTCACATGCTGAACAAATATGACTTCATTTCAGTTACTATGGGCATGCACATTACATGTGCAAGGTGAGGAAGTTGAAGGAAACCAGAGAATTAAGCCTATTGAGTTCAGTTATCATCACCACCATTCTTTTTAACCCTCTTTAATTAAGCACCAATACAACTTTCTTGGTGGGTTTAAAATACCAACTCCGCAGACTATTAGAGAAGTTATAGAAGACCGAGTAGGGAGGGGCATGGAAGAGGTAATGAGGGGTAAATAGAATTGTGTATATTAAATGTATGTGTGAAAATATCTCAAGGAAACCCACTGTCCGGTACAACTACCATACAAGTGATGTGAAAAGAGAAATCACCTTTGAAGTCCTTCCGGGGACAGTTCTCTGGGCCAGAGGTAAAAGAGACCTAATAGCTGAAGCAGGGCCTAGTGTAGACTAACTGCACTGGCTTAAGATGCAGTCCTTTGCTATGGGGGCATGGGGCGGGTATTTACATCCTTCAGGGAAAGTTTATTCATTAGATGAATCTCAAACCTCAGTTGATGAAATTTCAGATATGGAGCGTTTGGGTGGTGGCAATGACAGTTGATGACAGCTGACATGCATTGGAGGACAAATAATGTGCTGGGCGCTGAATTAAGTACCACGAGAGCGTTTTAAACTTCAATCTTCGTGACAATTTCTGCGAGATAGGTATCTCCGTGCCTCCGGTTTTAGTTGAAAAAGAGTGTGGATTGCTTTTCCCAGAGCAACTTTGATTTGGTCAGCGCGAACTTCTTATGATAGCGTGCATCACATGTGCGTGCTAGAGGGAGTGGGACGGACTAGCAAGTCCTTGAATTTGAAAGTAAAATAATGCATAAATCGCATTCGATGAACAAACTGTTAGGCTCTAAGATGTCGTAAATCACTTGTCCATGTGAAGAACAAACCCAAGTATATATTTTGTTAGAAAGAGGCATTACAGCTATCCCCCAGGGACAACTTTATGTATTTCAGTATTTGCATCACAGACCACATGATGAAAAGTACCATTGTAATAATATTTCACAAATGAGTGTAATATTTACAAAATAACGGGAGTGCTGGCTGGTTTTTGTCAAGTTAAAGCGAACTAGGGGCATGTGGAAGAGGAAACCTCAATTGAGCCATTATGTTGTTCTGAGTGGCTTGTAGGCAAATCTAAGGCACAGTTTCTTGGTTGATGTGGAAGGGTCCAGCCCGTAATGGGTGCTGCCACAGCCTGGGCAGGTATTCCTGGAGTAGATAAGGAAGCAACTTGAGCAAGCCATGGGGAGTAAGCCAGGCAGCAGCATTCCTTTCTGGCTTCTGCATCAATTCCTACCTCCAGGTTTCTGTCTTGAGTTTATGTCCCGAGGCCCCTCCGTAATTGACTGTGAAGAGGATGTGTAACCAAATAAACCCATCTGTCCCACGTTGCTTTTGGTCGTGTTGAATATCACAACAATATAAAGCAAACAAAGACAAGTGAGCCTAATCAAAGCAAACAAACCAATTATTAGACATTCTACCTAATTCATCTAATATCTAGTTTCCCATGTTTCAGTTATATGCCCTTTTCTTTTCTGATTCATTTGTGCACTGGATTGAATCTTACCTACTTTCTCTTTTGTTTTAACAGTTATACCTGCTCTTTACTGCCTAAGCCCTCTGGAATTTGCTCTGTTTCTTGGCTTTGCGTGTGAGCAATCCTACAATCATAGCTGAATTGTACATCAGACATCTACCCACTTGGTGAGTGAGACCATAGCTACACTTTTGTTTTCTTCTGCCTTGAGTTGTACTTGCATTGTTGACCAAAATGTTTCATTCTGGGCTCAGAAGAGAACTTAGCCCAATCTGCATGAGAAACCAGGTGTTGTATTTGTTGTTGGTTTTTTTGGTTGGTTTGGTTTGTTTAGTTTTTAGAGTTATTTTCTTCTTTGTCCTATGTACAAAGTAATACGCTTTGATATTTTTTTCCCTCTCTCAAACCTGCTATTATAATTTTTCATCACACTCATTTAAAAAACTTTACAATCCCTCACCCTGCAAGTGTGCTTAATTTCTACCTGGATAGATTGGCTGTGGCCAGCTCCTGGTTCATGTTCTACCAAATATTTTGTCCACTGCACATTTATTTGATGTGTAAACATGGCAACGCAGGAGGCTGGTTGTGACGAGCTGGACAACATAGCTTTATTTTGTAGAGAGGAACGGCTTTTGGATGAAAAAGCTTGGCTCCCTTGATTGGTTTAATGTGACTCTACACAGGCTTTATACAGCAAGCCAAAAGGAATTCATTGAGTTTCCTTAGGTCCTTAATTAAATTCTCTGTTTTTTCATTGCCTTAGCCTGTCACTCTCAATATGTTGCTCTGTATCATCTTGCTCCACACATATCAAGTGTTCCCCTAGATTCTTTTATGCACTGCTGTAACAATTTTCTCCTCTATTAATGTTTCGTCTCGCATTTATTCATTTAGTTTTATTAATTTTCTTTATGGTTTTGGGAGCCAAATCTGGTACCTGGCACATAGAGGAACATACTGTATCAGAGAGCTCCCCTTCTCTTGTTTTGGTAAATGCTGGTTTTTAATCTTTTCATATGTCAAAGCCTACCAGGGGCTAGAATACTTGCAGGGTTCCATGGGGAAGCTTCAACATACTATGCAATTCTTACTTGGAGAAAGGCAGTCTGTCGTAGTAAAACTACTGTTCCTGCCTAATTTCAGTCAAGTGAATACAAGACAGAAATTTTGCAGCTGAAGTTAGGTACCAGAGAAATTAAAAAAAAAAAAAAAAACAGAACTATGAGACATAGAATATAAAAGTCTTTTTTTCTAAAGTAAATCCACTTTTTTACCCCACCCTACAGTGGTGATAATGAGGCAGTGAGTAAGAGGTAGCCATGGAGTAGGAATGGTTTCAGGAATAAAGCTGACAATATGAATATACCCAACAAGAATGTGTTCCTAAAATATTACTACTTCATGTACGTGATTGGGGCAGTGTAGAAAGTACAAATAAAGATTATGGGATGCTGAATGGAACTCTCCAGGAAGCATTAAATTGAAAGATGCAGTCTCATGCTTGAGCTATTTCTTCTCCCTCTTGTTAGAGATACATTAATGTTAAATGTTGCCAGCAAACATAGCTCCCTCTTGCTGGCAAAGAAACTGAAGTCCAGGCCTTTGGTTAACTATTTTGTCATCTAAATCTTTCTGCCAGGGCTGAATTGCCACATCGCCCCATTTCCTGTGTGTATTTTCCTGTGTGTACAACTTGTGCAAGAATATTCTAGTAAAAAGTTAGCACTTCTGTCTAGATCTTACGGTGTTTTCATTCTGAGAAAGATTCCCAGTTGAACAAACAACATTCTGCATAAATTAACTTTTCCTACAGCACAGTTGTTCCCTAACTTTCGTGGTGAGATTTGAATTGGCTGCTCCAGCCTGACCTGATCAGTGGGCCTTTCTCACCTCTCTGTGGCTCTACCTGTTGTGCTCTTTTCCTTTGAGCATCCTTCCCAGCGACCCTCTGTGGAAGAATCTTGTTGTCTATTCTGTGTTAGTTCTTAAGGAATATAATCAAGTGCTTAGGAAGTCCATTAGACATGTTCAGTTGTCAATTTTGGGAGCGAGGAGAGTACATATGGTGAAACAGACCTAAGACTCTGGCATATTCTGTGCCTCCCTATCTGTCCTCCCTCTGCAAGAGACAGACCCCACAGCTACCTACAGAAGAGGAGTTTTGTGGGGCAAGACCTGGCAGTGGGCAGTTCTGCCGAGTCTAGAATCCCCTTGACCTGGTCACAGCTGACAGGCATCTGCTCTCTGTTGCCGTCGCCTGAATCTTGTCATGTAATAAAATCATCTGACTTGGTTTTCCAGCCCACAGTGCACTGGGTTTTCATGATCTATGGAGGCTAGGGGGAAGGCAGAGCTTGGGGAAGACAATGAGTAATAGCCTGGGGATCTAGGAAGGAATAGAAAAGGTTACAAAGTTTGAGACACTCCCTGGGTATTAAAAGCAAACTTCAGAGTTTCCAGCTCAGGATTTCAAAGCCGGAACTCACTGCTGAGGTGCCTAGATATTTGTCAGCAAGCTGCCTAGCACACCCCTCTGCCAATTCCTTGTGTTCTTTGCCTTTTTTTTTTATGATGCCTTGTTATCATTTAATTACAGCAGTATTTTAATCATTTATTGCCGAAGCTAAAACTGTTTTAGATTTTGGTCATCTAGGAAGCCAGTGAGTGGGGCAGGCCCTGGCTTAGAGAAAACTACTGTCCATTTATAAAAACACATGCGGTCTGATGTAATTTTTTTTAATGATACTGAACCTGTTTTCAAGATGCCTACCTACTTTGAAGAGGGCTCTGCAAGGCTTCTGCTCTGTGCTGTTCATTTAGAGTGTCCTTTTCAGCCCTAATAGGATGAGTAAGTCTGGTTCTGTCAGTTGGGGAGAGGCTTTGTCCCCTCTTCCTTTCCCTACCTCCTCTGGCTTTTCCGTTTTCACTCTAGCTTATGCCTGAAGTTTTAAGTGTTACTGTCTTGGCTGTTAAGAGTCAGTGTCCAAAGCTAGATAGCTTTTCTAGCCAGGGATCTATCTTAAACCTCTTCACGAGTGCTTTTAACTGGGAGAGCTGTACCAAATGTTTCTGTCTACCGTTTGTTGTCATATGGAACACTAGGTTTAGGTGTACATCCTGCACAAGTTGATTTCCATGCCGAAGCCATCAGATGGACTCCCAACCAGACGGGCATGAACTTCAAGAAGTGATTTTAGTAATAAGAACATAATGTGTAGCTGATTTTTCACTAATTAGAATATGTTGAAGACAACCGAAAACGAACAGGAAAAAAAAAATCTCCCTACTTTTAAGGATTGCCTCCATCAAAAGCTTACAGTACAGTCTATTTTCCCCCAATTGCAGTGTTATTTAAACGTAACTCTGCTTCAAAAAGAAGTATGCAGCCTGTGTTTCAGGCAAGCGTCCTGTCGTGGGTGTTGTATAGACTTTTCTCCTTATCTGTAGATTGCAAGCTGACATTCTTTTTCCCACCCCCTTATCTGAAAGCTGTACAACACTCACAAGGTGTTGAATATATAAGTGGTGATGTCTCTTTTTAGGAAACGAGATTAACACATTCTTTCTCTAACATGAAATACACTTTGGTATAAAAGCTGGAATTATTAGCGCCATGTAGGAAGTAAGGCAACGAGCCGCCTTTTCCATCTCCTGTTTCTGCCAGCAGAGAAACACCCTCTACTACTCCACAGCTAACCTTTAAGATCAGCGCATTTGGAGATGTTTTTTCCACACTGCATGCCTGAGTTGCCTTTGAACATTGTAAGATTTACAGCAGGTTTCCTTTAAATATTTCACACTCTCTCACATAAAGTCAGGCAATATTATGTATTTCGCGAAATGCTTTCACAGAAATTAAAAGAATAAAATAAAAGTCACAAAATAAGAACTAATATATAATGTTTATGGTGCTTTAGAAAAGATCTAGATCAATACCATGCACATATTCTAAGTCATTGTTCTCTTTAATACAAGTCGTTATGTTTTATTCATCAAAGTTTTTTTTTCAAATCCTGAAAACTGAGGTCCCATTATATTAAAGAAAAACTAAATTTGTACAACTAGAAAGAAGAAAAAGAAACAAACATTTTTGTTGTTGAATCTGTTTCTTTAGATCATTAACCTTTATAGTTAGCATTTTTTTGTGTGAGAACAAAACAAGCTTATTCTAAAGAAAGTCATATTTTAAAGCATATTAGCTGATTAGCTATGCCACAGTAAATTAATCATATATGTTTTAAAATGATGAATCGTTTAGTTTCTGTTCAAATCACCACTTATGTTGAACTGAGAGTGCTTTGAACCTGTTTCCTGACTTTCATTGGAATACAGTTCAAAGTTTACAAGCTTTTGAAACTCTTTAGGAACCCATAGCCACTACACAACACTTTAATTAGTTTCTTTGGAAAATGGAGACAGAATGCCATTGAATGGCTCAAGTAACTGTTGAAAAGCAGGATTAAAAATCATGGTTCACATTTATTTTTGTTTCATTAAACCTTGGAGAATCAGGTGAACAAACAGTATGAAATTGGTAACCAAAAGATTTAATGTAGATTTGGAAAAAATAATATAAAGAAAATGAGTTCTATATGACAAGTCTAATTTGATGGAAACAAAATGGATGGAAATAATTTATTATAAATTAAATATAATTATACAAAATAGAAATTAGTCAGGAGTCAAAATATTATGCTTAAAACTAATGGGTTATTTGCTTGTGTGTGCATAGATATGTTATACACATGCTGGTATTGGTGGCTACACACTCTACCGAACTAGAAAAAAAGGCCGTAAGGAAGGCATCATAATAAAGAATTTAAGAGTGTAAGGTCTCAGCCATACAGAGAAAGTAAGCAAATGCAGTGAATTATTGTTTTTTTCGTGCTCATTGTTCCATATTATATCCACAAACAAGATACTAACAAACACCAAAACATTGCTTCCAGGGGAAATGAAAGGTTAGGGAACATAAGAACTACTTGCAACAGTTTCACCCGCCGGTCTGCAGATCCATACATAAGCCTACTCCACACATGTTTGAGAATCGCCAACGGCAGTCAGAACCACCCCTTGACATAGCACAGTAGCTCGTGTTTGAAGGAGGCTTTCCCAACACATGTACTTTCCCCGTAACCTGAAAGCCAGACTCCTGGGCTGGGGCACTTTGCAAAGCATGGCAGAACTGTGTTTAGTGCCCGTTCCCAAACAAACACACCCATACACACACTAAAAACAAAACCGTGGCACCCGCTGGATCATGGAAAAGACACTTGTTTATGTAGAGTGAAGGAGGCAAACATGCTGTACCCATGCACAATTGGATAAGTGGACTTCACAGCACACCTTGCTAAGGCTTGATTTGTGGATTGCCAACTTTAAATAAAGCTATACTTTTATTAATACTTGGAAAAACCCACATAGTGTGCTTTTACATTATTAACTCCACACACATCCCAAACTCCTCCCTGATCTATTACTACCAGTTTTCCTACACTGTTTTTTTTTTTTTTTTTTTAATAACTCATCGAGTCCAGCTTTTGCTGCCTGTGCACTCCTGGGTGTGGGTTTGTCCACTAAAGCAGGGTGGCACTTCCAGAGACCACATGCTTAAAATAAGCTGACTCTTCCTTGCCCAATAGCCATCAGTTGTCAACAGGTCTTCAGCTAGGGGTGGAACTCATGCCTTCCTCCACCCTCCTGGCATGAACTCAGGGAGGTCTTACACACACTGCTATGAGTTGATACATGCAACTGCCTTTTTTGGGTCCAGAAAACAGTATTTGAAACTGTCATCTACCACCTCTGCCTCTTGAAAAATTTCTGCCACATGAGCCTTGAGGTTGGGAGAGAGTGATATTTAGGTCTACTTCAGTGTGAGGATTTCGGTCTCTTACCATATGTATACTGACCGCTTGTGGGTCTCTGTGTTAATCTCCATCTATACCAAAAAAAAAAAAAGGAATGTTTTCTAATGAGGGGTTTGAGATGCATGAATGTATAAGTTATAAGTCATTAAAACTTGGTTTAACAAATAACAGGGCAGGAGCCTACCACAGAGGGCCTCTGAAAGACTCTACCTAGCAGTGTATCAAAGAAGATATTAAGACTCATAACCAAACCTTCAGCAGAGTGCAGGAAAGCATATGAAAGAAGGGGGAGTTGGTAAGACCTGGAGAGGACAGGAGCTCTACAAGGACCAAATATATTAGGGCACAGGGGTCTTTCATGAGACTGTTTCTCCAACCAAGGACCATGCATGGATATAACCTAGAACCCCTGCCCGGATATAGCCCATGGTGGCTCAGTATCCAAGTGGGTTCTCTAGTAAGGGGAACAGGGACTATTTCTGACATGAACTCAATGGCTGGCTCTTTGACCCCCTCCCCTTCCCCGAGGGAGAAGGACATTGTAGCCATTCCTGAAGAGAACTGATAGGCTAGGGTCAGATGGAAGGGGAGGAGGTCCTCCCCTATCAGTGGAGTTGGAAAGGGGCAGGGAGGAGATGAGGGAGGGAGGGAATGAGGAAGGTGGCTATGGCTGGGATACAAAGTAAATAACCTGTGATTATTATAAAAAAAAAGTTGGTTTAATACCATGTCCACAAATGCTACGGGAATAACCAATCATTTTCTAAATAGGTTTAGGGTACCTTCCACAAGCTGTAACTTACACATGGCGACCATCTTGGGGGCCAAGAACCAGTGGCTAAGATAGGCGATTGGTTCTAAAAGTGAACCTACTATGCTTTGTAAAACATTTATTTAAGAATGTGTGTGTGTGTGTCTGTGTGTGTTTGGCTGTCTACATGGCATGGCACACGTGTAGATGTCCAGAAATCAATTCTTTCTTTCTACAATATGGTCTCAAGAGTTAACCAAAGTCATCTGGCTTGACATCAAGAACTCAGATCTACTCAGCTGGATCCCTGGCCCAAACATACATTTTAATGAGTGACTGGAATAATGTGTCCAGAAGCCATGAATGAGAAAGAATGACTTTGTCTCTCTAGCTCATTCTGACTTGACATTTGTTACAAAGTTTATGTGCAAGATTTATCACTTACTTACCTGATAGACAGCGCTCTAATTAAAATGTGAATGTTTAAAATATAGTATATAAATTGAAAAGAAAATACTATAACTATTTGGAGGAAAGATGATACTTTTTAAATGTTTAGATCTAGTGAAAAAACCTTTCACATAATCCTCCATTTAAAATTATTTTTAATTAGGTATATTATCATAGTATTGTAAATTAAATTCAGCTCTGTGCTTTTCACACTTATACCCTGAAGTCCTCAATAGCAATGCAGTAAGCACAGTTACACACGGACCAAGTGGAGATTGAGACAGATACCTCCTCAGTGGTCATGAATAATCTAAAGTTAAAGCCTGAAATATATACATTTTTATATCTTTTTGGTATTTTTCACCTATTCATCATCTTTAATTTTGAAGTCTGTTTCACACACTGCAAAGAAGATAGTTAAAATATATGTCTGGAGTGGTGGTATTTTTTTTATAACAAAGATGATTTTTTTTTTAATCTGTAAAATATAATATACCATACATGGCTTGCTATGTAGTTGTAAGATAATGTTCAGACAGATAGACAGACAGATGATATAGATAGATAACAGGTAGGTAGATGATAGATAACTGATTATGTAGATTGATGGATAACAGATTACAGGCTGATAATGGATGATGGTTGATTGAGAGATAGTTACTAGATAATGGTAGACTGATAGGCAATAGATAAGCTTTAGTCTTTGCCAAAGTATAGTTCTAGAGATTAACAACCACTATTCATGTTAACATAAAGTTCTAAGGATTTTTTTTATTTTCTTAATTTTAATTTTTTTCTTCACAATTTATTCATTATATATCCCAGTTGAAGCCCCTTCCCTAAACTTCTCTCAGGTCCACCCTGTTTCCCTCCCCCCCCCATCCCTTTCCCCTAGTCCACTGAGAGAGGGAGTTCTCCACCATTACTATCTGCCCATAGCTTGCTCAGTCTCATCAGGACTGCCTGGATCCTCTTCCTCCCTGCCATGGCAAGGCTGTATCACCAGGGGGGAATGATCAAAGAGCAGTCATCCAAGTTCATGATATAGACAGCCCCTGCTCCCCTCACTTGGACATCCACAGGGAGACTGAGCTTCCAATAGGCCACATCTGAGCAGGGGGCCTAGGTCCTCTCCATGCATGGTCCTCGGTTGGTGCATCGGTCTCTGAAGGAACCCCTGGGCTCAGATCCTTTTAGCTTTGTTGGTCTCCTTGGGGGGCTCCTGTCCCCTCCATTGTCCTTCCATCCCCACCCTTTTCTTATTCCATAAGATCCCTGTGCTCTACCTAAAGTTTGACTTTGAGTCTCGGCATCTGCTTCCATCCCCTGCTGAGTGGATCCTTTCAGAGGATCCTCAAGAATTTTTTAAAGCATCTAGCTTTGGGGCTCAAGAGATGGCTCAGTGGCTAAGACCACAGCCTGTTCTTCCAGAGGATGTGAGCTCAACTCCCAGAACCCATATGGTGATTCACAAACATCCATAAACTCTAGTTTCAGAGCATCCACCACCCTCTTCTGGGCCCTGGGGACACCAGGGACACACATGATGCACAGAAATACATGCAGACAAAACACACATACACATATGCAGACAAAACACACATACACATATATATGATATATATACATATCATATACATTTATATATATTTACATAGACATATATACATACACACATATACATGCATATATAGCAAGATGTTTCCGTCCACATAATTTAGAATATGAACAATTAGAAAACATTCTTTTATCTCCTGGCATGGATTTCATCATTGAAATATGATATAACCCTAAAAATGCATAATATAAAAAATTGTCTATAAATGAAAATATTATATATTATATGTTATTGCACTAAGGACATATGAGAATTTGTTAATAGTTTTGAATTCTGAGAGCAGAGGTAATAACTCATTTTAACTTCTCAGACATTTTTCCTGCCCATTTACAACTTTCTATCATAATGTTCTGTAGTAAACACAATGGATAAATATTAGGAAGTGGAAGTGTTTTTGTTGCATGGGGACACTTCTCTTGGGTAGGCCATCTGGTTGCCCTAAATTGTGCATTATGTCCTCCCATACAGAAGGACTTACTGTCTTCCAGCAGAAGAGGGAAGAGTTTATGTGCAGCTCTGTGGATAGTCAAAAGGAAGAAACCAAACCCACTTTATCTGCCGGTTCTTGAGTCAGTATTTGCCTTTCCAAGTGTGGCTGGCTGACTCACCGTTCTCATTTCATATAAGAAACCTTGAAATGCCGGATGTAGAGACAGGAGGAATTTTGAATTGAAAGTCAGTTTGAGATGTGTAACCTGATCCTGTCTCAAATCACCCCAAATCTGAGGGTGCACTGTAGTGCCAAAGCATTTGCTTGGCATGTGCAAGTTATGGGGTTCAAATTCCAACAAGGCCTGGAAACAATTAATTCAGAACATCAGCATTCATAATATATTTCTGTGCCTTTAGAAGTATATACTATGTTAGATAATATAAGTTGTTTTTTTTTTTAATTCTGTCTTTCTAGCTTTCTAAAAGTTTCAATTACATTGCAAGATCAAATTTGGTTCTTTAGAAAAATGAAGTAAGTGATATAAAATTCAGAGGAGAGAGTAATCATTGTCGTTATCATTGTGGGCATAATGCAAAAAGAGAGCCTCGGAGAGAATGGATAGCACCAGAACGAGCTGTAAATAACAGGTAGGGATTTGATAAGCACACTGCAGAATAATAATGGCAGCTTATTGAGGCTGATTACATGCCAACTGCTGTGTTAGACTTTCGCCGCAGCCACTTCACAGCGTTTCCCACAATGTTATACAGGAATTGATATTATCTCATTTTGCGGATGAGGAAAGTGAGACTCAGAAATATTAAACAGTCTCCCCAAGGTCGGACGCCTAATGAATGACAGCAGAGGGATTCAAACGCCACTCTTCTCCTCTTCCTCCTACCTAGGGCGCCCTCATGCCAGGTGTCAAATGTTACTGATTTGCCTGCTCTCAGCCTCTCTACGTTTGCATTTCTTCTGTAAGATGGTGTTAATGCGACTTGCCTGGGATTGCAAACTATTGTTATTAATGTTATGTTGTGAGCCAAAAGCAAAATTCATGTCATCAGCGACACTGGGGACCATCTGAGTGATTAATATAACCACAGAAAGTTCACCTCTACTTAAGTTCCTTCTAACCCGTTACTCGGGTATCCATCTCATAATAATATCTACTTAGCTAAGGTTTTAGCTTTCCAGGGTGTTAGTGGTTTCCGGCAGCTGTGGCTGGCTGAAATGCTAAATGGATGGATTCATAAGCAGTTCCTAAGTTCTACTGTGCTGCTTTGAACAGTGTAAGGGAACCTCATAGTAATCGGCTGTTCTTCACCTAGAACACACAGTGCACCTTCGTCCAGAGTATCTCTCCTCTATACGCCACCAGCATCTTCCGTCCTATCACTTCTCAAACTGACTGCCATGGTACCTTGATGCTTCCACTATTATGTCTCGTTATTGTTGTCCATCTCTCCCTATGCGTAATTTATACACTGAACTTTCTTATAGGTACATATGTATAATAAGCACTTATTTTATGTGCTTTGTAGCGTATCTGTAATTTCAGGCATTTGTTGGTGGTTGTACATGGGGGGGGGAGGGAGATCCAGGCAGTCCTGAAGAGACAGTAGTTTCAGGGTGAGCTACATTAGCTAATAGTATCTAGTCTGCAAATAGGAGCTTTAAATTGTTTTTGTTTTTACACACACACACACACATTCATGACAAACACTCGAGTTTCTTTGAAAACTTTACTTCATAAATGATTAAAACAACATGTTTCAAATGCACCAAAGTAAATAAAAGTTGTAAGTAATGATTTCAATAATAGGAAGCAGTGGCTGCCGTAAGCTAACAGTGGAAATACAAGAGGGAAATAATGCGTGATATGAAACTGATAGAGAATCTTCGTAAACTCCAGGGAGTAATCACTGGGAGGAAAATGGGAGGTGCATATAGAATAAGATGAGGAGGAGGTCTGGAAAGCACCGGTATTTATGCTGCCTCCGATGGATGGCATGGGCCAGTGAGGCGACACCAGTCTGCACCTTAACCCTTGGAGGAGAGCAGTGGTGCCTGCCTTACGTTTAGCCATATCCTGAGTGCTTTTCCTCAAGATCTTGAGATGTGATAATTGCTCAGTGGGTATTTTCTGAAAGGAACCAGTTGATTCTGTCCGATAAAGAAACTTCTCTGAGTTTACTTTATGTGTGTACAGTTCCACCTAAACCTCTGCTCCGAGACTGACACAAAAAGAAAATGTGAATGAATTCTAAGTTTCAGAGATGTTTGACCTTAAGTGAGGTCAGCAGAGTCAGAGTAGAAGTATTTTGGAGACCGGCCACTGTCAGATGAAATGTCAGTGGTACAAACTAAGGTATTATATCGATTCAAGAGGTCCAAAGGGCACACAGTGTCATTTCTAGGAAGACTATGAGAGGCACCCGGAGAGAAATGTTAGCGGCCTTGAGTTTGCTCAAAGGAGACAATCAGCTCTCATGGTCAGGGGTCTTCATGGATCACCAGTATTGTATTGAAAAATGTGTTGGTAGGGCCTTTGAGGACCAGAAGGTCCTGCCCTCTGATGTAGCTATTCTAACATGATGTGGAGCAGGGTGATTCAAGACACAGATAATTGTACACTAGACACTTTGGCTCTATATGTGCAAACTTAGGAAGTCCTGAGAGACACTCTTCAGAACTACCCGAGGCCACGCTACCATCCTGATCTCCCGTTTGGCATAAACTACACGCTTCAGCTTACCAGTTTAGATTTCTATGTGGAGAATTAGCCATAGGGAGCAAAACTCTGCTTCATGTGGGGTTTCTTATTCAGCTGTAAGCAATGGTCGGTAGTAACAGCATTTTTGCAGGCAGAGGGGGAAAGTTAGAGGTATGCACTTAGAAAGAGATTTCACAATGGACTCCTCAAGTTTCCTGCACTGGTGAGGACTGATGGCTACTCCTGCCTGTAAGGAGAAGCCTTCCGGAAGGGTGTTTCTGCAGGATCCAGAATTTGACTTCTGAAGACACATACACTCTGCTGTGGAAGCTTGCTTTGGTGTATCATTTTACTTCTTCACATATATAAACCAGACTAAGAACTTTTTCCAAGATGCAGATATATTTTAAACCAAAGGTTAAAATTTAAGAACAGTACCATCAACAGTTATAAATTCTGAAAGTTAATAAGTAGTAGCAAATGAAAAACCACACGCCATCATAGGCTAGATCTGCTTATTAGAGATTAAGAAAAAAAAAAAAAAAACCAAAACAGCCAATATTCCACATAATTCTCCTATCATTCTAAAGGAAAACCTCCTGTCCTTTCAGACTCCCTAAAATTTTTGTTTCCCAACCAATCTTGTTGGATTTTTCTCAGATTGATTGATTTCCCTCATTGATCAGAATACAGCATTGAAGGAACAATCATTTCATATTTAGAAAATACCATATTTATTATAAGGTAGAAAAAGAGTCCAACATTTCGGGCTATTGTGTCACTACCAGATCCTAGGCTGCCATTTTACCTGAACACTTCCTGAGTAAGTGATATTCAGGCAATGCCTTGATCAGGTACTGCAGGAGCATAAAAATTATGATATATGCATCTTACTGATTGTTTGTGGTATGAGTCATATCTCAGACCATCTCTTTAACATAATTAAAGTATTTTAATTTTTATTAGATTATTAGATATGATAGTTTTATTTTATCATCAAATTTATCCATTTCACATTGCTGAAATTAAGTTGGAGTTCCTCTTTTGCACTCCGGAAGGTGACATTAAGTGATAAAGAATTTCTCCTAACCTTGCAGTGACTTCAGACAACTTAAAGGCAAGACACAGCAACATTCAAGAAAAGCTCAACATAAATTTAAATGTGCTCCCAAACGGGGGCACTTGTCACCATGGCGATAGTATTCTTTCCTAGGCTGAGTTTAAAATGAACATAGAGACTTTTCTAAGCACAAATGTTGAAACAGCTGGGAAAGAAAAAAAAGGATATAAGGCAGAAGCTATGGTGCAGCTCTAGTACTGGCTCTTCGGATGACTGAGGCAGGAGGATTCCTTGAGCTCACTAGATAAGGTAAGACTGGGCAACATAGTATTCTCAGGCATCATCTGGGTGATTTTTTCTCTGTGCTTTTTGATACACGGTCCTTTGAAGCTTGGAACGTGTATTTAGGAGCATGTATTCAGCATCATTAGTCATGATAAAGTGACCTGAAAAAGCACGTTTCTAGTGCTAGGGAGATGGCTCAGTCTGTAAAGTGCTTTCCATGTATTCACGAGAACCTAAGTTTAGATCCCCTGCATCCATGCAAAAAGCTAGGTGCAGCAGTGCATGACTATGATGCTATAATCACAGGTTAGTACAAGCAGAGACAGGTGGCTTCCGGGACTGTTGGCTGGCCAGCTTTCAGGTCCAAAGCAGTGAACTCAAAGGTCACTGAGAGACCTTGTCTCAAAAAATAATTGAGTATGCTTTGTCACCCTCTAGCACATATACATGCACACTCACTCACATACACACACAAACACATACAAAAATTCTATTGTAATGTGTACATATATATACGTATATATACACCCAAGCTGGAGAATGATGATCTCCCAACTGTGAAGGACCTCCTCAAAAACTGAGAATGTGCAGGAGAATTTTATCAGAACCAACCCTGGCTGGCAGGTGGTAACAGATATCAGGGCTAGCCCTCCTGGAAACAACCCTGGAAAGGCTCTCTGGAAGTCAGCAAGTACCAAGCATCATTTCAAACCCCACCACGTATGCTTATTTCCTCCCTCCTGCTTTTCTGTGTGACATTCCTCAGTTAGCTCTTACCATCACACCTTTTGGATGTTAGAATTGGGAAGAACGCTTTGTTACCACATAGAGACATGACATATTCTGGGAGGATGAAGTCCTTGAGGAATGTTTGTTCGTCAGTATCTGAGAATCTTGACCCTCTGTCTCATGACCATACCTTTCTAATGTCACCCCTGAAAGCAGAAGTGACAGAACTTTCCTTTGTCTCCTTTGCAAAGACTTTGCAGACTAGCTAGCCAATTTCTTCATTTCCCTCGAGGAAATAAGTGGGAGCCAGCTGCTAAGTGCTGGTGTTTGCACACACCTGTCTGTTTACTTTTTAAAATGTAATTGAGAATATGCCTGGAAGCATGAGTCTGTTTCTCCAGTGTACTCTATGCAGATTGAGACATGCAGGAGACAATCATAGTCTGGTATTGTGCATCCAGTGCGTGTACGGTTCTCTAAGTTGGTGTTTTGAAAAGACATAACAACAAAAAGATGCCTAGCATACAAACGGAATAGAGAGATGAAACACTAAAATATAACCCAGAGCATGAAAATGGCATAGTAATCACAAGTCTGCGTCAATGATTACGATGCTTTGTCAATGGTTTCCAACATTGTTACATTTCCTCCATCATGCACACATGTGCACACACACATATCTGTACTTACCTGCCCACACGTGCACACAGATAGACAGAAAGGCAGGCTGATAGTGCCTGAATTCTAAAGAAGTTATTAAAATTCTTTCACTTGGCATCCCAGCTATAGCCCCCTCCCTTGGGTTTTAATTGATGTAGTCTGTGGCTTTGACATCCATTATCTGACAAACACTAATCACACAACTCTATGGGAATGGTCCTGGGGTTCCATCTTAGCCTGCGCCTTCCTAGTCTCATCTCAGGACACCTGTCCCCAGGCTCATGCCCTGAAGCTAGCCGTCTGATTTCCCTATGAGTATTAGTATACCTTTCCGCTTGGCATTCCTTGTTCCCTCTGTCTCTTCTGTGGCGATGCCCTTAATTCGTTCTTTTTGTGGTCAGGCTATCTGTACACTTTCCCTTGACTGAATAATCACCCTCTGGGATCCCTGTGAACAGAACTTTCAAGATCTGCCCAGTGAGTAGCAGGGAATCCTAAGAACCAGACACCTAACTCTTTCAAATCACCATGGGTCAAGTATGAATGAGCTTCGATTTTTTTTTTTTTTTTTTTTGTCTACCCAAGGCCATCGCCAAAGCCAATAACTTTTATTGGTTTATGCTTTTACTTTTTGTTTTCTGCCACTAAAATTTCGGCAGTGGCTCTCTCTGGCTTAAATAGCATTTGTATTTCTGGATGTCTGGAATGGTACCTTGCATACAATAAGTTCCTATATCTCCACTCAGTAAGTGCTCAGTATACAGAATGCAAGCCAAGATTCTCTGCTACTAGGAAGAAATGTAAAATAGTTGGAATTCATTAAGAAATTTCAACAACTCACATAATCATAGATTTTAAATGAAAGAAGATGGTCTTTGTCAAGACCAGCTGATGTAGCCTTTTCACAGAGAGAGAGTCTCTTGTGACAGATAGTGACTCTGTCTCAGAGTAAGGTAAACTAGTTTGGATGGGAAGAGTCAAGGACTGGTTGAAAAAGTTGATCCAACCTTTTAAGACAATGAAATTCTGTGAAGTGTGACTGAAATCAGATCACAGTGGCTTCGAATGTAAGGGTCTGAGTGGCAGGAGCACAGCTGCCATGGGGGAGTAGTAACTCCCCAAGATTCCTACCAACTGAAGGCTACACGCTTGGGTCCAGCGACAATTCCCAGAATACTGGCTCACCACTGCGATGGTTCCAATGCATTCTGTTGCTTGTTGACCGCTTCCTCCGCTGGTGATGTGGGACCAAAAATGTATATCTGCTACTTCATTTTAACATTGATGAAACACTGATCAGGGGATAAAAGCTCACAGTTGGCCATCAGCAAAAGTGAGAGTCGGGGCACATGAGGATTGATTGAAGCCCAGTCAAACTAAGAGTGAGGTAGATCGTGAGCCCAGCATTATGGAACACAGAGTTACTGTATCCACTCCAAGTACTCCACAGTTTTATTAGGACCCACTTTTCACCACTTCCAAAGGACCCAGGCTCAACCCCCAGCAGCCACATGGAGGCTCACAACTGGCTGTGACTCCACTTTCAGGTGGTCTGACACCCCCATACCAATTCACATAAAATATAAATAAATAAATAAATAAATAAACAAACAAACAAATAACGGGGTTGGGGATTTAGCTCAGTGGTAGAGAGCTTGCCTAGCAAGCTCAAGGCCCTGGGTTCGGTCCTCAGGTCTGGAAAACAAAAACAAAAACAAACAAACAAAAAATTCCCAGAAAGTTCTTGAAAATATTCTGTAGTGTTGACTACTGTAGTGTTTGGAAACATAAACAACAGCAAGAAAAAAAACTTTTTTAAAGTTTTTCACACCATGCATGAAGATAACCTAAGACCCCTGCACAGATGTAGCCCATGGCAGTTCAGTATCCAAGTGAGTTCCATAGTAATAGGAACAGGGACTGTCTCTGGCATGAACTGATTAGCCTGCTCTTGATCACCTACCCCTGAGGGGGGAGCAGCATTACCAGGCCACAGAAGAAGACAAAGCAGCCACTCCTGATGAGACCTAATTGACTAGGATCAGAAGGAAGGAAAAGAAGTCCTCCCCTATCAGTGGACTTGGGGAGGGGCATGAGTACAGAGGGGGGAGGAAGGGAGGGATTGGGATGGAAGGAGGGAGGGAACCACAGGAGGGATACAAAGTGAATAAAGTGTAATTAATAAAGAATAAAAAATGAAAAAAATGTTTTTCAGTGGAAGAAAATTATAATTTGTGCCTAGGTCCCAGGTAACAGAATCCCAAAGTGACACAATTCTGAACACTCTCATTAATAAGACAGGGAAGTGTTTTTGACCTGTAGGTTTTATGGGTAATTTTTAATTTTTTTTCTCTTTTTTTATTTTATTTTATTAATTATACTTTATTCATTTTGTATCCCCCCATAAGCCACTCCCTCCTCCCCTCCTGATCCCACCCTCCCTCCCCTTTCTGCATGCATGCCACTCCCCAAGTCCACTGATAGGGGAGGTTCTCCTCTCCTTTCTGATCTTAGTCTATCAGTTCACATCAAAAGTGGCTTCATTGTCCCCTATTGTGGCCTGGTAAGTTTGCTCCCCCCTCAGGGGGAGGTGATCAAAGAGCAGGCCAATCAGATTATGTCAGAGGCAGTCCCTCTTCCCATTACTAGGTAACCCACGTGGACACTGAACTGCCATGGGCTACATCTGTGCAGCGGTTCTAGGTTATCTCCATGAATAGTCCTTGGTTGGAGTATGAGTCTCTGGGAAGTTCCCTGTGTTCAAATTTTCTTGTTCTGTTGCTCTCCTTGTGGAGTTCCTGTCCTCTCCAGCTCTTACTATTTCCCAGTTCTTACATAAAATTCCATTCACTCTGCCCAACAGTTGAACATCAGGCTCAGCATCTGCTTTGATAGTCTGTAGGGTAGAGGCTTTCAGAGGCCCTCTGTGGTAGGTTCCTAATTTGTTTCCTGTTTTCTTCTTCTGGCTTTCAGAAGCCCTCTGTAGAAGGTTCCTAGGTTGTTTCCTGTGTTCTTCTTCTTCTGATGTCCATCCTCTTTGCCTTTCAGGATAGGGATTGACCGTTTTAGTTAGGATCCTCTCTCTTGCTTAGTTTCTGTAGATGTACAGATTTTAGTGGGTTTGTCCTATGTTGTATGTCTATATGAGTGAGTATATACCATGTGTGTCTTTTTGCTTCTGGGACAACTCACTCAGGATGATCCTTTCCAGGTCCCACCATTTACCTGCAAATTTCATGATTTCCTTATTTTTCATTGCTGAGTAATACTCCATTGTATAGATGTACCACATTTTCTGCATCCATTCTTCAGTTGAGGGGCATCTGGGCTGTTTCCAGCTTCTGGCTATTACAAATAAAGCAGCTACAAACATGGTTGAGCAAATGCAAATGTCCTTTTTGTGTACTTGAGCCTCTTTTGGATATATGCCCAGGAGTGGTATGGCT
Organism: Meriones unguiculatus; assembly: GCF_030254825.1. Classification (NCBI taxonomy): domain Eukaryota; kingdom Metazoa; phylum Chordata; class Mammalia; order Rodentia; family Muridae; genus Meriones; species Meriones unguiculatus. Next base: position 32,561,149 of record NC_083359.1, read on the forward strand.
GGATCTTGGGGAAGCGCTATTCCTAGTTGTCTGAGAAAGCGCCAGATTGATTTCCAGAGTGGTTGTACAAGTTTACATTCCCACTAGCAGTGGAGAAGGGTTCCCCTTTCTCCACAACCTCTCCAGCATGTGTTGAAATCGGCTAGAAAAAAAAGTGGGGAATACCCTAGAACTCATTGGTAATTTTTAATTTTGATGAAAGTGTGTAGCACTCACCAACCAAGAGACAAAACAGTTCTGTGTATTTCAAAATACCGTCCAAATATCGAAGCAGAACAGACCTCAAACGACTATTCAATTTGGGGATTATATTTAAAATGAAGGCAAATGCCTGGCAATGCCTTAGTACAGGATGAGAACGGTATTTGAATGATTTTATTTAGATCTGAAAAGATCCTGAATCCTAAACTGGATCCTGTTTTCCATCTTTGTGTAATGAGTCATTAAATAATACAGAGATTGGGAGTGGAATGGCGACAGGGATGGGGCATGAGCAGGAGGAGCTAGTCTCTGCATATAAAGATGTAGTATCAGGACATAAAGGCAGAAAAGGGGCATGGGCAGAAAGATGCTTTTAAGGAAGACTCGTCACTTAGGTTAGGTTTAGTTGCCAACTGTACTTGACCTGAATTAATCTGTTTCCCAGAATCTAGTGGTCTCCATTAGTGATTGTACTGGGTAAGTGAAATTGGGTGGAAGGTAAGAACTCCAGGCAAGCTTGTCTGCAAGTCCTAGACGTTCCTAGTTCAGGGCGGAGCTGTTTTGTCTTTAGTAATGGAAGATTGACAGGTGACATAAAAAGGTAATTTCTCTTGAATTCAGGGAGCAGTACAAAACAAGTACCAGTTTCTGAAAAATAGCCTCAATTGGTAGTGCATGCACAGGTGGCCCTATTTTTTCTTTTCTTTTAAGAGATGATTTATTACTCTCAGAAAAGAATAATAAAATATTCTAATTAATTTCCCTAAAAAAAAAAAAACTAGTAGTGCTGCTGTGGGTTTGTTTTAAAAACAAATAGTTAATTTTAAAAAACTAACAGAATTCTCCGTTTAAAAAAAGATGGTAGTCTCTTATTTACTTCATTTCAAAGTTTTTTTTAAACTCAGTCTCCCTAGCAACAGAGACATCTGTCTCTATTCTCTTAGTCATTAAAGCCAAAGAAAGTAGCTGCTTCAAAAATAATAAAGGCAATTTCTATGAATTGGGTAACCGTTAATTGTTGCCAAGAAATCTTAGTGAGATAATGAGGCATACAGCAATTGACAAAGATCTTTTCATTGATGTCTGAGCTCCCAGCGGCCCATGGTGGATAGCTAATATATACAGTACCATCGATGAGGTATTGTGTGATTTGCTATGTAACATAAATAGAGAAGTGATCTTTACTCTTTCTAATTTCTGTCAGAAGCATGCCTTGCTGTGATTTCTCTGATTGCTTTGTAACTAATCATACCTCAGGATTCCAGGGAATATATTTGCCCATTATATTTCATGAAAATAGAGAGGTTTGAAGCATTCACAATGGAGATCAATGTGGCAAATACTACTGTAGCTGCTGGTGGTGTGAAAACACAATATCCTTCTTATTTGAGTTGTAGACTCCGCAAAACCATTTGAGTGAAAATACTTAAAATTGCACTGGATTCTAAAATGTATATTGGCATTTGTGCTAAAGCTGTTTTCAGGCCCCTTATAATGAAACCCCAATCACCCTCTACAGTAGCTTTGCTAATAAACACAAAACAGTTTTTCAACGCTTTCTGCTCTCCCAGCAGCCATGGAAGCAAATTATATTAAGTCAGTATTTTTTATTATTGCCCTGTTTGGCTCATGCCTGGCTGTATGTGAAACTACTGTTAAATGGGTAATAACAGAAGGAGAAGCAGAGCATATAGAAAGAGATTTTTGTGATGTTTTTTAAATAAGGAAATATAATTCTGATCACCAGACATGGAATCATTTATTGGAATACTGGTATTATAAGCCAACTTTAGGATTTTTAAGGAGGCGATAGAGAATGGCAAATGAGAACTGTCAAAATTGCTAAGTCTACTTTCAAATTATGGGTGTTTATAAAATTTATATATGTATGGATAACTGTTAAGGAAAACAAAATGGATTCTACATGCCCGTTGATTGTAGTGGAGATGTGAGTAGATGTTTGCTTTTGTTGAAGTGTGTTGTAGTGAGTGCAGATAAGAAACGGGGGCCGTAGATATGCTTTACCCCCCCCCCCGTATTTTATGTCAATGGGTAGGTAGGTGTAGAGAGCCTGGTGCGTTATACAAATAATGAAGGTATAGCTTGTTGGCAGTGGGATGAGAGTCACAACAATGTCACCGCACAGTTCAGCAAATCCTTTTAATTTAGAGATTTATTTTTGTATGATTTGCAAAGCTGCTTTTTAAAGAATCTCTCAAATATCGATATTTCTAGTAAATGTTTCTGAATATAAATGAATAAGAGGCATTATCTTTAAAAAATTACAGTTTTCATCTGCATAATTTCACACCGTTAAGGTGACAAACTGTTAATTTCCTTTCAAGATGCTTCTAATATAATGAAAAGAGAGAGAAGCTTTCTAACAACAAAGTAGAAATATACTTGAATATCTGTGGTGACTTTTTATCAAAAGTTTAAAAAATGCAGCGTCAAGGAGATCTTGGCACTTGACGGGGGTGTTCGTGACACTCGAAGGAGCTCAGCACGGCAGCCCCGGCTTTGTTGATCAGTTGTACCATATTGTCCATCAGCATGTCATTTCACAGCAGCTTCTGGTGGAGGACCGAAATGCACATTTGTCACAGATAAGGGTCACTGGACTCATCTTTATTCCCAAACGTGAGCCTGCAGACCTTGAGCCACACATGACCTGCCACCTGTTTGTGGAACCCTAAGCTACAGATTGATTTTCTTGCCACCCTGCTGGGAAAGAAATGTAATTTTGAATAATGTAAAAATTATATAAAATTAACATTTTAGTGCCTTCTATCAAAGAGATTTTTTTTCTTCAGAATATAACTCAGCCATTGGTTTATGCATAGTGTCTAAATGTTACAATGTCACAAGAGAGTCAAATAATGGTGATTGAGGTAGTCTGGGCCATAATACTTAAAATATTACTTCAATTAGTTAGCAATTAATTAAAAATTAATCCCTATCTAGCCATTTCCAGAAAATTATTTCCATTGTCAGCTCTAGATTTAGGTTATAGTGTCAATGTGAATTAAAACAAAATGAAATTATTATACCATATTATAAGAGCTAAGCTGCATAGCTAGCAGTAGTGAATGTGTCTTGTGCTGTGTGTGTGCTAAGCGCCTCACCCAGGGCACCTCCCTGAATTTCTACAAGGCCGCTATGATGAGGACCTGCCCCCAGCTTCATTTAATAGATAACCGAAAGAAAATGCAAGAAAAACCAGAGAAAAAGACTTGAGCGATGTCACAGAGCAAGAGGCCATGGCATTCGATCGGAACTGTGCTTGAAGGTAAAAATCCGTATTTTTAAAACCTTTGCTCTAGTCTCACCTAAAATTATGAGTCCTGACAAATGTGTGAAAAATAGGCAAACACTTCACTAGAAAAAAAAAAAAAAGTGAAATACACAGGTATGCTCCCAGAAAAGAAATAAAGAACCTTCTCCGTCACCGGGATGGAAATGTGGGGGTGAAATGACAGGACTCAGCAATCCCCTCCTGTTTTCTGACTTGGTGTTGTAGATTTGGGTTTCTTTTTCTTTCAAACCATGATTGATAGTCAGAGGGTCACAGAGATTTCCATAGTTTTGAAAAAGAAAAAAGAAAAAAAAAAACTATTGGATTGCTGTTTTGGTTTTTTTTTTTTTCCCCCATGGGCTAATGTTTAATCATGTCAGAAAACAGCAGAGAAAACTGAGTTACTCTAGGTCAGTTCTCAATCGGCGGCCCCTTTAGCAAACCTCTGTCTCCAAAAATATTTACATTATGATTCCTAACAGAGGAAAACTTGAAGTTATGAATTAACAACAAAAAACAGTTTTATGGTTGGGGGAGGTCACCACAACATGAGGATCTGTGTTAAGGGTCACGGGATTAGGAAGGTTGAGAATCACTGCTCTAGGAGATTCTCCATGGAATCTCTGGGGGATAGAATTTATAAGACAAGGAGAATGGGCCCTATAGGTACATCAGGGATGCTGGTATGTAGTTTTGAGAAGCAGATTCTAACCCAGGGGTCTCTAGCCGTGAGTGTATCTAAGGAAGCCCTAAGGGGATCAGCCACATTTCTCTTCCAGAACTTGTTCTATTCTTCTGTCGTATGATTTTTGGCTAGGTTGTCTTTCTATGAGCCAGGATTACAGTTTGTAATTAATACAATCAGAAAAAAAAAAATAGCTCATTGAAAAGATAGTAGGTAGCTTCAAGAATCCCCAGGAAGCCAAGAAAATAAATTTGAAAATAATGAATCAATGAACATCTGACAGTGTAAGAAATGGCGTAAGTTCCACGGGAGGGCTGGGCTAGGAGGGTCATTGTGTAGAATTAGCACTGATGCTACCGAATCACCCTTTGAACTTACACCCACTGTTGTGCCTAACACAGACTTTCATAGTCCTAGCTAGGGAGAGTTAGTTAGCTGACCATCCTTTAGTCCAGCCTTATCTTACCAACCGGATAAGGAAGGACCATATAGACTCCTTTAACCCTTCCAGCAAGAGGGTTTGGACAGATGGTGAAGTCATATTGAGGGTCTTCGATTAAGAGATGATAGGCATAATTCTCAGGTTTTGAAAGATTGATGAGGGACATCAAAATGCTGTGACGGCTGATCAGTGGTATTGAAACACAGATCTCAGGGATGACTGACTGTCCAGGAGGATGATGAGGGACATCCAGTGATTTTGTTCAAGGGAATATCTGCTGAGCTGAGGTTCAAAAGATTTGTAAGAACCAACAGATAGAAAGGGAGCAAAGCTATCAGCAGATACCCAATAATTACAAGAATGAAATTACTGTACAACTTGACAAGCTGTGTAAAGTCGTTCATATGAATTTCATATATATTGCATTACCATTTTCAATGCATAGGTCTAATGTACAAATAATTGACAGTGCTTAAAGCTTATCACTTAATGAAATCTCAGGGTGTATGCACTGTCCCAACTGTGTAAATGCTGCATAAGCCTAAAGTTGGAGTTGGATGTCCTGCTCTGTTCTCTTCCTATTTTTTGAGATAGTCTCTCACTGGGAACCCGGGGCTTACCGTTGAGGCTATATGGGACAGCCAATCAGCTGTGAGATCTTCCTGCCTCTGCCCTGACAGACACACAGATATGCCTGGATATTGCATAGGGGTTGTGGTTATGAACTTTGGTCCTTATGCTTGTACCAAGGACTTTACCACTGAGCCATCTGCCCAGCCTCTTTTGGTCAACTTTAATATGTATATATATATTTTTTTTTCCAAGATGTTTTTTTTTTTCAATGCACTGAAAGTGACTCACCCCTGCCTTCCAATAAATATCATGAGATCCTTTGATTAAGCCTCCTGCTACTTATTACCCCATAGAAGACTTGAGTGAGTTCATTCCAGGTGGTTTCTTTAATCCTTTGAGTTCAGAGCCAAATCAAAGCAACAGCTAGGAAATTCCTTCCTACTCTCAACTTCTGTGATAGAAATGTAGTTAGGACAGCGTATGTGTTAGAGTCTGATAAAGTGTTCCTGGGCATGCGTATGCCTGTGTGCGCCTGTGTGTAAGGGGCGGGGAAGAGAGACCTGCACACTAGCCCAAACTACTCTGGAATTCATTGAGTTCTTCATGCTAGCCTGAACTCACAGTAATCCTCCTTCCTTGGCCTTTCAAGTACAGAGATTCTAGGTATGATCTACCACATCGAACTTAGGATCAACAATTAAAATTTAAACTGTACAAAATTTAAATTCATAAATTTTACATATATTTCATGGTTCAATTTCATCAGACACAGATTTTTGTTTGTTTGTTTTTTGTCTTTCATTTTTGTTTTTCGAGACGGTATCTCTGTGTAGCCTTAGCTGTCCCGGACTCACGTTGTAGACCAGGCTGGCCTGAGATCAGCCTGCCTCTGCCTCCCTTAGTGCTGGGATTACAGACATGTGTCTCGGCACCCCGCTTAGTCACAGATCTCGACAGCAGAGAAAGAGAAGATGGAAATAAAGTCCTTTGAGAGCCTTCTGGACCTGCAGGAGTATGAGTGAATAAGAGGCACATTGCTTAAATAGTTCATGAAAGAACTCTTAAGCACCCACTAAATACATGATCGATTATGTGCCAATCGTGGGCTTCCTTCACTGGAAGGGCCTGACGACAGGACATGAAGCACATAGATAACGAAAATTAGTAGAGGCGATGAGAAAGGAAGAGTAATATAGGCTGGATATTTTCTAGATAGAAATCAGAGCCAGATGTACTGAAGAATGAGATCACTGAAACAAGAGAGTCCCAGGAAAGTAAGAGAACTGCCATTTGAAATCCGCAATCCACCTGCCTGCTCGAGAGACAAGGAAACACATGGTCTCTACAACAGAGTAGTGGAGAGTGTCAGAAGTGGAGGCTGGGAGGAAGAAGGGGCAAATCAGCTCTTCCTTCCTGTGTTTACCAGAAATCCTTGGAGTGCTTTACAATGCAGGGCATCTGACATTTTACTTTATTTTTCAGTTTTAATTTTAAAATGAGGCCATGTCCATATAGTAAAAAAAAAAAAACAAAACAAAACTAATAGGTAAAATTCATATAGTAAAACCCAACGTGTGGGGTTTGAGTTCTGACAATTCAGGATGATTCCACAAAGTATAATCTTTTTGCAAAGCCAGTACCTTTCAATTCCAAGAAATCTCCCTTGTAGTTTTCTCTTTGGAAGAATCTCATTCCAGTTGAAAAGTAGCATATTTCCTTAAGATAGTATGGTGATGTTTTCATTCATGCATGTACCATAGAAAGATAACATCAAGCCATTTAATATATCCATCTACTACACTTACTGTTTTCATAAAGAGACCACATAAGTCATCTTAAAAAAGTATTAATGATCCTGTTTTATCAGGTATCTTCAGGACTGGCTGCAAAGCCCTCCTCTGTGGCCTGACAGGACTGCTCCTCCCTTCGGGGGTGGGGAGACCAAAGAGCCAGTCATTGAGTTCCTGTTAGAAATAGTCCCTGTTCCCCTCACTTTGGGAGACCAATTGGTTACTGAGCTACCGCTTTTGATAAGCTTGGCATGGTGGTCCATACCTACAATTTGAGAGAGACCCTGGATCAAAAGAAAAGCAGATAAAATGCTGAACATGTCTGTAATTTGGGGAATATTGCTCTTTTGCAAATTTGTAATTTCTATCAGGAATCCCAGATTCATTTTCCACCCTCTTGACTACCACACGTGCTAGAGTCTCCACTCCTTTTTATTCCATCTCCAGTCCAATAGGTTTCTTCCTGTACCTTTTGTGATGTCATCACTTCTCAGATTCTGCAGGGCACTTAATCTTGAAAGTCACTTTCAGTTAAGATTTTGGACTCCCCTTTATTCTACCTGGCCATACCAACAACATCTGTCTCACTTCTGAAAACCACACCATTTATTTATTATTTTTTTCAGGCAAAATTCCTTGCTTCGCTGCTTTTTCTAAAGCCCAAAACTTCTGCTTAATCCCATTCCAGACTGGTGCCTGTCCTTTGAATTCTGACAGCTTCTCAGCCCCTCCTCATTGAGTTTTCCTGTATATCATGTAGTAGAGGAGATGTGTGAAGTACATATGACCATTTTGTGAATGGATGTAGTGGGTGACCGACCTAGAGAAAAACAGGATGATAACAATGGGTGTGAAGGGTACACTCTCTCAAGGTAGCCTTGTAAATTTCAATCAGTTATTCTGATTTAGCCTGTATAGGTCTGGGCCCAGGACATTTCATTCTTGCTTTGGTAAAATTGCTGAAGCTGTCTTTTCTCTTTATCTTGTTCTATGAGTCATTTTTGTCCACAATCTAGTCAGCCAGTCATGAAGGCTTACACAGTCCAAAGCACTCTGGATGACTTTCTGCTTGGTGCAGTCTTCACTGTCTGCTGCCCCGTCATCGATCTAAATGCTAACTAATGCCTTCCTCCATAGTGAAGTGCTCAAGGCACTGGCTTGTCAATGGCTGATATCTGTACCAGTCTTTAGCCTGGTGAGGTAATGGATAGGCAGGATATCCTTATTTTGAACATGATTTGAGCTAGTACATTCTGTGTGGGTTGATGTGTTAAAATATATTACATTATTTGCAGAAAGAGAAATGTCAAGAAACCAAGGGGCTCTTGGTGAAAATTTTCTTCCTGTTGGTCACAGCCATCTCAGTTATCTGCATCAAGGTAAATATTCAAAGGTTAATGGATCATGTTGCTAGTGGATAATGGAAGGGAGTAGTCCCCATGGTCTCACCTTGCTCCTGAAATATAATTACCAGAAGACGGACAGTGTGAGATGGAAACAGTGTATCATCTGGGCACTGACCTTCAGGTAGTGCATACAAGAAATGATGACATTTCTGATCTGTTTCTTATATTTTGATGCATGACTCATAATCAGATATCAGTATTTTCATGGCTGGAAGATCCAAAGCCAGTAAGATAGATAGTATTTTGGGTAGCAAGATAATGATGGAAAGAAATTCTAATGCGGATCCCCCCCTTTGGCATTTTATGAAGAAAAACAAGGCTCTTTTAAGAAATAATTTTCATGATACATAATTTTTATTTTAAATTGAGTAAAAACATTAGAAAATAGCCCAGTACATAAAAGGTACTCAAGAAATAAAATGACTATGCCTATGTTTTCTTTTTTTCTTCCTCTTCCCTTTTCTCCTGCTCTTCTTTCTTCTCCTCCTTCTTCCCTTCCATCCTCTATTCTCCCCTCCTCTTTTTCTTTTTTGACAGTGTCTCATTATGTGGACCTGGCTGGTCTGGAAGTAGCTACATAGAAGAGATAGACTGGCTTCAAAGTCTATTTTATCACTAAATTTGATGACAACATTTTTGGTGTGTGTGTGTGTGTGTGTGTGTGTGTGTGTGTGTGTGTCTATGTATGTCTATGTATATATATGTACCTGTTGTTATGAATATGGGCACTTATGCATGTCCATGCATGTAAAGGCACTGTCCAGCATTAGATGCCTTTTCTAATCTCTTTCCACCTTAAATTTTGAGGCAGGGTCTCTCACTAAACTTGGAGCTCATCCGTTTGGCTAACTTTGCTGATCAGTACACTCTAGAGACTTATCTGTGTCACCTCCCTGGAGCTGGGACTACAGATGTTTGGCACTGTGACTGCCTCTTTTTTTACTTTTATTTTTTTAAATGTGATTGCTGGGGTCCCTAGGCTCAGGGTTTCATTCTTGCTCAGCAAACAGTTTACCGATGGAACCATCTGCCTGGCCACCTGGATGATCACTTTTTTCCTTTGTGAAAGTCGTGTACAACTTAAGTAGGTGTTATGATTACAATTATAATATTTTAATATATTACGTATAATGGTAATATATCAAAATTTTCTCTGATTTTATTCTTGGAGTTATAAAATTCTAAGTCAAGCAGATGAATTAAGTGGAAATATGTTACCTTTATATGGCCACCATCTGGAAAAATGAATACAAATTTATCTTGTACTATTATTTCTACACTAGTGAATTTTCTAAAAGTATTTAACAAGGATCATGATGAGTAACATAAGGAAGTTGACATATTTGGTCCTGATGGACTGGACTCTAGGATATTTACGTGCAAACCACACAAATAATTTACATCCTGAGAAGAATAGTTAGAATCCTGGAGCTGCTTTGCTTTTCTGTTTTTAGTTGGTTTTTATTTTCCACTTACATGTTTTTAAGCACAGGAAAGCTGCTTTTCAATGGTCAGGGAAGCTATGACAAGGCTAGTATTTAGAACAGAGCAGTTATGTTTGAGATCTAGGCTTGAAAGATTGGACCACACACACCCTGAACGTTCTCTAGCTTGCATCATCTTGCATTGGTCACTTACTCCATTCTGTCCCAACTTCCTCCCACCTGGGCATTCATTACTCTTGTTTCTGCCTGTTTCCTCATTAAGGCATGGACCAGCAGCTGTGAAACAAAGAACATAATCCATCTGTGACATTACGTCAGACAAACCATAAATCCTAAAGCTATGCTGATTACAAGGGAGACGCTCTAAGAAGAATGGGTTAATGTGATTAACATTCTATATAAGTTGGATGGTTTAGAAAGCCCAGATTCCGTGATCGAGAAGAGCATTGTATCAGTGAAAATGAATCCCACTGCTGCAAATTGATTGAAAGCACAAAGAAGGGTGTTTCTTATTCTTTACCAACTTGGCAGTCTATCAATGCTTCTGCAACTGTCCTCATATGTGATATAGATGTTCTCTTTCTGCATCGTCCAGAGTTCTTGCTACAGGGCACAGTCTGAAGTCCACAACACTGTGGAATCTCCAGTTTAGAAACCAGGGCCCTGGAATCTGTATTGTAACAAGAACTTCAGGAACTCTTCAGGCTGTCTTAAAATTTCTGGATGTGAAATTCTGTTGCCATAAGAGTTTTCATGTTTGAGAAAGAACCTCATTCTCTCTTTCCTCTCTGCCTCTCTCTGTCTCTTTGTCTATCTGCCTGCCTCTCTCTATCTCTCTCTGTGTATGTGTGTGGGTGATAAAGCTTTTAAGAACATGAAATGTGGAACCTTACCAATTAGCTTTATTTCCAACTCTACCTTTACCTGCCCACATTGACCAAGGTGCATAACCTCCAACGTCTTCATCTCTATAATGGAATGACAGCATCATCACCCAGGGGAATCACTTTCTTTGGGGACTTCAGTGAGACAATCCCTGCCACACACTCTTGGCACAGAGTTTGGCATCTATCGAAGCTTCCTTTTGTGTTTCTTGTTTTGCCACTCGACTACCAGGGGTTGTATTGTCTTATTAATAGGTCAGATAAGTCATAATTAGATTGGAATTAACCTGTGAGAAAACTTGCAGAACAGCTACGCATGTTTCAGGCTAGCTTTGAAATGCAGAGCTAGCTGACCACTGTTGCTTTCTCTCAAAAGTGTAAAAGAATACAAAATAAGTGTGCAGATCTTGGTTTTCTTTAGTTTTTCACTGCAGCTGGTTGGAGGAAAGTTAGTCTAGGCTGTAGCCCAAGTGACCATAAAAAAGGAACTTTTCCTCAGGTGGCTGGATTACCTTAGACATGAATCACATGAGCCTACTGGCAGCCAGCCTGTGCCTGTCTTGGCTGAATCCTCGGGGTTTCTGCTGCTCCTTGCGCTGAGGGGAACCGCAGGTAAATGCCTCCCACAGCCTCTCCCTCCCCCTGCAGATAGGCCTCTCAGTTTCCAGAAAAAAAATAATATAGTAGAGAGAGTGCCCTTCAATTTTCCTGGTATAAAGAAAGCCTTCTGCTTTCATTATGTACAAGTTCGGCCAAGTTCCCACACACTGGGTTCTGGACGATTAGAAAGCTTTAATTACAGCTATTACACAGCCTGGGGGAGCCAGTGCTTTCTCCCTGGTCATCCTGCGGAAACCAGAAAGGGCCAGCACAGGTCGGAGAAGCAGAGTTGGGGAGTCCTGCTGTGAGGGCCCATAGCTGCCTGGTGGTGATGGGTGGAGGCGGTACCGACTCTCTGCTGGTCCCTGAAGACCAGCTGCTATCACCTGGACCATGCCAGTTATTCTGAGTTCTTTGTAACTGCAGAGCCAGTGTTTTCCTCATTCCCATTGTTCTCCTTGCTGCCAGACCACTTCTGCTGTCCTGCGGCCTCTCGCTCAAAGCCCCTCCAAATTGTTCTTGACAATGGAATGAAAGCCCTTCTTTTGCTTTTACATTCGAGCATCATTCTCTCTGCTTTTCTGTAAATATCAGACATCTTTCTTTTTCCCCTCGGTATTATTATAATATTCTGGATACACTGGAGAAGTGACTGGGAGGCCTGGGGCCTTAGCACACCCCCGAGAGGATGAGTTTCCCTTAAAGATGATAAAATGCTTCCCTGGTATATCTGTTATACACAGCAATCCGGAGAATTAATTCAGGCTATTTTCAGAACTATTTCAAACATTTTGATGACTCAGAATCTGAATCAGAGCAAATGGGACACGATCTAAATACTACAAGGTGACACAAATTCAACATGAGTAGGGACAAATTAAAAAGGCAGTAATTGCAGTTATTCATCTTAAATTAGTTTATATTGAGAGAAGTAGCACTGCAATGCTGAATTTTATGTTTGGGTATCACTAGCATCATTATTCAAATACGTAGTCCTAGAAATATAAAAATAGACAGAATTGGTGGAACCTTTAACAAAAATACAGAGTTGTTTTTCTTCTCCTGAAGTTTTGAATGTCCTTGCATTAGTGTTAATGAATTAAAGACTTATATTACGCTCCCATAATAATCAGCAGTAGGATGATTAATTCTAGCCATTTGGAGGCTTTGTTCAGTTTGTAGAAACAGTACATGTAGGAAATGGTGACACAAGCCTGTAACCCTCATGCCAAGAAGGCATAGTTAGTAGACTCATGAGTCTGAGGTCAGCCTGTGCTACAGAATGGAGTCCTGTCTAAAAACAAAGAGGACTGCAGAGCACATGGTATGGTCTTTGCCCTCCAGAACTCTGTCTAGTTGAAGCGAGACTGATGTAGAAATGCCACAGAATGGTTTACATCTTCACTTTTGAAGCCTGGCAAATTCCATGTGCACCCCTGTTTGAATTCTACAACAGTCTATGACAAACTGAATGTTGAAGGAGTTGCAAGTTTGATATTCTATCCATTGCTGGGCAAGTGCATTTTCCAAGGATAATAGCAATACTAGCTCTCAAGCTACAGGTATCTTCATTGTGGCTTGTCAATGACATATACTGAGTGAAATCTATTTTTTTTTAAATCTCCTTAATGTGAACTAGTCCATGTGACTCACTTGTAGCCCATAGAATACAGTGTAGGTGATTTTACCTGACCCACCTCAGTCTTCAGGAATGCTTGTCCTTCCAACATCCTCCTGGGAAATCATTTGGAACTTAAACGACATCTGAGGTAACCCCAGACCTGTAAAGAAGAGACCATTCCTAGGTGGGAGGAGTACAACCTTTGAGTGTCTCACGCGAAAGGTGCAACAGAGATTTCTAGACACATCTTAACTACAGTAGAGAGACACTTGAACTAGGGAAGAAGAACCATCTACCATCAGTATCATGTCCAAAATATTATCCCATGGACACTAATCCTGGTTTACGCCATTGAAGTTGCTTATTTCATATAGGTGATTGCATTGGTAATACAGTGTTTGCTGTCTTAATAGTCAATGATACCGTATTGAGGAAACAAGAGACAATAGAAGCCCATGGGTAATCCTGATTCCCCTCTTACTCTGACTATCCCAGATCTGGCTTCATTTTATGCCCCCTGCCTCGCCACCATCATCTGGCCTACCTGCTGTTTTCCTGCATTAACGCAATAGGCTTATTTGTTGCAATTCCTCTACTACTTTTTAACTTCTGCAGCCCTGGGTCCTCTGCTCGCCATGGGGTTCAGACGCTGAATATGCAGTCCATTTCTGAGCCTTTCATTGGATTTTCAATGTGCTGTATGTGGGAAGTGCGAATCAGCGCCATTAGGCTCCTGAGTGTCTTTCCATGCAGATCCATTGTATTGCACATTCTGAAGGTGCTGGAACATACACATTCGCATACACATAAGCACACGTGGCCTGCCTCTGCGTCCTCACATGCATGCCACACACACCCTGCCTGGCATGCCATTTTTACTACTCCCACCACCAGCCTTCTGTAAAATTATAAAAGCCGCTTCCGAAGCACCTTCCTTATCATCACAGTGCTCCTCTCTGCCGCCTCTGTACTGTGTAATCCAGCAATAATTCCACTGTTGCTGTGGTCACACTAGGCTGTAATTGTTTATTATCATAGCTACTAACTAGACAGTAAACCACCAGAGGCCAAGGCCTATGGCTGTCAGTTTCTGTAGTCCTTGAAGTTTGTGAATGCATGACACACTATAGAAGTAATGTTTGTGTATCCGTGTCTGAGGAAAGTCAAGACCCTGTGTTTCAAAAGAAAACTGATTAAACACCTTTCTGCAGGACACACTGTGCTGAGTGCTCCTCAGAACACATTACACATCTGTAATGTTCCTTGACCTCTAAGAACTTATTTATAATTTAGTACGTATATCAGGCATGAGGGCAAATACCGAAAAGGACACACAATAATTGAATTACCAACGTTAAACAGTTATACAAATAGGGTAGATTAAATATTTACTTTGTATGTGCATTACCTTGTAAAGGGTAATTGCATTTTAGCAGCTGGTATGTGTCTGGGAACCATCTGAATTTTATGTTTAGACAATAGGAGCCTATCATGCTGATTACAAAGTAAACTGAATTTTGATGTTGGTATGGGTGAAGATGGACATTGATGTTCCCTGAGAGGTTAATTTATACTAGAGTGGAGGAAGTCATCTAGCTTGGACATAGTCCAAAGGAGACACCTCTGGCCAAATCACAGCAAATGGAGCTCATCTGTAGAACTCCCCCATTTAAAACCCAGGGAATATGAAAAATGTGTGCTTTTCATCAAAAGCAGGAAATAGGGTATTTGACAACATGCATTTGTCTACTGAATGTGATGGAATATGTGATGAAATATGTTTTGTCAATAAAATAAATTGCCAAACAAAATGTAATCCTCTCTGCAAATGCATTTAGTCTCCAGGATGAAAGAAGCTACTTTCAAAAATGCTCATTTTTTCCTTTGAATTATTTTAGATTTGCTGTCTATCAAAAACAATGGAGAAATGTGTTTTGTCAGACCTAGTATTTCTAGGTTTACAGATAAAACATATTTTAACTAGGAAAAAATTGAAACTCAGTTGTGGAGGGTCACTAAAAGTCTGACACATATATTTTAATGAAATTCATAATTTTGGGTTTAAGAAGATAAATTCTTATCACAATATAACTTTATTTTCTTTAAATATTTAAGTTGAATTTGCTATTGCACTTCCTTTTTGCACTGTAGCCAAATACCTGGCATAAGGAAGGGTTATTTTTTTCCCTTTTTATTTGAGGGAATATACTGCGTACTGGGAAAGGCATGGCAATGGGGACATGTGACTCAGACTCTCTTCTGCACATGTGTATCGAACGGTCACTTAATGCTAAAACTGGAACCGAGTTGTAACCCACAAGCTCTGCCCCAATAACAAGATGTGTGCCATATCAGCCCCATGTCCTAAAGGCTCTATGATGTCTCAAAATATCCCAACCAGGTGGGGCACAAGGGTTCAAACAGATAACTCTGGAAAGGATGTTTAACGTCCAGATTACACCACTGAGTTTTTAACTTGTCGATTAAAAATTGTTTCTGTCAATAGAGTGCCTTTGGACAGTTTTACACACACACACACACGCATGCACACACATACACCAACATCATAGAATCAGGATAAAATGTTTTCCCCCTTGAAAATGTCCAAATGATGTCTTAGGTGATTCTTAACTTTATTCATATAACATTTATTATATTTGTTATCACTACATCCCTGAAAGAGTTAAACACGTGCCTAATTAGGCTCTTTCTTTCTCTCTCTCTCTTTTCCTATTCTCCTGCTCTGTGAATTGATCCTTTGCCTCAAGGCTCCTGAGGAATTTTTAACTTACATAATTAATTAATACCATTTAACCCTTCAAATGTGACTCAGACACCACACCTAGCTGAACAACATTTTACATCTTTGCATAAGTCTGTGGTACTCTACAGTGGATAAGATAAAGCAAATAATTCAGTGTTAAACCAGAAAAAAAAATCAATAATTTTAAAGAAAATGTTCAAAAGAGTAATATGTATGCAAGCATTTTTAACCAGAATAAATTACAATACCAAGAAAAAGCTATTTGAATAGGAAGATATTTTGAGAGAGAGAGAGAGTTAAACGGCAATACACTTCTTTGCTCATGGTATCCGTTTAATATTTCAGGACTGAATGAGATAATGTCTATGAAGCCTTGGCTCCATGCCTAGCACTATTTCTATATTGATTTATAGTTTTCCAGTATTAAATAAACACTATTCCATTTGGTTCTCAAGCTAGTATCTTGTTTGGATAGGGATCATTTATTTCTGGCTTACCGGCAAGTAAGTTGAGGCTCAGAGAGTCAAAAGGTGAAGTACCACAAGGGAAGGACAAATTTCTATTTCTGGATAAGGACTATCTAGGGACAAGTGACATTTTTTAACTATATCCTGATGAAAAAAAGAGTAAGTTGAAAGGTTAGATCAGTATGAAAATAATACATGTACATGGCTGTTGAGTATATATTTATAATAGGCAGCAGCCACGAAGGACTTAGTTTATTGGAAGTTGTAGCTAGAGTGCAATTGAAATCAGAAAGTACCTTATGGATTAAGTAACTTGATTCAATTTGAAAGGAACCGAAAATGATATAAATGGTACCTGGCAAGAATCAACTTCTTATATTTTGGCAAACTATGTTTGGTAATCACGTGAGGAGCTCTGAAGCAGAACACTGAATATGGGCAGGATGCATCACGACTTTTGCACACCTGAACAAGGCAAGCATCTGAGCACATAGCAATAGACATGGAGATGGTGGCACAAACACAAAAGCCATTTCTCAGAGATAATCTGTGGAGCAGCACCCTACGATACACAGGCACGTAAGAGGTTGTGGCATTTGTAATAACACTGCAGATACAGTTAGAAAAAAACAAACCCAACTTCCTGTGAGTGCTTGGATTTGAACGGGAAGAAGATGAATGACTGAATGAATAATAGAACAGGAGTGCAGGGAATCTTAGGGAGGAAGGGGGAGAGAGAAAGACCTGAAAGTAGCTCCAAAAAGAGACCAACAGAACCATAAAAACTGAGCCCGGGGAGCCCTCAAGAGAATGATACACCAACCAAGGACAATGCATGGAGAGGACCTAAAATCCTGGCTCAGACGTAGCCCATAGACTCAGTCACCAAGTGGGGTTCCTTAGTAAGGGGAACAGGGACCCTCTCTGACATGTACTCAGTGGTTGGCTCTTTGATCATCTCCCCCTAATGGGGAAGCAGCCTTGCCAGGCCACAGAGGAAAACAATGCAGCCAGTCCTGATGAGACCTGATAAGCTAGGGTCAAATGGAAGGGGAGGAGGACCTCCCCTATCAGTGGACTAGGGGAGGATCATAGGGGTAGAAAAAGGAGGGAGGGTGGGGTTAGGAGGAGTTGAGGGAGGGGGCCACAGCCAGGATACAAACTGAATCAGTTGTTATAAATGATAATAATAAAAAAGGGAAAAAATAATAGAGCAGACATGCTACAAACATAAACCTGGGGTCAAAGAGAGGAAGTATCACGGAAGAATTGAAGATTAACAGGGCTAGGTCATGTTTGCTTCTGAGGTTTCTAAGACACATGACAGAAATGACTTTAAGTGACTTCAAATGAAATTAGCAATCAGGAAGGACTAACTCTCTCATGTTCCTTTTAATTTTTCTGGGAAAGTAATTGACAGTATCTCTGCATTGAGTTAAAGTTTACATGAGGTACTTAAAGTAAATAATTAAAAAAAAAAACTTGCTGGGTGGTGGTGGCTGGTGCCTTTAATATCAGCACCAAGGAGGCAGAGTCAGGTGGATCTCTGTGAGTTGGAGGCCAGCTTGATCTACAGAGTGAGTTCCAGCACAGCTAGGGCTACACAGGGAAACCTTGTCTGGGAGGAGAAAAAAAAAAAACCTTAACAGGAATGAATTTTATTATTCATATTTTCCAGTGGAATTTTCAAATACTTAAATCTTGATTGACCTTTAAAGCCCTGCATTTTTAATGGTGACTTCTGTGGGACTTCCATGACTGACTCAGCCTCTTGAATTCACAAACACCCAACAAAGGATTTGGCATACCAAAGACAACCAATATTTTATTGTATCCTTATTCTGTCCTTGCTTAGCCTTATTCATGCTTTTCATCCTCCCCATTTCTATTATCAGTATGAAAACATATACTCTCTCTACTATCTATCTATGTTAAAGTCATTTTGAATGCAAGAATTATCTCACTCTGCCTTTTGTAAAAGAGCCAGCACAGGGCATATGCTGTACTTAAATGTTCTAGTTTCCTTGTTCTTTTTTTTTTTTAAGACAGTGACAGTATTCCTGTCATGATCACCCTTTGCACAGAAAAACTCTCTCCCTCCATCAGTCCCTTGCCTATGGCTAGATACTTAAGTTAGAGATGGGATATAATTCTGTCTGGGATAGGAAAAGCACTACATGGCTGCTACCTTGCACATAGTAGGCTTTCATTTTTTGTAGGCATGAATGAACAAAAAGCACTATTTCCAGAGGTGAATCTACATGATATTGACATAACTCTCTTCTTTTTCTTCTTCTTCTTCTTCTTCTTCTTCTTCTTCTTCTTCTTCTTCTTCTTCTTCTTCTTCTTCTTCTCCTCTTCTTCTTCCTTTCTTCTCCTCTACCTCTTCCTCCTTCTCCTCTTCCTCTTCTCCTTGTCCTACACCTTCTTCTCCTCTTCTTCCTTTCCTCCTCTTCTTTTGCTTTTTGTTTCTTCTCCTTCTCTTCTTCCTCTTCCTTTTCTTTCAAATTTTTCCCCACAACAGGATTCTTCCAAATGTCCTGTTTTAAAGAAGGCTTGAAGAAAAAGAACCCCAATCACTCACTAAATAAATATATACATATATATACATACATATATATATAATAAATTAGTCAGTCTTTTAGAGTATGTGAAAGACAGATACTTACTCCTTAATCTCACCAATCCAAATAATGAACAAGGGAGTCCACAACAGAATCACAGAGATTGTTCTGAGGCTTTAGTTGCTAATTTGATTTTGTACAGAAGGGCTTTAAAGAATTTTTAATGAAAAGGCAATTAACGTTGAAACCTTCATTAACAGATAGTTGAGAGGAAAATCCAGACTTCTTGCTGAGTTTTTGACTTTTTAACTAATTGCAAAACTTTATAGTATTTTTACTGTATATTAGAGAATGGTGAGACGCTATCTATTTAATACAACCAGACCTTATGGGCAAATAGAACACTTTTTTTTTTTTTTTTTTTTTTTTTTCAATGCAGTTTATTCAGGAACATTGAACAATCCTCGGACCCCGGGGAAAGCCAGCCCACAGCTTAAATAGCCTCTGGGTAGCCAACCCAGGCGTGCCACGGGGGCAATGCAGATAGATCCACATACATAGAAGCAAGCCAGATCCTCAGCCTTAGCCAAATGTGGAGTTGTTCGTGACAGAGAGCACTCACCATCGGGAAGGTGGAAGGCAGAAACCAGCTCCATCTTTAAGGCATAGCATTCCGCAGCTCTCTACAGTTCCCCCTTTTTGTTTTAGACGCATCAGGCAAGAGTAGAGGTCTGATCTCTGATAGTAGAAATAAATTGGGACTTTGTACAGATGTTCATTTAGGTGTCATCCACCCAAAGAGCATCAGACCCGTCCGATACCTTTTTCTCAGAGGCGGGACCTGGGGCATCAACCCGCATGCAATCAGACATGCTCTTCTCTGGGTCCAAAGCGGCTGACCCTGAGTGCAGTGCTTAGCCTCGCATCCTGAGCGTATCATTTTAGCTTTTTATGGTATCCAACCATGCTTGGGGAGAATGTCCTGCTTCAATGGCTGTAAAGGCCTGAATGATCATGGCTGCATCACACTGTTGTGAGACTCTAATCTTGCATATATACCACAGGCAAACCAAGGAGACCAACACCAGAAGGCCTGTTAACACTCCCATGCCCACCCATTCCTTCAGATGATTCATGGCTGCAGCAATCCATGTTGATAATCCTGTGGCTAGTCCTGCGTCCACTCCGGTAGAATTTACTGTGACAATGGCCACTCTCAGCTGCTCCATCATAGTATCGAATTCTCCAGTCCAATTACCTAAAATATAGCTCAACAATTGTTTAGACAGATTTGCAGCGCAGGAGAAATTCTCATGTTGTATGCTAGTGACACAAAGTCCAGCATACTTTCATTGACAGCCAGGTTGAGCGATTTGCCATAGGGTATCAATTTGCTCCTGCAAGAGGTCAAATCTGATTGAACACCATCAAGCTTCCTTTTAGTTGAGCATTAATTCCTTTATGTACAACTAAGGCATGAGCTACATTGGCTAAATGATTATTCAGGGTCTGAGCAGTCTGCCCAGTATGACTCATGGCTAATGCCCTGGTGGTAGCTCCAACAGCCGTCAATGAGATGGTAGTAACAATGGTGGCTGTAGTTCCAAGATCCCTTTTCTGTCTGAAGAGAGTCATAGCGTGAGGGGCATCAATGGGCATAGGCACCCAGTGAGGCATGCGAGTAACCAGGGCATACCTAACTTTACTAGCATTCCAGCATTAGGCAAAAAAGCAAGTATCATTACCACAATTACTTGGCTCTATCTGGCTAATAATGAATAAAAATGGGGGATATAGACAAACAGGTGTGGGCTTATAGGAAATATTATGAGAAGCCTTAACCCCTCGTTGGAACATCCTGCATCAGTTCTAGAACTAGCAGTGGTGGTGTCCGAGGTCTGAGTAGGTTCAGGAGACCATTGCCCCCAGGGGCGAGACGTGCTCCATGCCAATTGACTAACTCCATGTTTTCCTCCAATTTTGAAAGTCATTTAAGGTTCTTAAATTATTTTTTTCCCTTTTTTCTTAAATTTTTCATCAATTACACTTTATTCATTCTGCATCCCCCCATAAGCCCCCCCTCCTCCCATCCCAATCCCACCCTCCCTCCTCCCTCTGCTTGCATGCCACTCCCCAAGTCCACTAATAGGGGAGGTTCTCCTCTCCTTTCTGATCTTAGTCTGTCAGTTCACATCAAAAGTGGCTGTATTGTCCTCTACTGTGGCCTGGTAAGGCTGCTCCCCCCTCAGAAGGAGGTGATCAAAGAGCAGGCCAATCAGAGTATGTCAGAGGCAGTCCCTCTTCACATTACTATGTAACCCAATTGGATTCTGAACTGCCCTGGGCTACATCTGTGCAGGGGTTCTAGGTTATCTCCATGAATAGTCCTTGGTTGGAGTATGAGTCTCTGGGAAGTTCCCTATGTTCAAATTTTCTTGTTCTGTTGCTCTCCTTGTGGAGACCCTGTCCTCTCCAGCTCTTACTATTTCCCAGTTCTTACCTAAAATTCCGCTCACTCTGCCCAACAGTTGCCCATCAGGCTCAGCATCTGCTTTGATAGTCTGAAGGGCAGAGGCTTTCAGAGGCCCTCTGTGGTAGGTTCCTAGGTTGTTTCCTGTTTTCTTCTTCTTCTGATGTCCATCCTCTTTGCCTTTCTGGATGGGGATTGGACGTTTTAGTTAGGGTCCTCTCTCTTGCTTAGTTTCTTTAGATGCACAGGTTTTAGTGGGTTTGTCCTATGTTGTATGTCTATATGAGTGAGTATATACCATGTGTGTCTTTTTGCTTCTGAGACAACTCACTCAGGATGATCCTTTCCAGATCCCACCATTTACCTGCAAATTTCATGATTTCCTTATTTTTCATTGCTGAGTAATATTCCATTGTGTAGATGTACCACAATTTCTGCATCCATTCTTCAATTGAGGGGCATCTGGGTTGTTTCCAGCTTCTGGCTATTACAAATAAAGCTGCTACAAACATGGTTGAGCAAATGTCCTTTTTGTGTACTTGAGCCTCTTTTGGATATATGCCCAGTAGTGGTATGGCTGGATCTTGAGGAAGCGCTATTCCTAGTTGTCTGAGAAAGCGCCAGATTGATTTCCAGAGTGGTTGTACAAGTTTACATTCCCACCAGCAGTGGAGAAGGGTTCCCCTTTCTCCACAACCTCTCCAGCATGTGTTGTCACTTGAGTTTTTGATCTTGGCCATTCTCATGGGTGTAAGGTGAAATCTCAGGGTTGTTTTGATTTGCATTTCCCTAATGGCTAATGAGGTTGAGCATTTCTTTAAGTGCTTCTCGGCCATTCGGTATTCCTCTACAGAGAATTCTCTGTTTAGCTCTGTTGCCCATTTTTTAAGTGGATTACTTGGTTTGCTGCTTTTCAGCTTCTTTAGTTCTTTATATATACTGGATATGAGTCCTCTGTCAGATAAAGGGTTGGTGAAGATTCTTTCCCAATCTGTAGGTGGTCGCTTTGTTTTGATGACGGTGTCCTTTGCTTTACAGAAGCTTTTCAGTTTCATGAGGTCCCATTTATTGGTTGTTGCTCTTAGAGCCTGTGCTGTTGGTGTTCTGTTCAGGAAGTTTCCCCCTGTACCAATGAGTTCTAGGGTATTTCCCACTTTTTTTTCAAGCCGATTTAATGTGTCTGGTTTTATGTTGAGGTCTTTGATCCACTTCGACTTCAGTTTTGTGCAGGGTGACAAGTATGGATCTATTTTCATTTTTCTACATGTAGACATCCAGTTAGACCAGCACCATTTGTTGAAGATGCTATCTTTTTTCCATTGTATGGTTTTGGCGTCTTTGTCAAAGATCAGGTGTCCATAAGTGTGTGGGTTTATTTCTGGGTCCTCTGTTCGGTTCCATTGATCCACCATTCTGTTTCTATGCCAGTACCATGCAGTTTTTAAAACTGTTGCTCTATAGTACAACTTAAGATCAGGGATGGAGATACCTCCAGAAGATCTTTTATTGTAGAGGATTGTTTTAGCAATTCTGGGTTTCTTGTTATTCCATATGAAGTTGAGAATTTTCCTTTCCAGGTCTGTAAAGAATTGTGTTGGTAATTTGATGGGCATTGCATTGAATCTGTAGATTGCTTTTGGTAAGATGGCCATTTTTACTATGTTAATCCTACCAAGCCATGAGCATGGGAGATCTTTCCATCTTCTCATATCTTCTTCTAATTCTTTCTTCAGAGATTTGAAATTTTTTTCATACAAGTCTTTGACTTCCTTGGTTAGGGTTACTCCGAGGTACCTTATGTCATTTGTGGCTATTGTGAAGGGTGTTGTTTCCTTAATTTCTTTCTCAGCCCTTTTGTCTTTTGTATACAGGAGGGCTACTGATTTTTTTGAGTTAATTTTGTATCCTGCCACTTTGCTGAAGGTGTTTATCAGCTGTAGGAGTTCCCTGGTAGAGTTTTTGGGGTCACTCACGTATACTATCATATCATCTGCAAATAGTGATAATTTGACTTCTTCCTTTCCAATTTGTATCCCCTTGATCTCCTTCAACTGTCTTATTGCTCTAGCAAGGACTTCCAACACTATGTTGAAGAGATATGGAGAGAGTGGGCAGCCTTGTCTTGTCCCTGATTTCAGTGGGATTGCTTTAAGTTTCTCTCCATTCAGTTTGATGTTGGCTATAGGCTTGCTGTATATCGCCTTTACTATGTTTAGATATGTGCCTTGTATCCCTGATCTCTCCAATACTTTGAACATGAATGGATGTTGGATTTTGTCAAAGGCTTTTTCAGCATCTAGGGAGATTATCATGTGGTTTTTTTCTTTCAGTTTGTTAATATGGTGGATCACATTGATGGATTTCCGTATATTGAACCACCCCTGCATACCTGGGATGAAGCCTACTTGGTCATAGTGGATAATATCTTTGATGTGTTCTTGGATTCGGTTTGCAAGTATTTTATTAAGTATTTTTGCATCAATGTTCATAAGGGAGATTGGCCGGAAATTCTCTTTCTTTGTTGAGTCTTTGTGAGGTTTAGGTACCAAGGTGACTGTGGCTTCATAGAATGAATTTGGTAATATTCCTTCTGTTTCTATTTTGTGGAATAGTTTGAAGAGAATTGGTGTTAGCTCTTCTTTGAAGGTCTGGTAGAATTCTGCGCTGAAGCCATCTGGTCCTGGGCTTTTTTTGGATGGGAGACTTTTGATGACCGCTTCTATTTCTTTGGGGGATATAGGTCTATTTAGTTGATTTACCTGGTCCTGGTTCAGCTTTGGTAAGTCAAATCGATCAAGAAAATTGTCCATTTCATTTAGATTTTCAAATTTTGTGGCATATAGACTTTTGAAGTAAGTCCTAATGATTGTTTGGATTTCCTCAGTGTCTGTAGTTATATCCCCCTTTTCATTTCTGATTTTGTTGATTTGGGTGGTGTCTCTCTGCCTTTTAGTTAGCCTGGCTAAGGGTTTGTCGATCTTGTTGATTTTCTCAAAGAACCAGCTCTTGGTTTCATTGATTCTTTGAATTGTTTTATTTGTTTCCAATTGATTGATTTCAGCCCTGAGTTTGATTATTTCCAGCCGTCTACTCCTTCTTGGTGTGTCTGCTTCTTCTTTTTCTAGGGTTTTTAGTTGAGCCATTAGGGTGCTTGAATGAGCTGTCTCGAATTTCTTCTTGAAGGCACTTAGTGCTATGAACTTTCCTCTTAGCACTGCTTTCATTGTGTCCCACAAGTTCGGGTATGTTGTGTCTTCATTTTCATTGATTTCTAGAAAGACTTTAATTTCTTTCTTTATTTCTTCCCTGACCCAGCTGTCATTTAGTAACAAGTTGTTCAGTTTCCATGTGTGTGTAGGCTTTTTGTTATTTCTGTTATTGTTGAGGTCCAGCTTTATTCCATGGTGATCAGACAAGATACATGGGATTATTTCAATCTTCTTGTATCTGTTGAGGCTCGCTTTGTGACCCACTATGTGGTCTATTTTGGAGAAGGTTCCATGAGGTGCTGAGAAGAAGGTAAATTCTTTTGTGTTTGGGTGTAAAGTTCTGTAAATGTCTGTTAGGTCCATTTGATTCATGACCTCTGTCAGAGACATTGTTTCTTTGTTTAATTTCTGTTTGGTTGACCTGTCCTTTGTTGAGAGTGGCGTGTTGAAGTCTCCCACTATTAATGTGTGGGGATCTATATGTGCTTTAAATTTTATCAATGTTTCTTTCACAAATGTGGGTGCCCTTGTATTTGGGGCATAGATGTTCAGGATTGTGATGTCTTCCTGGTGGAATTTTCCCTTGATGAGTATGAAGTGTCCTTCCCCATCTCTTTTGATTAATTTTGGTTGAAAGTCTATTTTATCAGATATTAGAATGGCTACTCCTGCTTGCTTCTTGGGTCCGTTTGCTTGGAAAGTCGTCTTCCAACCCTTTACCCTCAGGTAATGTCTATCTTTGTGTCTTAGGTGTGTTTCTTGTATGCAACAGATTGCTGGGTTTTGTTTACGTATCCATTCTGTTAATCTGTGTCTTTTTATTGGAGAGTTGAGTCCATTGATGTTGAGAGAGATTAATGACCAGTGGTTGTTAGATCTCTTGATTTTGATGTTGGCTGTGCTCATCAGGTTGTGTGCTTGGTTGCTTTTTGTTTTACTGAAGTGAGGTTATTTATTTCCTGTGTTTTCTTGAATGTAGCTAGCTTTCTTGGGTTGTATTCTCCCTTCCAGTGTCTTCTGTAATGCTGGATTTGTTTGTAGGTATTGTTGAAATTTGTTTTTGTCATTGAATATCTTGTTTTCTCCATCTATGAGGACTGAGAGTTTTGCTGGGTATAGTAGCCTGGGCTGACATCTGTGTTCTCTTAGGGTCTGCATGATATCTGTCCAGGCCCTTCTGGCTTTCATAGTCTCTGTTGAAAAGTCAGGTGTGATTCTAATGGGTTTGCCATTATATGTTACTTGGCCTTTTTCCCTTGCAGCTTTTAGTATTTTTTCTTTGTTCTGTATACTTACTGTTTTGATTATTATGTGGCGGGAGGATTTTCTTTTCTGGTCAAATTTGCTGGGTGTTCTGTAGGCCTCATGTATTCTAATTGGCCTCTCCTTTAGCTTGGGGAAATTTTCTTCAATGATTTTGTTGAAAATATTTTCTGGGCCTTGGAGAAGGGAGTCTTCTTTTTCCTCTATACCTATTATTCTTAGGTTTTGTCTTTTCATATTGTCTTGCATTTCTTGGACGGTCTGTGTCAGGAATTTTTCAGATTTAACATTTTCTTTGACAGATACATCGATTTCTTCCATTGTATCTTCTACACCTGAGATTCTTTCTTCCATCTCTTGCAGTCTGTTGGTTATGCTTACCTCTGTAGTTCCTGTTTTCTTCCCTAGATTCTTCCTTTCCATTATTTCTTCCATTTGTGTTTTCTTTAATTTTTCCAATTCTATCTTCAGGTCTTGAGTTGTTTTGTTTACTTCCTTCACCTGTCTGATTGTACTTTCCTGTTTTTCTTTTAGTTCCTTCAACTCTGTTTCTTTCATTTCATTCAGTGTTTTAAGCATTTCCTTTCTAAAGGCCATAAACTGTTTGGCTGCAGCTTCCTCTATTTCTTTACGGATGGCAATATTCTGTTTGAGTTTATCTTCCTCTATGTCTTTACGAATCTTATTTGTTTCCTCTGTTATCATCTTCATGAGCATACTTGTTAGGTCATCTTCTTGGATTTCAGTTATGGTGGGGTGTCCAGGGCTACTTGCCCCTGGGTAACTGGGTTCTGGAGATGCCATATTGCTCTGTCTTTTGTTGCTTGAGCTTTTACGCTGGCCTCTACCCATTGTGTTATCTTAGGAGTTTGGGGTTATTTTCTGGTGGTTCCTGGGGATCCTGTGGTGGAGAGAATCCCCTTTGCAGAAAGCTGGATTTTCCTGAAGGATGTCTTCTCAGCTTTTTGGGTATAGTCCCTGGATGGCTGGTGTTTTTTCCGGAGTTGCTCACCTCAGGGATATAGACCTGAGTGGTAACTGTGGTCTTTGTTAGTCAAGAGGGTTCTCCTCTTACCCAGGGAAGTCCTGGGGGCAGCTGCCCTGTTTCTGGGTTTCTTGTTGCAAATTTAATGATCAGCTGCTGTGACCCAGTTGGACATCAGGCGCGCCTCAACTGTTTGTGCTTGTGTCTGGAGCACAGCTGAGTGCTGGCGCCTCGGCCCCACTAGACTGCTAGACTTTTTCTAGGGAAGGATTGGGTGATTTAGATCAGTACAGTTTCCTTCCTTCCCCGTGGATTCTCTGGAGACACCGACTCCTAGTGTCTTTTTTTGCCCTGGTGCACACTGCTCAGTGTCCGCCAGCTGGCTGGCCACAGAAATTTGCCTGTGCCTGGAGCACAGCTGTGTGATGGCGGCTCAGTCTCTGCCAGCTGTCTGGTGCGCAGAAACTGCCTGTGTCTGCCTTTGTGGCTTTTGGGAGTCTGAGTGGCTCCCTAAGCTGGGTAATTTTCCGGGGACCTTTTCAGGTTGGGGGTGAGCTGAGTGCTCTGAGATCAGACCCGCCGTTTCTATCTCTGGCGGCGAATCAGGCGCGCAGGCAGGCAGGGCTCTGTGCCGGAACCTGGGTCCCCGGCTCTGGCTCCGGGCTGGCTCCTGGGGTGCCCGTGGAACCCGCCCGAGTCTTTTCCAGGGGATGTCTGGGTGACCTAAGGCCGGTCCCAATCGTTTCCTGTACCCTGGGGTTATCTCTCGACTGAAAATTCCAGTCTCTGATAGTGTGGTGCCCAAGGTTCAGTCTGGGACCGGAACCAGAGACACTGGCTTGTGGCTCTGGGCTGGGGCTGGGGCTGGGGCTGGCGGCCGGCAGCCAAGCGTCTGGCGGAACCGGGATCTCTTCCGCGGTTTAGCCGAGTGAGTTAAAAGCTGATTGAATCCCCCACCGTGGGGTATCCTCTCACCTGGGAAACACAATGACTGTGTTTTATGGCCGAGAGTTCTGATTGCTGTTCATTGTGCTGATCCTGCTGTGCTGCTGCTCAGAATGAGAGTCCTCCCAGCGCCGCCATCTTGCCCCCCTCTCAATCTTTCTTAAAAACTGAGCAAATAGAACACTTTTTAAAGGCTTTTAATTTTTTTTTTTCGAGTACAGAGGCCAGAAGCATCAAGAACTAATTATAATGAAGCAGCTCTTGTTGTATAAAATGGATACTGAGTAATGGAATGTTCACCAAGAAACACTGTGTGCTCTCAGCTAAAATGTTCCTGTATCTCTGTATTAGTCATACATTGATTAACTTTGCTACTTTATAAGAAACAAAACAAACAAAACAGAAGAGCAGAATTGACCTACAAGTAAAAAATATTGCTTAGCTTATGAGCATTGGCTTCCTTGATTGAAATCTTACACGTATTTTATATGTGGCTTATTTCTTATAAACTTAATTATGAAGGTGACTAGAAATGAATGCCTATTTCATCACTATTTTATTTGGAAGACAGGCTTTCTCAGACTTTTTCCACATGTGCCATCATTGAGGCCTTTGAATAATATAAATGAGGTTATAAATGATTTGGGTAGAAGGATATTAGAGTCTTTGGTTGGCCATATAGTACAAGGTTATTCCATGAGCTGAAGTGTCCTTTCTTTTGCCTTTCTTAGAAGCCTAAGCCAAGTTTTCATAACACTATGCTTTAGAGTATCTTTCACATTGTTTTTATGAGTTTCTCTTGCCATTGCAGTAATAATTATTCCACCTGACAGAGTGAGGGATAAGAAAGTGGAGGGTGAGAACCCCCGCTGGCAGTATGACTTCTTACTCAGCATTTGTCATTGGCTGGTCCTTCTGGGTGTTACATTGTCTATCACCAAATCCAGTGGTCCGTCTCAAACATCCTAAATTTTATATCTGATAGAGAAGATAAACTTAGGTAAATTTTCATTCCCCTTTAAATCTCTAACATTTTTTTTTCCAGAGGGTGATAATGTAACAGGACCTGGAGGCATGTCCCTTTTATAAGCACAGTGTCATTCCACTCTTTGGAGGAGAATGGGAGACATACATAAATGTCTTATCGTTTAAAGTCATCAGATATTTAGAGGATCCCCAATAGAGAAGAGTTAAAGTATAAAAATTCCTCCCCAACTCTGAGTTCTCTACTGATGCTCAAACGCTGTTCACATACTGAAAACCCCTGTTCATAGAATAAGCACTCAGCATATGGACTCCAAGCACATAGATTCAGGGACAGTACTGATGACTTCATCAGAGCAAAGACTTTGGAGACTAACTTGGGAGACCTGAGCTCATAAGCATTACTCTCCAGGGCATTTCCCCATTCTGTTGGTACAAATAGTTAGAATGGGCAGTATTCTCATGAACTAGCTTCACTGTTCTCATGAGCTAACACTATCGAGATTTATGTACTTATAGTCAAGACGTTTTGGGAAAGCTTAGGAAAAGAAGGCGCTAACTGCAAAATAGAAAGCTTGTGAGTGGTCATGTGTTCTGCATACATTGTCCTGTATTTGAGAACTGGGACTTCCATTTATTGTTATTGAAAGACAGAAAGCAGGAAAATTTGGATCGCTACCATTTATAGATCATCTTCCCCTAATATAGATTTTTTTTTTCTCCTCAATTTTTCTCAGTGTTACCCCTTTAAATCGGCATCTTAGGAAGTGATACAAGAAAATAAGACTCTGGACCAACAAAAAATGGTTCAACTTAAACATTCATAGAATGTTTTTACATGCAATGAAATATTTTTAATATTTTCACAAGAATATTTCCATAAACATTTTCTGGTATTTAAGTATCAAGGCCTGACAGTGTGTTCATAAGTAATATCTATAATTAGTAATGAGCCTTTGATAACAAAGAGAGCAGATAGTGCACAGTTGTTCTGTGGAAAGTTAAAGCAGTTTTAACTCTTGCTTCACAGGAGTAGCTGAGCTTTAATCTATGTAACTCTTTAATTCACTAACATGGGTATTTAAAAAAAAATTACTTGGTGTCATTCAACACAAAGAAATAAGGAACAGATGTAGCTTCTTTACAGTGTGGTGGTATTCTAAAACTCTGCATTGCATGAATAAAAAGCTAATTGTACTAAAACAAGAAAAGTCTACGTGGTTTTCTGCTGATAGGGGTTACTAAAGGCCCTTCCCTAGGCTCAGTGTTCTGGCACACATACTTAGTGTTTACCTTTACTGTTTAAAACTCCTCATCTGTACTCCAAACAAGCACAGGTCTGAGTACTTTGCTTCTGTCCCTTCCTTTAAGTTTTAAAAATGAAAGAACTGAGTGAACCCTTATTTAAATATCACCTACAATGGTAGCTGTGATAATGTTATTGTATTCATTTACACACTAGTGTAATTAAAGTGTTGAGTGAGCCTCTCTGCCTCTGCCTCTTTAGTCCTGTTTTGCTTTCCTTTGATCTGTAGCCCAGTCTTTGTTGTTGTTTGTTTGCATTTTTATTGTCTGCTTTCATTCCCTTTCATTATTTTATTTTGCTCATCCAATCACTAATATAAATAACATTGTTTACTTATCTGCTTTAGATTTATTAATTTGTTCATCTGGCCATATGTCTGCATGCCTTGATGTGAACTGGATATCAATTCCCCTGTCACTTTTCCCTTTATTCTGCCATATTGTGAGTTGACATCAAAATACACACGGCGAAATATATGTTAGGCTGGGACATTAAAATGATTGACAGTGAACTTGCAGGGCAAGGAGGAGGCTAATCCATATATGACACACAGAAGCTGTTTTCCCGGCAACAACTTCATCATTGTTCCTAAACATGAGAGATGAGCCAATGTACCTAAAAAATCATTCAGGTAAACAGCAGAGAATGCTGCTTGGCAGGGCAGGAATACGATAGTCTTTCTCTTCACTTCACTGTGGTAAATGGAAATAGATTCTTCTTGCTTAGATTAATAGCTGGTTTAACTCAATAAAGTATGTACAAATCCTTGGCTATTTCCTATGGAGTCATATTCAATCCTTTTATATGTATGTAATAACATCTCAGAGCAATTGAGACGCAAGTCAGGCCCTTGGGGGGAAAATCTTCCTATATACTGGGGATGTAATATATATATATATATATATATATATATATATATATACATATATATGTAAGATATATATGTAAGATATATGTATATATATACATATATATACTCTTTGGGGGGAAATAATAAATTGTTGTGAGAACAAGAAGAAATCTGATGATTGCTTGCTTCAAATTTAAGGTTCAGTATTTCATAATATTCAGTATTTCATATTATATGAACAAAGGAGAAAATAGGAGACTAAACTGGATGGAAAAAAAATTGTATAGAGCCTAAGAAAAGACTGCTCCCAGATGGGATTCACTGAAGATTCTGTTTCTTTGCATTTTCATTATAATTAATTCTTTAATATTGCCAGTTGAATCTCAGGAATTGAAAAGGTTCCAATCCATACAATCTGGCATCATGCTGCTCTTCTGAAATTCCAGGAAGCTTTCTGAAGGGGAGATTGGAAAATTCACAGTGGGAATGGAGCAATTAGAACAGAGGTGTGGTGTCAAGAGATGTGGGCCAGAGAGAGAGAGAGATAGCTTATGACAATGGGTCCTTTCCAATGACAACATCGTCCAATTAGCACATCATAACATGAGATGGGAGGAGGGGAGGGAGAGGGTGGTATTTAGAAACAAGTTGATTGTTTTTAATCTGGGTCTCCAAATCACATCCTCTCTCCATCATAAAAAATGGAAGCTGTGTTGATAAGAAGCTCAGAGTTAGAGCAGGACTATGCATGAGTCAAAGGAAAAGGAAAATAAGCGGATATCTCAAAGGTTTCTGACGATTTTCTGGGGAACTCGTGAGTTAACTAGGTGTGGAGGTTTACTCAAAATAAAGAGACAGTTTATTTATTTAGGTGCAAAGAGGTGTGAGTTACCAAGGGGTGACATGTGAAGGCTGTGGAACCATCAGTACCCCCTGCTTCCTGTTTGTCTGTAAGATTCCTCGGAGGGAGAATCCATCCTTTCCTCCTCCAAAAGCTAGGGTCTAGGGTCGGGCTACCTGCTAAAGTACTAGCTTTGGACTAGTTGTGGTTCTTCTGTTTTACTTTCTTAAGTAGCTCAGATTATAGGCCTGTGCCACCGAGACCAGTCTCTATTCCCATTCACCCATCATAAGAATTTCAATACATAGGAAGTGTGAACTTGCTCTCACCTTATGTAAAATTCATGTTATCCTTTATTTTACTTAATGACATTTTAATTGAAAATCAATTCACAGGCATAGAAAATTTATAAAACAGAAGGGAATACTTCTCCTCTCCACTGTCTTATCATCAGTTCCAGAAAACCAGATGAGTCCAGGGATAATGAAAATTGTCTTTTGACATAGGCACTTGTCAATACAACTCAGAAGCGTTATGAAGCAAAAACGAGACTGTGGAGATTAGCATGTCTACTTTGTGACCATCTGAGCATTCTTGGTGTCCCCACTCTGCTTCTCACAGGACCATGACTAGCTCAGTGCTGGAGATCTACAGCCTTCCTTAAGCCCCAAATACTCTAAATGCCTTGGATCCTGCCTGCAAAGTCAACTATCCCAATTGCCTCATCCCTTCCCAGAACACTTAGATCACTAGTTTTATCAGTTTTATTCATTTTCTTTTTAAATACTGGGTTTCATGTAACACATGCTGGTGTTGAGCTCATTATGTAACCTAGGCTAGCCATGGACTTCTGATCCTGCTATTGTCTCTGAGTGCTGGGACAAGAGATACACACCACCCTCCTACAACCTGTATTGTTTTATTTGTCAACTTTTTCACTATCTTTCTATCCCATGTTTTGTCCTTGTATTAATTTATTTTCTGTTTCGGTGATGCAGTATCATGAATGAAAGTGACTTATGGAAGAAATGGTTTATTTTGGATTATGGTTCTATGGAGGGATCATCCGTAATGGCAGAAGAGGAATGGATGCAGATTACCTGAGCAGGAAGCAGAGAGGTCACATCCTTAGCTACAAGAAGCGGAGAAAATAGACGGGAGGTACATTGAGACTCTCTAAGTCCTCACTAATCACATAGTCCCTCTACCAAGGCTTCAGTGCATAAAGATTCCATAAGTCTCTCAAAGAATACAATAAAGCAAGGGCTAGGGGATCCGATGAGTGGGATTTTCAAGGCTTCTATTCATTCAAATCACCAAAGTTCTGAAAATAGCGGCAGTTCATGTTTTTTCATTCATTAAGGCTTTAGGGAGTTTGACTATCATGGTCTTTAGATTTATCATTATGGCTTAATGTTACTGAGGCGTTTGAGTAACTAGTCATATTTGAATATATCTGTGGGCAATTAGGAGTTTATTTAGCAAAGTTTTAAAAGGAAAAGGACTCACCGACCAGACGGCTCATTGTATGGAACTTTTATTTGTGATATTCATAAGACAGTAATAACTATTTAAGGAAACATCAATCAATATTGATGGTGAGTTTATCTTTTCAGGATGGGAGAAATATTCAGAGGCATTGCCCATGGAGGTTAAGATTCTTCATGACATTATGTATCTAGATTTTTCTCTTGTTTTCATTTTAAATATTAAATTGTTCTTAGCTTTCTTTCTTGTAACTTTACCTTTCATCTTTTTCTTGGGAACCCTCAATGGTTTCTGTATTGTATACTGAGGAAGTCTTGTTAATAGATTGCATAGATAATTTTGAAAGGTTAAAAAAGACCTTTGACTTGAGAGAAATTGAAGCCTTTTTGAAAGAAGTCAAAGGGGTGTCTATTAGAATCCTCCACATACACATGAATAGTGAAGTGACATTTGAATTTGACAGAGAGAGTGAAAAGATCAACTTGAAATGCAGCCCTGAAGGAGGGAATGCCATGTATCTGCGCTTTCTCAGTTTGCCCAGGGAAGAAATTCTAAGGCTCTGATTGAGAAGTAAATGGCATTAGCATCAACCCAGTGTACAAAAGTCACTGTGCTTCTGCAAATAACAGAGTGGTCCAGGTAAAACTCCGAAAGACCTTGAAGCTAAGGCAATAAGTAATTTCTCTTAAGAAGAGGCAACCATGACCAAGGTAGAATTTTCCTAGCAAAAGAAAGATCATAGGAAGGGGAGTGTTAAGAAGCAAGGATGCTAGGCTGGTTGTGAGAATATAATCCAGGAGGCTGGACTAGTTTCTGAGTCTACAAAATGATTTCAGAGAGGGAAACACCTTACTTTCACTACAACTTTATTCTCTCTGTCTCTGTCTCTCTGTGTCTCTATTTCTCTCCCTCTCTCTCTTTCTCAGAGTTCCTATATTTTCCGTTCTTCCAAAGATAGATTCCTTTTTACAGTTACATTTTGTTTTGTTTTGTTTTGTTGACATTGAAGGCTGCCTTTCCCCTGGTTCTTTTCTTGAAATTTGGGTTATCCATCACCCTTCTAGGTGCCACCATTTATACTTAGCCAAGTGCAAAGATTCAAATTGTAGAATAAGATACCACAGGACTTGTCTCTTTTGGAACAAACAAGGATTCTGAATAAGGAATTGCTCAGTGAAATTCACCTCAAAAGCTATGGTCAGTAGTTAGTTGGTTGTAAATAGTATTTCTGCTTCGATATTGTTTGAGTCTGTAACAATAAGAGCATAATCATGTATTATTTAGAAATCTAAAAATAAGCATAAAGCAGAAAATAAATTATAGTATCAGGAAAAGTAGCATAAAAATATTAAATGAATTTGAATTTGGAAAAGAATATAAATAGGCCTTTATAGTAATGTTTACCTTAGTGTGTGAGATTGTTTAGAATGATAGTAAGTAATGCTTGTGAAAATAGGGTTCCATGGTTCAAATCACCAAGGTTTGAATCCCAAGGTTACACAAACAGGACCAAGAGATTCTGGAACATTTCTCAGCTGTAACAATCATGCTGTATGGCTTGGGCGTGGCTAGTCCCCATCTGGTTTGGTGCCTGGTTTGGTGGCATCCTTGTGATGCAGCCAGCAAGATTGGGGCTCATTAAGAGGGAAATAGCCTATGAATTTTACCCTCATAAGAGAAGTGAGGTTGTTTCTTAAGGCTCTTAAGTAAGCTGTGACCCTATCCACTTGACCTTTCCTTTAGACTATAATTTATCCCCTCTCCCCTTTTTTTTGTCACCACATCTTGATATAGCTTTGGGAAGTAAGGGGTACTCACAAGAATGATCATAATCATTAGCCAAAAACAACCTCTTTACTTTATAACATGTACAACATTGAACATTTTGTTACAGAGAAAAAGAGATTTAAAAAAAAAACTAATATTACTTACAAGAAATTACTTATAATCATTAGTACTACAATATTAGCACAATGAGAATGCTTATTATGA
Source organism: Meriones unguiculatus (assembly GCF_030254825.1). Taxonomy (NCBI): domain Eukaryota; kingdom Metazoa; phylum Chordata; class Mammalia; order Rodentia; family Muridae; genus Meriones; species Meriones unguiculatus. The sequence goes on from NC_083359.1 coordinate 32,596,219, forward strand.
GCCAAAGTAATAAAGGCCTAAGTTATTTCATGTCTCATGGGGAAAGATATGGAAAGTATACTAGACATATAAGATATTTATTTAACATAGGGATTCTTTGAAGGATACAAAGAATGAAGCAGGAGTAAAGGAAATGTCTTCAGACCATAACATAAATCTTCAGCCTAGGACAGAAGATAAAGGTGGAAACTGGTTATGTAGAAGTGTCAGAGTGTGGCACAATTCCCTCAGGAAGAGTCTGTGAAGTCACTGGCTGGGATCATTTAGGATAAGCCTGGTTACTTCATAAATGTAATTCCAGAGTGACTGCACAAAATGGGTATGCTGTGGCAGGAGACCTGAGTGAGGCACTTCCAGGAACTGTCATCAGCCATCATTTGAGAAGATATTTTAAATTATAGTTACAAGTTATCATTAATTCATTGACAGGGCCCTGTATTTCCAGACATTCAGAAGCTTCTCTCAGGGTAGCCTGTCTGAGAGCTTTAGGTTCTTCACTGACAAAATAGGTAAATAGCAGTGTATCAAAGCAAATGCTGAGACTCATAGCCAAACCTTGGGCAAGATGCAGGTAATCATATGAAAAAAAGGGGAGATAGTAAGACTTGGAAAAGACAAGAGCTCCACAAGGACCAAATACATCAGGGCAAAGGAGTCTTTTATGAAACTGTTTCTCCAACCAAGGAACATGCATGGATATAACCTAGAACCCCTGCTCGGATGTAGCCCATGGTAGCTGAGGATCCAAGTGTGTTCCCTAGTAAGAAGAACAGGGACTATTTCTGACTTGAACTCAATGGCTGGCTCTTTGACCTCCCCCCACCCCCGAGGGAGGAGCATCCTTGCTAGGCCACAGAGGAGGACATTGCAGCCAGTCCTGAAGAGACTGATAAGCTAGGGTCAGATGGAAGGTGAGAAGGATCTCCCCTATCAGTGGACTTGGAAAGAAGCAAAGAGGAGATGAGGGAGGGAAGGTGGAATTGGGAGGGAATGAGAAAGGGGGCTACAGCTGGGGTACAAAGTAAATCACCTGTGATTAACATAAAAAAATAAAATTATATTAAAAAAATTACATAAAAAGAGAATATTACAGGATTATTTTAGAAATTTAGTGTAAGGTTTTGGGTATGTAAAATAACACAAAACGTTTTCCTATTACTTATTAGTCTAGAACCATGATTTTAAAAGATATATTTATTGTATTGTGTGCATGAGGGGATTTTTTTTTTTGCCTATATGTATATCTATGCATCACACATGTGCTGGTATCTACAGAGACCAGAAGAGGACGTTAGATCCCCTAGAGCTAGAGTTACAGGTTGTTGTGAGGCACTATGTTCTGGGAAATGAGCCTAGCTAGGTCTTGTGTAAGAGCAGCCAGTGTTGTTAACCACTGAGCCATCTCTCCAGCCCCTTTTAGCTAGGATTTTTTTTTCAGGGAGGTTCCCATGTAGTCTAGACAGGCATCTAATTCACTCTCTATCTGGGATGACCTTGAAACTATGATCATATTCCTTCTAATTCCCAGCTCCTAGGATTGCATGTGCCCTACCACACCTGGCCAAAATCCTTCCTGTCTTCCTGTGGATATATCACATTTCAAATATGTCTTCTTCACCTGTGATTACATATAAAAATTTACAATATATTTACTAAATTTTTTTCTATATGTATGCATACACACACACACACACACATCTGCAGAAGCAAATGTCCTAGATGTCTTTTGACTAAGAATTTACCTTATTATCAGAATGTTTTAAAGTAGCTAATATAAATGTACAAGGTAGTAAGTTCTTTACCATTGTCCAGTGTGCAGCTCACAGTGCCAGAGGAATTTAACTCATTTTACTCATAAGTATGTTTTAATGGCATTGTGGATAGGCACTCAGTAATGCTGTTAAGCACTGTATTGCTTCTTCATGAGGTCCCTGGACATTCTCAAAATGCCTGGGGCATAGAAGACTCTGAGAGTATCTGCTGAGCAATTCAATCAGTTACCTGTTTGTTCTCTTCAGAATCATCCACATGAGCTTTGCTCCTCGGAATCAAGACTCCTAGATATAAAGGCATAAGGAGGGATCTGATAGAAGCTGAAATCCCTGCTGAGTGTATGGGTTTGGAAAGGGAAAAGTCCGTTGTTTGGTCCACCCCTCCCAGGAGCAAATCATGGACCATCATATGCTTTCTTCAGAGCAGGCTTCTCAGCATCACATTACTATGTGTTATGGAAGGCTGTGTCATGCTAGGATACTTAGGACTATCTCTGTTCATCAGTAACAGCCATCCCCAACCACATTTAGAAAATATATCCATAATAGCCAGTTGTTTCCATGGGGACAAAGGCATCCACATTGAGACCATTCCTTTGTAGCAAAAGACCATGAAAGCCCTTGGAGATTGAGTGAGCTACTCAAAGACCTGGAAAAATGAGTCTCAGTGCACTGATCTCCACACTCATTGTCCAGGTTGTTCTATTTCCCAGTGATGGTTCTATAACCCAGTGATGGCTTCTCCTTTGCACGATTAAAGATACCTAGCTTAGAGTTCATATAATGTCATTAGGATAATGCATATTTAGATGTAATATTCTTCTAGTTTGTAGGTTTTTGGTATATGCATCTTACTACATGCAAGGGAAATCCTGTGATTCTTTATATCAGATTAAAAACAAAGTTCCGTTGCAGATGAAAATCATGTTTTGCAGACCTGTGTGGACAGGGAAAAGGGTGTTCAGAAAACATCTTCTTAAGACTGAGAAATGTTTTATGCTTTCTTTACCCAGCTTGCACTGGAGTAGAAAAATGTATCTGTACACAAAGAATTCTGAAAGAAGAAAAAAAATGTCTTCCAAGTGCAGGAGGCTCTGGTATAAAGTGGCAGAGAACAGAATGATCTTGTAGGGATAGTCAGGTGTAATTTCAGATAATTCTATATCAGGCTTCTGAGAACCCTTTTGGAAAGTGCTATTATATATTAGTGCTGGATCTCAAAGAAATAGAAAATTAGTATTTTCTTTCTCAGCCTACAATTTATTGATCAAAGAAAACTTATTTTGGGCTTTGTAGTGTTGCAACAATCCGAAGCATATTAATAAAGAAAGAGAGTTGCTTCTTGGGGGATAACCTTGATGACTGTAATTTTTCTCATGAGTATCAGCGCTGCTTATGCGCCAATATATCACAAGCGAAGGGGAGGGAGGAGAGCAGATGTTGCTTTAGCAAGGGCAGCTCAGAGCTGTGGATCCCGCTCTGTCCTCTTCCCAGCCCTTCTTAGAGAGTTCTCATCATTTGTGTCTTTATTTGGAACGGGACTTGAGAAAAACAGCATTATAAGGAAGGAAAAGCTTTCTGACTGTTCCCGGAGGAAGAGCTGATGACGGACTGGCTTCATCTGGTAATTACTTCTACCTAACACAGCAATGGTGATGCAGCCACGGTTTCTTCCGGTGTTTATGCATCTGGTATTTGTGCATCATTCCCAGAACCACCTGGGCAACCCCTGACTCTATTCTCTGCTGAACAAGTCAGGCAGACCTAGCATTTCATCCTGGTTTTATCTCCATGCTCTCCTCTTTTAAGCGAGAACACTAATAACACTTAATTAAAACACAACTGGAATTAGTTAGAATTTTTGAAGTGTGGCGGGGAGGGGAAAGTGCCTGCCACAGGAGCTTTGGAAAAATAAAAGTCACACATTTAAAATTCATACTGAAATTATAATACGCAGTAAGCACTCTGTTACAGGTTATTGATTTATTAATGAAAAAAGTGAAAGTCCAGAGACCAGAAAATATCCTAGGCAGGAAATTGGTCACATTTTAAAAATTTACTATCTTCCGTGATTATTAAACACCTGTGGATCTGTCCATTTTTTTGTGCTCTGAGAAAACACCAAGGAATGAGCAATTTTGAGAGCGCAGAGATGTCTCGTCGCGCAGACATTGCGAAGTTCAAGATCCAGGTGCCAGCAGGTGCCACCGTCTTCTGTGGGCTCACTCTGCAAGGGAGGGATACTGTAGCATTATACAAAGGAAGTCTGCCTTGCTGTTTTTAAAGGGACCTTCATCTTATTCACTCATAAAGGGAAAGGCCCTGATGACCTGATTGCCTCTTAAGACTCCCCCACCACATGGGGATAATACTCATGAAGTTTCAGAGTCTGAATTCACATCACTGCTGTCTATTTTGTGGAGACCACTGAGCTAGGAGAAGGGGGCAGATATTGCCACCCATTCCTCTTTTCTACCATCTCTGTCTGGTATAAGGAAAGTGAAATATAATCACAAGGTGATGCAACAGGAGATATGATTAATAGACAGGATGTAATACATTTTTATTAAGTGTCCGTCACCTCATTACTCTGTGATGACAGGACTTGAAACCGGAACAGACTTCTCGGTGGGAATAAAGTGGGCCTAGCCAGTAGATGAGCTGTGTGACTTGGAAAATGAGGATGAGGAGTAGAGTCTGGTAGAGAGGCAAAGCTTGCATGCCTGAAAGAGGCAAACCTCAAGGTCGGTTGTGACTAGGCTAGAAAGACCATACAGTTTGGGTTATAGAATATATAAGTATTATTGTGAAGAAGAAAAGTCGGGGGAAGATTTTTGCTTCAGAAATTGGTACAGCTAGAAGTGTTGGTATTGTAGTCTATAAACTGCAGTCTTATTCTGTGTGCACGGTGGGCTGGAATGCCAGAATAGCAAAGACAGACCCACGAGAGAAGTCTTACCGAGCTATGATGAGACTACACAGGAGGACATAGTAGGGACCCAATAGGAAGTGTGAATGAAAACAGACAGTCTTTCCAGCTGGCCTCCAACCAAGTCTCAATGAGTATAATTCCCAAATGGGATTTGACTTGGCAGAAAAAAAGAAGAAAGAGAAGCTACCATCCTTCACAATATTGAAAAGTTAAATCTGCTCTTTCTAGACATTCAGAAAAGGAAGAAAGTAAACAAGTAGCAGAGGTTGACTTTCTGACCCTATAAACTCAGGATCCCGGTGGTATTTCTTGATGCCCCCTTCTTTTCTAGATACGGTACATGGACATGAGTCTTGACAGTGTTTCTGGTGAATATTAGTATTTTTTTCTGCATGTTTGTGCTGCAGATGTTTGCAAGCCACCATATTGGTATTGGAAAGTCAATCTCAGTCCTACGCAAGAGCAACAAGTGCTCTTAACCACTCAACCATCTCTCTTCCCACCTTTTGACACATTTTGTTTATATTACCATTATTTAGACATAGATATAGAGGTGAAAGGAACAGTAATGGAATGTATATATTTTTTTTCTCTCTTGAGACAGGGTTTCTCTATGTTGCCCTGGCTGTCCTAGACTCACTTTGTAGACCAGGCTGGCCTTGAACTCACAAAGATCTGTCTGCCTCTGCCTCCCTGAGTGCTGGGATTAAACAGGTGCACCACCATGCCTGGCTAATGTATAATTCTTAAGTCATAGAAATGCAAGCAGCATCTGAAAAGATCATTTGAAATTGACCAGGAGTGTGAGGGCATAAAATATTTGTTTGTTTGTTTGTGTGTTTTATTGCTAATTATAATAACACATTTTGGCTGATGGCTTCTTTTTTTTTTTTTTTCCTTTTCTTCACTTTTTTTATTTTAATCATTATTGTTTTTACAACTTATGCACTTTGTATCCCAGCTGTGGACCCCTTCCTCCCTGCTTCTTTTCCCCCTGGGTCCCTCCCCTAGTACAATAATAGGGGAGGACCTCCTCCTCTTCTATCTGAACCTAGCCTATCAGGTCTCATCAGGACTGGTTGCATTGTCTTCCTCTGTGGCCTGGCAAGGCTGCTCCCCCTAGGGGGAGGTAATCAGAGAGCCTGCCACTGAATTCATGCCTGAGACAGCCCCTACTCCCTTACTAGGGAGCCCACTTGGAGACTGAGTCTACAGGATACATCCCCTTCAGCCTGACGCCATCTTAAAGGGCCAACCTGGCTTTACAGGAAAGAGTAATGAGATGAATGATGATGTTCCTGCTGAGTGGCAGAGAACAGGAGCAAACAAGACTCTAACACCTTTCTCTGGGATAAAAAATAACACTGGTGAATCTGAGTAAAGTCACAGATTTCATGTGGGGAGTGACTACAAAGACAGCCTGGCTACCTGGTTGTTAAGAATCTCTACTCATTTATTGCAAAATATAAATGCTTAAGAGAATCCTGTCCCAGGGCCTTCTGTTTACAAGTTTGTGTTTTTTAGTATTAGATCTTTGGCTTTGACCAGGGTTGACAAAAGCCTGCTTGCATGAAGCCCATCTTCAGTGGGAGGTGGACAATGGCAAGATGCCTCAGTAAGATAATACAAGGCAGATTCTTGAAAGCCATGAAAGCAGGCATTGTGATATGTAACAAATAAAACATGATCGTGGGGTGCCAGTAAAGAGAGTTGCCTCAGAAAAGAGGATATATATTTTTTTAAGCTGGGACTTAAATGAGAAGAAAAAGCCAGCTAGGCCAAGATCTGACAGACGAAGGTACCAGGCTATAAGAACAGCAAGTGCAAAGACCCTAAAGCTAAAAGTAGCTTGAATGTTTGAGGAACAGAAAGCAGGCCTGCGGGGCCAGGGCATTATCAGTGAGGAAAGCAGTAGTTCTCAGGAAGATGGGAGAGTTGGGCAGGGGCCAAATTATGTTTCCCCATCTCAGAGGGAAAGGACTCGTAGGGTCTTGCTCAGAGGCCCCAGGCAGTTGAAAACTGAGGGGGGCAGACCCTCAGTCTCCGGGTTCTTAGTGCAGTGCTTTTGAAAGTCTCTGTGAGTGTGCAGCCCTTTCTTTTTATAGGAAGCTCCTTGATTATAACTGCCAAGATCAAACAGCTGATAGGATCAAAAACTTTGCTCCATATAGATTAGAGTAGAAAATAGAAACCTGGAATAAGTGTGTTTCCTTCAAGTGACCTTAGTAAAACATTCATGGGGTACTGACAAGTACTTTGAATTTATACAATGGGGAACACAGTTTAAATACTTTGATATATTGCAAGCAGCTTCTACAGAATCTCAAAAAAGATTGTGAAGCTCATTTAAATCTTGTACCAACCCTGTGAGAATTGGTAGGAAATAGATATAGCTATTTTTTTTCCCGCAGATGGATAAAATGAGGCAGAGATTAAATTACTTGATTTCAGATTTCTGCCTGTAGCGCAATCTAATGGATATGTCCCACACACGTTAATTTGCAAATAAATCCAGGCTGCACTAAAGCATCCTTAAAGTCTTTGATGTTTGAATCCTGAGGTTCTCTGTTGGTGTATTTACCACACAAATTACAGCTAAGAAATAAAAGGATGGAATTTTGCAAGCTTCACATAGTCATGTGTGACTCTGCTCCTGATGAGTTTTAATTTTGTGTCTAAATACTTCCTTCTTGGTTTTACAGCGGCCAAGCTGCAGCCTGTGCCGCTGGACTCTTGTGGAGATTCCACTAGCTACGTCATCCTTTTTCTCCCAGGGCTGTCTCACCTCCCCATTTCCTCCCCATGCTGAGTGACTTGTTTCATGCATTCTGCTCCTTGCGGGCTGTGCTCTCCAGTGACATAAATGACAGCTTACGAACTTAATAAATCCAGGCAAATGTGTAAATGGATGTTAATGGTCCACCCTCCTGTTCCACATAGCATGTGTACATTTTAATGGTGACCTTTGATGGTTTATACCTAACTCAAAGGAATGATGGATGTCAGAATTAGAAAGCCAGGATGGTACGGAGGTCAGCATTGAAGCTAATTGAAAGCAACACATCTGGGGCGAGTCAAGGACTTTCTCTCCCCCCAGGCAGATCATTATTCACCTAATTCTAGGGGCAGCTCTCATTCTGCAAGGTGTTCGCTCAAATTTCATGGGCCTCAAGAAGTATTTTGATGTGGACTTACACATAAAGGTTTAAAATGTGTGGGGGAAGTTTTTCAACAAGAACACTGTACAAACTTTGAATTTCTGTACAAACTAAGACTGTAAGATGAAGTGAAAGGAAGGTGCCATGAACTCCGACGGAATCATTTATTCTTCCCCTGCTTCACAGAAAAGGTTCATTTCACTTTGAGCCTTTTGTTGGCTTCTGTGTTCTCCCTGTAAACAGAGAGAATGTTCTTTGTTCTTTCCTCACTCTTGCTGACCTGTGATTAAAATTGTAGCCTATTTGAAGCCTGTTTGAGGTCGTGATAGCATACATTGTGATAACTAATGTAACTCCATCAAAGAGAAGTCCACAAATCTGGAGTCCCAGGTTCTTTCGTAGGGTGTCCCCTGGTGTACAGCCCGGGGATGGACATGTTGCTGCATACTCTTCCAAAACGATAGCCCTTTCTGCTCTAAAAAGTCTCCAAGTGAGCTTCTAAAACATTCAACTTCATCTTCTCGTACAGTATCTCTTCACAAATAAACATGGCTTCAGGTCACTTTTCTTTCTAACTGGTGTGTGTAGACCACACCGCCTGTGCGGCCTTGCCTCCCAGATAGGTGTAGCTTCAGCTCAGTTTTCTATCTAGTGGTGTGTCCAGACCTATGCAGAAGAGAGAGGATTCTCCCTGAAGCACAGGGAAAGAAAACAGACCATGTTCATACACAGCACAAGCTGTACTACCTTCCAGATCATTCGTAATGTGATAATGAATATTCTCATTTCATTGGAAAGAATAGATCTTTGAAAATGATTAAGTCCTGATAGTTTCAGTTCATCATCATTTTAATAAAATTATTCTCTTCATTCCTTTATAATTTAAAGCTATATTTACTTGGTAAGTGTAAATATAGTTACTATGATTGTGAAGGTAGGTTATGTTTTAAAGGTTATATAACATTAAGTACCTTATGATTTGTTAATTAGTAAAAATAATTTGTGTTTTTAATTAACAAAAACATGTATTCCTAGGTTGTCGTATGCAGCATGGATCAGTGCTGTGTGCCAATATGGAATGCTTCATCAGCTTCTGTTATGGTCAATCTATAATGGTTTTCTAAAAACAGTCCTCATGTGGCTTTGGGTTCTTCTTTTTGTTTTTTCAGATTTCTCATCTATAAGTCTAAAAGTTGGGTAAGATTTTTATTTTGTACCTCTCATCTTCAAAATTCTGGGATTCCAAAACCTCAAAGCATTCTCATAAGCTGAGAAGGAAATTTTCAACGTGCCACCCCGAGTCCATCTCCCTAATATTAAGTTGTGACTCCCATAGCAATGTGTCTGTATAGTTTGTTTTATGTGCATCCTGAGGTAGCATCATTTATGCGCTTGCTGTACTTCCTCTCCTAGACTGACGGTAAACATTGATATAAAATATGACCTTCTATAAAGGCTTGCCTGTTAAAGGCATTCATTGTACATGTTCCTGCTAGAAGGAGCCTCCCACGTAGTGGTCTTGTGTGCCTTGTAGAATGTTGACAGAAATCAGCATCTTACCTCTATCTTTTCATGTCTCCCTTTCTCATTTAAACTTTCTAGAGCTTCTGTTATGAAGAGAGTACTGTGCCCAGTGCTGTAAGAGTTACAGTGCATCTATCTCCTATGAACGTAAGGGTTTACTATGGGAACGCCATGTAAATAGCATGATCAGTACCATGGGCCTTAGTAATGTCCAAATAAATCCTGCGTTCTGTAAGTTACAGCTGGCCTCTCTACAACAAGGACGATTGCTAGTGCTATTATTATTTGTAGAGTCCAAGACAGTTGAATAGTAAAGGAAAAAAGGGGGGGGGGAATAGCAGTAGTCACAGCAACAAGCAGTGATTAAATAGCACATACAACATGTCTGTGTCCTAAGCATCAGAGCTTGGCTAACACTGGCTGGTGATATTTGATGTCTATTTCCAGTGTAGCAAGGTATACACAAGCTTCTTTGGATCAAATAGGAAACTCTAGAGCTGGAGTTTAAAGGTCTCTTTAAAAACTTTCTTGATGATCTTGCTATATGTTGCACTGTGAAAAGCATTTTTCATATTTCAGGATGGAGGTAGAGATTTAGGCAAAGCACCAAGGGTTGAGTGCAGTGGAATTACAGAGTGCCTGCTCTCAGGGTTGCATCCAAAGCATTCTGAGGAAACAAGACATAATAAGAATCTGATATTTGCTTAATGTTAGAGTACAGAGATCATGTGGCCTCTACTTAGGAGAATTAAGTTTAGGGTTCAGCTAACACTCACCAAGCAGGAAGGCTAAGTAAAGATTGTGGTATGGGTGTCAAAGAAGGCTCTTTGTTAAGTTAATTAGAGTACAGAACTCTGGAACCTAAGTAATAAAATGCTTGGCTAGTTCATCTCTGTATGAATATGAGACTTAGCTGCTATACTCTCTATGACTTCTCTCTCATACACTGATTCAGTGATTTAGGAGTTACATTTTATTGGGCTGGGCAGATGGCTCAATGTGCTAAAGAGCATGCTATTCAAACTCAAGAACCAGAATTAAAATCCGCAGAATCCACTCAAAAGTCAGATGCACCATTTGTTGTCTATATTTCAGCATGCCTACGAAAAGATGGGATACAGAGACAGGCACATCCTGGGAAGCTTGAAGACTAGCTGTTCTCTTACATGCCACAGTGAGCAAAAGACCCTGACTCAAATGAGGCAAAAGGCAAAAACCAGTATCTGAGGAGGTTGTCCCCTGACCTCCATACAGACATCATCACACAGAAGCCCACACACATACACACACCCTCAGCATATGCAAACATTAAGACAAAATTCTACGTCATTTATAGATTATATAGACATACCTATGCAGAAGTATTCAATGAGGATGCTACTGCTCGCAACCAACTGGCATTGTGCTTTAGGGAGACATTTAATGTGGATTTAATGTCCTGTGAGTCCTGTGGGTGCAACCTCTGAATTATTTTCTATAATATTTCTTAAAGTAAAAATTGCTAAGAAAGAAGCTGTGTCACCTAGAATAAGGCCACATAGATGCAAAGGGCAAGCTCCAGTCATTAATGTCTCTAGAATGTCCTATCAGCCACTACAGAAAGAGCTCTTGGGTAGAAAAAGGGGGGAGTTCTGTCCCACAGTTTAATTTTATCCTGATGCAAACTTTACCTAAGATGTATGTAGACGTTACAGGTCTTGAAGCATATGCACCAGGTGTCTTATTGCACTGGGTTGGACTCTCCCTTCAGGATGCCACAGAAGAGCTAAGGAGATGGTTCCACGGGTAGAATGACACAAGTGTGAGGATGTGACATCAGTTACCCAGAATGCACATAAAACAACATATAGCAGTGTCTATGTAATTCTATAGTATGATGTGTGGCAGATTGGGAAGAATCCCGCATACTTGTAAGCCAGCTTGCCTCATGTGCACAGGGATAAACATTAATAGTGCATGCTTTAAGGAAGGTGAAAAATGAGAACCTATACGGGTGTAAAGTCTGACCTCTACACAAATACTTCATGTGTGCGCAACACATCCTTTCTATATGTACGCAAGACTTAAAAAAGACTAGTAAATCCACGTAGAGAAGCCGGGAATCCAAAGAACTATAGACAGAAACCCTGAGCCATTCTTAAAATAAGACCTCCATGACATATAGGTAGGAGGGCACAGGCAATAGCTTGGGGAGGAGGTGTGTGTGATATCTCAATGAGGTAGCCTCTAGGGTAGAAGATCCTCTACCAGTAACAAATTAGTCCTCTGTCTTCCTTCTCCAGGGCCCAAATTCTTCCCTTTCATGGCATATGGGTAGGATGTGCTCTCAAATTTTCACATATTTCTTTCACCTTGACCTTTTGTGCCTTCTTTTCTCCCTACAAGTATTCTTGAAGTTTAATTTCCTTTTGTTGTTAAATAGCATAGAGCTAGAAAGAGCAAACAATACTGTTTCTCAAGCCCTAATCTCTCATTTGTTTGGATAGATAGATAGATAGATAGATAGATAGATAGATAGATAGATAGATAGATAAATGGGCAAAGGGACCACATTCATCCCTGATACGAAGAAGAATGATGTTGGCATAATTAATAATAAACTATAATACCATTACCCTGTATAATGTCTCCAGATATTTTTCTTTCTTTTTTTTCAACTCTTTTTTAAAATTTTTTATGTTAATTACAGTTTATTCACTTTGTATCCCAGCTGTAGCCCCCTCCCTTATTCCCTCCCTCACTCCCTCATCTCCTTCCATGCCCATCTCCAAGTCCACTGATAGGGAAGGTCCTCCTTCCCTTCCATCTGACCCTAGCCTATCAAATCTCATCAGGAATGGCTGCATTGTCTTCCTTTGTTGACCTAGTAAGGCTCCTCCCCCATCAGAGGGAGGTGATCAAAGAGCCAGCCACTGAGTTCATGTCAGAGACAGTCTCTGTTCCACTTTCTAGGGAACCTACTTGGAGACTGAGCTGCGATGGGTTACATCTGTGCAGGAGTTCTAGGTTATTGCCATGCATGGTTTATAGTTAGACTATCAGTCTCAGGAAAGACCCCTGGCCCCAGATTTCTTGGTTCTGTTGCTCAAATTTTAGTTATTTTATTGAGTTGCTCAGTCAAATAGTAGTCACTATATTTTTCTGTAAAATGACACCAGGGAATATCCCACTGATTAACAATATAAGCTTTAATTGAGCAAATAAGGAAAATGTCAGAGTAGCTGGACCATGATACCTATCAAGATGGGTTCCTTAAGTGTTTTGGCTCCAGATTAATGTATTATTATTTTTTGCTTATATTTTCAGGCATGGTTAATATGACAATCATCGTTATCAAGTACTTTTTTAGTGGAATATAAATTGGGCAGAGGTGAATTCATAGTTTCACTCCTCTCTACACAACACTTGTGTGAAAATTATACAGGAATGTAGTTTCTCAGGGTACCACACAAGACCACCAGAAACTCGTCTTAAGAGAAGATAGACAATTTTGTTAGAAACAAAAATAAAAAGAGACTTTGATTGCTTTAGAAGAAACAGAAACATCTCACAAAGTTGAGCCTTCTAAAAACACAGTCCCCTTTTAAAATTATTTTTTTTCAGTGAGAATTAGGATGCTTTAAGCTGAGCAAGGGCAGTTGTCCATAGGAGCTTCAAAGGGCAAATTATATGATGCTTTCTGAGCACTAAGTAGTTGCAATGAAAACAGTACTGCCTTCATTCACTTCCCTTAAATATGCAGATTATTAATACAATTTTCAATGAGTAGTACTTTCCTCCCCTTCTAACTGTGAGTCAATAGCACATCTCCACCTGCAAAAGCAACTCGATGCATTCATTTCACTACAATGAAAGTGTCACTTAGAAAGCCATTAAAACATAACCTTAAAAATTAACATTGTGACCCTACAAGGAAACATTAAATGGGCCGAAAAGTAATGGTAAGGAACAAAGAAAGAAAGAAGGAAAAAAGCCTCTAATGAGTAATTGCTTTAATGAGCCTCTGGTCTCACATCTGCTTTTGTCCGCTTGCATTAATACTGTGAAATATTGAAAAGTATGGACGCGTTGAATTTTTTGATTTTAGTCTTTTTCTTTTCCACTGGAGCAAATGTATAGCCCAAATTCTTCCATAAAGAATCCTTTTGGCAATTGACCTTGTCATCAAAACATTAATACCGCCCAGCTGGTTCTTGAAAACTCTGCCTGGAGGAGCTTCCTAATGCATTAATAGGACCAGGGAAGTACTTCAAAAGTCTCTCTGTACATGAGATATTTTATCAAAGTGGTACATGCTAAAGCATCAGTGTGTGATACTGTGCATAAACATAGTCTGGGGTGAATGACATATCATCCTCCTGCCTCCGAATTTTCATATGTTAAATGAGAAATGCACAGTGGTATTCCATTGCTTTAAGAGACAGGTGAAACTATGTAAGCCAAATGCTGGGTACTGAGCCATTCTCAAAGAAAGGGAAAAGTTAGCAGATGCTCAGTTAAATTGCTATTTCTCAGGATGTCCTCCAAGGTCCACATGAACAGGCCCTAATTTCCAGAGAAAGGTAATTTCTTGCCTTTGTCTTTCCACATCACAGCTTTCCCTTTGTCTTCTGGCCTAGGGACCGGGAAAGTTTGATTTCGCATCAAAATATCTCAAACATCCTGTTAAAATACAAAATACTTTGCTCCTCCCCCAATCCACAGAGGTTTTGATTTAGTAAGAGAAGGTCTGAAGCTCAGCTGTTTGCATTTGCAGCAAGACAGCAAGGCCACCAGTAAAGCTGAGCTGCTGGCCCGTGGGAGACCCTTAGAGAACCAATGGCTTAATTTATCCTTTCTAAAGCAAAACTCCGCTGTCAGTCAGCCACTGGACACTGAGACCTCATTCATGGTGTCTGTGGCTTGTTGTTCTGCTCTTTGCTTCTGTACAACTCCGAGTTCCACCTCTTCTTTCACACTAATTACCTGGTGCTGTGATTATTTGCTTTATTTTTTGCAAGTTACCTCACCACCTGGATCATGTGTTCCCTTCCAAGGGCAGAGGTCATGTCATAATTACTTTTGTATTGATAAAGTCATAGATGTTGCCTGGCACAAGGTAGTTTGTTGATAAACTCTTCTTGAAGAAACAAACAATCAGACATGTACCCCTGTCTTTGCAACTCCAATTTTCTTCTTCAGAAATGTAGTTGTTTTGTCTTTCTCATGGAGAATCATAGTCCTTTCTTTAAGACCCTATGCTAGTATTTTTTTTAGGGCGCAAGAGCCTTCCTGAACTTGCTGGAATGGGTATTTCTTCCCCCTAGGCACTCATTTTTCCCTTCCATTTGACTTTGAGTTTTTTAGGGCTGTAACTATGCCATATTGGTCCCAGTGCCCCTCGAACCTAGTAAAGTGGCTAGAATTTAGGAGACTCTTGGGAAATGTGTGGGAATGCTGAGAGAGCATGCTGGAGGCCAGGGGAGGCTAGCCTGGACACAGACTGCATTTATTACTGCTTTCCCATCTCTCTACCCTCCACAGTCCCTTGCAAATTACCACCCAGAAGTCTAATCCCTGGGTACTGTGTAGGTCATACACAAGACACAGAAAGTACCCTTAGAAGTCTATAACCATGACCCAAGCAAGGTATGATGAAACCCTGAACTTAGCACAAGTTTCAGAGGCAAGTAAGGAGGGTCTAGAAAAAGAATCAGGAAAGAATCTAGTCTCTATGTTGGCCAGCTTAGAATGCTGATAGTCAGGTTCTCCGGTGAAAGTTAGCTGCAGTTGGAGCTAACTTTTCTGTTAGCCTGATACTTAGCTCTTTATGCTTGCTTCTTTTATAAAATGGAAATTACAAACTATGATTTGTATAGGCTTTGGATCATATGAAACATGGGAATAAAGTAGTTACCTATAGGAAGACACCAGCAGCCAGTGCCCTCTGTTCTACATGTAAAATATATGTATGTGGCTTTTGCTGACATGTTTTAGAGTATTATTCGCTGAGGAAGTGGTCCAATAAAGATTTTAGTGAACTTGGAGTTCATAAAGGAAGTGTTCTGTCTGAAGTACTTGAGAAATAAGTTCATTATTTTTGCAGTAGTTGGGGATCTCAGGATGAGGGTTAGTTGAAAATAGCAAATTGAAGACTTTGGATCTTAGCTTTGTCTTGCTCATAGGGTCTCATGTTGTTGCGACTAGCCATTTTCTCAGTACCAATGGGTTGAGACACCAGAGGAAGAGAGGCAGATAGACCTAGGATTGCATACAGTGCAATTAATTTTGGGTCTTGTTGACAGAACTGCAATCCCGAGTGGCAGAATGATCAAACATATTTCTGCAATTTGAACCAAAAGGAGGGGTGCATATGTTTCTCATGGCAAAATTAACTATCCATGCTGAAATACTTGATTTATTTTAGCCTAGCCTCAGGCTCAGGAACATTCCTGGAGCCAACATATGCTTTTAAAGTTCCATGTACTACTCATATAACTCTCTCTACTTACACCTTGGTGAGAAATTGCTGGAAAAACTAATCAAGGTTAAGCAGGAACATGCCTCAAGATGACTATAGTCAGGTAAAGCAGAATTCTACCCTTCATGTTGCTATAGACATTTATCATTTATGACAAAACAGCATGAACTCCATTAGATGGCTTGAGCACAGATAATGCTTTAGTTATTTAAATTAAATCTACAAAAATAAGGCCATGGAACGGATGATACTGAAATCTAATGGTTTTGTAGTGACAGAGAATTATAGATCAACATTTGGATGATTATCATTTGCAGACACTGGTACTGATGAAACTTCTAGAATTTGAATGGGCAAGAATCCTAGCACATAACACATTTGGTCTTATGTGTTATGTGTGTATCAGGCCCAAATTTAAAGGCTTTGCAAACAACAATGTGAGGTAGTTACTGCGAAGGGGCCTCATGTGATGGATGGAGGAACCTGAGGCACAAAGTATTTGGATCATGGACTTAGGATCTTTCATGAAACATGGCACTGAGCTGGCATGACTATAGAGTCATTGCTGTCAGGACCAATGCCACTGCTTTAGCCAAGCTCTCCCCAAACCTGTCAGCACAGGCAGGGTTAGGCAAATAGGGCCACACCCATGCCCATCTTGTCTCTAGCAACATTCTGCCCCCCCCACCTCTGAATACTGTTGGTGATTCAGTGTACTCTCAGCAGCCTCTGTGGTGAGGACTCATTGCTATCCTCTTTGGGATTACACACATTTCCTGCGTAGATTTTGTTATTTGAAATAATGTTTTCATTGTTTTCTTCCGGAACTGGGAGGCAAATGTTAAATGTGGTGTAAAAAATTGTTTTTCTTCCTGGGGAAGAGGTTAGCTCATGTACTGATTAGCTAAGGCTCCTTGAACTTCCTACTCAATAAGTGACAGCTGGTAATTAAGCATAACTGGAACTCTGACCTGTCTCTGTGTTGGTTTGTAGCCCATCACCAAGTTTTTGTTGACTATTTTCTATGAAAATGGCATGCAACAAAACACTCCTTGGCTTAGCAATTCCTCGTCATCATTAGGTTAAAATGTCATATGATTTGGACACTCCGAAATCATCTTGCAATATTCCAAACACTTTGGCTTGTTTTGGAAAGCGAATGTTTAAAAGGAATGCATTAATGGCTTCCTTGTCTTCAAGGATGTAGACACATGAGTCAGGAGATGGAAAGCGAAGGGACTAGTGATTGGTGAAGGATCTCATAGACCCCATGGATTTGTCCCAAGTGTTGGCCTGTCTTTTAAGCGGTGTGTGACATTTGCAACCTGTTCAGATTGACACTTCTTACACAAGGCCTGTGTCCACAGGCCTTTAATTGAGCTCTGTCTCTGACTTGAGGATATGTCCAGGTGCCCTTGGGACTTCTGGGCCAGAATCTCTCTTCCTTGGAATAAGAAAGGAGTACAGGCCAACCAGGTGTTTCCTTGGGGGATTCCCCCACTAGACTCCTGGACTGACACCAATCAATAGCATTCAGAGTTTTCAGCTGAGAGAAACATTAAAAGAAGGTAGGGACTTTGAGGTTCCAATATCACTCCTCTATTTTGTCAACATAGCTAGTATTAGAAAGTGGACATAGGAAGATGTATGATCCTGATGAAAGGCAGATGTGGTCCTATAGAAAGGCCTTAGGTACCAGAACTGCCCACTGCCTTCTCATCTCCTAACTTTACTTTCTCACTGCTTGGCTGTTTAGTGATATGGAGCTTAGAATTGACTTAGAAATTTCTCCTAAATAAAAATAGAAATGCATATATGCCTCTAGAACCACTGCATTGCCTTAGCATTCTCCAGAATCTAGAAGGATTGAGCTTGAAGCTAACCCCTACACCTTGTATGTCATGTTACAGACATTTCAGAAAGGCTCTCATGAAAGGTACATCCCAGAGCACTGGCGTCTGTCCGTCTTATAAGAGCCTTGAGATAGTGACAGAGAGACTTGGAAAGATTATTCTTTAAGCAATGACTGAGCAGTTTTTACTTTAAGTTTGTCAAGCTGATTAAGAACAGAGATTGGGGGCTAGAGAGATGGCTCAGTGGTTCAGAGTGCTTCTATTGGCTGCTCTTCCAGAGGTCCTGAGTTCAATTCCCAGCAATCACATGGTGACTTACAACCATCTAGATCTGGTGCCTCTTCTGGTGCACAGGTGTACATGCAGACAGAACATTGTATACATAATAAATAAATAAATAAATAAATAAATAAATAAATATTTAAAAAATGGAGATTAGAGTCCTCCTTCCTTTGGGAGGGATGAGGAAGCCCTCAAGGGTGACCAGGGATACTATGCTACTCGCCCATACGTACTTTTGAAGGCAACAACAGGGGTGTAGAAGTCCCCCATTGCTCCAGGCATATGGCCCATGGGGATGGGGGACAAAAGTAACAGAAAGTATAAGATCTTACAGATTTAGCAAGGCATCCTGGAACATCACCTGTATCCAATATGTTAACAGGAATATTATTTTAATGCTAACACAAATGTGAAGATATTTATGGAACAGAATATAAAATTCAAATGCATTTTTAAAACCAAACACAACCATTTAGAGCTCTTTTGGGGATGCTTTAGGTTAAGCCCCCGGGTTCCCCCGGGGCATGTATTCACTTCGCTCTGCCTAGAAAACTTCAATGAAGAGCCATGAAGCTCTCCCAGGACACAGAGCATGTAGCATGAAATCTTTACTAAAGCATCAATATGAACCTGGCAACGTTGGGAGACTGGGAAGCAAGGGAAACAGAAAGACAGAAGTCTGCAACCATCAGACAGGCAGTGGCCAAGGAGGCAGCCACACAGCACATGGTTGGAGAGAGAAAAGGAGGGATGAAAGATAAGACTAAACAAAGGATCATTGGACTGGCAGTAACATCAAGGGAAGAAAAGAAGATTTAAGGACAGTGTTGATGCAAAAAAGCATGTCATGCTGCAAATCCACATCCAGCTAAGTCTAGGGCTCTGTGAATAAGGTAGGCTTCGTCACAGGGAATTGTTGCTTATTTTCATCCATGTATCTGACCATTCAACTGAACAAGGCAGAGAAGAAGATAACACCCTGATGTATCAAGCAGGCCTAGGCACTAAAAGTTGTGATAGCTGTGACATACAGCTAAGGAGTATCATGGC
This sequence comes from Meriones unguiculatus, assembly GCF_030254825.1. NCBI lineage: Eukaryota > Metazoa > Chordata > Mammalia > Rodentia > Muridae > Meriones > Meriones unguiculatus. The sequence continues at coordinate 32,615,250 of NC_083359.1, forward strand.
CCAGGACAAATTAAAGGCAATGCAGTGGCACATTGTCAGTTTGACGGGAGGAACCTTGTTGAAAGCTGGTGAAAACTTAACCCAACCAACTAATAAATCAAAACTCACTAGTCCCTTTACTGATGCATTTGTTCTTAGGACTATAGTTGCATCCCTTGTAGTTGGAACAGACCTAAGTTTCCCTCTGTAATTTCAACATATATAAATTCTCCTAATATTATAGTGAAAATCTTTTGCTGTCTTTCTTATTTCTTCCCCCCATTTATATGTATGATAGATGATATATATAGATGATAGATAGATAGATAGATGCATAGATAGATAGATAGATAGATAGATAGATAGATAGATAGATGGCAGAAATACAGGTACATAGAGAGAGAGACAGATACAGAGATGTGGGGCTAAATCCAGAAATTCATCCAAACCCATATTACTGGTGATAGTCAGCAATAAATTCAGCCCAATGTTCTTCTTTTTAAAACCTTTTAAAGATATTATGATTATATTTTTTTTGTTATACATCTACTTCAGGGCTTCCCAAACCTCTACAGAGTATTCATGACAAGCCACAGGGGCGGAGAGCTATGATCCTTTATAGAAAAGTGGTTTGCAGAATATTTATCCACAGAATGGTTATCAAACATAATAGTGCCATTTAACAAAGTACAGTGACAACTTTGCTATTTTAAATAACATGTTTCACAATAAACAATAACAGCAAGGCTGGGACTCTGGAAAGTCAAGAGAAGAAATGGTTATTGATTTGGAAAAAAATAATTGGTTTAACAGCAGAAACATTTTAATACGAAAGCTGGGGGGGGGGAAAACCTGTCATTTGATGTGGCCAAAGACTCATTAATAGCCAGATATTGGACAGCTTTTTCAGGAACAATTATCTTGGTGACATCACTTTATATAATGAATTTTGATTTTTTTTGGCATGTGTGTATAAAATCCAATAAAACATTGAAAAGATAAAAGATAAAAATTAGTGGAGGTGAATGGATTGTTTAACTGGGTGATTGTTCACAGCACTCATTATTAGCAGAAGTTTTACAGTATACACTTGTTACAGTCTGCTTCTTGTTTTATGATTATGAGAGGTTGCCACAGCCATTCATTTTACTCAGCAAGTGGAAAGCTTACAAAGACACCTTGCAACATGGAGTTGGGGTCGGAGCTTGGCCTATTCGATTTGCATACTTTTGTTTCAAAGTTAGAGACCCACCATTATTCATCTTCCTCTGGCCCATTTTTTTTTCCTGCTGATTTATTGGGCAAACACAGATCTCTGTGGCCAAAAACTAAAGCATCCTGGCTACACAATTAGTATCTTACTTTCCTTCTTGCTCCCAGGCTTTGGATGACTACATTCTTTTAGCACAGTGATAAAACTGGACTAACCAGGGAGGTTTCCATAATAAGTTTGAAACAGTACGCACACACACACACACGCACACGCACACAAAGACGATTATCGATTATCTCTCCCCTGAATGTGAAGTCATGGAGGAAACACTGCTGTACCCTCACACATGTGGACAATTTCATTGTTAACGACAGCATATTAAGCTGGTAGACTTATTCATTAATACCACACACAGCAGAGTGCATTTTGAAGTGTGTGCAGTGAATTGCATGCCCAGTGCACATTACTGTCATCAGAGCTGTGCTGAGGGAATTTAGCTAAAACTGTTTAGAGGCGCCCCAGAATAGTTGCCTGTAATTGTTTCAAAATTGGTTTTCTGGGGTTTAGAGCTCTGTTTTTATTATTGTTGTTATTTATTAATCTTGCTCTATGACTGTCAACCAATTCTGGGTTTGCTAGCATGTTTCAAACAACAAAAATGATAATTTCATGTCATCAAATAATATCACTGAATGTCACCTTTAAATGAGTTGAACCCCCAAGCATTTTAAACTATTAACAGAATTCTTTAGAATAATGGGCCCACTAAGAACATGTGTTTGTGAATAAATAAGATTTCTTTATATTTCTATTACCCAAGTTTCTTCCTTCTCCTCCTTTTCTTTTTCCTATTCCTCCTCCTCTTGTGAGTCTTTGTCTTTGTTTCTTAATAGGTAAGAAACAAATGGCAGGTATTTTACAATCTTTTCAGAAACAAATAATGATCTTGGTTATTTAGTTATTTATCCTACCTATGTGAAAGTAGTAGAAAGACTAAGATAAAGAAGTAGGTTTCATTTTAATAGTATATTAATCAATAATAATTTTTAATTTTAATGGGACAGATATTATTATAGCCTGAACTTCATATCTCATTTCACCTGTTACATCTAACAAGGTAGAGTGATACTTCATTAAATATATTTATTAAAGTGTTTGGTATTTTAATAGGAAGTTATGAGTGTTTTCTAAATCTACTTCTTTATCTGTTTCCTCCAGCATCTCTTATATCTGTAAACCAACCCAAATGGCATACTATTTTCTGATGTATATTTCTATTCTAATTTCAACTTCATTGTGGCAAGAATTTTAGAGGCTGAACTAGCCAACAGATTGCTACCACTGCTTTGGTCCTGGCCTACTTCCTCAACACAATGAATCAGAGCTCAATTACAAATCTGAACTAACCCTGGATGCCAATAGAATGAACAAGGTATAACAGAAATTCAAGAAGACTGGATTACTGTTGTTCATGAGCAAGCCCATAAAAGAAAGGACAAGAGAAGGAAGTATTCAGAAACTCTAGCCCCTACTCCTGTTATACTTGCTTACTCCTTCTTTGTTGATTATAGCTATCCTGGGCTCTCTTTGGCCTTTTGGTGGAGCGATTGAATAGTGCCCACATATATGCCATCTTCATTTCTGCCTTGTTGTTCTCATTGTAATGTCATTAGAGTTTAGAATATCTAAGTGGAACAAGAGTGGCAAATACTACGCACAGTCCTAAAAGATACTGCTCCCATTCTTGCAGCTCAGTCCATCCTCATGGTGAGCATTTCTCTTCTTTATACTGTGTCTTTTCTCCAAGAGAATAGGCTATTTCACATGCTTCTCCACATGCATTAGTTGATTTGGATGCTACAGCAAATTGTCTTAGCCTGGGAAGCTTACAGCTCTGGAGTCTGGAGAGTCCATGATCAAGGCGTTACCTGATTAGCTTCCTGCCTTTCGGGTGGATTTGCTCATTTTGATTCCTTAAAGACATCAATGAGATGCCAAGCATCCTACCTTCATGACCTTTCTACTGCTCCCCAATACCACATCTCAACTACAATCACATGAGCATTTGAGCTTCAGATATCCATTTGCAGGGATGGGCAGCTTGATTTGGAACTCTGACCTCTTCTACCTTTGTCTTTTGTCTGCTTCCTATCACCTTAACATCATTTAGTTTTGTTACTAAAATTGCACTCATTTTTCTTAAAATACATTTTTCATAAATAGTGAATTTATTAAATAAGACAACTGTGGAAGGAGAATGTGAGTGTACCCTCTTCCAGCTCACACTGTTTACACTTAAGTAATACTCTTGGAATAATGAAGCCTAAATAAGTGAAGCTTCTCAACTCAGGAATTAGCCCCCTGTGCCTGTGATATATCCTATTGACAGTGGTAGAGAATCATGGTTTTCTATAAACTACTTTAATTGAGTTTAGACTATGTCAAGAGTAAAGAAACAGAAGATGACATCATAGCTCCTATTAATTCCTTCACATTTCCTTGCAGAGCCCAGAATCATGGCAACGTGTAATCTGTATTTGTTTCTTGATGTGAGCTGTACAGGCTACTGGCTTGTTAACTTTAATTGGTGAAACTGTGATCATTTAGAATATTAACAGAAACTAGTCATGTATTTTCAAAGAAACTGGTATAAATGAGAATCTTTCATTAAAGACCAATCAGCCATTTTCACATCTCAAAATCTGATGCCATTGATTTCTTGATGGGTTAGCAAACTGACCAGAAAATTTGTCTAATCCATTTCTAGGGGCAAGAGTCAAGAAAATAAAAATCTATCTCTATTAATGGCTTACAATATTTATATTATCAATTATAGCATAGCCAGTTCAAGAGAAAGATTGTAAAGTAATTCAGCCAATGTCGCTTGAAAACAAGCTGGGGAAACTGCAGCAGCTCCTGCCTGCCTCATTACTGTCTATCCAAATCTCTAAAGCTTGCTCTCAAAGAAAATTAACAAACAAGTGTTTGATTCCTTTCTAAAGGAGTATCAGACAAATGTTTATCTTAAAAAAGACTCAAAGAGATACCTAGTTCTCTAAATGACTTAACTTTCAGGATACTGCCCCCCAAATGTAATGAATCAGAAGTTGGGTTTCAGTGGGAAAAGGATAAGGGATGAGAGATAGTGCTGGATGTGAAAAACAACAAAAATTCATTATATACACACATACAAAACTATCAAGGGACAAAATTTCATGAATATTTTTGAAATAGACTCAGAAGAAGTTTCTCAAAAAAATCCCAGGAGTAACACAGAATTAAAGTAACAAACGTGTATTGAATGAGAGTTTAATTACATAAAAGGCAATGCAGTTGCTTTCAAGAATCAAGAAGGTTGATTCTAACTCAAACCTGTCTTTAAAAGCTGAGATCTCCAGGAAGGGGTTGAACTTCACCTACTTTTGAGTTTGCTGATCTATTATGTTTGTTGGGAAGGACAGACATGGTGAGTGGGTGTAATTAACACACTGTAAGCTGTTACTTCATAGTTTAATACAAGATATGTCTTTTGTACTTTTGAGTGCCTGCTCTTTACTGATCTAGAGGTGGTGGAACCCGGGGGAAATGGAGCCTAAAAATGAGTTAGATTAAAATCTCAGGCAATAACCAACTTTCAAATTCAGAGCATCAGGCAATTTTATACTCTGAGGGTAAAGAAGAAGCTCCTGAGTAAAGTTTACACCCACAAGGATAAGCCACGTGTGCCAAAAAATCACGTTTTTCCATGAAGGCACATAAACAAATAACAATAGCCAGTTGCGATGGATAATCTAGAGTAAGCTCCCTCCTATTCAATACACCTGGGCGAGGCACAAAACTGTGTTCCAAGAGCAGTTTCATGGTTTTGAAGAAACTGAGATCTCAAGGCTTCTTGCCTGGTTTATTTGGAGTTTTCTCTCAGGCACTCAGAATTCTCCTCCCAAAACCCCATTTGTGGACTATGTTTTGACACGACACCAAGTGTTCCATCAAGACACGGTCAAGGCAAGCACCAGGTGTTTCCATCCTCACCTCCATAACCTCAAGCATCAGGTGACTGGGAGCAGAGAAAGATATTGCCTGTGACCAAAGTTTAAGGATCATTTGCATATTCCCCCCATTTCTTATCACTGCTTTATGCCTTGTCTCTAGCTACCTAATTGTCAGGATTTCTTAAGGGACACACAAGGAAAAGGGTGCCAATGAAAAGAGATGAGTCCTGTACCTCCAGATTATCTTAAAAGATTTTATAGGATTTATTTTGTGGGATTGAAACATCTTCTGTCTTAATGTTCTTTGAACACCTCCCCCTGGTGGGTTGGCCTTCATAGGCCACCGAAAAAGAGGATTCAGAGAGTCTTGATGAGAACTGATAGGCTAAGATCAGATAGTAGGGGAGGGGGAACCTCTCCTATCAGTAGACTAGGGGAAGGGCATGGGGAGGATGAGAGAGGGAGGGAGCAAAAATCTGAGAGGAATACTAAGTGAATAAATTGTAATAAATAATAATAATAATTAAAAAAGAAAATCTTCTGTCTTATAACCTATATTCCTTCAAACTGAACTATAGATTCGTATTTCCCACATAAACCCAAAGATCAAAAAGACCTTAGGGCATTAAGACTCTAAAATGTGAATGGATAAATGAATCCAGTCTTAGCATAACCCTTTTTTGTTTTTCTTTAATGATGTTGGTAAAATAAACTCTAAAAGACTTCCTGGCCTATGCTTTTAAATTGAAAACACTTTTTGCCCAAGCAAAGTCACTTACTGACTAATAATATTTTTGTCGTATGCAAAATTTTATTATGATTCTGAATAAAATCTATATATGGTGCAATTTATCACTTCCACCTTTCACAAAAGATTTAATGCAGAGGATCAAATGAACAAATACCAGGAAAAATAAGAATGGAGCAAAAGAGTGTTGTTAGGATTAGAGAAATGTAAATAAGAATGAAAATCCAATGCCAGGTTCTGTAATGATTTCAAGGATGCTACTATGTAACCTGCTTCTGTGATAGTTTGTGCTGTGTGATTTTCTAGATGGGAAGGAAGACATGTATTGTTACACATTACACCTGTAATGTCCTAACATTAACATCATAAAGTTGATCCATTCTGCCTCTGTAAATATGGTGAGATTTCAGAGGTCACTTAGTTAGAAAGGAGAAATGTTATGTATTTTTTACAGTCTTAGAAGTTGGGGCTAACTAGTTTATAGTAATAACACCTCATGTGTTTCCTCTGGCATGTGCAATGCTGACTTTTTGTCTGAAGTAGATTTGGGAGATCTTTGTTGAAATGGACGCTTCTGTGAGGCTCTTAACGCAGGTTAGGAGACTGGTGACAGGTGTCTGGTGACAGCATTGTCATGAAGCCATTGTAAATCAGAATGACTGTCCAGGCTCTGCAGGGGTGTGGTGACTGAAGGGCAGAATGACACCAGATAGACAGAAAACATACATACGAACAATGGAAATCCTGTTCAAATATTTATCTGCTAGGTTTACTAAGAACAAAGGGTGGACAAAGCTGCCATGATAGTTCTATCCCATGCTTAGCATTAAGGCCAGGTGCATTGTGGGGGCACTAAGGCAAGACGGGGCTAAATACAGAACCAAACCTTAGCCCCTTCTCCCATATTTACATTGAGATCTGTTGTTCTGATTTCTTCCCTATTCAGTTTTTATGTAATGTTTGTGAATTTTTCTGTTAATTGAGATTGCCTTTGGAATTTGTATCAACCAGATTTTTACACATGTGGAAATGTGATTAGTAGGGAAAGGGGGACCATACACTATGATTTGCTTCATGCATATGAAGCTCTGTTTTTATTGTATATTAGTCAATGGAAATTAATTGCTAATTATCCGAACATTTCTATGATAATATTTCAAGCTCTCTTGTAGCAGATGTGGCCTAAACTATATTTGGAAGAGAGTAGATGGTATTATCTTTCTTGATGGAAATGATTGGGTAGGGCTTTAAATTTTTTCATGATCTTTTATTTTAGGAAGAAAAATGGCTATCTTTCTCTTACAACATTTGTTAAATATTCATACTGACCAGGGTAATTATGCACTGACTATATTAGCAAACATATAACTCTGTCAGCAGCAAGAAGTTGGGAAATGAAATTAAACAGGTTTTGGATAATATATTCAGTTATATGTTAGTGCAGACACACAGGTTGTTTAAATAACCATCACCACATTTCATTGGTAGTCATTGACAATGGCAGCCTTCTTATTTTGAGACTCTCAGGCTGAATTATTCTTTTTTATTGCATTAGATGTCTGTCCTTCAGTGTCTGAACATTGCTTTTTCATTTTCCCTTTATGAATGCTAATAATATACTGGGTAGAGCCCTGGCTATTTTTAGGAATTCAGCATTTTCTTGTATTTATACTGTGAGCAAACTTGAGAGATTTTAGCTCTGATTAAAACAGATCATTTTCTCTTTTTAAAAAAGAAGAATATAGGACTAATACATAGCCGAGGACAGAAAGAATTCGATGGGCACAGTGTCAAAGCTTAATTGTGTCAATAATTTTTTTTTGTGTGTGTTGGTGCCAAGATTTTAATGAGGGGCAGTCACTTGTGTGTAATCACTATCAATGACAAGTAGTTAAAATATCGTCATGAAGTGGCAAACTCGGGGAGAGCCTGAAACAGTGGTAACATAACATTGCCTACAGTTCCTCATCCCCTACCATGGCTGAATTCCATCGACAGGCAGCCTTAGTATTAAAAAGAGAAAGAGAGAGAATCCCACAGGGACATTGGCTCTGCAAGTCTAAGTACCTGTGTTTATGTGAGATCCCGCCCCCCTGCCCCCGCTAAGAATAACTGTTTTTCCTTGGGGTGGAATATAGCCTTGTTAGGACCTTTTTGGAAGAAAAACTGTTTGTCACCTTCTTCTCCAGCCTGTCACCCCTGCCTAGCTACATAGACCTAGGTGTGTGCTTTGTCAGTTTTACCTTCATATAATGGCTTCTCTTTCCCACCTCAACCTTACCACCACAGGCTCATAGCCCACCACTGGGAGTGCCCTGCTCTGCTCCACGCTGTGGTCCTCTCCACATCTACTCCCTCAGGCCTTTGATCTATACTTTGAAGTTACCATATCTGAATGGCGGCCCACAGAGTATGTGTCCTGCAGGAAGGGTGAGGTAGATTTAGGGGCGCCATAGCGTCTAAGGAAATGTGAGAGTTAGGCCTCCCTGAGAGCTGCTTGGCATTTTCTACCTAGACAGAAGAAGCTTTAGTCCTGCCACTGCAGAAACCTAGAACCTTGACTTAATAAGTATGGCCCATGTGACCCATTTGCCTGGGGTCACCTGAAACCTTAATGTCTGTCAGCTAGCCAGTCTCTGACTGTAAAGGCTGCACAACTCCAGTCTGGGAAGCCCCATTTTCCTTGCAGGTGCAGGAATGAACGCTTATTTACAGATGATCACAAAGAGCCATTGCTACAAGGGAGGGCATATAGAGTGGAGAAAATAACTATGGCATGATATTCTGAGCATTATTGTCCATGTAGAGCCCTAATTTATGGATTTTTATAATTGCATTTGCCTTCCTCCAAAAGTCATAATTAGTAGTTGTCTAGATCTTGAAAAGATTTTTTTGAATTTTTTTCAAGATTAATTAATTAATTTTACAGCTTTGTTGTGTGTGATGTTTCCTGGGGCTGGAATTCATGTCTCTCTTACTGTGACACTGGAAGAAAAAATTGTGTGTGTGTTTACCAATTTCTTTGAGTGTTCAAACAAGATGCCTTTCCTATATGAATAGTCACTGAGAAGGGGAGAAAAAAAACCCACAAAGTGGTAGCTAGAAGCAGATTTTGAGTAGGCCCTAACCACTGAGTCAACGTCTGGAGACTTGCTGACATTTTGAAAATAGTTTTTAGAAGAAAATGTCAGATGATGGGTGCTTTATACACTCAAAAGTAAGTTATGCACAGCTGATGCTAACTAAGCCGCTTCTTACAAAGCTTCATGAGGATGGATGACCACTGCGCTTTTATAAGAACTAATTAGAGCCACATATATAGTCCACACTTTACATTTCCCACTTCACGTGTTCCAACGAGCAAGAAGAGGTTGAAGGACCTTTGTATGGACCAATGAAATAGCGGTGTGCTTGCTTTATTTCTTTTTTAAAGAGAGCCATCCGTGAGATGTCCTGACGTTTGCGAACTTTCGACCAATGATGATGCTACCCCTTTCAAGATGGCTCACGGGGCAGCTGTGCTGTATTCACATTGAAATTAGGGGGATTTAAAAAAACCCTGAACAGCTGTATTATTCAGACTTAAAATAAGAGCTTAGTTTCCCCAAATGGGTGTGACGTAAACATCTTATTAAATATTTTTAATTTAGAAAAAAATAAATTCAGCAGGAATGGCTACGCTGCTGCAGGCAGCGGATCGCATGCGTACAATCCTGTAGCTCTTCATGCCTTACAACATTGGGTTGTACTCTGTTACAGTCTTGGAACTTAGAGTGAAGCTCCCTGCTACACGTGACGATGGATCACACACACCTTGTGCCCATTTTGTCTGAGTTGTAACTGTTAGCTGAGGGAAACAATATCTCAGAGGAAAACTTGAGGTCTGTGACCCGGAACCTCTATACTTTCCCAAGTTAGAAATTCCTGTGGCTTTTTATAAACTAAACCTGAAAAGGGGTAGGTGGTCTTTTTGTCCTTTTGGATGTTTTTGTTTGTTTCTATACCCATCATATTTTGCTTAAAGCCTCATACTCCCAGAAGACTGACCCAAATTGCATAAGCTAAACCCTCTGCTTTTGTGAGAGTATTGTTCTTTTAGTCATACTCACCTATGGAAGCTTTAGTAAAAATGGTGGACAAGGAGAGCAACAGAACCAAAAAATCTGGGCCCAGGGGTCTTCTCTGAGACTGATACTCCAACCAAGGACCACTCATGGAGATAAGCTAGAACCCCTGCTCAGATGTAGCCCATGGCAGCTCAGTATGGAAGTGTGTTCCCTAGTAAGGGGAACAGGGACTGTCTCTGACATGAACTCAGTGGCTGGCTCTTTGATTACCTCCCCCTGAGGGGCAAGCAGCCTTATCAGGCCACAGAGGAAGACAATGCAGCCAGTCTTGATGAGACCTGATAGACTAGGGTCAGATGGGAGGGGAGAAGGACCTCCCCTATCATTGGACTGGGGGAGGGGCATAGGAGGAGAAGAGAGAGGGAAGGTAGGGTTGGGAGGGAATGAGGGAGGGGGCCACAGCTGGGATACAAGTGAATCAATTATAATAAATAAAATAATAAATTTAAAAAATGTCAGAGACATTGGGCTGTAGCTCAATGGTAGCATGCTTGCCCAGTGTCCTTACGACTCTGGCTTCTCTCACTGAGAATGAAAAATAAATAAAGGCAGAGATGACTTTCACAGCCTGTATGTGTTTCCCTGGTAGGCACTGCATTCATGAATGTGTTAAAGTTTGTTGTTGTTATTGCTGGCTAAAAGTTAAGAGAATTAGGGCACAGATTGATTTCTTGTCCAGTTCTGGAAGTTGGGAGTCCAGGATGAGCCCTGGGAGGGTAACAAAGCCCACCATGGTTGTTTTCCTCTTTCTGCTCAAGCAGCGAATCTATTCCTTGCTCTGTTTTGCTTGCCAACATGGTCCCTTGGCATTGACAATGTCACCTCAGGTCTGCTTATGCCATGCATCCTTTTTTATCTTTTCTAGTCACATCTTCCTCTGTCTTTCTCTGTGAAGCCATGTGGTTCCCATTTGAGGAATCTATAACAAGGTCTTTGTATCAGGATCACTAATTTATTCATAACTGCAAAGCCCCCTTAACCATGAGTCACAGTCACTGTCCTAGGAGATAACGTTGGAGATTAACTTGGAGATAAAGTTCTTTGGGAAGCCATTGTAAGCCCTCCGTAGCTTATTAGAAAAGAAATAAAGAGAGATTTTAATTGTAACCTCACTAATTGCTGGGTATGCATTCTTAGTAGTATTAAACCTCACAGTTTTTTTTTCTCAAACCAAACTTTCAGTTTCATAGATTATATATGAGTAACCAAAATGATTTTCGTAGTACACATTCATCAATATAATCCCCACTCTTCTCCAAGAAGCCAGAATGAAAGATTCCACACATAGATGACCGAGTCAAGTCACCAGTCAACAGTGTGTGTGTGTGTGTGTGTTGTTCCTTCAGTAAAGCATTATTACTGAAACACTTTTTACTGTACCTGTCCATATTAGGTCAAAAGTAACAGTGATACTTTGATAGAAGTTTCCCGTTATCCAGCTACCTGCATCACATGATGCCAAGGGGACTGAAATCCTTTGATGGATTCTGCCCCTAGTTTAGAACGATAGCTGTTTGAATTTGATTTGTCCATCTTCTAGGAAGACAAAGCACCCCTTCAGTGCAGTCAGTTGACAATGGGTACCGTTTGTATTCTCTATTGCATGCTCACCTATTATATTATGATGATGTCATTAGTCACATTATCTCTCCCCTCATCATTATTAGTATCCAGTGACCTGTGTCCTGGAGTGGAACTCCCTCTAACAGATGGGAGAATCATTTATTGTAGTGCTTTATGCTGCACAATCCTCTACCAGTGTGAGTTTATATCGAGACGGGCTGCTTTTGGGACAAAGGCAACCTGATCACAATTTGTCAGTGTTCTTCGTAGCTATATATCAACCAAGCTCTCTGCCAGTCCTTCTGGGACTCAATTATTTATGGAGCTGACAATATGGGATAACACGTCTTGTTATGAATGCCGTTATTACAATAAAAGCCTTATGATTTTGGATAGTGAGGCAACAAGTTCTGGTTGGCCAAAAAAATCCCATGAACTGAGTTAACTCCTACTGCCCTAGGTGATCACATGGTACCCAGGTGAGACCCATGGGGAAAGTTATATTTCAATATTTTTCTTTCTGTCCTAACTGGAGATACTTGTTGGTAACTGTAATGTGTGGCTTCTCCAATGTAAGTTCCATTCTTAATGTTTACAGAATGTGTGCAGCCTGATACCCAGGCAGGAGTTACCAAGTTTTTAAGGAGTGAAATGAAAGACTTGGCCTCTGCCTATAAAAGCACTTATAATTGAATGAGGAAAACAATTCACCTGAAGTCTACACTTTCAACCGCAAGTGATAGAGAAATAAATATCAATAGGGCCCAGCTTGGCCAGCTAAAGCCTGGAATGGACTTGAATGCCAATTACTTGAAGTGATTTCTTTATCCTCCAGCTCCCTCCTTCACACTGGGTCACCTTGATTTAAATCAGATCACTACATCTGCTTTAAAGATGTCTTATAAGGACACTGAAAAGAAAAGCAACTAATTAAACCTTAAATAAATTAAATTCCTTTTGTATAAAAGTGTGTTCCACACTAGGTAGAGATAAACAGAAAATATTAAACAATCATGATTTGATTAACAAAAGGGGAGGTATTATGTTTAGGACAGTTGCTGTTGGTTTATTCACAAAAGGAATGGAAGCATCATTTTCAGTGATAAAACATTTGCATTTGAGGTTTTTGATTTACTGGCTTAGCAGAGTTTAGCTCAACAAATATAGAGGATCCTGTCCCAAAAGACACACCTTTCCCAGCAAATGTACTTAGAAGTACACAGAATTATTCTTGTTCCTTTCTCTTTTATTAAAATAGTCTTTGAAGCAGGCATAGTGCTTAAGAGATTAGATCTTATAGAGAAACATCACATATTGTATTTAAGTATGCTAATCTCTAAGAGGAAATGAAGGATCTGAGGCTGTTCATTAAGAAATAAATTAATTCATCACCATCACATTCATCATCAGTCATCATCCAGTTGTGTCCAGTTTTCAATTAAGTTTTTCCAAACTGCTTTGTGCCTACACCAAAAGGACTGATTATCTCTGATGATGATTTTTTTTTTAATGTGTGGTATTCGGATGTTGATGGCCGTTGAATTGGCATAAACATGCTGAATGTCATTTTTATTCAAGTAGTTAAACAGTGGCTGCTCATTGCATACAAATACATTATGATGACAAGTAAAAAATTCTTATATTTTAAGATGGCTTCTAGTGGCCACAAGGCAGCCTCTCAGGTTAATAGAGCACATTTATAAAAGAGAGTGAAAAATAATGTCCATTGAATATTTGTGATATATGTCTAGCGCTCAGTCATTCCCGGATCCTTCGGTGAGCCAATATTTATTAAATACCCACAAGTACATGTTTGTGGTATCATGCTAGAGAATGAATGTTTGAACAGTTGAAGTTACTCCTGCCCTGAGTGGACATTTTGTCTATAAGCCAGAAAATACAAGATCAAATGACATAGTCATGCACTTACTTCCTTGTTTGTTTTAATTTTTTTGTTTGTTTTGTTCTGTTTTTCTTTTATCATTCTTTTTTTCTTTTTTTGGGGGGGAGGTGGGGAGAGAGGAGGGAGGACAGTTGTTTATATGTTTTTCTTCCCCACAGCAAATACCAAAAGCCATGATTACTTTACCAATGCCTGTATTGGTACAGACAAGCCTCCTTCCTGGAGATAATGAGAATTCTATGCTAGCATGGCACAATTTCTAACTATCTCTTTAAGGTTTCTATGCAGAATAAGGATGTATGAAAATGACTCACCATGCCTGCTACTTATCTCTAGACTCCTATAACATGAAGATGATCACAATCTGCCATCGTGCTGTTAAAATGATGCATAACCCGACCCGCACTCTGAAATGATCGAGTATTACTGCCGCCTCTTACAAGTCGGGCACTGAGATAATTTGGCTAGTGTTGGAGAAAGAATGTTCCACAACCCCTGTGGCTCACCCTGCCTTGAATAAATATGGCGTACCGCCGCTTATGTTTTCCTCGTGCATGGAAGAACAATTAATGTGTCAGAAAAGAAAAATCACAAAATATGCTGACTTTTTTTTTTCTCCATGTGAAAACTGCAAGACAACATTCAACCTGCTTTAAAGTTATTGTACAACGTTATAGGATGTTGTTAACGGTGAAATGTTAGATAACTCGTGGGTTGGCTTTCCATTTCTTACAGTGGTTTCATGACTTCTGTGTCCATTAATGATCCCAAAGTGGTTTATGTTTTCTTTTAAAATGCCGTGGGCTACCAACATTTACATAGACATTCAGACATATTGTGTTTTATTTGGATAGTAGAAGTGAAGCCTTTTATAAATGCAAACGTACAGGTTTCTGTTTAGAGAAAAAAACAAAACAAAACAAAAACAGGGAATTATCAGCTCCCTACCATTGTTTCTCCTCCACTGTTTTCCTAACAGTTAAGCAGATTTGTAAGAAAACTTGTGAAGTCTTTGCAGAACGAAAACAATGGATTGTTTTCCTGTGAATATTTCAAGGGAAGAAAGGATAGTGAGGAAGTTCAGAGGGTCTTTTTTGTTCATTTATCTGCTGACATAGCTCATGCAACTCAGTTAATGAATATTCTGGGTTATAGTGTTTGCTCAATAACTATATGTGACCTGAATGAAGGAGCAGGTTCTCCATTTTAGAGATAAACTATATTACAGAAACTTTTAAAAGATCTTAATCCCTGAGAAACAGATGGGGAGCCATTTTTTTTAATGTGTCAAAGTAGAGCTCATTCATTTGTCCTTTTTAAGTGAGAATGAATGTGTTCATGTTAGAATATTAGATTATACCTGTTTCCTTTTAAAAAGATGTACTTAATTTATTTATTTCATGGCTAGGTGTGTGCACCTGAGTATACATATGTGCACCATATGGGAATACATAAAAAAACATTGGATCCCCTGGAACTGGGCCTACAAATGATTGAGAGCCACCATGTGTGTACTAGAAATTGAATCCTGGTCTTCTGAAAGAGCAAAAAGTGTCCTTAATCATTAAATCATTTTCAAACCCAAATCACACCAATTTTATTTTTTTTAATATTTTGTTGTTGTTGTTTTGAGATTATAATTGCATCATTTTGCCTTTCTTTCAACCCTCCAGGATTCCATGCACCACCCCCTTGTTGTTTTACAAATTCATGGTCTTTTTTTCTATTGTTGTTACATATATGTGTGTGTGCAATTTATCTGTCTCCTCTTCCATGTTAGATCATGAATTTCTGGGTTCCTTTCCCAATCATTTCTATATAGATTAACTTGATTAATATGATACAAATTTCCTCTTCAACCTACATTTTTCTACTGAATTTTTCAGTCAGGAATATGGTCAGTGTTGTATCTGTCAAATGTATACCTTCAAAATGTCATCTACTGATTTTTTCTTTTGTACAACATTATGCAAAAATTTGAGAAGAAATTTGCATATTACCTAATATATCAATCAGGCTAGTGCTAAAAGCGCAGTATTCAGGTGTAATTAACATGTGGCTTGTGGGCCCCACGTATCCCATGAGAGCTCTGAATTCAGCCCAATGAATTTGTAGATGGTAGTGTCACGATGACAAAAGTTTGGACACTGTTGGCAAAGTGATACTACTTGTATTTTCTATCTCCTGAGCTTAAAGTATTTTCCTCTATCATCTGGTAGTCTTACATAGAAGACCTGACTATCAGTGTTCTGCACAGATCACGTGGCCAGGTGGTCATTCCCTTTTCTTCTTTCTACCCCTCCCAGTCCTCCTCTTCCTCCCTCTCCATCTTTTCTTCTTCCTCCTAGCTTCTCTTCATTTTTGAGCATCTTTTTGGAATTTTGTCTCACGTAGCCCAGTCTGGCATTGCATTCATTGTGCAGCCAAAGTTGACCTTGAATTCCTGGTTTTCCTGTGTCAAGTCTTAAGTGCTGGGATTACAGGCATATATCACTATGTGTAGCTCCACATCTTTCTTCCATGTTCTGCTTATTTTGAAAACTTGATTCAATCACTTCCTCTTGAATACTATTCCTTTCCAAGATGTCCTATATTTATTTTTGCTGATTATCTTTATTTAAAATTGCATTGACTCTGGTCATCTGCTTGTCTATCAAGCTCTTCTGCATGATTTGTATTTTGAGGGTAAGGATGCATTTTGTTTATGGTCGTATTTTGAATGCACAATCAGATCCATGGCACAGCATTTTACTGAAGGGAAAGAAGAAAGGAAGGAATTAAAAAAAAAATCCATGCTTATTGCTACAGTATTGATAATATTTAAGAAATGGAACCAGATTATACCTGTAACGATGGATGGATGAATGATAAATAAATTGTGGTACACATACAAAGGGATTTTATGCTGCTGTAAAAGAAAATTAAATCATGACATACAGGAGAAAATGAATAGATCTGAAAATTGTTGTTAAGCAAAAAACCACACTAAGACTACTGACTGTCTTCTCTTTCATGTGAAATCAATATTTAAAGTTGTAGATTTGTGTGAATATGTGTGTGCATATTAATGTGTACAGATCATAAAGCTAGAAAGGGATTCCTGAAAGGAAAAAAAGTGATCTGAAGTAAAGGGAAAAGAGGATAATTGAGTATTGGTCATAAAAACGCAGAAGGAGTGGTTATCTATAGAAAGAAACAGAATCAGCCAAAAAGCAGTAGGAAGCACATGCAACCTTGGGTCAGAAGATAAGTGGACACAGGCACAGTGACACATATTCATGACAATTGATGTTTATCTTAACCTTCAAAATGATTAAATAATGAAGAAAGACAGCAAAAGAACCTCAGAGATTATACTTAGTGAATATTATGAATTTCTAAATTATCAGTAACTTACCTTGTTATGAATGCCATTATTATAAAAGCCTAAATTAAAAAATAAAGAGAAGAGAGAAGACTTTAAAATTTACTAAGAGCATACGAATCTTTAGGAAGGGCACTACCTACTTCCTACTATAGTCTATGCACTATTAATTTCTGATATTTAGATTCCCATTTTTTAGTGACCATAAATATTTTTGGCTTACTGAAGAAAATCTTAGTTTGTACTTTTATTGATATCTTTGCAAGCGTGCATCCTTTCTAGTGGACATTACAAAACACTATTATTGCTATAAAAGTATCTTAAATATAAAAGCTTAGGATCAAGAACATTTAAAATTGTTGAATCATTTTGTTTTTTTAAAATATATCTTAAAGGCCAGGAAGCCGTTTTTGTAGAATCAAAGTGCTGATGATTTTTTTTTCAAGATAAGGTTTCTCTGTATAGCTGTGGCTCTCCTGGATTTGCTTTATAAATAGACTGCTAGAAAGCAGTGCTGGGATTACAGGTGTGTGCCACCATGCTGCCTGGTGCAAATGTGTTGCTGATCTGACTTTGCGTTTTTGTGGTAACAATTGATAACCCTCAAAGGGTATATATATGCCAGTACTATCAAGCTTTACACAGAAATCTAGTTAAACAATAACCATCTCTGTCTTAGGCAGTTGAGGAGACTAAGGCCCACAGAGGCTGAGTACCACCTACAAGGCCATATATCTTGTGTGAGGCTTAGATGACGTTCTGACCTGAGGAGTTTAAATTCAGGGCTAATCCTATAAAGCTGCTCATAAGATTTCAACTTGGAGCCTAGATAATGCAAAGAGCTTGTTTGCAGCAATGGCTGCAAGCACAATTATGTTTAATATAATAAGCATCCATATTATGATTAAAATTTCATTTCAAGGAAACGATCGTGTGAACGTGCCCATTTACAGGCATTATTTCATGTAATCATCACAACAATCTTATGAAA
The DNA here is from genome assembly GCF_030254825.1 of Meriones unguiculatus. Lineage (NCBI taxonomy): Eukaryota > Metazoa > Chordata > Mammalia > Rodentia > Muridae > Meriones > Meriones unguiculatus. The sequence goes on from NC_083359.1 coordinate 32,633,130, forward strand.
TTGGTAATAATCTTTCCCCAAACTCACTTTAGAATAACTCAATGTGTATCAGGTAGTTGAACCAGTAGTACAACAAAAATTCCCTTAGAGCCTCTCCTGGCTTTTCTCACTAGATCTGTGGATTTACATTTTATTTTATTAAGCCTCTCCTCTAGCAGGTTTCATTGAGTACTGGCAATTCCTAGAAAGCATATTTGGAGAAGAGAGAATAGGAAAGGGAATCATAGAGATTCCTGCCAAAGAGTGATGAATTAAAAATAGAAAGAAAAAGAAAAATCAGGGGTAGCAGTGGGATAGTTCAGAGGTTAAGGGCACATTTTGTGCTTACTGGGGACTGGGATCCCGAGACTTATGTCTGATGACTCAGACCTCCCTGTATCTCCAACTCCAACTCCAGTGGACTGATACCCTTTTCTGGACTCCACTGGCAACTGCTGTCACACACACACACACACACACACACACACACACACACACACACACACCTTAAAAATATTTTAAAAATCTCTCATGAAAGTAGCATTCATGACTTGCATGTTTCCAGTTGGAGAAAATTATGATGCAGCAGCTTTTAAACAAGGTGCCAATGGAGAAATTAAAGAATAACAGTAGAGAAATCCTTAGCTGGATGTGGATGTTTTTCTAATGCTTGCTTTTTTTCTCATGAAGATGGTAAGGAAACACCTCTTTAAATACCACCAAGGACTGTGGATGTAAAGCTGGATTACCAAATGTGTATCTAGCATATGTTAGTCCCTGGGATCAATCCCCAGCACAGGGGGAAAAGAAAGTCTGAAAAGGTGACCCCATGCCTAGGTTCATAACTTAAAAGTCATGTTTGTCTTCTAAATTCTTGTGGTTGAACAGGAAGTACTTTTCTCTTTCTTTAAAAATGTACCTTAAGCCTTTTGGAAATATGCAGTTTCCACTCTATGAGAAGCCAATAAATCTCCATTCATTCTCTTTACACTCAGCAGCTCCCAGTAAAAAGGAATAGACGCCAGAGTCATCCAGGCATCATGCTAGCTGTGGCTTTTTTGCATGCTCCATTGAGAGGCCTAATAGTTAAGCCAGTGTGTTGTGCTGTGTGCAGCTGAATGTTGAACCACTGGCAGAGGCCCTGTGTGCAACAGTTGGGACAGTCATTGTCAGGGAAATAGTCACAAGGAGAAAACAAGACCTTATACATGCTTTCAAGCTGTTCTGCTGTCTTTTTCATGCTTGTGAGGCACACGTTTTGTTTTCTTATTCTTCGCGAGGAAGCATACATAGAATAGGGCAGATTTTTCTTTTTACGAGTTTGTTCTCTAGTCTGAACTGAAAAAGCCAAGACTTGGCGGGCAGCATATCCAATTTAGCATATCATCATAGAAACAATTGCCTGTCTATGAACATGTATGGGCTTCCTCTCAAGGTGTGAATTCAACATGGAGTTTGGTACAGGGACATTAATTCTGGAGGTCTAGGAACTGTACTACAACATTGAATTATATGGGTCTGCAAGAAAGCACAACTGTAACAAAGGTCCTCTACTTCCTAGCTTTGTAAGTGCAAGCCTCAAGGACAGCAGCTCAGAATAAGGATCCATGTATCAGATATTGGTACATACCTCTAGAAAGGTCCTAAAATACATGATGAGTCTTGCTTTGAAGAGGTTAGTTCCTTTACCCTTGGGAGCAATCAGAGGCTTAGACTTTTTTTGGCATTGTAATTATTTTGAATGACATAGACACCGTAACAAATACTCACAGTTATATATGTATATGTTTATGCATGAATACATATTTTTCTCCACAATCTAGACTCTTAAAGAAAACACTTCAATATCTCCATGAATTTACCTTAACAAACAAAAAGTGAAAGGATCATTCTGTCATTTACTTAATAATTAAAATATGTAATCCTCTAAGTCAATTAATAAAAAGCTGAAAAGTAAGACTGAATGAGACCACCTTTGTTGCAATTCATGTAATTGTCAGATGTACGTGAAACGCATAGTATTTTCTCGTGTGTGGAGTCTACTTTTCAGCCCGTTTTTGTCTGTGAGCTAATAATATCTCCAAGTACTGTTTCTGTCACTGCTGTGGAAACAGTAACAAATTCGGTCCAATGTGAAATCAATAAGAGCCGCTTTTAGTTTGGTGAAATACCAGGGGCAGTCCTCTTTGTGCTAGAAATGGGACCGAACTTGATCTTCTCCTGGAGATGAATATTTCTGCTTATATTGTTCAGACCAGAAACAGTCTGTCAATAATCAATTGATCTAAAGCTAACTGATAGAGATGACAAATGGCTCTGCTCTTGTGCACATGGGTTAAAGAATGTGGCTTTTTTCTCTGTAGAAAGCACATTTGCTGAAGTGATTTAACCAATGACATTATTTTAGAACATGTATTTTAAAACTTGAAAATCTTTACCATGGGCTAAAAATATTTACCCTTTTATAGTTCATTGCTGGGTCTTGAACCACACAGGTATTTATAGAATTGACAGAGCCTCTCCATTGCCTTGTTCAATTATGAAAACTTGCATGAATGGTTCATATGAATGAAGGAAATGATTCAAAACACAAAGGATTTCAAATTTCTACATTATTGAAAAATGCAGTTTTTAAAATTAAAATCAAACACAGTTGGAACATTATCTCAATTGATAGTGAATAAAAATGTTTCACTCTGATAAACCAATGACAGATCAGATGCTTCAGAAAGAACAGAAAACACTTGAACAACCGTTGGGAAGTTTTTCAGGATTAAAATGCCTCCTAGCTCTAATCCATAATCACACTTAAACTAGCCCTTCTTTATTATTTTACCATTATGTCATTTTCTGGCCATGTGGACTATGCCTTGATGAGTTAATCAGCCTTTGATTTGCTCATTTCTAAGACAGGAAACATAAGAATGTAATTTATATATTTCCTCTGAAGAACAAAGAAATTACTATATGTGAAGTAAGCAGAGGATGGATGGGCATCCGTAAAGTCTCAGGGAAGTCAAGCTAATTCCGTTAATTATTCTAACCCTGCTTGCCTTACCAACGCATAAAAGTCATGCAGATTTCCTTGTAATCTTTCTTTCATGCTCTCTTATTGGATGAACCTAATTATATAATAACTTCCTTGTGAGCAAAACACGTGTCACATTCTGCTTTGATATACTGCTGATGAAGTGTCAAAGAGAATTTGTTGCATGAGGGGTCAATTTTTGTGGATCTAACATGGAGAATTTATCAAGGTGTACATAGATTGCATTCTACTGTAGAGAGCAGTATAAAAGACAAAACAAAAAGTGCCCATTTATTCTGTCACTTGCCTTATTGTCCTATGTTTAAAAGATGTTTTATCCTTTAGAGAACAAGCCTTGTCAATCCAGCTTCTGTTTGGTCTTGCATCTAAAATGTTTTGGTAAGACACTCCATACCCATGCTGCCAAAGAAATACCTGCTGTGGTCAAATAGTATTAATAAATTTACTTAAACCATCACGTTCCTGAGTGGGGTATGTTGGCACATGCCTGTCATCTCACCCAACCTGGACTACATATGAAGTGACTGTTTTAAAAGAAGGAAACTGTCATGTACTTATGATGGAAGAAGTCTCAGATCCACAAGACAATGAACAGCAGATAGTGGAGTTCAGCCTCAAGTCTGCAACCATTACTAGAAGCAGGATATCAGAATTGTAGTGTTGTTGTTGTTTAGTAGTTTTTGTTTTTTTTTTTTTCAACAGTGTATTTCTATGTATCCCAGGGTGTCATGGAACTCATTTTGTAGACCAAGTTGGCCTTTAACTAAAAGAGATCTGCCTACCTCTGACTTCCCAGAGCAGGGATTAAAGGTGTGTGCCACCATGCCTGGATTCTAGCAATATTAAAAAAGAATTACAGGCACAAAACTCCACACACTAGAAGGTTGGCAATTTCCCTGAGTAAGTGTGGAATTCTAAGAATAACTGAAAAACATGAAATAAAACCAAGCCAAGTGACCCAGGAGGATATCTCTTTAAGTTCATTTCCACCATTCATGTGCCACTTGTTCATTCCCTTCAGAAAGCAAGGGGGCATTAGGAATTGGCAAAGATTTCATAGCACACATTAATTCATGTAACACGTGAAAAATAGAATATTAGTGGTGCTGGCCTGCCTACATCCTCAGTGATTTCCTGGGCTCTGTCTTGCAGTAACTGCTACCGGTGTCACTCTTGAGTGCGAATGTAAATAGCTATAGCACAACACTTTAATTTTATGACTTTTAGAAGTCTGATTAGTGGGCAAATGAAGTGAAAGGACAAGTAGGTTTTGTCTAGTTGCTAAGGAATACAAAGAACTCGTGTGTTTATTGCTTTCTAGTAGTCTATTTATATATTTCTAGAGGATGTGACTTGTAAAGAAAAATATACACATATTTTGGACATACCTGAAATTTCTTAATTAAAATTACCTACAGACAACCTCTGCTTTGGTAACTATAGATGTGTCTTGTGCCTACATCTCAGGAAAATGGCATGGTGAAATCTCATAATAGCTCTTTCTACACCGCCAATTTGGGCTTCTATTGGACTGTACACAAGATTTTTAGGAGTTGTAGCTTAGTCTTATCACTGAGGCTAAAAAACAAAACAAAACAAAACAAAAAACCCATGTCCTTTTCCTGACTCTCCCTACCGGTGAGTAATTTGTAATAGAAATGGATCATACCATATCTGTCCCCTTGCCTTGCGTTAGTTGTTGTTACTCTGAACAGCCTACTGTCTCGATCTCTAAGTCAGACGGTAGCCTTTTTAGTGCATGCAACCCTTTCACTAAAATGCCAGAGGTCAGGCCATCACATTGCCGGAGAATGGCAGTTGGCCAGAAGAACACTGTGGGTACTGGCACGCGAAGCTGTGAGTCCAGCCAGGTTGTTCCCACACACTGTGAAACTCCAGAGAACAAAAGAAGCTTCCCCGGTTACGCACCTGGTCCTGTCAAGCCCTCATTCAGAATAAAATGACAATTGGAACTAACAGAAATGTGATTCCAAATGGGTTGATAAAACACCACTTGATATTTCTAAAAATTTTAGGTTGCCTGTTTGTTATGCAATATGCAAAAAGCCTACAATCCAGGAGAAACAGAGCAAGTGGTAAAATTGGTTCTTAAGATGTGAAGATCGTGTTGTTTCCAACTTCTATAAGCCCACATATCTTTTTTGTGAACTAAGCATTGCCATTTGTTTTCATGCCAGTGTGATTCATAATAAGCCAGCATTCTGAGTTAATAAAGCCGTTTTGTAGACTCTCATGTCGTTGATGCTGTGATAATTTGGCAATCAGTTACAGTAGGAAAAAATATCTTATACAGTAGCCCCAGTGGTCCCTTTTACACAGTACAAAGCATGCCTTCCACCCTGCGATTGTTCTTCAGTGTTTAGGTTTCTTAAATACACAAAGAAAGAAAGAAAATTGCCACATGGTTCTAAGAGAGATAAAATGAAAGTTAAATAAAGGTAGCCTGTTTATTAGTAATCCCTTTGTCATAGAAACTCTATTCTGCCCATCAGCTGATGACTTACACCTTCCATTGGTACCCTTATATGGGCCTCATCCCAGTTCTACAGGATCCCTGCATCACAAAGGTGTGAAAAGAAACTGGACTGTACAAGCAAAGATGACACTCACAAGAAAACCTGGGGATTTTTGTAAGTGAAGTTATTTGAAAATCAGGAATTTCAGGCTCCTGATTCTTCCCTCCATGCCACATCAGGAGCTACAGGAGACACTTGAGGGAATAAGATGAAATAAAGACAAGGCTTGCTCCTGTGTTTGATCATTTGGCAGCCCGTCAGCATCAATGTGGAAAGACTACTTAGAAATTAGGATAAAACCTTATAAACCAGGTCATCTAGCTTGATTAGAGACAAACTTGTTACAGTCTATGTGTGCATTTATTAACATGAAAGCCATCCTGTTGATCGTTTCATCTTCTATCTCCTCTCATACATTCCTCCCAACTTTCTCTCCTTCTCTTCCTCATTCTAGCCTCCCTCCCCTTTCATCCTCTCCAATATCCTCACCCACTCCTCTGCATCCCTTCTTCCTCATCCTCTTTCTCCTCTTCTTTCTTCTTTAATCCACTAAGTTCAGTTAGGGATACCCACTTGTGCATACATGCAGGACACTACCCCCTGGTGAGTGGGAAACCTAATATGAACAATGGCCCTGAAGAAAACTTGACTTTCTTCCTGGAGTGGTCATCAACTGCCGATAGCACTTTTTCTAGGAACGTGGTACAAGAGAAAAGATGGCTTCTAAATACTTACCTGTATAGCCATGCATTGGTGCAAGATGTATCCCTCATCAAAGAAGAGGCCTTATGCAAATGTGGCAATTAAGACAGAGACTTACACATGGTCAAGGTCTAGGTAGTAAGTGACTATGGAGTGCTTGGCCCTGAAAGGGACATATCCCCACCCCTCCTCCAACCACCAAGTCTCAGGGAATATTATAGAAGAGGAGAAGGAAGGGAGTCAAGAGCCAGAATTCTTGAAAGATTGTTGCAAAAAAAAAATAATAATTCTCCAGATATGACAGGATCATTCATGCATGGACTCACAGGAGCTGGGTTTGCAGACACAGGACCTATGCAAGTCAATACTCTGTATAGAGACAGAAATCATGTTACCTAAACTTTCCACTTATAATAATTTTACTTTTGAAATTATAATCACATTATTCCCCTTTCCCTTTCTTCCATCCAGTGCTTTCCATCATACCCCACCAACCACACCCCTTTCTCTGTCACATATTTATACTCTTGTTTTCTTTGTTGGTATATATATATATATATTTTTTTTTTCTAAATACATGAGTGTAAACCTTTCAGTCTACATAGTATTAACTGTATATATTGATATGATCTCAAGTGTAACAACTTAGTATTGGGTAGCCAATAAAGTTTTAACTTACAAACTCATGGAAGCTGCTAGGCAACAAATGAACTCCATAAGTTACCAATTTCATTAGTCACATATGGTGCACGGCGGGGGGGAAGGTTCAGGAACAAAAGTGACTCTGCCACAGTCCCCATTGTGCATATTTTTCCCATAGGAGCACACATAAGGTCATTTTGTGAATGTGAAGCTATTTTTTGAATGACATTTGACTTTGGGTTCAAACTTCTGTGCCATGACTTTGGTTTAAATAATTGGCATGTATATTCTCAAACTTGTTATTATTTTAATTTTTGTTCACTTTGAAGACAATTTCTTTTAATAGAGAAACACAGACGCTGTGAATGTGTGTACCTGTGAAAATTGTTAGAGGAAGGTGTCTTTGTAAGCAGCATTTCGAACAAGAAACGGTACTCGTCCAAATACCACACTGCTGTTGCTTTAAAATGTCCTTCTCCACCGTAAACACTGTTGTCTGTCCAAAAGCCAGTGCTGTTAATATTTTATAACAATGCTGTCTTGTTCCTCACCAGTAGGATGCCCCATGGAGTTTATATACTCGTCTTACTCCAGCCTATCTGTTAGAAACCCCAAAACTTTGCACCTTAAACAATACAATAATATTTTCACTTCCGGAGGCTGCTAAAAATCTTAGGATGGGGGTATCAGTAGACCTTATGTAATCAGTAAGGGCTCTCATCCTGGTTAGCAGGAAGCCATCTTCTCGTTACTACCTCATATAATGCCTGTAGTGGGAGAGAGACAGAGAGACAGACAGAGACAGAGCAAGCTTTTCTTCTCTGTTTTTCTAGGGCTCTGATCTGACCACAAGGCTCCACTCTGATGACCTGGTTCCCTGAGAGAGGCTTTATGTCCAAAAGCTATTCCATTGGGAAGTATAGCTTTCCTCAGAGGAATTTTAGAGGAACAAAAGCATTCAGTCTTTTAAGTCTCAGTGCGCAATATCCTCAAAAATCTATTACTTTGCATGTAATATATGTTTTGACAAAATTGAGTCATTTGTTTTAAAGCTATGATTTTGACTTTAGAAAGGTAATGCATTCAAATGGTCAAAACTAGTATTTTCTTTCTAGAAGGTCCTCTTGAATTATGCATTTAGTCTATGGCCCTTTCTCTACCCACAGTGTTCCACATTACAGTTCTATTTAGAAAGCCAGCACATTGTAGTCAAAATATTTTCAGTGATGGAATTTCACATCCATATGGGAAACTCACAGGTGTTCTCTCCCCATCATGGGAAAGGGCAGCAGGTAGATAAGGAAGCCCTGTCTCTGAAATCAGTCCTAGGTCTAATCCATTTGACATTTAAATAGTCTCAATGGGTTACCATTTAAAAGCTATTAAAAAAAAAAAAAAAGCACATGGTTGTGCTGATAGTCCAGACTTGTAGAAATCTCTAGAAAACTGGGCTCCATGCCTTGGGAACCATGTGGGCATGAAATTCTCCTTTTCTGTGGCAAGCTCATTTGCATTTTTACATCTTTTGTCTTATGGCTTATACATCTTATGACTTAATGGCTCAGGTTTGTGGCTGAGAACTCTGAAATGTGTCTTCTCCAGAAAGGATCCTCCAACTGGCTTCTCACTTCTATAAATGGTGCTTTACCAACAGGAATCAGAAAATGCTGGGAAGTAAATCTTTGCATATCTTAGTGTTTCAAGACTATGTGTACAGGCCTGGCCACAGGAGAAGGGTTTTCCTTTGAGAGACCAAAAGATTAAAAATCAGCTATTAATTAAGGCCTGAACTAGGTAGGTGGAGGAGTCCAGTAATGCCCTGAGGGGAAGGACCGCCTTACTGCATTCTTTCCCCACCCACTAAGATACAGTTACTAGGAAACTGGCCCATCCCCCTAGGGAGGGACACCAGGTCATTATGGTCTGGGGACCTTCCTATAGCCAATCAATTCAAAATGTAACATTTTGACCAATAGATGCTTGTCAGGCAGGAATCACACCTGCCTTGGGCATGCTGGGATGAACCAGAATCTTTAAATCACCCAACTAACCTGAGCATGGCACGCTCGGCTCCCACTGCTTCAGTAGGGGAGGGAGTTGGGGTAGTTGTGGGCCAAGCTGCAGCTTGTAATTTACAATAAAAAGACCCTCATGTATTTACAGTGGAGTCTGTTTATTCCTGGTCTTTTGGGGTTCGTGGACTGGGCAGAACACCTTCACTGTAATTGCTCTCAGTTACCCCACAGTGCAGCCCCAACTACGTGCAGCTGAGCCTCTACAGTTCCAAAGGCACCATAAGCCTTTCTACAAGACTGAGAAGCATGTAGCATGAATGTGTTTAATTTGCATGTTTGTTACAGGAAGGCAAGATTTTCATTCTCTCTATTACAGGAGGGCGACATTCACAGTCACTCTTTCTCCATGTTTCATTCATTCATTTCTTTCTAGAACACTCTGCTGGTCATGCTATGCTTAGTTGGACCTGTGTGTCTCCCACACTTCATTCAACCTCTGCATTGTCATCTCTTCTGAGAACACCCTTGTTTGCTTAGTCAACACAGGGACTTTTAGTGTAACCATTTCCCCTGTTTGTTCTTGTTCTTTCTTTCTTTCTTTCTTTCTTTCTTTCTTTCTTTCTTTCTTTCTTTCTTTCTTTCTTTCTTTCCTTCTTTCTTTCTTTCTTTCTCTTTCTTTCTTTCTTTCTTTTCCTTTTTTGTGCTAATCAATCCTAATTATAATTGTATTGTTTAATGATTCTCTCTTCAGCTTGACCCTAAGTTATCAGGGAAGATACAGGTCTGTTTTGTTTACTGCAGTGCTCTTTGAACCTAGCTAGCAACCATGTGCCTGAAACACCATATACACACAATAAATGACAGTGGAATTTATTGAGATGAGAATCAGTTTCAAAGAGGTCAGGTAACTTGTGCAAAGTCAGAGAGATAGCAAGTATCAACAGCAAGAAATTGAAACACACTCTAAAGTCCCATGTATTTTCAGTAAAATTGTTTAGTTTTTTTTTTTTTAATTTGATTTTCTGTTTTGCCAAACGGTATCCTTTCAATACTAGTGTCCTAAGGAATCTTAATAGAAGTCCCAAGAATAAACGGGGTAAGTATTCACATAAGGTATAGATGGAATGCTATTGTTTAAAGAAAAATGCATATTTGTCTTTCTGCAGGATATCTCAGATGTTGGTATAAAAATGAATCTATGGGTTCCCCCCAGGAAACTAGTGTGTTGCAAAGTCACCTACTGACAGTGGTTGCCTGCAGTTTTATGCTGGTTATGAAGAAACCAGTGTCTTAAGGGACAGAAGTAATCAGCAGAAACCATAATCTCTGTATGATGCCCTGTATTTCTGGGAAGATCATCAGTACAAATTTTTCTTAGGGAATTAGCTGCCTATCAAAAGTCGCATAGCTGATATCTTACTCCAAATAGAGAGAGGCTGTGTACTATCTCAAGCAACCAAGGTTAGAAGCCAGGGGACATAGATAATGCAATGTGCTTTCCGTGCAAGGTTTCCATGACCCCCAAGAGAGGTGGGAACATATACCGGCAATGCCAGTACTGGGGAGTGAGCAAAAGCACACACCTGCGGCTCACTGGTCAGCTAGTCTAGCCTAACTGATGATCTGCGTTGAGAGACCCTATCTCGAAGGATATAGATGAAACCTAAGAAATAACACCTGAGTTTGTTCTCTGTCCCTCAAGTACACACATGCGTAAACTCTCCATCCATTTATGTGTCCATGGACACACACAAGAAAACGGAATAAAAAAACAGAAATCAAAGCCATACAACAGGCTATAATTTAGATTGTTTTAAACAAAGACATGGGACGATTGTACCTTACGGGATAATAGACTCGGAAAAATAAGCTCAGGAAATTCAAGTGTCTAACTTCTTAGATGTAAGCACTTTTCTACTTTAGTATGCTACTTAAAAATGACTGAGAAATTTTATAAATACGGACTTGCCCTAATGGAGAACATCTGAAATTGCAAAATGGCCAAATCACACCTTAATCTAGCTAAATTGAAGCACTGTAATCTCCATTCGCATTTTACATATGCTCCATCTTGCACAACACAAAAGGATGAGCCTAAATTCTGTCTGGAGTTTTAAGTAGGTTGCATTAGCTCTCTCCATAGCCTATTCACATGTGAAAAAAAATGTTTCCCTGGGGATAAAGGGAGTTCCCCAAGCCATACACAAAGCAACTTTTATTTTATTTTTATAACTGGAATAAGGAAAAAGATTTCTTTTTCGGACTTCAGGTACTCATGATCACTTGTCATTTTGAGGGGGAATCCATTCAGGAAAAAAAAAAATAACAAAAATGTTCTATTTGAGAATAAAATGGGCTTCCACCTTCTCTTCTTTAAGTATTATCAAGATACGTCAGTTTAAGAACAGCAACTGTTCTTAAAGATTGCGTTGTTGTTTTGAAACTGAGGTATCTTCAGTGAAGTTTAGGCATGTCTATAAATTGAATGTGTGTTGGGGGGATTACTATTTATCCACATGTTATTGCTCTGTCATGGATTTCAGATTATGATCAGAGAGGTCCAAGAATAAAGTCACCCAGATGTGCTTTGGGAAACAGTAATGTTTTATCCAGTAACCTCAACAAGTAAATGCTGTCCCTGATCCTACTAACCCTTCTCAGTTAAATATGCTTTCCCTCAGATAGAAGAGTTCATGTTAGAGTTTAAGATACTTAGAAAAACTAGGTTGTGGTGGCACACATCTGTGATCCCAGAACTTTGGGAGACATAGACAGGTAGATCTCTGTGATTTTGAGGACAGCCTGGTCCATAAAGCAAGTTGAGGACAGCCAAGGCTATACCAAACCCTGTCTGGGAAAACAACAACAAAACTTAGAAAATAAGATCCTCTGGAAAGAAAACTTGAGAATCTTTTTTTTTTTTTTTTAATTTATTTTTTTTTCAATGCAGTTTATTCAGGAACATTGAACAATCCTCGGACCCCGGGGAAAGCCAGCCCACAGCTTAAATAGCCTCTGGGTAGCCAACCCAGGCGTGCCACGGGAGCAATGCAGATAGGTCCACATACATGGAAGCAAGCCAGATCCTCGGCCTTAGCCAAATGTGGAGTTGTTCGTGACAGAGAGCACTCACCATCAGGAAGGTGGAAGGCGAGAATCTTAATGATAGAGAAGTAAAGGATATTTCAGTTATACATTATGTAGACATTTCTATCATAGAACATTTTACTTGGTTGTATGCCTTTCACTGGGAATTTGGACTGCTACTATAATCAGCCTTCCAGGAGAATGGTTGATTATGCTAACCACAGGCTCAGCGTCTGGTGCTCCCAACAACAATATCACATGAACGAATTGGCTATTTCATTCATTCCAGCAGGCTGTTACTTCCCAGCAAAGCACTTGTCTCTGGAGTACTTAACAGTATGTATAATAAGACAAAACAAAGCTATTTTGAAGGTTTCAGTAGACACAGCCCACATAGACAAAGTCCTCTGGAGGGTTGGAAAAAAGAGGAGATGAAGAGATAGTCCCTTCCAACTCCTTGGGAAGTAGAAGCCCATATCAGCACTCTCCTCCTTGAGTCTTTCAGCTGCTCAGAACTTCCAGGAGCTTTCTGCAATTGGATATCTACTGCTCTCTGTTTTTCTGTGTAACTGCAATTGCATTGAGTGCTGAAAAAGAAAAATCCTTTTTTTTTGCAAACTAAAAAACCTATGTGCTGTTGAGTGGCAAATACTCCAACTTTTGAAATAAGGACTATCTCACATCTCTCTTGTTTATATGGTGAAGCAGGAACCAAAATACCCAAGAATAATATATCATCAAATAGGATTTATAGGCGTGCATCTCAGGGTCAATGATGTGATTCAATGTGGCTCCTAGTGAATCCTCAGTTTTCTCCTCTATTTCATGGGTTGATTTTAATAACAAAATTTTATTTTTAAAGGACATCAGATAGTATCTGATCAAACAGCTTCACTATACATGAAAAGGAATCTATCCAAATAGAATTCCAGACTCAGTTTTTGAATTATTTGAATGAGCTGTAATATTCTTGCTGTTTTGCTGAGAGTGTACAACATTCTACTGTTTTTGAGCTTACATAAGCTGACCTCATTCACAATGGGGGTCATTTTAGGTATTAAGGAATATGAGGGTATGCACCATAGAAAGAATAATTCAATCTGGATGTGAGGGACTCTTTATTTTTTTAAGCTTCATTAACTGATAATTATTTGAGTGCAAAACAATGCCCTTACTGTTTGATAAATGAATATTAGCCTCGTGTCATGCTGATAAAACTCATAACAGAACTAAATTCCCCTAAATTTAAGAGACTTTGTTATTTTGATGCTAATGGATTATATTCATTTTGGATAGATAGCTATCTTGAATGACTCAGCAGGACTGACTTAAATTAGATTTGTCCATCCATGCTTTACTTATTAGTATGTCCTGAATATCTTGATACAAGTTTCATATTACAATATGTGCTTCATATAATTTATCTTTCATGACCTGAAGCTTTCTATGATAGAAAATTCAATTGATTATAAAAATTATGATTATGCCTCTGTTTGAAAGTGTAGCATTGTGTTCCTGTGTTTTCCCCATCAAATGTAGTCTCAGAATCAGTAATTTAGAATAACTTATTAAAATCTCTTTACAATGTACACTTTGTTATTTTTAAGTCTATTGAATATTACTCCTTTGTAAATATTAGATACTTGTAATGGAGAGTTATATTAAATTTGGTAGGCTACAACAATAACAAACAATATACAAATTTCAATGGTTTGACATAAATAAGAGTTGTTTATTTATTTATTTTTTGCTCAAATGGAACAATTCAAGTACATGTTGATAAAGGGTGAATGAGACAGTTGGAGGGGTAATGACTTATACCCATCAATCATTCAGTTACCCAAATTTCTTCTGTATCATTGCTCTTCCTCTGTCTAAACTCAAGAAGTCATCTCTTTTTAGTAGATGGCTGCAAGATTTGTAAATGGGATGTTCCCTTAACTATCTCATCGTGGACATACCAACTCTCATTTCCACACATGTTTCTTTGGCTGAATCTTTGACAAAAGTCTTAAAGGAGTAAGAGTGGCCACAAAAAGAAAGGATAAATATTCCTACAGTATAGATCTTGAATGACCCTTAAATACTTACGTGTTAAAAATTTGGTCCCTAGTTTAGAACTATGGGTTTGGTGAGAATATCTTTAAGTTGTTAAAGGCAGCTCAGTCTTAAGGGGGTGTTGTGAGATCCTGGCCATTCTCTCTCATTCTGTGCTGCTTGATCATGATTTTGAGTGATTCTGCTTGACCATATCCTTCTGTCATGATTCTATACCTCACCATAGTCAAGGAGACCAACAGATCATGGACTGGGACCTTCAAAACAGCAAGATAAAATGGGAATTTTCTCTTTCCAAATTAGTTGCCTCAGATAAGTTAAGAAGGCTGCTTAATACAGCTCCTAATCAGTAGGAAGCGTCTAGTTTGTAACAGGCAAACACCAAAGCAAAGTCAGTTAAGAATAGACTTGGTGAATACCGAGTGCAAATTCTTATTCTGAGTATAATTTTCTTGTTAGCAAAGAGACAAGAGAAACAGGTATTTAGATAATCACAGTAATATAAGATAAGCTGTGGTCATATCTCCATAAATTTCTTATACTGATTCAAGGAGGGAAATTTTCTAACAGTTTTGATGAACTGGACAGTTTTCTGGAGGTGATGGCCCTGACATTGAACTGGAAATGAGGCTAACAGAATCTAGAATGGCTGTCATTTTCTTAATGCAGTATCCTAAAAAAATAAATCTGAGACTCCTTTTTCATGTCTCAAGTGGACATCACCACAGTTATCTATTTCATGTCGTGCAGGTGGAGTTCAAGCTAGATAATGAAAGGGAAGCATTTTGATAATAGCTGTTCAAACATTAAGTTAAAGCCGATGCAGTTATTTTATTCTAGCTGTTGTTTTGTTTCTTCTGTACTAGAGATCAAATCCAAGACACAATGCATGCTAGGAGGTGAGCACTCTATTACTGAGCTGTGATTGCACACTTTTTTTTTTTTAGTCCTATCTATTCAGATTAGAATTATGGTGTCTTGGGGCTAGAGAGAGGGCTTTCAGAGGACCCAGGTTCAGTTCTCAGCACCACATAGCAGCACACAGCTGCTCATGACTCCATCTGATTCCTCTTCTGGTTCCTAAAGTATGCACATGGTACATAAACACACACACACACACACACACACACACACACACACGTTCATGGTATAGGGGATTGGTGTTTATTTTCATTCTTCATAGAGAAGCTAAGGTAAACGCTCAGGTATTTGGCTTCCCAGATACAAATACATCATGTATTCCTGTCTGCTATTGTTGAAAATATCCTCAAGGACTGGAATATGTGCAGTCACTGTGTGTGTGGAAGCCTTGTTCTCCCTAATTCATAGCATTGAGAGCTTCAGGAAAAAGTGGATCTGTGAAGTGCTGTTAAGCTCTAAAAGAGTATCAGTGTAGAAGAGAAATTTAGTTGTTACTGTAGATGTTTCAACTCTCAAACATCCGTCCAGTTCATTTGGACCACTTATATGAAAAGTTATTTAAACCATATCTACACGCCAAGTATTCAGCAGCAAATTAACACACTTAAAACCAAACTAAGTGTGCAGGATGTCTGAACTATTTTATCTAACCTTTTATTGCTGACAATTAAATATCCAAGTAGCCCCTTGCCAGTGCTGGTACACCATTCTTCTCTCACAATTCTAGAATCTTCTTCCAGGGTATTGAGTACAAATAGTCAAAGTCAGGAAGATTATCAAGACATCAAGTCTACTTTGGCTAATTCTTAGAAGCAGCTGTCAGTATGGAAATGCATTTCAAAGCACAGGTCTACATTAATGAAAGCCAGGCCATGCTTTGGACTCTGGCTGGAAATCCCTGTGATATAGCAGGAGATAAAGACTTCTTAATTCTTCACCTCTAAAGTTTGACCATGTGTGTTAGAAAACACATTTTGTTGACAAGTATTCTAAGACGACATCTAGAGTGTAATAATGGCAGTTATGAGACTCGTGTTGTTTCTTTAGAGTTTTGTTAATACAAAGGTGCGGGTTTTGTCTTATTTTTGATTTGCAAACCATACCTCTACATTCTGAACAAACCGTGCCTTCTTCAACTTTGTTGAAGAAAGTAGAGAAGCTCACAAGATAAAACTAGAGTCTCATTATTACTGTTGTTGTTACATTATTGTTAGAGGCTCATAGATATCCAGTCTGACCAGAGCCCATCTGTCTGCTCCTCACATTTCTCTCTGTGCTTGTTGTGGGCTATAAGTGTGATTGCTGAATCAAGTTTAAATGTGTAGCAGCGTCTGATTGCTCTTGTTCCTTCCCCTGTCACAAAGTCAGTTCTGGATCTCCTTTTGGCCCTTATCCATATCCCCTAGTGTTTCCACATTCTCCACCTACTTTAGGAATTCCTTTGCATCTTGAGCTACCCAGTGAACAGCTCCTCATTCTATCCAACCCAGATCAAAACATAGTTTATCTGGAGGGCCTGCAGTGTGCACCATGCAGCAGTGAAGTTGCATGACATATATGAAGGCCTCCCCAGCTTTTGGCCAATACCCTGTGACAGCTTCACTCTTCAGTGTCGTTCAGCCACATTGAAAGTCCCCTAAGACTGAAGTGACCACTCACCTGTAACAGTGATCTGGCTTGTGGCATGCATTTGAGAAAAGCAGGGTCCCTCTAGAAAGCAGATTTGTATGAACAACAGAACTGTGTGACCACTCTGAGAGGTTAAGAATCACGCATTAGAGCCACACCTTGAATTAATTGGTAGGAAAGTAGGATTGACTTGATTAGTAGGAAAGTAGGCAGCAAGTGTGAATGGAAGGCAGCTAAGCATATGGCTGCTTTGGACAGTTTTTCCTGAGACCACATGAAAGCTGCCTTATCAGGAAGTAATCAGTCTGTCTGCTTTTCAGTGTACAAATGCCCATGCTGACATGAAAACCGCAGACAGCTGGAGAAGAGAAAATCTCTACCAACCCTCAAGTTAGCAGGAGGCTTCATTTCCTTTCTGTAGGTTTGAATTGTTTACACACATGCGCGTGCCCACGCACACGCACACACACACACACACACACACACACACACGCAACAAAACAACCAGAAAATTTATCTCCTTTAAGCAGTGTTCTGTACCAAGCCATACTTGAGGTCAGCCATCCTTTCTTCACTGGTGAAATGTGTTCTGAACTTCCTGAAGGATCAAACTTCCTTCGGTTCCATGGCTCTGGAATCTCCACTATCTTAGCTAAATTACCCATGCATCTTTCTCTGTATTCAGAAATCCTGCATTTCTTTAAGACCAATGTTATCATGAAACTCCCATGGTATTATAAGTCCAAGTGATATCTTCAGACTTTTGATCTAAATAATCACTTATTTATTTTTATTTCATTCTGTGTATTTTAAGGACATGTTTAACAAGAGTGAATTCAAATTTTTCATGGTGCTTTGTGCTTTGTTTCCTCAACTTTTTATACAGTTGGAAGGAATTGTACTCCTGTGAATCCAGTCTCGGCAGATAGCAAAAAAGTGTTGTGGTACAAATACATGATTGTTAATAGTTGAAAATGATGGCTGTGTTAAATAACATGCTGACTCTAGCTTTGCACATGAAATTTCCACACAGTGGATGTAAGTGCTTTTTCCTGAAACAAGGACTGAGTTAATACAGCTCTCGTTTCTCACTGGATTTTTTTCCCCCAGGTTCACCTGTTTCAACCTTGCATTTTGGTGTTCTCCTCAGTGAAATGGGATGGTGATCCTGGTTGTGGAATAGAAAAGATAAAAGTAAATTGTATGTCAGTGGTATGCTTTATGGGATCTATGAATTGTGAACCAAAGGATATTATCTCTTATAGGCATGAGGATCTAACTTTCTGTTTTCACGTTTGTAGCTCTGCCACCACCATGAGATGTCAATGGTGGGCAAGTCCTCTCTATTCCTCATGCCTATTTCCTTCTCTGTAGAGTGAGCGCTTGGGTGTGGTCTCTTCACAGTATTTTTTGAGGGAATCTATGAGATTATGTTATGGCAAGGTTCACAACAGTACCCAAACTATATTAAACACTCAATAAATATTAGCTACTGTGGTTCATAATAGCATCTAGGCTAATTAAAAATTTCTCTTGCTCATGCTGACATTTCCATGGAAGAAGTATCACCTTGAATCACAGCAAAAGATTGTTTTTCCCAAAGAGAACTCCCAAGATGCCTTCTGTCCCCAATTGGTCTTTCCTCTCGGTGAAAGGAAGCAAAAGCAAAAGTATCTGTGTTTATTTTGTACACGTGTACTTCTCTAGAGGTGAGCTCTCTGTACCTCGTGCCTTCGCTGGGGGTTATATGCTGATTAGCACAACTCTTGACAGATAAGGACATTTACTGCCCTGCCATGGAAAGCGTGCCAATCTGCAGCAGGGCATCATTGACACACACTCCTAGGCATAGTCAGGCCTGATTGCGTCCCTCTCATCCACGCCACTAGCTCATTCATGAGCTCACATAACTCTTGCTCAGGTCAAAAAATGTACATACATTTGTGAGAGTATTTACATGAGATCTGATTTCCCTCTTCCTAGGGAATACTCTATGCTGCCTTTTAAGAGGGAATAAAGATGCCATAAAACTCCTTGTAGGAGGATTAACAAATAAGATTCTTCTCAATTCCCTCCTGGGGAAAAAATGCACAATCAAGTTGTTGCCACTTCTGCAACCTAGCCAAGCCTCATTGGTTTGCAGGTCAGTCTCAAAAGAGGATTAAGTTTGAGTCTCTGAGGCAATGTGTCAGGGTATTACAAAAACTCCAGCTGGCGAAGGTATGCACTCCAGCCTGTGCTTGTGCCCTTGTGCAGGGACACATGTGTGTTCATTTGCAAGAGAGTAAGAGAAAGAGACATGGAGACAGTAAGAGGAGGGTATCAATTTCCTAGAGTGAACCAAAGAACAGCCAGTCATGGGGGCACATACTTTTAATTTCAGTTCTCAGAAGTCTGAGGCAGGAGGATTGCTATGAGTTTTTATGAGCCTGAAGACAGCTAAAACCTCACAACAAGCTAAATTTAGTGTGCAAACTTTCTAAGAGAATGCTCTGTCTTAATATTAAAAAATATTGATGACCAAAGTTACTTCTAAGTTTCTGACAAATTTATGTGGCATATGTTGTCACTGGGAATTTATGTCAGAACATAAAAGTCTGTGGGCTCAACATCAGGCCACTCTTTTCATTTGTTGCTTTTGGGTAATTTATTCACCAAGGAATTGATCCAGTGTTTCTTCTCGGTTTTCTGTTGAGCCAGCTCCAGCTTCGCTTCATTCCTGATCCATGTGGCATTTGACAATCTACAGAAGGCTAAATGAACAATCCAGTAGCCGTCTTCAGTCCTCACGTCACTCCTAAGGATTCTCTCTTCAGTTCTCATGTAGCATACTTTTCTGATCCTCTTTTGCTCCATTACCTCTTTCTTGGGGTCTCTTGTTTGCTCTGCCATCCTCTGTCCTGTAGAGCCATTTCATTTGTTTTCCATCCTGTAGGTGATCTGTGTCCTTCGTGCTTACCTATCTAATGTTATCTGATGATGGCCTTCAACCTCCTGCAGCCTTTTGCCTGTGTTGTAGCTTCTCCAAGCAGTCTCCCTGCTTCCAGAATTCAACACGGGCTCTGCCCTTGCACTCATTCTTCATTGTAGCTATCATCTTGCTCTCTTTGGTAGCTGCAGGGCTGGCTCCTTTATCATCGCCTGTGAACCTTACCTGTCATGTCATCAGTGAAGCCTTCCCCAACCTGCTTCTGTCTGTGGTCTTTACAGTGTACCCACTTGCTGTAGTGCCTTACATAGCAATCATGTCAGGCAGGGCCCAAAATAACAAGTGGTGCATTCCTGAAGGATTTTATCAGAGAGAGGCTAGCAGAGGACCTTCTCAGAAATTATAGGTAGAGTTAGAGAATCAGCAAGGTGGTACCCTAACCCCACCTGCTTGTGAGGGAACACTAAGAAAATGGGGCTTACTACCAGATGTGTGACTGAGGAAGACATGAGCTATCTTAGTCTGTGAAGGCCTAAGGAGACCAAGGTGGAGTGGGAAGACCACCTTCATCTTGTCTTACATTCTGACCTCTTCCTGTTGCCTCTCATTAGCCAACCCCAGCAGATTTCCACGACACAGGTGGAATCGGCTCTGGAGCTCAGTTTTCTATCACACGGACCAGAGCAGAGAAGGGTAGATAATGGGATTAGGAGAGTGAGTAAGACAATACCAGCAAGGAATCTTTACCAGGTCTTATTTTACTTGACACTTGGAAATGGGAATTCAACCGTGCTGCCAGGGCTCATGGCATTAAATATGATTACTTCCACCTGGAAAGGTTAACCCATTAACATCTGCGCTGGCACTGGCTAACATCTTCACAAACTGGTATGCCTTCTCTGAATAGCAGAAGGATGTCCCTCATGCTAGATAATGAATGGATGGGCACAAGCATTTGGCAGAATAGGGACCAGATATGTGAGAATATTCTACTGTACTGGACTGTGCTGTGTCACATTCAGTCAATACCAGACTCTGTCAGAGATGCTGGGAGGTAGGTATGGCTGAGTGAGGACCACTTTTCTTTTCTAAAGACGCTTCAGAGCATTGTGCCTCATGGAAATTCTTATATGTATAGTGTATATGATGTGCTAGACTTGGTAGAGAGAGGAATTCTTTTAAAATTCTAAAACCACCGTTTAGCCCTTAAAGAGCATTGGTCCAGAGAAAACAGGTTGGATGCCCAGCATACGCCCTAGAGCCCGTAACCTCCTATAATGTAACTCCAGTTCCGGGGGATCCGACGCCCTCTCCTGGCCTTCTTGGATACAGCAGGTACATAGTGCACAGCCAAAATGCTGGCAAAAGAGCCAAACACACATAAAAATAAATAGAATGAAAAAGAAAAGTTTCAGAACCTCTTAAAGCCACATGCAGCAGCTTCGTCCATTTCTCCATGTATATTCTGAATGTTGATGGGGGACAGTTTTGCCTAAAATTGCCACCTAGATTTGGAGGCATGGACTAAAATGTGAGAAATGAGTCTTCAGCGGGACTGGGATGGTCCCAAAATAGTAATGAGGCACTTTTCACGTTTGTGGTTTTATATTCGACGTGCGTAAAAGAAATCTGCGTACGACTTACATGATTTTTATCTCTCAAAGAGTTAATTTGCGCTTGTCCCTGATTTTCACTAAAATCTAGGCCAGAGTCTGTGTTTGCTCTCACTGAGCAAATTCTGCGTCCCAATCTCTGCATATAAAAGGCATCTGTACTGTACAGGTGGACAGAATTTCTTGTATGTTATTGATGCTTTGTGAGGCTTCAGATAGAAGCTTATCCCAAACAACCCACAGATCTGAGTGCCTTTGCCTGCCGTCTATACTAATTCTGCCTTTTAAACCCCAATTTTATGCTCCCTTTTTCTCTACTTTACTACAGTTGATGGGTTGAATACTGAAGAGGAATTGCTCATTCAAGCACTTCCTCTGCAATAATTATTTTGAATCTTTAAATCCTGACCTGCACCAGCCGGGGGTCCCAGATGGGCTAGGCTACCTGTGTGGATAATTGGAAGACTCCTCTGGGTACTGCTTTTTTCCATCACAGCTTATAATGTCTTTGTGAAAATGAACAAACTTTGTGGACAAGAGGAAGCGAAGATGATTATTATGACCAGGAGTGAGTGGGAACCTTGATTCTTTTGCTTTGTGTACATCACACTTGTCTGCCTAAGTTAATGAAGGAAGAGTAAAGACGTGATACTTATCATTTTAAAACAGTTTTGAGTCCCCCAAGACAGGGTTCTCATTTGTTCCAAGGTGATTGTGTGTGTGTGTGTGTGTGTGTGTGTGTGTGTTTGTGTGAGTGTGTCGTGTACTTAAGTTGTCCAAATGATAAATAGTGCCCTAGGTAAGTTGTAGGGATATATATGTAAGAAAAAGTAATATTGCTATGGAAAGTTTTCAGATAAGTAGAATCCAATTTTGGTTTTGAAAGGTTGTGATGAATGTTAATAACTCTATGGCCAAAGTTCTTTTCAGACACATCTTAATCTTTGTAATGGGGTCTTTGATTTTTAACATAAAACATACAATAATGCAAACAAATCTGGCCTCTAACAATAGTTCAGGCAACATATTTTTTTTTTAAATTTCTTTTCCACACCCGTTTGAAATAAAGACAGGATTAAATGTGCAAGGCAGTAAGACGGACTCAATTTTGTAGGATTTTCGTTCCTACAGTTCTGCAATTGAAAAAAAAATGATTTCCTTAGTTTTCTCACAATAAACTACTGTGTGTTCCATTGAAACAGCAATAATGGAAGCCTACCCTGCATGCAGTATGTCTAAACATCCACAAATAAACAGTGATTGAGATTAATGCACCTTCAACGTGTGCTTATTCTCCTGCGCTTATGTAAGCATGAAGATTTAATTTTCCCTGTCACATGAATCAGATACCTCCTGCTATCTGGGGGGATTTGTTTTGGGGTTCTCCCTAGTGTCCTCATTCCCCACGTGTCTGTTGTGACAGAAAATCAGCCCTGTTAAATGTGTTTGTATCATGCTGAAGAACAATTGTTAGTAAGCAAAATGAACACGTGTCAGTTTTATGCCGTACTCGGGGTGAGCGTAGCTGTCGTGTTGCCATCTTTTTAAAATTGAATTTTAGTGTGTATTTGAAACATACAATATGATGACTTGATACAGATCCACATATGATGATTACTGTAGGCACGCCCTCTCTACAGTTGTCTTTCAGGATAAGGGCACTCATTCTTTCTGAATTTCAAAAGACAGCGTCATTAATTATAGTCACCGCACTATATCAGTGACCATAGTATATATTCAGGCTTTTTAAAAAATATTACATAATTTTGAGGTTTGTCTCCTTTGACCTGTGCTTTCTGTCCCTGTACATGGTAACCACTTTTCTTCTATTTTTGACTCTCTCTACTCAGCAGTTTTTAATTGCATGTGAAAGTTACATCTTATAATATTTTTTCTTCATCCTGCTTATTTCAAATAACATAATATCTGTTCATGTGCCTTGCCACAAGTGGTAGGGCCTTGTTTTAGTCCAAATTGTCTTCCATTTTATATGTATATCATTACTTGTTTAGGGAGGGGGATACCTAGATTGCCTCACTGTGTTGGCTACTGAGAATAATGCTAGGGCAAGTGTGAGGTCTCCGTCATTGCTGCTGTGTACTGATTCACCATGGTGGACTGGTCACTTTTATCCATGCTAAGACATCATTCTACATGGCAACTTCAACATGACTACTCCTTTCTGGGCAATATCTTATTTTACTTTTAGGTACCGGACTTGTTAAGATCAGGCACCTTCACAGTAGTATGACCATAGACTGGCATCTGTGGTTTTGTTTGTCTCCTCTCTCTGTCTCACCCCGCCGATTGCTGCGCCCTGCATTTTCCTTTTCCAAATGTTTCTAATCTTTGCAGTCCTTTGTTTTTAATTCTATCAAAATCCCGATAAAAGAACTCTGATTCCTTGAAGCTACCACAACTGGTTTTGAAAGGTTTTGAAAAGACTATGTCTCTTCATCCATAGTCTTTCCCACTCAGTGTTATTAGACTGTAAGTTCCTGGGAACCCCTAAGTTCTCAGTGACAGGCCTCGGTGGCCTTCCAGTAAGTCCTCTCCTAGCTTCCCAAACTGTTCTAATTTTGTAAAATCTCGCAGTCCTGATACTCAGTTATTGCTGAATGTGTCCTGTTTGTTTTGAGACTGTTTCCTCTCCCCCCACCCCTGTTCCAGTTAATGCTTTTGTGGCTGGACACAGTCCCTACCTTCTGTGAAGTGCCAAATGAGTAATCAGCCTGTAGAGCTAATTCAAAGAGTTTCCTCTGCTGTTTCTGCTTATCTACTTAATTAGATCTCCTTGACATCACGGTAACTTGAGTTGTTTGTATTCCATGAGAGAAGAACTTAAACCAGTGGTTCTCAAACCTTCCTAACAGTGGGACCTTTAATATAGTTCCTCATGTTGTGGTAATTCTAACCATAACATTATTTTTGTTGCTACTTCATAATTGTAGTTGTGCTGCATTTAGGCATTGTAATATATTCTCTGGGAGACTGAAGCTTCCCAAATGGGCTGCAACCCCCAGGTGGAGAATCACTGACTTAGTGGCTCTGCAATGATCATCCGAGTACCAATGTGGAAACATGGTAGAAATGTAGCCCAGGCAACGGGGCTAATTCTATGCTTCCAACTGCCCTTGAGACTCTGTCTTCAGAACCTCACCTGTCTGACTTCAGTATCTGTGTCAATTAACTGAAAACATTTATATTTGGGACTTCTTCACTCTTTCATACAGTTTTTGTGTCTCTTGAGAGCAAGATCCACTTATAATTAAGCCTCAGATAAGAATTTTATAATAATTTTAGTCTTTCTCAAATTCTATATCAGGGTTTTCAGTTTAATAAACATGGAAAAATAACTTCCTTGGGAAGCGAAAAACAAGCTTCTATGCATTTCTTGTGGTTTGATCTAGCTGGGAGGACAGGGAAATGGGTTTTTAATATTGTCCCTTCTTTCTTTTAGAGACTTTGGGTGTCTTGACCCAAGAATTTTATCTGGGACATTGCAAAGAAAAACTGCAATGCCAAAGCTTTTCTAAGTTCTCAGTGTTGCTGAGGGCGTTGACCTATTGTGTTCTTCATCAGTTAATCACATTAATGATGCTCTTAGTTCAGAAATAGGGGGCAGGTGTTGTCCAGTCAGGGAAGTTGAGAGAAAAGAGAACTATTTATTTTTTCCTACAAGAAAGACTGTCTTTGCTTTCTATCCAGGTTTTAACCTAAAAGCCTAAAAATATTTAATATGTGATGTGCTTGTAGTTTATAACATTTATCCTCATCTTGGATAATTATCCACATTAAAACTGAGGTCTCAGAATGCAAGGAGGTCCTAATGAGGAAAATAGTTGGTTAAACTGATACATGCCATATTTTATCTCCTAAAGATAATCCTGGAAGATAGAAAGGCTGAGAGGAAGGATCCAAGATGTCATCCCCCAGGTAGCTTCAGTCTGTTG
This sequence comes from Meriones unguiculatus, assembly GCF_030254825.1. NCBI lineage: Eukaryota > Metazoa > Chordata > Mammalia > Rodentia > Muridae > Meriones > Meriones unguiculatus. The sequence goes on from NC_083359.1 coordinate 32,658,244, forward strand.
CAGGTATTTTATTCTAAGAAATAAAACAAACAAACAAACAAACAAACAAAAAAAATCTTCTGCAGATCATTTCTTATTTCTTATTTCTCTGCATAAATCCCGTGGTAGGTACTTTACCAGTATTTGTCATATAATGACGAAACTGGGGTCAGGTATTACAAGGTACAGCAGATTAATCTGAAATGCTTTTATCCTAAGGCTTACAAAGGGTGTCAAGGCTCATGTTCTAGTCTAATGAGAGGAGTGTTTGATGTGAAAGAGAACCAGGGGCAGGTGGCTACCCATATTTGCGTCAGAGAAAGGAGTTTGAAAATGTGGCCCGGGAGATAATAAGGACATAGAATGGGACTTAAATCAGTTGTACTGTAATAAAGCCCTATATAGGAACTTGTATTACTTATTAATTTTGCCTGAATAGCAAAATGAGGTCTATTTAATTAAATAAAGGTCTCAGTTCACTTATTAGGGGGAAAAAGGAGATCCAGAGCAGATCTGTATGGCCCCTACTATAAAGCATACAGAGCCGTGGTGTCTCAGGCCAGAACAGCAATCCCTCCTCCCTGCTAATGTTAACTGGTAACAGCATGATTACATCCTCAGGCCTCAGGCCGTTCAAAACCACCATGTTGTAATTTTACTCTTACAGTGACAAATGAGAAATCATAAACATTTAATTTGGAGGGAAATTTAACATATTATTCCCTAAGTCCACTTGGCAAGTGAGGGAGGCGATTAATATGAGCTCATTATACCAGAGCAGTGTTTCATCACAACAACTACAGGCATTGGCTTGTTAAAAATCACAGGTGACAAGTCGAGGTTGAAGAAATACTGCATGTCTGGACGGCCTGTCAAAGTGAGACGTGCAGGTTGGTGGGAGTCCTCCACACTGGGACGTCGCGGGTATTTATACATTTGTCTTTCAATTTGGAAAGTCTATTCTAATGCATTTAGATTTTCTTAAGCTTTGTTACTGCAGCCAGGGATGGGGGTGAAGGATGGAGCTTCTTATCCTGGCTGGGGCTCGTGGTCCATAACTGCGTGTTAGTGCACTTTCCCAGTGGGTAGGGATGAAGTGTTAGCCAGATGGCAGAGTTAAGCCAAACGTCCTGCAGAGGTGCACCATCACAAAGGGTAATGCTACCTTATCGATCCTTTCCACACTGCCTCCCACCGTGGTGTTAAGCCTGTGGTGAGTACAACCTTTACAGAATGAGATCTGCGGATATGACTTACTTTCTGACTTGAACGGGAACTTGAAAAAAAAAATTTAAAAAGGATAAAAGCGTGTTTTTTAGGAATGGTGTGGGTTTGGTATTTTACAGCATAAATGATAAAAATAAAGCCAAAGCCAAGAATCTCAACAGGAGGAAAAGTCCCATTGAGAGTTACACACATGCATTTAAAACTGTGCTCCATTCTTAAGTTTTAGGCAGAAATATCTTAACTTGATTGTGTTTTATTGAATGATCCTACTTTGTATTGTTCCTTTAAGAACAAAAACCTGTCACCATGCATGCCTCTTTTTTAGAGAACAGCTGTTCATTTCATCTCAGACTTCACGTACAGAGAACCTTATTTATTTCCAAATGCAGTTAAATGAAGGAGGTTTCATACATTTAAACTGAGCCCAATACATTGAGTTCTCCAGAAATATCGATGATTTCAAAGCTGTTACACTTTGTGATTGTGTCCCTTTTAATAAGACATTCCATTATCAGAGGGTTTAAGAATTAAAAAAGAAAAAATAGCATTTTCTGAGAGTTGCATGGGAACGTTTTTTAATTGGCACTGTCCCATCCTTCCAAGGATAATGGGAAAAAAAGCTCAGAATTCACTGCTTGCATGATTTTTGATTTTACCTTTGTTTGTTACAATGCAGAATTAAGGGGGAAAATGGCCATGAGGTGCCTTTTCAAAAGACTTTCCCTTTCATTGTACATACTAATGGGATGAGAGAGAAGCAAAAGGCAGATTTATTTTTAAGTTTAATCAAGTCCAATAATTATTGCATTGTGGTTACTGCTTTGAGCACTACATTTTCAGTAAGTAAATTATCAACTGCATTCCTTTTTATTTCAGGTGTTTTGTTTTGTTTTGTTTTTTTCTGGAGAAGATTAGCAATGACAGGGATTTATATGCTATAGGCATTTTTCTCCTCAATAAATAAAGCTTACTGATGCACAGGCTTCCAGAGGCCCCTATGAACTTCTGATTCTATACTTCAAACTTTTTACTTTTTAGTACATTTCTTGCCTTGATTTTGTTAATAGCATTTTTATAGCCAGTGAGATTTGATGTCAAGAGACAGGTTTTGTGATTTGGGACAGTGAACAATTTACACAGTCAGTCAGCTTTACCTCACAATGACACAATACCCAAAATAATCAACTTAAAAGGAAGGAAGATTTCTTTTTACCCATTGTTTCATAAATGTCAGTCCATGGTTGGCTGCTTCCATTGCTTTTGGGCCTTTGGTAAGTCAGAAAATCATGGCAGGAAACAACAAAGCAAAGCTCACCTCGTGCTAGAGAGAGGCAGAGAGGAATGACTGAGTTCTGAATGTCCCCTAAGAGAACAAGCCTCAGTGACCTGACTTCTTCCCTGCGGGCTGCACCTCTGAAGGGATGCACCGACTCTCAGTGGAACCACCAAAGAGAAGCAAGTATTAGCCTCAGGAGCTATTGGAAGGTATTTAAACTATAAACCACAGCAGTCACGGTCCCTGTTATAAACATCGAAAATTTCATGTCCTCGTAAACCTTGGAGCTAAGGCCTGATCTTGGTGCTGGGGCAACACCTGCCAATGATCTCATATGAAAGTCCTGCACTGATGCAGCTTTATAATAGCTTCATAATAGCCAGAATCAACCCAGATGTTCCTCAGCTGAGGAATGGATATAGAAACTGAGGTACATTTACACAATGGAATACTACGCAGCAATTAGAAACAAGGAAATTGTGAAATTTGCAGGCAAATGGTGGGAACTAGAAAAGATCATCCTGAGTGAGGTATCCCAGAAGGAGAAAGACACACATGGTATATACTCACTTATAAGTGAATATTAGACATATAATATGGGATAATCATACTAAAATCTGTACAGAAATTGGATACAGAAATTGTGGTATTTTTACACAATGGAATACTACTCAGCAATTAAAAACAAGAAATCATGAAATTTGCAGGCAACTAGAAAAGATCATCCTGAGTGAGGTATCCCAGAAGCAGAAAGACACACATGGTATATACTCACTTATAAGTGGATATTGGACATATAATATAGGATAAACCTACTAAACTCTGTACACCTAAAGAGGAATAGCAAGGAGGAACCTGGGTAAGATGATCAGTCTTCACTCAGAAAAGCAGACAGGATTAACATCGGAAGAGGGAGAAAACAGGAAACAGGACAGGAGCCTACCACAGAGGGCCTTTGTAAGACTCTACCCAGCAAGGTGTCAAAGCAGATGCTAAGAGTCATAGCCCAACTTTGGGCAGAGTGCAGGGAATCTTATGAAAGAAAGGGGGGATAGGAAGGAGGAGACAGGAGCTCCACAAGGAGAGCAACAGAACCAAAAAATCTGGGCACAGGGGTGTTTTCTGAGACTGATACTGATGATCATGCATGGAGATAACATGGAGGAGGAGGAGACAGGAGCTCCACAAGGAGAGCAACAGAACCAAAAAATCTGGGCACAGGGGTGTTTTCTGAGACTGATACTGATGATCATGCATGGAGATAACCTAGAACCCCTGCTCAGATACCCATGGCAGTTCAGTGTACAAGTGGGTTTCCTATTAATGGGAACAGGGATTGTCTCTGACATGAACTCAGTGGCTGGCTCTTTGATCACCTCCCCCTGAAAGGGGTGGGAAATGCCACAGAGGAAGACAGTGCATCCAGACCTGGTGAGACCTGATAGGCTAGGGTCAGAGGGAAGGGGGGGAGGACTTCCCTATCAGTGGACTGGGGGCGTGGCATGGGAGGAGAAGAGGGAAGGAGGGTGTGATTGGGAATTGAGTCTGTTATTATGATCGATTCTTTAGTATTGTTTTTCTTTTCCCCCGTCTTCCTTTCTTCTTCTTCTCTTTGCTGTAAGTTAACATGCTTATACTTTTTTCCTTTCAATTATTTAAAAATCATGATAGCATAATCACCTTTGTTTATGGGATACAATGTGCTATTTCAGTTTCTTTCTATGTATAGCCCAGTTGATTGATTTAGGGTTATTAGCATATCTGTAACCTTAAATGTTTATTATTTCTTTGCTTTGAGACTACTGAAAATCTTCTAATTTCGCATTTTGAAACTTTTCTGGTTCAACTCTCTGGTTTTCTAAGAGCAGCTCTTTGTGTGGGGGAGTGTGGTGTGAAAGTGTGCTGTGGGTGTTTTGTTGTTCACACATCCTACAATTAGGTCAGCAGGACTAATAGACACGCTACTATGGGAACCCTAGATTATCTAAATATACTTTTGTCTCAATATGTAGGATAGAACATTGTGGGGTAAAGCAAGACCTCTATAAATGAACTACATGCATGGAACTATATCAGTGGTATTTTAAATGTCTATGCCATTTCCATTTGTGATAAACAACATTTTGTAGTTTATTGGAAAACATTACATATAACAATATACAGCTCTTTGTATTTGGTATGATATGAAACAGGAGAAATCAGCATGCTGTATTTTTCCAGAACTTTTAGGTCATCTTACTTAGAATTTCATCTATGACCTGTTGAATTTGATATGTGGGTATCAATGGTTTTCAGATCAAAATTTACAAACAGTAATACAGCCTTTCAGGTAAACACTATTTTAAACTTCACTGTTTGGTTGAGAGAGTGAATTTTTTCCTCCCTCTCTCCCATCCTCCTTCCCTCCCTCCCCTTTGTTTGTTTGTTTATTTATTTATTCAAGTTCTAAATATATTCTTAAATACAACCTATATAACATTAGTTGGTTGTGTTTTTTTTTTTTTGTTTCTTTGTTTTGTTTTTTCACTATTTATTCATTGTATATCCCTATTGTAACCCCCTCCCTCATCATTTCCTGGTCCCAGCCTCCCTCCCTTCCCCACCCTAATACCTTTCCCTAGTCCACTGAAAGGGGGAATTCTCCTCCCCTGCCATCTGACCCCAGCTAATCAACTTTCATCAGGACTGCATGGATCCTTTTCCTCTGTGGCCTGGCAAGGTCGCCTCACCAGGAGAGAGTGATCAAAAAGCAGACAACTGAGTCCATGACAGAAGCACCTCCTGGTGCTCTTAATCAGGAACCCACATGGAGACTGAACTGCCTATTGGCTACATCTTTGCAGGTCCTCTTCATGCATGATCCTTGGTTTGTGTTTCAGTCTCTGAAGGGCACACTGGGCTCAGTGATTTTAGCTTTGTTGGCTTCCTTATGGAGCTCCTGTCCCCTCTGGGTCCTTCTCCTCCCTCCCCCCAACCTTCTTCCATAAGATTCCCTGTGCTCTGCCCAAAGTTTGTCTGGGAGTCTAGCATCTGCTTTGATCCCCTGTTGGGTGAACCTTTCTATGGTAGGCTCTAGTCCTGTTCCTTCTGTTCCACCTCTTCTGATGTCTATACTGTTTGCCTTTCTGAATGAGATTAAGCATCCTCCCTCGGGTCCTCAGTATTGCTTGGCTTCTTTAGGACTATAGATTTTAGTATGTTTATCCTCTATTATATGGCCAATATCCACTTATAAATGAGTATATACCATGTGTGTCTTTCTGGTTCTGGGTTACCTCTCAGGATGATCTTTTCTAGTTCCATCCATGTGTGTATGTTTTCAGGGCTGACCACTTAGTATTAGATAGCCAGTGGGCATGCTTTCTTCTGGAAAAGACTTTCTCCCACCCTCTGCATTCCTTAGCTGCCTTTATGTAGGGTTGAGGCCTCGTGGTTTTTCTTTGCATCCTTTCACATATCTGTTGTTATTGTCCTTGTTCAGCTTAGGTTCAGGCAGTCAAATCGGTGAGACTTTCTAATTCACATTCAAAAAATAATTTCATATCTATGTATGTTACAGAATATATATATATATATATATATATATATATATATATATATATATATACATATATAAAGCCCAATGGACTGGATGTGAAACTCTTTCCTTAACCAGAACAATGACATATCCCATTGCCTCCATTAAATGTCAGAAAGTATTTCTTACACTCATGGAAGACTTTTGTTACATCGGAACACACCCTTCTATCTACTTTCCTTAGTTTTAAATTTAATTTATTTACTTATGTATTTTAATTTGGAGCTTCTGACCATTTTTCCGCCATTTCCCCCACAGCATAGCTAAGCACGATCGGACAGGCTTCAGAAATGTTTCTACGACTGTTCCTGAGTGCTATCTGCACTTTATTATATTTTTTTGAAACTGAAAAATCTCCAATATTGACTCCGCATGTTCCAATGTGCCATTTGCCTTTTAGATTCCACCTTAAAATTTCTCAGTCAAATGAATTTGTTTTCTCCGGGCTGTTTATATAGCCCAGGCTGCCCTAGTATACTCCATTCTCCTGCTCCAGATCCTTGAGTACAAGAATTACAGGCATGCTCACCAGGCATGGCCGAACTTTTGAGCATGTAGAGAGGCAAGCCAATGAAGGGATTTTCCGTACACACCCTAGTGGCCCTCACATGCAACATTTCATCTATCTTTGTTTCCGATTCCACTCTTCCTGTTTTACATCAAGGAGCTATTTCCAGAAAAGCAGAAAATAGTTACTTCATGTTACATTGATTTCCAAATTGCTTTGAGAGCTCAAAGAATATACGTTTGCCTGTAATGGGAATATATTTTCAATATTCCCAGACAACCCTAAAGCTGTAAGGTTGTATTCCAACTATTGAAGAACACTGGCCAATTGTTCTTTTGCCTCCACCGTGGCTGCTGCTATGGAGTGGTGTGACGTCTTTCTCCCCCCTTACCACAAACTCAAGCAGAGACAACCAGCATTAGTGTTATTCCCCGGCATAGGAAGCAGTTAACGATATAGGATGTCACACACAGCATTACAACTACTGGTTCAGGGCCAATTTGGCCAAGAGGCCAAATGTTGTACTGGACATCACATGACTTTACATCCATTGTGACTGACTGATTGATTCTTTTCGAGACAGTATTTCTCTTGGTAGACAAGGCTGGCCTGGAACTCAGAGATCTCTGCCTCTGCCTCTCTGAGTGCTGGGTTAACAGGAGTGCACCACCATGCATGGCCTGTTCTGATTTTTAAACACTTGCTTGAAATACAATTTTTAGGACACCATCTTTCCTTTATTTCCTAGTCCACAAGACTTGTTAGTAAAACAGATATTTATATGAAAGTTACTCTCTTAGCAATGTAGTATGCGCGTACTCCCTACCCTAGCAACATAGTGTTGAGCATATTTCTTGTCAACTAAATAATACATGCAATAATTTCCTTGATTTTGATGATTTACGTGGCCACTGTTTTATCTTTGGGTGTGATGCCCCATAGTTAGCCAGCATTCACAGGGCTCAGTAAATATTTATTTAATACATGTCTCATATTTGGGTTTCTCGTTATTTATGAACACAGCTATTTGTTTTCCCTTTTTTAGATATTCTTTATTTTTTTCTTCTTCTTATATATATAAAAAAAAAAAAGAGCTCAACAGGATTATGTTAAGGGTATTTTTCCGCCACCTCTCTGCTCTCTGGTTCTGTAACGTTTATTTTATGTGTAAGTGGCTCATATCCAAACATGCTAACTTGCAAAATCAACAATACAAACCTCCTGAAGCCTAAAGGAAAAGATGACCTCTTATAGATGTTTAAAGCAGATTTCAGACCTAAATCTCAGAAACAGAAATACACTAAAATAATTAATTTGTTAACTAAGTACTTATTTTATAAACTCAATGTGGTTCTGTAATTTACTTTTTCACTTACTGAATGGGACAGCACTCACTCATAATTTTTGCCCAGTAGCATACATCCATTTGAAGTCCTAATATTCAAAGATAGGTTATTTTTAGATCCAATTTGACTGCTCAATCTATTTACCCCAGATTCACACAGAATAGGTCTTTTATAGAATCGTATTAATTTCTGTTGTTGACATAGTGTTTGAAGATATCAAAAGAATGATTTTTTTTTAAGTTCAGAATATATTTCAATCAGAAAGCAAAGAGGACAGTATTTTACAGGAAGCTAGGCTCACGTTGTCGCTCACAGTAGGTGATTTCTTTTCAGTGTTTGTGGTCCTGTGGGAGAAAGGAAGTACCTATGTTTCCTCTAGCTAAGGCTTGTTGGCTACAACCACAAGCATTTGATTATTACCATACTCTGTAATTTAGGGTGTGTGAAATACTGAAAACATCACCTATACGTTATGCATAAACTTAGAGATGTAATAAATTTTGCTTTTACTTTTTGTTAAGAGGGACAAAGAGAATGGCCATGTTGGACCCTATAACGTCCCATTAACGTACCCTATAAGGTACTTGCTCGGAATCTGCAGCAGTCCAAGCACATGCTGACACCTAGCCAAATATTCTGTGGCTCCTCCTAACCCCAGCCCAGATTCTTACAACCAACACATCCAAAACATTCGAGTCTGGCCTCCTTATGTTTTCGCACTATCGGTATTCCCTGACGTAAATTAGAGTCTGTTTTACAGATCTTAAGAGAATTTTCAGTGATTTCTGTCAATAGCTGTATTCAGGTGGGCCAGGGCCATTTTAAAGGAGTGAGAGGGTAGAATTGAAAGTTCAGACTTGGGATTCCTTTCATTTCCTAAAGAATAATGCACAACATTCAACGCTTAACCTTTCCCAGTCTTGGATTTTTAAGCTCTTCTATGACAAAAAAATAAATAAATAAATAAATGTTTCTCCTGACAGTTGAGAGGATCAAACAGTGACACACAAATAAGAGGAAATTGAGCATTCTTACTACCATTACACAAATCTAATATTTATGTATGTGTGTGACTATATTAATACAGGATGCACACTATTAAATGAAATTGTTTTCCCCAACCAAATATGATAAAAAGTAGATATAGCCTGTTGACCTTGATTTTTTAACAAACCTACTTTATTTAATGTTATTAAACACTTCTATCTTCTTTCCAACCCCCCCAACTCCAGGTAGGAGGGAAAGAAGGTTAGTAGGGACAGGGGGGCAGAGTTCTCTCTGCTACTTCCCACTGTGTAGGGTAATAAGATTCATTTGGGGGCAATGCCAATTTTAGTTGTCAGGAAATCCAGAATTCCAGGTAACCAGCAAATATCAAATGCAGCAGCAGGATGAACCAGTAGCAAGCAATCCTCCTCCAAGCATCCGTGCCTTCTTCCTCTGTGTTATCCTATTTATACCCCTCAAAGTCCTCAGAATTCCACTAATTCCACCTGGCAAAGACCACAATCCACCATGTAACAGGTGTGGACAAACTAAAGCCTCAACCTGGAGTATGTTATAGTATGATATGTAAAAACATGTTTACATATCATAAAACAAAACATCCACAGTAATAGCCAGGAGCTTTTATAGTTTTCTTCTCTCAGACCAGAGGGGTTCTTCTCCTACACCATGCTTAAGGACCACTGTTGGAAACTGTTTGTGAACTTCATGGTTTACTGGAGGCCATCACCACTAGTTTATCATCACGTCTGCCTCACCAGTTCCCATGGAATAACTTACTATATGCACATGTTATTAGCACTTTAAACAGAAGATGAAGCATATCTTCTGAGACAGTGGGTTATAGTGGGTCGATATCACAGCAAAATGAAGGTGTGATGGTTCCTTCTGAGCTTTTACACGGTTTGAATGGTATCAAGAGTGTGGGCCTCAAGAGACAGTCAGCACATGAGAGCGTGTATGCCTCTTCCAGGGGAGCCGCATGTAGTGCTCTGCCCTAATGCTGTGTTGGATGGCCCACACACACCTTTAAGCCCAGAACCATGCTTTTAGACCTCTGCTGGCACCAAATGTACATGTATATACCTCCCTCCACATGGACGTAATTAAAAATAATAAAAACGAGTGTTTTCAAATGTGTGTGAGACTGTTATAATAACAATTGCTATGTGTATAATGCCTTGTTGCTGGCACATCAACTCCTCATTTTCCGAACACCTCAGAGCTAGGCACTCGTTTTCCAGAGGAGGGGCTGGGGCTTCTCTCTCTTACAAGTTAGTTATGTCTGCTGGCATTGGTAGAATAGTCACCTCTCTGGGCATCTTAGGACTTAACTCCTTGAGTACCATTATCATGGAAACTGTTCGATATGAGAATCATATGCTGAAATCATATTTGGTGACCCCCTGACAAGACTCACAAATTGAGTGAGGAAATATAGCTCCCATTACAAACTCCCTACTCTTCCATTACTCCTTCTGCGCTGCTGGGTTTTCTTTTTCTATTTTCCTTTTCTTTCTTTCTTTCTTTCTTTCTTTCTTTCTTTCTCTCTTTTTTTCTTATTTTCTTTCTTTCTTCTTTTTTTTGTGTGTGTGTTGTGTTACTTTGTTTTATTTGTACCGTGTAGTCTTCTGGTTTTGTTAGTTTTTCCTTTCAAGTCATTTGTTGTTTTGGCAGTCTGACTAAGGCTATGTGGTACGAAGTAGGTGATGAGTGAGTCTAGGTGGATTTGTGGAGGTGTTCAGAAACAGACTGACATTTGAGCCAGAAGCCTTAGTAGGGAATCCACTCTCACCAGTAGGGTAGGTTACATCATCCAGTCTCAGGGCTCAGTTAGGACAGAAGGACACAAAAGGGAAAAATTGACCTATTTTCCTGAACAAGGGTGTTCATATTTTCCAACCCTCAGGCTTCAGAAGCCTGGGTTTCCAGCACTTTGGTCTCTGGGACTCATACCAAAACTGTATTGCCATCACCACGTAGTTGTTTAGACTTTGGTGTTAGACTAAATTGTATGCAGTTATACATCTGTCTTCTCAGCCTCTCCAGCCAGCAGACAGTGGTTGGTGGGACATCTTGGCCTCATAATACTTTTGAACCAGTTCCTGCAAAATTAATGTCTATCTGTCTATCCGCTATTTTTGTTGTTGTTGTTCTATTTGCCTAGAGGTCTTTAATCATGATTTTTATTCAGTGTTACATAGCAAAACTTAGGGAGAGAGGTAAATAAAGATGGGTCCCAGTTTTCCTCCCTATAACACGTCGGAACCACAAATGTTCCACCATCTCTACCTAGAATCTAGTCAATAAAGAGATTTTAATGTGTTGGATGTGATATAATAAATTTACAGCATAAATTACATTACATTACACACACACACACACACACACACACACACACACACTCCACATATAGTACCCTGATTCCTACTTTAAATAAAAATTCCTGAAACCATATGCATAACTTTCACCTTTGACTTTTACACTTGTACTTTCCTGTCTTGAGAACTTTCTATTCACCGGAGTCTTCCAGTCACCTGTGACACCCCCCCCCCCCCCCCCCGGGGTCACTGTCTTAGTTTTTGAGGCCTTCCATGAGATTCTCATCAGTTCTGTTTCGCATTAACCGGAGTGTCTGGTAGAACCACACAGACCCAAGGAATAAACTAGATGGATGACTGGTCCATCTTTGGACGATTGTTTGCTACAGTTTCCTAGGTTTCCTGGTGGGGGGAAAATGACATGTTTTTTGTTGTTTTTTTTTTTTCAGATAAACCCCAGCCCTCCCTCCTCCTCTCATGGCCCTTAGAAGCCTGCTGTGTGTCTTTGACAGTGCAGGAGACAAGGCATTTCCTGAGCAGATTCAATGGTTTTGTTATCTTAACATCTATGCCCGCCCTGAGCTTTGTACACACAAAACTGCTACCTGCTACTCCCACAGAAGCCACACTGCCTCCTCTGAATATCCGCGGGTCCCTTTGGTTGTGGCAGGAGGATTTTTTTTTTTTTTTTCCAGCAGAACATTGATGAGGCCTGGCCTTTTTCTGCTTTCTGTTGTAGGGCATTCATAATTTGGGGTAAGAAGATAAAACAGACGGCAGAGTGGCATTCAGCAAATGGCCCAGAGTGTGGCTTTTATGATTACAAGTTCAAGCATTCCTTTTAAAGATTTACTTTTGTCCCTCCCGAATTTCACTTTGAGGTTCTCTTTGAAGAAGAATTTCTACCTCATTTAATAATAGTAAAATATTTCAACCAAGAGAGAAAATAAAATGAAGCAACAACAAAAAAAAAAAAAAAAAAGAGGGTGTCAGTTAGATCTGATTGGACTTATAGCCTGGGTTATACTGTGCGTGAAGGAGGTAGTTCAGATCTTCAGCGTCTTGGCTTAAATTGGAATTTAGGGAGGAAAAGTTTGGAAAAGCTTTAAAGTGCAACGTATTCAAAAGCGTCTGCTCCTTTCCAGTCTCGCCCTGGATGAGGCTTCTGAGGCAAAGGAAAAGGCGGGTGTGGGAAACATGAAGCTGTGAAAATGGGTCGGTATTAAAGCATGCCTAGAGGAGTTTTGCAGGATTCCCTTTGGGAGCCCAAATATGGAAGCAGCCCCTGGGACAAATGGGAGTGGGCTCCTCTGTCAGTCCCTGCAGAAAGCAAGGGTCTTCACCAGCTGATGAGCTGAATGTGGGCCAGAGTGATGTGCCCTATATGAGTGAATCAATCATAGGTGTGAAAAAGAATCACCAGAAACCCCAAATGAGGAGCCACCATCAAAAGATAGAGACTGAGTTTCAGAACTCAGGGGAATGTGAGGACAAAGTCCGTTTTCGGGAATAGAAATAGTCACTGTGACTAGAAGCTGCAAAGTCGGCCAAGCCTGTGTGACAAAGGCATGGGTTTCAGGGAGGATGAGTGACAGTTTCATTCTAGTGCAGCGGATGAGCTCTGAAGGTTTCCAGGAGAACACAGCACCTGCATTCTGCCAGCAAATCCTGGCTGAGGAGACAGGGGTGGGGCGATGGGGGTAGGGATGAGTCAGACAGTATCTGAATAACTCCGCCTTCCTCCAGCCAGGCCTTTGGACATTTAGTTGTCACACCGGTTTTCTCGGTGCCAGATGTCTGGGCAGGGTAATACAGAGGTGCTGCTTTGTCCTTAAGCAGTCCTAAGGCACTCACTGTGATGTTTTTATGACCCATTCTGGAGCTGTCAGTGTGCTACTCCAGCATCCATCTCATAGGATCCGTGACAAGCAACCCTTCACCGTTTACATCTGCCCCGGTTTAACAAAAGAGGTAATAATGGGTGGCATGCCATGCTGGCCGTGCTGGCCGAGGGATGGCTGATCTTCAAAGGACTGTTTCCTCCGACTTCCAGGACAGTGGCCCAAAGAGCATTGCCTCCTGTCTGTGGTCAGACACAGTGATGGCAAGTGTGTTTTGTTTCGTTTTGTTGTTGTTGTTATTTAATTATTAGACCTTTGGCTGTCTTGTATTTTGGATTGATGCAAACATAAAAAAAAAATAAAAATCCCCATACATCAACCAAGCTAGTGGGATGTGGGTATCTCAAGAAAGGTTTGGGCTTTGCACTGAGTCTAAAGGTCAAGGCAGTCAGGAGCATCATGTTAAGGGCCTCCTTATTTGGGCCTCCTCCTTCCCCTCTCCACTTGTCACCTCTTCACAACCCTGTTAAGTTGAACTAAACTCATCAGTGGCAGATTTCTCTGTCTGCTCTACTGGGAATCCACTTGTGTTGAATTCACCTCCATCTTCACCCTCCATCCCGTTACAAAGTTACGAAATACTGTTGCAGTTTTCCAAGAGCAGGTGAGCTGCACCCTGTGGTGAATCAGCGCCAAGCTCCTAGGCTATCTCACCTTTCTCCCTGTGGCAGAGGCTATTGTGTTTGTTACATCAGCGTGAGGGGTTGTTATTAGGGTGTTATGGAAACCAGGTGTTAGCCTTGATTAGTCACTAATCTTCCATCTCTGGCAGCTTGGCTTCAATCTTTGCTTCATCTGGAATTGTTCTATGGCGTTAATTTATGCATCCCAGCTCTAAGAACCTTGTCAAATCAACATGGTGGTCTCTGCTGGGTCCCTAATGCACTATAGCCCAGATCACAAACCCGCTCTATGACTCGTAATTCAGGGTAATTGGCAGTCAGTGCTCAAACAGCCCTGTGTTTAAATGGGTATGGAGAGGGAAACAGCCTCTCACCTTTTAGCAGGTGGATTGGGCTGGTGTTGGTCTGCAGTAAGGCAGTGTCTGGATAGGGCTGTCTGACTTTTCCAGTTCTATGTGGTTTTTGATGGATGGGCTGACACTCTCTGTTCCTCTTAATATTTTACCTCTCAAAACACCAAATGAGCCACTTAACTTTATATTTCCTTTTTTAGACTCCATCTTGAACATTCATTAGTAAATCTTAATGACTGCTAAAATTGTAGGAAACCCTTCACTTCGTATAAAAGGAAAAGAGACCATTTATTTTCCCTTCTTTATGCTGCTTTTGCAAACAGCTCACTTTTGACAACGAACTGTTTATGCCACAAAGGAAAGGTTTGACAAGGTTTTTAATTTTTGACAAGGAATGTGACCATTTTTGTGTGCCTTGAAACAATTGTTTTTGATGGAAATATTTTAGCATAGCCACAAGGCATGTTAGGCAGTGCAGAGAGCCGAGTCCCTACCCACTCGGCATCTTTTTTATGTGTGTCTTATTTCAAAAAGCTGTAGAAATAGTATCCAGTTGGAAATCTTGCAGACAAAAACAAAACATTAGAAAATGCCCATGGTATTTTACCATACAGTGAGAACCTTATGGCGTATTTCCTTATGATACTCATTTTTGCTTTGCTTAACTACTTTGTGCTTGTAATATTCATTTTGTGTTGCAAATTAACTGGAAATGACACAGTGACCAAAACCTGGCCTTTCTCCCTTTACCTTCAAGTACCAGATTATAAGTATGTACCACCACCCCTGGCTCTATTTCTTTTCATATTTCCATACCTTTCTGTTATGCTGTGTTCATCTCTGTACATGCAGAGATGGACATTTTTAGAATGTTTGCTTGAATCACTGTCTCTGTACCCCAGGAACACTCTTACGAAGAGACACTTGAAGCGGTCTGACATGTCTGTGTGTGAGGGACACACACAAGCATATCTAAATCCACAGAAATCAAATGAAGGGTATAATTTAAGGCTTTAAAATTTGTAGCATTTTACAAAAAGTTAATGTTAAATTTGCATATTCCAAGATTAAAAATGTAGCATTAATATGAATAGTTACATATCATCCCTGTTTTATGCAAATACCAAAGTTTAACAGTTATCTGTTTGAGAACATATGCATTTTTCACTGTTTTTCATTGTTAAAAAACTAATATGCAGCAAGGCATGGTTTCCATGTTTATATTAACAGCATCCGGACAACTGGAGCAGGAGGCTTGCCATAAATTCAGTGCCAGTCTAGAGAAAATGGTGAATTTCATATCTTCCTTGGCTACATAGTAAGACCTTTTCTCAATCAATCAATCAATCAATCACAATCAATCAAACTACTCTGTGTACCATGATATATTACTTTAAGTGACATAGCTTGTTTGCTTGGTATACATGATCTACGTTGGGACTTCGAGACATAATGTTGTGGTGAAAATCTAAATTAAAATAAAAATATTTGAAACAATCTCAGAAAATTTCATGTGGCACTGTTTGTTTACTAGCTCACTATCCATCCATTTTCTGGCTCTGAAGTCTTATTTGCATAATAGCAAATCTTTGTTTTTATTCCTCTTTGGTTAGTTAAACTGGACTATCTCTATTCAACACTGATCTTCTAAGGTCAGGCAGCTATAGCATTTAAAAAAAAAGTATCCTTAGATGTACAGCCCTCCAACAAGTGTGTATGTGTGTAGGAAGCAAGAGAGACATAGAAAGAATGATGCCACCATTCTAATGCACAAATTCTGTCATGGGGATTCTTAGGGTGTGGAGGTATCAAAGATGGAGGATCACTTTTTATTTTGTTTTGCAATGGTGGACAATGACTCTGCAGTGCTGCATGTGCTAGGCAAGCATTTTACCAGTAAGCTACTCTCTCCACATTTTTAAAAATTCATTTTGAGTCAGGGTCTGACTGTGTAACATATCAACCTGCAGAGGGTAAGGAGGGGACCTTCAGATAGTAATCTTCCTCCCTGCTATGCAGGCCGCCACGCCTCGCTTGAGAAAATAGTTCTCAAAAAAGGACCAGGGTTTGTCCTGAGAGCTGTAGTTTTCTACCCTCCCCATCTAAAAAGGCTCCCCTCTTCTTCATTATAATGTTTGTTTTTAGCTGGAACACGGGATTGTGAGGAGGGACGTTTCAAAGTTTTGTCTGTTGCAAGTGTCTTTGTACAATCCTTTACCATTAAGTCAAATTGGAATCTGTGTTTGCCTTGATGCTCTCGGTCTGATGCATTTCAGGTGCCGATAAAATGTACTCTGAAGATTTAGCCAGGTGATTTTTCTTTCCCTTTTTCTCTTATTATTTTACCCCAGCTTTCTAAGGACATCAGGGGAAAGAAGGAACAAGGGAACTATAATACAATTTCTAGGTCAAAAGCTATAAATATTTTTAAGATACACTACGTTTTCCTTTTCTGACCATTTTTATACTCCCAACAGCATTATTGGAGAGGGTCCTTTTCACCAGCTCATGTTGTTCTGAGGACATTCCTTACTTGAGAATTTCTAAAAATTCTGGGGGGGGGATGATTTTTTTTTTGTGAGGGTGTGTTTTTGTAAGAGGCTTAAATATTTATTTTTTAGTAACTTATGTCTCTTAAAGTATCTGCTGCTTTATTTTTAAATTTGTTTGCATTTTTATGTTATTGTATGAATATGCTTGCAACTACTTTTATGTTTGTTGTATAATTGATAAATATTTTCTTTAAAAACTGTTTATTTTGCTGTCAAAGCAAGGTGGCACATACACAGTGCTGGAAGGCCTGCTCTTGTCTTTTTTGGGGAGGGAATTTATGTATGTATTCACACCACTTAGGGAAATACATTATTAACAGATAAAAATGAAAAGAGAGACTCTGAAGCTATAGTACCTGAGAATGCAAACAAAATCTCCTGGCTGTATAAAAAAGTATTGCAAAAAAGTGTGTTAAGTGTGTGCATCAGTGTGCATGTATACATGTGCTTCACAAAATTTCACATAACATTATTTTGTGCGTGGGATTCCTTGACTGGTTGATCAATTAAAAAGTGGTACATTAGTTCATTTCGAGAATGCCTTACTTAGCATTCCATTTTGCCACGTGAACTGAATCGCTGTGATGGACTTCCACAGGCACGTGGTGTAACAACTGAGGTTCTTTTCTCCTTACCTACCTGCCCTGTCGGTTCATTCCCTTTGAATGTGAATAAGCTATCTGAGTAGTGCTGTGCCAACTCTACTGTCACTTTAACAGTAACACAGAGTGAGCATTCCCATCTGTGGTGGGGATGTAAAGGACAAGATGAGGGTATCTACCATCTACGTTGTTCTTGAAGGAAGTACCATGACACTAGTTATTTACGTATTTTGAGGACTTCAAATGATCTTCCAAAGGATGATATCGGCAGTTTGCCATAGAATGCGTGCAATATATAAGAAAGTAGATAGGATTCAAAACTTATGGAAATTACGTGTGAAATCTCATTCTTTTGCATAGAATTGTATGACCTTGTAGCAAGGAGAGGAAAGACAATCCCGTTGCATCCTGGGAGGCCATTAGATGCACTGCTAATTGCCACCCAGCAACCTAAAGAAATGCTTATCCTCAGGTGAAATTCATTGCAAACCTAAACAGTTGACATTAGATGGTGCCATTTTGTGTAAATATCTTGTCACTGCAACATCTACTCAGCTCAATCAGTTCCAGGTTGCTATCAGTAGGTTGGTGTTGGTAAAATATACACACACTTTTTTTTTTCTGTTATAAAATCTGTACTGTCTTTACCTGTGAAAAAGGGAGATCTAGGTAGGGTAACAGAATTCCTAATTGCTCACAGCCTATCAGACACACATGAAGAAAGAGAGAACAATTCTCCTGGTGGCTGCCATGGCACACCCTGAAAGTCCACTGCATAGAAGCCACTGGATCTTCTGCAACTGACCTAGGGTACTGAAGACAAAACCCCTTTCTCTTCCATTGGCTTCAGTTACAATCAATGTGATTGAAAACCCACACTTTGTTATGATGAGAAAAGGGGAATCCTGCTTCTCAGAGGTGAAAGATGATGCCTTTGGTACAGAACAATATGTGGGGTTAAGGAAAGAGAGAGAATTTATTAGAGGACATAAATAACTGCATGGATGTAAGAAGGCAGCACATAAATCAACAGTATGTGTAGGTCTGTTTAGCCTTCTGGGCAAGTTTGATATCTGTGATGGAACATTTCTGTATTTGGATCTGTGTTACCCCCACAGCACATTAACACACACTAAACGCTTTCTTCTTAATGGGAAAGGCCAGCTGATGTGGGGAGGGTTCATAGGCGGGAATCTGGAGAACAGAGCACGTATCATATTCACACAAAAAAGTAGCATTCAGTGCCAGTTCCTGTTTGTTCTAGACCCATTAAAAACTGATACTCTGAAGCTGTGGACAGGGAGACAGGCATCGCTGTACTCATTTGTTCCTGACACCTTGGGGTACATTATCAGGCTGTGCTCCTGGGAAATCACTGCAGGTGTGCAGTTCCCGAGACTGTTAAGTGGAAGTGTGACTGGGATTCCCCATGAAACTTAAGCAAAAGATCACTTTTTTAAAAAGCGTTTCAGAATTAAAAATAAATTTAAAAAAATTTAAAAAAGAAGTGTTTCAGCTCCCTCTAAGTGAGGCCTGAGAATTCTTTCCTTTGGGAATGGCCAAGGAAAACTCTCCAACGTAGTGCGTGTCCGATGGAAATGGGGCAGGGGTTGATATGAGGTGTTTTGTTGTTGTTGTTGTTGTTGTTGTTGAATTTAAAATCCACTAGAATACTCCTTAGTCCTGTTGCCAGCATTTAGTGACAGTGGGGGCAATGAACTTGCTGTCAGCGAAGGTGATAATTACCATCAACTGAATGTTTATTATGTTCAAAGTGCTCTTCAAGGAGCTTCATGGGTCATAAGTTGACTTATGACTTGTGTGATAGGTATGGAGCACCCTGCTTCACGGAGACCTGCCATTATCTCAGAAATCATTACTTTTATTCCTTTGAATGAAGAAACTAAGAGCCTCACACTTGAATCTCCTTGCCCACCATGACAGGCAAACCCAAATCTCAAGCCAACAAGAGGTTCAGTTCATTTCGAGCCCAGATTCTTTCCATGCCATCTCTGGATGAGAGAAAAATCTCTTCAAAAGATACATCACTGTTCTTGTTGCAAATGGGAAGGTCAGGCTGGATGTTGCCCTCACCCATAAGAGGACTTAATCTCTCTTTTCCCCATACCTTTGTTATCCAGACATAGGATGCCAGTGTCATGAGAAAACCATTCTCAGCAATGTCTCACACCGTCATGGTCCAGGGATACCTGGGATAATATCCCACTGATTTGCTTCATGCCCATTCAGCTGCTATAATGGAATAATGGAAGATGAACCAGGAAACAGAATGCCTTCTTTCTTCCCTAAGTCTGAATTTTCTCAGTCTAACGTGACCCACTTTAGGTGAGATTTCCACTAATGAACACATATGCTAGTTTCTGATTTCTGAATGTGCATTAAAGCTCATGTAATGCAAAATTAACCTATCTTTATTACTGGAACTGTAGACTATTAAGGTAGCATGCAGAGTTACAGAATTATACATTTGGAAGTGATTTCCATGGGAGGCACCTGTGATTTTTATAAAAACTGTTCACCTTCTCCTGAAATTGGGTTTTGAGTCAGGGATTAATGAATGCAAGGAGGAACAGGGTGTTAGGACAGGGGACATTTCATGAAGGTCACACACTCTAACTTTTGGTCCCTGGACAAACCCAATTTAGCAAGGATCATTATCCTTAGGAGGTACTGACATTTGCAACACAGGTATAAAAATAGTCGGTGCTTCAAAATGTTAGCTGTGATAAGCACTTACCTTGCAGTTTCTCATTAATCCTCACAAAACACCTAGAACATAGATGCTATTCTCATCATCATCTTACAGAAAAGGAACATCAAGCTTAAGGCTTTCATTGTAAATTACACATCTATTAACTCATAAAGCCAAGTGAGGTCTGTTGGTTGCTAAATGCTCTTAACTACTGTGCTCTATCTACTCCCATGACTTATTTCCTAAGGAGGTTAACTCTTGTAGAGAGCACCAGTTAGGACATGTGGACTTGCAATATATGCTTACTAATTCAACATGTACAGAAGAATAAAGGCCAGGAGCATCCGGTGGGATGTGTTGAAGGCAGATAATTCAGAACTTCAACAGGGAAAAGTTCTCCTACCAGAAGATTGCCTTGTAATCACAGTTTCCATACTTGATTTATTAGCCATGTCCTGCTAGGAGCGTTTACATTTTAAGGGGAGACTTTGTAGTCTTATCTCAGGGTAGTGACATATTAAGCCATTATCAACCATTAGTAGCTTAAATGAATGTATACAATTAGTACTCTGTCACCTCCTGGAGGCCGGAAGGACCAAGCTGTCAGACAAGCAAGGCCATAGCTTTTATTGAACACATACTACGTACATACCATAAATCTAGAGGAAATGTAAACCAGAAAGGTTTTCTCTGTACTGGATGTCTTAGACTATGTGGACAATATCATCTTAATCATGATAGTAATCATGAATTTGTAGTATGAAAGCTACCAACCTTAACACATAGAATTTATTTTAAACTTTATATAGTCTGAAAAAAAAATAGCTAAAATCCAGTCTTAGGGCCTACTAACAAACTATCTATTCTTAATACTGTCACTTAGCAAACAATCTAATCATTTGATGGTAAAAATGAGAAAGTTTCTTTAAGACAAAAATTGTTAACTTGAATAACAATGACTTTAACTTTTTTAAAAAGACTTTCCATACCTTGAAATGTACACTTGTATTTAGATGCCAATTTTTATCATGTGAAAAAATACACCATTAGATGTTTAAATGTATTCCAAATAAAGTAGAATAATGGAGCCTTATGTAATTATGACTGAAATTCAATAATCCTTAGCATCTACTACATTTAGACTTATTTCTACTGCTAGTCTCTGACACTCAGTTTTTATTAATTTCCTGTTCTTTACCATAAGATTTATAGATACATTAATAGTGTCAGAGGCTGGCTGTCTACTGAGGGGTGGGTCTCAGGTTGGGCCAATTACTGGTCAGACATTTCCCTCAATCCTTATTCCCTCTTTATCCTTGCACTTCTTGTAGGCAGGGTAATTTTTGGATCAAAGGTTTTGTTCCCCCTTTCAACTAGTCCTGGCTGGCTGGTAACTTTAGTTTTCATGATCCCCCCACCCCATTAGGATCTCAGCTAGAGTCACATCCATATCCTCTCAGGAGTCTACCCTGTTGCAGGCCTCCAGCTTAACAAAGAGATGCCCCCCTCAGTTTTTCTTCTTGTTTCCAGCTCTCTCACCTCCCACCCCCATTCTCCCCACATCTATTCCCCAACCTTGTTTTTCTCCGCATTCCCTGCCCAATTTCCTCTCTTCACCCACTTCTGCTCTCTATTCTAGTTCCCATTCTGAGTGACATTCTGGCACCCTCCCTTGGACTTTTCTTTTTACTGAGCGTCTTCAGGTCTATGGATTGTGGTATAGTTATCCTATATTATATGTCTAATATTCGCTTATAAATGAGTACATACTATGTGTGTATTTCTGGATCTGGGTTACCTCACTTAGAATGATCTTTTCTTGTTCCATCAATTTGCCTGCAAATTTTATGATTTCTTTGTTTTTAATACCTTTGTAGTATTCCATTGTGTAAATGTACCACAATTTCTGTATCCATTCTTTGGTTGAGGGACATCTAGGTTGTTTCTAAGATCTGGCTATTATGAGTAAACCTGCTATGAACAAATGTCTTTGTTGTATGGTAGAGCATCTTTTGGGTTTGTGTCCAGGAGTGATATAGCTGGATCTTGAGGTAGCCCTATTCCTAATTTTCTGGAAAAGCACCAGACTGATTTCCAGAGAGGTTGTACAAGTTTACACTCCCAGGAGCAAGAGGAGGGTTCTCCTTTCTCTACATCCTCTCCAGCATGTGTCACTTGAGTTTTTGATCTTGGCCTTTCTAAAAGATAGAATCTTAAGAGTTGTTTTGATTTGCATTTCTCTGATGCTAAGGAAATTGTGCATTTCTTTAAGTGCTTATCAGCCATTTGAGATTCCTCTGTTGTGAATTCTTGGTTTAGCTCTGTTGCAGACCAGAGGGTAATTTGACTGTCATCTGGGAGACTGCAGCCAACAACAGATTGAGACAGATGCTGGGACTTGCAGCCAAGCTTGGGTCTGAGCTCTGGGGGTTCTGTGGAAGTGCTAGGAGAAAGGTGGAAGGACCTGGAGGGTACAGGCACCCCACAAGAAGACCAATAGAGACAACTAACCCAGTCTCATGGGGCTTTCAAAGACTGAGACATCAACTAAGAAGCATGCATTTTCTATACCTAGGTTCCCCGCACATATGTGGCCAATGGGTGATGGGTGGCTTAGTCTTCATATGGGTACCTGGCAAGTGGGAGGTGAGGTGCTGTTTCTAACGTGCCTGCTTTTGGATCGCTTCCCCCTGGAAGTACTGCCTTGCCTAGCCTCAGGGGATAAGGATATGTTCAGTCCTGATGTGACTTGATGTGCTGGGAAGGGTTGATATGGGGGAGGGGGGCTCCCCTTTTATGGAGGAAAAGGGAGAGGTGAAGGGGAAAAGAGGGGGAAGGGAGGCCTGGGAAGAGAGGAGGGAGGGCCCACTCTTGGAATGTAAAATAAACAGAAATAAAAAAATAAAAAGTGAAGAAAAAAATTGATAGATACAAAACTATATATCTTGACTATAAATTCTTCATTAATGTACACAAACTTGTAACCCCAGGAACCCCTCTGAGTATAGAATGTGGTGCCACACGTCTCTAGAGGTAGTTCAGCTTGGGATTGCAGATGCTAAGATTAGCTGCAAATTCAATGGGATCCCACTCAGACTTTACTGGAAGGTGAGGCTGCTAGTTTTAAACTGCTGTAGGGAAGATGGACATTCCTAGGACTGTTTTCACTAGTGGTCTTTAGAAGAGCCGAGGTCTGTCAGCTAAGAAAGATGAAAGGACCTGGCAGAAACACACAGCTAGAAAGCAGCCAAATAGAGGCTTAAGACCACATCTGTCTCAATCTAAAGACTGTGCCACTTCTAGGTTGGCTCATTGAAACCCTAGGATGCTCCCAGAGATTTCGGGTAGTAACAGAGCCATTGTAGTCTTTGCTACTTATTCCTGGAACAGGATCTGGCAGGTAGTGTTTATTCCGTCAACATCCATTAAAAAAAATATGGGTCAGGCTTTGAAAGGTAAGGAGTTTAGTTTTAAGGGCCCAGAGCCGTTTTCAACTGGCCAGTATAAAAACTCACATCATAGGTCACAAAGCAAGTCAGCTGTGTTTGAGTCTTCAGTGGAACCTAAGTCAGCACTATACATGGAAGAGGAGCAGATGTGTTTTTACATGAACACAAGGGTCTCCACTCCACTATACTGACATCTTTGCAGTAACAACTCTAGTGTCTAGGATCTAGAGATTATAGAGCTTATTATTCCCCTATTCTCTCTTATAGATGTCCATACAATGCAATGCACTGGTGTCTTCCTTGAGCACTGAATATAGATGAGTGTCTATATGTCTGTTTGTCTGTATATATGTATAGGTGTATATATACATATATTGAGGGAGGAGAAATAGTAGATAGCAGTGGGGTGCGTAGCATACAAGAGACTGAATGGAGCCTGAGAGTGGAATGGCTTGTGAAGGGGGTATTTTCAGGATAATTGAAGCTGATTTTCACCTCCACCATTGATTTCAGCATTCATTGTATGGGAGCCAGGCAGGCAGCTTGAACAGGTGATGGGAGGGGGTCCTAGTGGAGATGTGAGACAACGCAGAGTTTTTGTTTCCTTAAGGGGGAGAGCCACTCCTCAATTTCTGTCACAGTATATGAAAGGCTTTAGTGCATCTAATTTGCAAATGGGAAACCAGACATCTAGATGTTCCCAAAGTATCCTGCCTCCTACTGTTGCTCATGTGTGTTTTCAAAGAGAACATGCATGTAGATGAAATTCACAGGGATAAATCAGTCCGGTCAAGGTCATGCAGTGGAAAGGAGGGTCAGCCTGGAGCGCCAGTGTGCACCCTCTAATGTAAGTGTGGCCTTCTGTCGTCTTCTCTTGGTTTACATGAGAACTATGTCATGGGAATAACTGATAGGCTCCAGTACGGTGATGCAGTGTTTCCTTTAAAAACAGCTTGAAATATTCAGGGGGTCGCTCTAACCCATTTGTGTGTGTGTGTGTGTGTGTGTGTGTGTGTGTGTGTGTTCCCTCACTTTACAAGAAAGATCACTCCAAAATTTCAAATAGGTAGGGATCAGACCCCATCCTGTCCCAGCTGTCATTGATCATCCGCCACTGGTCTTGTAGCACACACCGTTGAATTGCTTTTCCCTGAGGGAAGCAATGCCTCCAGGTGTGCTAATAATAAAATTAATAGCTTAGAGAAACTGCTTGCTACAGCAACAGCAGCACAAAAAAGGGAGGATCGATTTCAGTGTTTAACTGTCCTAATTCCATAGTGTATACCCCACCCCAGCCCCTGGTGAGCCAAGCTCCATCTCACGCTTAATCAATAGATGCCTGATTTAAAACAAAGAACCAGTTTCAAGATTAGAAGTCTTTGTGAATAAAAAAGATATATAGTAAAATTGTCAGAACCCTTCAGTTCTCATCTTAGCACTGCAACTAGAGGGGGCGTGACTGGATGATATGAAAAAGAGACCCAGTCACGTGCCTTGCAAAGCTTTCTGCCTGTGGATGAAAAAAGACCAACGTGGCACCAGTGTTGCTGATGGCATCACATAAAGAAGAATTTATGGAGTTGCTATGTGTTTAAAGGACTGTGAACATAAAGACATGTGAATGCTTTCATGAGTTGCATGTGGAGTAATATGTTTCTGCTCTAGTCAGTCTGCTATCTGGTGCTTTGATTTAGAACTCCTTGCAGATGGCATCCTCATCTCTCTGGGAGAAAAAAATCAAACCCTTGATTAACTGCTTAACTACCACTCCTGTTCCCATGATTCGATGATCTTTTGAGGCCAGGCACCTTGGAAGGCCTTTCCTTCCATGCTTCTCCTTCTCCCCTAATTTGCTGCATACGCCTCCACGGGCATGGATTTCTGCTGGAGCTGGCCTTCTGTGTCTTGTCTCTTTATGCATGTGTTATTCTCTTCTTCTTCCAGGCGAATCTTGAAGCACTGCCTTTGCATATCCTCCCATCAAGTTAAAAAGGTTTGTCCTATTGAACTCCATACAGGTCAGACTCTGAGAACCCAGTTTAAGTTTCCAGAAGACAAAAGAAAGAGAGATAAACACATCCAGGATTGCATCCAGGGTCATTCATCAAGGACAAATGAATGGCTGTTTGCAATTTGAGTCAGAAAAAAAAATGTAGAGAATGAGTGTGCCTGTATATGTAGTGTTTTCATTACATCAAAAGTGACTCTGTTCTAATCAGAATGTAACTGGTTTACCTTAATCCAATAGAAAAAAAAAGCTGAGTATGTTCCTGGTTGTAAAGCTTACATATTACTCAACTGATTTTGTACATTACTAATGTGCTAGGAAACTCAGCAAATAAAGCAAGAGGGCTACTACTCAGACTTGCTCAGCTCAAGATGGCTGTGTCATGAATTCAGGCCAGCTTACTGGAAAGAAGTTAAGAGTTCCTGCTTTTCTTTGATGTATTTCCCAATTGGTTCTGAAGTAAATCCTTAAGCCATGACTTGAGCTCCTACAAATGGGACTGTTTTATTTTTCTTCTCCACAGACATATCTAAGTAATGGCCCTTTTCCTACTCTGGCTGTGGTGTGTAAATTATATTTGGATTGCAGTTTACATTTTGTTCCTTGCTACCTACACTGGATAGGAGGAGTATGTTCCCCTAAACTAGTGAGGGGCCTTTTGGGAGGCTTCTTTTTAGGGATGGTTTATGTCATCTCCCTTTTCCCAACCACCCACTACCTCTGTGGATGATGGGGCAATGGGAGGCAAATGCCAAGATGTTCCCTCGTCTACAGGAGTGAAACAGATACATACTCCATGTATTTATATTTTGTGCGAACTCTACGGAGGCAAACCATTTAATTTGTAACTAAAACAGATATTACATTTTCCTGTTTATGTCTTTCGTTTTTATTTTTCACAGAAATGCTGAGAATTTGTTCCCAGTGAGGGAGCCTTTTCAATTCTTTTTTCCCAGCCTGCAAGAACATCCTTTATTAGTTCAGGCTAGGAGAAGCCTTTCACTTTTCACTTAGTCCTTATTTGGGTCATCATTTCATTTATTAATTTTTTATTTTTTTTTTTTTACTTTTCTCTGCACATGCTTCTGCCCTCCTCATCCCCCCTCCCATTCTCTTCCAACCATCATTTTCCATTCCCCTCCCTTTTTTCTCCTCTTGTGCTGTCATCCTCCTTTCCATCTGCATGCAGAGGCATTGCTAAAGGAATGATAGAAATTTTACAGATTTCTTTTTCTGAAAAGAATATGTTCTGTAAGTTTTGAAAAGGAGTGAGAGTATGGGAGATGATGCAGAGCTTAAGAACACTTTTATTAATATGAATGGTGTTTTAGAACAGTTTTAAACTACTATTTTTTCTTAAATATGTGTAACTAAGCATTTCTTTATCAGAACACAATGTTTTTTTCTTGTTTGATTACTAAACCAATGGAAACCCAGATCCATTTCATTTGTGCAGCATAAGAACCCTGTAAAAGTAGAGCAATGCTGGCTTCCAAGAGCATGAATTCATTTCCCACAGGAAACCTGAAACAAACCAGGCATTCTAGGGAAAGGGGAAGGAACAAGGAAAAAGCACAGAACATTGTACCTAGATGCCATTAACCTGCATGCCAACTTCATCTCTTCCTTGCCAGTGGTTTTCAATTTCCTTTGAGTATTTTTTTCTTTACTTACAATAGTAGCCACAGTGAAATCAGGATTTTTCCTGCAAAATGGATTCTCTTTCTTGCCAGATTTGTTAGGAAATATTTATTGCTGAAAGTGGAAAATGTTTATATATAGTACACAAAGCTAATGGGACCAGAATTTTGTTCCCAGTAACATAATATTCAAGTCAAGGTAAAACTGTTATTGTATGCCAAGAATTTGATTGGGATTCTATTGCCTTTTAAAGATATGATGCTAGGTAAATGAAAAAGAAAAGTAAGAGTTCAGCTCTAATGACCTTCATTTTCTATCCTGAAAATGAATGGTAATAGCCTGAAAATAGAGAAGTTCCAGTGAGTTAGGATTTATAAATATTAAATGTAATAGAGGAAAATCACAGATCTTTAAGAAATTAAGTTGAACAAATGGTGATTTTAGTTACGATGTTGTCATTTTGAGTAATGGTCATTAGCACAGTGGATTGTAATGGGTACCAGCTTACTGTATGGGAAGAATGCCTTCTGATTAACTCAGGATTTTTTCCTGATGCTGCAGCCTGCTTATGACTGTACTATATATCTCTCATTTAGAGCTTGTGATTGGCTCCAAGGGCTCTTTGTTTAGAGATGTGTGTGTTCTGTTTTCATGATTAAGCTTTTTTATGATTAGTCTCCATTTTCCTTTTTGTTTTAACTTTTACTATGAATAATACACAGTGCTTTAGAGAACTGATTGGCTGGCTGGTATAATTGAGCTCAGATGCTGTGTCCTCTTCAGTCTCCACAGTTTGTAAGCCTAATCCAATCTGGGCTCTTTCTTCCTGCCCAGATACCATGTTGTCGGAGTAGTTTAACATTTTCTCATCATGGAATAGAAGGGTCTCTATTACAACCTAAGCTCAACCAATGTAACTTCACATCAAGTAGTTGTTGGGAGTGCAAAGAAGAGCCTCTGGTGTTCTCCAGAACCAGTTCCTTATCACACACACACACACACACACACACACACACACACACACACACTGAAGATGAATGTTAAAGTTGTAGATATTCTCCTGCTTCCAATGTCTATCGCATTTGTCCTTCTGAATGAAGATTGAGCATCTTCCCTAGGGTCTTCCTTGTTGTTTAGTTTCTTTGAGTATAGATTTTAGTATGTTTATTCTATATTATATGTCTAATAACCACTTACACATGAGTATATGCCATGTGTATCTTTCTGCTTCTGGGATACCTCACTCAAAGGAATAAGACAGACAGCCTCTGAAAGACTACTGATCAAGGTATGGAAGCAGAGGCTGAGACTCATGGCCAAATTTTGGTCAGAATGCAGAGAATTTTATGAAAGAAGAGAGAGAGAGAAAGATCTGGAGGGGACAGGAGCTCCAGAAGGAGACCAACAGAGACAAAATACAGGGCCCTGGGGGCCTCTAGAGACTAATACCCAACCAAGGACCATGCATGGAGAGGTCCTAAAACCTGTGCTTAGATGTAGCCCATAGATTCCATCTGCAAGTGGGTTTCCTAGTAAGGAGAACAGGGCCTGTCTCTGTCATGAGCTCATTGACAGGCTGTCTGATCACCTCCCCCCTCAGGGGGAGGGTACAGCTTTGCTGGACCATAGAGAAAGACAATGCAGCCAGTCCTAATGAGACCTGATAAGCTAGGGTTAGATAGAAGGGGAGGAGGACCTCCCTTATCAGTGGACTAGGGGCAGGGCACAGGGGGAAGAACAGGGAGGGAGGGTGGGATTGGGAGGAGATGAAGGAGGGGGTCACAGCCGGGATACAAAGTGAGTAAATTGTAAAAATTGTAATAATTTTTTGAAAAAGAAAAGAAAGTTGTAGCTATTCTAAATTTCCCAGGAACAAATCTCACAGAACAACCTCCCTCTCTGAAGGACTGCACCTTCTTGAGTGTTCTTGAGTCCTCTGCTTTTGAGTCCTCTGTCCTTCTGCTTTTCCAGCATCTCTTGTCCCATGGCCTGGTCTCTTTACTACATCGGACCTCACATCTGTCCTTCCTTACATTTCCTCTTGTTAAAGCCTGCTTTCTTTTGTTCAAACATACATAGTCTATGTGACCACTCCCTTGTTTAGTAAGGAGCCTACTTTCTCCATGACTCATCATTGGTTTGGGGGGAAGTGAAGAGACTTAAATAAGATTCATTTGTAATATTTCTTATGCTAAAATTGGCCTTGCATTTGTGGGGCAAAGCAATATGTTTTCACATTTGACATTTTTTTTTAATATGGGGTAGTCAGTATTATTTATCCTTCTGTGCCTATCCTCAAACTCTACCTCTTAGTAGGAACATTCTTATTGGTGACTCCACATTTTTTTTCTAAGCATATATGTGGGGCATCTAGAAGGAGAAATACTTCAGCTTGCCTGCTACAGGTGAGTACATGTATACAACAACCGATACTCAGGAGTCACCTGTGAGGATAATTAATGATGAAGCCAGCCTTGAAGGATGCTGTCTCAGATCAGCCTCTGACTTGGCCTGCCATCTTTCTTTCTCATACTGTCTCTCTATTTGTCTCCCATAGGATCATTTTCATGGGGCACTTTTACATAAATACTTCTTCCAGGTTCTGATTTATGGAACCTAAGCTAAGACAAGTCCTGTGCAATAAGTATCACTCTTCGTATTTCACAGGAGAAGACCTGAAGTATGGTGATGAGAGGTATTTCATCAAATGTCACACACACTTCTTAGAGGGAGATATTAAACCCTGAATCTGCATAGATACACTGAAACATGTTCTTTCCAGCCGATAGTTATTGCTAGCTACTTTTCCAAAGTACAGTCTAGAGTATGTCTTGCCTCTGGATGAAACAGCAAGGAACACTGCCTTCCAAAATCAGCACATTGCCATTCATGGTTCTCATAGTTAAAAGCAAAAAATAAAGGTCCCACGCTCAGTTCTCAGAGCACCTATTTGATTTACCCTTTATTCCTAGGCACTTGGAACTGCTCCGTGTGATTCAAATGTAGGTCCTGTGTCTCCAAATGCACCTTTTAACCTCACACTATCATCTGTCTCTGCAATACTCTCCTTTCTTTCTTCCTTCCACAGAACACAAAGAACTTGCCCCGTGCTCTTAGTGATAAACACTTGCAAGAAGCATTCCCTTTTCTTCCTTAGTTGAGAAAATGTTTTCTTCTTTGAACTATTGTAGAAATTCATAGCTTTCATTCACATCAACTAGGGTTAAAAGGAGGCAAAATCATTTGCATATTAAGAGAGTGAAGTGTAGAGACCCCGCCTGAGTTCATTAATTTTGATTGAGCCTTCACTGGGTTACAATATGTCATGCGATCATAATAGCAATAGAGAAAAATATTTCTGGTTGTTTTCTTTGTCCTCATGATTATGAATCTTTTTAAAAGTTTTTTTTTCATTAATATTTTCTAACATTTTCAAAACATTTCAGATTTGTAGAAGTTGTTTCTGGTGACCTGGAAAAAAGAACATTTAAGTTTACGTACTGGAGGAGGTAAGAAGACAGATATAACCAGAGGAAAAAATAATATAATTTTTTATTTGTTACAATTTATTCTCTTTGTATCCCAGCTGTAGTCCCAACTTTGTCCCCTCCTTCATCTCCTTCCATGCTCCTTTCCCAGTCCACTGATAGTGGAGGACCTTCTCCCCTTCCATCTGACCCTAGCCTATCAGGTCTCATCAGGACTGACTTTCATAGTCTTCCTCTGTGGTCTTGTAAGGCTGCTCCCCCATCAGGGGGAGTTGATCAAAGAGCCAGCCACTGAGATAATGTCAGAGACAGCCCCTGCTCCCTTACTAGGGAGCCCATTTAGAGACTGAGCTGCCACGGGCTACCTCTGTGCAGAGGGTCTAGATTATGTCAATGAATGGTCCTTGGTTGGGATGTCAGTCTCAGAAAAGACCCCTAGGCCCAGATTTATTGGTTCTGTCATTCTTCTTATGGAGCTCCAGGCCCTTCAGGTTCTTTCTATCTTCCCCTTCATTCATAAGATTCCCTGCACTCTGCCCAAAATTTGGCAATGAGTCTCAGCATCTGCTTTAATACCCTGCTGGGGAGAGTCTTTCAGAGGTCCTTTATGGTAGGCTCCTGTCTTGTTTCTTATTTTAACCTTCAGATGTCTATACTGTTTGCCTTTCTGAATGAAGATTGAGCATCTTACCCAAGATCCTCCTCCTTTCTTAGCTTCTTTAGGTGTACAGATTTTAGTATGATTATCCTATATTATATGTCTAATATCCACTTAAAAGTGAGTATATACCATATGTGTCTTTCTGCTTCTGGGATATCTCACTAAGGATGATCCTTTCTAGTTCCCATCATTTGCCTGCTAATTTCATGATTTCCTTGTTTGGGGAAGAGCCTTGGGCTCATCGGCACAGGAGAGAACTTCCTGAACAGAACACCAACAGCACAGGCTCTAAGATCAACAATCAAAAAATGGGGTCTCAGAAAACTTAAAAGTTTCTGTTAAGCAAAGGACACTGTCATCAGAACAAAATGACAGCCTACAGATTGGAAAGGATCTTCACCAAACCTATATCTGACAGAGAGCTAATATCCAGAATATATAATGAACTTAAGTTAAACAGCAACAAATCAAGTAATTTAATTAAAAAATGGGGTACAGAGCTAAACAGAGAATTCTCAGTAGAGGAAAATTAAATGGCAGAGAAACATTTAAAGAAATGCTCAACATCCTTAGTCATCAGGGAAATGCAAATTAAAACAACCCTGATATTTCACCTTACACTCATCAGAATGGCCAAGATCAAAAACTCAAGTGACAACACATGCTGGAGAGGTTGTGGAGAAAGGGGAACCCTCTATGGCTGGTGGGAATTTAAACTTGTACAACCACTATGGAAATCAATTTGGTGCTTTCTCAGACAATTAGGAATAGAGCTACCTCAAGATTCAGCTATACCATTCCTAGGCATATATCCAAAAGATGTTCAAGTATAAAGCAAGGACATTTGTTCAACCATGTTTGTAGCAGTTTTATTCAGAATAGCCAGAATCTGGAAACAATCCAGATGTCTCTCAATTGAGGAATGGATATAGAAATTGTGGTATATTTACACAACAGAACACCACTCAGCAATTAAAAGAGAAATTTTTAAAAAAATGAGAAATGTGAGACAGGAGAGAGCAAGAGAGCTAGAGAGCAATTAGAGAGAGAGAGAGAGAGACAGAGAGACAGAGAGACAGAGAGAGAGACTGTAGAGAAAAGAGTGGGGTTGGAGAGTTGCCCAGTGACTGAAAAGGTGATGCTCCAGCAGAGACCCAGGGTTCAGTTGCCAGCACCCTCCTCCATCCATAATGCTTGTACTGGAAAGCGCAGTGTCCTCTTCTCTTAACACAGGTACACAGGCACTAAACACATACATGGTGCACATACATATGTGCAAGCAAAACATTCGTGCCGATGTAAACAAATCTAACAAATGCCTCTAAAAAAGAGAGGGGATAAAATTGAATCCACTATACAAGTATGATACTATAAAATCTAAGGATTGGAAACAATACATTTCAAAGCACTGATCAGGAAATGTTAATATTTAGAGTGAGAAAAAGAAAAAAAATGTATAGTATAAAAACCATATCTCATTCTCTTTACTCTTTATTTTGTCATCTCAGGAAGGATTGTTGTTATAAGGGATTACTGTGAAGTCTTAAACAGAAAAAAAAATCACTATTGACTATGTCTGGTAAAATGTGGAATAATGGTCCCAAACTAGGAGAAATGAAGAGAGCAGTGAAACAAATTATGTGTCAGAAAAGAAAATAAATAGTGACACCAATTAGACATCAGAATAACATCCCAAAGAAATTAATTGAAGCATTAGCTCAAGTTTTCAGAATGGAAAAAAAAAAAAGAAAGAAAATTCAGTGAAAAGAATAGTGGTATGAAGACATCACAGCAGGAAAAATTGGACCAAAGATGAGACAACAGGTTAGGTGCTCCAGAGAAGACTGTGGAGAGGATTCCCAAGTACACTCTTGCCTCCACATCAACAGTTAGGAATGCATAGGCATCTTCAGTGGAATGTTGGTTAGGTTGCCCATGTTGACTTCGGGACTCAGAGAAGTCATGCATTCAGTACCATAACTTCAGTGGGGGATGGAATAGAGTGACACCACCACTGGGGGGCTTTGGACGAAAGAGAATAAGTAGAACAACACTCAGAGAGAACTGGACCTTCCTCAGAGTAAAGTCCTTAAGACTCTCCATTCAGAGCAAGCCCTTTGAAGTGAAAGCTTTTGTTCTGTACACATATCAATTCATCTGACTGTTTTTAAGTACAGAGTTCATCAAGCTGCTACAAATGATCCCCTGGAGAATCCTCATCGGAAATGGGGTGATATGAAAGATTATGTTGACTTTACCACTGTGTACTCGTTACCTTTTGACATACTACTTGTATCCAATAACCTCAACCTTCTCATCTCTGAAAGGGGATAATATATTTGTCCTATTGCATTGCCTTTATTATTAAATGATTATACAAAACACCTGATTCAGAGGCTAACATGTAGGGAATCTTCTCAATAAGAATGTTTCTTCCTCTTCTTTTTTCTAACCCTGATCAACCAAGAATCTTGTTCCTTTACATTTATAAGTATATCTTGCCAAGTTTTGAAAAGTTTAGCCACAGGATATTAGGAAGGGGGGAGGAATAATTTGCACATCTCCCTGACCAACCTCTATGCCACATGCTTTATGAGTTTTATAGTATAGCTGCACAAGTGTTGTAGCTGAGCATACTGTATCAGTGTCTTTGGAATAAAACATAACTCAACGAGCAGACTTAGATGGAAAATCATACAGAGGCAAGATGGACTACAGGTAAGACAACACCAGAGTAACTCCAGAAAGCAACCAAAAACAAAACAAACAAACAAACAAAAACACTGAACTAGCAAGCAGAACCCATATATGAGGAGTTAGAAATGTATAGACATCCTCAGTGTAATTTTGAGCAGGAATCCCAGTCTGTTGAATGAATATGGCTAAACATTATTCTCATAAAGTTTCTGTCAATGCAGAGCTGTCAGCAAATCCACATTTCTTCTTGGAGTTCAGAGAAGAGTCCAAGGCCAAACTTACCACATATTTGAATCATCATATCTATGTGCTTCCTGTGGCTATAGCACTGAAGTCCTCACTCATCAGTCAAACTGAGACATTCAGTCCATCCATTCTTAAGAGCCCTTCACTTTACACCCCTGGTTTTACTGATTAGTCTTCTTAAACTGTGTCTATTGCTCTTATCCAAGATAAAATTCTCCTTTTAAATGTCCATATGGTCATGCCCCAGGCACTGTAGTGAAATCTCCCCGTGTTAACGACAAATTATTGAGATCTCTCCTCTATCTCCAAAGGCCCTTGTCTTGCAGCAGATCAGCTCACATGATGCCTGGAAATAAGAGTGGAAAACGAAGCATGACTACCAGGGATTGTGACTACACCCTTGCCACCCACCTCACAGGCAAGCCAGCCTTCTTAGGCTTAGCCGAGTTTGTCATCATAACTAAAACTTCAGAAATATTTCTGATTTCTTGGTCCTTTGTATTCCTCATCTGTGCCTTCCTATTGAGGACTTAATGTTCTGTTTAGTCTATCTTCTGTCTTCACTAGGAAAGCATTCGTGGAGTGAGAAACTCTGAGCTACCACAGTGGAGACTCCCAGGATCTGTTGTAATTTCAGATCAAATGCAAAGAAGGTGATATTTTAATAAAA
The DNA here is from genome assembly GCF_030254825.1 of Meriones unguiculatus. Classification (NCBI taxonomy): domain Eukaryota; kingdom Metazoa; phylum Chordata; class Mammalia; order Rodentia; family Muridae; genus Meriones; species Meriones unguiculatus. The sequence goes on from NC_083359.1 coordinate 32,693,087, forward strand.
GCTTGAAGCCAACCATGTCCATAATCCAATACAAAAATTTTAGCCAGATCTATACTGTGGAATGAAGATTATTTTAGGATTTGGGTTCTAAGTTTTCTCCATTGAACTGTGTTTCCTACCATATGAATCAACAATTGTTACAAAGCCTTCTCTTCTATCAAATGAAATAGTAGCAAAACTCAATGCTTTCAGGTCTTTTCAAAGTTAATAAAAGAAGTTAGTTTTGCTCTATTATATTCAGATATAGAAATACTATAATGCCATATATAGTTATTCCTCAATGAATACTTTTCTCCTGTGTTTTCCTATCAAAATCATTAAACTCTCTGACTTTGAAATACTTGACCAGCAATCACTACAGCTACCCTTATCATGACCTCAGGAAATTGTTTCCACACTAATATGAAAATAAACAAAAGATAAAGAAATGAATGAAGCTATGATCCAGAGGAAGATAAAACTATGAAAGAAAGAGAGCTACTATTATAAGGTTTTAGAAAAAACAGATTTTCTGGGAAACAGAAAAGCAATTTGCTTTAGTTTTTTTTTAAATAATTTTTAATATAAAAATATATTTGTTACTTTACAATGGAACCCTGCAATACCATATTATGGACCACAAGATTGAATGGCTTCCAGTTTATTCCATTCTGAGATTTGCATTGTTAATTGCAGCATGTATTCAGATGGAACTTCTCTGTAGACTGCGGGTCTTACTTTGTTACACAAATTAGGAGGTCTGCACTCAGTCTGTAGGTGCTCCTCCAAAGCCTGACTGATAGAAGTCACTTTCAGTAGATGGGGGACAGTTTCACCATGTTCCAGCCAGTTGTCATTTAGAAAAAAAATACAAGCCTGGTGGTATCAGACTTTCTGATGTGAAAGTGAGCTAGGAATCTGGATTTTATTTAATACAAAAGAATCTTATAAAAAAAATCATGACAAAGCAATCAATCTTCAGGAAACGTGGTCAAATACTTCTGTAAGGCAAGTGAAGTCAACAGCTCCAGTGTGCAGCCACACTTGGAATTGGGGCTTGGTGGGGCCTAGATGTTGCAGTTAGTGCTCTGCGCCAGACACTTCTCTGAAACCAACTCCTATCCACTTCTGTTTTGTGTGTTTTGTTTGTTTGTTTGTGTGTGTGTGTGTGTGTGTTCTCAACGGTGGGCATTGAATCCAGAGCCTAAACTTGATGCCTATGTACCTGACCAATGAGCAAACCAAATTCCCCAACCTCCTGTGTGCTCTATTTTCCTTGCAATGAGATGAGACCTCATTCGTGGAGGCCCCTTCTAATGTGGAGAGGATTACATAAATAGCCACTGAGGTACTCTTATTTTCCTTTTATTGCCTTTACGTCGGGAGTAGTATTATATGTAATCAGCATTCTCAGGAGATGGAATTCTACTAAAAAGGTGTGGGGTGGAGACAATAAGTCAGGGAGAGTCACAGAACAAAAATAAATAAATCATCGTATGGTCCATGAATTTTTGGTTCTTTTTTAGACATTTTCTTTTGTTTCCAAATTTGTGACAAGTGGACATTTATTTCATGCGAAGTTATGATTGTCTAAGGCAAACTGATCTGGCTTAATGTCTATTTTTAACCATTCCAAGCTAAGTGTAGATGGCTCAGCCTTTAGAAAAAAAAAATAGAGTAAAAAACATTCTCTGAGGCACCACATCATGGAGAGAGAGCAATTGAATGGTCTCATAAATTAACTGCTAACTTAAAAACAAGAAGTGCTATGAAATAAATAATTCAGACATGGACTGAAGAACACTGGAGCAACATGAGCATAATCAATGCTTTCTGTAGGCATAGATAATGCATCTATCACTTTAGAAATTGGGGCGAAAATCTGTTTATTTTGTTGTTTTGGTATGGGTAGGATCTCTGATTTAAGTGAATATAGCATCACTTAGATTAAAGTAAGTGAATAGACACTTTAGTGTTTTGTCATATCTGCATTAATTTGTATGCCACGACATCATTTTTTCCACCTCTCGTCCCTGGTATCCGAAACCACTACATCTCAGCACAACATGTAATAGAGCACAGTTCTTGTCTCCTAGTCCAGAAGCCATTCTGCTTTGCCCTCCCATTCTCTGAAACCCAGATATTTTGGTAGCATTTCCCCCTCAGCTTCTGGAGAGAAGTAAAAGCAATATGCAGCTTCTGGCTTGTAGGAGAGTTAATGTCGGCAGTGTGAAAGATGGGCTCCTTCAGTTCAGCTTCCTTCTTAACCAAGCCCATTTCTTCTTGCTTACTTATTATAGGCAAGCATCCTGGCTTAGTGGTTTGGGTGTACTCCAGAGATACCCAAAATCTTACTTATTTTCTACTGTTGTTTTTCCACACCTTACACTGGCTGCCTAATTCATGTAGATAATGATTTTTTTTTTAAATTCAATTCCTGTTCATTGGAAAATGGCCTTTTCTGTCACTTAAAATTTACTCAATTCTGTTGGAGTGCCAGAATTTGACATCTCACATCCTGAGGGTCCAGGGGATATCCTGCCTGCTAGAGGAAACAACAATAAAAAGAGAGGTCAGGCTGAGTAATGCCAGAAAGCAATAAAGTTCCATAGAGGTAAACTTGTCTTACCTCATCCAGCTTTCGGTGGCCACTGAATGAATACAGCTTTTAGTCATAAACTGTTAACCTTTTCCTTTGTTTCTTGCTTACCTGGAAGATTGTGAGGTTCTAGGACTTCTATGGAAACACTATCTCATCCCCTTACACTCTGTAAAAATAATATTATAGTCTGTAAACACAGTTTATTTTGTGAAATGCTAGAGTAACCGTTTAGCAGTTTTCCTAAACTGCCTGTTTTTAATAGTTACACATATATTTATAGTTACACACACTTCTGATGAGGTTCCTTGATGCCTTGTATAAACATGAACTTAATTTACCTATACTTTGAAAACACAGCCTGGAGGTAACATTATAAATTTTTTTTTTTAAATAATTTTGGATTTTGACACAGGAGCTATCACATAAGGTCAAATATGAAGTTTTACACCTGTGCTGCCATGCTGCCATGTCAGTGTTCAAACATTTTTGGATTCGCCTAATTTTTAATTTCATGTTTTTTTAAAAAAATATTTTTATGAATACGAGTGTTTTAACAGAAAGTATGTGTGTTTGTGTGTGGTGTGGTGTGTGTGTGTGTGTGTGAGTGTGTATGCAGCACATGTTATGTGGTTCCTGTGAAGGTCAGAAGATGTCATTGGATACCTTTCTTTTGGTGTGAGTGTTACTATTAATTATTATTATTTACAGTTTATTCACTTTGCATCCCAGTTGTAGCCCCCTCCGTCATCTCTTCCTGGTCCCACCCTTTCTCTTCCTCCCCTCGCCCTCTCCCCTAGGACAGTGATAGGGGAAATCCTCCTCCCCTACTCTCTGACCCTAGCCTATCAGGTCCCATCAGGACTGCCTAGATCTTCTTCCTCTGTGGACTGGCTAAGTTACCCCACAGGAAGAAATGATCAAGGATCAAGCAACCTAGTTCATGTCAGAGACTGTCTTTTCTACTCTTACTAAGGAACCTACATGGAGACTGAGCTGTCTATGGGCTACATCTGAGCAGGGGATCTAGGTTCTCTCTATTCACAGTCTTTGGTTGATACACCAATCTCTGCCATCCCCCCCCCCAGGTCCAGCTTTTTTGGGGTTTGTTGGTCTCCTTGTGTGGCTCCTGTCTCCTCTGGCTTCCATAAGACTCCCTGCACTCTGTCCAAAGTTTAGCTGTGAGTCTCAGCATCTGTTTCGGGGCCCTGTTGGGTAGATCCTTTCAGAGGACCCTCTATAGTAGTCTCCCATCCTCTTCCCTGTCTTCTACCGCTTCTGGTGTCTCCCCTGTTTTCCATATTGAATGAGATTTATGTGTCCACCCCAGAGTCCTCCTTTGTGTTTATCTTCCTTAGGTCTGTAGATTTTAGAACGCTTATCTTATATTATATGGATAATACCTACTTGTAAGTGAGTATGTACCATGTATGTCTTTCTGCTTCTGGGTTACCTCAGACTGGAGTTACAGACAGTTGAAAGCTGCCACGTGAGTGGTAGAAAGTAACTCCAGGTCCTATGGAGGAGCAGCTGGTGCTCTTAAATGCTGAGCCATCTCCCAACTCCAAATTTTCACCTTAGAGATCTCAAGTTAAAATAGACAAATCAAATTGATAGCTAAATTATCTTAGTGTACCTCATGGGTTATTTTGATTAATCTACACGATGACCTCACCACAAAGGAGATACTTACAAATACTGTTACTTCTTTTTTTCCATATTGAGAAACTAAAGCTTAAATACAAAACGTATCCTGGATCACACAGCTGATTCTTATTAACACACTACTGGAAGAGATGTAATCAATACCAGGATTCATTTTTAACCACTGTGTTTTGCTTTTTTTGTTTTCCTATTTGGCGAAATGAATGAGTGAATGCATGAAAAATGCAATCATATTGAGTAACTCAGCTCTAAATATGAGAAAACTTGTCCTACCTAAGAAGAAATTTCTCTTTTCCCAAATTAATACTCATTCTTGAGCTGCCAAAACGGTTTGCATTTTTATTGCCTTTTTAAATGCCTGCCTCTGTGTATAATGTTCTATGAAGTTTGAGCAGAATAATAGCTCACAGTTAGTTCTGCAGCCAGCGCTTGAATGCTTATCATGAAGCAGGTTCTGTGCGAAGAACAAGAGAGACAAAGACATAAACAAAACTGTAGAACCACCATTCACTATTAATAATCCCCAATAAGAAAACAGTGATAAAACAGTATAGACTGCAGTAAGTAATGGGTTCACAAGTCTGTATAAACTTTCCCAGTGAGAGGGACTGGAGAGATCAGAGAGCAAGAACAGTTTGCGAACACTGGAGGTCTTTCTCATCTGAACAATTTTTGGTCACCCAATTTTATTATTTCAGAAGAGTAAACTTATAATTTCACATTTGTGAAACTGATTTCCTGGGTCCTTCTAAACATACACATAAACACACACATGCATACAAACACATACACATCCATGCACTCACATATATGTATACATACATATACATATATACATACATATATGTAGGGAGAAAAGGAAAGAGAGAGGGAAGGAGGGAACAAGGGAAAGACAGAGGCTGAGACAGAGAGGTAGAGAGCCAAGGAGAGAGAGAGAGAGAGGGAGAGAGAGAAAGAGGAAATCTTACAAACATTTAAAAGGTAATATTTGCATCCGTGAGTTGGAACATATTTGATAGTTCATAAATTCTTCATTGAACAGCTCTGAGAAGATTCCATAAAATATCAGAAACAGTTTGTAAGAGTTGATTTGATCATCATCTATCATTGAAATATCCACGTGGACTCAAAAATCATCATTTATATTGCATTTGGGCATAACAGATGCAGTAGCCCATAATGTGATATGGATTCCCTTAGAAATACATTTATCATTTGCAATGTTACTAGAAACTGTATTTTGCTCTGAAATAGGTTTTTCTTACATTCTCGCCAAAAAAAGAAACTGAAAAGTTGGGTTTTGTTTTTGTTTTTGTTTTTGTTTTTGTTTTTGTTTTTTTCTGGACCAGGGCTGAATTAATCAATTATCTTATTATATACCAAATATCATAGTCTCAATGGCAGTGGATGTTTCTCTAAGCATAGTACCTTGCAAGGAAATAATTCGTTATTAGCCTTTATATGTATTGATCGATCATGGTGACCTTGACGTTAGATATTCTGTTCTTGGTAATAAAAATGAAAGCCAATTATGTGCCATTGCATCACATGCCTTTAGATGGCATTGAGAGGTCACATGTTTAGTATTTTTCTTCCTTCTGCTAAGAACCCTCCATACTTCATCTTATTTTTTTTCCTACAATACTAGGTAAGGACAATTTCAACTTGAACCCCATTTTACAGATGATAAGACTGGAGGTTACATTAGCTATGTCTTCATAGCCCAAGTTCTAAACTTCTAAACGTGTGTACTTCCACAACACAGCCCCTTTTCTAACAGCTTCAAACATTTCTGTCCCATTGGAACTAAAGTTTTCTTGTGTTGAACACAGTAGAGAGAATTGCCTTTAGATTTCCCCTTCTTAGCCAGGAATACCATATTGGAAATTATTCATTAAGTAGAGTAGATGAGAGCCAGGAGAAGCAGATAAATGAACAGGCTTCTCTTGAAAAGCTTCAGCAGATCAGCCGACCTCAGGCTGCAGTGCCAGGTGAAAGGGGTTCCTTTCTCACCCCAGCCCCCACCCCCAGCAGCAGCAGCAACAGCAGCAGGAGCAGCAACAGCAGAAGCAGCAGCAGCAACCCTGCCTTCCTCTGGGTCCCTATTCATTAGTAGTCAAGGTTTTCATTGTGCTCAGCAAAACAGTCACAGAAAATAAATGTGCTGCACAGATGGGCCCATAGAAAATCTACTTGATGTATTCTTGAAAATTCACAGCTAAATGACTTTGAAGAGATGGGGTTTATTGTGTCCATGATTAAAATGAGGTGTGGCATGAATATTTCAGATACAATGCTGTCCCCATAAAGCTTTTTAAGAATGATAAGGTACAAAGTGGTAACTGGCCTCTGACTTGTGGATGTGTCTCTGCTTTTTGAACTATTTCCCCAATGATGAAATACATTTGCAGTATATTTGCTTTACACAAAGGTGAATGTAACATTATAAACTAAGCCTGCTTCTTTATTTTTAATAAGCCAACACCTTTAATTTAAAGGTTTTTGATCTTGAAAGTTCAAAGGCTTCAGAAACTCAATTCACATTTCCTTGGACCACATAGACTATGCAAACTACAGTTTTCTGAAGCTATCTGCGTTGCTTGACAAAATGTTTGCTAGCCTGTGTATACATGGGAATAGGGCTCAAGAAAACACACCTTTAGCAAGTGTCACAGATTATTTTTCAGAGTAGTTTTGTGTTTCATATGCATTTGAAGTTATACAATATACACAATATACTTATTATATATAAATTTTCAATCATTTATTCCCCAAATTGCTCATGAAGCTGAGATGTGCATTCTTGGAGTTCACAGAGAGGATTAGTTACAGACTTGGATACCAGCAGAACTAGTTTAGTTGTTAATTTTTTTCAGCTAGTTTTTAATGTCATTAAATAGTTTTTTAAGCTTTCAAATGATGTTGGCTAAGATTGTGCCACTGTAATGCTCACTACAGTTCTGTGTTTTGTGGATGTGCTACCAGGGTAACCACTACATGGTATATTAGCTGGACTGTTGTCACAAAATATCATAGACTGGGTGGCTTATGAAAAAATAGATATTCATCTCTCATAGTTTGGGCTGGCTGGAATGTCCAAAATTGGTGTTTTTCTTAAACATAGATGACTGTCTTCTATCCTTCTTCTCATAAAATGAACAATGTAAGCAAGCTCTCTAGGTCAGCTTTGTAAAGACCCTAGTCCCATTCATGAATGTCTGCTGTCCTGACCTCATAACCTCCCAGAGGTTCCACCTTTATTACCATCACATTGGGGTATTAGATTTCAGCACATGGGTTACTGGTGACGCATAAGCATTCAGTGTGTGGTGAATGGTAATTCTGTCACTCATTTTACAGCAGAGTTCTTTATACTGTCCAGAGAGATGCCTAGGGTATTAAATACTTGCTGTTCTTACAAATGAGTCCAATTCTCAGCACCCACAAGGGGGTGATTCTCACAAGCATCTGGAACTCTGGTTGCAGGAAGTCCAACACTCTTTTCTGGTTTTTGTAGGCATGCTCACCAATGTGCACATGCCCCCTCCTTCACTGTATACACATGAATTAGAGGAGGCTCCTTAAATAACATTGCAAAGGAAATTCCGTGAGAAGACACTTCTGTAAAGCCTGTCTGGGAAATACCATTGCACTCTTTATTTTCCCTTCTAGAGACTGGTATTTATAAAACATTAGAAACAACATTGAGAAAAGTAAAGATGAAAATAGGAACAGAAATATTCTACCCATTGTTGCACATCTATATATTCCCACAAAGAAATTTGCTTGGATTTGTAGAAGTTTTAGAGCATGGAAAGAAACAATCTTCCCTATAAAAATTATGACTGTGAACTCGATTTTGTGCACTACCACACAGCTTGTGGCTAATTTTGTACTAATTTGACCACCATAGGAAATTTTTGAAAGATGATTTGGATAGAAGCAGAATTATAGGACCCTATGCTTTAGTGAAACAATCAGAGTAAAGAGATTCAGTACTATGATTTTTATAAATTCTGCAGGAAAATTATATATGGTAGTCCCAGGAGACACCATATCATAATTACTGTGGTTGTGGTGTCTTAGGGTTAGTCACATATGTGTCCTTGTAGCAATTATGTCCAAGTAAATATCTAAGAATTTACTCTAAGATTTGGACATACCTTATTTGTAGCATCTGCTTACTCTTGAGGTGTCAATATTCCTATCCCAATCATCTCAACAAGTTCCTGAAAGTTTAACAACACAAAGTTTTATGTGATACTGTCCATTTATGTGATACTGAAGGGATCTATTTAGAATTAGAATAAACATATATATATACATATACATATACATATACATATACATATACATATACATATACATATACATATACATATACATATATGAAAAAGATAGATACAGAGGGAGACAGAGAAACTGAGAGAGCACAAGATATTAGTAATCCAGAAATACATTAACCCCTTTCTGAGTAAATAAACCTTCTTTATTTACTTACAGAAACTTTCACTTTCTGTAAGTTTAGCCACTTAAATTACAATAATCTTCCTTTTTTTTTCATCCAACTTTATTCCTTATCTATAAAACAGTGTTTGTGATGTGGAATTATGTTTGGATATAAACAATATTCTCCATCTACCTTGATCTTTCTAAGAGCAGAAGAAAAGCCTGTAAAGTTGCCTTTCTGATTTTAGTAGAATTGAGGCACCTGGGCTGTAGGTTGGGGAAGGACACTGGCATTGTATAAATAGTCACATGGAGTTTAGGATGGAAGACTGGGAGAAAACAAGACAGAGTCTCTGAAGCTGACTTATCAGCGCAGAATTTTACGTTAACATATGGTTATAGATTCCAGGCTAGAAACATATCCATAGTGCCCTGTGGTATAACCATGATGACTGTTGCCTTCTTGATCTTTAGCTATAGTCCCTCCTGCCCTTGAAATTTATTACCTAGTATCCCCTTAGAATGTGTTTGGGGTGTTGTTGTTTTTTTTTTCTTTCTGCTTTTATTTCCTGGGTTATTTTTATGGTTCTCTTGAAGAATGTTTCATCTTATAGAATAAGGAAGAAAAACAGATATTGCCTTCTCTGAAAACCTCTTCAGTTTTCATACCCATTTCAAGATACAGTTCAAATAGCTCCTCCATCATCATCTCCCTTTGCTGTGGTTTTCTCAGCAGCTCAGAGTCCTCAGCATATATGGGATTCACTTGAGAAGCTTTTTGAGGAGTTGTTTTCTTTTGAACCCACAAAGGGTTCAGAATTTATGGCTATGGGTGGCTGTGTGGGTTTTAATATGCCCTCTGTGACTCTACTGTGCAACCAGGATTGGCAGCCTCCATTCGATAGCATGCTGTCATCTCTCTTGTCTACATAACAAAAGCATTCCAGGCTCCATAAACTAAATAAAAGTAAGGGTGGATTTTTCAGGTGAAAAATAATTTATATGTTCAACTGAAAATGGCAAACAGTTCCCATGTAGTAACTCTATCAAGGCTGTTCCTTTTGGAAAGGAAAGTAGTACTGGTCAGAGAATTTGGATAAACTTGGAAGACATTTCTTGAACTCTAGCATAATCTTGGACCAGAAAATAGTTGTGGGAGATGGAGTCCATTGCTTAAAATTTAGAAGGAGTAAATGAAAGATGGAAATTATTTTCCATTGTCTCAAGTGACCTTTCCAAGATCATGTAATCTACTGTTGAAGGACCCAAAGATAAGCTGTCACAATGAAAATTTATACAATAGGTCAAAAAACTTTAATTTTTTCTCTTATATAAATACTTTCTGTTTTTTTTATTACTGAATGTGTTTTAATGGTATGGATCATAACCACAATAATTTATCTTCTATCTCCTCTTTAACAGCTTTGCTAATACAGAAATATGTATCATAAAGTTCACCTGTTTAAGTATACAATTCAGTGGCCATTAGCAGCTCTACAGTCCAATGTAACCATTACCTCAATCTAATTTTACAATGTGAGTTTTACTACCTCACAAAAACACTTGTCCTCATTAACTGTCACAAAGTGTAGGACCAGTGTCCCTTTGCTTAGCAGGCAAGGGCTCATTTTAAGTAAGTAGCTGAAGAGGAGAGGCCTAAGGAAAACTAAGGCAGTCGGATCTGAAGGTTTCCCATTCCAAACGAAATCAGATTGGGTGGTGCTGCTCCCACTCTTTTCACTCTGCAAGAGAGGACTCTTTTCAGGCCCAAAGGCCTTGACTGGATATCTAGTTTGATCACTGCAGGTACATTGTAGGTATTTCATCAGCAGAAAAAAAGGGAACAGTCATGTTTCAAGGTTTTCCATCTCCACTGAAGGCTTGTCCTGGTGCCATGTGTCATCTTGCAAGCTTAACACTTATTTTCTTCATTGTGTGTCTGCCCTTTAGTCTCCTCCTTCATAGCCAGAGAATCATGAAGACGCGTTTCCCTCTTTGCCCATAAACAGGAAATGCCAGCTTTGTTTATTGATGAAAATTTCTCAGGTAGTGTTTCCTAAAATTGAATGGGCACAATTTTAAAGATACTAGAAAGTACAGTTTGTTTAATGTCAAGCAAGCGTTTTGTTTTATCTCAAGAATGCATTTTTTGGGGTAAATTATTGCTATTATTTAGTTCAATCATTTAAATATGCTCAGAGTACATATTTAGATGTACCCAACTTTGAATTCTTTTTGAAAGCTGCTAACCTTCCAGCGATAAAGCTTTGCCATGACTTCTTAATGCATTTCTAAGAAAGGACTGAGAGTTCCCCAAGTATTTTCCTCATAATAGCACCTAACGCAAGTATATAAAGGGAGGTGGCCAGCTTCAGTGATTCTTCTGGAATCCTCTGGAGCTTTGGCAGCCCAGCACTGCCACCTAGCATTTACTGCACAGGCTGATCACTTTTTATTATTTTTTTAAATGAGGTTTTTTTTTAATTATTTAAAATACAATTAAGTGCATCAGTCTGCATTCCTTCCAGAAATGTGGACTGAGATTATTACAGGAAGTATTGGCGGCAGCTTGAAACCAACAGTGTTTATTTGAAAACCCTTGTGATTGGAAGGGAATTGGTGTCAATGAAGAAAGGGGCTGTGAAATCTGCTGAAGAGTTTCAAATGTCAGAACTGCATATTCATGAGCCACGGGCACCTGTGGCCTTTCTGCGAGGTCTTCCTGCAGCTCCTGCCTCTGTGGTGCTCAGAGTGGCAATGAGGACGCTTTCCACCGAGCCTTGATGTTTATTTGCATATAAACCCATATATGCTCTATGCATTGTTATACTGTATATGCACACATGCACATACAAAAGATTTATTTGTATATGAAAGTAGCAAGTAGAAGAAGGACCCACAGATGATTTCAAGAGAGGAGCAGGGCCTGCCTCCTCTCTCAGGGGGATGCCAGCTGGAGCCAAGGCTTTGCCCTGGAGCTGATGATACCCATTAGGAACCTCTTCAGATGAGGGCAGATAAGCTTGTTTCCTGTGCCAGACAAGGAGGACACAACAGAACTTGGCCTTCTCTGCTCTCTTTTCCTCTCCCTTGCACCTCAACATGATGGACAATGCTTTTGCAGGGCTCAGGTCTTAATCTTCTCAGCTCCCAAACTGTGCTTAAAAAAATACATCAAAACAAATCAATAGTATTTAAGAAGGGGGAAACATGGTGCTTAGATTGATACTTTACATAATGAGCCCTTTATGAGATGTAATGCCAACTGTTAATCAATAGACATGCCAGAACTGCCTCTAATACAACCTTGTAGAGTTTTTTTTTTAAATTAATCCTTATTAAAAATATTGACTTGTTGTGACTTGCTGGGCTGCTCCTGGATCTATTTTTTATCCTAATTAGGAGGTTACGGTGCAGTGCTTGGGCTGCAGATAATAATGTAATGATTATTGTCTTAAAATCTGGGAATCAATAAAAGATACTATCAAGCTGTGCCAAGTGTCACAATTATGAAAATTACTTGAGATTTATACAAGCTTTACCTGAGCAGGGTTTTTTGTTCTGTTGTTTCCTTCCTGGTCTTTGGTAGGTTCAAAAGGTGTTTTTGATGACTGACAGCAAGGGCTTCTTCAGGCATTGTGCCGTCAATGGCACTTTCTGTGAGAGTTGCCATCTTCCTCAAAATGTTGGTGTAAAAGTATTTCTTTACCCTAACAAGCTACACTGCAAAGACTCTTGTACCTAAAATACTTGACTGAAATTCTAGAATTTATTTTTTAAAGAGTATCTGAGGATTTATTTATGTTTTTTTTTCTACTATTTGGAAGACACTCGAAAAAAGAGGTAACTAGGTATAACAACTTTGTATTTGTCCAGAGGATTCAGAATATTACATTTAGGAAAGATGTAATAATAATAACAACAAGAGTAAAAGTCATAAAAGTTAAGATACATGGTTGATGAAAACATAGGTATGTTCTAGGTGCAGCGTGTGTGTAAACACATGTACTTTTTCCACTATGAGAAGGATTGTGGATTATTACTTATGTTTCAAAGACAGGCAATCGAGGCTGGGCGAGTTGTGTGAGTTATCCAAAGACACATAGAAATCAGCAGAGCAAAACCTACCATGACATGCCTCTGGCTTTTCCCAATCTCTCTCTCTCTCCTGATGGTCACTGTGACTACTGAGATCTTGACACAGCCTCCTCACCCTGTGATTTAGCAAGTGTTGGGATAAACTGGGACAGCATACTACAAGAGCTCGGTCAATGATAAACGTTTGGGTACCCCATGTTAGCACAGAGGGCAAGCCTTCATCCTTGCCAGCCTCCACAGCGACAATGCTATCACTAACGTGTTCCAACCCAGGCTAGCAGGCAGTGAAAGGCACTGCTGGTGACATTCATTCTCCCCAGGCGCCCTGACATTTGTGCTCCCAGTCTCTCTGTGCCCTGTTCTCTGCAGAGCCATTGTTCTTAGGAAAATTAAGGAGGGGTGTGAATGGGAGGAAGTCCCACTGTTTGGTTCTATGTTTGTGAATAAGGAAAATGTTTTCCTTCTATAGCCTCTTTAGAGACAATTAAGCATTAGCTTTTGTCAGATGCTAAATTATGAGTGAATTTAGTTTAAAGTATGTGAACCATGCACCCTTTGAAATTTGCCTGAAAACGCTCATTATAAAGCTAATGCTATGAAAAAGCACTCCCTTTCAGATTAGGGAAAGCACCTGAATAGTTTTCATAAGTGGCTGCGCATCGTTTGAAAGCATTCTAGTGTTGCCTGAACCGCTTTCAACACACCTTTCAACAGGGAAACTTCACATTCAGCGTGTCTGTAGTTCTACAAGACTTTCAATAATATTTAAATTGGTTAACTGTATTTCTTTTATATCTGTTTTAATGCTTTTATTGATTGGAGGTAGATAAACTTGATTGTGCATGAAATCTTATTTTTCCACACAAAGGAGATGTGATTTGAGTGTGTACGGGAGAAAACCGCACCTCTAAATGGGTGAGACCTATGAAAGGTAAGGTCTGGACCAGGTAGCTGTTAGCTGAGACCTTTGAACTGTGTGTAACCAATTCTTCTGACATTTGTTTCTTCCAGTCAGTGCTTGGAAAGAGGTCCTGGATGACACCTCTTTATTAACTCTAGGCAAAAGGAGAAGAAAGTTCAGGTCTCAATATGAGGGTAGTAAGTACTTCATGTGAGCCAGAAACTTGTTTTGTGTGAGGAGCATGTTAGACCCTCACACCTGTAGTGTTAGCCCCTCACAGTTACAAGATAGCCAGCCACATTTGTGAGCATTTTAACAGTATGCATGAATATAACATGCACTGCTTTTTAACATACACTTCTTAAGACAAACCAGCACCGTCTCTCATTTTGCTATACTGTTCACATGGCTGAAACCTAGGAGATTATTGTCTTGCAAATAAGAAACTTGATATTTGAAGCATAAGCTTGAGGAAGAGCAACTGAGGACCAAGATGGTTTCCACATCATGTACAGGATGCATCATAGAAAGCAGGGTGGTGGGTTTTGGATAAAAAGGAGATTGTATCTCATCTCTGCTAATTGCTCATTTAGGCAACTGAAATCACTGCTAAAAACCTAGATTTCTTCCTTTGAGAAACTTATAATGAACTAATTGAGCATGAACAAAGACATGGGAATCTTTGCCACCGCTCTCCATCAGAATATGTATATGCACTTGCCAAAGGCCTGGGGGTTCAGGTCTTGTGTTTGTGCACATGCCTCCTGCCTTTCTGAGGCTAATGGTCTAGTTGTGAAGAAAAGGAAGGCAGTTTTGAAAGCTGCTGCCTCTACGCCCTGACATCAACTAGAAGGCTACAGGGAATGGACAGAGCTGGCCAATGAAAAGGAGCAAGGAGAAGAGAACTTTGGAGTTAACATGGGAGTGCAGTAGGTTTTGAACTTAATGCTTAGTGTAGAGCTGGAAAGGTAGCAATTACGAAAAGTGATACTATACCACCATTGTCCAAAAGAAGGTGGAGAAGGTGACTGCTCCTGTGTGGCTGACCCTGTAGACAGCCCTTCTCCATAGATTTCAAAGTTCAGCTCTCCTTCCAGATCCCTGTACTGACATTCTGCTTAAAGAATCAAAGTAGAGACACATACCTGCGCTTAGCAAACACTTTATATATTCCTCAAAATGTTTAGTGACGTTCTCACATTTAATTTTAGTAGCTAAGCAACACAGTGATATACAGTACAAACTAACTTTCCAAGAAAAGACTTATTCAAGGCCAAGCAAGGAGTGAATAGTGGGAGGCAGACAGCTCTCCAGGAATCTTTTGTTGTGTGACATCTCTCTTCATCCTGTGCTTTTCATTTAATTTCTCAGATGAAGCGTGCTCATGACAGACAAACCCAGGAGTCATATACAACATGCATAGGTACTGTATGATTGTTGAAGGTGACCAACACATCTGGACTTGCACTTGGAAGGCTAATGAGGAAAGGAAACAAAACTTAATAGCCTTTCTCCCACTTCAGTTTGTGGTATGTGTGTATGGTATACATGTATGCTGATGTGTGTCTGTGTGTGCTCTAGAATTTTCCACCTTGTTGCTGTAATCAAGCTCTCCCCGGACCTAGAGGAAGGCTGCTAGCCAATAAGCCCCAGTGATCTTCCCTCTGCACCTCACAGGCTTGGGATCACAGGCATGTGCACAGCCACAGGCATGCCCAGCTTTTTTGAAGCGGGTTTGGAGAAAACTGATCTCAAATTCTTACACTTGCACAGCAAGTGTTCTTACTTGTTGAGCTATGTCCTCAGACACAGAAGAGAAATTCTCAAATGCACTGTACCTGATTTCATCCTTCAAGTTTCTTATATATCGGGTCCTTTGTGGGGTCTTGTACTTTGTCATTATTATTATTATTAAGGGAAAATTCAGTACAGATCTTAATTTATAGATATCTGGTTATAAAATAATTGCTACCCCAATGTCGAGACTGTCTGAAAGCTATACTTCTGTACTTGGAATTTGAAATTGCAGGAAGAGCACTGCCAAGTAAACCTTATAACTTGAGTTTGCCCCCTGAGACCCATATAAAGGTGAATAGTAAAAACTGACTTGGCAAAGCCGACTTCTGAGTGCCACACATGTCCTGTGCCATATGGGTGCTCAGCTGTACATCATAGACACATACACACACACACACATGAGCACATACACATTCAAGTGATGAATAAAAAAATATAGAAAATTTTAAGATGAACACTGAGAAAAACCATCACCTAAATTCACCCAAGAAGTGAGTTTTTACTATCATAAACATGAATCAAAATTTTACATTTTAAATTTTTAATGAAGAGATCATGATAATCTTTCTGTATGATTGATGGTCAAGCCAGTATATCTACATTTAAATTAATAATAGAAATATTAACTGTTTGAATGTGTATATGCCATTTTACCCTTATTTTTTGTTTTCATTTTAACCTGTTTAATACAAATTTTCCAAGCTTAAGTAGTAAGACGTAATATTGATATATGAACATCAAAAAGTCATCTTACTCTCTTAACTGGTCTTTTCTGAACCAATGTGTCAGTAGGTCTCCATATACAATTTCTTTCACTAAGTTGTTCTTTGTCGTCATGTTACATGATAAAACCAGGGGAACCTTTAAGAAAGCATGATATAAACACACCATAATAAGTGCCAAAATGACTCAAGGGAGGAGGCTTCTATCATGTCCAGTAGTGCCTAATAAAGGTGAAGCAAAATAAAATAAAGTACTTTTCCTGTATGAGAGGTAAATCGCACCAACACAGCATTCTTCGCTTTGATTTCAGGGAATCGGCCTTCATACCCATGTGGGCACTCTTTGAGCGGGACATACTCATCCAGCGAATAAACATTAACTTTGTGCATTTGCATTATCTCTCGTTTTCTGCTTTGACTTTTTCTTTAGTCCGAATACTTCCCATTATTTATTTTGTTTATAAGAAGTTTTACAATTTGTTTTAAATCTTCTGTAAAGCAGTGTAGGAAACGAAATTGTAAAAATGTAGACACATGAGAATTAAAGCCTTTTGATCTGCTTTCTTTACAGATACCATATTTCTTGCATGGTTCTAGAAATGTGGATTCTATAAGAAGTTTAGAAAAGGAAAAACTCCTGTTCTGCATTTGTTAAAGCAGAGAGTGGCAGATGGAATTTGTAACGATGACTTTCAAATCTAGTTGTATATAAGAATCAACAGTGGAGATAGCGTGTTAGGGCATGTGGCTGTAGCCAGGAATATGCACAAGCTTGTAGAGGCCAGAAGTCCAAGTCAGGTACCTCCTGATCTGGTGTTTCAGTCACTCTCCATCCTATATTTTGATATATAGACTCTCTCACCAAACATGGACATCACACATTTGTCTAGAGTCACTAGCCAGCAAGCCTCAGATAGCTTCCTGTCTCGGTCTCCCCAGTACTGAGATTGTGAGCATATGTTAGCACACTGAGTTTTATACTTGGGTCCTGGAGATTCAAACTCATGTTGTCAAGCTTGTAGAGCCAGGACCTTAAAGACTGGGACAGCCACATAGACACAAAAGAGAACTTTTCAAATGCACTGTATTGGATTTCATCCTTCAAGTTTCTGATATATTGGGTCCTTTGTGGGGTCTTGTACTTTTTTATTTTACAAAGCTGTCTTAACAAATACTGCTATTAAGGCAAGATGGAGAACCACTGAGAGATGTCCTTGGTGCATAAGACCACTGCATCCATGTCAGACAGCTCACAACTGCCTATAACTGCAAGTATCAGCAGATCCCATGCCTCTGGCCTCTGTAGGCGCCTGTACTCACAAACATGCACACACACACACATATATATTTAAATATAAAATGAATCTTGAAACAATAAAATAAGATTTTATGGATTAGATCTGTAATATAAATTAATGAAAAGCCAAATACTTCTTTATTTAGACTGAAAAATTCCTGCTAATTGACTAGATGTGTGCTGGCCTCCTGTTATTTTCAAAACTCTTTGGTAGCTCACAACAGAGAGCTTTCAGGGTGCCCTGGCATCCTGGGTGAACTGGACAATAATGTCTCTTCTGTTTGGCATCATCGCTGCCATCATCCAAGAGCATATGTTGAAACCTAACCTTGCAAAGCAGTTTGCTGAGTGCTGAAGATCACAGTGTTCTAAGACACTGCCCTTACAGTCAAGGAGACTCAGCTCCTTGGACAGACAGGACATGCACATAAAAATGATAATTAACAATGTCAAGTAGCATATGTTAAGTGCCAAATCAGTGGCAGCAACCATAAATACTCCCTGAGTTTCATGGAGGGAAATCAGCAGTACAGGCTCTGGGGTGGGAAGCAGGATGGAGAAAGTGGAAGGCCAAGTCTTGACCTTGCTGTTTGCATAGGAATTAAGTAAATATTTTTTTCTAAAGGCAGTATAACTGTAGCTGGCTGGCTCCTCATGCATACTCATTTAAATTCTATTTTAAAGCAAAAGTTGTAGCATTGGATGTTTAACTCTAAGATTTAAGACAGGAGCACCCCCTCTCCTTGGTTTTCCTGTCTTTGTTTATAGCCCCGTGACTAAAATCACCAACAAGCACACAGTTAGCCAACAGAGAAGATGGCCCTGGGAGTAACAGCATACACAACTCAAGTTTGGCAAGCTGAGTTCTGCCCCTGGTGCCTATCATGAAAGGAAAGACAACTGACTCCCAAAAGTTGTTCTCTGAACTCCAAAGAATGTCCATAGCATATATCTACTGCACTTCTCTCCCTATCCCATCCACAATACTACTAATCCATATAATTTAAAATTTGAAAACAATAAAAGAACCAGATGAAAACATATCTTAGGGAAAGAATTGAAAATCTCTGACCTATATTTATGTAAAATAACATTGATTTGTGAAGGGAATCATTATTTTCACAAATATTTTGCCCACCTTTGCTTCACTGCTATCACACTTTATTTTTTTATGTTATTTTATTTTATTTTTATTTTTTTTACTTCCTGCTAAAAGCAAATCTGCTTTATGACAATTAGGGAGAGTAAAATGCACTCAACAATTTTTCCATTATAAAAATAAAAAAATTCTTGTTAACATATAATTTATTCATTTAATATGGTAAGAAAAGCATTTGATTTCATTTTCCCCCTAAGTATAAAAGACATTTACAAAGACTTGTTTTAATCATGATACAACAAAAAAATATCCCAGCCAGAATGGAAAGTTAGCATTTGTTAGGATCAGAAAGAATCCTAATTCCCATGTTCAGAACTCCACAGAACCACAATGTGTACAGGGCAAGTTGACAATGGAGGATGTAGTTTATAGAGTAAACATGAAAGTTAATAATCAATTAAGCAGGTTTGGAAATGCTTCTGGACAAAAGAGAAGTAAAACCATATGACGCATGAGCATGGGTAAAAATCCATGCACTCAACGATGTCTTTCTGTTTGCAGTAAGACATGCTTTAACGTGCTTCTCCTAGAAGTCAGGACAGAGAAAGCAACATCAGTCTGTAGTAAATAGAGAGTGAGAAGTGGCATCGGAGCAAGTTTTAAGTTGTTGAGTTCATCCCTCCCTGTCTTTGTACATCAAGATGCACAGACAGAATTTAGTCAGGAATGAGTTCTCACACCCAAGCTAAGAGCATAAAATTCCAATTTCTAAAAGTTTTGTTTTTCAAAAGGAAATTCCTTCTGTCCCTGCTGCTTCTGACTCATCTTCCACTTTTGACTTATACTCTTCTTCCTCCTATCTCCTAGAGTCTAAGGACTTCATGTTATCAGGGAAAAGTACTTGGGGCTGGGAAGTTGCAAAAGCTCCATGATGGAGAATTTCTTGCCATCCTTCTTGAGAGGCTGGACTATTTGTTTCATCAGGATTCCATTGTGACCTGACAAAAATAAAGTCAACACCATGTTGAAGTAAAAACCATCTTTAACTCATTTCTTAAAAGGTAGGCGTCTCAAAGTGATGAAGTGGAAAGTGTCTGGCATTTATCAGTCCGGGCACATTGATGCTGTGTGGCTCATGGCGTGAACTTCACCCCAGTGGTTGATTGTCTTAGCACAAGGCAATCTCTTGTGACTTTCAAAACAAAATAGTGATTTGAAGACTCAGTTCACAACTAACCCTCATGGCTTGTCCTACATCATGGTCAGAAACATTTCATAACACAATAAAGATGGTATACCCCTCTTTTCATATCCACTTAAGCATTCTTTATATTATTCATTATTTTTGGTTCTAATTATTTTATCTATTTTATTAACTACTATAAATTAATTATTTAGAAACAAGGTCTCATCATGTGACCCAGGCTATTGACCTCAAGCTATTGATCCTCCTTCTCAAGTTCTGGGATTACAGGTATGTGCCAACTTGCTCTTTTCTTAGTTCTTGTTCTTCAGTTGATTAGTCTACCCATTTTCAACACTGTTTCTTCAGACTTGGAAACCTTTCTTCCTTGGAGCCCACCAATATTTGTTTCCTACACTGGCCCTAACAAAACACACACTACTCTTTGAACAACAGATCTACACCACTGGCCCTCTGTATTCATGAGCTATTCATTGGATTCAACACTAAATAATCATTTACATGGCAT
Source organism: Meriones unguiculatus (assembly GCF_030254825.1). NCBI lineage: Eukaryota > Metazoa > Chordata > Mammalia > Rodentia > Muridae > Meriones > Meriones unguiculatus. The sequence goes on from NC_083359.1 coordinate 32,713,405, forward strand.
TTATAGTTTATATTTTAAGTAACCTAGAGATAATTTTAAATATTCAGGAAAAATTACAGAGGCTATAATTGAACACTATACCTTGATTATATAATAATACTTTACCACATTGCATAAAAGAGTTGAGCAAACATGAGTTTTGTTATCATTGGGGGTGTGGGGACTAATCCTTCATAGATACTGTGGCATTATACATACATATACACACACATAGTGTGTGTGTTTAATGATAGTTCTCTAATATGGATGTCATAAGGTACCCTAGAATTTGATTCTGTGGGTTTCCTCTTCTTGGCTTTCAGATGCCTATCTTCAGCTTTTGACTCCACATAAAACACTCTGTATTAAAAAAAAAAGTCATAACAGATTGGATCCTATGCCAATGATCTCATTTATCTTAATTATATCCTTGGAGATACTATTTTTATATACAACCATGTTCTTAAATTCCAAAACCATCCATTCTTAAGGATGGAGACTAAAATACAAATTTGTTATAGAAGGTCAAAAAATTCAGACTCCATCACTCTTTTGACTTTCCAAAGTCATGTCCTGTAAGTATCCCCCATATCTGCCATTAGGATTGCTTTCTTTTAATTAAAATTTTTAATGTTATTTACAGTTTATTTACTTTGTATCCCAGCCATAGCCCCCTCCCTCATTCCCTCCCAATCCTACCCTCCCTCCCTTATCTCTTCCCTGCCCCTCTCTAAGACCACTGATAGGAGAGGTGCTCCTCTACTTCCATCTGACCATAGCTTATCAGATCTCATCAGGACTGGCTGCAATGTCCTCCTCTGTGTCCTGGGAAGGCTGTTCTTCCCTCATGGGTTGGGGAGGTCAAAAATCCAGCCACTGAGTTCATATCAGAGACAGTCCCTGTTCCCCTTACTAGGGAAACCCACTTTGATGCTGAGCTGCCATGGGCTACATTTGATCAGATGTTCAAGGTTATATCCATGCATGGTCCTTGGTTGGAGAATCAGTCTCAGAAAAGACTCCTATTCCCAGATATATTTTTGGTCCTTGTGGCGCCCCTGTCCTCTCCAGGTCTTACTAACTCCCCCTTCATTCATGTGATTCCCTGCACTCTGCCCAAAGTTTGGTTATGAGTCTTATTCATCTGCTTTGATACACTGCTAGGTAGAGTCTTTCAGAGGCCCTCTGTCCTGTTTCTTGTTTTCTCCTATTTCCAATGTCCATCCTATTTGTCTTTCTAAGTGAGGATTGATCTTCTTTCCCTGGGTCCTCCTTCTTGTTTAGCTTCTTTAGATGCACATATTTTAGTATGTTTATCCTATCTTATAGGTCTAGCATCCACTTATAAGTGAGTATATACTGTGTGTGTCTTTCTGCATCTGGGAGGATACCTCACTCAGGATGGTCTTTTCTAGATCCCACCATTTGCCTGCAAATTTCATTGTTTCCTTGTTTTTAATAGCTGGTTTCAGATAACTCAAAATTGAATTTGGTTGTCATCAGAAAGGAAAATTCTTAACTCATGCAGGTAAAGTTTAGGATAAATACATCAAATCTTGAGGTACAGCTAAATGTAAATGCTATATTTTATCAGGTATTGATCATACTCTGTCCATTGGTTCTGTATTTTTTTAAAATGGCTTCTTTCTCAGACAGGTTCTTTCTCATGTTCTAAGATGGCTGCCAATTCTCGAAAATACAGTTTGTTCCATCATTACTTACTCCACTAGAAAATGAGAATATCTCTTTTTCCAGTGCTATACTGAATGTTCCAGATTCAAGTCTCATTGTATCCATCATAAAACCAGTCTATGGCAAAATCTAGTGACTATTATGATCTATAGTATCTATGTGGTTTGAGATAAAACTGGATGGAGTAAACCCCCAGAGGGTATGGGCTTCTTCAGGATATTAAGATTGCTTTCATTAAGTGTGTGAGAATGTTTGGTAGAACAGGTAACACTAATGGTTGTTTCATTTGCCAACACCTCTCTCTTCTCATAAGCTCCCACTTTTTTCTCAACTTCCACTCTGGTATCTCCTTTCTCATGAGATCTCTTTTTTTCATCTACATAGTCCTCATAGAACCATTATTTCATGAGATTTCAGCATGTTTTCCTGTATATATAAGCAAAGATATAGAGAAAAATTGTGTCACTTTGAAATGCCTAATGGAAAACACAGTGTACAATGGATAGGACCCATGTGTTTCTGTATATGAATATATAATGTTTATCTGCTCTACTCAAGGTACCATGATGGGTAGATGTTATTCTTCTATGATAGTTTACTATAGTTTCAAATATAAACAACAGAACAAAGGAAGCTTTTTAGAACATCTGAGAGGGAGAGGCATACTATTAAATCAGGGCCTGGCAGAGTGTAGACACCAGAAGAGATTATATTATGGTTTGTAAACTGAGTGTTCTTAGGCAATTTTTAACTGTTTCGAGATCTGTTTATTCCTTCCTTCTAAAACAACCAGTATTTGTATTAAATTTCTTATGTCTTCATGATCCTTGGAAAGCTTGATTTTCAGGAGATGACTTATATATGTATGGAAAGAGGGCTAAATCTGGGAATGCACTTTATATCTTGATCTAAAGACACAAGATCTAGAATTTGGAATGGTCATGGGAGTCATATCTGATAGGTAAATCTATCCTTGTCAAAGGGGCAGCAAAGATGAACCAAGTCTGGCCTCTTGTCCTGCTCTTTCTGATATCACTGGCTCCCTGGTACACTTCCTCTTCCAAACAGCTTGCATCTATGTCTATGCTTAGCTCAACACAGACACAGTAATATCTTGATCGCTAAATGTTATCTACTTCGTTCTTACTCTACTGTGAGTAAATATTATCCAAAATTAATGCCTGTATTTATTCCCCAAAGCCTCTCCATTTACTGTTTCTACTGTTAAGGGCATATGGCAGCTTGGCAGAATGGTAACAGTTCCTTTTGCAATGTCTGGCTTTTTTTTTCTTGATCAACAAATATCTTGTGAGAAACTAGGAACCTCTGTTTCTTTCAGTCCACAAATTCTGTAACAGTATGCAGTTTGTTTGTTTGTTTGTTTGTTTTTTAACAGATCCACAGTCTAGACGTCTATGATTGGAGGATCCTGCCCACCCACTTCATTACTTCCTGACCCTTATCTGAGTGCCTGCCACCTGGTAGATACTCAATGAGTATAATTATTAATGATTGAAGGGGTGAATAAATAAATGAATAAGAGCCTTTCATTTGACATATCCATATTCTGTCACATAATTTTCCATTTCAGCATCTGTAGAACAATCTGTGTCAGCATTCACTTATTGCTGACCAGATCTTTGCATTGGATCTGTCATTATTTACATGTGTGTGAACACAACCACAACTACAACTGAGTCATGTATATTGTGTATGACTAGTGCCAAATCCAGTGTTTGTTTGTTTGTTTTACTTTAGATACAGCAACTTGGGATTTATTTAGTGAATATTTGAAGAAGCAATATTGTCCTACCTGTTACCCAATAGCTTTCTTTCTTACCTTCTTATAAGATGGAAGAGCATCAGTGTTTACAAAGTAGGTACCAACACATGGATTTGTCACCAGGGTGGTTGTAAGACACATGGTTTTTGTTTGTTTGTTTGTTTTGTTTTTTGAAATGCTCCATCTCTAGTTACTTAGACCATGGAATTTTCAAGTATGGAAAAGGGTAGACATTGATGACTCTGATACCAAAATAATGATTCAGAAGTGTTGCCGCACAAACATGAAGAAGTATTAATATGAAGTATGGTATAATTAGTGGTAAATGAATATTTCATCCACAAACAGAGGGGTGCTTTTAATGTGACTGAGCTTGTAGGTTTTCATATACATAAGTCCCGAGAGAGTCTTCTAATTTACCTCTTAAAATGCTTGGTTCATTTCTGCAGCTACTGTTAAGAAGAGTTTATGCTGCAGCAAGAACTCTGCATATTTCTGTAAGTCCTAGACGGGCTTTTCTTGAAGGGCTTCTGAGATGTGGTCCCAACTTGTCTCTTCCTCAGGTGTCTGCCTCCTGCTGATAGTAGATTGCTCTGTCACATAATTCCCAGCATTACCATCTGTACCCTACCAGAGACCTGGAGCCTCTAAAACTGAGACAACCTTTTTCCCTTTATAAGCTACTTATGCCAGGTATTTTATTACATGGATGGCAAGCTGAATAATATATTCAATTTCTCTGTCTCTCTCTGAGTTTTCCTGTTTCTTGCCTTACTATTTTTTTTGTTTGTTTTTCAAAACTTTGTTCTTCAGTATCAGGGAAGAACTCTTCCATGTAAAGGGAGGAAAGAAAACAGACAACACAGTTCTAACTATTCTGTTGACAGATTTATTGGCTCATAATAGGAAGAAAGGGTGGTTTATAATTTCCTTGGGGATAGCTTCTACCCATTAGTTTTCCTATCCACATATGACTTTATCTCATTAGTCAATACATGGAGTTTCCAATGGTAGCAATCAGAACTATGTGTATTCTCCTTCCTTTTCCTCAGAAAAGATAGTGTATTTCTTCCTTTGTCTTTGTTTGTGAAATGAGAATTTTTCTAAATCAATTGATGCATCTCCTGTTGCCTTGATTTGTATCTGATGCCATTCCCTATTATTGGAATGATCTGTACCATCTGTCTTAGAATGGGGGTCACAGTAAAATTTCTGAGCAGGAGGATGGGAATGTCATACACTACTTATCACTTGCGTAGATGTCATGTCCCTAAGTTCGTGGTTGTGACACAGGGGAAAGGGCAGGATCAATGATGAAGGAGATAGGACAATATCCTCATCACCCTTCGCTGTCCTGCCTCTAAATGTTCTGCTGATAGCTCAAACTCACTTGTCCCCAAATCTATCATCTTCCTGCTTCTTAGAGTATGTCTATTCCTGCAGTGTTTTCTATTCTATGAATTTTTTTTTCGAGTTTCCTGCTGTTGTGGATGATCTATAAGTCAAGAAGTTACTTTGATCCTAGTTTAACACTAGTCAAAACACCCCATTCATCCCTGCAGCTGCTTTTCAAGTCCTATGTATATAAATGTATAGATAGCATACCAGGCAAAGGAATAAAATCAGTACAGGGGGTTATAGGTTATAGGGAAAACATTTATCCCTTAAAACACTAAGCAAATACTTACATATGAATAAAAGACAGTGGCACATGCTTTGGAGGCAGAGATCATAGGAAATTGAGAGAGAGAGAGAGAGAGAGAGATTGAGAGAGCACTCCCACTGACCCAGGTGGATAGGAAAATCCTCTCTGAACAAGTGATACCATCTAAATCCTAAAAGTAGAAGGAGGTAGAAAGGCAGAGGGAGGGAAGAAGCGGCTCAACAGAGAGCACCCCCACCCCAACACAGCATCATCAGGGAACTGAAAACCTACCAGGAATATTGTGGAACAACACAAGGCAGATGATAGTGCTTCAAGAAGAACTGACGATACTCTTTTCAGCTGCCAAGGGGTCAAAGGATATGAGGACTGAAGAGCAATTGTTCATTTCAGCATCATGTCTGTCTTTGGAGACCTGAGCTGGCCCCCGTCTAGTGGGATGATGACAAAAGAAGTAAGATTGGAGTGGCTGGATTTTTTTTAATTCTAAGTGAAGACATTCTGTGTGCTAACACTTCTGAAAGTGCTTCTGTGAGCTAGTATAGATCAATGTTTGATCACTGCAGGAACCACATTGTCATAGACATGGATTCATTTGTTTACTTCTATATTTACTTTGAGATTAAAAACTATAGAATGTTCACTTGCTCATCAAGAATTCCATGATATCATGGATATTTTTCTGTTTTGATAGGTTGGGTTTCTAAACTATTATATGCCTCAGTCATAGAAAAGCACCTGATACGAAGTATTCCTCAATCTGTTAAGCATTAGATGAAGGAAAAACATTACACAATGTTTGTGGGTTTGGGAGAAGGTAGTAATATCAAGTATACAATACAAGACCTCAAATGCATGCTACATCTTTCAGATAGGTTGGCACTAAGATTCAACATGCTGGACAGATTTGACTGACATTTAGTGCAAGTGAGGACATTTTGTTTTAATGTAATAAAAGCAAGAAAAAGAGCAGGAGGAGGAAGAGAAGAAGGAGGAGGAGGATAAGGAGGAGGAGATGACTGGAGGTACATGGTTTGGGAAGCTTTGGAAAGAAGTCCCCAGAACACAGACCTCAAGGAGTTTTAAAGTGAATGTGGCAAGATGGTCCAGCTAAAGTCAAGAGGGGCATGTGAAGATGTTCTACATCAGTGCTGACAATACACATACAGTTAGTCACTACCTCTCTTGTTTCTGTAGGCAAAATACCTCAAAGAACACCTCAGAGAGAGCAAGGTGGGTTTTTTTGTTTGTCTCTTTGTTTAGGTTTTTTTTTTTTTTTTTTTTTTTTTTTTTTTTTTTTTTTTTTTGGCACACAGCTTTAGTGTGCAAGCACAGTTGATGGGTCCCTTGACTCTGTGCACTGGGGTAAGACATCTTGTTAGCAGAAGTGTGCAGCTGAGGGACACCATCCTAGTGGACAGGAAACAGTCAGTCATCAGGAAGATCCAAGGACAATGTACTCAGGGTCCTGTCCTTACGTATTTCCTTCATTTTATAACACTGGAAACCTAAGTTTTCTAACCCTCCCCAAATACATGCTTACCTTTAAATGGGAAGTAAGCATTTAAAAGTAAGACAGTAGAGGCTGGGGCCGGGGATAGCAGAGTAGTGGCGAATAGAAGATTAGCAGTGAAGAAGTCACACAGACTTCTGGGCAGTTTGCATTTGTGTCTCAGAAGTAGACCCCTGACCCCCTGTCCTGTTGGATAACTCCTGTCACTGTCAATCTGTATGGAAAAGGGGAACCCCTTGCCTGATTGCTTTGCTCCATAGCTTCGCCTTTAAAATCTTATGGCAGTGGAGCTTCAGTGGTTCTAGTGGGATACGGAAAGTAATGAAGTGCAGTGGCAGAGCCTGTGGCAAGAGACAAATGAACCCTTGAAGGGAGCTCAGAGGACAGCCTTAGGAGCAGAGAGTTCTGTAGGTTGGGCTCAGCCTGGCTTTGTTGGGCCCTGGGACTGAGCAGCACTCTGCTAGTTGCATTTTCTCACCTTGTCAGAGACAGTCCATCTTTTTCCAGGTATCTCTCCAACCTCCAGATCTGTCTCCATTTCTTCCCCTCTTGCCCTAGTGTGAGTCCTTGTTACATTTTGTGACTGCCATATCGTGTTCACACCCCATCATCCTTCTTCCCTTACTTTCTTCCTCATACAATCTCTTTGTGCTAAAATGAGATTGATCCCCCACACACCCCGGTTCAATCACACAAAACCCCTGCTCAGAGCTTTCAAACCATATCCGGGCCAAATCCAAAAGCCTTACCTTGGCCTTCAAGGCTGCTATATCTTCAAGACTTTTCATACTGAATTATTTTCTGGTTATTCTTTGGTGAGAATTTCTTTTGTGGTTTTTCTCCTTTCTTCTCCCCCTTCCATGATTTAGCATGGGAATGCCTTCCTCTCCCTGCCAGTGAAAATCATGTTTGTGACATTAATCCAGATCTTGCTGGACCTTTGTTTATGGTTTACTAAAGGTTTAGCTAACTGTGCTCATCCTTCTGAGAAGCTCTCTTGGATTCTGGGACTTCTTTTTGTGTTATGATGATGTTGTACGAGGTTCTGACATCCAAAGCAAGAGTATGCTTTTCTCTTTATATCACATTTTAACAGTAAACCGTGACCACTGCAGAAATAACAATGGCAAACTCGATTGCCCAAATAAGGAAAAAGCAGTGTTTCCATCTGACCCATTCACCATCCCATTGAACACATACTAACCTCATTCCATGGACTGAAATATTAATTATAGTTTTTAAAATGTCCATGTTGGAAACTTAAAACTACCAGGGATGTGGAAATGAGTCCATGCACCGAGACCTACAGTTAAATGCCCATATTTCAGCTCATGTATATCTTCAAGGAGAGAACAACTTCCTGTGAAGTGGTAAGAATATTCTGAATCTCCATTAAGAGTCCCCTTTGTGGCAGTGAGAAGGCCGGCAGGCAGTGGTCCCAGGCTGCCTCCCCAGCCTTTGGCACTGTAATTGAGAAGACCCAGGCACTTTGCAAAGGTAAAATACTAGCTGCCCTGGCCTCGTCCAGAGAATAGTTGCTGGGCTTGTACTGCAGCCTGTGAGAACTGTCTCTCACAGCTTCCCAAGGGACACAGAGGCTTTCTCTCTTTTTTTTCCAGGGGGAGCATAGTACTTCATCACTTGTATGCACACAGAGTGCCATCCTGTGGCCTAAAATGAGCTGTGTTTGTGGTGGATGTGGCAGCCTGTGGTATTTATAAGGAGTTTTACAAGGAACAAAAAATATAATAATAGAAGTGAGATTTATCAGACCTTCCTGAAATTATGACCAGAGAGGGGAGAGGAGAGAAGAAGAATGCAAAAGGACACCTTATAATTCTTGTCAAATCGCTTCCAATTATAATCCTCATCTGGCCCATTGCTGGTTCTATTCTGGCGTCTAATTCTTAGTTGCCATTTTAATTCCTCTGCTGGTTTCCATGGTTTCTTTCCCCCCTCCTTTTTCAAATGTACATTAGCAATGATGTTTGCTTTTGTATTAATTTCAAAACAGATTTTAAAACGCTAATATTTGTAATGTCAAGAGATTAGGTAACTTGACTTAAGGAAATAAGGCATTTCACACTTGGGCAAACGGCAGTGGAAAAATGCTTCCCTAACAAAGGATGCAGGGTGGCTCTCTCCCAGCGCCTAAAGCATGGAAAATCACAGGAAGTGAAATGTGACATATGATTTTAATTCTCTTCCTTAATTCCAGCAAGGGCACAGGGAAACAGGTGTTTACATTTGCTTCTGGGAGAAGTGTCAATTGACGCAAACTTGGTGTGTGATAGCTGGCAACACTATCTTTTTAAAAAATAAGTAAAAAAGATACAATTCACAGGTTCATGTGTATTGTTCCAGAGTAGTATGCAATAAATATCATATAAGTCTTATGTTATTTACAGTCATTCAATATTTTTTTCAAAAACCTGCCTACTCAATAATAGATGTCGTTTTAAAGCTAGGAAGAGGTTCCAAAATAAATATGCCATACAATTGCTGAAAGTGGCTTTTTAGACAAAAAAGAATATTTAGTGACAGAGGAAATATTCTCAATGTGTTGAGAATTGATAACTTGATTCATATAAATGACCTGTAACCAACTGAGGAATACTCTCTTTCTAATCAGAAGCTGAAAACAACAGAGAAAACCAGGCAATGAATATTGAAACAGCAGATTCCTAATGTCCTTTACCACCCCTTCAACTTCCCTTCTTTACACTAAAACACAGGCATTCAGTCACAAGTAGACCCAGGTAGTGCCAACTTTTCCCTATATACTGAGGCAGCAACCTTTCTTTTTCTTTTAATTATTTTTTAAATTGATTACAATTTATTCACTTTGAATCCCAGCTGTAGCCCCATCCCAATCCCTCCCTCCATCTCTCATATCCTCCCATCACCCTCTCCAAGTCCACTGATAGGGGAGATCTTCCTTCCTTTCCATCTCACCCTAGCCTATCAGGTCTCCTAGCTGCACTGTCTTCCTCTGTGGCCTGGTAAGGCTGCTCCCCCATCAGGAGGAGATGATCAAACAGCCAGCCACTGAGTTCGTGTCAGACACAGTCCCTTTTCCCATTACTAAGGAACCCAGTTGGAGACTGAGCTGCAATGCATTGCTTTTGTGCAGGGGTTCTAGGTTATCTCCATGCATGGTCCTTGATTGGGGTATCAGTCTCAGAGAAGACCCCTGTGCCCATATTTTTTGGTTCTGTTGGCTCTCCTTGAGGAGCTCCTGTCCTCTCTAGGTCTTACTATCTCCCACTTCTTTCATAAGATTCCCTGCACTCTGCCCAAAGTTCGGCTACAGGTCTCAGCATCAGTTTTGATACCCTGCAGGGTAGAGATTTTCAGAGGCCCTCTGTGGTAGGCTCCTGTCCTGTTCCCTGTGAACAGTGAGCTATTTTTCTTTTCTGAGCACCCATGTCTCCTCTTAATCACGTTCCTTTTCGTCTTTTCCCACTATCACTCTTCCAAGCTCATAGCGAATATGATAGAAGGATACAAAAGGATGTGTATGCATGTATTATCATATCTATGCTGTAACTGAATAAATCCATGATACAAATATTCTCTACAATAATCAGGCACAGTTTTTGTTAAGTCATTTACACATACACAGGTATAAAGTCAAGATTATATATAATATAAGAATAATATCAATTTCATACACATTACACATTTTTTGTACGTTATGAGTTTTGTTATTTTATTATGTCATGAATATAAAACATCCAAACACTTCTATATTTACAAAAGAAAGTTTTACACTGTAAGGGCTGAGCTAATCCAGTGCATAATCATGTCTTAAAGTTCTTTGTTTTGAAGCAAGCATCCTTTACCATGTGTGGCCAAGCATCCTTTCTTTAGTAAGTGAGGCACTAAGCAGAGGATTGTCTTGATACTCACACAAAAATGAGCAATCCTACTTACTTACATGTATATAAGATGTTTGTATCAGTTGGTGTGACACATATAAGGACAGAGGAGGTAAAAGGCACATTTGGCTAGGAGTAGACATTTGCCAGGAATGCAAAATTTCACCTTCTCCCACTGCATCCCCTTATCTGTCATCTCCCATCATTCATTTTGACAAGTTTATAGAAAAATCAGTGAATACCATGATACTTGTCCCAACCGAAATATTTCCGAACAAGACAGAATATCCAGATGAGACGGTTATTAAAATATTGTCAATAAGCATTTGATAGTATGAGGAACTGTTCTTAACTCTTTGCATATCCTGTCTAACTTGTCCCTCTCAAACAAAAACCCAAAGAGAAATAAATGTCTATTCACTGTCAGCACATGAGAAAGTACAAACAACCTGTGGGATAAATATGTGTTCAGTCTTCGGCAGAGCTTAAGGAATTGCTCAAGATCAGCACATGAGAGATGGACTGAAACCATCCATAATCCACTGACTCCCTAGTTCAAGCTCTTTGCTAGCAGACCCAGTGTGTGTCAGAGCCTGGTGCTGCCACAGAACCCACTAATTAAGTTTTTGACATCCTGATATAATTTTGGTATGGGAGAACTCATGCCCAATCTTTTAGAGAAATACTATCCATATTTGAGGGTATCACATGCATTTTATTTTATTTTATTTTATTTTATTTTAAAAATAACCAAAAATCCAAGAAATCCAGAGCACAATTGTGTTGAAGAAAAAGAAATATTGAAGTGTCTGTTGCACAAAATGAAAACACCAAGGCAATGTGTGCTCGTGTGACAAAACCAGGGGATGGTCCCTGCCTGACCCTGTGGCATCATCCTTTCCTCCTTCCTGTTAATTTTCAGCTTACTTTCTAGTTACAAGGAACACATACCAGGATCAATCACTTCATTTCTTACCACTCTTATCTGCCCTTTTGAATTTAAATTTGAAAAGAGGAAACATGAGAAATTCTAGAATCTAGTATTTTAATAGGAAATTTAATTTAAGAGATGGTGTGGAAGAAAGGCTGTAGACCCTTTAATGGATTCTGAAGGAACCTGAAATTAAATATTGGTAATTATTTAATTTGCTTTTAAATGAAGGTTCTGAATCTATCGCATCAAAGGAGCTTCCAGATGTATCAGGCATTAGTGTGACAACTGAAAAGACAAAATGCTTTAAAAATGATGAGAAACCTAATTTTCGAAACCAGATGACAGATACAAAAGTTGGCAGTGTGTCTAAAAGAAAACACAGCATGCAGAGGGAGATCTAAAAATACCGTAAACAAAAACTGAAAGACAACTTGGAATTTCACTGGAGAAATGTTGTAGATTTTTAAAATAGTGATTTATTTTTCTCTTTACAATAAATTTTGATGAATTTTTTGCTATAAGAGATCAAAAAAAGAATTATGTCATTCTTCATAAATTATATACACACACATATGCATGTGCACACAAACCCAGGCAGACACACCACATACACATACTACATGCTAAGGTTTGAGTGTGTGTTCTAAATAAGATTCCATACCATGGCACCATTTCAGGCTTCCACACCCGAGATAATTCACTTTAAATTTCCTTGATAATACCTTACGCTGGGCGATAGATCATCCAAGAACAGGATTTGTTTGTTTGTTTATTTTTAATTAAAATATAATTATACCCTTTCCGACTGTGTCCCTTCCTTTCTACGCTTCTGGTATCTGGCCCCCTCCTCCCAAATTATAGTTTCCCCTACTTTACCCCGTGATTTTAAACTTTACTATGCAACAGAATGCATCGAAGGGTTCTAGAAACATAGGTGGCCAACGTTACCCTTGAATTCTCTGACTTAGCCTATCTTGGGAGAGGCTCAGCAACAGGGCTACATTACCCATGCTGGAGGGGGCTGGAGTACATGCGAAAAGGAATTAACTTGACTGGAAAAAGGGGAAGCAGAACATGGTTGCTGCTGCCATATCCCCACTTGAGTGCCAATAAAATACAAACAGATGCTGTGGACATCCCGGGGAGTAGTGTAGGGAGTTGGCTCCGAAGAACTTCAGCATTGACATCCTTAGCTAAGTGCATCCCTTGATGAAATGTGTGAAAGAATGGGTAAGTTATGTGTTTGGAAGAAAGGGCGTCAGAAATCCAATATATACCACAAAACACTCCACAGTCCTTGAGCAAGGCATAAATTTGAAGGTGACTGATTTTCTAAATTTGTGTTTATGATAAATGCTTAACAATAAAATCAAAGCAAAAAAAAGAAATCTCTCTAATACCTTCTCCCCAAAATTGTGATGATCCATGAATTAAGCCATTACAGTGAACCAAACACCATATACTCAAAAACTGCCCATCTCTGTAATTAGATGTAGGTGTGGAAAGCTTATAGTTACCTGCCAATCTTTGTCTGGATGATGGTATTAAAGCCCAGCACTTTCTTGTAGGTACATCTGATATAAACCACGCAGAAGTGTTTCCAAAATTTATCGGAGTAACCATGAAACAAATAGTCTCTTCAGCCATATCTAGGTCGCATCTAGAACTGAAGCATTGTTAGAAGTAAATGCCAGAAAGGAGCCGACAAAGTATGAAATACAAGGTGTAGGGTACCTGTCCTCTGAGGCTGAGATTTAAAAAATAAAAATAAAATTGTGCACAGCAATAAGCCAGGCAGTGGTAGGTGGTAGTGGCAGCCTGCAGCGGTTTTGCTAACGATACTGCAGTCCCCCCTTGTGCCAGGTCACATCTCTTCCCACACCACACTTCTTCTCTAATTTTTCTCCAGTCTTAATTATTTTCTTAATCCCTTCCTCCCTTCCTTGTATCAAGGAAAGATTCCCACACACATACCACGTCTCGGGCACTGGCCACACTAGATAGATTTGGGAGATTTGGAAATGATTGTGGCAGGTATTGTTTTGACCTGCATCGACCTTTCAGTTGTTTAAGAAAACAGACATTTACCCTATTGATGCAGCAGTCCTATGATCTAGGGATATGCACTATGAAAGCATTGGCATCCGCTCCCATCTTGTTGAAGAATCAAGGCTGACTGCTCTGGGAAAAAGATGCTTGAACTTTTGAGGTCTTGGAGGAGTAGTGATTTTCCCATATCCCCCTCTTCTCCTTCCTAGCTAGAACACTGCCAGGAACAGTGCCTGAGTGCACTTTGAGTCGAGCATCCAGGGTCTGACTGTGGATGGTGCTAGCTGAGTAGAGGATAGAATGGTAACAAACAGAAAAGCATAATTCCATTGTGCCTGAACGTGTGTGCCTTTGGCTGTCTCCCATATACACATGGTAACCACAAGCTAACCCTAGCTATTGAGTACCTGAAGGGTCTACAAAGTCTGTCAGTCCAAAATGAGATGCAATGGAAGTCTCACATACAAAATAAGCTTTGAAGCATCAAAATGAAAAACAAGAATGTAAAATAGCCTAGTAATAAATTCACAGATATTGAAGCCATTGTGTTTTTGCATAGGTTGGGATAAATAAAATGTACTACTAAAATTAATTGAGTCTGCATTTAATGTGGTTATTAGAAAATGTCACCTTACATACGTGCCTTGCATTATACTTCACTCACAGAGCAGTGATGTATAATGTATGTGGCTTTTCTATTTTTTTTTTGATGGAGGTATCACATGAGGAGGAGAGACTGACATGTATTGCAAACTTTGGCTCTCTGATCTGAAATACAAGACCATCGCCTCCCATTTGTTCTTGCACTATAGCGAGTCCCTTCACAGAGATAACCATGCATCCTGCTGAAATGCTGTTATGTTATAAAAACTGTTTTGATCTATTATTTGATTGTCGTATTGTGCATCTCAATACAGAAATCTTAGCATCCAAGAATGCTGCTGAGTGAAGAGATGTAGTGAGCCGCTTTGGAGAAGTGTGGCAATGGATATAAATGCCAGCCATATTTTTTCTCACAGCTCCCATTCCTAGCTGCTTTGCTCAGGGAGGTGGTGTTGATTGGATGGTGCTTTGTTTTTATGGTAAACTGGTGATATATGAGGGCAAAATGTTTCTCTTTGTGAAGAAGGAGTAACTGTAAGAAACAATAGAATAGAACCATTCTCTCTATATAACTTCAGCTTGTAGGTGCTTTAAACCACTGAATAGAGGGAAAAGTGTTAATGATTAGTCTCTTTATATTCTGAATACATTCAGTGCGATTGTGGTGTCTGGAAAACAAAGAAACGTGCTACACAAGTTGATTCCGAAGTCCAGCTTTGTGTGTGCATAGACACCGGAAGCCTGAAAAAAGGCTGTATGCTTACAGGTGCTTTTAAGAGAGGACTCGGGAACAACCAGAAACACAGTGAAACAACAGCTTCCCCAGGGAGTATCTACACCTCTCAGCATTAATTGAAATGATGCAGAGTTAAAATAAATGAAGTGCCTGTTAATGTTTAATAATTATGTACCTACAATATTTTAGATGAGATTTTGTGCTGGGCCTGGTGGTGCACTCAGTCAATCCCAGCTCTCAGGAGGCAGAAGCAGGTGGATGTGAGTTCGAGGCCAGGCTGGTATAGAAAGCAAGTTCCATGCTAGGCAGGGCTCCACAGAAAAACCTTGTCTAGGAAACAAAGATAATATTTTGTGCCTTTTTCTGTCCTTTTGTTCACTTGGAATAAGGAGGGATAAGTACTAATATTTTCTTGAGAGAGAATATACACAATACAAGCAGTTTTTATACAAACCAGTTTTAGTATACAGTATTTTATACAGTTCATCTCCCACAATCCTATGTGCCCCCAAATAGATATGTGTCTGAGCTTACCTCATTGTGATAGTTAACATGATTGAGCGGTGACAAAGAGATTAATGAATGGTATACCTGGAAGTGTCACCAAGGATGTTTCCAAAGATTAACTAATGGCAGCTGAGCCAACATCCTTGTAGTCTCTACTATTCAAGTAAGGATTAAATGCAAGAGATCAACCGTTTTTAAAATTTATTTATCTATCTATCTATCTATCTATCTGTCTGTCTGTCTGTCTGTCTGTCTGTCTGTCTGTCTATTTATTACAGTTTATTCACTTTGTATTCACAGTTCCCTCCCTCATCTCCTCCCAGACCTACCCACCCTCCCACTTCTCCCCCTATGCCTCTTCCATAGTCCCCTGATAAGAGAGGTTCTCCTCCCCTTCTATCTGACCATAGCTTATCAGGTCTCAACATATCCAAGAAGACATCAAATTTTAAAAGCTTGCTAGCACAGACCTCTGTCTGCTACCTGGCTTTTAGGAGCTGAGCACCTATGCCCTTACAAACTTTCCCACCATGAGGCACTGCCTCTCCACAGCCCAGAAACCTCACCTGACTATGGACAACATCTCTGAAATCTTGACTACCAAGTCAACCTTGTAAGTTTTTTTTTTCCCTCAGGCGTTTGTCACACAACATTCAGATAATACACTCAGCTTCCTAAAGAATGAGGATTTCTCAGCACCTTGAGACTTTCAGCTTGATTAAGAACAAATCAAACTGTCTCTGGACTATATTTTAGTAAGAAAGCGAGGTTCTTTTGACCTTTATGGAAATTGTGGGCATATATTTGTTAATTTTTACTTTGAGTGTAATGTTTTCCACACATTCAAGGTGAGAACATTGGAATTCCAGCTTAATCTTCCTGGAGGCTCAAAGGACAGGTAATATTGGTTAAATATTCATTGAATGCCTACTACACACTGACACCGGTCTTTGCCTAGCAATATTGGAGATGAGTCATTATCCACTCTTTCAGTGCAGAAAATTCCTTAGCAAAGATTGCTCGGGAAAACTAACTGAGGGAGAGAAATACACTCAGGGCCAAGGTCAGGCCTTTTTGGGGGGCCTAGTGTGATAGAGTTTTCCTGGCATCTGCTCAAGTTGGAGTTCACAAGGTTAATTTGCTCTATGCTTCTGAAACCCAAAAGAGAAAATTTTAGAGGGCTATGAAATATCTTCTCTGAGGTTAGGGAAAACTTTGCAGAAACAAAGAAAGCTGCAGAATGGAAGTGTCAAAGGTGATAAAGAAAGATATTGAGGGAGAGGGGATGCTGAGCGCAAAGCTTGAGGAAATATTAGCCTTCTGTATAGTTCAATAAGTGTGATGGACTATAGCTGTTTTTTAATGGAGGCCAAACAGTGTTCTAAAACAGCTCAAAGAAAATATTTACTTCAGCCATTCAGGTAGTGAGGTGAGTAGCCAGTGAGTGGATTTCCTTCATGTTGTCATTTGGGAAAGGCAGGGACCTATACTAATAGACCCTGTCACCTTCAACATAAACCATCCAAAATTATCTCCATTTTGACCTACTGAATAGGGAAAGGAACACAGGCTCACAGTGCATTAATCTATTCCATCTGCTACAAACTGGATGATTTTTATAGAAAGGAATTTAATTTCCCATAGCTCCAGACAGAAAGGAAGTCCAATGTTTAGGTGGCCACATCTGCCATGGGCCTTCTTCTGTGCTACCATGGGCAAAAAGCAAAAGATATGGAAAGGGTGTTGGAAAGGTTGTAAAGCAAGCAGCCAAATTTGCCCACCCATGTCTACCATAGCCAACCACATCTGGAGGACAGAGCCTTCATGACCTAACCACCTCTGAAAGGGCTGGCTTCTCAACACTGTTAAACTAGGATTAAATATCAAACATGGAAACCTTGGGGTACATTCAAATCATTGCAGCCCCAAAATTCA
This sequence comes from Meriones unguiculatus, assembly GCF_030254825.1. Lineage (NCBI taxonomy): Eukaryota > Metazoa > Chordata > Mammalia > Rodentia > Muridae > Meriones > Meriones unguiculatus. The sequence continues at coordinate 32,730,680 of NC_083359.1, forward strand.
TACTAATTTTAGTAGGCAAAATGCTTTTATTTTACCACAATAGTTCTAAGGTTTCAACAAGTTCCATTTGTAAGTAATGAGGGCCATGGTAGCCCCTACCAGTAATACCTCTGTGATCCCCATCTAAGAGGTTGAGTGCTGTAAGGGCCAGTACTGAGTACCAAGCTAGACAGAGCTACCCAGGAAGAGCTTGTTTCCTAATAGCAAAGACCAAAAGAAAATATTAAACTGAAAGTCCAAGATCTCGTTTAAATCAGCATGAGCTTATTCTGTTAGCATCACATGTGATGATATTAAAATGAAAGACTAAACATCCCCTTTACCCAACAGAGAAATAGGCAAGAAGAAATGGGCAACCAGCCATATGTCAGATCAGAATGAAACAAGGAAAATAAGGAAGAAGTGGGACAGGATCTCCTTTGCCTCTGCATCCTGTGTCTTGAGCACACTGGTATGAAGTTGTCTCCCTAAGGCCTCAAGCAGCCCTACTTTTCCCTCTGCCCTCGCTGAGCTCCATCGCACAGAAGCTTGAACAGGTTAGAGACTAACCCATGAAGCTTCTCAACTAAAGCTGCACTGGGTTGGTTTGGTGGTTTGGATGAGAATGGCTCCCATAAGCTCATATATTTGAAGGCTTAGTCATAAGTTAGTAGGACTGTTTGGGAAGGATTAGGAGGTATAGCCTTGTTGGAGTAGGTATGTCACTGAGGGTAGGCTTTAAGGTTTCAAAATCCCATGCCAGGTTGAGTCTCTCTCCTTATTTCTCTGTCTTTTTCTCCTACCTCTCTGTCTGCAGTTTGAGTATCTAGCTACTAGATCTCAACTACTTTCCCAGCATTATTGCTACCAGTCTATCTGCCCCTTCCACAGTACCTGCTAGGATGATAATGGATCAACCCTCTGAAACTGTAAGCAAGCTTAAAAATGCATTATTTATAAGTTGCCTTGATTATGGTGTCTTTACACGCACTAGAACATTAATTAAGAAAGTGGGTCTAAATTTCTGGGATCTTAGGTAGAAAGGCTTCATTGCCATGGTGCACCAATGCTTTGCCTTAGAGGAGAATCTGTGTGGTGGCTCTATACCTGCTACAAGTTTCTGCCAGGGCATGCTGGCTATCTATGGCAAACGCCACTGGGGATCTAGATGGAGACTGTATATTGAATGTTTCTTCTGAGTTAATGCCTCAGCAATCTCACTGTCTACCATTTCACCTGGTGGAGATACAGCTGATGTGAACCAGAAATACCATGACAGAATTCAGGCAGCAGAGTCTTGAGGGAAGACAGGGTAGTGAGGCCTAAAGCATCCCGTGAATACTTCTAGACACCCAGGGCTCAACATCTTGCTCTGCACCCATGATGGGCAAAGCAGCCTTAATTGCCTCTGAAAAGCTTTTGTGTCTTTCACCCAATAGCTTGATGAGTACTGAGGAGTAGCTCCTGCCATCTTCTGCCCGTCTTTATCTATGGCACAGGTGTCTCAGACACATCCTTGGTACATCTTCCTAAAGATGCCCTTTCACCTTTTGCTTGAGGACTATGAATTTCCCAAACCTTTCCAATTGGCTTCAGTTTTCATTACAAATTCATCTGTAACTGATAACTCCTTGTCACATCTTGCTGTACATGGTTAAAAGCAGCCACGCAGCACCTTCAGTATTTTGCTTATATGTTTCTTCTGCATAATGTCCTGATTATTGGTCTACAGTTTCCTCTCCTCAAATCCTTGGGCAGGAATGCAAGTCAGCCAAATTCCCACTTTGTAACAAGAGTGACCTTTAACCCAGTTTTCGATACGTTACTCCTCATTTCCATTTGACATCTCATCAAAATGGCTTTATGATCCATATTTCTCCCTCTCTTCAGACTGTAATAACCTAAATAATGTATAAGTTGCAGACTCTCTGTGAATATCTTTTCTTCTGGGCTCATAATCACCCTTAACAGTCATTCACAGCAACGAGATCTTTTCCTGGCGTGTTCTTCCATTTTTCCAGCTTCTACCCATTACCCAATTTCCAGAGCTATTCCCACATTTTCAGATTTTTCTTACAAGAAAAACCCTGCTTCTCAGTAGAATGCTACAAGAAGGTTAGTTTATTTTAAGAAAAAAAAAGTTTGATTTCTCAAAATTCTGGAACTGGGGGAGTTCAATAACACAGCATCAGAACGTGTTGCTGGCCTTTCTGCTAGGCTATGTCCTGGTAGAAGTGAGAAGGACCGTAACACAATTTCATAATTGCTTCAGGTCATGTTTGCAGAGGTGACAGCACAACCATAACATGCCAACAGCTATAACATTTTCATCTTTCGAAAAGGCATATTCAGCTAAAGGATTAACTTTGACCTCACATGTGGTAGTTCTTTAAAGGGAAATTAAATGAAGTGTGATAATATTATAATCTCATTCAGCTTATAGCTATGTAGACTATAGGATGAAAGCAAACACGGTGTTTTTTATAGTGAGTTAAATATGGTTATAGAATTCCATGGCTTTCAGTCAGTGTATTAGTCCCCTTTGTCTCAGATTCATTGTTTACTTAGAACAAATGACCCTATCTGCCCAAATTATCATAACAATTAAGTTATGCTTCTACAGCATGACAAAGGAAAATTTAAACTTTAACACGAGGCCTATTTTTCTGTTGGAATCATTATGATTTCCTGACTCAAAAAACATCTCTCTGAAAACCCAGAAGAGAAGTTGAGTTTACTCATGTTTTAATGCAGATGAGAATATCTTGCTCCTTTTCCTAAATATATGAACATGTTAATAATCACTGACATTCCTCCCTTGCTCTGTGAGTCCTGTATCTTCAGACTCATGTTAATATATGCTCGGTACTCTGTGAGTCCTTGTTGGAAATCTATCTCCAAGTAAGTGATCAAATTCACTTGTACACAGTTATAAACCTCTGAAAATTCTACCATGATAATGCCTTCCGTTCTCCTGCCTTGGATGGGGCTATTCCAAAGAAAAGAACCTGGAACCCTGGCACTTAAAGTATGTCTACCAAACATGTGTGAAAGAACTTGTTTCTTTTGTTTCTTGGTTTTCATTTTACTGAGATGCTTAATACAAGTTTCTTGGCTAGCATGTGGGACAACAAAAACCATTTCTGTCTTTCAGTCAGTGTAACAAGAGCATGGTTTATGCTCCCAAAGAATGGCTGGCATGGTGACCACGGCCTCTGGAGCATCCACGGATCACAGTAAAAGTGCACCGAACCTGGAGAGAAAGGCTTAAAAGAGAGAAAGGGCAGATTCAGGAACAGTTGGCTTCTTGATACAGTTCCCACCCAGGGTTACCTCATTCAGAATCTTCAAAGGAAGCCCCAGGAGAAAGGCATTTGTGTCAGAACCACATCTAGTGCTAAATGCCCAGAGAAAGCATTCTCTTCCTGCTGTGCTTCACACAGACACGAAAGTCACTATAGCTCCCGCATTATGCATTTGTGCCAAAGTCATTCCTCCACCCAGCTATCCTACTTCCAAGTTAGAGTAGATCTATCTGGGTCAGCCAATTAACCAGCCCTTGTCTCTACATCCTCCAGCCCCTCTCTTGCTGTATTTACTGTGCTGTGTTTCAACTACAGAACAAAGAAATGAGGAAAGATCTTGGTAGAGGGAGTAAACTAGATTATGATGTAGTGATAAGAGCTAAGTCATAAAAGATGGATTTCTGATAGGAAGTAAGGGGTGAATATTGAATTTTGATAAGGAGATGGGACATGTCCTTTGGTACAAAGAGCATGTATGTTAACATCTGACTTGAGAGATGAGGACAAGAAGGCAGTCAAGCATTGCTGGAAAAAAAAAGATTCTTACTAAGATAGAAGCATTAGGGCCCTATGTGAGAATGTCCTTGGTCGGCTCAAGGAGAAAGAGAGTATTTGTCTCTACAATAGAATAGAGTTAATAAGACTAAGGAGAGGTGATAGAAGATGTGAATTCAGTTACTTCTTTACAGGTTACTGGAATGAATGGGTTCAGATTTTATACTAAATGTGATAAAAATAGGAACTACATATATACATATTGAGGGTTGATTTATTTAATAATTTATTTTGCTTTCTGTGGTTTCATATTATATATTGCTAAGACTCTTTGGTTCTATTTGTTTTCTTTTTATTTGTTTGGCATCTTGGGCTCTGTAGTCATAACTTTAATCCTTTGGTCTTTCAAATTAGAAGAGATATGAAGACTTTTCAAAGTATTTAATGTGATTTATTGGCTTTTTCAGTTGGTGATTCTTGAATGACAAAATTTATTTCTTGGTAACATCCTTTGTGTTTTTTGGATAAGGAGTAGTCTTTTTATTTTTTAGGTGTGTGTAATGAAGACTTGTATTTAATGTATCAGAAATTACACCATTATGAAGGTCTTAATTCCAAAGGGTGATTGCTAACGGCATGTTCCCTGTTTAAGGCATGTTACCCCATTTAAAAGCACTTATCTCTTGAAAGCATGAATAAAATACTTAAGGGAATTGGTGCTAATTAGGAATGACAGGCTGACCATAAACTGCCCTCTTTTCCTTTTCAATGTGCTTTATCCAAAACTTCTAGGAGTTTTATGTAAAACACTGGCATAAATGCTTCCTTGTGTATGAAAACATGGATCTCACCCTCTTGTGGCCCTGGTTCTTAGAGCTATTTTTGTTCAGTTTTTCTGTGTGTTTGGGAAGTTAAAGCAAAAAAAAAAAAAAAAAAAAAAAAAACAAGAAACCGTAGACCACTGCAGTTCAGATATAAAGCTTACACCTAGAAAATAATAATATTAACCACTCAGTGTTGGCTTGCATGAAACAGTAGCTTTTTAACACATGTTCCACAGTTGAGCTGTGACATCACTGAAGGTTGCTTTCTCTTTCCCATTTTTTGTGCTTTTTATCAGTTATGCAGTCAAGCACAGACTGCAATAATATTTTTTTTCTTCCCTAGAATTATTCGGAAGTCAGGATTATTTAAAAAAGATGTTTAGAAACAGCAAGGTTGTTTTTTTTTTTTTAATTTTTTTAATGGTGGCTTTTAAAATGTCTTGGGAAACCTGGTGAAGCTTGTGATGGCTGTTTTGTTAAAATCTCTTTAGGCCCATCCATTCTGCGTGTGTTTGGCTTTGGCTCCAGGGTTTGGATGTGGTCCTACACTAAGTGGTGCCCACCCTGTAAGTGATGGAGTGCCTTTGGGTATTTTTTCTGGAGCTGGCCAACTAGCACCACATGTGTTGCAAGCCAATGAGCTTGACATTGTCTGTGGAGTTCTGGGATCTCCCTAGCCCCAGGCTGCAAATGAAAGCCTTCATTCAGGGTTAGCAACCCTTGACAATGCTGGGGTACCAACTTGGAGGACTAAATGGAAGTTCTCCAATAGTTATTCCCGTGACAAATAATGTGCTCTGGTTAAGCCATGAGTAGCTGGTCCTAACCAAAGAAACAAAGGGAAAAAAATGATAAGCACATTACTGTTTTCAATAAGAATTTTGTATTTGATTAAAAAAGTTTATTCACCCATAGGTCTAAGAAATAGATGCTGCTGTTTCCATTTCACAGAAGAGAACATAAAGACAATGGGAAATCAGGTTGTTTTCATTCATTTTTATCAATTTTTAAAAGTTAGAAAACAGAACAAAATGAATAGTGGAAACTGTCTGAGCATTTCTAATGGTTTTTGTCTTTTGGTTTCCACTGATTAGAAATGTCATGGATATTTATAATGACACATATTTGAGCCTAAAGTCAAGTGTGGAATAACCTTCAGAGTACAATGTAACATCAAGATCATTAGTGAAGAATAATATAAACAGTGAAAAAAAATCCATGTAATTTATAAAGGCAGATCTTTAGTTTCGCTGCTTAAATTGATGTCACAATGTAGAGAAGTACAGGTAGAGTAAACAAATAAGGAATAACGTAGAAGATTGACCTACTCAGTGAAAGGGCAGCCCGGAAGAGAAAGGAAAACTAAAAGAAAAGTTAATAGAAGAGAAGTTTGAGGGTCTTTGAGGAAGAAGAAAGAGGACCTGGCTACTTGCTCTTGGTTTAAATTTGGGGACGATCAAGTGGTAAACAACTTTTAGGAAGTTTTGCTGTGTAAAGAGATAAGAAGGTTTGCTCAATACTGTGAGATGTGATTTTCCATTAATCCCTCTGTAAACTTGGAGAAAATTTTCAGCAAAAACTTCTATATTTTTCTTCAACACTCTGGGAGTTTAAATTGTACTTTTTTATGTATCACCCTGCTAAGATGAAATCTTTCTATTTGACAGCTTATAGATCAAGATTTTTTGATGGAAGGGCTTAAGGCTCTATATCAATAAATTAGGTTATACAGATAAAATAGAATATGCAAAAAAAATAAAATAACTTTCCCCTATTGCTTTTCCTTAAAACAAGATTATGCCTTATATAATGTCTCATAACCTGCTTTTTTCTGATGTATATATGCATATATATATATATATATATACACATAGTCACACATGCATGCACATGTATGTGTATGTATTACTACCATTGATTAATTCATTTTACGATTGTTGGGTACCATTATTTCTAAACTCTTGGCTTTTTAAAAGTATATGTCCTGTTTTATCAGGTATCTTCAGGACTGGCTGCAAAGCTCTCCTCTGTGGCCTAACAGGACTGCTCCTCCCTTCGGGGGTGGGGAGACCAAAGAGCCAGTCATTGAGTTCCTGTTAGAAATAGTCCCTGTTCCCCTCACTTTGGGAAACCAATTGGTTACTGAGCTACCACAGGCTACATCTGAGTGGAGGTTCTAGGTTATATCCATACATGGTCCTTGGTTGAATGTCAGTCTCAGAAAAGACCCTGTGCCCAGATATAAATTTGGTCCTTGTGGAGCTCCTATCCTTTCCCCATCAGACTAACTCCCCTTCTTTCTTATGATTCCCTGTACTCTGCCAAAGGTTTGGTCATGAGTCTTTGCTTTGAAAACACTGCTAGTTAGAGTCTTTCAGATGCGCTCAGTAGACTCCTGTCATACGTTCAATGCACATCCCATCTGTCTTTCTAAATGAGGATTGATCATCTTACCCCATGTCCACTCAATTGATTATCTTTTTTAGGTGTATAGATTTCATTATGTTTATCATATCTTATAGATCTATATAAGTGAGTATATCCCATGTTTGTCTTTCTCCTTCTGGGATATTTCACTCAGAATGATCTTTTCTAGATCCCACCATTTGCCTGCAAATTTCATGATTTCCTCCTTTTTGATTGCTGAGTAGTATTCCATTGTATAAAAATACCACAATTTCTGTACCCATTCCAGCGTTGATGGACATCTGGGTTGTTTCCAGGTTCTGGCTATTACAAATAGAGCTGCTATAAACATGATTGAGCAAGTGTCCTTTTTGTGTACTTGAACAAACTTTGGGTATATACCTAGCAGTGGTATAGCTGGGTCTGGAGGAAGCACTATTCCTATTTGTCTTAGAAAGCGCCAGATATCTTTCCAGAGTGGTTGTACCAGTTTACATTCCCACCAGCAGTGGAGGAGGGTTCCCCTTTCTCTACAACCTCTCCAGCATGTGTTATCGCTTGAGTTTTTCATCTTGGCCATTCTGATGGGTGTAAGGTGACAGGATCAGATGAATGGGGAAGAGGTCCCCCCTATCAGTGGACTTGGAAAGGGGCACGGTGGAGATGAGGGAGGGAGGGAGGGACTGGGAGGGAATGAGGGATCGGGACATGGCTGGGATACAGAGTTAATAAAATGTAACTGATAAAAAATAAATAAATAAATAAATAAAGTGTATGTCCAAACCTATGTCCAAACCTATGGGCATTTTGTAATTAATTCTTCTAAGACTAAGGAGGAAAATAATTAATTGAAATTAAAAAATATAAGAATTGTATAATAAGTTCTGATAATAAAGCAAAGCAGTTAATACAGGGAAAGCAAAGCAGTGATCCAGGCAGCTAGATAATGTGAAGAGATTGGATAGAGAAAACCATAAAAACAAAGCAAAAAAAAAAATCCAAAGAATTTGTTTTTATTTACAAAATAAATGAGAACATATCAACTAATAACCTCAAACCTTTCTGGACATTTGTACTTTGTATTTAAATGAGTCGGAAGTTGATTCTAAAACATCCATGGCAAACAATGCAATGTAATCAACTTATATCAAAATAATAAGATGGATATAGAAAATGTCTCTCTGTGGTTCAGAGAATGACAAAAATGAAAAGACTGGCCAGAGGTAATGAGTCACTAAGTCCAAACATGGTAGGAAAGACATGCACTCTTTTGCTTTTTTAAATTTTATAACAAAGAGTAAAGTCTATTTTGAAGCTTGTTGGAAGTATGTAAAAAAGAAAGAAATATTGCCTCATCACAAACATAATCTTAAGATAGCCTGCTTTATGTTTTCTTGGTGAGAAGAATTTACTTTTTTTTTTTCATATATACTGTGGTATCCTTAGCAGTTTTAGATACGTAAACTTCAAATAAAAGAAAATTTAGACAAAATAGATTTAAAATTATAGAGCCTGTCCCTACACATGTAAACATACAAAAAAAAAAAAAAAACTGTTCTCGTGTGTATAATTTACCCCTTTAACTTCCCTGGACACCGAAACTCAACTTACCATAAAATGTCTCATGCAATCAAAAGTCTGCTTACAGAAATGCAGCTCAGGAGCCTGGAGAGATGGCTCAGCAGTTAAGAGAACTGGCTTTTCTTCTAGGGGACCTAGGTTCAATTCCCTGAACCCACATAGCAACTCACTACTGTCCTTAACTCCTCCTCCAGGAGTTCTGATACCTTCATATATATATATGCAGGCAAAAGGCCAACGCACATAAAATCAAAAGAAATAATTAAAAGAAAAACATGCTGCTCAGTGTTGCTGCCAAGCACTGTAAGGTATGACTGGTTCCAAATGTAGGGGCCTTGTTTCCTGAATGCTTTTGTATAATCTCCTCAAGTAAGTATGTGCTTCTCTTACAGGAAAAACCATTGTAAAGGAAGTGACATAGAAGTACAAGAAAATATCACATGTTCATTTTATTTAAAATTTAAAAATCCATGCCATACTTAACCCAAAGTCAAAAGCAGTTATTTTCCTCCTCCTCAGCCTCTCAGTGAATGCTTGTCTCCCCTGACCCCTTAGAAATGCATGTAGACATGGAATAAGGTTGGTATTATACCTGCTAACATTTAACCTGAAACGCAGAAAACATATAAGGGACCAAGACTTTACTTAAGAAATCCATTTCTACTCTTGTGTAGGTTATATAAGAAGCACATAACCTCGAGTTCATATTGTAAAAATGTCACTATGGGCCCCTTGGATAGTGATCTTTCATAGGTTTCTGGAAATGCAAGCCAGCAGGAGGAGATAGAACCTTAAAGCAAGTATGTGGAAGAAAACTAAAGTATTCTATACTACTCACATAGGAACTTCCGTCAGTATCCCAGATTCATGGCAAAGCTTGTTAAATGAAGAGCCAAGACATGGCTCATGGGGGAGCTTATGAAGAGAAGGGAGGCTGGTCATGGTACAGAGCTTCTCTGATTCCACAGGCCTGAGGTCAGGCCAAGAATGTATGCACCTAACAAATTCACTTATCACACACTCACTTTTGCAGAATCAAGCTAGAAATGTAATAGAGTAAAGTCACATGTAAAAATTGACAGAGTTCAAGAACAATGTTAGGGATTCAATGGGGCTGAGTGTAAGAGAGCAAAGGGCATTGAAGATCAGAGCCCCGGGAAGAGCTTTCTCTAGGAGGGATTAGGTCACCTGTCTTCTGCACATTCTGGGTCATCAGTTCAGCACTGTGGACTGAGCCCATTTCAAAAGAGCAGATAGGAGTATATATCTTATGTGTAATTTCCTAATTTACATATGCTAATCACTAAACATCCATTTAAATAATATATGAAACAGATCAACGTGTCTGCAGGCTAGACATGGCCGGAAAGTTACTTGCTGTGAAGGGCAAATAGTAACTGTCGCCCGTTCCCAAATGTCACACGTGGGCATGTACTTGCTTTGATTGGTGAAGAATGTTGAAGGTTTCGTAGCACTCCCTAGGTAGTCAACCTTTAGTGTCCAAATCATCAAATAGTGGCGGCATTAAACGAAAAGAAATTAACTAATACTCATGCTCATAACTCCTTTAATTAATCTTCTCTTATGTGTCCTCCCCACTCACACTTTTCCTCTCTTTCCTCCTACCCTCTATTTTCTGTCCTGTAACATGTTTGAACAGAAAACAATAAATAACCTCATTACTTTTGACAAATGTAAATTATTATAAGTGACTTCAAATAACAATATTCTCCTACCTTCAGTGCCCTCAGTGTCTAAAGCACAAATAAATTCAAGTGTTGATTCCATATGGAAGCGAAAAAAAGAAAAGAAAGCTTGCAGGGCTTGTATTCTCAGCCACTTATTTCTTAGCCTTTGATTTCTTAAATCCGTAAAAATATTTTACTAACCATCTGGTCACCTACAGATCTGAGATGAAACCAGAGCCAAAACACACCAAGTGATATTGTGAACACTTTACATAAAAGAATAAACTACAATCCTGGTCAGTTTATGCATCTTCATTAACGATTCCCAGCATAGTCCTCTCTCTTTCTTTTCGCTATGACTAAAAAGTATCATCTTGTTATGAGAGGCCATTATACAAAATCATTAAAACATGCTTAACTGTACTGTGTTAATTATGCAATGATAAATTATTCTTTATTTCTTCATTAACAGTATTGTAGCAGTAGAATTAGCATTGTTTGTTCCTTTTTGGAGAAAAAAATCATTAATATTAAAAAATGAAAATTCTGGAAACTTAATGTTGTGGAATGACAGTTTTAATTTGATTTTTAAAATCCTATTTGCTGGTCCCTTCAGCTATAAAAGTTTAACCATTATGTCACTGTAATTACACTGGCTGTTTATCTCTTCTTCCATGGCTTTATCTAGGTCGCTGCAACAAACTAAAGGCTGGTATTAGGCTCAGAAGCTGGAGACCTAAGGGACCATCCTAAGTCTTCTACTAGCTTGAGTCTAATAGTATAATTTAAAATCTCTTGTGGTTTCATCGTCTGCTTTTGAGTCTTTTCATCATTAAGCAATAAAGGGTTCAAGGCATGCTTAACAGGCACTTGGTTAGGCACCATGAAGATGGAAAAACACACCACGCTAATTAGATGCACATCCTCTGCCTTGCATATTGAAAATAAAGCACAGAAGTTGGACTTGGGTGTGTTGTAATTAATACAGAATTAAACCTAGTCACTGATGTGGTAGACAAAGGTAATGTTAGATTGGAGGGGACAGCCTTTCTAGCTGTTTTGCTTATGTAACTGTGAAGGCGACCTTCAAGAATAAAACACCACAATAATACCTAACACCGTGATGAAGTTAGACTCTGGTGCTCGAGATTGTTTCTGCATGAACAGTGCATGGATTGAGCCTCTAAATCTCCAGTGCATTAATTTGAGGATAAGAGTAGTTGACATTACGGGTGCAGGTGTACACATGAATCTTGGAGGCCATGATTCTCAAAGCATGTGTTAGGTCCAGTGGTACATGCACTGCTTGAGACCTTCTTAGAACTGAGGATTCCTGTGCTGTAGTCACGCGCAGCACATTACATAAGAGAAAGCATGCCTGTAAATATCTGGGTTCAATATGCTTCTGAGAAGATTATTGTGTATGCTGAAGCTTAGGAAGCCACCAGAAGAGCTAACTAGGATAAGGGCAGTGATACAAAGATCTCAACACTGAAGTGGTGACATCTGTATCTTAACAGGGTCTTTTCCACTTACTGCTTGTCTTGACTTGCTGTCTTTATGACTGGAAGCACAGCATGGTTTTCCTCTCACCACTGTGGTGCAGACTGCATGAGATGAAGCACACAGACCCTCCCCAATATTCTTACATACATCATGCCTACCATCCACAGAGCTTGTCTCTAATAACCATTGCTAATGTTGTCATCACCATCTTCATCTTCATTGTCACTCTATTCAGGTGAAAAAAGAAGCATGAATTAAGAAAGGGAGGGGGGAGTGGATCATTTCCTAGGCAGAAGACTAGGGGGACCATTTCTCTCTTTTGTGGCAGAAACAGGTCAGCAATAATGAATTGAAATATTAAAGCCTCAATATTTATATCCTTCAAAAAAACCTCTTTGATTAACCTTCCCCTACAGGGATCTATTCCTTGATGTCTTTCCCTTGAACGTGTGTGGATAGAGCCTGTCCTGAATAAATTCTCAATTTTCTGTGTCACTCTATAATTGCTCTAATTGAAAGATGCACATCGTATCTCTCTTGAATAGAAAGCCCAGTCCCTGGAGCTTTCTGTTTCTTCAGTGCACCTCAGGGAGAGAGTCAAAGAGTTCCAATTTTATGTAGAATAGGTTCAATTCCAGGCTCTTCCACTTGCAAGCTTTTGAACTTTGGGTCACTGTTCTGAGGTCCTCATCTGTACAATGAACAGGTTAAATACAACATCATTTTAAAATAAGTTCACTGAGACACATGTATCATAAATTTTAAATGTGTGCATCTTTGTTTAAAATTGTGGGTGAAATTGAAAGAACTGATGCAAGGAAAGCTCTTCATTTGTATATCTGTACATGTTTGTATGTGTATGCATGTGTGTATGTGTGTGCATGTATGTGCAAGTATGTTCACATATGTTTACTTGTGTGTGCATATATGTATATATGTATGCATGCATGTATTGGCACAACTACATACATGATTATTTTGTTAATGGGTTTTCAAGATTTTAGAGGTTATAAAATTGTATGGTAGGACAAAAAGAAAATATACGTAGTTACCTTTAAGGCAGGCTTCTTTTCTTTTAGGTGAAAAAGGCCATGACTGGAAGGAGGGAAGAAAGGGGAACGTGGACATTGCCACCCCCCATGGATAAGGGTACTAATCCCCTTCACAAGTTTAGAGCCATCCCAGTGACCCAATGTCTCCCTACTATGACCTTGAGTTAGACATATGACTCTGGAGTACTGACAAATACTCAGGTCATTGCCATCCCATCTACCATTTTGTTTCATGTAAATGAATGACAAAGTGAGACTTTCTCGCATGAAGAATGCTTACTGGAATAGGCAGTGTTAGTGTTCTATATGAAGAGTCAAATCGTTTCTTAAATTACAAGCCTTATAAGAAGAGGATTACTCATTTTATTCCATCAAGGAGTAAAGAGAGATTAAGATACGCTAAGAATTTTCCTTTAACTAAATTTTTAATTTTGGTCACAAATAACAAGAGGATTTCAAGCTAAAATAAAAGCTTGTCTCTGGCACGTCACTGCAGAGGAGAGGCTATGAGAATGCAGCAGAGAATTAGGGGTGCTTTCACCTCAAAAGAACAACTTAAGGAATACACTTCCTTGTCTTGTTTTATATATACTACTTGAATTTTCTGTTTCCATTGTGTTGGTTCTAACCATGTGTTAAAATAGTAGTATAGCCAAGTCCACTGCCAAATTTTCAATATTCCCATAACATCCTTTCACTACCAGCCTTACCCACTCTAGAATTTTCTCTATTTATAAATGCTCTAGAAATACTAGGCAGTTATGTTCAACTTTGGACAAAAGAGTAAGAAATATTTTCTTTGTTGCCACAATACATTTGCCAGCCAGGATATGGTGAAGCACAGACATCTAGCTGACAGGCCTCCTGTGCAGAACATTGACAGTCCTTCACAAACACTGGGGAAATGGATAAGCTGTGTGTTTCTGCATCACATATTTATTGTTTATTTTTGCTGAAGAAATCAACCTATTAGTGTTTGGCACTAGGACTAACCTGGAAAATTTTTACTTGTGAGTTGATATTACTGGGCCTGGTAGAGATGTTTTCCTCCACATCCACTTATATTTTCAGCTTCTATTTTTTTTAAATTCTAATATGGTAGACAAGATGGGGCACATTTGAAATAATTTGGCTCTTGCTTGCATATGGAAATATATTCATGAGTGATTTAGGAAATGAGAGGGTTGAGTAGTATTTGTTTTGTTCCTACACTCTGGGCTTTTCTCCCATAGAGTATGTGTCACATCCTCTGTCCCTGCCCTGGCAGCTGCAGAGGAACTCAAGCCCTTACTCTTGTCTTGAAAAATGAGTTGTTACATTTCTCAGTCTTTTCCATTATTGACCTGAGTGTTCAGTAAGTCAAGATGGCTTTACCTATGCTATTAAGTATTTCCCACAAGTAAAACTGCCATAAGGTCATGCACCTTTTCTCCTGTAAGTAATATTTCCTCAGCACTTTACATTCCTTGGCATTTAATGCTACAAGCTAATGCTGTTTAATAAAGTAAACTGGCAGACACGTTTGTTAACTTCATCCTATTGTTCTTGAGCATAGCAATTCCTGAGATCTGTGCAGGGTCAGCTAGAAAGAGAGTTAAATAGCTTTTCACCTTTTAAATATTTTATTAGATTCACCCTCACCCGACTTAAGCACAGAATCAAAACAGTTAATGGATCTCTGATGATACCATGTGATTACTGAAAAGGTGGGTGAGCAAGATGACTATTTAGAACAACTTATATTAGGTCAGCTCTACGATATTAAAGATATAGGATTATTAATATCATTAAGTAATTCATACTCGATAACAAGTAATTCAAAGTCAAAGACAAGCTTTCTGAATGCCAAGTATGAAATAATCAGTTGTTGACATTATCATGGGAAGTTTTGTTTTTAGCCATGGAGATATGTTTATGAATCAGAGTATGCAATATACCCCAGCATCCCTGACAGGTGCTGGAAATGGATGTAAAAAGATGGTACATACAGACTCTTTTCAATCCTTCATAGGCATGGCAGTGAACTTACATCATGACTTTTCAAGGGTGAGTCAGATTATTGAGTCAAAATCCTGTTTTGCTCATTGTTTCTGTTCATGTTTAGCATAGTTCCTGTCATGTTGGGAGAAACCAGTGCTTGTTAAGTCAACAAGAACAGGGAATGAGTGAAGTCAAGTCCCATTAATGGGACGTCTGAGTCATTTCCTACTTCAACCAATTGAGCCTCTTCTTTCAATGTCTCTTTATTACAACAATCATTCATAATGATTCTAAGATTGCAAATTGTCATTAATCATCTCAAGGAGAGGTGCCAAATTCCCTTGGAATGAATTTTAATTTGAATTTAATTTTTCTAAAAATCACATAGAAACACTTGGGTAAAATAAAAAGAAGAGGGTTAACCCAGAAAGAAGGGCCATGAAGTTTAACCTTAGTTATCAGCTGGACAGTCATTCTTTTAATTCTGAACATTTTCTCACTAGAGATAAATTTTAACTTTCCACAACTTGATAGTACAGAGAGCTAGCCACTGAAATTTCTCATCTTTAAAGGTAAAATAAAATGGTGAATAGATGAAAAAGAAATGCATGTCATGATTTAGTGAAGTCTAGACTTTAAGCTGGATCTTTGGATTCATATGTAGGCTCTACCATATTACATCCACTGGAGTTGGATTTACAGGTAGTTGTGAGCTGGTGACCTGTGGGTGATAGGGACTGAACTTGATGTAATCAAGTTTGACATAATCTTAAATCAACTTAATTTTGTAAAATGGAGATAAGAGCATGTAAATAAAATGCTGGCTGTCTTGATTAGAACACAAAACAGATAGCACATTTCTCTTGGGACTCAGCATTTGAATTATTTCTATTCAAACAAGCAAAAGATTTCAGATACAGATGCCTAGATCCAGACTGTAGATTCATGGTAATCTGTGAGAAAACCCACATCAACCATAAAGCGTGAACATTGACAGGTAGCCAAATTACCTTCTAGGTGAGGATGGTATAATGCGTCATTGCCCCGTTCTGACATCATCTGGTTTTGCTGGCCAAATCATCTTGTTACTTTTAAAAATCCCACTGTTTCTATATAGTGTTATGAAATTATATATGAGTCACTATGAGAATTTCATCTTATCCTGCTGGTGAACCTGGAAAAGCATTTGATAGACTTTGATGACATTTGATTCTGGTGTGTGCCTTTCTTTTGTTTATGCTTTCATTTGTCCTTTGGGTCTTAACTACTGTCCCTTACAATCATCCCTACTCAGGGTTCCTATCTATCTCTTTTGAGGACCAATCTTCATTTATCAAGCATGCTTTTTTTTTCCCATCTCCAGGATTTGAAGAGTGTGTGTCTTTTGAAAATGGGGTTTTGATGACTTCTTTGAGCCCTTTTTTTTTCTTCCCTCACATGAGTGGCCCTCTATTTTTATAATCAAAGGCAGGGAAGGAGCTCGATTCACTTTTCAACCAGTTGTACCAGAACACAAACATTTCATAGCATGAGGGATGTGGGTAATTGCTTTGGGAGGGAACATTCCCCTCTCAAAAATCAGAAGCTACCTCAATATTTCAGGCAGTTCATCACAGCTGTCTCCCTCAGAGGCTTTTATCAGCATGTATGAAGGAGCTTACGCTGTTGTAACATTCGATACTATATTAGACTACAGAGGGCAGTAGGCAAATGTGAGAGACTTTCATTTCCTTGAACCTCTGAGTGATTACCGTATTATGTTTCTGGTGAATGGCAGTGTTAATGGCGGAGAAAATATAATGCTATACCTCGAGGACTCATTAGGAAATGCAAGCATGCAAGTACATAATTTTGAGATTGATGCCATCGAGTTATTTTTAAATTTACACAAAATTTTCTGTTGGGTACACATGTTTATATATCCTCTTTCACGTCACCTATTGATTTGCAAGCAGAGCCACAGGAGTGAGCCTGGGCTACAAAAAGTCCTTTTAACACAGGTTTATATAGATGGGCTCTTAAGCCACCACAAAAATTCTGTCTCCTGATCTTTCATTAAGTACTTATTTTGACAAAAGTGGGAATGAGCCTCTTGATCAGTATATGCTTTTTTTTTTTTCCAGATCTTTAAACTTGAACTGTCAGCATCCTTGGTCATTTGGAATAATAGCAAATAAAATATGAAGACATTAAAACAGGAGAATGAGTCATAAAAAAAACTAAATAATTTGACGCCATCCTTGCTGCTTCTCATATACACTGACAAACCTCAAAGCCAGAAAATAATTGTCACAATAATAATTAGCAGGGGCAGTCAGGCGAGAATGAGATGCATATTACAGAGAAAGGTCAAATTTCAAACTATTGTTACAGGAGCAGCTAAATACAAATATGTCTTCTTAAGAGAGGCAAAAGTTAGGCTTATAACTGAAGAATATATTATCAGTTTCAGATCAGGACCCTTCCCAAGTACAAACGGCTTCCTCTCGTCACATTATCTGGCTATTGCACTCACGTTTGCTCACCACTCACGCCTGGTTTAATTCAACACTGTCACACAGCTTCTGCTAAGGCATCCTCAGCTCCTATAAGGGTTTGGTGATATTTCTTTAACACACAACACATATTCTATGAGGATTTTGAATTTTCTGATTTTCATTTCTCCCTGTCTCTGTAACAGCAAGTGTTGGCCTCCTGTGGCCTAACAGGGAAGCCATTCAGCTAGTGGACTTTTTAAAACTAGTTTCTTTCCTTTTGCTTTTGTTTTTCAATTTGTACTTGTATATGATGTATTTCTTTGAAAGGGCGTATTACCTTCTCATATCTGTCTCCCACTCATGATGACAGCCTTTTTTCTAGTTAGTACTCATTGTACTATCATACCCCCTATGTGTATGTGTTGGAAGGTCTTAAGAGCCTGGTCATAGTAGATTGATGTGTGTTCATGATTGCAACAATCATGTCATATCTACCAGACATGACTCATAATACACCTTCCCATCCTCTGGCTCCTACATCGCATTCATTCCCTGGGCCTCAGAGTGGGTTATATAGATGTCCTGTTGAGAGGTAAGTGTTCAGCAATCTCTAATTCTTAGCACTTTCACCAGCTACAAGTCTCTGGCCTCACTGTGCCCCACTTGGGGGGTGGGGGGAAGCTTCTGTGACCAAGACTGAGCTTCACCAGTACCTGCATATAAAGGCAAATAGTTTTATAAGTTTCACTGAAACATGGGCATGCTCATTGATTCCAGTATTGTCTGAGCTGTTTTTATGCTGCTTATGGAGTTGAGTAGTTGGAATGGACTCCCTGAGATAGAAAAGAAGGATTCTCTGGATGTTGGCAGAAAAGTGTTATTGGTTCCTTCCATATAGTTGTAGACTTGAGCAATACTGCCTTGAAGATAGATTTGTTCTCACTTTGCACTTGTGAGAGTGCTCATGAAACAGGGACCACCTCCTATTTTTTGAGTACTATTAAAATATAATAACGATCCAAGCAGCTGGCCAGCTTTTGTTTCAATTAAAGAAGCAGGAACTTTCTTGAAAGGGAACACTTAAACTCATTTGTTTGTTAAAGTAGGGAGAAACTGTATGGGAAAATTAGCATGGAAATTCTTGTGAATTCTTGCATACTTCCTGCGATCTAACAACAGACTGGAAACAATTCAGGACAGTTAAACACCAAGAAAGTGCCAGGCATAGACCTACACCCTTTTAAACATTTTCTAATATTTTCCTGTCCTTCTTGTAAATACGTAGTTGTCTTCACAAAGCTTTGTTAGGTGAGCTAGCAACTGTGGGGATAGATTACTAACAAGAGACAAGGTCCTGTTCTCGTAGGACAACTTATACACAGAACGAATGATTTGCTTATTATGAGCTCTTTTTACGTTTTGCTTGTCAGCTCCTGCACCATGTAATCATTGAAGCAAGGCTCCAGTGCATGCTATTTGCTTTCTTATAATAGTAAAATAATATGAAATATTGACTAAGCCTTCACACTTAGGAAAATGATGAAGTGGATTGAACCCCACTCCATGCTTTCTTGTTTAGCCATGGAGCACCAAGGATTTCCATCATTCATTATCTTGCCCTCAGCTCTGAAAGTCTCTGAGGACTATCAGTATTCTCCACTCATTCTCTTCATCTGTGTCTGGTTGTACCTCCTTGGCCTCCTTTTCCCATGAGATTTGAGAATTCCAGTGTGTGTGCTTACATAGTCTCTTTAGACTTCTCTGCCTCTTCCATATATAGAGTAACTTAGACCCATCCTCCTTTTGCAAAGCCTTTTTCTCTACATCAATTGTTTAGGTTTACTATATAAAAGACTCCCACTGACCAATCTGGTGTTTTTTTCTCTGAGCAGGGAGTGAATTAATGATAAACATTTACGTTGTTTTTTTTTTTCATATCATTTCCTCTTTGGTGTTTGTGGTACCTCTCTGTGATGAATTGAACACACGTGTCTAGGTGATGCTCCCAGAACATGTCAAATTCCTAACTTTTAGTGATAGTATAATTGTTTCACTCATTGAGAGTTAAATAGGATTGAGGTTACTAACATCTGGTTTGCCATGCTCAGGGGACACCAGAATTCCAACCCTTCAGAGCTGGGGACACTGCAAACTAACACATATTAGTTAGTATATGTGTCCTTGTGCTTCAAGGATCACTAAGGGACAGCTGTTACTTCCCACTGCCAGGTGATATTGTTAATGACTGTCAGTGATGATAAGTACAGTATGGTGGTGATGGCAGCATCTGTTGGTGTTTTGGCATCTACTATTTGATATTCTTAGAGGCAATTTGGCATTTTCACATTTACTTCAGTTTAAACGTAGTACTCCCATTTTTCAGAAGAGGAAACTGAGAACCATCTCTCTCAAATAGTCTTTGTCTCTGCCACAGGATACAATTCTCATTTTTTTTTTTTGCATTACTTTTCATACCCCAGAGAGTATGAAAGGGTAATTTATCAAGTGAAAGGGTAATTTCTGTGCTGGGTATCTGGGGACTGGGCTACAGACCCTCAAGAGACAACTGCAATGAATGGGTAGAGGAAGATGCTTAGACCATCACATTTCAGTGGCTGAAAGATATATGAGAAAGTGTTTTAGGACTGTCTATTCCTCTGCATTACAGGTGTTAGAATGAGATAACTGATCATAGAACAAGCAGCTTTTAGGTATGTGGTGTAAGTAAGTAACTTGTACCTATGTGGTAAATATGTGGGGAGCCTGGAACTTTGCAGGTATTCATGATTTGAAAGCTTAACTTGACAGAGACTTTGACATTTTCCTAGAAACCTCTGTTCCAAAGCCCTCTGCTCACTCATTATCTATTGCTGCTCTCAGTCTTGTATACAGAGAGGAGCACGCTTGACGAGATGGGCAGAGGGTGTTCAATTCCTCCCTTCATTAGCTTTGGAGGCTGCAGGCTTATGGCTTGCTCTACTGCCTCGCTGAGCTCTGCATGGCAGGGAGGAGAAGGGAGGGCCTGTCTTTTTCCAGTTACGGTAACTTAGCCAGTGCCTAAGGTACAACCATCTGTTCAGCTCCCCATCTCAGGAGGCACATGGGAAAATGGGAGGAGAACAGACGGGCATCAGCTCCGGTGTTTGCGTGTATGTATACATGTATGTGTGTATGTGCATGTGGTGCGTGTGTGTGTGTGTGTGTGTGTGTGTGTGTGTTTCAGGGTAGTACTAAAGCCAAGGAGGCCAAAGCTTCAGTAAACTTCCATATTTCATATTAAAATTCTTACAGAACTGTAACCACCCTGACTTACCTAATGTTAAACAGTTGGAACTTGAGAAAGGGAAAGCAAAGCATGGGAATTGGCAAAATGCTAGTCGGGTGTAGAACTTCATCTTTCATTGCTAGTCAAATAAGAATGCACACGAATATGCACATCTATACTTTTGCAGCAGGTATCCGGATGTGTGGGGTGCGGGATGTCACCTTGTGGGTGCCTTTGGTTAGGACTGCAAGCATGGAGAGGCATCTCTGCTTTTCGCAATTCATAAGCTGCACAGACAGCAAGCAGATCCTGACAGTGTGCTCACCATTTCCTGTGCGCATGGCTCCAGGGACCCTAACAGACTCTAAACAACGGTCCATGGTGCTCTGTTGCTGGAGAACAAAACACAATTGTGAATTTGCTTATCCTTTCTTGCTCTGGACATTAACCAGAGTTGACTTTTTATCCCCAGACATATCAATATAATGGCACAGGGGAGCAGGAAGCAAATTGCCTTTGACCTCTTATTTACTAGTGCATTAAATTACCAGGCCACTATCTTCCACTTTTGTAGATTTTAAAGCAGATTTTCTTAGGTCTACTCAGAGGTCGCAGGATATTCTGTCTCTAAATATTTTGGAGTGTATCTTTGTTCAGAATTGATCTTACATGATACTAAGAGAAGGCACTGGCAAAAGAGGAGAGCTGGTTTTCATGCTCAGTCCATCAGACTTTTACTTGGGGGATGGAAGGAGGCAAAGCAGCACTCTAAAGCCTATCACCTACTTTAATTTGCTTCTCTCATACGTCTGGGTTCTATATTACCTTTCAATTGGTGCTTTCGTGATACTTTAATAAGCCTCTTACATGGGGGAGTTCAAACACAGTAAAAGGGACTCTTAGGTTATCTTAGGATAGGCAAAATATGTAGGGACCTGAAGAATGAAGAGACAGGAAATTTTCTTTTTGCCATTAAAGTAAAAGTACCTTCCATTTTTAAGAAACAGGATTTCAAGCAATTAACATGTGATCAGAAGAAAGACACTTTCCCTACAGGACGTTCCTTATTGAGTTATCAATGCATATGTTAGATATCATATTTCACATAATATTACATTATGTATACATAATATTACATTATGTTTAATATTATATATAATATTTATCATATATATGCTCATCTAATGGAAGTTTTTATTGGAATTCAAAGATAGATATGACACCAACTCAGATCAGGAAACAAGAGGTTTGCTTTGTGTGTACTAAGTCCAAGTACC
Source organism: Meriones unguiculatus (assembly GCF_030254825.1). NCBI lineage: Eukaryota > Metazoa > Chordata > Mammalia > Rodentia > Muridae > Meriones > Meriones unguiculatus. The sequence continues at coordinate 32,752,515 of NC_083359.1, forward strand.
CACTAGAAAACTTTGTCAAAGCTTTGTCATGGGTTTGAAATGTAGAAACAAGAGCCCCCCCACCCGAATTCAGAATTAATAGACTTCTAATGTAAGTTGAAATATGGCAGTGGTTAGCTCTCCTTACAGCACTCCCCAAAAGTCTACTGCCAGTTACAAAATAGAAATCACTCAAGCATGCTGAAACAGTGAGCAGCCATAGCCAAAGAAATATAACGAGCATGAGCAAGTTTAACCAATCAGTACTATTATGTCATTGTGACCTAGAGAACACTTTAAATTGGCCTATGCAGAGCCCTCTCACACATTCACACTCATCCACAAGCACACTCACGTATACACCAACCAACATATGCACATACATGGAACTGGCTGTCAGTGATTAACAAGTCAAGCCCCTTAAGTAGTAGGAAATTCCACAAAGTTAATCGTGAACAGTGTTACAGCTCACAGGATTAGTTAATTAGACAAAGGCTTGCAGGCAAGATCTCTGTAGTCTGTTCTGCTAAAGTGATGGAACCCACTTAGGCATCTGATGAAAAAAGCAGTGTGAGCACTGTTCAAGAGAGGAAATGTGAAATGTAACAGAATCAAGCCCCAGCATAGCAGTAATGAGCTGGCAGAGGCAGTGGCAGCCAGTGACTGTCATTTGTCAGTGGTGGGAAAGGTGGAGGCTTGGGGAAAAGATTTATAATTTTGGTTACCATCTTTCTGAGTGCTTCAAGGCAATTTTAATTACTTTTTAGAAGCAGGCTAGAAACTTGCATCTCACCACAGGAGTTGGTGACCTCAGCTCTCAAGGACATTGGACTAAGAATGCTTTCCCATCGTAGGCAGTGAATATGCCTTATGAAAGGCTGGCTATGCAACCAAAGTGAGAGTAAGATTAAATCCTCTTATTTTAGAATTATCTTAAGAAGTGTGTTGGCAGATGCTGTCTCTTACATTGGAACTCTTTGAGATTCCTTGCAGTGGCCATAACTGCTTCACTTTTTCCTGCATGCCAGAGTTACAAATACAGAGTCTACAGACCAACCATCTAGTTCAAGTAAATGAATCGGACTAACTAGAAAATCAAAAGGCATGATACAATGATCATAATAACAACTTGAGGAAGGAGAGTGCATCCATCAGTTAGCAATGTGAGTGACTTCCCTTAATTTTAAATAGTCTTTATTTTTATGGCAAATTTTTGAACCCAGGTGTGCCACTAAATGCAATTTTCTTTTAATAAACTTTGTTTTTGTTTTGTTTCGCTTTGCTTTTGTTGTGTAACTATCGAGTAGTGTTTCATAAAAAGCAACCCAGGATGATGGAACCTGTGGTAGGTTCCAGCCAAGAGCAGCATCTCGGAAAGCATAGTACCAAGATCACAACCAGGATAATGATGTGGTTATAGTCAGGATCCATATTTTCCTGGCCACTGAAGTCCCCTCCGAAGCAACATGTTAGACAGCCTTCATGCTCTGATACCCGGCCTCATCCTGGAGGCCATTTACCTGTAATCTCTTCCTGTCAATTTAAATATGTTTATAAATAGATGCATACAGTTGCCTTCCATTCTCTTCTTGATTTCTTTTTTCTTTTTTTCTTTTTTTTTTTTTTTGTATGTATGTACAGCACACTCCTTTTCATTACTGAGCTGGATTTGCAGGTTGGGGTTACCATAATGTGTTGAACCAGTCACTCATGGAGAAACATCTGGGTTGCGTCTGGCTATGGACTATTATAAATGAACATTTTCAAACAAACATCCTTGCTCAGGTTTCTGCGCGAGCATATATTTTCATTTCTCTTGAATAAACGCCTAGGAGCGAAACTACAGGGTTGCATGGTAGTTACGTGTTTAGTGGGTTTTGTTAGTGTTAAATTGCTGCTAAACTGTCTTAGAGTGGGTGTATGATTTGACATCTAGGCCACACATTCATGGAAGACCCAGCTTCCTACATCCTGCCAGCATATATTGTAATCATTATTTTCTTTAGTGATTCTGGCGTCTGTAACAATATCTTACTGTGGTATCTTAATTTGCTTTCTCAGGGCTGGAAGAGCATGTTCCCATGTATATGTCTGCAATCATATGTGTCCTACCCAACATCTTTAGTAGGCTGTCTAATTGGATAGTCTAAATTTGTTTTTACAAGTGATTATATATATATATACACATATATATATGTGCATATATATGTGTGTTTGTGCCCTATATCTGACCTTTATCAAACATTGGGTTTGCATACATGCTCTCTCACTCTATAGATTGTCTTTTTAAAACAGATTTATTTTGTTTTATAGGTTTACTTTATTTTTAATTATGTGTGTATCTGTGTGCAGATGTGTATACTTGCATACAGGTGCCCAAGGAGGCTAGAAGCTTAGATTAACCTGGAACTGGAGTTACATTTCTTTTTTTCTACTTCTTGACACAGGTACAGAGAACCAAACTCTGATTCAGATTCTCTGGAAGAACAGGAAGTACTCTTTCCTATCCACTGAGACAGTTCTCCATTCTCTCTCTCTCTCTCTCTCTCTCTCTCTCTCTCTCTCTCTCTCTCTTCTCTCTCTCTGTGTGTGTGTGTGTGTGTGTGTGTGTGTGTGTGTGTGTGTGTGTGTGTGTACAAGTTCCTGCAGAGGCCAGAAAAGGATGTCAGATCACCTGGAGTAGAACAAACAGTTGTGAGGTACCTGACTTGCCTTCTGGTTACTGAATTCAAGTCTTGGGAAAGAGCTGTATGGACTCTTAGCTGATGTGCACCCTACAGATCTCCTTTATGCCCTCTTAACACATTCTTTACAGAGAAAAGAGTTAATTGGGAGGAAATTCAACTCTATTAACTTTTCCTTTTAGAACTCTATGTTTGATATAAAGTCTCATTACTATTTTCTTCTTCTCTTAAAACTACTGCCATGTTTTCTCAATTTTTCTGAAAAGCCTACATTTTGTTCCTATATTGTTGATCCATGCTCAGCTGTTCTTTGGATAAAATGAGAAAACAGAAGTGAGTTTTTCTGCTCAAGGTGTCTATCCAGCCCCCCTTTGTTCATCACCAGAGCTTCCTTCATTGAGTAACTTGGGTATCTTTCTTTAAGAGCCAATGAGCATATTGGTATGGATATGAATCTGGATTCTGTCAACTCCTTAGTACTAATTACTGTAGATACCTAAGATCAAATTTGAGTAGACTGAAACTTCTCATATCCTTCTACTTAAAAAATAGACAGACAGACAGATAGGTAAATCAATAAAACTACCCATTCTAGTTTCTCTGCCTAGCAACATAACTTTACTAAAATCTTACAAACACCCCCGTTTATTCTGGGGATCTACATGAATTTTGTTTGGTCTATGTATTAACTTGAGAAGAACTATTTTATTTCATTCATGCTTCCAACCCATAACCTGATACACACTACCATTTACTTAGATGGTTACTATTTACTTAGTTTGATTTCTTTCACTCTGTTCTATATAGTTTCAAAATGTAATCTCTGTGTTTGTCTAGATAGATTCATTTCTAGTTATTGTACTTTGGGTGCTTGTGATTGTGCTTTGATTTCCAAGACCCATGTGCTCCTTGCTATAGCATTGAAATGCAAGTGCTTCTGCATGTTGAGTTTGATTCCTGTGACCTTAACGTACTACCACAGTTCTAGGATTTTATTATACCTCCCATAGAGTTTTGCATATATATTATGCCATTTACTAATAGGGTCAGGGTTATGATTATTTTTTTTTTCTGATCCACGTGCTCTAGGATCTACCATGGCAATGAACAGGACTAGGAAAGCAGTTTCATGTGTTTTGTCTTTATTCTTAGAAACAAAGGACTGCATCACCATCAAGTATCATGTCAGTTGCAGGCTTGTGGATGGTGTTCTTGCTCTAGCCAAAGAAGTTCCCTCTGCTTTTGCTTTTGAGGGACTGTGTCTTCGAAATGGATGTGAACTTCTGCCAGATGCTTTCCTGCATTGATTGCTGCTGTCACATGATTGCAATTCCTTAGCCTGTTACTGTGATGGATTATAGTCTGTGATGTTTATCTATAGCTCCAGTTACTATCCCCAGAATTAAGCCTGTTTGTCATAGTGTGCAAAATTCTTAAAAATTACTGAATTCTGTTTGCTAAGATAAGAAATATTTAAATATATTACATATATAATATATAATATATTATATAGTATGTATTTTATATTATATAATTATATATTACATATAATATAGAGTATATATTAAATATATAGTATAAATATTTCTTGGGGTTACTGGTCTTTAGTTGTTTTTTTTTTTAATTTTTTAGTAACTACACTTTATTTACTTTGTATCCCCCCTGTGGTTCCCTCCCTTCTCCTGTACCAATCCCTCCCTTCCTCCACCCTCTGCATGCATGCCCCTCCCCAAGTCTACTGGTAGAGGAGGGTTTCTTTTCCTTTCTTCTGATTCTAGTCTGTTAGGTCTCATCAGGAGTGGCTGCATTGTCTTCTTCTGTGGCCTGGTAATGTTGCTTCCCCCTCTGGGGGAGGTAATTAAAGAGCAGGCCAATCAGTTCATGTCAGAGACAGTCCCTGTTCCTATTATAATGGAATCCACTTGGACCCTGAGCTGCCATGAGCTACATCTGTGCTAGGTCTTTAGTTTCTTTAACCTCCTTCTCCCTCCCTCCTCCCTTCCTTCCTTTCTTTGTGACTTCATGTTTTATTTCTTGTTCTGCCCTCCTTCTCTTTCCTTACTTTTCCTCCCACTCCCTCTCCCTCCCTCCCTTCCTCCTTTCTTCCCTTCTTTTTTCTTTCCTTCCTCTGCCTTTGTCTATTTAGGGTATCAGAGTAATCAGCTTCATAAGGCAGACCAGAAAGTTCTTCCCCTTCTTTCCTTTTTCAGGAGAGACCCTAAAACGGATTCTAATTGTTCCTTAAACCTTCAGTAGAAACTTCAAGTGAAACCACCAACTGTTCAGTTTTAGTGTGAATTACATAATTAAAAATAATTATTTAAATATAAGATTGTTCAAGGGGCATAATTCATGGTGGGTGAAAGGGTATACTTTGAGTGTTTTGAAGAATCAATCCTTTTCATCTTAGCTCTCAGAATGAAGATCTGATTGTGATATTTAACACTACTCATGTATTAAAAACAAGGAAATCATGAAATTTACAGGCAAATGGATGGAACTAGAAAAGATCATCCTGAGCGAGGTAACCTAGAAGCACAAAGACACACATGGTATATACTCACTTATAAGTGGATGTTAGCCATATACTATAGGATAAACATATTAAAATCTATAGTCCTAAAGAAGCTAAACAACAAAGAGGACTCTAGAGAAGATGCTTAATCCTCATACAGAAGGGCAAACAGGATAGACCTTGGAAGTGGGAGAAGTCAGAGAACAGGACAGCAGCCTACCACAAAGGGCCTCTGAAAGACTCTACCCATCAGGGTATGGAAGCAGATGCTGAGACTCACAGTCAAACTTTGGGCAGAGTGCAGGGAATCTTACAAAAGAAAGGGGAGATAGAAAGACATGGAGAGGACAGGAACTCCACAAGGAGACCAACAGAGCCAAAAAATCTGAGCTCAGGGGGGCCTGCAGAGACTGATGAATCAATCAAGGACTATATGTGGAGAGGATGTAGGCCCCCTGCTCAGATATAGCTCATGGACAGCTCAGTCTCCATGGGGGTAAGAAGAGCATGGGTTGTTTCTGTCATGAACTAAGTTGCCAGCTCTTTCATCATCTTCCCCAGGCATGTAGCCTTACTAGGTCACAAAGAAAGAGGATCCAGACAGTCCTGATGAGTCCTGATAGGCTAGGGTCAGATAGTAGGGGAGGAGAACTTCCCCTATCAGGGGACTGGAGGAGGATCATAGGGGGAAAGAGGGAGGACGGCTGGGAACAGAAGGAAATGAGGGAGGGGGCTACAGCCACAAAGCGAATAAATTGTAGTTAATCATCATCATCATCATCATCATCATCATCATAATAAAATCAAAATAAAAAATAAAATCCTCTTGTTTCTGATGGCAAGGACCCTAGCAGTACCTGTTGGTAACTTGTATCTTCTAGACGTTGTCAGTCTGACTAAAGATTTGTAATATTTTTTATAATTTATTTATTTATTATTAGTTATAGTTTATTCACTTTGTAGCCCAGCTGTAGCCCCCTCCCTCATCCCCTTCCAATCACATCCTCCCTCCCTCATCTCCTTTCATGACCCTCCCCAAGTCCACTGATAAGGGAGGTCCTCCTCCCCTTGCCTCTGACCCTAGCCTATAAGGTCTCATCAGGACTGTCTGGATCCTCTTCCTCAGTGGGCTGGTAAGGCTGATCCCCCTCAGGGGAGGTGATCAAAGAGCAAGCCACTGAGTTCATGTCAGAGAAAGCCTCTGTTCCCATTACTAGGGCACCCACGTGGAGACTGAGCTGCCATCATTTTTATCAGTTTGTTGTTGTTGTTTGCTTTGTTGCTTTTCTCTAGTGTTTCTCTGATTTTCATTTTCTTTTCTTTCTTTCTTTTTTTTTTTGGTGGGGGGTTCTTTGGTATTTTTTTTCTTCCTTTGAAGACATCTCTTCTGTTTATTTTTCCTAATTCTGGACATTGAGGCTAAGATTACCAACTGGAGGCTTTTCCTATTTTCTAATTCTGTAATTTCTATTTCATCACTGCCTTAACTTGCCACAGATTTTGATGTGTTAAAGTTTTTTTTCCCCCATTAACTTCAATATTGGTGCTGACTTAAGTTAAGGGAGAAAAAGTGAAAGAAATCAAAGTAAAATACTATAAAAAGTAACACCTCAGTCACCCCCAGAAAAGAGGGAAATGGAAGTCTTGAGACTTCATCAGTCTGTGAATTATTTAGAAAAATGTTCAGTTGTTAAGTGATATTCTAACCTTTCTGCCTTTTCTGAGTTTTCAGAGACCATAAGGTATAGCGTATAAATTATCTTTGTATTTTTGAGACTTTGTTTATGGTCCAAGATAAATACTATCTTGATGCCATATATTCACTCCTGAACAATTTTCAATCTGTTATGGGTTAGACTTTGTTGTTGATGGCCTTCTATTGTATCTTTGATGGTTTGCATATGAATGCACTGCCCATCTGCAGGACTCAGGGGCTGAACCCTCCAATAAGAACTATAATTTTGCTTATCTTTTCTTCCAGCTTTGTCTTTTTCTTCCTTTCTTTCTTTATTTTGCCATGTATTTTGCTTTGTCTTTTGAATACATACTTATTTAGTATGGTCATATGTTTGGAAAATTGATTCTTGTATAATCATATAATGTCCTTCTCTGACTCTGGAAATCCTTTTTGCCTATTAAGACCATTTTATGTAATATTAATATAGTCATTCTTGTTAAGTATTAATATTTGTAGGCTATATTATTTTTCTTGTTTTACTTTAATATGTCCACAATATCACAGTTACTTTGACTTATTGGCTTCATAGACTTGGGTCATTTTTTTTTAAAATTGCTCATCTAAGACTGACATTCAACCAAGGACCATGTATGGATATAACCTAGAACCTCCACTCAGATGTAGCCTGTGGTAGCTCAGTAACCAATTGGTTTCCCAAAGTGAGGGGAACAGGGACTATTTCTAACAGGAAGTCGATGACTGGCTCTTTGGTCTCCCCATCCCCGAAGGGAGGAGCAGTCCTGTTAGGCCACAGAGGAGGGCTTTGCAGCCAGTCCTGAAGATACCTGATAAAACAGGATCAGATGAATGGGGAGGAGGTCCCCCCCATCAGTGGACTTGGAAAGGGGCACGGTGGAGATGAGGGAGGGAGGGAGGGAGGGACTGGGAGGGAATGAGGGATCGGGACACGGCAGGGATACAGAGTTAATAAAATGTAACTGATAAAAAAAAATAAAATAAAAAATAAATAAATAGATAAATAAATAAAATTGCTCATCTATTCTCTATCTTTTAATTGAAATATTAATATCATTTATGTTTAATATAATTATCATTTTGTTAGGGCTTAAGTCTGACTTTTCTTCTGTTTATTCTCCCAATCTTTATGTTTTTAATTTGGTTCTTCTTTCTGCTTTGTTGTGCACTACTGGACATTTTGAGAATTCCATTTTGACTTATCTGTAATGATTTTTGAATTAATCTCTTTGGATAGATTATATAGTCATTATGTGTGTATTCGTCTTTTTACAGTATTCTTCATTCACATCTTATTATCCAGAGTTACATGTGGAAACTTTATTTGTCTTTACATGACTTTAATGTACTTGTTTTATAATAATTCCTTAAATATTATCTCAACATACATTTAGAATCACATCAGAGAGCAATATATTTTTCTTCCAGCATTAAGAGAGGGTACATGTTTCATTTGTCAACATTTTTATTTCTTCTGTTCACTTATCCTTCCTGATATTTCAGGTTCTTCCTTTTATGGATTCCTTTATGTTCATGGAACAATTTATCCACACTTTCAAAATTGCTCTGCTAGTGATGGGTAACCATGCATTTCTTCAAGCGACCATCTTGACTTCTCCTTCCCTTAAATATGTGTTTTTCCTGGATATACTGTGATAAGATGAACCTCTCCTTCATGTCCTGCAATAGCCTGTGGTAACTTCTGTTCCGCATGCTTTCCGTGCACAGTCTACCTTCATTCAAGTTTTCCCTGAAAAAATACAATGTTTTTCTCTTTTTCCTCTGTGCTTTCTGGAGTTTTTTCTTCATTTTTCTTTTCTTTTCTTTTTTTTTTCAGAAGTTTGGTCATGGTGTGTATGATGCATCTGCAAAAGGGTGCATGTAGATGTACCTTGTCCGGGGTTCATTCGTCTTTGAGAACATTTACATTAATGTTTTCTGTCAGTGTGGATGGAGTTTAGCTACTGTTTTCTGTAACTTTTTGACTGCTTTTTCCTTTTCCTTAAGACTTTGATGACATGCAAATTAGCTATTTGTTGTTCTGAGGGTCCCTTGTGCTTCTTTCATTAGTTTGTTTCATTTTTGTTCTAGATAGACAGATGATGATGATAGATGGATATCTAGATAGATAGATGATAGATCTAATCATATTTTTCTTTTGTTTTACATTGTCTTTTATTTCATTAAGTGTGTTCTTAATTGCTTGTTAAAGTGATTTGATAATAGCCAGTTTGAAATGTACACCAGACAATGGTAACGTCATTGTCATCTTAGTATAGATCTCTGTGGAGTGTCATTTCTATTTTTCATCTAACACATGCCTTCTTTGTATAACAAGTGATTGTGTTTTTATACTAACAGAGCATTTTCTTCTATCATGTTAGTGGTGTCAAGTTCTTATTTAAATGCTCTATACTCTCTGGTTTCTGATGTCACTGCTCTGGTGAAGGAAGAGTGACTCTCCCTTATTTCTGCTAAATTTCCTTTGAAAAAGTCAGAATTTTTTATAAGATGATAGTTGTGGTAGATGGTTGCAGATTCCAGACCTGCACTGATTTTCTCTGGGTGCTTGTTATAGAATGGTCTTGGTAATGCCGTATGCTTGGTATCTGGTTTTGCTGCAAGGACTCCCTATCCCTGTGGATGATGTAATACTCAACTTTCCACTTGAACTCTCCCTATGATGGAAATGAGGAAAGTGTGCTGTGCTGTCGAGGTGGAAGACCAGACTCCCTTTGAGAAAATGAGCTTCATTATATCCTACGAATCTTGAGCCTATTTGGCCTTCTTTGGAACCATTTTGTTTCAAGTGAAGCACCTCACTGATAACGTATCATACCTAACTTCCTGGTGAAGATAGAAATAAGAGTACCCCCCCTCATACCATTAGGTTAGATCAGTAGGACTATTGAAATCATAAGGTTTTATTTTTTATTAGATGAACTTTTCATAGTATTTGGTGCAGAAGACAAGGTACTGACTTATTTTTGCCAGTTTTTCCTTTTCCTCCTTCTTTTTCTACCCCTCCTTCTTCTCCCTCTTCCTTTCCCTATCCTCTTCCTCCTTCTCTTTATCCTCCTCCTTTTCCTCCTCCTTCTTCCTTTTTTCTTGTGCCTATTGATGTTTGGGAATATTGTTTCCCTTACCTACAAGTCTAATATGTATGACAAAAAGAAATTGAACTGTTTCATGGTTGGCACTTGAAGAAATTTTCTTTGTACTATTCAGATTCTTCTTATACTTTTTATATATTAGGTTTGCTATTTCCTTTGCTTTTTTAATAGAGATTTCTTTTTATGTTTTATTATTTTTTATATTAATTACAGTTTATTTACTTTGTATCCCAGCTGTAGCCCCCTCCCTTATTCCCTCCCAATCTCACCCTCCCTCCATCTCCTTCCTGCCCCTCTCTAAATCCACTGATGGGGGAGGTCCTCCTCCCCTTCCATCTGATCCTAGCTTATCAGGTCTCTTCAGGTCTGGCTACAAAGTCCTCTTCTGTGGCCTGGTGAGGCTGCTCCTCCTTTGGTAGGGGGGAGGTCAAAGAGCAGGCCATTGAGTTCATGTCTGAGACAGTCCCTGTTCCCCTAACTAGGGAACCCACTTGATACTGAGCTGCACTGCAAGCAAATCGTGAGACCTAGAAAAGATCACCCTGAGTGAGGTATCCCAGAAGCAGCAAGACACATATGGTATATACTCACGTACATACCTAGAAGATAGGATAAATATACTAAAAACCTGTACACCTAAAGAAAATAAGGAAGAGGACACAGGGTAAGATGATCAATCCTCACTTAGAAAGACAAATGAGATGGACATTGGAAATAGAAGAAAACAAGTAACAGGACAGGAGCCTACCACAGAAGGCCCCTGAACGACCATACTTAGCATTGTATCAAAATAGATGCTAAGACTCATAACCAAACCTTGGGCAGAGTGCAGGGAATCATATGAAAAAAGAGGGAGTTAGTATGATCTGGAAAGGACAGGAGCTCCACAAAGACCAAATATATCTGGGCATAGAGGTCTTTTATGAGAATGATTCTCCCACCAAAGATCATGAAAGAATATAACCTAGACATTCGGTTTCCTTAATATGTGACTAATTTTGCCTCACTGCATGTAAATTTCTGTTGTTTATTCAGGAGGAATAACGCTGACAAACTCTGATTAATAATGCTGAGTTGAAAAAGAGGTGTGTGTTAGGGAACAAGCACTGTGTGCCGAAGGCTGGTGTGGAGATGTCTACACCCAAATCCCTCTAGTTTGCTAATAGGTGACAAACATTCAGGCTCCCACTGTGGGCATGATTATGTAAAATAAAGTAAGTGTACAAATGTATACACACACACACACACACAATAAAAAGCAAGAGAGAACCTTTTACACAAGCACAATATAAAGTGGAACAGATAAATACAAGAATTTTCAACTCCACTACACTGATGATGTTAAAAACGAAAACAAACAAACAAACAAACAAAACCTAGCAGTGAAGCGAAAGAGAAGCAACTTATACCAATAACCTTCATCTTTAAAGCCACCTGTGACACTAGCATTGACGGCACTGTCTTAACTGTCTTATTTTTCTTCACCAGGCTCTGAAGGTCTTTGTCCAGTGGCTAGTTAAAGCACTGGCCTATACAAGAGCAATGGCTTCTTGGCTTGGTCTACCCTCTTTCCATGCTGTCTTATGCAAGACTCTGACTACATAATGGAATTGAGTTTTTCATAGGAGAGTGAAGCATATGCTGTTGTTAGGTTCAGTTTCACATTGTAGGCACCATAATGGGAAATTTACTATAATACTCTTAATTTTTATGACATCCCTGTAGTGTCAGTGTTGTTATTTAATATTTTGACTGACTGAGGAACTAAGTTACAAGGGCCAGTCAGGGTCTAGCGAAGGTCACTGGCTAGTGAGTGGTCATGATTAGATTGGCATCTACCACACTTCACTGATCACGCACTCAAACAGACTAGGCATGACTTCTAAAATCATGCTGAAATTAAGGAGAGAGGGGTTTGGCCTCTCAAAATTACATCAATATAATGATAATTGAATTGATTATAGCAAAACAATTTTCCGCACTAATATCAGTGTCCTTCAAAATGTCCAAGACCTTGCCTTGTGACTCTCAGTGGTATTTCTCAAGTTGCTGACTGAGGAACTCCTGTCTTCAGGAAACTATAAAGTTTATTATCTAAGCAACTATGGGAAAAGCATAATTTTTCTTGGACTTTGTAACAGGTGTGCATTTTTTTCCTCATTGCCAGTTGTTAAACACTTCAAGCAATATTTGATAAAGTGTAAGAATGGTTTATTTAGAAAGATCCTGGAGATAAAAGGTATCTCTGCGAAAAGAGAAAGGGGGAATGACTTCATTTCTGGTGCCTCCGGCTCCATGCTGTCTACACTAATGTGTGAACAGCTTAGCCCTTTTGTACATAGAGATGTCCAACTTCAGTGTCTAAATAGCCAGCGAAGAGCAGAGGGCTTGAGAACTACAGATCTGTTCCCCAAGCATTTCCTGACATATTGAGAAGGCAGTGAGCAACAGTAGCCTGGAGAAAAATCATTACCCTGGCTCTAGGTTGTATTTTCCAGTTTAATTAAAATCCGTGTTTGTCCGTTCTGTCCGGGCTCTGGCCCCGTGGTCCACGCTGTTTTGCATGGCAAATGAAATCAGTAAGAACCTATCATTTGACACTTGGAGTACTTAAGCACTTTTGTCATTATTTGCTAGGCAGAAGGTTAGTGTTTTCTCAGTGATCTTTGGATTACACGTTGAGGGCAAGGACCAAAGGATTCCCTTGCCATCCACTTGCCTGTCACATGCAGAGTTCTTCTGTGTCCCAGCAGTGAGAGGGGCAGTGTAAGTTCAGGTTCGTGAACAGGTTGGGTGTGGGGGACTCACATCTCTCAGTAACGTCTCTTGTCGATGGGTCCCCCGGAAGAAGTGCCCAGCTATTTTCAAATACAGATCTCGGAAGGAGAGGACACTGATGGGGGTGTGCTGAAGGCTGGTTAAAGAAACCAGGGCTAGACTGAGGAGCTCACTTAGTAGGTAAAGCACTAGCTTTGCAAGCACAAGGGCCTGAGTTTGGGTCCCAAGAAGCTGTGTGAAGGTGGACACTGTAGCACTCATCCATAGCCTCAGGGCTCAGTGTGACCGGAGGCAAAGCCAGAACACCCAGACTCCTGTGGACCACCTAGCTTGGGGAACACAATAGAGGGGAAAAAATGAGCGATGACTAACCCCCATGGCAACAGTCGACCTCCACAAGTATGGCACGTGTAAGATCGCACCCACACTCACTAATGCATACACACAAACACAGGATCAGGAGAAGATAATTTCCATGTCATCAACACCTTATATTATTATTCTCAAGGCCCGTTGCAGCAATTTAATGTTGGTTGAAGAACCTGGTGTCACAGCAAATCATTAATGTTTTCTAATGTACACCTATATTTCACTCTTTTCTTCCTTTCTTCTTTTTCTCCATCTTCCTTTCTTCTTCCTATTTCCTTCCTGCTTTCCTCTTTTGATATTTACTTTCTTGCTATCCTTCTCTGCAAAAATGCAAACAAACAGAAAAATCTAGTAATGAAATAGAGCAAACTCAATTTGGCTTTGATCGACTCCATAACTGGGTCTCCCACTCCAGCGACAGAATTATCGTGTCATCTGTGCACATACAATCAGAAGGTGGGGCTTTCTTGTTATTACTTTCCCCCATATCTATTAAATTAGACAGAAAGAAAATGAATTTATTGTCTAGAGTTCTATGTAGACTGATGGCTTAAGTATATATTAAGCTTTTCCCAAAGAAGCTATGCACAGCTGGCAAGATTCCCATTTGTGTTTTCACATGAGTCATAACTGAAGGCCCCACTGCTTGCAATCACAGTCTGTTATTTATTCTCTTATTTATTTATTTATGTCTATTTTTACTGTTTTGCTCCTAGGTGGGTAAAGTGACAGGTGCCAGCACTCAGGCCTGCCCTCTCTGAAAGTCGCGCCATTCTGCTTCATCTCTCATAATGGATGTAAAGGACCGGCGACATCGCTCTTTGACCAGGGGCCGGTGTGGCAAGGAATGTCGCTACACCAGCTCCTCTCTGGACAGCGAGGACTGCCGTGTGCCCACACAGAAGTCCTACAGTTCCAGTGAGACCCTGAAGGCTTATGACCACGACAGCAGAATGCACTATGGAAACCGAGTCACAGACCTAGTGCACCGGGAGTCTGACGAGTTTTCCAGACAAGGTAGGTAGCTCCGCCCACCTGGTAGGCTCAGACCCCAGCTCAGGCCCGCCTGACCTGCCCTGTTTTCAGGTGATGACTGAAGTTTATGGAAACTGGCAGTAAGGCACGGTGGCAAACAACTACCTACCTAACACTTAGTTAAAAACAAACTTTTCCCCTATCTGACTCCTGTGGATGAAAAGTTTCTTTTTGTTATTCTTCAACAATGCGGAAGTTGATTTTGGAGTACTACCCTGAGACAACCCAAGACTTAACTTGGAGCAGGTCCTTGGACAATAGAAAATCTCCGGTTGGTTGGTCTGGGAATTTCACACTGTTCTTTGAAGCTTACTCCAAACCTCTAAAAATGCATTTTGTCTGCTCCACATATTGGCATTCTCAATCATTTACACTCTGAATAAATGATGTGTGTCCATATTAAAAGATAGTTGAAAACATCCTGGCAAAATAATAGTAAAATATAGCTCACACACACAAACACAATGTGGTGCTAACTCTGATTTCTATCTGTTTTATTTTCATGATTCAGATTGTAAGTAGAAACAAATATTTTCATCCAATCCTACCGATGCAGTTCTCCCTTTCCTTTGCACCAAACCACACTTCTATTATAATGTCTTGGTTTACTTAAGAAGACTCCTCTCTCAAACACAAACAGTTGGCATTCTCTTCATGTCCAGCATCCATGCAGAATTCCACTGTCACTTGTGTCATTTGTCTGGGCATGTGGACTGGGGCTGAGCAGTGCTGAGGTCAGAGTGTAAGCCTCACTCTCTGCGAGCCTTTCTTTTCGAATACCAGCAGAGCATGTGCTGGACACATTAATGGCTCGGCAAAACTCAAAAGCACAGGCTGCAGTGTCTGGACTAGGTAGGGTCACACTGCCGGCACCCGGGAGCTTGGCCCTGTCCAACTGGGTTATTGCATCATTTGTTTTGTAATACTGATTCTCTTTTTCTTTTTCTGTGTCCTCAGCAGTAAATACTGGAATGAATTTAATTCCTAAAGAAATACCCACACGTGAAATTCCATTCCTGGCTTCTTAGCTTCCATAAATTCTAACATTTTACCTTTTTATTTTATAGAAAATATACATGTATGTAACTAAGTAGCATAGTGCCCAAGATTTATAAATGTACAGGCCAGATGCTGTTCTGAAGCATGCTTAGATACCCCCATTTTACCTAGCTCCTGCTATAGTTAACAAAATATTTTTAAAGAAATCCATAAACAGTTAAAATAGCTTTTGTTGCCATTGTAGACCTTTGCAGGAAACATTTTTTCATTTGATCTTTAGTCTTATTTTCTTTGCGTCATCCTCACGAAAATGAAATGTCCTGATACTCGGGGAGAAAACAGGGCTGCCTGACAATTGCTCCAGCTCAGATGCCTTTGATCTGTGAGTAACTTCAACATGTGGTTTATTTCATTAAGCTTACACCTGAGCCTACATAACGGACGGTGGGGAGCAGAGGGAAAAGAGGAAGGGGTCCTGGCTTAATTAATGAGCTTCCATTACCTACATGAGAAATTAGGACACCTGCCATTATGTCCAAGGGCACCACTGACATAAAGTCAGATATTCCAAAAGGCAACAGCACACACGTGCAGCGTGGCTGAAAGCCTGCACTTCCCATTGTAGTTTTTGTTTCATTTTTTTGTGCTACCGCAGACAGTTTTGTTTCCTGTAATTCTAGGCTCTTGCTCCTTACCCCCACCAGAGGCATGCCCTGGTTTCTGGATCATGCCTAAGTTGCAGCTTTCAGATTATTGTTGAATGGAGGATTTGCTTGTCACCTTTTCCCTTATTAATATTTACATCACACAAAATCAAGTGCTGGGATTTTATTTTCAAAGATGCTTTTATTCCTCCTGCTTCGTCGTGTGCCCCTCCATTGATGATGATGAAAAGAGCTTGGCCGTATCAAGCTCGTGGCTTTGCAATTAACAATTCACACATTCCGCGTGTTGTTATTGAGTCCATATTTGTTTGCGTAATGTGTTTGCATGAATTAAAAACGGTGGAGTCCAAAAGTAGAAATGAAAAGGCATTGGGAAGTATTTGCATATGTAAGTGCAATTCCTTCTGAAGGCATCTATGAATTTATGCATGAAAATGTAGTCAGAGGCTGAGTGGATCTACTTTGATGGGTTCTAAAATTGAACTCTGCAGGAAGTAAATAAGCGCATATTTAAGGAGGGGAGTAACTGGAGATACAATCTGGCAACGAGCACATGCAGCTTGAGAAGAAGCCACTGCAGAGAGGGTTAAAATAAATTTTATACTCAGTAATAACAATATTTTTTTAAATGTCATGCATTTTACAGTTTATTTTCTTATTCATGAAATCAAAGTGCAGGATCATCTCGGGACTTATTAGCCTCGAGGTACATTAGTGAGGATCATAGTGGGATCAGCTCCTGTGGTCGGCTTATTTAAAACCCAAGACACCAATCATAAAACAAACATGCTTCTCACATACAAGCAAGTTGGGCAAACACACGTGGATGCCTCTCCAGATGCTCCTGTAAAAAAGAACTGCCATCCAATAAAAAGGATGGAGGTTCCAGGCTCCTACCTTATCCAGCTTCCCAAGCTGGCTTGCTGGAGGATTAAAGGAGGGAACAGGCCAGACTTCCCAGCAGGAGAGATGGGCTACGTGTCCTGGGGAAAAGCATTGGAAGCTCCTATAGAACAGCCCCTACTTGGTTTTCAACACAGATTTCTTTTCTGCCTTCTTTTAATGTTTTCTCTCTGCTGAAGTGAAGACATGTAAATTACCTCTCTGGCTTCCACCGTGGTGCGCCCTGCTGTTGTGAAGGGAGAGAACTGCTGACCTCAAGTGGCGTGGCCGCTGGAGTAATTAGTAATTAGTAAATGGCTAATCCTTCACTGAGTAGCATTCAAGTGGACCTGGAGTTAACGCGCATGAACAAAGTAAGCAGCAGTCTGACACCTGGTCGCAACTGAGCCCCACTGCCTGTCAGGAAAGAGGATCTACTTTGAATAATGGAGGTCCGCCAAGTTCCCAAGCGGTTTGCATGAGCTTGTTGTTCTTTTGGACTGTGAAGTTAGGGTGCAGAGGGGTGTGATATGCAGCTGTTCTGCCTGGCTTAGTTGCCTACCGTCAGACATGGATTCATTCTGCTCCTGCATATCTATGTGACTGTGCCTCTTGTCTGCACTCTGTGCTCCACAAGGATGACTGCATTGTTTTCGTTAACATGCGACAGCAACAAGATGAAAAGAATTCTACCAGTTCTCGAGTGCATTGTATTAAATGCCAATCCAAGCTTTTGGCTTGTATAAACTCAGTACCCATAATTATGTTGTGCGGTGGCTACTGTTGTTAGTCCCTTTTTTTCTATAGGTTAGGAAACCAAGTCATGGGAGGATTAACTGAATTATCTAAGGCCAGGCGTGTAAGAAGTGAAGACAGCCTTCACCTAGAGTGAGTCACGCTCAAGAGCTGTATTTGAGCCAACAAACAAACCAAATCATTCGACTCTTAAAAGCTGGTAGGAAGGAGGGTTGACCTTCAATTTCCAAGCCTTTCTGGATGAGCGCTTTGAAATTTTTCTTAATCATATAGGAAGTTATTACTACCTCATGCACCTGACCTCATGATTTGTAACCCTGTTATGCAGTTCTCTTCCGTGCACATCACTCTGTTGGACTTCCTGCCATTGATCCCTTCTACAACACCTTGGTACTAAATGAGCCGTAGGAAACCTTCTAGAG
The DNA here is from genome assembly GCF_030254825.1 of Meriones unguiculatus. NCBI lineage: Eukaryota > Metazoa > Chordata > Mammalia > Rodentia > Muridae > Meriones > Meriones unguiculatus. Next base: position 32,770,426 of record NC_083359.1, read on the forward strand.
TGGAATCTGTGCCAAGCTGTCAGCAAAGGTTCCCTAACATTCCTTGCAGTCATCACCTATTGACCAACCTCTCAACCCGAAATGATAACCAAGAATGCTGTGGCTTTATGATCTGAACGATATTGGTTACCTAAGCAGAACTGGCTGCTTTCTGTGTCAAGCTGTGCCCAGTGGAGCAGAAGATTCAGCCTGGATTCTGTTCCACAAAAGGCCTTTCCTTCTAGTTAGTAGTTCAAGACTCTTGAGAGGAGGCCAAGATTGAGTACTTCTATGCATCTAAACTGTTTGGGTCAAGGTTAAATAAAGAATTAGCAAAAACTGGATTTTTGAAAATCTGCCATCGGAAGTTCAGTCAGTTCTAAAAATGGCAATCTATGCCACTAACACTTTAATGTGCTTTACAAATGTGTAAACACATACATGCACATTTTAAGCTAAGTTTATCTTGAGTATTTTATAACCTATATTCACACTTCTGATATCTTTAAAATAACTTGTGCAGTAAATTTTGCTCTGTGTAATTTGGCATAACATAAATGTAGCCCATGTTAATGATCCAGAAATGTACGATCCACTAGCGAGCTAGAGAGACTTATCTGTATTGATTCAGCTGACATTACATAATGAAGGTACTTTGGATACCCTGGACATGCTGGAAACCTGTAAGCATTCCTGTCCTCAAATCTCTCCAAATAGCTTTTTGGAATACCCTAAAGTAGTAGCTGTGAAGGACCTACTGGGAAAATGCCAGCACTTTAATTTGGTTGTACAGAATAACACTTAGGCTGTTGTGAGGTTGGAGGGTTTGATTATTATTTGCAAAACTACAATGTAGTTTTTCAAAAGATCATTTTCAACATTTTCTGTCACCTCTAAATAATGCTTTCATTTGTACCTCAGCAGAGAATAACAGCATCTCTGCTTCTTTGCTTATCCTGGCATTTTACAAGGTCTGCAGAACTCTATGAGGAAGCCTCTATGGCCTTTCAGTATTCTGTGATTACAGTATGCTGGTATAGCAACTCAGATTCTCATTCCTTCATGTAAGAGGCTTAGGGAAGAAGAATAAAGAATGCAGAACCTATGTATAAATTCTGTGATAACCCATTGCCATGTGTGGTGCCAGCATGACCTGAAAAGAGACTGTCTTGCTCTCCTTCATTTGTGAAATGTTCTACCAATTATTAATATTAGAAACAGTTTCATCAGTTGTACATTTGTCATGCTGTAGATGCTGTCCCTCATTTAGTGAGTGGGGAAAAATGCTACTGGAAATATTATAGTAACTGTCATCTTAATCCTCCATTGGCAAGTCTAAGCAGCAACTACCCATTCTCTGACATTCTTAATATTTTAGACAGCAGAAATCTTTTCTTCCCTTGGATCTGACTCCCATGACTTCTTCAAACCCAGAATTCCTCTTCCAGCTTATTGACCTAGTGAGTCCGATTCTCTGTGTACCTTTCGCTCCCAAAGATGAACATAACTCACACATATGTCCCACTGTTTGGAAAGGAATGAATGAAATCATTTAGCAGCTGTCAGTTGGTTACAATACACTGGAAAAAAGACACTAGCCAAACAAGTTAACAGGTTGAAGACAAAAAGGTCAGAAGAAATACTGTATGATAGTTTTACATAGTTGGATATAGTTTTAGAGAGCTGTGAATTTCATGACCTGTAAGGAAAAACGTATTTCGGGAATGAGTTTAATTAAGAAAAAACTTAATCCATATAATCCATTATGGAAATGTGTACATTCTCACCACTTTTGGCAGCTTGTCTCAGAGAGTCAATCCTCTCTGTGTTTTTAATGTTGGTATTCATTACTCTTATAGGAATGGGTCTGTGTTTTCTAGTCACTTCACTCTTTAAGATAACCCTCTGTTGACCCATCAGTTGTCGTTCAAATAGTTGTCTGTTGTCAAATGTACAACCAACTTCGGATGTAACTTTACTCACTCATTTTCCATTTCTTACTCATTGTGAGTGGAGTTACCAGCCTTTGGAGTTTTGTCCCAATACTCTATTCTCTGTCCTGTTCCTAGAACTTTGCTGAAGACCTTCTCACTGATAGAATTTCACTGTACAGTGTTTCCATTTCTAAAGACATCTTCAGTTACAAAGGACACTGTCCTGACTTCCACTAGCTTACAAGGAAACACAATGTCTTGGCTGACATCACTGGAAGATCTAGCAATACCTATCACTCCACGCTTATCTCCTCTTGTTTCTCATTCTCTTTACTGGCTTCATTCTTCAGACAGGTCTGCTTGAAGACATCAGTAGATGACTCTGCTGTCATAGTCCTCTGACTTGGAAACACTGTGGGAAAATGGGCCTTTCCTTTTTAGAACAGTGTTTCTTAACCTTCAGCAGAGCACTGCCAAGAAACCATCAGCTACTAAGCACTGACTGATGAATTTTGTGTTTCTCTTTGGGCTCTGTGTGAAACCCAAGGCTTTCCTGTGCTTGCGAATAACATGGAGTAGGTTTCTGCTGAAGCTGATAGAATGGAGTGGCTTATAGGAAACACAGGCTCTTCTAGCAGAATTGGAAAGAATATCTCACTGACCTGATGATAGGTGTCCCAATGCCATCTCAGCTCAGCACTGAAATCTCCCTCTGATGTCCTTCCAAATTCTAATTTTGCTTTGCAGATATCCCTCTGAATATTTCTTCATTTCTATTTAATTCACACACTTATTTGTTTTCTCTTGAAATCTGTATTGTTTTAATTGCCCAAGCATTGAGGAATGGTATCACAGCCCTTATTTCATAGGTAGTCTTCCAACATGTCTTCCTTCTTGACTGTGTACTGTTGATGTTCACAAAACCATGGCTGTTAATCCTGTTTTGTTCACCTTAAAGTTTTTTTTCATCCAATGGTAACCTTCCAGTACTTCAGAAATATAAAAGTGTTCCATGATTTAAGATGTCTGCTTTCCTAAGACCTTCCTCTGATATGTTTTACATGCAACACATTGTTTTAGGTACTTAAAAACAGATTGTTCAGGGTACGTCTTCAAATTTACCACCAGATGATGATGATGATGATGATGATGATGATGATGATAGTGCATAATTGTAGTTTTGTGAGGGGAGGAGGAAGACAATAAATAAGGGTAGAAAACCCCACTTAACAAATGTTGGCAGTTTTAAAGAGGCAACATACAATAGATACATAATTAGATACCGTCTGATAAGCCCTATGCAAAGGAAAACTCTGGATAGTTGAAGAGACATCATCTTGAAACTATACATCAGATCTGGCCTCCCCTAAACTGTGACATCCTTGTAGCTACTTAAGTATCAAGGAAGAGATGGGCCATCCAGCATGCAACAGAGTGATTAGTAAAATAAACAAAAAACAACCACAAAAGCAGATGAAAAGGCCAGCAGTAAAGGAGTTTAGTTGTCTCAAGGACTTGAAGAAATCCATGTCAGCTGAATGTGTGGGGATAAGACAGCTGAGGTGGTGGAAGAAATGGACTTTCAAGGCATTTTTAGGACAATTGTGTTGGCTTCAGTTTTTAGAGAATGTGCCAGTGAGACAAGATTGCCAGAGGGCAAGTTTGAAGATTATGAGTTTAAGTTCACAAACCTAATGGCCTAAATTGGTATCACAGGGATGGCTGGAGTTGTTGGGTTTTCAGGATACTGTATAAGTGGAGATAGATCTATTGTCCTGGGACTGTAAGGCATTGGCTGCTCTCTCCTCCTGTCAAGAAAATGCTGCATTTATGATGCTGAGTTTACTCAGGGCCTGGAAAGTCAATGCTTGTAAATAACCCCAGAAGCAGAAGCACATGGATTATTTGTCCAAATTTTCCTGGAAGGAACCTTTGTGTAAAAGTACAATGTTTTAAGTATTTGGTATACTTTCCTCATTCATGTTAGATCCCTGTCCATGTCAAGAGCAAGAGCATAGGTGGAATACCTTAAGCAGGCAAGGAAAGTTCTGAGAAAGATGGTATTATGTGTAATCTATGGTATAAAGCACGGACTATTGTCTATTTTCTGCCATGTGCTAAAAAAGGCAAAGCTTCAGAGCAGAGGTGTGTGTGTGTGTGTGTGTGTGTGTGTATGTGTGTTTACACTTGATCACAGATGAACACAACATTATCTCTGCCTCTGCTGGCTGGTAAATTTAAAGAAAAAGCTAAAGATACTTAGAAGATTAAAACAAGACTTTCTGGTAAGTGATGGCATGGGACACACTGGTGAGGATAAAAGAAGAGCTCTAGATGCTGCTGCAGCTCCTAACTCTTCCTGCTCTCTCTCTATTGGTGCTAATCCCCTGGGGTTGAAACAGAAGATGAACTTGCTTGTGGGCTAAGATGGTTTGTGAGACTGTGACTCTTTGAACTCAGGGTGTTCTGACACCATGCAAGTGATGATGTCTAACAGGCAGTTATCTGTACAATTTTTGATATCCTGGAGAGAAGCTTGAGCCATATAGAGATGTAGGAGTTGATAGTTAATAATCTCCCGGGACTTGGTGTGATCATCTTGGCAAAATGTGTCAAAAAATAAGGAGATCCCATGAGGGCTCACCTAAACAAAGGACAGGAGAAGAAAAGCACCTTGGTAAGGGAGTGGAATAGCTTCACTATACTTCAAACACTGTATCTGGCTGTGCTTGTTCCAAATGTTAGTTTGATTTCCTATCTCAGTAATTATAATAGACCTGATTTTTATCCCCTATTTCCTATCTCAGTAATTATAATAGACCTGATTTTTATCCCCTAAGCCAGAAGTCCAAATGTTATGGACACAAGTCATATTTGTCTACAAAGTGTGTTTTGTTGAGCCTACAGATTGATACAGAAACTTAAAAGGAAAAAAAAAAATGACTCCCCAATAGAACACTTACTTAAATGGTCAAAGAGCCCTTTAGCCCAGGATCTAATCTCTGCAGCTTCAAAGATACAGTGGTAGATTCATAGATAGAAAGAAAAACAGAAAGGCAAAGATAGAGACAGAAATGATGAAGACAAAGAGAGAGAAGAGACAGAGGAGAGTTTTGAATCCAGTGCTTATATCATGACTTATTCTCTTCCTTATAGAGTACCAAAATCTCTGCCTATTCCAAACATATCCACACCAAGAAGCTTCTACTGTGGGCTTTCTCTTTGATGATAGTTTGTGCCTTCCATATTCCTCTAGCCTTTATGGGCTGTATTGGTGTTGTCTCAGAGTGTCTTAGCTGACACAGACTTAGCTTACTGACACTATCCATAAATAGGAGGTGAGCAAAGTGCCCTGAGGTGATCTGCTTTTACTTATGGATGTAAGTGCAATAGAAGTTTTGTTTGTTTGTTTGTTTATTAATGACCCATTTCCCCTTCTAATGAGACATTTTTAAAGTACAAAATCGAACAGCATTACCTGCCTGTCTGTCTAGCTGTCTTGCCAGCCTGGAAGCACCACATCTTATAGGATGAGAGGCCAACATGACTGCTCTCCACAGCAGGCCGTGGTGCTTACGTTTTCATCTACAGTCTCAGGTCCTTGTAGGTGGGTACTGATGACAGAACAACACAGTTATTCTTCTAGGCTGTTGCCACATCTTATGGTGGAGCACCTGTGAGGACTTCCTTTGCTGCATATGTGGAAGATTTCAGAGTATGTCTGCCCAGCCACGGGACATCTTTCTCACTGGAAACTTGAGGAAATGAACACAGCAAGGGAAGGGGTAGTGGCCAGGGTCTGCCTCATATTATTTTGCAGCCTGGGTCCAGGGCTAGCACTGCCCCACCAACTGATGAGTCAACACACTGATAGCATTAGAGGAAACATTACATTTTCAATGTCATGTTTGAGGCTTATAATTTAATTTTCAGCTCTGGCAAGCCCAGAAACCTCCCTAGAGACACGGTAGGAGGGGGCTGTTGTGTCCCCCAGAATGAATCCACGTCCTCATTCATTCTCTGAGCACCTTCATTGGCATGCATGCCTTACAAGCTCGCGCTTTGCTGCAGCAGCCAGATTTTCACTCTTCCAAGTGACTCGAAATTCCTCCAGCACAAGCTGCCTTCCTCCCCACTCAACCTCAAATCAGGTCTCCTTTAGTCATAAATGTCTGCTGGGAACCATCAGAGCAAATATCGAATGTGCACAAAGATATTAAAAATAACCGCAGCACAGACGTATCTAATAATGTTCAACAGCCTTTTATAATATTTGGAATATTTTGCCAAAGTTACTGTGAGCATTATACTTAATGCATTTTTCCTAAGAGAGAAACATCTTTTCAAGAATGAAAAAGAATCAACAGAGAGAGTCAGGTGGGCTGCATTGTGTGCTCAGCTCACCTCTTCTACTTCTCTCTCTCTTTTCCTTTGGCCAGAGACAGAGAATGTGAAGCGTCTCTTTGTTCCCTGATTTATGAATAGTCGGCATTGGGCAATTGCAGTCCCAGTGGGATGCATTTTTATTTTAAAAATAGTTTGAAGCACTTTCTTTTTAAATTCCCCTATGACCACAGCCACCTTGACTGTATAATGCTTGCTTCTCAGTGTGTCCTTGTGCGGTTAAGGTCTGCCCCACGTGCTGGAAATTAAAGCATTGCTTTTATTTGTAGCCCTTTGAAGCAAAATGTTGAATGTATGTGGAGAGTAAATTCCAGAGGGTTAAATTTGTTTCTGTGGATCTAGTTGATGCAGGCAGAACACCGATAGAAGTGTGTGTGTGTGTGTGGGGGGTATACTGTAAAGTCCTAAAAGAACATTTCCGGTAACTGCAGCAGAAATATCCATAGGCCAAACTACTCTCTCTTCAGATGACTGTGAACTCAGGTGATTCACCATCAGTTTGAAAGGACCCCTGTTTGCCTGGCAGCCGTGGGTGCAAATTCTCCTTAGTTTACAGTGACATTCCATTTAATGCCTGTCCCCTGATATTTGTCTGCACTGCAAAAGCTCTTCACGGAGCAGACCCAGTTAACACTTTCTGCTTCGGGAAGCTAGAGATGCAAAAGCAGGAAGGCCAGGACACACGACCAAGCTGTCCTAGCTGGACACTGAGCGGATAGTGAACCAGGTCACACTCCAGGCCATCTCCATCTCAAGACTGGTGGTAGGGTATCTACTGTCTTGGAGGCTTTTAAAAGCACAGTTTGAGCCCCCCCCCAAAAAAAATCAATTATAACATAGCTCCCCCCATTTAAGGGATGCCTGAAAGGCAGACACTTTTAAAGTTTATACTGATTTGTTTATTTGTTTAATTCTGTGTGTGTGAGAGACACACACATGGGGGGGGGGGAGGCGAGGGGGGAGAGCTACTTCCAGTATTGCTCCTTAGGTACTGCTCAGTTTTTAAATGTTTGTTTTAAACACAGAGCCTCCCATCATACTGACTTTACTGCTTAGGCCTGACCCTTGTCTGTCTCCCCACTACTGGCATTAAGAGCACACAGCACCATGACTGGCATTTATATGTGGGCCATCTGGGGATCAAACTCAGGTTCTTATGCACACAAGGCAAGAACTTTATACGCTGAGTTATCCTTCCAGATTCTAAGGATTCTATTTTCATATAAACCAGGTCTAAGTGCATCATACCATACCTGAAAGGATTCACTTCCCAGCCTAGCCCTTTCTTCAGTGACTGATGACACTTTCAGGGCTAGGGACCTCTCATTCTTAGTTTAGTGACTTTGGTTCTCACCTTTCATTTAGAAGATCATCTGTATAGATTTGGTGGACTGTGCTAATTCTTTTCGGGTTTCAACTCATCTATACTGTTAGGCCAACCAGAAGCCCACACTGCAGTGTTTCTGCAACAGTGGGTTGCCCCGCGTGCAAGCCCAGGAAGCAGTCCTGTTCTCCTCCTCCTCTGCTCTTGAGTCAGAACAAGCAGGTGGTGTGGTTCTTCTACCCGCTCTGCTTCTCCTCATCTTCCTTGCTGTTAAACATTCTAAGTGGAGATTTAATTTGAGCACCTGGCTGGGGATGTAGTTCATAATCAATTAATTATGTTAATTGATCCAACATCCTCAAAGTCAAAGCATCAATGATGAATTTGGTACCACAAAGGGAAGAAGTACAGGCTAGTTGTGTTCATATTGAAAAGCAAAGGTGTTCAGAATCGGTGTCACGTGTAGTGTGTCTCTGCCTCCTTTCTTGTGTAAATGTGTATTAAAATTAAGGATTGCTTTTACAAGCAAAATTTCCCATTATCACAGGGACTGGGCAGGTCAGACAGACATATGAAGAAGGCCAGCTTTTCAGTGACATGGCATGCTAGAGACTGCTCTCTTTTGGAGCATCCATGTCCTCTTAGGAAAAGCACATTGCTTTCATTGTGCAATTCTGGTTTAACTCACTGGATCTTCCAACATCTAAAGAAGAGAGGGAAGCTGGAAACTGTGAAATCTCTAGATTTTAAATGTTCCTAGAAGGGTCATTTGCAGAGCAAGGTAAGCTTCCCTGCAGCATCCTGGCTTCATCTCTGGTCTTGGTCTTTCCTAGTGACAAGGGGCTGAATGTCCTTATGGGAAAGACAATGAAGTCAGTGCATCCATAGGTGCTCAAAGAGTGAATATCTGGGGCCTTTCTTGACATATTTTAAGAAATTAAAAGGTATAAGTAGCCTTCCCTTCCTTCTGCCATGCAGGGCTCAAAGTTCCATTCCCATGAAGTCCCTAAGGCAGAGAGTATCTCTGTGGGCTATCATTGAATTGGATTTCCCTTCTGTCCCACTTCTTTGGCTGTCCCTCACTCTGCTCTTTCAAATCTTTCCCAAAGGAATGACTTGTTCCCAAGCCTTTGTTTCAGTCTTTGCTAACGGTGAAACCAATCAGGTTAAGACGAGTGGCAGCTAATTCCTTTTCAAAGTCACTGTGTAGGCCAAAAGAAGACTGTAATGCAGTGACATTCCCAAGTCTGCCAGTGGGGAGCCTCTGTTTCAGGATGTGGCATGTTGACTGAAAAAGCATGGGGCTTGACTTTCACCTACAATTTAGACTGTACTAAATATGACTAAACTTTAAAAGGTTTCCCATACATTTCGAATTGTTTTACAGAAGGAACCCTGTGCTTTTCTGTTTACATGTTTGACTAGGTTTTTGGTTTTTAGAAGAATGTTAAGAAGCTTTTCCTTTTAGAAACGGTATAAAATGGCCTGCTTGGTATTATAGCTGCTGATGGTGTCTTTAGTTTACAAGGGATTTCTCATGGTGTGCCTAGAAAGCCTCACATTGTCATCCCTCTTTGAAGCCACCAAGTAAGATCTCACAAAGTGCACTGTAGGAAGCCATACACATGCTCCATAAGTTCCCTGCAGGCCACAACAATGTTTCTGCACCCTTAGCAGCAGCCAGGAACAATACAGATAGATATTTAACCAATGTTCATTGAATAGGGGATTCCCTTCATACACCAGAGTCTGGAGGGAAGGGTGTCCATTCCCAAGGCCTCCATTTTTATTCCCCCATGGAATACCCTTTCTCCTGTGCCCATTATTTTGCCTCTTCTAATGTCATTTGGGAATGATAATTGGAAGACAGGGTTTTCCATTATGACAAGGCTTTCCCAGATCCATTACACTCTTTCATGATGCAGTGAGCTGCTTCTCTAAGCCTGGGTACCCATATAAACAAACTGAAAGGAAAAGAAAAAAAAACACGTGATAATCTCCTTAGATGCTGAAAAAACATTTGATAAACTACAACACCCATTCACGTTTAAAATCTTGGAGATATCGGGGATACAAGACACATACCTGAACCTATTAGTAAAGGCAATATACAGCAAGCCTACAGCCACACCAAACTAAACAAAGAGAAACTTAAATAAATCCCACTGAAATCAGGGATAAGGCAAAGCTGCCCACCCTCTCCATATCTCTTCAACATAGTTCGTAAAGCCTGTGTACCAATAGCACTTTCTAGGATAGCTCTCCAGGCTGTGATGAATTCTCAGCCACACCCTGAAAGAAAGGCAGCATCAATTTAATTTCTTTTTGTGTATCTTACACATTTACTGGAAAATTAAATGAAACATAACATTCCATAATTTTAGCCTCAGATCTCACAATACTTTTACAAGGTCTTTCTATTAACCCTTTCTGATCCTTCAATGACTTGAAACCAGTAACAATGGTACGAGTGCTCAAGGGAACTACTTACCTTTTTTTTTCCACATCAGGGTGATCAATAGTCAATAAGATAGTGTGCTGGAGAGTCCAACAATGGTTGTCTTCATTCTGGAGAGGCTGAGAGCCTGGTAGCTGTTTGGTGTGTGAAACTAGAAGCCTCAGCAGATTGAGTGTGGTGCTAATGGCCTTGAAGATCCCTGGAGAGCCATTGCTCTTCAGTATACATTGTCAGTCCCAAGAAACTGGGTTTGGATGATAACAATAGGAGCAGCAACAGAATAGATGCAATTACCAGCAAGGGGTGAAGGCAGGCAGGCAAAAAACACGTTTTCCACTTGTTTTTTTTTCTAATATTGGGCTACTACTAGAATGTATTGCCCAGTCTGGGGAAATGCTTATTTCCTTCCATTGTTCCTCCCAGGCAGTGCCTGTGCAGATCCATCACAGGAGTATCTCTTAGTAGAGTCCAAATTCAACCAACTTTACAATCAAGATTAAGCATCAGGTAGAACAATTTATAAAAATGTTTTAACAATAATATTTTTAATCAATCACTCTAAAGAGTATGAGTATTTTTTCATGCAGATTATATGCATCAATCTACTATCACCTACCTAAAAAAATGGAAAGATACAGATTACAGATAGTCAGAGCTAACAAAAAAAAATCACGCCTTGGGGAAATTTACTGTGTCCTCTCAACTAAAAGACAAATATAATGACATTTACATTGTAAAGCAGTCATTGCTTCTCTGTGGAAAACATGCAAAGGCAGCATAACTCACAAGAGCCCAAATGGAACCATGAAGAGATAAAAAATAGATTATATTTGTACAATGGAATAATACTCAGCTCTAAAAAATTGAAAGCCTGTTATTTACCACATGAGTGAGACTAGAAGGCTTATGCTGAACAAAACATGCCAGACTCAAAGTGTCACATAACTAGAACTCTTACACATGTCTAACTCCTGGAAAGTCAGTCAAACTTGTAGAAATATAGAGTAGATCAGCAAAAATACAGGGGTTGAGAAAACTAAAGGGAAGGGGGCCAGAGAGAAACTGAAAGAAACTTTAAAGGCAGCATGTGCGTTTTGAAGGAGAGGGAAGGAAGAAAAAGGTTGATGGGCATGATCAATACCTAATGCCTACATGAATGGAATTATCACAAATGACCTGCTCATTTGTATAACATGGCATGTTAAATATTTAAATTAAACTTTTACAAAGGAAAAAAGGGTTTGTTAGCAATCTCTTTGAGGATCCAATAAATTACCATTTTCTCCTCCTGAGGAATAAAGAAAACAGTTACAAAGGCGGTTAGGGCAGATGCAGAACTCCCAGGGAGACCCATCAGCGTTGCTTGGGGGAAACAGAATCCTAAGTGCTGAGGATACCACTTGTGTCCAACAGGTATTCATTAAGTGGACTCATTTGGGTACCAAAGGCAAGGATTTGTAGATGTGAAAAAGAGATTTAAAAATTAATGATGTTTTTCAATCTTTGAAAGTTGCTTACATTTGTGGAATACATATAGATCATATCTACTAATTTGGAAACTAATTCAAAATATATCTATACCTAGATAAATAGATTATAGATAGATAGATGATAGATAGACACATAGATGATACATAGATGATAGATAGATAGATAGATAGATAGAAAGATAGATAGATAGATAGATAGATAGATAGATAGATAGATAGATAGATAGATAGATGATAGATAAGCTTTTAAAGCAGAGTTTGAACAAAAGTTCCCTGAGTGGTTTGGCAATGCTGCCTCTGGGTTATTATTAGTTTTAAAAACATGGTGAAGCACAGCTCAATCTAATTGTAGCCCCCTTTCATCTTTGTTCTGTGTGAGCAAACTGCAAGATCCAATCCCTTTGATTTTTATTTCAGACCAAGTGGCCCATGGATTTTATTCCTATTGAGTAGTAAGCATTGTCTTACCCCTGAAACAGTCTTAGAGGACAGTGATTTTTTCCTGAGTTTTCAGAGATGACTTCCTATTAGTGTTTCATGAAAGGGAAGAGTCTCTTAAAGTTTGATTATCCTGTCCTACACACATCTTGTCACCAAAGGTTAAAGCCACTAATGCCCAACTAGCTTCCCCATGTACTAGGAGGGATGCTAGCTAGCGAGGCAGCTGTTGAGGACACAAAACAAATATCTAGGTAAGCAATCACCTTGATAGTCCCACAGTTATGGAAGTGGGAAATGGCTCAGCAGCTGGCTAAGAGGGCTTGCTGTTCTTCCCAGCAGAGCCGAATTCAGATCCTGACACCCACATAAGATGACTCACAGCAGTCTGTAACTCTAGCCATAATAGAGTTGATGCCCTTTTATCACCTCCATAGGCGTGCGCGCGCACACACACACACACACACACACACACACGGGGGAGAGAGACAGACAGACAAAGATAGAGACAGAGAGAAGAAAATGAAATCTTTATGGTGTCAAGCATCCACATCACTTATCAGGCCACAGAATGAGGTTCTTCTAGAGTTTTCTGTCTTCATCATGATGGGTCTACCCAATGCTACAGCTCTCCACACTTACCTGCCCTCTGGTGACACAGAGAGTTGTGACTATAATGTTAATGGGTTGAATTTTCTGAGTGGTTAGTATATACTTCCCTGTATTCGATGAAGTTGGTAGAGAAAAATTACCTTTTTGCTCAAGGACAGCCAAGGTTGAGTTGCTAGGTGGATGCCAGGTAATTTGTATGTTAGGTGTGGAAAGGGAATCACACCTGGGCCACCTGACTTCAGCAGCAGCTGCAAATTGTTTGTTGACCGACTATATAACACCCATATTTCCCTCAACACTTGCCGCAGGGAAGAAATCCAATCCATATGTTGAAATGGTGTGGGCAGGCAGGCTGCTGGAGAGCAGAGTATCATTACAGCCATTAGGACGATGCAGTGGGTTATTTTGGCGCTCTGATCTGTGCAGCCAGATGGAAATCGGAGTTCAAGCTCAGTGTCGTCCGACAGCAGAGGCTTCGGGCAAAGGGGAAGGCATGGGTGAGTGATTTTTGACTGTTTATCTCTAATGTGTGTGGCCAGTGTCACTCCCAGCTCTGATGGCTGTGATTTATTCTATTATACTGTCAGTATTAAACACCTTAGCGGGAGAAAAATAAAGGGTGGGATCCAAATGCGGTGTCATTGATGTGACAGATGCTCTTTCTCTGGGTACCAGAGATGATGAGGGCCTGAAAACTCAAAAATGCCATGTCCTTGGAACATTAGATCCAGGCAGGTCCTTAGGGACCAGTGAACATTCAGCAGGAATTTCAAAGATGAAGGAAAGACATCTCTGGGAGCTAGGGGTGGGGTGTCTGGGGGAACACGCGCTTCCAGGTTTAGAGGTGAAGCCTTTGGTCCTGCTGGTTTCTGGTTTGATATTCATTCAGCTCCATCACCTGCTAGTTAAGTTCATTGCAGCTTCTAAGTTCACCAATTGACCTTGACATAAAATAAAGAAACTCCTTATATCTGAACAATGATAAAGAGACATCAGAGGCACCAAGCAAAACTTCTTTTCCTTGCCCGTGTGTATGTAAGTGCTATATAAATTTGAATTTATTTTTTTATTAATTACAATTTATTCACTTTGTCTCCCGACTGTAGCCCCCTCCCTTGTCCCCTTCCTATCTCCCTCCTTCCCTCTTCTCCACCCAAGCCCCTCCCCCAGTCCACTGATAGGGGAAGTCCCCCACCCCTTCCATCTGATCCTAGTCTATCAGGTCTCATCAGGAGTGGCTGCAATTGCCTTCCTCTGTGGCCTGGTAAGGCTGTTCCCCCCTCAGCGGGGAGGTAATAAAAGAGCAGGCCACTGAGTTCATGTCAGAGACAGTCCCTGTTCCCATTACTGGGAAACCCACTTGGACACTGAGCTGCCATGGGCTACATATCATGGGAGTGTGGGTATTAGAGACTCTCTCTTATTTTTGGCCAGCTCTTTCCCCTTCTCTGAACAGAAGGAGTCCTTTCTTGCTAAGCAAGCCACCTTTTACCTGTTGTTGCTGCTAGCTTCTATGTCCTTAGAAACCTTCCCTCTCTACCCTGCCTTTGCCTTTATCCTGGTGTTTCCACTAGGAAGAGAAAGCAAAGGCCAGAAATGTTGGGGTTAGCATACAGAGAATAATGGCTGGTTTCTCCAACCCTGCTGCTCATGCTCAGGCATTGTCCTGCACACATTCCAGCAATTCAAGGTTTTTACATTCCTTCACATCAATAGAAGAACCTGCAATTTGGACCAGAAAGACCCAACTCTAAGCAGAACCCACTGACTACGTGGGTTTTAGAGATTATTTCTAGACCAGAGTCTTCCTCTTCTATTTCATAGCTGTCCTAGCACCTATAAAAAGTGTTCTCTCTTTTTTAAGAAAAAAAAAGTTAATTTTTGCTTTATGTGCATGAGTTTTTGCCTGTATGCACGTATGTGCACCACATGTGTGCCTGGTGCTTGGAGAAGCCAGAAGGGTGCTTCACATCCCCTGGAGCTAAAGTTAGATGTGGTTTTGAATGGTCCAATATATTTGCTTCAGAACTGAACTTGGGTCCTTTGCAAGAGAGACAGGTGGAGACAGGTACTGTTAACCACTGAACCTACTCTCAATAGTGACAAACATCCTTACAAAGAGTAACTATTACTTCAAATGCCTACCATGGAAAAAACGCCTAAATAATTTTATATGCCCTGGAAATATATTTGAAAGTTGTTATCCACTCAAAAACAGTCATATGTAGTTATTCAACTCTGGGGGTTAGGGGTATGGGGGCTCAGGCTAGGAGACTGAACCCCAAAGATTCCAAAGATATTACACATTTAGATGTTTGTTTGTTTAAATGCTATCTCCTTCTGTCCACACTGCTTTCCAGTCTGTTGTGCAAATACTATGCAGTATGGTAAATCTCTTTCCATCTCTGAATTCTGCTTAGCATAGGACAAGAAAGCCACATAGCTTGTAGCCCAAAGCTCATAATGCCTTTCCTGTAAATAGAGTCCCTGGCTGTGTCTGAGAAATATATCTTCTATGAAGTGAGGTCTAGGGGTTGTAGATGTGGATCAACAGTTATAAACACACACATACACACACACACACATATATGTGTATACACACACACATACACACACACACACATACACACACACACACACATATATATATATATATATATATATATATATATATATATATATATATATTGTCCAGTACCCAAGTTTGGTTCCCAGCATCAACATGACAGCTCACAACTGCATGAAACCCAGTAACAGAGGATCCAATGCCCTCTTCTGGCTTCTGTGGGCACCTACATGAAGCCCCAAGCAGACACACACACACACAAACACACACACGCACGCACGCATAAAGTAAATAAATGAAATTAAGAAAAAGAGAGAGAGAGACATGATTATGAATGAAGGGGTGATCATAAAATTTCCATGTCTCAAATTCCTAACCTAGACAAATAAAGAGAAAATTCCCCTTAAAAATGATCTAAGGGCAATCATCGTAGAGAAAGAGGTGAGCCATAGGAAGCCTTTCTAACTCACTCAAAGCTCAGACTCATCCAAAATGTAGCTATTCAACGATATCATTAGAATGCTAGAAGTTCTGAATAACTCAAGAGTTACCGGGGCTTAGATACGTAGGGAGGAGAGTGTCCTAAACAAAAACAGTTGCAACAAACTGAGAATGAGCCTTGTTTCCCCCTAACAAGGGTGTGCCCTGTAGCTGTATGGAGGTCATTGTGCTTTGGAGGTAGAAATACAAGAAGAAATAAGAGAGCACAGACCCTTCTTCTGCCTCTTCTGATCTCACGGCTGCGACTCCAGCTCCAGGGCCATCTCTTCCAAAGCGCAAACCGGGCTGGATCCCTGAGTGAAATGAAATTCGGTAAACGGCTCTCCAAGTCCAATCTCCTAGTCATGTTAGCCTCACCCCCTCGGGGCTGTGGAAAGGATTCCGGGCCTCAGCTCTGAGCTGGTAAAAGTGAGCCACAGGTGATCAGTCAGTCAACAAATGGTTCAGTTGAGACTGGCTTTGTCTGTGGTATTGCTCCAGAGTGAGGGATGCAGACAGGCGTTAGAGCTCCCAAGAAACCCTCAAGCTACTGCTGGCGAGCTGGAAAGAACCTCTGCCAGCCTAAACTGCAGAGCGACTCCACCTCCATGGGAGGCAGAAGCGCGGCATTATGGGAGCGGAAGTTGAGGCTTCAGAGACAGGCTCGCCGAGCTGGGAGTCAGGCTTGCATTTGGTGAAGGTTGCTTGAGACCCATTTAGTCTTGCTCTAGTGTGAACTCGATGACTAAAATAGACAGAGAAAATAGCATCCTGATATTTAAATATATGATTACCCTTTCTTTATAAGTACTTAGCTGGAAGTGTCTTAGTATGAATACTAAAGCGCGTATCTGTGAATGTAGACCATATTGGAAACAGATTTACTGTCCCAAAGTGTAATGCTTAGTCAGCCATCTGATGAGATTTGAGCACTGAGCAGTTTGAGAGGGATGCATAGAGCTGTTTTATTACAAGATGCTGTTATGAGTTATAGCAGCTTTCCTTATGCTATACGGCTGTCGCCAAACAAGTTACATGAATATAAGCAGTTTTATTTGCAATTTTTTGCTTACATTTTCTTAGTGTATTCAGATGATGGCTTCTCACAGCCCAGCTCCTGTTCCTGTGGCAGTCCTGGTAGATTGCTTTATTCTTAGCCAAAAGGAGCTTTTAAAAATATTTGTAGAACCCAACCTGCCTCCCCCTGCACAAACCTTTAGAGTATGCAGTGTCCTAAACAAAAACAGTTGCTCACCTGGCACTTTTGTTCCTTAAAGAAAAGGAAAAGAAGCATACAATCACATTTTCAATTTCAGAAGATACACTGTGCTTATATGAGAAAAAAAAAAGCATAAATTACCATCTTATTTGAAACAACTGAAGTGACTCAGGAGGTGGAGGTTGTATTTTAGGGGGAAAAGGTAGTTTGGAATTTCACTTGATCAGAATTGAACCTGAAACCACTAACATAAGAAAAAAAATTAATTTCTTATGAGAACTGTACCAGGCTTGGTGGTTACATAGAAATTATAGGCTGGAAAATTAGTGTTGTTGTTTCCTCTTGAATGTGTGAAAGCGAATCAGAGAAATTGATGACGTTAATAAAAATGATAATAACAGTAAATTAGTTTATACTAAATGTAAATAATTGTTAATCTGAGACCTGAATGAACCCCAGACAACTAGGGACTTAGTTTAAAACCAGTTTATTCTTATTTTATTAAGCATCCGTTAAATGAAATTAATTGTGCTATTCATAATTACAACAAATATTTAACATACAATGTTTAGTACTCAGCCTTTCTTCATCTCAGTGTTTATTTTGGGAGAATTATGTGCTCATTAATGCTCATGAAGGCTCAGGATTTGGGGACATTGGACTTCTGAACAACACTATATAACCTGGCACCCTTAAGGAAGATGGTGGGTGGCTTTCAGGTAATATATTTTGTCTTAAAAGAGTCGTTTGCATTGCATACACTCTTTTATTGTTACAAAAGCAATTAATAATCATTGTAAAGAGTTAAAAACAAATATACAAAGAAGAAAATTAAAATAACCTGTTATTTTAATAATTGTGATTAACATATTGGTGTATTTATTTCCAAGGCTTTTAGCTCCTGTGTGTGTGTGAAATATAGTTTTAAAGTTGTAGTTATATGAATTACTTATTTGACTCTCTGCACTTTGTGATAATGGTCATCAATACTTTTTTCTTTTCTTAAAATAGCCTTCTGAAATATGATTTCTTTAAAAACCATGTAACATTTTCATATAATGTATTATACCTTTTACTGACTCTTTTCTTTCCAGTGACTTGTTGATTCTTCTACATTTTGTTATTGGACTTCAAGGAACATCATCCTATATTGATCTTTATTCATGTCACTCACTGCATCTCATTAAAATAAAACTAAAATTAGTTTTATTTTAAACTATATTAATATAGAGATAAACATGGAAGAACAAATAGAGTGGGCTTGAGATGGGTTTATGTTTCAGGCTTGCATTTAAAATCAGCTGTGCACCTCAAAACAGTAAAAAAAAATTCTCACAGAGCATCTTTGAAAAATCACCACCAGAATATGTGTCATTTTTGCCATGGTGATAATTTATTAAACAAACTTAATTTTGAACAAATGTGGGAATCTCTGTATATTATTCGTCTGCAGTTCCATTAAGGACTGAAATAGAGTGGACCTTTATAACTACATCTAAAATCTTTTTATACTAGTTAAACTTCATAATTAACCCAATACCAAGACATGTGGAACTGTTGCATGCACATAGTTTAAATTTTTTCCCTTAACCATGTATGTACATTGTTGTATATTTGAAGAAGTGCACACTTACATATGTGGGCTATAAAAAGCACATGTAACATTTCACATTGAATAAATTAAAATAATATACATGTCTAGGAGTATATATAAAAATGACACTATGACATGCCATGTTATTGAAAAGTTTATGCATTTACTCCAGAAATCTGACTATATGATTGTAATATGGTTTCATCAAGTGCCTATTAGAAAATCAACAACAGGCTAGGAATGGTGGCTCATGTTTGTAATCCCCACACTCGGGAAACTGAGGCAGGAGGATTATCACGAGCCTGAACTATATGGCAAGACTTTATCTCAAAAATAAATAAATGAAATATATAATAAAAATAAGTAAAATGAATGCATAAATACTATCAATAGCAGACATAAAGGACATATAGCAATCTGGTCCACTGTGTGTATTGTACTCCCTCTGGTTTATCTTTTAGAGTATGGTCCAAAGCACACAGATGCCCCAGAACAGATATAATGGAGTCAAGAGAGAACAACAAGACTTGCTAGAGTTTTCTGTCTCATTTTGTATTTGTCTGTGGGAAGCTTTCCACCTATACCACAAATCTTCCCTAGGGAGGGCAGTGTCTTGATATGAGAAAGAAACAAAAAGAAAGAAAGAAAGAAAGAAAGAAATGTTATCTGATTCCCATGGGAAAAATAGGTCTTATGTGAAAATTAATCTCAGTGTGTTGCAACATTGGCTACATATACCTGGGGAAAAAAAAGTATAATACCCCAAACAAAACCTTGTGAAAAGAAGCTTTTTTCCCTCTGAAGTTATGTTTCAAAATCGTCCTTTTGCTTTGTGTAGCACTCCCCATTTGAAGATGTGTGAACCATATTGTTTCCTGCAGGTTCCGTGGAGCAGCTATGCCACACGCTGCCAGATAGAACACTGGCTAGAACCAGCAGGCAACGTGACAACTTTGCCGTCCTGAAACCATAACCCTTATTTTCTCTTCTGCGAATGTACATCTCGGTTGGAGAGTTCCTTTTGTGATATACTATTTTTTTTTTTTTTTTGCTTTCTCTCTCTCTTTCTCTCTGTGTGTGTATGTGTTATTAACACAAGGGCACATGTGTGTACAAGTATGTGTTCAGGCCAGAGGTTGATGTTTAATTTTAGATAGCTTCAGTCATTCCCTATCTAATTTTGAGAAGCCTCTCAATGAACCAGAGTTCACCAATTTGTCTAGACTATCTGGTGAGGGATGAGCCTGTCTGTACCCTCCTACCCCATTTGTGCTTTAGTTACAGATACATATGTGGTTAAATTTTATATGAGTTTCAGGGATCCAAACACAGACCCTCAGGCTGGCATGTTCTTATAAACTGAAACTTCTTCTAGACCACCCTTTTGAGATAAATTGTAAGCATGTAGAAGAAATAGAGATTAATAGTAGACCAGATAGCTTCTTATTCTAAGTACTTAAAGTTCTGGCATTAATTTATATCAATTTATACTGTTGCCTTAACAACTTACCTCTCCTCGTTTTTGCTTCAGCATCTTCCATAAAATGAGCAAAGACAGGAACAAACAGTCTTCATGTGCCTCCTGAGATCCATTCTGGGTTTCTGCAGAGTGAACCCCAGCTCGCTGACTTCTCTAGTATATCTTTGAATATATCTGGGCATTTTCATATCCCATAATCAACATCAGAGCAAAATCTTGTGATAACAGCAAGTATATTTAAATGGTCAAACACAAGTTATTTGCATACGGAACTAACAACCTCTGGCTGTCCCCCAGAGAAGTTCTTTTACTACCTGCTTGCCCCCCATGTGTTTCTGATACAAGGTGAGGAGGTTTGTAATATGGGATGGCAACCCAGTTGCACAGTGTCACCATACTGTGACAAATAGTATGGGAATGAGATAGGGCAGTTGGATAAATGTTCAGGTGGATATTAATTATGACTTTTTGGGCTAAAAAAAAGTCTCTTTCTTTAGGTTTTTACTTCTTGTGCTCTGGAAGAATTAAATGTTTGTTCTCCTATTATGCTTATCAGTAAATTCTTAATTTGTGAAAGAAAAAAAAAATTCAGGGCAAGTACTTCCATTATCACTCTCATCTGCTCGAAGCCTGAATTTCATTAAGTAGATTGTTAATAAAATGAGGAATGATACATCACAACTGCAATGCTGTGTCTCCCAAAGTTAATGAAGAGTTATAATTTTCTAGACGACAAATTAAAAGGCTGTTAAAATGGTTGGTGAGACTGTCAACGGATTTAGCAACATTCCTATTAAAATAGGGCATTAAAGAGAATTAAAATCTTGAATTTGGAGAAATGAGAAAAATATGTTTAATATGTGATTTAATATAGTTAGGATTTCTGGAATCTTCATGTAGGAGAGATAGATACCATCTTAAAAATATTATGACACTTTAAAAAGTAGGACATCACCAGCTTATACACTTTACAAATGTGGTCAGTAGTTTGTGTTCCTAAAATACTGAAATTAGATATCTTAATTGTAATAGAGAAATTATTACAGCATACTAACAGGAAATATATACACCATAGATAATATCAATTTATATTGATTTTATATATATTTACAGATCACTCATTCATAGAAGTATTTCCCATTTTTATAGTACTTGTCATTCATATGAATATATTTTATATAAAACTGTCACCTCTGCATGCTTTTTTCACTAATTCTTCAATTTTACATATGATTAGCATTTCTCTTTTAATCCCTGAATACCTTTTTTAAGCCAATGACCTAAATTTTACACCATCATTCTTTTAATAATAAATAATTAGTTCCCTTACATTTCTTATGCTAATAGCTAAGATCCAGTAAAATAATTCTATATACGTCTGGAGTTAGTTCACAACAATAGGATTAATGGATCAAAGAGAATTAATAACTTTGTGGCTCTTTAAACAGTATCAAACTGCTTACCAAATGACTTTTATCATTTTACGTTATCACCAGTAATTTAATGACAGTTGTAATTCAACTACATGTGGGAAGCATTAAATTGCATCATTGTTTTATAATCTTTGGAAAATAAATAGGTAAGATAGTAGCATATGGCTATTAATTTTTTTTTGTAATCAACCTGCCCTAAGAATTTCACAGATAATTAGGTAATATGGCCATTTTTCTCTATTAATTTGGCTTCCTGTATTTTATTCTTTGACAAGTAGTAATAGGCAAGATGGCCCACATGTGATATTGCAATTTTCTTTTATCTATTTTTTTAAGTCACAGAACTCAGAATAAATTGAACTCAAACCAAAGAATCCAAGGACTCCATGTAGCTCTGTTGCCAGAAATAATATTTAATTAAGCAAGACAAAATATTTACAGAAGTGGTTAACAACAGGCATAGTAAGTATTTCATTTTTCAAGTTGTTAGAAGCTTAAAGATTGACCCTACCTATGTCAATTACAGAAGCTATAAAATCTCTTGTATTTCTTAAGTAATAGCGAGGAGGAAACAGAGATGGGCAGGGAGCATTGTTAGTAGAGTGTGTGTGAAAAGTAGGAGAGATGCGCCCTGGCACCTGGCAATGGACATTCTTAAGAATGCAATTACAACCACACTCTCTACTTATGCTGTCTAACGAAGTAAAACCATCAATTTCTTGAGAGTTGAGGTGAGGAGCAGGGGGTGACTATTATCAAGATACATTGTATGAAATTCTCTAACAGTAAAAATACTGTAATTTTTTTTAAATAAAAAAAGAACAATAGTTTCTATGGTTTTAGAAATCCATGCTGTGAGTCTTCTTCCCCAAATCTCTGTCTAGTATCACTCTTCCTTGTTTGGATCAAGTCTTTAAGCCTGCTTCCCTTCCTGACTTTCAGTCTCTGCTTAGATATTAGCTGTCTACTCTGCAAACTACAAAGCTCCATGTAGCTTAGCAGCCCTTCACTCCCTGTTCCCTTTCACTGTGTTTCATGCTTCGTGATCAGTTTGCTTATTTCCTTGTTTACATACATCGTGAATGTAAGCTTCATAAGGGCAACTATCTCATTTGCTCATTACAATGCCCTTTGAACCTGGGAGAACAATGCCTAGCATACAATGGGTACTTCATAAATATTTACCAAGTGAAGGAGTGAATAAATGAAGGAAATGTGAACACTTGCCGATGGTAAACTCTCTCAGCTCTGACTGGTAAACCCAACCAAAGGAAATCAATGACCATTTTACCAGAGAGTTGTATATAAAGAAATACACCATTGGACCTAAGACACTGTGTAGCAAATGATGCAGGCTCTAGGCAACCAATGAAATTCAAGTTAACACTGGAGCTGGCATGAGGCCTTCCTAGTTTTCAAACTCTGTAAGTACATTGTGAGAGGAATTAAAGGCATATTCTAGAAGTTTTCTGCGTAGTAATTTTACTTGGGCATGAAAAATAAACACGTTCACGTATGCATAACTATTAGCAAAGTCAGCTAATGTCAATGGCTGATTTTCTGTAGTATGTAATTACATTAAGACTTTTGTGACTGATTGTAATCCAGACAATCCTGAAATTATTGTTATCAGGGTATCTGTTTTGTATTGGCCAGAAATAAGGTATTTTATATATATAAAAAAAATCTGTAATATGGCCAGTGATACTTTTCTACACATGTTGGAGAAAGCATGAAAAGCACAATCGTGCCCCTCCAACCAACCCCAGCCTACCCCTGGTGTTGATGTCAGCTTCCACCTACACTTTTCCTTAGATCATTTTTCAGCCTTTTTACAAAAGTCATTTTGATAACTTCTGGAGGATCATCAACTCTTGCCTGTTACCCAAACTGAACCACTGGATTTCCTAACTTAAAATGGCCTTGGCCATCAAAGGCAGCAGCAGCTTCCTCTGAGCAGTCAGCTGCAGCTGGCAAGGACTCTCCCTCAGCTCTGCCTTCTTCCTGTTCCAGGAATGGCCTTTGGTGTTTTGCCTTTGAAATCACTTGATTTTATTTTTATATTTAATTCTTTTCATTTTCTAAAACTTGCCTTGTCCTCCTAAGTCTAAATCAGCACCAAACTGTCTCTGTGGTAGTTATGTATCGCCGCACCGCTGCAATCTTCCCACAGCACAGAGAATCCTGATGACAAAGGGAACCAGGAACTGATCAACTCATCAGACCTCCAGTTAATCACTAAGAGAATTCAGCTCGTTTGCCATTTACCCTTCTACCAGGAAATGGAATCCTGAACATCTCTCCATTATTCCTTTTGTGTGTTGTACTGGATAGAAATTTTCCATATCTCCATCTCTGCAACTTTGCTGTCAAGGGCAATCTCCCAGGCACTGCCTGCCATTGTGATTATTGCCAATATCACTGAATTAAGGCAATCAGGCCACATTCATTGCATATACTTGCAGCAGAAGCTGAAACCACAGGTGAAATTGCAATGCCCGGTAATGGCCATTTCAGTGTCGGTTTCCTGTTCTTTTCCTAAAGTGCATTTGCTCTCGCTTTTCCTCCTTGCCTGCTGAGATCATTGTGTGGGTGTGAGTGTCTGAGGGCTCAAGTTGATAAGTTGCAAAGGGAAAGGTGTTTGGGGTGGGGTGGGGGAGGCCACACAGCTTGAATAAATAAATGCATGAAAATATATGGTGCTCTAGCATGCCCTGCTGCCATGTCTCCATCATTACACAGGGATGTCCTTCTATATTAACTTCAGCATCAGGATTCTGAAAGCAGGGAGGAAAAAGGAGCAGCTGTGGGAGCTCCCTAAAGTGGAGCCAGGCATGACATTCTGAATTCTGAAATTGCAAACCCACAGTTCAGTAGGTTGCATCAACACAGAATGCAGATGGCGTGTTCCTTTGGATTGTCAGTGTAGTTCTACAGTATATATAAATGGCTCCTGTTCACTCCTGGTGGCTCTGTCAATGCCTTTTAACACCAATGTGTCAGTAAAGCCATGTCACAGTGACAATCATGTGTTGGTAATGGGGCTCAGAGGAGAATTCCCTGGAAAAATTTGAAATTAACCATTTCAGAATTGAGTCTTTTAACTGTGCTTCAACAGCACAGAAATGGTGTGTTGAATTTATTAAGTTATAGTGGCACCTCGGACACAGGGACTATGTAGCATAACATTGAGGGTAAAACATTGTTTTACCCTCCCCCTTTTAAAAATAACAATGTGTGTTTCCCCCCACAGCACGAACAAAATGAGATAAGTACACATTATAACCAAATCTATGATTGAACCGTCATCTTTTCATCTGTAAATATTAGATAATAGAGTCAGAGTAAATACAGGGCTGTACTTCACTCTAAGGCCTCTGCTGCTTCCTATAGCAGAACTGGTCTTGACTAGTTTTCCGCTGGCATCTAAAGGATCTAGTTTCCTCTGAGAAATAATTCTTTGAGGCTTTTCATTTCCAGGAACATTCATCTTCTTTCCCCCCACACAGCCTCACTGACCAGTCGAGAGGGTTAAATTCCTGTCCATTTATGACATCTCATGGTTCTCTTTTGTCTCAGCCTCATCAACTTCCTTGGGACAAAAGGTCAACATTTGCTACCTGTGTATGTCAGCTTGAGACTTCTGATAAAGAGCAATGAGAGAACAGACAAAATCCTGTTGAATTAGAAGGGTAGCTATAGATGTCTGGAAAATGCATATTGCCAAGTGAGGTTTCTATATATGGAAAATGTAGAGATTTTTAAATTTCCCTCCTGTAGAAATTGTAGAGATTTAAATTTATCTAACCACAGATAAGGACTTGGTCAGTTTCAGAAGGACAGCTTTACAAAGAGCCTACTAGTCAAAGGATTTTTAAAGCCAAAGTTTAAATTCTGAATCTTGCAGATTATATGTAGAGTATATTCAGTGTATGTGAAAATCAGATGATCTACGTCTGATTTTTAGGTCTATTTCTTTAATAAAGTTAACAGATTTATTAATTTGAGG
Source organism: Meriones unguiculatus (assembly GCF_030254825.1). NCBI lineage: Eukaryota > Metazoa > Chordata > Mammalia > Rodentia > Muridae > Meriones > Meriones unguiculatus. Next base: position 32,795,846 of record NC_083359.1, read on the forward strand.
GGATATTTTTCATGTCTTCTTTTGCATACCGTCCTAGTTTGGTCTGTTGTATTATTTACAACACAAAGACCTTTCACACATTTTTAGAACCTGTCAGTTTTGGTCATTATTAGCAATGATCATTATTATGCTAGTTACTAGGACATCCTAGGAAAACAACAGGGAGAAAAAGCACAATCCAACTTTGTTTCTCTACATTTTCAATGACGCTTCAGAATATTCTGTGAAAATGACTTAGAATCCCAAGATGGCTAATGCCAGAAGGAAAACAATAAAATTTAACTTACTTCTTTTTGATTTATAGTTAGCTAAAAATGCCAAGGGAAGTAGAATAAATGACTAATCCAATGGCACCCTCTGTTTGAAGGAAGAAACCATGTCAGGATACTGGATTTTCTCCAAACCAGTGTGATCTCTGCTGTCATACACAACCTCCTTATTGTATTGTATTTACCAGGCTTTTAGTTGTGGTGACAAAACAGTTTGAAGAAAGAAGCATTCGTTTTGGCCCATGATTTCTTAGATTTCAATCTGTGGCTACTATTCTATGCCTTGTATCTGAGGGTACACTTAATATCTCAATAGAAAGAAAATACAGTGAAGGAGACAGGGAGCAGAGATATAGGAAGAAACAGGCACAAGAGAAACTTCTTGAAGTTTTATCCGAGGTGGCTTATGTGCTTCAACGTGGCACCATCTCTTAGCTTGTATCACCTCACACTAATGCCATCCAATTACAACTCTCTTAAAGAATGCATCCAGTAATGAGATGAGAACTATCGTGATCTAGTCCTTCTCTAAAAGTTCATCAGCCATCAACCAAGCCTTGAGCTCATGAGCTTTAAGGAAATGTTGCAGATTTAAACTAGAACATGTATTGACTTAAGCTTTTAACTGAGCGTTTTGTCTTTAAAAACAGAATAAATTTAATATCAGCTTCATTTTATGTGCTAACATGCCTAAAACCCATTAAATGAGTGCCATCTAGGGAATGGTTGGAACTTGTGCTATGAGCATCAGGAATAAGCAAGGCTGTGATCATGTTAAACACAATAAGTGATCAATCTTTGACCATCCATTCTCAAAATACTGATTAAACCTTTCTCTTGCGTGTGCCAGGCACTCTGCTGGTACTAATAACTGATAATAGGTGTTGAACATTCATGACACTCCAGACTAGGAGCTAAGAACTTAGTTTAGCATAACTAATCTAATTTGGTTCTTGGGAAATAAGTGCTACCATCTTCTTGTCCCAATTTTATTATGATGAAAAGTCACAACAAATTACAATAAACGTCCTATCCTATATGGCAGGTCCCATTGAGCTACAGCTCAGTGTATGTTTTCGGGAGTGTTTAATAAACTGTTTCTTTACCAGATTGGCATACATCCTGTTGTACCTAAAACTTGAAAAAATGTAAACACTCATTCTGGCTAGAATAAAAATCAATACAACAAGAGATTGAAATACCTGTAACTAACCTGTAAGCCCCACCCACACAAAGACCAGGGAACTTCCTGTAATGATGGTAATTGTAGTTCTTTGTAGGTAACAAAAGCCCCATTGAAAAGTACAGTGGGCTATGGGCTTTTCTTTATATGACCTTGCAACGTGTCTCAAGGCCAACCAGAATGTAATCCAGACCAAAATTCATCTTGATCAGTATTTAATAAAACTTGCTTTAAATGTGGCCCAAAATGGTTAGAACTGCTCTGCATTGGTGAATCTCAGGACTAACAAGATAATCGGGTCTTAAAATGCACTTAATTCTCTGTAGAGGAATATAGAATGGCAGAGAAACACTTAAAGAAGTGCTCAACGTCCTTAGCCATCAGAGTGATGCAAATCAAAACAACCCTGAGATTTCACCTTACACCCATCAAAATGGCTAAAATCAAAACGCAAATGACAACACATGTTGGAGAGGTTGTGGAGAAAGGGAAACCCTTCTCCATTGCTGGTGGGAATGTAAACTGGTACAAGCACTTCGGAAATCAATCTGGCGCTTCTCAGACAATTAGGAATAGTGCTTCCTCAAGACCCAGCTATACCACTCCAAGGCATATATCCAAAACATGCTCAAGTACACAACAAGGACATTTGCTCAGTCATGTTCATAGCAGCTTTATTTGTAATAGCCAGAAGCTGGAAACAACCCAGATGTCTATCAACAGAGGAATGGATACAGAAATTGTGGTATTTTTCCACAATGGAATACTACTCAGCAAGACATGAATATGCACATTTTTAAAGAAACAAGTAGATCCTAATTTAAGGGACATCTCAGAGTCTTGACTCCTTTTTTGTGGATATGAAAACAGAGCATTCAGGCCACAGATGTGCATATTTTTAGGATTATCAGGTGATCCATTCATTTTTATGTATCATATTTAATAGAGAAAGAACCCCTATTATAAAGAAAAATAGTCAGAAAACATCTAAACATATATTCTGCCATTTTTATTTCCTATTTAGCTTTTCCAACTAGCTTTCTTAAAAGGAGTGTTCATGTATTTGCTAAGTACTTATACTTAGTGTCTCTAATACAAACTTAATACTTTTAAATGTCTTGACTCATAAGCAAGAAAGGTATTGAAAATCACTAGGTAACTTAGAAAGATTTTTGTTAAAGGATATCCAATGCTCTTTGCTAGAAATTACACTGTATGTCCAGCTGGCTGAGACAACTGTTTGAAAAATGAAGAAATTTTGTTCTAAAAATGAGAGCTACTCATTTATTTAGCTGAGGTACCAAACAGGCAAAGAGCAAAGTAGCACATTTGAGGAATATCCATGTAAGAATGGTAAAGAAAGTGGGTGCTATTCTTGAGAAATCTTGCCCCCAGCTTTTCTTCCTTGACTCTGACAGGTAGGAGTCCCCTAGAAGCAGTTTTGAAGTTAATTGTATGTGGAATGGAGACATTTGTCCCCTAATGCCAACATAAGCCTTACAGAATTTATGAACATCTTCTGGAATGAGAACTTTTTTTTTTGTTCCAGGAAAATTTTACCCTTACTTCCTGTGACTCTGGTCTCTGGACCAGCATCGTGGCCTTTGCTCCAGGCCCATGCATGGTTAGCACGCTCTCTGAGGCAGATGATAAAGGGAGCCTCATAGGCCAGGAAAGCTGAGTTACCTCATGTATATATTAATTACAGTTTATTCACTTTTGTATCCCACGTGTAGCTCCCTCCCTCTTCCCCATTTTACCCATGCCTGCTTCCTGTTATGCTCAGCAACTCTTCATCTTTTTGCTTGCTCCCCATTGACATCGACCTAGACCACAATCTCTGTGAGTTTGCTTTTTTTTTCTTTTCTTTTTTTTTTTTTAATGCTGCCTTGTTGATGATACCCACAAAGGTGCTGGGTGGTAATTCTTTAAAATAATGACATCTTTAAATGGCCTACTATGTGTCACAATTCAGCTTTTGGTACACTTGGACCTTCATTCTGTCACTCTTAGCCTCCACTACCACCAGAGGATAGTAAAGGCAGTCCTTTCCCTAGGGACTCTCACAAAGACCCTTGGACACTCAATTCCAGCAGATTACATTCAGCTCTCACCCATTGCACCACAACCAAGTGACCTCAGTAGGAGTTTCCCTGTACCTTTCCCCCACTTGCCTAATATACAGATGCTGTTTCCTTCCCCTGTAAGGTTCTAAAGATCAAATGCTCAGCTCAGTACTAAGGAAATATTGACGTTTTTCCCCCTCCCATTTTTTCCCTCTCTATTCTTCCTTAAAGGCACAAATAAGATATCATTGCCCAAAAGAAAAACAGGAGGGAATCAAGGATTAAGTGATTAAAACTAGAATTTTTCTTTGATGTACTTAACCAATGGGTCATTCAAGGTACTTCACAATTTGCCGAGAGAACCATTAAACACCATTAGTAGGTCATCTGCCACTGACTTCAAAACTATAGTCTTTAAAACACAGCCAAATAGGGAAATCATCTTAATAGCTCGGATAGCTTTGATATGGGCCACGAGGCCATATGACAGATGCACTCACCGGCTCATAAATACTGGGCTGATTCTTTTAGTGATTATAATTTGCAGAATAGAAATTGTTATGTGCTCCGTTGTGTAATACGATATCATTTAAAAATGTAAAACTGAAGCAGGGGCATTTTGGCTAAGTGGCCCTGTATCTTTGCACACCAGGTTGAGCACAATTCAGTTTGTTCTGGTCCCACCTAAATGAGCCTCACATCATAAAGTACCTGATAGTTGTATTCTTGTTTGTTTGCTTGTTTGTTTTTGTTGGATTTTTTTTTTTTTGTCCTTTAAATTTTGAACGAGAGCTCACATGCAGCTGGATTGAACTTTTGAGATTATCTTTTCCTATATTTTTTTTTTTTTTTTTTTTGCCTATGAGGCATCTGAGTCCGACTCAGTCTCTAAATGCACAAAACACCTCCACCCTCACCTCCCTTCTCCCCAATGGGAGGGTCTGAAGCACAGACAATAAAAAGAATAATAATAATGTGGCTGAAGGACAGGATGTATTTACCAAGTCTTCGTGTCTTTCACAACCAGCGTCTTATTGCTGTGAGTAATGCCCGAGATGTGGCCCCGGCCCCGAGTGCTACGGGGCTGGGTGTCACCCTCCCACACATCAAACTCTCAGTCAGAAGATAAAAACCAACTTTTCCCAGATCAGTGAGGAGCAGTCAGTCTTCAGTGCCCTGGCCTGCCTAAACATAAGGAATTTGAAAAATGCCACTTCCAAGCCTTTTCCACTGCACCTGTAGGAAAAGAGCTTGTCATCCATAAACATGACCTCAAGAATTATTATTTTATTTAAACAAATCACTCTCTTACAAACAACAAACACTTGGGTAGACACATATGTGATTCAAGCAAGGCAGTGGTTGTCCACCTTACTCATGATTTAATACAGTTTTTTTCCTGTTTTGGTGACCTCCCCCCCCAACCATAAAATTATTTTCATTGCTACTTTAGAATTATAATTTTCCTACTGTTATGAATTGTAAAGTAAATCTCTGATGTACAGGGTACTGATACGCAACCCCCAAGGGTCACTACCCACAGACTGATAACCGCTGAACTAAGGTATAAAGCACTGGGTTTATTTGGCAAGTCCAAATTAGTAGCTCAAGGTCTTCCAGAATATAGACTCAGCTCTTCCTAACTTGCTTGGACCAAGCTAAAAACAAACAAGGGCTTCATCTTTGTCCTACAAGTAAGCAAGGTTCGCATTATAGATGTGAACATTTAGTCCATATATGTAGATCACGCAAGCTTGTGTCGTCTTGTAAGGCTCATATTTGCATATGTATATTTGTGCCTGTACTATATGCTATATAAAATTTATTTATAGAAAGCATTATTAATGTCCTCGTCCCTGAAACAATAAATACAATTATGGACTCCTTAATATATAATATTCTAAGCCTTTTTTAAAATTTTTGTTTCTTGTGAAATCCAATTAACTATTTACTCAATGACAATAAAAACTCCATTTGTTCATTGTTTTAAAGAGCCATACAAGTCAAAAGAATCTAAAGAAAGCCAAAATGGTCTGAAACTCCAGAAATAACAGCTGTGCCTCTTTTGATTAAGTATTTACGCATTTCAAATATCCTAAAGGTATATGTAAAATTCCTAGAGAAACTTCAGTGATTTGTTGGTCTTGCTACTACGATTTACTTTCTACCCTAAAGCAAGAAGCAAGAGAGTAGTTGTCGATGTATGATCTGCAAATAATCTAATGGCATTTATGAATGTGAGAGAAATGTAGACAGCCTACCTGAAGCCTGCTGAGTCAGATGGTAACAAGCCATATGCTTCTGCTGATGTGAGCTCAACATGGAGAGGTTATCCCCAGTAAGGTGTTCTGAGTTTTAATTCTTCTACATTGTGACCCTCACTGGATTGAGTAAAAAATCACATCTCCCATCTATGTTTCATCAGTGGGAAACATCAGATATAGTTAAATCACTCCATTAGGGAGGAATCACAATTATTAGGGTTACAATGTATTTATGTAGAACCTAAGGATAAATTTGAAATGAATATGCTCTATGAATAAAGGGAAACATAAGTAGCTCTTTTTTATTTTTGTTGTTTTGTGGTTTTGTTGTTGTTTGTTTGTTTGTTTGTTTATTTTACTTGTAATTCCCTAAGTATTAATCACATGTGTGTTCAAAGTTCAGGCACATTGACTATAAGGACAAGGAACTCATGTACATTGTAGGGTAGAGGAAACATTAGCTGTGAGTTTCCAGACTCTCTCATTCAGAGTCCACCAAATGTTCCCCACCACTGCACTGCTTACCCCTACCTAGAATGATAGGTGTCAGAGACTGTCCCTCATCTTTCCTTCTTGTTTCAGTGCAAGCCCTGTTCTAGCAGCCCCTGATGGAACTCAGGTGTGATGGTATTTTTGTTGTCTGCAGAGTAGTCGCATGTCCCTTCTGCTCCATGGTTTTATAATCACTTTAAATTGAGAATGAATTGCTATTTAAAAAAATAAACTTTCAACCATTTCCAAAAGATTTTTAAAAATAAGCCAATAAAATGAAATAACGCAATGATAATATTTAAGTAGGAATATTACAGCAAATAATTCTTCAAAGTTTACTGTTAATGGCCACTTGACATTTTAAATCAGGTATTACAGTAAATCACTGAAAATTAGCCAACAATAATTTATATTCATCTATTTAAATGATACTTATAAATAAGTAAATATGATTTAAATATAGTTTGAATGATGCTAGGTAGAGTTTAGGGCAGCAAATGTCTTGGGTTTTGTTGTCACTTTAGATAAATTAAAATACTGTAGACTTCCTAAGATATATAAGGTTGTGATGGACCTACAGAGAAGAAAAACCTAATTCTTTTTTTTTTAAAAAAAAAAAAAAAAACCTAATTCTTTCAGTCAAGTTAACTTACTTCCCAGCATAGAATCTATCACCTAAACAATACAAAAATCTCTTTTTACATTTATAACAGTATATAAAGGGGGTATCATAACTTTTGGATTAAAATATAAAGTGGGTTTTGATTATATATTGTGGATTTTGAATTAAGCAGAGCTCAAGAGCTTTGTCATGTTCACTGGTGTATATGAACAGTAGTGATATACCTTTAGTTATTTTGTATTTATTCATCTCAGACATATTATTCACACGTTGAAAATACCCCAAACACCATTCCAAACAGAACAGATAAGAAAAGTACATTATATAATCTTTGAGGTACTGAACTTGAGTTTTGTAGTAGGGAGACTCAATGGTGAATTTGTAGATAAAACAGATAGTGTTGTAAGTTTTTAACTGCAGCTGATCAATGGTATAGAAAGACAAGCTTGGGTGTGGGATAAGGGAGGAAATTAACACATGGAGTGGATTGAGAAGACCTCTGTGTGGTATGATATTTGAACTAGAATGTGAAGGGGACACAGCAGCCTGGGCTGAAGCCATCAAAATGGAAGGTACTGGGCAGGAGTGTGGTCAGTATTCAGGCTTGACATCAGCTCAAGACTATGAACAGGCCAATGTGGCTGGGCTTTGATGGACATGACAAAGAAATTGTCCTACAAGATGGCCTAAGCAAGGAGAACAGGGTGTAGTCTGTAGGCTTCTGAAGGCTATGGTAGTATAATGTTTAATATTATAATTAATAAAAAGCCATGCATAAAATTGTAGAAGTGACATCTATTTTGTTGTTCATTTTCGTGTGAACAAGCACAGTATCTTAGCACTGTTTCTATATTCTGCTAAAAATCCATTCCCTTCAGGCTTACTCAGTTCAGGGACTGGGGAAAGGCCCAAAGTTATACTCAGCTATGAGGGAAATTCAATGAAGATTTATATGTGAAAAGTACTAAGCCATAAGTAAGCTCCTAGCTACTGGAGAAAAGAGCTATTTATAATTACCTATCACATAAAACATTAATGAAAGAGATTCTATATTGGAAGCCTAAAGGAAAACCAGAAATTCTGAATACTATTAAACATTTATTCTACAAACATTTTTGATTGTCTGCCACATATCAGGCAGGATATAACAGCGAAGAAAATGCACATGGCTTTTGCTCTTGTAGAGCGAGGCCTCCAGTTGGGGAAATAGAAATTAAAACTTTAATATAGTAAAAAGTTGGATTCAAAGCAGAGAAAGAAACACCTCCGCATTCAAGATAGTCTCTGGAAGTAGGAACTTGATAAAAAACCAGTTGAATAAATGAATGTATGAATGTTGATTCATAAAAATAAAAAAAAGTAACTAAGCTAGCATGCCCAGGAAAAACCTCTTGCGGGCTCTCTGAAACTGTGGTCAGACAGTAAAAGATCATTTCCAGGTGGGATGGTCCAGTACATAAAGGTTCCTGCTGTCAACACTGAGGACCTGAGTTTGATCCCCAATAGCTCTATTTGAAATTCATGCTAGTTTAGGCTGCAGTGAGGGGGTTGCACACGGCATCAGATGAATTCCGTGTGTGTTCATATTTTAGCGAGCTGATATGTATTTTTCCTTCCAATTGTATAAACTAAAACTTGAAGAATTTTCAACAAGACCTAGTGACTCCACATGTTTTGTTATGCTAAATTTCTCTATCCATTTCTTACTATTGTCCTCACTTCTTAAATCTGAGCTGGCCATCATACCACATTCAGACAGGAACATGATCTACATCTTTCCCTGCATAGCCTTTCCTTTTCTCTTGGCTAAAATGCCGTTTCCCCAAGTAATGACTCCTTTCTTACTCTGATTTTCATCAATACACTTGAATAACCTAAATGTAGGTAATTTATTTGAAAACTGTTCTTCACTGTTCTGAAGTCTGAGGTGAGTGACAGGTGCTTCAGGTCCAGGTCTTCTTGCTACATCACAACTGTGAAGAGAACCACATAACAAAGAAAGTAGAGCATGGAGGTCCAGGTTAGGTTCCTCACCCTGCCACTGACCTGGTAACATCCCAGTCTTATGACCTTATCCAGTCTCAATTACGTTGTGCAGACCCATCTCCAGAACAACACAAAAGAAGTTTGGTAGCTCTAGAATAGCAATGTACACTTCTGTCCCAGCACTCAGTGGGCAAAGGCAGGGACATCAAGAGTCCAACCATCCTTGGTGATGTAGTGAGAGTTGCCTGAACACAACAGCCCATAAAACAAACAAGCAAGCTAAACCAAAATATAAATATAAAGATAACTTTTCAACTTTTAAAAGTATACATACCTGTCTGAATATCTAAAAACCTTTTAAATATACTTTACCTTTTTCCTCTCTTCTCTCTCTTCTCTGTTTATTTTTGCTTGTCTTCCTATTAAAACATAAACATATTGAGGACCAATGTGTGTTTTTTCACTAACATATGCATGGAACCTAAATAATATCATTGCCTATATGTCGAATGGATAAATAGATGGTAATATTTGTCACACGGGAGTTGTGTCTTTCAGAATAAATGATGCAGTAACAAGTGTATTAACCTTGTAAGAATAAAGGAGCATTGCCCTTCCTGCCTTCATGCAACAGTCTTCTCTGTGGAATGACCCTAAATAGATTCATATGGGGCTGATCTAAAAAATGTTGTCTAGTCAAAAAGTTTGGATTTAGTTGGTGTTCTTCAGACATCTTTTAAATACAGAGGTGGCACCTCCACCTTAATGTTTTATGTTAGTATTCATAAAAAGACTATGAAGAAAGAATCATTAATGAAATTAGATTAAATATTGGTTAGGAAATAACTGAATGAATATACTTTACATAAAAACTTTTGAGATTGGGGAATGGAAAGGGAGGAAAAGTCGTAGAGGTTTGTGACACTCAAAGTTGTTACAATCAACTTGGTTGGGAAAACTAACTTGTAATTTTATAGATTTTCCTTCCCTTCAAAACAATTTCTTTAGTCTTTAACATCCCTGATTCTGCATAAAGCATTTGGATTAATCAGTTCTGTTAAATATAGAAATTCAGCTTGAATATTCTGTGGTCATTATATCTTAGATAGAAAATTACCCTTCTGCTACCTTACAGGGCCAAAGAGCCGTGGGGAACATGGCCCTTGCAGAGCTACTTCTTTGTAACAACCAGCTTTAACTAGACTGTTCGGTGTTGGGCTTTGTGCGTGCAGAGTACTCAGAGTTGAAGTGTCCGTTTGATGTGACTCATGGAGGAAGTTGCTTTACCTTGAGATTTAGAGCGGGTGTTCTGTTTACTAAAGGGCCGTTAGAAACAAGTGAGTTTGGGTGTGAGTTTAGGCTGTAGCACTCCTGTACTGTGTGCTAACATTTACGTTCAAGCTGCCCTTGCAGTAGGCAAGGTATTGTTCTAGCTTCATATGGGCATGACTGTTAGAAACAAGTTTAGCAGAGGTTCATCTCTTTATCATGAGACAGCTTCAAGCAAGAGAATTGGCTCCATATACTCGCAGGGCTTCCTCTCCCCAAGAGTTCAGCAAGTGGATCCCACACTTCAAAAGGTAGCAGATTAGACTTGATACTAGATTTGTTTCACAGTTTAAATTAAGCAATGTATAACAGAACCATAGGAGTGAAATACATGCCTTCCAACATTCATTTCTATATCTTCTCATTCACTGAAATCTTGGCATCCACAGAAATGCCTCACCTTTTCTTATATATTATCCTAACTTTGTATCCTACTCTTCCACTATAATACTGTTGGCAGGAACTCACTTTCATTTGATCTATATTCTTTTATTTATTATTTTCTTTGTTAATACATACACAGAAATTTTACTGTATTTTATCTACTAAAGGATGTTATGAAAAGATAATTTATTTAAATTTTAACCTAAAATGAATAATTGCTTCAAAAACTTAAATCTAGAAGCTAAAATGTCAGAACAACCAGCTACTCTGTCAAAGATGAAACAGGAGTAACCTTGGCCCTTTGTCCTTAGCATGTGAATGTACCCACTGAGGTACCAGCAATCTAGCGCTTCCTGTCCCACCACCCTGAGAAAGGAGGCTCCTAAGATGTTCCCAAATTAGCTACTTTCTTTGTTTAAACTAGGAAAAAAGCAGGATAATCCTTTTCATTTGAATGGCATATTTCAAAACAATCATGAAAACAATGATGAGGAATGTAACTGTAGAAGGGAACCAGTGTTGAAATGAATGCGGTAAAAGGGGGGACCCATTAAGTGTGCGCACCACTGAGTCAAGCTGCATATAATTATCATAGAAGACATCATCGTAGCAGCAGAGAATGTGGATAATGATTTGTCAGAGGCTGAGTGGTGGGGAAGCAACAACCCAGGGTGCTTTTACTCCTCCATTGATGGAGCCCATCACAATGTAACATTGAGGGGGCACCTGGCATTAAATACTGTATTTACAGAAATGCAGTTAAAAAAAATCAAGATAGCATTTAGTGTATTGTTCTTATACAAAAGAGAAAGAAGGAAAAGAATTGCCTTTATCGACCAACATATTCCAATTATGATGTTTTATTTAAATAATCACAAATGGGCAATTTGTTCGAACTTATTTTTGTATTCCCAGCATGAAATAATCCCCCATCCACTCAAGTTTTTCTATGAATCTAAGATGGGATAAGTAGAACCATAATTACAGAAAAAAAATTTGGGCGTTGCAATTGCAGTGCAGTGTTGGGGCAGTCGCTTTCGTGGCCTCGGTAGTTTGGCTTGTCTTTGTTGAGGCTCTATTTTCCTCTCACTTTAGCTACCGTTTCCTTACGCTACTTCAAATTAATTGTCAATACCTTTTATGCCTTTTTATGGTTTTGTTCTACATTTCTATGGCCATCTCTTGCTTTTCTTTGTCAAAATTGCTTCCTTTGCCTGTGCATCTGAACTCGATCATGGCGAGGGCCTCTTTGCTTGGGCGCTGCATCTGTGAAGCAGAAGCAGGCTTTGTCTCCCAGGAGAACCGCTTCGTCACTATTGAACCGGAAGCCTCCATTTTGCTCAGGATGTGGTTGAGGGGGGCGGGGGTCAGAAGATAAGAATTCAGGGTGTGTGTTTGTCAGCAGTGCTTGGCTCTGCTCCACTCACTTCCACTGGAGTAGCGTAGGCTCCTTCCCTGGGATTCTTAATGTGCCCTGTCGCCTCACGAATATCCTGTGTAGTATTTTATTTTCTTCTACTGGGTTGAGTTCATAAACATTAATCACAAGAAAACTAATTAGCTCAAGGATGCATAATGGAAGCAGCAAATGCGTGCGCCCTTATGAGTTGCTGGTTCAGTCAGTTAACTTGTATATTTCATTTCCTACGTATTATACGCCAGTATTCCATTCAAACATGCTTACCCAGAAAGCCAGGCGTAGAAGGTACGAGACAGAGACAGCATGGCTGATTCCCGAATTGAAGAGGCAACTGATCCTCAGGGTTGCTTGCAAATATTAGTGTAAAATCAAAAGTTTCTTTAAAACATAATAGATCATTTTTCAATGGAGGCACATTTAAACCTGAGACACGGTAGTGCCTGTAATAAAGGTTTGATGTGAATCTATAAGCCATTAACAAAGATAAAAGAAATATTGTAACAGTGATATGAGCAGTAAGTAAAATGGATGAAGACAGGAAAGGTAATTAGAGGGAGCCCTTCCAAAAGAACAGGGAAATCAGACTGGATTCCTAATGAGTCATCAAGACAAATCAAAGAAAATGGGAGGGGGCTTGCTTGCCCAGTGCTCCTTGGCTGGAGCATCACTACTTTCTCTGCAGGGGAGCCCTGCGAGGGTCTGCCTTCATTGCTCAGCTTCAATTCACTCAACTGTCAAAGACCACATATGAAGATATCACTGATCACAGGGTTATTTAAGAGCTAATGTCCTCATAAGGACCTGAAAGCAGCAACTAGCATATAGGCATTGTGGCCATGGGTTTGTTTAATGAAAGAAATAGATACTATAATAAGTTTACTGGAAAGCTGTAGCCTTCCCCAGGTTATTGTCTTCTTTATCTTTTCCTTTTCCTCTTCCTTTTTTTGTGGCACTAAGGATCAAGGCAGGCAATTACTCATATTAGACAAGCATCATACTAAAATTAATTGCAAAGAACTATGTCCCTGCACGAGCTAATATGGGTTCTTTTTGGTGGGGGCAAATGATGGCTTTACTTACAAGGGGATAGAAGAGAATATGGTGCCTGTTACTTTCCAGTTTATTTTTTTAATTTTTTTATTTTGTTTTTAATATATTTTTTATTCATTGCAATTTATTCACTTTGTATCCCAGCTGTAGCCCCACCTTCATTCCCTCCCAATCCTGCCCTCCCTTCCTCCCCCATCTCTTCCTGTGCCCCTTCCCCAGTCCACTGATCATGAAGGTCCTTCTCCTCTTCCATCTGACCCTAGCCTATCAGGTCTCATCAGGACTGTCTTTCATAGTCTTCCCCTGTGGCCTGGAAAGGCTGCTCCCCCCTCAGCTGTGGCTGTTTACTGGTGTTCTCTCTCCCTGCTCTCTTCTTTCTAGGCCCAGCAATGCAGGCTAATAAACATGAAGAGTTAAACCTCTAAACAGCAAGCCTGGCATAAAGGTGTTCTCCTAAACTGCCAAAAGATTTAAATACCAAATACCTGTGGGAGCTTTTAAAATACTCTTCCTAGGGTTATGAATCCTGCAGTCACCTGGGCTTCACTGACTAGCATTGGAGGGAATGGATTTGATGGACTTATAATGAAAATATTGAGTCAGTAGTATTGGTCAGAAATGTGTGTGTGTGTGTGTGTGTGTGTGTGTGTGTGTGTGTGTCTCCATTCTCTGGAAATACTCTGAGTGAACTAATAATTTCATATTTGTTATTTACCATGTGCCAGATACTTAAGTGCTTTTATGAATTGCTTTTCATTGTTCCTTCATGCCCAGCTTAAGTACAATTTTTTTTTTCCTTATCCTCATTTTGGCAATGGGAAAATGGAGATGAAGGGAGGTTAAGTAGCTTGCTGGGGTTTGCACCATTAGAAAATTGTGGAGTTGGGTTCCAGCCCAGGAAGCCTGGCACTGGCCACTGATTCCAACCAAACATCAACACTGACCTTAAGATTAACAACCATTACATGATTTCACTGAATGATGGTAGATCATCTTTAACACCTCATGAAGTATCCCTACAATGCTGATATTTCTAAAGTTCAGCCTCAGATAATAAGACAACTTCTTCCCTTTCATGTTTGTTATTTTGAGCATTCCAATCTACTAATATGTCTTTCTTGTTTTCTAGCTCTCCCATGATACATCTGTGTTCTATTGTTCACCTCTCCTTCCCCCCTTCCTTTTTCTTCTTCTCTTTTTTTGTCTTTTACTCCCTTGCTAATGCCACTTCAGTAAACTCTTTCACCCTTGTGCCATCAAATACAGCACCCACAAATGGCCTTCTTTATAGTGTCTGTGGTTTGTAGGTCATATTATCTGCAAAGAGTGGCAAATCAGTTCGCCTCTTATACCAGATGGAAACTGATAGGTACATATTTTGATCCTGTTTTCAAAGCCACAGTTGCCTTTAGAAATCATTCCATTATCAGCCTAACAAAATATCAGTTACTATTATAACAAGGTGTGTGTCCTGCATCTCAGATGCATAACAAGTGAAAACCTAAGCTGCTGATGCAAAGTGAGCTATTATGAGCTAACTTTCCCCACTGCCTTTGCTGGATCATCTTGGCAGACCCACTAAGGATGCTATTATAAATTCCTGCTTGATCAATTAGGAAAGCAAGGCTTATGGGTTTGAGCAAGTTCCTCTCATAACATCACCATTATCAATGGTGGCAGCCTCCAAGCGGTGCAGCCTCCTGCTGTGTGAGGAATCCATTTTCCATCTCTCACACACTAGAACCCATGTAAGAAGATTCTTACACAGCCTCTACGATCTATCCACCAAGCCTTTTGATGTTAGCCCTTTGGTGTCTCCTTTCTTTGCTAAGGTAAGCCCCCTGGAGAAGGGGTGGGTGCAGCTATTTGTAGTTTCTCTGGTTCTGCTGGCCACATGCTGCAGCCAGTTGATCAGGATGAGGCCTACTTGGGAGCAGTGTTTGGAGTATGTGCCAAGCTCAGGCGGCTGTAGCCTTTGATTTGGAGCATGAAAAGGCATCTTTGGTCTCTGCCTTCTTTGTGTGTGCTTTTGTTGTTGTCCACAGGAGTGGCAGGAATGGAGACTGAAGAGGCTCAGTAGGCTGGCTGTAAAGAAAGTTGAAGAAAGCCTGTCTATTACCTAAGGAATACAAATCACATCTTAGAAGTTTACAAAGGAAATGTGGACACAACTGTGGAGAATTCCAGGCTCCTTGTGGTCTTTCTAATAGGCTCTTGCAAAGCACAGAGCAACAAACTTACATACTGGTAATACCAGAAGGGTCTATATGATAGAGCCACACATTCAGCAGTGAACAAGAACAAGAAAGGAGAAATCAGGGAGTTTACAATTTGTTTCCTCTGATACTTTAGAAAACTGAAAACAGCATAACTTAATAATTCGCTTTCATTATGTATCCAAGGTTTCCAAGCAGTTGGAGTTTTGATATATCATTTTTACCCACCCATTCAAAGAGCATATCAATAAAGCACAATAAGAAAAGCATGTTTTTGGCTCGTTTAATATCAAAATACCATGTGCTAAAATGTGACAATTATAGGTTTTTCAGCCTGACTTGGACAGCATGAGATCCTGTCTCAACAGGCAGAGCAGTTCTGTGATAAAGGTATCTATCTGTAAAGTGAGTTGAGGGTCTAAAGGAGGCAGTCATTGTTCCTGGACATGGCAGCCAAGGTTTTACAGGGCAGGTGAGAAGGAAGGTGAGTCTTGTGGGAACAGTCATTTTCCAGATAGAGTTTAGAGCTATAGAAGCCCAAAGCAGAAGCTCCCTGGCAGTTTAAAAATGGAACCAGAGCACCCACGAAGAGCAAGGTGGGGTTTGCAAAGTAGTGGACACACACTAGACGAGAAAACAAACGTTTAGTTTTCCAAATATAATCAAAGTTATAGCCGGTTCATATCAAAATCTGGCCAATTTTAAATGCCATCCCAAATATATATTAAAGTGATTTATTATAAATCAAGATTAATTTTCTCCTGGTCATCCTAAAAAGTAATAAATCCTTTGTAAATAATGTTAAGGAAACGTGGATAAAACCAAAACATTGATCCAGAATTATCTTGGATCTGGCTAGATACCTCCAATAAAAATTTAAAGAATGAAATGGAAATTTGTGAGTTTTTCCCCATTGGATTTTTTTTTTATAATCACTAACAGCAATGTTAATTGAAATGTCCACACTGTTACAAAGGTAAATGCACATCCTAACTGTGCCTGGCAAAAGCCTGCTGTGGCTATTCGCTGGGCTCTAGCAGAGCATTACAGTCCGCCTGCCATATTCCTGTGCCAAAGATATCACTCTTTTACAAGAAAATTGAGTATGAGAATAGCACTGAGAGTTAGATAACCTGTGTAGTATGAACAACATGGTGAGTTTTATGCCCAGTAAAATACACACACACACACACACGTGCACACACATTAAAGAAATAACTAGGTAAATGAATAAAAGGTTGGAAAAGAGGGAAGGAAGAGAACTCCAGTTATTTAGAAACTGAATTGAATGGTCTGCTATGCCTCAGCCATTGTGTGCTGCCAGATACACTGTTTATAAGGCAGCATAAATAGCAGAAATAATTTTTTTATGTAATTCTGGAGGCTGGAAATCTAAACCGAATCAACCAGCATGGTTATACTCTTGCGAAGGTTCTCAAGCTCTTCTGGCTTACAGAGGTCTCTTTTCTGTGTCTTCACATGCAGGAAGACAACTCTGAAATTGTCTAACTAAAAGTTCTACCAAACCAAGACCTCACACCCATGACCTCTTTGTACATTTTTCCTTTATTATTATTATTTATTACAATTTATTCACTTTTTATCCCAGCTGTAACCTACTCACTCATCACCTCCTGCTCCTACTCCCCCCACACCATGTCTCTCCCCTAGTCCACGTTTGGGCTCTGAAAAATTATCATTAAATGAAGTCAATATTTACCTCATTAACATATATCTGTTTAGATTTTCTTTTATGTTTTCTTTTTTTTTTTCTTTTCCTTCCTTCCTTTCCTTTCTTCCCCTCCAACACCCTCCCCTAACGTAACCAAATACTGTGAACATGCTTAATGGCCGCTGTTCACTCTCCCTTCCCTCTTTTGCAGAATTGAGGACTTTCTACTGTTGCACTCGGGGTTGTTATGTTGAAACCTAAGGAAGACAGCAGTCCCCATTCCATGTCTGTCTTTCCCCAGATATATTCCATGGTAGGACTGCTCCGTTTCTTTCAGAGTAGCTCATGCAGTCTTACTGGTTGGTCTTGGGTGTTTTAATGTTATGACACATTGTGTTCCTCCAAGTTAAATGTTTTATAGTCAGACAAAGAATATCTTTGTGTGTGATGTAGCTTCAGTTTTAAATCAATACTTATTAATTCATGGCTTGATTTACTAATAGAGTCATTTTCTCTTTTTTCTCTTACTAAAAGATGTTTCGTTTTATTTGTTCCATTCTAAATTCCAAGATACAGTGTGAAGAGGTTAGCTGAGGTTATTCAGTAATTATATATACATACATATATACATATATACAAACATATATATGATTTCATACTACAACAGTTTTATATGGCAATTTTGGCAAACAAGTGGTTTTATTGCTTCTTTTTAACATTTATGTTATTTTTGCTTTCTGAATTTTGTTTGAACATTGCTGCTGGCTGGTTTCTATTATGTGCTTAAATGATTCAAACAAAACAGTGCATGACTTTTTGCAAAATACTTCACATTTGAGATGCTTTTTTTGGGGGGGGGAGGTAAAACAATGCTTTTGCTTTAAATTTCATAAAGAAATCATGTTGTACCCGTGTCTTATCATTGAAGATAAACCATGGGTCTCTTCTATCCAAGTGCATTCATCTGACATTTTGGAAAAACAAGTAACTTATCTAAGTTATATTGGTGCATAATCACAAGTTGGTCTCTTATTCTCAACCAAAGATCCTTAGCCATGGGGTAAAGTAACAAAGAAATCATTTGAACAATTTATCTCTGGTTTATAAAAAGCAAATGAAGGAAATTTATAATTCACAAAATGGTTTCTTCAGTTTATCTCCCCAAATAGTAATCATTTCCCTTTTCTACTTTTTTTTTTTTTACTTTCTTAATCCTCCTCTGGTAAAAGCAAGATTGTTAAAATAATTTTAACCAATACTGAGAGTTCTGTGCACACCTAACCTCATCTTCCACACTATTAACTCTGTCAATAGGATGATGAGTTTGTCTTAGTCAATAAGCCTGTACTGATGCACGGTTACCAGCTGAAGCCCCATATTAATTCAGCTTCCCCAGTTTCCCCTTCTGTCCTTCCTCTGCACCAGCATGCCACCCAGAGTACAATTTTGTTCTCTGTGGGCAACCCTTTGGATTCTTCCAATTTATGGAAGGTTTCTTAGGTTTCCTTTGTTTCCGATGACCTGGTCACTTCTAGAACATTGGGTATGTTATAAAATGGCTTACAGCTGAGATGTGCTGGCACTTACCTCCTCATTAGTTTTGATGTGTTTGAGGGAGAAAGGCTGCAGAAGCCAAGAGCCATTCCTATTAGATTATTTCAATGGAGTATATTGCCAACTTGTCCTAAAACTGATTAGTTTAACCCTGAGCATGTGACTGACATAGTGGGTTTTATTTCAGGTTTCCTCTCTGTAAAATTACTTTTGTACTCTTTTCATAATGTGTTTTCAAGAGACACTAGTTATATTGAAATCACATTAGATAATGGTCTTATATTCCACCTTACTGGGACAAGGAAATAAATAAATAAATTGGAATTCTTCTGCATGTTCTCATTTTTCATATATCTACCCAAACATTTATATCTGTACGGGTTATATTTATTCCATACTATGGCTTTTAAAAGCCATTACTACAATACTCAAATCCCCTCTTGGCCATGTTCTACTAAATATGGTCATTGTGAGCTCTCTTCCTTGGCCTTTGTGTGACTTTGAGTCATTTACCACCGTGCCTGTGAGTGTGTTGGTTTCTGTTATTTGGGGTTTGTTTGGAGGAGCGGGGAGTACACTCCTTCCTTCTGACTACATTAGATACGTGCTCCACATCTGTCTTCTCTGTTTCCTGAGCAGTAGAACCAGATGTTCCTTCTAGGGGAAAAACAGGGCTTTGTTCCTATTTCTAATGTTAAATTGTGCACCAAGATCTAGCTCCTAAACTGTGTTCTTTCGGGGCCATTCTTAATGTGGCTTTTTCTATTTTCTGTTTGATTTAACTTTAATGTTAGCCTTTGCTATATCTCCCATGTGTTGGCAAGTGATAATCATTTCTTTCCATTTTATGCTCCATTTCAACCTTAGTCTTGATTCTAGAACTTTGCTTTGCTTCAGAGCACCTCTGGGGCCAGACTCCACCCAAGGTCCACCCTTTCGCTTTAGTAAAAGGGAACAGAGCTTTATTGAAGGAAGAAAGTAACATAAATCAAGCTATAATTAGTCACCAAATGCAAATCCTACATTTGTCAAAAGTAAATTTACAGCTCAGGCATGGTAACACACACCTGTACTCCAAGCACTCAGGAGATAGAGGCAAGCTTAGAAATTGAACGTCAGCCTCGCAACACAGCAAGAAGCCAATTCAATAACAAATTTAAAAGTCAAACTGAGACATTAAATTTTCCTGAAGATCATTAATAATTAAATTAATTTTTCTGAGGCAATATTTTTCATTCACGTGTTATTTTATTGTTTTTTTTTAATTTTTAGTTTTTTTTTTATGAGAATAGGTGTTCTGCCTGCATGCATGTCTGTTTAACATGTGTGTGTCCGGTGCCCACAGGGGCCTGAAGAGGATGATGTATCCCCTGGGACTGGAATTGTAGATAGATGTTAGTTGTCATGTAAGTGCTGAGATGTTAGTTGTCATGTAAGTGCAAAGATGGTAGAGCCTACCCAGGTCCTCTGAAACAGGACCCAGTACTGATGATACCGCGGAAAGTTCAATAAAATATTTATTTTAATTTCAAGTCCTCATCTGTGGCTGGGTAGGCTCACCTGAGTATGTGGGTAGATGCAAGAGACTGTGTGGGTGTGAGTAGGCACACATGGGTATCAGGGTGCGCGGAGGCAGCTGGTGTTGGTGGAGGCCAGAAGTGTGGGCTCCCTCCTTCTGGAGTTGGAGTTTCAGGTGTTGGTGAGCCACCCAAGGTGCATGCTGGGAGCTGAACTCAGGTCTTCTGTGAGAGCAGTATGTACTCTTAACCACTGAGCCATCTCTCCACTAGACAGATATAATCCAAGAAACCCTTCCCCAAACTCCATCACTTCAGTTCTGCATAAATGACTTACTCATTCATGTATAAAATTAGGATCATAACTTAAGGTTCCTGAGAGGCGGGGCTGTCTTCTCTAGTTAGCAACATTTTTATCTCTTTTTATGTATTTTTAAAATATGTTATTATAAAAGGGGCTTAGGGCACATTGAATTAAGAAAACATTTTAGTGCCAGGAACAGAACACTCTGACCCTCTGAGATACTTTTTTTTTCTATTTTAACTTAAGATTCATTAAGTAGAAACAAAGAATTTTGATAAGAAATCAATTCCTGCTTAAAACCAATTGTAAGTTGGGTGTGGGGGGTGGGAACAGTTTATTGAAGGAGAAAAATACCAGATAAATAGGCATTTTTAGAACGACCAGTTATCAAGAAAATGATCCCTATAGATAATACGTAAAATGGCAATAAAGTTCTCTGAAGTAACCAATCCATATGGTCCTCTTGCTGGGTTAGGCAGTTTTCCATCGATTTGGCATGAGTTAAAATCATCTCAGAATCTCAGACAAGAAGATGCATCCATCAGATTGGCTACATGTAGCACCTGTGAGGGGGAAGGTTGTTTGTAATTGATGGGCTAGTGTCCAGCCCACTGCCAACATGGTCACCCCCAGGCAGCTTGTCCTGGGTCATGTAAGAGAGCAATCCCAGCAATCCAGGCCTTAGCCCCTTCCTCCATTGACTCGGTATCAGTCCCTGCCTCTTCCAGGTTCCTGCCTTGAGTTCCTGCTCTGGCTTCCCTTCATGGTAGAATAAACCGTAGGCTATGTAGGCTTTCTTTTCCTAGTTTCTTTTGGTCATTGTGATTGTGGAAGTAAAATTAGACAGGTGCCTTCAAATTTTCAGGCCTCCAAACAGAGCTCTAAAGCTTATACTTCAGATGACCTTTGCTGGCTCCTCCTTCTGGCTCTTGACATTAATGACGAGGAAACACTTTGGTCAAGCTATTGCACAGAAGGAAAGCATAATGACATAGTTGCCAATTTATCTTGAAAGATCGGTCCCTGATACCTAGAGCCAGCAGAGAAAGAAATGCTGCAGGCGGGTGATGGCCCCTGTGGTTGGAGGTAGGGCTGTCCCTTTTGAATTCTCAAAATCAGTGAATCGCAAAGCTCCTCTCACTGAGCTACCTAAGCAGGATGCTGCAAAGATGCCAACAAACCAGAAGAAAGGTAGTAGAGCTGCCTTGAGAGGTGCAGATAAACTCTGCTTTCTTCACATGGTCATAGAGCTGCCAATCAGCAGATTTTAAAGAGCTGGTAGAAGATTCCTCTAACATACCTCAAGTTTACTTAAGCTGAATCTTTTCCCTTGGCTTTTTGGTAGCTTGTATGAAAGCATGCACCACTAGGAATACAGGGAGACAAAGATGGTAGAGTGCCCTGGCAATGTACCTGGTATCTCATTGGGACATCTAGTATAAGAGAAAGCCAGTACTTAGAAAACCCCTTTCAATCGAGCTCTAATGCCTCGCTTTGTGGTGTCTGAGTCGAGGAAACAGAGTGCTTTGCATGTCAGGAGACAGGGTATTCAAAGGGGTGTTTGGAATCATAATCTATCGTTTAGCATTTGTGTACCGTGCGTGAGAGGGCCATGACACAGAGGGTGACAGACAGATACCAGACGGGCTCTAAAAAGAGGAAATTTTCTTTTAATTATTTCTGCACAGTTATTTTATTACTTGATAAAGATTTGAACCTGCTTCTTTACTGGGAGAAACGGTGCTTTAAGATGTTAATACAGAAAAAAAAAGATGTTAATACAGACACTGCTTTTGGTAGAAATAGCTTTTTTTAGTGGCATTAAAGATTTTTATTAATTTTCCTTTAAGTAATTGGCAGAGGCCCCAGTACTGGAAAGGAGCTAATATTCCTAATTTCTTTAAAAACTATATTTGGATAAATCAAAAGAGGATGAATCACAGAATCTCAGCATAGAAGGGAATATTATTTGGTAACCCATCGACCTGAGTGAATTTTTTTTTTCTGAAGAAGGAATTTTTTCCTCTTCTGTCTGAATATAATCTGATTAGACCTCATCATTTAATTCAACCAAATAACAGAGCAGAAAACAAGTAATCAGCGATGGGAAAGTGGAATGTGAGCTTTGCCGAATATCTCGTTCCTAAGTAAATTCTTCCAAAATAATGCAACAGTAAATGTAGCCTAAGGAAATACAGTATGAGAATTTGCCAGCTCTAGGACAGAAAGACCTCGCCTCCATGTCAAGAATCCTCTGCTAAGCTCTGCCAAACAGCAAGTCACCTGGAAGCGTTCAATTGGGTGGAGGGAGCTATTTTTGTCTACTATTTCAAAGAGGACTTTGGCTTAAAGGAAAAACGCCATCCTGTCTATTTTGGGTTTTTTTGTTTCTAACTTCTCAAGACATATTTTTCAAGTGAATATCCAAAAAGGATGCAAATCAAATCTAGTCAGCTAACTTTCTCATTTTCAGTTAATCAATGCTAGGTAAAACATAGCAGCCAAGTGGAAGGTCTTACCGGTGTGAGATGGTTTAAATTCACCCAAGAAGCTGCTAAAGTTGAGAAGAGAATGGAAAGAGGTGTCTGAGCAGACTCAGTCTGCATTGCGCATGAGCACATGGCTTGTCTGGGAGATCGGTGTGATGAGCATGTTTTCTCTTGGACTTGACACATGAATGTTTCTTTCTCTTGGTACAGATGAGAAGACAGACAAAATGGATCCTTTCTAGTTCATTCCTCATGGGGGCATCCGGTGATAGGTTAGTCATAAGGTTTCTGATGAACACCTTATAGGTTCTGGGATTCTCTCTGCTGGTATGTGGAGAACTTTGTGGCAATTCCAGAGATGCTCAGCAGAGATAATGGACTCCTGTCTGAGAGCCCAGGAAAAATTCTAGCTCACAGCAATCAGTGTAGCCAAAAGAGAAATGTACACCATAGTTCCTAAGACTAAGCTCTTACGGAGAAATGTAAGGAAACCAAAGCACAGTTACACACATAGGCTGGGGTTGGGGGAGGGGTGACAGGGACAGAGTCAAGAGCTTAGGGGAAACAGAACACTTACAATGGGACACTGCAGGCTCCTCAGCTCCATGGGGAATTACGGTCCCAGCCATCAAAGTCTGTACTAAAAGCTGTTCTTTGCTATGGTAGAAGGCACTTTCTCTATCCTTGAAAGCCTTGCGCTGTGCACACATCTGTGAAACACCAGTCCAGAGCAAAGACATTTACTACCTCCCTCTGTAGGATGTGCAGAGGTCCCCAGAGGATTGTCTGCAACAGTTCTCATATCCGTAAACAAGGTTCACACTGGCAAGTACTTTCACTAGTACAAGAAACACAGACAAGAAAATAGAAAATAGAGTTCCTGTGACCTACTGTGTGTTAGCTTGAGTGCTGGGTGTCAGAGGTACATAGTAATAGCACAGTGGGGTACAAAGTAAAAAGAGTTTTCATCTTCCTAGCTTACTTCTTTGCTTCCCTCTATCAACATGACTGCATTTATTTATAACAATCCTTCTATCTGTATTGCTCCAGGCACCAAAATCACAGTCACTAATTAGACAAAGCCATACCCTTCACAGAGATTGACAGGTCGTGGCTTTCATGCTTGTGATATCACAAGGACAGGGCGGATGGGAACATGGCGAGCTACATGGAAAAACGTACTGGGACAATCATGAGACATTGCCGGATGCCCTTTGCTCTGAGCAGAAAAGAAAAGTTCCCTGATGCAAGTCATGAGCACTGGGCTATGCAGTGTGGCCACCGTCCATGCCAGCAGAACCACTGGCTGGTTTTATTCAGGGACAGTTCCATGATACCAGTTCCACTTAGGGTGGGGGGAAAGAATTGTTCAAATCATGGGAGCGGCAATTCTTTCAAAGCCCCAACGAATATTTAAAAAGAAAAGAAGAGATTTACCATCTGAGGCCAGACTTAATAATATATAACAAATTATAGCTCTGTTTAGAATCCCCCTAGGTATCATTCCTAAGGATTCCAAGTGTTTAATTGAAATTTCTTTGGGGACAGTAGTAATCGTTCACTTAAGCATTATATTTATATTTGTGCGTGAAGGAAGGAAGTCAAAGGGCTAATAGACCAAGTGAAGAGACGGGCTGCTTTGCTGCTGCAGGCCATGACGAGCTGGCAATTCCCCAAGGAGTGCTTATCCTGGCGACAGCTTGCTTAAGTTGTCCCCCAGGGACAGTGGGAGGAGGACAGTGATGTGACTGACAGCTGTTTCTTCCCAGACTGAGACAGAACGCATGAACCTATTGCTGCTTTTCTAATCAAACTATTTTCAGTCTGGAGGATTTAAAAAAAATCCTTGAGATGGAAAAAATATCTTCTGGTCTAGATTTATTCTTAGAAAGGCTATTCTTTTCACCCCAGTGGTTAACACAAAGTGTTTTAAGCCCACGAGATCTGTGTCTTTATGATAGTAAAAGCAAAGTTAATTAAGATACATGGTTCTGGGGATATGTTAGCCACAAAAGTTAGTGGTGGCATCAAAATAATTGTCATGATGTTGTAGTACTATTGTTCCCAGCACCCCAAGATTTCCTGCTATCTTTTCAGTTCGTGATGGGAGAGCTGGGAGTAAAGATAGGTTGCTCACATGTTCTGTGCACGTTGAATATTGACCCAATTTCTGTTTTTCTGAATCTTCTGTACATACAGGGAAATTCTCACATTTAACCTTTCCATTTCTCAGCAGGTTTATTGAGGTGTAATTTATGGGCCAGAAAGATGCCCATTTCAGATACTTATAAGAATGGACTGTTAGTAAATGTATGAGGGGCACATCATCACCCCACACCCACTGGAAACACATTCTCTTCTCCCACAAAACGTTATTTAATCTCCTTTTACCCCACACTTCCAGCTCCAAGCAACAACAGGTTTGATTTCAAGTTCACATTATAATGGTTTACATTCATCACCAGACAGGTCTAGTTTTCCTTTCCCAGATGTGAACTCTAGTCCATATTTTTTAATATAGTTGATATTGTGATCCTTATTTTATAAATAAGGAAATTGAGATTCAGAAAGGGCAGGAAATTTATCTAAGGTCCCAAAGCTAATAGCTGTAGAATTTGAACTTTGTTTAATCTAATTCCAAAGCCCCTTTGTACTATACCACACAATCTTTCCCAATGTGAAATTGAAGCAGTTATGGATTGTTCAGAGTGATTTCCTATTATTCTTGAATGTGTATAGAAACACATACATATACAAATACATATAGTCATCTGTATATAAACATGCAAACATATATACGTATATATGTTTTCTTTACTAAAACCCTTTATTGTCATTCCTATATTTGTGCTTATAGCCATGTATATTTCATGCACACTAGTGTATGATGTGCACAGTTAAGCATGTGTTATAGAATTCCTATGTCTTTTCCATCGGAGACAAGGCTTTGTTTACTTATAGTTTTCTGATGTTAGCTTATAAAATACATACTGCCTCTCATGTAAGACTGTGAATCCTCTCTTCTATGTCTAGCCTCTCACACAATTTACCTTCTAATAGGAAAATATTGCTTATATTGAAATAAAATGTATGTATTATGAAACAGTATCATATATTACATTACGTATTTTCGCTATTCAGAGTTGTCCCTTTGTAATTTGTAGTTCAAACAATCAGAAATCTAACAGTTAGAAAAAAAATCATGGATACTACACTACAACAAGTTAGACTAAAGAATATTTTCATAGGCATTCACTTGCCAAGTATATTATGACAATTAGGAGAACAAGGTGGTAACCGCTTTTTGTTCTTGAGACTCTGGCACCAGTCTGGGTTATGTTACACACCAATTCTACTACTGAGCTATGGTCCTGGCCTAAGCCAGAGTTTGAGTCTCTGCTTTTTGATCGAACAGTTTTACACCTTCCAGTGCATCACAGAATCCTCATTATCCGCTGTACGTTGACAATTATTGGATTAGCAATTAATGATAAGATATCAGTGTGTTCTTCAGATGACTTAATTGTATATCTTCTCTGTAAACTGTATCTCCTGACAGTCCATTATTGGTGGATTTATTTTAGCTAAATTGAGAGGATGAAACAAGCAAATCCTTACCTATGAGAACGGTCCACGTGCAGAATAAATATTTACTATGGACTCTAAAATCAGTGGTGTGATTGAGTCTTTTCTGTAGGTGGCACCCGTGGGAGGAGGGCTTCATTTCTTGGTGCTGGTGCCACCTGAAGCCATGATTGCTGCCGTGTGCCCTGTCATAATGGAATAACTAGAAGATGTTCCATTTGTTTTCAACTCTCTGGATTTGAAATAGTAATTA